>NC_069377.1:65405000-67905000 GCF_021730395.1 Mercenaria mercenaria | reverse complement strand
AATCACAGGAAAAATCCTTGGGGGGCCCCATTTTCAAAATTGTTAAAAAGAATTGTTTTCCACACAGAACTCGGTTTGCCGCGGGCCCCGGGAAGGAAAAAAAAACAAAAAAAAACCTTCCCCCATAACCCCTTGTTTTTTTTTTAACAAAAAAAATTTAGCCACCTAAAAATCTCTTCACAGCTGGGGTAGAAAAAAAAATATGCTGTCTTCCCCTTCTCCCAAAAGTCTCCCCCTTCCATACTTGAGGAGAATGATTCCCCAAAAAAAATTTGGACTAGCGAGACCCATTTTTTAGCATTTATTTTTTTACTAAAAAGCTAATATATTCTTCTCAGTTTTAAAAAGAAAAAATTTTTTGATGAAACCATACAATGGTCACAAGGGGGCTTTCAAGAAAAACAACTATTTCAGAGAAAAGGGTCATCATTTAAAAGTCAGTTTCAATTTTTGAAATTGTTTTTTTGTTGATTGGTATAAAAATTTTTGTGGTTTGTACACTTTTCACTGTGCTACTCCATGATAACATCTGAAAAACACAATTGTGGTTAAATGAACTGTTTTTTACCCGAGCTAAGGTGGTGTTACATTTTTGATGGTCTGATTTTTAAAAATTTTTTTACAGCAATAACTGATTTTTTTCACTTGATTAAAAATTTTTTTTTCTCTACAAGGCTAAATGTTTTGAGCGGGGCTAAAAACTTTGGGTTTTTGGTAAAAGGCAAAAAAAATTATTTTTTAATTTTTGGGCCCTTTGGACTCAAATTGCGCTTGCCTGGAGCTTTTCTATCATATTTCAAATATTTTTTTGCCCCTTTCATATATTTGTACCGAAGAAAAGGGTTTTCAAGGTGCAATTTTTCATAATCAGGGGGGGTGGTTTCCTTGAAAATTATTTACATAAGCATGTGTGAACTGATCGGGCTGCAGGGCTCCAGTCAAACACTTTTACTTTTTTCCCAAAAAAAGGTTTTGCTGATCAACTGTATTTTACTTTGACCTTAGATAAATTGGGTTTAACAAATTAAAACAAAAATAAGTTTTGCTTCATAAAATTCAGAAGAGTAATATAAAACAAAATGAATTTTGTAGAAATTTTAAATAAATTTCATTTTCTCTTTAAAAAAACTGATAAAATTTTCAAGAACTCCTTGGTAAACTTTGTCGGGAAAGGGAGATAAGTCAATTTTAAAACATCTTGAAAATTTTATTTAATTTTTGACAGCATTGTTGTAATGCTTTTTATCATATCTTTTATTATTATAGGGAAAGACTAAACTGGATTCTCAAATTACTGTATGATGGTTTTACGATCAACAGTTGGAAACTACAGGGTATAAAAGGTCAAAAAGTTCTGGGACAAAATTTTAAAGGAGGTTTTACACAAAGTAAAATTGTGATTGCTTATCAGATGATGCATTAGGCAAAACAGTTTAAAAATGGGTGCTCTTGGGGGAAGTAAACCTCTATAATTTTGATACTGGTTACAAATTTTAAAACCCGGGATTTCCCCAAATAAAGATTTTTACATTCAAAGCCTGTGAATTTCAAAGGTGGGGAAAAATAAAGAGACACAAAAAAAAGATTTCACTTAAAAAACTTTATCATCCTGTAACTACATTTTTTATTCAAGCAAATTTTAGGGAGTGAGAACAGCCCTCTGATGATTTGTATCCATAAACTTTTAAAGCCGGGGGTTTGGGGTTTCTGAGTGAAAGATTTTGGGCCCCATGCCTTATAAAAATGCATAAAGTTTAAAATCGATGTGGCCTCCCAAGTATAACGCCCGCATCAATGTTTAAACGCCAAATTTTTTCACTTGTTTTCATAGATTAAATTTAAATTATTTAGAATTGTAAAAGTTCCCATTTTTACTTAAATTGTGGGTTTCTGTAGAAAAAGGTGGTTAAGCAATAGTTGATACAGAAAACTTGTTTGGTTTGTCCACACCTGGGCGGTCATTGTCAATACTCGTTTTTTTGGTCACGTCACATCATTCAGAATATTTCATGTTTTTGTTAAAATAGTCTTTGCAAATGACATGGATTTATTACACCGTCTTTCCCAAGATTGTTATTGCAATGTTTGAAACATTCAGTCTCGGCTATACATAACTTTGAAAGAAACATGAGACTACGTTAAAATACGGGACGCACAATTGTTAATTTTTTTGATTACAAAAAAGTCCCCCGGGGAAAAACACTGGGTATGACCCTATTACCCTACACACAGGGCCTTTCCCTTGGGGAGATTATTCTGTATAAAAACTCTTTTATGAAAATTTTGCATACTTAGGTATATTTTGTTAAATTTTTATTGAAATCAAACCATGGAATCAAAATTTTGTATTGATTTTTATGAAATTTATTCTTTTCCCCATAAAAAAAAATAATATTTTAGGAAATGTTGGGAAAAGGGCAGTCCCCAATTTCATGTGACCCTGTGCCTCTTATCTATTTCTGATCCCTTTAGCCCTATTTGAAAAGTTTTTCAAACAACCAAAGGCGAAAATTCATATGGAAAATGATAATTAACTGATGCCGATGTCATATGGTCTCTACATTGGGTTCCTTAATTATTGCATTCATTTTTAAAGAAATTTTATTTCATTTTTAGTAAAAAAATAAAGATAACTTAAATTTACCTCCAAAAATTTTTCAAAAGAAAAGAAAAACAGGGTTTTGTTTGTTTTGTTTTGAAGGCTTTATTAAAACTCTAACGCTTTTTTCAGAATGCAAAAATTTTCCTGTTTCCATACAAGACTACTTAACGATTGTGTGGTTGTAACTTCTTTATTTTGGACCTATAAAAAAAAGGGAAGTTCCTTTCCTTTCAGTACCTATAGGAAAAGAAAAGGCATTTTGTTTAGTCAAACAAGTTATGGAGACTTTCCATCACTTAAAAGTTTGATGCATTTTCACGTACCAATTAACCGTTCTGTTTGGAGGGGATTCAGCAGGGTGTGTGTAACTATTTTTTTTTATATTCATGAATAGTTACAAAACTACCAAAACATCTGTTTATTTTAAATCCCCGTTTTTTGTTTTTTGTGTATGGGGCAAAAACCATTAAGTTTTTTTTGAAATATGCTTCCAAAAAAACAGTAATCTGTATTCATGATAAAAAACTGTGCCAAAATCTGACCCCCCCTTGAGATGTTTGTTTTTAGAGTATTTTGTGTTTATAATAAAAGGGTTTAGTCCGGTATATGGTTTTTTCTCTCATCATGACAAGGCCATAACTTACACCCCAGTATTTAAAGTTTTTAGTTTTATTGAAAGATTGATTTAAAACTAAATAGTTGTTATAAAATCTCAAAGGCTCACATGCACAAGCCTTTTGAATTTTAGGTTAAAGGTTGTAGCACGTTCTCCTAAATTTTATTTTTAAAAGGGTTTGATTTAATTGAAATAGTTTTCCCCCAAACATCACCCCAAAACATATACCAAACCCATAACTCTGGGGAAATGTTAGGGGAAATTTTTTCCTTTTTTATTTTGAAATTTTGTTGATGTTTAGACACACTTTTATTTATGTCTTTGTAACTTCTAAATTATTTGACTCAAAAATTAAAATTTAAATGGTGATGTATTTGCAGATATTCTCTATTTCACTATCTACCAAATGTTGACATGCGTCCCTGCAGTCTTTTTTTTTTTAAAGTTATAAACCTAGATATGTTTACGTTCTTTATTGGCCTATAAAAAACCCGTATTGCTTTCACGGTGGTTGAATTCAAAACCCCAAACCCATCATACAAAAAGGGTTTTTGAAAAAGGTTGGTGACTTGTTCTAGGGGCTCAACATGAAGAGGGGATTCTTGGACTGTTTAGCCCGTCAGTATAATGTGATTGGAGGGGTACATCTTGGTATTTTTGAAAAGACATTTAAAAAAAAGAAAATTTTTTTTTTTAATTTAAATTCACATGCGTTTGACTTCCCATCAAAAATAAAGCATCTGTCGCATCCAAAAGTTGTCAGACTTTTCTTTGAATGACTTTCCCCTGAAAACCTTTGATGTTTTGATGAAACTTGGCTTGGGTGTTCCTAGGTGGGCTTGTACCAAAATTTTCAAAAATTTTTCCATGCAAAAAAATGGTTGCCCTTACAATGGAAAAATTGTCTTTCCCCCCAACCCGATTCGTTTTTAAAATTTTTTCATGAAAAATGTTCTTGGTGCTAGCACCGAGGTTATAAAAATTTGCCTGTTTTCCCGTTTCACAATGCAGCCCCAGTTAAATAGAAAATCTTCAAATGCCTCTTCTAAACCACTTGTTTGCATTAAAAAGCTTACAAATTGCCCTTTTTCTTGTAGTCTGTTAAAGCTCAGTCGAGCTTTGTTATATTGTTAAAATTCTTTGGCAATTAAAAAAAAATTTTCTCTAGCCGGTTTTGCCAGATCATCATAGGGGCAAATTAGGGCCAAACATGATCATCCGAAATTTCTTTAAAAATCAAAAATCTTTTTTTTTTGTACACCAGGTTTTTATTTTTACTTTTTCTATGCCTCTATGAAAATGCTCTGGTGCTTTTGTGGTTAAATAGTTTGTCTAGACTGAACAACAATTTTTAGAGGGTCTTTTTTTAAATAAAAACTTGATTTAAAAGGTATTCCAAGTAAATATTTTTTTTTGTATGAAAGGATGGAAAACCCCATTATTCTGCTTAAAAAATCTTGCGCTGATTTAAAAAAAGGGGGTACTTTATTAAGAAATGATTTTGAAAGTGGTTTTAAATTTATGGGAAAATGAAAACTTTGTCGTTTTTGATTTAAGTTAATATAAATTTTTTTTGGGGTTTGAAAAATTTTTTTAAGATGCATTTAAAAAAAGATTGGTAAAGGCGATGTTGATTTACAAGGCTTTAAAAGATAAAATTTTAAATTTTTAAGGGGGTTCAGGGCAGCATAAATTTTTCAAAAAGACGGGGTCTGGAGCAAACGTTGTTTTATTGTATAAAAAAATCCCCTTTTTTTGTTTTTTTTTTCGTATTTTATACGTACTGTACGGTTGTAAATTTTTTCTGGCTGCCAACATTCCGACTACGAGATTTTCGAGTTAGACCTTTCTTGGGGTTTTGCAACCAAAATATCATAAACCTCACAGGATTAAATTGCTGTTCAATTATTATTCCCAGAATGGCTGGTGAGTTTTTTACACTGTTTTAAAATAGTACACTCAATAAAAGTCTATGGTTGCTTTTTGCAAAAATTTTTGGGAGGATTTTACCCAATTTCAAAATACTGGGACAAAAAAAAAAAAAAACTTTTTTTAAGTGTCTCTTATTTATGTAATCGGTCCTTTGCTTTTGAAAATGGTGCAGTGTATTTTAAATATTTTTAATCATGATTTTTGATACTTAAATATGTGACCTAATTTTACTCCCAGAATTATCTGTTTTTTGGTACCTGTAAGTTTTCGATGTCGCTTCAAAAGTTTTAAAAAATCGGAAAAATCTGTCATATAGTGTTGGTCAAAACAGTCTCCCTGAAGGTGAAACGTCTGGGAGTAAAATCAAGTTTTATCTGTGGTATGTTGCTTAGCACCAATATGTTTTGTTAATTTGTGAATGATTCTCTATCTTAAACAAAAAGATTTCAGATCAGTTTAAGGGGCGGGTTAAATGGTTCAAAAATAAATGGAGCAATATTTAGACTTTTCCAAGATGAACAAAGAAAAAATTACACCCTTTTTTCCCGGGTATTTGTCTTTTAAATTTTTTTTTGCCCCCCTTTAAAGAAGGGGTCGGCTGTATGTAGACCATCCTTTCTGGATGATAAATCAAGACACTTGGGGCTAGGATTGAAAGTTATAGGAAGGTTGGTTTCACTGCGTGACCCTATTGTTTTTAGGTCTGTATGTCAAAAGGTAAAAGGTCACATGACGTTTAAAAATTTCCGGAATAACTCAAAACCTTGGCTAGGATCATGAAAATTATAGGGGGTTGGTCATGACCACAGTGGGGCCCCTTTGATTTTGACGTCAGTAGGTCAAAGTTCAAGGTACAGTGCCAGGGAAAAGTAAACGGTTTTTTGGCCAAAACCCAAAAGGCCCATAGGGATTGATCATGCCACTGTTGACCCCTATTTATTTTGAGGTCATTTGGTCAAAGTTCAAGGTCTGATTGGCCAGGAACAGTTAAATGCTTTCTGGACAATAACTTGGGCCAAGGGTCATGGAAGATGATAGAGAGGTTCATCAAGACCAGCAGATGACCCCTATTGATTTTAAGGTCAGTAGGTCAAAGGTCAAGGTTACAGTGACCCAGAACATTTTAACCATTTCCAGACAATAACTTGAGAACGCTTGGGCCTAGGATCATGACACTTGATAGGGAGGTTGGTCATGACCTGTAGATGACCCATATAGATTTTGAGGTCTGTAGGCTTAAGATCAAGGTCACATTGGCCCGGAACAGCTAAACCCTTTGTAGAGGATACCTTGAGCACACTTGGGCCTAGGATCACTAAACTTAATAGGAAGGTTGATCATGACCAGCAGATGACCCCTGTTGATTTTGAGGTCAGTAGGTCAAAGGTCAATGTCACATTGAACCAGAACAGTAGAACTTTTGTTTACAGTGAGCAAATAATTTCTGTTCCTTGTGCAATTACTCAATGCATCAAGGGGGGCATTTCGTGTTTGACGAGCTCTTGTTATTCTTTAATATGAAGATTGTACTTCACAAGTTCAATACATATATTTCTGTCAGGATCAAATTGATAAAAGAGTTATTATTTCAGGATAGTAAAGTAGAGGACTTTGTGCCATTACCTAAAACAGAAGATTTCCAGTTCCTTGAGATTGATCTGGGACCCCAAACAAAAGTGTTGTACCAGATCTCAGGGTAATGGGGAAAAAAACTTCGATGGGTACTAGTGCTGTATTGATTTATTGATTATCAAAAAATTTTCATGACCTTTTTTTGATTTGAAAAGATTGGGAGTATTTATTTTTCAATGATAGTGAAAAGAGAACTTTAAAAAGATAAACAATTTAAAAAAAAATTCTTTTTAAAAAATTTTTCACAGCATTTTTCTGTCAGCAATGGCACCACATTGAAATTTTACTTTTTATGTCAAATGGTAAAAAATTTAAAAAGGAAACCCCTTAAAAAATTTTTTGACAAAATTCAAAAACTGACAGGGGTTTTTTAGTTTGAAAATTAAATTCAAAAAACTATCACCCTTTGAATTCTTTGAATCGAAAGTTGGAAGTATGTGGGACTTTAAATTTTTCATTTATATTTAATTCAAAAAATGATTAATATTTTCCTTCAGTTTCCGTCAAATTTCCATAATTTTCAATCGGGCTGTTCTTGGTATGTCTATCCAAAAACTAAAATGTTTTTTGTTTTTAAGGTTTTTTTCGATTTACCTTCAGAATTTATATAATATAATTGTAAGGCTTAAGCTAGGATTTTGAACAAAGAAATTAAATACAAGAATTTAATTTTTTTTCTAATCTACATTTAAAGTATTATTCATTTAAAAGATAACAAGCAACATGTTAATACTGGTAAAACTACTTGCAGTCAGTACTGTTGACATAGGTTGCCCTTTATTTTAATGAACATAAATCCCGTGAATTCTCAGCTTTAAAAGGGTTCTTTTTTAAGTTCAGTTTTTCTATGCTTTTTTTAAACCCCTTTTCGGGTTGGCTTCACAGTCAAAAATAAATCATGTGAAAGTCATGAAAAGTGATTTTTTTAAAATTTCGTTTTTATTTTTACTCCCAGCACAAAATGCCAGGGGGAGGTATTGTGATCACTCACCGTCGGGGTCCGCCCGTCGTCTGCCGTCCACGTCCCCCTCCCTCCCCACCCTTTAAAAAACATCTCCTCCTAAAAACCCAACCGGCCAATTTTGATGAAAAGTCACAGAGTTTTCCTTGGGTGGTCTTCTTTAAAAAATTTTCAAGAATTGAACTTACGATTTGGTTGCCTTGGCAAACCAAAAAAAAAAAAATTTAAAAAACTTCTTCTCAAAACCCGAAGCCCTAGAGCTTGATATTTTGGGTGAAACATTGCCCAGTGGACCCCTACCAAGTTTTTTTCAAAACATGACCCCCAGGGGCAAAATTTACCCCGCCCCGGGGGCACTTTATTTTACAAAGGGAAAAATTAAAAAAATCTTTTCTCAAAAACCAAAAACCCCAGACTTAATTTTTTTGGGGCTTGTAGCTTGCCTAGTGGGGCCTCTATAAAATTTTCAAAAACATACCCCCGGGGGCAAAATTTTACCTTGCCCAGGGGTCCTTGATTTTACATAGGGAAAAATTTCCAAAAAATTTTTAAAATAAACCAAAAGGCTTAGACTAATATTTGACATGTCATTGCCTTGGCGTTACAAAATTTTTTCAAAATTCGGGGCCCCCCCCCGGGCAAAATTTACCCCACCCCAGGGGGCACTTGATTTTACAAAAGGAAAAAATTTAAAAATTTTTTAAAATAAACCAGAAGGGTAGGTCTTAGATATTTGACTTTAGCTTGCCAGTGCTTCTCAAAATTTTTTCAAAACTGACCCCGGGGGCAAATTTTTACCTGCCCCCCTGGGATTTTCTTTTTGCTAGAAAAACTTCAAAATAAACCCGAAGGGCCCAGAGCTTAGATATTTCATATGTAGCTTGCCCAGGGCCTCACAAAAATTTTTTTAAATCATGACCCCCGGGGTTAAAAAATTTACCCCACCCCAGGGGCCCTTGATTTTCATAGGAAAATCTTTAAAAAAATTCTAAAAAAAAACCAGAAGCTTAGATCTTGATATTTGCTGTAGTTTTTTCCCTAGTAATTTTCTCAAATTTGTTAAAATCTTTACCCCCGGGGGTCAAATTGACCCACCCCAGGGGTTATTTTTAGCTTTGCAAAAAATTTTTTTTCAAAAACAATAAAAGGTGGCGATATGGGGCCATCATGGCCTCTTGTCTTAGTATAGTTTCTTTAAATTTTTTTTTCTTTTTCAAATTCAGGTCTCAAATTTTACAGATTCACTGAAACAGCAAATATGCTTGTGTTAATTGGCGCCGTTGTGTCTCATGGCAATGTGCATACTTTTATTTTTGTTTTTACTATCCCACCAGAGGGTTACCCTCAGCTCATAATACAAAATTCTGTTAAAAGGGACTGGGTTTCCGTAAGATACAGATTAAAAGTTTTTTGCAGCCTTCGATAGTTTTTTCTTTATGGGAATTCACAGGGGCGTGCCTTTCATTTTTAGTGAAAAGAGAAAACCGGTTTTTGTGGATTTTGTTTTACTGTAAATTGTGTCTTTTTCACAACATTTTTAATCATCAACAGAGTTGTTACTATCCTGAATATTAGCTTTATTTCTTGGGCTGAATGCCGGTTCATACTCGGGATGGTTGCACTTTGATACTTGGGGGGGGTTGCACTATTGCAATACAGTTTTTAAACCATATCTCAAACTCCCCTTGTTCTCAAAATTTTAAAATTTTTTGAAGACTTTTTAAGTCCATTCTGAACATTTTTCATAATACCTTTTAGTGGGAAATTTTTTTTCCTTTAGTAAATGCCGATCCCTGGAATTTTGGGGTACAAATTTCGAAAGTGTCGCAAATCAAAGCCCAGATGTTTTCCATTCCTTGAATAATTGATTTTTATCCTGTGTTTTGTAGTAATTTGTTTTGTATTGAAAATTCAAATTTTTTTGGTATAAGCCAAAAACACTCCCGTAAAAAGGTGTTTTGTTTGCGTTTCGTTTTTCCCTACAGTTTATTTGGGTAGTGTTGCTGGTTATTTAAAAAAAAGAGTTAAATTTTAAATTCAATGTCAGACAGGCCCTGGCAGTAATGCCCTCCTTCAGAAATGGGTTTTAAGTTTCCAACAACCCACCGGAATTACCCGTTTTAAAATACTTTTTTTATAAACCAGTTTTTTTAAGAACGACTTTGTGATGGGGAAATGTGTCTGCCTTGTCCCTTTTTCAATTTTTTGTTTTTGAGCTTTAAATTGTAACCCCTTCAAAAATTTTTCTTAAACCCGGCAGAAAAAGGGAGGGGCAATGAAGCATGAACCATTTTATAGATCAAAAGGTCAAGATCACAAATCATTATTGTGTGTCTGGAGCATGACCTAATAACCATTCAAGCATGGTAGATAGGTAGTTTGCGATTTGGCGATGTGCAGAGCACAAGAAATGGGTCATTAGGTTAGACAAGGGTCACAAATTAAGCTCAAAGATCATATCCGGCCATCCTATTTTGTGTCTAGAGCATAATTTAATAATTATTCAAGGTATTGACTTTAAACTTTGCATTTAGGCATATGGTGATGAGGCAGTATGTAAAGTATATGAACAAGGTTGGTAGGTCAAACAGTGAGGTCACAGCAATGTCAAAATCGGCCTGTCATATTTTGTATATGTAGCATAGCTTCATAACCACTTCAAATTTAGCATATAGGTAGGTAACAGTGAGATGATGTGCAGTGCAGAGTACAAGAACCAGGTTGGTAGGTCAAAGGTCAAGGTCACAGATCAAACTCATATGTAAATGTGTCCTTCATATTTCGTTTCTGGAGCATTTCTTAAAATCCATTCAAAATATTGACTTCAAATTTGGCATATAGGTAGGTTGCGATTGAAAAATATGCAGAGCCCAGAGAACTGGGCTGGTAGATCAACTGTTATGGTCACAAATTCATCTCAAAGGTCAAATCTTTCTGGCATTGTTTCCAGAGTACAACTTAAAAATGGTTCAAGAGATTGACTTGAAACATGGAATATTGGTAGGTGTTGATGAGGTCATATGCAGAATACAACAGTCCCCCTTACTGCCTTATTCTCTTCCTCCCAGACCTCCAACTCCCGCTCACACTCTTCCAGATTTGATTTTCACTTCTGGTTTCTTGTGCACTGCAACCGCACAAAACTCCCACCTGCCCCAGACCCAACTCATCCCCAAAATTGACCTATTTTGTGAAAATGTCAAATTCTGTTTCCTTCTTTCAGTCATACTTGTAGCAGTTATAATCTGTTACATCAAGTTAAATGTAAGAATTACATTATTATTATCCCAGATTTAGCTTCACTTTTCTCTTGTCTGTAATTTGATTAGGTCTGAATAAACAAATCCAGAAGTAAACTACCTAACTATAGTGTACCAAATTAAAATTCTTGAAAATAGTTCTACAAATTATTTTATTAGGATGACCTAAATGGCTTCTGCTTGTAGATATCTGGTGTCCCACTTTATGAAAAAAATGACAATATTTTGCTATTTCATTTGATAGCCTAACTGTGTCCTGATACAAACAAAAGAGTTAAAGATGACAGCCCCGGATGCTCTACGAGTGTTTGGTTCAGAGGCATATGAGGAAGTTGTCAGCAGAGGTAATGTGTACATGTGTACAGTTTAGATATGTGTGCCATTAGGAAATATCACATGATAAACCTTTGCAGTAGTATATTAAATAATACCTGTATTTTTCTGTGGCAAACATGTGGCTTTATTCAATTTGCATTGTTCAAAATAACTTTAAAAAAAGATAAAGGGCAAATGCAAGGCCACTTATATTGTGCAGGGGCCTCCGTGGCCGAGTGGTTAAGGTCGCTGACTTCAAATCACTTGCCCCTCATCGATGTGGATTCGAGCCTCACCCGGGGCGTTTAATTCTTCATGTGAGAAGCCATTCACTGTCCCCCCCGCTTACAGGGAAGGTCGGTGGTTCCTACCCAGGTGCTCCACGTCATGATTAAATAATGCACGACGGGTACCAGGGGTCGTCCTCCACTATCAAAGCTGGAAAGTCGCCATATGACCTATAATTGTGTCGCTGCAACGTTAAACCCAACAAAATAAATAAATAAACTTATATTGTGCAACTGTCTGTTTTTAAGACAATATGTTTTGCGATCTACAATATACATAAACGGAAAAAAATTTAATACTGTGGATTCATTATTGTTTTTGGTGGACCATGTGGTTTTCCTTATGCATGAAATTAAACATCAAATATAATTCACCTTTATTTGAGTGAAATTGTGCCCCCACGTAGCAGTCATTTTGGTCTTAACTACAAAATTAATGCAGTGAAAGTCAGTGATTTCATGTTACATGGATAGTTTGTTTTCAGGTCCGTGAAGGATGGAGTACCATGAATGAGATAGTATAACAGGTAATGTCAGGAGGTGAATAGTGGGTATTACGAAGGCTCAACGGGGCTTGTGTTCATCAGTCAGTCACGGGATGCTGCAGAGCAACAGATTGAAAACTATTATAACTTTGCTGACATGCAGATGGCTGTTTGAAGGAAACACAGGACAGTGATTGGTTGTGATAAGGACTATATGTTAGTCTATAAACGGGTGATGAAAATCCATTTTATGAGATATATCGGAAATTTTACATCTTTTTTATGTAATACTGTTGTTACAGACATTTTACGTGACCGACGAAGAGGGGGATAATTATGAAAGGTATCAGAGGGGAAAATGGGGCAAGACGTTGTAGAAGTAAAAAAACCACCAAAGTCACGTAATTAAAGACAACAATGTGATAGTGTAGCTGAGGCAGATAGATGGACCTAGTCATGGTGTAATGATCTGACTATATATACATATCATTCTCTTATAGCAATGTGTGCATTCCATATTGTATATTGTACTATTGTATTTATTTAATGCTTTATATGTGTTGTAGTATTTACATGCATGTATCATTTGATACATTGTTGTTTTTTTTCCCTATCATTTTTATTTAAAGAAGAAGTCATGGTATTTGCACTGGCTGTCTTATTTAAATTTGATATATAGATTTTTTCTGTGAATTAAATGTTTTCAGTTAAAGCCAAAAAAATATATATATATTAGTGTTTCACTGTTGTGTGACTGGAAATTAATTAGAGGTTTAGATACATTATCATTTTACCTTTTAGCAAATAGCTTACATATTTTAAGTTATGGTCTTATAATGTGTTAATATAAATTTGTTAATTGTATTTTAAATTAAGAACAGAAATAACTTTGAAAATATGGTATTTTGGTATTTTAGTGTCTGTCTTGTTATAGAGTTAAGTATATTTTGCCTTTCTTCCAAGAAGAGGATGTTTATTGTTTGATTCTTTTGTCACTAGACTGGGTAGTTTCTAATCAGTACCTGAAGAGCATTTATGCCTTAAGGTTCACTGTTAGTCAATAACTATACAGGGTTTGTTTGTAGACTGTATAGTTTCTGACCATCGACTGAACAGGGCTTGTACCTTTGGGTTCTTCTATTGGTAGTTTAGTTTCTGATCAATAATTTTAGAATGTGTGTGCCTTTGGATGTTAAACAGTACAAGAGGATGATCTGCATTCTGTTTGGTGGTCTGATAGTCCCCCAAAGGTCAAGTCAATGGAGACTGTGATAGAATATGCTTAGGTCAACGGCACTCAACGTCATAGATAGATTAACCTGTAGCATTAAAAAGTGAATGGTTTTTTGTGTCTGTAACGTAGTACTCTTGGATCTAAAGTCCTCAAACTTTATTGTCTGATTGTCCCTTTGGTCTTTACATGATTCCTGTTAATCTATGGATGGTTAGGTTGGGCAGTTTTACTGCAACCATTGGCAGTATATTTTTTTCACAAGTCTAGCACTTTTATATTTTTGCTTGATTAATACACATTTACATTGTTCAGGACAAAAAAGCATAACAATTTCTATCTAGATTGAACTTGCTTAACATTTGTTACATTGCTGATAGCCTAGGAGCTGTATATTTTCGTAATGTTCAGATTTGACTTACGGTTAAAGTTCTAATTATAGAGAAGGACTTTTTTTTTTGTTTTAATGCCCCGGCATCTACTGATCGGAGGCATAGAGTGATTGTCCTGTCTGTCCGTTCGTCCGACGAGTTAACCCAAATGGACACGCTTCGTCTACCTCTATACCCCAAGCTAGAATACTTGAGACTAACGCGATGTATCCTGTGACCATTCCTCATCTCAGACTCACACTTACTCAGTTTGACCTAGACCCTTGAGCTTGACCTCGTTTTGGACGTAGGCTGCTTGGTAGCGACAAAAGATTGCCACCGGGGCATCAAGCGGTTATGGAACGCAGCTCGTGGCTTATTTTGTACAGAATGAACCGAATCAGCGCATACTTGATAATAAAATGTAACTCAGTTCCTTGGATTGACCTCACCTGTGTTTCGATTTAGTGTTATTTCACAAGTAAACCTGAATAATCTTGTGGTTTGAAACCTGGAAATCTGACAGATTTATATGAATATTTTAAAATTATGTTTTAGAGGTTTCTGTTTACCAATTATGAGCAAATCCTGTTAACCAAACATGTATGGGTACCATTAAGCTTTTGCTCTATGCAGCATATAGAGAACTACCCTACACATCACAGTGTCCAGAGATTGGTTAAAGTTTTCATGTACTTCCAATTTATCTGTGTTATTACGTGATGCATTTGCTTCTAGAAATAGTTTTTCCCTATCATCAATCACAAGGTACTCTCATGACCTCCAAGGCCTTAACTCTCAAATTATTTCTGTGAGTTAGCTCGTTTAGGGGGGGGGGGGGGGGGGGGGGGGAGCGAAGTTCAAGTTAATGTTTGATACATGGTTACTCTGTCTTTGTTATTACTAAATGGATTTGATTTCATCTTAAAATAGTTGTTTCATATCATCACCCAATTTTTATACGACACAAGGGCCATATATCTGGCACTAATATTTATTTCCCATGTGTGGTTTGGGAGACATAATGATGTTGATGCTTTCGAGTCTGTTTGTCAGCTGTCTTTCACAAAGTTTTACACATAAGTAGGCTCACACCACTATGGGGGATTGAAAACCTAACTTCACAATAGTGATATTGTTGAGTCTAGTTTGGACATTGTGTTCAGGATTTGTCAAATTTTATGGTATTTTGACTACCGGTACTTCTCTTATAATAATTTGGAGATGTCTACAAACCGTACAGTTGTCAGTGGCCATGCATAGTAATGCATATCATCGGTAGGTGCTGGGTCAGTGAGTTGTCAGTGAGTAATTTGCCTAGATTTGTCGTCTGTTTAAGAGTGAACACTAACTTTCCATATATCATTGGCTGAATTCACCAAACCTCCACAAATGATCAGTACCAACCTATTTGTCATTGTTCTTTGAATGTTATGGTTTAATGATTTTTCCACGGGAGTTGGAGCGATGCCGATCTTTGTGTGCATTTTAGGACCGATGTCTGTATGGTTGATTGTGGGGGACATATGTGTTTTCATGAGAAACAATCGTTAGTTTGTATTATTTTTATATCTGTCTGATGTGATAATTAGTTTCATTGCATCTCTATTACTATTACATACTCATTTTATAAATGCCAGTAAGTTACAGTGAAACCTGTAACGTCAGTATTTTTCCATATTGAAGGTCATTTTTAGCTCACATGTCACAAAGTGACAGTGTGAGCTTTTGTGATCGTGCAGCGTCCGTCTGTGCGTCCGTGCGTAAACTTTTGTCTTGTGACCCTCTCTAGCAGGTCACATTGTTCATGGATCTTAGAAGGTGGTCAGAATGTTTCATCTTGATATCTAGGTCCAAGTTCGAAACTGGGTCACGTGCGGTCAAAAACAGGTCAGTAGTCTAAGAAATAGCATACCTTGGACCTCTCTAGAGGCCAATTTTTCACATGATGCTTCAGAAAAGTGGTCAGAATGTTCATCTTGATGATAGCTAGGTCAGGTTCGAAACTGGGTAACGTGCCTGCCAAAAACAGGTCAGTAGGTCAAATAATAGAAAAACCTTGTGACCTCTCTAGAGCCATAATTTGCATGGGATCTGTATGAAATTGGTCTGAATAGTCAGCTTGATGATATCTAGGTCAGGTTCGAAACTGGGTCAGCTGCGGGCAAAAACTAGTCCTTAGGTCTAAAAATCGAAAAACCCTTGTGCCTCTGTAGAGGTCATACTTTTGAATGGATCTTCATGAAAATTGGTCAGAATTGTTCACCTGGATGAGATCTAGGTCAAGTTGAAACTGGGTCACGTCCCAGCAATAACTAGGTCATAGGTCTAAATAATCAAAAAACCTTGGAACCTCTCTAGACAGCCATATTTTTCAGGGGATCTTTAGGAAAGTTGGTCAAATGTCATCTGGATGATATTCTAGGTCACATTCGAACTGGGTCAACTGCGGTCAAAACCTAGTCAGTAGGTCACAATAGAAAAAGCCTTTGACCTCTCTAGAAGGCCATATTTTTCACATGATCTGCATGAAAAATTGGTCAGAATGTTCATCTTGATGATATCTAGGTCAAGTTCGAACTGGGTCACGTGCCTTCAAAAACGAGGTCAGTAGGTCAAATAATAAAAAACCTTGTGACCTCTCTAATGCCATACTTTTTGAATGGATCTCATGAAAATTAGTCAGAATGTTCCATCTTGATGATACTAGGTCAGGTTCGAAACGGGGTCACGTGCCGCCATCATAACTAGGTCATGAGTCCCAAATAATGAAAAAACATTGTGACCTTCGCTAGTGGCCAATAGTTTCTGGATCTGTATGAAAGTTGGTCTGAATGTCTCATCTTGATGAATCTAGATCAGTTTCGAAACTGTCCCAGCTGCGGTCCAAAAACTAGGTCATTAGGTCTAAAAATAGAAAAAGCTTGTGACGTCTCTCTAGAGGCCATACTTTTGAGTGGATCTTCATAAATTGGTCAGAATGTTCAGCTTGATATATGCTAGGTCAAGTTTGAAACTGGGTCCACGTGCCAACAATAACTAGGTCATAGTCAAATAATGAAAAACCCTGTGACCGCTCTAGAGGCCATATTTTTCATGGGATCTGTAATGAAAGGTGGTCTGAATGTTCATCGGATGATATCTAGGTCAGAGCAAAAACTGGTCACATTGAGCTCAAAAACTAGGTCACCATGTCAAATAATAGAAAAAAAAACGATGTCATACTCAGTGCAAAACTGGGTCAGTTTGGGACAGGTGACGAGTCAAGGACCATCATGGCCTCTTGGTCATATTTGGTACGATGTGTCAGTTTTCATACAGGTGTGTCACGATATCTTAGGCTAAGAACAAATTTATTTCATTTATTTAATGATTAATAAGTAAAAAGATTATTAGATTTGCATATAGAAATATGCACTAATTCTGTTGTGGAATAATTTTGTGCTCCTCAAGTTGCACAATATTTCCACTGCAGAACTTGTGCATATTTCTAGGTACAAATCGTACAAATCTGTAATTACAAAATGAGATTTGATATGAAAATAGTTGTCCCACATCATATGACTTCATAGCGATGATCTATCTCTGTTATTACCATATGAATCAAATTCAGACCTAAACAATTTGTGCCACATCTTCACTGCATCGGATTTGACAAGGGCCATGATGTTGATGTCCTTTTTTTCTGGATTTTTACAAATATTTGAGACCTCATTTGTCCCCATATTAACATGGCCCCCAAGCCAAAAATGAATGGTAATGCTGATATATCTTTCATGAAGTTTCAAATGGCACTTAACACATAAGTCGTAGATTTTTGTAGTATGCCTGATTCAATCCTTTAATATACATACAATTTAAACAATAGGAATATTATCTACTGGTTTTATGAACCACTTGTACAGATAAAATCTCGATTGGTGAACACATTTTGTAAACTGAGTTCTTCACGTAATAAACTAGATGCTTTTAAAAAAAGAAAAGACAAATTAGTAACCTTATGTTAGCCCCTTTACCTGCTGGGGGCAATTGGTTCAGCAGCCTTGCAACCAGTGGCAGACCAAGATCAGCCTGCACAGCCATGCAGGCTGATCCTGGCTCAACTGTTTGGCTATTTATCAGTAAATTTTCAGTTAACACACCGTTTGAATAATAAAGGTACTGCCCAAATTGAAATGATGGACCAGTCCATTCTAGAAACTTAGCAGGTAAACCTTAGGTTTAATATAATCCAGATAATATAGACAACTCCAGCCTGGTCACGAAATCAAATGTAATTCATGTTTTTTTTGTTAAATATAGTTGTATTATATATTCTTTTATTATCTTAAATAATGCCGGTTTATTTGATGTAACTGTCCACCAAACAGTTTATGAATATTTCTCGTGTTTGTTGTATTTTCTATCCGTCCATGTTGAAGTAGGCGTTGATCTTATTGTCTCTTCACAGAATAAATTATGTCTGAACTTCAATTTTGTTTTGTATTGATACTTGTCACAACTTAAGCATCAACTCTAGTACAGTGCTGCTGTTTGTAATGAACCACTGAATGTGTAAACCTGACTAATATCGGGCAGAAAGTTTCTTTTGACAAAGCCAGATTCTCAGTTCTGTAGGCCTTCTGATCAACATCTGTGTACGACAAAAGGGCCACCATTAACGAAAAAAATATAAAAAATCTTTGAACATCTTCCTAAAGCATCAAGTTCATGCAAAATTATTTGTCCTTGACTCTCTACCAAGAGTATTCCAAGTGTTCCCAATTCATCAAAACATGAAGCCAGCGGCTGTGGTCACTTTTCCCATACATGTATAATATATTGGAAATTTTGAAAATCGGGTGAAACTGCCAAACTTTAGATTTTGAATAATGATTTACACATTGGTCCTTGTTGACCCTCTTACAGATTGTTCAAATTCTCATTTGCCCAAAAACCATGGCCGCCGGTATATATATATATATATATATGTTAGATATTGGAAACTTTAAAAGTCTTCTTGCCTGGACGATAAAACACTGGCTCGCTTTTAAAATAATTTCACACAAATGGTACACTTTTGTGACCCTCTACAACTTGTGCAAAGTTTTTGATTCAACCAAAATACGTGGCTGCCATGGGATGTGGATACTTTTCCCTATATGTAAGTAGTAGAAACCTTTAAAAAAATATTGTCGAAACAGCAGGCCCAAGTTTAAAATAATATCATACAAGATACACAATTAATTCCTTTTCGGCAAAAACGTGCTGCCAGGGCTGTGGTCACTTGCCCTTATATGTATGTAAGTTGAAACAATCCTGGTGATATGGTCTCTAAGGATTTCGTATCATTCCCACCAACATTTTACTCCCACATCTACACCCAAAACAGGCAAACATTTCTGCCTGTATTTATTTAAGAACCTTAAAATATTTTCCCATCGGCATAGATCTATCAAAACTGTTCAAGCAAGCAATCTAGACCCGTCATGGCCCTCATGTTAAAAACTGTTAATAATTGACATTTGACAAGGTGTCATGGTGAAATCAGGTTTTTAATGTCATATTTGCAGAAAGAAAATTATTACATGTACACGTGGATGTTTAATGAATTTCATTTTACTTGTTTCTATTACATCAAAAAGATTAATTGAGCTGGCATGTTGTAATTGTCCTTCATGTCCTTTAATTATAAATAACGCTATACCAGCATGGCATGATTACATTCACTGAAATAACAATGGAAGTATGTCTATAATTAAGTGCTTTCATTGTAAGGTGACCAACCTATTTCGGGTCAAAAATCATGGTGTTTTGTCAACAGGATCATTCTTTTAAATGAAAAATATCCTACTTCATCATAATGAAATACATCTGTCAAAAAGATTAAGGCCATTTGGTGCAAATCATTTTCAGAAAGTAAAACTGTTAGTTAATTTATCTCACTTTAGAGTTGTTTGAAAGGAAGCCAGACGTGGCCAATGGAGTCTCTAGGGTAAAGTTAGCCAAGCTACCACTTGATAATCTCGATCAGTGTTATTAGCTCACCTGATGTGTTGAAAAAAAAGAGGAAGTTATATTGTCATCACTTGAGCGGTTGTCGGCGTCTGCGTCGCGTGCCTGGTTTATGTTAGGTCACGTGCTCCTAAACTATCAAAAGCTATTGCTTGTGAAACTGGAATTCTGTGTTTCACCATCATAAGCTGACCCTTATAGCCAAGAAACATAACTCCATCTTGCTTTTTGCATAGATGTATGGCCCCTTTTTTGTACTTAGAAAATATCAGATTTCTGGGTTAATTTTTATGTTTAGGTCAAAGCTTTCTCCTAAAACATCAAAGCTAATTGCTTGTGAAACGTGGAATACTTTTCACCATCATAAGCAGACCCTGGACATCAATAAACCATAACTCCATCTTGCTTTTTGCCAAGAATTATTGCCTTTTGTCCTAGAAAATCAGTTTTCCTTGGTTAAGATTTGTGTTTTAGGTCAGCTTTTAGCCTAAACTATCAAAGTATGGCTTAAAACGTGCAACACTTGTTCACCATCATTAATTTACCCTTACAGCAAAAACTGAACTCCATCCTGCTTTTTGCAAGATTTATGGCCCCTTTTTGCTGAGAAAATACCAGATTTCTTGTTAAGTTTTATTGTTTATGTAAACTTTTTCGCTTAAACTATCAAAGCTATTGATTTGAATCTTGCAACACTTGTTCACCATCATAAGCGACCTGTACAGCAACAACATAACTCCATCCTGCTTGTTGCAATAATTATTGCCCCTTTTGGACTTAACAAAATCAGTGTCCTTGTTGAGTATTATGTTTAAGGCAACTTTTCCCTCATATAACTATCAAGCTATTGCTTGAAAACTTGCAACAGTTTTTTCACCATCATAAGTGGAACCCTGTTACATCAAGAAACATAACCAGTCCTGCTTTTTTTGCAAGAATGATGGCCTTTTTAGAAACTAGAAATCATGGGTAGGACAATATTTCTATTAGTACAAAAAAAATCAGAGTGAGCGTCAGCAACCCGCAAGGCGGTGCTGCTTGTGGTTCATCGTGCCTGGTACATTACTGGAAGTTTAGCGTTGGCCTGATATTTGGGTTGAAGCAAAAAGACATAGCTTTATCAGAATGTCACTTTTTCAACAAAACTAGCATCGTAAATACAAACACAATGTATAGAATAGGGAGTAATTATGTGGGTTGTGAAGACACAGGATTTTATCTATCGCGGTCTCTCACGAGTTTAGACAGACACCTACCTGTTAGCATCTCCCATATTTCACTGAACAATAATTCAAGAGTAGGTATGGGTCAGGTCCCTATGTGATTCTGGGACAGCTTGTGTATCAAAAGAACTGGAACCACTGTCTAACCCGATTGTAAGAAGCAGCTAGTCAAATAAGGTCAGAACACTTGGTTTTGCTGTATCTCTGGGAACTCCTGCAGGTTTGTCATTATGATTCCAACATCTTTGCCTGATGCCCATAAAACCCCATGTCAGAAAATTTATTTGGTCAGACCCACTACAGGTGAGATTTTAAGCTAACCAAGTAGAAAGGATCATAATCACGTAAATGATTTTGAAGGTTTGTTAATTCTCCTAGTTTTTTTTTTCTTTTGAGGAGGGGTCGGGGGAGGGAACATTGCTTTAGTGCTGTCAGTCTGCCAGTCACAAAGTTTGTCCGATATATCTCCTGCCAACACTAACCAGGCAGCTTTATACAGAACTTCGACTAAAGTTAATTACAGCCAGGCATAATTGTGTACCTAGCATAGAATGTACATGTTGTTTACCATGGCAACAGAAGTGCGCATCAATAAAAAAAGAAGTAGATTCATATGCATCAAATAATGACAACATGCAAATTTTGTGGAAAATCGAAGGTCATGACTGCCAAACTCCCTATATAGCTTGTTAAGTCATTACAGAGAATGACTGTTAAACTGTAAATATAAAAGTCAAAACTAGTGTTGTCTTGGTAGTTTTTAATCCTTTTGATCTATTGATTGCAAATCTTGATATACAGACACATGATAATTGTTTAATAATGATGAAGATAAACCAAAAGTGATATTATATAAATACTGTGTCCACGCAAGGGTGATTAGAAAACTGTTCACCCGAGAACATGAATATCAACGGAGGTTTTAGCCTACAGCAGTCAAACTCCCTAGGATAATTTCCTGTGGTCAGTAGATGACCCCTTTTGGGTGGGGGTCAAGGTCACTGTGTAGTATGGCTTCTTTTATAAGGAATACAACATTTTCTTTAAAAAAGAATGTAGATATGTTTTACTATATTCAACATTTTTGAATTTGTATAAAGTTTCTGACATAACTCTTGATACTTATTTCACTACATAGTACTATGATTCTATCTACTTCCGTGATTAATTCATAACATTTAGTTGTTGCATCTTGATTTGATAATTAATGGGCAAAATGGGTGAATAAAGTGAAAATCTTCACTATCGGATGTTTGTTAACTGTCGCATACAAAATAGCAATACAAAATAAACAGAACTGTTTATGTGTATCAGTTATAAACTACAGTTTTTAAACCATCTGAAATTACATTTTCTCTCTGTTCTAGTTCAGTTAAATTCAACTGAAAAAAAAACTGACTTGTTTTACAGCGTTCCCATTTTTAGTTTTTGAAAATAACATGTTAGGAGAATTGGGTTGCTCATAAGAATACCAAATTTGACATGTTGGGAAATTGAATTTTTTTACCAACTTTGGTGCAGTAACTCCCTAATTCTATCTTAGAACCAATGTTCCAACAAACACCAGTCTGGGGATTCAAGTCACATTTAAATAGTGATAGCTCTAGTTAATACAGGTGCTTTTAGGACCGAAAACAGTTGTATAGAACACAGAGACACAATGACCCTTCACATATTGCACACAAGAAAATGGGCGCTCAGACATCAGCAGTCAGCATAGACCCAGGCCCGGCTACAACCGTGCAGGCTGGTCAAGGCATGTGTTGTATGATTAATGTAAAATAAATAGTGTAAGCCCTAAGATAAGATAATCTTTTATTATATAATAATGAACAGGCATATACAAAATGAATTAAAGAACCCGGCCACATGGGCCTATAAGTCACCTTATTAACAGTGTAAAATTTAAGCGCAAATATACACAATTGGACAAATTAAAGCGCTTTCTATATATAAACACATAGATATTTAATGAGAATCCATATAAATTACATGAGACGCGGAGTTAATCATAATGTTAGGTCTTGTTTTTCTGTCTAATTACTATCTAAATGCAACTGTATGTATAGTTTTCAATACAATAAAAATATAACAATAGAAAAGATAATAAAAATATTACAACAATATCAAGAAAAGAAGGGAAAATGTGTAGTTAATCGAAATACATGTAATGACGAGAATGAAAAAAGAAAAAGAAAATAAAATACTAGTAGCTAAATAAACAAGGAGAGTAGATAGCAAAGACAATACCACTTGGTACAAGAAATTTTATGTCTAAAAATCAATGAATCATTGCTAAGTGAGAAATCTTCAACCGTAAAATTGCGTAACAACAATTCTCCACGTATTTGGACTCAGTGTTGTTATACTTCCTTGTCCTTTTACGGAGTTCATTCAATAATGCTAGGGGAGCTTGAGTGGTGTTGCACATTTCATTACCTCTTATAAACAAACTCGATCCGTCAAACCGTGTCTGCTATTATGTTGCTTGGTTGCATTCTATGGTTTCAAAGGATCTTTTCACAGATTTCTTTATTCATATCAATCACTCATACAAAGAGTCATCCAAATACCGCCAACAAAATAATGAAAAATAGTACGGACGTAACTCCACGATAAACGCTTCAACCGGCATGTGCTGATAATATGCGCATCGCTACAATGACGAAGTCAAAGTCTGAGAATCAATACTAATATTCGAAACAACAATAATGAAAAGTATTACTTCAACGATATGGCGGCTGCCTTTATGAAATGTAATGGATATGAATGTTGAGTTAATAACCACTAAAGATACTGTTCATGCGGCAATGTATGTCATGACATTCTAAATTAAAATCACAACTGTTTAACACACATATAAAGCAGCAATTCAATTTAACTGCAACACGTCAAATGAATTATATATTTCAAATCTTTATACATGTATGTCTATATTCATATACTTAAGAACATGTATCACACCAGATAGAAATTCATGAAAAACTTAAAACCGTTCCCTGTCATAAATCTATATTTTATCTAACTTTTTAGTACCTCTCTTTTAGACGAGATCGTTAACTGATCGGTGTATATCCCATGCTGACAACATAAATTTCTGATAGTCTGTGAGTTATTTCAGCAATATGTAAATTCTAAATCTGTCTATATGTGTAAAACTGTTCATAGTTTGTTAATTTATTTTCAAGGTATCTTCGACAAAGAAAGAAAAACGAAAATGGTGAGATGCGGGGTAAATCATAATGTTAGGTCTTGTATTTCTATCTCATTGCAACTGTACGTATAGGTTTCAATACAATAAAAATATAACAACTGAATAAATAATAAAAATATTTAAATATATAAACTATATATCAAGTAAAGTAAATGTGTATGTAATCGAAATACATGAAATGACAAGATTAAACAAACAAAAAAACAACAACAAAAGACAATACTAGTAGCTAAATAAATAACGAGAGCAGATAGCAAAGACAATACAATACTACTTAGTACAAGAGATTTCACGTCTAAAAATCAATGGATCATTGCTAACTGA
Source organism: Mercenaria mercenaria (assembly GCF_021730395.1). Lineage (NCBI taxonomy): Eukaryota > Metazoa > Mollusca > Bivalvia > Venerida > Veneridae > Mercenaria > Mercenaria mercenaria. The sequence goes on along the minus strand of NC_069377.1, from coordinate 67,880,553 downwards.
GACTTCTTCAACCGTAAAATGCGTAACAACACATCTCCACGTACTTGGACTCAGTTTTGTTATATTTCCTGGTCCTTTGGGATTACGGAGTCCATTCAATAATGATGGGGACGTGAGGGTTGTTGCACATTTCATTACCTCCTCTCACGAACAGACTCAATCAAATAGAGCCTGTTATTATGTTGCTTGGTTGTGTTTTATGCTTCCAAAGGATCTTTTCACAGATTTCATTACTTATATCAATAATTCCTACAAAGTTTCATTCAAAGCCAACAACAGCAACATGAAAAATAGTGCAGACTTAACTCCAAAATATACGATTCAATAGCCTGTGCTGATGATATGCACATGACTCTTTTGATGATCCCAACCGCTGGATAGAACTAGAAAATGCTTTTGTAAAAAAGCGCATGTCTCCCCCAATGCAAAGTCCTATAGGCAAGAAGTCAATAGGAGTCAGGAGCTAAAGTCAAAGAGACACTGATGGTTGGCTGCAGTAGGGATCATCTACTTGGCATGTCCAGTCATCCCGCTAAATTTCAACACTCTTGGCCTAGTGGTTCTCAAGTCACTGTTCAGGCTCATGTGACCTTGACCTTTGATCAAGTGACCTCAAAATAAATAGGGGTCATCTACTCTGCATGTCCAATCATCCTATGAAGTTTCAACGTTCTGCGTCAAGTGGTTCTCTAGTTATTGATTGGAAATGTTTTTCAATGTTCAGGCCCCTGTGACCTTGACTTTTGACGGAGTGACCCCAAAATCAATAGGGGTCATCTACTCTTCATGATCAATCATCCTATGAAGTTTCAACATTCTGGGTAAAGTGGTTCTCTAGTTATTGATCAAAAATGGTTTTCCATGTTCAGGCCCCTGTGACCTTGACCTTTGACAGAGTGATCCCAAAATCAATAGGGGTCATCTACTCTTTATGATCAATCATCGTATGAAGTTTCAACATTCTGGGTCAAGTGGTTCTCTAGTTATTGATCGGAAATGGTTTACCATGTTCAGGCTCCTGTGACCTTGACCTTTGACGTAGTGACCCCAAAATCAATAGGGGTCATCTACTCTTCATGACCAATCATCCTATGAAGTTTCAACATTCTGGGTCAAGTGGTTCTCTAGTTATTGATCAGAAATGGTTTTCAATGTTCATGCCCCTGTGACCTTGACCTTTGACGGAGTGACCCCAAAATCAATAAGGGTTATCTACTCTTCATGACCAATCATCGTATGAAGTTTCAACATTCTGGGTCAAGTGGTTCTCTAGTTATTGATCGGAAATGGTTTTCAATGTTCAGGCCCCTGTGAGCTTGACCTTTGACGGAGTGACCCCAAAAACAATAGGGGTCGTCTACTCCAGCAGCCCTACAATCCTATGAAGTTTCAAGGTTCTACGTCAAATGGTTCTCCAGTTATTGCTCGGAAATGAAGTGTGACGTACGGACGGACGGACAGGACAAAAACAATATGTCTCCTCCAGAAGTGGGGGGGGGGGGGGGGGGGGGTACATAATTAGAGTGGCCAAGATGTTAGGACAGAAGCACATACGAAACGTCGGATATATTCTTCTCTAAAATTTTCGGGGACCATAAATATGCAAAGATGATAATGATAAATTTCAAAGAACTATCACTGTCTGAGAACCGGAATTAGCATATGCAAATACAACAGGAAAGAAAAGTATTAAATCTAATTCTACTGCAATGGTATTGTGGCTGGCTTATGACATGCACAAAAGAGTTAATGGAAATGAATGTTGAATTAATAATAACTGACGGTGCAGTTCAACAGCAATGTATATCATGATATTCAAAATTCTAATATGGCTCGATTTGATTGCCTTTAAACGAAGAAGAAGTTCAAGATTTGCTTATTCTGTGATTTTTTTCAACAACGGTTGACACGCGGACCGGTATCAGAGCATTACCGCATAATGTTCTGTTCAATACTACTCGGTTAAATAAAGTCCAGTATAATTTTATCAAAATATTTCGGCGAATATGTTAGAATGAAAACAACCAAAGCCTTCTTTTGGTTTGTCATCTAGTTTTCCACTTTTCATTGTCCAATTCCTGCGCATCTGAACTCTGAACCGTGATAAATTAGACGACAAACCATTCGATTATTTGTTAATCAAATCACAGCTGTTTAACAAATATATAGAGCAGTCATTCAAATTAAGTGCAAACAAATCGAATACGTTACTCATTTCAAATAATTATACATGTATGTCTATTGTCAAACCATTAAGGACAATCATCACAACAGACAAAAACTCAGGAAAAAACAAAAACCATTGATGCAAAATTCCCCACAAGCTCTCTTCCATCCTTCTATTCAGGTGCGCCGACTTCATGAATTGATAGCCCCTGAAAAATGAGAAAGAATACAACAAATACTTTTTACATCAGTAGTAACATTAACAACAAAACAATTAAAAATAATTATTGGCTCGAAATGAAACTTGACAAAGATGTTATGACATAGGGCATTTGTGGTTGTTATTGTTTATGATAGTGGACACAAACCAAATGTAGTGGACACAAACCAAATGTGGACGACGACAGTCTTAAAATGAGCATTTCGTGCTAAGGTGAGCTAAAACCCTTACTCTTAGTTTTACTGTATAAAACACCAAAAATTATTCCCAGTTTTATTGTGCAAAATACCAAACAGAATTCTAGGTCTTTCGTACATAATACCACACATAATTCTTAGTTCTATGCTGAATTCTATTCGTATTTCTTTTGTACGATACAGAACGATCAATTATAATTGTCTAAAATTTAAATATAAAATATCTGATTTGTAAAATAGTTTTTGAGTTTTTGTATTAATGATGTCTGGTGGAGAAGATAACTAGACTTTCAGAAACCAATATTTTGAGTACTATGGTTAATATATAAGTGTATGTTTTTCTCCCAGCAGGTATATATTTCGTGATAAACCAACACTTTTTTTGACTGGAAGTTGGCCAAATACATTATACTTGCCGAACTGCTGAATGAAAAACGGAGTAAAGCGACATTTTGTCGAAATAATTTGTTGTAGTGTGACCCCTTTATTGTCGTTTTGTTTTAAACATATGTGTGTTTTTGACTGTCCTTCTATTTTACAGATTGTTTATGATCCGCAAAGCTATAAAACAATTCGAGTTGCTATTATCTTTTTTTGTTGCACTCTTTGTTTCAAACAGATTTTCTTATTGATTTAATCGGTAGCAATGAAAATGAATTTTTACTAAATTTCCTGGTTGCCGTTTGGATTTTTCCACAAAAACCGTTTTTTAAAATTAATCTACATTTTTTAAAACTATTCATAAATATCAACTAGATGATACCCTCTCCAATCACATTATACTGACGCTGGGCTAAACAGTCCAAGAACTACCCTCTTCATGTTGAGCACCTAGCAACAGAGTCACCAGAGCCATTTTCACAAAATCCTTTGTATGACTAGGTTGAGGATTGAATTCAACCACTCGCATGTAAGACAGACTACATGGTTTTTATAGGTCCAATAAAGAACGTGAACATTATCTAGTGTTTTATAACTTTAATAACAAGAGCTGTCAGGAGACAGCATGCTCAACTATTTTGATGCTAGATAGTGAAATAGAGCATATCTGCAGAGATCACATCTACCATTTTAAATTTTTAAGTTTGAGTCAAATCAATTTAGAAGTTACAAAGACATCTAGTAAAAGTGTGTCTAAACATCAACCAGAATTTCTAAATAAAAAAGGGAAATAATTCACGTAACATTTCTGCCAGAGTTATAGGTCTTGTGTCATATGATTTGGGGTGATGATGTGGAACAACTATTTCAAGTCTGAATCAAATCCATTTAATAATGACAAAGTTAGAGAGAACGTGCTACAAACCTTTAACCTAAAATTCAAAATGGACCTTGTGTCATGTGATGCCTTTGATGATTTTATAACAACTATTTAGTTTAAATCAAATCTATTCAATAATAACTGAAAACTTTAACATACTGGGGTGTAAGTTATGGCCCTTGTTCATGATGATGAGGAAGAACCATATATGCCGGACTGAACCTTTACTTATCAACACAAAATTACCTCTAAAGACCAAACATCTTCAAGGGAGTCAGAATTTTGGCACATGCTTTTTATCATGAATACCAGAATTTACTGTATTTGGAAGCATATGTTCACAAAAACTTAAATGGTGTTTGTCCATACACTAACTAAACAAGATCAGGATTTAAAATAAATCAGACTGCTTGGTAGTTTTGTAACTATTCATGTAATATAATATATATAATATAGTGTAGCACACATCCTGCTGAAATGCCCTCCAAACAGAACGCTGTTAATTGGTACGTGAAAATGCATCAAACTTTTACTAGTGAGTAGGAAAGCTCTCCATATACATTGTTGAGCTAAACAAAATGACCATTTCTTGGTTCCTATAGGTACTGTAAGGAAAGTGAACATTACCTGGTTTTTATAGGTCCAATAAAGAAGTTACAATCCACACAATCGTCTATAGTTACTGTGCTTGTATGGTCAAACAGGTAAATATTGCAATTCTGAAAATAAATGCTGTTAGAGCTTTAATGAAGCCTTCATAAACAAAACAAACAAATACATGTTTAATCAATTTTCTTTTAAGAAATAATTATATGGCAGGTCAATTAAGTTATTCTTTATTTTTTTACTAATAATGAAATGTACTCTCTTTACAATGAATGCAATAATTAAGGTACACAATGTAGTAGACCTATACTGACAATCGGCATCAGTTCAATTATTACATGTTTTCCATATGCAATTTCGGCATCTTTTGGTTGTTATGAAAAACATTTTCAAATACGGCTGAAGGATGCAGAAATAGTATATAGAGGACACAGGGTCACATAGAAATTGGGGACTGTCCTTTCCAATCAATTACCTAAAATATGTATTTTTGTTTATAGGGAAAATGAATTCAATTCATAAAAATCAATACAGAATTATGATTCCATGGTTTGATTTCAATAACACATTAACAACATATACTTCTAATGTATGCAAAATTTCATCAAAGAGATGTTACTAGTCAGTAACTAATTCTCCCAAGGTGAAGTGCCTGTGTGTTAGGGGTAATAGGGTCATAGCCAGTGATCTTTACCTCGGAGGAGACTATTTGTAATCAACAAAACTTAACAATTGTGCGTACCAGTAGTTTAACTGTAGTCTCATGTTTCATTTCAAAGTTATGTATAGCCGAGACATGAACTGTTTCAAACATTGCAATAACTAAGTCATTGAGAAGACTGTGTAGCATAAATCAACATGTCATTTGCAAAGACTATCTGCTAACAAAAACATGAATATATTCTGAATGATGTGACGTGACCAGAAACGAGTACTGACAATGACCGACCATGGTGTGGACAACCAAACAATGTCTTCTGTATCAACATTATTGCTTAAACCACCATTTTCTACAGCAACAACAACTCAAAGTCAAAATGGGAACTTTTACAACTTCTAAATAATGTTAAATTTTAATCTATGCATAACAAGTGAAACAGATGTGCTGATTAAACATTGATTGCAGGCGTTCATACTTTGGGAGGCCACATCAGATTCTTAACATTATGACTATATATCAGGGCATGAGGCAAAATCTTTCACCTCAGTCACACCAACTGCTGCATTACAAGTTTATGGATACACAAATCATCAGAAGGGCTGTTCTCTACTCTCCTAAAATTTGCTCTGAATCAAAAATGTAGTTACAGGATTGATAAAGTTTTCTTAAGTGTAATCTTTCTTTTGTGTCTCTTTATATTTACCACCTTTGTTACTTCACAGGCATTTGCAATGTAAAAATCTTTACTCTGGGGTAAATCATTAATGTAACCAGTATCAAAATTAGTTCCAGAGTACTTCCCCCAAGAGCACTCCATTTTTAACTGATTGCCTAATGCATCATCTGATACATGCAATCACAAGTTTACATTGTGTGACACCTACCTTACAATTTTGTACCATGAACTGTTGACCATTTATAGCTCCTGGTAGTTTTCCAACTGTCTGATCTGTCAAACCATCATACATGTAATTTGAGATATCCAGTTTAGGTCTCTTGTCCCTATAATAATAAAAAGATATGATTACAAAGCAGTTACAACACATGTCTGTCTAAAATTCAATACACTATTTCTAAGACTGTTCTTAAATTGACTTTATCTGCCTTTTCTCGACAAAGTATTACCAAGGATGTTCTTGAAAATTTTATCAGTCTTTTCTTGTTCAATGAGACAATGAAATTTCACTTTTAATTTCTACAAAAATTCAGTTTTGATTTATATTACTCTTCTTGAATGTGTATGAAGCAAAGCTTATATTTGTGTTAACTTGTTTAAATCACATTTATCTAAAGCGATCAAAGTATAAATATCAGTTGCATCAGTCAATCAACCTTTTCTTGTGAAAGTACAAGTGTTTGACTGGAGCCCTGCAGCCCAGATCAGTTCACACATTGCTTATGTAAATATATTTTCAATGGAAACACACCCCCTCCTGATTCATTGGAAACAATTGCACCTTGACAACCTTTCTTCAGGTACAAATATACTGTAAAGGGCTAAAAAAATATTTGTAAATATGAGTAGAAATCAGCTCCAGGCAAGCGCAACTTGATGTCCATAAGGCCTAAATTAAAATTAAGCGTGTTTGCCTTTTACCTACTAACCCAAGATTTTAGCCCCGACTCAAAACACTTATACTGCCTTGTCAGAGAAAGAAACATTTACATTCAAGTGAAATAAATTACAGTTATTGCTGTGCAAAATTTTAAAATCATGACCACTCAGAAATGTAACTACCTAGCCATTAGCTCTGGTAATAAAAGCAGTTCATGTTAACCACATATTGCTTGTTTTTCAGATGATTATCATGGAGTAGCACAGTGATAAGTGTACCAGAACCATCATAAATTTTATACCTAAATCAACAAAAAGAACAATTTCAAGAATTGCAGTCTGACTTTTAAATGATGACCCTATTCTCTGAATCAGTCAGTTGTTTTTTCATTGAATAGCCACTTGTGACCATTTGTACTGGTTCTCATGCAAAAAATATTTTCTTTTTTAAAACTGAGAAGAGATAAATAGCTGTTTACGTACAAAATAAATGCTAAGACATGGGTCTCGCTAGGTCCAATTTTTTGGGAGAAGTCACTTCTCCCTCAAGCTGATTAGGGAAAGTGGGGAGACTTTAGGGAGAAGTGGGAAGACAGCATCAATTTTTTTATTTCTACCTCAATGCTGTGAAGTGATTTGTAAGGTGGCTAAATTTTCTTGTTAAAATAAAAACAAGAGGGTTATGGTGAAGATTTTTTAAGTTTTTCCTTCCGGTTGCCGCGGCAACCAGAGTTCTGTGTGGAATTCAATTCTTTGAACAATTTTGAAAATGGGCCACCCAAGGATTATTCCTGTGATGTTTGGTGTAAGTCTGCCCAGTGGTTTTCAAGCAGAAGATTTTTTCAGAAATGTTGACAGACGGACGACGGACACTGAGCAGTTACAAAAGCTCACCATCAGCCTTTGGCATCGGCAGGCTGCTGTTTATTGAAACCAGTGACACTCCCCCACACCCCGTGTTAGGGTAGATATCTCCTCACACCTGTCACATCATATTTTTGAAGATTTAAGTTATGAATTAAATTCAATCCATTTGAAATTTCTACATGAATATTAATGTTTAATCTACTAAAGCAAGTAAGTCTGACCAGGATATTATGACTTTTTTGGATTTTTTAATGTGTAACAGTCTCAGGAAAAATGTGAAGCCTCGACCGGGCCTCGAACCTCGGATCTTCGGCTTACTGTGCTAATGCTCTACCAGCTGAGATACCGAGGCCACCCGCTACGAGAACCGCTACACACCTTCCCTCTTATTGCGAGGCCAATGTCTAGAGATAGTACATAGGTTTTTCAGATCATAGGTATGAAGTTAAAAAGCTTTGAAATGAAAACAAATGTCCATATATTTCTCAACAAGAGCTGTCAGTGGACAGCGCGCTCGACTATTCTCAGTGCTTGATATTATAATATAAGCTATGAGTAAAACTGTAACATTACAATAAGTATATTGTAAGTCGAAAAGGGGCCATAATTCAGTCAAAATGCTTGACAGAGTTGCCTCCTCCTTTTTACAGACTGGGGTCATGATGGTAAACAAGTATGCAAAATAACAAAGCAATATCTCAATGGACTTTGAAAATATTTGGGGTGGTACGCAAACTTTAACATTTATTCTAAGTCGAAAAGGGGCCATAATTCAGTCAAAATGCTTGGTAGAGTTGCCTCCTCCTTTTTACAGACTGGGGTCATGATGGTAAACAAGTATGCAAAATATGAAAGCAATATCTCAATGGACTTTGAAAATATTTGGGGTGGTAAGTAAACTTTATCATTTGTGCGACACTCAGGCTAACGCTCACGCCGACGCCGGGGCGAGTAGGATAGCTCCCCTATTCTTCGAATAGTCGAGCTAAAAATAGATATATCAACAATACTTTAACTAGAAGCGTAGAGTTATGAACATTTGATATTTTCATGTAAAAGAAAATTTTGTGATCAAGGAAATGTAACTCTTCTTGGACCTGGACAGCAGAAACATCAAAGGAACATAAAAATAGCGAATATTTTCTACTTGGGTGCATTTGATTTAACATTCAACTGTGATCTGGATTTCTAATAATGATCATGTACTGTGTGCTAAAAAATATGAAAAAACTGGAACAGTCCTTTAACAGCAAAAAAGTTGCTGTAGCAGAATGAAAATTGTTAAACTCTAACTGGGACTCGAACCCAGGACCTCTCACACCTAAGACAGACACTCTACCACTTCTCTATAACAGCAATAGCTATAGCTAGGTAGCTTAAGTGCACCGATTACATTACATGAACTGGAACAGTTTTGTGACAATTACACATAATCGGCGTACTCCGGATTATCGGCGTATTCGCTTTGTTACCTAACGGCAATTTTCGTGTAAAGAAAAAATATAATCTAATGCTGCAAACGTTTTAATCGGTCAAAACTGCCCAGATTTATCTGACGTGATTTTTAGAGTACGAACTTACTAACTGGTAGTACCAGTGAAATATAACTTACACTGAATCTTATATATCTGCCTTTTTAACAGCTGGCGAATGGCAAAGACAGTGGGCTTTGTCCATATATAAGCAATTACTTTACCAAATAATTTATAGACAGAGTCCGTTGTTTACGTTTTTAATCGTAACCGGTGCTCGTGTACAAACCACTTTTTTTGAAAATTCGAAGAATGCGGAGAGCTATGGTACGGTCTCTACAATGTCTGCCGCAGACTGTTAACCGAATTCAGATACACACCCCAGCCAAACTGCTTTGCAGGCTGTTTGGGTGAACATCTCGGTGGAACTTCCAAATGTAACAGTCTCAGGAAAAATGTGCAGCCTCGAACAGGATTCGAACCTCGGACATTCGACTTACCTAGTTCTGGCTACCATTACTTAACTGACGCTGTTTTTATTTTCTGATGGTCGCGTCCATTAAGTTATGGCGAAACCCCATTTGGTTAACTAACCAGTATCAAACCACAACATCGCGCACAGCTAGTCTCTCGTGAGAAACTGGTGATGTCATGCAACATTTCTGGGCATGTGGTTATTTTTGGAAATCAAAGATCAAAATTTCACCTATTTATGAATTTATTTTAATCATAAACATAACCATTTTCGATAAAATTCTTAGAAAAAATACCTTAGAACGTTTAAGTACTCAGAAAAGGTCAATAAATAACGATTCTATACCGCCTATTGGTTTTCAAATGAAGAGTACCTGATCAGGTGACAACTGCAATGGCGGACAAAATATTGCAGACAGCTGTACCAATTTGAAACCTGTGTCTATAACTTGAAAAGTAAAAGGTAAGTCCATTGCATTTCATTTGATGAAATTATAGCGCAGGGTTTTCCCTCAGGTTTTTTATTTGGGAGTCCATGGACTCCCATGGCTGCTAATTTAAGGGTCCCTAATAATTTTTGGCGGTCCATAAATTACTGATCTTGAAAATGGACATTATTACTACAAAAATTTACTCTAAAACTGAATGAACTTGTATCTTTTTAATTTACTTAGCTTTTTATATTGATATTTCATTTGTAGGCATACTCAGCTGGGTGTACTTAAAATTTTCACATCACCAGTATACTGTATCTTCATCAAAAGTCTACTAGGTGTCTCTGTGTCAGAGTAGTACTTGAAATCCATTTGTTAACCAGATTTTATTCAATAAAATAACGATAAATAAATAAGACTTATGCCATGAATTTTAAAATCTCAGACAATTGATTTCTAAAATATCAGATTATTTCATCACATTCACTATAAATGGATGACAGATCTGACTGTAAAAAAGAAATCTAGGCTATAGTCTTACTGTCTATGACATATCAGCAATGGAAACTTGGCGACCGTCACCGGTTTGGGAAGCTATGATTAAAATACATCAAGCAGACGCTTTCAATTATGCAGTATTATATTCACGCAAGCGCTGGAACAATTTTGATCGCAAAAATTACCGAAAAGAGTGTTGAAAGGCGCAAAGGAGGTTTCAACGCAAAGGAGTATCGTGACCGATTTTGCGGGTCCGGTGGACGCAGAGGCACTAAAAAATGTGAGTTCAAAGCAGTAAAAGCGCGTCAGGGACGCACAAAACCTGCGTCCGGGAAAACCCTGATAGCGCGACAGACCTCTGGCACGATTCCTAGTTAGGTTTCAGTACAGGATTCATTTCAGCTCAGAGATCCATAACAGCATATAAATTTCTCTGAGCTGAATTGTTTTAGCTATGGCTTTCCATGCCAACGCTCTACCAGTTGAACTACCGAGGCCACTCGATATGAGAACCGCTACACATGTCTTCGTTTTCCTAACAGTAAAAATGCTGATACGGGTAAGGCTTAGAGGATGACAACTATAAAATATCAGATCATAAAATAAGTCCTCCCGATAAGCCAAAGCTTTGGCAAAGGAGGAGAATGACAAGTTGCAGAAATGACATTTACGCTTACCATGAGTAAACTTTTGGTTGTTCTTCCTCGAGAGTTTCATGAGATCTTTTAAACCCACATTTGTCTAATAAACAACCCATTATTTGTTTAGGAAAATGAAAAATTTTTAACATGACATTTCTTGTTGCTAAAATTGAGCAGTCGCGGACTGAATTCAAATGACAATTTTGATTGGCTTAAAAATATTTTACCGGTGAAGTAATGAAATACATTTGTGTGCATGTCTTATTGCTTTCAGGTTAAGGAAAACTAAATTGATTGAAGGTTAAAGGTCAGTAATTCAAATCCTTCTTTGTTTCATATAAAAACGACAACTTCAGGTCGTCTTTACGTATCTTTAGAGAACATCACTTTTTCCTACACCTATTTTTCATGAAAGTTCTATCAAAAATTAACGAAAAAATGAAAAGAAATTAGGGGGTTATGTAGTTCCTAGTGAAATGCCAGTCAGTTGTGGTCTGCTACCCTAAAAATGGCGCATATTTACTCTCGTCCGCGCAATAAACACCTACTTCCGGTTTCGATCTGCAAAACTTGCCATGTGGGCTGTATGAACATGAAAACCGTCTCATTTCATGCAGAATGTCTTCTAGTAGTGAAAAACGGTGATTAAAGCACTCGTTCTACACGAATTTGCGCAAAAAATGGGAAAATTAGGATCTATTTATTATGGACTTCTTTCGACTACACCACGGAAGCACATTTTCGACCGAATTACTGACCGTATTCCTGAAGTCTGCTAATGGTTAAAAGGGGTTAAATGCTCTCGCTACTATTTTCTATGTAAAAATAACAATTTATAACATATTTTTATCAGCACTTCTAGCCTTTCACTTCCTTCGAGACTACCCTTGTCTTCAAGGTCTGTCTCTGGGCAATCAAAAAATACCAAAAAAATATGACAGTGAAACCATGATCACGTGACTGAGACACGTTAATGGATAATCAATTTATGTCGGATACAAGCTTCTAAGCTTATGTTAATTTTGTTATATAGAACCGACTATAAATAAAGATTATCTTGTCTTATCTTACGTGATGAAAACGCTAATATTGCGTAGGTAGACATCAGGAAATACCTACTTTCACTTTCATTTTACAATACAGCTTCGACTCAGCTTTTGAAGCATATAACGTAGCTCAAAATCATCCACAGACATTCCTCTTTGCAATCAAGCATCGATAAAGCTTATATCTGGCATGAAAATGCCTTTACTAGGCGGGAACATTCCACTATATATTGATATGGACTACATTCGAGTGGACCATGGAGGCATATCCGGCGAATTACTACCTTCATGCCTAAGGTTGTTTCCAGCCGTAAATAAATTCTGTAAGTCAAGGGAAGTAACACAGTCTAATGATTGGAACAAAGGGGTCCATCATATAAAGGTTTTGAGATGGTCTGGGGTATAGTAACCTCTATGTCCCTATGTACTTGGGTTGGAAGGTATTAAAGGTGGTCAAACACATTTGAGCAACATTTTATAACATTTTCCAGTTTTCATATGTTCTGTTAGAGATCTATTTAAGGAACAAAAAGACCTGGATCCCTACTGGAAATGTATATCTTATTTTTATAAAATGTTGTAATTACCTCCATTCAATATAAAAAAGTATTCAAAAAGTAGTCTACTTCTTTTGACAATGATTTCAATATCATTTCTACTTTTATATTTGCATTTGATAAATATTGGGATTTTTCAACTACCTGAAACAAACGGTAGGCCTAAGTTTTAAAACAGCGTTTAGCTTCGGAATTCATCTATTTTCAATCTTTCTTGGTCGTGCAACTGAGATAGACAAAGGGAGGTAATAATCATTTCATAAACTTGCATTTCTAATTTATTTTGGCAAAAATATGTACTTGTCAATGCAATTTTTGACAACTTTAGTATAGCTAGTAGTACTTGTATTCATACGATTCCTTAGGTATAACATGTTTATTTAACTTATATATAAAGAATAACACTATCTTGGTTGGGCGACCAGTTTAGGAAAATCAAATTTTAAAAATATGTTCAGTGAAAATCTGAAATTTATAAAGTACTCGATGAACATGAATAAGTGTAAATGATCAATGGATTAATTTTTGAACAAATCCATTAGTTTTCATATTTTCTGTTAGAGATCTATTTAAGGAACAAAAAGACCTGGATCCCTACTGGAAATGTATATCTTATTTTTATAAAATGTTGTAATTACCTCCATTCAATATAAAAAAGTATTCAAAAAGTAGTCTACTTCTTTTGACAATGATTTCAATATCATTTCTACTTTTATATTTGCATTTGATAAATATTGGGATTTTTCAACTACCTGAAACAAACGGTAGGCCTAAGTTTTAAAACAGCGTTTAGCTTCGGAATTCATCTATTTTCAATCTGTCTTGGTCGTGCAACTGAGATAGACAAAGGGATGTAATAATCATTTTATAAACTTGCATTTCTAATTTATTTTGGCAAAAATATGTACTTGTCAATGCAATTTTTTGACAACTTTAGTATAGCTAGTAGTACTTGTATTCATACGATTCCTTAGGTATAACATGTTTATTTAACTTATATATAAAGAATAACACTATCTTGGTTGGGCGACCAGTTTAGGAAAATCAAATTTTAAAAATATGTTCAGTGAAAATCTGAAATTTATAAAGTACTCGATGAACATGAATAAGTGTAAATGATCAGTGGATTAATTTTTGAACAAATCCATTAGTACTAGTTGACCTAAATCTGATTAACCACCTTTAAAAGTACTGTCAATTTGTGGAATAAAGTAGTGAGTATCGTGCCAGCTATTTTTGCTGTATTATCATTCCTTTATCATTACCAGAAGGGTAGAGTTTATAATTGTTTCCTTGATCATTTCTGTGGACATTTTTGCTATAGTATATACTCTTTTAGATCTACAAACTGTTACAAAAATTGAACAGAATGATTAAGAATGCTATATATATTGTAAAAATAACATTAAATTATACTATATACAATATTATTTACATTTTGTTCACATTTGAAACAGTTTTCAGTACTAAGAAATAGATAACATTCATTCTAAATAAAAGCCAATAAATAAAAACATTTTATTCAACATTTTTTATTTTTCTAATTGCATAACATAACAAAGAAGAATAAAGGCTTATGATGATAAAATGGGATGAAATTATCCAATTAAAGATATTTTTGAATATTTTCAATGGTATGGAATGCAAACTGTATACAACATTATACTATTACCAAATAATATATGAATGTAATCACACGACAAACTGCCAGATATTCACTCAATATCTACTCGAAAAGTCTTTAATTGAGCAATTAATTTGAGTGATTAACTATTTTGTTGAAATAATTTAATCAATGTTAACTCATTATCAAAATGAAATATAAGAGTTGAACATGATCAGAAATAGATTTAAAATGATATAATAAGTAGATTCAAACAAAAATTAAGGAATTAACATTATATTCAATGTTATCCTTTATCGAAAAGAAATATAAGAGTTGAACCTGATAAAAATCTAACTGAAGAATACATGTATACCAGTCACATGGAGGATTAATAATATTTACAAAACACAAGTAGCACATTAATTTTTAAAGTAGCACATTTACAAAGTACATAGCAAATTTCCTGGGATGCACCAGTACGTTCAAGTACATTCATATCATAGCACTTTTATATAAAAAAAGTAGCACTTTTAGCAAATGGAATATGAAATCCTGGGATGTACCAGTACGTTAAAGAACATTCATTTCACCATAGTACTTCATAACATTAGCAATAAGCAAGTAGCACATAGTATATAATACGTAACATATCATTATTCCTTTGACGAATGACAAGTTCTTTCCATTACTTAAGCCTAATACAACGTCCAAAGGCATACATGAACTCAGAGAGTGATTTTTCACCTTTTAGCAACTGCTCACAGAGTGTTTTGTGTCTTTTTCGATGGACCACTGTTTGTTCCTTGACACGTTTTCTGGCCGGTTCACCACGCTGGTACTGATAGTGTTCTGTCCCAACCATAGCACAGTCTTTTTGCAAGCAGCCAATGACGGATTGTTGTGACATACTTGATTCTTGAAACCATTGTTCCAAGATTCGCATACATTGTTTGTGCGATGTTGAAATTTAATACACTTCCAATTAACATCAGTTTGAACTAAGATGATATTTCAAATAATTAGAGGAATGAGGAATCTGATAAAAGAATTAAAGTTTGCTGTATATTTGATTAATTTATTTAAATGAAAATAATGCAATTAATATACCAACAAAAATAATCAATTTATCCAATTATGCAAGGGCGACACTTCCAATTAACATCAGTTTGAACTTCATAAGATGATATTTCAATTAATTAGAGGAATGAGAAATCTGATAAAAGAATTTAACTTTGCTGTATATTTGATTAATTTATCTAAATGAAAATAATGCAATTGATATACCAACAAAAATAATCAATTTATTGTCATAGGTGGGTTTTCGTCCGCCTTGAATTTTTTTGTCACAGGTGGGTTTTCGTCCGCCTACAAATTATATAGGATGGGTTTTTGTCCTACATTCTCAACTGAAGAACATGATAATACTGTGGAAAATTTAAATCACAGGACACATGCAAAATTTAAATAATTACAGGTTGACTTTTAAAGAGACAACTTGTGAAACTGCTCTACATGATTGTCACAAATTGACATACGGGCCTTAATTTATCTGTAGTGTAAATGCAGGTATTGCATCATCTTTTTGTAAATTTTTGAGTTATTGAGGTAAATGTCAGATTTCACGCATGAAATACCTCTCATGTTTTTCTGTATTTCATAACTTAAATTTCCATGTAAATTTCATTAAATTCTGTTCAGTAATAAGAAAGTTGATATTTTATAAACTTCAGTAATTTATGTTTTTATCCCCAAAACCACTATAATGGGCCTCAAATTGTCAATTTAAATTCGCGCCAAAGTAGTTAGATTCCCCGGCTATATCGTGAATCCCGTGAAAATGACAATAGTCGGAGTCCACGGCTTAGCCGTATCCCAGAAATTTAGTATTTGGCGGGACATTACCCTTTATATAGACTGGACTAGATATGCCTTGCGCACCCACCTTACGGTTTTATAGACGAATTAGGTCTAAATATTTTCTTGTATGAAATTTTGCTCGATTCGAGGTTTAAGAAATTTATTTGTTAGTTTTTTGTATGATTTTTGCTTTTACGATTTTTTTTTGGTAAATTTTTGTTCATTCTACAGAATTCTGTAACATTTACTTTTCGGCATATGATTTTAGCTAGTTCGGTATGTCAGGATGATTTATCAAATTTTTCAGACTTTTGTAAATTATTCGAAAGAGGAATCTAAAATGTTTCGTTTTAAAAGATGTAAAATTTGTACTGAAATTTGTAACATGATATTTTATAAAGTACTTTGTTCAAAAACTTATGTAAAACATTTTTGTTAATTAGGGAACGCCATTACTGCATTGTATTGTTTATGTATAAATCTATATGGCAAGTCTAGTACCTTGTATGTAATATATTATTGTAATTTGTAATTGTGTGCCAGTCTATAGCACATCAATTAATGTCCGTTTTTGTGTATGGCATTTGATATTATAGGATGCCAACTATGATATAACGTTTGATTTATATTGAATTTTGTTAATTTGTAGTTGTAAATAATAGCTGCGTTTATCATGTCCGTATCTTAATGTTTCATCATATCTTTTCATATCATTTCATACTTTAACTTTAGTCTTTTAAGTAAGTAATCTTTGTAATATGGAAGTAAAAAGGACGTATTTTAATAAATGTGACGTTTGAACTTAGTAGCACATATGTTTTGTATAAGTAGCACGTATTATTTATGGGAGCCTACGGAGGTATGGTGTCCCCAAAGGAGCAGTTTTATGCCCTGACTTATTTGTTTTGCTATGGTGCTTACCATATGTTTATATATTTTAGCTTTTTCCGCCAGACGATTTACCGGGTGATGTCATAACCCGGAAGTACATGGCCCGAGGTTCACTTGTCTTCACTCCCCTGGATGTGATTTTCCCCAGCGCAGAGCTTTCGTTCCCATGGTTGTCCCGTAAACCGCAAAGACGATGATTTTTGTTATCCTCTGAAGTCAGCTCAGGGATGCAATCACCTACCACCATAGGGAGCCAATACGGAATCAAGGGTATTCACGGTTTTAAAGGGACTGAATTCAGAAAGCTACTTTTTGGTTTGTGTACTTAAAGTTCACAATTACATTAAAGACCTGTGTCACGTCAGATTAGAATGGACTATAAGAAATTTTGTATCTAGAGATACTGAACTTTTTTTTTTTCTTTCTTATAATCAGTTTTTTTTCTTTTCATATCTATTCATTGTTAATAATCATCTTAGTAAATAAATTTGTAAATATTGTAAAGGGTGTTGATTTTTTTTGATGGTTACTTTTCGCCGGTAGGGCCCCTTTCCTGTCACAAGGGTTTGTCAGAAGTGGGATTGGTCGACCAGACACAGAGCTATTCAAACATTATTAACACCCATTTAACTGCAGCAAAAAATTTGTAAAGATTCCTCTTGTTTTGTTTTTGGAAACACATATAATAGTTTTATTCATTTTTCAGAGTGACGGCTTACCTCAGAAAGACAAGGACAGATCCGTAACTTCAGCTAACCAGCTTTAGTGGCCCACGGGACTAATAGACAGTTGTATACGACACTTGGATTCTGGGGTGAGTTCTTTTCCTTTTATTTTTCTTTTGGTTTATTTTGTGTCCCCTCCATGATTAAGCCACCATATATCTGTGCTGAGAGTGACCGCCCTTGACAAGGAGAGTTATCCTACTCACTTTATTTGTGCGTCGCCCTACTTCTCCCAGTGACCCCTAATATGTATTAGTGTACTGTACACATACTAGATACAGTATTTTACTTTGTGTGTGTTAGCAAGATTGTTACTTGCATATACTTTTACCTACTTTTAAGTTTTAGTGCTACACAGTTGTGTTATACCTTACTTGATCTTGGATAAAACACTTTGATTTATATTGTTTTTTTGTTACACTAAAGTGTTAACACTAGTTACAGTTGATTGATTTTTGATAAGGCTAGGGTATTGTTGCAGCCTACGTCACTGTACTTTGTTGATTGTTGCCTATGCAACCTTGATTGACACATAGTACTGTTGCGCAACTTAGTGTATTATTTTAGTGAGGACGTTTTGTGAGTATTACGTAGAGTATATTTATTTTGTTTTGGCTCCAGTGGTAACTGTAGAGCTTTAGTTTTAAACTAGTGTAGTCTAGTATTCCCTCACGATTTTTTATTAGTGTCTCAGTTGTTATAGTAGCTGTTGTACTGTAGTGTTATATAGTGTAACGTAGTGTAATCATGACTAGTGTATTTGAGCTAACGAAGGTAGGAAAAGAGTTAGGTTTGAAGGAGAGGAGTTACGTAACTTTGTTAAGGAAGAGAGGCTGGGAACGTGGGGAAAAAGACATAGTAGATTAGAGGCAGAGAAAGATAGGTAAAAGCAGAGAGAGTAAGAGATAGGGAAAGATTAGAGTTAGAAGCTAGGTTGCAGAAAGAAAAAGATAGAATATGAAAACAGAGTGTTTAAAAGCAGAGAGAGAAAGAGAGAAGGAAAGTTAGAAGCAGATAGGGAAAGATTAGAGTTAGAGGCTAGGTTGCAGAAGGAAAAGTTAGAGTATGAACGTAAGTTAGAATTAGATAAGTTAGATACGGACGTAAGTTAGACAGGCTAAGTTGAAATGGAAAAGGAGAAGTTAATGTTAGCTGGGAAGTTAGAAACAGAGAAGGAGGAAGCAGAAAGTAGGAAATTAGAAACAGAGCATAAGTTTAAGACAGACTTAAAAAAGATGAGTAAAAAAAGGTAAAGGTTAAGATGTCTCCCTTTGATGAGAAAATTGATTCCATGGATGCGTACTTGAATGTGTACGAAACGTACGCTGTTGCGCAGGATTGGATAAAGAGATATGGTCACTTAATTTTACCGTTCCTTCTAAAGGGTACGGCAAGAGAGGTTTTTGTTTAGGTTCCTTTGGGAAAGATAGGAAGGATTTGATAAACTGAAAGCCGCTTTGCTACGTCATTTTCGAACTCACTGACGATGGCTAGAAGAAAAGTTTGAACTGAGAGGCCTCGTGATTAATGAGACCTTTGTGATGTTTCTAGCCAGAATAAGTAGATATTTAGATGGTTGGCTTAACTGAGTAAGGTAGAGAAAGATGAAGGATTATTAATTTTATACTTAGGGACCAATTTTTAGTTGTATGTAATAGAGAACTATACCAGAATTTGAGTAGTAAGAAGTTAGTTAAAGCTAAGGATGTAGCAGAAGATGCAGATTTGTTTGAAAAGACTCGTGGAGGGTCCCAAGTATGTCGTGAATCAAACCCAATAAGGATCGGGCTAAAAACCCATATAAAATACCTCAGGGGACACTTTTCCTAGTAGTCGAAATGTAGGCACTAGTAATAGAGGTAGTAGCAATGTTGCAAATAGAGGTAGGGGTTTAAACCCCTTTGGTGTACTGAAGTGTTATAAGTGTTGGTCGAATGGGGCATGTTCATATTACTGTAGGAGTGGAAAGTACGGCGGTAACATGAAATGCAGCAGCAGAGTTAAAAGTAGAGCAGGAACAGGAAAGTAGTAAAGGGAGAATAGAAATAGTAAGGAAATAGAAATAAGGTAGAGGCCGTGACCGATCTAGGAGTAGAGGTAGAGGAAGAAATAGAGATAGAGATAGGAGTAAGTCAAGTAGGTCAGAGAGTGGAAATAGCATTAAGAACAAAGTGATGTTGAGGAGTTAGGTATGCTTAGTGTAAGTACATTCCTACAAAACCCGGTACTTGTAATGGTAGGGATGTAATCGCTATGCGAGATACAGGCGGGTACATTTTGTGATGTGAAACGGAACTTAGTAGAAGCAGTCAGTTTTTAGAGAAAACCCGTAGATGTAAGTACATAGATGGGAATGAACTAGGCTAGATGTAGCTAGAATAATATTGATTGTCCGTATTTCAAGGGTACAGTAGAGGCGTTGGTTGTAGATAATCCTACCAATGATTTTATAATTGTAATGTAGGGGGAAAGCTGTAGAACCTCAGTTTAGTAGCTTAGCGTCAGCAGTAGAAACTGGGGCGCAAGCCAAAGTTAAAAAGCAAGAAAAGCAAAAAGTTCCGTCTCAGATTTTAGATGTATCTAGAGAGGAATTCTTAGAAAAGCAACAGAAAGATAGCACGTTAGATTTGTTTTAGAAAGAAGGCTGAGGAAGGTACGATTAAGCAGTGTAGAGGTAAAGGTTCAGTTAGGTTTGAGTAAGGAATAGATTGTTATATAGAGAGTATACCGCCCAAAATTTAGACAAAAGTAGACAGCTGTTTGTACTAAATGTCTTAGAGAAACTGTGATGAAAGTTGACATGATTCGTTACTGTCAGGCCATTTAGGTATAAGGAAAACTAGTGATAGGGTATTAGGCGAATTTTACTGGCCAGGAGTAATGGCAGAGGTTAGGAGGTACTGTCAGTCATGTGTATTTGTCAACGTACTATAGCTAAGGGTAGAGTAAGTAAAGTTCCGTTGGGAAAAAATGCCTTTGATTGATACTCCTTTAAGAGAGTTGCTGTCGATATCGTTTGGTCCGATCAAACCTATGACTGATAGGAAAACAGGTACTTTTTGGGACTAGGTATATTAGCTCTAGATATCCAGAAGCTTATAGCACTACCTAGTATTGAAACTTTAGAGAGTAGCAGAGGCATTGGGAGATATGACAGTAGATTAGGAGTGCCAGAGGAAATGCTTACCCATTGTGGATCGCAGTTTTTCGTCAGACCTTATGGCAGAAGTTAGTAGGTTATTGTCATTAAGGCAGTTAACTACAACACCGTATCACCCCTTTTTGTAACGGTTTAGTAGAGAACTTTAACGGTAGTTTGAAGCAAATGTTGGGAAACGTATGTGTAGTGGAAAACCTAGAGATTGGGATAGGTATTTGAATGCTATGTTGTTTGGGTTACCGTGAAGTTCCGAAGAAAGTTTGGGATTTTCTCCCTTTGAGTTTCTTTACGGCAGAACAACCCTGGGCCGAAACTGTGCTAAGAGAGTTATGGGCTGGTAAGACGGGAATGATGAGGTTAAAACCACTTACCCGTTTGTTATGGATTTGCAAGAAAAAAATTGGGGATACGTGTAAGATAGCTCGCAACAGTTAGCAAAAGTAGTGCTAGATACAAGAAGTATTACAATGGAAGGCTAGAGTAGGAGGTTAGGGCAGGGAGTGAGGTACTTGTATTTTTTACCTACGAAACATAATAAGTTGTTGTTACATTGGAAGGTCCTTACGTAGTAGTAGAGGTAGTAAATAGACTAGATTACAGGATAGATGTAGACGGAAAGTTGAAAACGTTTCATGCAAACATGCTGAAAAAGTACTGTGAAAGGAAGGATGATAGTAAACTATACCAGATAAGGGTATTTTAAGTAGGTTGGAGCAGCTATTGTAGAGGAGGAAACAGAGAGATTATGACCGATTAGATCCGAATGAAAGTAGTGATGAGTTTTCGAGTAGAGTAGAAAAGGGTATAGTTTTTGTGTCCTATAAAGCAGGGTACAGAAACGTACAAAGATGTGAGGTAAATCCAGAGTTACCAGTAGAATGTAAGCAGGAAGTAGTAGATTTTTAGAAAAATTTTTCAGATGTACTGACAGATATTCCTGGAAATACTAACTTTAGTTGAAAATGATATTTAGTTGTCAACTACAGATCCGATAAGAGTAAAGGTTATCCTATTCCCTTTTTTTTCGCAGACGTAGGGGAAAGAGGAAGTAGATAAAATGTTGGAGTTGGGGTAATCGAACCATCCAATGCTCCATTTTCCTCCCCATCGTCCTCATAAGGAAAAAAGATAAAAGTATAAGGTTCTGTATAGATTTTCGTCAGGTCAACAAACTGACGGTTTCGATGCTGAACCTATGCCAAACATGGAGGAAATGTTTTCCCAAAACTATCTAAGTATAGATATTTTCTAAACTAGACTTGAGCAAAGGTTACTGGAGGTTCCTTTTTCTGAAAAGGCAAAAACCCCTGACTGCTTTTGAAACCCCGAAAGGGTTTTTTCCAGTTCCGTAAGATGCCCTTTGGTTAGTTAACGCACCCGCACGTTTTGTAGACTGATGCGGAAGGTTTGAAGGACCTAGGGCACTCAGATAGCTTCATAGATGATATCCTGGTGTATACAATCACATGGCCAGAACATGTGTAGCCCTTACTGAGTTGTTAACCCGACTAAGAGAGGCTAAGTTAACAGCAAAACCGACTAAGGGGTTTTATAGGTTTTCAGAAGTTAGATGTTTAGGGCACCCTGATGGAGATGTTCAGACCCTTGAACCAGTTCCCAAAAAAGGTAAGGCATACAGGATGCCGAAAGACCGAAAACCAAGAAAGGGAATACGTCATTTTTTAGGTGTAGTTGGATTTTTTCAGAAGTTTATCCAAATTTTTGCAGCCATTGCAGTTCCACTCACAGATTTGACGAAAAAGGGTCACCCAAAACTTATAGAGTGGGGTGAAAGTCAAGGGAAAAAGGGTTTTCAGACTTTGAAGGCTAGCTTAATGGGTCCGCCTATTTTGAAGTTGCCAGATTTAGATCAGACTTTTATATTGAGAGTAGATGCTTCATTTAGGTTAGGCTCAGTATTGCTTCAGGAAAATGATGGAGAGAAATTACCTGTAGCGTATTTCTAGTGAAAATTGCTACCTAGGGAGCAAAAGTACTCAGTGAAAAGAGAAGGAGTGTTTAGCGATAGTAGGGCAGTAGCTAAGTTTCACCGGTATTTGTTCGGTAAAGACTTTGTATTAGAGACAGATCATCAGCCCGCTCACTTTTGAATAAAGCGAACTTAGCAATTCCAGGCTGATGAGATGGGCATTGGCATTGCAGCCATATAGGATCGTATTAGAGCAATTCCTGGTAGAGAAAATGTAGGCGCAGATTATTTGGTAGGTGTAGACAGGTGGCTATATTATATGGTGTACAGATAGTGACAGTGTGTGTTTTTTTTTTGTGTTTGCTATTTTCAGTATGGGCATTTTGCCTTTCAATTAAGAAATTTTGAATTTTCTTTTTAAGGGGGGGCGTGTGTCACAAATTGACATACGGGCCTTAATTTATCTGTAGTGTAAATGCAGGTATTGCATCAATCTTTTTTTTAAATTTTTGAGTTATTGAGGTAAATGTCAGATTTCACGCATGAAATACCTCTCATGTTTTTCTGTATTTCATAATTAAATTTCCATGTAAAATTTTATTAAATTCTGTTCAGTAATAAGAAAGTTGATATTTTATAACTTCAGTAATTTATGTTTTTATCCCC
Organism: Mercenaria mercenaria; assembly: GCF_021730395.1. Taxonomy (NCBI): domain Eukaryota; kingdom Metazoa; phylum Mollusca; class Bivalvia; order Venerida; family Veneridae; genus Mercenaria; species Mercenaria mercenaria. The sequence continues at coordinate 67,857,063 of NC_069377.1, read as the reverse complement.
AAAACCCCTATAATGGGCCTCAAATTGTCAATTTAAATTCGCGCCAAAGTAGTTAGATTCCCGCTATATCGTGAATCCCGTAAATGACAATAGTCGGAGTCCACGGCTTAGCCCTGGGAAACCCATGAAATTTTGTACTTGGGGGACATTACCCTTTAAATAGACTGGATAGATATGCCTTGCGCACACCACCTTACGACTTTATAGACGATCTATGTCTGAATTATTTTCTTGCTAGAAATTTGCTCGATCGAGGTAAGAAATTTATTTGTTAGACTTTTGTATGATTTTTGCATTACGATTTCTTTTGGGTAAATTTTTGTTCATCTACAGAATTCTGTAACATTATTTTCGGCATATGATTTTAGCTATTTCGGTATGTCAGGATGATTTATTAAATTTTTTTAGACTTTTGTCAATTATTTCGAAAGAGAATCTAAAAAGTTTCGTTTATATAAGATGTAAAATTTGTACTGAAATTTGTAACATTTATATTTATAAAGTACTTTGTTTCAAAAACTTATGTCAAACATTTTGTTAATTATGGAACGCCATTACTGCATTGTATTGTTATGTATAAATCTATATGGCAAGTCTAGTACCATGTATGTAATATATTATTGTAATTTGTAATTGTGTGCCAGTCTATAGCACATCTAATTAATGTCCGTTGTAGTGTATGGCATTAGATATTATATGGATGCCAACTATGATATAACGTTTGATTTATATTGAATTTTGTTAATTTGTAGTTGTAAATAATAGCTGCGTTTTGTATAAGTAAACACGTATTATTTATGGGAGCCTACGGAGGTATTGTTGTACCCAAAGGAGCAGTTTTATGCCCTGACTTATTTGTTTTGCTATGGTGCTTCCATATGTTTATATTTTTAGCTTCTTCCCAAAGACGATTTTACCTGGTGATGTCATAACCCGGAAATACAATGCCGAGGTTCATTGTCTTCACTCGCCTGGATGTGATATTCCCAGCGCAGAGCTTTCGTCCCATGGTTGTGCCGTAAACCGCAAAGACGATGATTTTTGTTATCCTCTGAGTCAGCTCAGGGATGCAATCACCTACCCCATAGGGAGCCAAACGGAATCAACGTATTCACGGTTTAAAGGGACTGAATTCAGAAAGCTACGTTTTGTTTGTGCTACTTAAAGTTCACAATTACATTAAAGACCTGTGTCACGTCAGATTAGAATGGACTATAAGAACTTTTGTATCTTTGAGATAAATGAACTTTCTTTTTTTTTCTTTCTTATAATCATTTTTTTTTTTCTTTCATATCTATTCATTGTTAATAATCATCTTATGTAAATAAATTTGTAAATATTGTAAAGGGTGTTGATTTGTTTTGATGGTTACTGTCGCCGGTACGGCCTTTCCTGTCACAATGATTTCTTTTGAAATGTAAGAATATGTTACATGTTGCCATGACAACCTGATATTTTTTTGGATTTGCATACTCGTGTTTCGAAACAAATTCAGATAGACTAAAGAAGCTAATAAGATTTTTTAGTCTACTATTGGTTGAAAACCAGTTTCGGGGAATACAGGAATGCACTTTACTGCCTGTCCATCAATCTGTCCATCCGTCCTCAATTTTGTGTCCGGTCCATAACTCTGTCATTCATCAAGGGATTTTAATGTTACTAGGCACAAATGTTTCCCATGATGTCCCACTTGAAAGTCAAATGTCAACAGGGCTTTTTTCCTGTCTGGTCCATATTTAGGCCATCCATAAAGAGATTTTAGTGTTACTGGGCACAGATGTACCCCATAATAAGACGATGTGTAATGCACAACATTCACACCCTAGCTCAAAAGCCAAGTTCACTCTTTGGAGGGCAAAGTTCAATAGCTTTTTTCTTTCCTGTATGGTCAATAACTGTCATCCATGAAGTGATTTTAATATAACTTGCATAAATGATTTCCATAATGAGATAATGTGTCTTATGCAACCCCTTATACTTAATTCAAAGGTAAAAGTCACTGTCTACGGTCAAACGTCAATAGGATTTTTTACTTTGTGGTCAATAACTCTGTCATCAATTAAGGGATTTTAATATTATTTCACACAAATGATCCTCATAATGAGACAATGTGTCATGTAGAGCCAACACCCAGACCCTTAGCTTAAAGTCAAGGTCAGACCTGAAGGTCAAAAGTCAACATTGATCTTTTCCTGTACCGTCAGTTAAATATTTTTATATAAGCTCCTGTGTCATACGGACCCAATTATAAGAAAATGTTGGTGTATTTTCTTCAGCATTACTTCCCTTAAATATGAAGATTTCTTACATTTTTTCTTTTATGTTTCCACCAGTTTCATAATGAAATGTTATCAAATTTTAAATTAGATACCTTTTTTTTATTATTTATGATATTATAAAAAAATCAAACAAATGTAGATTTTTGTATATGCAAGTTTTTATCCAAAAATTGTGTTTATTAGCCTTGATTGTCAAAATTCATCGGTAGATGATCCCTTTTGTAAGATGTCAGTAGGTTAAATGCCAAGGTCACAGTGACACTAAGACCAAAAATGTTTATTATAAAAAGCTGAAGAAAAAAGTGGTTTGGGGTATATAAGCTTGAGAACACTTTGACACGTGGTCATCAAGCTTAATAGCATGAATGCCTATGTTCTGTAGAAGACCGCTATAGCGTTATGGCACATAGGTCAAAGTTCAAATTCAAACCATATAGAACAATGTAAGTTTCATGCTCAGTCACCACTGAAAGGCTATCATGAAAGGCATATAAGTTTGTCTTTTTCTTCTGTTTCCATGGCAATGAGTCTGGACAGCTTTTAAATTGGTCCTCTTCGGAAATGTGCAGCTTCTATTTTTTCCATTGTATAGAGGATATCTGTTTGTTTCAGTGAAATATCAATTTTATTTCACAAGTGAGCATCAAAAACTGATATTTTCACGAGTGACTTTTTTGGTGATCACGAGTGAAATAAAATTGATATTTCACTGACACAAACAAATTTTCTTTTTATTTCATGTGTAAAACTCTACTTTTGTTGCGTAATTTATAAAATGTCGAAAATCGCGGGAAAGATCCACAAATGACGTCATTTTAACAACGTCATCGTCTTTATGGTCCCTGGTATTCATAACGCTCGGTATACAATTTGACTTCAATCGCGAAGGAGGACCGGAACTAGTTCGGCAAAAACAGTGAAAATAAAATGATAATCTACTGTTCCAAAACTGTGGATTATCAGTTTTATTTCACTGAGAAAACTCTATAATTCACTGGAAAACATAAATATAAAATAGTTCTTTAACCTTTGAAATAGAAGAATGATATGAGATGATAAAGTTCATTCTACAGTTTTACTTTTGTTGCCATGGCAATGAAATAATTTTAAACCTTTTTCGCAAGCAAAACAAAGTGAGTGAAATTAATATTATCACAGCTAATTGTTTGAGCTTTTTAAGTGGTGACATCAAACGAAGAAAACTTACTTATCCTAAACATAATTTAACCAGTTACCAAACGACCAGTTTACCATGGCAACTTGAAGATAATTCTCTGCTTTCTTTACAAGAACATTATTGTTATTAATTACAACACTGATCAAGCCTTAAACGTCAAAAAATAAAAAATATTAATGCCAAAACATGCCAAAAAATAAAAATATTCTACATTTTAGCCCTGTTGCCACGGCAACCAACAGTAAAGTACAAGTTTTATATTCAGAAATATACTAGGTCAAGATTGTACCTCTGCACATGATTTTATATCATACTTTGAAACGCTAACAAAACTAAAAAATAAAATATTGTTTTCAAGGAAAGTTTAGTCTCAGGATTCCAAAGAATATTTTCCCATACAGTAGTCAGGACCGTTTCTATGGCAATTCTTTCATCAGTGTATGCATTTCTAATAGCTTGATATTTAAGTATAACCCCCCTTCCCCCCCCCCCCCCCCCCAGATACGCTAATGCTTTCTTTCACATAGCACATCGCAGAACATAAGATTTTCCATAAACAATTGTCTTTGCAGATTATTAATATTATTATTGGTATGTAGAATCTACATGCATTTTGGTAAAAATGGCATACACTTTGGCATATACATTCATTCATTTATACAGGACATTTCTTCGTATACACAACAAATATTTGCACGAAATTACATATTTCTTTTTTTTTTTTTTTGCGAAGATCCGCATTTTCTGTACTGGATAAGACTTTGGATATATAAAATAATCGTTTGAAGCTTAGGGGCCTATAAATTTGCAATACGGAAGTTAACCCAAATCATTCGAAACGATTTAGTTACATTTCATGCAAATGAACACCTGATGTTATCCGAACTTAACAGAAGATTTGTACGGCAGGTATTTTCAACAATTCTAACATGAGAAATGTACGTGGTACTTTAATATACTAGACTGCGTTCTTTTAGTGATGCCCGCTTTCAGAGATGATAATTCAAAATTTGAATTTTCCTGCCTGCAAAACTTTGTGTCCTTCTCAGAAAGTAAATGACAACATATAACATAGGGGAAACAACCGTTATCGGAAAATTTTCAGGTATAATCGGCAAGTGGCTCAGTTATCCAGGTGGGTCAGTTACCCGACTTCACTGTTTGCCTTGTTTTCGGTGCTTCCAAGGGATCTACTTTTCAGATTTTATTTATCTTACTTCCGATCGTACTGAAATGGCGTCTTTTTTAACTTTTGGATCTAATGTAGGGATAATACACGTTTTTTTTGTGTATTAACGTCTGCAGAAGCCCGCGCATAAGACTTGATGATGATTTGAAGAAATAGTCACGAAAACAAAATGAAAATTCTAAAAACTAAATTTCTGGTTAAACATTTTATTTTCCACATGCTCCGTCATATATCTTCTCAACAAAATCAAATGAATAGTAGCAATGCATTTTATGTATAATGTATGCAGTTTTTTCCCAGTTCTTGATAAAGCTGTAAAGTCATCTTTGTTTTTTTTTCTATTTTCAAGATCTGAAATCTCCGAAGAAAAGTGTTATTATTTTGCGACGTGTCTATGTTAAGTGGCAAGGTATAGATAATACAGTGACATAGACGAGGTTAAACATAATTAAAAAGAGAAATATGCCTCCCCAAAGACCACCAAAATATGGACATCTGATTATCGTTGTCCATCGCTGTGGATTTAGGATAACAAAGGAGTTATTTCTGAAAAGGGTTCGAGACATTACACCAGAAGGTCATGACCCATTTCCTTGGACTGTCGATCATTTCCTTTATAGAAACAGAGAGAAGATTCTCGAGAAAAAAATTGGAAAAGTACTAAAACTTAAATTATTCCCTGGATATTCTAAGTCGACAAACATAGAGAATTGGGATTTGAACACGTTTTGCTTTCTTCTGGTCCACTTTTGTGGGTTGGAAAAACGTGTCCGGCAAGACATAGATTTCTTGAGGAAAATAAGAAACACGCTGGTTCATTTAGGAGATGGTGACATCGATGATCAGAAGTACAAAACATACATTGACAGAATCAAAGGTATTACAAGCCGGTGTTCAACCGAGTTAAAAAATCCTGAACTGGAGGTGGAACTGGAAAACGTTATAAAAGAAATGGAGAATGTACAATTGGCTGATGTTGAAGAAGGAGAAGAGAAATTAAAAGAATGGTTCTTTGATGAAAGAAAATATCGCGTTTGGATAGAAATCACAAAAGGTAATACCAGCTCATCTATTGCTGTTTCATGTACAAATATGTAAAATCCACTTTTCTCCTTACTTATCGCTCAACAATTAATAGCGCAAAAACATTTTTATTTTTTAATCGGATCATTTTTCAATCAAGAAAATAGACTGTTTGACGACGAATCTGGTAATGTTCATGTTTCTAACGTCACTAACACGCTCTTTAACGCAGTGCGTGACTGTCATTAGGTTTCGGAAACAGGGTTTTGATTGACATTAGTGCTAGAAAACAGTGACTGACATAAGAGTTCACCCAGCTATTTCCGTTTGTTGCTTTATGATTAGAGTTAGATTTTGTATTGAAACAGAGGACAGATTGTACATAGACTTCTTGAAATTTAATTTAATAAGAGATCAACAACTGCTTGCAATGAAAACTTTGTTAAAAAGAAACCGGAAGGCGTTTAATATTACTACAATCACTTTATATGGATATCATTTTTAAAATAATGTATAATCCGTTTTAGCTCTTGTGTTACGTCTAAGGGTAACAATTGTTTGTTACTTAAAATACTACAGGTAACAGAAAAACAAACCAGAAACTATTAATAATAACAAAATATATTTAGAAAAATAACAATTCAAATACCTTAATAAAGTTAATTAGCCATTAAGTCAAATTATTCTAATATGCAAGAATAGTCCAAATCATGTCCTTGACAAATTCCAAATTTCATCCAGAGTATAAATCCTCTCTTTGAAAACATTTTTACTCCACAATGTTGATGTACTCGTATATCCGTCAAATGTTAGATGTCCAAACTTGTAATATTATGTCATTAATAAATACAGCAAAGCTTTTCAATAAGATCCTACTTTAGGTTCTACCTAAATTAAAGCATCATGGAATGTTCCAGCCCAAGAATAGAAAGAAGATTCTGCAAAAATCCAGAATAACTGAGACTTATTTTTATAAAAAAGAGGTTATGACCCAACGTTTTTGAGACACACCACATGTTGAGTGTTCAAGCCTTTTACAGTTGGGCGCTACGCTTTCCTCTTTGATTGTGTCTGATTTCTATCTTCGGACCTGTTTTGTCGGGCCCTTAAGGGTGTTTCTCTTGATGCTCTGTCTTCTGCAAAGGCATTGAGTACATGCGTTTTTGGTTCTTAAGATTTGATTTTTATATAAATTTACAAGAGCATTTTTGTGTTGTACATGCTATTCCCTCTGTTGCCATTGCGTGGGTTAGCGATTCACCTGGCGGGGAATACTTTTATTTACACTGTCACTTGACTTTGGAACATGGAGTGATGGTTAGGTGCGCACCATAAACGGGTTTAAGTTCCCCAGTGGTGTTTTTGCCACTGACCGTTCTAGGCGATGCCTCACTGTGTTTCTTTATTTGTTCTATTGACATACATAATGTCTCAAAACTAGGTCAGGCTTAAGTTTACTTTAAACAATGAGTCATTAATATAAAACAACAACAACAAAATAAAGCATAAAGGGGAACGATATGCACATAGCACCTGAAATAAATATAACTTTTTATCTCCTTTTATCGATAGATTCAGTTAAATGAAACTAACAATTCAGATATCATTGTATGTTAATTATTTTTCAGAAACAGTTGATGAACTAATGACAGAATTGCAAGACATTCAAGAGAGATTAGAAGCAAATGGAAAGCCGACAAAAATTGATATCCGTAATCTATTTATTCTATTTTATAGCCTACTAAATGATACTATATTTATCTGATACGATTCATAATGTGAAATAAGAATGCAGAGTTCACACATCGTAATAAATTCAGTGTCACGTGACATGCAAAGTAACGCCATGGGCCGGCACTATGTAGGTATGGACCGGTACAATACAGGTATGGATCGGCAAAAGGTAGGTATTGGTTGGCACAATATTGGTATGGGTCGGCAAAATGTCGTCAGAAGGTATTCAATCGTTCCCATGGTAATTCAAAATTACGAAACATGTGCAGTGTACATCATTCTAGTCAGCTGGATACTTTTAATGATGATAACAGTACAAACTAAACAGTTTTATACACTGATATGTATAGGGGTTGTTACGTCAAAAGGTAACAATTGCTTGTTACAGTAAGTAAAAGTTACAGAAAAACAAATCAGCAACTATTAACAATAACAAAATTTTATTCATAAAAGTGCCAATTCAGATACCTTTAAAATGTCAAATAGCCGTAAAATTCAATCTCATGTGTAAAAATAGTCCAAATCCTGCCCTGGTCAAATTTAAGTCCAAGGAGTAATAATTCCAAATTATTCACAAATCAAAACTATATCTAAGTATGTCGAAAGATAATAAATCCTCTCTTCAAAGAGAACTTTTTAAATATACAATTTTAATGTAAATCCTTCAAATGTTAAATATCCAAACTTGTAATACTTTGTTATTAAGAAATACAGGGAAGTTTTAAATAATATCTTTAACTGAAGGTTCTGCCCTGTTGTCAGTCAGCTCTCTATTTAATGCATAATAGAAGGTTCCAGAACTTTCATGTAACACTTAGAATAAAAAGAACATTCTAGAAAAACCAAGAACAATCCAGACTTTAAAAATAATTGTTACATCCTGTTTATCAGTATTGTGGTAGAACATTCTGGAATACAATAGAATATGAAAACTTATTTACATGTTGCCTCAAAACTAGGTCAATAAACAATGACTCATCAATAAAGTAAAACCTAAAAGGAATGACATATACATGACAGGGTCTATGCTGTACCATGAGTTACTAATCATTGACATAATATGTTTGAAGAGGCCAGCTAAAGTGATTTGTTTTACTGATAACAGACTTTCTTCACATGGCATAGACTTTGCAGCAACTGAACTGAATTGAACTTTTCACTGTATTTGCAGCTTTTTCGATTGCAATACGTTTTAAAGGTCCGGGAGAGGAATTAGAGGCTTTTTCAGCGGCACATCAAGGGAGTGTATCAGGGATACTTCAAACAAGCATAAGATTATGTATTGAGAAAATTAAGGGCGATGTTCGTCAAATGGGCCCAGAAGTCGAAAATGACAGTACAGGTTCAATTATGTTCAAGTTTACATGCTTTTCCGTGACGTCTTTGATTTATCTGGTAGACTACTTTAGTGGTCCAATCCTTCAGAGACGTCTGCAAGACATCACAGAAGCTCTCGAGGATATTGTAGATGACATAGTGACTATACAGATATGTGTAACACCGGAGAACTATGGGGAAATCATCAAGAAACTGGGTAACTTTTAATTGTTTATACTGTTATAAACAAAAGAAATTGTACCTTGTAATTCAAAAGATACAGAAACGGTTGAAAACGGCAGTGGCTAACCATTTGCCCATATCAGTATTACTTTTAATGTTACATGTTATTCTATTACTAGTTTTCTCTGCTAATCACAGATTCGCATTTGCACTATGGGACAGTTCAATGTAATTCAATATTGGATACAATATATTTAGTATTGAATGATTAAACAACTTGGTTCGAATCTCCTAAAGATTGAACACCACTAAATCAGGCTATTCTTTTTTTCGTATTCAATCTACTTACTTGGTAACGTTACTTCAACATTTTCTAAAAACTCAGAGTTTCATAGATTTGTATTTCCATCAAGAATTATATCTCTGATACAGAAAAGGTGAACGAAGAAAGGTGTAAGCTTTAATGTAAGACAGTTTCGATTCGTTAAATGATCTTTCTTTAAGTGTTTCTTATTTAGGTACTTTGCTTTTCAAAATGATGCAATATATTGAAATACATTGTATGTTATAGATCATGATTATGGTGATCCTTGAAATTAAGTAATTTTGCTTCCTTCAGTGTCACTGCCTCCATTTTTATCTGGCATGTGATAGGACCAGAAAGGTACAAGTACATATTAGGAGAGAAGATAATTGAACGTTGTTCTGTACAATACGAGATACATCTAGAATTGTACGAATCCGAAAAATATTTTGGATTCGTCCAAAACTATCTTGTGCAGAGCAATGCTGTATAACCTAATAATATTACTCTGCTGAAAGTTAAAAGATCTGTACAATGTTTAACCAGTTATAATGTGTGGTAAGGTTTGAATATAAAGTGGACACAGCGGGCCATACTACGCAAAAACGAGTTCGATTCTCCGTTCTTTCAACTTCTAGAAAAAATTCTTAGTATAAAAAATAGAACCACGTTCTGCATTCAAGGTTGCTAAGCGGTTTTAGGGATATTGCACCTTTCATTACTTCTCATGAACAGAGCGAGTCAAACCGAGCCTGCTTTAAGTTTGCTCGGTTGCGTTCCGTGTTTCAAAAAGGTCGTCTTGTAGATGTTATTACGCCTTGCATACAAAGAGCCAAGACAGCTCCTTGAAGTGGAGTGCCGATGCACCGGTTCGGAAACCGATGTCGAAAATATTAACTTAGATACGCTATACAGTTTGAGAACAAGAGACAACCCATAAAATATATCTACTTTTATCTGGGTATTTCAGATAAAGATTTCGCCCCAGCAGACGACGTTACACCGCAGGTGAAAAGAAGAAAGCTTAGAAGAAAGGTATGGATGACGGCAAATCAGTTTTCAAACCATTAATGACATCATTTTAAATTAATGAAATTTGCACCAGTCATCTCTATAATGAGACGAGTTTAGGCGAGAAATATTTTGTGGTTTATTGGTGCAGATGTTGAGTTCAGCTCAACCTGGGGCTGCAGTACATGGACAGTAGCAAACTCCAACGCAGTGATCTCCCTTGCCGCTTCGCTAATGAGCGAAGCGGCAAGGGAGATCACTGCGTTGGGGTTTGAGACAGAAGCACGTATTTCTCAGCTACCGTCCGTGATCAGGCTAAATCAAACACAACCTGCAACTTTTTCATTTTTGTTGTGTTGGACGACCTGTGGGTTTCCACTTTTTCTATCGTATATATAAATACATATTCGTTTGTGTATGTCCCTGAAAGTGCACCTTTAAAGAAATTTATCATTGTTGTATGTAGTCTATTTCTTTGTTATGTACAATGTATATCATAAGAAAACTTCTGTCTTTCATTGCCGAAGCAGGTATTCAACGATCCGTTATACGGCCAGATAGAATTACATCCATTGTGCGTTAAGATTATTGATACACCACAGTTCCAGAGACTGAGGTACATTAAACAGCTAGAGACCTGTTACTTAGTCTACCCTGGTGCGAGTCATAACCGGTTCGAACATTCAATTGGGTAAGTAACGTTTGCTTGAATTAGAGCACTCAATCAATCAAACGTTTCATTATTGGTAACATTGTTGTTTTTTTTTTTTTGTTTGTTTTAAGTGTTCTTTTTTACTTGTTTTTTTGCATATTAACATGAATATCAATATGTTAGATAGTTAAATAAAAGATTTAGTCTTTTCCCTTTCAAAAGATTATTTATACAGTTGTGATAGTATATAAACAAGAAAAATCTCATATTTGAGAGTTACATGTTGTTTCCAACTTGTGTTTCAGCGTTTGTCACTTGGCTGGTAAATTTTTGAGAGTATTGAAAGAAGGCCAGCCAGAGTTAGATATCACAACAAAAGATATTCTGTGTGTAGAAATAGCCGCCCTCTGTCATGACCTAGGTAATATAGCGATTTTTACTCATTGCCAAAATCAAATTAAACGCTAACACGAATATTCATGTTGTTTCTATACGAGACAATTTATTCATTTGAATTGCAGTTGTATCATGTATATGTGTTTTGCATTTTCTCCCATTCTCTGATAAGATACAACCAGATATCTCTTTGATTACGTCATCAGATACTGCAGATAAGATATAATTAAGGCATACATACACTTAATAGGAAAATGGCGCGGAAAAAAATGACGGATACAAATAGTCCTCAGTTGTTTGTTTTTTTTTTGCTCTGTAGAACTATTTTCCTTATTTTCTTTGCAATTTTGTTTTTGCTAAAATCACATGGCAGATCTATGCTTAACATGTAGGTAGCAGTTTCATAATGAAATAACAACATGAGAGAATTTTACATGGAAACTTAGATCATACACCACTACAATTTGAGGTCTCATTTTAAAGCTGATTTTGCAGTTTGACTGGAAATATTTTTCTTGCATCAAACATGGGTCCTGATGTGTGCTGCGGCCATTGGAAATATGTAGATTTTACATAATAGAATAAAGAAGAACAGCTATTTAGTGTGTTGTAACCTTAATGTCAAGAAGGCGTAATAGAGTGCCATCTAGTGGAACGTCAATATTGCGCTTGACAACACCACGCAAAGTTTAAATGTCGTTGATCAAGCTGCAAAACATGCATACAAGCATTTTTACTCTGTTAATAAAGGGTTAGTTTCCAGTTCTCGAATGAATGCATGAGAAGCGTCTTTGATAGGAGCAGGTGAAGAACATTTATTCTCACTTTTTAGGTCAGGGGCCATTTTCTCATGTGTTTGAACACAAATTCATACCAACTGTTTATCCAGAAATCGTATGGAAGGTAATAAAATCATTTAATATAGGTCTGATTTAGACTTAAGAAGTGTATCTGTTCTCCTGAAAAATGACCGTATTTCGATGTTGTAATACTATCTTAAACATACTTTAAAAATCTCTTGAATTATTATTTTCCTTCAAAAGCTGTAATAATTAGATCTACGTCCCTGGCTTGCGCTTCTTAGTATATTCAGATTAATTACTTAAATTTGCAAATTCATTGCAGTAAAAAGTTTATAATATTCAAGAGATATATGCATAAAGAATCCATGTAGCATATGTTTGTTTACAAGCTGTCAAGATGTACAAAATTATGACTACTTTAGCATGAGAAGGCTTCTGTGAAGATGTTTGAATATTTGTTGCGTGATAACGGCGGTAAACTTCACGAGTACTTCCGACAGATGATACCAAGCTTTGAAGAAATGGATATAGAATTCATTAAAGAATTGATTGATGTCCCAGTTGACTTAGACGCAGAAGTAGGTATCACTAGGTGTACTTATTTCATACTGTCTAGGTTTTATCTTTTGACAGCTGGTCTTTTTCTTCTTTTGCGTCCTCTGCTTAGAAAGGATTCATATAGATTTGAACATATTTACAGTAGATGATATGTTTTACTTAGTGTTCAATCTGAAAAGTAGTGCCTTTGTTTCATACAAATATTACGCAAATGAAAAACGTATACTCAAAGCATTGCATGTTCATCCCCGATGTTTTTAAAAATGTAATACTAGTAACGTTTAAGGTTCAAGTATTTGACTGCAAGGAGGAGAGTTTAAATGAAAGTTCAATTTTCCAAGCATGTTATATGGAAGCAATAATCTGAATGATATTGGTTAAGGTTAATTATGTTGATTCTATTTACCGGTATTTAAGGTTTGGCCTCACAGAGGGAGAAACAAGAACAAGAGCTTTTTATACGAGGTACCTTCCTTTTCTTTACTTTTAAAAACTAACTTTACTGTTAAATGACTGAAAACAAATAAAGATCAATTTCAGCAGGAACTTAAACTGGTTGTCTTGATATTTATTCTTATTTTAGTTAATAAATCCAAATAAAGCTGACCAAGAGTTTCTCGCGGTAGCAGTCTTAACTATCACTTACACATATTTTCGTACCGGTGAAGTAGATCGTGTATAAGTTTTAAGAGAGGCGTATGTATTAAGTGGAGCATTATACATCATTCAACAACTGATGTTTATACAGGGTTCATGTAATTTACTATAATATTTTGATTTTTTAAAATTTAAATTTGATTTTTTATTTCCCCCCATATGGTGCCCTTCGTTCCGTTTCGTTTCGTTTCGTTCCGTTTCGCAAAGTACCAGTAGCCTGGATGAAGTATTTATAGATATTTATCAATTGACAAGCCGTTGATTATTTTCTGTAATCTTACAGGTAGTAGCTAACCGTGTGACCGGAATCGACGTTGACCGATGGGACTACCTTGCCCGGGACAGTTACATGCTGGGCATGAAAACAACTTTTGATCACAGTAGATTAATGCATCACGCTAGAGTACTTGTAGCGGAAGGAAGGAGACAAATCGGCTTCAGGGACAAGGTAATATGATCCGGAAATGTAGATGGAATGTCAACTTTGTATAATTTCCCAGTCATTTAGAGTCTAACATTCAAGTTATTTACGTTGAATGTTTACATTGCCTTTAGCACCGCCTTCCTATAATAAGGTGTTCCATATGTGCTGCAGGTAGTTATGTCTACTCAAAAGATCAAACAAAAAGTGTAAAATATATGACTACTGTATACGTGGATACATTCGCGTGTCAAAAAAGTTTGTGAATTGCCGAATCCAGGCGACCGAGCATAGGTACATCAGAGGTGTAATCACACGCACACGCTGTCACACTGAACCAGGTAAAGCTCCTAGATCATGAGTCCTCTTGGTTCGAACCAGGGAAGATAGTGTGGATCTTTATCCCGGTCTTGCTGCCGATGCTGAAAATGGCTTAACTGTTAACTGCATTCTGTAGAACATCTGGACCAACGTGACCACGAAGTTCACAAGTGTCACTATTCAGTTCACGAACTCCATGATAACAGGACGAAAGCTTTTTAAAATTCCAATGTTTTGTTTTCTGGTTTAACTATCTGAGTTTTGTTTTACTTTAATGTACCAATATCACAGAATAAAACAGGTTACAAACATTTTCTATAAATAATTTTCGTATTTACATTTAAAAATAACCTTTCTTGGTTTTCTTACGTGATTTTAGAAACGTTGTTTCACTGATAAATTTCCATAAAATTAGAACAATTCCAGTTAAGAATTTAAAGTCTGATTTTAGGCAGCCCAAGACTTGTATGATATGTTTTACACCCGGATGACTTTATACAGAAGAGCGTATCAACACAAGACACACAATATCATTGGAATGATGTAAATATTTTCTTTAAACCCTAATATGTAAATGCAGATCAACTGTACGGAGATTTTTATTTGATATAAGTTCAGATAATGATTAAGGAAAGAGTATTTTCAGGGTGTTAAACGCTTTTAAATTGTTAACAACCTATCCGCTTTACCCAAACTGTATTGGCAGATATTTGGACTTATTTTTATCTGTTGTAACATTAAGGAAAGAGTATTTTCAGGGTGTTAAACGCTTTTAAATTGTCAACAACCTATCCGCTTTCCCCAAACTGTTTTGGCAGATATTTGGACTTATTGTTATCTGATGTAACATGTCCCAGTTGCTCGAACATAGGGTCATTAGTTGTATATGATATTTCAATGTAAGCGGAAACAGTTTTCAGGGCATTAAATTAAGCAGTCCATGCAAATTAGTACAGTCACGCTCATATTTATATATTTTTAGGATACGTGATGCATTGCTTGCTGCTAACAACGAGATTTCTTTCGTCGGGGAAAAGGGTAAAATTAAATCAGTTATTTCCAAAGCTTAATACATTTGTTTGAAACATATCACAATGTCGTTATAATATAGGTACTTGTGATTTAGCTTTGGAATATATTATAAAGAGAAAGACTTCTTACGAAATACATAAAATTTAATCTTAATTATCACTGTGTGGTAAATACAAGGTAAGCTGTCCAGTATGGCCGCTCTAAACAAGAAACAAAGGAACATCATATTCATATAAGTCCTTGAAGATATTTTATACATCTTTTTCAAATTTGTTCATTAACCTTGATAATGTCCAAAGAAGTCCACTGGCATTGCGATTTGAATGATATTTAACATAAATATGTCTTTTTCTTTCATAGAAATTGCTTAATTCATGTCAGGAGCTTGAAAATGTTTCGTTTATATTGTTATTAAAATCAAACAATTATCTTGACATTATGGGTGTGAATATATTTGAAGAAAATATCTTTTATAAGGATGCATCAACTGTGGTATGTGCAAAACACCCAATTATTCAAAAGGAAACAAAACATTTTTATGAATGTATATACTTAAAGACGTTCAATGATAGACTCGAATGTTTTTTTCAGTATGAACTGTTAAATTTACTAGTGCTTATCAAACCGATGCTACTACTATTGCCATTTTGGAAGTCTATGATTGTTTGAAATGGAAATCTGATGACCTAAAAAAATCTTAAAATTGAAAACGGTTTGGTGCACAAGTTTCATGAGGCCAGGTTAAATTTATACACATCGACGCACACCTCACAAGTAATATTTGCGTTAGCGTATGCACAAAGAAACGATGTCTGTCAAGGGATCAGAAATACGTTAAGCGATAGATTGAATATTTAGTGGTGGCTCTACAGGGCTACTGGATGATGAGTTTACATTATCACCTTCCAATGTGTACTAAAAGGCTTACACTCCCCATTGGTGGTGTTCCTAATGACAATCCCGATGCGATTCCTAACTGCTTGTTTGTTTCTTCTACGATATCTATACGTTGGGGTTCTTTCCCAAGCATAGAGGTGAGATTTTCTCATCTAAAACACCAACAAAAGCAGTGGTAAACGCCATTCGTCATAGTTGGAAATTCAAACGTACAAGCGAATTACTTTACAGTATGATTAGGTGCATTAACTACATAATATTGTTAATCATGCATTGCGGCTAGATTATTTATAATTTGGCCCCATTAAAAATGTTGGACTTTGATTAAACTTAGCCTGGGTGTTCCTTGGGTGGTCTTTCTACCAAAGCTTCTCATACGGTTCCGCTTTGTTGCACATAGGGGCCACCTGAGCTAAAAATAACAAAAATAAAAAATCGAACGGCATCGCCTCATTAACCCGTGGTCCGATTTTAAATGATCTCACGCAAACGGTCCTTATGTAACTTTCTACAAAGATTGTTCAAATCACAAATATTCCGATTCGTCAAAAAACATGGCCGTAAGAGGGCGTAGTCACTTTCCCTGTATGTATATAGCGGAAACTTTAGAATCTTCTTGTGTGAAACTGTTAGCACGATTTAAAAATAATATTACACAAATGGTCCTTGTGTGACCCTCTGCCAAGTTTGTTATGTCAAAAAAACATGGCCACCAGAGGGTGTGGTATCTTTTCCCTATGTGTTTATAGAAGAACCTTAAAAGAACTTCTTGTTTGAAAATGCCGGCCTGATTTGAAAACAGTTTAACACAAATTGTTCTTGTGTGACGTTCTACAAAGATTGTTCAAATTATTCTGTTTCGTTAATAAACATGGCCGCCAGATGACATGGGCGGTTTTCCCTATATGATTATATATAAGAAACTTTGAAAATTTTCTCCTCTAAAGTCATAATATCTACAGCTTGATATTTGGCATGTGATATAAGGGTTTTTCTCTCTACCGCAATTGTTCAAAGTATTGCCCTAGGGTCAAAAATGGCCACGCGCCATATATACTACATGTAAATGCTTATATACAAGAAACTTGAAAGTCTTTTTCTCTGAAGCCATAATAGCTAGAACTTTGAAATTGGCATGTGACTTAAGGCAGTTTGACTGTCTACCGTAAGTGTTCAAATTATTGCTCTTTGTTCAAAAATGGCCAGACCCATGTGTTGGATATGTATATAACATAGCCACTTTGAATATCTTCTTCTCTGAATCCATAATTGCTAGAACCTTGGTATTCATTTAAACCCAATCTGTTATTGTACCATTACGTTATATAAACACATTTAAAGCCTTTTACACATGTGAGCACTTTAGGGTCAATGATACTTTTGTTTGGATTTTAAAATCATTTATCTCGTTGAAAAGGGGCAAATATCAGATTTGAAGAAAGACAACAAAGCTAGACTTTTCACGTGCCTTCTAACTAAAGAAAGCTAAATTAATGAATCTGTGACATAAATAATTTGCTAGCCAAAGAACTACATGTATATATACAAAAAAAAACGTCACGAAAATTGTGAAATCAAAAAAGGGCAAAACTTCGAGAGAAAAACTAGAGTTATCGAATCTGTGCATTGCATGTCAGATCAACACGATGAACGATTGTGTTTAGTTCCAATAAATTTCTAGCGGTTACTGATATAACAGCCTACATACAATATATAACCAAATCAGGATGTCAAAGCCGAAGGAAGGATATGTGAAAGAGCCCTGCGTATTCTTCAAGTTCCTGGAATTGCCCAAACCTAATTTGTATATAGGTGTTCCTTTACAACTGGTAAGGGAAAAGGCAAACAAACATTTTTAATAATAAACTTTAAAAAGAAGTTGTTTTAGATAAAGTCATCATCGACACTGACGGGTTGTGATCGAACCCCGGTTTTCAAAAACGAATGACTTGGATAATCTGCGCTGATTTGGCACGCAAACATACTTACATTCAATGTTTTAAAGGTCGTTTTGACCTATTTATAATGACATATAGTGCTCCATTTTAATAATATTCCTGGAAATGAATCCATTACATTCAGACACATCAGTAAAAAAACAATTACTCACTAGATTTTATGCTATCCTTATATAAGGCCATCCTGAAATAAAAAAAAATAGTGAAGGAAATAACCTTAGTATCGATCATGCGAATTTAGTTGCTATCCAAACTATTGACTGTTCCTTGATTACTCTATCCAAACCATACACACTTGGTACATGTGGTTGACTTCTGGTTGAATTTTGTAGCAAAATTACTAAATTTTCAAATGAGAGACCAATGACTTCATAGGCAAAACTGTTTTTTTCTTTCTTCTTAACCGTTTTGTACTGTTGGTGCAATTGTAACATTATCTAAAAGTTTCGTTTTCACTTCTTGTTTAACATAATCTGCACGTTTTATCACTTAATAATTTAAACTGGAATGCTTTTATCATTTATATCCAAACTATGCTTAGAATGATGTGTTAAAACGGTATAAAGTTTTATTAAATTGTGAAAAGCGATATTCTTATCTTTTTTGTTTGGGAAAAGCCATCTATTGGACAGTTTCAAAACACACGACTACCGGTGAAGCTACCATACAGTGAATATGTTGGAGTCTTTTGAAAGTATGCTTGTTAAAATGTTCAATTGTCAATCTTACATTGCTGAAAATACAGAGTTTATGGCATACATAATTTTGCAAATGTTACGCTTTAAGACAAACACATAAAAATATCATGATGATAATCTTAGTTTCAACAAGGTATTCAAACACTTTTATTGCATATTACAAAGCGAAAAACTACGGATATCCGACACCATCCACGACATGAAGTCATACACTCATCTGACGGACGATATTCTACAACAGATACAGCGATCCTCTGATGATGGTTTGACAACTTCCAGGGCAATAATAGACAGAATCGTTCAGAGGCAATTCTACAAATGCATCATTCAAACTCAGATTGATGTTAAACAGGTATGATTACATATATCGCGAATGACAGCATCATTTCTTAACTTGAGCACGTTTATTGTTAAGCTTAATCATAGGGATATTATATATTAAATCCCACTTTTAAACACATTCATTCATTATCCTCAGTAGTAACAAACTCTTTTTTATATTTACAGAAAGGTTGGATAGAGAAGACGGCCGTCCAAGAAAATTTGTTTAACAAGGTTAACCAAAAACTCGCTTATCCGACAGATTTATCAGAAATCCTGAAAATCGATGTGAGCTATTTTTATACACAAAACATTTCGATGGTTCTCTATATACGTAGAAACCCCTTTATAAGCATTTCCCTCCGGTTATTGAATACTATAAGATTCTTTCACTGGTTGTACCACCAATATACTGATTTAATGAATATATATATAATGTAAACTTTAAAAAAGCAACAAATCCACATTGTTTGTATTTAAGCGAATATATTAATATGGAAAACGTTTGACACATAGTGTTTTCCACTGATACGTATTTCTCAGACAAAAAAACCTACACCGTGTTATTTGATAATTTTCATTTCACTTTTTAAAACTTTTTTCACTCTAAGAAACCCAAATTTAAATATCCAATGTAGTGAATCACATTTTCTTTGATATTCTATTAAATAATTCCCAGCTTATTTTTTTATGATAAATTCACTAAATATGGAGTCTAGATAATATTTAGTAATCGTGATACAAAATCGACGGCCATGTTTGTTGTATGTGTTCTATTGTTTTAGGCTGTGACGTACAACGTAATATCCAATGAAAATGACGTTTTGTTAATTACTTAAGACATTTTTTGGAGACAGGTCATCAATTAGACGGCAAGTGGAGCGCAATATGTTAAAAATGAGTATGTCTTATTCTATACGCACTGGGTTATAATTGAATACATCATCTTTCTTTCTTTAGTAATATGTTACCATGCCTTTTCGCTTACTAACAGGTCATTCTCTAGGGAGCGGTCAGTGAGATATGTTAAAAATCTGTTTTCAAATTAAAATTTAGACAAAAATGAAACAGGGTTTCCTCTTCTTAAGTGTATATGTCGACCGTACCCACTTTCTTTCCGTTTTTTTATTTAAAGAATATATATATATATATATTCTTCATATAGTCAAGCTGAAAATGTACAAAATTTAATATTCACTGACAAATATTGCGGAACCTTTTCACATGTATCTAAGAACTTTAAATGTAGTTTTAAAAATGTCCATGAAATGTACCTGTATGACTTCTGGAGTGAGTTCACACAAATCCACATCATCTTGATCATTGTTATCATTGTAACTGTATGTGTGCACATGGTGGGTCTGGACAGCCACTCCATGGGGATCTTAAAGCACAAAATATATAAATATAATTATTTTATATGTGTCAAAATTATATGTATCCATGAACTCGATGGGTCTGATCTGCCACCCTGTGAGTTCAGTGAGTCTAAACTTCCACTATGTGAGTGCAGTGAGTCTAAACTTCCACTCTGTGAGTGCAGTGAGTCTAAACTTCCACTATGTGAGTGCAATGAGTCTAAACTTCCACTATGTGAAAGCAGTGAGTCTAAACTGCCACTCTGTGAGTGCAGTGAGTCTAAACTTCTACTCTGTGAATGCAATGAGTCTGAACATCAAACATGTGAGTGCAGTGAGGCTTAACTGCCACTCTGTGAGTGCAGTGAGGCTATACTGCCACTCTGTGAAAGCAGTGAGTCTAAACTTCCACTTTTGAGTGCAGTGAGTCTAAATTGCCCCTCTATACTATCGGTAGGACTTCTGGAGTGAGTTCACATACATGCACATCCTCTTGAGCATTGTTATCATTGTAACTGCATGTGTGCACATGGTGGGTCTTAAAACACACAATATATAAATATAGTTATCTTATATGTGTCAAAATTATATGCATCCATGAACACGGTGGGTCTGAGCTGCCCCTCTTTGAGTGCAGTGAGTCTAAACTGTCACTGTGAGTGCATTGAGTCTGAACTGCCACTCTGTGAACATTGTGGGTTGGTACTGCCCTACTCTGAAAACAGTGGGTCTGTACTGCCCCTCTATGAGCACAAGGAGTTTAAACTGCCATTCTGTAAACACAGTTGGTTTGAACTGCCACTCTGTGAACACACTGAGTCTATACTGCCACTCTGTGAACACCATGGGTCTGAAATGTCACCTTGTGAACATTGTGGGTCTGAGATGCCACTCTGTGAACACTGTCAGTCTGAACTGCCAATCTGTGAATACTGTGGGTTGGTACTGCCCCACTCTGAAAACAGTGGGTCTGTAATTCCCCTCTATGAAAACAATGAATTTAAACTGCCATTCTGTACACACAGTTGGTTTGAACTGCCACTCTGTGGACACACTGAGTCTACACTGCCACTCTGTGAACATTGTGGGTCTGAAATGTCACCCTGTGAACATTGTGGGTCTGAAATGCCACTCTGTGAACACTGTCAGTCTGAACTGCCATTCTGTGAATACTGTGGGTTGGTACTGCCCCACTCTGAAAACAGTGGGTCTGTACTGCCCCTCTATGAAAACAATGAGTTTAAACTGCCATTCAGCAAGTCCACTGACCCAATAAGATTAGTTTCGATACTGCTTTATATATAAGCCCGAATTGTACTACACATTCGTACTGGTTCAACATATATATATGTTGAACCAGTACGAATGTGTAGTACAATTCGGGCTCGTATATAAAGCAGTATCGAAACTAATCTTATTGGGTCAGTGGACTTGCTGTGGCATGTGCGTGTTCGTTTGTACTGCTAGGCGCTTTGCCGTAATTGGTCTGGTATATTGTGGTGGTGATTTAGTTCGTATTAATTAATTCTCTCTACTATATAATAATTTATAATGCGAACTTGTATCCTAGCGGATCTCACGTATGGGAAAGTCAACTGTTCTGAATATAATTATATCCCTTAACGCAAATTATCTAAATATATTCAATGTATCCTCGAGATCCAGTTGACTTTCAGAGAGAGAAAATATAGCTTTCTCTCTACTATATAATAATTTATAATGCGAACTTGTATCCTAGCGGATCTCACGTATGGGAAAGTCAACTGTTCTGAATATAATTATATCTCTTAACGCAAATTATCTATATATATTCAATGTATCCTCGAGATCCAGTTAACTTTCAGAGAGAGAAAATATAGCTTCTCTGGTCCCAATCAGTTATAAAGACTAAAAAGTCACTACTGATTTGTGAGACATGAAAACAGAGATTTGAGTATATATATGCAAATGTTGAACCAGTACGAATGTGTAGTACAATTCGGGCTCATATATACAGCAGTATCGAAACTAATCTTATTGGGTTAGTGGACTTGCTGTGGCATGTGCGTGTTCGTTTGTACTGCTAGGCGCTTTGCCGTAATTGGTCTGGTATATTGTGGTGGTGATTTAGTTCGTATTAATTAATTCTCTCTACTATATATATATATATAAACATGTTTATAAGTCTCACATTTGTATTTTTTTTATATTTAGATTGTTTAAGGGTGATACAAGGATTTGACTTTTAGGAGAAATGTACAATCATGTAACAATGTACATGTGCCCGGCCGTACCCACTTTCTCCCCGTTTTTTTTTCATTTAAAAAATCTATTTTTTACGCCAGAATGTCAAATACTCTCGTCATAATGGTGTTTGCAGTGAGATAAAGTGAAGAATATACTTTCTTAATAATCTCCTTTTTATACTTCAAGGTTTCTTTTTTTTTATTTTTGGCGATAAAATAGATTTCTGTAAGTATTTATGGAAGCAAGCACTAGGAAAGGAACTAAAGACCCAGAACGTACATAACTCTATTTTCATACTTCTTTTCAATTGTCTTACACACTTTTTACTGAATTCTTCAAAATTTCACAATTACTTTGAAACTATCAAAGGAAATTGAAGACAATTTAAAGATATACGAGACTTGAAAACATGAACAAATACTTCATATAGTTTATGTAAACATAAAATTAACGTGTTTATATATATTAACAGTAAGTAGTTATGCATTAGGTTAACAAGAGGACATTGATGGTCCTGAATCGCTCACCTGTCACCACATGACCAAGTTTTGAACTGAGTATGACGTCGTTTTTTCTATTATTTGACATAGTGACCTAGTTTTTGAGTTCATGTGACCCAGTTTCGAACTTGACCTAGAAATCATCAAGATAAAAATTCTGACCAATTTTCATGAAAATCTGTTGAAAAATATGGCCTCTAGAGAGGTCACAAGATTTTTTTATTATTTGACTTAATGACCTAGTTTTTGAAGGCACGTAATCTAGTTTCAAACTTGACCTAGATATCATCAAGTTGAACATTCTCACCAATTTTCATGAGATCTCATGAAAAATATGGCCTCTAGGGAGGCCACAATGTTTTCCTATTTTTAGACATACTGACCTAGTTTTTGACCGCATGTAATCCAGTTTCAAACTTGACCTAGATATAATTAAGATGAACATTCAGACCAACTTTCATACAGATCCCATGAAAAATATGGCCTCTAGAGAGGTCACAATGTTTTTCTATTACTTGACCTAATGACCTAGTTTTTAATGGCACGTAAACTTGAACTAGATATCATCAAGGTCAACATTCTGACCAATTTTCATGAAGATCCATTGAAAAGTATAGCCTCTAGAGAGGTGACAAGGTTTTTCTATTTTTAGACCTACTGACCTAGTTTTGGACCGCATGTAACCCAGTTTCGAATTTGATCTAGATACTATCAAGGTAAATATGCTGACCAATTTTCGTGTAGATCCATTTGAAAAATATGGCCTCTAGAGAGGTCACAAGGTTTCTCTATTTTTAGACCTACTGACCCAGTGTTGGACCGCACGTGGCCCAGTTTCGAACTTGACCTAGATATTATCAAGATAAACATTCTGACCAACTTTCATAGAGATCCAATGAAAAAATATGACCTCTAGAGTGGTCACAAGCAAAAGTTTACGCACGCACGGACGACGGACGACGGACGCCGCGCGATCACAAAAGCTCGCCTTGTCACTTTGTGACAGGTGAGCTACAAATAGAACATGCTTTATACGTCTATAGCTAAACAAAGTATAAATGTGTACTACCACTAAAAACTGAAAGTTTTTTAACGAGTTTACGGGTTTTATTTGGCATATTGGCATAAACATGCCTTTAGCCATTCACAAAACAATATCTCAGATGTCCAAGACATACATAAATAAAATACATCTTCATGACATTTACAGTATATAATGCAAATATAGTATAAAGTACAACATCCTGAGCAATTACGTCACATATGCGACTTAATTAAATGCACATGTAATACTAAATTAGTTCACATTAAATTAAATTTAACAATCGGCTGTTACTACATGACATTTAAAATTATGAATGTAGCTCTGCATCATATTTACTAAAGTATCATATATTTTATGAGGATTTTCTACATTTGGCGTTAATATCTAAATATAGAATATTTAAGTGAAAGATAGCCATCTCCTTAAATACTGACAGATGGAAATAAGAAAGGATGCAGGCAGAATCATAACATAACCATATCTTAAATAATTTGCGATTTAATTCTACACTTAACTTCAAAAATAGAATAGAATATGTTTATCAGTATTAAGCCATTTATGGCCAATGAACAAAGTATCGATAATCATAGTACAGAAGACACAATGGTAATATGACAGGTCACATCATGCAAATAATTATATGACACAAGTAAGCAAACCTGGAAGAGGCAAAATTATAAACATACATATATGTACATGCAAACTAGACATTTGTCTGTATAATGACAAGCAATGAGTGGAAGTGGTGTGAGCCATAATTCAGCTCCAGTAGATGCCTCCTGTCTTAAAAGGGAGCGTGGCTCTTCCAAACTGCATCCTTGCACACCTGGTTTCTTAGTCTCCTACCTTCTCGTCATCCAGTCTGGGAAATGATCAAAATGAATGAAGAGAACAATTTCAATATAATATCTTTTATCACATATTTAACGTAAATAAAGCCATTATATAAATTTGGTATTACACTAGACAAGTGTAATAAAGATTTAATGTTGACGTCGTTTTAAGTATAGGAGACGTTGGTTGAATGTACTTGTTCTATAATAGGTAAAGAAAGAAGAAATTTTGATGTTTCAGCTGGAAAGTCGTACATGTAATAAAAAGAATATTACATTCGTGTCATTCCACATTGAATTTATTAAACTCGTTAAATAAGATTGATAAAATGCTCAGTAGAGCCTCGTATTTTATCATTTTATTCAACTCGTTTAATAAATTCGGTATGAAAAAAACACTAATGGAATATCCTGTACGCCACTGTTTATTTGGGACTGCTTTTCAAACTATATATGACCCCGAACACGGATTACTTTGGCAAGGCTGAAAGAACACTGTAAACGCGCAAGGCATTGATGTCAAGAATCGAACACAGGTCGGTGACTATTACGTGAGGAGCGTACACGGGATAGTGCCACTTAGTGATAAGGTATTTTCTGAAAACGTGATTATTTTTCGTCAACAAGGTCAGTAAAACCCCGATTTACTATTGTCTTATACTACTACAGAAGAAAAGAGCATTACTTTTAATAACCAGATACTGTGTGTATGCTCTCACAAGCGTAAAAAGAGTCAATCTTTAGTAGAAACGCAAAAAATTTGTGATAAAATGACAATTTATCATTTGATAAATGCATGCCGTGAACACATTTCCCCCAAATACCATCACCTATTTGCATTGTAGGGAAAATTCTGAACCGCACGATTTATTTAGTTACATACAAAGTAAAAATGTGCAAAATTTCAGCTCTGTAAATGTTCAAATGACGGAGAAATCGGTCATAAATGAGCGTCGATGGTGCACTAATGCATTGTGTTTCAAAATAATAATTTGAACCGTGCACTGCAGTTTTGTGTATTGAGTATTGATATTAAAATCGTGCAATTTTCAGTATTGATGGACATTAAATAGACAAGACATGCATGTAATGGCATCGGCCCAAATGATGGAATATATTTTTCTGTTTGCAAATGGCATTAGACTTCACAGTGAAATACCAAAAAAAAAGTTTAAAACACTGAATTACAACTTACAATTACAGCGGCATGCCAATAGTTCACTCCGAGAAACTGTCTAAAGACTAGCCATTGCCAAATACAGGCCCAGTCACAAGTACACTCGTGAAGTTTTACTATGAATCTTTATGCCATCTTCCTCAGACAAGAAGTTTTATAATAATGTAACACAGGATATGATGACGATAAGTGTAGAAAAGGCTTCCCCTTATAAGAAGAGCAAACATGAAAATGTGTAATCTTGTTGCCTTTAAACTTAAAGAGACATAAGCCATGGTCATTAGATGACCCCTATTGATTTTGGTGTCAATAGTTCAATGGTCAAGGTGGTAAGGGCTTTGGACTTTTAAAGTGGTTTCTCCTCAATAAACTTAGACTCAATTGACCCAGAGCCTGCGAACTTCCTAGACCTTCTAGTTTCACTTAAAAAAATTCTGAACTTCTAAGTTCAATTTCTCGTGTAACATATCAGAATGCAGACTAGTATATTTATTTAAAGAATACAGTCAAAGCTATTTTTATTGCTTTAGAAATATACATGTAGTACTTTTACAGTTTCTGAAAGGTAATCAGCTCACCACTTGCTTCATACGAAACAAAATAGGTGTCATATGAATTGAGCAATTTGTTTAAAAGTAGGAGGAAACAGTGCCATGTGTTATTCTTGAAATATATTTTGCACACTTCATTACAAGATATATGTCATTTTTATGCAAACAGTTCGTTATTACTTTTATATGATCAACTTCCCTGTTGGTCAAAATAGTATATTTCTTGTCAAGGTCAACTTTGAACAATAACAATAACAATTTTCTAAACGATCAAGAACTGACTTGTGTTCATTCTGTTGTATGTAAAATATTATTTTATGAACTTGTGTTTACGTTTCAAGTTTGTTTAATAAATGTTTTAATGAACATGACTATTTGGTCTTTATATAACTCTCCTGACTTTGAAGAGTATTTCAACAGACAGCAGTTCAAATAAGAAAGGGTGAAAGTGGCAAAACTGCTCAATTATGGTTAATGTATATATTCCTGTACACACTGTGCTCTTTGTTTTTCGCATTTGACCACAATAATTATGCCCGATACGTCCCCGTTTACCTTTTGACATTGATGAATATTGATCCAGGTGCAGAAGAGCTATTCCGAATTAACGATTTTAATGTATCCAGGTCCTCTGTACCGGCATCGAGAAATGTTGTAGATATTACTATAGAGCATACAATTAACAGACATGCAAAGTCTGAGGATGGCATAATTGGTTTCAGTAGAAACTATGCTGCATACTTCTGCTGGTGCATGACCCGTCATTACAAAGCCAGGTATGTTGAAGCAACACTTCAGAATGCAGACATAAACAGAGAAGACCTGTCCGAACACAAAGAAGTATAACCTGCTCAGATACGCAGGAGTGAAGAAGAAGTTAACAAGGCTATGATGGCAAAGAATCCTTCACGAACCCATTCCAGGCTGAAAAAGAAACAAAGTTGAACTTTACTGTGTGTTCTCTGATATTCTTGCGAAAGCAGAAGTCGCTCATGATCTTAAGGCAACTAAATTGGTGAAAAGACAATGGATGAATTTATCAAAAGAAGATTGATCGAAAATTCCTTTCCTTTCCATGACCCTATAAAGAGAAGCAAACTTAAAACATTTGTCACAACTGAAGTTACAACGATAGTAACCAGTTCTCAAAGCAAAGTACCACAGATAAGAGCAGAACGTAACGTGTAAGAACAGTTGATTCTTTTGGCTGTTCAACACGACATAGATCTAGAATTTATACTTTCTTTTTATCTAGGACCTGCCCCCTGGTCGTTTTAGCTATTGCAGATGGAATGCCAGTAAAACAGACAAGTCGAAACTACTTCACTATGTAGAGGCTAACCAGTGTCCAAAAAGATGACGTTGTTTTGGTGTTTGACGGTAACAGCCTGCCGCAAAGCTTAGTAACCATCCCTGCAACATTACAAGACGAAGCCGAAACTGTGTTCAGTCAACTACCAAAAACAGCTCGCGTCGATTTTGTAACTGACACTTACAGCCCTCAGTTGATCAAATCATGTGAGCGCCGAAGACATGGATCTGTTTCAAAATTCTTACTGTCAGGAGCGAAAACCAAACCACGTGATTGGAACATTCATGTCAAATAGTGAAAACAAAACACAGGTCATCAATCTAATTTTCGAACAATGAAAATGTGATTGCTATGCAACAAGTTGAAGGGAATACAACTGTATTTTGACAATGGTGAAAAGTGTTATTTACTCACAACTGAAGATGGGAACAAAGTTCAAGTACGACCTTATGTACTGCTATATACTCTACACAGGAAGAAGCAGACACAAGAATAATATTCACTGCTTAGACATCAGTACTACTAGCACTATACGAAAGACGATAATTAAAGTTAGATCCCCAGAAATACTGTTTTATTTGACACGGGAACAGGCAACAAAAGACGTCTCTTAAATGTTCACAACATCTTTCAAAGCAAAGGAGAAAGAATCTGCTCAATTTTGCCTGCAATAGACTCTCTGACTGCTTGACACAACCAGTGCTTTTGTTCGCACAGGGAAAGTAACACCGCTCAAAATAGTAGAGAAAACCAGGAGTATGTTGCAACATAATCGGAAGTAGGTCATACACATCACTGTTCTGATGACCTCTTTAACGGCACCGAAAATCTTGTTTGTGCAATCTATGGATACAAAGAATACAATAACATCAACAAACTTATATATGACATGAGAACTACCCAATTCTACCAAACGTAAATGAAAGTGGGTGGAAATCTGGATCAAAAAATATGTTGGAATATGACAGGTGTTCCGATAATATAATACCTAAAGAACTAGCTGAACTAACTTGTGACACACCAGCAACATGTGACGAGGATGACTCTGGTGATTACTATGAAGACGTAGAGATGACCAATATTATTGACATCATATGCAAAACAGACAGTGACGACTTAGGTGACTGAAAAGATCAAACTGAAAAGAACTGCCTGTTAATAGCAGTAAATACTAAATTGCTTATTACAAGGTAGCAGAGGAATGATTAATGCTACAACTTAATTGTTTCTCAATTATGTTTTATGTGAATTGATTTGGTTAAGCATATAAGCAGCTGTAAGCATGTATTTTCACTTAATAAAATACACATTCAGTAACGTATCGTAACGTAGGTTACAATGTCAGTGCTATGCTACATGCATTTTTATATCAAACTAGTTCAAACTTGATAAGATACTCGCATGATCTAAGTCTAAACATCATTATAATGATTACATAAACAATCTATTGACTGAGAAATGAAAAGATTATATCGTGAATTTAAGTAACGTATATAATAATGGTAACGCACTTGTTCTTAAAACTGTTGAACGATAAATTCTTAAATAATATGTATATGAAGATACTATATTTTAGACATATCTGATATTTTCTGACAATTAAACCTATTGAAATAATTGATACGAGTATTATTATAAGAAATAAAAAACAAATGGTAACGTAAATTACAAAATGAAATGATCGATTGAGAGAACAAAACTAAGCGGGAACATTGACAACAACATATTCTGCATATCATTGAGCCCACTTGCTTATGTTATGATTTTGTTTGTTTCTACCATATAAATCACCACATTCCAGTTTTATCACTTTTTAGATAATCGTTAAGGTAACGTTAATAACATGGTGTAATTCATAGAGAACCCGCTTGCCAGACGGCAGAATTCAGAAATATGATCTACAGACAAGGGGCTTCAAAAATAATGGGATCTACAAAAATCCCTAGAGTGGGGAGGGTTTCAGCTTGAAGCTCTAGGCCTATATCTATTTTTTTTAATTGTCATTATTATTTTGTAATATACAGATACTTGTATATGACCACTTCCCACTACGAGTATAACATTATGAGCTTATTTAACAGTATTGAAGTCAACACTGTTAAATTACCTATTTATTTCATACTATATTAAAAAAGAATATACATAAAAACTAATATTCAAACATTTTTATATGAAGATTCGAAACATTTTCAAATAATTTATATCAAACATTGGAAATTGTTATTCTTCTCTCATAATTTGTTAATGTTACATGTGTGCATTATCGTGCTTTTACTCCCAGCGCACCCACGCCCCCCCCCCCCCCCCCCCCCCCCCCCAAAAAAAAAATGAAAACATTTCATCAAATTTTGAACTGAAACCATTATCATCGGCGCAGTATAAAATTGAGTGTTCATTAGACTGGTCACAGTCCTTACATTTGCCAATTATAGTCTCTTGTTATATTCTGTGTTGAATCACTTCCCTTCATAGTTATAACATGGTTAACTTCTCCAACAGCCATATGTATTTTAAAGGTAATACAGCCAGATATTTTTATTATCGTAACTATTTACAAATGAAAGCTCTCTGACTAGGAAAATAGACTTATTACCAGACTAGAAGCTTGTCTAAGTGTTCATGCTTATATGTTTCGTTCACTTTACAGGCCTAACTAAACTAAAGGAACCAGCGTGGGAGCCATCTGGTCTAGTCGCGTAATGGCTGCCAGGTATTTGAACACTAATTTTTCACTTGGCATGGCAACAGAGGTCTAAATTGAGGCTAGTTTTTGTTTAAATTTCATTGTGGATGTATTGTTGACATTTTGTTAGGAAAAATGGGAGAGCAGGTTGTATTTGGTGAAGTCAAGCTCAATTTTAGTATGAGTAGTACTTCCAGGTCACAGCAGTGTGATTTTGATGTCAGTTTACAGTAAGTAAATGTGACCAGAGAAATCTCTCTTAGAAGATACATGACCCCTACTTTTCTCTTCATTTTATATCAGTTTTATCATAACTCTTTAAAATGAGGTAAGGATTTGTTCTCTGAAATGGGTCTAGCTATGTTTGGTAGCTCTTTGAAAAAGGTCAATTTTATATAGAATATATAGGGAAAACTATTTAGGCTATTGTGACCTATAAGAAAGTTATCGCATTTGTTGTCTTGTTATACAAGGGAAGTAATTCTGAACGACTCTTTGCATTAAGGAATTGGAAAAGTTGTTCCGTCCAATATTAAAAAAGACTCTAATCCAATACGAAAAAAATGGCGTTTATGGACTGCAGGTTTTGGATATTGTTATCTATTTCACACCTATATATTTTCAACCAATTAGAAGCTTTTCTTTCTGTCACGTGACAATACAATAGTAACCAGTGTTGTACTGTGTGATTTGAAATGCATCCACACTTTCATAAGTATATATATTCTAGCATAAAATTGCTGTTATTGTCACTTTTCGGAGGTGTTTTAACAGGAGAGAAAACGTATGTTAACAGAAAGATTCTCGCGCTTACGTGCTGTTATAACACTTTTTATATATGCGCGTTCCGTGGAAAAGCGTAAACGTATTGCGGCCCCAAATAGGATAATTCAAATGGAAATAACGTCAACGTGAATGTAGGGATAATACACGTTTTTTGTGTATTAACGTCTGCAGAAGCTCGCGGGATTGTTTGTGACCGAGACCGAAGGTCGAGGTCACAAACATATCCCAAGGGCTTCTGCATGCGTTAATACACAAAACAAACGTGTATTGTCGCTATTCTTGCATAAAAAAACATTACACGACAACTAAATGCATTGTTTTCATATGTGATGACTTGACGATTCCGGTACATTTTTTATTTACCATTCTTGTTGTTCTTGGAAACGGTAAACATGTTTTAAATATCCGTAACCGGGGCACACATAACAACAACACTACTAAAAGCGTGATTTGAAGGTTTTTGAGCATTTTATTTTTATTTTTAGTTATTACAAACGTTGCATTACACATAATTTTGCATATAACTAAAATTTAATTGATAAACAGGAACACAATTATTTTAAGAATAACAACTTTACATTCGAATTATTTTGAGTACGAACAAACAGAGTAAGGATGAGTACGAAGCTAATGACTAGCTTTCGAGGTTTATTATATGAATTCTGCGGACAATCAGGTAAAAACAAACCGACTGATACTAACAAAAATCATTAATATAATACCTAAAAACGGGCAATAGCACAAGTTCCACGCGATACCTATTTATTCACAGTTATTTACAATAACTGAACAGACGCTTTGTAAAGGGAGTAAACTCTAAGAGAAGCTAGAGCGTACATTGATGGGGGCAGTATGTTTGGGGTTGGAAACTGATACAGCTAAACATACTATGGATTACAGTGTATCTATAATGCTACAAGAAGAGGTTATTATGGAAGAAACAAGATGCAGATGCAAAATATCAGTCTGCGCAGAAATACATACATACGTCCCTGGCAAAGCATTTCAAAAATAAAAATCATGTATTAACAGCACGTGAATTGCCTTGTTTGCACACGATTTTTCTCCCGTTTATATATGGGCGGATCCAGTGAAAAAAGTAGTTTTTATGCAAGAATAAACAATG
This sequence comes from Mercenaria mercenaria, assembly GCF_021730395.1. Taxonomy (NCBI): domain Eukaryota; kingdom Metazoa; phylum Mollusca; class Bivalvia; order Venerida; family Veneridae; genus Mercenaria; species Mercenaria mercenaria. Next base: position 67,824,535 of record NC_069377.1, on the reverse strand, counting down.
TAGACTTTTCCGCGCATTTCATGGTAATTCAATGACGGTAAGGGACAATGTATTCATTTTCTTGGTTTTTACGCTTTTTATGCTAGAATAGCGTTAACGCATATTCTTTTCGTGTTATAACATCTTCAGAATCCCGAGGGATTCTGCAGATGTCATAACACAAAAAAACATGCGTTATCCCTACAGCAACATTCGAAATCTACACACCACAAACTCCATAAAATAAATTAAATTAAAAATATTTTTGTCGTATTGGCCTGGAGTCCAATAATATTTTTAACTTATTGGACGGGGCTACTCTTCTGATTCCTTATAAAGAGTCATTTGGAATTACTCTCCTTGTAGCCTATATATAGTGGCAGCAGTAAAATTTAAAATAAACTGCGATAACTTTCTTCTTTTTGAACGAAACATGTAAGTGTGAGCACTCAATTTCTTAGTTAGATCAATTATGGTTCCTGTTAACATTTCATGAAAAGTTGTCTCCGATATTTTTGGCAATGGCAGGGGCGTACCTGGGCATACGCCGATACGCCTGTGCGTACAATTAAATTCGACACCGGGAAAATGAAAAAGCTTAAAGTGTGGGGAAAAATGCAATAAAATGTAAAACTTAAAGGGAGTTAGGTGGCTATTTCAAGTTCTTCGTTTAACAATATCATCTGCATGAGATTTATCAAATTTGTTTTTGAAATAGATTTATTTGTTCCTGTAATTATCTTTTAAATGGTAAGGGTAGATTCCTTACAAGCATACGGCAGGGAAAATACACCCAGGGGCCGCCATCGCCAAAAATGAAACACAGACCACATATGCATGCCGAAACCAGATAAAGCGGGCCCTTTTGATAACATTTCATTAGTTTTTTCCCGGTGCTCCTTTCTTATTTTATCTGGGGGGACCCCCCGGGTAAACCCAACGCCCCGAAGCACGGGATGGTTCCTTAATTTTATGAAGAAATCAACCCCCAAATGAGACCCGAACCACATCTTGATTGCAAGTGATTCAAAGTTAGGGGCCCCCCCCCCTTTAACCACAAACCACTGGGCCATGAGCCCATAAAAACATGGTATCAAGCATGCAAGAGAACAGAAATACTTGAGTCCCCGGGGGCTCAAAAAAAGCTTGCGCTCAATAAACATTCAACGTCAATATCTGTGAATTAAATCTATAAATCTACACCAATCAGAATACCGAAAACCAAAGAAATTTACGCATTTAAATTTTGTTGAAAAAAATGATTTTGTTTTTTTTTCAAAAAAATAAAAAATTTTACTACGGGGGAGAAAATATATCAGTGATTTACTTGATAAATAAAACCTGATACATTCGCAATGTAGGGGGTAAACGCTTTATCAAAACCGTAAAAATTCGGATGTAGAAGTCTCAAAATTTAAACATTAGATGATTTCAAAAAGAAAGCAACAAAAATAAAATATCCTATGAAATCCAAACCCGAACTCTCTCTCTCTCTCCCTACCCCACTTTCCCAGCATCGCTGTTTGGTCGTCAAATTAAAAATCTCAAGGTACACCCCTGAAGGGAGAAAACCGTTGACTTTTTTTGGGGGGAAAAAATTAAAAAACCCTATCTTCAGAGAAGACATGAACTTGTTTAAGAAAAAAATTTTAGAAAAAAAGAGGCTTTAACCTTTTTATCACGATCACACGGGCCCATAGTTTATCAGTCAAGGGGTTTCCCAACTTTGTTTGAGCGGTAAATTTTTACGCCGATCAGATGGAGAAATATGGCTGATACTACAAATTTCCCGGTATTGAAAGTAGTTTTTTGAATTTCTACCTGTTTAATACTAATCAAATAAAAAACGTGGGTGCACCGGGAGCGCAAATGTGTCTATGTTTTAGCACTTTTCCATTTAGCTGAGATTTGGGGCCGTTTATTAAAAACATTTGACAGTCCGGGGGGAAAGGAGATTTTTGACGTTTTTGAAAATATCGATCAAATATATTTTAAATCGGGAACAAGAAACTGTTAAAACACCTTTTTTAAAAGGGCTACCTTAAAAAAAGCGGGTATTTTCATAAAATTTATTCGGGGTTTTTCTGAAAAATTCGGCCCGAAAACCTAAGAAACGCCTTTTTCGATGGGTCGTTGGGGCAAGAAATAAAGTGGATCCGTTCTGTGTCTTATTGGGGTCTTATCCGCATAAAAACAGTCTTAAACCCTAAAAATAATAAATTTAGGAGTTTTTTTTCCCCTAATTTACTACGTTTAATGTTTTTTAGGAAAAAAATGGAAAAAAAGCCTTTTTGAAAAAAAAATTTGCCCCCTGTGACAATGAGCCATGATTGTCACGGGACCAAAATTTTTTTAAAAATGGTTTTTTGTCTTTTTTTCCAAAAACATTATAATTGAGAAAATTTAATGCTTTGGCTCAGGGACCCCTACTTTTCCCAGGTACTTTACGCCCTGTGCACCAGCCGCAAAGGCAAAAATAAAATCAATATTCTGAAAATCTAAATTTCTATTTTGCCCAAATGAAACAAAAAATTTTTAATTTGAATTCAGTTAAACAGCTAAAAGGGGCCCACTCTTTTTTTTTTAGTCTCTCTCAACCCTTCTTTTGGTTAGAATAAAATATAAAAATTAAATACCCAAAAAACAACAAACACTATATTCCTATTTTATCTATTTTATCAGAAAGCCAAAATTTAAAATGTTATCTCCCTTTAAGGGAATTCCTATTTTTTTAGCGCATTTTTCGCGCCCGACACTTTCTATGGAAAACTGAACTGAAGTCAAATTTGTTGAAACTGTTAAAAAAATCTTAAATAGAGGAAGAATTGAAAAACGGGGAAAGAAATCAAAACAAATGTTTGAAGGGTTTTGTTTTTTGACAAGTATCAGCCTGACAGGACTTCCCATTTTTGGGTTGCGTTTTTACACGCAAGTAAAAAGACAGTTTTTCTTAAAGAAAGAAAGACGTTGATAAACAATTTCACCCCAATATGGGATTCAAAAGAAAGAATTAAGTTTTTTTTAAAACTTTTTTTTAAACTTTACAGACAACATGAAACTTTTTGGGCCTTTCGCCCTTCCGCCAAAACAGGTTTTTTTTTGCGGTTTTAACATAAAAACCCGGGGGCCCTTACATTTTTACCATTTTTAGCCACAAAAATTTATCTTTCACAAAAAAAGAAAAAAGTAAAAAGAGTTTTTTTAAAAAAAAAAAGTATTCTTCACTATGGGATTTTTCATTGAAAAATTTTCACAAAAAAAATAAACAATATTTTTTTTCATTTGCCCCAAGAAGGGATAGATTTTAAAAAAATAGACTTAAAAAACAAAAAAATAAAAAACGAAAAAAAAAAAACCAAGTGCCCCTAGTTTAAAAATTTGTTGGTATTTTAAAACAAAAATTAAAAATGTTAAAAAAACGCGGGGCATTTTCGAAAAACAGGGGTGTGTTCAAAAAATTTTTCACAAAAACAACCGGTGACCTAAGTTTTTATTCATTGTTTTACAACAAATTTTCCAATTTTTGGAATTTTAAAAAAAAATTCTAGAAAGGAAAAAAACTAAGGATTCTCTTAAAAAACTAAAATCCGCTACACAATATTTAATTATCAAGAAACTGTTCCATTGAAAACAAACCCCAAAAATTAAAACCTTTAAGAACGAACGGAACTTTTTTTTTCTATAAGAACAAAAGAATGTAAGCGACCTAGAATCTTTCAGAACGGGAATACTTTTTTTTTAAACACGCAAGTCAAAAATTGCCTTTAATTACAAATACGACAAGCCCACAATAACACAAAAACTCGAGGCCCCAAGGGTGGGTGTGGGGGAATAAAAAAAAAAATAAAAAGACTTTTTACTGAAAAATTTTCAACCGAGGAAAAAAACAGTTAAGAGCGCAACTGGCGGAGGGGACCGGGCGGGATTTTTCATTCGTTTATTTCTTTAAAAAAAAGGGGTTTTAGCCGAAAAATTTATGGAAATTGGTAAAACCTTTTAAAATAATCCCTTTTACTTTGACATAAAATTTCCAACGTAATTTTTTTTACACAATTTTTACCTTTTCCCGCGCCGGGGGACGACACCCCAAATGGGCGGTGCCTCATTAGATTAAATCAAAGGGTAACCATGGGGGCAATTGCGTCCCTTAAAAAAAACTTTAAATGGGCCACTAAAAAAGTACAAAAAAAAACGGGGGTAAAATTAACTCCCCGGGAAGGGGAAACAAAAGTTAGCAGACAATGAAAACGTGAAATTTTTTTTTACTGCTCGATTCGTCCAAAAAATTCGTTTTGACTCAGCATTTTAAATAATCCAAAAAAACAAAAAAAGACTACATTTTTAAATCAACAAACAATAGGTTTCTATTTATCTCACGCGACAGAAAAAAAAGTTTTCAACGGTTTTAAATTTTAAAAAGGGTTTGGGAAATAAAACGCTGACTTGTTTTTTACATACAAACCTATTGTCTGCTAAAGGAGAAGAATTCTATAAGCTGATTTCTTCACATTTATTTCTAAATTTCCCATTCCTAAACCATGTTTAAATACCCATTTCCCCAGAGACATTTTGAGATTTAATCTACGGCCATACCTTCGGAGAAACAGGGGTACGGGCAACAGAATGGGTTTTAAATTTTAGTTTTAGGACAATTCACTTAAAAATTTTGAAAAAAAAAACTTTTGCGGATCATTTACATAAAATGTACACGATAAAAAGACATAAAAAACGAGATATTAATAAACTAAAATTTTATTTGATAACAGTGGCAATGTGAATTTGAGAAATTCTTTGTTGAGCCTCTTGAGGGAACGTAAATGGGTATTGCCGGGGCTTTTAAAATATCCTACGCGATAAAAGTAGTCTCTAAATGGGAAGCAGACCATTGTGGGTTTGTGACTTATCTTAAATAAAATGGGAAAAACCCTTTTACAAATTTTAAAGTACTAGAAAAAAGGGCTGTTGGGAGATGTGACATTTAATCATTGGGGATAGTACCCCCAAATGAAGGGGCACTGCCCTTATTAAAGAAGCCACACAGTATTTCTTATATAAGTATATTTTTTTTTGAATGCGCCTTAACCCAATGCTGAAAAAACTCCCCAAAAGGGGGTTATAAAATATCGCATGGGTGAGTAACTACATTATCTCATAAGAAATTCCCCCTTTTGGGGAAAGAAAAAGGAAAACCCCCTTTTTTGAAAACAAAAAAAATAAATCAAAAAACTCCAAAATTTTCTATAACTAAAATTTCTTTTCAAAATTTGTTTCTCCATGAATGGCTATTTTTTTACAGACTTTAATTCTCGGGCAGTTTTCATAGCACTGTGTTCCCCATTAAGTTATCATATACATTGTTTTAATTAAACTGTCGGGGTTTTAAATCCCTGCCGATTACTATATTTGTTTTTTCACTTGCTTATTTCTGACCTTTTATTGCTTTATCAAGAATTTTTGAAATCAGTCGAATTTTTTTGAGGCGCCGAAAGGGTTTTTTTTCCACATTTTGCATGTCAAATTCAGGGGCACTCTTTTTATTCATTGGTTTTTAACAAAACCCCTATTTCGACATTGTTTACCGCAGGTGTTTTTAACAGGTTGACCCACATGGTGTTTTTTTTATACTACTGCGGACTCCAATTTTTTTTTTTCTTGTGAACGGCCCGGGTCCCTATTTCTAAAGGGGGTAAATGCTTGGTTCATATCATATCACTTTTTCCCTTCCTTGTTTGCTGACAATTTCTCACGAATGATCTTGTTGAGATTTTCCGGGGTAAATTTTTCTTACAAATGGGGAAAAATGCCTAATTTACGTTTTGGGAAATGATTCACTGGGGTGAAAAAACCTATTTTAAGTTTTGTAACCCTATATTTTTTATCCCCTCATTTGGGGGGGGCCTAAGCCCCGGCCTTCGGGGGAAATGCGCTTCAAATTTTCACGAACGTCCGCCAAAAACCCTTTCCGGGCTGGGTAAGGGCTTTTGGGGTTGGGGTGAAAACCCAGAGCTTGAAATTTGCAAACCCGAATGATAGCATCCCATTACGATACTACAATTTTTGGATGCCAAAACTAGCAAATATGCCTTACCACTATAACTGTCGAAATTTACAGTTAGGCACTCTTTGACCCAAAGTAATGGAATAATGGTCAGCGCTAAACAAAAATCTTTGCTTGAACCAAATGGGCTGTGCCAACTACCTCCGGGATTCTGGAACTTGGGGGTAACAAAGGTTCTTTCTGGTTTGAGTCTTGTGTTGCAAACAAAAAGGACATTTTAGAAGTCTTTTTTTCCGGGTGATTTCAGCCAAAAAAAATATCATTTCTCACTATTGTTTTCTTATTCCAATGATTGAAGAAGGTTTTGACAATAATCGCCCCTTAGGGATTTGAAAACAATTTTGTGCCCTTTAATTATACCCCATCCAGACAAACTCTCCCCGTAATTCCAGAAAACAGCGTTCTACTTGGGGGTGATTTCTTTTCATCAGGCCCCCAATAAGGCTTTTCTTCAGGGGGAAAAGTTTTCGCCCGCAGTATTTACCTTTATTTCTGGGAAAATTTCCGGTCACTTACCTAAGCCTTTTTTACAATTAACCTGGCTTACGGGCCCGGGGGAGGATCGTTCTTACCGGAAACAAAAAGATCTGGTAAAAGGGCGAGTTTTCCCTGCCTTAATGACAACTATATCATACTGTGAATTTTTTAAGCACCGCGAACCTAACAGGTAGCAAAAAAGGGTTTTTTTACATATGCCAATGGAAGGGGCGGGGAACATTTGCATTTTTCCCATACACCCCCTGGAATTTCCAAGCCAAAACCCTCCAAGACCTTAATCAATCATTTAGCATAGTTTATTTGGCGGGGGTAGACTTTTAGGGGTAACCTTTTGGGGCACCTTCTTAAGGAGTGTGGCCCCCAATCCGACCACTTTCGTCGGTTTGCAAATCTAAGGGTTTGGCCGGGTCTAGAAAGCCAAGGAAGGAGTTCGTTATTTATATCAACATTGGGGGTCATAACTTGGCTGTGATTCACCCCCGGAAATCACATCTTTCGCCTAAATTTTTTCAAGGGGGGAAAAGGCCCAGAAGCCTAGGGGCCAACTCGAATACGACTCATCCAAATACCGGTTTAAGGGTTTTGACCATTTTCGGGGGGGGGGCATTTCCCGAAAGGGAGACCCTTTTTTCTTTGGATCTGGGGGTAAGACCTTTTTTTTAGATTCAATGCCGAAAAACTAATCGATGCCCAAACCCCCGTATTGGGTTAAAGGGTATACCTTGTTTAGTGACCTTTGGAAAAGCACTGCCTCAAAATTTGATCAGCTCCCCCCTTTTTTGCATTCCTAAATACGTCTACTATGGCGCTACCCCCCGGGGCCCCCCAAATATTTCGTCTATTTTCTTTTGGAAAGATCCATGGCAGACGAAATACCCCCCGGGGCCTCAGATACCCGTACCCCCCCAAAAATTTGGGATTGAATTAGTCAAACATGGAAAAATTTCGTCAATCTGGGCCCGAACCTGACCTAGCGCTATTTTGTAAAAATGTAGCACCGTTTATGGGGGAATTTCATCCCTGTTTTCGCGGGTGATAAGACGTTGAATTTTTTTTGTTCAGTCACCCGGATCAAATACTATTCGCAAAATCACCTGATTTTTTCTGTCTTTACCATTTTAAAATTTACCCACCATAGGCCACTTATTTTGTAAGACCCCCAATTTCCCTCTTATCTGCCCTTTTTCTTTATCTCGTTCAAAAGGAAAACCCACGTGGGGATGAACCAAGGTTTTTTGCACATTTTCAATAAATAAACTTTCCCTGGAAAGAGCCAAAGGAAATTCTTCACACTAGTTTTGTTAAACGGGGAGATACCAAAATTGGAAGTGCACATTTCGAGTTTAACTGGCCAAATCTATGGGAAACTGAAAACAAAAAAGGGGGGTACTGGGGGTCTCACATGAAATTCTACATACTTGGGCGGCAGAAAGGGTTTATGGGGACACTGCAGGGGAAGGAACCCAGACATACTAAAGGGGTTTCCATTATAACCCGTGAGCTTCTTTTCAGAGGAACAAGTGCGGTTTTTTTCCCTAATTGTTTCAATTTCAAAATGGGTAAATATTCACCCGTCGCCGGTCTATCTTTAAAGAAATTTTTTTCCCAAAAAGTCCGTTTTTAAAATTTCCCCAATGCCTGATTTCACATCTTGTCCACAGCCCTAATTACTGTTCAATTAAATATCCTCGTGAATCATCACCCTCCTTCATTGACCGTTTTCTCCGCACCCCTCGCTATATTCCCTTTTTTTCAGTTTCGGGAGGGGACCCTTTCGCCTTACACTGTTTGTCCCATGGAAAAGACCCATTTTGGCACGATTTGTGCGCGACATCGGGCTTGTTTTCCGTTGATTTCCGCGACCCGCCTTTGCACTTTATATCTCGTTTTCTCGATTCCTCCTTTTTGTGAGTAGTTTACCGTACAAAGCTAATAGAAGACGATTCTTGCATGTTATTCATTTGCTCTTGTGCATATTCTACAGTTTGACATATGTCAACAGCTTTCGCCAATGTTAGTTTCTCACCTACTGTCAAAAGCTTCTCTCTAATTTTGGACGACTTTACACCGAACACGATTCGATCTCTAATCAAATCTTCCTTGTAGGCTTCGCCATAAGAACAGTCATTTGCAAGTATCTTAAGACGTGTGATGAATTGTTCCATGGTATTTTCACCTTGCACTCATTATTAAATTTGAACCGCGCAAATACTGGGTTTGATTTCGGCTGAACGTGTTTTTCAAATGCGTCGGCGGTAGCTTTTACTGATTTTTTCTGATCAGCTGTCAACACTAAAGTTTTATAAATTTCTCTTCCTTTTTGTCCCATCCATAGGAGCAAGTATGTGATTTGTACTGGTTCATCTTTCCCCTTTAACGGACCCTGGAATATCAATTCCGCGTGACCTCTAAAGGTTTTGAATGTTTCCAACAAATTCGGACTGTCCCAGTCCATTGTAGGCGTCGGTACACCGGTTAAATCCATTATTTAAATCCGATACACTATATGCACTATATGCACAATGATTGTTAATAATCCTGACAAATGCGGATGTATTAAAATCGTTAATTTTCTGACACCATGTCTTATTGTGAAGAATGACCAACACAGTATTCTTACTATAAGTATATGTTTATTATACGAGTGCGCCTTAACAACATCCCAAACTGGGTGTGTATAAAATATACGCATGCGCTGTGAGTATACTACATTATCTACATAATGATACACTTACATTTGTAGTGATTTTTTAAAAATCAAAAAAGCTTTATTGCAGTATTTAACGTTTTACAAAGCTTAAGTACAGTGTGATAGTGCTTGACTAGTGTTCAGATGTTATTACGTTTTTGGCAATATAACCAGTATATTATTATGGATATCACATGGAAGAAAAATGTCAATGGGAGACGTATGCAGTTGCCATAGTATACACCTAATGAATGGCTTGCCGCCAAACAGTATAAACTATAACCCGGGATCCGATGGCCAATAAATTTGAATATTGACCCGTAAGCCATTCAATAAATATTTTATTACATGACATTAGAAATAATTTTCACAGTTTTTTCTTTAAAAATAAAATCTAGGCCGAGAAGCTCTAAAAACTGTTTACTCCCTCCAAATGTAACTGAAAAAACTATACAATACTACCAAGGGCATGTAATATCAGATATGTACGCTAGTGTACAGAAATCTTTTGAGCATTGCCTAGTATTCCTCTGCCACTTTTGTTCAAATTATGCCTCTTGGGTCAAAATTGATTCCGCCTAAGGGTTTCATTGTTTTATACCGACTTATGTAGGGAAAACTTCAAATAATCTTCTTGTCTAAAACCTCGATGCCTAAAGCTTAGGTATTTATTATTTAGCATGTAGCATTGTATAGTGGTTCTCCATTAAGTGTATTCAAATCATGCCTCTGAGGAGAAAACTGGGGTTCACTTGTTTTACATTGATTTATGTGGAGGAAAACCTTCTATAAAAGTACAAGGTCAGGAATTTGGATATATGGCATGAAGCGTTGTGTAGTTGTCCAATTCCACCTTTTTCAAATCATGCCCTTCGGGTCAGAATTGCCCCCACACAGGAGTATCATTGTTTTACATAAGCTTATGTAGGGAAAACTTTAAAAAAAGTCTTCTTGTCCAAGAGCTTAAATATTAGGCATATAACGTATAGATGTCCTCTGCCAAGAAATCATGTAACCACTTCAGTCAGGTGACTGATAAAGGGCCATTATGGCTGTACTATTTTCCCAGTATTAGTACATTTATTCATTTAAACTTTTTCATGAAGTGAATGGCTTTGTAATAAGTCAATGTACATTAAGTGTATGTTGAATTCTGTTTTGTACCCATGTATCCTAGAGTAAAGAACTGAATTTACATCTACAACTATTTCAAAACGTTTTAATGATACTTGAATCATGAAAAGTTAAATCCGTCAGTCCGTTTTAAAAGGCATCATAAATGTCAAAAAATAGATATATATATATAAACATATTTTTCTATTAAGTGAAAACTGAAAAAATAACGCCATTTCCCGACAAAAAGTAAGACAGCTCCGCTACAATACTATCTCATCGCTTGTTAGAGATCGCACAGTCACTTTTTTTCAAGTCTTAAATGTGTTCAGTGAGACTATTCAGCGGGAAGTTCTCAGAGTATTGATAGACAATTTCTCACGGACCATTGTCCAGTGAACGATGCTCAATAAGCAGTGTTCACAGTAGTGAGTGTAACACAGTAGCTATCGTGAGTACAGATGTCATGGAGCCGTGAATACTACAAGTTAAACATTGCTCACTTAGAAGTGATCACGACGCCGTCAGGTGGTCGGACGTTAGCATGTCTGCAGCAATTTTAGAAGCTATATAATACATGTATGTATGTAGAGTTTCTTAGCTAGCATGACCATAATGGTCAAAATATATGAATTTATAGCTTACATGTGTGCCTCTTCCGAAACCGTCATGGTAATATTTATCAAGTTATAATTCATTTCGTTGATTATGCAACAGCTCAAGATTATGTAATAAATACTTTATCTATTCAACTGCAGGCAACTGTACCGCATTATCTAATGACTTGTAGGGCAGTCGGACAACATTTTACCCAATAAATGGATAATATTACAAAGCGTTTAATAACTTTAAAAAATAATATGTAAAGCAAGGTTTCGGTCCCTTACTGGGCTCAAGTAAAAAATTATGACTATCTTCCGTAAAAGATTAGTTGTGAAAGTTTCAAACAAATCCATAAGGTGATCAAAACTTGATTAACCACCTTTAATGCACTATGTATACATGCACCGACACACAAAAAAACATACATAAACCAATCCGTGTTTAACACAGCAGGGATCCCACGCATGTAATAATACGGTTAGTAAAATACATAAATATATAGAGTAAAATATATAAATATATAGAGTTTACCGCTAAAACAACCCCTGCCCATCCCCTGTCAACAGGTACGCAATAGCGCTTTCAAACCATTACAGAATTTCAAATAACTTTTTAAAACATCGGTTCATGCAACACTGTTTAAAAAAACATCATACCGCAGACACAGAAAAATGTAAAAGCACATATGTCCCGTCCGTAATCCAAGGTTGTCTGATATCAGTTAAAGGGACATGCCTTTTGCTGTGTACGTTTTTTAAAAAATAAATATAAATTAATTCATTCTAGGCGAAATTTACCGATTTGAAAGCATGCCGCTGTAGAATCGGGTTTCCGTCAGCATACCAGCCAGCAGTACTTATGTTGTGTACAGACTTATTTTCTGAAATATTAAAGTTGTGTCTACTTGAAGTTTATAAATTTCGTTGCAGGCCCTACCCTTTAATATGCCAAATATGCTCCAGTTACAACCAAGCATCTGCTTAGTTACGCCATGGAGGTAATATAGAGATGATTACCTCCATGGTTACGCACGCTCACTTCTGGAAAAATGCATGTACCACACTGGCCATAGCTTTATCAGATCAAGAGGTTCCAACGTTGTTTGAGCGGCGAATTTTACGCCGATCAGATGGAGAAATATGGCCGATACTACAAATTTCCGGAATTGTAAGTATGATTTAAAGGAATTTCTACCCGTTAAATAACGAATCAAATGAAACCGATGGTGCACCGGGAGCGCAAATGTGTCTATGTTTTAGCACATGTGTCTATTAGTGATATTTGTGCCGTTTATTTAAACATTTTCGTACATTTCCGGGCGGGGGAAGGAGATTTTTGACAGTTTTTGGGACAATATCGCCTAAAATATAGTGTTTATCGGGAGCAATTAACTGTTAAACACTTTTTATATAAAGGGCTCCCTTTTTTTTAAAACAAAGCGTGTGTATTTTCATAGAATTTTTCGGGGTTTGTTCTGAACAATTGGCCGAAAACCTAATGCAACCCGTTTCGAGTGGGTCCTATGCAACGCAATCAAGTGGATACCGTTCTGTGTCTTACTTGCGAAGTCTTATCCGTCTTAAAAACAGTCATTAAACCCTAACAATGAATAAATTTAGTGAGTTTTATATCATTATAATGATCCCGCCATTTCTAATATCTTTGTACTAAATAAAATATAATACATTTTTATGCTCGCTTAACTTTTAACATATTTTGATGACATTGTCAAAAACATCAACACAAAAACATAAAGCAAGGGTGAACATCGAATAAATCATTAAAAAAATGAAGTATAGTTTGTAAAACAAAAAACCATTCAAGGACATTTATCTCCTCCACGAATGGTATACTGAACAGCATGCCAAAAGCGGGTTGACTCTTTATGAGGATTGTTCAAATATGAATCCCTCTGACACATAAAATGTATCCTTGATAGATTCAATGAAAATTTTATTTGTCCCCCCCAAGTATTCACCTCCAACAGATCTGCAAAATTTCAGTCTTCTAATCCAATCCTTGAACCCTTTCTCGTAGTATTTTCTAGGTATACTATGAAGACACTGGAATATTGCAGAACCGAGGTGTTTGCGCTGGCACAAAGTTTCGACCAGAAAGGTTTTTCTTGAGCCTTAGGAACAAAAAAAAAACCCACACGGGCAAGGTCAGGCGAATAAGGAGGGTGATAAAGGGGAGCACAACAACCTTTTCCTGCTTCAGAAAGTCTTGTACAATAGACGCCTTGTGCGATGACGTTTTTTCATGTAGCAATCTGACATTGGCCAAACTATTGCGGGTCTTCAAATTTTTAAAATATTTTTTCAGTTTTCGAAAAACTTTAGTCTTGTTAAACTTCGAATTTACGGATTTGCCTTTAGGAACAGCAACCTGAATGGCAGGACCCAGAGTTGTGAAGAATATGGCATACATTACATTCTTGACACTCAGGGTCCGCTTTGCAATGCATGGTCTTTTGCCAGACTTTGTTGCCCATATTTTTTGTTCTGAATCTTTCGTTTGGGCTCGAAAAGTGAACTCATTCTCGTCACCAGTGACGACATTTGCGAAAGATCGTGCATTGTAATTGGAAACTTTTAAGCAACAGTTTGCGCATTGCATGCGTGCCTTTTTCTGCTCATCTGTCAACAGATGGGAATCTTCCTCATTTTCAAATTACGTTTCAGATTGTATGAGCTGCTCTTATGAGATGCCAATCATACTAGCTATTTGCCTAGCGGAGTATCTTGCATCAGTAGCAATTATTTCTTTCACTCTGCAACCATCTTGGCAAACGTTGCTGTTTACGGCTGACGGCCCATGTGGTTCATCTTCTGTTGAAACAAACCCACATTTGAATTTCTTAACCAACGGATAACTGTCGAAAAAGATATTTATTATGCCCATAAACAGAACATATATCAAAAATGTCTTTACACCCTATGCCAAGAGTACAACGATTCTTAATATAGGACCGTATTTCAGCGGCGTACGCTGACCTTCTTCCAACCATTTTTGTATTAGTATACACGAGTAGGAAAAGTTAGCGAGGGATAGACACAGCTAAAGTGAACGGATTTTAATGGGTGTGGTATAAATGTATAATGTACAAATAAAATACAGACACCAATGAAAGAAATAAACGGACTAGCAATACTAAGAGAGACGTGTTACAGTTTTTACTATTTAACTGCCTCCAAAAAAAACTTTATTTTTTCATTGGTGTCTGTATTTCATTGTATTTTCAAATTTTTTAAACGGGGGCCAAGAGTTTTATTACATCGTTTCTGTTTTATGGAGGACAAATAAAACCCTTTCCTTTTCCCCGGCCAATTTTAACGGTCTTTGTGATTTATCTCTCTGAAAATAAATGAACGTTTCACCAGGAATATGAATGAAAATATATACAAACAACTGATCAATACTTTTATCATGGACCAAACTTTATTATTTTGTATGAACAGCTTTTAAAAGCACAACAATCAGTAATGAAATCACAATGTATTGGTTTTAAGGGATTAAAAGTGACCAACTGTAACTATACAGATTTAAAGAGTCAACCCGATTTCGGCATGCTGTTCAGTGCCATTCGGGGGAGGAGAAAAATATCTGTGAACCCGGTTCTTGTTTTAACGAACTAATATTTTTATTTACTTAATGACATTGTTTGATGTTCATCCTTGCTTTATGTTTATAAATGTTTTTGATGTTTTTTTGACAATGTCCGCAAAAAATATGTGAAATGGGTTTAAGTGAGCATAAAAATGTAAAAGTACAATATATTGGAAATGGCGGGATCATTATGATGATAAAAACTCTCCAAATTAATTTGTTCATTGTTAGGCTTTGAAAATAATGACTGTTTTAAGACGAATAAGACTTTTGCAAGTAAGACACAGACCGGTATCCACTTGATTGCGTTGCATAGCGACCCACTCGAAACGGCGTTTGTATTAGGTTTTCGGCGGATGTTCAGAAACAAACCCCGAATAATTCTATGAAAAATACACACCTTTGTTTTAGAGGTAGCCCTTTACATAAAAAGTGTTTTTAACAGTTACTTGCTCCCGAAAACACTAAATTTGAGGCGATATTGTCAAAAACTGTCAAAAATCTCCCTTCCCCCGCCGGACTGTACAGAAATGTTTAAATAAACGGCACAAATATCAGCTAAATAGACGCATGTGCTAAAATATAGACACATTTGCGCTCCAGGTGCACCCATCGTTTTCATTTGATTCGTTATCTAACGGGTAGAAATTCCTTTAACCCATACTTACAATTCCGGAAATTTGTAGTATCGGCCATATTTCTCCATCTGATCGGCGTAAAATTCACCGCTCAAACAACGTTGGAACCACTTGATCTGATAAAGCTATGGCCAGTGTGATGTACTAAATGAGTTATTTCGCATGTGCTCTCGTAGTAGGTGGTATTGGTACCAAGCAACAATTATGTTGTACCGTGTGGATTTCTTAAAACACTTCAAATTTGAAAAAAAGACCAAAAAACATTTTGACTCTTCGAAAGCTACCGTACGCAGTTAGGACTGTCGCATAGAACGGTGTATTTTCAAACTAACGATGCTATCAAAATTATTTATCAAGTATACTACTATGTTAACTAAGTACAGTTACGAGAACAGTGCTGTTTTGGCAGCATTTACACTGGAAAACAGCATGGGGTTATTTTGCGTCCGTGGATACAAACATGGAGATACTGCTGAGCACAGGAATAGTAATATGATAAATATATGTGGTATGTATGCTTTCTTTATGCCTAATAATTGTTAAAATTGATTTTTATTTGAAATTTTGAGACCAACCTATGTTGCGTAAGTATTAAGACATGGTAAATAACGTACTGTCTGTTTTAGGTGAAGTATACCTTTTGTTCATGCACCTATAATCGTCATTGTCATATATAACGTGTTAGAACGTTAAAGATCCAATACTAAGGAAAGTGAACATTTTAATTTCTTTTAAAAAGCACAGAAACTATTTCATTTTATTGGAAAATGAAAGTTGGTATGTAGAAATTCGAAATAAATCGCAGTATATGTACAATTATTTTTCTATGAAGTATGAAGAAAGTTAAAAAGACCTGGGAGGTCATTCTGTCGATTCATTGAAATTTCAACATAATACACATACATTTCTTTGAGTTCCAAAGACCTTCTGTAAATTTTGACCTGCCAATCTTCATTATTTAGTGTCTTGCAGAAGTCTATGCACTGGCTATGAAAAAAAAATGCCAACTCACTTTCCCTTAGTAATGGACCTTTAAGATACATAATTTAGATATATTTTACTTGCAGGGCGTAGGTTTGCATACAGTACAGACAAAGGCCTCATAAAAAGAAATACAACTCGCGCGAAAATTTTGACCTACTTTCTTGTTGTTTTTTTTTAAGATACAGCCTTGAAATTTAGATGGCATGTACTGTTTTGCACACCGATCTTAAAACTGACTTTCAGTGTCCATGACTGTGACTTACTGACCTGCTTTCTTGTGTTTTAAGATACAGCCTTGAAATTTGGATGACATGTATAGTTTTGCACACCGACCTTAAAACTGATTTTCAGTGACGTTGAATGTGACCTACTGACATCCTTTCTTGTCTTTTTTAAGATACAGTTTTGAAATTTTGATGACATGTATAGTTTTGCATGCCGATCTCTAAACATATTTTCAGTGACCATCAATGTGACCTACTGACCTACTCTCTTGTTTTCTAAGCTACAGCAAAAAGGGTTTGGAACCCCCTGTAATATTTTTTACAGATTTCAAAAGTAATCTTGCCCTAATCTTTACCTTGACCCACTTCCCCAATTTTTTTGTTTTTAAAGCTTTAGCAAGAAATTTGTTCAAAACAAGCAACTCTACGCAGTGAGCGTATGGGCCATCATGGCCCTCTTGTTAAATTATCACAGGATTCAGTATTTTTGGACAGACAGACAGACGTCGGACAAACCTATAGTCCGGTAGCGAATTAAGTATTATTTTATTGCCTTCTGTGTAAAAGGTTCGATGCAATGATGGGCGAACGGGGAAAAATGGACAAACCCAAAAAATAGTATATTTCTGTCTACCTTCTGTTTATTACCAAAGTTTGGTCCCGAACTGCTACCGACGAGTGGGGAATACCTCATTCTATAGTTATTGCCGATGGCGCAATTCCCAGGGTATTCAAATACTCTTAAAAATACAAATTAGTAATGCCCTTTCTCATTTGCCTAGGTCAAATATAGCCTCTCGCTACAACACCGGTCTATCAACGTTATAATCATATATAGTGTATGATAATTATCTTGGCAAGTAAATAAATAGAGGATATTTGTTTGTTTCATTGAAAGATTGAAATATCTTTCACGAGTGAACTTCAGATGCAACATTTTAACGAGTGGCATTGTCATGATAGAAAATGTAAGATATTGTGTCCATGGGTGAAAGGTAAAACAAACATATATTTTTTTTATTTCATGTTTTGACTAAATTTACCCATTTATAGGTTCTTATTGGTCAGTTAAAAAAATATATTTGATATTTTGCTCTGTAAAATTCATCAGATATATTTATCTCAAATATTTTCAGTTAAAATTAATTAACTGAAAAATATGTAATAAAAGATTATATTTTTATCTTCCTTAAAAATGAATATGTTTTTCTCATAAACGTTATGTCATGTACATAACTTGGGAGCTTGTATGTATTATTGCCATATTATTTTCTTGACAAGCAGGTCCTGTGATACCTCACTATATTTCAACGTTACTGTAGTTAGTTAAAATATATGTTAAGCCCTTGGTAAGTTTTAGAATATGTCAGGTGGTTTTTGACGTAATTAGACTAGAACAATTTGGTTTACGGTATAGCTATTGCAGAATTCAACCATAGGTACTATTAATTCCTTCGTGGTAAAACTGAAGGTTTTACGGTTTTGGAATTTGTGTTTAAATCAGAATTAATTTATTCATTAAGAAATATTAAACGAAAAAGTATGGTAAATATTTATGCTCGAGTGTTATAACGGTTTCGCTTTAAACTTACTATTTTATTTATAAATTCTATCTTTTGCTTATTAACGTTATCTCTTTTTTATCTGAGGTTTCTCTATTTAAATGTATGATATTGTAAATTATCAACAAGTTGTTTTTCAGATATCAAAATTTATGAGGCTAGTGTTACAGGTAAGGATTTCTTTCTATATTAACTTTTTAGCAAATTTTGGAATATTGCAGATGTAGCCGAAAATTATTTTATGCACTAAAACGCAGCTCAAAATATTTATTTTTTACCCAAGACTGTTTAATAATTCAATTTATGACATACCCGGGAATTTTCTACCTCAAACACACCGTGTATAACAAATTCAAAACAATATAGTCAATTCCCATAGGATACAGAAAAACATTCAATCAGAAAAACGTAATAATGACGTCACGACGTTCTAGCGTCAAAAAGTTCTCTGTTATATACGAGTTTTCAGTGTTATTGGTCTAAAATTAGAATCATTGTTGATGGATAGAACACTAGAAATAGGTGAAAATGCCTCTCGACCCGAATAAAGCATTGCGGATCAAGGCACTACTACAGTAACTGTTATTGTAATCCAGTGTTGTTCTAAATATTTATTGTAATACACTTTGCTTTCATGCTCATGTCTCTACTAGTTACGGTCAAGCCAATTTTGCTCTTCAGATAATTCCGACCGAGAAGCTTTAAGAAATGGAAGGCTCAGAAAACAAAGCACTGTCGTCAGAAGTAGTTAAAACTTTGAATGAAGATTTGAATAAACTTTCCCTGTCTGATTCGACACTCACGGAGTTTAATGATTGTATGCAATCTATCGTGGCAGTTGACTTTCGAGAATTAAACCAGGAAGGCCAGAACAGTGATTCCAAGTCTAATTTTGACACCGCAGTCAAGCACTTGATGCGATTTTCCAACGGAGTTGTCAAAGCTTTAGGAGCAACAGGGATTTCGCCTGGTCCACTTGGTACTTTGTGTAAAGTCACCACGGGTTTAGTCGGGTTCTTCTTTACAGAAGACATAACATCGATTGTAGCACGACGCTTTGAAAATATCCTGGATGCTGACTTAATGGCTAAATGCCGAGCGACATGCATAAAGATCAGTCACTGTATTAACTACATGCAAGGGTTACCAAATGCTAGCAAACTTCGGGATGAGGAAAAAAAGATTCATTCACTGCTAATGGCCACTGATGTGCCTGTTCAAACCGGACTAGATGAAGTTTTATACTTAGGCGAAAAGATAAGAAATATAGTTAAAACAGCAACAACAAATATGAAAAAATTTGATTTTTTAATGAATTACGTTGAACTGTATTGCTGTCTTGCAGCATTTCGAGAGTTGTTTCTCCTCTATCGTTTTGCTTTTCAGTCCATGTTAGAAGTGAACGCAGCGTCTGTCAAAAATGTTCTTGAGTCACAAATTACCAACGATCGGTCTGTTTTAGAATTCCTTTACAAACCAAATGTCGAAAGTGCAAAACTATACTACAATGCACGACAAGGTAACTGGCCTTTATCTAAATCATTTTGTGAAAGGCGTGAATTAGTGCCAGAAAATTTAGATTTTCTAAATAAAGGTGTCTATAAAATTCTGTCTGTCCAAAGTAAATGTATGCTACATACATACAATGATAGTGGTATGTTTGTATCACACAAACCACTTGGTGTGGTATTGTTGCAGTCAGATTGTGAGAACAGAAATGTCTTCTCAATCCTGACAGATTCTTTACAGTATGTCGGTAGGTCTGTATGTGCAAATTACGTAAAACTGTGTGACGTAAAGGTGTCTTGGTATCTCTTGAAGGTATATGGACACGCATCATCTGAAACACCATGTTACATGATATGGTCCGAGTCGGATATGAACAAGTGCATGTACAACAATATGTCCAGTTATAGCGCTGTTCGTTCTTTCCCAACGACTCTTTGTACTTCAAAGGAGCTAGGGCCAAGATTTTTCTGGACTCTTGAACCAGTTTAAGAATTCCATATCAGACCGATTTTCAACATGGATTTTTCAATCAACAATGACTTTTATTTAATTATTCTTGTCATTTTATGTCAAAAAGTTCATTTCTGGGGCTATATTAGTGTTATGTGTCATCCATGTTTCTTTTATCTCATGCTGACTGGTTGTTCCAATGCAATTCCCCAATGTTAAAACTCGTATTGTTTTTTGCTCTTTCAAGGAAGCGTCCAACACTGAACCTCATTTATGTCGGTCCTTTCAAGGCAGTGTTCCTTTTCAACATTATACTTGATAGCCGTTCCAAACGCCCTGTACTTGATAGTTGTTTCAAGACAGTGCCCATAATTTCCACCTTATACTTGAACACCGTTTCGAGGCAGTGTCCCTATTTCAAACCTTATACATGTTTGCCTTTCCAAGATAATGTCCTTATTTTCAGCCTTATACTTATTCGCCGTTTCAAGGCACTGTCAGTTATTTTTCTTCAGATGAACACTTGCTCGTCCTATGTTTGTGATGTGTTTGTTGTTGTATCTTTGTAGTGTCCCGTTTCATATTGCGTTTGATGATGTATTATGCTTGTAACGTACACGCACAATGGTTTTCACATGCAAGTTATGTATGTTACATTTTTATGAAAGTACAATTAATCTGAATTTTGGACAAAGGTTTGTTTGCGGTGAACATTACAATGATTTCTGGATTCCTGCTCAAACATTACGGCTATTTGTGTGTTGTATTTGATTTATATGTATAATGCAAGTTTGTGTTTACTGCTTTCATAATGTAGTGTATAAAAGTAATTCTTATTTTTTTTGACACTACGGAAATCGTAGAGCGACATTATTAGCTATAATCTTTTATTAACATTTTTTTTTGTTATTTGCTTTAGTTTATTTGTTGTTAAGAAATGATATATAGCAGAACTATTTTTAATACATCTATCCAGTTGAGACGTTATAAGCCTATGGAATAACATCACGTGGGCCTAGCTGGGGTGAACTATTGCACGCGGGGTATATCCGAATCAGAGTATTTAGATATATTAGACCATGGCCATGTTGTATTGTATTCGATTCTTTTATGTGAACAAGTAGATGAAGTAGGGAAACAATTTCATGGCATATGTATGACGCCAAATATAACTGGAACAAGACTGATAAACTGTACATGCAACTTCTGCTGAAACTGCAAAATGTATCATCAGTTTCGTGGCATTCCTCTAACATTACACTTAACAAAGTAGCAGTTTCACTTGATTTCGCACATGGTCTCAAATGAGCGCAATTTTGGCTATTTTCACCTAAAGGTATACGTTCTGGGAACGGTATGTCACAGATTTAGGTTGTGAAAACGATGGAACAAGCAGACTGGAAATGCAACATGCTTGTATAATGCATTTTTGCTGAAAATATTTAAAAAAGAACTTATAAAAAGGAAGTGATAAAAAAAAGCCCCTCGGACCCCCGGTGGGGGGGGGGGGGGAATTGTTCATAAATTTAAAAACTAAATTAGATGAATTGTTTGAGGTTTGGGAAATTTTTACATAAAAAAACGAAATTTTTGTCTTTGATTGGGAGCAAAAATCCGAATAAATGTTGGCTTATTGATATAATATTTTAAATTCCCATTATATGTAGATCTTTTTATTTTTTTTTTTTGAAACAAAATGAAAATTTGATATTATATTTCTTTAGAAAACAATGTTTGAACTTGAAATAGGCATGTCTGATATGTCTTTTTAAATTCAGATTTTTAAGATAAAATTTTACATGATAAAAACTAAAAATTGTATACATGAAACCCAGTCTTTGGAGTGTAAATAACATACTTTAAAAAAATTTCAAACAAAATGGAATATTGTGTTCCCCGAAATTTATTTAAAATATTTTTAAGATATGTTTAAAATGCTCAAATTGCTAATATAAAATAATATGAAAAGGCTCCTAAAATCGGGAATGGGACCCGATTCAACTATCCCATAACTTTGGGAAAAGAACTTTTTGATGACACCCAAAAGGACACATATTTTAATTCATAGAAAAATATCTCTTTGGGTTCCCTCCCGGGATCAATCCGGGGTTTTTGTCGCAAGGCGTAGGACCCGTTTCCCTATAAATTTTAAAGGAGTTTTTGGAAAAAAAAAAATTACGCCCATATTTTTAAGGTTTTTTAAACTTTTTCTTTTAAAACGGCTGGTCCATTTGGGTTTTCCCCTCAGCGGGGTTTCCCGAGCCAAAAAATCTGAAATTGTACAGTTGGGTTAAATAACATTTTTATTCAATATCTATTTTATTTTAGTTTAAATTAAAATGATTCACTAAATTTCCCTTATTTCAAAAACCTTTAAACTAATTTCTTCATAAGCGCCCTTCACCCGAGTTACATTTGGAACATTTTCACGTGGGCCCTTTAGGGGGGGGGTTTAACAGGGCCCTTTTTTGAACCGCCCGTTTACGGAAAAAAAAAGGGGTTTTTTTTGTACCCCAGTGCCCCCAAAAGGTAATAATTGTAGGGGTTTGTTGAAAAATGAACGTTAGTTTAGGATAGATAAAATAGATAAAGAAATTTTTAATTTTTTTTTACAAAATTTTCCGCCCCCTTGGTTTGGGTGCCCCCTTTCCTGGTATATTTAAAAAAGAACGTGCTCACTTAATGCTTTTTTACAAGGCCCCTACGTGTAAAATTACCATAACCATATTTGTACTGATGTGAAAAACGTTGGGGGGTTGGGACGGGGTTATGGGGAAACGCTTTTTAAGGGGCCCAAAAAAAAAGCGTATTTTTTCCAAAAAATCCAAAGGGTAACCTCTGTGCAATTTGGGGAAGTAAAACATTTTTTAATTCGATATATAGGTAGCAGGGTCCCATTTAAATTCGAAATTTTGGGGACGGACAGTTTTTACATGAAAGGCGTCGCAAATTTGCATTCCCCTTATGAGCAAAAATCAGGGTGGCCATTTTTAAAAATTTGCGTGCATATTTTTTGTTTTTTTTGGGTTAATGGAAAGTCAGGTTTTCTCATCCCAAGCAATAAAACGGAAATTTAAAATAAAAACAAAGGGTTTACCCAAAACCCTGAAAAAAGACATCCCAAAAATCATAAATTTTTCCCCTTTTTGAACCCACCCTGAAATGATCCCGCTGAAGAACTGCCAAATTTTATTGCTTTTCTAAATTTTTAATAGTCCAAAATTGAATTCAGGATAAAAACCGGAAGGGGGCCCACCACTGGGTTTTTTCCCAAAAATTTTGGATCAATCAAAAAGCACAAAACCCCTTCTGTGATTTTTTTTTTTCCCGGGGGAAAAGGGCCATTGTTTCATACAAAGTACCACAGTTTTTTTTAAGTGGGTTAAAAAAGAAAGGATGGTGCGGCGCATTTTAAATTTAAATTTTAAACTTTTAAACCCTTGAAAAAACCCCAAACCAATGGGAACCAAAATTTAAACAAATTTAAAACAATTTTAAAAAAATTGTTTTTTTAAAACCCTATGAAAAAACATGATTAAAAAATTCCCCCAAAATTTTTTCCCAAAACCCTGCCAAGTGGAAAACAATGGGGCCCGTCGCTCCCAATTTGGGCAAATTTTGGGCAGAACTTTGGAAAAACCCAAATTAACCAATAAAAAGGGTCCCATTTTTTCCAAAGTGGCAGAAAATGGACAATGCCCCCAAACTTGGCAAATTTTGGCAAATTTTTGGCAGATTTTTTTTATTGAAAAAATTGTAATGTATTTGTTTTTAAATTTTAATTAAATAATCTTTAAATTAGTTTTTAAATAAAAATTTTAAATACAAATGTTATAGATGATTTACGAAAAAATTATATTGTTTGAAAAAATGAAGAAAATGAAATTAAATCCTATTATGTTTATAAAAAAAAAAGGGGAAAAAAAAAGGAAAAAGGCTACTTGTTCATTTTGGGGGAAAAAATTAAAATAAAGTTTTTTTAAAAGGGAAGGGGGGAAATTTTGATTTTCCCAAAAAGAAATTTGTTACCTTTATTACCAAAGGGAAAGGTTTTAAAACCATTTCCCAGGATTAATTATTGGGGGCCCGGAAATCCCTAGATAATGGCCCCCTGCCCAATGAAGGGTTTCAGAAAATTATGGCCCCTGATTTTTGCTATGAAAAGGGGTGTAAAAAAGGGTACATGTGAAAAGGGAAAATTGTTTTCCCAATTTAAATAAAACTAAATAAAAAAACATTTGGGGGAAAAAAAGGGCAAAAAAATTTATTTGGGTTAAAAAAACCATAAAAACCCGAAAACACATTTGGTTGGAAAAAAAAAAAAATCAAAAAAGGGGAAAAAGGGGGGTAGAGTATCCCCCAAATAAAAAGGACGATGAATTAGCAGAAGAAAACAAACCCAAAATAAAAAAAAATTTAATGAAAGAAGATTTTTTTTGATTGTTAATTGATAGGATGATATTTGGGTCATTGATTTAGTTGACATGAAGTTTTTTAAAAATTTAATAAAGGAGTAAAGTATTTTTAACCCTTTAAATTGATATATTTAGAAAATATGTTGGGTTATTCCTTTAAAAAGAAAAAAACCGGAAAATCGGAACTAAAGCATTTAAAAAAAATAATATTAGAAGACATTCCCAGAAATTTAGGGGTAGATGAAGGAAAAATTTTTTATAATAAAAAGTTTGAATCATTTTTAAATAAAAAAAAATTTTTAAATTTATGTCCCATACTTTGATGGGGAAAGGCTTTTTAGTTATTGAAAGATTTAATAGAATTTTAAAAAAGGGAAATTTGGGGGAAATTTTTTCCCAGCAAATAATACTTAAACTTTTTTAGAAAAATTTGCAGGAATGGTTGAAAAATATAACAAAAAAAACATTCTGGGAAAAAAAAGAAAACCAAACCAAATAGTAAAAACTTAAAAAAAAGGTCCGTTTATTTTAATTTTATAGGGTAAATTAAAAATACCAAAGGGGAAAAAAAAAAATTTAAAATTGGGGGGGGATCGAGTTTTTAACCCAAACTTAAAAGAAAATTTTTGAAAAGGATATACCCAAAACTGGAAAAGGGGAAAATTTTTTTAATTTAAAAAATTAATATAAAAAAAACCCAGAACTTTACACTATTAAAGATTTAAATAATGAAAAAATTAAAGGTTCATTTTTAAAACAAGAATTTTCCTACTACACAAAAAGTTTTTGGGAAAAAAAAAATTTTTAATTAGACGAGACTATAAAAAAAAACAAGTTTAGAAAAAAGGGAAAAGGTTTCAATGAAAAATTTAATATTTTGGGGAAACCATTTTTGAATTGAAAAAAAATTTAATTTAAAAAATTTTTTTTAATAATAAACCCCTAAAAATTTTAATTTTTTCTAATAATGGAATAGAAACAATAGATCATTAACCCATTCACTTAACAAATACTGCTCTTACAGAAAAAGTTTTTAAATTTTGGGGGAGATAAGTCGGGTTATATATTAAAGCGGGGTTGTTTTTTGGGTTTTGCCCCGCTGATTGCACTTTTTCCCAGCTATTCCTATATTTTTAGCAGTTGCGGGCGCGTTCCATCATTTAATTACCAATTTACTAAAAAACTAAAATTTAAACGACAAAAAATTTTTTTTTAAAAAGCCCCTCAAAAAAATAAAAAAAAATTAACAAAAGCCCGGTTGGGGAAAATAAATAAAGAAAAAGGGGAAAAAAGTTATTCAGGATATTTTTAAAATTTACTATTAAAAATGCAGAAAAAAAAAAAAAATCCTTTTTTTCTTTTTTAAAAACGTTTTCTGAAAGGAATTTAAATTTAAGGATATAAAAGAAAAAAAAAGAAAAAGGCTGTTTTTAAATTTTTTAGTGTTTTTTTTAAAGTTTTTTTTTTCTATAAGAAAATATAAATAAAATGGTTAATAGAAAGGTAATAGAATGTTATCCCCAAAAATTATTACATTTTTAGGAAAAAATAATGAACCCAAAAAAAAATTTATAAAAGAAAATTCTTAAAAGAAGAAATTTTTATTAAATCAAAACTTGATCAATAGTTAGCGTTTAAAATATAAAAATCTTGTCATTGATAAATTCCCAAAATGTTTTTGATCCTTATTTCGTAAAAGAATTTTATTTGAAAGGATGGGGTTTGTTAAAAACTGAAGAAAAAAATGTGAAACCCTCGAGTTACAAAAAACCTTAGTTTTAAAAAAAGTTATGTGATTGCCCCGGGACCAAAAAAAATTATCGAAAAAAACCCAAAAAAAAGTTATTGTAACCGACTGTGAACTAATGAAGAAAAAAAATGAAGCATTTAACAAACCCTCTAAAAGAATTTGGTATTAATGGGGGTTTAAATAAAAATGTTTTGGGAAAGGGGGAAAAACCCGAGTAAAATGTGGAATATAAAAATTTAAGGGAAAAAGTAAAATTTTAAAAATTTTTTTATTTTTTCAAAAAGGATAATTTAAAACTTTTATTTTTTTAAAATTTAAATTATTTTTTTTTAAATTTTTTTTCCCTTAAAAGATTTTTTTTTTCTAAATAAAATATTTAGAGGGAAAATCGAGGATCAAAAAACCAATATTATAAAAAATTTGAAATTAAAATTTTCATAATACAAGATCCCAAAAAAACAATTATATTTAACTAAAAACGACTCTTATGGAAAAAATTAAATTTTGAACTTAAAACTTTAAAAAAGGGATAAAAATAAACGTTTTTTTTAAAAAAAAAATTTTGGGAAAATTGGGTAAAACTGAACAAAATATAAATCATTATTTTTAAACAAAAAGGGTTTAGAAATTATTAACCCCAAATGAAATAAAAAAAACTTTACAAACAAATTTTGATGAAATAATAAAAAGAATTTGGGAAATTTGGTTTTGAAGGAAATGGCTGGAGAAAGAGTCAGTTTATGCCCTTATATAAATAGATAAAAAGTATAGTCCGTTGGCCCCGCTTTTAAGTTAATTTTGAAATTTCCAAACCCTTACAAAATTAATGAAAGGGTTTTAAAAAAAAAAAAAAATATAAAAGAATGATGATAACGAATGTTTTAGTGGGTCCCTTTAGGGTTTTAAAGTTCCCGTTTTTAAAAAGACCCCCAAAGTTTCCAAAAAATAAAAAAATTTTAACTTTTTGATTATACTGGAATTAAATTTTCCCGTTTCATTAAAACAAATACCCAAAAAAAAAAGTTTTAAAAAGAAATAAACAATTTTAAAATAATTTTGGTTTTGGGAAAAAAAAGTATTTATCCAAATTTTACCTTTCAAAATATCAATACGAAGAACCCTGTGGGCATGTTGTAATTACTAATGATAAAATAACTGGGTAAAATAACTGATTAAAAAAATGATTAAAAATAAAACCCCCATGATGAAGGGGGGAAAACCCCCAAGAACTGGTCCAAAATTATGTTTGGGTAAAAAAACTTTAATAGATTAATGTTTAACAAAAAAAAACTGCAAATAAAAAAATTTTTTTTAAAAGCTGTCTTTCAACATTTTTTACAAGGAAAAAATATTAAAAGAAATATTCCAAAATTTTTTAGCTATTAATGGGATCCAAGGTTTTTTTAAAAAATGGGGAAAAGAGGGAAGGGAAAGTACAATTTAAAAAAAATTTCCTAAAGGTTTAGATACCCTTTTTTAATTTATGTGATTTTGAATCAATAACTAAAAAAAATTTTTTAAAATTTTTTTTACCCCTCAACTGAATCTTCATTTACTGAACCTTTTCAAAATCAATAGATTGGGTTATGGTTTTAAAGTTTTTTGTTGTTTGGGTAAAAAGGTTTACTAAAAACCCAACCCCGATTTTTAAAAGGGCCCCAATTTCAAATTTATAAGTTTAAAATTTAAAAAATGCTTGAGGAAGAGGAAAAATTGTAAAGGGAAAAATTTAAAGAACATTTTTAACAAAAAAACTAAAAATTTAAAAAAAAAAATTTAACCCAATTTAAAAAAAAAAAAAAGTTTTGTTTATATCTGTGAAAAAGAAAAATAAGGAAAAAGAAAAAACCTGTCCCCTGGGCCATTGTCAAAAACAGAAAAATTTTAGAGGGAAAATGCTCATCAGAAAGTAATATTTTAATTTTTAAATAACACAAAAAAATTCCCGGTTATTTTTTAAAATTTTGAGGTTATGACGGTCAAAATTTTTTATGCAACAAATTTTGGGGGGAAAAAAAAGAAATTAAAAGTTTCCTAACAATTGGAAAGTATTGGCATTTATGATTTCTGACTTGGTCTTTATTGTTCATTCCAAATTTTTTGTCTCCCTCATTGGTAACCTAGTAAAAAATATTTCCCGAATTTAAATATTTTTCAAAAATTTGATTGGAAAAAAATTATTTTATTTAAAAACAAAAAGGGGGTTTAAACCCCTATGTTTTTGGAATTTATTTTTTAAAAAAATTTAAAAAAAAACGAATTCCTTCCCAAAGAAGAGTTTTTTTTCAATTTTAAATTTAAACTAATAAATTTTTGATAATGAATAGGAAATGCTAAAAATCCGGAAAAAATTTTTAAAAATTTAAAAACCCAAAGGGGAAAAAATATCATTAACTATATTTTTAAAAAATGAAGTTTACTTTTTGGGGATGTATTTTTAAAAATTTAAAAAAAATATGTTTGGAGTACACCAAAATTTAACCTTGTCATTATTTTTAGTTTGTCCTGGTTTAGCTTGGGAAGCAATGTTAAAAAATGAATGGAATTAAGTTGATTTTAAAAAATGATATTGTATGTAAATTTTTTTTGAAAAAGGGGCTGAGGGGGAGGGAAAAAGGTTTTATTTCCCAAAAGAAACGGGAAAGCAAACAATAAAAAATATAAAGATTATAACCTTTAAATTTGAATCTAAATACATTTTTGTACTTTGACGCCCAAAAACCCCTTTTCGGTTTTGGGGTATGGGTAACCTTTACCCCCTGGAAACTTTAAATTTTTTTAAAAATCCGAAAAACAATTCAAGAAAATTTAAATTTCAAAAGGTAAAAAAAAAAAATTTAAAAGTTGAAAAGTGAACTTGAAAATCCGAAAGAATTACATACTGTTAAATGATTATCCTTTAGCTCCTGAAAAAATTATTAAACCCCAAAACAATGGCTTTCTGGTTATAGTAAAAAAAATTAAAACAGAATTTGAAATAGGAAAAAGTAATGTAAAAAAGGGTTTGTTCCAACTTTAATGAAAAAAAAAAATTTTGTAGTTCATTTTAAAAAACTTGAATATATACACAATTAGGGTTAAAAGTAACCCAAAAAAAATAAAATATTAACTTTTAATGAAAAATCTTTGGTTTAAAAAGTATATTGATTTTAATACCAAAAAAAATCTTAAAACAAAAAATTTATTTGAAAAGGACTTTTTTAAGTTAATGAACAATTCTGTATTTGGTAAGCGAGGGGGGGAAAATTTTCGCCAAGGGGGGTTAAAATTTAAAATTAACTCAGGGTGAAAATATTTTTTTTAAAAAAACAAAACAAAAAACCCCATTTTGTTTGTTCCAAAAGAAATTTAACTCTAACCTTTTTTGGGATTCATAGAATAAAAAAAAGTTTTTTTTTTAAACCCGACCTTTTTTTGTTGGGAAAATGCATTTTTGATTTATCAAAATATTTTAAAGTATGATTTTTATTATTTAAAAAAATTAAAGGAAAAAATACGAGGTAATTGGGAAATTCTATTCACTGACATGATTCCAAAATTTTGTTATGAAATAAAAAACCCAAAAATGCATATGAGGTTTTTTTTAAGGGCAAAAAATTTAAATTTTATAATGTGATTACGATAGTAATTCAAAATTTTTTTTTTGAAAAAATAAAAAAGTAATTGGAAAAATTTTTAAAAAGAAGCTGTGGGGTAAAATAATTGGTTTAATTTGGCGGAATTTTAAAAATAAAATGTATTCTTTTTTATTAGAAAAAGAAGTTAATGTTAAAAAAAAGTAAAGGAAAAAAAAAAAAACTTGTTGTTAAGAAAAAAATTTGTTCATAAAAATTTCAAAGAACTTTTTTTAAAATTTAACCCAAAAATAATACACTTTTAAATTTTTCGTTTAAAAACACAATTTTCCAGGTTTTGTTTTAAAAAAAACATTTTATATGTTAGACGATAAAAAGAAAATATTTTGATAATGGGGATTGATCCTTTTGCTTATTTAAAAAAATTTTAAAATTTTTATTAAAAATTTTTTAAATTAAAATTTTTTTTAAAGGTTTTTTAAATTTAAAAAATAGAACCTAAATTGTTAAATGAATATTTATAAAAATTTAAAGAAATTTTTTAAAAAAACATCCTTTATTTTTAAATTTTATTTGAATTAAAGAAATAGATTTTAAATTTTTTTATTTTTTTTGGGATGTTCCCTTTTAAGAATTACATTTTCTTTATTTTTTAATTTTTAAAATTTAAACTTTCCCCTTTTTTCCCCCTTTAATTTTCATTTAACAAAAAAAATTAAAAAAGAAAAATTAAAAATTTAAATTTTTTACATTTTTACCCTTTTGAAATAAAAAGGACTTTGCATTTACAGTTTTCCCTTGAAATAATCACCATCCCTTTCTGAGTAAACTGTTTTTTAAAAAATGGGGGGTTTTTTTTAATTGTCTTTTTATTTTTTTTACTTTTTTATTTAATTTTTTGAAATTTCCCAATTTTATTAAAATTTTTCCCTTAAATAAATGTCCTTAATTGGGGTTAAAATAATTTTTAATATTTGGGTTATTTTGTTTTAATTATTATTTTTTTGTATTTATACAATAAACATACAAGGTACTTTGCTTGGAAAAAATTTTTAAAGAAAAATAAACAAAAATATCCGCCAAAAAATACTTTTTTTGTCTTGATATTGAACATTGTTGTATTTTACATTTTGGGATTTTAAATGAATTCTTCCTTTGGGGGGGAGGAAGTCCAAAAAGGGTCGAAAAAAAAAGTTTTTTCCAAAAACCCCCAAGGGGTTCCAGGACCAATAGGTGTTAAATTTAATTCCCCATTCAACCCTTTTCTTTTAAATTTTTGTAAATTATTTCTACTAAAAAACACCCCTAAAGTTTTTAATTTTTAATTTTTTTTTACCCATTGTTCAATTTTTAAAGTTAGATATTGGGTTTTTTTTTTAAAATTTTTTTTTTTTTTTAAATAAAATTTTTTTTTTTTTTTTTACTAAATTTTTTTTTTTTTATATAGGAAAATTTGTCCCGTAAGGTTCCGGTTTTTTGAATCAACCCGGAAATCCCTTTTTTTTTAACAAAGATGTAATTTAAGGTATTCCTGACTAGCAGCCAACATACCTAAAAAAACCCCCCGTTTGTTTTTGGGTTTTTTTGTTAATTTAACTCTCCAGATCCCAAATAAGGGTTTCTTTTTTTTTGAAAATTTGGTGTAAGATATGGTGATATCAAATTTTCTTATATTAGCTTAATGAAAACATACCCTTTCCAAAAAATTTTACTGACACCCGTACGGCCCGTCCAAAAGGGCCCCCCAATGCCTTAAAAAGGGGGGAATATTTTTTTGGGGTTTTTTTTTGCTGCCATTGGAAGAATTGTTTTTCCCAACAACCCCTAAAGTCCTAAAATCCACCTTTTGACCTTGACTGGAATTTGGGCTTTTTTAAATTGAAAATTTTTAATCCCTTTTTTAATTTGCAACAAAAGGGTTTTTAAATTTTATTTTTTGTGTTTTTTTTAGAAAAAAAAAGGGGAAATTTATGTCTTGTCTTTTTTTTAATCTAAAAGTATGTGGAATTTTTGGGTTTTTGTAAATGGGCTAAATTTTTCTTTTGTCCCCTTTTAAGGTTAAAAATTTATATTTAAATAATTTGTGTCATTAAATATAATTTTATTTATTTTATTTAATTTATATTTATTTTATTTAAAAAAAGCAATGACAAGTTCAATTTAAAAATAACAAGTTCATTTAAACAATAACAAGTTCATTTAAACAATGAAAATTCATTTTCCCAAAAGTATTTATTTCAACTGTTTTCCCCCAAAATACAAATTTCGTAAACACGAAATTTGCTGGTGGGAAAAAATTTAAATTTTGTGTTTAAAGTAATATTGGTTTGGATCTTTGTATTTATTTTTTTATAAATTTCCCAAATTAAAAGAATAAATTTCCCAAAAAATTTGAAAATTTTGATCTATTTTTAAAAAGCTTCCAGTAGTTTATTATTTTGTTTATAAAAATAATTTAATTACACATCATATATTTTGTTCTTGTGTTTCTGTTTCTGGATAAAAAAAACCATTACCAAATTTCAAGACGAAAAGAGCTCAAAGTGCAATTTCTTTCCCGCTTTAAATTTTAAAGTATCTAATAAAAGTGGATTTGTTCTTTGTGAATTACTTTTATCAGGTCGTTGTAAATAAAAAAATACATGATTGTGGTTTTTTACACCAGTGTTATTTAAAGGGTTAATATTAGTTTGTTGTGGATAAGTTGTTTGTGTCACCATTTCCTAAGGTTATGACCATCTTGCTTTTTTAATCTTTCTAGTAGTAGTAATTTGATCAAACCCAAATTCATTAAAAAATATAAACGCGGAACCCATAGGAATTAATTTTGTTACAATACCTACCAGAATCAGCCGCATTAGCTCGTAAAAAAATTTAATTTCATCATCTTCTGTCAGCTGTAGTGTTATTTGAATTTGGACTAGGAGGTAATATATTTGTTTATAAACCTGATAAAATGAATAATTATTTAGGAATTTGCCATTTATTCTTTACCACTTGGATTAATAACTTCATAGTAGCAAAACCATCATTAAATCCCAGCTTGATCTTCCTGCTCTCTGCATTTTCATTTATATCTAAATAAGAATAAATTTCATTTGTTCCAGGTTGATTTTGCATAATCTTCAGATAGTTCAACTAAATCCTTTACATTTATTACTTTGTATAAATTATTTACAATCCATTTAACAATTTTTTTCCATTTTGTTTAACACTAATTTGATTCAATTAATGAAGCTGGCATTATAATTAGTGCAATTTTGATCACACCAACATAATTATTACCATTAGCAAGCTTATTTACTTTAAACTTACTTCAAGATAACCATTAAACCATCAAAATATGGAGCTTCTATATTAATTGTAAGTGATATCCGTTTTTTTGTTGCTTTACATTATTTCCCAGACAGAGATTAAAGCTGTATCTAATTGAATAGGAGTAATTTTCATAATCTTTCAAGCTATATTGTTTTGTTCTTAAAACATGTTATATTATATATTATTTTATTATATTATTAAAGTTAATCTTTATTTTTATTAAGTTAAATCTTTATTTTTTATTAAAGTTAAATCTTTATTTTTTATTAAGTAAATCTTTATTTTCTTATTAAAGTTAAATCTTTATTTTTTATAAATTAATTTGTTAATCGTTATCCGTGTTTCCAGTCCTGACATATTATATTTATTCTCATATGAATATCTCTCTTTTATCATTATTATTTTTATTATTATTTGTACTGTTATTCTTTTCTTTGTAATTCCTTAGCAATTAATTAAATTACCAACTGCGGAGCAGGTGTCTTTTTAAGTTTTCTTTTCAACAATTTTATACAGCAGCTAAATTTCCAACTTCTGTTCAACCTTTTTTGTTCACTTTCAAGTGCTGCTTTTCCTGCTGGTTCCAAAGCTTTTTTTTCCAGTGTGCCAATTGAAGAAGCAACTCCGCTTGAAAACAATTTCGTTAAGTATCAAAGATACCTTTCCATGTTGTTTCTTGTCCCGTGTGAGCATCAACAGAATAAATATTCCTTTATTTTTGTCATAAACTTTTTTGTACATTTTATCAAACTAAAATTTATTAATTTCATAATAAAGTTTTAAAACTTTAGTTTTAATTCATTTCTTGTAAAATTAGTGTTTAAAACTTTTACAACTCATTAATATTAATTATTCTACATCTCATCGTAATATATATTTCTTATTGAATTATATATTATTTATTATTCAGGAATATCTCAACTCTTTGTGGTTCTTTTGTAATGGATATAAGCTCTTGTTAAATCTGCAGTACTTAAAGAAGATAATATCACTGAAATTACCATCAACAAGTGAATTATCATAAGATCACAATGAGTGTAATTGTTATCCACAGAATTAGTTATATTGGGTGTTGTAGTTCACAATTCTGTATTTCTCAATGCTTTTTTCTCTAATCCAAGCAATGTTGAATATTTGACATTCTTACATCCAACATAAAATTATCTGTAATTGAAATCAAAATTTAAATTTTCACTATTAAATCAAATTCCAAAACTATTGGAGCTATTTCTGATTTATTAAAATCAAATCTTCATTATTATTATGTGTTCCTAATTAATTATTTAATATTGTGTAACTTAAGAAACCCATTTGTAAATATAACGTATCTTTCCATTTCTTTGCCATTTTGTAACGAATTTTTTTTTTGTCATATTCATCACTAATATTATGCAAGAGTAAGTATAGTGTTAATACTATCAAACCAACAACATAGTTTTATTTTTTCTAAAATTAAAGAACGACTAAATCTGATTTAAAATCACTCGGTTTCTTTTTATTATCTTTAACTGTTTCAGAAACTTTTACGATTTTTTGTTCATTTATATATTCAAGAAAAAATTAATTTTATATACATTTCATGTTGACTGGTAAGAGTGATTCATTTTTTAATAGTTCATCAAATATTCTAAATACTTCATTTTTAGTTCTTCATTATATTTCCAGCTTCATTGAACACAAATTGACTCCAAAGTCATTAACACTTCTTTGGATTACATGGACAAAGTCTTAACCATGTCTTAATTACTTTTTTAAATTATAGGATCTTTTATTGATAGGAAGCTGCATTTTTCTGTTAATTCTCTAAATATTTTTTTTGAATGAATTGATGCTTTTTCTTATTGTTTTATCTTTTATTAATCAAATCAATTAAATCATCATTACTTAGTGTTAATGACTTTCTTTTCAGTTATTTCTATCCTTAGCAATCTAACTTATTTTGACGTAAAGTTTATTAAGTTTATAATTAAATTACCATATTGTCCATTTGGAAACGTTATATGGGTTATGATGTTATTTCTTTTTGTTTTATATATAAGATCCGTATTAAGCATATATTTAACGGTCTTTGTACTTTACGTTCACCTTGTTTACGTTTTAATTCTTTTGCTTCTTCTTGCTTATTTGGATCTTTTGATCTTGATTTGCTTGTTATCGGACCATTTAATTTTATTAAATCTCAGTAACATCATTATGGTGTCTTTAGATCGCCTTATTATATTTTATTTGTATGAAGTAGTACTTGATTTAAATAGGTCAAATATTTCAGACGGTTGGAAATATTTATATTTTCTAAAAACATCTTTCCACAAAAGATCTAAATCTACTGTATGTATTCCTTTTCTTTCGGTCTTGTCTAACAATTTCAGGAAATTCTTTCTGTTTCTTCAGTTATTCCCATCTGTTCTCTGCCGTAATCTTCTAATCTTTTAAGCTTCATATTGAGGATCATCCGACTGGTTGCATTCAGCCCAAGCTATTGGTGTTGGTGTATAGGGGCCGGTTTTAAAAATTGTTGCTTTTTAGATTCCTCTTGCATTCCTTTTAGTTAATTCAGTTAATACCTGTGCAAATCTTCTGATATTACTTTTTGGAAGGAAAAGATATTGTCCTTAAATTCCAGGTAATGCTTTTAACTATTGATAATTGTTTCTTTTTGACTTTCTACATTTTTTACAGTGATTGTTTATAAATTTCAGTCGTACATTTCCCGATTTGTAGCTTTTCTGATTTTTCTCTCATTATTTTTCTCTAAGAGCTCTATCTTTTGTCCGACTAATTTTTTCTATTATTTTTCATTAAGTTTGATTGCATTTAATAGATAGTAAGATAATGAAAGATAATGTAAAGATATTGTAAAATAATGTAATATAAGTTTTAAAACTTTAGTTTTTTAATTATATAAATGGAAATTCAAAATTTATGTTCCATAAAAGTGATAAATCCAATAACTTTAAACTAATTTATACTATTATGCAGATTTCATTGTTTCAGAATGTAATATGTGGATCTTTTGGATGGGAAAAACAAATACATTAATGCATTTACTTCGAAAACTTTATATATTATGATAAATTTATACTTATAATGCTAAAACTAGAAAAATTAAATATCAGGATTTAATTAACCATTAAGTCAAATTGCAAAAAAAAATTAAAGTTAGATCAATGCAATACTTGAATATTCAGCTTGATTCCCACCAAATTGAACCTTGTGAAAATCTTGAATTCAGAAAAACATAAAGACTAGTTTTATTTGATGATTTTGTATAGGAAGATAAAAAAGTTCAAAATGAAATAACAAAATACTTATTCAAGACGTCACAAAAAACTGTTGTGTTATTTATTTTAAGTGGTCTTACTATAAAACACCAAAAGATCTTGAATTCACGGTTCACATTATATTTTATTTGGAAAGTCCAGGGTAAACGAGAAAATGATATGATTGTAATGAACAAAATATAAATCGTGATTCATTTGCTAATGCAACAAATCAAAAATTGATTTCTTATATATTGACAACAAGGGTTTTTAAGGAAAAAACTTTACTGGTAATATATAGATGGGTGTTTTTAATGATACAAACAATAATGTGAAATCTGA
Source organism: Mercenaria mercenaria (assembly GCF_021730395.1). NCBI lineage: Eukaryota > Metazoa > Mollusca > Bivalvia > Venerida > Veneridae > Mercenaria > Mercenaria mercenaria. Next base: position 67,787,959 of record NC_069377.1, on the reverse strand, counting down.
AAGTGCTAAGTAAAGTTAAATTTGATATTGATTTAAGGATTATGCTACTAAAGAAATATAAAACGCTTAGAAGGACATGGAATCATTACTTCACAGAAATAAGGAACGTGATAACACAATGAATAGAGCTTTAGATATGGGAGGGTAAAAAATAACAACTTAGGGAAATCCAGATAAATCCACGATGTAGTTTCACGAACGGTTTGTGTATAAAAAGTTCAAGTGTAATTAGATGACTATAATCTGAGATATATTAAAGTAATAAAACAGGACATTTGAAGCAGAGTAAAGATATTGAAGAGATTAACCAAAAGATTTTAAAAAGAATTCATTATTGATAGTTGAATTACAAAGGTTAAAAATTGAAGAAGAAATGAAAAGTTTGACTGATTCTATTAAAGGAACTTGAAGAGAAATCTGAATTGACAGATGACAACATAAAGCAGTATTTCGAGTTTATTTAAACATTTTATTCACCCAAATTCAAGGAATTAAAGATAGTATGATTAAACATGAAGAACTAAAAAGACAAGATATGAAGTGAGAAAAAGTTACAAAATATGTATCAGTTAGAAATTAGAACAGAAATAAATAAACTAAATACTTAAAACTGAAAACAAAAGCTAAAGATCTATTAGAATTAATTTCAATAACTTGCAGAATATAAATTGAATTGGAAAAGCAGCTTCACAAGAGGTGATGATCATGACACGCATTAGAGGACTTTAAAGAAAAGAAAATTATTTAAAAATAGATGCCTTTAAAAAACACCATTCGAAAATTGGATTAGTTATTGTGACAACCGATCATCATTTAAAGTATGCAGACTTAAGTAATATTAAACAAACAATTACCAGAAGATATGGACGCAGCTTAATGCTAAAGAGAGAAACATAAAAATGAACTGGGTGTTGCTAGTTGAAATCAGTTAAACAAGGAGAGTTAATTATGCTAATACTGAAGCAATTACTTGTATACTAAAGCAATTCCCACCGTTAATAATAGATAGAATTTGAAGAAAAACATCTTGTAGACTGTTAATAATGTTGATGCAAGTCACAATATAAAGTATGAAGATGTTAAGTAACTTAATGGTTTTTATTACAAAAGATATTAATGATTTAATAATCAAATTATTGATTAAAATTAGAAAAATAATAAATGATTTGGACTCTGCAGTTAAAATATATTTGCTAAACAAGGAGAATCAATCATGCTAATACCAAGTAATTTACTGCTAATACTTAAAGCAATAACGCTAATGTTGAAGGAAATTGCACTAATGATGAAAAAATTTCAAATATGGGAAAAAAATTATAGAAGATAAGATGTTTCTTAAAACAAGAAACACAATTAGCTAGAACAATAAAAAATACTGTGACCCATTTATCTGCTTCGAAGTGGTTTTACTACACAAAACGAGTTGATGATTTAGCTGAAATAATTCTTAAACTTAAAAAGAAAGACGGAAACTAGAAAAAAGGGTTGAGGAAGTGAGACATGGAAGTGTTTCTCTTTGAATTCTATTATGAATCATACATTTTTGTTACATACAAATGAAAAAGTATTTTGACCGTCGCGGGTGCGCACTGGATACATTCAACATATAAAAATATGGGCCGATGAACTATTTAAATTTATTTGAAAATAAGACCTGGAATTTTCGTTAGATTATGTAAGATTTTATAAACCAAACCAATGATTATAAAAATAGATGAACAAGATAGTTTTGAGTGGTGTGTTAATAGTCATCAGAAAAACCGGAACTTATATAATAGATATTAAGATTTTATCAAAGGGTACGAGCTTTTAGGTGACCGGTAATCCGACTAATAAGCCCAATATCACTTTTTATATTTAGGTGGCGGAAAGTATAGACCTCAGGATGATGTTTTATTTTTGATTTATTGATAATGAAAAATATAACAGCTGAGGCAGCTGAGGACTTTGACACTGATAAGTTAATATCTATGTATAAGAAAAAAATTAAAGTTTATCTAAAACAAGGAACAATGTTTGATATTCATCCTTATGAGGATTCAGCATCTACAGAAGTAACATTATGCTTTTGATGGGTAGTTACATTAGATTCTACATATCGGAAAAACCTGTATCTTATGATGGAAACAGACTTTTGGATTAAAAGTTTAATTAAAGTTTTAATTACTATGTGTACCCTAATAATATACTTTAATTGAAAATAAAATCAAATACCTTTACATTTTATCAATAAAAATAATCTGCCAAAAGTTTGCCAAAAGTTTGCCAAGTTGGCAGACATTGTCACATTGCTGCCACTTGGCAGAAAAATGGCAGGCTTTTGATTGGTTGAATTTGTGTTTGCCAACGTTCTGCCAAAAGTTTGCCAAGTTGGCAGCGACTGCCACATTGTTGCCACTTGGCAGGATTTTGGCAAATATTTGGTGGAAGTGTTTAATCATATTTTACTATAGGTTTTAACAACAATTTGTTAAAATTGTTTTAAATTTGTTGAAATTGGTCAGCATTGGTCGGTTTAGGTCAAGGGTTAAATGTTAAATTAGATTAAACTGCGCTCGCACCATCCTTTCTTATACTACTGTTTTACAACTGACATCAGAATTTTACATGTATCGGCTGTATAAATTTTCTAAAGAATTAATAATTATTATCTCTCACTTTAATTTACAGACATCCAAAATCACGAAGTTCTAATTATTACAAAATTCGAAGTGTACCCTGCTACCTATATATCTCATTCGGTATATCGCATGTTACCGTACAGGGATCGATCCCCTATAATATCAGAATGCTATACATCAGGGTGTACAGAAAGTCTGTTCTGGAAAGTAAGACATTGAAAATAATATCCGTAAAGTGTATCAGTCATATAAAATGCTGATATGTTCACATATGACTGTTACGGAAATTTGGTTAGTACCAGATTTTCACATTTGATTCTGATTTATCTTATTGAAATTCTTTCCATATGTTGTCACCAAATAACCCACAACTTCCAATTCTCCAATTCAAATGCTTTTTAAAATATTCAGAAGTCGCCGATTATTATAAAAATGATACAAGGTAGTTCGCAGGTAGTCAACACGGTGGTCGTTCGTCAGGCCGCACGGTACCTGTACTTTCTAACTTACACCAGACCGTATCAATCGTGAGTCTTCAATGAAGGCCATACAGCTATGTTAACTTGTTACCCTCGTAATGTTTCGACCTTTGCCATTTTCGTACTCAGTACTAGAAAATAGAATAAATTGTTTATAGAAAAGATATGTAATACAAATTACTATATCACATTTACTTAATAAAATTCTGAATACATGCCGCTAAAAATGTTATTAATATCGGAATAAAATTAAACGTTCGCAAAACATTACCTCCTTGTTGTGGTTGGCACATATGTAACTCAATGAAAAACTGTGTCTATATCCCATAATAGACAATAATAGAACAACATACTCTCAAGTACCATTAAGACTAAATATATTTCTTGTTAGTTTTATATACAGAATATCCAAAGAAAGTACACATTGTAATCAATGTAATGCATTTCTAGGAATAGTATCCGTTATATATATTTCCTAGGTATGCATTCTTTTGCTGGATTGATAAAATTTTGAATGAATAAATCATATGCTCCTTTGATTGTTCCATTACTTTAAAATGACAATTCATATGAGTTAATAAGTTTATTTAAACGTAAAAAGTCTGCTCTATTGTAATTCCAAACCCACCTTTTGTATGCACTTGATTTTTCTAAATCAAATTTATTGTAAATGTAAGTTGCGTAGTGATCTCATATACCTTTCGGTGTTTCATATACACTTGAATTATTTGAAATAATTTCACCTGAAGTTCCTATAGAGTCAAGGAGAGTGAAAGAATTATTTGCTACGGGCCGGTTTTGTTAATAGAATTCGCCATATCATAGATCATTGTCATGAGGTCGCGTAATTTGTGATTGGACAAATTGAGCTGGTCTTCGTTTACATCACCTAATAATACAATATATTTAGATATTTCATAAGTTTTTCAAGACAAGTATCAAGTTTTGTCCAAAATTCTACTGGTGAGTTGGGTGGGCGATACACAGTACCTACAACAATTGTTTTATCCTAAACTTTTACTTGTACCCAGATAGAATACGACAAAAAGTTGTCCAGTTCTTCGATTCTTTTTGTAATTAGAGTTTTAGAAATGTCTATCAAAATTCCGCCAGAGTGAGCCGTTTTATCTTTACTGTACAAATCACTGTATCCATCTAAAAGTAAATGATCACTGGAAATAATATTTGTTAGGTGTGTTTCAGTGAAACATAAAATATCGAAGTCTGCGAAATAATCACGTATAAAATCTAATTTATTTTTGATACTTCTTATGCTTTGATGTATTATTGACAACAAAACTCATTGTTTTCATATGGACCAGGGTTTGTCTCAATATCACCCGATAAAAGTAATAAAGTGTATATTATCATTAATGACGCAGGGTCCCCCGTAAAATTATCCATCTTTATAGATAAGGCAAGATTACTTTCTCGAGCTATTGTGTTATAGAACATCCCGAAACTAAAAGTAAAACGAAAGTGGTGAACTGAGTATTCAATATACTGCTCATAATAAACCAAATTAATTTGCGAATTGGAGATACTAAAGTGCATTGGATTAAAACCATTATATAGAAAAAATATTTAAAAGGATATCGGCAAAACAGGGAGGATTTTAAAACACCATGAGTTCCATTATAGTATAACCATAAAGCTGCTTTCCACGCGTTAGCATCTATACTACCTATTTGGGAAAAGTACAACACTTGGATACATGGAGTACAACTACAGGGGTGATCTGACTAGAAACATGGCAGAACAAAACAGAAGTGACATATACCATCACAATCATAAAAATGTTGAAAAATATATACAGCATTCTTTTGATATTTGCAAAAAAAAATCAAGCAAAGAAAAAAAAAAGGTTGAAATTTATAAGGAAAATACTATGGTCGACGTTAACTTATAAGTATAATTAAAGTAACAAAAATAGAAACAGTTCAAATCAAATACCTTTTCTTCAATTGTAACATCTTCGTTTAAACTTGACCAGTCATAAATAACGTAGATAATCAACCTTTTTCTGCTCTGCTAAAAAGTTTACCAAAAAATATTTGATAATAGATTCGCTTTCACTTTTATACTACAATTCATATGCCTTTGTTAACTGTAACAGGCTCGGGCCTCTATTTACTCACCTATTTTATCTAAAGTTTACTATCTATGATAATTGTGATAAAGGAAAGATTGTACAGATATAGAAAGTTATTTGACTAGTCTTACAGGTAAGCGTTTTCTTAAAATATATAACTTTCTGCGAAAGATAGTTTATGTATGTGTTTAATATGACAGCTGAAAAGTATATTATTCTTGTAGAAAATATATTTAAAAACGTCACTCAATACGGTGGCTTCTATGGACGCTGTTTTATACTACTATAATCGATATGTTTGGTAGAGTTCTTACAAAACAGGAAAAGTATTTTGTAAATAACACATACGATTTCAACAAAATTGAGCCATGTTCTCATACCAGTTAATGTATGTTATGTCAAAATCCACAAAGTGCACAGAATCTTCTACGGAAGTGCACGATTGTCATTATTTTTAGGATGGCCCTCATAATTCTATGATAAAATATCGAACGCAAAGTTACCGGAAAATAACTGAGAAAAGTTTCGCTTTAACTCATATGCATTTGTAAAATGTATGAGGCTCGGGCCTCTGTTTACTTATACAGTCTCCTGTTTTATCTGTTTACTATCTATGATAATTGTGATAAAGAAAAGATTGTACACATATAGAAAGTTATGTGACTAGTGTTACAGGTAGGCGTTTTCTTAAAATATACAACTTTCTGAAAAAGATAATTGTATTTAATCTAACACATGATTTTTTATATACATGTATTAAGAACTTAGCTCAAACGTATATGATTCGCACCAAAATATATAGAAACGTCACTCAATACAGTCATTTTTATGAACGCTGTTTTTATACTAATCGAAACTTGAATCGCTCCCTTGATATTTGTGGTAGAATTATACAAAATTAGAAAAGTATTTTGTAAATAACACATACAATTTCAACAAAAACGAGCAATGTTCTGATACCAATTTATGTATTTTATGTCAAAAATCAACAAAATACACAAAAAAATGTCCATAATTTGCAAAAATCCACAAAATACACATAAATGTCTAGAATTTGCAAACGAGAGAATTATAATGCAGGAAATCATGACAAAAACACAATATTTATCATATCACATTAAAAAAAGTCATTTGTTATTTGCATCTTCATAAACTCGTTGAATAAAAGCAAAACTTGTATCTGTACTTCGGCGATTGAATAGGTAGAAATCATAAAATGACTAAAATTATATATTTGCACGCTTTGATTTTCTTCAAATTTTCCCGTGTTCTTAACATCATGTTGGTTTAAATGTCTGAGACATTTCATAAATGTACTGTAAGTATTATGAAAAATATTGCCAACATATTGAAATGCATTAGAAGTTTTGATTAGTGTATCATGACTCTTTTACTGTGGTTTTCTGACCTGCTTTATGAATATTATGATATATTTTGATTTCAATATGTATTTAAAAACATACTGATAAATATGTATAGGTAAGATGATTGATATAACCCGCTTGTTATACGAATTATCTTACCTTCTTATTGACAACACGGTCAAATACAACTTCAATTACGATAATGACACTGATGCTGCTGAATTAGTCTGGCTACCGAATAGATAATCTGTTGTTGTTGATGTTGTTTTTTGAAAAAGAAGTCTGTTATGTATTCTGACTTCATCAGTTTTGCTCCGATTATCCTTTGTTTTGAGAAGACAAGGGACATAATTATACAAAATTTGAATAGCCTCTGGAGTTGTCTCCTGTAAACAAAACACAGGGCTGAACACAGACTACTGCTGAATATGAGCCAGAACATTCATTCTAGTACATATTAGGTTAGACAGATACAATCATTTCTGGGTACGTTTTATCTTCTGTGTTTCTCACCGGTACTAATTAATGCTCTGCCTGTTATCACTTGGTATGACATTCAGAAATAAATGCTACACTCAGTTTTATATGTATTCACATAATTATTCCTATTTCATGTTATACTTTTAAATATATTCCTAGGAATCCTTTACTTTGATTACAATGTACACATTTTTGAAACATTCTGTCAATGAAACTAGCAAGAAAATATAGATAGCCTAAATATATACAAGAGGTAACGTTAGGGTTAATACTTCAATTTGTTTTATCAGCATCAATGCCATTTTAATAATTGAAAAAGCAACGGACGGTATTGTCAGTTGGAACATAAATTGCTTCGCAAGTTACTTGAGACCATTAAGTCTTCACTTTTCACGGTCACGTGTATTTTGCACTGCAGATTATTCATCCGGAGGCTGGGAAATGGAAGTCTCTGAAAAAACAGCGCTGTCGTCAGAAGTTGTTCAAAGTTTGAGTGAAGATATAAACAAACTTCCCCTGTCTAATACGACCTGCATGGATATAAACGATTGTATGCAAACTATTGTAAAAGCTGACTTTCAGAAACTCAAACTGGTAGACAAGAGCAATGCTTCCAAATCTAATTCCGGTTTCAACCTTGCAGTCAAGTGCCTGATGAAATTCTCCCATAGTATTTTCACCGCTTTAAAAGTAGTGGGGAAGTCTCCTGGCCAAGCAGGAACTGTGTGTAAAGTTGCCACTTTTATAGTCGGGTTATTTTTTACAGAAGATGTTTCTTCAGTTGTAGCCAAGAGTTTTGAAGATACCTTGGATGCAGATCTAAGGGCTAAATGCCGAGCAACATGTGTAAAGATAAGTCACTGTATCAACTACATGCAAGGATTGCCAGACCCGGGAAAACTTCGGGATGAAGAGAAAAAAATGCACTTATTGTTAATGGCCACAGACGTCCCTGTTCAAACCGGACTAGATGAAGTTTTATACTTGGGTGAAAAAATTAGGGAAATGGTTGAAACAGCAACAGGAGATATGAGCAAATTTGATTGTTTGATGAATTATGTTGAACTGTATTGCTGTCTTGCAACATTTCGAGAGTTATTTCTCCTGTATCGCTTTGCTTTCCAGTCGTTGTTTGAGGTGAATGCAGAGTCTGTCAAAAATGTTCTTGAGTCACAAATTACTAATGATCAGTCTGTTTTGGAATTCCTTTACAAGCCAACCATTGAAACTGCAAAATTATACTATAATGTACAGAAAAGCGACTGGCCATTATCCAAATCTTTTTGTGAGAGACGAGAATTAGTTGTAGAAGATTTAGCTTGTCTAAATAAAGGGGTCTATAAAATCCAGTCTGTTCAATCTAAATATACATTACACACAAAGGGCAGCAGTATGCTAAGACGCAAGCCAGTATGTGGGGTATTTTTGGAATCAAGTCGTAGGAAGAGAAATGTCTTCTCAATTCAGTCTGATTCACAATACCTCGGTGGGTCCGAATGCACAAATTACGTAGGTTTGTCAGACAGAAAGATTCACTGGTATATTTTAAAGGTACATGGGAATGCCTCTTCTGACGAACCGTGTTTCCTGATATGGTTAGAGTCAGATATTGACAAGTGCATGTGTGATAATTCGTTTTCTTATACAATGATGGGAACACTTTACCCAACATCTCTGGCTACTTCAAAAGAGCTAGGTTCAAATTTTTTCTGGACCCTTGAACCAATCTAAACGTTTCCATTTCCTCCAAAAAGCTGTCAAAAACATTAAAAGTATCATGATTTTAATTGTTAATTTTGTAAACAAAATACAAGGTACATGTATATGGTCTTTATTTGTTTGCCTGTGTTCGGGTTTATCGGTGTTTTTTATTTTAAGTTTCAGTTAATAAAAGACGCTGTCTTCTTGTAGCAGTGAGCACAATGCCCACCTTTACAGTGCTGCCACATTGGAATAACACATTACACAATACCCTACCCAGTCACATTATACTAACACCGGGTAAACCAGTTCTAGAATTAGCCTTTTAATGCTGAGCCAGGCGAGGAAAATGCTAGTTCCATTTTGTACGTCTTTTGTATGACAGCAGGGGAGCGAACCAATTATCTCCCACACTTGAAGCGTAGACTACCGAGGCAGTAACGTAGTTACATTCATGCTTAAATGCTCTTTAAATTTTTGAAAGTTCCTGTAAAATTGCTATTTTAAGGATTTTTGTTGGATGGATTGGAATGGCTTTGGTGGTATGTTATTAACAGATAATTTCTGAGTATATCTGTTGATCACCCTTCATGAGTCCTTTCAGTTGCTTATTTACATTTTTAATTGCTATCATTAGGACAAAGTTTCAGATATTACTATGTTACATTCATGTTTATCTTTCAATTTCTGACATATTTAAGTTTTCGAATATTTCTGTAATAATTCCTATGGGCAAGAGTTTTGCATTGTTAGAATTTGTATTAATAAATGAATTACTATACATTTATGTCTATGAAAAAAAAATTGAAGTCTAAGTTTAAATGTTTTCAAAAAAAAATCCCACCCATAGAGATATTTGTTGAGGAAAGGTCTACTAGGTACTACTATAAATGTTCTGGACATAACAACCTGACCAGACTTCTACATTGTACCAGTCTCTTGAACAAGCAAATGTGATGAATTGGTATCCCCGCCGAAGGGATTTGTGTTGATGAATGGCAAAGAAATATATCCGGCAAAAAGTTTAGGATGTTAATAAGAAGCAAATAATTTCATTACATTTGAACTTAAAAGAACAGAAGTCCTTAAGAGAGCACAGTCAAGTAAGAAATCTGGAACGTGAGTGGTGACGGTGGTGAGGGTTTACAACACACATGTTGATAAATATTCATGGAAAGTTTGAAAAATTAATCAACAATTCTTTCTTTTTCTGAGGAGGGGAGGGGGGAGGAAGAGGTGATCGGGTAAGGGTACAAAACTTCACATTTTGATAATAAATATTGATAAAAATAAAAATGAAAGAAACAATGTTGTGGGGGAGTGCATGATTGGGATGGTGGGGTTGACTGGGTTGAGGAGCGAGGTGGGGAAAGGATACAACTTTGCATGTTTATAAATATTCATGGAAGACTTAAGATTTGAAAAAAATCTTTTTTTGTGAGGTGGGAGAGGGCGGGGGGGGGGTGTGACCAGGGTGGTGTGGGTGACTGGGTGTGGGTACACAACTTCACATGTTGATAATAAATGTTCATGGGAAAAAATGAAAGAAGTTTAATGAAATTTTACCAAATGGTTAGTTTCTTATGTACAAATATGTGGATTTTTAAACATTTAAAGGGCAATAACTCTGAAGTTACTGAAGAGATCCTAACGAAATTGAGTGTGCACTACCACATTATGGTGGTCTAAATTAAAGTAAAGTTTCATAGTTCTAGGTCAAATTTGTCACAAGTTATGAAGCAGAAATTGCCAATATTTATAGTACCCTACATATTTTACACTAGACATTTCTAAGGGCCATAACTCTGCTGTTACTTGGGCAATATAACTGGAATTTAATAGGCCGCATTTCCCTATAGTGGTGAACATGTGTTTGAAGTTTTATTTAAATATTCCAAACCACTTCCTAGATATGGTTTCGGACGGACGGACGGACGAAAGAAAAGAAGGACGGACGGACGAACGACGCCAAAATTATTCCCCCACCTATGGCGGGGGATAAAAAAACAGAAGACAAAATGTTGGTTGTGACTGCTTGCAATAATGGCAACTTGGAAAATGTATGTAAAGGGCTACCGACTGTAAATTTCACTGCTAAACTAAAGGCATTGATAGGTATTGTTTAAAAAGGTGTCTTAATGATATAACTCCTTATATTATGTTTTATTCGTTTGTTTTGGATTAAGCACATTTTTCTTTCAACAGTAATTCAGTTATATAATGGTGAACACGTATCCTGACCAGTGTTTCTGGATTCTGTACTAGTACTAACCAGTTCTCCACAAATAACTCCTACTTCCCCACATGAATCAGAGGTGGAAGACGAAGGATTTCAGACACAGAGATTTTTATTAGTCTTAATGAAGAACACATTCCATGAGGATCGAACTTTTGACCCCTCGATCCATAGATCTGTACTGTCAATATTGAGCTAAGTAGGTGGACACAGACTAGAATTATAAGTACATAAAGGTTGCTGCCAGAGTAAAGTGTTTTGTGAAAAAGTAAACTTTTCCATTTGTTTTAATTTTTTGATTTTAATTGCTAGCATTAGGACTAAATTTCAGAAATCAGTTAGTTACATTCATGCTTATCTTTGAATATTTGGAAGTTCCTGTAAAATTGCTATTTTAAGGATTTTTGTTAGGTGCATTGGAATGGCTTTGTTGGTGTGTAATTACCTTTTAAATAGATGTGTGATTCCCCACATGCATTTGTTTCATAGATATTTTCTGTGCGTGTCTGTTGACCATACTTCATTAGTCCTTTCAGCTGCTTTTTAGATTTTTAATTGCTAGCAGTAATACTAAGTTTCAGATATTAATAATTTTACATTCATGTTCATCTTTATGTTTTGATGTTTTCTTCGATTTGTTCCGTAAAATCATCCAAGTTATGAAATAAATCTAAGAATAAAGGGATGATAAATAATAAATAAGGTCATTACACTTCCGACTTACCTTGTTTATCCAAGATTCATTGGAAAAGTTAGATGCTTGTACGTACCAGTGAGTAGTTAACCGCACACGTATAGATCTAGGTCATCCATCTTTATCTATATAAATCCGCCATTTTGTTTTTGTGGAGTCAATGTTTTGATAAAAAAAAATCGATATTCTCGGTAGCAGACGATTACCTAACAATAGGGAGCTGTTTTAGGAAGCTACGTCACGGTCCCATTTCTGGAAGATCGGGTTACAGGGGGATATTTTCCCAATGACTCACGCCGCTCCCTGTTTTTTCCCCATGACGTCAAGGAAGTTTCCCAATGACTCCCATCACTCCCTGTTTGGGGCAATAATGAGTCAGAGGGGCAGGTCTAGACACGTAAGAAAAGTGAATAAGGGTCAATTTTGACGTTCTGAGTATTTCCCATTTTTGGTAAGCTCGAGTGGTGTACATTTCGAAAATCTGATTCCCAACCGGAAATAACATCATCAAAATTCAAGTCATCATAGAGGCTCGGGACTGACATCTTTGGAAAGGTCTTGTTGAGTAGATTCAGAAAATTTATACTTTTTTGAGTCTATCACGTATGATTTTCGAGATATCGGGGTTTAAATCGAAATCATTCATGCGCAATCATAGTCACAGGTCCCACCTCAGAAAACATAACAAGTGGATCCTCAGAGCAGTTTACACACGACGGGTCTTTATAATAGCTTCACGCTTCACTAGGTTCGAACCCATCCTTGGGTTCCAAAGTGGTTTTTTTACGCATGAGTGATTTTAACTTCGATTCGACTCTCAAAGTAGATAGCGTTCATCGAAACATTTCGTTAGATACCCTAAATGCCTAGGTTCTGTCCAATAACGAAGGAGAAAAACCGGGTTGAAATGCATGAATGATTTCGTTTTAAACCCCGATATCTCGAAAATCATACGTGATAGACTCAAAAAAAAGTATATATTTTCTGAATCTACTCAACAAGACCTTTCCAATGATGCCAGTCTCGAGCCTTTATGATGACTTTGAATTTTGATGACGTCATTTCCGGTTGGGAATCAGATTTTCGAAGTACAGTATAGATAAAGTATAAATCTAAAATCATCAAAATCTAACAAAAGAATACTCGATCGATGTATCTGGAAAAAAGCCAAATGTAACGTAACTTATCATTAACTTTTCAGAACGCGTGACATCATGACGTAACCATGATGCGTCAGAATCACATGTCACATTGCAATCCCTCCGCCTAAAAATATATCGATGCTACATCTACATTTACTGCACCATTGGTATATATTCAAAGTATGTTAAACTATTTTTAATGGGCATGTGTACTTTTAAGTTTGTGATCAAGTCCACGGCTGGTAGACCAGGCCAAATTTTCCAGTCAGTAACGATAATGGCGTCAGATGTCGTATATTATTCAGCATTGAACTACATTGTACAGCGGATAGATACGAAAAGTTGTGAGACAGTTTATTCCTGATTAAATTCTGCGCGGTTACATAAATCACCTTCCAAAAATCACCACAGCCGCTAATTCACAATTACGACTATGTGACAGGGTGAGCCAGTCCGATTTGTTAGAAACATCACAGATCTACGGAACATAGAGTCGTAAGTACGATCCATGACAAAGCTGTGTGTAACCCATGGTGATTTGACAGGAGGCCATTCGTTGTCTTCCTATGATTTATGTGGAGAAATTGAAAGTTACCTGTGGAGAAGAGGCTAGTACTGATACAGAATCGAGGAACGCTGGTTAGGTTAACTGCCTGCCGTTACATACAATAACTGAACTATTGTTAAAAACTGCGCTAAACCCAAAACAAACAAATAAATTGAATATGGTGAGAAAATTGTGCAGTCAGTGCGAGACTAGAAATGTAAGCGAGGGATCCCGAGTTCAAATGTCTGACTCGAATATTTCGTAACCTGTGGCAACTACGTACGTGTACACGTATTAGCATTCTAACCTTCCATATATCTGACGATATCCGACTGGAAATACATACTGCTGTTACAGCTGGCAATTATAACAGTAACAGCAGTATTACTGTATTAAGTATGTTACTGTTGGAACAATATTACTGCTTTATTACTAAAAGCTATAGCAGTAACATTAGTAACATCAGTCTTACCGCTAGGACTTTTGGAAGCTACAGCAATTACAGCATTATTACTTATGTCTATTACTGTAACAACATTATTACCATAATCGTTTTAATGTTCTAACTCACAACGTTTAGGAGCGTTTGAGCATGCATTGAACGACGGAGTGCCTATTAAAATCGCATACGTTTAAACAAGGGCTCAAACGGAAATTTATGTTTTGGTGTTTTATGTCATTTACTACTGTATTTCCTCGACCATTTAGGTCATCGTCAGGGACTGTTTCAGATTGACTGTGAAGTAAGCCATAGCAATTTATGCATTATATAGTTATATTTTCTGGTCCTTTTTGGATCGTGGAGTACACTCAATTACACTGTAATAGAATTCCATTAAGCCGGAGATAGGAGGCGTAAGGGGTGTTGCATATTCCATTACCTCTGATGAACAGACTCAATCAAACCGAGTCTGCTATTAGTTTGCTTGGTTGCATTCTTTGCTTCCATAGGATCTTCTAACACATTTTATTGTATGCCGAAAAATTGCCAAATCCGTTTAAAATAGTAAATTTGGCCATTTTAGTCTGTCAGAAAATGGAAAACGAGTCCTGATTACTGCTCTAATGCAAAACGTTCAGAGTGGCTTAAGGATATATTTAACCATGTCGATATTGTACTATGTTCAGTAAGAAGATGATATTGCATTACCGGCGGATTTTCAGAATACAGGTGACATACGTCCAAACAAGGCCTCATTACGAAAATTGAACAAAGCTGGATGCTCAGTTCCTTTTGTACTGTGGACTCGAGACTTGATCCACTTCAGTCATCCTCAGGGACTGTATGACATACATTTATCGGTTTTAGAAAGTAAAGCACTGTGTGTTTTTATAACAATACAGCAAAAAATCATTTTCATTACCACAATCTAATTCGAAATTACCATAAACCAAATAACCAAAGGTGAATACATACATTTAGTGTAAATGGCAATCGTCAATAACTTCGTGATATATACTTTAACTGAATGGTACTACGAGAACAGATCTGTTCACAGGGAAAATACGGGGGTTTTACTCGCTTTCGAATATGTGATACTCTATAATGACTCATTCTCATCTTTTAACAGAAAGATCGGCCTGAAGGTGTATCGTGTCAAGCGGCATACATGTATTTCAATTGGCTGTGTGGACTTCACTGCAGATTTTTGTGTCGAATCGCTGTGAAATCAAATTCACGCACCCACTCACTCACTCACTCATTTAGTCTACTGTATACTTCCCATTTTCTTGAAGAACTTGTCAGAACAAAACAAAACAAATTAAAGAAAAAGAGGGAGCAATAATACAATGTTAAACAGATTAGACCGTTCTTTGTCGGCACATAATGTATGAATTGCTGCGATGTTCTAAGCGGACCAAACTCTTGGCTCTAGTTGATCGTTTTATGCACGATGCAGCAGTTTCTGAACAAACAAACATGTTCAATTTTAAAAGAAAAGGGTTTGAGTCCATTTTTGACACATGAAAGATGACCAAATTGTGATATTGACAGTTTAGACCATTCTTCGTCGGCACATAATTCATAAAATGCTAAAATTTATTTCATTGCATGTCTTAATCAGTCCCCGACGATGACCTAACAAGACCAAATTTTGGCTCTAGTCCATCGTTTTGGTGCAGAATACAGCGGTATCTGAGCACCAAAATATGTCCAAATTTCGTAATAAGTCTTTCTTTGAACGTATGCATCCTGAAATTATGTCGGCAATTTGTTATGTACTATGTATTGGGCAAATTAACCAGCATATAAATCAGTACATTTTAACGCCCGTCTAAACGTCGAGAAATACAACAGTAACAAGGATTCGTGCTAATTTCTTTGCACATGAAAAATATAGATTTGAAGCAGTTCGGTAGTTTTTCGTCGGCACATTATGCACTTCTTTTTAAATCCGATGTCATAGTGTATTAGTATACATGTATCATTCAGTCCCCGACGATGACTGAAGCGGACCAAATCTTCGCTCGCGAGCAAAATACATGTACAACAGTAACTGAAAACTCAAACATTTAACATGCTCAATATTCTAACCAAGCACCTTGGTTTAAGAAAGGTTTGTGCCAGATGGGTGCCTCACTTGTCAATCGAGGAATTTAAGGCTAATAGGGTTAAATGTGCTAAAGAAACGCTGAAAAGGTTCTCAAATTTAGTTGATCGCACAATGTTACAGCTCCTAACAGGAGATGAGACATGGATACACGTTTTTGAGCCACAGCGTCGCGTTGACAACAGACAGTGGCTGAAAAAGGTGAACGGAGACCAGTAAGTGTCAAAAAGGTTTTGTATTCCATCTTCTTCAAATAAATGGGTATAAATTCCTATACCGTCAGGAAAGTCAGTCAGTAGGAAGTTTTGTAGAGGAAAATACAATACAAAAATGCGTCCAATAACTGGTCTTTGCGGTCTCTAGTTGGCCCATGACACCGCCGCGACCCACAAAAGTGCCTTCGTTAAAATGTTTCTGAGAGATGAAAAAGTGGTAAAAATCAATCACCCTGCCTATCAACCAGATCTAATTTCTTGTGACTTTTTCCTCTTTCTATAAAGGCTGAAAAAGATGCTGGCTGACATTACAACACGAAAAATAAATATTTTTCAATTTTTCCGGATGCCGGCCAAAAAAAAAGCACAAAACAATCACAGATTTTACACGCTTAATAAGATGTTGTTTGATATTCCGTAGTGACACAAATAATGTCAAGTATTTATAATGGCAGTACGCCCTCTGTGTAGTCATATTAAATTTCGTCATCGCGTATGTCATCTTACTGTTGCGCACTACTTTCATGAAAATCGAATCAGACCGACAACAACCTACTCACCAAATTATATAGATCACTGCGCCAGTTTCGAATAAAGGCGCGGGGTGGGTGGTGGGCAGAGGCTGGTGATGGGAGCGGGGGATATTGCTTTGTTGGTGATTTTGTCACATTTGCTGCAATTATTTCAAAGGCGCAAGTTTGAGTGGGAAGTGATAAAAGTTGATATTTTCTTTTTGAAGGTGATATAGGTTTTGATTTTTTTTAATATTAAGATAATGGTTATTCAATATTATCCATGTATATGCTTTGTCGCCTGTCTACCTTTTCATCAGTCAAATAAGGTAGAACTTGCTTAGACTTTATTGAATGTGTTTTTACATGAAATCTGTTTTATAATTAGAAGGCAGTCTGAAGGTTATACTTACGTACCAGTTTACAAGTATTTTATCTAGAGCAGGGAAATGTCTCTAAATGAATTCCTCTTTTTGATGCTCTTGTTGAAAAACACGCACTAAGTGTATAAAAAAAACCATTTGGATTGGCGAGAAACACAATGGCACACTTTTACATTGTTGTGAACTAAAGTCATACCGCTTCTCAAATAGCTACAAGGTCAGAAAAAGATAGAAACCGGTAAAGTTCTGCATGCCGGGAGTCAGTTATAGTTTCCATACGGCGCTATATTCAGATTTACAACAATATAAAGATATTCAATATTTTGCTACTATGCGAAATAAAACTTGTTTCTTTTACATTTTCACACTTCTGATAGAAACAGAATAACCACCCCTATCGCATCAATACCTTATTTGCAAAAAATGTAAATAGCACGTCGGCTTGAGTTTCGTAATCAGTTGAGAATAAGCCCAATGTCATAAAATGCTCTCTCTATATTTTATCCATATATTGTGTGTCGTTTTGTCTGTCGTTTTGTCTGTCAGTCTGTCTCTCTGTCTATATATATAATTGTATGTTCGTATGTCATATACTACAGATGGAATCTGCGATAGATTGTCCTTGAAATGAAAAAAATAAATCCTGTGACAACTAGCGGGAGCTAAAATAACAATATCAGATTGGGGCAGATGTTGTTTATTATATGCATGAAATATACCATGTACAAGCCTGTAATTATAATTATTAATAATTCTGTCGAGCATTATTTAAAGGTTTGGACCAGAGAAGTTCCATATAAGGAAAGTTAAAAAAACAACATCATTCTCATATTTAAAATGTGTTGGTGTGTATATAATCAAAGAGTATCCAAACGTTCTGAAAAAATGGTAAAAACGTGTATATATCTTTGTATATTTTATGTGATTACTTTTTCAGTGAAAACACATTTGAAATAGGACTAACTGTTTTATTGTTCCTGTTTTATTGGTAAAACATTCTTGGAAATTTGGTATCCTTCTTCTCGGCCTTTTCGAAAAAAAAATGACCGGAAGGAATGTGAACGTGATTTTAAGATAAACATATATTCAAGTTCATCCTATTCATTATTTATTTGATTGTTGTTGGCGTAGTCCTAGATAGTTCAATCCATTGCTAATCAATCATAAGTGCAGCAAAATTTAAATTTTGAGACATTTTCAGTTCCAAGGCAATGCCTGGATACCGTTGTAAAATTGCATTGTTTTATAAATGAGTGACTTTAATTCAGTTAAAAGTTCAGATCTTATTTGGAAAGATGTCAGGGTACTGGCCGAGTTATTTTGTTTTTGTAATGTTTGAATGAAATAATAACATTTGAATATGCAAATAAACAATTTTAAGCATGGTTCTATATAAACTAGTTCTGCACAATTTAATAAACCGAAAGTAATGAAGTAACCTCATTGTTCTGGATAACATTAAATATAGCCTAGACTCGTCATATAGGATCGAAAATCTATGTATGAATTATTGGTGTTCATGCGTATAATAAATAAATATTGTCACTATTTTTCTAAAATTGTAATTGTTAAAATGTTGACAAATGAAATAATTCCAATAATGTTTTCAAATCAGACAGAATTTTTAGACATATATCATAATATCTAAAACACATAGAAATATACATTTTAGTTGGCTATATATTCCAATTTATATGTACATAATTCAAAACGGTGATGAGAAGTTTTAATAAAATCTGCAAAGTAGAAAGTTTTCTGTTTGCAAAAATATTATCGAATATCTTGTGTTTTACTTTGTATACATGCTTCATATTACAATTTTCTCTGAAAAGGTCACATGTCCTACTGAACAGATCTTTAAAAATAATTCATCTGTGTTAAAATAGTTTGGCTATAAATGTATATGCGCATTTTAATACCAATTAAATAATATGTTATGTTATGAAAATCAAGCTGCAGAATTAAATATCAATATGGATTCAATAGAAATAGCCAGGAAATATTGATCTAGAAGCTGCATAGCATAACAAAATGGATGGAAGTTGGAACACAACTTGCTGGAGTTGGAGTGGGAAAGCACTTCGACGAAAATGCTGGCATATTACGTAAGGTTGAGTTGATGTCTTGTGATAATTAACTAAGACAACAACCAACTAAATGTGCTGTCGCCAGTAAAATCTACCACACAATAGTGAACCAATGGAAAAAAGAAGAGGAAACACACAATATATCTGTAGCTACATGAAATTATGGCAAGGCCTAGCAACCAAGCTGACAAAGGTAACATTATTTCTTTTGCAAATTTAATTATATAGCTAGCCTGTTCTATTTAGGATTGTCTAGCAGTTCATGACTCGTGTATGGCAGGCAGCAAAGGGAGGTAATTAACGAATCTATATTTCAAGGGAGATAATTTATCTGAAAAAAAAAAAACAAGTTCGGCACTGTGAGTGATATCGATTTATATCTCACTGCTATTTTCCAGTATTTCACCAATAAGCATAAAATAAATATGTTATGTTACATTTATTGCCGATACGAAAAAAAAAATCCAAATATCCTAAGATCGCGTCTCTCGAATTTACTGTCTCTCGAATTGTCTTGCAGGCGTTTGAAGGCGAAATGAAGAAATTAAAACATCGTGTTTTCGCGCTTTCGCTTTCGCCTTTGCAGTTGAGAGGGCGAAAACGCGAAAACACGATATCTTTGTCTGACCTTGTAGCTATTTGAGAAGCGGTATGACTTTAATTCACAACAATGTAAAAGTGTGTCATTGTGTTTCCCGCCAATCCAAATGTTTTTTTCTGTTGTTTTTTTTTTTTTTTTTTGGGGGGGGGGGGGGGGGGGGGGGGGGGGGGAGGGATTTAACTTGAGATTTTGACGATTACATCTTAAAATTGATAATTTGATTTGTTATTCTATTAGTATGTTACCATTTTCTAAGTGCAGATGCGGCTAAACATTGTCGTTTTATACACTTAGTGCGTGTTTTTCAACAAGAGCATCGCCTAGATTCACACAGTATTTTTATATATATACATGTACTTACAAAAAAGAGGAATACATTTAGAGACATTTCCCTGCTCTAAATAAAATACTTGTAAACTGGTACGTAAGTATATCCTTCAGACTGCCTTCTAGTTTTAAATCAGATTTCATGTAAAAACACATTCAATAAAGTCTTAGCAAGTTCTACCTTATTTGACTGATGAAAAGGTAGACAGGCGAGCAAGCATATACACGGATAATACTGAATAACAGTTATCTTAATATTAAAAAAAAATCAAAACCTATATCACCTTCAAAAGGAAAAGATCAACTCCATCCCGATTTCATCATTCTATTACATGTTATACATATTATCTTTATCAATTTACTCTAAAATGGATTTATAACTACACTGCTAATTATCTTAACCTCCATGCATATCACAGAATAGGTGTCGAAGAAAGGATTAGATTTGGGTTGAAATGTCCAAGGAGGGGTCGAAATGTCCAAGGAGTTTGGGTTGAAATGTATCGGGGTCGAATTTACGGTCTCTCGAAATGTCTTGCAAGCATTTGCGTAAGTCCAACCGAAAGGCGAAATTACGATATTAAAACATCATGTTTTCGCGCTTTCGCCTTTGCAGTTGAGAGGGCGAAAACGCAGAAACACGATACAAGATCGCGAAAACACGATACAAAAAAATATCGTGTTTAGCGCTATCAATATTTTGTTTTCGCGTTTTCGCCCTACTTGCCGCGAAGGCGAAAACACGAAAAAACGATGGCAGATCGAGGGCGAAAACGTGAAAACACGATATTAACAGCGCGAAAACGCGATATTTTTTGCTTCGTGTTTTCGCGTAATAGCATCGTGTTTTCGCGTTTTCGCGTAAAAATATCGTGTTTTCGCGATTTCGCACTTAGGACGACAACGCGAAACTGCGATGGCCCCAACGGAACACCGTACAAATTAAAGCACAATAATATAATATGATAATACTTCGAAGTAGGAAACTTTACATAGATTTTTTTCAGTTAAAAGACACATGTTTTTAATTATGGCGTTAGCGACTGATGACTGAGGCAACTGAGACACTTGCCTATGTCATTTTTTTTTCCGCAGTTGCCTCGGTAGATTTTTCTGCCTCAAAGGGCCACGCTTTTCCTTCTCAAAAACAGTTTGAACTGTACTTTGTGCAAAAAAAAACAACCCGCATCAGAATGCAATATTTAATGTTCTGTACTATTTTTTTCAAGGAGGTCCCCAAAGCGCTACCGACGGGAGGGGAATACCCCATTTTATATTTATTCCCGTTGGCGCAAATGCCAAAAAGAATTCCCAGGGTATTCAAATCTCTAAAAACACAAAGTAATGCCCTTTCTCATTTGCCTAGGTCAAATGTAGCGTCTCGCTACAGCGCCGGTCTGTCAACGTTATAATCATATATAGTGTATGATAATTATTTTGGCAAGTAAATAAATAGAAGATATTTGTTTGTTTCATTGGAAGATTGAAATATCTTTCAAGAGTGAACTTCAGATGCAACATGTTTACTAGTGGCATTGTCATGAGTGAAAATGTAAGATATTGTGTCCATGTGTGAAAGGTATTTTGATCTTACATGTAAAACAAACACATTTTTTTATTTCATGTTTTGACTAAATTTACACATTTATAGTTCAATGGTCAGTGAAACATCTATTTGATATTTTTCTCTGTAAATTCATCAAATATATTTCACTCAAATATTTGGATAATTAACTGAAAAATATGTATTAAATGATTATATTTTTATCTTCCTTAAAAATGAATATGTTTTTCTCATAAAAGTTATGTCATGTACATAACTTGGGAGCTTGTATGTATTATTGCCATATTATTTTCTTGACAAGCAAGTCCAGTGATACCTCACTATATTTCAACTTTACTGTAGTTAGTTAAAATATGTGTTAAGACCTTGGTAAGTTTAGAATATGTCAGGCGATTTTTGACGTAATTGGACTAGAACAATTTGGTTTAGGGTATAGATATTGCAGAATTCAACCATAGATACTATTAATTCCTTCGTGGTAAAACGGAAGCTTTTAAGGTTTTGGAATTTGTGTTTAAATCAGAATTAATTTATTCATTAAGAAATATTAAACGAAAAAGTATGGTAAATATTTAGTTTTCAGTGTTATTGGTCTAAAAGTCTGAATTTCGGACAAAGGTTGATTTGCGGTAAACATTACAATGATTTCTAGGTTTCCTTTTCAAACTTTTTATTACAGCTATTTGTGTGTTGTATTTGAGAGAGAGAGAGAGAGAGAGAGAGAGAGAGAGAGAGAGAGAGACTGCTTTCATAATGTAGTGTATAAAAGTAATTCTTATTTTTTTACACTCCGGAAATCGTAGAGCGACAATTTTAGCTATAATCTTTTATTAACATATTTTTTGTTATTTGCTGTAGTCAGTTAGTTATTAAGAAATGATAAATAGCAGAACTATTTTTAATACATCTATCCAGTACGAAGACGTTATACGCCTACGGAATAATTTCACGTGGGCCTAGCACGCGGCGTGTATCCGAATCAAAGTATTAAGATATATTACACCATGGCCATGTATTTTATCCGATTCTTTTATATGAACAAGTAAATGAAATAGGGAAACAATTTCATGGCACATGTATGACGCCAAATATAATTGGAACAAGACTGATCAACTGTACATCCAATTTCTGCTGAAATGCAAAATGTATCCTCAATTTCACGGCATTCCTCTAACCTTACACTTTACAAAGTAGCAGTTTCACTTGATTTCGCACATGGTCTCAAATGAGCGCAATTTTGGCTTTTTTCGCTTAAATGTACGTTCTGGGACCGGTATGTCACAGATTTAGGTTGTGAAAACGATGAAACAAGCAAACTGGAAATGCAACATGATGAATTACCAAGCTTGTATAGTGCAATTACTGAAAGTTTTTAATAATGAACTTATAACAAGTAAGTGATAACTAATAATGCCCCTCTAGGACACGTGCAGCTTTGGTATTCGTTCATAAATTGATAACATAAAATATTGATGCAATGTTTGCAGTATTATGAAAAATGTTACATACGAAAACGAAAGTTTTTGTCTTTTTGATTAGTCGTACTACGGAAGCCCTGGAGGGACATTTTAGTTACTTCTTATTTGTTATTACTTATTTGTTATTACTTATTACTTATTTCTTGTTACTTATTTCTTAATTGTTACGTACTTTAAACGCGGGGAAACCAACAAAATGGAGGATGAGTCCAACTTTAGGCACCCACCACTCAGTCACAAACTCAGGCTTTCCCATGTGTACCTAGGGTGCATTTAAACGATTTAAACATGAGTAAAGACATAGGAAATTGGGCATTTGGTACTGTATGCGTTGGAATGGGACTTAAATTGCCATAAAGGAGATTGTCATGAAGAGAATGAAAATTTCAAAACCATTCATTGCCTGTGAACTTTGTGTACATATTAAGTTATTGTACTGCTGATGGCGTATGCCTTAGCAAGTTACCAGCGTGTGTCTGAACTTATTGAAGGACGGTCTCTCCGGTAATGAAGAAAATGCCATGACTATGTCAGTGAAGTTGACTGTTTATTAAAGGTATCACAAGCCATAGCATATTTGCACTCACAAGATCCAATAGTCATTCACAGGGATATAAAGCCGGAAAACATACTTGTTTCACAAAATTTCCATGTGGTAAAGTTATGTGACATGGGTTTGAGCAAGCTCAGGTGCATGAATACTGTCATGAAACTATGACTGGTGGGTTCTCACAGCCTGGCACTCCTGCTTACCAGGCACCCGAGGTGTTGCTGCAAATTCAACAACAGATATGTGTGGAGCCTTGTGTGTGCTTTGGTAGAAGTGATGGTTGAAGTACCTGTCTGGAACCCCTCAGAGGAACATGTGCAGTACATAATAAACAGAATGAAATTGAAGGCAAAACCGGGTGGTTTATTTGGCATAAATATTCCCCATGATAATACGACATGTCGTGCGCAACAACCAGAACGCTAACTTAAAGGTCAAGGTCACAGTTGGAGATCAAATGTCGATAGGGATTTTTTCCTGTCCGCTCTATAACTTTGTAATGCAAAACATAATTTATTTAAATATCAGATGGCACAAATATTCCCCCGGATGAGGCAACTTGTCATGTGCAAAACACGGACCCGTAGCTGAAAGGGTTAGGTAACACTTGGAAGTTAAAGGCCAAAAGGTCTTTTTTTCCTGTCCGGTCTAAACAATCCGTAAATGTATTTTAATATTACTTGGCACAAATGTACCCCATGATAAGACTATGTGTTATTTGTAAACCCAGATCCCTAACCAAAAGGTCAATGTCACACTCGGAGGTCAAAGGTCAGTATTGTTTTTTCCCCTGTATGATCAATAACTCTGTCATCCAGGGATTTTAATATAACTTAGCACATATATTTTCAATAATAGGACAACTTCTTGTCTTACGCAACTCCATATCCCTAACTCAAAGGCCAAGGTCACTGTCAGAGATCATATGTCAGTATGATTTTTTACTTTCTGGTCAATAGCTATGTCATCAATTAAGAGATTTTAATATTACTTGACTTAAATGTTCACCATAATTAGACAATGTGTCATGTACAATACCCACACTCCTAGTGTAAAGGTCAAGGTCACACCTGAAGGTCAAGTCAACATCGATCTTTTCCTGTCCAGTCTGTAAAATATTTTTATATAAGCTCATGTGTCATATGGACCCAAATAAAATAATGGTGTTTTTTCTTCAGAATTACTTCCATTTATATGATGATTTCTTACATTTTTTTCTCATATTTTCCCACCAACTTCAAAGTAAAATGTTATCAAGATTGAAATTAAACAATTATTTATATTTATTGATGTCATGAAACAATCAACAATACTTACTATAGATGTTTGTATATGCAAATTTTAATCCTAGTGTTGTGTTATAACATATTGTATATATAGTACAATATTGTTTATACATCATTGACAGATATCAGATCATTATGTTATACTGCAGTGGAGAAAATTAGTTGCCGTCCAGTAGGGGACTTTGTATTGCATGGCAATACTTCATTCACTTGTTTAAGCTTAAATAGTGTAGTATTAAAATTTAAGGTATGTTATGTTTTATTGCCAAATCATGTTGTGACTCGAAATTGGTCAAACTGGAAGTTGTAAAGTATAAACACTTGAAAGCATAATGTATTAGCTGACATGAATATGTTAAGTAAAATTGCAGTAATTCTAAATTCCTCTTTTAGAAGCCCGGTATTATTCACATAAAATTCTATGAAGCAGGAACAAAACACAAACTGACGTATCATAATGTTAAGCTTGCATTACAGCTGATATCATATTTGATGATTCCGTTTACTAATAAATTAATTTTTAGCTCGACTATTCGAAGAATAAGTAGGGTTATCCTACTCATCACGGCGTCGGAATCACACCTTGGTTAAGTTTCTCGTACCAGTCCACAGTTTGACAAAACGTTCTGAGATAAAGCTTTGAAACTTCCAACACTTCTGTACCATCACTATGTCCAGTTTGAGGCATGAGTACATAACTCCATCAAGGATTTTGGCTGAATAATGGCCCCTTTTAACTTACAAATCTTGGTAAAGTTTTTCGTACCAGTTCATATTATGTGTAAACTGTTTGACATATGGCTTTGAAACTTATATCCCTTGTTTATTATAACAGTCTTTATTTGTAGGCAAGAGTACATAGCTCTGTCAACTATTTTGTTTTAATAATGGCCCTTTCGGACTTGGAAATTGGTACAGTTTTCGTACAAGCCCAGGTTTTGTCAAAACTATTTGGCATGTGGCTTTGAAACATTGAACACTTGTTTATCATCATGATTTCCATCTGTAGACAAGAGTACACAACTCTGTAAAGTATTTTAGCTGGATTATGACCCTTTTTGGACTTGGAAATTGGCTCAGTGTTCGTACAGGCCAACGTTTTGTCAACTCTATTTGACACGTGGCATTTAAACTTTGAACACTCTTTTATCGTCATGATCTCCATACGTAGGCAATATTATATAGCTCTGTCAACTAATTTGGCTGAATTATGGCCAGTTTTGGACTTGGAAATCAGTTAAAGTTTTCACACCGGTCCAAATTTTGCCAAACTTGTTTGTCATGTGGCTTTAACATTTTTACCACTGTTTACAAGCATAGTCTACATATGTAGGCAATACGACATTACTAGGACAACGACTTTAGCTCAGAGATGGCCCTCTTTGACATAGAAATTAGCTAAGTTTGGCATACCATTTCATAATTTGTCTAAACAGTACAGAAGTACTGAGGAAAGCTGATTTTTTATTAAACCGAGATAATTAAGCTTTTAGCTGGCAGTCAGTTTTGACGATTTACGAAAAACTAATGGCATACAGAAGTCTTGATAAACAGGGGTTTACAGTCGTAGAATCATGTGGCTTGAAGTTGCACCCAGTAATAATTGCCCAGCTGTTGTTGCAAAGTATTATACGGACTGTTTAAATCACGTTCAATGTGCTCCACGAATTTTACGAGCAGATATGGGGACCAAAAACAGTTCCCTGAAATTTTTGCAGCCGTATTTTAGGTTCAAATGATACAACCAGAGGATAGAAGCATTTTGGGGGAATTCCGCCGAAATATGCCAAATAACTCTTTTAGAACTAGGGCCTCAGCTTCTGTAAACCAAAAGACGCACCTGCAATATACTCCGTGCCAAAACATTATTCAGAAGCTTCCCCACCTCCCTCAGAGTGTTTAAGGACGCGGACTGGCCAAAAGATTCTTTTGTCTAAACTATCTTAAGTTTTCATAAAAATAAGAATGAATAATGAGTAAAGCAATGGTATCCATATACTATTTATGATATTTTTAAAAAATTGACACATATGAAATAAAATGTTTTATGAATATGAATTTGCTCTGAAAATGAGGTTTGGTTTTACTTCTCAACCGAGGCTTACTCTGTTAGTTATGCCTACCTCAATTCACTGTAATTTATATCTAATGCATAAGATTGTATTTTGCGAGGTGTATTAATTAGACGGTTAATAATTATAAAACACACTTTAATAACTCATACATTGCGGGTTCCATCCTCGCTGAGAGGCGGCATCACGCCCAAGTAATATGTAAATCAACTCCAGGTTTTCAAGTTTAAGAATCGGACTTAAGAATGAATCAAATGGCCTCATAATAGTAAAAATGAAAAAGTATACTGAAGAAATAAACAATAAAAATAACAACGGAATTATAATACATATTTATTTGGCAAAAATAAAAATATATAAAAGAAACAAGAGGGTAGGGTAGGTATCTACTGGAACTTAAATTGTATTGGAAGATACAAGAGACGGAATGTAACGTAAACACCTGACAAATGCAGTAAAATTAAATAAATATGACACGTTTTGTTTAGACTAGAAAAACACTGAACTCTCCAACTCTGTGCCATTGTATATGTGTAATCTTAAAAAGCGGATGAAATCGGCACATTTCGTATGTGATTTGGTAGAGCACAAGCTAGGCTGAAGTAAGTTGAGACAATGTTAGCTTTTAAAAAAGCTAGAAAGCAGCACGGTTCGTTTTTTTTATTAGGTAAGAGGCGGACATGTACACAGCATATGCACTAAACCGTTGTGTAGAAATGGGTACCTGAATATGTATGTGTATGCTTTATAAGGAAAGACAAAGCATTGATATGAATATCTGAGTGATTCTGGTTTTTTCAACAATTTGTCTTGAGTTCTCTGGATCGTGTCGGGCCTAATTTTTCCCGTAAAACTTCAGTGTAACGAGTTAGTCTAAAAACACGAAAGACGCGAAACGAAACGAAAAGAGCCCGAGTTACTCAGTTCTGCTACGCGTATTGGCTCATGATCAGGCATTAGTGATGTTACTTATGTCATGTTTATCTAGCAAAGTAAATTAGTTGTGTCCTAAATTAGAAAGTTTTATGTTGCATGTGGCTCCCTATCAGTACCTTTAAGTGCTTTGATCTTATGACGTCTCTTTTCGTTTCAAAGACATATTTGCGTTACTGTACTTATGGGGTATTTATGCTTTGAGGGTCCGATTTCTATTGGTTACTTTGCAAAACGTAATATTTGGTCTCCTTTTTTTGTTTAATTGATACGATGAAACTGGAATCCAGGTTGGTCCTAATTTTCGGAACGTTCGGAATTCTAGGTACGTGTGTTTATGTTGTTTTCTCACTAAATTCATAACGTAATACCCGCTCGCTGAGGCGAGACGGCTTGACATTTTACGGACCGTGCAGATAACAAAAGTCAGTAGAAACGAGCTTAGCCGAAAGGAAGCCTATAACTGAAAATCCTTACTCCATTGAACAGTGTACAATCTGCATTCCATGAATAGCTCGAGTAGAGATCAGGCAAAATATCTTAACAACTGCATAATGAACAATACAGTAAATTCAGTATATTACAATGATTTATGCATGTATTGTGTGAATAATATAATGAACATGTAAATGACAACGTAATAACTACTCAATGCGTACGTTTGTAATAAACTGCACCTGTGAACTGAAACAGTAACACATATAGATGATATTATATGAGTGTCTTTTCATATTGTATTTATTAAACTAGTTGAATAAAATAATAAAATGCGAGGCTCTGCCGAGCATTTTATCAATTTTATTCAACGAGTTTAATAAAAATCAGTGTGGAAAGTCAAAAAATTTAATGTAATATTATTTTTATCACATGTTAGCTTTTCCTGTCAAAACACCAAAAGTTCTACTTTCTTTTGCTATATAAACAAGTCAATTTGGCCAACGTTTCCTACACTATAAACGACGTCGACGTCAAAGCTTTATTACACTAGTGTATTATCATTTTTATTTAATGGCTTTATTACACTCCCGCGACGTCAAACATGTGATAAATAAAATATAATTAATACTCTGCATAAAAATAAACACTAGGTGCCATACTGCGTATAAACCTTCCAGCTGAGTCAACGACATAAACAATACAAAGCAAGGTGCTTTTTGTAAATATTAGTGACAACTTAATGACAATGTTATATAACCGTTCACTCATGCTTCCTTCCCTTTAATTATAAGGTTTCGGCATTCTGCGATCCATACGGGAAGTCATTTTCTCGTTCGAGTTACGTTGAAGGCCGGAGAATGCCGAAATAACATTCTGCAATACATGATAGCACGGAAATTGCCGAATGTCATTACGGGTACACAACCTTCCTTAAACAATATTTCTGCAGCAATTTATCTGTTTCTGCATATATTCATACGTGTAGAAATATAATTTATTATATACCTATATAAATTTTTGAAAAATTCGGCTTGTATTTCACAAGTAAATATGAACAGGCAGAAAGAAACCGTATTGTACCTTTTGTATTGTATGTTACCGGACTGCTTTCATTACAATGCATGACCTGATACAGTCCTATAAACAGCGCACATACAAACAGCAATAAGTTCCATTTTAGCATCGATAAACATTGAAGATTTCGTTCAATAACAAAACGTCAAACAAAAAGGTGGAGGTATATAATGAAAGGGTCATTATAACAGTAGCTAGATTCGGCTCTCGTGGATTTTGCAAGGTTGGATCCGATCTGGCAAAAATCCACTCGAGCATACAGCATCCCAGATCAAGCTACTATTATCATTAAAATTACCTTATTGTATTTCATTTATTCTTTCTTCGCCAACATATAAAAATGTCTACGTTGATCACAAAATTGGTACAGCTCGTTTCAAACAGACGTTTACCTCAATAGATAAATATAGGAGTTGGTAGGTAATTGGTACGCACAATAAAGGTGTCTCATATGCTAAATTGGCTGGCTCTTTCAATAGGGGTGACACTATAATAAACAAGACCATTACCTTTTATAGATTTCTCTAAAGAAAAGATCTAATATGAACTGAAAAGATGTCAATGACACAGGTTAAATTGTTAAAAAATACGATAACAACAATATAAGAGCAATATATACATGAGCGAAATTATATATCTTTTAACAAGATTAAAGTATGTATGTGTAAATCAGTGTTTAGTCATACAACATCAGTACACTCAAAAACAGAAACAATTCTCAGTATAAAGCACCGAAAGATACACAAATTGACTGACAGACAAATAATGTTAATAACGTTTTCAGATAACATGAGTAATGTTATATGGACTAGCAAAGGGTTTATCTCCCTTTGTCATAGCAAAAACAAATGTTAACAGTGAGATCTTTTCTACCAGAGTAATCTATCTTCTTTTTGTGAGACAGTAAAAGCTTTGATTATAGTGTCCTTGTCTCTATTTCAAGGATAAAATCCGTTCACAGTTCAATTCGAATCGGTCTTTCCGGTTCCGGTCTAAGAACCATGGTTACCATTTCTGATTCATCCGGCAAAATTATCACAATTTCTTCTACCTTGGTTTTCATGCATGGCAAGAAAAGCACACTGAAAGTGTAACAACGTTCCCAGTAAGAAAAGTCCAACCCCAGATAAAACGAGGCGTCGTAGTTCCTTGTGCTCGGAAACACCGCACCTATAACAGTAAAGGTAAACTATTATTTTGCGGGGACTATGAATTGTGTAAATTGTAATGCAAAAGCAATATACCGTAAGATTATTTAATTTCCTTGGTAAGAAATTTCATGGTTTCGGTAAAAAAGATTTTTTTTCACTGTAATTGCAATATGTTGCTTTCAAATTTCGAAGACAAAATTAATAGAAATATTGCTTGTTCGTTGGGAAAAAGTCGAATATTACGTAACTGCGAAATTCACAAAAATTATATCCCTTACGACAGTTCATCACTATAAGATCAATGACAAAACAAGTGAATGAAGTACTGCCATGCATTGCGATACAATACATAGTCTCTTACTGGAAGGCAACTAATTTTCTCTAATGCAGTAAAGCATAATGATCTGATATCATTCTGTCAATATCACTGATCAGACAGGAAAAGGTCAAGGTTGACTGTTGGTGTCGTACACGATACGTCGTCTTATTATGAGGTACATTTGTGCAAAGTAATATTAAAATCCCTTTAAGGATTGTTGAGTTACAGACCGGACAGGAAAAATCCCTGTTGACATTTGACCTAAAAGTACAACCTTCATCTCTAAGCTAGGGGTCCGGATTTTACACATGACACGTGGACTCAGCATGGGGAACATTTGTGCCAGATAATTATAAAATCCCTTGATGAATGACAAAGTTATGAACCGGATACGAAATTGCGGACGTTCTTACGAACGGACCTTTACTGGGTATTTCTTTTGTTATAAAGTACCCAACAAACAACAAAAAGTACCCAATGAGAAGTATGGAATAAATAGGATTTACTGTCACCTATTGTCCTCAGTACCCAACAAATGTTCTCTTGTTTGCTCGGACAGACGGATTGACGGACGAACGGGCAGACGGTTGGACGGACGGGAAAGCGCAATCCTATAGTCCTTGGAACTGATTTCCAATATAACATAAGAATTAGTTGACAGGTGATAAATTATGTATACACAATATTACTGGAAGGACCTTAACCGTGTGTATGGGGGAAGGATCCTGACTGTTTGATAGATCGCTCCTTGACTGAATGTTTGCTACTTCATACCCTTTAAGTGCTGTAGGTAAAATATAACCTTTGGCCTTGAAGAAGAAAAGACGTTTACTAAGTAGCAAATGAAACACGTGTAATTACATCTGTAAGCTGTATGCTGCATATCTACACTGCAATGTTAATTGTGAATCTAGTACTGAAAGACTTCACGACAATAGAATGCCTGTATAAGTGTGTAAGTATTCTGAGATACACATGTCATATGTTTTATGGGCTCGTTGTTCATTTTGTACTTCAACGAAAATGTAAATTTTCAACAGAAAAGATCAAAGGTACATTTTAAGCTAACAGTCTGTCCTACCATTTATTTGAAAACGTGTTTTTTACTGCTTAGCGACTGTTAGCAGTCCGAAAGGTATTGTCAGTTGACAGCATTATGCATACAGCTAAATATGAAAAAAAAAAAGATCTTAAAGTGCTACTACTTCAGTTGCTATGGAACATGCAAAGTGCAAATTTGTGTAATTTCAGGCGTGGAAACGTCCTCAGAGAAGCTTAGCGTCTTTAAGCAAGACAGCAGGATTGCATATTACAAAGTCATATCTAGATTTGTTTTAAAAAGCTCTTGAACCCTGAAATATGGTACGAAAGATTCTATTTTGCTGGTGGTAGGTGTTCAAAGTACGACGATCTTAATAGTGCCACTAGGGATCCTCGGACCTGAATTATCTTGTTACCTGCACAACGTCATGTGGCCTACTACAAGTCTATAAAGATTTTTAAAAAATCCTTCTGTCAGATATGGAGAAGTAGTGTTCACAGGGTTAGGCCTATTTAATATGATGGCAAAATTTTAAAGTTGAATTATCTCCTCTTGGGAACCACAGACCTGGGTTATATCTTCAGGTGATGTAGACGGACGGACGGACGGACAAGGTGACTCCAATATACCCCCTTTAAACTTTGACGGTGTTAAAATGAATATTGTAAGTGAAATACCGATTTATCTTCGCTAAAGCTGGACTCCTCCTCCATTTTGTTGGTATTCCCGCGTTTACAGAATAAACAAATAAGTAATAACAAATAAGTAATAACAAATAAGTCATAAGAAGTAACTAAAATGTCCCTCCAGGGCTTCCGTATCAGGGCAAAAATCACGAATTGATGTTGGCTAATTTGATATAATATCTTAAATTCCCATTATATCGTCATGTATCTTTTATATCTTTTTTTATTGAAACACAATAGATAATTGATATTAAATTTCATTAGAAAACAATGTTATGAAACTATGAAATAGGTCATGTCTGATATGTCTTGTTTATGACAGATATTTAAGATAAATATTACATGATAAACAGTAATAACATTGTTTACATGTAACAGTCATTGGAGTAGTAAATACCATACATAAAATAAATATTCAAACAGACATGGAATATTGTGTAACGTAAGTTAGTTGAATACATTTTAGATATAATATATAGAGGATATTTGTTTGTTTTGGGAAACAAGACGCGCGTAAACGAACATGACGTCAGACGTGTTGTGACGTTAGAAAGACGCACACAACATAAAGTTCCATTTTATTTTATTACTAGAGCACACTACGTGTATATATGCCATATATCCATATTTGTACTGATGTGCAAGACGTTGCGGTTCGGACAGGTTATGTGGATGCTTATAAGTTATAAGGCACAATGAAAAAACGTATTCTTCCAAAACATCGAAGTCAGACGCTCTGTGCACGTGCCGGAAGTACACATTTTTAATTCGATATATTTATCTCATTCGGTATATCGTATGTTACCGTAGTGGGATTGATCCCCTTTAATATTGTAATGCTATTCATCAGGGTGTACAGAAAGTCTGTTATGGAAAGTAAGACATTGAAAATAAGATCCGTAAAGTTTATCAGTCATATAAAATGCTGATATGTTTACATATGACTGTTGCGGAAATTTGGTTAATACCAGATTTTCTCATGGATTGTGGTCTATCTTATCAAGATTGTTTTCATATGTTTTCACCAAATGACCCACAACTTCCAATTCAAATGCTTCACAATTCGACGATGATCATAAAAAAATGATATAAGGTAGTTCGCAGGTTGTCAACACGGCGGCCGTTCGTCCGGCCGCAGGGTACCTGTGGTTTCTAACGTACACCAGACCGTATCAATCGTGAGTCTTCAATGAAGACCATACAGCTATGTTAACTTGTTACCCTCGTAATGTTTCGGCCTTTGCCATTTTTGTACTCAGTACTAAAAACTAAAATAAATTGTTTATACCAAAGATACGTTATACAAATTACTATATCGTATTTACTTAATAAAATTCTAATACATGTCGCCGGTAATAATATTATTAATATAGGAATAAAATTAAACATTCGCAAAACATTACTTCCATACTGAAGAATTGGGTAAAGTCGATTCTATTATCTGTCCTTGTTTATCGAGATCAACGCTTTACATTGTTGTCTCCCATAGATCGTCTAGCTAAATATCGATCACTATCAGATATCAAACCGTTATGGTTCGGCTATCTCCGCTTATCATATCACGGGAGGTGCAGTTGTGGCGAGCACAGATATAACTAAATGAATCAAAGTACTGAGAGGACTGATGGGGGCAATGCTATGCAGTTTCAAGACTTGATGTAACCCATTCATGTCAGGGGAATACATGCAGGCATTATGTAATGCACTTGTGTGTAGCAAGAAATGGAGTGGTCACAACTTTAACAGTGCACAACAATAAAATTTATTAACTTTATGTTCAATACACTTCTATATTATGTTCAAAATGTAAAGATAAAAGATCTAGCCTTGTTCAGTAGCAGTTGTTCATCGACAAACAAAAACCTTTCATTGCCAGATTTGATAAAATGAAAAAGATAAAGCTATACAATGTATTTCAATTTCTTCAATACTTCTGTTTGCACTCTATGTCCTGACATCATGTGTTCTTGACAGTGTAACAGAAACAGGCAAACTTTGTAACACTTTATGAAAGTTTGGAAAGAAAGTCAAAATATTCCTATATGTGAAAGTTTAAAGGAACAGGATTTCTTTGAACTGACATTGAAAAAATCTAGGCTAAGTTTTCTAATGTGTACAATACTAATCAAATAAAAAGGTCAGGAATGTGTTTTGTTACAAATAAGCATCATTTTAATAAAGAGTCGTCATTAATTAACACACAAACACCCGTAAAAAATATTTTTATAGATCTACCTTTTTTCCATTCCAATTATTGCTAAAATTCAGTAACTGTTTTCTTAAAAACATACATGATATATGGTGAAATTATTATTCATATTGTTTGTTATGTTTGTTGATCAAAATAACATTGTCTGATTCAATTTTAAGTTATTTAATATACACCTGTATTTCAAACTATCAATACCATAATATAAGAAATACATTAAAACTATGAAAACCGTGATTTGTCATATCAATGAACCTACCGAACTGGCGTATCCAGTTAGGTTCCAGTAAATTAGGATACGAAACGCCCGTGGAAAAAAGAACAAGATTTCTGGTGGTTCTGTCTTCGAATATCACCATCAAAAGCCATTTGCACCCCCAGATAGATGAAATACATTAAACTGGTAACATAAATGTACATCTGCAGGGATAATTACCAAGAAAATGAGGCTGAAATATAACGGGCACCTGCGGCAAGTTATCATCGCGGAATGGTGGATTACCTCCCATAGCAAAAATTATGAAAAATGATGAAATACGTATATGTATGCGCAAATATAACAGTATTTAGCGCACTTTTTACGTTAACTCCCTGGGACCGAAATGCGACTATAGGCGTTATATTTTGTACCCCAGTAGCGTCGATATCCGACTATACGCACGTTATCAGGACTCGATCCCAGGACGGCGATTGACGATTATAGTCGCGGCACCGAGATCATGCTGATTGTGACATGTACCTTTTAATTTTTGATAATCTTGGCAAAAGCAAAATTATTTTGCATACTGGGTATTATTTCTTAGATGTTATAATTAGTGCTAATTAGTTCCCTTGTTAAAATAAGTGTTTGCCATTATGCGACCACGTAAAGACGAAATCCACTGTGTTTCGTTCATACTGTACGTATTTCAAAGGAGTAAAATAATGTCGTCTGCCAAAAATCTTTCTTAAAATAAAGAAAATATTCATTATCATACAGCTTCTGACATATCAGTTCCGTCCGATGATGATTCAGACGATGAAATTCCATTATCAGTTAAATAAATGGTCGGAAAATGTTAAGTTTTAGAAGGCTGAAATATTCGTACACTTACATCGAATACGATACAAACCGAAAAACATGAACACAACAAAACATATTCTATAAAATACAAAAACAACGTGACTACATAAACATATGATTGTAAATTTAATAACCTTTCAAGGGTAAATGCATATATTACAACTTAACTGTCTCATCGCGTGTCACAAAACGTTTGTGTACATATATACATCAAAATTAAACAAATGCATGATCGATATTCACACAAAAACGGGTGTCAGTTTTCAGTATTGCTTTTGTCAATAGTCTTTGTAAATATTGTATTTCTATTCAAAGAACTTAAATGTCTTTACATGTGAAAAAGTAAGCGAACCAGAAACGTTCAAATATTTTCAACGCAGTAGGTTCGTTAAAACTGTGAATACTTCGAAGTGAAAATATTGAAATAGGATATAAAAATATTTTTTGAAACTTCGAAGATTTTGTAAGTTTATTTTAATTCATTTTAATCACCAATGATTCCCTGCATGATTTCAATTGACTGCATGCGCGTGAGATTGTGATAAGATCAGAAAATGTTCTTCGACGTTAGGTGGTAATTCTTATCTCGCCGCAGCAGATATATTACGATATCGGCCTCAGGGAGTTAAACGATAATTTTCCTGCAGATAAATACCAGTTTGATCAGCGTATATGGCGTTTTTTTTAAATATAAAAATCTGGGAATTAATTTTTCATCGGTCCTTTTTCAAGGATTTCCCAAACATTATATATTAAACACGTCATATACATAATGTTCTGATCTTTAGACTAAAGAATCGGGCACATGTTCAGTTTGGGAAATGCTGTACTTTTCCAGAATAAGCGCGTTTTTTTGTCTCTATAAAGGTCGGATTTCAGAAAAAAGTAAAAAAATATCTCCCCTGATTTGCGATGGCGTGGTGGTTGCTATTGAAATTACTGCATGCCCGCAAGATTCTGATGCCATAACTTTTGACAACATCTCCATGGATTCAAACCTTCCCTAGATGGCTTGTATATTCAGGATGCTCTCTCCAATTCACAGTACGTATCCATATCGACGCACTCTTTGCGAAATCTGCTACATCGGCGATTTCTTTGCGTCGGCACCGGTTATATTTTGCTATAAACAGTGCCCAGGTTGGTATGGGAGGCGAAAAATCGAGCTGCCATCCATGATAATAGGTATGCTGCTCAAAAATAAGTAGAGCACTGAACATAACATTGTCTTTTCTATGTTTTATGGTGTTTACTTTTTAATTATCAGCGATTTTGCTCGCAACTCGATGAAATTCGTTGATGGTGTACTGACATGGAACACTAGCCCGACTTTTTCAACAGTCTTTAACCAGTTTTTGCTTTGATATCATACATATCAAGCGCACTATTTGTATTCATTTATCAATATTCTTCCAAATAATAAAGATAAATAGGCCGAAATGTAAATGGAATTTTTCAAAACTATTTACTTTCGGTTTTGTCGTGGCACCGACGGTCTTCTCTGCATATTAGTTGTTTTTTTTTAGGTTTATAGCAAAAAATCGCCGGTGCTGACGCAAGAAACCGCCGATTAAGCATATTTCGCAAGGAGTCCGCCGATATGGATATGCACCGTGCAATTGTGTATTAATTTTTAGTAACTATTTGAAATTCAATTCATTTTTATGCAACTTCTGTGGACAAGACATTTTGATTAATGATTTACAGCTGATTTCGAGATCAAAATATATAATTATACATAATATGCAATCATGAATAAGGACGGTCCGACCAAGTACATAAGTATGCCTTTAAGCTTTAAAATGTTCTTAATAGTTGGTGTAAAACAGAAGTAATCTGTTCATAGTTGATTTTACGAATTCGAACAATGAGAGAAAAAAAAATCTACTGACGATTATTAGATTAGATAATAATTACAAAAAATCAAACTGTCAAATTAATTCCTACCCGCCCCCACCCCCCTCCCCACCCAACCCGAACCAAATAATTCATAAATTCAAACTGACGAATAAGTAATGAATTTTTTCAACCTATTCTATTTCAAGTAAAACACTGTTTTTTATTTTGTTTTTCATTATTATTATTTTTATATAGTATTGATTTTTATAAATAACATATCTCTTGAAAATATTTTCTTAGACTGCAAAAAGTATTTCATTTCAGCACTGTTTTTCTGAAATAATATTTTAGAAATAACACCTGCACAGAAAAGATATTTTAACAGATTGCGAATCGAGATCTATAGGATATTGCCGCATATTTATAGATTCGCCTACTGATAAACGGTACTGATCGCCGCAGACTGAAGTTTCTCCTAATACACATCCACAACAGTGTCGAGGCACAGCGATGAAAAAATCAATAATCTATCGGCTTATCAGTGGCGTTGCAATTCCTTAGTAGTTAGTATTTTCACTCAGAATCATGAACACATTCTTTTTGAGCGTATTGAAATTAGTTAATTGGATTTCAGAATAGGTCACATGATTAAAACAAGTGTCGGTTTCAGAATCGATCACGTGATCAAATCAAGCGTCTTTATTATTCCTACGCTTAGAAGATATTATAATTTATATTTATAATGCAGTTTAGTTTTCTTCACATACTGTATTAAATAAAATGTGTAGATCTGTTTAATCATATCTGGATCAAAAATATTATTGCAAAATGCAATATGAAAGTTATGTTTGGTAAATACTTTTTAACTTGTTTTCTGTGTGTTGTCAGTTTGGTCATAAGCTCGACAAGAAAATTGAAAGACGGTTTGTTAAATCTGGGGGCATTGCCCCCAAAAACTGTGTCTATATCCAATAATAGAAAAAACATACTCTTATGTACCGTTAAGATTAAATATATTTCTTGTTAGTTTTATTTACAGAATATTCAAAGAAAGAACACATTGTAATCAAAGTAATGGATTTCTAGGAATTTTATCAGTTATATGATTCCTTTTACCTGTACACACCTTTATTTTGTGTTGCCTCTCAATCTTCTAGTTTCTAATGAACCTGTCATAGGTAATATAATATTAAAATGATAAACTCTAATGGACAATTGTCAATAAATTTTGTTATGGACTGAAAGGTTTATGTCCACGGGTTATGCAGAAATGGTCTCTTTTTTTTTTATAAAATCTTACACTTTTCTCAGTTTATCAAATTAACCAGGTTCAGTTAGTTCATTAGATGACACAAAACAATGTTCTAATTCAACACAAAATAAAAGATATATATTGGTTCTGGTTAAATTACCGTTTTCGCTTTTATTTGGATGCTATCATCCCTGGGTACATTTTATCTTCTTTGTTTCTCATCAGTACTTCATGTAATTAATGCCCTGACTGTTATCTCTTTGTTTGGCGCTTCATCCAACTGTGTTTGTAACTACTTAATTATTCAATTTTATACTTCGAAATTTATTCGTAGAAATCCTTTATTTTGATGACACTGTATACGTTTTTGAAATTCTGTAAATAAAACTAGCAAAAACATATATCCTAAACTGTACTAAAAGCAATATTAGGGATCATATTTCGACTGGTTTTATCAGCATCAGTGTCAATTCAATTCAACTGGACCATGTATAACAGTAAGCCAATTCATATTAATTGCTGCGCAGGTTTCATGAATCTTGTAAAACTGAACAAACAAGGA
Source organism: Mercenaria mercenaria (assembly GCF_021730395.1). NCBI lineage: Eukaryota > Metazoa > Mollusca > Bivalvia > Venerida > Veneridae > Mercenaria > Mercenaria mercenaria. Next base: position 67,748,408 of record NC_069377.1, on the reverse strand, counting down.
TATTTGTCAATAAAACTAAAATGTGGATAAATGTCCTTGTTTGTCCAGTTTTACTAATTTTGTTTGGGCAGCAGGGTATATAGATTATTGCATAATTCTCAGGGCTGATTCCACGGGTCATGCAAAAATGCTCTCATTTTGATTAAATCAATCATTCTTCAAGTGTACGTATAAGTAAGTAGTTTCATTTAACACACGAATTGTCTTACCTTCTTTTGGACAACACGGTCCAACGCAACTTCAATTGATGCTGATAAAACAAGTCGAAATATGAGCCCTAACATTTTTTCTAAGCTAGTTCTATTTACAGAGTGTATAAATTGTCATCAAAGTGAAGACTTCATAGGAATACATTTTGAAGTAAAACTAAGACAGGAATATATTAAGTAAATACATATAAATCTGAGGACAGCCTTCACTTCGGAATGCCAAACAAAGTGATAACAGACAGGACATTAATTAGCACTGATGAAAAACAATAACGTGTTGTCAGTAAGAAGATAAGACAATTCAATTCGCCCCCGCCATTTTACCTTGTTAATTCTCGTGTTTTCGCTCGGCGGGGTCGCGGGGCGAAAACGCGAAATGGCAGAAATCAGCCACCATAGTTATGTGACTAGTCTTACAGGTAGGCGTTTTCTTAAAATATACAACTTTCTGCAAAAGATAATTTACGTATGTATTTAATCTGAAACATAATTTTTATATATTAAAATTGAATATTAGAAATGAAAGCTGTTTTATACTAATCGAAACTTGAATCGCTCCCTCGATATTTTTTGTAGACTTCACAAAAATTAGAAAAGTATTTTGTAAATAACACATACAATTTCAACAAAATCGAGCAATGTTCTGATACCAATTGATACATTTTATGTCAAAAATCCACAAAATGCTCATAAATGTCCATACTTTGCAAACGAGAGAATTATAATGCAGGAAAGCATGACAAAAACACAATCTATATCATGTCACATTAAAAATGTCATTTGTTATTTGTATCTTCATAAAACTCGTTGAATAAAAACAAAACTTGTATCTGTACTTCGGCGATTAAATAGGTAGAAATCATAAAATGACTAAAATTATATATTTGCACCCTTTGATTTTCTTCAAATTTTCCCGTGTTCTTAACATCATGTTGGTTTAAATGTCTGAGAAATTTCATATATGTACTGTAAGTATTATGAAAAATATTGCCAACATACTAGTATTGAAATGCATTAGAAGTTTTGATTAGTGTATCATGACTCTTTTACTGTGATTATCTGACCTGCTTTATGAATATTGTGATATATTCAGATTTCAATATGTATTTAAAAACATACTGATAAATATGTATAGGTAAGATGATTGATATAACCCGCTTGTTATACGAATTATCTTACCTTCTTATTGACAACATGGTCCGATACAACTTCGATTACGATAATGACACTGATGCTGCTGAATTAGTCTGGCTTCCGAATAGATAAGATAATCTGTTGTTGTTGTTGTTGTTATGTTTGAAAAAGAAGTCTGTTATATATTCTGACTTCATCAGTTTTTGCTCCGATTATCCTTTGTTTTGAGAAGACAAGGGACATAATTATACAAAATTTGAATAGCCTCTGGAGTTGTCTCCTGTAAACAAAACACAGGGCTGAACACAGACTACTGTTGAATATCAGCCAGAACATTCATTCTAGTATATATTAGATTAGATAGATACAATCATTTCTGGGTACGTTTTATCTTCTCACCGGTACTAATTAATGCTCTGCCTGTTATCACTTGGTATGATATTCAGAAATAAATGCTACACTCAGTTTTATATGTATTCACATAATTATTCCTATTTCATGTTACACTTTTAAATATATTCCTAGGAATCCTTTACTTTGATTACAATGTACACATTTTTGAAACATTCTGTCAATGAAACTAGCAAGAAAATATAGATAGCCTAAATATATACAAGAGGTAACGTTAGGGTTAATACTTCAATTTGTTTTATCAGCATCAATGCCATTTTAATAATTGAAAAAGCAACGGACGGTATTGTCAATTGGAACATAAATTGCTTCGCAAGTTACTTGAGACCATTAAGTCTTCACTTTTCACGGTCACGTGTATTTTGCACTGCAGATTATTCATCCGGAGGCTGGGAAATGGAAGTCTCTGAAAAAACAGCGCTGTCGTCAGAAGTTGTTCAAAGTTTGAGTGAAGATATAAACAAACTTTCCCTGTCTAATACGACCTGCATGGATATTAACGATTGTATGCAAACTATTGTAAAAGCTGACTTTCAGAAACTCAAACTGGTAGACAAGAGCAATGCTTCCAAATCCAATTCCGATTTCAACCTTGCAGTCAAGTGCCTGATGAAATTCTCCCATAATATTTTCACCGCTTTAAAAGTAGTGGGGAAGTCTCCTGGCCAAGCAGGAACTGTATATAAAGTTGCCACTGTTATAGTCGGGTTATTTTTTGCAGAAGATGTTTCTTCAGTTGTAGCCAAGAGATTTGAAAATACCTTGGATGCAGATCTAAGGGCTAAATGCCGAGCAACATGTGTAAAGATAAGTCACTGTATCAACTACATGCAAGGATTGCCATACCCGGGAAAACTTCGGGATGAAGAGAAAAAAATGCACTTATTGTTAATGGCCACAGACGTCCCTGTTCAAACCGGACTAGATGAAGTTTTATACTTAGGTGAAAAAATTAGGGAAATGGTTCAAACAGCAACAGGAGATATGAGCAAATTTGATTGTTTGATGAATAATGTTGAACTGTATTGCTGTCTAGCAACATTTCGAGAGCTATTTCTCCTGTATCGCTTTGCTTTTCAGTCGTTGTTTGAGGTGAATGCAGAGTCTGTCAAAAATGTTCTTGAGTCACAAATTTCTAATGATCAGTCTGTTTTGGAATTCCTTCACAAACCAACCATTGAAACCGCAAAATTATACTATAATGTACAGAAAAGCGACTGGCCATTATCCAAATCTTTTTGTGAGAGACGTGAATTAGTTGTAGAAGATTTAGCTTGTCTAAATAAAGGGGTCTATAAAATTCAGTCTGTTCAAACTAAACATACGTTACATACAAAGGGCAGTAGTATGTTAGGACGCAAGGCAGTATGTGGGGTATATTTGGAATCAAGTCGTAGGAAAAAAAATGTCTTCTCAATTCAGTCTGATTCGCAATACCTCGGTGAGTCAGAATGCACAAAGTACGTAGGCTTGTCAGACGGATATATTGACTGGTATATTTTAAAGGTACATGGGAGTGTCTCTTCTGACAAACCGTGTTTTCTGATATGGTTAGATTCAGATATTGACAAGTGCATGTGTGATAATTCGTTTTCTTATACAATGATGGGAACACTTTACCCAACATCTCTGGCTACTTCAAAAGAGCTAGGTTCAAATTTTTTCTGGACCCTTGAACCAATCTAAACGTTTCTATTTCCTCCAAAAAGCTGTCAAAAACATTAAAAGTATCATGATTATAATTGTAAATTTTGTAAACAAAATACAAGGTACATGTATATGTTTGCCTGTGTTCGGGTTTATCGGTGTTTTATATTTTAAGTTTCAGTTAATAAAAGACGCTGTCTTCTTGTAGCAGTGAGCACAATGCCCACCTTTACAGTGTTGCCACATTGGAATAACACATTACATAATACCCTACCCAGTTACATTATACTAACACCGGGTAAACCAGGTCTTGAATTAGCCTCAATGCTGAGCCAGGCGAGGAAAATGCTAGTTCCATTTTGTACGTATTTTGTATGACAGCAGGGGAGCGAACCCATTATCTCCCACACTTGAAGCGTAGACTACCGAGGCAGTAACGTAGTTACATTGATGCTTTGGAAGTTCCTGTAAAATTGCTATTTTAAGGATTTTTGTTGGGTGGATTGGAATGGCTTTGGTGGTATGTTATTAACAGATAATTTCTGAGTAAATTGTTGATCACCCTTCATGAGTCCTTTCAGCTGCTTATTTAGATTTTTAATTGCTATCATTAGGACTTTTCAGTTTCAGATATTAATTAAGTTACATTCATGTTTATCTTTCAATTTTTGATATATTTAAGTTTTTGAAGATTTCTGTAATAATTCCTATTGGCAACATTTTTGCATTGTTAGAATTTGTATTAATAAATGAATTACTATACATTTATGTATATGAATAAAAATACATTGAAGTCTAAGTTTAAATGTTTTCAAAAAAAATCCCACCCATAGAGATATTTGTTGAGGAAAGGTCTACTAGGTACTACTATAAACGTTCTGGACATAACAACCTGACCAGACTTCTACACTGTACCAGTCTCTTGATCAAATGGTACGAACAAGCAAATGTGATGAATTGGTATCCCCGCCGAATGGGTTTGTGTTGAGGAATGGCAAAGAAATATATCCGGCAAAAAGTTTAGGATGTTAATAATAGCAAATAATTTCATTACATTTGAACTTAAAAGAACAGAAGTCCTTAAGAGAGCACAATCAAGTAAGAAATCTGGAACGTGCGTGGTGACGGGGGTGAGGGTTTACAACTCACATGTTGATAAATATTCATGGAATGTTTGAAATATTAAACAACAATCCTTTCTTTTTCTGAGGAGGGGAGGGGGGAGGAAGAGGTGGCCGGGTAAGGGTACAAAACTTCACATTTTGATTATAAATATTGATAAAAATAAAAATGAAAGAAAAAATGTTGTGGGGGAGTGCATGATTGGGACGGTGGGGTTGACTGGGTCGAGGAGCGAGGTGGGAGAAGGATACAACTTTGCATGTTGATAAATATTCATGGAAGATTTTAGATTTGAAAAAAAAAATCTTTTTTGTGAGGTGGATGAGGGGGAGGGGTGTGACCAGGTGGTGTGGGTGACCGGGTGTGGGTACACAACTTTACATGTTGATAATAAATGTTCATTGGAAAAAATGAAAGAAGTTTAATGAAATTCTACCAACTGGTTAGTTTCTTATGTACAAATATGTGGATTTTTAAACATTTAAAGGGCAATAACTCTGAAGTTATTGTAGAGATCCTAACGAAATTGAGTGTGCACTACTACATTATGGTGATCTAAATTAAAGTAGTTTCATAGTTCTAGGTCAAATTTGTCACAAGTTATGAAGCAGAAATTGCCAATATTTATAGTACCCTATATAGTTTACACTAGAAATTTCTAAGGGCCAATCCTCTGCTGTTACTTGGGCAATATAACTGAAATTTGATAGTCCGCATTTCCCTATAGTGGTGCACATGTGTATGAAGTTTTATTTAAATATTCCAAACCACTTCCTAGATATGGCTTCGGACGGACGAACAGACGAACGGAAAAAAGGACGGACGGACGAACGACGCCAAAATTATATTCTTCCACCTTCGGCGGGGGATAAAAAAAAAACAGAAGACAAAATGTTGGTTGTGACAGCTTGCAATAATGGCAACTTGGAAAATGTATGTAAAGGGCTACCGACTGTAAATTTCACTGCTAAACTAAAGGCATTGGTAGGTATTGTTTAAAAAGTTGTCTTAATGATATAACTCCTTATATTATGTTTTATTCGTTTGTTTTGGATTAAGCCCATTTTTCTTTCAACCGTATTTCAGTTATATAATGGTGAACACTTATCCTGACCAGTGTTTCTGGATTCTGTACTAGTACTAACCAGTTCTCCACAAATAACTCCTACTTCCCCACATGAATCGGAGGTGGAAGACGAAGGATTTCAGACACAGAGATTTTTATTAGTCTTAATGAAGAACACATTCCATGAGGATCGATTTTTTGACCCCTCGATCCATAGATCTGTACTGTCAATATTGAGCTAAGTGGGTGGACACAGACTAGAATTATAAGTACATAAAGGTTGCTGCCAGAGTAAAGTGTTTTGTGAATAGGTACAAATTTTTAATTTTTTGATTTTAATTGCTAGCATTAGGACTAAATTTCAGAAATCAGTTAGTTACATTCATGCTTATCTTTGAATATTTGGAAGTTCCTGTAAATTGCTATTTTAAGGATTTTTGTTGGTTGGATTGGAATGGCTTTGTTGATATGTAATTACCTTTTAAATAGATGTGTGATTTCCCAAATGCATTTGTTTCATAGATATTTTTGTGCGTGTCTGTTGACCATACTTCATTAGTCCTTTCAGCTGCTTTTTAGATTTTTAATTGCTAGCAGTAGGACTAAGTTTCAGATATTGATAATTTTACATTCAGTCATTTTATGTTTGATGTAATTCTTCGATTTTTCCGTAAAATCACCAAGTAGAAATAAATCAGAAATAAAGGGATGAAAATAAAAAAAAGGGTCACTACACTTCCGACTATTTGTTTATCCAAGATTAATAAAAAAGTAGGTGCTGTACGCACCATGATGAAGACGCGACTTTTGTACCAACAAGATTGATCATACACCATGCACGAACTTATTTTGAAGTCGAGAAATTAAATTTATTTGTACAGTATAGATAAAGTATAAATCTAAAATCATCGAAATAAAAACAAAAAAATACTCGATCGAGTATAGTTATAATAGGGGGTGCGAGCCCGATTTGACCCCCCCGGGCCCCTTGACCTCTATCTAAAAAACCAATGCCGGACAATTTAAACCAAAAATAAAACTTTCATATTACTTTATGAAAACCTATAGTAAAATATGAAAAGAAATTTAAATTCCCAAAATTTTCAAAATCGTGGAGAAATGGTTGTGTATGTATACCTTAAAAATGTGACAAACTTGTTTCAGAATTTTTGTGCAGACGTACAAACTTCATACCAATCAAAAGCTGCTAGATTTTTAATGCACAGTAGACAAGTTTCATATGTGACAATTTTACCATCATGTCATCTTTATGTTTGCAGATTCTTATTTATTGAAAATATCCAAGGTATTTGATATAAATCTAAAAACAGATTAAATAATAAATAATGTCATAACTTACCGATATCTTTTTATAAGTAATTTTAAATATCATTTACGACATAGTAGAGGATTTTACCAAAAAAGACATATGCAATTTTTTGAATCAGAAAATTAATATGTAAGTATAGATAAAGTAAAATCTAAAATATCAAATCAAACAAAAAATTGAGAAAAATTATATAAGGGTCGACATTTTGATGACCTTAGTTCAAAAATCATGGACAAACAAAAATAAACAACTTTCATAGTATTATGAAACCTATAGTAAAATATTAAGATATAAACACTTCCACCAAATATTTGCCAAAATCCTGCCAAGTGGCACAATGTGGCAGTCGCTGCCAACTTGACAAACTTTTGGCAGAACGTTGGCAAACACAAATTCAACCAATCAAAAGCCTGCCATTTTTCTGCCAAGTGGCAGCAATGTGACAATGTCTGCCAACTTGGCAAACTTTTGGCAATTTTAATATTTTTATTGATAAAATGTAAAGGTATTTGATTTATTTTCAATTAATAACTACATTATTAGTCTTTAAATAAAGTAATTTTAAATACATTAGATATAGATGAGTTTACAAAATAAAATATATGTTTGAAAGAAAGAAGATTACTGATAATATAAACCCCATTATGTTATAACAAAAAAGGGAGAAAAATGATAAAGGCTACTTGTTCATCTGTGGGAAAGATGAAATCAAAGTTTGTTAAAAGTACAGGGGGTAATTTAGATATTCACAAAGCAATGTTACCTTTATACCTAAGAAAGGTTTAACACTTCCAGGATATAATTATTGTGGGCCAGGAATCCCCAGATAATGGACCCCCTGTCAATGAACTGGATGCAGATGATGGACCATGATTTTTTGCTATGACAGCGATGTAAAAAAGGGTACAATGTGATAAGCAAATGCTTCCAAATTTAAATAAAACTAAATCAAAAAACATTTGGAGAAAAGATTGCAAAACATTTAGTTGTGAAACCTATAATTAAAACGAAATACACACTGGGTTGGGACAAAAACAAAAGTCAAAAAACGGAAAAGGGGTAGAGTATACCCCGCGAATCACTGCAGAGCCGGTAACCTGAGCTACCGCTGGAGCGAATGAATTAGCAGAAGAATTACACAAACCAATAAAAGAAAATTTAGGAAACGAAGAGTGATAGTTAATGATATTGAAGATATCTGTCAGCATGATTTAGTTGACATGCAAGCTTTTTCAAAATATAATAAAGGAGTAAAGTACTTGTTAACCGTTATTGATATATTTAGTAAATATGCTTGGGTATTCCATTAAAGAATAAAACCGGAGAATCTGTACAGAAGCATTTGAAAAAATAATTTCTGAAGATAGAATACAGGGACAAAAGTTCCCGAAGACTGCAAGGATTCCACAAATTTAGGGTAGATGAAGGAAAAGAATTTTATAATAAAAAGTTTGAATCATTTTTGAATAAAAATAAGATTAATATGTATCATACATTTAATGAAGGAAAGGCTGTAGTAATAGAAAGATTAATAGAAGTTTAAAAAGAAAATGTGGAAATATTTTACAGCAAATAATACTTATACTATTTAGATAATTTGCAGATATGGTTGATAAAATAACAAAACAAAACATTCTAGTATAAAAATGACACCAACCGAAGCTAGTAAAAACTTAAATAAAGGTACTGTTTACTTAATTTATATGGTGATTTAAAGATACCAAAGAGCAAAGCAAAATTTAAAATTGTGATCGAGTTCGTTAAGCAAACTTAAAAGACATTTTGAAAAAGGATATACACCAAACTGGACAGAGGAAATATTTATAATTTATAAAATTAATAATACAAATCCCAGAACATACACTATTAAAGATTTAAATGATGAAATAATTCAAGGTTCATTTTACGGACAAGAACTTTTACCTACTACACAAGAAGTTTTTAGAATTGAAAAAGTTATTAGACGAGACTATAAGAAAAAACAAGCTTTAGTAAAATGGAAAGGTTATAGTGAAAAATTTAATAGTTGGTACCATTTAGCGATCTTGAACAAATTTAATTTAGAAATAAAAAGTTTAATTATATAAATGAGCAATAAAAATCTAATTTCTAATAATAATGGAATAGAAACAATAGATCAATTAATTATTCACTTAACTAAACTAGCTGCTGCTTACAGAAAAAGTTATAAATTTTGTGGGAGAGTAAATACTGGATTATATATTACAGCAGGTATTTTTTGGTTGCTCAGCTGCATTAGTACTTGTTCCAGCTATTCCTATATTTGTAGCAGTTGCTGGCGCTGTTCCATCAGTAATTACCATATTTACTAACAGACTAAAAACTTGACGACAAGAATTTATTTTAAAATCACATCATCACAAAATAAAACAACTTATAACAAAAGCACGGATTGGAAAAGTAAATAAAGAAACCAAATAAAGTTATTCATGATATTTTTACATACTATTAGAAATGCAGAAAGAAAAAAATTATTCAACACCTCTTGAAATGCACATGAAGGAATTTAAACTTAACGGATATAAAAGTAAAAAAGAAGAAGAGCTGTATTAAAATTTTACATGCGTTTTTAGAGATTTTTTTTCTATAAGTATATTAATAAGATGGTTAAATAGAAAGGTAGATAGAATGATTATACCAAAATTATCTAGCACTTTAGGAGAAATAATGAATCCAGACAAAATTCCATATAAAAAAGTTCTTAAAAGAAGAAATGTTATTAAATATCGGTTAAATCAAATAGTTAGCGATGAATATAAAAATCATGTCATTGATTAAATTACAAAATGTTATAGATCCTTATCTTCGTAAAAGAACTTTATTTGAATGGGACTGTGGTTGTCTATTAACTGAAGAAGAAAAATGCTGAAAGATTATGTGATTGTCCCAGACCAAATAATATTCGAAACAATCCTAAAAAGTTATTGCAACCGATTGTGACACTAATGAAGGAAAAACATATAAAAGCACTTATGCAACATCCAAAGACCTAATATTAATTCCAGGGTTAATAACAATGTGCTGCAAAGGAAAAAACCAAGTTAAAAGTGGAATAATCAAAAACCAGCGGAAAAAGATATAAATTTAAATATTTTAATTCATCTTAAAAGATAATTTAAAACTTTATTTATTTTATTATTTTTATAATTATTGTTTAATCCTTTTTTCCTTAGTGATTTTTTTTTTCTAAATATAATATATAGATGGAAATCGAGAGATCTTCAAAACAAATATTATAAGAAATTTGAAATTAAAATTACATATAGACAAGATCCAAAGAATCAATTATATTTAACTATAAACGACTCTTATGAAATACTTAAATCTGAACTTAAAACTTTAAAAGGTATAAAAATAAACGATTGTTTTTAAAAATAACTTTTGCAAAAATGGATAAAACTGATACAATATATAAATCAGCTTATTTTCAATCAAAGGCTTTAGAAATTATTAACACAAATGAAATAAAAAAAACTTTACATCAAGGTTTTGATGAAATAATAAATAGAATTGGTAATTGGATTTCAGAAGGAATGGCTGGAGAATAGAATCAGTTGATGCTCATTATATAAATAGATATAAGTATAGTCCATTGGCTGCTTCAAGTTATTAGAATTACCAAAACCATTACAAAATTCAATGAAAGGATTAATAAATATAAAGAAGATGATAACGAATGTTTAGATGGTGTCATTTAGCTTACAAATTCCTGTTGAAAAAAATCCTCAAAATATTTCAAAATATAAAAAACAATAAACGATCTTGATTATACTGGAATTAAATTTCCTGTTACATTAAATCAAATACCTAAAATAGAAGTTTTTAAATGAAATAATCATTTAATATATTTGGATAATGAAGAAAATAGTATTTATCCATTGTACATATCAAAATATCAATACGAAGAACACTGTGACATGTTGCTAATTACTAATGATAAAATAAATGATAAAATAAATGATAAAATAAATGTTAAAATAACTGACGATGACTGTAAGCCCTCAAGAACTGTAGTCCAACATTATGTTTGGATAAAAGACTTTAATAGATTAATGTTTCAAAAAACCAAACATAAAGAAAAAAAACATTTTTGTAAATCATGTCTACAGAATTTTTCACAAGAAAGAATATTAAATGAACATATTCCAAATTGTTTAGCTATTAATGGTACCCAAGGTGTAAAAATGCCAAAAGAGGGAAGTAAAGTACAATTTAAAAATTATCATAAAGGTTTAGCAGTACCTTTTGTAATTTATGCTGATTTTGAATCAATAACTAAAAAAGTTTTAACTGCTTTACCATCAACTGAATCTTCATTTACTGAACCATATCAAAATCATATAGATTGTGGTTACGGCTATAAAGTTGTTTGTTGTTATGACGATAAATATACTAAACCAATCCAGATTTATAGAGGCCCTAATGCAGTTTATAAGTTTATTGAAAAAATGCTTGAGGAAGAGGAATATTGTAAAGAAATATTTAAAGAACATTTTAACAAAGAACTAAGAATGTCTAAAAATGATTCAACCGAATTTACAAAACAAAAGTTTTGTCATATCTGTGAAAAAGAATATATAGAAGGTGAAGTGCCAGTACGTGACCATTGTCATATAACAGGAAAATTCAGAGGAAGTGCTCACTCAGAATGTAATATTAATTTTAAACTAACACATAAAATTCCTGTTATTTTTCATAATTTAAGAGGTTATGACAATCATTTTATTATGCAACAAATAGGAAAATTTAAAAAAAGAAATTAATGTTATCCTAACAATATGGAAAGATATATGGCATTTAGATTTCTGACTTGGTCTTTATTGATTCATTCCAATTTATGTCTCAATCATTGGATAACCTAGTAAAAAATATTCCAGAATTTAAATACTTATCTCAAGAATTTGATTGTGAAAGCATTAATTTATTAAAGACAAAAGGTGTTTATCCATATGATTACATGGATTCATTTAAAAAATTCAAAGAAACAGAATTACCTTCTAAAGAAGAGTTTTATTCAATTTTAAATGAAACTAATATTTCTGATAATGAATACGAACATGCTAAAAATATCTGGAAAAAATTTAAAATTAAAACAATGGAGAATATCATGATCTATATTTAAAAAACTGACGTATTACTTTTAGCTGATGTATTTGAAAATTTTAGAAAACTATGTTTAGAGTACTACAAATTAGATCCTTGTCATATTTTAGTAGCCTGGGTTAGCTTGGGATGCAATGTTAAAAAATGACTGGAATTAAGTTAGATTTAATAACTGATATTGATATGTATCTTTTATTGAAAAGGGACTGAGAGGAGGAATAAGTTATATTTCAAACAGATACAGTAAAGCAAATAATAAATATATGAAGGATTATAATTTAAAAGAAGAAAGCAAATACATTATGTACCTTGACGCCAATAACCTTTACGGTTGGGCTATGTGTCAACCTTTGCCCTCTGAAAACTTTAAATTTATATCCGAAAAACAATTTAAGAAATTAATTGCAAAAGGTAAAACTAACTTTATAGTTGAATGTGATCTTGAATATCCAAAAGAATTACATAAAATCCACAACGATTATCCTTTAGCTCCTGAAAAAATTAAAATACCAGATCAATGGCTTTCTGATTATAGTAAAAATATTAAAACAGAATTTGAAATAGGAAAAAGTAATGTAAAGAAGTTGGTTCCAACTTTAATGAAAAAACAAAATTATGTAGTTCATTATAAAAATCTTGAACTATATACACAATTAGGGTTAAAAGTAACAAAAATACATAAAATATTAACTTTGACGAAAGTCCTTGGTTAAAAAAGTATATTGATTTTAATACTCAAAAAAGATCTAAAGCAAAAAATTCATTTGAAAAGGACTTTTTTAAGTTAATGAACAACTCTGTATTCGTAAGACATGGAGATTTACGTAAGAGGGTTAATATTAAATTAACACATGATGAAAATATTTATTAAAATACATACCAAACCTTCATTTGTTAGTTCAACGATGTTTAACTCTACCTTTGGAATTCATAGAAATAAAAGAAAGTTTGTTATTAAACAGACCTTGTTATGTTGGAATGTGCATTCTAATTTATCAAAATATTTAATGAATGATTTTCATTATAATTACATTAAGAAAAGTACGAGAGTAATTGTAAATTATTGTTAACTGCACTGATTCATTATGTTATGAAATAAAAACCAAAGATGCATATAAAGACTTTTATAAGGACAAAGATTTATTTGATAATAGTGATTACGATAACAACTCAAAATTTTATTTCGATAATAATAAAAAAGTAATTGGAAAATTTAAAGATGAAGCTGCCGGTGTAGTAATTGTTGAATTTGTCGGATTAAGAAGTAAAATGTATTCATATTTATTAGAAAATGAAGTTAACATTAAAAAATGTAAAGGAATTAAAAAACTTGTTGTTAAGAAACAATAGTTCATAAAATTATAAAGATACTTTGTTTAATTCAACCCAAAGTAATCACACCTTAAAGTTATTCGTTCTGATAAACACAATCTTTCCAGTTATGTTATAAATAAAACATCTTTATCATGTTATGATGATAAAAGATATATTCTTGATAATGGTATTGATACATTACTTATTCTTAAATTAATTAAAGTTTTTATTAAAGTTTTATTAAAGTTTTTATTAAATTATAGACCATAAATTGTTAACTGAATATTCATAACGTTTAAAGAATTAATATAAAAAGCATCATCCATTTTAAATTCATTTGCATAATTAATAGAAATAGATTCATTTTTTCTATTATTTTTTACATGATAACTTTGAAGAATTACACTTTCTTTATTTTTTATTTGTAATTTAGCTTCTCCTTTATCTAATTTAATTGCATCAACAAGAATAATTAAGATGCAATTTTGTTTAATTGCCACAATATTACCACCCTGAACTAAACCAGGACTAGCATTTACAGTTTTCCATTGAAATAATCCACCATCGGTATCTTGGGTATAACTTGTTAAAAACAACGGAGGTTTTCTTATTAATTGCCTTTCTATTTGTTTTTCTATTTTATTTACTTTTTCATTTATATTATTGAATATTCCCATTATATTAATTATTCCAGTTAAATTTCAGTTAAATAAATGTCCTTATTAATTAAAATAATTTATAATTGTTTGTTCATTTATTCTTTGATTGTTAACTTTTAGTATTTTATACAATAAATAATACAACGGTACTTTGTCTTGTAACATTTTTATGAAAAATAAACAATAATATCCACAAAGTGTACTTGTTTTGTCTTGATATTGAACACTGTTATACTTTACATTTGGTATATACTTAATTACTTCTTTTGGTGGAGGAAGTCCAAATGGGTCGAAGTACAAAGTATTAAAGTAACAAACCCAATGTGTTCCAGGACCAACAGAGTCGTCCAAATTTATAATTCCACACTCGTCCTTTTCTTTTAATTTTAATAAATTATTTCTACTAAACACACCCCTAAAGTTTTTAATTTTTAACTGTTTTACCCATTGTTCAATTTCAAAGTTAGATATTGGTTTGTTTATAAATTTTATTTTTTTTTTACTATAGGAATTCGTCTGTAAGGTCTCCGCTGTGAATCAATCTGTAGTCCTTTCCCACTTAACAAAGATGTAATCAAAGGTATTCCTAGACTAGCAGCCAACATAACAAAAAAATCACCGTCTTGTTTTTGTTTTTGTGTTAATTTAATCACTCCAGATCCTACTAATTGCTTTCTTTGATTAGGTGTAAGATATGGTGATATCATATTTCTCTTATCATTAGCTACTGAAATCATACCATTTCCAAGTATTTTACTAACACCAGTACTGGCCAGTCCAGACAAAGCGCCAATGCCTAGAGGGGCTAATATTTTTGGAGCTATTTTTGCTGCCATTGGAAGAATTGTTTTTCCTAACAAACCAGCTAAAGCTCCTAAAAATCCATCATTTGACCTTGACTGGACATCTGTTTTTTTGAAATTGTAATTTCTAATCCCTTCTTATTTGCAACAGCTTTTTTAATTTGATTAATTTGTGTTTTTGTTAAAAGTAAAGGGAAGTTTCCACGTAATTGTTCATGTTTAATCTAAAAGTATGTGGAATTTTTGTTGTTGTAGGCTCGGGCTAAATTTTCTTTTGTCCATCTGTAAGGTTAATTTTATATTCAATATAATTTGATGACATATATACTTTATATTTATTTTAATTTATATTTATTTTATTTAAACAATAACAAGTTCATTTCAATAGTATTTATTTCAACTGTTTCCTCATATAATACAATTGCGTAAACACGGACATGTGCTGCCGGCCGAACATTTAATTTAGCTGTTAATGTTATGTGTTTAGGATCTTCTGTAGTTACTTCCTTTTTATATTCCAAGTTAAAATGAACAAATCCAAACAAACTTTGAAAATTTGATATATTTAAGAGGCTTCCAGTAGTCTTATTATTTTGTTTATAATAATAATTAATTACATCATCATATATTCTTGATATACTTGTGTATTCTGTTTCTGGATAAAAAACACCATTACCAACTTCAAGACGACAAGAGCTCAAAATACAAGTATTATCAACTGCTGCATCAACTTTAAATGTATCTAATAAATGTGGATTCTGTCTTTGTGCATTACTTTTTTCAGGTCGTTGTAAATAAACAAATACATGTTGTGGTTTTGTTATACCAGCTGTTATTCTAAAAGTTATGTCCGTCTGTCGTGTATCAGTTGATTGCGTCATCATTTCCCTAAGGTATGACCATCTTGCTTTTGTAAATCTTTCAGTAGTAATTAGATCAAACCCAAATTCATTAAAAACCAAACGTGGAACCCATAGAATTAATTTTGTTACAATTACTCTACCTGGATCAGCAGCATTAGCTCTAAAAATTAATTCATCATCATCTGTCAGCTGCAGTGTTATTTGAATTTGACTTGGAGGTAAAATATTAGTTTCTAAACCCTGAAAAAATGAATAATTATTTAATGGAATTTTAGCATTTACTTCTTTACCATCTTGGATTAATAACTTCCTAGAAGCAAAACCCGAATTATTATCAGCAGCAGCAGTATCAGTAGTATCTAAATAGATAAATTCATTTGTTCCAGTTGATTTTACATAATCTTCAGATAGTTCAACTAAACTCTTTACATTTATTACTTTGTATAAATTATTACAATCATATACAATTTTTCCATTTTGTTTAACCACTAACTGATCAATTAATGAAGCTGCATTATTAATTAAAGCAATTTGATCTCCATCAGCGTAATTATTACCATTAGCAAGCTTATTTACTTTAAAACTTACTTCAAAATAACCATTAAACCAATCAAAATATGAACTTCTATCATTAATTGTAAAGTGATATCCGTTTTTTTGTTGCTTAACATTATTTCCCAGGACAGATATTAAAGCTGTATCTAATTGAATAGGAGTTAATTCATATCTTTCGCAATATTCCTTTGTTCTAAACATGTATATATTATATATTATTTTATTTTTTATTAAAGTTAAAACTTTATTTTTTATAAATTAATCTGTTAATACGTTTTTGTTGAGCTGAAGTTCCAGCACGAGCTAAAGTCCCAGATCCTGACAATATTCTATTTATTCTCATATGAATATCCTCCTCCTTATTATTTTTATTATTTTTACTGTTATTCTTTTCTTGTAATTCCTTGGCAATTAAATTACCAACTGCCGGAGCAGGTTTCTTTTTAATTTTTTCAACAATTTTAGCTGCAGCTAAATTTCCAACTTCTGTTCCAATCTTTTTTGTTCCACTTTCAAGTGCTGCTTTTCCTGCTGTTCCAAAGCTTTTTTTTCCAGCTGTGCTAATTGAGGATTGAATTAATTTCGTTTAAAGTGTCAAAGATACCTGTCCCGTGTATGATTTCTTCTCCTGTGTGAGCATCAACATAAATAAATATTCCTTTATTTTTGTCATAAACTTTTTTGTACATTATATAAAACTAAAATTTAATAAAAGTTTTAAAACTTTAGTTTTAATTAAATTTCTTTTAATATTAATGTAAAACTTGTTTCAACCTCATTAAAATTAATTATTCTACCAAATACATCTGTAATATATATTCTAATTGAATTTATAATATATTTATTAATTTCAGAAATCCAACTCTTTGTGGTTCTTTTGTAAATGGATAAGCTCTTGTTAAATCTGCAGTACTTAAAGCATAGATAATATCACTGAAATTACCATCAACAAGTGAATTATCAATAAGATCACAATGAATGTAAATTGTATCCACAGAGTTAGTTATATTTGGTGTTTTAGTTCCCCATTCATTTTTGTCTAATTTTTTTTCTCAAATCCAAGCAATGTATGAAAATTTGATATTTCCAAATCCAACTTAAAATTATCTGTAATTGAAATCAAAATCTTAAAACTACTTAAATCAACTTCCAAACTTATTGGAGCAATTTCTGATTTATCAAATTCATAATCACCATTATTTATTAATGTTTCCCTAATATAATTATTAATATCTGTGTAACTGTAAGAACCATTTGTAAATATGATATCTTTCCATTCTTTACCATTATGACAACGAATTCTTTTATTGTCATATTCATCACTAATATTATGCCAAGAGTAGGTCATAGTGTTTATACTATCCAAACCAACAACATAAGTTTTATTTTTATCTAAAATTAAAGAACGACTAAATCTGATTGTAAAATCACTCGTTTATTTTTATTATCTTTAACTGTTCAGAACTTAATACTATTTTTTGTTCCATTTATATATTCAAGAAAAATAATTTTTATATAACATTTCATGTTGTTCTGGTAAAAGAGAATTCATTTTAATAGTTCATCAATTATTCTAATACCTTCATTTTTTAGTTCTTCATTATTATTTCCAGCATTAATTGAACCACAAATTAACTTCAAGTCATTAACCAATTCTTTTGGATTACATGGACAAACGTCATAACCTTGTCCCCTAATTACTTTTTTAAATTTCATAGATCTTTTATTGATAGGTAATCCTGACTTTTCTGTTAATTCTTTGAATATTTTTCTTGAATGATTGAATGCTTTTTCTTATTGTTATATCTTTTATTAATCAAATCAATTAAATCATCATCTACTTTAGTGTTAATTACTTCTTTTCCAGTTATTCTATCCTTAGCAATTAACTTATTTTGACCATAAAGTTTATTTAAGTTAATAATTAAATTACCATATTGTCCATTTGGTGAAACTTTATATGGGTTATGATGTTTTATTCCCCTTCCAAATACCTTTGGGTCTTTAATAATTTTTAATAAGCGTTCATTGTATCTTTTAAAATTTTCTCTATGTAATTCTAACTCCGAAACATACTCACCTGCAGTCATAGGTTCTGCATCTGTAAATTCAATTTTTTTATTTGGATTTTTTTTACTGTATTCATTTATTTTACGAGTAAAGGTCTTTAATTTTTCGGTAACCTCTTTTCTTGTTTTTATCCAATCATCTTTATTTTTTTTTATTACTAACTCTGTTAATGTAGGCAATTCATATTCTGATATTATATCTTTATCGATATTTATATCTAAATTTGCTATAAATTCTTCTGTTAGTTCTTCGGGAGGTTCTTTAATGTCTTCAAACTCATCATCTTTATCATCTGAAACCATATGATCTTTCGGTGGTAATAATCGTGTCGGTTCTCGGAATAGCTCTTCCAAACCCATAGTATCTTCCGGCGGTAATGGTTGTAATGGTTGTTGTAGTCCCGGAGGTGGTTGTTCTTTCCGTTATCTCTGCCAATTTTGTTGTTGATTCTACTTCTTTTATTTTATCAACAAAACTTTTTGGAAGTAACGCTAATTGCTCCTTAATTCCAGGTAATGCTTTTAACTGACTTGATAATTGTTCTTTTTGACTTTCTATTTTTTCAGTAATTGGCTTATAAATTTCAGTGTACATATCCCGATTTGTAGCTTTTCTTATTTTTTCTCTCATTATTTCTTCTCTAAGATTTCTCATCTTTTGTCCGACTATTTTTTTTCTTATTATCATTTCATTAAGTTTTGATTGCATTTATATAATAATGTAAGATAATGTAAAATAATGTAAAATAATGTAAGATAATGTAAGATATTGTAAAATAATGTAATATTATATAAATGGAAATTCCAAATTATGATACAAAAAATGATAAATTCAATAACTTTAAACAATTTTATCCTTTTATGCCAGATTCATGTTTTAGAATGTTAATATGTGGATCTTCTGGATCTGGAAAAACAAATACATTAATGCATATACTTCGAAAACCTCTTATATATTATGATAAATTATACTTGTATGCTAAAAACTTAGAACAATCTAAATACCAAGATTTAATTAACAACTTAAATCAAATTGCAAAAAAGATTAAATTAGATCCAAATGAAATACTTGAATATTCAGCTGATCCCAACCAAATTGAACCTTGTGAAATCTTGAATCAGAAAAAACAAAAGTAGTAATATTTGAGATTTTATATGTGAAGATAAAAAAGTTCAAAATGAAATAACAAAATACTTTATTCAAGGACGCCACAAAAACTGTTGTGTTATTTATTTAAGTCAGTCTTACTATAAAACACCAAAGGATATTCGGATTAACTGTTCACATTATATTTTATTTGAAAGTCCAGGTAAAATGGAAAATAATAGGATTTGTGATGAACAAAATATAGATCGTGATACTTTTGCTAATGCAACAAATCAAAAATATGATTTCTTATATATTGACAAACCAAGGAAGTTTTTAAGAAAAAACTTTACTGGTAATATATAATAATTATATAATGGGAGTTTTTAATGATGTAAAACAAATTAATCAACCTGACAGTATAAGTAAAGTTAAATTTGATATTGATTTAAGTAATTATGCTACTAAAAAACAATTCAAAAAGCTTAAAAAGGAAACGGAATCGTATCTTCACAGAAATAAGGAACTTGATAACACAATGAATAGAGCATTAGATATGGGAGGTAATGAAATAATCAACCTAGGAAATCCAGATAAACCCAACGATGCAGTTCCAAGACGGTTTGTGTATAAAAAAATTCAAAGTGTAATAGATGACTATAAACTTGAAGACATCAAAAGTATAAAACAAACACTAGAAGCAGAAGTAAAGAATATTGAAGAATTAACAAAAGATTTTAAAAAGAATTCATTATTAATTAATCATTACAAGGTAAAATTGAAGAAGAAATGAAAGCTATGACTGATTCTATTAAAGAACTTGAAGAAAAATCTGATTTGACAGATGACAACATAAAAGAAGTATTTCGAGTTAATTTAAACATTTTATTCACTCAGGTTCAAGAATTAAAAGATAGTATGATTAAACATGAAGAACTAAAAGACAAGATTATTGAAGCTGAAAAAAGTTACAAAATATGTATCAGTTTAGAAATCAGAACAGAAATAAATAAACTAAATACTGAAATGACAAAAGGGAATCAAGATTTACTCGATACATTTTTCAAATAAATTTGCAGAATATAAATCTGAATTGGAAAAGGCAGCTTCACAAAGAGGTGATGATCATGATACAGCATTAGATAACCTTAAAAAAGAAATTAATTCTAAAATAGATGACTTTAAAAAACAAATTCGAAATTGGATTAGTATTGTTGACAACCGTCACAATTTAAAGTATGCAGAATTAAGTAATATTACAAAAAAATTACAAGAAGATATTAATGAATTTAATGATCAAATTAAAAAAATAATAAATGATTTGGACTCTGTAGTTGAAATATCAGCTAAACAAGAAGAAGCAATTAAGATAATTAATGATCAAATTAAAAAAATAATAAATGATTTGGACTCTGTAGTTGAAATATCAGCTAAACAAGGAGAATCAATCACTGCTAATACCCAAGTAATTACTGCTAATACTAAAGCAATAACCGCTAATGTCGAAGAAATTACCACTAATACCCAAGAAATTACAAAAGTAAAAAATGTTTTCTTAAAACAAGAAACACAATTAGCTAGAACAAAGGCTACTGTTGACAATTTATCTGCTTCTGAAGTTGCTACAACAAAACGAGTTGATGATTTAGCTGAAATAATTCTTAAACTTAAAAAGAAAGACAAAAAAATAAAAGAAGAATTGGAAAAAGAAATAGAAAAATTAAGACCACGTGAAGTGTTTCTTTTTGAATATAACAGCGTTATTATGATGAATCAAAACCAGAGCCAACAAACTTTAAATCAACATAATATAATAACAATAAAAAAATATTTCGATAGTCAAGGTGTCTGGATATATTCAACATATAATAATATAGTTGGTAATGATGTGGTCTATTTTGATATGATTAATTTGGAATCTGGTAATGTCGTAGATTATAAAGATTTATAAAACACAAACCAAGAATATAAACTAGTTGTAACCGGATGTACTATTAAAAAATGTGTTTTCAGTCAAAAAAACCGGAATTTATATAATAGATATCAGGTTTTATTTAACAGCGACCGCACAGAAGGAAAAATGTAAAGTATCACATTTTCTTTTTAGGTGGTAGCAAGATGGTTTTACAGGTACATTTCCCCACGGGAGTGTAAATATAACACCCATAGTCGGTGAATTTGGGCCTGAAACGGATAGTATATGTTTATATCAGAAAAAAATTAAAATTTATTTAACAGAAAGGACAATGTTTGATATTCATCCTTATGACGATTCAACATATACAAAAGTATCATTTATACTTTTGTCGGATAGTTATATCAGATTCCACATATTGGAGGAATATATAAATTATAAAGAAAGTAAACTTTTGGATTAATCCCTAGTTTTAATTACTATGTGTACCCTAATAATATACTTACTAATTCAAAATAAGAACAAACACATTACATTTTATTAATAAAAATAATCTGCCAAAAGTTTGCCAAGTTGGCAGACATTGTCACATTGCTGCCACTTGGCAGAAAAATGGCAGGCTTTTGATTGGTTGAATTTGTGTTTGCCAACGTTCTGCCAAAATTTGTCAAGTTGGCAGCGACTGCCACATTGCTGCCACTTGGCAGGATTTTTGGCAAATATTGGTGGAAGTGTTTAAAATTATCTTAAATCATATTTTACTATAGGTTTTCAAAAGTACTATGAAAAGTTGTTTATTTTTGGTTTTAAATTGTCCGGCATTGGATTTTTTAGAATAGGGTCAAGGGGTCAGGGGGGGTCAAAATCGGGCTCGCACCCCCATATATATAACTACTGATGTATTTGGGAAAAAATGCCAAATGTAACGTAACTTATCATTAACTTTTCAGAACGCGCGACATCATGACGTAATCATGATGCGTCAGAATCACATGTCACATTGCAATCTCTCCGCCTAAAATATATCGATGCTACATCTACATTTACTAAGATTTACCCAAGGAACATACGTACAAAATTTGCGTTTGCGTTGGCCTAACGTCCGCTTTCGGAGCGGGAGGTCGAAGTTCGAATCCCGCCAGGCCGCCTGGCCTGCAAAGATAGGATTCAGGAGGTAATTCGCACAGAGAAAAAGGTGTCTCATAGTCCAAAATTGACTGGCCCTTTCAATAGGGGCGACAATATAATAAACAAAGCCTTATACAAAGAATAAAAACTGGCATGTGCGTGTTTTAACAATTGGGCCTATATGCCGAAGGATAAAGGAAGGATTTTTTTCAGCCAGAAACAGACACCCCTCACAAATACCTCCCAAAATTAATGTGACGAAATATTTGTGACATAATATAGGTGCTTTTATACAAAAATATAGTTGACTTAATAAAAACTAAATATTGCAAGGTTTTTGCATTTGCGAGAAGTTATTTCCGCTATTTTTATCTGTGAAGAGTATTCTAATATCAAACGCCATATAATTAAACATCCTAGCAATACTAAAATAACAGGATTCGTATTTTAAATGCATTTTCAACATACATGTCACCTTCCTCTACTATGCCATGAAACTGAAAACACATTACATTTTTACGTCTTCGATTTGTTCCGTAAAATCATCCAATTATGAAATAAACACAAATCTAAGAATAAAGGGATGATAAATAAGGTCACTACACTTCCGACTTACCTTGTTTATCCAAGATTAATAGGAAAAGTTAGGCGAAGACGCAACTTTTGTACCAACCATACACCTTGTATTTTATGTTGCGTATGTTGTCTTGCTTGTAAGTGTTTCTTTCCTTTTTCCCCTCACTACCCCATCGCCCCCTCACATCCTTTCACCTTGCATAAGCACTCCCTTGCTTTTGCACTCCCTCTCCTTTTACTTTGAGTAATAATTATGTTATCGTGCCTACCTTAATTTTGGCTGCCGGCCGTCCTTAGGCGGTGCCCGACTGTTGCTTTTTCCTTCTTATGTGTGTGCGCCAGTGTGTCTTGGACGGTTCTACACAGTATTGTTATATCTTACTTGTCTATTTGTTTATCTATATATGTTAGTTATGTGTATGTTTCTGTGTTTCGTACGTATGTGTCTGCGCTGCAGTGGTTTACGTTGAAGGGTAACTGTAATTAAGGAACGTAGCATTCTCTTTTGAATATTCATCCTTGTTCCACTTTCTCCCTGCATAAAATTAAAATGAATTTGTTGGATTTTTGAAGTATAATATTTTTCCGTTACAGCTTCTTTTTGTAGTGGGTCTACTATGCAAATGCATGGCTCTATAGCTGTGTTTGTGGTGCTCAGTGCTTTCGAGAAATCTACCCTTACCTTTTATCTTATGTTAAAAACAAATTAACAAAAAGAATTACGTTTTTGTTTTCATTTTCAAGTGACGTGAACGATCTTCATAGAACTATGGAAATTCTAGATTTTTATTTGTTCAACGCGTGTTTCTGAATGGTAATGTGCTGTGTCTGCACCTCTTATTTTTATTGTTGTAAGATAGGCGCATTATCACAATGCTGTATGTCACCGGAATCTGCCAGCTTCTTTTTGCACACAAAAAGAGTAAAGTAATGTGAACGTAAGTGTAACAAACACGATTTAAGGACTTGCGAACTTTGTTTTACGTAGGATGACATTGATGGCGCCGAGTTACGAGGACGCTAGCCGACAACAAATGGTTACCGGCCTCCAGATACACCGGTCTGTTGATTTGATGGAGATAAGTGTGAGAAAAGGATATATAACAGTATGTATTTTCATAATATATCGTTCTCTTATTACTGTACTGTTTATTTACAGGTAATGGTAAGAGTTATAAACTCTGTGTTACTGTTTAGTTTTAGAAAGTTAAAGTACAGTATAGAAAATTATAACTACATTAAAATTAATTTTGCCACTGTTCAGAAATAGACAATTATAACAGTGTGTTGCCATATATTTTCAAACAAACAGTTATAATAATTTCACGTCGCCGTAAATTTCAAGAGTTATTTCGGTGATTTACAAACATTTTAAGTCAAGGTTTTTAAAGTAAATTTTCAGTCTGTAAACATTAACTATATTTCAGACAGTATGTTACATTTTTAAAAGTAACAGATGTACGCTTCTGTGTATTTTATCCTATACAGTACTGAAATTAGAAAAACACTGGTTATATTTGCAAAGCTCAAAAGTTTGATAATTACGCAATTGTGACTTTGATTAGACTACAGCACGGGTTATGTACGTCTGGATGATCGGAACATTCCATCCAAATTTAAATGACATCTATCTAGCGGCCAAAAAAAACGAACACACAATTGAACAAACAGACTGAGGGACTGAACGTAAAAACTGTTTCACACCGCCGGAAGGGATACGTGTTATTTTATTGCTATAGCATTAAGCAAACCTTTTCTTCTAATGGTATTCCAAGAATTATGTTTGTATTTTTAGCTCCATCGGCGTTTTTGCGGGAAGAGTTCCGCAATGATGTTAGTAATTCTGATACAATTTATTCTGGCCACGGTGTGTGTAAGGAAGAATAAGAGAAAAGCAGCAGTAGATGTTTGAAAATATGAGGCATCCAGTCCTTCAGTAGAGCGGGAAAGAGTTTTCAAGACATTGAAATGTTTCATTAAAGGTTTCAGGTCGAACAGTGAACAATTTAACATGAATTTTTCATCATTTATTAACATGCGTAATTGAGGATTTAGATCACAAATGGTTTGATTGAGCTTGTTATATTTATTTTCTGTATTAGTTAGGCAACTTATTTCAAAATCTAAAACAATTTATAGTTGATGAAAAACGTAATGAATATGTATGCTAATTGGACTGAAAAAATGAATTAACCGACGATATAAAAGTTCATCTCTTTCAGATTTGTTAAAATAAAACAATTTCAGTATTAATCTACTTCTGAGACAATGTTGGATAAATGAAATAATAACCAAATAAACAATATCTTTTCAAATAAAAGAACAGATCGTAGATTTATTTACAATAATAACAATTTTATGGTAGAGCTAGTCCTCGTAATATTTTGAAATAAAATGTGGCTTTTATTTAAAAGAGACGTTCCAGCAAATAAAGGTATTGTGACAAAATGCCTCTGATACTCTTATTAGATCGTTCCTTAAAATTGCTGCCTTTTTACAAAACTGCTCTCGATAGGTGCTACGTAGTTCTTTTCCCTTTTATTATGCTGTTCAATTACTTACCGTACGTATTTAGGGTAAATTAAAACATTGATTGCATTCATATTTCGTTAAATCATTTATAATTCTTCTGTTTCTGTTGCTATTTCGTTGTTGAAAGCTTTATTTCAATAGGTATTAATAAACGCTTATTATTTGCATATATACGTACATGTATTATCAGTCAATGTCAAGACGGCGTTAATTAGAAATGAATGTAAGTATTTTTATCCAGTCAGTGGACATTTTACATTGTTATGTTCAGTAGCACTACGCATTTCCTAGAAGAACTTCCATTGGATAAGTATGTTGGCGCATGCGCAGACCAAGAAGCAAGTCAAAAGACTTGGCTTCACTTTAGGTCACAACCAGTTAAATAGTTTTCCCTATATATTCTATATAAAACTGACATTTTTTAAAGGGCTGGTTCCTTTAGTTTAGTTAGGCCTATAAGAAAAACTGTTTTTCTTTAATTGTCTCAATTTCTTTTGTATAGTACCAGTAGCATATTTGCATGAAAAATACCAAGATTCAGCTTGTTGAGATCAGTTTTCCAGGTTTTATGGCATTTTCAGTAACGCGGGTACCTGCGCCAATTTTCCTTCAAAATTGATGTCGCGACATATTTTTAATCAGTTCTTCTAGCCAGAGCTGGTTTTTACCCTATTTCATAAATTTTCACAATGATTTGCATGCAAATTACACACTAACACTTTGAAATATACCAAATGTCTCCTCTAAAAGGTATATATAGGCAAAATTTAGAGTGTAAATGTGCATTTTAAAAAAAAATACACCCCAAACAGTGAAAATGTGATTTTTTTGGTTTTTATCAATTTTTGCAGCAAAATTTCAATGAAATGCTCATTTTTTACCAAAATCTGACCAAACTAGTCCATTTATATCAATATCTAGACAAATCTCAATTTTTGCCCACATTTTCTTATAGGTCACAACCAGTTAAATAGTTTTCCCTATATATTCTTTATAAAACTGACATTTTTTAAAGAGCTACCAAACATAGCTAGACCCATTTCAGAGAACAAATCCTTACCTCATTTTAAAGAGTTATGATAAAACTGATATAAAATGAAGAGAAAAGTAGGGGTCATATATCTTCTAAGAGAGTTTTCTCTGGTCACATTTGCTTACTGTAAACTGACATCAAAATCACACTGCTGTGACCTGGAAGTACTACTCATACTACAGTTGAGATTCACTTCACCAAATACAACCTGCTCTCACATTGTTCCTACCAAAATGTCACAAATACATCCACAATGAAATTTAAACAGAAACTAGCTTTAATTTAGACCTATGTTGCCATGCCAAGTAAAAAATTAGTGTTCAAATACCTGGCACCTTAACGCGACTAGACCAGATGGCTCCCACGCTGGTTTCTTTAGTTTAGTTAGACCTTTAGATGAATCTCAGTTCGCAGTCAGAGTTCGAAGGAGACACATCGATAATAATTTTAAATTATTTAATTCATTATTTGTTGCACTAGTCAAGCTGGGACTTTGGGACGACAGTGCCAAGTAGACAATTTTAAAGCAAAAGAAAGGCATTTTTAGCTAGATATATTGAACGGCATAGGAGGCCCGGGTCGTGGTACTCTAGTGGCATTTTAAGAGTCTGTTGTGGCTTAATATACTAGTTGCACCAGGACTTTAGGCTGATATTCCTACAAAGAACAGATAAGGGCATTCTGTGTCTTTATTGGTCATGGAAGCCTGGGTCGTGGCATTCTGGTGGTTATTTTAGTTAGGCATTTTGCTGTAACCTTAGGGTTTACTATTTACTCTTGTAATTGTTTTATACATTGTAGTTCTTGGCATTTCAAGTATCTTTGATTATTCTTCTGATTCTTTTATAAGCTAATATTTTTCGAATCACTTAGCAGATAGCTTGAGGAAAATTTATTTAATAGTTATTGAGAATTTATAGGCATTTAACTACAAATATCAGTTTGACAAGCAGTCATTATGAAATTTATATATACGGCATTTTAGGTACTTTCATTTTAGTGTTATTGCATTCTGATACTTTTTCTTGTCTTTTTATGATATTAGTGTATTTTTATCTAGACCGCTCGGGATAAATAATAGCACCCACCGAAATTTGTTACAGTATCATTGTTACAGAGTAGTAGAAAATGAAGCTGCTTTATGTTCTATATAAAATAAACAGTCTTTCGAGAGCTTTCACATATAGCTATTATAAATAATAATTACTAACCTTATGTTCATAAATGACCTATAAACCACAAAAACACCATTAAAATAGGGGTCATTTTCTTATAAGAGAGATATTTTTGTCTGACAGGTCAACACTACGGTGCATCAGCTTCCAGACTGACAGCTAAAATATTGGTATGAACACATTTGTGCTTTATAAGGCTTCTTTAAATTTCTATCAGTGCAAAAACTGAAAATACTTCGTCCACAGTAAACTAGCGATTCTTGGATGATATGCAAGAAGTCCCAATGTGGTTTATGCCCGTATAAACGCACAAAAACAGCATTCAATTGTATATTTACAATTACTTGAAACAATAACATATTCTAGTTACGTAATGAATGTACCAATAAACTGTATCTGCGAAAAGGTTACACTTGATAACGATGTCTATAAAGAATTATTCAAAAGTCATAACTTAAGAAATGCTCGCTGAAACTTTACGATTATTGAGTAAATATAAAAGTTTTTGTAAGTCTTAGGTGCAATGAATGTAACGTAGGTATTGGTGAAGTATTCTTTTGTTACATAACCTAGATTAGTTTTTATTACTTCCGACAATTTTAAATGAGTTATATATAATTATTATACCTCACTTTTGTCTACAATGGGAAAATCCCATTACCCGAAAAGGAGATATTTTGACTATCAGAAACATTTTCAGTCTTTTTGACACGTGACCAAGCGAAAGTGACTGTCAGGTCATGTGACCGCGCTGATATTTTGAATGTCATATAAGGGCAAATAACTGCTTCAGGTTTTTAGCCATATGATTGCGTCCCTTGTACACAGTGTCATATTGTAATGACGTCGCTATTCAGTGTGTACACAACTGATTACCGCGCTAAAGATGAAACTGTTGAATTAAATGAACCAGAAACATTTTTAAAACTTTTTTATGTGTTTAGTTTTGTTCGGTATAATAAAATAAATACCATATGGCAGCGTGTGTGACATTGATATTGTCAACCCTCGGAACAGAATGTCACCACTCGGCTATCGCCTCGGGTGACATTCTGCCCTCGGGTTGACAATATCAATGTCACACACGCTGCCATATGGTATTTATATAATATGATATGGCAGCGTGTGTGACATTGATATTGTCAACCCGAGGACACAATGTCACCCGAGGCGGTTTCGAGGGTTGACAATATCAATGTCACACACGCTGCCATATAATATTTGTTTTATTATACCGAACAAAATTTAGTCATAAAAATGTTTAATTCATTTAATTTAACTTTCATCTTTAGCGCGATAATCGCCTGTGTACACATTGAATAGTAACGTCACTACTATATATGTACAAGGGAGGCAAGGATTTGGCTAAAAAATTGAAGCAGTTAATTGCCCTTATATGACATTCAAAATATCAGCGCGGACACATGACCTGGCAGTCACTTTCGCTTGGTCACGTGTCAGAAAGGTTGAAAATGTTTTCGATAGTCAAAATATATCTTTCTCGGGTAATGGGATTTTATCATTGCAGACAAAAGAGAGGTATAATAACATTGAATAGTGTATTGAAATTATAAGTTGACTGCTTTTCGCCACTACAATACCATGTACATACAATTGACATCAACTAATCACAGGGCGGGTGATCACGGGACTTTTGTTTATGATCACATTGTGTCCACCTTAATGGCTGCCCCCATGTACTAGAAGGTTTTATTTTTCATCGTATTTGAATATATTTTACCGACCATGTTCCAGCCAACAACTTTCCGGTTCCAACGATGTATTATTTTGCTATGTGGATGTTGCCGTCTTTCCATTTACCCTGCAGAGATTTTCGAAGCGGTGATTTTTCTCTTGAAATATTGTGGTCACATTGAGTCTAAAATTCCAAAAACACATTTTATGCATTTTAACAGGATTGTTGTTGGTAGAAATCGACTGAAGATGCACCGCAATCATGTATTTTGCTTCACATTTGACTTGAAAATGTTTATGCGTGTTTTCTACAATGTTCCAGGGATTCATGTCTGAATGGTCACATTGTGTACTGGTCACATTGTGTCCAATAAATTAAGGAAAATAATGTATATAGCAAGTAATTCCAATCTACTATATACTAATGAGGTTTTTTAAGTGTTTTTAGTAGTGTTGCAATTCATTAAAGGTATAAAAGTACTAAATAGGTAATCCAGCAGCACTTCGGGCTTGTCACATAGCGGCTGAAAGAAAAATAATAATTTTTTTCCCATTTCTTTTAACGTAAGCTAGTTCCTGTTTAACATCATTGTGGACCTATACTTGTCATTTTGTATCATTTTCAGGGATGCTTTGTGCATTTACAGACATGTAAATTGATTCCACATAAGATTGTGAAATATTCCTATTTTGTTGCTTAACAATTCTGACTAAACTTATACATTGTAACTTGTATTACGAACCTTTTGGTATTATTTTTAAACTGTCTTAATATATGACTTAACCAAAAATTAATAATAAGACATCCATTGCATTACATAATTATCTATCTGATGAGCATAATTGTGCCGAAAATAGTAAAATCAGTGTGCCATCAAGTGTAAAGTTCAACAAGTAATTATTATTTTTCAGTCACTGCAATACTGGAATGTGATATTTTCAACTAATTTCACTTTTAAAGACTTGAGCGTTGGTTCAAATACACCGCATAGGCGCACTATGCTAGTTGAAAATGCATTTTAAAGTATATCTATTTAATGGAACTGAAAATTCCAAGACCAGATACGTTGCTATCAAGCTCTTTTTAATATCGGACATTGTTTTGAGTATCATCTATAAATGAAATAAAACATTTTGTCATATTCAGATTTCTTTAACCAAACTTTGTATGCATGTCTTACTTTTTCATTTTCAGCTAACCTTATGTTTACTAAGCTCGCAGGTAAAAGGAAGAAATAAATCATGCATCAATCATTAAATAATGTATGTGGCTTTGTTATAGTAACATACTGTTTCTCAAAATTTAAAATCGTATCATAAATGGTGTCTGTAATGGGTGCACATTACTTATAAAGATAAGATTTTCACATTTGTTTCACTTCATAGTAATTTAACAGATGAAGGTAACGTATCTGATTAATGCTTTGGCGACAATATGTATTTGAATGCACTGACAATGAAAATTATGTAACAATGATGACGAATTTTGGTAGGTCATGCATGAAAACAGTTTGAAAATGAAACCAAAATATTCTAAATACAATGTAAAATAAGTTTAGTCAAGATTGTTGAGCGACACAAAATTAGGCAATTTTAACACTCTTACGTGGAATCAGTGTAATAAAGTTCATTTACTTTTCTATAAATGCAAAGTCTTCTAAAACAAATGGTACAAAATGTCAAGCATAGGTCCACAATGATGCAAAACAGGAACTAGCTTACAGAAAAAATGAAAATGACACTTTATCTTAGGAAATATAAATTATTTCCTTTCTTTTAGCCATTATGTGACAAGCCCGAAAGTGCTGCTGGATTACCTATTTAGTTCTTTTATGTAAACTTTTAATGAATTGTAACACTAAACACTTAAAAAAAACCTCATTATCATGTAGAAGATTAGAATTACTTGCTATATACACCATTTACTAAATTTATTGGACACAATGTGACCATGACATAATATGACCATTCAGACATGAATCCCTGGAACATTATAGAAAACACGCATAAACATTTACAAGTCGCGTGTGGAGCAAAATACATGATTGTGGTGCATTTTCAGTCGATTTCTACCAACAGCAAATCTGTTTAAATGCATAAAATGTGTTTCTTTTTTAATTTTGGACTCAATGTGACCACACTATTTTCAAGAGAAATGTCACCGCTTCGAAAATCTCTGCAGGGTAAATGGAAAAACGGCAACACTCACATAGCAAACTAATACATCGTTGGAACCGGAAAGTTGTTGGCTGGAACATGGTCGGTAAAATATATTGAATATGATGAAAAATTGTATAAAAATACAAAAAAAAAAAACTTCTAGTACATGGGGGCAGCCATTAAGGTGGACACAATGTGATCATAAACAAAAGTCACGTGATCACCCGCCCAGTAATCATACATATATGTTGATACGTGTATTGGTATATTTTCAGATGTCCACTTAAAATCATACCTTACCATGCGAATATATTTTCACTGTTGATTTTATGTCGTCGTTAATGTGAAATCCCATATATCAAATTTAATAAACATTTAATATTAGCAATGTGTTATTTGTGTTTCTAGTAATACCTTTTCCAACCTTCTTAATAAAAGTTACAGACAAAAACATTTGTAACATAATCGCCATTCCATTTACATGTATTTTCAAGGAGAAGAATTGCATAGTGCTACTTATGTCTGACTTTACACTAAACATTCGGTGTAAAGTGCTGAAAGAATATATATAAACTGCATACAAAAACAAAAATAGAAAACATTAAGGGAAATTACAAGCATTTATTTGAGTTATCCTGGCCATAACTCAAAAAGATCTGAATCGAATTATTTCAACCTTTTGTCTGCAATTATTCATGCTCCATCTCTGATAAATATGGGGAAGTTCGTAGTTACTTGCACAGATTCCAGGAACAATGGTTAGATTAACTGCCAACCATTACATAGCTATAACACTGTCTGTTGCAAATTGGTTCTAACCCGAAAACAAACAAATAAAAACACAGAAATCAGATTGTACATTGTAATCAAGACTTCAATCAAAAGACTTTTTTTACTTCAAAACTGACAACCTTTTTCACATACATTTCAAACATTGCAATTTCGGATCTAAGCAATTAGAGTGAGAAGAATCTGTCCAGGCATGTCTTTAAAAATTAGGTTTTATAAACCAATGAATGAACACCACGAGAGGATAACATTCTTATTACGTTTTGACCTTGAATGTAAAATAAACAATTTCTTATTTCATGTTTTATTTCAGCGGTTTGAACTGAAGTGAAAGTATGATTAAAAAAAACTTTACTACCAGATATTTCAATACTTCACTAAAACACATGAACACTAACATGTAAAGGTAATAAATATTTACTATTCCCTGTTGTGAAGTCCAACGGAAATATAGAAAAGCTGTTCATCAATATATTTGTCTTTTCGAGTGTCTGTCCCACAACAAGTTAAAACTTTCAGAGTCATGAAACCATTAAGAGCACAGCAGAAATTTACCTGTCGATTTGTTTTATTTGGCTGGCTTTTGGTATCATCTTAGCAGATTATAAACTTTACTGACATATACCTGTTGCTATTAGCATGCATATTTCTTATCCAATATTTCAAAATATGTCTCGAATTCTATAAGTAATTACTTCACATAGTAAATGTGGTCAATAATAATCGGAATTTCTAAAGTAATGAATTTCTTTAAAACTTCAACAACTGATCAATTTACACTTAACGTTTAGCCTTACATTTTGAGAAAAGAAATTCAAACAAATCATCGAAAGAAAGGATTGTTTCACTTGAACCGCATATAAAACATATATAAAATTGTCAGTTTACTTATATTTACATTGAATTCCGGAAAAGAACTTCATAAAGCGGTCATATTTGCGTTAAAAAACTCACCATTTCCAAAGAACAGTTACGTATCTTCGTTTTGATGCATTTGCAAAAGTTTTCAGCAATTGTTTAGTTTTATTTCTTTACAAATGACATTTGAATTTAAAGGGGGACAACTTTTTGAGAATATTTCAAATATCCATCGTACGGGACAGTAATGGTCAGGTAGATTGTTGGTAAAAGTTTTGTTAGTTTATAAAATATTTCTGTGTTTTGATAATATGCTCCTAAATTATGTTCACCGAGTGCTTAAAATCAAAACAAATACTCGGCTTTTTAACTGGCTATTACCAACCTATCACATACTCGCATACTAACTTCTGATTTAGGCAACTTTAAAGAATGCATTTTATGGTATTGCTGTCCAAAAAATAGTGTCTACACATTTACAAAACATTTTGAGAAATGTAATGAAAGTTACCTTTCATTATTTTTCAATCAAATTTGGAATGTAAAATAAAGTTTTATTTAAATATGGTACTTTATATAAGCTTTAATATAGGCTTCTATCTAGTCCAACTTGTGACGTAATAATCACCCCATCTTTAAAACTTTAACACTTTCTTAACCATTTTGTGCACTGTACCCTATAGTTAACATCTGTCCAGAAACATTTTAATTCATGTAATCATGGGTAAGTCTACAACTCTGCTACGACTGAATTCCTTCTTCTAAGTTTGTAACAATAGCACAAGCACATACAATCATGTCAGCATTAGAAAGATGTACGTTTTCTGGTTCCGACTTGACAGAATTCACTAATTTTAATGGTAGAATTCCTTGAATGATAGAAAACCGAGACTTCTTCAAGCCTCTATCACACTGAACTAACATTCGAACAGAAGCCAACTTATGGGATTTCTCCACTTGGTTGCGCAGATAGCTGCCTTTTTGTCTGCTTTTTGGTAAAAGTTTGGCTGAACTTTCTGTAGTCATGTCCTCTCGTACCATAAACAGCCGGTCAGCTAAAATCTGGTCACCTGGACGAAGAATCAACGGAGAGATGTATCCTGACTGCCTAGTTATTTGATTGTCTAAAACACGTCCTTCTCAACCTTTAGATAAAGTTGAGGTTGTTTTCGTCCTTCCCAACCTTTAGATAAAAGTAGAGGTTGTTTTTCACGAAAAACGTACGTCTTCCACCACTTGCCATGCAGAAATTATAAAAGGCCATAACTCCATGGAAATTAATCACTGAACCATAACATTCCAACGAGACATACAACTGGGCTTCGCAGCGGTAACTCCTGTGAATTTTGATGGCATTCCAAACAGTGGTATAAAAGTAGCACATATCAAAGAATTTGACAAACGATGGGTAATGACTCCGCAGAAAATCGTTTAATCAGTACACGATAATAATATGTACAATTACGTTTTTCGCTAATCACTCTTGAGGTTTGGTAAAATTCATCCTAATTGTATACAACAAGTAGTGTAAACACGGTAAAATATGACAGAATATAGGCCATAACTCTACTGATTATCACTAAACCAGAACATGCCAATGGTATGTATCACTTAGTTTTGCACCGGCTTGGTGACATTCTGCCCAATGGTGAAAGAGAAGTTTCCACATATCAACAAACACTACATGTGGAAGACATAAATAAGTAGCACACTACCATGTAGATTACATGCAACTAAAGATTTAACCCTGTATGTTTCTTAAAGTTAATGTAGCACCGTGCTCTTACTTTCAGTTTCTTTGGATTTTCAATTAATGTTTCGAAACAGTCAATGTTATTTGTTAGTTTCGGAAATTGACACATAAATGCTGATGATGTGGTTGCAAAAATGTCTCTTATTATAAATCTTATCCTGGAATTTAAAATTCTGACCCATTTCTAGACAGAATCGACCACAGTTCTCTTTCCAACCAAATACTTGCAGATTTGTCTCAATTTTAGAACTGTTCAAAGGAACTGGTCCTGATTAAAAATGCTTCCGGGATTTGCGGGTCTTAGTCCCTCGCTTGTAAACAGACGTGCTTCTAGAAATATTGCCCAGGTTACATATAGAATCTGTTTCAAGGATCATCTTCAAAAATTAGATTGGATGCAAACTTGGTTGTATTCTTTTCAAGTTCATTATTTGATTTATCCCTCTCTTCTGTAAGCTTTTTAACTCAGTACAGCATGTCCCACTCATTAGACTCTCCATTGCTATATATTCATACTCTGGATTACTAGCATGGCTTATGAATGCTGGGCAAAGTGACCACATCCCATGGTGGCAATGCTTTTTGATGAAACAGAATAATTTCTACAATCTTCATAAAGTGTATCAAGAAAAAAGTAAAACTGTGTCAACTGAGAAATGTTTGGTTAAAGATTGCTTTGTTGCCATGACAACTGTTAAGCGGCTTGAGAAGAACAGTCCTGATTATTCTGGCACTATAAAATTTAACTTTGTGAACTTTTCAAAATACATGCATGAAATACTCAGACTTCACTGTTGGATATACATCCTTATGTTAAGACATGACATGATAGCATTACCGTTAGAAAAAAAAATATTTACAAACAAAAACTACCTTTGTAGGCAGGATTTTTCCATAAATGGACATGATAGAAAACTGGAAACATTGCAGATTTTCTTATTCCTTGGCAAAATGTTATGTATTTTCTTTCAAGAATAAATCATGTTAATCCATGTTTATAACTCTGTGAAAGGACACTTCTTTTTTTATGAGCATAGCAAATATTTGCTGCAAAAAACTTATCTGTTGCCACGGCAACAAGGATTTTACTTTAAAGTTTTTTGTTTATGTAGAAGCATGTTTCTGGTTTATTATATATGTTTTATTTAAGCAAACTTTACTTTGTTAGTAAATATCTCTTATATGTTTTCATTGCATGAACAAGACACTATGTTCCTTAAGATGGCAGAGTTTTAATGCAGACAGGCATATCAGAAAATTATGTAGTTTGTTCAACGTAGCACCGGACATAATAAAAATGAAAGAAGAAAAGAAGAACGCAAGTAAATATATATAATAACAGACAAATTTAAATTTAAGTAACTTTTCTAAACCTATGGCTATGTGTGAGGAACATGTAAACTCATTCGCCGTAAAACGAAAAAAAAAAATGTTTGCTGAAGCAAAAATATTCCAGTGATTGTTGGAGAATTAAAAAAAACTGGTCGCTGGCAAAACTTTTTGGTCTAAATCTGCGCCTTTATTTATTAAGATTAGCATTTGATTTAACTTCAGACATGTAATAACATTGGGACTTAAATTCTTTCCGTTTCACGTTCTATCGTTCTTTTCTAAACATAAATGTTTAAACATATAATTATTTGTTGTGTTGTTTCCTTCGTTCTTTTTTCTTTGACATTTCCTTCTGGAACTCTTTCGACTTTTCTTTAATTTTATCTGGTACCTGTTCGTTCGTCGAGAGAAAATCTAGCTTTCTGGACATATAATCTTTGCCTGTAAATTTTCCCGATTTGAAATCCTCAAATTCTTTGCAAAGTATGAAATAGGTCACTTCCCAGTGCAAGAACTCGACTATAGGATCATAGTCATTATATATAACATCCAATCTATCAAGAACTATTTTCTCTGCCTCAGTTAGGTCATCAGCATTGCTGTTTAAATCATATTTGTGAGGAAGTCGTTCTAATATAGCATCTTCATTCGACTTTCGGACTTCCCGAGCCTTGGATTTTATATATTCAGGAACTCTAACATCCCTAATAAAACGTATTAATCTTGGTACATTATTAACCTCATGCTCCGGGTCAGACGTAAGCTTCTCCATATCTTCGTCAAGGTCATCCGCAATAATTCTCCAGTGCAGTGCTAAGACAGTTTCTGGATATGGTATATCATCATAAAGCGGTCTAAGATTTTGAAGAATTTTATATTCACATCGTGAGAGTTGAGTAACTGGTGTGTCCGTGTAATATTTTCTCTCGATGTCGTCTGATAAGATCTTTATGAATAGTTTCTTAATTATTGTGCCGTCTCTTCTCATTGTACGTGTTCCTTGAAATGAGATTTCATTCAGTTTAAAAAGAATATGTGGTTTTGGATGAAATTTGCAAGGATCTTTTAATTCTTCTTCGAGAGACTTCAAATACTCAGCATAAAATTCGAGTTTTAATTCTCGTATCACCTCTGGATGCTTGGCAGACGAAATATCAGTTAGGCTTGTCTCATTCAGTGCTCTTTTCTGAAATATAAATATGTTTTACAAGTATTACAGACATACTCAACTCTAAAGATAAGTCCCTGTCACTGATAGTTTTACAAATACATTAACAGAGTTAATTCGTCCTACTTGTAATACTATCATTTTACATAGATTTTAAGTTGTGCTTTTATTTAGCAGTCTATTATGTAGAAACCCAACTAAAGAACAGAATGGTTGGGCAAGTCAGATTTTGGCAAAATCATGCTTGTTGAAAATTACATACTGTTTGTTCAAATCAGTGACAAGGTTTTCACGAATATAATATTTTAGTCGTACACATTTAAATCTACGGCATATGTATGTAGCGCACACGCACGCACACTGCTTACCTCATCAACAGTTAAGTCAGCTAACTCCGTCCTATTTTTATATTTTTTCGACATGCTTGTAAGGATTTCATTCTTTATCTTGGTCTGTCTATCTTTACGCTTTTCTTTGTTTACTGGATCTATTTCAATTTCAATTTCTTCTTTAACTCTTTCGTAGAATTTATCCATTAGTTTGTTTTCATCTAAATACCTGTATGATAAATAAAACAACAAAGGAGGTAGAGGAGAAAAAAGTAAGAGTTACAAAACAAAAATATACATGCATATATAATAAGTACATGCATATTAATGCATGGTCCAGTGTCAAATGAGAATTTGTGAATTCCCACTGCAAACGTAAATAGTTATTGTAGACCTAATGTGTACCTGTTTTGATTGTCATACACTTCCGGCAGAAGAGCAGCTACGTCCCCACTTGCGTAGTCAATCATTTCTTGTGACAACGGTCTTTTAGCCCAGAAGTTGCCATCATTCTTGACGTATTCAAGCTGGATTTAAAAAATCAAAACGTGTTTTTTGTGTGATTTATTTACAGTCTCCAACATAAGACAGTAATGAAAAACGTAATTTAAATTGTTGATTATAGTTTTAATAAATATTGGTGTGCAGGCGTCTACTGTGTGGTCCAGTCGGTGTCATTACTTTCAATTCACTTATCATAATCAAACAGTGTTTGCTGTTGCCTAATATAGAATGGTTTCGTACAATTTCTTGTTTTTGTTGAGTTTAACGTCGTAACGACACAGTTAAAGGTCATATGGCGACTTTCCAGCTTTAATGGTGGATGAAGACCCCAGGTGCCCCTACGTGCATTATTTCATCACGGGCGGGCACCTGGGTAGAGCCCACTGACCTTCTGTAAGCCAGCTTGATGATGGCTTCCTCACATAAAGTATTCAACGTCCCAAGATGGGCTCGAACCCACATAGGTGAGGGACAAGTGATTTGAAAGCCACGGCCTTAACCACTTGGCCATGGAAGCCCCCTTTTACATGTTCTAGATATAAAAAAAATGAGACATGGATTACCTGTACATCATCCTTCCTCGCATATACCCCGGCTGCAGCCGAGTACATCTTGCATATTTCTTCCAACTTTTCTCGTGAAGGTAGCTTTCTACCTTTGTGTTCTTCAATCACCAAGTGAGCCACCTTGATGTGGAATATTCAGATATGTTATACAGCAATATAAAACTGTTACTTTTCTCATTAGATATTAAGTAAAAAAGGTATGTTATCCATTTATAAACACATTACAATATTAGCCCAAATAGTGCAAAACAGTATCTGACTACAACAAATGGTTTATGCATGAAGAACTAATACCTGTGTATCAAAAACATTTTCTAACTTGATTCCGAACTGATGGAAGAGAGCCGCACTATCCTCACTGCAAGAATGGATTACCTGAAATAAAAAGTAAAATATTGTTTTGAACGTTTACATATAAATGTAGAATATTCATTATGGGT
The DNA here is from genome assembly GCF_021730395.1 of Mercenaria mercenaria. NCBI lineage: Eukaryota > Metazoa > Mollusca > Bivalvia > Venerida > Veneridae > Mercenaria > Mercenaria mercenaria. The sequence continues at coordinate 67,709,062 of NC_069377.1, read as the reverse complement.
GCCCATTTCAGTTCCTCAGCATTTTCGGTTTCGATTTTGGTACTTTTTATGGATTTAATATGTGTTAGGGTAATACAATGGATAGCCCTTTTCTGTTATATTGGTTAGATATATATTCCGTCATACTAATTGCAGTGTAAATTGAAAAAAAAACAATTATAACGAACACATGACAAAGCATTGGCCTCAGCCAAAATATAGGATACATGTTTATTTGAACTGATGAATAATTCCTGTCCTTTTCCAAAAGAGTAAACCTCTGTATTATAAAACAGAGGACTAATATCGAGTTACCTTTACTATTTCTGAAGATGTCAATAAGCCATCGAGACCAGAATCCTTGAAGAAGCTTTTATCCTGTTCCTGTTCATTTTTCATGACGTCAAATAAATAAACAGTCCCATTTAAGGTGCCAATTTGAAGCAGTGTTAGAGGCCCGTCTTTACCAAGTTGCACTCCTTCACAATCCACAGCTAGCAACGTTTCCTGTTGAAGAATTCTCACAACCTCTTGACATTTTTGTTTCTCAGACGGAGAAAATAGGTTTGCTGAAGATGCCATAACGGTAAGAACCGTTTATATCAGAATCTGTAAAAGATTTTGCAGCTATAATGTACTATTTATGTTTTGTGATTTTGCTTTAGTGGCTGTATTAAATGAGTTTGAGTGGTACATCAGATTAAAATGGTGACTATTTTTCGGCGAACGCCGTCTAAATTCGTTTTCGTTACCTATGCCACGTGACTTCAGTTTGCAAATCAAACTACTTGATAACGCATTATAGATAATTTATCAAAATAGAAGATTTATGCAACACTCTGCCTGATTGGACGAGATTGTCAATTTCTTTCACTCTGTTTGTGCTACGCTGAGTGAAATGTAGACAAAGCGTTTATCCTAAACGACGCTGTTCACACTTTGGCTCGGTATATTTAGCAAGAATATTGATATATCTCAAAATGATAAGTAAGTTTAATAAATATGATAAAAACCTGTTCAAATACCAACATATATCAAATTAAAGAAAAAGCTGAATACGGTCTGCGTATCACATGAATAAGGGTGTGATAAGAGTCTTTTATGTAGAGAAGTGCTTTTTAAAAGATTTTCCTTGTTACAATTGTCGTCTGTATATGAACAGGTTTCTTGCTTTTGTGACTTATTCAGATTGCATATTAAAATGAGTACTTGTTTGCTTTGATATATTTGTTATAAATTATTTAACTGATTTATTATATATGAATATTTTCTTTAGTGTGGTATGCAAATATTGAACTCAGTTGAAATCTGTTTTATTATATATATGCTATATAATGACTGAATCTCAATACACTGAAATGAAGGTACGCTACATACAGTTTATCTATGTGATATGACTACGGTCAAACTTTGTTTATGAAACAGAAATATTGAAATAATTACAATTGTACGTTTTGCTTGACCATCACTTTTTTATAGGTGTGACGTCATTGTCCAAAGATTCATGAATAGCGAATATGCATTTGTTAAAACGGGATCAGTTGGCCTATTTTAGAAATAAATAAAAATAATAAATAAAAAAATCCTTTAATTGATTTTTTCTCATGTATTCTAATCAAACTTGATTTGTACCATCTTTACTAGGCCCGCAGCCAACTTTGTTCAGCTGGGACATTTGACCCCTTTTAGGGGCTGCTAGAGCTAACACTAGAAATGCCTTTATACAGCGTCTCATGAACAGCTTGATGGATCTTTGTCATACTTGGTCTGGAGCATCATTATAAGGTCCTCTTCCAAATTTATTTATATAGGAACTTGGGCCCTATTAGGGACCACTATAGCTAAAAGTAGATATGCCTTTCTCCGCATTAACCGCTAAAATGTAATAGATTTTTATCAAACTCGATGTGTAACAATATCGTAAGGTCTCCTGCTATTTTGTTACAAATGGGGATAGGGACCAATTTAGCAAAAAAAAATAAACACGTTTAATGACCTCTTCTCATGAACCGCTTCATGAATCTTCATCAAACTACTGTTGTAATTATTCGTCTAAGGATAAACGAAACAAAATTGCAACCCTACGAAACCTTTGCGAAAAATTAAAAGAGAACCATTTAAATTGTTAAAGTTCGGTGTTTAGTTTTGCAGTTGGAAAAATGTTACATGAAAGATGAATGTTAGATGAAAAATTCATAAACTTCTTTCCTTATTACAATTCGCCGACCATCATTTTTAAAGATATTTCTTGTTTATCGATACTTAATTCCTGTACCACAAATATCAAAAATTAAAAAGCAAGAAGCATAATGTAACCCTTTTTATCATGTGACTCATGATTGACTGGTCCAAGCTGAGTACTTCGATAGAGGGTGATTTTATTGTCGAAAAATATCTAATCAAGTTTTGTGTCACCTTAGCATTTACCCTCTCACGAAAGTAAAACAGTGTAGCATCTCAGCAAAGAAAAACCTTCCAAAATACTTCAAATTCAAATTTGGCATATATACTATATTTGATTAAACAAATATACTAAAAATGCGTCAAAAAAGTTAATAATTGTAAAAACTTTCCCCGTTCTACGCACAAATTCAATCAATAAATTTACGGAAAACAAGTTTTACCTACTTTATATGATAGGCAGTGGAACTGAAAATACCAGCTTCAAGTAGACACTACCTATTTTAAATATATGTGTAATTAACTGCATCAAAGTACAGAGTCTGAAAAAAAAAATGAAATATCATTTTCCGAAAAAGAGTTATTTGATCTGAGAAAATGATCATTGCTAAAATATTTGGAAAACAAATGGAGACAACACCGCTGTGACTTCATTGTAGGCTTAGGTTACTATTGACGTAGTATCTCATGCAAATCATGCACTTTTTTACCCCTAGGCACAAAAACATGCATAATTACTGCAGTCTGAAAAGAAAACTATGTAAAGATTTAGTCAATATAACCCTGGGGAATTTGTGACATTTGTTGTGATGAAATTCGTCAACAAACAGACGATTTAAAAAAAAAAATAATTCAAAACCCAGGTACAATATGTTGAAAATGCTACTGCTGGAAGAGAACAATCTCTGCTACCCATATATATGCGTCAAAGCATGGAAAAAATCTAGAAATATGAAAAAATCAAAGAAAACAATTTCAGCACTGTTAGATGTGATGTGGGAAATAAAGTTTTGCTGTCTTTTTTAATCAATATAATTATGTTCGTTTAATAGTTTGCTTGGAAGCAGTGGTCTAGCAGGTTACTAGCAGTAAATTAATACGTCAGAATTACTGATATGTCAGGATGACACCACCTTCTATCTAAAAGAGAAAATATAACTTAAATACAATAAAATGCACTGAATAATTTTGAAAAACAACAAAATTTTTACTCAACTTTCTAAACAAACATTTCACAAAAAATATATACAAGTTAGAAAGAGGCCAAAAAAAAACTGAAAAAGATGACAAATCAGCTTAATGAATATAGAGAATGAAGTTTTCAGTTTAAATAAAATGTACTTCGATGTATTTTTGTGACTCTGTGCTTGTATGACTATACCTTAAAAGAAATGAAATGTAAATTATTTACTACTATTAAATTAAAAGATGAAAATTTAAAATAATTGCTGCTAAAACAATAGAATTTATGTCACATAATTAAAAAATATTACTTACCAGTTAAGAGAAAAGTTACAATGAATTAAGTAAAACTCTCCGATTCAATATACAGCCAAATTTAAATAAAAAAAAAGATTAATATTTCAGTGTTGTTATATTTCTTTGTCTTTTTGGATCACAGAGTCCGCTCAATGTTCATAGGTAACAGAGTTCCGCTTAAGCCGGTGTTAGGGGCGTGAGGAGAGTTGCACTTTCCACTACCTCTCACGAACAGATTCAATCAAACCGAGTCTACTATTATATTGATTGCATTCTATGCTTCCAAAAGATCTTCCTAAAAGAGCTATATAGATGTTATCAGTCCAAAAGTTCCTTAGAGAGTGAAGAAATGGCTCAAAAATTCTACTGAGGTAAACTCTCCCAATAAAGAATGTAAAATACATTCTGATTGGTCAGCATCTTTCTGATAAGCCATTCAACATTCATCCTACGTGTCAGCTATATATGACCTTGCCAATGTTTATGTATAAACCTCTTTGTCAATAATCTAAAAATAGCTCAAGGTTCATAAATGAGAATAGCTAATGAAAACAAAGATATAAAAGGCAGTTTGCAGCAGTAAAGATAAACTGAAAGTACTGATGACTATGAAGTATACAAGCAATAATAAAGTATCATAAATGAATATATTGAACTGTATTAATTTGAAGAATGATCTATATAGATAAATCAGCAATCTTTAATAGACTAGCTGAATGCCCCTAATAGACTATCTAAAAGTCTTTGCTTTCTAAACTTAAAATACCATATTTTAAACATTTATAATAAAGAGTGTTAGATTATATAATTCAATCTACTGAAACTATGTATTATCTAACTTTATGTTGTAAAAATCCAACTTTACTATATTAGGAGGATCGAAACTTTATTGGGGTAAGTATAATGCTCTTTTCGGTCTATAAAAATAAATAACTAGTAAAAATCATCTCACTAGTCTAATCACATAATAAATGAATTTTCCAAAGCCGATTTAAGATGCCATTTCAAGGAGAAACGGCAAAGTAGAATGTTAAACTTTACCCCAGTTTCGACAATTATAAAGTTGATAGCCTCATTTCTTTGAAATTGTGCAAAACAAAGACAATATCTTTATGGATTAAATTCTTTAAACTTTCTCCTGTCATACTTCCATATCAAAATGTCTAAATCGTTGTTTTAGTGGAGATTTTTAAGTTTGAAAAACACCATATACACGAACAAAGGCGATGTTTCCTCCTGTTAAATGTTTTTTATGTTTCTCAGTAAGAATCGAGTATCAATACATTATGTTAAATATTGGACGTTTTTAAATGAGTTATCACTTTAACTCATCTGAAGAAACCCATATTGCAAAATCATGTTTCTTTTGCAAAAATAATATATGCCCTTCAATGTGATTGTACTTTAGCCGACAAAATGGTATGCGAAAAATTATGAGACAAATGTCTATGCAGACGGACCTGTACACCAGGCCAGGGTCCAGGGCCGGGCCGAGGGGTTCGTGCCCCCCCCCCCTCATACCCCCATCCCTCGGTTGGCTGAGAAGTTACCTATACTCATCAGACCCGACTATTTTCGCGAAGGAATAATATTTTCTCAATATTTAGACCAAGAAACGCACCAGAGGACACTATTCCATTCCTATACTTCAAAATTTTCCATGGAAGAGGCCCCTGATCCCCCTCCCCATCATCAAAAGGGGAGTATCCATTTCATTACCTCTCAATTAGACCTTCAAGCGCACCAGCTCCCACCATTTCCTGTCTGTATTTCATAAATTTCCAGGGGGAGAGCCCCCTAACCCCACTAAAATGAGAGGATAACCCCCACCAGTAAATGTCCTAGAGGCCACTATTTCATACCTGTATTTCAAAATTTTCCAGGGGGAGAACCCTGACCCCCATAACATGAACAGAGACCCCTCTCGTACCTACCCGCTTTCGGCGCTATGCGCCTCGGCGGTGACGTCTTCTTTCTAAACTAATGCACCCCATTCAAATATTTGTTGGTGTCCGGGCCCGCTGTACACTTAAAAACGGAAGACACAAAATTAATGTGAATCTATATTTACATCCTTGTAATATTTCGAAATAAATTGCACATTGCGGCCAAGTATTTATCATACTTTTGCAATAATGAATATACTAAATTCTGATATGTCAGTAAGGCAAACATGTTCAGTTCTTGAATTTTGTAGCAGTACAAAAACAAACAGTAGTAATTCATATCACCTATACTTATTTTCTAACGGTGTCACCCTTCTTCAAAGATGCTATGAAACATAAAAATAAAACAAGATTATAATGATAATGTTCTTACCATTATCCAGTATCTATATGGTAACCAAATCATTTATTAACTTCATATGATTTATACACAAATTCATAAACATTCAACATTTCAGCGAAACCGAAACAAGCTTATTTTCCAAAAATTGAACGTAACATTTATTATACCACTGCAGTTATTTATATCGATGTTGTCCGTATATTATCCTCGGGTAGATAACCAATAAATCGTAACAACTACATGAATATAAACATGGGATTTTTAAGTTGCTTATAGTGCCTTTATTCGTTTAAGTTGGAAAATAAAAATGGAAAAAATGGTAAAATTAATTTGATCTTCAAGTCACAAAAATAATTTAGACCTAAAGAAATTCTTTGTTACCAGTAACATGCTAAAAAAATTAGGGTAGGTAGGTCGGATTTTTTTTTTTTTTTTTGAATTTTTTTTTTAATTAAGGGAGACTTTTCGGAAATTATTTTTGTGTCAAAAAATGAATGCAAATAAAAAGATTATGCCTTTAGAGCATCAGTAAGTTGATTTTTAACATCACTGGCGATGTTTAAAGGATAAAAAGTGCAGTTTTGCAACTTTTTAACAAAAAGTTGAAAAAGATATTCTCCAAGGCCATAAAAACATTTAGGGTCGGGCCAAAAATTTAGGGTAGGTCGGGATACCGTAAACAAACAATTTCTTTTTTACGCCTTACGGACCTGTAGTTTGTGTTAGTTTTTTTTATTTTTTTGCTTGTATTGATCAATGGTATTTTGAAATACATGTACTTTGCAAATAACGACAACTGCCGGCCGAGGTTTTAATGACTCAGATGCGTGTCAAGAAGACAGAAATAAACGACTTAGATAGCGATGGTACCGACCTAATAAAATCTAGATGAAGATCCTAGAGAAGCATAGAGTGCCACCAAGCCAAATAATAGCAGACTCGGTTTGACTGAGTCAGTTCATGAGAGGTAGTGGAAAGCGCAACACCGTGCATGCCACCTAACACCGCTTTGAGAGGAACTCTTTAATTACATAGATATTGAATAGCTCCATGATCCCAAAGGACCAGAAAATATGAACTAAAACTTTCACAAAAGTCAACTGATAAAGTTTTTGTACTTCCTTGCGAATACAGCTGCCTTTTTACCTGCTTTGGTAAAAGTGTGTTTAACATTCTGCAGCCATGTCATCTTGTACCTTAAACAGCCGTTCAGCTAAAATCTGGTCATCTGGATGATGAACCATTGGGGAGAAGTATTCTGACTGCCTAGGTATTTGATTGTCTGAAACACGTCCTCCACAACTTTAAGAAACAATAGAGGTTGGTTTTCACGAAAAACGTTTGTCTTCCACAAGTTGCCATGCAGAAAATGTTAAATGCCATAAATCAAAGGCCATAACTCCAAGGCAAACCAATAAACCATGACATTCCAACGAGTCATACAACTGGGATTGGTAGTGGTGATTCCTTTGAAGTTTGGTAGAATTCCAACTTGGGGTATAAAAGAAGCAGAGACCAAAGAATTTGACAAACCACGGCTTATGACTCATCTGTAAATCATTTAATCAGCACATGATAATATTATGTACAAATACGCTTTTCACTAATTATTCTTGATGACTGGTAAAATCTATCCTAAGTGTATACAGCAAGTAGTGCAAACACTGTACAATATGACAAAACGTAGGCCATAACTCTGCAACCGGAACATGCCAATGATATGTATAACTAGGCTTTACGCCGACAAGTCCCGTAAGGTTTGGTGGAAATCTGCCCAATGACCAGTGTTAGAGAAGTTTCCCAGTACATGTAATAACAAACACTACATTTGGGAGACGTTAATAAATAGCACACAACAATGAAGGTTGCATACAACTAAAATTTTTACTATTATGTTTCTTTAAGTAAATGTAGTACTCTCCTCTGCCTTTCTGGTTCTTTGGATTTTCAGTTGATATTTTGAAACAGCCAATGGTTTTTATTAGTTTTAGGAAAATGACTCATAAATGCTGATGGTGTGGTTGCCAAAATTGTCTGTCTCTCTGGCCGCTGTATCATAAATCCTATCCTGGAATCAATAATTCTGAAACAGTATTCTAGACAGAATCGATCACAGTTGTCTTACCAACCCTAAACTTGCAGTTTTGTCACAATTTTAGAAGTGTTTAAAAGAACTGTACCTGATTAAAAATACTTCCGGGACTTACAGGTCTTAGTCCATAACTTGGAAATGATTACTTCTAAAAAACAGCCCAACACAATCAAGTATATAGAACATCTTCAAAAATTAAATTGGAATCAAACCGAGTCTGCATTTTTCACTGTTTGCCTTGTTCTCGGTGGTGGTTCCGAGGAATCTTTTTTCAGATTTTATTTACTTCACAACATCTCAGTGTTGTTATATTTTCTGGTTCTTCGGGATCATTGATTTCAACTCATTTAGATTTGAAAATTGAATACTGCTACGGTGCTAGGGGGCGTGGGCAGTGTTGCATTTTCCATTACTGCTCATGAACAGACTCAATCATACCAAGTGTGCATTTTTGACTGTTTGCCTTGTGTTTAAAAGAACTGGACCTGATTAAAAATACTTCCGGGACTTACAGGTCTTAGTCCATAACTTGGAAATGATTACTTCTAAAAAACAGCCCAACACAGTCAAGTATATCGAACATCTTCAAAAATTAAATTGGAATCAAACCGAGTCTGCATTTTTCACTGTTTGCCTTGTTCTCGGTGCTTCCGAGGGATCTATTTTTCAGGTTTTGTTGGATCTATTCATTTCATGTTTATGATCTAACTTACTTCTTTCTTCTCGTAAGCTATTTAACTCCAAGAACAGCATGTCCAACTCAGCGGACTCTGAAAGCAATTCCTTCCAGCTTTGGATCAGAACTGCTATATATTCATACTCTGGATTGTTATTGGTCTAGCAAAAATAGCTCTAATTAACAAAGTTGGTTAGCATACATTTGAAGGCTAGCATAGCCTGTAATTTCTCAACTTGTAACACTGTAGATGTCTTATGAATTTAGATACACTATATTTTAAAGCAATGTCACATGACACAAGTCATCTGGTTTTAGCCTTACGTAACAATTTTGTGAAAATTTGCTAGAGAAAACAAAATTTTCACATTTTTACTGGTACTGAGTTTTGGTCTTCCTTAACGCGTCTAAACCCCACAGTTTCCTTTACATAGGTTACTGACAGTTCCAAGACGGTGCTCCTATTTTCGATTTTTCTTTTTGTCCGTTTCATATTTTGTGTAGTGTATGTTGTCTTGTTTGTTGTTGGCGTTTCTTTCCTCAACCTCCCCCACCCCCACCCTACACCTCCATCGTCCCCGCCCCGTTGCATTTGTGCACCCTCTCCTTTGACTATGAGTGAGTTATCGTACCCTTCATATTTTTGGCCCCTGGGCAGTCCTTTGGCGATGCCTCAATGTGTTGTTTTATCCTGCTTGTTGGCTGTTTGTTAACGTGTGTACGTGTGTATGCGTGCTTGCGTGTGTTGGGTGGCGCCCACTATGTCGTATTTTCTTGCTTGTCGGTTTGTGTGTGTACGTGTGTATGCGTGTGCGTGTGTGTGTGTGTCCGTCCGTGCGTGCGTATGTGTGTGTGTGCCTTGTGTACGTGCGTGTTTGCTCAGCTGTGGTTTGCGGTGTAGGGAGACTGCGTTTGAGGAACGTTGCTTTACCTGTTCAATATTTGTCCTTGCTTCTTTTCCACTTCCCCCCAACACCCCCATCCTTTTATCTACCACTTATTCCCCTTTCTTGTATTTTGCTTATAACTGAAGTGTGCATGTTGTTGGATTATTTATGCACCCAATCCTCTGTAGTCTTCCGTTGCAGTTTATTTTTGTTGCGAGCCTATTTTGCGATGCATGCTCTATGGCTGTGTTCTGGGTGCAATGTGCTACAAATATATCTACCCTTACCTTTGATATTTTTTTGCTGTTGACACCTGTTAAGGAATCCAAGACTGATGATGTTGATTAAATCAAATTTGTTGCTGGTTAAATCAACTTTGACTCTTTTAAATTATATCCCCAGTTAGGTTATTCAAGAGCTGACAGTGTAATTTCCAAACAATTGCCATAAATGAAAGTGAAAGAAGAATTGTAAAAAAATGATAAACACTATCTATTTCAAAAACAGATAAATGTTTGTCCGTTTTCATTGATAAGTATTTTAGACTTCATAACTTTTGATAAAGTCATTGTCCACAAAATTAGAACATGTGAATGGAATTACCCGGACAGTCTATTTTTAATAACACTGAAACTGATAGAGCTTCAATTTCTCAAATGATACTTTTCTCCATTTTTATGGCATTCATATTAGATAAATTAATAATAACCAGATGTGTGTCCATAGGGCATTTGTGCCCCCCGCCCCGCCCCCCCCCCCCCCCACACACACACACTTTCTGTCATTGGTTTCATGATCCTAGGTGAGATATTTGTAAGGTATATGCATGTTGAAGGAAACAATATATTCTACTGACCATTCTGATGAAATTATGTCTATGGAATAGAACTTTCACTGATATCTTTAGAGCAAGTAACTACAAATTGCACAAACAAGGTCATGTATCCAACTCTCATGATCTGAAAAGAATTCAAACTAAAGATTTGTATCAACTAAGAAATTTGTGGTAAAAAGTGCTTTGTTGCCATGACAACTGTGAAGCGGCTTGAGAAGAACCAATTTGACTAAAGTACATCTCCTATTACGCTACACATAGGATCTGAGAACGACCTATTCATAGCCTCGTTCTGACGACCCTTTCGCTAGCCAATCAGAGCTTAACTTACAACATTTTGCAAATCTACCTGTAGCCTTGACTTTTGATATTTACAATTCTTATGTCGTAACGTGTCAGATAGCCGGTTAGCTCAGTCGGTAGGCCACTTGCTTTGTAAACGAGGGGTCCCGGGTTCGAGCCCTGGAATGACTGCACATTTTTCTTACTCTTTGACATTCGAACAAGTCGTCTGATTGGTTAAAATAAAAATAGCAATACTGGAAATCCAAAATATACAGAAGACGTATGTGAATGGGTCGTTCTCAGATCTTCGTTTAGAAGATCAAGTACTTAAGTCAGATTGGAGAAGAACTGTCTTGATTATTCTGGCACTACAAAAAATAACTTTTTGAACTTTTCAAAACTATATGCATGAAATACTAAGACTTCCCTCTTGGATATTCATCCTTGTGATTAGACATGGCATGACAGCATTACCTTTGGACACTTTTTTTCACAAGCAAAAGCTGTCTTTGTAGGCAGGATTTTTCCGAAAGAAAACTGGAACCATTGCAGATTTTCTTATTCCTTGGCAAAATTTGTATTTTATTTCAAGAATAAATCATGTTACTACATGTTGTTTATAACTGTGTGAAAGTACATTTCTTTTTGCATGAACTTAGCAAATATAGCTCACATTTGCTGCAAAAACTTGTTTGTTGCCGCGGTAACATGAATTTAACTTTAAGTTTTTGGATTATGTCACAGACAGACCAAATTCGTCTTTACAGGTTTTTGTCAGCTTAAAATGATAGCTAAGTGCACCTATTTACTAAATATATTTATGTTTTTCTTCCTGTCCATGTGAAAACAGAAATATCTGATATTTAAAAAATGACCTTCTAAAAATATCTGATGCAAAATAAACAACTCCTGTATTGACAGTTTTTCATTGATTTTGGGATTTCTACAATTATAGCCTATATCATAAGTCTCCGCGGCTTAATAAATTCAATAGAGTAAAGAGTACGTTTACTCTACTTTCAACACTTAGAAAGAGCCTATGCTTTCTTTTGTCTTTTAGTTAATTCAAAATCCAAGCCTAGCCAAGAGTCGAAAACTCATGAAAAGGTTCTGAGTGAAAGAGAATGACATGCTCTTTATGATAAGCTAACCAAAACCATACCAAAAATTGATCTGAAAGAAGTTATTAAAGATTTTATAATGTAAACAAAACCTGTTTAATATTTACCATCAATAATTTCCGCTCATGAATGCACTCATTTTAGTTGATAGTTGTTGAAATAATAGTAAATGAGAGGCCCCCGCAAAAACCTTTTTTTAACTTGTTTAATTTGTAAATTGATGTGAATTTCTTAAGGTACCTGCTTACATTGTAACATTAAATACATCAACTGATAATTTGTTTAATGTAGCGGACCCGTAATGAAAATCAACAAATTACGAATTCTCTGTATGATATTTTGGCACTTTTCGTAGTTACGGAAAGCATAGAGCCTGTTGAACTACAGTCACATCCTGAGAATATCGAATTGCTTACAAATACATAATCACACGGAGTGTAATTATGGACCAACTACCATAAAATGTTAAACTTAAGTTTGATGACAGTGACCCTTTGTGTTACACTATTTGTAGCAGAGTACTCCTGAACAGTCGGAGATATGATGCTTCAAAATGAGTAAAGCGTAAGAAATGCTTTCAAAATGATTAATTGAAGTGATGAATATAACAAGAGTCAGCCTGTGGTGTTACACATATGCGATACCAATTTCTTTTTGTAATATTTTGGTGTTGGATATTTATACATTTTTATATAAAATTGTGTATGAACTAAGTTATTGAGTACAATAAATAACTTAAGCTTAAAACCAAAACTTAAATATCTGAGGTAACATTTCTTAAAGTCATAAAAATGTCTTGAATATATAACTCAAACATTTTTCTTATTTTGATGCTTAACTAAAATTTCTAGCAGGGCTTCAGCACAACTTATAAAATAACTATGAGAAAAGTGTGCATGTTGTATATCTAATACGAAGAGATTTAAATAAATGTAGGTCAAATTTTGTCTGCCTGATCAGTTGTTGGGAAAAAGGACCTATTTAGTTTTTCCTTCACTTTAGACCACTGTCAGTAAACTGGTCAATTCAGAGTTGTTCCCCTTAGATCTTCTTAGGTAGGTACCATCTGTACTTATGTAGACAGCATGTTTCTTGTTTACTATATATGTTGTATTTGGTCAAACTATACTTTGTGAGTAAATATCTCTTATATGTAAACATTGCATCAACAAAGCGCTATGTTCCTTTAGATGGCAGAGTGGTAATGTGGACAGGCATATCAGGAAACTATGTTGTTTGTTCAATGGGTTGTCGCGTCGTGTTTTGTGTCGGTCGTCTACTCTTCAGGTCGACGCCTGACATATAGAGAATAACAGGCTACTGTCTTTTGATATCAATGTTATCAGGTCGAGGCTGATATGGGCTGGAAGGGGTGAGGGAACCGATAACATTGATATCAAAAGACAGTAGCTTGTTATTCTATTTTATCATGCAACTACTATGCAAAGTGCCTGATATCACTTGCCTGATATTTTATTTTGTTATCAGGTCATTGACCTGATATCAAAATAAAGCTCCTCCCATACTGACGAACTAGTTTTTACATCAGTTTCCTTCTAGGCAGTTTGTATGAGTTTCATGATAATAGAGAATAACAGGCTACTGTCTTTTGATATCAATGTTATCAGGTCGAGGCTGATATAGGCTGGAAGGGGTGAGGGAACCGAATAAGTATATCATACATTGTCAAGTGTATTGTAAACCTTTCCAAGAATTGATCCATGTAAACATTGTGATGTCATGATGAACGTTTCACAATGACGTCATTCAGTGCTATTGTCTGTGTAATAAAATTAGAGACAACCATATTCAAGGAAATTTGTTGAGATTACAGAATCTATTTAGAAAAAAAGTTGTGCAACATCGAAACTGGACTCTGTAATAAAATTCACTCTGGAAGGAAACTTATGTCACTTATCTTTTTTCTGTTTTTTTTTCTGTCCAAATGATCAGCATTTGCATACGAAAGTTGGTGGGGAAAGGAATTTACATTATCACAGCAGTTTCGCCATAGTCCGTCAATATGGGAGGAGCTTAATTTTGATATCAGGTCAAGGACCTGATAACAAATAAAATATCAGGTAAGTGATATCAGGCACTTTGCATAGTAGTTGCATGATAAATGATCGAAACTTGACACGACGCACAATAATTCGACGCGAAGTCGTGTCGTATTTTCGTCTGCCGTATCCTGTACCGAGCTTCGTGTCGCATAGTCATGCATCGCGTCATGCCTTGTTTCGTTTTGTCACGCATCATATCGCATGTCGACAATATGAAACGACGATAATACGACATGACATCGCGACATAAATGTCGCACATCATTTCACATTGTGGTGCGTCGCTTTGCATTGTCAGTGCATCATATCGTATCGTATATGTCGTGTGTTCCACGATACTGTCTATCTTTTCACAATCGTGAAACTATTCTTGCTTGACATCGTATTGATAATGTTATTATATCTCTAAAAAGTCAGTTTAAATCTCTTAAGTTGTTTAGGCCAATTGCTTGTATTTCCTGTGAACAAATCGTCAGAAATAGAATTAACTTCATCGAAGAAGATTAAATTTAATCCTAGCACTGGGTCATGTTTCCACACTCTTGACATTACCCTTTCTTGGAATCCTGATTTGCAACTGAATTCTGGTCTACTAAACCTTTGTGATTTTCAGGAAGAATATCTTCTATCTTTGCATCAAAACTAGCATGTATTATGTTCTAATACGACCTGTGAAGTTCCGAGAACGATGCCTCTCAAAAAGGAGGCCTGCAACTGTGTTTGTATGGGTCTATACATAGACTGAAGTACACAATACTTATTTTTACACGATTTTCATTCTTTATTTGCATATATGCGTGTCTGTGAAAGCAATCTGACATTGTTTTTAACTTGATAAATACTTGGAAGGGACTTAGAAGCTTAAGGAGATAACTTTGTTTATAAAGCATGAAATGTTTGATGGAACCCGTTCTAGATCAAAATGAACTACTAACAATATTTCTTATATGAAAACATTTATAATATGTAAGCACATACTGTACAAGTATTGAATTCAACAAAACAAGCAAGGTTTTTATTCAACAGCCTCACAAAACATAGGTGAAGTAGTACTTATCATCATGCCATTAGTTCGACAAATATCAAGTAAATGATAATATAATGTAAAGCTTAGCACGTTATACTGTATAATGATAAATATCTGCTATTTATTCAATAAATGTCAAGTAAATGTAAATTAATACGTATCACGTAAAAACGGTATAATGATAAATGTCTCTCTTGATTAGAAAGGGATCTTCCATTAGTTTTAGGTTTTTGTAAATAAAGTGTTGTGACATTTTTCATGTCACATAATAAAAATGAAAGCTGAAGCAAATATATTCCAGTGATTGCTGGAGAATTAAAGAACAGGACACCGACATAACTTTCTGGTCTAAAGCTGCACCTTTATCTATTAGCATCTGATTTAACTTCAGACAAATAGCAATGGGACTTAAATTATTTCCGTTTCACGTTCTATGTTTAAACACATAATTATTTGTTGCGATGTTTCCTTCGTTATTTTCTCTTTGACATTTTTTTCTGAAACTCTTTCGACTTTTCCTTAATTTTATCTGGTACCTGTTCGTTCGTCGAGAGAAAATCTAGCTTTCTGGACATATAATCTTTGCCTGTAAATTTTCTCGATTTGAAATCCTCAAATTCTTTGCAAAGTATAAAATAGGTCGCTTCCCAGTGCAAATACTCGACTATGGGATCATACTCATTATCTATAACATCGAGTCTATCAAGAACTATTTTCTCTGACTCAGTTAGATCCTCAGCACTGCTGTTTAAATCATATTTGTGAGGAAGTCGTTCTAATGTAGCATCTTCATTTAACTTTCGGACTTCCCGAGCCTTGGATTTTATATATTCAGGAACTCTAACATCCCTAATAAAACGTATTAATCTTGGTACATTATTAACCTCATGCTCCGGGTCAGACGTTAGCTTCTCCATATCTTCGTCAAGGTCATCCGCAATAATTCTCCAGTGTAGTGCTAAGACAGTTTCTGGATATGGTGTATTATCATAAAGCGGTCTAAGATTTTGAAGAAATTGATATTCACATCGTGAGAGTTGAGTAATGGGTGTGTCTGCATAATACTTTCTCTCAATGTCGTCTGCTACGATCTTCATAAATATATTCTTAACTCTTGTGCCGTCTCTTCTCATTGTACGTGTTCCTTGATTAGTGATTTCATTCAGTTTAAAAATCGTATACGGTTTTGGATGAAATTTGCTTGGATCATTCAATTCTTCCTCGAGAGACTTCAAAAACACCGCACAAGATTCGAGTTTTAATTCTCGTATCACCTCTGGATATTTGGCAGACGAAATATCAATCAGACTTGTGAGACTCAGTGCTCTTTTCTGAAATGCAAATATATTTTACAAGTATAACAGACAAATCTTAAAAGAAAGACCCTGTCACAATTCCTCCTTCATTTTACATAGATTCAAAATTGTGCTTTTATTTTAGTAGTCTATTATATAGAAACCCAACTAAAGAACATAATGGTGGGCAAGTTATGTCTTGACAAAATCGTGTTTGTTGAAAAATACACAATGTTTGATCAGTTAAATCTGTATCAAGGTTTACGCGAATAAAATAATCGTACTTTGGTGGCATATTTCTGCCACGAGATAGCTAGGTAGCTAATACTTAAAACATTATCTTGATAAAGCGAAGTTTTCTGGAAAGATTATCTTAATAGTGGAAGGTTTCATGGAAATATTATTGCGATAATTTACATTATTTTCTCGACACTTCTTGTGACCAGAACTGCCATTTACTTTTAGAAATTACCTCAATATTTCGAAATTTTCTGAAAAGTTTATCGCAATAGCCTAATGTTTTCTGGAAAAAAAACATATCGACAAGAAATAATTTAATGCGATAATGTTTTCAGAAATATGCACAACTTGGGCGGAAAGTTTGAAATATTATCGTGATAGTTACCGAGCATCTCGTGGCAGTTCTAAGCATTAACGCAAAATTTTACGTTAAAATATTTTCAGGAAATGAATAAAAATATCTAGAAAATATTATTTAATGCTGAAATGTTTTCAGAAAAAAATGCGCACATTTCCTGAAAAGTGATAGCTATCCAGCTATATCGTGGCAGAACTATGCCACCATATCGTACACAGTTAAATCTACACTTTTTAAATGCATCATACTAAAATTGCACACGCACACCACATACCTCATCAACAGTTAAGTCAGCTAACTGGGTCCCATTTTTATATTTTTCCGACATGCTTGTAAGGATTTTATTCTTTATCTTGGTCTGTCTATCTTTACGCTTTTCTTTCTTTACTGGATATATTTCAAGTTCAATTTCTTCTTTAACTCTATCGTAGAATTTATCCATTAGTTTGTTTTCTTCTAAATACCTGTATGATAGATAAAACCTGTATGATAGATAAAATAGAAAAGTCACTGTGGAACACCACATATCGCCAAACACGACAAAAACGAAACTATTTCAGGCTTGGTTTGATTGAGCCTGTTCATAAACAACGGAGGAGGCCAAAAAAGTAATAATTATAAACTAAATATACATACATATATAATACATACATGCATACTAATGCAGTGGACCAGTGACGAATGATAATTTGTGAATTCCCGCTGCAAATAAATATTTATTGAAGATCTAATGTTTACCTGTTTTGGCCGACATACACTTCCGGCAAAAGTGCAGCTACGTCCCTACTTGCGTAGTCAATCATTTCTTGTGTCAACGGTCTTTTAGCCCAGAAGTTGCCTTCATTCTTTACATATTTAAGCTGGATTTTAGATATAAAAATGTCAGCTTTTGTGTGATTTATTGACAGTCTCCAACAAAAGACAATAATGGAAAAACTTGATTATTTATATAATAAATGTTGTTGTGCAGATGTCTATGGTTTGGTTTCCGTTCGATGTCATTACTTTCAGTTCACCTTTTATAATTCAGCCGTGTTTGTTGTTGCCAAATATAAACTGGTTTCGTGCAATGGTCCAAGGTGTCCCTCCGTGCATTATTTCATCACGGACAGGCACCTGGCTAGAACCACCGACCTTCCGTAAGCCAGCTGAATGTTTTCCTTACATGAAGTATTCAACGCCCGAGTGAGGCTCGAACACACATAGGTGAGAGGCAATTGATTTGAAGTCAGCGACCTTAACCACCCGGTCACGGAGGCGCTCCTTACATTTTCTAGAATTAAAAAGGAATTTAGACATGCGTTACCTGTACATCATCCTTCCTGGCATATACCCCGTCTGCAGTCGAGTACATCTTGCATATTTCTTCCAACTTTTCTCGTGAAGGTAACTTTCTGTCTTTGTGTTCTTTAATCACCATGTGAGCCACCTTAACGTGAAATATTCAGATATGTTATACAGCAATATAAAACTGTCATTTTACGATTTGTAAATGGTCATCAATTTATTTCTTTTTAGATGTTAAATAAAAAAGCTTGTGTTATCCATTTGTAAATATTTCACAATATCAGTCCAAATAGAGCAAAACAGTATCTGATTACAACAATGGTTTATAAATGAATAAATACCTGTGTATCAAAAACATTTTCTAACTTGATTCCGAACTGATGGAAGAGAGCCGCACTATCCTCACTGCAAGAATGGATTACCTGAAAAGAAAAGAAAAACATTGTTTTGAACATTTATATATAGATGTAGAATATTCATTTTGGGTGCCCATTTCAGGTCCTCATCATTTTCGGTTTCGATTTCGGAACATTTCATGGATTTTTCATAGGATAAGATAATTCAATGGATAACCCTTTTCTATAATATTGGTTAAATATATATTTTGTCATACTAATTGCAGTAAGAAATGAAAAAAAAAATTATAATGAACACTCGATAAAGCATTGGCCTCAGCCAAATTATAGGATACATGTTTATTTTGACCTGATAAAACATCCCTGTCCCTTTCCAAAAGGGTGAAACCTCTGTATGATAAAACGATAAAACAGAGGACTAATATTGAGTTACCTTTACTATTTCTGAAGAGGTTAATAAGCCATCTAGACCAGAATCCTTGAAGAAGCTTTTATCCTGTTCCTGATCATTTTTCATGACGTCAAATAAATAAACAGTTCCATTTAAGGTGCCAATTTGAAGCAGTGTTAGAGGTCCGTCTTTACCAAGTTGCAATCCTTCACAATCAACAGCTAGCAACGTTTCCTGCTGAAGAATTCTTACAACCTCTTGACATTTTTGTTTCTCAGACGGAGAAAATAGGTTTGCTGAAGATGCCATAACGGTAAGAACCGTTTATATCAGATTCTGTAAAATAAATTGTAACCTTAATGTATTTTTATGTTGAATGATATTGTTTTTCAGACATTGCAGCCGCGTTTTACAGTTATCAGACCAATTATTTTCTATCGTCTCTGAATGTCATCAACATCACTTAATAGCTCGGTCGAATGGTCTTTTAAAGTGTTATTATTTTAACTGGCACTTTCTTTTCATGTTTTTTTTTGGTTAAGACTGAAGCTATTGATCCCTGCAATATATTGGTGCTGCCTAACCCTATCTGTTGTCACGGACGGGCAGGAAATACACTTAAAAACGTTATTGGAACAGTATCTGCTCGAAGGCTGAATTCATCAAATCATGCAGCTGTCCAACCGCCTAATCGCTAATGATTGCTATTTACAATATTTACTTCAGTTGATTGTTCGGATATTTAAGAATGCACCAGGGAATGCCCCAAATTTTACAAAACCAAACCAAGTGTCGCCAATACAATAGAAATCTATAATATTTCAGTTCAAAAAAGAAAGATCGGGTATGACAGATACTATTCAAATAAGTAGTTATTTCATTTAATAGGCCGTTAATGCAATATGATTTACTGCATTTATTCGATGTGTTATTGAGTTATTGGAAACGAAGAAAGATTAAATCCTGACAATATTACTGGGATATTATCATATACTGATTACAGGTCCGTCCCAAAATTTACCTACATTGCGATTGGTATCATAATTTTTCGCATATCCTTATGTCGGCTAAATCAGGATTACGCTGAAACGCATAAATTATTTTTGCAAAAAGACGAGATTTTGCTTTAGTGACTGTTTTAGACGAGTTTAATTGGTACATCACATTAAAATGGTGAATGCTTTGTTTTTTTATCGATCCTTAATTCCTGTATCAGAAACATCAAAAAATAAATAGCAGAGAGCATGATGTAACCCTTTTTATCATGTTGGCATTAATGCTATATTTGACTGAAATAAATATACAAATGTACTAAAAATGCGTCAAAAAGTTAATAATTGTAAAAACCTGTTTTCCCGTTCTTTGCGCAAATTCAATTTAAACATTTACGGAAAACGCAAGTATCAAAACAGGTTTTACCTACTTTATATGATCTTATCCATTAGTGGGGTTAGTAAACACAAATAACTGGTAAAATCACCTCACTAGCCTTATCACGTAATAAATGAAGTTTCCAAAGTCGATTTAAAATCCTGAAAAGAAGTCATTTTAAGAAAAAACGAGGAAGTTAAATGTTAAATTTTACGCCAATTTCGACAGTTATAAAGTTTATAGCCACATTGCAAAACAAAGACAATATCTTCATGAATTATATTCATCGATCTTTCTCCTGTCATCCTTATAAGTCATATGTCTAATTAATAAATTATGTTAAATACGTACACTTAAAAACGAATGTTACAAAATTCATATGAAACTACGTCTGCTTTAAATTATACATCCTAGTAATACTTCGAAATAAATCGCACATTGCGGCCAAGTATTTTTCATATTTTTTGCATTTCTTAATATACTAACTTCTGATATGTTAGTAAGGCAAACATGTTTAGTTCTGAAACAGACAGTAATAATTTATATCATTTACCCTATAGTTATTTTCTAGCGTTGTTGCCTGCTGTGAAACATAAAAAATAAAACAAGATTACAATGATAATGTTCTTACTTTTATCCAGTATCTATATGATCACTTCTTATGATTTATACGCAAATATATATACATTTAACATTTCAGCGAAACCGAAACAAGCTCATTTCCCAAAAATTGGACGTAACACTGATACCATTGCAGTTATTTATATCGATGTTGTACAAATAAAATCATAAATCATCGCCGGGTAACCTTGTAATACGCAGCAACTATATGGATATAAACATGGGATTTTTAAAGTTGCTTATAGTGTCTTTATTCGTTTAAACACCAGGGTAAAAGTATAAAAGGCAGACAAGCTCAGAAAATGTCTACTTTTCAGCTGAACACAGTGCTGTGAACAACAGAAAACTGATACATTTTTTTCTAAATATCTCTACTTTTATTGAACTTTATTTTTTGAAATTTGGAACATATGTTCTCTAGTATGACAGAATTCAGTGTGTAAAATTTTGTAAATTTTTATCAAGTAATTACTGCCTTTCTGAAAAAAAGTTTTTAGTTGTCTGCTAGAAATTCAAATTTACCTCTACTTGCTAAAGCCAGCCCACATAAAGGTTATGACCTCCCTTTCAGCCAATAACAGAATAGGGAAGTTTACATCAGTAACATCTTTATCTGACAGATGGGGGAGATGAAAAAATAACTCCAAATTCAGCATTTAGATAAAGAAAAGAAAAAAAATCTTATGACTAGTTTACTATAAACCAGTAGATTTATTAATCCATAAATGATATCACTTTCTGATTTATTCATAATGTTTGAAGAAAATTAATCACATTATTACATATTTACATTTGTTCCATTCAATTACCAAGATGTATATAATCGCATATCCTGTATTGGCACAAATCAGTATTAGCTGAAACCATAAATTGTTAGATAAAAGATGATTTTTCTAGTGACTTTCAGACATTTAATTGGTACCACATTAGGTGAATGGTTTTTTTGACTTACTTCAGTATGACTATTCAAAAAAAACAAATGTAACCTTATCAGTGAAACTGTATATTTGTGAAAAATGTTACAATGTATAAAAATGCGTCACAAAAGTATAATGTATGTTTTCGGTTCTGGCAAATTAATACATTTACGGAAAAATTAGACAGGTTTTATTACTTTATATGATTACCCATACTTTAGTAAAAATAACTGGTATCTACTGCCTTATCAGTAATAACTGAAGTTAAACATTAAAATCCTGAAGATATTTAAGACAACGAGGAGTTAATGTTTTTACGCCATTTCGACAGTTTTAAATGTTTACACATTGCGAAACAAAGACATAGTCTTCAAAATTTCACATCTTCTCGTGTATCTTTAAATAAGTCAATTGTCAAACTTTATTATGTAATACGACACTTATAAAAGTTATTTACGAAATTCAAAAATATCTGCTTTAAATTATACATGTAATATTCGTAATAAGCACATTGCAATATTTTCATATTTTTGCATTTTTATATATATGAAATCTGATCTTTTGTCAATGGCAACATGTATTAGTTCTGACAAAGACAGTAATTTAATCATTTTAACTATATTTTTTCTACGTTGTTCCTGTGTAAACTAAAATAAAACAATGTAAATGATATGTTCGTTACCTTGTCAGATCTAATAGGTCCTTTTTATTTAGTAGCAGTATTATACAATTTACTTTCAGGAACGAAAAATATTTCCAAAAATTGAACGTACCTGATTACCATTGCAGTATTTAAGTTCGTGTGTTATATCAACATAATCAGTCAGGTAACCTGCTACGCTCAAATATGATTAAATGGATTTTTACAAGGCATATCAGTGTTGACGGTCGTTTAAGTTTGGAAAACATAGCAGAAGTCGAAGGGATTAATATCTAAGTCTTTCAAGTCACAAAAAATGATTAATTGACTTGTAGTTTGTGTTAGTTTTTTTGTGTAAATAAACGGTAGTTTAAAATACATACTTTGCAATTAACGACAACTCTCGGCTATGTTTTAATTAATCAGGTGCTTGTCAAGACTAAAAGGAACGTTTTAGATAGAGATGGTACCGGCCTTATAAAATCTAGATGAAAATCCTAGAGAAGCATATAATGCAAAATTTTGACTGAGCCAGTTCATAAGACGCAATGGAAAGCGCAACACCGATCACGCCCCCCCCCCCCCCCCCCCCCCAGCACCGCTTTAAGCGGAATGCTGTAATAAAGATAACTGCAATAAAGATTGCTGTTACGATAGTTAATAAAATCTAGATGAAGATCTTTTGGAAGCATAGAATGAATGCATTTAATCGAATTCATAGCAAACACGTACGTTTTCTGTCCATGCCCCACTAGAACAAGTTTAAGTGGAATATTTAGACTATGTAAGGGAAACAACTCTGAATTGACCAGAAAACTGAAGTCGACATAAAAATATTTATCAAAAGTGAAAGAAAAACTAAATAGTCTCTTTTACCAACAACAGATCAGTCACCCAAAATGTGACCTTAATTTATTGAAAACTCTTTGTAATCTATATAGAAAATGCAATCCTTTGTCATGGCTTACACTTAACAGTTATTTTATAAGTCGTGCTAAGGCTCTGCTAGAAAATTTAGTAGTACATCAAAATTAACCTTAGTCCGAGCATCTAACCATTGTGGAAACGACTTTTGTATTCAAACTTCACCTGGCGCAGATGTACAGATGTTCATACGAGCTTAATATCAAGACTTTAAAAATTCGATGGTAAAGTACGGACCAGTTACGGCATTTGCATATCATGTTTTCCCGCTTTAAATTGCTCAAATCTATGTATGCAAGTACTATCTGAACTACTTCATACTCCTCAGCGGGGGCGGGAGTGGGGGCGGGGGCGGGGGCGGGGGCTTCGTGACCAAGTGATCAAGGTCATTGACTCTAACCACTTGCCCCTCACTTCTGAAGGTCCCATCCCTTATCGGGTCGTCTTTTAAGAAAGTAATCAAGCTGGCTTGATGAAGGTCGTTGGAGCTCGTCCCGTGCCTTACACAATGCCCGGAGAGGTACCTTGCGCTAAAACTAGATAGTCTCCATTAGATCTCAATAGTATTTGTATGAACACAACAAAAACGAAAATAATCAAACTCCAGGCCAAGGACCTAAATATCTGTCTTCTTCATTATCCTATGATATTGCAAGGTGATTTTATGACTTACGGGCAGTATTTACTAATTAAGTAAAACTAAGACTAATCGATTGAAAAAAATCGATAAATCTACAGTAAGAAGAAAGTAAAACAAATTATTTTAGATCGGCAGAAAGATAAATGTGTGCACTTTATCTTAGCGAAGTCAATCGCAATTAGTAATTGCCTTCATCTGCTTTGCTCAATTTGAACTACTTCTTACTGGGTATGTTTTTTTATAACATTCCTAAATATGTATGCAGACAACACAGACTTGCTTGTATAATTGTTTGGACCTTATATGCTTTTATGTATGCTTTTGACAACATTCACAAAACAGTATGCAGACAACGCAGACATACTTGTTCAAGGGTTTGGACCATGTATGCTTTTGATAAAATTCACAAAACTATGTAGACAATGCAGACATACCTATACAATGTTTTGGACCATGTATGCTTTGATAACACTCCCAAAAACTGTAGACAACGCAGACATGCTTCTATAATAGTTTGGACAGTGTGTGCTTTTGATAACATTCCCAAAACTGTATGCAGACAACGCAGATATACTTGTACAATGGTTTAGACCGTGTATGTTTGTGACCCGCCCGCTTAGCTCAGTAGGAGAGCGCAGATCTACGGACCGCGGGGTGGTGAGTTAGATCCCCGGGCGGGGGATATCTTCTTCATGACGACTTGATAAAAGACATTGTGTCTGAAATCATTCGTCCTCCACCTCCGATTCATGTAGGGAAGTTGGCAGTTACTTGCGGAGAACAGGTTTGTACTGGTATCGAATCCAGGAACACTGGTTAGCTTTAACTGCCCGCCTTTACATAACTGAAATATTGTTGAAAAACGGCGTCAAACCCAAAACAAACAAACAAACAATGTATGATTTTGATAACATTCTAAAAAAACTACAGACAACGCAGATATGCTTGTATAATGGTTTGAATCGTGTATTTTTTTTTTTTTTAATTTATATTGTTGGGTTTAACGTCGCACCGACACAACCATAGGTCATATGGCGACTTTCCAGCTTTGATGGTTGAGGAAGACCCCAGGTGCCCCTCCGTGCATTATTTCATCACGAGCGGGCACCTGGGTAGAACAACCGGCCTTCCGTAAGCCAGCTGGATCGCTTTCTCACATGAAGAATTCAACGCCCCGAGTGAGGCTCGAACCCACATCGATAAGGGGCAAGTGATTTGAAGTCAGCGACCTTAACCATTTTCTTTCCGCTCCATTTCCCTTTCAAGTGTCTGTATATCTATGATTGTCAATGTACGTGAAGGGAAAAGCAATTAATGGTGTCTAACGTCAATCAAATAATTCTGGAAGAAATTAAGAGGAAAAAAGAATGGAGTTATTACATATACACAGGTTAACCAGTAAACGAAAGCATTTGGCATCTTATTGAAAATATCTGCACAACATAAAGATTCTCCCATTTACACTCTCAACTTAGTATTTAGTTACAAAAGTGAAAATCAAAGAAAATGTGAATAAATTATTTTCACGAAGTCGCATGCAGGATTCGAACCCCAGCATGGCCGTCCATTTAATGTAATGATCAAATTTAAAGCAAGTGGTCTATTCACTGCATCAACGCGGGTCCTAAGTAGGGAATTATCCGCAGTCCTTTATATATCGAAACTTTAACAGCTGGATAATTACTCAAAAGTTTAGCTACATATATTGGAAATTTTGAGGAGCCGAAATCTATAAATAGAATGGGCTCCAAGACCGAGTGGTTAGCGTTCTCGCCTACGAATCAAGCAACCCGAGTTCGATTCTGCTGTGGTGACTTCGTTTTATTACTTTTTCTTTCTTTCTGTGAACATCGTTTGCGCTTTTGTCTTAAAGCTAAGGATATCAATTCAAACGGTCAGAGTAATTCGCACTGATCTAAATGGGCAAAATGGAATAATTATTATTCACTTCATACAACTATCAAATCGCAGCTGAATTATTAAAACCATTTAAAACAAAAATGTAGAATCCTAGCGGATAATTTTTAAAAACTAAAAGTAAGTTTGAATTGTTGTCATAACACTGTATGTAAATTACATAAAATATTACATATTATTTTTAAAAATTTGTATTCATTTTGAACATGTTACTGCGGCAGAAATACGTTTGAAAATCAGTTTGAAGAACATACAACATCAAAAATGTACCACTGATTCCAGCTTATACCACTAAAAAGGATTAATAAATTGTATAAAGACCGAATGAATAGCACTTTGTTCTTCATTTATATATGCTGACGATTGGGATAATGTATATGTTGTTTTTTTAACATAAAACAAACAGAGCATAAAATATGATATAAATTATGATATGTACTAGTACAATATTGTCATCAATAGAGAGATGTATATCTAAATATATATCTATATATAAAAATGTCACAGTAGTATCCGAAGTGTTGTTTTATTTATCTGGAGGTCCCTATGATAATTAATATCCACTAATTAAGTAAAATGAATATCAAGTAATAACGTTCTGCAGAAAGGCTCAACATAAATTCTCTTTCATACCAATACAACAAATCTGCGACAATGGGTGCACAATTTGTTTCCATTGGAATACAAATGACTTTTCGGTAAACTGCATTCCCACACTCGAGGTAAACGTTGTTCAACAAGAGAGTCATGATGACCCTGAATCGCTCACCTGAGTATATTGAACCACATGTTTCAAATGGCAAACTGGTGCTAAAATATTAGAAAGTAGATCAGTAGGTCACATTTATGGTCACTGAAAGACAGTTTAAAGATTGGTGTGCAAAACTGTACATGTCATCCAAATTTAAAGGCTGGATCTTGAACCGGAGTGGTCACAAGCAAAAGTTTATGCACGGATACACGGATGTCGTAGACCTACTGACCTAGATTTTGACCGCAGCTGACCCAGTTTCGAACTTGACCTAGATATCATCAAGATGAATATTCAGACCAACTTTCATACAGATCCCATGAAAAATATCGCCTCTAGAGAGGTCACAAGGTTTTTCTATTATTTGACCTACTGACCTAGTTTTTGATGGCACGTGATCCAGTTTCAAATTTGAACT
The DNA here is from genome assembly GCF_021730395.1 of Mercenaria mercenaria. Classification (NCBI taxonomy): domain Eukaryota; kingdom Metazoa; phylum Mollusca; class Bivalvia; order Venerida; family Veneridae; genus Mercenaria; species Mercenaria mercenaria. The sequence goes on along the minus strand of NC_069377.1, from coordinate 67,682,023 downwards.
AGATATCATCAAAGTGAACATTCTGATCAATTTTCATGAAGATCTATTGAAAAGTATGAACTCTAGAGAGGTCACAAGGTTTTCTATTTTTAGACCTACTGACCTAGTTTTAGATCGCACGTAACCCAGTTTTGAACTTGACCTAGATATGATCAAGGTGAACATTCTGACTAATTTTCATGAAGATCCATTGAAAAGTATGGCCTCTAGGGAGGTCACAAGGTTTTTGAGTCGGCTAAAGGCTGAAAGCCTTTTGACGAGTCCTTGCTGTTCAGCGATTCTCTAAATGGACCGAATAACACGTGAAGGGATGTAGTTCCATTAGATTTCTCAAACTTCAAACAGTTCACTGCATGAATGAAGTTAAGTTGTGTCAATTCCCTTTGCTATGACCAATATACGATGTAATCTGTCATATTTATGACTTGTAATTGTGCAATACTCGAATGTAACTCATTAAGCATAAATGTGCATTTTAAGAATTGCGCAGGCTTACAAAGCTTGGGTAACATCCAGCGAAAGACAAAAAATAGTTCCACAGGGCTCCAGATAATCCAGATAAGATGCGTATTAGCGTAAATTACGTATAGAAATAATGCAAATACGCATGTCTAGTAATTTCTAAGCGTATAAAAACGTATATAAAATTACAGAAACGCACACAATGCTTTTTTAAAAACAAAATCTGAATCGTCTGGATGCGTTAGGTAACATAGCCGATCAGTCTTAATTCTCCAACATTGAACGTAAACACGCATCGTATGATTTCTATAAACTTTGCGTGGGTTGAATTTTGCAGTCAGTAAACGGATAAATTATCGGAAGAAGAAGCTCTTACTGGTTTGTTTAGTTACTACTGATATTAAAAATGATTTTAATTCTTATTTTTCGAGAAATAAACAAGTCGGCGAAACATTAAATTGTATTTTCTTGTAGTTTTTGAAATCGAAAGTAGATCGTCTATGTTTGGCTGCTTTCACGAAACGAAACAACTTTTTTATGAAAAGATTTAAATAAGAGGTAATTTAACCGTAAACTTCAATGTCAGATACTGCCAATTGCTGCTAAATGTCTTCGTATCATCACAATTGGTAAAATATATTGTTGAAACTGGAGAAAAGTGTAATCGTATCCGGATATAATATTTTGGCTAAATATCGAGCTGTGTTATGAAATTTTAAGAAAAAAACTAAAAACAAACTGAAACTGGTAGACTATACTGTCAGTACATCAATCATTAGCCGACTCAGGCCTTTGATTCTATTTTTAGACCTACTGACCTAGCTTTGGACCGCACATGACCCAGTTTCGAACTTGACCTAGATATCATCAAGATGAACATTCTGACCAACTTTCATAAAGATCACATGAAAAATGTGAGCTCTAGAGTGGACACAAGCAAAGGTTTACGGACGCACGGATGACGGACGCCGCGCGATCACAAAAGCTCACCTTGTCACTTTGTGACAGGTGAGCTAATAAAAAGGAAAGGGTTTTACAAACTTCATCACAGGTTCGCATGATATAATTGTTAACAATGCAACTTTTTTTAAAAAAAGAAAAAGCTTAAGCGAAATTGCATGCAAGAAACATAACATTCACACTTTGCTTCCTTTTTTTAAGAGTAAAACATGGTAAAACGCTTGATGAGAAGCACTTTCCTTGGATGACATCTATTCTTATTTCGGTAAACTGACTTTTGAGATCATACGAGCAATGGATCCAATAACAGTAAGTATTGCCTTAGCAGGTCGCTTTTCAATGTTTCATAAATTCGACCGATATTTCGTCTATTACGTTGTTACCCAACATCATGACGACTGTGAGGAAAACAGCTGAAAGACCAGCTCATTCACCCCTTTTTATCCTCTTATATAAAGAATTAAGGATGTTCTCTAATGTGTCACCTGTTTTTTGCAGGTAAAAGGATTTTTCGAGTCTTTTAGATATTGATATGATGGAAACAATAAAATGCATAAATTTTGCTACTCTTTATGTCTATTCAAAATGGTCTATTATAAATTGAACAACTCTCGTATAATACATATATTCAAGGAAAAGTAGAAATGGCACTTAAATCTTGAACGGCATTCACTGTTTGGAAAATTGCAAATAAATTACATGGTCTTTTTATTGTGGTCGACAATTGCGCTAATAAAGAAATTATCAGAACTGAACATTGAGTGTTTTTTCTTCTCTTTATCCCCGTTCTTTTCTTTTTCTTTTGCAAAAACATTATTTGACAGAATCACGTTAAAGAGGAGTAATTGTTTGTATTCCTTTCATGTTAAGAGGTATATTGTCAGTTCATATTATAAATATCTTAAGAAGTTTTAGTTATTTTTAGTCCACTATTTTTGCTTCAAAATCAGGACATTTCAGAGTTCTCAACAAATTGTTTTGAACCAAGTACATATTTCTTTATAAAAGCAGGTATATTTAACTTGAAAAATCAGGGTTCCACAAACTAACTAAATTTTGTGAAACCCTGTGTTTTTGTTTTTTTTTTCAAGTTAAAACCAAAACAGTGATAAAAATTAAGTTGAAATGTACATTTTATAGATTTGCTTTTATTTTGTTTTGGGAGGTAGAGTACGTATGTCGTTCTGGTTGACAATACAATGTAGGACAGACAGACGTTCAATTTCTTAGCTTATTATATAAAAAAAAAGATAACCATAACATTGTCATTTATGTCTTCATAAAAAATAACAACGTACATAACAGGTAATTAAAAATAATTTATCAGTATAACGAACGTCATTCGACTATCTACTAATTATCAATTATATTCATTATGTCAAAAAATCTTTCTCTCAATATTTTGTGATGGAATAAATAGTCTACAATATAATTTTATGTGGCGCTCTGATATTATTGGGGTTTTACTGGTCATTAACTTACTAAAAACAATAATTTCAAAAGTAATTGGCATATTACTGTTTATTGGTATCATTACCAAAGTAGGTAAAGGATTATCTTGGGTAAGAAGTTTTGCTATAAACCATTTTCGTCTCGTAAGTGTCATAAATCAGTCAGCAAGGGTACGTAATTTGTCAGTAAATCATCGATTATAAGAATTTACTGAATTTCCCTTGTTTTAGTTATGATGTGAATAATTCGTGTATCATTAAAATGTTAAAACGGTAATAGTGTCAGATTGTTTTTAATTAAGTTTTAAAAAACGACAGATATAGTATCCATGTCGAGCTAATAGGGCTTTGAAGACATTTATGGAGATTCTTCATTCATTTAGGTGCATATTCGAAATACCTTTTACTAAGTGAACACCAGACGCAGTATTTTCAAGAATAGCGAGATAGGTGGGAAATGAATGACGGTTTCATATCAAACAAGAAATTTTCTTTTTTCACGTCATTACAATGGTCTTAACCAACATTTCAATTTCACGTGCACATGTGTTTATGTTTGAAAAAGCAAATGAGTTCACAGAATTTTCTTTTACATTTATCTATGAAAAGAGGTGTATATTTGTATATCTTTGTAAGAAATTGTATCCATCTAATTCTTAAAACTTGTTTTCAGATCCTTTACATCGTTTTGATTGTAAAAGTTATTGTATGTATTTATGTACATGATATATTTAGTAAATACTGTTTAAACTAATTCTTAATTCTTAATACATATCAAAAGACATCTTTGCTATTTTATTCTATGTTAGAGTGTTGATTCGCACACAAGTATTTGAAGGTCTCGTTGTTTGAAATAATACTGTTAACGTAAAACAACGAAGACAATACTGTTTTCTTCTCGCGAAAATGAATGAAATCAAACGTTTCGAAGTTGAGAGAAGGGAGTGCAACGCACCGTGGACGAAGTAAAAAACGTTAAGGTAATAACATATGAAACATATTTGCAGCCTTATACACAACTCTGATATATACATACATTCACTTAATGATTCTACATGTATAAGATATGTATTTTTCATTATAAAAATTTCTTAAATTTGTTGCCATGTAATTGTTTAGTATTTTGAATTTGCTGCAGCTGGTCTCAAAGAAAACATATCATAGACAACAACGTCACCGCGTCCTCTCGACGATAACGGGCATTAAAAATATTATTTAGCTTCACCATATCAAATAATATTCGAAGAGTTATCACGTCATTCTAAGAATTATTTCAGTTACAATACGCTGGACATCTTTGGCTGTTTCTGGAAAATATTTATACAGGATTGATATCAACTATAGATAAGCATGCACCATTGCGCACAAAAACCATTATTCAGAAACCAACTTGTCCCTGGTATATACAAGAACTTCATGATGCTAAACATTTAAGGCGCAAGTTGGAACAGAAATGGCGCACATCAAGACTGACAACATACCACCAGCTTTACGGAGAAAAGTGTGCAACAGTAAATAGGTTACTTAAAAAGGCAAAAATACATTTCTGCTCGGATAAGGTAGAATCTTGCCAAAAAGATTCAAAGAGTCTTTTTAAAAATCACAAAGCATCTGTTAGGTGCTACAAATGACATCACTTTACCAAAAGCTGCATCTTCCAAACAACTCGCACAATACTTAGTGACTCTTTCATAAACAAAATAGACAAAATACGGACAGACATAGTATCCTGCTTTGTATCTGACATTTCTGACGACACTGAAACACAACCACCAATGGAGGACTGCCTAAACAGTTTTACTCCAGCTACACCAGAAGAAGTGAATAATGTTATTCAGGCATCTCCATGTAAGTCGTGTGAATTAGACCCAATACCAACTTGGCTTTTAAAGACATGCCTTGATGAGCTCCTTCCAGCTTTGACAAAAATTATCAATACATCACTGGAAACCGCATATGTTCCAAAAGAATTCAAAAAGTCCCATGTAAGACCTCTTTTGAAAAAAAACAGACCTTGATTCTAACGAACTAAAGAACTACAGGCCTGTATCAAACATACCTTTTGTCTCAAAAATGCTGGAAAAGGTAGTAGATAAACGCATTGAGTGCCACCTGACTTCGAAGTACCTACATGAAGAGCACCCAGTCTGCATACAGAAAGCATCACTCGACAGAAACTGCACTTCTCAAAGTTCAAAATGACATTCTTCAATCTCTGGATCAAAACGAAATCACAATTTTAGTAATGCTTGACTTATCAGCTGCGTTTGATACTATCGACCATGAAACGTTGCTAAAACGCTTGGAAAAGGACTTCGGGATCATTGGCAAACCACTAGAGTGAATGACTTCTTATCTGAATGACCGCTACCAAACAGTCTCAGTAAATGGCAAACTGTCTACCCCAGTCCACATGAAATACCGTGTACCACAAGGATCTGTCCTAGGACCGAAAAACTACATCATGTACACAAACCCAGTTGGTTCAATCTGCAGAAGCCATTGACTAAATAATCACTTCTATGCTGATGACTTACAAATATACTTGTCGTTTAAGCCAAAAAATATTTCCTACCAACATGAAGCCCTATCTCGAATTGAGATCTGTCTCAACGACATAGTCTCTTGGATGCACCTGAACATGCTGAAGCTCAATACTGACAAAACTGAGGTCATTTTGTTTCACAAAAATCACACAAAAAGTAGGACCCTCTCGGATTAAACCATCAATTTGTGTAAAGAATCTCGGTGCTAGAATGGATTCAAACATGGTCATGACAGCATGTTAACTCTCTATGTAGAGCTAGTTATACACAACTTCGGCAAATATGCCACATTAGGCAGTGCATCACAGCTGATGCTACCAAGTCCCTTGTGAACTCTCTGGTTACATCGAAAGTAGACTACTGTAACTCGCTGCTGTATGGAATTTCCAAAGACACACTGCAAAAACTTCAATGTGTACAAAACACAGCGGCCCGCATCATAACCAAGACTCCGCGATACAATCACATCACGTCGGTCTTGAAGGAGTTGCATTGGCTATCTGTTCAGCACCGAATTGAGTTCAAAATCTTGACACTTACATACAAAGCCATGCACAATGAATCTCCCAAGTACATTGTCGGTATGCTGGACATGTACAAGCCCCGTAGAGACTTAAGGTCGGCAAATGGCCCGGTGTCTTTTGTTGTACCGAGGAGTCGAACAGTCAAGTATGGTGACAGACGTTTCAAGGTTGCAGCTCCAAAGCTTTGGAATGCCCTCTCAGCAAGCATCAGAGATTCAAGCTCCATGTCCGCATTAAAAAAAATCTTTGAAAACGCATCTCTTTCACACATGTTATATAAAATAACCAAATCTGAAATACTGTTGAAAATGGCGTTAAACCAAAAACAAACAAACCAGGACAGGTTTGTTTCGTGTTGAGAAAGGAATTGCTCTCCTTTAGTAGTGTATGTAATGTAATTTAACGTTGAACATAATTTATGGATGACCTTGTTTTAATTACTATTCCTTTTAATCTTTTACCAATATATTTACATGTTTACATATGTATGTATGTATTCTTTATGTCTATGTAAAGCACTTTTGAACGCACATATTTTGTATGAAAAGAGCTCTATATAAATGTGATATAATAATAATAACAATAATAATAATAATAACGCAAGGTTATTCTTTCATACACATTCTGAGTTGTTACCTTGGAGACCTTTTTATATAAGAGTAAGTGTTGTCCAATGAGAAGATAGAAGGAGGGACTTGGTTGAAGTATATATTTACATTTACCATTTTTCTACACATTGTATGTGGTGACTTTTTGTAGAATAGTTTACCAACAGCCTAGAGAATTTAATATTCAAACTATCGGGTTCTAATTTTAGCAGGTAAGCATATAGTTTAATTCGTTTTTATTTAAACGGTTATTACCAACGCCTATTATTATTATTATTATTATTTCTATTATTATTACTATTATTATTATTATTACATTTGTATTATTATTATTTTTTTATTATTTTTATAAAGAGGATAATATATTTGGCTATAGGCGAGTCTGACACAATGGTCAATAAGATTTAAAGGGAAGAACTCTGAATTGGCAAATAAAGTGCAGCTAACCTGAAAGTAGTGGTCAAAGGACGGTAACGGTTTGTTCCTTCTTATAATGCCTGCTATTATTTTGGTCCAAATATTACTCAAACATATATTGAAACGTTTATAAACCATACTGTATGTACGAGTTACATGTACAATAGCTGGCTATATAAGGTAAATGTGGAGTTCTGCTCAAGTCAGTGAAAGACGGTGTGGACGGGTGCATGCTTTTCTTTTTCACTACTGTTCACAAATCGAGCCTACAATATTTTCATTTTGGTCGTGCGGAGATTCCAATTTTCTTTGGTCACGAGTCTGTTAACCTAATATTGTCATCTGCTTGATATGTTGTACTTTATTATGCATTACGTTTTCGGTCAATTTATATCAAATTTAAACAAGGCAAGAGAATATAAAAATCTGTCACTTACTGTGTTTGCAAATAAAATATCCATATTGTTTAGTCGATGCTCTGTCCAATTACCGCAAAAACAGTTACCAGAGAGCCATATATTCACATTTGCAACTATAAGCAGTGACAGATTCGTTTTCTTGCTTGCCGCATTCTACAAATAATAGAATGAATAAGATAAAAAGAATGACTTTCTTTATAGCACTATTTAATAGTTTTCGAAGAAGCGCAGGAAATTGACATCATGATGTTTCAAAGGCAAACAGCAAATCAAGATTCGGTTGTTTCACCATTTGTTGCATGAAGTCATATATTTTCCATAAAATAACATTTTCTCATTTATAAATTTACAGTAAGAAAGAATCTACTATTTTTCTACATGAGCGTAGTTCGTAAGTCGCCATTATCAGCACGAGAGCCATAACTGATATCATAGCTAGTAACCATACATTATAAGTGTAAGGCCGTCAACACAATTCTAGTATTCATCTGAAATATGTTCAGTTCTACGATCATCATCATCACGTACACCTAGTCCCTTTACCTATACTACTTTGCAGGTATAATATTTGTAGATGGTTGAAATCTGCTTTACCTGGAGCCAGAGGGCGAGGTCTGGAGTTTGCATATCCTCTACAAGCATGCTCATCAAACCGAACCTGCTACATTTTCATTTTTGTCGTGTTGAGCGACCTATGAGTTGATATTTTATGAATAATGTGTGATTTCTAAAGTACACTTTGTGTATCTTTTTCAGAAAAGTATGCTGTATTTGGTGAAGTTGCTGGTCGTTTTGTCAGTGTCATGTTGTTGCGCTGATGAAAATGAACTATGGAAAACTTTCAAAGGATCTAACGGTCAGAAAATCAACAAAACCAACCTCTTCTTTCAGTATAATCAAATGTGTCCAATAGTTCGTGGTCGAGGTGCCTGGGCAAGATATAAAAATGCAAACGTACCAGAAGATATATGTTTGTATCGCTTCTGCACTGACAGTTTCTATTGTCACTGTAGAGGAAGCTGTTGTTACGACAGTCCAGTCGGTTACTTGGTAACATCGCTCTTTGATCCTTCGGTATATCCTTCATATAAGACTGGAATTTTGTATGTAATGGTCGAGCAGTGTCCGTACGATTCTGTTGACGAAATGAAGCAAAACTGCGAAAATAAGGACCTTAATCCTGTAACTTCAACAAAAACTGGGATCACTTACAAAAATAAGTTTTGTGCACACTGTCATGGCGACAAAATGCTAGTTAAATGGAAACTAGCATTCACCTGTCCGGAAGAGGACCGAACAGTTTCACCGCAAACCAAGAACAGCGGGCGATTTTGTTTCATTCAGTATAAACTTGAAGAACAATACAGCGAATTAGCGCCACAATGCGGGAAAACTTTCACCACCGAGAAACACCTGTCGATATCGCGGTGCAATGAAACAGGTATGTGGAAAGATTACGACAGAGACATTGAATGGGCGTGTAGGCAATTCAACCGGCCATATAAACACTTCAAGAATATATACTGCTATATATGTAACCCGAGTGTCTTTACAGCTGAAAGGTCCCACACCACACCATTGATAAGTACTTGTTACAGTAAATCACCACTTCGTGCAGATAATACATCAGTCAGAATTAAAAGTTACAGAACATTTGAAGAAATGTGCAAAACCTCGGATATTATACCTCGTCTTAGACCTTTCAGAAATGCCTATTGCTATGCATGCTTTGAACCAATAACAAACAGTTTTTATCAGGGCATTGGTAACTTTAACATACTTAACATACATGAGAAAAGTTTCCTTCTACAAATAACGATTAATAGTGTTTTAAGGGGAAATGTTTCTCTTGAAAGTTTTGAGGAAAGATTGAAACTTATAGGTCGCCTTTTCTCAAATCAAACGGAAAAGATGTTTGCCGGAGGAAACGAGACTAACAAAAAGGACTTTGATATAGGAAAAAGTGAAAAGTTTAAAAACCCTCAAAATGTGATAGAGAACTGGGTAGACGTGTGCTCGCCCAACAGTATTTGCAATGAGTCATACGCACACGCAAACTATTCAGAATTTTACCCTCCCTGTCAATATTGCTACTGCAATCGGAGGTGCCTGATTTCCCGTCATGGTCTGTGTTGCTTTGATAAACTGATTTTATTAAAACCACATGAATGTATTCCAGAATTTTCGTTTCCAGTTTTAAAGAAAGCTGCACTTGAAGAGACGGATAGTACTTTGATAAGTCATAAGGTTGTTGATAATTGTTTCAACAACAATGTAAATGATACGTACAGGAAAAAATGTATAGACGGTAGAATATATCATGTTTTGGCGAACGTTCCGGTAGAAACATCTGGAAAATCAGATTTACCATTCAAGAATATATTTTGTCTTTTTTGTAACGTAGATGCTCCTATAAATGAAGTGAACGTTTATCTACGAGTGCAATGTCATGATAACTTTGAAGTGGAAGTTCTTCCAACAATTCAACATATTCTAGATTTAGTTAAGCAACACAATTGTAAAGTATCTTTCGCACTTGACGAGACTGATGTTGCATATAACGAATGTAGCTTAGATATCAAGGCTGTTGTCGAGACAAACCGGGCGTTTGTTTGCCGGGGTAACTCATCAGTGGAAGGTGAAGGAACCGATATCAGTAAGCTTTGTTTGGACAACGAGTTTCCATTCCTGGTCAATGATGTGTCATATAAACATATGGTTTGTTCAAACTGCGACAAACTTTTTCATCACAGTAGGAGGACAACTCCTAAAATCAGCACCATTGTTCAGTGTAAAAGACAGAATACTTCGGCGATATCCCGTGAACAGTTGTGTTTTATTGAAGACAGGTACCTGAATGATTTAAAATATGGTGGTGGATTCCCTGAACAATTGAACTATAGAAGCTTGTTTACGGTATCCAGAACAGAACTTGAGAGGTTACAGTTGATGAAGTACAAACGGTGCCGCAAAGGAAACTTCGATACAACAACGGTGCGTCTACATTTTATCTTTGAGTCAAATGCTTGCCGATGACCATTTGTACCTTTAAAAGCTCCAATATCATTTCCAATTCAAAACTTTGATGCATTTTATTTTTCTACCTTCGAATAAAGGTCACCTTTAATTAATGCATGATACATTTTGGCTCTCCTAAGTGCGATTGTAGATACAGGTCTGATTTATTCTGCTATTATCACTTAGCAATCATTAATTGAATAATGGCTAGATTGTCAGCGATTTACTCCTAAATCTGAGGTTATAAAACTTACTTTTGAGAAAAGTCTCAAATTTCTGCCATGTCACTGGTCAGTTTGAGTTCAGAATTAATAAATCAGATGTTGAAGGTTGTGACTGGTCCCTAAAGTCAGTTTTATAGCCTTGTATTCTATGTTGGACATTTGTTGTGAGTATATAACCTACAAATTACTGTATATTGCTGGTAGCAGGTAACGGTACCGTCGGTAGTACAGATGTTTCTAAATCATGTTAACATTTAACCAATACTTGAACTGTTCTCTTCTGTAATTGTAAATAGCATTCAAGAGAAATAGTAAATTTGTAAACTTCAAATCCTGTATCCTATTTTTCGAAATCTTTCTTGATGTTTATTTATGTTATGTATCAATATTTCAGGGCACCTGCGTACCTTTATTCTGCAGCAGTGATCGTATTCTTGCAAATGGTTCTTGTATAAATGTATTCGAGTCTCTTGTTGACACGATGTTTCAGACAAATATGGTTCTCCAGCCATGTGTTGTCTATAAAAACAACGATGAAAATGGCACAAACAATGAAAACGAGAAGAAATCTAGAGCACCTGATACATACCCAGTTCAAATCTTGGATCTGGCAACTGAAGACATTTGCAATAGCATACATGAGTTGCTAGATAAAACTTCCGGAAACACAACCAATATTTCATACGTCCACTGCCACTTTAAGGCGTATTACTGCAATAAAGAATACTTTAGGTTGTGGCAAAATGTTTCTGAACATGATTCTACAGAAGCCTGGGATGTTTCAGAAAAGACTATTATACATGCACGCGTCAGCGTGCACGTTGAGTCCTCAGACAACAGATCACGTATTGAAAAGCAAATGCTTGACATTACGGAAAACAAAGTATTTCGAATACCTGAAGTTTGGCTATGTCACAGTGAAAACAAGTCTCCTTCAGATGATGCCATTTGCGGCGAGCATGAGAGCATAATACCAAGTACAAAGATGCATACTAACACTCCCCGATCTTTGGTTCATATAAAGAAAACACTTCTGTGTCCCCTTATTGAACTTGCAGTAACAAACATTACAACCAATCAAACAACAGGAGACATTATGTTTAACTACCTCAAAACTGAAATATCTGTACCATGTGGTAGTATAGATGTCGTTAAGTATTCCAAATTGAAATGGAGGCTGCGAATTTGTAAAGATGATATCAAGATTCCTAATCTTGTATTTAAAACTTCAGAAAATAGAGCATATTTTTTGTTTAGTACAAGCTGCAACACACTATCATTAGTAAGTCTAGTTCTGACCTTACTAACGTACATGGTGTTTAAAGTTTTACGAACAGTTCCTGGCAGAAACAACATGAACCTTGCCCTCTGTTTACTCTTGGCACAGGCAAGCCTTCAGTATCCATACAACTCACATAACTCTAGCAGTAATATCCAGTGCCAAGTTTTAGGAGTGTGTATTCACTATTTCTGGCTCGCTACCTTTTGCGCTTTGCATGTTTGCTCTTTTCACATGTATAAAGTATTTTCAGGTCGCCTTATGCTCGTACACAACCACGATAAATCGGTAATTCATAAATATACATTATATGTATATGGATGCCCCACACTTATCATTTCAGCAGCTGTGGGTGTTAATATTGCAGCTCTTGGTTCCCTTGGTTACGGCGTAACTCGTTGTTTCCTCGACAATTTCTACTCGGTTATCTTAACCTTTTTATTGCCTTCCTGTTTGATTTTTCTCACAAATATTATTTTCTACGGAAAAACTTTCTACATCATATACAATTCTCCGACACTTCGTTGTAATATAGAGGAGCGCAGTGCGCTGGTTATCTATGTTAAACTGTGTACTATCACTGGTGTGGCATGGCCTCTGTTGTTTGTAGATGCTTTGTTTCCGCTGTCTATTTTCTCGTATATTGCAACATTTACAAATGCAATGCAGGGGTTCTTTATATTCATATCCTTTATATGTAACAGACGTGTTTGGAACTTGTATAAAGATTATATATCAGGGCGTAGAGAACAGGATACCGTTTCGAGTAAGACAGAAACTTTGAGCAGAGCAAAATCGCTGAAAAGGCAGTAGAAAATATGGTAAACGCTTTTTTTGTCCGTTGTACACATTTAGTACTACAAATATTGTATAGTAAAGTAAAGAATAAAGCAAAATAAAATGGCTTATTTAGTTATTTAAGGTCAACGTCCTCGTCGTACTGCGTTTTTTTTCTATTAGATGTACATTTTAGATTTTAGACTTTTTTTATTATTATTTTATTATTCAATATTTAGATCTTCATCCTTCCCTTTCGTTCTACTGAAAGTTAATTTTGAATGAAACTCAAATGGAATGAATTTTAGATATAACAAACTATTTTAATACTTTATAATAAAATCTTGCTTTCAAATAGAAAAGACTTTAGAGTTCATATTTCATACTTCACAGTTTACAATTCGGAAGTATGAATTGCGAAGTAAAAATTGTGAACTGTGAAGTGTGAAATGTGAAGTGTGAACTGTGAAGTGTAAATTGTGACGTTTGAGCTGTGAGGTATGAACTGTGAAGTGTGAAATGTGAAGTGTGCACTGTTACGAATTTTGAAATCAGTAGAGATCAAGGTAAAACCGGGGGCCTCCGTGGCCGAGTGGTTAAGGTCGCTGACTTCAAATCACTTGCCCCTCATCGATGTGGGTTCGAGCCTCACTCGAGGCGTTGAATTCTTCATGTGAGGAAGCCATCCAACTGGCTTACGGAAGGTCGGTGGTTCTATCCAGGTGCCCGCTCGTGATGAAATGATGCACGGAGGGGCACCTGGGGTCTTCCTCCACCATTAAAGCTGGAAAGTCGCCATATGACCTATCATGTGTCGGTGCGACGTTAAATCCAATAACAAACAAGGTAAACCCTATGCAAGTAACGGGAATTCAGTTTTGAATTGATGGAACATCTTTAGTAGGACTGTTTAGATAAAACTTAGGTCTAGTTTGATTGTGGTAAGGACCAAGGTCACATTTAAATTGTGGTCATCTTGCTTCGAACTGATGTCACTGGGTCGAAAATTCTCATAACATAAGCCAACTGGAACCCAGGTGAGTGACAGACAGCTCTATTCAGTAGTCTCCTAACAGCGTGTGACCATTGGTTATAGGTTTCCCAGCCATCCGTCGGTAATCCTGCGGAAGACTGGTAGATTCAAATAGTCCTCAGTATTTTCTTTTCTCTGTAAAGCTATTTTCCTAATTTTCTTTGAATTTTTTACTAAAATCACATGACAGATCTATGCCTCACATGTAGGTAGCATTTTCGTAATGAAATAATAACATTACAGAATATGCCATGGAAAATTAGATCATACAGCACAAGTACAATTTGTGTCTCAGTTTTAGCTGATTTTGACAAAAATATTTCTTACATCAAACATGACCCTCTTTTTTTATTCAGCACTGACAATGTTCTTCAAGAAAATGTAAGTTACAAGCAGTTAAAATGGATCTTGATGTGTGCTTTGGCAATTGGAAATCTGTCATTTTTATACAGAATAAAAAGCACAGCTAATTAGTGTATTGTAACATATAATAACAGTGTCTTAAATGCAATTGTGCCACAGTCAGCTCAACTGAGTAGTACTTTATTGCTTAGAACCGTCCATGACCTTCAAGAAAATGTACTTTCGGACAGGTACTCGCTGCTTTCAAGCTATGGAAAGTAATTCAGAAGGATTACTTCCTCGTCACCGTCAAGCAATATTTATTCTATTTTGTTCATTTAAATAAGTGCGAATAAACTCTGAACGTTTGAATTCATATCCTTAGTCTTAAGGCAAAGCGCGAACAATGTTCAGAGAAAGAAAAAATAACTAGAAATAAAAAGTAGTCCCCACACACAGCAGAATCGAACCCGGGTCGCCTCATTCGTAAGCGAGAACGCTAACCACTCGGCCAGTAGAGCTTTTTAGCGACAGTTACAACCAACTATACCTTACCCCCAGCAATTTGCTGGTACCCATTTACAGCTGGGTCGACTGAGGCAATCATGATGAAGTGCCTTGCCCAAGGACACACCGCAGTGGGAGTAGCCAGGATTCGAACCATGGACCTTAACCTCCGTAAGAAAACGTCTTAGCCTCTCGACCAAGACGCTTTTCTGCGGAGGCAAGGGAAATAAATTATGACAAGTTTCTGTGGCTTTATGTTGAAATATGCAGGATCTTGCAAAAAAGTCCTACCCGAGCAGAATAGCGGTAAATCTAGCTAAAAGTTATATAAGGTTGCTAAAGAAACCATATATAGCCCATTTTCTGTCCAGTTTGCCAGGAACCTATACGTATTGTAAGAATTAAAGGAAAACGTACGGGGAAGATAGGAGATAGTAAGAGATGAAAGGAGCTAGGTCTCCGGCCTTTTTATACTTAGAACTATTTTGTAAGAATGTAATTATGTATAAGTGGCTAAATTTGAAAAAGATGAAATTTTATCATAGATCATAGAAGTAGGGGACTATATACGGGGAAGATCGGAGATTTTAAGTTCCATGCCTTTTCGTAACTTGAAATTATTTTGTAAGAATGTAATTTTGTAAGTGGCGAAATTTATAAATATGAATTTTTTTTATCATAGATCGTAAAACAAGGGGCCGGCGATAGTAAGAGATGAAAGGGATTAGGTGCCCTGCATTTCCTTAGTAAGAAATATTTTGTAATAATGTAATTTTGTAAGAGGAGAAATATGAATATATGAAATTTTATCATAGATAATAAAGAAGGGGACTATACGGGGAAAACAGGAGTTAGAAAGAGACGAGGCTGAGACCGCGGTATTATTTTGTAATTTAGTGTTATTTTTAAGTGGAGAATTTCAAAATAATCTGGGAAAATATGAAAATTAATCATGGGTCATAAAAAGGGCAACATACGGGAAATAGGGTGTTTGTAAAGGATGAAAAGGAGGTAGTCCCCGGTATTGTGGCACTCAGAATTGTTTTTATAAGTCTCGATCATTGCTCACACTAGCGGAAGATAAGATCAAAACAGGGATATTCAATGTGGTGCACGTTTCCTCTTGTCTCCATCGTATGTATAGACATGTATAGCTATACCGATTTAGACTCGTCAAGGGGCAGGACGTGAAGTGGTTGCACACTTGGTTCAAGCGAGCGAAATGGTTGCAAACTTACAAAATGGCGGATATTTTCTGAAATCATGGCGTGTTCGCTTGTTTTTTTTATCAGGTAAGTGGGTTTCTATGGTATTTTGAACTCTATGAATATGTGCATGCATCAGTTCTATGTCTACGTCACACTCGGTTTTGCGTTTCAGGGTTGTAGATTTCGATCTCTCGAAGTTATTGAAATTATAAAATGGTCATGTTCATGTTTTAAAATTTGAATTGCGTCGTTTCCTGCCGTTTTTAACATTCTAATGATCAAACTAGCCTGTTTTGGGGCCCTTAAACGAGATAAAACAACTAATTGTGAAGAATTCTATAAACGTTTGGCTCTGCATATTTTCGGGATAGTGCTATACTCAAATAAATCTTGTTCAAGCTAGTTTTTGTTGCAAACTTGTACTTCAAGCAATTTTCGTTGCAAACATTTTTCTGAAAAAAATAGTGTGCAACTATCAGAGAATGTTTATTGTGCAACTGGTTGAAGAGGCAAATCATAAATTTCCTCAGAGTTGCAGCAGATAACGCGAAATTTCATAATTCTATTTCTAATCACGTATTACGACGTTTGGGCACAAAACAGAGACTTATTTTTAGCTTTTTGTGATTTTGGAAGATCAGTGAAATAATACGGTCCATGTTTTGCTATGGTGTGCACTAGCCTTGTGTGTATCTTTCCGAAGAAATTACTTAATGCAGACAAGTTCTCGTCTCAAATCTCAGTCCCAATTCTAAGTTCCCATTGACCTGTATTTATAATTTACAGAAAATTTGTTAAAGATAATTTACATAAAAGAAATATTATAATCGAACTAATATTTAGCAAACTTATGTTTCAATTTCAATCGATCTGAAATCTACAGTATTGTATTTCCTTGTTCAATTTAATTTTCAGGCAAAAACGCAAGACTGAGACAGCGATGAGAATTCTCCTCTGGAATGTGGTATTTGCGAAAAGAAATCCCGTTCACGGTCTGTGCTTCAACGCATTTGTCGTCACATGAAACAACAAACTACCAGGATACATGATTTTTCCATAAAAACTGTTTTTCGTAAAATATTAGTACATGTAGTTTTGATAGAAAAAAAAACACAACACATTTATATACAACAGTGATGTAATAACATAATGACATAAATGCATACGTTATGTTTCATTTCTAGATTAAATGTACAAAAATATATCCCAGTCTTAAGATATGATTATGATGTAAAATGTTTTGAACTCATTAGAAGTTATAGTAGTTGTATATCCACCTGCGCAATCTTGTGTCGATATAACATGATCATAATACGAAACAAGGCTATTGAGTGTTGGTGAAAAGATACATGTAAAATACCCCTCTACGGACATGCGGCATAGTTCATATTTTGTTTCCGATACTAACACTAAAACACATGAACGATGTACAATGAGAGTAAAAATTGAGATAAAATGTTTAACTCATCTATGTTACAGTGTAACATCTGCTGAAACATGAATGTAGTTCCCATCATTTTATCACGTGCTTTTTTCGTTTAAAGTTTCTGATTGGAAAATTGAATGGTTTTAAACAGTAAGAAGAAGTACCACAAACAACCTCGGAAAAGGCAAAATCCAAGTTGCACGGTATCCAAAAAGATGTAATCTTGGACAAAAGCAACTTTATTAAGGCAAAATTGAAAACAGTAGAGTTAGCATTTAAATTTGTGGTGGCAATCACAGAAAACATAATTATACTTGTTCATTTTCAGAGAAGACGGATTTAATCACAGCCGAACATTTTCTTGTTATAGTTTATCAATTTCAATCCACTGTATACAGCGTAACTGTTGCGCTGTATTTTAATTTGTGAGTTCGCTCAAAATATAGTCATAGTGGACTCGTCAACTCTGTAATGTGACTTAACTCGTCGAACACCTCTTGATATAGCATTCAATTTTCTTAATGTTCCATACTTTGGTACGCTTCCTTTCCTTCGATTAAACTCGTGGTCTCTGCAATAAAAAGTAACACTGGTAATTTGTGTAATATATTGCATTGTAATGCAAAATTAACAATATATAATATAAAGAACTGAACATTCAACATTATACACTGTTGCACTTGAAGCTTTTGTTTTGTTTTTAACAATTAAAATAAATTTTGCAAGTAAAAGGCATTTATGTTTGTCCTTGCCATTCATTTCTGCGCCAGTAAACAAGAATACGGGATAGACTTTATGTTTTTTTAATTAAACCGATTTCAGGTAGTACAGATGGCGAGCCCAAAACAAAGGGGAACAACTCCCACACGCACAATGTATACAACTACTAAATGTTCACAGGTCAACGGACACTATACATATAGTGGCGTGACTCCTTTTTCCTTTCCCTAACTAATAATAAAGTTGTACAAGAAATGATATATGTCTCCTATAAAATTAAATGGTCAAGCATCTTCTGAGTAAATGGTTAGTTTTAAGCAAAATTAACATTTTGACAACAATAACGTGTTAAATCAAAAGGCATAATAACTGCAGATTAATATTCATACCAACTAATGAAAATGTGCATACATTACATACATATTGTCATGTCATATTAAGATAACTCATAATCATTTAGATAGCTTGGAGGTTTTCGAGCCCTTTGTGGCCTTTCGTTTGTATTACTATGATCAGAGAGTTCAACATTAGAATCACTACAGTTTTGATCAGACTCATCAACAATTTCCATAGACAAGTTCAACAAATCACTTTCATTTTGTATAGGATCATTTTGTGGTTCATATGCCGGACAAGAAAGAGTGTCTGGAATGTTAATAATTGGTGGTACCGTGCCTTCAGATTCATTAAGATCATCATAACTTTCATATTTTACTTGATTTGGTATACACTCACTAAACTGACTTGGAACTCTGTAACACTCGCTAAGTTTTATTTTATACGATGTTGCTCTTAACTGTGATCCGGAAAATTTCTTAACGTAACACCATGGATTTTCAATAGAGACGATTAGGTATCTGTCCCGACCCTTGAGCTTGCTTTTCTCAGAAACAAGGTAAACAATATCGCCCACTGATAACTCTTGACATGTCGAAGGCTTATCTCCCTTCATTTTTGATTTTTCACTGTAGGGATGATTGTGGAGACGGTTTTCATGCTGACTTAAAATAACATCTCTATCTGATATTGGTAACTGCTCATTTGTAAACTGGTTTCGTTGAGTCCACAGTTCACGTGATGATAAACCACAATTACGAATGCGCGAATTCAGTCTTGCAAGAACAATTGAAAGACCCAATTCTGAAACGGGACCACCAGATGGATCATGACGGAGTAGTTCATTTTCAAATTCAAGAATTGCCCTTTCTGCTACAGGATTCTTATTAGCATTTTTCACACAACCAATTTCAAGCACAATTCTGAGGGATTTGAGTGTTTCATCGTCTCGCAAGGCTACAAACCCTGGAGCTGCGTCACATCGGATAACAGCATATGGACCCTCAAGTGGATGTAACCCGAGGATTAGTTTCAACAAAGCATTTCGGAGTGTATCATGTTTTTCATTTTCAATTATACAAGCTGCGGTATAAGAGCTCACTGTTTCACGAAGCACAAGTATCAGTTGTTTATTCCGTTTTAAAACATCAGCCGCGAAAGAAATTCCAACAACCTCTGGTGGAGGTGTCGTTGACTGTTTATTCAGGGTAGCTGGATACTTCTGCAATGATGCACAGGTATGACACGATTCACAGACGCGATCAATGACTTTATTCATGTCCAGAGCATAAAAGTGCCTTTTCATTACAAGTTGCATTTGATGCTTGGTTGGATGATTAAGATTTAGATGAAGTGCTGTCACAAGTCCATCAATGACTGAGCGCGGTACAACTATGAGTTCATTGTAGGGTGTAAGCGGATCATTTTTCGGTACCACCAATAGATTATCCTTGGCGATTGAGACCACATTAAGATAACGTTTAACGTCTTTAATATAAGTCAGTTTTTTTGAAGGACGAGTGCCTTGTTTAAGATGAGCATGAGTCCTGCGAAGATCCGGGCATTCAGACTGGATATCCGACCATGCAGAACGCGTAGTGAACGGTAAATTGGACAAATTATTCAGAATGTCATTCACCTGAACCGATCTGACAATAGAATCTTCTGTTTCAATTATAAAAGAGCAGATCTGACAGTGCGGTTCTGTGCAGTCTGGGGCATTGCGACTTGCGAAGTCTGACGGTATGTTTGCGGATCCTGCTAGATGCCTAATGTTAAGACTGTACCGGCTAACTAATGACAAAAACGATGTCAATCTAGGGCTGGCAGAAAACTCTCCACGGTAGAGTTTCTCAACAGCCTGTACGCATAGCTTGCTATCTGTCAAAATACATGACCTATGTTTAGACTGAACAATATATGGACTGAAATGTTTTATTGCAGCGGCAATCGCAAGCGCTTCAATTTCGCAAGGTAGCCACGTAACTTGGTGCTTTCTTAACTTAGCGCTAAAGAAGCCGGCTAGTGAAAGTTTGTCGTTTCTTGTCACATAAAGAGTTGCCCCTATGCCACGTCTGACAACAGAACCATCCGTAACAATCCATAACTGGTCTGAAGCCCTAGGAAGTATGATAGACTTATGTGTCATTATAAGTTTTTGAGCGTTTGCAAACTACATTTAAGTCATCAGTCCACTCAAGCTTTTCCTGTGAAGGCCGGCCTGCAATTGTGTCATCAAGTGGGGCAAGTATAGAGGAGCAATTAGGTATAACTCTTGCAAGCACTTTGTAAGCACTAATGAATGACCTAAGGCCACGTACTGTTGTAGGAGGTGGGCAAGAGGACAGTACAGAAATACGGTGGGCATTGGCAGTGATGATACCATCTGACCATGTCCAACCTAGAATTGTTGTTGAAGTTGGAGCAACAACAGTTTTGGAAGGTGACAATCTCAAATTGGACTTGTGAAGGGCTGCAAGGACACGTTTCCAATTTGTGTACAACTCATCGGGACTGTTACCACCACAATATAGGTCATCAGCCAACTTAGCAACAATGCCTTCCTGAAGGCAGTCACCCAGAACTCGACACATGAGTTCTTCTAATGCTGTCTCAGACCCTGGCATACTCATAGCAGTGCGAGTATAGACCCTTACGCCTTTAAATGGTGTAGCAACTACACAGTACTTCATAGAATCCTTGGAAAGTGGAATTTGGTAGAAAGCACTTGTAAGATCAGTTTTAATAATGTACTTCCAAGGAGCAGTAATGCGAAGAGTCGAATCTACATCAGGCATAAGGGATGGTTGAGGCTTACTGTACCGGCCGACATCGGCAAAATCTGTAACTAATCTGTAACCGCCCTGGGGTTTTTTAACCAGAAATGATGGGTTAAGATATTCAACAGACATATTAAGATCTTCTGGACGGCAGAAAACGCCTTGACATTCAAGTTCATCAAATTTTTGCTGTAATTAAACTAACTTATCTCGGTTATATTGGGGTACTCTCCCTTTACGTTGGGGAGGTTGTACAGGACCCATATTGACTTTAGCCTGAAAGGGACCTACAGCACCATTGTAGCCTTTATTGATGTCAGTACTGAAAACATTATCATACTGGTCATGTAGGGCCTGAAATTCAGAGCGTGACTTGGGTGGGAGGATGTTGTCAGGATCTAGATTAACCGAATCTGAGTTAGCAGTGAGGTTATCATGGGAATTCTTCGAATGAACCGAAGAAGGGGGTGAAATAGGGAAGTCTAAAGCTGATTGCATGGTTGCAACAGGGGAGGTAAGTCGTGCTTGACAAAAGTGGTCATGCTTATGAAGCTTTTGCGGTTCCGTAGAGTCATTAAGTATGCGAATCCTGCCATTGACAGCCTCTATTATCTGAGGAGATGGCCAGTCAGCAACAGTCTTGTCAAAATCATAACGCCTCTCAATGGCAAGAGTAGCATCTAGGTGAGCATCACTTAAAATACCTACTTCAATGTATTCACCGGGCCAAACTACCGTAGAGGAGGAGATACGCAAAACAAACGGTCTGACATGACGCACATTAGAGTTTTCAGTTTCGGATCGGAAAGCACCATAGTTGATTTTCTCAGAGTCACCTATAGTAATTTCATGTTTCCAAGGTCTGACTGAGATATCATTGTATGCCATAAATGTAACACCAGCTAAAACATCAACATCGAGATTATCAACTACAAGCGCATCAAGTTTGAAGTGATTACTGCCCCGTGAAAGCGTGATATGTGTCTCCCCCGTAATGTTAAGCGGAGTTGACCCATCTGCTTGAAGTGCATTTTGACTGGTTGACTGAATAGTTGCTCCAATATGTTTAGCAACAGAACTTTTGATCATGCTAATTTCCGCGCCAGTATCGAGCGTGACAGTTAACGCGTAATGCTTATAGAAAACTTTCATCGTAGGTGATTTCTTAGTACTAACTCTACGTGAAGATGGGGGTGCGGGATAATGTGTTTGCGGGGCATCAGTCTCATGCTCATATTGATCATCTTGATCATCGGTTTGGTAACGGTTCTCAACGTAATCGTTATCTTCGGTGGTCTGTCTCACTCTGGAATTTAAGAACTGTTTATCAGAGTCTGGTAAAAAGTTACATTTGCTTAAATATTGTTGGTAACGTGATCTGCCAGCTTGTTTACAGAGTGGGCAGATTGGTGTTCGTTTTGGGCTTGAAGGTAACTTGGATGTGAATGCAGTTCTCAGAACCTTGGATTCGTTGAGCGATTGGATTTCGTCCAGTAAGCTGTCTAACGCTTGTGAAATCTCGGGTTTGATTGAAGCTAAAGTTTTCGACCGGAGCTCAGTTCCATAGCGCTGTTTGACAAAAGCTGGAAGACCTGGGTGAATTAAGCGAAGCCATGTCAGAATGATGAAATTTTCCATGGATGGGGTAAGATCCTCATCATCAGTAGGAACGTCCCCGTAATGTGTAATATTGCCGCCTGCCTTGAGAAGGTTGTCTTCTGCGAAACTAATTAGTCTCTGGTACAAATCCTCAGGGCGCTCGTCGGGTTCCAATTTAATGTCATTAAAGTTCAAAAAGTTTGACCCCGAGCTTTGAAAGCCATAATGTAGACGAATAGCCTGCCATATGTTAACTAAGGATGTTGAATTCTTGACGATCGTATTTCTTGAAATGATAGGACAGTAATTCGCAATTTGTCCCAGCATTAAATCAAGGTGAGTCACTTTCTGTTCCGCTGTACGTCGTTTTGCCTCCGGAACTGTTTCACCATCATCAGTTAGACCACGCAAGGGATTGCCAGATTTTTTCAGCCATGTAAACCCGTCAACCAAAAATTGGGCAAAGTTTGTGTCCAAAGAGAGAATGTAGTGGAGATTTTGATGCCAAGACTCAAACGAAGTAATTGTATCATGCTTTGTCAGAGTCCACTGTTTGGGAGCACGATGGGTGGCCATCTTGAAAAATTTTGGAACCGATTTGTACGTTAAACTGTCTTTTCCCGGCCGCTTTTGGCTAAATTTTTGTTAACTGTCCGTTAATGACGATAGAAATTAAATTGTTCTGGAAGTCTGGGTCGTCATCCAGCTGCCACCACGCCAGTAAACAAGAATACGGGATAGACTTTATGTTTATTAATTAAACCGATTTCAGGTAGTACAGATGGCGAGCCCAAAACAAAGGGGAACAACTCCCACACGCACAATGTATACAACTACTAAATGTTCACAAGTCAACGGACACTATACATATAGTGGCGCTGTAGCAATACTTATATGACTTCTGTATTATGGCACTGCAATTAATTTACTTTTTAATATTACGCAAAAAATGTATCTGACTTTAGGTTGCTAAAATTGTTGGTTCAGAATAGGAACAGAAAATAAGAAAAGGCTTACAACTTTGATACCAATAACATTTACCTAACGGTTATTTCTGATATACGTGTTAGCGTAGTTTGTTCAACTAATGAAGATTCATGTTCATGCTGTCTGGTCATAATATCGTCTGATGTTCATAGCATCTAGACCTGAAAAGATCTGAAAGAAGACAGCTGCATGTTAAAGTCGTTGTCTGTATAGTGTGTATAGATGGACAAGATCCAAAAGACAAAATGTACCTATAGACAATGTCTCCGAAAGTTTAATTTATTTCTGCTTGCAATCTAGACAGCTGAATCTATAAACAGGGAAGATGTTAAAATTTTGTATGAACACCAACCGTAATCCTACCATCATGAAAACATGATAAGGTTTTTTTAATCAACAGTTACATTAAAATACCAAAGGGCCATTTGATGCTATAAAAATGTACGACCCTAAAAAAAGAAATGTACACGAGTTGCTCAATAAACATTCTCTGATAGTTGGACACTATTTTTTCAGAAAATGTTTGCAACAGAAATTGCTTGAAGTACAAGTTTGCAACAAAAAAGAGCTTGAACAAGAGTTATTCGGGTATAGCACTATCCCGAAAACATGCAGAGCCAAACGTTTATAGAATTCTTCACAATTAGTTGTTTTGTCTCGTTTGAGGAATCCCAAAACAGGCTAGTTTGGTCATTAGAATGTAAAATACGGCAAGAAACGATGCAATTCAAATACCAAAACATGAACATGACCATTTTATAACTTCAATAACTTCGAGAATTCAAAAACTACAACGCTGAAACGCAAAACCGAGTGTGACGTAGACATAGAACTGATGCATGCACATATCCATAGAGTTCAAAATGCCATAGAAACCCACTTACCTGATAAAAAAAAACAAGCGAACACGCTATGATTTCAGAAAATATCCGCCATTTTGTAAGTTTGCAACCATTTCGCTCGCTTGAACCAAGTGTGCAACCACTTTACGTCCTGTCCCTTGATAGTGCTATATACAGAATGCTCAAGTGTAGGTAAGTAGTGAAACTGTTATTCAGTTACTGGTGCTAACAAACCCCTTCATAGTTACAGAGACTAATTGTATATAGGAAAATTTTTCATACTCAAAATATATTATTTTCACTTAAATTGTACCAGTAACCTAAATGCATGAAAAAAAAACAGTTTCAGTTTGATACAATCAGTTTTCAAGGTTTTATGGCTTTTTCAGTAATGTATGATAGCGCGCCAAATTTCCTGGAAAAAAGCTGTTGCGACATCATTTTTGACCACTTTTCCTTGCTTGAGCTTATTTTTGCCATATTTTATCAAGTTTTACCATAAACTGCACACAAATCACACAATGTTACTGTAAAATATACCCAAACTCACCCCTGACACCTAAAACTTACCAATAATTAGTCAATAAATATGCATTTTTTGAAAAAAATACATCCAAAACAGTGATTTTGAAATATTTTTAGTTTTTCTTCTTTTTCTCTGCTAAATTGCACTGAAATTGTCATTTTCTATCATAATCTGGCCAAACTAGCCTATTTACAGCCGCATCTAAACAAGTTTCAACTTTTACCCCTGCACAACTTATAGGTTACATTCTACCAGTTCAATTCCTTATTTATTTCATATTAATAACAAAACATTCAGACCTCATTTACAGCACTTTACAGCATTTCAATGACATGAAAACCATATATGGTCATTTAGTATAACACGTCTTCTTATCAAAAATAGAAAAATATTGACGTATTATGTTGTATATAAGAAAAATATTCTGTTCTGACAAACATCACCCTCTAAAAATGCCCCCATGAAAACAGCCGTTTAGCAATTACGCGTAGGTAGACATTTTTCACAAAAAATAAAACTTATTCCAAGAAATTTACAATGAAAATGGTTTAGATCTATTCTCAATACTATAAGCAAAAAACATAAGCCAAAAATTTAACTGTCACCTCCTCATGTCACACATTATACCAGATTTCATCCATAGCATGGAACTACATTTTGGACTACTTCACATGTAACACTGAGCAGTCACTTCCGGTTTGGTGTAATCCGTCCTATACTGATATCAGTACTTCTATTGTAGGCTATATACCAATAAAAGAATTTGTTCTTTGTTTCATATAAAATTCAGCTACTTCAGACCAATTTTTTTACAGTTTCTAGATTTTCACTCCGTCGTAGACCTATTTTCCACAAGATATCCATACATTTGCTTCAAGAAAACGAAAAGAAAAAGGGGTGTTGAATAGTATGCAGTGAAATGCAAGTCAACTGAAGTCAGGTACCCTCATATTGCCGCATTTCAGAAAGCGGTCCGCCTAATAAACACCCTACTTTCGTTTTCAAGTAAAAAACTCGAAAACATGCGAGTATTAGCATGAAACGTGTCCTATTTTATGTAAAATTTATTCCACGAGTGAAATAATGCCCCCGATTTACGCGCAAATGCGCGAAAAATGGAAAAATTAGGATCTATTTATTAGGAACTTCTTTCGACTACACCACGGAAGCACATTTTGGACCGAATTACTGCAATACAACCTGTAGCTTTAAAAAGACTCACTACTTGTACAGAGCACCATTGTTCAGCTCCAAGAAGAGGTTCGCCTATATAGGCGGTCAAGATCCACTAAAAACAACAAAAACGGTAGAAAGAAAAAATCTTCACTTTTCCAAATTAAAGTAATATTTTCATGTTTTATGTAAGCAATTCCCTGTTTTCATTTTATTGTGGGCCTATACTTGACATTTTGGTAGCATTTTCAAAAATTTTTGCGTTTACAGAAATGTAAACACACCTCATTAAACATGTGTTCATACCTACATTTTAGCTGTCAGTTTGGAAGATATTCCATAGTATTAATAAAAGTTCACATTCTATCATAAACTAGTATGAATTAATTCCGGGGAGGTACTTTTCCGCTTCGTATGTTTGCCTGAAGAATTATTTTAATATGAAACGCATTTCAAACTTTGAGTAACCATGTTATAGTACTGACCTGTCAGACAAGAAAAAATACCTTAGAAGATACATGACCTCTTCTATATTCTTGGTGTTTCTTTTTCTTTGTGATTATAGGTCATTTAGGAACATAATGTTGGTTATACCTCTTTAAAATGGGCCTGGCTAAGTGTTACAGATCTAAGAAGACTAGTAATTTTGTATAGAACATAGAGCAAATTTACTTACGTCTGTTAATCCTAAGGTCAGATGGAAGCAACTCATAAGGCTTCTGAATGATGCATTTAATGTGAGAAATATACATGGTTAGGTCCCTCTGACCTTTCGGACACGATTGTATTGCTATCTAAGTACATGTATAGCTGTAAACAGAGTAATATACGGTGTATGTGTTTTATTAGCATGAAAGTGCCTGTTTTGAAACTTTTGAAACATAAAACGTGGCTTTGTATACATTTCTCATGACATTTTATGATTAAGTATGGATTAGTTCCGGAACTGGATCGACATAGAGGTACTTTTCCACCTCAGCAAGCTATATTGTAACATATATGCTGTTCTGTGCATATTTTTATGTTCCCGACTGATTTTCAATCTTATATATACACAATTATGAATACAGTAAGCAATAAGCGTTCACATTCAGAAAATTAAGGGTTAAATTATGTAAAATTTAGATAAATCTATACTTGAAACAGTCGCTGATGTCAGTTTTTACCTTATTTTCTATACAATTAACGAGCAATGAAAAAGTATACATCTTTCAAACGAACGAACGAACAAACAGACAAATTTATTTTCATATAAACTATATAGTTTCTAGTGACAAACAAAATATACATATTAATAAATGATAACATTTGACAAATAAAAGTACAGATGTTCCCATAAAATGGCGTGAGTCTCTTGGATGGACCTAATTTATATCAGGACATATATGGTAACTTTTGTTATACATGTATATCATTTCTAATGAGATTAAACATAATAATAACAAAAGAATTACTGTGGTATCATTTAACCCGCGTTTTGTGTGTTAATGTAACGAGTCTGGTAAAATATATCGTCGCATACAATGCCTGAAAGCTAGCTAGCCGACTCGAAAAAAAAATGATACCGCAGCACTTAATCTACAATGACTGTCTTATTCTATTTATTACATGTAGTAATCATCGTTATCTGTTTTAACTTCGACATGTCGTAGGTTAATTGAGCTACTGACGGTTTCACTTTCAAAGGGTTATTTCAGTGATAAATAATGGGCCTTGTAGTTAGCACGAATGCTGATTTGTTGAAATTTAGCCACGCAACAGCGTTTACTATCGCTTATCATTTGAGAATTTCAGAATGAACGATATTTCACACTAAAGGGAAGCAATATATCATGCACGATTGAAAATAGGTGATAAAATTAATCTGAATTCCCTCAATTTAATAGCTATATATACTTCATATGTTTGCCATTTTTCCTTAGATTGTGTTTATATATTGTGAAGTGTATTGTACTTTCCCCATAATGCATTTTTCCTCTCACGGGAACTGAAAAAAGGCATTAAACATAGTGGATTTTTTTATTTTTCGTAATTAAGAGCTTTATATTTAGGACTTCGTGAAAACTTTTTTATGCTTATATATATAAAGTACCCACTGAAATTTGAGGACGAATTTCAAAATGGTGGGGAAATGTGTCACGGTATAGAACTTGAATATTAAAACGGGGAGAAAGTGTGTAGGCGGCCGGGTAGCTCAGTCGGTAGAGCATCGGAACGGTATTCCGAGGCCCCGGGTTCGAGTCCCGGTCTGGCTGCACATTTTTCTCACCCTGTGACACCTGTTTTCTGCCAGCCTGGTAAAAAGTAAACATATTATTATGACATTACACTTTATACATGTTCTGCACTTTATTTTTGCTGATATATGTTTATTTTAGTGGTGTCAGAAGTGTTAGACGGACTCATGCGGTGGACATGGAGTATCATTCTGGAGGGCTGGTAAGCTCTGAAAAGTAAAGGGGGAGAAGTGTAGTGATAGTAGGTTTATAGGCCACTTCCAACAGCTTTGGTGTTGGGTTAACCCTTTAGCGACGTGGTTGAGTGTCCGCCTACAGATCTCGAGATCCGGGGTTCGAGCCCCAGTTGGGACCTTGGTATTTTCTCTTCCAGGGTTTACTTTTGATATATTTTTTAATTTAGGCAGCACCTAATTTCATATTAGACGCATAAAATCCAGTATCTATGAAAACTCGCAGTATTTGAAGTGGATGGGGTAAAAATTAGCTAAACATCGACAGAAATATCAGCATATTCATAAAATATACAGACAGGATCTCTAATTGACGGACCAATGCAAATTAAGTTAGTTCCCTCTGTCCTAAAAGTCGAATAGAGCGTTTTGTGATCATGATTTTTACCCATGATTCCGTGTGTGTTTACATGGATACGTCAACAACTGCCATGAGAATGTAGTTTACCTTGGTTTATTTACAATTTAATATCTGTAGTCCATTAAAATTTGAATTTCCATTGAGCTAACATAGATTATTTTATATTTAATCGTCAAAATGACAGATTTTAAAGAAGTAAAATACCAACCAAGACAGGATTGGAACCAGACATCTTCTGGTGTCGGTCATCAATACAGACCAGGATATTACTTTCCAAGTTCGCATTTTCATGTATGTAGAATTAACATGTTGTGCATTGAATAGTTTTGAGTGTTTAGTTAGCAGCAGTTGTTTAATGGGAGCACTTGCACTTTAATTATTATAGTTGAGCTAGTTATATTATCACATATTGACATGAAAATGATGAATATCATCAGGCTGGTAACATTGCCCGATCGGGCTTATGACACAAAAAATAATATTTCTTGACAAATAATGAAGATATTTCTTTCAAACTTGGTCCATTTATTAAGCATTACATATAATGATTATCAAGATAGAAATAACTTTGTTGCCTTCAGTTTAGTTAGAATTACTTCCCTGTTTCAGATTTTTATGATGCATAATTTTTGAAGTCCAAAAATATTATGTTTTAATATAATGTTTAAAACAGAAAAGGGTTCAATGGCTTTCTAGTGCTCCAAACTTGTGCGCCAATACCTTTATTCTATATATTTAGGGTAAATACTTTGTTTCTAGTGCAGATGTATGAGCAATTTTTTTAGAACTAACATTTCTCTATAATGTTGTAAGTGAAAGCAGAGTAAAATGCTTACATTCATGTACTAGCGCAATAATTTAGAGCATTAGAAAGCCATTTAACCCTTTTTTGTTTTAAACTTAGCATTAGAACATTGTTTTTTTGGACTTCAAAGATTATGCGTCATAAAAATCTGAAAAGGGGAAATAATTCTACCAAAACTGAAGGCAACCAAGTTATTTTTATTCTAATTTGTATCATTTGTTATGCTTAACAAATGGACCAAGTTTGAAAGAAATATCTTCATTATTTTTCAAGAAATATTACTTTTTGTGTCATAAGCCCGATCGGGCAATGTTACCAGCCTGGTCATAGGCTATGACATTCATCATTTTCATGTCAATATGTGATAAAATTTTGACATAGCTGCTACACCCACATCCATTTTAGCAGTCCCCTGTGACTTTGACTATTTATTTTAGGAGGGTTGTGTTTAAATTCTTGTTAAAATAACATAACGTTGGTATGGGGCCAGTAGCACTAATGGAAAAAGCAGGGGTGTGGGGGCGGCAGCCCCCAAAGTAACGCGACATCATGACATAATTCCAACCGGGGACCGCTAAACTGGAAGTGTCCCCCCGGCTTTGCCCAACTTCCCATCTTACTGCCAATGTGCATTATAAACTTCTGGGGATTGCTAGGAGCACTTGCACCTTAGCAGTCCCTGTAATAATAGTAGTTTAATAATGTCATGAATATTAAGAGTTAAAAGGGGTAACTTTACTTTGAGATGAATATGT
Source organism: Mercenaria mercenaria (assembly GCF_021730395.1). Classification (NCBI taxonomy): domain Eukaryota; kingdom Metazoa; phylum Mollusca; class Bivalvia; order Venerida; family Veneridae; genus Mercenaria; species Mercenaria mercenaria. Next base: position 67,651,468 of record NC_069377.1, on the reverse strand, counting down.
TTGGGGACTGCTGCGAAAGACCAAAACAGTGGAAGCAATTTCCGATGAAATTTTCATCACTGCTGATGCTTTACATGTTATAGGATTAAATTCCTGTTATGTGACGAACTGGCCATAAAGCGATAAAACCAATAACTTTACATTACTGTGTACTGTGATCTATCCTCCATTATTTTTGACCTACAAAGTTTTGATGTTTAGATTGCCCCATCATTATTTTGACTAAGCTATTAACTACATCACATCTGGCAATATTTGCAAACTGCATCTAAAACAAGAAAATGGCAGTTATTTAAGATACACAAAAGTCATGTATGTGTAAATTTTAATTAGCCTGACTCATTTGACTTATAGGTATGGCGTATATAATTTATTTAGTTGTCATCCCAGATGCTGCAAAGCTGCTCTACTTGCCATATCAGCAGCCCAACATCTAAGACTATCCACATGCCACAGCGTAGAGAGTTAAGGGGTGTACATAGTTTTAACATATATATTCTTTGGAATGTTTTAACTGCACAGTCTTAATATGAGAGTTGGCTAACTTACCCTGCATTCATTGTGGTAAAAGTACATTCATTATTGGAATTCTGTCCTGTATATGGAAGAAGAAGCCATTATCAAAATTTATCATGATGTCCCTAAACATCCTATAATTGAACTAAATTTTAATGAATTTCTTATTATCTTTTAAAAAAAATCTCTTCTAGCTTCTCCATTTTTTAACCAGCTGAAATAAATCTTTTTGCAAGGACATTAATATTTTTTCACAAACGAATCATATTTGGATAAACAGTATTTATAGCATTTGTCAAATACAGGTGATTAGCTGTTTAGATGGAGTGGAAACTATGCTTACATAGGAAACAACTATATGCAAAAGTTACCAGTACCACAATATAACATTGTCAGCTGCTCAGTTTTTAGCTCAACTATACGAAGTATAAGGAGAGCTATCCTACTCGACCCGGCCTCAGCGTCTTTCCGCGTCCTCACCTTAGTTAAAGATTTTTTACACTTTCTCTTTTTTCAACTTATCTCTGTAATAACTTGATGGATTTGATTCAAACTTGAAATACTTATTCCTCATCATCATCCACATCATCTGACATAAGGGCCATAAGTCTGGCACCAATATTTCATGAATTATCCCCCCTTTTCACTTAGATTTTCAGGTTAAAGTTTTGATGCACTTTCACTCTATCTGTTATTACTGAATGGATTTGATTCAAACTTGAAATATTGTTCAACATCATCACCCGCATCATATGACACAAGGTCCATAACTCTGGCACCATTCTTCATGAATTATTCCCCCTTTTTACTTAGAATTTTAGGTTAAAATTTTTGTGCACTTTCACTCTACCTCTGTTATTACTGAATGGATTTGATTCAGACTTAAAATAGTTATTCAGCACCATCACCTACATCATATGACACAAGATGCATAACTCTGGCACAATTTTTCATGGATTATTCCCCTTTTTACTTAGAATTTCAGGTTAAAGTCTTATGCACTTTCACTCTATCTCTGTTATTACTGAATGGATCTGATTCAAACTTAAACAATTGTTCAACATCATCACCCTTATCATATGACACAAGGTGCATAACTCTGGGACCAATTTTTCATGAATTATTTCCCCTTTTTACTTAGAATTTTAGGTTAAAGTTTTGATGCACTTTCACTCTGTCTCTGTTATTACTGAATGGATTTGATTCAAATTTAAAATAGTTGTTCAACATCATCACCCTTACCATATGACGCAAGGTGCATAACTCTGGCAGCAATTTTTTATTAATTATTCCCCCTTTTTACTTAGAATTTTAGGTTAAAGTTTTGATGCACTTTCACTCTGTCTCTGTTATAACTGAATGGATTTGATTCAAACTTAAAATAGTTGTTCAACATCATCACCCACACCATATGACACAAGGTGCATAACTCTGGCACCATTATTTAATGAATTATGCCCCTTTTTGCTCAGGATATACTTTTATAGTGTTTTGATACATTTTATCTTTATACCTCTCTTATTACTTTAAGTTGATATTTTTGACATAGACTCAGGCTATTGTGCAATATCTTCGTCCACAATTGGAGTCATTAAACGCTCCAGTGACAGCTCTAGTTTTCTCAGATGTGCCCAGTTCCACTTTCCAGCATCGAAATAGTCGAGCGCCCTGTCTCCTGTGACAGCTCTTGTTTTATAGGAGTTTGACAGAAAATTGTGCATGGTATACCAAAGATGTGTTTAGTTTGTATTTTCTACTGAGGAATATGCTGAGGTACTGTAGCAAAATTACTTTCAGAAAGAACAAGCACATTGTTCTCTATGCAAATAATCTTTTTTTTTTTCAGCAATCAATAGGTGAACCAGTGCCTCCGCCTCTAGCCCATCAAGATCAAGTTACCAGGGATCAACATTTTGAAACCACAACAGGAAAAGCTCATGACAGAAAATATCCTGCAACATTATACTCTAACCCTGTTCATCAAAAGGCACCTGGTCATTGGAAGGTGGATTATGTTAAAGATTTGGCAGAAAAAGTATGTCATACATAAAAATAATGACATGTATGTAGTTAATGGTCTTTCTTTCTTAAATCTTGGAAACATTGTTTGAGTCTATTGCCGAGGGAAAGAAGGGTGCCTGCACTCTTCTGTTGACCTTTTATAAACTGCATAACTTGGATTCATAATAACAAATTTTGTTCCGACATAATTTGCAGACCATTTCACAACGGGCAGTACACATATAACACAACTGACAAGTAACTAGAGTTTGAGTCATATGCCCCTCAGAATTTGAGGGATGGGGGACTTGCTTAAGCTTTTGTAAATTTATCCATCTGAAATTTCTCAGCAAGTATTTTATTTAGTCTTGAAACTATAGGAATTTTAATCAGCATGTGAAGCTCTGCATCCTTGGTTTTGTTTTACATTTCTTTCATCTGTTATCACCCTTGACCAGGTCAAAATTGCATTTATAAAGGGCCAAAAATGTTGTGTCACACACATCTCAAAATTATTTGACTTAGAGTGATGAAATATGTTACAAGAATACACTCTGACTCATATCTTCATAAATATTTGACGCAAGAATCAAGAAACTTTGTGGTAATGTTATTCAGCATGTGAATCTGCCCCAGTCTTGGCAGAAGTTTTCATATTTCCAGATATTGTTTTGTAGTTTACTTAATCTTGCATTTAATTAATATATCATTTAATTATCAACTGGTTTTGAAATAAGTTTGGACTGCATATAGTACTAGCTAACAGACGTAAAGGAAAGTCATTTCCAGCATAATTTGATAAATATTTTGATTATGAAATGCATACCATATATACAGTTCTCATATCTCATGTGCCAGAATATTGAAACAAAATATCATCTGGGCGTTAAAAATATCCAACTTGTATTCAATCTTCAGCTATCAAAAGGAGGATGGAGACGTCCACTTACAATGGGCAACCAAACATCAGAAACACATGAGAAATTCTGCAGTGAGCCAGGCGTCAGACAGAAGTATCACTTTGATGACACAGCTGGCCTTGGTCTTCCACAAAACTTCAATCTTCATGATCATCATGTGGAGGGCCCAAGCAAAGTAAGTCCTTGAAGCAACTAAGTTTTTATAAGCTTGTTTGTTAGTTTGATCACTTGATCATCGACTTTGGCATTGGTTAATGTTTTTGTCCACTTTTTTTCTCAAAACATATATGAGCTTTAGCTACACTTGTTTATGATCATGAGATAATTATGTAGGCCAAGAAAAATAACTCTGTTGCAATATTTTAGAATTATGGCCATTTTTATACTTGTTTAGTTTTGTTCTGATTCACTTTAATTGAATACTAAAAAACCAATAGCTTTATAATCATAACTTTCTCTTGCATTTTGTCCGAATTAAGGTCCTTCTTTATCTTTGAAAATTGGTATTTATTATTTTTAGCTCGACTATACGAAGTATAAGGAGAGCTATCCTACTCGCGTCGGCGTCGGCGTCTTTCCGCGTCCCCACCTTGGTTAAAGTTTTTGTGCACTTTCTCTTTTTTCAACTTATCTCTGTAATTACTTAATGGATTTGATGCAAACTTGAAATACTTATTCCTCATCATCATCCACATCATCTAACATAAGGGCCATAACTCTGGCACCAATATTTCATGAATTATCTCCCCTTTTCACTTAGATTTTCAGGTTAAAGTTTTGATGCACTTTCACTCTATCTTTGTTATTACTGAATGGATTTGATTCAAACTTAAAATAGTTGTTCAACATCATCACCCACATTATATGACACAAGGTGCATAACTCTGGCACCATTTTTTCATGATTTATTCCCCCTTTTTTACTTAGAATTTCAGGTTAAGTTTTGGTGCACTTTCACTCTACCTCTATTATTACTGAATGGATTTGATTCAAACTTGAAATAGTTGTTCAGCATCATCACCCACATCATATGACACAAGGTGCATAACTCTGGCACAATTTTTCATGAATTATTCCCCTTTTTACTTAGAATTTCATGTTAGAGTTTTATGCACTTTCACTCTCTGTTATTACTGAATGGATCTGATTCAAACTTAAATAATTGTTCAACATCATTACCCTTATCATATGACACAAGGTGCATAACTCTGGGAACAATTTTTCATGAATTATTTCCCCTTTTTACTTAGAATTTTAGGTCAAAGTTTTGATGCACTTTCACTCTGTCTCTGTTATTACTGAATGGATTTGATTCAAACTTAAAATAGTTGTTCAACATCATCACCCACACCATATGATGCAAGGTGCATAACTCTGGCATCAATTTTTCATTAATTATTCCCCCTTTTTACTTAGAATTTTAGGTTAAAGTTTTGATGCACTTTCACTCTGTCTCTGTTATTACTGAATGGATTTGATTCAAACTTAAAATAGTTGTTCAACATCATCATCCACACTATATGACACAAGCTGCATAACTCTGGCACCAATATTTAATGAATTATGCCCCTTTTTGCTTAGGATATACTTATATAGTGATTTGATACATTTTATCTTTACCTCTCTTACTACTTTAAGTTGATATTTTTGACATAGACTCAGGCTATTGTGCAATATCTTCATCCACAATTGGTGACAGCTCTAGTTTCCTCAGATGTGCCCAGTTTCACTATCCAGCATCGAAATAGTCGAGCGTGCTGTCTCCTGTGACAGCTGTTGTTATGCTCCAACCATTAAAAAATGAGGAGCATGTAGTATTACATCCCTGTCTTTGTGTCTAGTGTGCATTCATGAATTTGTGTCTGTGCATATGTTTGTATACAAGCTTCAATTTTGTTTTGCAATGTTGACTTTTGAATTAACTTAGGCACAAATTACCACCATAACAAGAAGACATGTTGTGTTTAACACCCTTGATACCCCTACCTTTAAGGTCAAAGTAAAACTTCTTTTTCATAATTTTTCTCATCTAGTCTTACTTTTGTATGAATGAACAGATGTTCAAGTACATTAACAATCTGTCAATTGCAAGACCAAGAACCTAGCTATAAGTTCAACGTCACCCTGGAATTCATTACTTTATTTGTCTGCTCCAGTCAATCTTTGTATGCATAAATGGATTGCACAAAGGTTTATACCATAAAGAAATTAGTAAAATGTAAGATTCTTATACCTCTTTCTCAAAGGTCAAGGTCACACTTAAGAGGTAAAAGATTTTTTTTGTCTAGTCTACAACTTTTACATACCGGTAGACAGGATTTTCAAATAATGTGGTACAAACTTTCCCCAAAACAAGGGGGCGTGTTCTTTGCCAGTATTTGGATAATTTATTGTATCAGAATATTCTAGTTTCCTTGGTGAATATGAGGAATAAAATATGTAACAGTCTTTCTTAGTAAATACCTTCTCTTTACCAAAGTTTGAAGCTTAAGCATTAGATCAAAAGGATTTAAAATTACCAAGACAACACATTCTTTACTAGTTCCGACCTTTATGTCTTCGTCAGAAATAACAACCTAAGCATTGGAACTTAAATGGAAACAAATTATTTTATAACAACTAACATAAATATATTTCTGCAGACTGGTCAAGCAACAACACAAAATCCAAAGCTACAAGGAAAACCCTTTTATGTGCGTGACAGAGGTGTTCTGAACCTTCTTGACCCCTACCTCACCACAACACACAAGGATCACAGAGCATTCAAACCAGATGAGCTTAAAAAATATCCAAAGAAAGATGCAGCTACATACTGGCAATGTGAAGATTATCCTAAAGCATGGGGTCATGGGCTCAAGGCAAAGTAAGTCAATATTTTACATACACTGAAACCATTTAATGTCCTTGGCTTAACATTTTATGGTTTCTGCCCAATCAGCTATTTCATTGGGAGACATGAATTCATTGATTTGAAATTTTGAATTGCAGTTGTTGTTTATTTCATGTGTTAATTTTCCTTTCTTTCAGTCCATTGCCAAAGACATCAGTCCCAAGAGAACAGCTGCCAATGAGGGATACAACATTTTTCACAACAAAAACAAAAGTTCCAAGGCCACCAAAAGCAATGGTTCCTGTCCCCCACTCTGGTCTCAAATCTGAACATGCAGACCGCTTCATACGACCTTCAGATGTACGATTTAAAGAAGCTGTGTATTGCCCAGTCGACACTCCTTTTACTCTGCCTGGTGAGTGTTTCTTGTAACCTTTTAAGATAAATAAAACACAAGGTCCCATATTATGTAACTACTAAGTATATCAGTTGATAGCTATTTCATGAGTTTTGTTTTCAACAATATATTCAGATCTGCTTGTTCCGTCTGTTTTATGTTGATATAAATTTGCCATTTCATGTTTAAGATAGAATCTCGTCTTTTAAAATCATTTGTCTGCACTACAATAACATCAATTATGAAAAAGACTGCCTAGTCAAATTAATAATATTTTGTGTTATTCCTTTGATGGACAGCTTCACCATTTAGAGTAGTTTGCAAGGAATGTTAGTGTTCAGTATGATTGATACTTATAAAACTTGATTTATTTTAATGTCAAATTGCCACAATGACTACATAATAAATTTCAGCATATCTTTTACCATTATATTTTAATGAACATGAAAATAAACAATGCCTTATCAACTGATTTAACACGGTTCATCCTTCAGATTCTTAGATATTTAAAAAACTCAGGTGTACATCCTTGTGGTTCGATTCCTGCACATCAGAAATCTTAATTGCAGATGATAAGACAATAAACATTGCAAAAGCCTTGATTATTTGGTAAACCATCGAGGGTTTCCTGCTTTCATCAAAAGATTTTTCAAATCTATTTCAGCTCCTGGTACAAAATCTGTGATGACAGCTCCCAAAATGTACAACACCGAGTACCAGCATATAGGAAGTGAAAAGCCAATCATGGTGTGATTAAACTATCGAAGAAACAAGACTTTATCGAAATTATTATATTATTCCTTTTTAATAAATTTCTATGGCGAGAAACGCAGGGAATGAAAAATGAAAAAAAAGGAAAATAATTTTACAGATTTTGTTATTTTTTACAGGACACTTTGTATGGTTTTACATTTTATTTGGTTTTAAAATCTGTCGCTATCAATCAAATTTTGATAATCATTTATTAGTAATTACAGTTCAATGAAACTTTTAATACTGAAAGTTTACACTTTTTACAATCTACATGTAGCATATGATTAAAGAATTTTCTACTCTTCGTCCAAGTGCAATGAAGATAGTGTTTATAAGGCAGACATAATGCCCTTTCACTGGTTACTTTTGTGACCATTTATTTTTGCAAACTTTTCTAGGAAAATTTGACAATGCTGTGAAATCAGAACTTTTGGGATCTAGGATGAAATAAAAATTCCCATTTGCATGATTCCACAAATACAGTATTCATATAAAATTTCCAAGGAAATTAATATGCAACAAAACAGTTCCCTAGTTGTTGTAAAATATATACCGAGTATATAGTTTAATATTAGGAGTTTACTAGTACATCATTATCTGTGATATATATGGGAGAAAATGTTGTAAAAATGACACACACTTCGTTAGTTTTACTTTGTTTATTATATGTATATCTGTTATGAAATTATTGTTTAGCAGATGTTTCATGAGGCTCCTGCAAAACTTTGAAATTCTTGCTGATTTTTTTTATTCATATTTCACAGTAAGTAGGCAATGATAAATTTGTACACTATACTTCAGCTAGACTTCACCAAAGCTGGTTTTATATAAATCTTCTGTTCCGGACTCATTTTTGTATAAGTTCATTATGGTCCTTTGCTATACATTGTAAGGATTTTATATGTTGTTGTTTTCATGACAAAGTACATTGATACTCTTCGTTATGATTCAGCTTTTAAACAACATAATGTATTACCATAAGAGAACATACAGTTCGAATATTTTAAACAGTTGTAAAACCTGAATACTAGTATACACATTCTTATGCAGAATTTTACACCAAAAAACTGAGTGGCATTTTATTTTTTGTCACTGTGATAAGTTTCCCTTTTTTACTTTTATGCAATTTATTTTAGATATCATAAACTCTTACATTGTAACTTAGTATCACAGGATCAATTTTAATTTTAAGTTTAATTTTGATAGTTTAATACTTCTATTTTTCAAGGTGTTCCACTTGGGCTATATAGATGCTGTAACATAGTGTTTCACTATATATAGTGTATAAAAATCAAATATTTGAAGTGGCAGTCATACGGAGACATGCATCACCTGTTCTCCAGGAATACTGATCAAATATTAACAGACAAGTAAATTAAATTTCTTTCCTACTATTTTAATATATCATAGAAAAAGCAGCCTAACAGAATTGTCTGCAAACAAAAAGCTCTTTGTTTTTCTGTGATCTGGGTCAACACATCAGCATCTGGATGATTCCAAGCTCAGTTTTGAATTAACTGGTAGGAAGATTTTCAGACTGGTCTCCAAACTTAAGTTTTATAATCTAGGAACCAGGCAACCAGGATGAGAACTGAACAACCAGTCATCCTGTTGAAGCATATTCAAAAGTATTACTAAATAAGTATTTTGTATAGATATACAGAAACATGTATAAAGACAATGTATTGTTAACATCAGTATTTTACAGCTTTCTTACTTTTTACATGCAATTCATTATTTTCATCATGTGTTTTGTTAATGGTGTGATAATAATGAATAAAATTTTAAACAAATTTTTCATGCTTTTGCATAGTTAACATGTGTGTTACATATTAAAACACCAGTTTAGTGATGAAATTCAGAACATGTCCTTTAATCTTATTTCAGTTTAGCCAAACATTTAACAGAAGAACTTTAATTGATAGATATTAAGCTATCTGGCCGATTATGGAGATATTAAATTTTGGTTGCCAAGAACAAATCAATGATGTCATTTACAGCACATAAGTTATCTTTCACCCCAGGGTGTAAGACAGTTTTTTCCAGCACTGATGAAAACAGGAAAATCCTGTGTGGTATGCTATCAAGAACAATATATTAATTCTGAGAAAAATATATTCTTGCATACATGTTAGACTTGTCACTTGTGATTTGCAATGTCAATTTTTCCTACAGAATTATATTAGTCTTTGATAAAAAAATCTTCTATGTTCAGTGAGTACACTGGCTTGTACGACAGATAATTATATATTGTCTTAACCTTTAGTCTGCTGGCGGCAAGCGATTCTGCCTTTGCAAACAGTGCAGACCAAGATCAGCCTGCACATCCAAACTGAATCATGGACTAGTCCATTTTAAAAATTTAGCAGGCTAATGGTTAATGCCTTTCACCAGTCCTGTTCTCCAGTAATGTAATCACATAGATATAGATAACAAAATCTTGAAGAAAATGATTTTTGAAACAAATCTCTATCACTCTTTAAGGTAGTTCTGCACGTTTGGGTCGAATTTTTTTCTACAATGTAGAATTTGATTAAACTCTGATTTTTCAAAACTTCAAAATATACCTAGAAAATTCAGCATATAAAAGAGGTAGGACCGTCTGCTTGATTTTTTGCTAGACTGATTTGAAAAATTTGAACCTCGCGCAATATTTCATAATGGGGAGTCTATGGGAAAATCATAACTTTCATAACATTTTCGCGAATAGAATTTTTTCTACAATGTAGATTTTGATGAAACTTCTCACAGTTATAAATAAATACATGGCCTATAATTTGGTGAAATAAAATGTATAGGTCCATGTGCTTATTTTTGAGATATTTCACCTGGACATTTCACGCTAATTTAAGACATTATTTTGAATTGTTTAGTGTGTCATATGTTTTAATATCATATTTTGACTTGAGAAATTAGCAACAGTGCCATTGTAATGAATTTATCCACAGGTTTCTATTAATTCATAAAACGATTTTCATTTCCGTACGCCGAACCCAGACTTTATTCTACGTTTTCCGGACAAATGACATTACGCCATCACTTCCAGTGTATCAAAAGTGCAGAACTACCTTAATGTCATTTACTAGTTCCCCAGGAACATCTGCAGGTGTTTGGTCATATCATCTGCATGTACCATGCTCTCTGGAACTGAGGTAGATATTTCAAAAATGTCGCATCTAAGCATCATTTATCAGTTTCCCAGGAAACTAAAGTTAGTTTTAAGAAATCATTATCTCTCACAGTCATTAAACGGTACTAAATTTATTTAGTTCAGTTTCTGAAAGTTATTGTATCTTAATGTTAACAGCCAATCTTCCAGAAATCTTTCAGCATCCTCACTTCTCTGCTTAACTTGTTCAGACTTGGAAACTATACTGGTCTCTAACCTGAAAAGATAAATAATGGGTATTTTTTTATAACTACCACAATCAAAGACACCATTTACTGAAAAATCATTTAATTTCGTGGGCATATGTTTAGTCAAAACAGCAATTTCGTGGGGATATGAATTCGTGAATTTCAACTTTTGAACATAAAATGAATGGGAATTTTGCTTGTTCATCGGAATTAAATTTTATGGACTGACTCAACCATGAAATCCACGAAAATTAGTCCCCAACAAATATTAATGATTTCACAATACTTAAATGCAATATTTTCATAGTAACATGCATCTGTCTTAAAACAGATCATTTAAGCAATAGAGGATATTACATGAGTGTCTTTTTATATTGAATTCATAATAGAATAGAATAATAAAATGCGAGGCTCTGCTGAGCATTTTATCAATTTTACTGAACAAGTTTTATAAATTCAGTGTGGAAAGACACAAATATAATATTCTTTTTATCACATGTAAGCTTTTCCTGTTGAAACATCAAAATTTCTTCTTTCTTTACCAATTATAGCCAAGTAAATTGGACCAACGTCTCCTATAAATAAACGATGTCAACGTCAGCCAAAGCTTTATTACACTAGTGTATTATCAAATTTATGTAATAGCTTTATTTCACTCCCACAACATCAAACATGTGATAAAACAGTTTTAGCATAACTTGATTGTATTTCCTCTATGTAATGTTTGAAGTTCTTTTCAGCATCTGAAATGAGCCATGCCATGAGAAAACCAACATAGTGGCTTTGCGACCAGCATGGATCCAGACCAGCCTGCGCATCCACGCAGTCTGGTCAGGATCCATGCTGTTCGCTTTCAAAGCCTATTGCAATTAGAGAAACTGTTAGCAAACAGCATGGATCCTGACCAGACTGCGCAGATGCGCAGGCTGGTCTGGATCCATGCTGGTCGCAAACCCACTATGTTGGTTTTCCCATGGCACGGCTCAAATTATTTCATTAACTGTCTTAATTTAAAGCAAAAGGTTAAGTAGCACACAATTCAGAAACATCTATGATTGAGTTTTTAGCTAAATGCAATGTTGTTTTCATGAAACAGTTTCATTATCATATGGATTTAATTCTTTGATTTTAGTTTAAAGTTTGAGATTTTACACAGGGAGTCTATGATAAAGTCTGAGTAAAATGTAATCATTACCCAAGTGAAATTAGTACAATTTCGCAATGTTTCGGACATGTTAAAAGTTATTTATAGTGACTTTGCTGGAACTGGGAGTGAAGCACACTGAAAGTGAGGTATCGGAGTGCTCCAGATTAGAGCTAACCATTAGTTGGACTATTGCAATATTATAATTTCTGTAATATTAGCACTCTCAAAAACAAAGTGAAGCATAATCCCTAAACTGTACCCTTGACAAATGACAGAGATCTGTATGACCTTAACCCATGTGTAACAGCTATATGGCCTCAATGTAAAACGTGGTTGTCATTATTACTAAAGAATATTAAATCACTCAATGCATACACATTTGACATCAAGTTTGATTTTGGAGCTAGGGTTCTTGGTCTTGTCAAAAGGCCTACAGTCATGTTATGATGAACACTTAGTTCAACTTATTTCAAACTCCCTTGACAAAATGACTGTGTTACAGACTGGATTTGAAATTGCAATCATGTACAGAAAGCACAATTTTATTTATTATATACCTATGATTCTTTTTTCTGAAATGCTACCTGTATTTCACTTATGAACACTAAACCTTGTATTCAACTCTCATTTGATATGGAACAAGAGCTGTCAGAGGACAGCAACACTCAACTATTCGACAACCTTGTCGATTGAATGAATACAAAAGTCGAAAAAAAGGCATAATTTTGTAAAAAATGCAAAACAGGATTATGGAACCTGCACACTGATTATCATCTCATGACAGCAGACAAGTGTGTGAAGTTTCAATCCATTCCCATTAGTGGGTACCGAGATACCAGCTTGCATATAAGAATTTAACCAAAAACTGCTAAGTTGAAAAGGGGGCATAATTTTGTAAAATGCAAAGTAAAGTTATTGAACCTTTGCACTGCATGTCATATCATGACAGTTAACAAGTGTGTGAAGTTTCAATTCATTCCCGTTAGTGGATACTGAGATACCAGCTTACATAATTATAAGAATTTAACCAAAGACTGCTAAGTCGAAAAAGGGGCATAATTTTGTAACAAAGCAAAATAGAGTTATAGGACCTCCACAGTACATGTTAGATCATGACAGTGAACAAGTGTGTGAAGTTTCAATCCATTCCTATTAGTGAGTACTGAGATACCAGCTTACATACAAAACCTTAACCAAAAATTTCTAAGTCGAAAAAGGGGCATAATTTTGTAAAAATGCAAAATAGAGTTATGGAACCTGTGCAATGTAAGTCCGTTTATCACAGTAAATAAGTGTGTGAAGTTTCGATCCATTCCCCTTAGTGGTTACTGAGATACCAGCTTACATACAAAACCTTAACCAAAAATTTCTAAGTCAAAAAAGGGGCATAATTTTGTAACAAGAGATCACAGAGTGATCTTGGCGCCCACCAATGTGCCATTTTTGAGTGTTCCAAATTTCAAGACTTATTGACTAGCTCAAAGTCAAATTTCATTTCTGTACACAACACTGCATGTGGTCCAAATTCGAAAGCTGTAGCTTGAGAAATGTGAAAGTAGGTCACTAGATCAATTTCAAGGATAAAGTTCTTTGTACACAAAACCATGCATATCAAGTTTGAAGGCTGCAGTTTGAGAAATTTGAAAGTAGGTCACTAGGTCAATCTTAAGGTCAAAGTTTATTTTGGTACACAAAACTATGCAAGTGGTCCAAATTTGAAAGCTGTAGCTTGAGAAATGTGAAAGTAGGTCACTAAGTCAAAATCAAGGTCAAATTACACTTCAGAACACAAATCTATGCATGTGGTCCAAATTTAAAGCCTGTACCTTCAAAAATGTGAAAGTAGGTCACTAGGTCAATGTCAAGGTCAAAGTTTATTTCGGTACACAATCCTATGCATGTGGTCTAAATTTGAAGCCTGTAGCTACGGAAATGTGAAAGGTCAGTAGGTCAATCTTAAGGTCAAAGTTCATTTCGGTACACAAAACTATGCAAGTGGTCCAAATTTGAAGGCTGTAGCTTGAGAAATGTGAAAGTAGGTCACTAAGTCAAAATCAAGGTCAAATTACACTTCAGAACACAAATCTATGCATGTGGTCCAAATTTAAAGGCTGTACCTTCAAAAATGTGAAAGTAGGTCACTAGGTCAATGTCAAGGTCAAAGTTTATTTCGGTACACAATCCTATGCATGTGGTCTAAATTTGAAGCCTGTAGCTACGGAAATGTGAAAGTAGGTCAGTAGGTCAATCTTAAGGTCAAAGTTCATTTCGGTACACAAAATTATGCAAGTGGTCCAAATTTGAAGGCTGTAGCTTGAGAAATGTGAAAGTAGGTCACTAGGTCAAAATCAAGGTCAAATTTCATTTCAGAACACAGAACTATGCATGTGGTCCAAATTTGAAGCCTGTACCTTCAAAAATGTGAAAGTAGGTCACTAGGTCAATGTAAAGGTCAAAGTTTGTTTCGGTACACAAAACTATGCATGTGGTCCAAATTTGAAGGCTGTAGCTACGGAAATGTGAAAGTAGGTCACTAGGTCAAAATCAAGGTAAAATTTCATTTCGAAACACGAAACTATGCATGTGGTCCAAATTTGAAGCCTGTACCTTCAAAAATGTGAAAGTAGGTCACTAGGTCAATGTCAAGGTCAAAGTTTTTTCAGTGCACAAAACTATGCATGTGGTCCAAATTTGAAGGCTGTAGCTTGAGAAATGTGAAAGTAGGTCACTAGGTCAAAATCAAGGTCAACTCATGTCAAGGTTCATCTTGCCACTCAAAACCATACATGTGGTCCAAATTTGCATGTTGTAGGTTATTGACCAGAAGATTTTAAAAGCTTTTCCCTATATAAGTCTATATGAACCATGTGACCCCTGGGGCAGGGCCATATTTTACCCTAGGGGGATAATTTGAACAGTCTTGGTAGAAGACCACTAGATGATGTCACATACAAAATATCAAAGCCCCAGGCCCTGTGGTTTTGAACAAGAGGTTTTTCAAAGTTTTTCCCTATATAAGTCTATATAAACCATGTGACCCCCGGGGCAGGGCCATATTTGACCCCAGGGAAATAATTTGAATCATCTTGGTAGAGGACCACTAGATGATGCTTCATACCAAATATCAAAGCCCTAGGCTCTGTGGTTTTGGACAAGAAGATTTTCAAAGTTTTTCCCTATATAAATCTCTGTAAATTATAGAAATAAACAAAGGGCCATAACTCAATAAAAAATTGTTACACCAGTCTGATTTTCAGGAGGACACAACTAGGGTACCAATACATCATTCTGACAAAGTTTGGTCAAAATCCCCCTGGTAGTTTCTGAGGAGATGTGATAACGAGAAATTGTTAACGGACGGAAGGACTGACGGACGGACCACGGACGCAGAGTGATTTGAATAGCACACCATCTAATGATGGTGGGCTAAAAATGCAAAGTAGAGTTATGGAACCTGTACAATGTAAGTCAGTTTATCACAGTGAATAAGAGTGTGAAGTTTCAATCCATTCCTATTAGTGGTTACTGAGATACCAGCTTACATACAAAACCTTAACCAAAAATTTCTAAGTCTAAAAACGGGCATAATTTTGTAAAAATGTAAAGTAGAGTTATGGAACCTGTGCAATGTAAGTCAGTTTATCACAGTGAATAAGTGTGTGAAGTTTCGATCCATTCCCATTAGTGGTTACTGAGATACCAGCTTACATACAAAACCTTAACCAAAAATTTCTAAGTCGAAAAAGGGGCATAATGTTTTTAAAAAGCAAAATAGAGTTATGAAACCTATGCAATATAGTTCAGTTTATCACAGTGAATAAGTGTGTGAAGTTTCAATCCATTCCCACAAGTGGTTACTGCGATACCAGCTTACATACAAAACCTTAACCATTGGGACGCCGACACACGGGCGAGTCCAATAGCTCTACTATTCTATGAATAGTCGAGCTAAAAATGTTCATAGCTGGTCTGCTTGCTTTAGTTGTGATGTTAAATATAATGTCAAAAATAAGGTAAAGATGGTATCATACTGTTCCATGTGTCAAAAAGTTTATCATTTCAATTGAGTTTTCATCCTTATTTGTATAAAATTATAGCCATTTAACTGATACAGCACTAGGTATATGTTTTTAATGTAAGGGTCATTTAAGCAGTACCTTGACCTGCAATGCTATATTTTGCTCTCTTGGACCTCGCCAGATAGGATCATACTCGAGGGATCCAGGCATATCCATTTCAGCTGGATGCCTGTTATAATAACCCTATCTTATCACCCTTCAAATGGCCAAAAAAAGCAAGTAAAATATAAGCCTTTTTCTACTTGTAAATATCCTTTCACTTACTCATTGATGATTTTCCAAGCATCAAGTACAGGCACATTTCCAGCTCGTATTGTCATCAGAGTGTCTCTTTCAGATGAGCCGATTTCCCTGTACACTTTGAGGTCCTCACCATTAGCAATATCTCTGTAAAAATTCAAGAACAAATTGGGCAAATTACTCGAATAGTTCTAACAAAAATTCCCCGTCTGGTATGCAGTTTCAGTTTTCAGTTTTAAATGCATTTGACCAACTTAACTCAACTAACTTGATTGTTATTGCTGGTATAGCTATTTCCAGCTTGATACAGCTTAGCTAATTTGTAACATTTCTGGGCCCTGCAAAATGTAAATACAGGAGATCCCCAAATAAGTCTAAATCACTCAACTGTGGAGAACCTTGATCTAAATACCTTCATTTTTTTACCTTACTTCTCACCAAGTTTGGTGAACATCTATTAAGCAGTTCAATATTTACACATATTTCTTGTTTTGCTGTTGATAATTCCATAATACGTCACAACATTTTGAACATAAAATGAAGGGTAAAACCAACGGTGCTAAAGAAAATGTTTCATGAAGATCCATCAAACTGTTCATAAGAACACGTTGTTTAAAGGTTTTACTATATTTAGCTCTGGCAGCCCCTACCTGCAATTAACCCTTAGCCTGCTGCAGGCGAATTTAACAGCCTTTGCAAACAGCTTGGAACCAGATCAGACGCTGATTAAATCGGCGTCTGATCAGGTTCCAAGCTGTTTGCTACTCTAACAATATTTTTTCCAATTTCGGAGCAAATTGAATGAACTTAACAATTTTAGCAGACGACATTTCCAGCAGACGACAATTTACCTAGCATGCTAAAGTTTAAACTGAAACATTTGAATAGAACTGAGAAATGTCCATCCAAGTATGCTTCACACAGCTTAGTGAAGACCTTTCAAGCAGTTCATGAGACCAAATTGTTTAAAGGATTTTCAATTTTGAGCTCAGATGATCCTTAAAAGGGTAAAGTGAAAGTATTTGAATACATCTGACAGAGGTCCATGCAAGGATGCAGACTAACATTTGTACTGATCATCAAAATGTTCCTAAGGGGAAGAAGTTATTATTATAAAATTACTGTTTTTCTATTTGAACAAAATTGAGAGAGGTCTATACAAGGATACTACAGACCAAGCTTGGTGAAGATCCACCCAGGACTGGGACAATTCTAAAGCTTTGGGCATGGTTTGAACAAAGCTGGTAGTGGACCACTAAAAATGGTACAAAAATACATGTACCAAGGCTCAGAACATTACAGTTTCAGAGAAGCTAAGGAAATCATGGTTTTAGACAAGAAGCTTTTTAAAGATTTTCCTATAGGAGTGTATGTTAAATGAGTGAACCCTAAGGCGGGGCCAATATTGACCCAGGTAGTATGACTTTAACAAACTTGGTAGAGGACAACTACAAAATGCTACATGCCAAGTATCTAAGCTTTATGGTTAAAGACATGGGTTGGGGGAGTGAGGGGGGTGGGGGGGAGAGCAATTTGGACCCAAGAGTCATGATCTGATCAAAACTGGTAGAGTTCCACTACATAATGATACAAACCAAAGATTATTATGTTTATAGATTAGCACATTTCTAAAACATTTCCAGTACAAGTCTACATAACACAAGAAAACCCCAGCAAATTTTGACCCCAGGAGCATGACTTATATAAAATTGGTAGAAGACTACTACACAATGCTACTTGCCAAATATTTAAGCTAATGGTATTATGATTTTAGACAAGAAGAGTTTTTGAAGTTCTATATGGAATACAAGTTTTTGAAGATCTTTGATAGAGGACTATTCAAGGAACAGCCAGGCCAAGTTTCATCAACTTCCACCAAATGGTTTCAGAGGAGAATGATGTCTTTTGAAGGAAAGTGTGGATGGATGGATGGATGTCTGATGACATATGGACAGTGAGTGATAACAATAGCTTACCCAAAACACTCTGTGCTCAGGTTAACTAAACCTGTAAACACTGGACAATGGATTCTCATGGATATAAATTAACACTCGCCCAGTCTCTTATGACAATTGTGTTTTAAGCTGGACAAGTCAATCTCCCAAGACTACTGCCTAGCCAGCAAGCTGCAATATATTGAAATTTTCCTATAAGAGACCACTAATTCAAACAAGAGGACCATGATGGTCCTGAATCGCTCACCTCTTTCCACATGACCCAGTTTTGAGTATGACGTCGTTTTTTCTATTATTTGACATAGTGACCTAGTTTTTGAGCTCATGTGACCCAGTTTTGAACTTGACCTAGATATTATCAAGATAAAAATTCTGACCAATTTTCATGAAGATCCATTGAAAAATATGGTTTCTAGAGAGGTCAAAAGATTTTAATAATTTTAGACCTACTGACCTAGTTTTTGACCGCAGTTGACCCAGTTTTAAACTTGACCTAGATATCATCAAGATGAACATTCAGACCAATTTTCATACAGATCCCATGAAAAGTATGGCCTCTAGAGAGGTCACAAGGTTTTTTTATTATTTGACCTACTGACCTAGTTTTTTAAGGCACGGGACCCAGTTTCAAATTTGACCTAGATATCATCAAGGTGAACATTCTGACCAATTTTTATAGAGATCCAGTCACAAGTATGGTCTCTAGAGAGGTCACAAGGTTTTTCTATCTTTACACCTAATGACCTAGTTTTTGACCGCACATGACCCTGTTTCGAACTTGACCTAGATATCATCAAGATGAACATTCAGACAAACTTTCATACAGATCCCATGAAAAATATGGCCTTTAGAGAGGTCACAACGTTTTTCTATTATTTGACCTACTGACCTAGTTTTTGATGGCATGTGACCCACTTTCAAATCTGACCTAGATATCATCAAGATGAACATTCAGACCAATTTTCATACAGATCCCATGAAAAATATGGCCTCTAGAGAGGTCACAAGGTTTTTCTATTATTTGACCTACTGACCTAGTTTTTGACCGCACGTGACCCACTTTCGTACTTGATCTAGATACCATCAAGGTGAACATTCTGACCAATTTTCATGAAGATCTCATGAAATATATGGCCTCTAGAGAGGTCACAAGGTTTTTCTATTTTTAGACCTACTGACCTAGTTTTTGACCGCACATGACCCAGTTTCGAACTTGACCTAGATATCATCAAGATGAACATTCAGACAAACTTTCATACAGATCCCATGAAAAATATGGCCTCTAGAGAGGTCACAAGGTTTTTCTATTATTTGACCTACTGACCTAGTTTTTGAAGGCACGTGACCCAGTTTCGAACTTGACCTAGATATTATCAAGGTGAACATTCTGACCAATTTTCATGAAGATCTTGTGAAATATATGGCCTCTAGGAGGTCACAAGGTTTTTCTATTTTTTGACCTACTGACCTAGTTTTTGAAGACACGTGACCCAGTTTCGAACTTGACCTAGATATCATCAAGGTGAATATTCTGACCAAGTTTCATGAAGATCTTGTGAAATATATGGCCTCTTGAGAGGTCACAAGGTTTTTCTATTTTTAGACCTACTGACCTAGTTTTTGATGGCACGTGACCCAGTTTCGAACTTGACCTAGATATCATCAAGATGAACATTCTGACCAATTTTCATAAAGATCCCATGAAAAATGTGACCTCTAGAGTGGTCACAAGCAAAAGTTTACGGACGGACGCACGCACGCACAGACGACGGACGACGGACACTGCGCGATCACAAAAGCTCACCTTGTCACTTTGTGACAGGTGAGCTAAAAAGTACAGGGAACTTACTGTAAAAGCACATTTTCGCTGGGTCAAAATTTCGTGAATTTTAAATTTTGAGTATGCTTGCAAGGTTTTATACTGCGTGAATTTTAAATTTTGAGTATGTTTGCAAGGTTTTATATTTGCGAATTTGTAAAAATGGTATCATACTTGAGTTTGAATTATATTAATGGTGAATATTTACGCGAGACGTAGGACCTCGCGAATAAAGCGAAAATTATCCCTCGGGAAAATTTCTGCTTTTACAGTACTGGGAATGAGGTAAGTGTATACCTGGGAATAAGGTAATGTCTGTGTATTCTGATTGGTGAGTCATGTAAACAAACCCAAGAAGTGAATTTTTTCTTTCAAAATTGAGATTTTTTTTACTGCATTTACAGTATTTTATCATACATTTTGACAAAATCTGCTACATTTTATTTGTATAGAAAACAAGAAGCTGCGTTCAATAAACGCTTGATGCCCCAGGTGGCATCCTTGTCGATACAATGCAACCTAAGTCCAAAATGAGGTCAAGTTCAAGGTCAAACTGCAGTCAGGTGATGTGTGAAGATGAGGAATGGTCACACGTTACATCTGCATTAGTATCAAGTCATTCTAGTAAGGGGTATTGATGCTAGACGAAACGGTCCCATTTGGTTAACCTCGTACGGACGGACGAACGAACGAACAGACAGACAGGACAATCACTATATGCCTCCCGCATCAGCAGATGCTAGATGCATAAAAAGTTTTATCAAACGAATTTCCCCCACCATGCCAACGATGTAAACAGGGGGTCATCTCAATCATACGAAAATTACTTAAATAAAGTATCACTATTCATATGTTTTTCATCCAATATTTTGGTAGAACTAAGATAGTTCTTGGAAACCATGTATTTAGATATACATGTTTCGATTCATGGAAGGCCGTACAAACCATAATATTATAATGTAAGTCTATGGGAAAACAATTGGTGGTCCCTAACCTATAATTCTATTTATAAACTTAATCTTTTAATGCATGAGGTGGTTGACCAACTAAAATTACCGATATATACTTCACTTAATTAGCATACTTGACACATAATTTACAAACACCTAATAGCTATGCCCTTACAGAAGCAAGCCTCTGTGGCGTACATGCTGCGTATTTGCTGTGTATATGCCGCGAACACAGTAGTACGCCAGAGGAGTACATTTTACATACACCGCATGCCGCGTACTATTTCGACGAGTACACAGCATGTACGCAGGAGGTCACTAGTACACTTCAAGTACGCAGCACAGACTCTGAAAATTTAAGGAGTACACTGCATGTACGCAGGATTTATACTTAGTTTTTTTTCTTATAAGTTAAAGTCTGAAGTAAACTTCATATACGCTGGAGGGACTTGTTAATTTTCTTTTGGTGTTTATACTTAAAAGTCTGAGTACACTTCATGCAGGAAGGATTTGTACATTTTTTTTTTTTTTTGGAAGCAAAAACTTGATTTCCGAGTTATCTTAATAGCATAGAATAGTTCAGATTACCGGTATTCTGAACAATGCAAATTTGCCAAACTATTTGCAATGTTCATTTGTGAAGCTTACATCTCAGTGATTTCTGAGCTGCACCTTGCATGCAGTGTAAAAATATATTCTTTTTCATTTTGAATTAATCCTGGAGCTTTCTAACTTGGATAATTGAAAAGCCTTATTTGAACTTCGTTGCATTACATTTTGTAATACATGAAATTATTACCAAGATAATGCCTCAACAGCGCCCGAATGAGAAGAATTAATAGCTCTCACTGTTATTTGAATACTCTTAAGCAAAACACCATTCTATCATGTTTTATAAAGGCTTTAATGCTCATTATGTTAACTCATTAAGGCCTCACCAAATTAAAAAGTTGTTCATTGGATTTGCCGCTCGTATATTTTCAGAACGTTTTTGGCTAATTGCGCTCGCCCCATTGGAAAAAATCAATCCAAAATTTTTTGGTGCGCTACTTTTTACGGACGTAAAAGTGTATAAATGCTTATATAATTCCAGTCCTAGATTGTTCTCAGATGGATTTTAATCAAAATAAATACATACTACGCACACATCATCTATAATAAATCATAACACTTATATTTAGTTGCATTAAAGTTGTTTCCCCTTGATGCAGTTACGCCATTTTCTTCAAATGTTTATCAAATTACATGCTACAAAAATTGATTTATTTCATTGAAAAGTGGATGAAGAAAAGCATACTAATTTATTTGATAACATCAATCTACATTATTTTGGTAAGGGTAAATACTTATTGATACATGTCACCTATCTTTTTTCTGTTTTTTTCTGTCCAAATGATCAGCATTTGCATACGAAAGTTGGTGGGGTAAGGAATTTACATTATCACAGCAGTTTCACCACAAGAGTAAACAGCATGTATGTAGCAGTAGTACACAGCATGTACCCACGGACTCGCAGGAGTACACAGCTTAGCCAGGACTCGGCCAGGAGTACACAGCATGTACGCACGGACCGGCCAGGAGTACACAGCATGTCGCAATCGGCAGGAGACAAGCAGACGCAGGACTGGGCCAGAGTACACAGATTACCCGCAGAGTACCGCATGTACGGCAGGTATACTCAGCATTGCTGTAAAAGTGTATGTGCCGCGTACATGCTGCGTACTATTTCCCACATACTAAATTCCTCCAGCGTACATCCTGTGTACTATGTAGTCCAAAGCATGTACGCAGCAAGTAGTACGCGGCAGAGCTCATTTGCATGTCAAAAGTGTACTACAAACGTACTATCGGTGTATGTGCGGTGTATATCCTGCATACTATTTAAAGCCCTTGATTTCAGTACACATCATGTACGCATCATATACGCTGTATGTACACAGCAAGAGTACGCAGCACGCCTTTTTCTTCTGTAAGGGTGCCCATGTATATATAGATTCTAGCGTGTATGATTACCACCGTGGCAGTGAGTTTTTGAGTTATTTTGAGACAACTACGTTAGATGGAAGTGGCTTTCCTGGAAAACTTGATAACTGATATAACGCTGTGCATTCCATGTTTAGATTTTGCTGCGCATACAGTAATGGGCATAACAGTAATGCAGTCCCACTTCTAGGAGTACAGTAGTTATATATGCAGACTTACTTCAAAAATTCACAACAATTATGTTTATGTCACAAATAGTAATTTTTTCCTGAAAATTGATATTTATTAGGCAAAAGAGGGTCATAAAGATGAATGTTTTTATTGATTACAATATATTCAGGGACCACAATGGAAATAAGAAGAATCATTTCATCTTTTTTGTGTTATCCCTGGTATTGGTGAGCATTACATGGCTTTACTGAGTAATATGATATAACTGTCCAATGATTTGTTGGTTTGTCACTATGTAATATTTATTATGCATTGATTTGTCATTTGTTTAATCGCTATATTGCCATGTCATGTACACTTGTGCCAAATAAAACTTACTTACTTATTTATCATCATTCGGAGTCTAAAAAGAAATAAGTAAGTATAAGACAATGTGTAATGTACAGTGAAACACCGCTCGCACGAGGTCACAAGGGGATGAGCAAAATCCTCCAGTTATCCATGGTTTCGAGCGACCTAAACATTGACAAACATACGAAGAAAATTGAAGTTTTATTTTACTAATTGTCATCGGGACCATTTGCAGAGGAAACGGTGATGCGTAATAATAACAAACGTGTGACATTAAAAAATAAAACGTTATCTATGATGTAATAAGTAATAACATACTTGCTTTAATCTAAAGTAAACAGTAATTGATCAATATTTGATCAATAAAACTTTTCTTTAACCTTCCATCAATAATTAATCTCATTATCAGATCAAATATACCGACAAACAAACATTTAAGATAGTCGGGGAATAGACCATGCAATTCTCACCGCGTGCGAAAATTTTAAATTAACCGATACATTCTGATCATCGAAGGTGCGACAAATTTTGACACCTCTGCTCGAGTTAGCCAGAAGCAACAAAGAATAGATTAATACACAGGGCCAGGTGTCGTGCTCGAGCGATCGAGTTATCGATGCTCGACCCAGCCATGGTGATTTCACATAGAAAATAGAAGGAAATCGGCCGGGACCACATGAGTTGCTCGAGCGAGCCCGGGTGCTCGAGTCATCGATGCTCGAGCGAGCGGTGTTTCACTGTATTTCATAATATAGTTAGACCCCTAAGTTTTAAGGCTGGGCCAATAAACGAACCCATAGCTCATAGCTGCTGAGTGTTAATTTATATCCCTGGATGCCATATACAGTACTGTATTTATATATCAATAGCTCAACTTGAACCTGAACTATCAAGAATTTATCTGCCTGTAACTTTCTCTGTCATACCTAATGATGATATTTAATATTTAAGCTGTTTCTTGTGTATTTTTTTTTTATCTTTCGACCTCATATGAATTGTTTCAGAAAAAGAACAAACCTTGCATTCTGAAGCAATCTGACAATAACATAAACCATCTTGCACATCTTGGGAGGTAAAACTTCCTCTTGTGTGTGGTCTTTAAACCATTTCTGTAGAAACTTTGTCCCCTTGCTGCCTTGAGCATCTCTCAAATACTTCTCTAAACATTCCCTATAAACATAGAAAAGTTCTGACTCTTATCACACAAATTAATAACATGATCTAACTTGAGCTATCACTAAATGTAATTAGTACCCCCAAACATAGTTTAGTCAGAGAAAATGAAACGGTTTTTGGGTACAGTTGCCACAACCACCTTCCACACCTTTTTCCACTTATATCAAACTGGAAGTAGTTTTTATCACAAACCAGGAAAAGGATTGGGGTATTGCTGCCCACTACTTCATCCATCCCAGAAAAAAGGCATGTCACACACATCTCTTTTCACAAAGATCATATGCATGAAGTTTCATTTGAATCCCTTTAAAAAATGTGGAAGTAGTCTGCTTCACAAATGTGATGGAAAATGGGGGCCAGGGGGGCCACATCTTTGTCCATCCCATAAAAAATAAGTCACGCATATCCACACTTCATGATGATCATGTATATGAAATTTCATTGGAATCTCTTTCACATAATGCCCCTTGACTGCTCACCTGAGTTCCACAGCGCAAACAGACTAAAAGTCACCCAAGAAACGTAAAATGTGAAATGATCTCAAAATCAGACCAGAAGTTTAGATGACGGCATTTGAAGATTGTTCTATTTTTAGCTCTTGGGAACATGTTTTTCTACAAATCAAAATGATATGAAAATTCTTGGAAGACAATTGCCAAAGAAACATTTCCACAAATTATTTCAAAATCAGACAAATGTTTTAGGATGAAATACAGTTTAGGATTTTTCAGGTTTTAGCACTGGCAATCTTCAGAAAGGGTCACCAACGGTGCATTTTGTGTGAAATTATTTCTAAATCAGACTGCCTATGAGGAGATGCCATTTGAAAATTTTTCTATATTTAGCTCTGGTGACCCTTATCTGAACTATTTTGAAAGAGAACCACTTGGGGAAAATTCCTGTAAAGTTTGGCTGATACTGACTGGGTGGTTTAGGCGAAGTGTGCATAGATGACAGCTGGATAACTGATAGGAAGTGGTCACCACAGGTTACCTTAAGACTTTTAGCTCTAGTCAGCTAAAAAATATGAATGCATTTCTCTCCACAAATTTTTTGCAAAGGGCTGCTTGCCTGACAGACTGACCATAAGATGACTTTAATATACAATATATGTCCTTAAACTTTTTCAGGGGTACAATAATACAAATCTGCAATAACTCTCTTAGGATAACATATTTCCCTGATCACTAACTTTCCGAGACTGTCATGTTCATAACAAGTTAAAATGAACAGGAATATGGGTTAACAAAGTTAAATTTATTTATTTTATTTGGGTTTTACGGCGCACCAACACAGTATAGGTTATATGGCGCCAAACAGGACTACAAATTTTGGTTTCACATCTCATTTACATCGAAATAAAAACATGAGGTATGGAATCAAAATTTGCATACCTGCTGGAATCACAGAGTTACAGCAAAACCAAATGTTAAGACCCTATTAGTCGCCTCTTACGATCATGCAAGGGTAAGGCAGTGATTCCAATTCTTTTCATACACAGATCGTCCCCGAACCACATGGGGCTAACAAAGTTAAACAAAGTTAAAGCCAGACATGGACATGTGCAGACAAACAAGGTGAATACCTTAAATATTCCAGCAGTAACCAATCCTTACAGCTGTATTTCAGAAATAATTTATAGCAAAAAGGTGTTTTAACACTATTTATGCACGATGGGCAGTTATACGTCAGACTCAATAATTTCACGAGGGCGCAGCCCGAGTGAAATTATTTGTATGACGTATTACTGCCCCGAGTGAATAAATAGTGTTAAAACATGGTTTTGCTATATATTATTTTGATTCTAACATGCCCTTAATCTAAAACAGTAGATAATATATAGCAGCGCTCTTTCTTGGGCACAACAAAAACAATGACGTCATCGCACGTTAACATGACGTCATTTTAGCATTAGTGTTTTAACAGAAACAAGCATATTAGAATACTATATACTGTATATACATCAAACAAGAATGATATTAATTTTGTCCTTGAATTAAGCGGCCCAAAATAAAATCACAAGCTACGTCTTCATATAATTTTGCTAAACACCAAGTTTGGTGACAATCTATGTAAATCTGAACTTAAGTTATAGACTGAAAACTGTTCTGATATAGCAACAATGAATTTGACTTTTACCCTATTCTTGAAACCTATCTTCATACCATCTTCACCTCAATAGCCAATTCCTAACTAGAACAAGCAAATTCAATGAATTGGTATCCCCCGCCAAAAGGGTCTGTGGTGAGGAACGGCAAAAAAATATATCCAGCAAAAAGTTAAGAAATTAATTGTTACAAAGAAGCAAATAATTTCAAGTCAAAATCAAATTAACAGAAAATGAATGTCTTTTTTTGGGGTGGGGGGGGGGGGATGAGGGGTGAGGGTACAAAACTTTACATGTTGATTATAAATATTGATGGAAAATTAACAAGAGGACCATGATGGTCCTGAATCGCTTACCTCTTCCCACATAACCCAGTTTTGAGTATGACGTCGTTTTTTCTATTATTTGACATAGTGACCTAGTTTTTGAGCTCATGTGACCCAGTTTTGAACTTGACCTAGATATTATGAAGATAAAAATTCTGACCAATTTTCATGAAAATCCATTGAAAAATATGGTCGCTAGAGAGGTCACAAGGTTTTTCTATTATTTGACCTATTGACCTAGTTTTTGAAGGTACCTGATCCTGTTTTGAACTTTACCTAGATATCATCAAGGCGAACATTCTCACTAATTTCCATGAAGATCTCAAGAAAAATATGGCCTCTAAAGAGGTCACAAGGTTTTTCTATTTTTATACCTACTGGCCTAGTTTTTGACCGCACGTGACCCAGTTTCGAAACTGACCTAGATATCATCAAGGTGAACATTCAGATCAATTTTCATGAAGATCCATTGAAAAATATGGCCTCTAGAGAGGTCAAAGATTTTAATAATTTTAGACCTACTGACACAGTTTTTGACCGCAGGTGACCCAGTTTCAAACTTGACCTAGATATCATCAAGATGAACATTCAGACCAACTTTCATACAGATCCCGTGAAAAGTATGGCCTCTAGAGAGGTCACAGGGTTTTTTTTTTATTATTAGCCCTACTGACCTAGTTTTTTAAGGCACATGACCCAGTTTCAAACTTGACCTAGATATCATCAAGGTCAACATTCTGACCAATTTTTATGGAGATCCATTCACAAGTATGGCCTCTAGAGAGGTCACAAAGTTTTTCTATTTTTAGACCTACTGACCTAGTTTTTGACCGCACATGACCCTGTTCCGAACTTGACCTAGATATCATCAAGATGAACATTCAGACAAACTTTCATACAGATCCCATGAAAAATATGGCCTCTAGAGAGGTCACAAGGTTTTTCTATTATTTGACCTACTGACCTAGTTTTTGAAGAACGTGACCCGGTTTCGAACTTGACCTAGATATCATCAAGGTGAACATTCTGACCAATTTTCATGAAGAGCTTGTGAAATATATGGCCTCTAGAGAGGTCACAAGGTTTTTCTATTTTTAGACCTACTGACCTAGTTTTTGACCGCACATGACCTAGTTTCGAACTTTACCTAGATATCATCAAGATGAACATTCAGACAAACTTTCATACAGATCCCATGAAAAATATGGCCTTTAGAGAGGTCACAAGGTTTTTCTATTATTTGACCTACTGACCTAGATTTTGATGGTACGTGACCCAGTTTCGAACTTGACCTAGATATCATCAAAGTGAATGTTCTGACCAATTTTCATGAAGATCTTGTGTAATATATGGCCTCTAGAGAGGTCACAAGGTTTTTCTATTTTTAGACCTACTGACCTACTTTTTGATGGCACGTGACCCAGTTTGGACACTGACCTAGATATCATCAAGATGAACATTCTGACCAACTTTCATAAAGATCCCATGAAAAACGGACGCACGCACGGACAGATGGACGACGGACGACTGACACCGCGCGATCACAAAAGCTCACCTTGTCACTTTGTGACAGGTGAGCTAAAAATGAAAAAAAAAAAAAAAAATTGGGGAGGGGGACCAAGGCAAGGTGGCAACCAGGCGACCAAGTTTAAGGAAATTCTTCCAATTGGTTGGTTTGTTATGTACAAATCTGTGGATTTTTAAAAAATTAAAGGGCAATAACTGTATGAAAAATTAACCAATAACAAGAGCTCTTCGAACACGAAATGCCCCCCTTGATGCATTCAGTAATTGCACAAGGAACAGAAATTATATGCTCACTGTAAACAAAAGTTCTACCATTCTGGTTTAGTCTGACCTTGACCTTTAACCTATTAACCTAACAAGAGATTACAGAGTGATCTTGGCGCCATCCACTGAGCCATTTTTGAATGTTCCAAATTTCAAGACTAGCTCAAGGTCAAAATGAAGGTCAAATTTCATTTCGGTACAAAACAATGTGTATGTGGTCCAAATTTGAAAGCTGTGGCTTGAGAAATGTGAAAGTAGACCACTAGATCAATTTCAAGGTCAAAGTTCATTTCGGTAGACAGAACTATGCATGTGCTTCTAATATGAGGCTGTAGAAAAAAGTCAATGTCAAATTTCAATTCAGGACATAAAAATATGCACCTGTAGCTTCAGAAA
Organism: Mercenaria mercenaria; assembly: GCF_021730395.1. Classification (NCBI taxonomy): domain Eukaryota; kingdom Metazoa; phylum Mollusca; class Bivalvia; order Venerida; family Veneridae; genus Mercenaria; species Mercenaria mercenaria. The sequence goes on along the minus strand of NC_069377.1, from coordinate 67,622,203 downwards.
TGTGAAAGCAGGTCATTAAGTCAATCTCAAGATCAAAGTTAATTTCTGTACACAAAACTATGCATGTGGTTCAAATTTGAAGGTTGTAGCTTGAGAAATGTGAAAGTAGGTCACTAGGTCAAATCAAGGTCGAATTTAATTTCGGAACACAAAACTATCCAAGTGGTCCAAATTTGATGACTGTACTTTCAGAAATGTGAAAGAAGGTCAGTAGGTCAATCTCAAGATCAAAGTTCATTTCAGTACACAAAACTATGCTTGTGGTTCAAATTTGAAGGCTGTAGCTTGAGAAATGTTAAAGTAGGTAACCAGGTCAAAATCAAGGTCAAATTTTATTTTGGAAGAAAAACTATGCATGTGGTCCAAATTTAAAGCCTGTACCTTCAAAAATGTGAAAGTAGGTCATTAGGTCAATAACAAGGCCAAAGTTTTCTTCCGTACACAAACCTATGCATGTGGTCCAAATTTGAAGGCTGTAGCTACAGAAATGTGAAAGTAGGTCACTAGGTCAAGATCCAGGTCAACTCATGTCAAGGTTCATCTTGCTACTCAAAACTATACATGTGGTCCAAATTTGAATGATGTAAGTTATGGACATGAAGATTCTAAGTTTTTCCCTATATAAGTCTATATGAACCATGTGACCCCTGGGGCGTGGCCATATTTGAACCTAGAGGGATAATTTGAACAAACTTGGTAGAGAACCACTAGATGATGGTACATTATATAAATATTGCATTCCTGAGAGGGTGATATGAAAAATGTTCACCACAAGATATATGAATATTGACCGAGGCGCTAGCCGAGGTTTATATTCATATTTCAAGGGGTGAACATTTTTCATATCACCCTCTCAGGAATGCAATATTTATTTTATTATACCGAAAGATTATAAGGGTCAAATCATTTACTGGAAAATCAACATAATTTATTTGACATTAAAAGTAATTACTAACCAAATAATGAAGAATTTTTGATAGACTTAGTCGAGACGTTTACATATCGCTGACCCCTATATTTACTCTAATATTTCAATATTGCGTCAATCAGTTGCATTCGAAAAACGGCGATAACTTTCCTTTTTCTAAACGAAACATATAATTGTGAGCACTCATTTTCTTAATTAGATCATTTCCAAACTTATAGTGGTAGTTTCGATTCAATATATGATAAAAAATTGTTTTCAAAATATTTTGCACTTAGCATAAAAAAGAAAATTCGGCTCTGTTCTCACATGCAAGAGCACCAGAAAAGGGTAATTCAATCCTAAAGTATAATTATATAAGCGCCTCGTCTGAAAATTTATCGACTCGGTCTTTTAATCAATGTGAAAGTATCAATCTCTCAACGGGTGATATGAAAAAAATAATATCACATGCGCAGAAGAACAAAACAACGCTGTTGCGCATGTGATATGAAATTATGGATCATATCACCTGCGCAGAAATTGAAAATAATGATTTTGCGCATGTGATATAAAATCACAGGGGAATATGATATATTATTCAAGTTACACTAATGGGAAATTTGCATTGGACATTTATGTGAGGTATAATAATACAAAATATCAAAGCCATAGTCTTTGTGATTTGGACAAGAAGATTTTCAAAGTTTTTCCCTATATATGTCTATGTAAACCATGTGACCCCCAGGGTGGAGCTATATTTGACCCTAGGGGAATAATTTTAACAATCTTAGTAGAGTACCACTAGATGATGTCATATACAAAATATCAAAGCCCTAGGCCCTGTGGTTTTGGACAAGAGATTTTTCAATTTTTTTTCCTATATAAGTCTATATAAACCATGTGACCACTGGGGTGGGGCCATATTTGACCCAAGGGAAATAATCTGAACAATCTTGGTAGAGGACCACTAGATTTTGCTACATACCAAATATCAAAGCCCTAGGCCCTATGGTTTTGGACAAGAAGATCAGAAACCGTTTAACTGTTCCTGGCCAATGTGACCTTGAAATTGGATCTAATGACCTCAAAATCAATAGGGATCATCTGCTGGTCATGGCCAACCTAACTATCAATTTTCCTGACACTAGGCCCAAGCTGCTTAAGCTATTGCCCGGAAACCATTTTACTGTTCCTGGTCACTGTGACCTTGACCTTTGACATACTGACCTCAAAATCAATAGGGGTCATGACCAACCTCCCTATCAACTTTTGTGACCCTAGGCCTCAGCGTTCTTGAGTTATCATCCGGAAACCGTTTAAGTGTTCAGGTCACTGTGACCTTGACCTTTAACATACTGACCTCAAAATCAATAGGGGTCATCTGCTTGTGATGACCAACCTCCCTATCAACTTTCATGATCCTAGGCCTAAGCGTTCTTGAGTTATCATCTCGAAACGGATTGGTCTACATTCCGACAGACCGACCGACCGACCGACAGACCAACCAACCGACATCTGCAAAACAATATACCCCTCCTTCTTTGAAGGGGGGCATAAAAAAAGAAAATGATGAGCATAATCAAAGTATGTTGGTTCATATTTATTTCAAGTTTCATGAAATTCTACAAACTTGTTACTGAGAAATGGCTGCAGACGTGTATTTTTCATTAAATCAAGGGCTATAACTCTAAAGGAAATTGACCAATCAAGAAAAAAAAAACTTGACGGGCATCATTGCAGCATGTTGGCTCATGTTTATTTCAAGTTTGATGAAATTCTACCTGCTAGTTACTGAGAAATGGCTGCAGAAGGACATTTTTGTGCATTTTTCATTAAATCATGGGCAATAACTCTAAGGGAAATTGACCAATCGAAACAAAAACTTGAAGGGCATCATTGCAGTATCTTGGTTCATGTCTATTTCAAGTTTGATGAAATTCTACCTGCTAAGTACTGAGAAATGGCTGCGGACAGACATTTTTCATTAAATCAAGGGCAATAACTCTAAGGGAAATTGACCAATCAAAAAAAAAACTTGACGGGCATCATCGCAGTATGTTGGTTCATGTTTATTTCAAGTTTCATGAAATTCTACCAGGTAGTTACTGAGAAATGGCTGCGGACGGACGGAAGTTCCTACATATGGATACTTATGTGGCTACTCTTTTGTTCTCTCTATTGTTCTTTTAGCCACGTAAGAGAAAAATAGCCACATAAAAGCCTTATGGAATGAATGACATCAAAGAAAAAGTACAGTTACCTACTGTTCCTATAGCCATCTAAGTATGCAAATGTGAGCTCGGACGGACAACGCCATTTCAATACCCCCCTCCCGATTTCATCAGCGGGGGATAATTATTGAGCAGAAACCACTTCTTTAATTTCAGTAACAGATTATGAGTCCAGTGGCTCCAAATAGAATCCCATGTCAGGGTAACATAATTATACTTGCTAAATACAATGTACCACCTTTGGTGACAATACATCAATACAAGAAACTACTCTGAAACATATTTTAACCTTTACCATGCTAAATTTCTAAAATGGACTGGTCCATCATTTAATTTTGGCATTACCACTTATTATTCAAAAGGTGTTCACTGAAAATTTACTGACTGAAAAGCAAACAGTGCAGACCATGATCAGCCTGCACGGACATGCAGGCTGATCTTGGTCTACACTGGTCACAAAGACAAAACCACTCACTGTTAGCAGGCTAAAGGTTATTACACTGGCATTTAACCTAGTATTCCCAAATTCTTTTTCTGGTAAGGTACCTACATACCAAGTTTCATTGCAATATCCCACTCAAATTAGAGTTATAGAGCAAAAAAATCATTTTACGTTTTAGTAACAGCAACTTTAACCTTGACCCAAGTGGCTCAAATACAATCCAAGTTAATACTCTATATGATTTATCTTTAGTATAAAGTATATGCACCAAGTTTGGTGACAATATATCAGTATGTACTTAAGTTACTGACCAACGACCATCTGATAAATAATCAAACTAGTTTTCAAGCAAACACTGTTGTTTTTCTCTCTCTCTATTTTTAGTAATTGTAATTGACTTCAACCACACTGATCCCAAATGGCATTTCAATATGTGAAAAAAGAGACATGGACATTTTTTGAAAACCAGGTTTTTCAAACATTTTTATTTTTATTTTTAGTAACAGAGACCTTGATCGAACTGTGACTTTGACCCTAGTGGCCACAAAAACAATCCACCAGCCTTTCTGTCTATGAATCTACTACATACAAACTTCTAGTGCATTATCTCATTCCTAAATAAGGGTGGAAATTATTATTTTATTTTTAGTAACAATGCCCTTCCAATACAATTCAAACCTAGTGCTTCATATAAGCTTGCTTTACACAAAGTCCAGTGATCCCAGCAAAATAAAATCTGTTTTTTAATAACCGTGATCGCAATCTTATGGTCCCAACCTTGGTCTTCAGTAAGCTACCTATTCATTTCAGTATCTCCACTCAAGTTATTGAATAGAAATGAAAATCTCGATAAGCAGGTTTCTCAGAAACTTCTTCACTGAATGCTTATACAGCAAAATTATGTCTGATAAAACAGTAACAGTATATGAGGTCCTACCATAATGCAGACTTTGGAAGCATCAGAACAAAATCTGCTAATACATAAAACTTCAGTTAGGGGATGTCAATGAAATGATGACAAGAGGGCCATGATTGCCCTAGATTGCTCACCTAAGTTAAGTGCTTGCCTGAACTGTTTTGGCAGATGGTTATGTAATGAAAATTTCTGTAAAATTATTTTGAAATAGTGTCAGTGTTTTCTGACAAGAATATTTAATAAGTTTCTACTAAATAAATACAGGCAGGTAATGTGTATGTGTGTGTTATGAGGTGTGCAGAGGTGGGGTAACATGTTGGGGGAATGATGTGATATGACAATATCAAACAAGAAGCTTTGATCTTTTAAGTTATTACTACATATAGGGAAAACTGACCACACACCCTGATGGCCATGTTTTTTACTAAACAATATAATTTGTACAATCTTCGTAAAGGGTCACCTAAGAAACATTTGTGTGAAATTATTTTAAAATTGGGCCTGCTGTTTCTGACAAGAAGACTTTTAAAGTTTCAAATATATACATAATTATAGGGAAAAAGAGACCACGACCCCTGGCGGCAATGTTTTTTGACATATCAAAATAATTTGAACAATTTTAGTCGAGTGTCACACATAGACCATTTGTGTGAAATTATTTTTAAAATCAGGCCAGCAGTTTCATACAAGAAGGCTTTAAAAGTTTCCACTATATAAAGATAGGGAAAAGGGACCTCGCACTCTGGGAGCCAAATCAAAATAATTTGAATAGTCTTAATAGAGGGTCAAACAAGGACCATTTGTGTGAAATTATTTCAAAATCAAGCCAGCAGTTTTATACAAGAAGATATTTAAAGTTTCCACTATATACATATAGGAAAATGTGACCAATGGCACCCATGTTTTTTGGCAAATCGAAATAATTTGATCAGTCTTGGTAGAGGGCACATATGGACCATTTGTGTGAATTATTTCAAAATCAGACCAACTGTATAGGAGGAAATGTTGTTTGAAGACTTTTCTAATTTCAGTTCTGGAGGTCCCTATGTGCAATCAAGCGGAAACATTTGAATAAATTTGAAGAGGACCACCCAAGGAACATCAATTTTCACCAATCAGTTTTAAGGGAGATGAGGTTTGAAGAAAAGTGTGGACGGAAGACAAACAGATGAACGGACATCGTATAGTGAACGATCAGAAAAGTTCAACCTGAGCACGAAGTGAGCTAAAAAATACATACTATTTGCAAAATTTCACTTAATAAAGCTCAATATTATGACACTGAAATGTATTTTTATTTACTTCTGTTTGTTCTAGGGAGTGATACATATATTTAAAGTAAGCATCTACTATCATAAGCAACTTTACACCCTTACTTGTTCAGGAGCATCTTCCTGCCCTGTTTGAGAATGTGCCACTCTTGTGAAGCCTGTACTACTGTTGACTCATGAAGGAATAAAGTCTCTACACACCTAGCATCACCACTCAGTAGCAGCTCACAATATCTGTACACCTCATGTATAGTGTAATCACATGACTCACTCTCGTGATTCTGTAAAGGCATTGAACAAGTTCTAATCATACAAATTTTACATTTTGGAAAATACAATATTCATACCCATGTAGATAGAGAAGTCTGACACTCTCCATCTTTTCAAGCGTGCTCCGGCTGCAACAGAGAGAAAATCTGACTTGTTTTCACCTGGGCTTGTTTTAGTTTATTCTAGAAAATGTATTTTGTTTTAGGGTAGTTTTACATGTTAAGATCAAATTCTTTTTTCAACAATTTAGCATTTGATGACAAGAGTTGTCGGAGGACAGCAATGCTAGACTGTTCAACAGCCTTGTCAACTGAATGTATACAAAAGTCGAAAAAGGGGCATAAAATAGTAAAAATGCGTTATAAATCCTATGCAATTCATGTAAGATCATCACAGTGAATAAGTGTGTGAAGTTTCAATCCATTCCGTTAAGTGGGTACCTAGATACCAGCTTATATACAAAAACTTTTACCAAAATTGCTAGGTCAGAAAAGGGGCATAATTTTGTAACAAAGCAAATTAGAGTTATAAAAACTATGTAATGGTATGTCAAATCATCACAGTGACCAAGTCTCTGAAGTTTCAGTCAGTAACCATTAGTGGGTACTGAGATAACAACTTATATACAAAAACTTTGCGACACTTACTCCAAAGCCGATGCATGGATGAGTCCAACTGCTCTACCTATTTTTCAAATAGTCGAGCTAAGAATACAATTTTTACAAAATATCAAAAAAAATCTGCCAATAATAAAGTTGGGGTTATCTACTTTGAACTTTTAGCTAGACTTATTTAAACAAGAAAATATTGGTAAAACCAATAGATGCTCCCCAAAATATGTTGCATATTAAAAGAACAAAGTGGAATACACTGACTGGGCACATATAGTTTAGTGCTAATGTTGAATAATCAAAGGCCAGTATCTCATTGAAAAATCATATGCACAACTCCTTTGAGAGTGAAGCTTCCTATAAAGTTTAGCTGAATTCCAGCCAGTGGTTGCTGAGGAATACTCCCGGCAAGAAATGGTACTATACCAATGTTGAATAATCAAAGGGCAATAACTCAGTGAAAATTCATCTGACCAAAACATGAAGATAATATTGGCATCTCCTCTAGATAGTAAAGCTTCCTATGAAGTTTGGCTAAATTCCAACAAGTGGTTGCTGAGAAATACTCCAGACAAGAACTGTACAATGGTACACTACTGTTGAATAATCATAGGGCAATAACTCAGTGAAAAATCATCTGACCAAAACATAAAGACAATATGTGCATCTCCTCTAAATGATGAACCTTCCTATGAAGTTTGACTAAACTCCATCTAGTGGTTGCTGAGAAATACTCCTGACAAGAATTGTACAAGAATTGTACTATAGTATTGTTGAATAATCAAAGGGTAATAACTGTGTGAAAAATCATCCAACTGGAACACAAAGAAAATATGCAAATCTCCTAGTGATGATGAACCTTCCTATGAAGTACTCCAGGAGTATGGGAAATACTCCAAACAAGAATTGTACTATAATAGTATACTACTGTTGAATGATGAAAGGGCACTAACTCTGTGAAAAAATCATCTGACTGGAACAAGAAAAGAATATGCGCATCTCCTCTTGATGATAGACCTTCATATGAAGTAAGGCTAAATTCCAAGAAGTGGCTGCTGAGAAATACTCTGAACAAGAACTGTACAATAATACACTACTGTTGAATAATCAAAAATCAATAACTTGGTATAATTTAAATCATCCGACCAGAACACAAAGATACTGGCTTCTCTTCTTGATGATAAACTTTCCTATGAAGTTTCACTAAATTCAAACCAGTACTTGCTGAGAAATACTATGGACAAGAATTGTATTATAGTATACTACTGTTGAATTATCAAAGGGCAATAACATAATAAAATTATGGGACAGGCAGGACCAGTATGCCTCACCTTTGGGGAACGTAAAAATATGGAGCGGAGGACAATCAATTTTCGTAATGGAAATCTAAGGGAAAATCACATTACAATTTTGATGACATATTTGCATACAAAAAACTTTCTACAAATGATTTTTATGAAACTTCTCACAGTTGTAAACTTCCTTATTACCTTTTGTTTGGTTAAATAAAATATATAGGCCTGTCTTTAAGATATTTGCCTATGATCCATAAACTTCAGGCTGTAAATCAATGAATCATGCTAGCACTTCTTAGATGATTTGCAAGATACCTGATTAAACCCACAAAAATTAGCATTCAATTCTTATATTTGAATTTTTGCTATAGCTAGCTACAGAAATAAGTGGTTTGCATTCCACGAGTGTCAGAAATTCAAAATAAATATATTTCAGATATCGTTCTTTTCTACATCTAAATAGAACAGCCAAATATTCCAACCCACGTTCAATTGTAATTCGTCTTCTGGAAGTAGTATTCCTGCTTTTTATTTAGGTATCTTTAAATCCAGTGGAAAATCATGCAATCCTGTCAATTCAATGTTGATCTTTATCGTCATAAAAATCAGTTTAAGCTACAATTTAATGTTCTTTTTGAAATTTTGGCATCCAATTCTGAAAGAATTTTTCAAACAACACCATTTTGTTTATGTTTTTCAGAATGACATCAGATTGTGCATGCAATCTTGAGGAAAGGGCTGTCTTTGATTTTATTACACCAGTTGTTTATACGAAAATAAATGCTTTTTTCTTTCCATACAAAGTGTATAATGAATGTAAATACTGTAAAATCATTATCACATGTTGCGGACTAATTTTAGCTCCAAGCTAGCAAACAAATAAAAATTCCAGTATATTTGATCCTTGAAATTTTTTACTTTCAACAATCTATGTCAAGCTATTTTGGCTATTTTTTTATGAAATATTATGCCTATTAAAGTTAATTATTTTAAAGTATAAAAAGTATCATGATGTCCAAAATGAAGACATGCATTACGGTTAAAATCATGTGTACCTTGATAGTCTGTTTTGGTGGATGGAAGCTGAGAATATCACTAGTCCTTGCTTGATACACAATGAACATATCAGTGTCGCTGGAAGGTGTGTGAAGGTTATACCTGAAAAAAGAAACTGTAAATGAATTTAAAACTACAGGTGTTTGTATACACCCACTAACAGTGCCATTACACAAATGTACAACTGCTAGTACCTGACATTATCAAGAAACTGTATAAATATGTTCACCTGATGTATAAAGTGTATTTTTAAAATGTAATAGGTTACCATATATTTAGTTTATATTCATAGAGAACACATACATGTGATACGTCCCGGATTGTTCGGGACTGTCCCGGAAATGACATGCTCGTCCCGGTGTCTAGGACAGTGTTGCAATGTCCCGGAAAAATTAAAATACCCACCCCCCACCTCCCCAAAAAAACTAATTTTTTGGTCTATAAATTGTTGAATTTTACGTTAAAAAAACCCACAATAAACAGTCCCCTGTGTCCCATATTGTTTATTCCTAATTCTCCAATATCAGTTTCATGCCCTAGAGCAGGACACGTGTTGATTAAGCCATTGATCTCTCTCCCGCTTTGCACAACTTTGATTATAATTGTGAACGGTTAATTGATTAATAACTGTTAAAGATACCATCATTAAATATGTTTGAAAGCACGAGTTTCATGGTTAAGCCGAAAAAGCAATCTAATTTTGTCCCGACAAACTTGAAGGGGTAAGTTTAAGTGCAAACTGAAAATGAGTATAATTATGTTGGTTAATAAAAGTTTTGGCAGAGTTCAAAGGGATGACAAAAAAGAGCAGTCATGAAAGTGTTTTTGAGCAAAGGTTCAATGCATATAAAATATCGTATTAATTTTATTCTCCTAAAATTTCAAAGCTATCAGTTCATTTGTGCCTTTAAAAGTTATTAATCATGTCAAAGCGTGCTGCAGACTCAGCAGCCAGTGGTAGCACTAAAACAGCTAAACGTGCAAGTAAATTCCAACAAATATCACAGATCGATGATATCACTCTTAGCTAGATTCTAATTCACAATGACCAGGTTAATTCTTCGTATATATAGTAAGTCTCCTAATTCTGTTCACCTCGGGAACACAATCAATTCAAACTATAAATGTGTATTACCTGTATTTACCTCCCTTAGAAAGCTAGACGACATTTGCACCAAATTATGCTTATAGTTATAAACGAGTGAACAATGTTTATCTCAGGAAACCACATGTAATTTTATGACATTTATGCATGAAACAGATGAATACCAATGTCACAGTGTATATGTCCCAGACAAAGGGTAAAAATCCCGGAAATTTTAACTCAGAATCCCGGAAAAGTCCTGAAAAATTATGGCATGTATGGAGAGCATGATAATGGTTATAGAGAAGACTTAAACTTTTAGATTACCAAGGTTTGTTGTTGGAGGACAGCTTTTACTTACCAACAAATACACAAAGGATATTTATCATTATCATACAATTTCGAAAGTTATTCAAAATAAAGTGGCTGTGAATACCTTTGACTCCCAAATGGACAAGCCAGTAAAACTTTGCCGAGTTCCTGCTCAACCTGAGTAACAATCTTCATCCATGTCTCCTGTACAGTCAATACCTTAGTCTCTTTGTAGAATGGTTCTGCTAGACATTCCACCTCCTTCAGCTTTTTTTCATCACGTTTCTTACATAAATTGTCATACAATTCCTGCATTTTCTCACACATTACCACCCCTACTTCTGATTCCACTTCCTGCCAGTTTCTACATTTATTCACTTGGATTTTGTTTCCTGTGAGATTTTCTATACAGTACAAATCTTCAGTCATTTTAGAATTCAAGCACTGTTCTCCAAAGTCTTGGTAATTCAATTTCCAATTAATATCAAAATAAAGAAACTCTGAAGATTTTCCAGGTAAGTTTTTATATTCAAATTTTGGGTGACTGATTTTGCTTTCACTTCCAGTATTAACATCAATCTGTGAGCTTTCACTATCCTGGGAGACTGAAATACTTTCTGAATGTTCTGAAATATAATTATTTACATCTTCAGCTCTCTGTGCAGTAGTATCAGCATTAATAATTTCCTTTGAAGTATTACAGGAACTTTGAGCTTTTCTCGAAGCTTCAGCAGTACCTTCAGTTCTCTTTGATGCTTCACCAGGAACATTCAACATTTCTGCGTAACCATGCCAACCATGACAATTGCTTACACTGAATATGATTATAACTGTTCCTTGTGTATATGCCTGTGTTAGAATATCTTGTGGCTGGGGTGGAGTTGTCCTGAACGCACACGCCCATTGACTGGTTTGTACTGCTCGTCTTAATGAAGGGAAGTTATTCACCTTTGCTATGAAGTACCTCTTCTGTACCTTTTCATCAGCCATAGCTTGCTGTATAATGTAAAATTTTAACATTTCAGTAACTATTCTACTATATTATCTGTATGAAATACATTGGAAACTCGGTATCTCGAATTCTAAGTGTCAAGTATTTCACTTCGAGATAACCGAAATTCGACTTAAATTTATATTTTGTGCATGTATTTTTGGAACAGGACTCCAGATAGCCAGGACTTTGAAATAAGAGAGTTCAAGATATTGAGTTTCAACTGTACATGGTTAAATATAATTATAATTAATATTTAGGGCATGGTTTTCATTCTCGCTGTGGACCAAGGTTTCTCGAACTTACAAAATAAAATAAATTCTTGGGCCTAATAATAAGCCTAAGTTGCTAACCTGAGAAGGACCATTACTTTTTGACCTTGTTAATTTTAACACTTGTCAATCTGAAATTTGCACAGTATATTATTCATTTTTCTGTTGTTTAAGAAACATACTGAAAATGTTAATACTCTCAAGGTGAAGCTTACAAAAATATGAGTAATTTATACAGAAAACTATTTTAAAATTGGGGCTGTTGTTTCTGACAAGAAGATTTCTAAATACATAATTATAGGGAAAAGTGACCATCCCCACTGGCCGCCATATTTTTTTAGGAATCAGAATAATTTGAACAATCTTAGTGGAGGGTAACACAAGGATCATTTGTGTGAAATCATTTTAAAATCAAGCCAGCAGTTTCTGACTAGGAGCTCTTAAAAGATTTTCCACTTTAACATACTGGGAAAAGGGACCACGCCCACTGGCAGCCCTGTTTTTTGGTACTTGTACTTTATTGGGCTATCCCAGGTATACGTGATCACCACTATAATTATATCATCCGAAAAGACTTTTGTGCAATTAATTGACTATTAAAACTGTCTTGTTGGTACACAAATGTATTGCTTTTTTTCTTTCTTTTTTTATAAACTTCCATGTTTTAGTCCATTTTCTACTTAATTTTGTATTATTGATCATATACCTAAATAAAATTGAATTGAAAAGAAAATTGAATTGCCCACATGATTCTTATTAGACAGTATTATCACATTTTCTTAGAAAAATACTGCTCAGCTCATTTACTCTGACATATCCTTCGATTGATGAATAGGTATATATTTTGTTGAATCTGACCTACGTTACCATTTACTTGTACCAAAAATTTCTATGCATTTTCTGCTATACCCTAGCGCTATTGGGACATGCCTTTGTGTCATTGATACTTTACAATTTACTTAGAGGGATTTCTTTTCAACCTTATTCATTTTTTTTTGATACCCGCCGGCTTCTAGTATTGTTTCGACGATCACAATTCTACGTAAGAATTTCAAATTGTCAAATTGGCATAGACCTTAACTTAAGTGTCAACACTTTCGGATACAGAAACAAGGCAACACCCATCACGAGAAATAATTCAAACAAAATGGTGAATGAAAGTAACAATGAATTGAACTAATATTCGTGTTGTTAAGATTCGTTGAGACAGCTCTGTAATCATAATGGTGTGATGACAAAAACAACCAAAACTACCAACTTGTTGTGAAATACTTGTCTGTCAAATTCACCCGCAAAATCTCCAAATTGGAGAGCTGCAAGCTCACCTGCACATTTCCGGCTGTAATACGCATGCGCCCAGGTGATTAGCAACGCCGTATACAAACAATTTTAATGACTTTATTTTTACTGGTTTGTACCACGTGATTCTCAGGCTTATACATGTTTCAGTAGTTTTCATGGTGTAATATCATGCTGTTTATACCATTTAATCAATACAACTCGTTCTGCTAAATTGACTTTTGACTTGCAATTTAATGTGTCTTGCTCAAAGGACATAATTCAATTAGGGTATGTGTTACTGAGAATAATTAAAACAAACAGTGAGTGATAGCATGGAATTATTATTGATTTGATGTAAGTACTGATAAGATTCTGAGTGACACTCAGAATCACTGGTTTTTATGTTGTACATATTGGTATAGCTACTTCAACATGCCAGTTAAGGAATCTGTCAAGCGGCTCATTGAGTCATTCACATATTTCTTGCATGTATACTATGTACAGTGAAGCTAAGATACAAGATACAAGATACAAGAAACTTTATTTAACGTCGGATACTATATATAACAAAAACATTAGCTTAAAGCTATTTCCCGACAAACATATGTAAAAATAATATAACTATTAAAAAAGGCTGTAAAAAAAAGTACATGGTTAAAGCATAGCATAAAAAAAAGATAAGCATATTATATTGGTACATGCAAGTAAAAATACAAGTCTATGGGCATAAAATAAGAAATTAGTAGTTGACAGTCGGGTGTGTGACAAGTGTGAGACAGAAAACCTAATTCCCCAAGTAAAGTACTTATCCCAACCTACCGAAAGAAAGATGTAGAGAGGGAAAAGGGGCCTGAGAGGGTCATACACAGTGCCAAAACCCGCCTCTGTCATCTACAAAGTTATCACAATAAAAACAGATTGGCATCATGCATGAAAGAGAGAGAAAAAAGATATATATAAAAAAATATATTAAGAATATACTAAATTATGACTTATATTACTATTTAAATGTAAGTACTTAGTTAAAATGAAAAACTATTGTTAAGATAATGAGTAAATGGATAGATGAAGTAGTGATAAAAAGTTTAAGATAGTTTCGCCTGGTTTTGCCAGCTGTATGGCCAGTCCACACGCGCTGAGACTCACCAGGCGACACCACAAATAAGAATAAAAACCAAAAAAAACATGGAAGCAGACAAACAAATTAAACTGATAAATGCAAAAAAAAAAAAAAAAAAAAAAAAAAAAAAACAAAAGTCTTTAGCTAAGGACGAAACTAAGAAGCACACAAATAAATAAATAAAGCAACACAACAAGCCAAACAGCAAAGAAAAGTATAAAAGCAACTATAAGCACATGGCACATTTACATTTGGGACCAGTCCAGGTGCGGATCAGCCTGACAAATTCCTTGTATTCCTGTGCAGTCCTTAAGGTAAACAAGGCAAGGAGAAGGATCACCACATAGTATTCTTTAAGACAACAAATCTTTTTTCATACCAGCTACATACTTAAATTGATACAAAAAAAAACAACTGCAGTATATATGTTGTCAATGGCCAGGCTGTCCACACCTTCAAAGTAACTGATGGAATTTAAATACAAAGATACGGAAAGTTTTATCTTATAAATTATTTCATATTTGAACAAACTTCTGTTTTGCTTAAATGATTAGTTTTATTTCATATTTTATTTTATTTGTAGCCGTCAGTATTAAGATACCAAGATGTCATACATGTCCCAGCCTAACACCAACAGTGAGGCGGTGAAGCGATGTCTCAACATTCCTATACAGCCAATGTCCAGTCAGATAGCAAGGCCAGTCCCGCCACAGAAACCTTTACAACCAAAACCACCCTATGCGCTGGAAAGCCATCACAATGCTGCAAAACCAGCTAGACCTTACTCAGGTATTGAAAACTGTTTTAATGTGGTGTTGTTTTTGTGTTGTTTTTTTATCGCTTTGTTTTACTGTTGGATATTTAAACATGTTTTGTTTTTTTAATTGACTTGATAAAGTAGACCTATATGATATTACACTAAAATGTAGCATTCCCATAATGTTTTCAGAGAAATCGCTAGACTTCTTGAGAGCAGTTGCCTGAAACTTAGTTTAATTAAAGATGTGAACATATATTGAAATTATAAAGTTCTACACAATAACAAGCTTGTGTAAATATGCATTCTTTATTGTGATAATAATTATGTACTTTGAACTGCCTATTTACATGGTAAGATTTTTTGCCTGAATTTATTATGGTTATATACTACAGCTTAAAAAAAGTAATATTGAGGGATAATAAGATGAAACATTTATTCTGCTTGTCAATAAGGCTCCTGGTGTTTCAACTCAGTTCAAGAACAATGTGAATTTTAATGAGATATGAACCTGTTTCCTTGAGATGTATAATTTATCTTTCAGCTCCACAGAGAAGAATTACTGCACCTGGCTATTCTGAAGCATGGAGATCATCTAACCATGTAGAAAACCGTATGCCAGCACGCTCGCGCAGTTACTATGTCAATAACGAGTATCCAAAGTCTCATCCCTATGCCTGTAAGTTCTGCTTGTCAGTATGTCTGTTTTAGTAAATGCTTTTCAAAAGTATGGAATTCCATAAGCTTCTCTGTAATAAAATCTATAAGAAGATCCATGGAAGTCTTTTTTTAAGTTTGAAAAAAATATACAGAAGTTACTGAATACAATAAAACATGATTCGATAATCACAAATAATATAGACAGAATCAACTGAATTTTTTATGTTGAAAATAGTCGCAAGTAAACAACTAAGTGGCTGTTAAGTAAGAGGGCCTTAGAGGGGAAAGGCCAGTGCCTGTGATTTGGAGGAAAAATAGCTCGGTATTTGGGCTAAGAAGAATAAAAACCTGACATTAAAAGGCAGTTTTGTGGGAAAACTGCATGATTTGAAAGAAAATTTCTGAGGGGAAGAGGCCTGTGAAATGAACTTTGCTTTAGAAGAAAGAAAAGCGCTGATAACATATACATTTCTTTCAGCATGATATCAGTTTCAGTTTCAGTATATGTTTATTGCAAATGTTTGTTACAAATTTTAAAAAGGAAGATAAACTGTATGTTTGAGTTAAGGTACTTTTGTGTCTGACAAGTATTAACTGTGTGTATGTTTATGTTAATATTTGACAGCTCGTCAAAGAGAAGGTTTTGTACGAAAGACATTGGGATACCCAGAAGTTCAGAGGGGTCAAAGTTATCCCATTCCTCCATATGACCCTCTTGGTGATCCACATCTTACGGAATATTTCGAGCGCAGATTTGGTGCTATACAGTCAGTTGCTAGGGTAAATATAGAACACAAAATCAGCAGTTGTTTTAGTTTGGACCTTGGTTGGTGTTAAATTCTTTGAGGAAATGACTTGTGCACTCAAGAAGACACCAGTCACACTTACTTTTGTTTGATGCTTCTGGAGGTGGTACTTTAAACAGTTTATGGTAAAAGTTGCCTGATTGGCCTATAAACTCAAAACAGACAAGCAATTTTACTGATATTTCCTCATCGTCTTCATATTTCTATTTTTTCAGTAAAATGTTTAGATAAAAATGATATGTGTAAATCACTAACAGGTTTATTTAAAAAAAAAATCTGCTTTTCAACTCTCATGTTAGATCTTGTTATGAGACCACCTTTCTAATCAAGATTTTATACAATGTCATGTATTTATATTACAGAGAAGAGGTGGAAGTCGTCCATCAAGTGCCCCCAGCTCAAGATACACCACAACAGGGTCAGGGAAGAAGATAAGGGCAGATGGTGGAGAAGGTCCCATACTTTATAAGGTGTTTGTCACCACAGCTGACAAAAAGGGTGCCAGTACAGATGCTAAGGTACCATCTTTCATAATCATCTAACTTCAATACAGTAAGGTACTTTATCCCATGCTTTTCATCAACATTTAGAAACTTGATTGTTTATTTTGCTTTACAGTTATTGACAATCAGTGAGAATATTTTTTTAATACTTGCCACCAGTCTGAAGCATCTTTCATAGAGCTGAAAAATTAGCTGACTTAGGAAAAGATGGCTGACTTTTAATTACTTGTGCTCTGTGACCATGGTGGAACTATTTTAATTGTGGATGACATATAGCTGACATGTGGTAGATCAATACTTTACAGCACATGAAGTAGAGCCTAGGGGAATGCAGCTTTTCTACTATTTAGGCTGTAAACTTACTATACTAAGCCTTCAGTATTTTTGTGACTAGAAACCAAGTTGCCAGACAAAGTCACTCCAGGAAACCTAGCTTCTCAGTCATGTCACAGTTCTTGCCAAGTAGGAAGAAAATCATTTACTTAATACATATTTAAACAATTTAGTTCATTGTTGAATAGAGCAAAAGTAAAGATACTTTTAACTTTTTTTCAGGTTTTCTTATCACTAAAAGGAACAAAAGCAAAGATAACTCGGACTCGGCTCACTAAAAAGGCAGGGTCTGTGAAGTCAAATAAGAGAGTGTCATTTAAGTTCTCAAAGGGTACCACTCATATGTTTAAGATACGAGGACCAGAGTTAGGCGATATTAAATCTCTAGTCATGGAGGTAAATTTAGCTTGTGACAGAATTACTGTTTCTGTGCCCATATTTATCAACATTTTATGCCTGAGATTCAGACTTGGACCTTAAAACTAAAACATTTAAATTATTTGAGGAACAGAGTACAAAGTGCCAAGCTGTTTGTTAATGCACATACTTTTCATTCAAATTAATTGAATGTTACTTTAACAGGTTGTTTGATTAAGAAGCAGAACCAAATTTTTCACTTTGATGAAGATCATGTTGGTAAATGTAGATTGGTGGAATGTATCGGTTATCTCCAAATATGTGACTGTAAAACATTCTGTCTCACTATGCGTTAAAATGATCAGTACTTCTGCAAAATAATTTTATGAACATGATTCTTATTTCTATAACATTGTTACCTTAGATGCTTTGCTTAGAACAATATACTACTTTAGATTGTCTCGTCCAAGTCCATAATAGAAATATGTCTCCTTCAGCATTTCAAAATAATTTTAAGCTCAGTTTTAGACAATGTTAATGTTTTATCACAAAATTGTTCATACCTGTTTTCAGCATGATGGTATAAAGAAGGAAGATGGCTGGTTTCTACAGGAAGTTGAAATTGTCAACACGAAGAGAAAAAAGTCCTGGCTCTTCATGTGTAACAACTGGTTGTCACTGTATCATGGTGATGGACATTCCAAACGAGAGTTCTTTCCACATCTTGGCTCAAAGACAGGTATGCTTTAATGGACAGTTTTCACAGCTTGTTGTTTTCTTGTTTTTCTGGCAGATTTATAGCAAGTCTTCAGAGTATAATATTTATAATGAATGACACATGGGATACATAATTATATGTTTGCTTATTACAGGCTAATAGACTAATGAAAACTTTTTTTAGCAAAACAGTTCCAGCCCTTTATAGTTGGTGGTTTATTTTGGACACACATTTGAAAAGCATGGTACTGTAGTCTGAACTGTTTAAAATTTACAGAGTTTATTCATTTGCAACAATAATCCTATATGACACGTATGTTTACAATTTCTTATGAACTCACATGATTATCACATCATGTAAAGTATCCCAGAGGTTACAGTACATCATCCTATGAGATGCATGCATTTTATAGGATGTTACCCATCAGATATCTATAATTTTGAAAGTACCTTATGTTGGATCCATTTAAATAGTGCGAAAGAAGGAGAAATAATGTGATAATGCTAAGGTGTCACCAGAAGTACTAGGAGTAAGATTTGTAGTGCCAGCCATTTAAAAGATTTTATCCCTCACTGTATGTAGAATGAACATCTTTGTCTGGAAAAAAGTTTCCTTTTAAATCATATGTTTTCCTAAGATGACTATTTTCTGATATTTTTCATACACAACTTCTAGGTCATAGGTTTATTACCATATTTTAACATAGTGATGAATATCATTCTAACTTTTTTCTTGTATATTTCAGATTATGAAATTGTTGTTGTTACTGGTGACATACTCAATGCAGGCACAGACTCTAATGTGTTTATTACCATATATGGAAAAACTGGAGCAACAACTAAAACACATTTAAAAAGTGTGAAAAGTAAACTACCATTTCAGCAGGGAACTAGTAATTTGTTCAAAATTCATTCAAACTGTGTTGGACCTCTTACAAAAATCAAAATAGAGCATGATAATGTTGGATTTGCACCAGGATGGTTCTTGGAGAGGGTAAGAGACATATTGATATAGTTATGTCTGTATTTTTAGGCTTGACTTTCTTTCTATATTTAGCTTGACTTTTCAAAGAAAAAGTAGAGCTTTCCTACTCACCACGGCGTCAGCGTCACACCTTGGTAAGTTTTTCATACCAGTCCACATTTGACAAAACCTTTTGTCATATAGCTTTGAAACTTTCTGTATCATCACCATGTCTAGTTTTAGGCATGTGTACATAACTCTGTGTAGGATTTTGATTGAAGTAATGCCTCTTTTTACTTACAAATCTTGGTTAAGTTTTTCACACTAGTTCATATTTGTGTGAACTGTTTTACATTTGACTTTGAAACTTATTTCACAATGTTTACTCTAACAGTCTCTATGTGTAGGCAAGAGTACATACTTCTGTCAAGTATTTTGGCTGAATTATGGCCCTTTTTGACTTGGAAATTGGTTCAGTTTTTGTACAAGTCCATGTTTTGTAATAACTTTATGACATGTGTCTTTGAAACTTTGAACGCTTGTTTATTATAACTGTCTTTATCTGTAGGCAAGAGTGCATAATGCTGTCAAGTATTTTGGCTGAATAATGGCCCTTTTTGAACTCGAAAATTGGTTTAGTATTTGAACAAGTCCATGTTTTGTCAAAACTA
The DNA here is from genome assembly GCF_021730395.1 of Mercenaria mercenaria. Lineage (NCBI taxonomy): Eukaryota > Metazoa > Mollusca > Bivalvia > Venerida > Veneridae > Mercenaria > Mercenaria mercenaria. Next base: position 67,602,376 of record NC_069377.1, on the reverse strand, counting down.
TTTGACATATGGCTTTGAATCTTTGAACACTTGTATGTTGTCATCATCTCCATCAGTAGTCAAGGGTATGTAACTATAGCAAAGATATTTGGCTGAATTATGGCCCTTTTTGGCTTGGAAATCAGTTAAAACTGTTTGACATATGGCTTTGAAACTTTAACCACTTGTTAACCATCATAGTCTCCATATGTAGGCAATACTACACTACTATCTAGGCAAAACTAGGACAAGGACTTTGGCTTAGTTATGGCCCTTTTTTGACAAAGAAATTAGTTTAGTTTCGCATACCATTCCATATTGTGTCTAGACTCTTTGATATATGGCTTTGAAACACTTGCTTTCCGTCATGGTCTCTATGTGTAGGCAAGATTACATAACTTTTCTACTCTCAACTCTTTAACTGGATCATTTGAAAAATAACTAGGAACCCATACTTACATCAGTTCTTTGAATAGTTGAGCAAGCTATCAACAGACAGCTCTTGTTTGGACTAGATGCTACATTTTTGCATACCTAGCGGGGAAGTTTATCTGGATAGGAGATCATGTTAAGATGTGTTTTTAAGATTATTTTTAATTCTGTTTCCAGGTGGTTGTTACAGACTTGTTACATCCAAAATGGAAGTACTACTTCCCATGTAATCAGTGGTTAGCTAAAGATGAAGGGGATGGTGCCATATGTAGGACGTTGCTAGGCAGTCGTGATCCTTTCGCTGTCAGAAAAGGTAAAAGTTATGTGATAGTTGAATTATAATGTACCTGTGAGTTTGCAGTGAATTTGTTTAAAACTGAATATGCCTCCTGTTCTTTGTAAGTAATTACATACATTGAAGACACACTTGAGGTCAAAGTGTAAGACCTGTTTTAGGGTAAAGATAATAAATATGTTTGCTATGTCAACTGTAAATTCCTTGCTCAATCCACAATGTTTAATGTCCTTGCTCTGTTGACATTGCATTATTTCCTTGTTTTGTGGAAAGTGCATAATTTCGTTGGTGATTCTTATGAATATACAGTGGAACTTCTGAATTCCGGACCTTCCAAAAACCGGAAAACTTCTGAAAATCAGACTATTTTCTGGGTCCCAATTTTTCTCCTATTTTCTGTATAATAGACCACACTTCTAAATACCGAAACATCCAAATTCTGAACACAGGACAATATTTTCGAAAAAATTGACTTATTTCAATACAATTTTACTTCCCAAAACCGCACAACATGAACAAGTAGATATGGTTTCGAATGCAAATCTTTGCCTCCAGGAAAATTTCATCTGTGATTCCATAGTTTACCAATTAACAGTGACCGATTATTTTGAAATGCATTAGAATCGCAACATGTCAAAGGATCAAGCATACACTGCCAAAGATCTTGATATCTAGATAATGATCTTTCATTTAAGAAATGATTAGCGGTTTAAATTTTGATGTTTTTGTCAAACATCTCCATGGACTTTTAATTCTAATTGCGGTATCATTAAAAATGAACATTTAGTTAAGAAATTATTTAGCCAGCGCAAAGAAATAACTTTGGGCAATGATTTGATTTCATAATTGGTCAAACAGTTTCTCAAACTGTCACAACTTCAAAACTGGTTGTAGATTTGTAAAAAAAAGAGTAATCCTTTTAAAATAACGACATTTTACAAAATCTTCATCGTCTCCATAATTAAAATGACTAAGACAACATAGAAACCTCGTAAAACTGAACTGTCCCTAAAGGACAAAATTAAAATAATTTGCGAGCCTGAACTTGCTCTAAATCACAGAGAACGACTTATAGTATGCAGTTTTATTTGTCAAAAACACTCTGTACTTCCAAATACTGGAAACTTCCAAAAACTGGACTTTTCTTCTAGTCCCGAGGGTGTGTGGTTTTCGGAAGTTACACTGTAGTAAAACATTAAATATTGTTCAAGAATAACTAAGATTTTTGTGTTACTTTATTCCAAGACATGTATACCTTTAAACAAGTAAATATTTACTAAGAAATTGGTTATTAAACTTAAAAATTTAAAAGAATGCTAAAAAGTTAAGTTATCTTCTGATGTTTGCAAAACATTATTTGAAATTTAATACAAACACAGTAGTCTTCAAAAGAGGTGGTAAGTTATGATGTATAGAAATTAGTCTCTATTCAAATAATGTAAAATGCATGTGACTATTCTTTGGTTAAAATTATTATTTTAGCATAATTCTGTCTTTTTAGCAGAATTGTGTCATTTTAGCATCGTTCTAATAGAAAAGTATTGCGTTAATGCATGAAAAGTCACTGGTTTGAATGAGCAATATAAGCATGTGCTGATTTGTTATTTTTGGTTCATAGAGCTTTTTTATCATTTCAGCAATACAAGGATGTGTTTAAATATTTCAGTTGAAAATGTTTTAAAATGTTACACATAATCCTATACTAGGGCTTCAGCATATCAACTCTTATTGCAAAGCTGCTGTTATAAGAGTTTATTTTTATGCCCCCGAAGGGAGGCATATAGTTTTTGAACCGTCTGTCGGTCTGTCAGTCTGTCCACAATTTTCGTGTCCGGTCCATATCTTTGTCATCAATGGATGCATTTTCAAATAACTTGGCATGAATGTGTACCACAGTAAGACGACGTGCAGTGCGCAAGACCCAGGTCCGTAGCACAAAGGTCAAGGTCACACTTAGACGTTAAAGGATAGTGCATTGATGGGCGTGTCCGGTCCATATCTTTGTCATCGATGGATGGATTTTCAAATAACTTGGCATGAATGTGTACCACAGTAAGACGACGTGTCACACGCAAGACCCAGGTCCGTAGCTCAAAGGTCAAGGTCACACTTAGACGTTAAAGGATAGTGCATTGATGGGCGTGTCCGGTCCATATCTTTGTCATCGATGGATGGATTTTCAAATAACTTGGCATGAATGTGTACCACAGTAAGACGACGTGTCATGCGCAAGACCCAGGTTCGTAGCTCAAAGGTCAAGGTCACACTTAGATGTTAAAGGATAGTGCATTGATGGGCGTGTCCGGTCCATATCTTTGTCATCGATGGATGGATTTTCAAATAACTTGGCATGAATATGTACCACAGTAAGACGACGTGTCACACGCAAGACCCAGGTCCGTAGCTCAAAGATCAAGGTCACACTTAGACGTTAAAGATCATTTTTCATGATAGTGCATTGATGGGCATGTCCGGTCCATATCTTTGTCATTCATGCATGGATTTTAAAATAACTGTGCATGAATGTGTGACACAGTAAGACGATGTGTCGCACGCAAGACCCAGCTCCATAGGTCAAAGGTCCTAAACTCTAACATCGGCCATAACTATTCATTCAAAGTGCAATCCGGGGCATGTGTCATCCTACGGAGACAGCTCTTGTTTAGCTCGACTATACGAAGTATGGAGAGGTGTCCTACTCGACCTCGCATTGGCGTCCTTCCATGTTCGCACTTTGGTTAAAGTTTTGATGCACTTTCTCTTAATCTCTGTTATTACCTGATGGATTTGTTTCAAACTTAAAATAATTATTCCTCATCATCACCCACATCAAATGGCACAAGGGCCATAACTCTTGCACCAATATTTCATGAATTATCCCCCCTTTTTACTTAGAATTTCAGGTTAAAGTTTTGGTGCACTTTCACTCTATCTCAGTTATTACTAAATGGATTTGATTCAGACTTAAAATAGTTGTTCCACATCATCACCCACATCATAAGACACAAAGGCCATAACTCTGGAACCAATTGTCCATGAATTATGTCCCCTTTTTACATAGAATTTCAGGTTAAAGTTTTGGTGTACTTTCACTCTATCTCTGTTATTACTAAATGGATTTTATTCAGACTTAAAATAGTTGTTCCAACATCATCACCCAAATCATATGACACAAGGTCCATAACTCTGGCACTAATTTTTCATGAATAATGCCCCCTTTTACTTAGAATTTAAGGTTAATTTTGATGCTTTTTCACTATATCTCTGTTATTACAGAGAGGATTTGATTCAAACTTAAAATAGTTGTTCGGCATCATCATTCACATCATGTAACACAAGGACCATAACTCTGGCACCAGTATTTCATGAATTATCTCCCCTTTTTACTTAGAATTTCAGGTTAAAGTTTTGGTGCACATTCACTCTATCTCGGTTATTACTAAATGGATTTGATTTAAACTTAAAGTAGATGTTACACATTATCATCCACATTATATGACACAAGGTGCATCACTCTTGTACCAATATTTCATGAATTATACTCATTTAATGTTTTGATAACTTTATCTTTATCTCTCTTATTACTTAATTCTTTTGACACAAACATAAGCTATTGTCCAATACCTTCATCCACATTGGAGTCATTAAACACTCCAGTGACTGCTCCAGCTTCCTCAAATGTGCCCATTTTCACTATCCAGCATCGAAATAGTCGAGCGTAGTGGAAATAGTCCTGTGACAGCTCTTGTTATGTTTGGCATTCATGCATGTTAAAAAAGTATCAGTTCTTCATAGCTGCTTATAACACAAAACCACAGTGATTTGTGCATTTTAATATGAATTTGTTTTATAAACTGAAGACAGCATTCAGAGATTTTAGATGAATAATTTATTCTTGTAAAAGTCAACAACTATAAATATAACTATGTTTCAACCTTACCATAAGAAAGGAACCCTTTTTAAGCAGATATGTTGCAGTTTGAGTTAGATACAGTAGACTTTTATTTTCTATTCATTATTTCTAAGTGTTTAGTTACCCAGTGACGATCTAACGTAATGGTTTCAGTTATAATGTACGTTTTAACCAAATAGTATTTTTCTGATTTACTTGTCACTTTGACACGCTACCTGATGGAACCATTTGCATCTTCATACACTTGTTCACTGTGGTAATCTGACTTGCATTTCAAAGGTTCCATAACTGTCGTGTTTTATTTTTACAAAGTTATGCCCCTTTTTGGACTTAACAATTTATGGTTAAGTTTTTGTATGTACGCTGGTATTTCAGTAACTATTTGTGGGAATAGATTGAAACTTCATCTGTTTGTTCACTGTATTGATCTAACATACAATGTACATGTTCCATAATTCGTTTTTGCTTTTAGCAATCCTGGTTTAGATTTTGTATGTTAGCTGGTGTTTCAGTAACTACTTGTTTACTGTGATGATCTTGGAAGCTGTGTAGAGTTTCCTTTACTTTTTATACTTTTTCTCAAAATTAAGGCCCCTTTTTCAACTTCTGGTATTGCTTAATTTAATTTTTTGAGCATTGCTTGCTGTCCTCTGACATCTCTTGTTTTTCTGCAAGGAATTGAAGGTCTTTTCCACATGAATGTCATGTCACCAAGAGAACATCCATCTCACTGGAGGATTGAACTTACCTCATTTTGCATGCTTGTGCTTTGTTTACTGTGGGTGGTACTGTCCAGAAATGTTAAAGTTTCGTTATCATTAGCAAACATATTGCCAGTTTTAACTTGACTATAAAAAAATATTCTTAAACCTAAAACTGCTGAAATAACATTGTCAGTTATAAAATTGGGTTTACCACCAAGGCAGTGTTCCTGTATATCTTTGTTCTGTCCATGTTGTCTGTATGTGTTGTTTTGTCTGTATATTTGTGTGTATAAAACTGTCTTTCATTCATACATCTATATATTCACTTGATTTGAGGGGACTGTATTCTTTGAATGTGGATTTTTCTGTTGCATCTTTGTCCTTTTATGAAGGAAAGGCCATAAACAAATAATTCTGCCAAAAATGTTGCAGCTATTTTTTATGAACAAGGTAAAATGAATATTTATAGGTGAATGATTGATATTTTCCAAAATGCAGTCAGTACTAACATTTTTTGCATCACAGAAAGCAGATTCAATATAGAAACCTGTATTGTAATCTTTTATATGTGAAAATGATTCTGTGCATTCAATGTAAGGGTTGGGTCAGTGTCTTGACATTAAGGTAGTGGACATGTACTGACAACCATCCTTCTCAGTCAGTCATATGTTCCTGTATGACATTTCTACATTCTTCACCAATTAATGTTGTTTATACAAGCAATTTTGACTTTATTACCAGCTGGGAAAGCTGAAATTGCATTCAGATAATATGTGATTAAAACAGCAATGGCCATTTTGTGGTAAGGAGTTCACTATCTTTAAATATGGTAGTATACTGGGATAAATTTGACTAGAACACATATTAATCTTTACCCTGCTTAATTTCTAAAATAGGCTGGTCTATCATTCAATTTGGGCAATACCTTTTATTATTTAAAGGGGTGTTAACTAAAAATTTACTGACTAAACACCTAACAGTGCAGGCTCATCTTGGTCTGCACTGGCCGCAAAAGCAGAATCAATTGCCGCCAGCAGGCTTAAGGTTAAAATGCTAATATCTTTTTGCAAAAGTTAAATTTTGATTGAATTTGACTCTGAGTACAATAGACTTGTTGATTACAACAATTTATATTTATTATTTTGATTGACTCCCACACAAAGATGTGTTCATGCTTGGAACGAGACATTCAGTGATGGAGACAACATTTTAATTCATGGTATTCTCTCAATTACATCAAAAGTCTGTCATTTTTAGCTCCACTTTTTAAAGCTTTTCAAATAGCACTGTTGTCAACCTTTCATTTGCATCTGTGTTTGCATCCACTACCAATTGTCTGCATCTTTAAAGTTTGGTCTGTAAAGCTACCTGGCCTATTGCTTTTAAACATGTCATACATGTATTTGGCATCATGAGATAAGCTCACAAGACATGTTGCATAATTCGAGCTTTTGTTTTGTCAAAATTGTGCCACTTTTTAACCTAAAAATTTCATTGCATGTTAATAGGTTTCTCAAAAACTACTTGACCACATGCTTTCAAATTTCACACAATGTCTTCAGTATCATGAGATGCCCTCAGGCAGCAAGTAACATACCTCTGGCTTTTATTTTGTCAAATTTATGCCATTTTTATTAGCTCACCTGTCACAAAGTGACAAGGTGAGCTTTTGTGATCGCGCGGCGTCCGTCGTCCGTCGTCCGTCCGTGCGTCCGTGCGTGCGTGCGTGCGTGCGTCCGTAAACTTTTGCTTGTGACCACTCTAGAGGTCACATTTTTCATGGGATCTTTATGAAAATTGGTCAGAATGTTCACCTTGATGATATCTAGGTCAAGTTCGAAACTGGGTCACGTGCCATCAAAAACTAGGTCAGTAGGTCTAAAAATAGAAAAACCTTGTGACCTCTCTAGAGGCTATATATTTCACAAGATCTTCATGAAAATTGGTCAGAATGTTCACCTTGATAATATCTAGGTCAAGTTCGAAACTGGGTCACGTGGGGTCAAAAACTAGGTCAGTAGGTCTAAAAATAGAAAAACCTTGTGACCTCTCTAGAGGCCATATTTTTCATGAGATCTTCATGAATATTGGTCAGAATGTTCACCTTGATGATATCTAGGTCAAGTTCGAAACTGGGTCACGTGGGTCAAAAACTAGGTCAGTAGGTCTAAAAATAGAAAAACCTTGTGACCTCTCTAGAGGCCATATTTTTCATGAGATCTTCATGAATATTGGTCAGAATGTTCAGCTTGATGATATCTAGGTCAAGTTCGAAACTGGGTCACGTGGGGTCAAAAACTAGGTCAGTAGGTCTAAAAATAGAAAAACCTTGTGACCTCTCTAGAGGCCATATTTTTCATGAGATCTTCATGAATATTGGTCAGAATGTTCACCTTGATGATATCTAGGTCAAGTTTGAAACTGGGTCACGTGGGATCAAAAACTAGGTCAGTAGGTCTAAAAATAGAAAAACCTTGTGACCTCTCTAGAGGCCATATTTCTCAATGGATCTTTATGAAAATTGGTCAGAATGTTCACCTTGATGATATCTAGGTCAAGTTCGAAACTGGGTCATGTGCGGTCAAAAACTAGGTCAGTAGGTCTAAAAATAGAAAAACCTTGTGACCTCTCTAGAGGCCATATTTTTCAATGGATCTTCATGAAAATTGGTCAGAATGTTAACCTTGATGATATCTAGATCAAGTTCGAAACTGGGTCACGTGGGGTTAAAAACTAGGTCAGTAGATCTAAAAATAGAAAAACCTTGTGACCTCTCTAGAGGCCATATTTTTCATGAGATCTTCATGAATATTGGTCAGAAGGTTCATTTTGATGATATCTAGATCAGGTTTGAAACTGGGTAACGTGGGGTCAAAAACTAGGTCAGTAGGTCTAAAAATAGAAAAACCTTGTGACCTCTCTAGAGGCCATATTTCTCTGTGGATCTTCATGAAAATTGGTGAGACTGTTCAGCTTGATGATATCTAGGTCAGGTTCGTAACTGGGTCATGTGCCGTCAAAAACTAGGTCAGTAGGCCGAAAAATAGAAAAACCTTGTGACCTCTCTAGAGGCCATATTTTTCACGAGATCTTCATGAAAATTGGTGAGAATGTTCACCTTGATGATATCTAGGTCAAGTTTAAAAGTGGGTCACGTGCCTTCAAAAACTAGGTCATTAGGTCAAATAATAGAAAAACCTTGTGACCTCTCTAGAGGCCATATTTTTCAGTGGATCTTCATGAAAATTGGTCAGAATTTTTTATCTTGATGATATCTATGTCACATGTGCTGAAAAACTAGGTCACTTTGTCAAATAATAGAAATAACGACGTCATACTCAGTTCAACACTGGGTCATGTGGGGATAGGTGAGCGATTCAGGACCATCATGGTCCTCTTGTTATAGAATTTTTTGTGTGTAAGCATGTTTCTCAGGAATTACTTGGCAAAATGTTTTCAGATTCTCTACACATCTTTGACATCATGGAATGACTGCGTTTGGAATGTTTCTTAACACTGGCTAACATTTTACAATTGTCCCTTTAATTTTTGACTTCAAAAAAAATTCTAAAGCTAGTATTAGATTGAAAGGCTTCAAATTGTCAAACCAGCTGTCATTAGGCAGCTCTTGTGTTGCATACCAGTTACAATTCCAAATGATGCATCTTCATGTCTTTACAAAGGTATATGAATGACATTGTATGAAAAAATAAAAATAAAAGTACTCTGTTTAATTTATAAGCTGAATCATATTCATGGCTTGAATTTTAATTAATTTCCTATCTTGCAGACAAACTGGAAAATAGGCTGTCAAAATATATTGAAAAACTGGAGTTGGCTTCCGAGTCCTATGTCTTACTTCACCAAACGTTTAGTATGCATTGTATGTGATTACGATTAATATTAGAATCAAGGCCTATGTTTATGTTATAAGCATTTGTAGGAAAATAGCAGAAATATATTTTACATCAAGTTTTGTTGTTTTGCAGATACCAAATACAAGGTGACAGTGTATACAGGTAACAAAAAAGGGGCAGGAACTGATGCCAATGTCTACATTATCCTGTTTGGTGAAAATGGTGACTCAAGTGAGAAATATCTGGATGATTCTAGGAACAACTTTGAAAGAGGACAGTAAGTGACTCTATAGGAAAAGTTTGAAAACACTTATTTAAGTTTTGAAATATAATTGTCAATTTTTAAAGGCACTGTCCTCTAGATTTTGGCTAAAAATGATCTTTCTTTAAATTGAAGTTTGGTCATATAATGAACATGAGTTTTTATGCCCCCAAAGGGAGGCATATAGTTTTTGAACCGTCTGTCAGTCTGTCATTCTGTCAGGCTGTCGGTCTGTCCGCAATTTTCGTGTCCGTTCCATATCTTTTTCATTGAAAGACCCAGGTCCGTAGCTCAAAGGTCAAGGTCACTCTTAGACGTTAAAGGTCATTTTTCATGATAGTGCATTCGTGTCCGGTCCATATCTTTGTCATCGATGGAGGGATTTTCAAATAACTTGGCATGAATGTGTACCACAGTAAGATGACGTGTCGCGCGTAAGACCCAGGTCTGTTGCTCAAAGGTCAAGGTCACACTTAGACATTAAAGGTCATTTCTCATGATAGTGCATTCGCGTCCGGTCCATATCTTTGTCATCCATTGATGGATTTTCAAATAACTTGGCATGAATGTGTACCACAGTAAGACGTGTCGCGCGCAAGACCCAGGTCCATAGCTCAAAGGTCAAGGTCACACTTAGACGTTAAAGGTCATATTTCATGATAGTGCGTTGATGGGCATGTCCGGTCCATATCTTTGTCATTCATGCATGGATTTTAAAATTATTGGGCATGAATGTGTACCACAGTAAGACGATGTGTCGCCCGCAAGACCCAGGTCCGTAGGTCAAAGGTCCTAAACTCTAACATCAGCCATAACTATTCATTCAAAGTGTCATCGGGGGCATGTGTCATCCTATGGAGACAGCTCTTGTTGTTCCTAAAATATCTTAAAAATGCCAAACCAAGGGGAAAAAAATGTCCAGGAATCGAACACGGGCCACTGCGGCAATAAAAACTTTTGTGCTATCTTTACTGCCACGTTGGATTACATGTTTAAGATATTAAATATATATATTTATAATTAAGGAAGTTTACCTGGTTACAAACACTTTTCAATTTTTAGCCCACCATCTGATGATGGTGGGCTATTCAAATCACTCTGCGTCCGTGGTCCGTCGTCCTTCCGTCAGTCCTTCCGTCCGTTAACAATTTCTCGTTATCGCATCTCCTCAGAAACTACCAGGGGGATTTTGACCAAACTTTGTCAGAATGATGTATTGGTACCCTAGTTGTGTCCCCCCTGAAAATCAGACTGGTTCAACAATTTTTTATTGAGTTATGGCCCTTTATTTCTATAATTTACATAGATTTATATAGGGAAAAACTTTGAAAATCTTCTTGTCCAAAACCACAGAGCCTAGGGCTTTGATATTTGGTATGAAGCATCATCTAGTGGTCCTCTAGCAAGATGATTCAAATTACTTCCCTGGGGTCTAATATGGCCCCGCATGGGGGTCACATGGTTTATATAGACTTATATAGGGAAAAACTTTGAAAAACCTCTTGTTCAAAACCACAGGGCCTAGGGCTTTGATATTTAGTATGTGACATCATCTAGTGGTCTTCTACTAAGATTGTTCAAATTATCTCCCTAGGGTCAAATATGGCCCCGCCCCGGGGGTCACATGGTTTACATAGACTTATATAGGGAAAAACTTTGAAAATCTTCTTGTCCAAACCACAAAGCACTGAAAAAAACTTTGACCTCGACATTGACCTAGTGACCTACTTTCACATTTTTGAAGTTACAGGCTTCAAATTTGGACCACATGCATAGTTCTGTGTTCCGAAATAAAATTTGCCCTTGATTTTGACCTAGTGACCTACTTTCACATTTCTCGAGCTACAGCTTTCAAATTTGGACCACTTGCATAGTTTTGTGTACCAAAATGAACTTTGACCTTAAGATTGACCTAGTGACCTACTTTCACATTTCTGTAGCTACAGGCTTCAGATTTAGACCACATGCATAGGATTGTGTACGGAAACAAACTTTGACCTTGACATTGACCTAGTGCCTACTTCCACATTTTTGAAGGTACAGGCTTTAAATTTGGACCACATGCATAGATTTGTGTTCTGAAGTGTAATTTGACCTTGATTTTGACCTAGTGACCTACTTTCACATTTCTCAAGCTACAGCTTTCAAATTTGGACCACTTGCATAGTTTTGTGTACCGAAATAAACTTTGACCTTAAGATTGACCTAGTGAGCTACTTTAAAATTTCTCAAACTACAGCCTTCAAACTTGATGCACATGCATAGTTTTGTGTACAAAGAACTTTGTCCATGAAATTGATCTAGTGACATACTTTCACATTTCTCAAGCTACAGCTTTCGAATTTGGACCACATGCACAGTGTTGTGTAGGAAATGAAATTTGACCTTGAGCTAGTCAATAAGTCTTGAAAATTGGAACACTCAAAAATGGCACATTGGTGGGCGCCAAGATCACTCTGTGATCTCTTGTCATTGTAAAAATTAGTAAAAAATAAATATCATGTATTTCCATAACATATAACCTGTCAGTGATTAAGTTTCAAAGCTTACTTAGTTAAGAAATATAGCATTAATTTCCTGATATCTTTTTTTAAAAAAAGAAAAAATTGTCATAAAATCTGGAGGCCAGTGCCTTTAAACATTGAAATTTAACAGTATAGAGCCAATATTTTAAAATTTCATTTTGTGTGCAGTGTTCATATTACTCTCTTGCTCATATTGCCGGACTGAAGGTCGGGGGTTCTACTCATTGCTTGTTTGCTAGAGCTATATCCAAGGACAGAAGGTAGGTAGGTCTACCCTATTTCTCTTATTGCAAGATGTACTGCCGCATGCCCGAGGACAGGTCAGCGGTTCTACCCAGGTGCTCTTATTGCCAGAGTGATAGGATGGAAGGTTGAAGTTCTACCCTCAGGTGCCCAATTTTTTAGCTACTCACCTGTAGGGCTGACTGGGAAGGCACCTCTATATACAGTACAATCGCGATCCTACGAAAAGCCAAGGGACCGGCCGTTTTTTTCGTAATATCGCATTTTCGTTCGAGCGCAGCATAGGACATTTCGCTATACAGCACCTTAAAATCTACACGTCGTAACCCGTGATATTTAAACGTGTGATTTTCGTATCGGAGTACATGTATACCGATTTTATATGTACATCTGGGTTTACATCAAATCTTATCCGAATCTGAACTCAGATGGTATCTAGAATATAAAACGGGTTTTTTTTTTTTCTTCACTTTTTATTCACTGTACATGAAAGATATACAGGGTACATATACCGATACCCTCAGCTACCCTTAACTGCATTGGTTGGTATAATAAAATGAAAATATACAGACGATCAGGACTTAATTATTTTTTTTCATTTTCTTTATGCACAGATGTTTGAGACGTATAGATATCGGAGCAAGTGTGACTGGTATGCCATCCGATCGGATAGTCAGAGGAGAAAAAAATTAATCACTAAATTGTGTCATAGTATACAATGTAATCGTTTCGAATTTAATTACTAAGTTTTCACACTTTAATTACTGTTTACGCCCAGCTAAAGGATAGTGACACTTTCCACTCTAAAGCATTTTCACGCCGTTATGAAAGGTGTGAAAACTTATACGATACAGATATTTGTAAAATCGCAACTAAAACAAACTGAAAACAGGCTTAAAGAGCAAAACAATACATTCGTAGGAGCGCATTTTTCGTAAAATTGCATTTTCGTAAAACCGCGACTTTGTTACATAGAAATAAGAAAGAAAGCAGCCGGGACCACAACACCTTTTCGTAGTATACCGGTATTTCGTTAAATTGCGATTCGTAGCATCGCGAATGCACTGTACTACCAAAGGGGTCCGGCACATGAGTGGATTCAGTTTAATGACTTATTTTAGTGTCCTAGGGCCATAACCATCAAAAACCCATACTAATATGACTACTCCCATGTGCTGGACCCCTTTGGTATATACTGTACAATGTCACACACTGTAACGCAACCTACTTATATAAAAGCTGAAAAGTCCTCAAATCTCTTACAAAATTTTCTCCTGTTACTTAAAACAAAACTAGTTTTAAAGTGGACTTCTCACTTTTGATAGATCAAATAGATTCAGTGTATGGCATTATACAATATATAGTTGAATGTGTGCAGTCTCCAGAGCAGATGGGTAGCCAAAAAAACAGGATCCTGTGCTTCGACCTGGGTGGTCTAACTGGTGATATGGATAATACCTGAGGAAGGATGGCCGACCGTTCTACCAAGATACTCACATTGTTGGAGTGATGCCTTAGGACGGAATGTTGGTGGTTCTACCAAGGTGCCTGAAAGAATACCTAGAGGGTCTCCTGGAGGTCGTCTTCCAACATAAAAAAGCTCAAATGTCACTATTTGACCAAAACCCCTAGAAAACAAGCATAGTGATGCCCCTTTTTAAACTGAATTTTTATTGAAGATTCACTTATTATTGATAATCACTTTCTAATGTTATCTCATTTGTACAAAACATGGCATTGTGTCAAATTTAGTACAGATTGTTTTGTGTTTTAATAAGCGTAACTCTTTATTCTGACAGATTAAAATCTTTAAATAACCTGTTAGAAAATGAAAATTAGTTTTTATTGTTTTATACTTCTAACTTAATTTGGTGGCAGTAATGTATTGATTAAAATCATTTACTAATGTTTAACAATTTATCTTTATTCCCAACAAGAACAATACCCTTTTGTCTCATTTTAGTATCATTTATTGCCCGCCTCCCATTTACTCTTAATTTATCATCAGTTAATTTCCTATTTATCTACATTTTATCATATAAAACTGAAATAATACCTAACAAAATGGAATTAAGTTTGCTGTTTTGTTCGTCAAAATTTTTTTGAATTGCTGAGCATGCTGTTTTCTTAAATTAATCACCAGCCATGTGCAGTTCAGTTTAATCAGAAATAATGTTTCTATCAGCATTAACATCAAAAACCTGTAAAATCAATTTTCTGCTATGATTTTGTGTCAAGGGTAATCAAAACAGTTGGAATAAAAACTACATAAATTCAAGATTTTTAGTTCACCTGAGCACAAAGTGCTCAGGGTAAGCTGTTGTGATTGCTCACCATCCGGTGTCCATCTATCCGTCCGTCCATCTGTCCGTGCCCACATTTGCATAATTACTTGCATGGCTATAGGAACAATAGGTAACTGTACTTTTTCTTTGATGTCATTCATTCCGTAAGGCTTTTATGTGGCTATTTTTCTTCTATGTGGCTAAAAGAACAATAGAGAGAACAAAAGAGTAGCCACATAAATACCCATATATAGGAACGTCCGTCTGTCCATCCATCCGTCCTTCCATCCATTTTAATAGTCAACACTTTTCTTCAAACAATATCTCCTCTGAAACCATTGGGTGGAAGTTGATGAAACTTGGCTTGACTGTTCCTTGGGTTTTCCTCTTTCAAAGTTGTTCAAACCATTCCGCTTGGTTGCACATAGGGGCCACCAGAGCTAAAAATAGAAAAATTTCTAACAAGAAACTGCTGGTCCGATTTCAGAATAATTTCATACAAATGGTCCTTATGTAAACCACTGTCAAGATTATTCAAATTTTTATGATTTGTCAAAAAAAATGCTTGCCAGGGGACATGGTCACTTTTCCCTATATATATATAGTGGAAATTTTAAAAATCTACTTGTACGAAATAGCTGGCCTGATTTTGAAATAACTTCACACAAATGGTCCTGATGTTACCTTCTGCCAATAGTGTTCAAATTATTACGACAAGTAAAAAAACATGGCATTGTCTTTTTCCCAGATATGTATATAGTGGAAACTTTAAAAATCTTTTTGTATAAAACTGCAGGTCAGATTTTGAAATAAATTCACACAAATGGTCCTTGTGTGATCATCTACCAAGATTAATCAAGTTATTCTGATTCCTCAAAAAATATGGCCACCAGAGGGCGTGGTCCATTTTCCCTAAATGTATATAGCTTAATCATTAAAAATCTCCCCTTATTTATGTAGAGAAAACTTTAAAAATCTTTATGTTTGATATTTTCATATCATATTATTTCCCTAGTGTCTGACCCAACCTCATCCCCCCCCCCAGCCACGCCCCTACAAAAAAAATTTATCATAATAACACAACAAACACTCACACATACACATAACCTGCCTGTATATATTTAGTAGAAACTTTTAACTATTCAAGCAAGCAACAAATCTCAGGCGGGTGATATAGGGCCATCATGGCACTCTTGTTCTGAAATATGTTCTGATTATTGCAATAAAGATATTCATAAACAGTAATGATTTAAGATGTAACTAAATGTCTATGGTATGTTAACACTGCTGGAGATGGAAAGGAGATAAGCAAGTTCTTCAGTAATGTAGGAAACATAGAAAACATAAGTAAATTTACAGTCAGGCACCACTGGAACTGCTGGAATGGACCTATGTGCTTGAACCTTCTTTGTTTGTACAAGCTGTGTGTCACTGTGTTCTCAGATTTGCTCTTCTTGAATCCATCTAGGGGACACTTATAAAAAAAAGTGACAGTTTATTGAGGTTGTGTGGTTGTAAATTTGAGGATTTAGCTGAGTGGTTTGCTCTGAGCCAAACACTTAACCTACATGTATATGAAGAAAGAAGTTCAATCCAGCTTGGTGTATGCTTCTTCAGAATTATGCATTTCAAATTTAGACATATTTTTACTCCTAGGTTGTGTTTCTCAATGTTTTTAAGTTTGAAATTTTGACTCACACCTTAAAGTTTCTTTTTTTGCTTTGTCATTGCTTCTGATTTTGATGAAGCTTTTCACAACAGCCAAATTATTTGCCATTCTTAAGTCTGTTAGTTTTAGAGTTTAATGTTGTTGGATATGGAATCTGCACTGCAGGGACGATTTCATATTGGCACAAAAATCACACCTCATTGAAACAGACCATAAACATCTTAGGCCGAAAATTATGAAAGGTCAAAGGCAAGGTCATTTTTAATCTTTCTCAAATCAGACATGATTTTATTGAAATCACTGACTTCCAGTCCAAAGACAGAAAATTTTAATTCCATATTTATGCAAGCACTCCTATTTTCCCCTTTTTCCATACAGTGCTACTAGCAAAGATACATAATGTTCTAGTCTTTTATGTAAACTGTATGCAAGAGTTACATTCCTTTTTTTTTAAAATTAGATATATATCAAAAGCAGATATCTTAAGACAAGAGGAGCATGTTGAATGATTAAACAGTATGTAAATTATATTGGAAGCACTATTATGAGTAAACTACTAATGAGGTTGTGATGTTGAGATATAACATCAAAAATTAGAAACATCATAATCCTGTAGAGACATCAGATACATCAGAACTTTCTGCATTTTGTACTGCTGTGTATAACACAAGTGGTAAAGTTACAGTATTTGAGTTAAGTGAAAAATCATGTACCTAGTTAGATAACTGCACTTCTGGCTTTTTTGCAGGGAAAATACAGATAATTTGGGCAGGTCAGCCCCCTTGCCCCCACACTCCCTCCTAAAACTTTGAAATCACTTCTTTAAGCCATAGAAACAGTAAACTCAAATATTTTTTTCTTTACAAACAGATCTGAAAACAAGCAGTACCGGTATGCTACCACATTTCTCAATGTGTTGCTTTTGCATTTTTCAGGACAGATGAATTTGTAATTGAATGTCCTTGCCTCGGTCGACTTGACAGGCTCAGAATAGGTCATGATAACTCTGGATTCGGACCAGGCTGGTACCTTGATAAGGTAAGATTTATACAATATGCATGTTGGAATCCACTTGGCTGCCAGCAGTGAAGATTTGCAATGTCTTCAAACATAAACAAATTCTTGTTTAATACATATTGAATTTTCTTTATAGGTCAACTGTATTGATTAAATTGATAAAAAATGAGCCAGTTTGAAAGACATGCAGTAAGCACGACTAGAGTAGGCCTCTCAATATTCAGGTAGAATACAAGGTACAAGTTATGTTTACCCACTCTCCAAAAGTATTATCTTTGGCAGGCACCGTGTAAAATATGGAGTGGAGTGGTGGAGTGGAGTCTGGAGTCGATTTTGAAGTCAAGTTTGGAGTCGCTTTTGGAGTCAATTTTGGAGTCAGTTTTGGAGTAAAAAAAAACTGACCTCAACAAGATTAATTGAACTATTTCAATAGTTAATAAAACCTAAAAATTCATTAAATGATCCTACGTTTATATGTCACCTCCAAATAATTATCCACATAAGTATTTCACACTTACATGTACTAGTAAACTGTTGAATCATGAATGGGCTCAATATCATACTCCTCTAGAAATAACAATAACAGTTACTGATGTTTTCTCAAATGACCCTTATCAGATTGGTTTGAATAACTTACCATTACATTGGACAGTTAATTACAACAAGTCACTCTCTACTTTATGACAGATCTCTACAAAATTCTGCTGGAGAAGGTACTGGTACAGCACCTCAGCATGATATCTCATTCTTATCAGGACTTGACCCCTAGTTTCTTCATGGTTTGTTATTTATGATGTTGGGTCAGATGTTGCCTGAAGATTACTCAGAGAGAATTGATAAACATTTCTAACTTGAAATGTTAAATAATGAGAAAGTATTGTTTTAAGTTTTTAAAATTAATCCGGAAAATGAAAACAAGAAAAAAAACCTAGATAATTAAATATTTACTATTTACTACAAACGGCATAATATAATGAGACACATTATAATAAGACATGATATTACTTGATGAAATTAATGAAGGATAGAATACTGTGTGTTATGCATATGTTTATAATAGACAATAGTACAATTCACAAAAAAAAAATACATTTGCACTAGTCTGGTTCTTGATTCGTCTGCTCATTCCATACAAAATTTGCTTTCAAACCATATTCGAGTAAGACAAATTGTTAAAGAACTATATGAATTCTGATCAACTTCATAACTGTGCAGGCCATTCTCGCATACAAGAGCTCTACCACCGTTCTCGGGTACCATGTCGAACATCAGATGAATGAGAATAGTGCAGGCTGATCTAGTTCGATGCAAATGCAGTAAACTATGTAGGTTTTCTCATGATGTGGCTCAACTATGAATAAAGACAAAACATCTGCATTTAAAAGATTTGCATTTTGTAAATTTTAAGTTCTGACTGTTAAATAGTAAACATGTAAATAGGTCTGCCTTCTGCAAACAATGCAGACCATGATCAGCCATGGTCTTCGCTGGTCAAAATTCAAAATTTATAAACGATACCTACCGTATTTTCCCGAATTAAGGCCCCCCCTCTAATTAACGCCCCCCACCCGTTTTGGAGGGGAAAAAAAGTCAATAAGAACGAAAAAAAATCACCTACCTCATTTTTATAAGTCCACATAATAAGTAATTTACAGTAAGTATCCAATGTATTAAGAATTAAACACTTTTAAACAGTACATGTACCGTAAATCCAAAACGTTTATACGGTACGTATCCAATCATCAAATAGAAAATTAAACGGTAAATCCATTTTTGATTTGTTTTTGCACCACCCGCGCACAAGCTTCCTGTCGACTTTAAACAAATTTGTGGCAAAGTGTTAACCTTTTCTTCGGCAGTTTTAATAACTTTTAATTTAAAAGCCGGCACATAAGCAGGGTGTCAAACCACTGACATTGTGTATTGCTACCCGCATGTACTAAGGAAAATATTATCGGAGTACACAGCTGTTTGGGTATGATGACGTAATGTGTAATGTCGCGAGCGTGTCACGGAATACATGAGGTACCGTATTTAAATGCATAATTTTAAGACACACTGCATTAAATTGGATGCCAAATAATTACGTTTTGGGGCAATTAAACAACACAGAAACACTTTACAGTTGGTTTGAACGATGTTTTTAAGTTTTGTAAAAAAATTATTTTTTTATTTTTTTACCTCAAATGAACGCCCCCTCTTTGGAAAATGTAACGCCCCCGGGGGCGTTTATTCGGGAAAATACGGTATATCAAATAACGAATGGTTTATTGAGAAAATAACAAGGTCAGAATTTATAAATATCCACTTACTTGAGTCAGCTATAAAGATTGCAGGCGAGTAGCCGGGACCTTGTTCATAGTATGCAGGGGTGGTGTTTGGGTACGGGGGTATCCTCCCCCAAGAATTTTTATGCCCCCGAAGGGAGGCATATTAGTTTTCAGCTGTCCGTCGGTTAGTTAGTTCGTTAGTCACAACGTTAACTTTTTGCATGAAGGCACTTTACTCGCAAACCACTGCACCCAGGACCTTCAAACTTCATGTGCTGATAGTACTTATTGAGTACACCACCCTACTGACTTTGGGGTCACCAGGTCAAAGGTCAAGGTCACAGGGGCCAACGTTAACTTTTTGCATGAAGGCACTTTACTCGCGAACCACTGCAACCAGGACCTTCAAACTTCACATGCTGATAGTACTTTTGCATGAAGGCACTTTACTCGCGAACCACTGCACCCAGGACCTTCAAACTTCACATGCTGATAGTACTTATTGAGTACACCACCTTTACTGACTTTGGGGTCACCAGGTCAAAGGTCAAGGTCACAGGGGCCAACATTAACTTTTTGCATGAAGGCACTTTACTCGCGAACCACTGCACACAGGACCTTCAAACTTCACATGCAGATAGTATTTTATGAATACACCAACCCTACTGACATTGGGGTCACCAGGTCAAAGGTCAAGGTCACAGGGGCCAACATTAACTTTTTGCATGAAGGCACTTTTCATGCGAACCACTACACCCAGGACCTTCAAACTTCACATGCTGATAGTACTTATTGAGTACACCACCCCTACTGACTTTGGGGTCACCAGGTCAAAGGTCAAGGTGCTGTGTGGGCATTTGTCACCATTAGTGACAGCTCTTGTTTAAAATGAGAACAGCAAATGGTGCATTTTGGGTATATTTGAAGTAAATACAGTGAACGTAAACCTTGTTCTTTTTTTTTTTGTTTGTTTTGTTTTTAATAAATTTCATACAAAATGTATTATTTTAGTAGACCTACACACAGTTGTGAAAGAGACATTTTTATTACAGATATTTTTCAGTACATACAATAGGATCGAGCCAATATGCACCCTAAAACAGAGCAAATCACCTATCCTTTTTCTATACAAACTGACCGATCATTTGGTCCAATCTCTAAAAACATTGGTTTAAAAAACGCAGGCTTTTGTTGTAACTTTAAAATAAATCAACAAAGGCATATTGATGGGCGATATTGAAAAAATGTTCAAAGTGTTTATTTAGAATTATTGCTATTACGTTCCCTTTCAGGTTAAGCCTGCAATAACCCTCGTTATTTTCAGTAGTTTGGAAATTTCTATGCTTAATTTAATGGTTTGATCAGATTTCTACAGAAAACAATGCTAAAGACTGAACAAGATTTGTAGAGAGGCTGATATCTTTGAATTCTTTCTTTATAATATCCAAAGTGTTTCTGGGACTTTAATACCCTTGGTAAACAATAATATTACCAATAATGACATGACCATTGTCTTAAAGCACAGACTCTTAACAGAAATTTTATAACCAGGAAAACCGTGATGAAAACAGTTATAACCAGTGTTGTTGTTTTTTTTTTTTTTTCGACCATAAAATCAAGGAATTCCATCCCTAAATTCACCACAAAAATGATAATAATAATTAATATAGACCAAACACTTCAGTAACATTAAGCATCAATGAGACTGCACTCACAAAATCCCTTAACATTTAAAAAAAAGTCCTGCTTGAGAGGCCGCATAAAATTAGAGACCATTTGTCTTAAGACCCATTTTATCAATCAAGATTGTTTCAGTAAGAGACAATTACATATATTTAGTGACTACAGGCCTGAGAGAAATCACCCCCATGCCTCCAATCCAAAAATGGCTCCAAAAAAGACTCCACTCCAAATTTGACTCCAAAATCGACTCCAAAACTGACTCCAAATTTGACTCCGAAAAAGACTCCACTCCAAAATCGACGCCAAATTTAACTCCAAAAAAAGACTCCACTCCAAATTTGACTCCAAAATTGACTCCAGACTCCACTCCACTCCACGACTCCACTCCATATTTTACACGGTGCCATCTTTGGCATTCACTTTCCGGATGCATTTTTTCTGTACTTTTATGCATCATTTTGTATGTACATTTTTATCAAGTTCACTACCAGATTTTGGCAGTTTTCCATTAATTATCAATTTAATTACAGTAACCCTGTTCAGAATTTAGATATTTTAACCTCCACCTGTATGTTCGTAATAAAAAAGTACCCTTAAAAAAAACTTACGACCACTCTAACTTAAGTATGAATTATTTCAGATATATATCAGAATAAGATAGGAGAGGATAGATTATGTCAAAGATTAGAGGATATATAGATCATGTCAAGAATAGTTTTCGATTTTCTGAACTTTGTAATCTTGTTGAAAAATCAATTTACAGCTAGATAGATTGAGAAGATGTCTAGCTATTTACTTCAAATAACTAGACTTTTGATTTTATACCTGAGATAGGTTTTAAATGTGCATTTATTGCCAATTTGCGAAGACTTTGTCTTGTAAACAAACATAAACAGATGCTGATAGTTGTGATTTTCAACAGAGATTAGATGCAGTTGTACAAACAATAATTGGCAATCATTCGTTATTGCATCACAAATAATTATAGACTGAACGTTATTTTTGTGCTCTATACGGATATAAACCACGTAAGGACTTTCAAATCCCTATATCACACTAGCCATTCTCCGATGGTTTGTCAGATGTGTCAGTGTGGTTTATACCCATCTTAACATACAAACAATCATTTTCAGGTCTTATATTTACATTACAGTAGCTTGCAACCAAACAAATAGGTGTTTTTTCTTCGAGTATTTTAAAGTGATAATAAATGTCAGACTATCTTTTAAATAGAACAGTAAAAGGACATGCCCACACTAAATTTTTGCCTTCTGTAAGAAATACAGTTCTAGATTTAAGTTTAAAATATCTTTAAATTTACTAAATGTGTCAATTGAGTTTTGATCTTTACCATAAGAAAAATTCGTTCAGCTATAATTGAATGTCTTTTAGAAATTTGGTTGCTAATTTTCAGGTTTTTTTGAAAACCATCATTTTCTTTATATATACACACAACCCTGGTGTAGTAGTAAGAGTGTTTTGCAACAAAGTGAATGTCTTCCCGACATTTGTATGGGTTCAAGCCTTTTTTCATAAATGTTTTTTTTTTCATGTTAAGCAATTTTCTTTGGTCTTCCTTATTTAAGACGTTTTTGACCATACAAAGTATAATGAGTGCTATCCTACTCGCCCCAGCGTCCGCAGCCACACCTCGGATAAAGCTCTTTTATTACTTGATGGATCTGTTTCAGACATAAAATAGTCATTTCTCATTATAACCCACATCATATGACACAAAGACCATAACTCTTGCACGCATATTTCATGAATTATCCCCCATTTTACTGAGAATTTGGTGCTCTTCCAATATATCTTTGTTAGTACTAAAGGGATTTGATTCAGACTTAAAACAGTCCTTCCACATCATTGTCCTCATCATATGACAAAAGATCTGTGACTGTTGCACACATATTTTTCAAAATAATGAAATAATGAAGTAGGTTCCTTTTTTACTTAGAATTTCAGTTGAATTCTGATTTCAGACAATCAAAATCACGAGTATGCAGTGTTTTTTTTAGTTCTGGGGAAATATTGGCAGTGCTCATCAGGAGGGAAAATCATGCTGTAACAACTAAAATGTTGGAAAATTTGCCTTCTTAAAACAAATAGTGTCTTTCATTAATATGTTACACACTTTCTTGAAGAAAATAACATAAAAAACAGTGCACATAAACATGCCTTTTTAATTTCCATTGGTGAGAATTTAAAGCAGATCAATTCCTGATTTAGGTAGTGCGTTATTTGATACAATAAATTTGTATTGCTTAAAATACATTAGACTAAGACTTAAAGTATTGTCCAGTATCTTCATCCACTATAGTCATTAAATACTCCAGTGATAGCTCTAGCTTCCAATTTCTGTATCCACTTTGAAATAGTCGAGCGTGCTGTCTCCTGTAACAGCTCTTGTTTAGTTAACTTTGTCATTCTTACATACTGAGTCACAATGAGGTGATGTATCAAAAAATAATGAGCTTGGTATTGTTGTCCTTTGGGCTTTAGAGCTTCAGAGTTCTAGTGTTGAAATATAATAATTGTGTAAATAATGTTTAAAATATAAACATGTGATTATTAGATGTATAACAAAATTTAATATAATTATAACTCTAATTTTATTCCCACAAAACATGATAAAAAGAAAGAAGAGTCTGTTTTATCCTTGAGAATGATATTATAATCCCTTCATAAACCTTTTAAATATTTCAAAACACCCTGTTATCATTATCTGAATCTGTTTATTTGAAGCTTGTTAATTGAGTTCCCATGTTTCATTGAAATATTAGTTTTAATGTCCCATTGTGAACCACTTCTCTAAGCAAAAACCACAATTAAATCAAAAGTTTTAGCCATTTCTTTAATTTGTTTATCATGAAAAGTATTTTCTTACATACATGCAGTAAAAACAGAAATTAATAAACCTTGAAATATTACTTTTTCAAGAGATAAACAGGGCTGCATGCTTATTTATAAAAACAACATCATAATAAGAATGGTAATGAATTACATAAGTCTAGTAGACTAATGTACAACTGTGGTCCAAGGTTGTTCAGTCAACAGGGCATTATATTAGGCTGCCAGTCAAGGGTTCATGAATTAGACCACGAAGCAAGGTGATTTATGTCCCTTTACTTGTGCAGTTTGTCCAAAAAAGGCAAGTCTGAACAGTTAGAGAAGAAGCTCTTTTGGTAATAATTTAATTGTACATAACATAATATATATAAAATACTGTACAGAACTGATGAAAATGTAATAATTAAAAACATATACAGGGCTCAGCAGGTTGACTGTATTCAGAGGCAATAGAGACAAAGTACCACATACATAATATAGTATAGTCAACTATGACTTATTCAAACTTCATTAATATTACATTCAGTGAGATGTATGAAGCAAAATTATCCAACTGTTATTGACTTCTGCCATCTGTATCACATGACAGGTCAGTTTTGCCTTAATTATTCCTGAAAGAAAGGTCACTGCATCCCCACCAAGGGAGAATAACTTTGCTAACACATCTCTGTTTCTTTCATCCCTGTTGCAGAGTGTTAAAATACTGTAGGCTTTTATTGTGTGCAAAGGTGTCAGTTTATGAAGGGGCAGTAACTCCCAATTTTACTTCATGTTGATGTGAGGTATTAGCAAATGTATCAAGGGATGGTAACTCCACACTCGTACCATTCTGGTGTTGGGCTGAAGAAAGATAATTTGGCCTTAATTGGAACTTCACCCCAATTACCTCGTCTGTAACCTGAAATATATATACACAAGATTAACTTGTAATTCTGAAAACATAATGATCTTGATCCTAGTGCTTTTGTTTATAATGTGGCTGTACATTATTTGGGGTTATAAACATGAAATGTAATTATTTCCTCTATACTTCTGAAAAATTATTTATCACTTATTAGTTAAGGAAAGCCTAATTCAGTCAGATGATTTTTATTTTCAACCACTGAAAAAAGTATGTTTAAAATCAAACTTGCCAACAAAATCTTAATTCTGGTATCTTTTATATAAACTGGAATAAGGAAAACAAGACAAAGTGTACTTTTTACTTTGAGTTTTGTTTTCATTATTTCAAGAAAAACTTAACTTGCTTATCCTGACATTTAATTTTTTAAACCATCAGTGTAATGTTTTCAAGTAATTGCACTCTTATGCATCATTTACTTATAACATCTAAATAGGAAGTAAACAGCTATGATTTCTGCAATTTATCATTATTATATAACATTAGGCTTAAGAAATAAGATACGAAATTTATGATGAGATATTATTGCAAATTTTAGTCTGGAAGCTATTACAATGAAATGCAAGTCGAAGATAAAGAGGCAGTTAAGGAATTAAGTGTATGTTTCACATTTGAGCCGCGCCAAGAGAAAACCAACATAGTGGGTTTGCGACCAGCATGGATCCAGACCAGCCTGCGCATCCGCGCAGTCTGGCCAGGATCCATGCTGTTTGCTAACAGTTTCTCCAGTTCCAATAGGCTTTAAAAGTGAACAGCATGGATCCTGACCAGACTGCGCGGATGCGCAGGCTGGTCTGGATCCATGCTGGTGGCAAACCCACTATGTTGGTTTTCTCATGGCACGGCTCATTTTATCATATACCTGTTGTATCTGCTATCTAAAATTATTCATACAGTGTAACCGCGTTAAAGCAGTAACTGCTGAGACAATTACAGTCTGTTATACAGAGATTTCTTAATTGCTCAAGATTTTGTCACTCTGTTTTTGGGAGTTGTTGCTCTGGAAAGGTTTATTCGCAAAGAATTTTATAAGAGGAGAAAAAAATATAAAATTTTGTTGTTGTCCTGGTGTTTGCTTCACTGAAGTGTCAATAATAGAGAAGATACTATATTTGGAATGAAATTTAGGACAGTTAGACATAGTATACAAGTCATGTGTGTCACTGGCATCTGAGGGAGAAAATTTAATGAAATATGTTCTGTTTCTGGGGAGATCGATTTTAATGTACCACAGAACAGGTCCAAACAGTTTGGAAAATTTGTGTGTGTGCATGTACATTAGCTTATTTATAGTTGCCACTTGTACCCCATACATGTGACTCCTCCAGATATAGTAGGATAGTGCAAGATACAGAAGACAGTCCCATTCCAGAAGTTTCCCTGGTTTTCAGCATGCCAGGTGTAAAGCATGCACCAGACTCTTATCCCAATGTTAGCAATTTTAGTAAGAGAAGTGATGGTTCAACTAGCGACACCTGGTTTTGTAGTCAGTTAATATTACCGCTGAGCACTTCGTCTGCAGTAAGAATTTAAATGCCTTCTTTGGTTGTTTTTGCTCTTCAAAACAGAGGTTGTCCTATTGCATGAAGCCATTTAAGCTTGGAAAGACATTAATTTTATTCAGCACAAATTTTATATGCTTGTTTATGAATATTAGATTGTGAAAAGTATGTGTTTTGCAATGCCAGTTATTCATTCTCAATTTGTGCAAATGGTGCACTTAAAAGAAAAACCTGTGTAGTCTGCATGATTATCTGTGAAGGCAGTTATCAGTGCAAAAATAAATAAACAGGTACCATTTTTGTTTTTTTGTTATTAATCACCATTCATACTCATATCTGGTGTAAGGAAACTAAAATAAATATTTTTATGGGAAATGCTTTTAAAGTGAAAGTAAAATTTTAAAAGTTGTTTATCTAAGGGGGTTGAAAGCCATTTTATCACTTATATAGCAGTACATGTTCTCCACTACTGACTGGCAACTGTCTATTGTCAATTTATCAATTCATCATTGAGAACATTGCCTTACACAGGGATTAGACCTTGAACCTTCTCTATTCACAGTCTTGTGTTCAACCTACTTAGCCTAGCAAGTGGTCTACATGAAAGAAACGAAAAGCTTAAGTAGGCATATTATAATGATCTTACAGTTTTAGGTTGTAACTTTATAGAATTGTAACATGGTTTGATTTTGTCTTACCTGGTATTCTCTCAAACAGAGACGGTCCTTTCTTCAGTTTGACTTCAGAAGTTTTTGAAGCTCCCACAAATTCACAGTGGTCTTCACCATTTTGATTGGTGTCTCCAATATTAAGAAAAGTTTCACTGAGTGAATCACTGAGATATATTTTATACCGTTTTTCAGAACACAGAACAACGCCAACATAGGCACCAACTTCATATCCAGTTTTCTTCACAAACTTTTTTCCCCCATAGCATCCAGATCTACTGAAAGTATGATTAAAATTGACTTGTGCCCATTCATTTTTCTCAAGTGCTTCTTGTCTTTTCACTTGTTCATGGAAAGATACTCTATCCTGAATTTTATGTACTTGGCTCTGAAATTTATCTATTCTATCAGATAAATCTGTATGATTTTTTAAAACATCACTAAATTTGCTTCTGATGTGTTCAAATCCTTCTTGAACAAAGTCAATGTCATTTTGATGTACTTGAACAATAGAACTGATATTTTGTAAGACAGCTGGCCAGATATCTTTGATTTCTGCCACAAAATCAATAGCATCATACATGTCTAGCTCATGTAGAGTTTCACCAATTGAAAAAGAATCTTCGTAATCAGGGTATAATGTCTTGTTAATCTGATTGATTTGCTCTGTCATGGTCCGGATACTTTGTTCTAAATAGTAATTTTTCAGCTTAAAAGTTGCATTGAAATTTTGAAGACTATATTGCGTTTGTTTCTGAGATTTAGCAGTTGCTTGAATGAGGTTAGAAGTGGCTTGAGTCTGATCTCTTAAGTTTTCTAGTTCTAACTTGATTGGATTTGAGTCTGCAGATAGCTTAGATAAAATTCTATTTTCCAAAGCAACCTTCTCGAGGTCAAACTGTTCTCTGATTTCACCAGAAAGAGTGTTCGCTTGTAATAATGATGATAAACCAGTGCTCAGAGTCTCAACATCATGTTCTATTTGTTCAATTCTATCACTTATGTCTTTATATCCTTTATTATCCTTAAACACATTTTCATACTTTGTATCAAACTTTTTATCCAAATTGTCACTGACTTTACTAAGTTTTGATTCTGTCTGGTTTAAATGTTGTCCTACTATCTCTTTAACTTTTTTGGTTTGCTTATCCAGATGTTTTTTAACTTCGTCACTGAGGATAACAATTGCTTCTTTTATATCCAGTTCTTTAGTTTCACTCTCAGTCTGAAGAATTCTGGACTGAGGTTTTTCAGGAAGTTCATTGTTTACTGCACTGTCCATTGTTTCGTATCTTTCTTGAATAGGTCTTTTGTTATTTACAAACTCTCTTCTGTAATGCTTCTCAGTATGAGAACTTGGATCATAATAATTTCTATCACCATAATGCTCTACTCCATTAAACAATACTTCAGAGTTTATACCATTTACTAGTTTGTTGCTCTGTATTATATAAGATAGGAGTTCACTTCTAATATCATCCTTCAATTGTTGCCGGAATTCATAATGAATGTCACGTTTGATTTCCTCCTTTAATACCCCCATTTCTTTTCTAAGTGTTGATTTAATCAACCTTACCATTTTCTTTCTGTTAAATGTTTCCATATTCACTTCCTTTCCATTGCCATGTTCTCTTTCTTTTGTCAAATTCGTTTGGAGACTCGCTACACTATTTTCAAGTTTGAATAATCTTTCTGAAATTTCGCTTTTGTCTCTTCTTTGTAAATTCTGATTCAGTGTATCTTTTGTAAGCCGGATATTAAGACTGTTCATGTCACGTCGTATAGACAATAATTGACTTTCTACAGATTTCATTTTCTGGTCTGTATGGTAGTTACTTCCACCAGTGCATGCAGTCTTTATGCTCTCTTTTGGTATGACCAAGCTCACCATACAGTTATCTTGAGGATCATTTATTGAAACAGTACATGACATTAAAGCTATCTTGCTGAAAACAGTGAAAATGAATTGTAGATGTCGCAGAAGCATTTTCTCACCAATTCACTCTTTCATCAAATATCAAATTAGTTAATTAATGAATTAAAAATATGGCCTTAAAGTTTTGATTTCTTGTTAATAAAAAAGCATTCAGCAAATCCTCTAGCTAATGAGATTTTCATATTTCATTGGTATGAAAAATATTTAATCTGTATACATCTTGTTCACTAATTATATATTTTATGTGTTGTACAAAGGGTTCTTTGCATTCCTTCCTTGGGAATTGAGGATGTTTCTGTCATTTTCTTCACGGGTGTCTTCAAAATCTGAAAAAAAAAAAAAAGTAAATAGCCTTCAGTATTTTTTTTACATTTTTAGCCGGCCATCATCAGATGGTGGGCTATTCAAATCACTCTGCATCCGTGGTCCGTCCGTCATTCTGTCCATCCGTTAACAATTTCTCGTTATCGCATCTCCTCAGAAACTACTCGTGGGATTTTGACCAAACTTTGTCAGAATGATGTATTGGTACTCTAGTTGTGTCCCCCTGAAAATCAGACTGGTTCAACAATTATTGAGTGAGTTATGGTCCTTTGTTTATTTTTATAATTTACATAGATTTATATAGGGAAAAATTTTGAAAATCTTCTTGTCCAAAACCACAGAGCCTAGGGCTTTTATATTTGGTATGAAACTTCATCTAGTGGTCCTCTACCAAGATAATTCAAATTATATCCCTGGGGTCAAATATGGCCCCGCCCTGGGGTAACATGGTTTATATAGACTTATATAGGGAAAAGCTTTGAAAAACCTCTTGTCCAAAACCACAGGGCCTAGGGCTTTGATATTTTGCATGTGACATCATCTAGTGGTCTTCTACTAAGATTGTTCAAATGATCCCCTAGGGTCAAATATGGCCCCGCCCTGGGGGTCACATGGTTTATATAGACTTATATTGGGAAAAACTTTGAAAATCTTCTTGTCCAAACCACAAATCCCAGGGCTTTGATAATTGTTATGTAATATCATCTAGTGGTTCTCTACCAAGTTTGTTAAAATTATCCCCCTAGGGTCAAATATGGCCCCGCCCCCAGGTGTCACATGGTTCATATAGACTTATATAGGGAAAAGCTTTTAAAACCTTCTTGTCAATAACCTACAACATTCAAATTTAGACCACATGTATCGTTTTGAGTGGCAAGATGAACATTGACATGAGTTGACCTTGATTTTGACCTAGTGACCTACTTTCACATTTCTGTAGCTACAGCCTTCAAATTTGGACCACATGCATAGTTTTGTGCACTGGAAAAAACTTTGACCTTGACATTGACCTAGTGACCTACTTTCACATTTTGAAGGTACAGGCTTCAAATTTTGACCAATGCATAGTTTTGTGTTCCGAAATGAAATTTGACCTTGATTTTGACCTAGTGACCCACTTTCACATTTCTCAAGCTACAGCCTTCAAATTTGGACCACATGCATAGTTTTGTGTACCGAAAAAAACTTTGACCTTGACATTGACCAAGTGACCTACTTTCACATTTTTGAAGGTACAGGTTTCAAATTTGGACCACCTGCATAGTTTTGTGTTCTGAAATGAAATTTTACCTTGATTTTGACCTATTGACCTACTTTCACATTTCTCAAGTTACAACCTTTAGATTTGGACCACATGCATAGTTTTGTGTACCGAAATGAATTTTGATCTTGAGATTGACCTAGTGACCTACTTTCACATTTCTCAAGCTACAGGCTTCAAATTTGAAGCATATGCATAGTTTTGTATACCAAAATGAGCTTTGACATTGAAATTGATCTTGTTGTCACTACTTTCACATTTCTCAAGCTACAGCTTTTAAATTTGGACCACATGCATGGACCACATGCACAGTGATGTGTACTGAAATGAAATTTGACCTTGAGCAAGTCTTGAAATTTGGAACAATCAAAAATTGCTCATTGGTGGGCGCCAAGATCACTCTGTGATCTCTTGTTACAATGTTTGCTTTTGCAGAACTAGATATTAATTTTTCATCAGAATCTGATGCTTTGATTACAATATACAGGTTTGCACATCAATTTTAATGAGAAACAAAACCATAGTTTCACATCCCAGGTTGACTGAATATAAATCTAGGATAGCTCATTGATATTAGATGATCAGTCCCAGGAGAGCTCATTATCTGTAACTGACTGAGGTTCAATATAAATACTCAATTCTCAAGCAAGCTTTGAGTTTATTCCATGTTATTTTTAGTAATAATTTGATTGATACAAGATTGTTCATATCCTGATACTGATTCACCATTTGATTTTTATGTGTGTTTATTACATATATAAGTTTTTATCTCAACTATACAAAGTATAAGGAGAGCTATCCTACTCGCCCTGGCATCATGTTGGCGTCGGCGTCCACTTCGCGTCCACACCATGGTTAAAGTTTTGATACACTTTCACTTTATCTCTGTTGGATTTGCTTCAGATTTAAATAAGTTATTCCTCATCACAACCCACATCATATGACACAAGGGCCATAACTCATTAATCAGTATTTCATGAATTAGTCTCCCTTTTAACTTAACAGGTTAAAGTTTTGGTGCACTTTACTTTTTCTCTGTTACCTCTTAATGGATTTGATTTAATTTTGGTTAGTTTTTATCCATTTTCACTATATCTCTGTTATAACAGAAGAGATTTGATTCAAACTTTAAAATAACTGTTACTCATTATCATTCTGTATTAATCATACAAGGGCCATAACTCTCGCACCAATATTTCATGAATTATGCCCCCCTCTTACTTAGAATTTTAGGCTAGTTTTGGTGCATTTTCACTATATCTCTGTCATTACCTAATAGATTTGATTAAAACTTAAAATAGTTCTTCCACATTATCATCCTTATTGACACAAGGTCCATAACTCTGGCTCCAATATTTCATGAATTGTGTTCCCCTTTACTTAGAATTTCAGGTTAATTTTAATGCTTTTTCACCATATCTTTTTTATTACGTAATGGATTTGATTCAAACTTAAAATTGTTGTTCCACATTGTCACCCTCATCATATGACGCAAGGTCCATAACTCTTGCACCAATGTTTTATGAATTATGCCCCTTTTTTCTTTGAATTTATTTCCGTTTTGATCATTTGCCATGGTGCATTACTTTTGCAGAAATATTCCATATATGATGTCCCTTTATACTTAGTTAACCTTTACCCTGCTAAATTTCTAAAATGGACTGGTCCATCATTCAGTTTGGGCAATACCATTTATTATTTGAAGGGGTGTTCACTGAAAATTTACTGACTGAATAGCGAACAGTGCAGACCATGATCAGACTGCACGGATGTGCAGGCTGATCTTGGTCTGCACTGGTCGCAAAGGCAGAATCACTTGCCGACAGCAGGCTGAAGGTTAATGTTTTGATACACTTTCATTCTATTTTCTGTTATTAAAAACACATTTAGTTCAGACTTAAACTATTGTCAAAATATCGTCAGACACATTTGAGTCATTTAACACTCCAGTGATAGCTCAAGCTTCGTCAGATGTGCCCCATTTTACTATCAAGCATCGGAATAGTCGAGCGTGCTGTCTCCTGTGAAAGCTTTTGTTTCTTTGTTTGGTGGGTGGGGAGAGCAGTTTTTGCATTTATCAGAATTAAAGATTTTAGATCTACCAGTTTTCTATTAAAAAGCTGGTGAAGAACTGGTATATACAGAGAAATGAAATTAAACAACCTGACAGCTAGGTAAGCAAGTATTACTCACAATCTGCAGCCTGCATGTTGTAAGCTTATGTATAGTTGCCACCAGAGACTCCTGCAGAAGGCTGTTGGGAGGGTAGTGCAATGGAAGAAAAGCTTCTCTGATTCTTTGGCATGCCAGGTGTGAGGGATACATGTCCACGTGTTAATACTTTTGCTAAGGATTGAACTCAAACCACAGGTCTGAATAGTTAAGCCCTAATCAAACCAAGAAGGATATAAGCAGACCAAAGACAGTCAGGGTACATATTTATAATAAGCTATAAGGAACATAATTGTTTATCATTATTTATGATGGTAAAATTATTTTGTTTGAAAATTCAGCCATGTTTGAAAATTCTGCAGAAAAAAATATTCTTGCAACGAGTCTGTAAATTTGTCTGTTTTGGATTGCCAGTTAAAATTTATATTTTTTTTAATTCCCACAATGTAAATAAAATTAAAACGTGATGTAAAGTTAGCTGTCCTCTTAAATTTAAGAATTTTTTTTATTTTTTTAACTAAACCTGTGATAATCTGATGCTGTCTAGTTTTATGGACAATGGAAGCACTATGACCTAACGGACACCATACAGTGAATGGTATGGTGAGCTTAAAATGAAGAAAGACAACTGTTACAGACAGTTTCATTATCAACCTTGAACCTCATGCAGTTTAAACTTTCTAATCAAATATTTGATCATATGCCATATCTTAAAAGATTTTAAATCACAGGTTGTCAAAAACAGCTTTCATCATGAATTGATGTTCTACACTTCTTTCTAACAAGTCTTTTTATAAGCTAACAAATCTTTGCCAATACATTTTGAATTATGTAATCTTTACTCAAAATTTAAAAGATAAACTGCCAGCAACGGCAAAATTGAATAGTGCATTATCACGTAGTTTTATTTATTTTTATACCTCAAGGCCATTATTTTTTTATTTTTTGGTTTACGAACCACCAGGATGACACATGGTCGTAGGAGGAGGGAAAAAAAATAAAATTAAAAAACAGAATCAGAATTTTTTTTCTCTGTAGGAAACGGACCTTTGAAAGGAATATGGGTAAATTCTACATAACATCACACAGGCTGCACGTTATAATCTTCCTTCCCACTTTTGATGCTTTTTCCTGCAAATATACCTGTGACCTTGGTTATATTTGATTAAAAATGAGCCTTGGGGCTTGTCATAGTAGCTTGAGAAGAATTTTGTCTAGGTATTTCTGTGAAATTACATTAATATACAGCTGGGCAGGTAGCTGTAACATTTTTCTTGAAAGGACTGTACTTTTCATAATAACTGCATATATTCTCACAAACTAAATGATTGGAGACACAGAAGTCATATGTTAAACACTGACTGAAATTAATACCTTCTGTTATAACAACAGATGGAAGAATATAATATTCCCCACATTTGAACAACACTGTCAGATCTTAAACCCATGGATATATGATTTTACACTCAGCAGCTTTCAAGCATCTTGGCTGTTTATGGACCCAGTCTGAAACTTAGGGGTACAGCTATATGACAACATACTGTTGTAAATTTAGCAGCTAGTCTTATTAAAGTTGATTTATTAATTGATTCTACTGATGTGAAACTTTGACCTCTGCTACTAGAGATGTCATTCACCAGTTACCCTCATAAATTGCTTGGGACTGGAGTGTGTATCATTTTATCAGGGTATGTTGTCATCATGTACCATCGTAAACATGTCTGATCTGTTAGAGTTAGAGGTTGCTCCATATTTGGGATGGTACCATCAGTCAACGGTTATCCTCATAAATATTAGGGGTAATCTTTGTCTTTCATCACTATGATACACTCCAAATATGGGAGGGTACCTGCTTTTGTATATAAGCCTAGGTCAGAACTTGGAGGGGAATTCTTTACTTTTGGCTCGGACTTTGAAAATGACAGATCATAGAAACAAGAAATGAAATACTTTACAGTTATAATCATAAGTGACTTTAGACCAGATGAATGAGAGAATTATAATTTTGACAACATTATTTCCATCATTTAGACTATTTATCCATCACATAATAAACTGATGTAGTAAACTGGATTTTAAGTGTATTTTATCTATGGAGTATAAACACCCTCACCCGAACCTACGTTTTCCAACACTGGTGGCAGCGACGGAAATGGACTTATACACGTGCTTATAAGAAATTTGGACATATATTTCTATTCAAATATTTGTGGTGACAATTAAGTGATAATAAATGGGACCTAAAAAGCAACACGAAAAAGATTCTGTCACAACTGAAGACGATGATAGTCATGAACAATTATTAGCTGAAGTTGAACTTTTGAGACAAAAACTTAAATCGGCAGAAGTTGATAACTTGACCTTAAGTGAGAGACTACGCAAAAATGAACAGAAAGTACTTTACAAAGAGATGAATTAGTACGCAGTTACCAACAACGAATCAATGACATTTCTATGGAAAAAGACAATCAGATAAGAAATTTAGTCAATGAAAGGGACACAGCTTCGAATGAAAACAGCAATACATCAAGGCAGCAAAATCAACAGAGAGGCCGTGATAAATACGAGGTTCCTCTACCAAGCAAATTATCTTTGATGGCAAATCATCCTGGGAGAGTTTCATTCACCCATTTGAAGCTATGGTTGATGCGTGCAATTGGGACAATAGTGAACGTTTGTTCCGCCTTAAGAACAGCTTACGCGGTGATGCTGCGGAATACGCTTTCAAGCAGCGGGGAGCTGACGAATTGTCAAGTTATGCGAAGATAAAATCATCTATGGCGATGCGATTTCAGGAAAAGCGCTCCACTTCCTCCTATCTGGCTGAGTTAGAAAACCGGAAATACAATAGGGAAAAGAATCGTTGGCTGAATATGTGGCAGAGGTTAAGAGGTTGGTAATAAAAGGTTACCCCACAGCAAACAACGAGACGAGGGAAACGATAAACCTTCGGCACTTTCTTAAGGGACTTCAGGATTCTCAGGCGGCTTTGTTCATTGGGATGCAGGACCCAAAAACTATCGATCAGGCAAGAGAATTGCTCGACAACTATTCCAGCATCAGAGATGACGTGAGAGGGCGAGAATTAGGAACATTGACACGGGCAGGGAACCTTATGTAACAGAAGCAAGACTGCAAGAATTTGTAGGGATCTGAAATCCAACATAGGCAAAAAGATTGATCATCTCGCGAACCAGCTGAATGTTAAAAGTAGTAGATCACCTCGGATCGTAAAGTAAATCAGCGCCCAAGAAAAGATGTGCAGTGTTTTAGATGCCAGCAGTTGGTCACTATGCGGACGAGTGTAAGGCAAACCTTCAGGAAGGAACAAGTCGGAAAACTAGCTTCGACCAAGCCTAACGGCCCAGACTTGGTCAATAACAGTGAAGTCGAATTTAAGACTATTAAGTGTAGGAGTGCTAATACGGATGGTGTTTCCATTATATTGCCTGTAAATATTTTTCAAACTGTGCGCGCGAACTTAGTCATAGATACTGGTGCCTGTACTACAATTTTTTCTACTGCATTATATCATAGAATACCAGAGGATGTGCGACCTGAGTTGTGTAAAGTTGACCCTTCAATACGTCTTGAAGTTGCGGATGATGGTTTATTAGCCATAGATGGACAATGTGAATTTTCATTTAGTGCTTCGGGTCAAACTTTTAATTACACTGTATTAATTGCACCTATTCATGAAGATGGACTAATTGGATTAGACTTCTTGTATGAAAATGATTACCAACTTAGTGCTAAAAAGGGATTAAAATTGAATGGAAAATGTGTAGAACTCTAGTTGAAAAAGTTCCCTTGAGGGCAGTCAGAGTGACCACAAGGTCAAGAGTAACAATTCCAGCGAATTCAGAAACAGTAATACCTGGGGAGCTATAAATTTCGGTGCAATTAATTCATCATTGGGCATCATTTACCCTTCAGAGAATAAACAACCGGCTAACAATGTTTTGATGGGAAGTGTGCTCATTGCTCCAAAGAGAATTCAGGGTGATTCAATCCCATTAGACTAGTTAACACCTCTAACAGAAAAGTGAAATTATCAAAAGGGTCATTATTGGGATATTTACATGAAACTAAACAAGAGGATTTATTGAGAGAAAATGTCGATTTAATGACTGTGAAATATTGGACAATAATACCAAAACAAGTGAAAATGACATTAAATATGACATGACTAAATGGAGTAGTGGGTTAAAGGACTTGTACCATAGATCCTCTGAAAATCTCAATGAGTCACAAAAAGAAGCATTGAAGTGTCTATTGGAGAAACATAAAATGCTTTTTCCAGTTCCTCCACAGATTTAGGGCGTACTTCATTAGTGCGACATACAATTGAGGTGGCAGAAAATGTTCGACCTGTAAAATACCACCTAGGCGGGTGCCAAAAGCGTTCGAAGGCCAAGAAGAAAAAATTATTCAACAACAACTTGAAATGGGAATAATTGAAGAAAGTAAGAGCCCATGGTCTGCACCTTATGCTTTGTAAGGAAAAAGGACCCGCAGGCAGGAGTGCGTGTCGTTGTGGATTATAGGGGTTTAAATGATCTAAGTAAAAAATGTGCCTATCCATTGCCGAGAATTGACAGTTGTTTAGAAAGTTTGGGAGGAAATAATTATTACAGTTCATTAGATCTTTTGTCAGGATTTTACCAGATAGAATTGGATGAGAGAGATCGTGAAAAGACTGCATTTGGCACCAGCAGGGGCGGTCTGTATCAATACGTTACTATGCCACAGGGCCTTACAGGGGCTCCACATACATTTCAGCGGTGTATGGAATTAGTGTTTAAGAACTTACAATGGCGGACAATGATTATTTACATGGATGATATTTGTACTTTTGCCGAAACGTTTGATCAGGCATTGTTTAGGTTAGATGAAATTTTAACCAGATTGGAGAAAAATAACTTGAAATTAAAACCAAGCAAGTGCAATCTACTCCAAAGGCGCATAAATATATTAGGTCACACAATTGACAGTTCTGGAATACGTCCTTCAGAAGAGAAAGTTAAAGCTGTGAAAGAGTGGCCTGTGCCGCGGAATTTAACCGAACTCAGAAGTTTTTTTAGGTTTTTGTAGTTATTACAGACGTTTATCAAGGGATTTAGTGCTAGGGCGTCACCACTTAATCGCTTAACAGAGGCCGGTCGAGCGTTTATCTGGGGACCAGAACAGGATAGTGCTTTATGGACTTAAAAACTGCATTGACAGGCGAAGAAGTGTTAGCATATCCAAAAGAGGAAGGCTTATTCATAGTGGATACTGATAGTAGCAATTTCTTGTGCGGGGGTTGCTTGTCGCAAATGCAATGGTCAGATACAGCTCAGGATTATGTTGAAAAACCAATTATGTTTGCGAGTAAATCATTTGACAAAACACAGCGACGTTATTGTGCCACAAGAAGGGAGCTGTTGGGTGTAGTGACATTTATAACCCAGTTTAGACACTTTCTGTTAGGTAGAGAATTTTTATTAAGGACTGACTGTTCCAGTTTAAGGTGGTTAATGTCGTTTAAGTCACCTACTGATCAAATGGCGCGCTGGCTAGAGGTTTTGTCACAGTATAACTTTAAAATCGAACATCGTAGTTGGAAAAAGCATATCAATGCTGATAGCCTGTCCAGAATTCCATGTGAACCAGAGGAGTGTCAGTGCTATGATGGGAATACAATACTTGAAAGTTTACCATGTAAGGGGTGTCAGACTTGTTTGAAGAAACACGATTCCTGGTCAGATTTTGCACAATTCAATGACGTTGTTCCATTATTCGATAAAAACTTGAATATTGGGAATCAGAGTAGGCCAGTCATATTACGAGTGAAGGCTCAAAATAGTGGATTTTGGAGCAGTATTTTTGTGCTCATGCAGCTGCAAATCATGAAGTTGATAGGTTTTTCAATACACTTTTCCATGGATTAAAACAGACTGGGAAGTACTTCCGAAATCGCGTTCAACGACTTCGATTCCATAATAGTCTGGATTTAAATGGTGTACAAAGTGGAAATAGCTTCAACTATGGTGACAATAACGAGGAGGTGTTGAACAAGGACGTAAATGCTATACTGGATGAACATGTTGCATTATCCGAGGATGCAGCGCAAACATCTAACTTAGGTTGTCTCAAACAGTTTAACACAGTTAATTGTTCACCTGTCAAAATGGCCAAATTACAGAGAGCAGACCCAGATTTAGGAATTGTGATACAGTGGCTTGAAGAAAACAGACGACCCCTGAGAGATAAGGTAGCAGGGAATTCACCAAGTGTGCGGAATTATTGGCTAAATTATGACCTGTTAACTCTGATTGATGGAGTGTTATTTAAAAAGTACATTGTCAGTGCAAAGGACCATCGGCTTTTGTTGATAGTGCCAAGAGTACTATATAAGGAACTTTTGATATCTTGTCATGATTTAATTACTGGAGCACATTTAGGAATTTCAAAGACATATTCAAAATTACATCTCAAATATCACTGGTATAAAATGAAGGAATACGTCCAGTTGCATATCAAAAGTTGTGAAAAGTGTGCATTCCGAAAAAGGCCGAAAAACATACCGAGGGCACCATTAACAGAGTACACAGTCGGCAATCCTATGGATCGTATACAAACAGACATAATGGGACCACTTAATGAGACAGAATCCGGAAATCGGTACATTATCGTGGTCATTGACGGATTTACCAAGTGGGCTGAGTGTTATGCAACCAGAGATCAGCTAGCAAGTACCGTTGCTCATAAGATTGTATATGAATTTTTGTCCAGATATGGTATGTGTTTGGACATACATTCTGATCAAGGGACAAATTACCAATCCAAGTTGTTCAGTGAAGTCTGTAGGATTTTGGAAATTAATCAAACTAGGACTAGTGGATATAGGCCAATGGCAAATGGTGGACCAGAGAGATTCAATCAAGTTTTGCAAAATATGATATCTACTTATGTAAACTCCAATCAAACAAACTGGGATGAAAATCTTAATTTAATCACCTCCGCATACAGAGGATGTGTCCACCAGGCGACCGGATTCACGCCAAATTATTTAATGATGGGACGCGAAGCTATTATCCCGGTTGACGTTTCACTTGGCTGCATTTTAGAGAATAAAATAAGTTCAGTGGACTATGCCATTCAACTACAAGAGAAGTTAACAGAGGCGCATCATATAGCACGAACTAATTTGCAAAAGAATGCTGTCAGACAGAAGCGTGATTATGACACCCGATTTCAAAAACACATTTTAGTAAAGGACATTTAGTTTTGTGCTTAGAGAAGTCTAGACATAAAGGAATCAGCAAGAAATTGACCCTAATATTTGGAAGGGCCTTATGTTATTACAAGGAAGATCACAGACCTTTTGTATGAGATAAGACTTTCCCCAAATGGCAAATCAAGAATATGTGCATCATGACAGATTGAAAACCGTTTCATGGAAATAAAACGACCCATTGGCAATCAACATGGTGAAGTCTAAGGAAAATAACCATAAATCAAAAATGAAAGGGTTCCAGCAAACTTCCAAACCCTGCCTGGACAGTACCAGTCAACAAGTGAGGAGAAGTTCTAGGAACAGGACCCAATACAGACCATACCAACATGGTGCACAATAGTTATAAATATTAAAAGTGTTAATTGTTTTGGATTAAGTTCATATTCCTTCTGGATTTTAAGTGCTAACTAATATTCGTCCTGGATTATAAGTGTGTACTTATTCATTTCATTATTCTTTGTATGGATTTAATTAGTGGCTGCAATGGTAATAATAATCCCATTCAGCACAAGTGTATTCAAATGGATTAAATATTTTTTGTATGGATTTAATTAGTGGCTGCATTGGTAATAATAATCCCATTCAGCCTTGGTGTATCGAAATGGATTTATTTGTGGGCTTCATTTTCAGATATGAAAATTTGTGCCATTTATTAAAATCATATGTTGTATAATTAGATGCTCTTGGCACACAGGACTTAAAACTTTGGTA
This sequence comes from Mercenaria mercenaria, assembly GCF_021730395.1. NCBI lineage: Eukaryota > Metazoa > Mollusca > Bivalvia > Venerida > Veneridae > Mercenaria > Mercenaria mercenaria. Next base: position 67,561,635 of record NC_069377.1, on the reverse strand, counting down.
GAGACGACTACCATAGCCATATAAATCCAACATTGTGCCTATTCCCTTTTTTTTTCTAATTAATTTAAATAAATTAAAGGCACCAGGACTTACATTAGTAAATGGTAAAAGACGACTACCATATCAATGAAACTAATCAAAATTGTGCCTATTTCTATCATCATACTGTGGGTTAATGTTTAAAATAAATAAAGGCACCAGGACTTAGTGTGAGTGAAATAAACATTGTGTGAAAGTGCTTACAAAAATATATTCGCCTTATAGATGAACTGAATTCAACACTGGATTTTATTTTACATGTGTTTTACTAGGACAGTTGGCGATTTTTTTTTACACTTTTAATGTTTCATACATACATTAGTATAATAGTTATTTTACATGTATACTACTTTGAGAAGTATTTAGTCACATAGTTCTTCCGAACTATAATCATGAGTTTTTATTAAAACACAAAGTATAGCATGTTTGCTACTATTCATGACACTTAATCATTTATATTGAGGAGCAATTTCAGTGATAATATAGTTTAGGTATTCATATTCTTATGTACCTTCTTCATAGTATTGAGAGCAAGAGTCTGGCTCAGTAGTCACTTATATTTTTTAAAGTTAAAACTTAATTGGGGACAATTAAGAAGCTAAGGGTGGGGAGTGTTGTAAATTTAGCAGCTAGTCTTATTAAAGTTGATTTATTAATTGATTCTACTGATGTGAAACTTTGACCTCTGCTACTAGAGATGTCATTCACCAGTTACCCTCATAAATTGCTTGGGACTGGAGTGTGTATCATTTTATCAGGGTATGTTGTCATCATGTACCATCGTAAACATGTCTGATCTGTTAGAGTTAGAGGTTGCTCCATATTTGGGATGGTACCATCAGTCAACGGTTATCCTCATAAATATTAGGGGTAATCTTTGTCTTTCATCACTATGATACACTCCAAATATGGGAGGGTACCTGCTTTTGTATATAAGCCTAGGTCAGAACTTGGGAGGGGAATTCTTTACTTTTGGCTCGGACTTTGAAAATGACAGATCATAGAAACAAGAAATGAAATACTTTACAGTTATAATCATAAGTGACTTTAGACCAGATGAATGAGAGAATTATAATTTTGACAACATTATTTCCATCATTTAGACTATTTATCCATCACATAATAAACTGATGTAGTAAACTGGATTTTAAGTGTATTTTATCTATGGAGTATAAACACCCTCACCCGAACCTACGTTTTTCAACAATACACTGCACTATGTCTAATAAGCAATTATCTTTTTAAGTGTTAGGAATAGGAAGTGTCTAGCCATCCGGTAAACAGACACCTAGCCTATGTCTGTTGTTTTCTTGGTATTTGTTAATTTATTTTATGAATAGGCCATGTAACACAACAGTTCATCTTTGCAATGATCTTTGAAAATTCTGTTAGTCAATAGCACAGCTACATTGGAAAAGACAGTAATTACATCTATAATCAACATTAATCTGATGTTAATATATAACGTACAATAATTTCATTAAAAATACGTAATTCATGACTTATAAACAAACAGGTTATCGGACGCCAAAAAGCTGTACAGGCTAAACGTTTGCTTACCGGGCCTTACAATTACACAGTTTTAATGTCCCCTGTACCAGTTTATATCATCAAACAAAAGTACTGTCATCATTGTGTATTTAAATTATATTTTTCGGGAAAAAATGCTTTCAAGTTCACGTAATAAGCGGTGCATAGAATCACCATAATAAGCATTGCGCTATTGGAACGACAGTTACCATAAACGTAGTTGTATACTAAATACAGACTGCGTATCACCAACAGTTGGCCATTTTTTCAGGAAAGCACTACATCGCAACTTCGAATGTTCTTGCATTTTCATTAAAATTACTTCAAAACTTTGGAAATAATACAGCCTGGGCGCAGCCATTTTTAAACGTTTCGTAAATAGTGTAACAAGCATGCTGATTGGGCGCAGTATATATCGGAAATTTTAATTGGACGTTTACGTCATGCATAAGATATGAAGTTTAAAAATAGAATTATAGGAATTCCTAATGTTGATTTGACTTGTTCGCCGTGATGGATATTTGAAGAACGAGACTTTTTTTCTTTTTGGAATACGCGATGTATTTTTTCTTCTGCAAGCTTTCGTGTCATAGCGGAGGAAATAAAAAAATCACGTTTTTCCAATTTTATTTTTTTTCTGAAAACACGTTTTTTTGAGCGGCGGTTCCGTAAACCGAAAGATCAAAAATAAAAGGCCCAATGCATTTTGAAAATGCTCCAAAAGTATGAATTAATAAATATATATTGCAGTTATTTAGGTAACTGGCGCTCACAACTCATATATATTCACACCAGGATTTCTTGGCTCTGATTGTCCAATGTTTTGAGAAGAGAAAAGGCAAATAGTTACAAAAAAATTGAATAGGCTTAGAAACAAAACATATGGTCTGAATACAGACTAGGTAAAGGGAGGTAATAATAATTTGCATTTTTTAATGAAGTTTGACTTAATATAAAGCTGTTAATGTACTCTTTGACAAATAAAATACAATAGTTGTAATATCCATATTATTTCCAAGGCAGAAATAAAATATTTTTGTTTTGGTTTGGCAATCAGGATAGGAGATTCAAACAGTGAAATTTTACCATGAATTAAGCACTCGGTGAATGATGTTTTGAACAAACACATTACTTGACCAAAAGGTTGCAACAGTCCAGTAATACAAATCTTACTAACCAGTAAAATGCTCATTTATTTTATAATTACAGTTAAATATGAAATTCATGAATTTATATACCCATGAAGTAGCCATTTTGCACATAGTACTACAAAAATTGAAAATGTGTTACTTTGAAATCGGATGAATACAGTAAAATGTTTATTGTTTTGCAGAAAATCATACATGTGCTGTATGTTTTATGAAGAATTATGTTTAGTATTCTTTCAAGGTAATTGCATATTTTTGCAATTAAATATACATACAGAATACATTTTAATGACACATAAAAATTGCAAGTACTTCATAAACTTCTTAGATTTGTTTCATTTGCAGTAAAACATTGGTTAAAACTATTTCAAATGAAAATTCATCATATTTTATTTAAATGAAAATTTTATCATAATTTTGAAATGGAGGCTTCAGTGACCGGCAGTGATAAAGGTTGCTGACTTAGAATCACTTGCCGCTCACTGATACGGGTTTGAAACTTCATTTGGGGTGTACAGTTCTTTTGTGTGAGGAAGTCATTCAGCTTGCAAAAAATGTGGACAGTCGTTAGTTTTACTCAGGTGCCAACTTGTGCCTGAAAAAATGCTCAGAGGGAACCTGAGGTCTTCCTCCACTGTGAAAAGCTGGACATATTATTGTGCCTGTTAAACCAAACAAAATTTTAATACATTACTTGACCAAAAGGTTGCAACAGTCCAGTAAGACAAATCTTACCATCCAGTAAAATGCTCATGTATTTTATAATTACAGTTAAATATGAAATCCATGAATTTATATACCCATGAAGTAGCCATTTTGCACATAGTACTACAAAAATTGAAAATGTGTTACTTTGAAATCAGATGAATACAGTAAAATGTTTATTGTTTTGCAGAAAATCATACATGTGCTGTATGTTTTATGAAGAATTATGTTTAGTATTCTTTCAAGGTAATTGCATATTTTTTGCAATTAAATATACATACAGAATACATTTTAATGACACATAAAAATTGCAAGTACTTCATAAACTTCTTAGATTTGTTTCATTTGCAGTAAAACATTGGTTAAAACTATTTCAAATGAAAATTCATCATATTTTATTTAAATGAAAATTTTATCATAATTTTGAAATGGAGGCTTCAGTGACCGGCAGTGATAAAGGTTGCTGACTTAGAATCACTTGCCGCTCACTGATATCGGTTCGAAACCTCACTAAGTCTTGGGGTGTACAATTCTGTTGTGTGAGGAAGTCATCCAGCTGGCAAAAAATGTAGACAGTCGTTAGTTTTACTCAGGTGCCAACTTGTGCCTGAAAAAATGCTCAGAGGGAACCTGAGGTCTTCCTCCACTGTGAAAAGCTGGACATATTATTGTGCCTGTTAAACCAAACAAAATTTTAAAACAATATTTAAATATCGGTCAAAACATTATCAAAGAATATTGCCACAACCCTCCATGAATGATTGAAAATTATTGTGTATTCTAAACTTAGTGTACCCACCATTATCAGATAATATTTTAAAATTAAATCATGGAATGTCTATCTTTTTAATTTTGATATAAGGTAACCTACTTGATTTCAATATCCAACTTTATCAAATCCTCTTAAGTGTATGTGTGTAATAAATTGTATTACATGCATATATACCTAAATTTATAAAATAAGGTAACCATTTTGTACTTGTAAGATGTATCCTGTTTAGCAAATATCAACCATCAAACTGGAGGCTATTATTATGAACCAACTGAAAAATAGAGTAAACAGGCCAAACAAAATATTGCTTGTTTTAGGTTTGATAACTGCTATAGTTAATACCATTGTTGCCTTAAAAGTTATTTTTAAAACAATAATCAGTTCACACAGATAAAACCTTCAAAACTTAAACTCATTCAGATCAAATTTAAATTAATTGCAATTTTTGCATTAATTTACAAAAGGGAGACAAAAACTAGATGTTCTTGGTCAATATTGGGGTTACCTCCCCTTTTCACTGTGGAAAGCTCACAATGAAATATTAAAATATACACAGCATTTGAATCCCTGGCCAACATGTATGCTTATGGTCAGCCATTTTACTGACTGTGTCACCAATATAGAGATAGATGGTCCTTCCTGGCACCTAAATTTTCAGCTGTCTTTGTAAACATGAACAAGGTAATATTGTTTCTGTTCATAGGAGATAACTCCTGGGGCTATTCAAATTGTGTATAATTACATTCCTTTTTTCTCAAAACCGTGACAAGATAATCAGAGCCAAAAAAGGCCGGTCAGAATATATATGAGAAATGATTAAACAACATATAAAAGATGATCTAGTATGTAGCCAGACTGATACATTCCTTAACCCATAGTGTGTAGTGACCTGGTCATTGTATACATGTTTCAGGTAAAGCTGATGTTTGGCTGTATCAGTTAGGTCACTGACTGGTCAGGTTATTCCATCAAAATAGTCATCAAATATGGTCAGGGTAATAATAATATGTGTGTGGTTTTAATATATATAATTATGGACTTGTTTCTTGTTGACTATTGAAAAATTGTAACTTTTGAAAATGGCCATCACATAACATAAAATCTTGAAATTATTAGATGTTTGGATACTGACATCTTAGTAATGAGATAATTATGTTCCTTTAGAAGTATTTTCACCCCGTTTTTCATCACATTAGAGATTGCATTCCTTGGGCAAAATTCGTGTAGCTCAAACACAATTTGTTAATGGAAGCAAGATATCAGAGATGGAATATTTCAGTAATAGTCAGTAGAGACAAAAACATACAACAGAAAATGAAGAGCCATTTTAGCATTTGATGTCTGAGACATGCTTTATTATAAGAAATCAAAAGAGATAAAATCACCTTGTTTCTGATGTTTATCAAGAACAGATTACTGTTCAAACCTTTCTTTATATACATCAAGAATTTTAACATTGTGCATTTAATGGCTGTTCTTTTTACAAAGAATCTTAAGATACTAGGGTAATAGCTGATTAACTTAATAGCTCATTTTTCCATTACCTCCAGAATCTGTGATCTTTGATTTGTTTTAACACCTTCTGGAAATTGTTTTGTGTCTACTGTAGCATTAGGCATTACTTTGCTCTGCTCATACATCTAATCAGTATTGCACTGTGGTCAAAGTTATCCGATAACAAAAATTGGATTATCACATGATAAAACAAGTAAAATTTTGCTGCAGAGCATCAAGTCACTGGAGAGCTGTCGGCTAATATTTTGAAGACTGGATTGTAAAAAAAGGCTAATAAAGCTATAACTGCTATTGCGGTGCATTGCGTGCCGTTGAGAGGCTGGAAAACGTCACATCCTTGGTGAAACATACCCTAAAACCATTACCCTCTTACCATCTAAATCTTTTTTCTTTGTTTACAAAACCTGCACTAAGCCTCGTTCTGAAACCCACCTGACAGCATTCTCACAAATAAGACTGGAAATCTACAACGGCAAATATTTTTCACATTTTCAAACAATGAATGCAAAAGATTGCTTGTAACCGAAACATTTCAACAAATTATATTATATTATATATCTTCTAATGAAAAGCCTATAGTTTGACATTAAAGTAAACAAGCAATATCTTTAAAAATGATGGTCGGTGAATTGTAATAAGGAAAGAAGTTTATGAAATTTTCATCTAACATTTATCTTTCATGTAACATTTTTCAAATTGCAAAACTAAACGCCGCACTTTAACAATTTAAATGGTTCTCTTTTAACTTTTCACAAAGGTTTCGTAGGGTTGCAATTTTGTTTCGTTTATCCTTAGATGAATAATTACAGCAGTAGTTTGATGAAGATTCATCAAGCGGTTCATGAGAAGAGGTCATTAAAAGTGTTTATATTTTTAGCTAAATTGGTCCCTATCCCCATTTGTAACAAAATAGCAGGAGACCTTACCATATTGTTACTCACCAAGTTTGATAAAAATCCATAACATTTTAGTGGTTAATGCGAAGAAAGGCATATCTACTTTTAGCTATAGTGGTCCCTAATAGGGCCCAAGTTCCTATATAAATAAATTTGGAAGAGGGCCTTATAATGATGCTCCAGACCAAGTATGACAAAGATCCATCAAGCTGTTCATGAGACCCTGTCTAAAGGCATTTCTAGTTTTATAGCTCTAGCAGCCCCTAAAAGGGGTCAAATGTCCCAACTGAACAAAGTTGGCTGCGGGCCTAATAAAGATGCTACAAATCAAGTTTGATGAGAATACATGAGAAAAAATCAAAGGATTTTTTATTTTAACAAATACATATTCGCTATTCATGAATCTTTGGACAGTGACGTCACACCTATAAAAAAGTGATGGTCAAGGGACACATACAACTGTAATTATTTCAATATTTCTGTTTCATATGCAAAGTTTGACCATAGTCATATCACGTAGATAAACTGTATGCAGCGTACCTTTATTTCAATGTCATGAGATTCAGTCATTATATAGCATATACATAATAAAACAGATTTCAACTGAGTTCAATATTTGCATACCATACTAAAGAAAAATATTCATATATAATAAATCAGTTAAATAATTTATAACAAATATGTCAAAGCTAACAAGTACTCATTTTAATATGCAATCTGAATAAGTAACAAAAGCAAGAAACCTTTTCATATACAGACGACAATTGTAACAAGGAAAATCTTTTAAAAAGCACTTCTCTACATAGAAGACTCTTATCACACCCTTATTCATGTGATACGCAGACCGTATTCAGCTCTTTCTTTAATTTGATATATGTTGGTATTTGACTATTTGAACAAGTTTTTATCATATTTATTAAACTTACTTATCATTTTGAGATATATCAATATTCTTGCTAAATATACTGAGCAAAAGTTAGCTTTAAAACTGTGAACAGCGTCGTTTAGGATAAACGCTTTCTCTACATTTCACTCAGCGTAGTGACAACAGCAGAGTGAAAAAATTGACACTCTCGTCCAATCAGGCAGAGTGTTGCATAAATCTTTCATTTTGATAAATTATCTATAATGCGTTATCAAGTAGTTTGATTTGCAAACTGAAGTCACGTGGCATGGTCGGTCAAGGTCACGAATTCATTCTTATAATGGCATTCACCGAAAAAGAATCACGAAATTTATAGACTTTTCTTACAGGTTGAAGGTCATTAATTTTGTCTCGTATAAAAAATGACAACTTCAGGTGGTCTGTACGTATCTCTATAGAACATCACTTTTTCCTACACCTATTTTTCATGAAAGTTCTATCATAAATTAATGACAAAAATGAAAAGAAAGTAGAGGGTTGAATAGTTCCTAGTGAAATGCCAGTCAGTTGTGGTCTGCTGCATATTTGCTCTTGTCCACACAATAAACCCCTACTTTTGGTTTCGATCTGCAAAACTTGCCATGTGGGGTATTTAAACATGAAATGAAAACATTTCATCAACGTCTCATTTCATGCAGAATGTATTCAAGCAGTGAAAAAGTGTAATTAAAGCACTCGGTCTACAAGTGTTGAACGGATGTATTGCATATACTTAGCACTTCATTAAGTGACATTTTCAGCCTGTCAATTCTGTTGTTTCTGTGATAAAAAAACTAGTAAAACGCAGGTTCCGGGACACTAAATTTTGAGGCAAAAATGGCTCAAAATGCACACCTTGTGCGACCTGTACCGTATTATCTGCAAATGACTGATCTAAAACACATGTATGTTTTTAAAGCATATGACCAGACGAAAATAATGATGGGAAGAAAAGTGTCTCATAACCGTTTACTTTTTAAATTTTAGCTGAAACTGGATGGATAAATGACCATTTCCATTTCATCTGACTTCCGTTACCTCATGTAAGATTTTAGACCAGGCCGTCTACACGGAGCTAGGAAAATAGATTCAAGCACATTTATTTTACACAATAATTACTCGTACACAGCAGGAATCCATAGTCTACAAATATCATAAATAACCAGTTGAATATATATGAACATCTATCTATTTTATTTAAAATACGTATCCGGGCCAAATGCGTAACTGGCCCCTGTCACTCAAGAGACAGTCACAAATTATGCCCTTAGATTGTGTTACTTCCCTTATCTTAAATGCGCTCATGTAGGTTTGTTTTTCGTCTGCAGTAGTATATTCTAAATATACGCAGTGTGACATTAGACACAGGTAAAGAGTCAGCCAATCATTGCTCGCTGGAAATCTCTAGCAGTCGTAATGATTTATTTATAGCCTAGGGATAAGTTCTTTATACATTTTTCCTATATCCTAAAAATGCTATCTAAATCTTATGCTGTTTTCAGCTCCTAATTCCTTTATGTAAGCATTTCAATAACTGCCTTATATTTCTTTTATTTAAAATATCATTTTTTCATTGTCCCATTTTAATAACTTCTCTATACCAGTGGCAAAATCCTAAAGCATATCAAATATAGTTGCCGGTACTAATAAAGTCTTGATTTTTTATCATTGAATGATATTATTATGTCTAACCACCACTTGGGGAGACATATTGCTTTTGCCCAGTCCATCTGTCTGTCACACTTCTTTTTCAATCAATAACTGGAGAACTATTTGACCTAGAATCGTCAAAGTTCATAGGGTGATAGGGCTTACAAAGTATATGACCCTAAATGTTTCTGAGGTCACTTGATCAAAGGTCAAGGTCACAGGAGCCTGAACATGGAAAACCATTTCCAATCAATAATTTGATAGCCACTTGACCCAGAATGTTGAAACTTCATAGGATGATTGGACATGCAAAGTAGATGACCATTATTGATTTTGGGGTCACATGATCAAAGATCAAGGTCACAGGGGCCAGAACATGGAAAACCGTTTCCAATCAATAACTTGAGAACCATTTGACCTAGAACCTTCAAACTTCATAGAGTGATAGGGCTAATGGAGCAGAAGACCCATATTGTTTTTGGTTGTCACTTAATCAAATGTCAAGGTCACAGGGGCCCAGAACATCAAAAACCATTTCCAGTCAAAAACTTGAGAACCACTTGACCCAGAACATTGAACGTTGAAACTTCATGGGATGATTGGACTTGCCGAGTAAATGATCCCTATTGCATTTCAGTCACTAAGCCAATCAGTGTCTCTTTGACTTTCATTTGTGTCCGCTGTTGATTTCTTGCCTATTACTACCATGTTTTGGGGGAGACATGTGCTTTTCTACAAAAGCATCTTCTAGTTTATATCCGTTTCAGTGTGATCCCTTAATATAATAGAATGATTTGAAGGATTTTGGTTGAGGGTCACCCAAGGAACATTTCTTTGAAATTATTTCTAAATCGGGCCAGCAGTTTCTGGGAAGAAGATTTAAATGTTTTTCATTCTGGCTGCCTGTGCATGGATGACCTGATTTGAAGGAATCTGAAAGGGGACCACTCAAGGATCATTCCTGTAAAATTTGCTTGAAATTGGTTTGGTGACTTAGGAGGAGCTGAAAATTAAAATCTGAACACTTAGTGCTCAGGTGAGCTCAAAAGTAAGCACTGAGTACATATAATCTGAAATATATGTACTGTTATCCTGTGTCCTCAGGCAGAAATTATATCTAAATTTACCACAGGTGGCATTTAAATCCACTTTGATGCAGAAACTATGTAAAACAGTATCTTTTTTTTAGATATCAATGGTAGAGCAATAAAACAAAATAATTACAGATGTATATTACATAATCTTACTATAATTAAATATCATAGATGTCTTTAAGCTGTTGTTAAGCATACTTTGTTTTTTCTCTCTGCTTCTTAGGAACCCAATTATTGCTTTTTTATTTCCAATTAGCACAAAAATTAATGAATTCATGTTGTACCAATTATATACCAGTATCATTAGATGACTGCACTTTTTCATCAGTATTTCATTCAAGCAGTGCACTAAACTACTCTCTAATGCTGTTATTTGCAACTAAGAGACAACAACCCCACATGCACTAGTAACAGAGTAAGAATTAGACTAGCCACTAAACTAATAAAAAAGAATTTGTTACAAAATTTAAGATTTTGTAATTTTTCTTTTATTCTGTGTAATAGTGACAAATGCCAGTCTATTAAATTTTAGAGATTTTCTTAGGGAACTGATTGTAATATTCTCATGATATTGGACATAGGATATAGTGTGGCTACATTAACAATTTCAAAAAAAAAAGAAGTCCAGGAGCTAGTCTAGGTAAGAGTGAATGCAGGAATTTGTTGTGTCAGTCAATCTTCATGGAGGACATGAAATATTTGTCCTAACTGTGCAGAATTTCTCCAATTTAAGGACATACATTTATCTGAACCAAAATGTCAGCACTTCTGACATTTTAGGAAAGTGACATCTGCATCATATAATCAATTAATGTCATAAAAGACACATCTGTACAAGTAAAATTTCTATTTTTTCATGACAACAAGGTAATAAGCAATAAATGCTTAGAAAATGCTTACATCACATTAAGTCTTGTTATTTAAGACAGCTTGTCCTTTCTGCTTTTTGTTGACAGAAATATACTCATTGTACAAATGTTGTAATTTAAAAACGTTATGTTTATTTGACATTCAGCATTTGGCAAATAGCATTTTCATTAACAATTTGTCATTTAGCATTTGGCAAATAGCATTGGCCTTACATACTTATCGAATCTTATAACATAAATAAAAATAATCTGTTATCTATGTTCCATATCTACCCTAAAGGCCAAATACTTAATGCAAAATGCTTACTGCCAAATACTTAATGCAAAATGCTTACTGCCAAATACTTAATGCAAAATGCTTACTGCCAAATGCTTAATGTCAAATATTGATTGCCATGTGGTAACTGTCAAATGATAAATGCTAATTGTTAACTGCGAAATATTAAATGCCAAATTCTTATTACTAAGTGCTTATTCAAATAAAGAGCTGAATATAACACTAAATTAATGTATCTATTAGCACTGGCTTTCATTAAATAACTTTGTCCCTGTTTAATTTTTTTTCTAAACATGTTAGAGTTAACAGTTTTGGCCTCATGTTCCAATGACTGTCGGCTGCGAAACATGTTAGTGCTTCAAGTAAAACTGATGTTTTCAAATTATGAAAAGTTAATTCATTAGTTTAAGTGGTACAGATCACTAACTTATAAATTCAAAAAATAAAACAATTACGATTTATCATTTGGCATTAACAAATTGACATAGCATTTGGCATTTTACATTTAGTATATAACATAATTATAGCATTTGGGATGTAGCATTCAGCATTAAATATTTGCATTTAGCAGTAAGTAATTGGCATTTAGCATTAGATATTTATCATTTAGCATCTGTCAATTAACATGGCACAACTTCCCCACATGAATCAGATGCGGAGTATGAATGATTTCAGACAGAATGTCTATTAACTATCCTTACGGAGAACAAACCCCTTGTACAGGAAACTGAACTCATGACTCCACCATCTACATATCTGTACCCTCCCTACTGAGTAAATTGAGCATAAATTATGTTGAAAAGGGGGCATAATTTTGTAAACTGAAGTTGGAGATATTGAACTAGCACAGACATGGTAAAAAACTTACGAAGAGTTTGAAAGTATTCAGTACAATAGTTCCTGACAAACCTGTTCATACAAATTTGATATCATTCTTTGTTCTCATGAATTGTCCAAAAAATGACCTCCAGGGGTCAGGGCTAATTTTCCGGTAATGGCTTTATGAAAATCCTTCTCTCTGAAACTTGGCTGGCACCCCCACCCCACCCTTTATCTTTATTTATTTAGTGGAAACTTTTTAAAAACCTTCTTGTCAGAAACTCAGGTGGTTGATCTTCAAGGACTTCTTGTTTGTTTTGCATTAAATCTGAAATTTTTACATTCAGTCAATAACTTTTGTATGTATAGGTGAATATCCATGGAAGTAAAACTTGGTGCGAACAAATAACATAATCAAGGTTTGCTCCAAATTTCTCTTTAAAGCAATATAGATAACTTTTAAAAAAAATGCAGTTTGGTGTTGTTTTTTTGTGAATGGATTGTTATAAGACTGTAAAGATATCTTATACCCTGTTCAGACTATGGTTTAAATGTGGTTTAAAATAGATTTACTTTTTAATTTTTAATCCTGAGTTTGCGTCCACACACAATGTGTTTCAGAATGTGAATTATTTGAAGGTCATTAGTGAATTAAAAAAGAAAAATATTAGTTAGTGTATGAACTGCTAGATTTTCATGCAAATAAATTTGTAAGAATATTTTTTTTAATTGTGACTTTGCAACAGTTTTACATTGGAAAAGAACAAAAAATTCAGACATTTTTTGATCTTATAAAAGATATTTTAAAAAATTCAAAAAGATCATACTGCTATCCTCGGAAACTTTTAGAATGGTGTGTGGCTGATATCTGGGCCCTGTTGTTAGGGAGATTAAACAGCAACAATATATTTTAAAACTTTTTCAGAAAAAAAAAAATTTAATGTAGACATGAGATACTCGTCAAAAATATTTGTTAGTTATAGAGATGCTGAACAAATTTTTGCCAAAAGGTTTAGAATAACTAAATATTTCAGTTGTTTAAGACTCATTTAAGTCAATGCAGCAAAATACATCCATCCATCCTCATTACAGTTCAACAAATGAGATATAATCAGTATAATTACCTTTATGCAGAACTTGTAGAAAATACACCCTTCTTCCTTGTGTTTGTTCATCTCACATTAATAAAATTTGAAGAAAATCCGGATTCTTATAAGCTCACTATCTTTGTAACAATCCCATGTTCTGAGTAATAAATCCTGTTTTTAAAAGTCCAGTGATTTGAGTCACCTAAAATTAGTACAGTTGTAACTATTTTTCTCATATAATTTTAAAAGCTTGCTACTGTAAAATCATGAATATTCTTGGGGGACAATTTTTCATGGATTTCTTGGTTGAAATCCACAAATTTATATCCCTATAAATTAGTCATTTGTTCATACTCTTACCAAATTAAATGACTTTACAAAATCTTTGTAACAGTCCCATACTCTGAGTAATTAACCCTGTTTAATGTATTCATTGATTATAGAAGCACCTGAAAAATTAATAATGTTGTAACCACTTTTCACATTGCAATAGAAATGCAATAGAAGCTGGTTTTATAAATTATATAATTATGTATTATCCAGAGTAAAGTTCCTGAGGTACTTCATATCACTACAGTTTATAACAACTGAAGTAGGCGAAGAAATCTCTTTTAAAATCAGAAAATGTCTATAGATATTCCAGATTGACTGATAAGACATAGGCTTGTCTTAAGTCCCTAGAGGAATCAAGTTGAAGTATTTTCGGGTTTTGAAGACTTGCGTTTGTTGTGGTTATGTAAATAAGCTCAGGTTTTTGCTGAATGAAAACAGTGCATTTTTGCTGGTCTATAGCTTTTGTTAATGACTGTTCTGTTTGCTCGGCTAAAGTCAAAACTTGAACCAAGAAATAAAAAAAATTGTTTCTAATGTCATGTAATAAAATACTTATTAAATGGCTTGCTGGTCACATATAGTCAGTAATTAATACATTATCTTTACTCACATAGAGTATTATCCCTCTTGACCCAATAAAAGCAGAGTTTTTTCCCTTGATTTGGAATGCTAATAATTCAAAAAGTATTTTAACTTGTGGATCTTCATGAAATTTAACACAAATATAGATCACTATAGGGTGGTGACACATGCACATCTTTCTTCAGGATCTCTTCAGTTACTGCAGAGGTATTGCCCTTTAATTGTTTTAAAATTGATTAATTCCGAAAAAACAGGTAACCCATTGATGGATCTTCATACAGTGCACTAAAGGGCATTGATTTGGTAAAAAGAGACCATTGACCTGTATCTGGAAATGAAACATCTTTCAAAATATAGTACCATCATTCACAAAAATAACCTATTCAGCTAGGGATATAAATTCACTGAATCGGTTTCTTTTTAACGAAACACAAAGGAATTTAATGTAAATATAAGAAATTAATTAATTTTTTTTCAGAGTTTATGCAAAATGAAAGAGAATATGATCAATAAATTAACCATGAATCCAAGAGCATTTCATGGATTTGATAATCATATTATTTTGTTGTGAATTCTGTATGAACTCTGAAAAAAAAAATCTGAATTACATGCATAAGTATGGTTTAATGTCACATTGATTTGTAAGCTTGACAGTATCTTAGGTCTAGATAAACATGGCTGAAAGTTTCAAAAAGGGAGGTAACGCAGAATCAGTTTATGAACCTGTTCTGGTACTTTATTCTCAAGTTTCTCATTAAAATCTACTTTACGGATGAAGTTTTCACACTAAGTTTGTTGAAAATACAGCTTATAGAAAAGCTATTATGGGGGTAACAGATGTATTTCATTAGCATTTTATAGAATATGAGATGATTTTTATTGTATCTTTAGTGATGCAGTTTTTTAACAGATAGATGAAGTTAGGTATACTTGTTGGTCCAGTTTGTTTTCAGGGGTGATTTCTTTGGCTCATGTATCAGCTTGTGTCTTTATGAAGCAGTAGGCCCAGCTGATATTGTTTTTGAAGAACATGTTTTGGTATGTCTAAAGATCCTTGTACAACATTTTTGTGTGCTATTGTCACATATTTCTGTAGGTTTTGCCTTACCAACCGTAAGGTCAGAGATTTATATGTTTCCATTAGATTTTTTTTTAATTCATTTTACATAATTTTTTTCAAAATATTACACAGATTTCAATATTTTGTCATTATATTTTAGGTGATAGTGGATGACCTTGACAATTCTATCACATATGAGTTTCCATGTAGTCGCTGGCTGGCTTTAGACGAGGATGATGGACTTATTTTCCGAGATCTTGTAGCGGGTGTTGGTGCTTCAGATGCTTATACTGGTAAATGTTCTTCTCACATTCTATTGCCCTCTCATCATATTATGTATATAAGATTTTCTTTTTGAAGTCAAGATCACTGGATGGAAATAACTGTTTTATTGGCCAAATACTTAAAGGCCTACGCTAGAATTCCCTGTATATGAGATGGGCGAAAATTTTCCCAATAGAATTTCTTTTTCTTTTCAATACCGGTGATTTATGATTTTTATTGCATATTTTTGTTTCTTAGATGATTGACCTTCAATATCCAAAGTTTGAAGAAATTCTGTTATTGGAGAAAATTTCACTCGAATTCTAGCGTATGCCTTTAAAACAAGAGAATTTATGACTTCAATTATAGTAATAATTTATTAGCTTTAGAGTGGTCTTAAAAAACTGCAAAATAATGTAATGATGTATTTAACTAATATTGAGGTAGTTTTTCCCTAAGTTAAAAGTGCAGTATAACCTTGTTTAAGATATCTCCCAAGAGCTAAATCTTCCCTTGTAATACAGAGCTCTCCTATTAATAAAATTAATATTTAATCAACCTCTCTTTAAGCAACAACCTGAGACTGTAAAGCATGTAATGTAGTCTTCCTAATGGTATTTGCTCTAGTATCATGAGGTGGAATAAAGTTTGGGTCTGAGAGTAACAAGAAAACAAAGAACTAAAAAAACATTGTACCAGCTGAACTGTAAAAAAGCTCCTTACAAAATCTAATATGACATGCCTCTGTTAATGAAGGGTGTAATAGGATCTCAGTAAGCAACCTTTTTAATATCAACAACTGTGCTAAAAATCCACAAGACGGATGTATATCATGATAAATTCTTTCACCTAAAAAATAAAAATGCTAGAATACTGTAATATTATGTTATTAAACTGATGAAATTGGTAATTATGTCTCCCACCACACAGTGGTGTGGGAGACATATTGATTTACTCCAGTCTGTGTGTCTGTCTGTGTGTGTGTCTGTCTGTCACAAAGCTTGTCCACAAGTTCAGTAACTAGCCAAATCGGCCTAGGCATTTCGGAATTATGGCCCTTGAATTACCAAAAAACACTCAGATTTCTTGCGCATTTTTGCCCCCAAACTGGCGCCTAAACTACTTTTAAAAGTAGTAGTAGAGGCGTCCTTTTGGTGTTAAGAAAGTGCATGCACATGTGGATTAAGTAAACAGTATATAAAGACTGATTTACTATTTAGATGATTAGGCAGTTGTGGGAGACATGGGCTTTTCTCAAAAGCATCTCTAGTTGCAACTGATTTAATTGACTATTACTGTTGTAAATGATTAAATCAGGGATTACTATTTCAACTGATAAAATTTGTAATTACTTTTGCAATAGATAAAATAATTACATGTTGCAACTGATTATTTTGAAGATTGCTATCATTAATGACAAACAACAATGTTGTTGTTGTCATTGTTGTTGTACCATTTCAACAGATTAAATTAGTAATTACTTAATTCTTATTGATTAGGCAATTTCTGTTGTAACTGATTGAATTTGTAATTGCAATTGTAAATGATTAGGTACTTCAACTGATAAAAATTGATAACTACTCTGACCAGACACATGTTTTTATTTGATTTGACCTAATTACCTAGTTTTCGAACCTGTATTTTTCAATAGATCTTCATGAAATTAGGTCAGAATGATAATCTTGATAAAATCAAGGCTGATTTCGAAAATGGGTTATCTGGGATCAAAAACTAGGTCACTAGGTCAAATCAAGGAAAAACCATGTGTATGCGATAGAGGCTGTATTTTTTCAACTGATCTTCATGAAATTTTGTCAGAATGATTGCCTTGATGCAAACTAGGTCAAGTTTGAAAATGGGTCATCTTCGGTCAAAAACTAGGTCACTAGGTCAAATCAAAGAAAATCCTTGTGTAAGCGATAGAGGCTGTATTTTTCAACTGATCTTCATGAATTTTTGTCAGAATGATGACCTTGATGAAATCTAGGCCAGTTTCGAAAATGGGTAATGTGGGGTCAAAAACTAGGTCACTAGGTCAAATCAAAGAAAAACCTTGTGTATGCGATGGAGGCTGTATTTTTAGCTCACCTGAGCAATGCTCAGGTTTTTCTGATCGCTCGATGTCCGGCGTCTGTCTTCTGGCGTCTGTCGTCTGTCAACATTTAGATTTTGTATGCGATAGAGGCTGTATTTTTCAATTGATCTTCATGAAGTTTGGTCAGAATAGTTGCCTTGATAAAATCTAGGCCGAGTTCGAAAATGGGTTATCTGGGGTCAAAATCTAGGTCACTAGGTCAAATCAAAGAAAAACCTTGTGTATGCGATAGAGGCTGTATTTTTCAATTAATCTTCATGAATTTTGGTCAGAATAATTACCTTGATGAAATCGAGGCCGAGTTTGAAAATGGGTCATCTGGGTTCGAAAACTAGGTAATTAGGTCAAATCAAATAAAAACCTTGTGTCTGGTCAGAGTAGTTATCAATTTTTATCAGTTGAAGTGTATGTTTTGTTACCCGTCTCTTGTAATTCTGTTAAGAATGGCATATGTATTTTAATAAGATTTTGTTATGTTTTATTGTGACATACATATGATGAGACGTAAATAAACTATTGAATTGAATATTGAATTGAATCTGTTTTGTTTGTAACTCAGGTTAAATTGGTAATTACTATAACAACTGATTAAATTGCTAATTACAGTTACAACTGATTAAATTGCTAATTACAATTACAACTGATTAAATTGCTAATTACAGTTACAACTGATTAAATTGCTAATTGATATTGTAGACTATGTAGAGTTTATATTTTACCCATCCAACTTGTCCTTGTCACAATACCTTTTTCATGAGGGTAAGCTGTCTCCACTGACATTATGTCTATAATAAAAACATTTTGGTTTTTAGCAGCTTTATCACTTAATGTTTAATTACCTATTAACAGATTTGATTAAAGATCTTTACCTGATAATCATAGTGATGCACTTTCAGTTTCAAGAAACTGAAGGATAAACTGAAGGTTATATCAGTTTCAGTTTCAGTTTATTGGCAAATCGGCAAATACATTTGCCTTTGGCCATCTAACAAATATCAAAGTGAATATGGCCAAGACATATATAACATATAGTTCACAACCATAAATCATAAATGCGACAACTCAAAATATATACAAATGCATATTAAGAAACAGTCAAATCTCTTAGGGTATCAGAACGCTTAACAAAAGCTTCTTTCAGATATTTAGAAACTCTCAACAAAAGACCTTTCTTATGTGTAGACATTAAATTAACAAACTTTTGCATATTTGGCCAGGGCAGTGGCCCAAGATACATACGACGCACGTCGAAATACAATGTACAGCACATGAGAAAATGATACTCTATCAATACTCCCAGTATTAATTCAGGATTTGAACCCACTTGAATGATTTCTTTAATTTTGCCCTATCAAAGAGATGGTATTACATTTAATGAGCTGAGCAGTCTTAGACTGCAATTTTATGTGCAACATACACACTTTGTTGTTTTGTCTAAACATTCCTGATACAGATCTACATCCTGGTTTCAAGTGTGCCTGTACTTTTACAGTGTTCACCTTGACAAGTGAAGCATAATTATGCTGTAAGTAATACAGATTACCCCCCCCCCCCCCCCCCCCACCGATGTTTTGCCACAGACAAAAGCTTGTAATGCAAAACAGAACATAATTAAGATGCATGCAGTATTAATTTTGATGTTGCAGAAAATATCGAAAACTGACACTATCTTCTTCTTGTTTTTTTTTCTCCAGGATCAAAAGGTACACATTTCATTCCCTTAGTGTTTTCCCAAACCAGCCAAATGTTGTATTTATAGATTTGTGGATTTTAATGTTCCATTTCAGTGTATTTTTGTACCAGCCTCTCAACACATCTTTATTTTAAAAAATATCCAATTCATATTACTGTACAATAATTGATATTTCATTGGGACTTATTTTCAATGAAAAAAAAAACAGACAGACAACTAAAATTCTCACTCATTTATCTTCGTAAATTGAAATCGATCCTCAAATTCATAGTCAAATGAAATGGCTATTATGGTGGAAATTATTTCACAGTGATAGCATATATATTGAGAATTTTACAGGATTCTCTTTTCATGCTGAATTTATTAATTGAGTTGAATAAAATTGAGGCTCACTAATAAGTGTAATACCAAAATTATATAATGGCTTTATTTCACTCCAACAACATCAAAGATGGGCAAAACTTTTCCACAGATCTATAAAATAACTATCTATAGATGATCTGTCACCTTTTCCTCCTTTATGAAGATCATAATTATGACTAACTGTTGCATGTGTATTAGCCCAAAGACCTGCCAGACAAAACCTTTTCCAGGGACTACTTATCCAATGGTAATGGAGCAAAATATGCCTGCAGTATCAGTTTAAAGAATTTTTTTGTTTATAGAAATGTACCTCAGATACCTGTTTTATCAGACAAACATTTATAGTAAAATTATTTTATATAGGAAAAGGACTGGTCAAGAGAGGTAACATTACAGTTTCAGGACTTATTCAATTGAAGAGTTTCTTTCAGCTACAGTCAAACCTGTCATAAAGTACACCACTTGGCTGCTAGACCACTAAAATGTCTGGCAGTTTGCTAATATTTTGAAAACACAGAAAACTGGTCCATTGGTTTGTGTGCCTTGTTGGTTTATGACTTCTTTGTATATATATTCAGTTAGGCATTAGCTACACAATCATGTGAAGACTACCTGACAATCTTTCTGGTTGTCTCAAACATGCTCATTGTAAACAGGATTGACTGTAATTGTAAATGAATGAAACTGAATTTTTTCACAGAACACTGATTGTTACACACCTCACTATGCATGAAACAGGTTTTTTTTTGTAATGAACTTGGAAAACATAACACTGTTGTTCCTAGGCTCTTGTTGATGCATTCTTGTTGGTGAAGGTTACAAATCTAGATTGACATGGCTTGCCTGCTCTTTTAGACAGATTTGAGCTTTCGCTTTTTGGCTCATCTGAACCAAAGGTTCGTGATAAGCTTTGTGTGTAGATGGATGATTCAGCATCTGTTGTCCACAATTTTCTGTAAACACTCAAGAGGCTCCAATGAAACTTAGTCAGAATGTTTCTCTTAATTAAATTTGATAACTTTTCCATACTGGGTCATCTAAGTTCAAAAGCTGGGTCATTATTTTCAGTCATAGCACATTCTGCAATAAGTCTGTCATAAAATCTAGGCCAAGTTTGAAACTGAGTCATCTGGAGAGAGAAACTAGGTCAGTAGGTCAGATCAATTTACATTATAAAAATGTTGTAGCAGATGCTACAGTTTTTACCTTATCAATAAGGAAACTGGTCTAATTGTGTGCTTTTGTAAAATTTGGGTGAAGTTTGAAATTGGGTCATTATGAGTCTTAATGTACATCAAATCATAGAAAAACTGATAATGTTATAAACACTTTAGGGGCCACATTTTCTATATGATGTACATGAAATATGGTCAGAATGTTTTATCTTCATCAACTCTGTGTTTAGTTTGTAGATACCTGGGACAAAAAAAGCAGATCACTAGGTCATATCATAGCAAAAAATATTTCAATTTTAGAAATTACTTTCTTGACTTTATGAAACTTTTCTTGTCCATCTAAAAACTTTATTTGTTATGTATGAATGAGTATTCAAATAACTTTGCACAATCATTCATTTTACAAAACAATAATGTCATGAACTCCTAAATGAAAGATCAACGGGGTAATGAAAATGAAATGAAGTTACAATGGATCACTTTTAGTTGACATATCACCCTGAAGATTCTTGTTTGAGTCGGATGTACTAAAGTTTGGTCCTAGTGACCTTCACCTTGTCACAAAGAACAGTGGTACTCAGATGAGTGACTTAGAGCCACAATGGCTCTCTTGGTTGTTGTTTGCAGCTTTTATCCTGTATGAAAGCCAGAAATCTTTGAGGTGTATTTTTATTGTACCAGGTTATCTATCTATCTGTCTGTCTTTTTCTACAGGCCTCACTACATGAATAAGAACAAAATTTGTTAATGTCAAAACCTTTTAAACATTCAGCATTAGATAGGAGATCTGATGTGATATAGAGACAGTTTGTGTATATTTTCTGTCTTGTTATATGTCATTTTGGATTTTTTGTAATACATATCTAATATTAATGCCATCTGTTTTCTTGAAACTCTGTTAGGTTAATAAAAAAGCTATAGCAAACTGTCAAAAGGTTCATTAAATCATTTTTATGCCCCCCTTTGAAAAAGGAGGGGTATATTGTTTTGCAGATGTCGGTCGGTCGGTCGGTCGGTCGGTCGGAATGTAGACCAATCCGTTTCCGGATGATAACTCAAGAACGCTTGGGCCTAGGATCATGAAAGTTGATAGGAAGGTTGGTCATCACCAGCAGATGACCCCTATTGATTTTGAGGTCTGTATGTCAAAGGTCAAGGTCACAGTGACCCTGAATAGTAAAACGGTTTCCGGATGATAACTCAAGAACACTTGGGCCTAGGATCATGAAAGTTGATAGGGAGGTTGGTAATGACCAGCAGATGACCCCTAATGATTTTGAGGTCAGTTTGTTAAAGGTCAAGGTCACAGTGACCCTGAACAGTAAAACGGTTTCCGGATGATAACTCAAGAACGCTTGGGCCTAGGATCATGAAAGTTGATAGGGAGGTTGGTAATGACCAGCAGATGACCCCTATTGATTTTGAGGTCAGTATGTTAAAGGTCAAGGTCACAGTGACCCTGAACAGTAAAACAGTTTCCGGATGATAACTCAAGAACACTTGGGCCTAGGATCATGAAAGTTGATAGGGAGGTTGGTAATGACCAGCAGATGACCCCTATTGATTTTGAGGTCAGTATGTCAAAGGTCAAGGTCACAGTGACCAGGAACAGTAAAGTGGTTTCCAGGCAATAACTCAAGAACGCTTGGGCCTAGTGTCAGGAAAATTGATAGTTAGGTTGGCCATGACCAGCAGATGACCCCTATTGATTTTGAGGTCATTAGGTCAAAGGTCAAGGTTACATTGGCCAGGAACAGTTAAATGGTTTCTGATCTTCTTGTCCAAAACCATAGGGCCTAGGGCTTTGATATTTGGTATGTAGCAAAATCTAGTGGTCCTCTACCAAGATTGTTCAGATTATTTCCCTGGGGTCAAATATGGCCCCACCCCTAGGGTCACATGGTTTATATAGACTTATATAGGAAAAAACTTTGAAAAACCTCTTGTCCAAAACCACAGGGCCTAGGGCTTTGATATTTTGTATATGACATCATCTAGTGGTCCTCTACTAAGATTATTCAAATTATTCCCCTAGGGTCAAATATGGCTCCGCCCTGGGGGTCACATGGTTTACATATACTTATATAGGGAAAAACTTTGAAAAACTTCTTGTCCAAACCACAAAGACTATGGCTTTGGTAGTTTGTAATATAGCATCATTTAGTGGTTCTCTTCCAAGTTTTTTCAAGTTATCCCTCTCGGGTCAAATATGGCCCGCCCCAGAGGTCATATGGTTCATATAGACTTATACAGGGAAAAACTTAGAATCTTCATGTCCATAACTTACGTCATTCAAATTTGGACCACATGTATTGTTTTGAGTGGCAAGATGAACCTTGACATGAGTTGACCTTGATCTTGACCTAGTGACCTACTTTCATATTTTCGGAACCTACAGCCTTCAAATTTGGATCACATGTATAGGTTTGCGTACTGAAAAAAACTTTGACCTTGTTATTGACCTAGTGACCTACTTTCATATTTTTGAAGGTACAGGCTTCAAATTTGGACCACATACATAGTTTTTTGTTCCAAAATAAAATTTGACCTTGATTTTGACCTAGTGACATACTTTCACATTTCTCAAGCTACAGCCTTCAAATTTGAACCACAAGCATAGTTTTGTGTACTGAAATGAACTTTGATCTTGAGATTGACCTAGTGACCTACTTTCACATTTCTGGCTTCAATTTTTGGACCTCTTGCATAGTTTTGTGTTCCGAAATGGAATTTGACCTTGATTTTGACCTAGTGACCTACTTTCACATTTCTCAAGCTGGAGCCTCCAAATTTGAAGCACACGCATAGTTCTGTCTACCGAAATGAACTTTACCTTGAAATTGATCTAGTGACCTGCTTTCACATTTCTCAAGCCACGGCTTTCAATTTTGGACCACATACACATTGTTTTATACCTAAATGAAATTTGACCTTGAGCTAGTCTTGAAATTTGGAACATTCAAAAATGGCTCAGTGGATGGCGCCAAGATCAATCTGTAATCTCTTGTTAGGTTAATAGGTTAAAGGTCAAGGTCAGATTAAACCAGAATGGTAGAACTTTTGTTTACAGTGAGCATATAATTTCTGTTCCTTGTGCAATTACTGAATGCATCAAGGGGGGCATTTCGTGTTCGACGAGCTCTTGTTATCTCTTTCTTTTCCAATCTGATACAGTTATAACTTATTGTGCAAAACTGAAGGTTATAAGGTCATTCTTTTAAGGTAAAAGGTCAAAAAAGCCTTTTACTTCAGTGACTGTTCCTTTTTTAAAATAATTTCTGAAATTTAACTTCTAGAATTCAACTGCCTAGTAGTTTTTTTTGCGGGTCTTAGACATATTTTAACATTAAAGATCCAAAGGCACACACCGTGATTCATTTTATAGCAAAACAGGCTTTAACTGATCAGCCTCTTGTTGATGCTTTCTGAATACTCTAGAATAATTTTTCAGCTAAGCACCTTCTGTCTCTGAAATTTAATAGCCAATTCATTCACCCAAAGAATATTTATATACAGTAAAACATCAATGGCCTGAGCTTGCAAGGGAATGAGCAAATTGCTAGGTAACCAGGGTTTCCAGCAAACACAGAAAATACAAGAAAACAGTTGTTCTCTGTATCACAGTAAAACAGCTTACATGGAAATATTTTGAAGGAACTTGTGTAAAAGGCTGGTCTCAGTTTAGAAGGATATGTTGCCCAGTCTTGTTACTTTCAACAGCCTACTTTAACAGCTCTGAAATATCTCATTGATCTTTGTTAACAGATGGAACAATGAACACAAACATTTAATATATTTCTAAAGGTAGGCAGCAGTTCCAGTTCTTTCCAGCAGATCTCTGTACATGACCAATTATTCCATGGTATGGTCACAGTAACAGTGATTAGGAACAATCAGTTTTGACTGTATCAGAATTCTATCTTTGAACATACAACAAATGTTGTCTCTCTTTTTCGGTGACGCCGTCTAAATTCGTTTTCGTTACCTATGCCACGTGACTTCAGTTTGCAAATCAAACTACTTGATAACGCATTATAGATAATTTATCAAAATGGAAGATTTATGCAACACTCTTCCTGATTGGACGAGAGTGTCAATTTCTTTCACTCTGTTGATTGTGCTATGCTGAGTGAAATGTAGACAAAGCGTTTATCCTAAACGACGCTGTTCACAGTTTTAAAGCTAACTTTGGCTCAGTATATTTAGCAAGAATATTGATATATCTCAAAATGATAAGTAAGTTTAATAAATATGATAAAAACCTGTTCAAATACCAACATATATCAAATTAAAGAAAGAGCTGAATACGATCTGCGTATCACATGAATAAGGGTGTGATAAGAGTCTTTTATGTAGAGAAGTGCTTTTTAAAAGATTTTCCGTGTTACAGTTGTCGTCTGTATCTGAAAAGGTTTCTTGCTTTTGTGACTTATTCAGATTGCATATTAAAATGAGTACTTGTTTGCTTTGATATATTTGTTATAAATTATTTAACTGATTTATTATATATGAATATTTTTCTTTAGTATGGTATGCAAATATTGAACTCAGTTGAAATCTGTTTTATTATATATATGCTATATAATGACTGAATTTCATTACACTGAAATGAAGGTACGCTGCATACAGTTTATCTATGTGATATGACTACGGTCAACCTTTGTTTATGAAACAGAAATATTGAAATAATTACAATTGTATGTTTTGCTTGACCTTCACTTTTTTATAGGTGTGACGTCATTGTCCAAAGATTCATGAATAGCGAATATGCATTTGTTAAAGCGGGATCAGTTTGCCTATTTTAGAAATAAATAATAATAATAAATAAAAAAATCCTTTAATTGATTTTTCTCATGTATTCTAATCAAACTTGATTTGTAGCATCTTTATTAGGCCCGCAACCAACTTTGTTCAGCTGGGACATTTGACCCCTTTTAGGGGCTGCTAGAGGTAAAACTAGAAATGCCTTTATACAGCGTCTCATGAACAGTTTGGTGGATCTTTGTTATACTTGGTCTGGAGCATCATTATAAAGTCCTCTTCCAAATTTTATATAGGAACTTAGGCCCTATTAGGGACCACTATAGCTAAAAGTAGATATGCCTTTCTTCGCATTAACCACTAAAATGTAATGGATTTTTATCAAACTCGATGTGTAACAATATCGTAAGGTCTCCTGCTATTTTGTTACAAATGGGGATAGGGACCAATTTAGCAAAAAATATAAACACGTTTAATGACCTCTTCTCATGAACCGCTTCATGAATCTTCATCAAACTACTGCTGTAATTATTTGTCTAAGGATAAACGAAACAAAATTGCAACCCTACGAAACCTTTGCGAAAAATTAAAAGAGAACCATTTAAATTGTTAAAGTGCGGTGTTTAGTTTTGCAATTTGAAAAATGTTAGATGAAAGATGAATGTTAGACGAAAAATTCATAAACTTCTTTCCTTATTATAATTCGCCGACCATCATTTTTAAAGATATTTCTTGTTTAATTTTATTGAGCCTTGGGGCACATGTTTAACTTTAATAGTTCCAGATCTATCAATGGCAGCATTGTCTTATTTTAATGTATGTCAAAATAAAGTTGTTAATGTTGCATTTTTTGCAAATTTTATGCCTTAATTATTTTCAAGCATACATTTTAACTAGATATCAACAAGAAATCCTGATAAAGTTTTATGGGGTGCTGTGTTTTACTATTTATAAATGATTTTGTGATTTATTAAAATCAGCTTTGTTTTATGATGTAATTAATTCATTTTAATCTCTTAATTCTATTCTATATTATCAATAAATCTCTTTTGTATATCACAAAATGAGTTTAAGATATCATTAAATAGAAGGATAGATACCACAAAGTAAACTTTGTGATATTACAAGCTCCATTTTAAAGGTATGGCCTCCAGATCCTTCAGCAACAAAAAAGAATATTTTTTTTAGGTTTTAGGAAATGAATGGTGCATTTATTGTCCCCCCGCCTTATTTGAAGAATTTAAATTTGATGAATTTAAAAATAAAATCATATCAAATCTTTAAAATACAGATATTAACATTTTAAAGCATCCACCAACTGTAGATTTCCAGACATTTTTCACAATGTCTTCATGAATTATATGATATATAGCTATGATTTATGTACATTGTTAGTATGTTGCCCTATTACTTGGGGATGTTGGTAACTCTGTTACAATTTCTTGTTGAGAAAGTTTTGAAAGACTGTTTGTTATGAACAAGTTGTTTTTACTAAATTGAAAAGGACGTTTAACACTTTTCTCTAGGTAAACTGCCTTTAAGTTAATTATAAAAATCTATAATTATATTAATTTGATCATGAAATACATTTTCCTCTGTGGTGTATTGGTAAAGACAGCGAGAAAGTCTTTTTTGTTGCGTGGCCTGGGGTTGGATTTCCGACTTGGGCATCTTGTTTTTCTTGATATGGCATTTTTAAGATAGTTTAGAAAAAAACCTCATATTCTAAAATTCATAATATGACCAAACTTCAATTTAAAGATCATTTTTAGCCAAAATCTGGAGGTTATTGCCTTTAAAAAATTTTGTGATAACCAAAAAACTTGCAGTGATAGAGTGATGTCCTTAAAATGAATTAAGGATATCATAAAATCAGACATATCTTGATATATCTTTAAATTATATGACCAATTTCATATTGTAAAGTTATGAAACAGTCAACAGAAGTGTAGTAAAACATAACCGCAAAGTGCATATGAAATATATGTGCATAGTTTAGGGTTTATGTATAGACGCTCATCAAAACTAGATGCATAAAAGCATCCTTAAAATGATATGATTGTATATGTTTCTTTACCGCGTTCTACAGTATTTTTATTTTATTATTTACAAAAGCCTCCCATATGTTTACATTCCATGGATGGTTTGGTCAGACACCAAAATAATTCATGTCTTAGAAGATTTTGATTGGTTTTGTTCGAGATACCAGACTGCTTCCTGTCTTGCAGGTTTTCCTTATGTGATCAGTGTTGTCACGGGAGACAGACAGAATGCTGGCACTGACGCCAACGTCTTTGTTGTCCTTCACAATGGGAAAAAGAAGTTGGACAGTGGAAAAGTGTGGTTATCAGATGGCAAATTCAAACGCGGGATGACCCAGATTTTCCATATCAACCTACAAGTGATGCTGAGCCCTCTAACTAGTTTAGAAATTGGGCACGATGACAGCGGGGCGGCTCCTGGCTGGCACTGTGACCAGGTCATTGTGTACTGCCCAAATACAGGAATTGAACAATATTTTCCTTGTCATAAATGGTTTTCAACGTCAGAGGGTGATGGTCTCATACAAAGGACATTGTATGAAAATACAGGCCTGAGGAAAAAGAAAGATAAAAGTAAGTCTGTTAAAACATTAGAAAACTAATTTCTATAATTATATATTATGCTAGGTTTTGATACACACAAAAGAAATCAGTTAAGTTTCAAAGGCAGGAAACAGAAGCCTTCTACGATAATCACAGAAAACTTAATTAAATTGACAGAATGAACAGATAAAAAAGTATGGTAAAATATAGTTCAGCATGCATTACCTTAAGTGTTCTTCACTTTTTTCAATCAAATATCATGCTTTCTTAATCTTGTATATCTTAAAGACATTAAACTTTTAAAATTGTTTGATAAACCTTAGTTTTGATCACAGATAAAATAGTGTGTGGGAATCATCAAAAAACATACTGCACTTTTACCAAACACAGAGCAAACGTTGTTGAGAATTTTTTTTTCTACAAAATAGAATAGAATATATATTATCAGACAGATATTGGCCATTATTAGCATTTATAAAGCAAATATATATGCAACTGAACCAAATGGCATAACAGAACTAAGGCCTGATTTCAACTGATATAAAAGGAATTAACTAAACATTAAACATAATTGAGCCGTATCATGACAAAACCAACATAGTGCAATTGCATCCAGCATGGATCCAGACCAACCTGCGCATCCGCCCAGTCTGGTCAGGGTCCATGCTGTTCGCTAACGGTTTCTCTAATTGCAATAGGCTTTGAAAGCAAACAGCATGGATACTGACCAGACTGGGCGGATGCGCAGGTTGGTCTGGATCCATGCTGGTGCAATTGCACTATGTTGGTTTTGTCATGGTGCGGCTCAATTATGTACATTTATCAATAAAAGATAGAAAATGCCCGTCTTTCACTAGAAATATTTAAATCCACACTAAGCACATCCAGCTAAGCCAAATGATTGAGGTACACAAATGCTATAAGGTTAGAGCAGAATGAATAGACAATAACTATTCATTATGTATGTTGTTGCCAATTTCATTTTAGTTAAAATTGAGATAGCAGATCTTGAACTTTGGATGTTTAATATGCAAGTATTTTGTTGGCGCTGTAACAATTTACAAGGTTATACCATTTTTTCTAACCAGGTTAGGGCTGAGTAGCTGTTTGAAAAGTGTTTTGATAGTGAAAGACTTTCCTGAATGAATTGTACATCCCAAGATATTGGTACTTTACTCCTCTAGAAGGCTTCTAGACACTCTGGCTTATAACCATACTTTTTTAATCCCTGTCATTGCTCCATCTACTGTTCTTGACATAGTAAAAGTTTGCTGGTAAAACAGGTTTCTGTTATGGTGTCAATGGCTGTTCTTGACAAAGGCAAATTTTCTTTTCTGACTTCAATGGCTGTTCTTGACACAAACAAGGTTTATTGGGCATAGTGATTTCTGGTTATGGTGTCACTGGCTGTTCTTGATGCTTTGAATAGATGTTTCTTTTCTGACTTAAGTGGCTGGTCTTGACATGGGCAAGGTTATTGGTCAAAGTGATTTCTGTCATGGCTTCAGTGGTTGTTCTTGACAAAGACAAGATTTATTGGTCATAGAGGTTTCTGTCCTGACTTCAGTGGCTGTTCTTGACATAGACCAGGTTTATTGGGCATAGTGATTTCTGTCCTGACTGCAGTGGCTGTTCTTGACAAAGACTAGGGTTATTGGGCATAGTGATTTCTATCCTTACTGCAGTGGCTGTTCTTGACATAAACAAGGTTTATTGGGCATAATGATTTCTGTCCTGACTGCAGTGGCAGTTCTTGACATGGACAAGGTTTATTGGGCATGTTGATTTCTATCATGGCTTCAGCAGCTGTTCTTGACATAGACAAGGGTTATTGGGCATAGTGATTTCTGTCCTGACTGCAGTGGCTGTTCTTGACATGGACAAGGGTTATTGGGCATAGTGATTTCTGTCCTGACTGCAGTGGCTGTTCTTGACATGGACAAGGTTTATTGGGCATATTGATTTCTGTCCTGACTGCAGCGGCTGTTCTTGACATGGACAAGGGTTATTGGGCATAGTGATTTCTGTCCTTACTGCAGCGGCTGTTCTTGACATAGACGAGGGTTATTGGGCATAGTGATTTCTGTCCTGACTGCAGTGGCTGTTCTTGACATAGACAAGGGTAATTGGGCATTGTGATTTCTGTCCTGACTGCAGTGACTGTTCTTGATATGGATAAGGTTTATTGGGCATAGTGATTTCTGTCCTGACTGCAGTGGCTGTTCTTGACATCGACAAGGGTTATTGGACATAGTGATTTCTGTCCTGACTGCAGTGGCTGTTCTTGACATAGACAAGGTTTATTGGGCATAGTGATTTCTGTCCTGACTGCAGCGGCTGTTCTTGACATGGACAAGGGTTATTGGGCATAGTGATTTCTGTCCTTACTGCAGTGGCTGTTCTTGACATAGACAAGGGTTATTGGGCATAGTGATTTCTGTCCTGACT
The DNA here is from genome assembly GCF_021730395.1 of Mercenaria mercenaria. Taxonomy (NCBI): domain Eukaryota; kingdom Metazoa; phylum Mollusca; class Bivalvia; order Venerida; family Veneridae; genus Mercenaria; species Mercenaria mercenaria. The sequence goes on along the minus strand of NC_069377.1, from coordinate 67,530,970 downwards.
ACAGTGGCTGTTCTTGACATAGACAAGATTTATTGGGCATAGTGATTTCTGTCCTGACTGCAGTGACTGTTCTTGACATGGATAAGGTTTATTGGGCATAGTGATTTCTTCTGACTGCAGTGGCTGTTCTTGACATAGACAAGGGTTATTGGACATAGTGATTTCTGTCCTGACTGCAGTGGCTGTTTTTGACATAGACAAGGTTAATTGGGCAAAGTGATTTCTGTCCTGACTGAAGTGGCTGTTCCTGACATAGACAAGGGTAATTTTGCATAGTAATTACTGTCCTGACTGCAGTGGCTGTTCTTGACATAGACAAGGGTTTATTGGGCATAGTGATTTCTGTCCTGACTGCAGTGGCTGTTCTTGACATGGACAAGGTTTAATGGGCATAGTTATTTCTGTCCTGACTGCAGTGGCTGTTCTTGACATGTACAAGGGGTTTTCTGTCCTGACTGCAGTGTTTGTTCTTGACATAGGCCAGGTTGATTGGGCTTAGTGATTTTTGTCCTGGCTGCAGTGGCTGTTCTTGACATAGACAAGGTTTATTGGGCATAGTGAATTCTGTCCTGTCTGCAGTGGCTGTTCTTGACTAAGACAAGGTTTGTTTGGGCATAAAGGTTTCTGTCATGGCATCAGTGGCTTTTCTTGACATAGACAAGGTTTATTGGACATAGTGATTTCTGTCCTTACTGCAGTGGCTGTTCTTGACATAGACAAGGTTTATTGGGGATAGTGATTTCTGTCCTGACGGCAGTGGCAGTTCTTGACATGGACAAGGTTTCTTGGGCATGTTGATTTCTATCATGGCCTCAGCGGCTGTTCTTGACATAGACAAGGTTAATTGGGCATAGTGATTTCTGTCCTGACTGCAGTGGCCATTCTTGACATGGACAAGGTTTATTGGACATAGTGATTTCTGTCCTTACTGCAATGGCTGTTCTTGACATAGACAAGGTTTATTGGGCATAGTGATTTCTGTCCTGACTGCAGTGGCAATTCTTGACATGGACAAGGTTTATTGGGCATGTTGATTTCTATCATGGCCTCAGCGGCTGTTCTTGACATAGACAAGGTTAATTGGGCATAGTGATTTCTGTCCTGACTGCAGTGGCTGTTGTTGACATGGACAAGGTTTATTGGGCATAGTGATTTCTGTCCTGACTGCAGTGGCTGTTCTTGACATGGACAAGAGTTATTGGGCATAGTGATTTCTGTCCTGACTGCAGTGGCTGCTCTTGGCATAGACAAGAGTTATTGGGCATAGTGATTTCTGTCCTGACTGCAGTGGCTGCTCTTGGCATAGACAAGGGTTATTGGGCATTGTGATATCTGTCCTGACGGCAGTGGCAGTTCTTGACATGGACAAGGTTTATTGGGCATAGTGATTTCTGTCCTGACTGCAGTGGCTGTTCTTGACATGGACAAGGTTTATTGGGCATAGTGATTTCTGTCCTGACTGCAGTGGCTGTTCTTGACATAGACAAGAGTTATTGGGCATAGTGATTTCTGTCCTGACTGCAGTGGCTGCTCTTGGCATAGACAAGGGTTATTGGGCATTGTGATATCTGTCCTGACTGCAGTGGCTGTTCTTGACATAGACAAGGGTAATTGGGCATAATGAGTTCTGTCCTGACTGCAGTGGCTGTTCTTGATATAGACAAGGTTTATTGGGCATAGTGATTTCTATCCTGTCTGCAGTGACTGTTCTTGACTAAGACAAGGTTTGTTTGGGTATAGAGGTTTCTGTCATGGCGTCAGTGGCTTTTCTTGACATAGACAAGGTTTATTGGACATAGTGATTTCTGTCCTGTCTTCAGTGGCTGTTCTTGACTAAGACAAGGTTTGTTTGGGCATAGAGGTTTCTGTCATGGTGTCAGTGGCTTTTCTTGACAAAGACAAGGTTTATTGGACGTAGTGATTTCTGTCCTGTCTGCAGTGGCTGGTCTTGACAAAGACCAAGTTTATTGAGCATAGTGATTTCTGTCCTGTCTGCAGTAGCTGCTTTTGACAAAGACAAGGTTTTTTTTGGCATAGAGGTTGCTGTCATGGCTTAACGGCTGTTCTTGACATGAACAAGGTTTATTGAGCATAGTGATTTCTGTCATATGGCTTCTCTGGCTGTTTTTGACATAGACAAGGTTTATTTAGAATAAAGGTTTCTGTTATTGCTTCAGTGGTTATTCCTGTCATAAACAAGGTTGATTTAGCAAAATGGTTTCTGTCATGGCTTCAGTGACTGTTTTTTGACATAGACAAGGTTGATTAAGTATAAAGGTTTCTGTCATGGCTTCAGTGGCTGTTTTTTGACATAGACAAGGTTGATTAAATATAAAGGTTTCTGTCATGGCTTCAGTGGCTGTTTTTTGACATAGACAAGGTTGATTAAGTATAAAGGTTTCTATCATTGCTTCAGTGGCTATTCCTGTCATAGACAAGGTTGATTAAGTATAAAGGTTTCTGTCATAACTTCTATGGCTGTTCATGGTATAGAAAAGATTGACTGAACACAAAGATTCATTAATCTTGGAAAGTTTTATTTGTCACTTTTTATTTAAAAAAAAGTGTTTATCATAAACCTTCTTGTCTGTCATAAGGTTATAACACACTAAATATTTGTTGTTCTTTATTCTATATAAAACTGACCTATTTCCAATGGCCGCAGCACACATCAGGACCAATTTTAAATGTCTGTAACCTACATTTTCTTGAAGAATATTGTCAGTGCTAAATAAAAATCAAAAGAAAAGTGGGTTTGATGCAAGAAAAATAATTTCAGTCAGACACACAAACTGCAAAATCAGCTAAAAAATGAGATCCCAAATTATACTGGTGGTATATGATCTAAATTTCCATGAAAAATTTTGTCATGACTTGTTATTTCATTATGAAAATGCTACCTACATGTCAAGCATAGATCTGTCATGTGATTTTAGCAAAAAAAATTGCAAAGAAAGTAAGGAAAATAGCTCTATATACAGAGCAAAAAAACTGAGGACTATTTGTATCCGCAATTATGCGACTACCATTTTTTTTCGCGCCATTTTTCTATTTAGTGTCTGTATGCCATAAGAGACCATACTGGGGAACCATCAGAAAACCTCACCTGATAAGGGAGTTATGTAACACAGTCACAATAAACACTTAACCAGTCTTTATTAGATAGTCCAAACAGAGAAACAATTAATTGATAATGCAGGGAGTTATACACTTGGGGATCCTAAGGTTAATCAGAAAGATAGACAGACATTGGGATAATAAACATGTTTTGCATGAAAAGATGTAGTATGATTTTACATGCGTGCAGATGGATTCCAGGAAACTACCCGTTATGTAGGAAATGTTGCACATCTTTTTATATTGTTTATGTCTTAATTATTAATTCTTAATTACCTTTCTCAACAGAAAATACATGGAATGTTTTGGTGAGGACAAGTGACGTAAAGAATGCAGGAACAGATGCAAATGTTGGCATTTGTCTGTATGGCAAAAAAGGCAAGTCTGATGAAATCATCCTTGACAACAAGGGAGATAACTTTGAGAAAGGTCAAATGGATCATTTTAAGGTCAATATAGAAGAAGTTGGGACTCCTTACAAACTGAGAGTGTACCATGACAACACTGGAAGGGCAGCTGGCTGGCATCTTGAGAAGGTATCAAAAAATCTTCACTTTATTTCTTCGGTGAAGTAGGCAGGTAATTATAGTATATGATAACATAATAACTTTTATCAAGATCGACTAGAATTCATTTGTTATAAACTCATCAGAAGAAGTTAACTGTTGGCTCAGTGCAAAAAGTGTTTAATTGCATTAACATAGAAGGAAAAAACACTTTTTGTGAAAACCTTTATCAATCAAATATACTAGGGGTGATTTTATGTTAGCAAAACAAGATAATATAGTTACAGTTTTAGGCTAACTGGCTATAATCACATACTGAAATAGTCTGGATTATTCCTCACTAACAACTGACTATCATAGATTCTGACTAGTCTAGTACAAAAATCCTTTCATTTATTATGCCCCCAGATACAAAGAATATGGGGGCTATATTGGAGTCACCAATATCTGTTGGTTTGTCCATCCATAGTGTCCTCTCCATATTTCTTAACCACAGGGAATATTTTTAAAGCTAACATCAATTTGTAAGAGAAACTGCATTAAGTACTACCCAGGTCACTAGTTTAAAGGTCAAGGTCATCCTGGGAGGTCATAGGTCAAGTAGCTTAACTTTGTGTCTGCTCCATATTGTCTTTACCACTTGGAAGATTATCATAAATTCACATCAGTCGTTTACCTCACGAAGATGACTGGCAGAATGCACAATCCAGCTGACAAGGTCCAAGGTCAGAATCATGTTGAAGGTCAAAGGTCAAGTAGCTTAATATCATGTCTGCTGCATATCATCTGAACCACTAGAATAAATTTCATAAACTTTACACAATTGTTTACCTCATCTAGATGACATGCAGAGTGCACAGTCCTGGTCATAAGATCCAAAGTCAAGGTCACAAAGGTCAAAGATCAAATATCATAAAATTGTGATTTTCACCATATATTCTTAACCACTGGTAGGATTTTCATAAAACTAGCATCAGAGGTTAACCTCGTCAAGGCAACATGCAGAGTGCACAGCCCAGTATCTACATGCCTCGTTGCTACTGGAGATTATTTCGTAATCACAGGTTACATATCAGTTTAGAATTAGCATAAGTAATTATTTGCGAAAAAATGTCTTTGAAGATACAAAAATCAAACATCCCAATGATACTTAAACCATTTCATAGATAATGCCAAAATAAAGCGGTTATTTTTCTTGCTTGGAAACTGGATCAGTTTTGCATAAGGGGCCTCTGTGGCAAAGTGGTTAATGTCGCCGACTTTAAATCACTTGCTCCTCACTGATGTGAGTTCGAGCCATGCTTGAGGTGTTGAATTTTTCATGTTAGGAAGCCATCCAGCTGACCTATGGAAGGTTGGTGGTTCAATCCTGTTGCAGGCTTGTGATGTTATAATTCACGGATAGGCATCTGGGGTCTTCCTCCCACCAAAAGCTGGAAAGTCGCCATATAATGTATAATTGTGTTGGTGTGACGTTAAACCCAACTACAGCAATAACAACAAAAAACAGTCTAGAATTGGTTCTCAGCCATTATGGTGTACACCATTCTGAGATTTATGTCCTCAAAATGGCCCCAGATTGGATCTTGTTTATTTAAAGATTTTTTAAAACTATCTAATGCCATTGAAAACATTATTTCAGATTGAATTGGAGATGTTGGGATCAGGTGACAGATACTCTTTTGTTTGTAACCGTTGGTTGGCAGAAGATGAGGAAGATAGAAGCACCGTGCGTGAGATTCCTGCTAAAGGCCCTGGCATTAAAAACCCTCTCCCATGTAAGTAATAGTCCCAACAGTGATATTACATTGTGTAACACACTCGGTCGCTTTTACAAGATCATGAACACTCTTTATATACTTGGTATAATATGTGTTTAAATATTCCACAAATATTTTATGTTAATTGGTTAAGAGTGTTTAACAGTATCAAATTGATGAAATTGTTTACATTGAAATTGAAACTGTTTAATCATTTAGAAAAATTATAAAATTGTCTGGAAAACAAGACAATAAAACCTTTCATTATGTTTTATTGTGGTTATATTTTAGGTAATATTCTAGCAATGTTCCCTCCGGCAAGGTATTAAGTTATGGTAAATTAGATTAATTAGCAACATACCAAAAAATAATTATAATAAAAAGAAGTTTTTACACATAAAATGATATTAAAATTTATCTTAAAACCAATAAAACATTTGAAAAGTTTCATGTTTAGAATTAAACATTTGTGATATTTCTAGATAATGACAGCAGGGGTGTAAATGTTTGTGGACTGTTCAACCTAGAGGTTATTGGTTTGAGCCCAGCTAGGTTCACGGCTGCACCTTCTCTAGTGAATAAATTCTGATTCTTTCAGGAGGAAGACTCGAAAGTGGTTCTGAAAAGTTTTCATTAAATAAATTTAATGATTATGAACTTATTGTTTTAATTAGACATGAGAATGTTTGTGTGTTGCAGTGGACAAATACCTGGTTCAAGTCTATACAGGCTCTCGCAGTATGGCTGGAACAGACGCCAATGTTTACATCAATATTTTCGGAGAGAGGGGTGACACTGGTGTAAGGGCTCTCAGGAAGTCACAAAATGTAAACAAGTTTGAAAAGGGAAAGGTTTGTATTTTCTGGTTTTAAGTATCTTGAAAAATATTAACTGTCATTTGTATTTATTGAAACTAGATTTTATGCTCATATTAACAGAGGAACTCTATGTACATTACATATCACCAGTGTAGAATGCACAATCTTATGTTCCTTCTTTGTCATAACAAGCAGAGTATAGTTTGTTAAACACTTCTGCTGAAAGTGCTGTTTTTTCTCTTTGATCATTCAGATGGATGAATTTGAGATAGAAGCTGTTTCAGTCCTGAAACTGACCAAGATCAGAATAGGGCATGATGGGAAAGGTATTGGAGCTGGCTGGTTCCTTGATAAGGTGGTTGTGAAACAGGTCGGCGAGAAGAAATATGATCAGGAATTTGTTTGTCAGAGGTGCGATATAATTTAACTAGACATGTTTTCTTAGTACACTGGGACCCTGTTATAACGCTGTTGTCGGGGTCCAAGGTTCGAGACCCGCGGATCTAGCGGGGTTAAATTTATAACGCGGGTTGATTGTATCAGCGGTATATGCAATACCCCACCCACCAGTAATGTTTTAGGCGTATTTTGGATGCTTTTTTATGTAAATAAGAATCGTATAAACGGGACATTTATTTACCTATGCTACTGAAAAATACATTAAAAGAATTAAAACACTGTGTCATCTTCTCATTTTGTCGTGATTCTAAAAGAAAGTTGGAATTGTGTATCCCGGAAGTAAACATATATAACGCTGTGTGAGGAGTGCGCGGTCGTGAGAATTACATATGCAATGCAATTGCACTGGGGGTTTATGTAACTAAAAGAAGAACGCAGACAGTCTTAAAAAATTTAATTTTGAATACATGAAGAAAATCGATAAATAAGATAGAAATTTTTTAAATCACCGTCGTTAATATACAATATTAAAAAGGGAGAACATTCTCAATATGGCTTTCAGTGCGTTGAATCTTCGTTAATTCCGATGAACTGAGTGTGATGATTACGAAAAACGGCTGCATTTTATTACAAAACTGGGCCTGTTGTTCGATTTTTATCCACTCAAGTGTTCATGTCATTCGCTTAATTGGTGCAAACTTAACGGTTTGATAGTTGACTGACCGCTTACACGCTTGTTATGCAAACAATCTAATTTTGACACGGTACTGATTGCCTAATTGTCACATGTCTACATGTATTCAAACTTTAACAAAGGCGATACACAAACAAGTAAGCTAGCAGACAATTATTGATTTTTGTCACAGTTGTCATGGCAAAGGTGTTAATGTACAAAGGTACATGTAGTTTTAACTCTGGTTATGATCAAATTAAATAACATCCGCGGACTCGTTTTTTTTTACCCCCGAAAATTCCGGGTCCAAGAGCCTACCGCGTTATAATGAGGACCGCGGTATATCGAGTAGCGTTATAACGGGTTTCAAGTGTAGTTGTAGGATTTTCAGATTTTCTTTGAAATGTAATACCATTTTAGCTAAAAGGAGAAAAGTGGAACCAATTTAGCTAAAAGGTGAAAAATGGGACCATTTTAGCTAAAAGGTGAAAACTGGAATCATTTTAGCTAATATAAGGAATTGGTGTAGATAATGTAATTTATTTGTGCTCAGGGGTGAGCTATTGTGATCGCTCACCGTCCGGCATCCGTCTGGCATTGCCTGGTGGTCTGCTACCAAGATTGTTCAAATTATGCCCCTTGGATGAAAAGAGGCCCCACCCCGGGGTTCCCAAGTTTTACATAGACTTTTATAGGAATTTTTTTTTTTAAATCTTCTTTCCTGAAACCAGAAGACTTAGGCCAAATTATTACCCAGGGGTGAAAATAGGCCCCACCCCGGGGGTCCCAAGTTTTATAGACTTATATAGGAAAAAACTTTAAAAATCTTCTTGTCTGAAAGTTCAAGGCCTAGGCCTTTGATACTTAGTATGTAGCATTGCCTAATGGTTCTCTAACAAGAATGTTCAAATTATGCCCCTGGGGTGAAAAGAGGCCCCACCCTGGGGGTCACTTGTTTTATGAGTTATATAGGAAAAAAAACTTTTTAAAAAATCTGATCTTATTTCCTAGACTGTTTAATAATAATAACCTGATGACCCCAATTATTTAGGGGGTCACTTGACTTTGACCTTGACTTACTGACCTACTTTTTTGTTTTTTAAGATACAGCCTTGAAATTTGGATGACATATACAGTTTTGCACACCAATCTTAAAACTGACTTTCAGTGACCATGAATGTGACCTACTGACCTAATTTCTTAATATTTTAGCATCAGTTTGACATTTGAAACATGTAGCTGATATTACTCAGGTGAATGATCCAGGGTCGTCATGACCCTCTTGTCTTCATATGCAGTCATGCACAGATTAAATTTAATGATGCTGCTTCAAAGGAGGAAGTAATGATTCCAGTCTTGTTGAATTACACATTGAAAAGACTTCATTATTTCTGCATTAGACTACAGTTAGAAGTTAATGTTTTCAGATATAAAATCTTATGGTTGGGTTTTATGTGTTGTTTTTCCTATTTGATGTCAAGAGGTACTTGATGATATGTTATATATCCTTACTAAATAGTCTATTCAATTTTCTGATACATTAAAGCTACATGCTCATAGATGGGGAGCAAAAAGGGCATATTCTCATTTACAGTTTGTTGTAATCTCCAAAATTTTGAATGGTAGGGCAGACACTTATATTTTACTCTTGTCTGTAGATCTTTCTATCTGAGCAAACAAGAGGACATTTCTTGGGTACTGAGGACAATATGTAACGATAAATTCCCTTCATTCCATACTGCTGATTGGATACTTTCTGTCACTTGTTAGGTACTTTATATTGAAAGAAATATCCGATTATTGTTAGTTTTTAAGAATGTCCTTCCTCGTATAGAGTACCGTAGTTATGTGGCTAGGAGAACAATAGATGACAATAATTCTGTTAATTCCGTTTCCTTTAAATGGCTTAAATTCTTTTATGTGGGTAAAAAGGAAAGGAGTAGCCACACAACTACAGTACCGTGAGAACGTCTTGTCAGTCCCAATTGGTGTCATGCATATCTCCAAAATTATTTGACCCAGTGTCATCAAACCAGACAGGATTGTTATTCAGCTGTGAAGTTGTTTGCCTCGTGTTGTAATTGGGATTCACACAGCCAGGCTAGAGTTATAGCCCTTGCCTTAATCAAAAATACACATAAAATGCTTAGAAGTTTGTGTTGCATATGTCTTAAAAAAATATTTCACCTAAAATCAGGAAACCATGTATAGTGACAGGAAGTGGGGACACCAGTGTCCTATGTGCACACATCTAGTTTTTGATATTCTTTATTGCACAAATGACAAAAAAAAAGGACAAAAAGATGAAAGTTGAGTTTAATATTTTTTAAAAATCCCATGTAACATCCTTTATTTATCATTTAAAATGTTTCTTTGCTCATTTTGAGACGGTATATTTTGTTTTTAGATATCTTGTAAAGTTTTATGTGTCATTAGGATTATAGAATTTATAAGAAGATCCTTTGCAAGCAGGGAATGCATCATAGCTGAATTATAGCAGACTTGGTTTGAGAAGTGATGGAATGTACAACACCCCTCACACCACTAGCACCAGCGTATGCAGAATTCTATCATTGTAAAAATGAATGGACTAAAAAATACCAAAGGACCAGAAAATATAACAATACTGTCAAAAGTCATTTTCATTTTGAAAAATATTGTTTCTATGACCTGATCATTTTCTGTAAAAAGATTCCTCTGCAAAAATTACATAATTTTTACCAGTAGGTGTTAACATGTTTCTCTTCAGGTTAGACATAGTTCAGTTGTAATTTACAGAAGCAAATACTGTTTGTTTTGTAGTCTGGTTATGTATTTTAAGGAGAAATATTTTGTAGATTGGGATTACTGCTGTGATGAAATTGCTGCAAAAATAATTAGCAATATATCTGTATACCAATATAGACTAGTCCTTGTTGGCTAGACCCAGAATTATCTGATATGTTGATAACTTTGTAAATGAAATTATATCTAGAATATGTAGAAATGATGGAAGTAATTTCTTGCCAAATTTTTGCAATTATTTACTTGCTGAGAGGATGTTGAATAAAGGTTAAGTGCAAACATTTTTTCTACAAGTGGAAAATCTACTTGAATTTAACCTGTTAATTATACCCTACTGCCTATAACAAAATGTGTAAAACTGAACACACATTTGTATTTGTCATCAAGTTTAGGTTCTTAATTTCAAATGTTTTTCTTTGAGAGCCTTTCATTTAATAATAACTGCCTTAAAGAAAAATCTTCATATTATGAAATTTTTACTAAGCCTGGATCACATGTAGAGATAGATACCCTTGTCTTTCCCTAGGGATACACCTTGTCTGTAATAGTCATTCTCGCATACCAGAGGTCTACCGTGGTTCCCCGGATGAACCTCTGGCACATTTCGCCGATATTTATGGTTTAGTTACATTACAGGTAAAACGTTTCAGCCAATCAGCGTCGTTTCGCGACAAATCGTAGCGAACCAATCAAAATCGTCCGTGAAAAGCATGACCGCGTCCTTTCAATATTATCGAGGGAATACGATGTCCATTTACGACGATTTTTTTTTATTTCTTGATGTAAATCTCTTAACGTCGAATTACAGGAATAAATCTTTATTTATCACAATCATGGAATACAGCCTTTATCCATCGTAAGCAAGTATCTTGTTTACATATTTTTTGAAGTTTCAATTCCGAGTTCCAAATAATGGCGAACAATGATTGGCTGAAACCACTCCCGATAGTAATTACGAGTGCGCATGCTCACCAAGTTAACGATGGAAATAAATCAGAGGTTCGTCTCGGGATTTTGACGAACCTCTGATGGATGAGAATGGTAATAGTGTGCACTGAAGTAATGCCAATAATAAGGTCATAAACTCTTACATATATAATACTCTATTTTTCATCCCAATTTATAATAACATTTGAAGCCTTGGGCAAGAAAAAAGGGTAGCTTATGGCTAGGGGAGAAGTAAGTGCATGTTGGGAATTAATTATGAACACCTGTTTTGTAGAAAACTGGGTTAAGATTACCATTAAATATGTCTTATAAAATTTATCCCAGGTTATCTTACAGTTTCATTACAAAATTCACTCCTTGATGGGTGTATTTATTATGACTTAGCTGTAAACTATTTTATATAGTGTAAAAAAAGTTAATAAGTATGCCTGCACAAAGGTTCATGTTAGATCACCCACAAATGCCATAAAAACATTTTTTTGAAACAAAACTTTTGCAAAATCTTATAGATAACTAAAGATAGTACCTGATGTATCAAATAATAATAATTGACCAAAAAAATGTATGCCTGTGTATTATTCAGCAAATTCATCTATTTTCCATTTGCACAAAAGTAAATAAGGCATAATCAAATATTTGAACACTAGTGAGTTAAGTGAAAGGAGATAGGGTGACGTGTCAATAACTTGGAGATAGTGTGACCTGTCCATAAGTTTGAGATACAGTGACCTATTGATAATTTGGAGATAGTGTGACCTGTCCATAAGTTGAAGATAGAGTGACCTATTGATAACTTGGAGATAGTGTGACCTGTCCATAAGTTGGAGATAGAGTGACCTATTGATAACTTGGAGATAGGGTGACTTGTCCATAAGTTGGAGATAGAGTGACTTATTGATAACTTGGAGATAGTGTGACTTGTCCATAACTTGGAGATAGAGTGACCTATTGATAACTTGGAGATAGTGTGACCTGTCCATAAGTTGGAGATAGAGTGACCTATTGATAACTTGGAGATAGGGTGACCTGTCCATAAGTTGGAGATAGGGTGACTTGTTCATAACTTGGAAATAGGGTGACTTGTCACTAACTTGGAGATATGGTGACTTGTCCCTGACTTGGAGATAAGGTGACCTGTTCATGCATAACTTGGAGATAGGATGACTTGTCCATAACTTGGAGATAGAGTGACCTGTCCATAACTTTGAGATAGGGTGACTTGTCCATAACTTGGAGATAGTGTGACTTGTCCATAACTTGAAGATAGTGTGACCTGTTCATGCATAACTTGGAGATAGTGTGACCTGTCCATTACTTAGAGATAGAGTAACCTGTCAATAGCTTGGACATACAGTGGCCTGTCCATAACTTGGAGAAAGGGTGACCTGTCCATAACTTTGAGATAGGATGACCTGTGCATAACTTGGAGAAAGTGTGACCTGTCCATAACTTGGAGATAGGGTGACTTGTCCATAACTTGGAGATGGAATGACCTGTCCATGCATAACTTGGAGATAGAGTGACCTGTCCATAACTTAGAGATAGGGTGACTTGTCCATAACTTGGAGATAGAGTGACCTGTCCATATCTTTGAGATAGGCTGAACTATCCATAACAAAGTTACATGTAGTACTTTAAACAAAAAACAGGACTATACAAAGGTTATAAAACTTAGTCTGAAATCCAGTTTCAGATCTACAACGTTTGATTGATAAGCATCTTCATTGGTGGCTTTTTGAGGACAGTTTTGTATCTCTTAGTCATGGCATGGATGCATTGTTGGATTGGTTTCCTAATGCAGTTTTAAAAATTGGAACCTAAAATAAGCTCCTTAATATTTCAGATGGCTTGCTGAAGATCAAGATGATGGGTTGATAGAAAGGGAGATTACTGCATCAGGAGCTCAAATGCTTTCAAGTGAGTCACCACCCATAATATGTGAATATATAATCAGCACTGTACAGATGCAAATATCTTACTTCTTATTGCACAGTTTTAGACTATATTGCAGTGCATTATCAGTTTATTGATTTTAAAGTTTTTGTAACATATTTACATAAAATGCAATACTTAAACTGATTATACTAGAGACGAGTTGTTCCGTTGGTGAGGACTTTCACTCAAATTGCAGATGAAATAATCAAACAAAAGTTTGTCATATCCATTTGTTGTCTTCTCTAATACTTAATTGCACTTTGGCTGTAGTGATAAACTTCTAGTCTTTTTATTTATGAAAATCATAATACTTTTCTTGTGTGTTTCCATGACAACAGGTTATAGTAAGTGGAATTTAAGAGATGCATGTCATCTTGCTTCATATGTTAAAACAATGCTCATTTACATGCCTGAGTAGAACTATTCATTTAAAATGCTTTATAACTGGAGAAAAATTTATTTTTTACTGGAATGTTTTTGCATGAAAGTAGGTTATGTTTTACTTGAGATTTGACATGCTACGGATGGACCTTAGATATGTCACCTTAGCACAAAAAGTGGATTATTACATTCAAATAGATAAAAGTAGAACTAAACCACTTTTTATGCACTGAGATGACATTTTGGACACTGTGTGATAATTTTATGTCTCTAATGCTTTTTTTTGGTAGCACATTGTGTATCCATAATGAAATAAAAAGGTGCATGTTCACAACTTCTTGATAAAATAATTACAAAAAGCACTATTGATTATTCTGAACCACAATGAAAATCTTTAAGAATTCATTTTTGCTGATCATGTATGCAATTAGTTTGACCAAAATTTTAAACTCAAGCTCCTATCTTTAGGTCAAAGTCGCACTTACAGATCAAGGATAATCTTAATCTTTTCCCAACTGTAAATTTGAAAGTAACGAGCAGAAATGTTTGCCTCATTTTGTTGTGTTAAGCAGAAGACAAGACCCAGGTCAACATCTAAAATGTCAAGGTCATACCTGAAGCTCAGTGGTCATTTCTGATCTTGTTTGGACTCTTTAACTTTTGCATGCATGGAGCAACTCCTTATTTACCATTTAGAGGTCAAGGGTCATGTCTAATATGATCCAGGTTATAAGTTCACAGAATTTTAAATAATTGTCACAAACATTTGATTTAATGGTAGATCTACAGTAGTTAGAAGCTTGACCCAGGCACCATTTTAAAGGGATTTTTAAGTTAGTTCTTACCAGTCCATCAACATCTAACTGTTCTGACTTTATTGTCATCTGTATATAAGATTCTAGATTATAACTATTAGAGCCCTGGCTGAAGTTATAGAATAGAAAGTGGTTATGTTAGTATGTTATATGTCAGAGTTCAATTTTTGTTTCATTTATTTTGTATGCTCAACTTTTAGATATACTTTGGAATACACATTTATTGTTATAGAAATAAGTTGAATTATATATTTTTTGCATGTATTCAGGCTCTTGACACAGACAATTTGATGAGGTTTTGAATTTTTGTTGATATTCATTTGTAACAATTGAACTTGTATTGCCATGTGCAAATTATTAGGAAAAGTGTAAAATTAGATACTACTTATTAGTGTTTGATTGACAGTAAATTAATTTGTAACCTTGCATGCATTAACAACTGGCACTATTTTTTCTTGAACAGTTTTCATAGAGACTTAGAAATATCTTGTGTAAAGTTCATTGAAAAGTAAACTACAGTTTTTAAACAAGAGATACAGTGAATAAAAATAATATGTGCCTAATGATTTTAGATTGCTGTTGACCAGCTTTAAGCATTCTCCTATTTTGCAGCCACATCCTACCATATCCATGTTAAAACTGGAGATGTTTCTGGAGCTGGTACTGATGCCAATGTCTACCTCATCATCTACGGAGCCAAGGGTGACACCGGTCAGCTCATGCTGAGGCAATCAGCAAGCTTCAAGAACAAGTTTGAGCGTGGCAAGACAGATGTGTTCAAAATTGAGGCAACTGATATTGGACAGGTATATAGCGGAAATAGCTGTTTAGTTGAAATATAGCAGAAAAGTTTTACTCTTCATTAATTTTTATTTCAAATCTTTTCATGAAAATAAATGTTGATTCAATTTCTAGTTCCATGTTTGATTGACCCATTCCTTTGTTCTTCAAAGCTAATAGCACTTGAAATAAAAGTATGCTATTGTTTTTTAAATTCTGATATTTTTAGTACATTTGTTTATCAGAAATATCTACCACCATTAATGCTACCAGTAAAGCATTTTTACACAATATTATTATTGTGTGACTGTGAGTGACTTTTTGTCATGACTTGGTTCAGATGATATTAAATTCATCTTTTTGGTTGCCATAACAGATAAAACGTATCAAAGTTGGTCATGATGGAACTAATATTGGAGCTGGCTGGTTCCTTGATGATGTCAAGATACTGGTTCCATCTCGCGGGGAACAGTATGTTTTCGCTTGTCATAGATGGCTGGCCAAGGATGAGGCAGATGGACAGCTAGAAATTGAGATGGACGCTTCATACAAAGAAGATATGGAAAAAAGTTAGTACATATCTAAATATCTTAATGTGACATAAATAGAAAATGAAGGCTTATCCAAACCAATGTGTTTTGAAGTTGACAGTTTCTTGGGTAACATATCTGACCAGAGCATAGTTGGTGCTAACCACTATAATTATGAACAAAATGCTGGTATGGAAAGACTAAGTTAGCAGTAATAGATTTAAAAGAAAAGTAGGTTTGGTTTTATCAAATATAATTCGAAATAAAAAAAATTATTTACATATCTTAATAAGAAAAGTATATCATTTAATTGGATGCATTAAGGGTAAATCCAAGAATTCAGACTTTTTTACTACAGTGGATTTCATTTTGAATTCAAATCCCCTCAATAGCCTTTATTAGTCCCCTACTGGTTGAAAACCAGTTTTGGGGATTATAGGAATGCTCTTTTCCGTCATTCCGTCATTCCGTCTTTCCGTCATTCCGTCATTCTGTCATTCCGTCATTCCGTCCGTCCGCAATTTCGTGTCCGGTCCATAACTCTGTCATCCATGAAGGGATTTTAATATTACTTGGCACAAATGTTCCCCATGATGAGACAACGTGTCATGCGCAAAACCCAGACCCCTAGCTCAAAGGTCAAGGCCACAATTGGAGGTCAAAGGTCAACAGGGCTTTTTTCCTGTCCGGTCCACAACTCTCCCATCCTTGAAGGGATTTTAGTATTACTTGGCACAAATGTTCCCCATGATGAGATGATGTGTCGTGCGCAAATCCCGGACCCCTAGCTCAAAGGTCAAGGTCACAATTGGAGGTCAAAGGTCAACAGGGCTTTTTTCCTGTCCGGTCCATAACTCTCCCATCCATGAAGAGATTTTAATATTACTTGGCACAAATGTTCCCCATGAGGAGACGACGTGTCATGCGCAAAACCTGGACCCCTAGCTTAAAGGTCAAGGTCACAATTGGAGGTCAAAGGTCAACAAGGTTTTTTTCCTGTCCGGTCCATAACTCTCCCATCTATGAAGGGATTTTAATATTACTTGGCACAAATGTACCTCATAATAAGACGATATGTCATGCACAACTTTCAGACCCCTAACTCAAAGGTCAAGGTCACACTTAGCAGTCAAATGTTAACATAGCATGAACAGGGTCTGTTTCGTGTCCGGTCCATAACTCTGACATTCATTAAGGGATTTTAATATTACTTAGCACAAGTGTTCCCCATGATGAGACGACGTGTCATGCGCAAATCCCGGACCCCTAGCTCAAAGGTCAAGGTCACAATTGGGGGTCAAAGGTCAACAGAGTTTTTTTCCTGTCCTGTCCATAACTCTGCCATCCATGAAGGGATTTTAATATTACTTGGCACAAATGTTTCCGATGATGAGACAACATGTCATGCGCAACACCCAGTACCCTAGCTTAAAGGTCAAGGTCACACTTTGAGATCAAAGGTCAAGAGGATTTTTTTCCTGTCCGGTCTATAACTTTGTCATGCAAAGCAGGATTTAGATATCAGTTGGCACAAATATTCCCCTGGATGAGACAACATGTCATGCGCAAGAACCAGGTCCCTAGGTCTAAGGTCAAGGTCATATTTAGAAGTCAAAGGTCAAATTCAAGAATGACTTTGTATGGAACATTTCTTCTTCATGCATGGAGGGATTTTGATGTAGCTTGGACCAAATGTTCACCACCATGAGGCACCCTTGTTTTTAGAATTACATCCCTTTGTTGTTACTATAAATAGATTTTATTGTAACTTTTTTATTACTGGCAGTAGAGAAAAATCGAGACCACTTTTCTGTGGTACAGCATGCATGTTACATCCAATTTTTAGGTGTATTTTGACCTATCTCTACCTGGTAAAGAGTTTCTTGTGGACTTATATTATTAATTTTTTTTTTTTTTTTTTTTTTTTTTTAAAGATTAATTTCCCTTTGTTGTTACTATAAATAACTTACATGATAACATTTTTATAATCAGCCAAAAAAATTCAATATGAAAACAACTGTGGGTTTTTATATATGCACATTTTAATCCAAGTGTGTTGTTATAATGTTATAACATATTGTATATGTAGTACAATATTGTTTATACATCATTGACAGATATCAGTTCATTATGTTATACTGCAGTAGAAAAAATTAGGTGCCTTCCAGTAGGGGACTTTGTATTGCATGGCAATACTTCATTCACTTGTTTAATATTAAGACAACTTAAAAGAAATCCAGAAATCATAGAGAGTTTTGATTGGATAACATAAGAGAAATGATTCCTGAGATAAGTGAAAAAATACACACACCTATGAACCAGTACAACACAGACGAAAGTAGGAAAATTGGCAGTAAAAACTTGGCTATGTTATTTGCGGTAGGGATAAATTCAGATGGATCAGTTTTCTTTGGCAGTGACTGAAACCTAACAAGGGGGCCTTCTTGGCCGAGTGGTAAGGGTCGCTGACTTTAAATCACTTGCCCCTCACGGTTTTGATTTCGAGCCTCACTCGGGGCATTGGATTCTTCTCGTCTTGGTTGAGTGCTTCAGTTGTTAACAAACTGTAATATTTAAACAACTGTACAAGTTTATACTTTGCCAGACTTTTCCCAGATTTACCCTACCTATGACTTTACATAGTTTTCTTATTACAAATTTCATATTTAATATTCATGCATGACATTTCAGCTATTCCGTATGAAGTTACAATATGGACAGGGGACAAGTCAGGTGCTGGAACGGATGCTAACGTTTTCCTACAGATCTATGGAACTGACGGAAAAACTGAAACATACAATCTCCGTAATAAAACAGATAACTTTGAAAAAGGAATGTGTGATAAATTTAAGGTAAGCAAAATTTGAGAAAGCATTTTAACATGTTTTCTTTGCTTGCCAAAATTTGTTTTAGACTATATAAAAAAGCTGATATGTAAGTCTATTTTTTAGCTTGACTATATTAAGTATTTGGAAAGCTATCCTAATTGACCTGGCATCTGCACCCCTACCTTGGTTAAAGTTTTGATGCACTTTCTCTATCTCCATAATAACTTGATGCATTTGCTTCAAAGAAAATAGTTATTTCTCATCATCACCCACATCATATGAAACAAGGCCGCTAACTGCGGCTCAAATATTATATGAATTATGTTCTCTTTTTACTTAGAATATCAGGTTAATGTTGTGATGCATTATCATTTTATCTAGATAATTACAAGATGGATTTGATTCAGACTTGATATAGTTGTTCCACTTCATCACCGTCATCATATCACACAAGTTACATTACTCAGAAATGTTCCATGAACTATGTCACCTTTATACTTAGGAATTTTATGAAACCTAGACTTGAAATCTTCTAGCAGATTCATTTAAGTATTCATTATGCATCTATTCCAGTTAGTCTCAGACTGTTGTTATCCCATTCAAAAGGCTGATGCCTTAACCAGTAGACAGCTGTATATGGTAAATGTTAAGTTCATGCAAAAATATGCATTCATCAAAGTATGTTTATAAGTATGAAAGCATGAAGGACATTGTTTTCTTCCAGATTGAAGCAGCAGATATTGGCAGAATTCAGAAAGTGCGGATAGGTCATGACGGTACTGGTACATTTTCTGGCTGGTACTTGGATAAGGTATATAACAAATTACTTTCTTAGTTCATTAGTTTTTGGAATGCTTAGATTATTTTAGATTAAGTATAGAAGAACCCACATAATCCCTTGATTGATCTGGAAACCAACCAAAATATGAATATTCAAATTTGATAAAGTAAAAATGTATTGAAGTACAAGAAAATTTCTTGCAAATAGATGGATTGAAAACTGGCTCCAAAGAAAAAGCTAAAAACTTCAGTTTTGTTGTTTGTTGTTTTGTAATGTTTGAAGCAAGTGTTAAATGTTTTGTGTCTTTGTTGCAGATGCTCATTCAAAGAAAACCTCGTAAAGGCACGAAGAAATTCCGCAGGCGCTCTATCTCCTCAGCTCGTGATAGAGACAGAGATCGAGACAGTTACAGAGATAGAGATGGTTATAGAGATAGAGACAGAGATCGAGACAGTTACAGAGATAGAGATAGAGACAGGCGGTCACCTATCATGTCACGCATGGGAGACTTCTCAGATTCAGATGATTCTGACATTAGCAGTGTTTCTCAGTCAAGACGACGCAGAACAAAATCCCCAAAACTGACAAAAAAGAATCTAAAAACTGTAAGTGATTCATACCAGCATATAGTAAATGCATGAAGTTTAACATGGTCTTTGTTGACCAAATATCTGTCTTCTACCCAAATAAAACTATTTACTTTTGTGTCTTAATAATAATGATAGTCTTTTAGCTTGTCTGATTTTTAAAAAATAATTACAAGATATTGTCATTACTCGATCATCAGTGTTGTTTAAGATTTTTGTTTAGGTCTACTTTTTCTCAAAAAACTAGAAAAGCTTTGAAACTTTTTACGTTTGTTCATCTTCATTAGATGAGTAAATTGGCCTAGAACCGTAACTCTCACATACATTTAAAAGACAGAATTTAAAAAGTCAAAATGGCAAACTCACTATCTGAAGAGGAATCAGTAACATGCGGAGTTCCTCAGGGATCTATCTTAACTAAGTATAAACTTAGTAAATTGAAAAAAGACAATGTTAAATGCTGAAGGAAAAAAACAGGTCTGGTAAAATAGGAGAAGCAGTAATGATTTGAGCTGGTTAAGAACCTTTGACCTCCGGATTGAATATAGATCACAACTAATATAAATCAGATGGTTCTGCTCTTTTTGTAATTTGACAGTTGTCTCAAAGCTAGAAACTGAATAAACAGTTCTCTGTAATGTAATATGAATTGGTTAGAAAATTCACTTAACCATGCCAATGTTATTATGACATTTTTTTTTAATCATACAGGTTGCTGAGGAATCGGATGAGTATGATGGTACGGAGACTGAGGATTACTGGTTCCTAGTGGACAAATGGTTTGCTCGCAGTGAAGGTGACAAACAGATTGTCAGAGAACTCATTCCTACAGATGAGAAGGGACGTCCAATAAAGGGTGGCCTTGAAGGTTTGTTTACATGCTTATTGTATGTTACACTGTAACAGGGATACATAATGGCTTTGGACAAATATGTGCTCATTTCCTTGTATCATTTTATAAATGGAAGAACCAGTTGTGTTGGGTTTTGGAAATTATTCCCCTATTGCCGATAAGTAAGGATTGCCCACAGTGTTTTTCCAGCTTCATTTTAAAGTTTTTTGTGCCAAATGTAAGTAAGGAATTTGTTTACTTGCCAGCTTACTCACTGCTCAGGGTTTCCTCAGTTGGTTGAACTGTGTTAGTCAAAACTTTATTACCACATAGTCTGTGTTGTATCATACTTTTCTGATAAATTTACACACACTGCAACATTTCCTGTATAAAGGACAACAACATGAATAGTATCAGGCATCAAAGCTCCTCCTTTTATTGAATTCAGTGATAAAATAAAAGAACACATCTATTATTCCTTAGTTAATATTTGAAGTGTAAATGACAATTTTCATCCTAAATGTACTTGCAGAAGTAACATACACTGTGCGAGTGTTTACTGGAGATGAGTTTGGTGCGGGAACAGATGCTAATGTGTTTGTGAATGTCTACGGTGATAAGGGTGATACAGGAGAAAGACAGCTCAAGGACTCCTCCACACATACCAACAAATTTGAACGTAAACAGGTACAAACAAAACTTCAGTTTTCTGCCTTTATTTTATTTTCAATCTTAAATTGAAGTTGGGATTTTTCTAACTTTCAGATTTGGGTTTGTTTTTGAGAAACTAATTGTTGGAGTTTCTTTGAGGTTGTCTGTGAATTTTGTGTATTTTTAGCTCACCTGAGCACAAAGTGCTCGGGGTGAGGTATTGTGATCGCTCACCGTCCGGCGTCCGTCCGTCCGTCCGTCCGTCGTCCGTCCGTCCGTCCACACTTTCCTTTAAACAACATCTCCTCCTAAACCAACAAGCCAATTTTGATGAAACTTCACAGGGTTGTTCCTTGGATGGTTGTCTTTAAAAATTGTTCAAAGAATTGAATTCCATACAGAATTCTGGTTGCCATGGCAACCAAAAGTAAAAACTTTAAAAATCTTCTTCTCAAAAACCAGAAGCCCTAGAGCTTAGATATTTGGTGTGAAGCATTGCCTAGTGGACCTCTACCAAGTTTGTTCAAATCATGACCCCAGGGTCAAAATGACCCCGCCCCGGGGGTCACTTGATTTTACATAGGAAAATCTTAAAAAATCTTCTTCTCAAAAACCAGAAGCCCTAGAGCTTAGATATTTGACTTGTAGCATTGCCTAGTGGACCTCTACTAAAATTGTTCAAATCATGACCCCGGGGTCAAAATTGACCTCGCCCCAGGGGTCACTTGATTTTACATAGGAAAATCTTCAAAAAATTTCTAAAAATAAACCAGAAGGCTTAGAGCTTAGATATTTGACATGTAGCATTGCCTAGTGGACCTCTACAAAATTTGTTCAAATCATGACCCCCGGGTCAAAGTTGACCCCACCCCAGGGGTCACTTGATTTTACATAGGAAAATCTTCAAAAATTTTCTAAAAATAAACCAGAAGGCCTAGGTCTTAGATATTTGACATGGAGCATTGCCTAGTAGACTTCTACAAATTTATTCAAATCATGACCCCCGGGTCAAATTGACCCCCCCATGGGATTACTTGATTGTACATAGAAAAATCTTCAAAATAAACCAGAAGGCCTAGAGCTTAGATATTTCATATGTAGCATTGCCTAGTGGACTTCTACAAAATTTGTTCAAATCATGACCCCCGGGGTTAAAATTGACCCCACCCCAGGGGTCACTTGATTTTACATAGGAAAATCTTCAAAAAATTTCTAAAAATAAACCAGAAGGCTTAGATCTTAGATATTTGACATGTAGCATTGCCTAGTAGACTTCTACAAAGTTTGTTCAAATCATTACCTCCGGGGTCAAATTGACCCCACCCCATGGGGTTATTTGTTTAGCTTTAGCAAAGAATTTTTTTCAAGAAAGCAATTAAACTCAGGTGAGCGATATAGGGCCATCATGGCCCTCTTGTTTATGTTCTTTAGCAACATAAATTGTTCCAATGTGTGTTTGTAAATGTGTGTACCTGAACTGACTGTTTCACCTGTAAAGTGGTAACAGTGAGATCAGATTTTCCTGTTAAAAAAATGGTCATCTTGATTGTGAATTTACTACTGGTATATTTTATTTAGAAATTTGTTCTTTGATGAATTCAGCTAGATTTTAGATTCAGTGTCTTAAAAAATATCTTACTGTAAAATGTTTACATTTGAATAAAACAAAAGAAAAGATATATTAGATATTTTCCTAAAAGTTTTCATGTTTATGGTTCTACAATGTAGCATTTAAACCTAACATAAAGATTTGTCCAACATGACACTTATTTTCTTCCTGTTCAAAGGACTCTAATTCCAACCTTTTTGAGAGAAATCAGGTATATGTTGCATGTACTTTGTTGTCAAGTGGTTTATAATGTCCTGCTTCCTAACCTTTAACCTTCTGTTGGTGATCTAATGTTTTGTCAGGCTCCAAGAGTATAAAACACAGTTTGGAGAACCAGTCTCAGAATTCAGCCTTGCCATTGGCCAGTTTCAAGAATAAGCTTAAAATTATCCAATCAGATGCCGGAGTTCGGAGATATAATCTCTAAACTAATTTTTATAACCTTGGGCCTAAAAATAATTTTAGTCGCCTTGCTTAAAGTCAGGGATATTCAGTGCATGAGTTCTTGTTGAAAATTGCATGTGATTTACTAATGAAAATGTACATGTACATTAAACTTTGTTCCATAAAAGGTTATGGAGTTATTTATAGAAAAAAAATATTTATATTTTGATTAATATAATTATATTTCTATAGCCAGTTATTATAAAAAACAACAACAAATTTTGTAATCAAATATCAGATAGCCTAGTGGCACCGAGGTTGTGGAATGCTACCTGGCCACATCATACCAAAGACACGAAAAATGGTACATAGGCAAAGCGTTCAGCATTAAAAGGGAAACTGAACTCTTTTCACATACATTTGTAGTGATGGATACCAAGAATAAGGTGTCAAGAGTGATTTATTTAAGTTGTAGAACTTGCTTCGCAGTCAGAATTATTTTGAGGTATCGAAATCCTTATGTAGTTATGAAAAACAAACCGGAACAAAATTGCTGAGCATATAATAATTATTTGTATCTAGGTTAGTGTAAATGTGTATAATCCTGTTTCCTAGTGAAGTAGATACATACCGTCTGGTTTACCTGCTACAGTTTTGTTTAAATGCTTGTTGTTTCTGTTTTTAGTTCATTTTAGTGAAGCCAAACCAAAACTTAGATTTCAATTTTTTGTCTGCCTTGATTTATCAATATTTAGAGCAAAAAGGTGCAGTTAGGAAGTGGTAGAGGTTTGATTGAAGAAAATACATCTAAAGTCATTTGTCCGCAACTGTTAATTTGTGCTGGTTAGGTCAAAACAGAATATTATATAATGGGAATGCTCTTGAAAAATGGTATCTAATGGTACAAAACAAGTAAGCAAATTGTCCTGATAGGAAAAGATCAATTCCAGTAATTTTGTGACTCAGTTTTATTTTCTATAGTATTTTATAGGATATAGAGGCATGCTCTCCAAACTTTTCTTAGCATTTATGTTACTTCTCTGAGAAATGCTCATGTGGGTTAATGTAGAGTGCCTCAGCATTGCTGTATCATCTTTTGGGTCATGGTGGAGAAAAACAGAATGGTCTTAAATACATTACATCTAGCTAGAATAAAAACCAAATTATGTAAGGTTCTTGTTAGGTACTGGTGTAGCAAATGAGCCTATGTCATTGTTTGAAATCAATGTTTAACCTATGTGCATGCAAGGCAATGGTTAGTTTACAGTTCCATGTAACCCATTTATAGTCGTAAATCTGCTTGGTGCTATTCAGTTGCATGTAATTTTGGTTAAAAAGGATTATTTCATAATTTTGGTAGAATAGGGCATGGTTGTTGAAACTAAAACTGTCTGCATATGATAAAAAATGAAACAGAATTATGGGGGAAAAAACCTCTTCATAAAATGGTATTGTTTGTTGGGTACTGAGGCTGGATATTGTTGCAACCAGAGGAATGTGGTTCTGTGCCTGGGCATTCATTGCTGTCATATTTCTTATTTATCTACAAAATATGTTCTTGCATTTAAATTAAAAGAAACTGTTGTCTTTCACAATTTTGGGAATAGGCAGTGCATGACTACAGTTAAACAAATAAAATGTTTCACTAATTTTCACTACTCACATTTTATCAAGTACATATTTTTTTCACAAGATTTCACAATATTACAAAATTTTGACTTCACAAAAATTTACATTTTATTCAAGAGGGTGATAATAATTTTCAAATTAAGTGAATTATTCTCCATCTAAAACTGTACAAAATCTATAATCTAAGGTTTACATTAGATACTACAACTAAGCAAAGGTTTTCAAGTTTGGTATACTGTGAAATCATTTGTTTTCATGGGGGACTAATTTTCGTAGATTTCTTGGTTAATTCAATATATGAAATTTAATCCCAACAAAGCAGTAGAATTTGCATTCATTTCAATTTTGTTCAAATGTCAAAATCAGTAAATTTATTTCCCCACAAAAGAGCCATCTTGGCCAAAACCATGAAATTTCTTGCCAACAAAATGAAATGAATTCACAGTAGTTAAGTTTTACAATAAAAATTCTTTGTGATAATTTCGCAAACATGTCTAGAGAATACAAAAATGTTGTATTTACATATTTTAGCAAAAAGTGGACTAAACTTTCAATTGTTTATTGATCAGGAGGATGTGTTTACTGTGAAAGCAATAGAACTTGGTAAACTGGTCAAATTGAAGATCCGCCATGACAATTCGGGGATAGGTGGCGCTGCATGGTTCCTTGATAGAGTTGAAGTGGATGATCCTAAAAATAAAAAGACGTAAGAAATCTGTTCTTATTAAACATAATATGTGAAAATCCTTGTTAGCAGTTAAACTTATATATTATGCTTTTCTTTATTTCTTCCTTTTGGTTTAAGTGTGAGATGGTTTTCTCACAAATGCTGTCAGAGTAAGAAAGACCTTGAAGAATTGAAACATTCAGTCTGACAAGCCTGGAATCACCATCAGTAGTGGAGCAAGTGTAACAAGACAGACCCTTGAAACAAAACTTTTCAGACCCAGCCTTTTTCTGTGATATTGCAACATTTTAGGTGACTGGGTAATGATGTAACATTTGTTTTCAGCTATTTCTTCCCATGTCAGCGATGGTTATCTACGAAGGCTGATGATGGTCAGATAAGTCGAGAACTTGTTCCAGTTGATGCCAGTCTGAAGAACAAACTTTCCAGGCAGGACTCAAAGGCTATACGTAATGAGATTGCCTTAGAAACTAAAGGTTCGGAACTTTTTTCACTCTAGATTTGTTAAATGACTAGGAATGGTTTGACTAAATATTCACTTGAGATTTTTAGCCACTTTTCAAAGAGAACTTTCTGCATTCATTTGGTACAGGAAATGCTTTTCTAGAAAAACATTGATGTTGGATCTTTTTAAATATACACCTACAAGGACAATATTTCATTGGATAAAATGTTCACCTTTCAGTTTCAGCTTCATTTAGACCTTTTTACATATTTGCAATTAAAAATTTGTTAAAGAAAATATTTACACCAAACAAAAATTGATGTTTGATGGTTTTGTAACTTTCAGCTGCGATGCAGACGTACTATGTGAAGGTGACTACTGGTACAGTGTGGGGAGCAGGAACAGATGCCAATGTCTATATTGTTCTGTTTGGGGACAATGATGATACAGGTAAAATTTTGACTGTTCAGAATTTTGCAGATTTTGGCCATGTACTTTATTTTGCCTGAAGATGCTTGTGTTTTTCCAAAATGTTTAACAAGTTGTCTGTGCTTGAAGTAATGTTTGATGAGGTACCTGGGGTTTTACTCTGCTGTTTATGCTGGAAAGTCACTTAATTGAATAATGATCAATCCAATAAAGTATGCAAACAAATTGAGTTTGTTAATCTGTTAATTACTGTAAGTCTTTGGACATAACATCAACATAATAAATGATCTTTAATTTTCAGTAAACTTTTCGTAACGTCAGAGCTGAAAATTTCATAAATTTGTAAGTAAATTGAATACAGCAATATGTCATCTGTTTAGTGTGGAGCTGGTGTTTGATTAGATTTACGGGTTGTATATTTCCAGGTGTGGTATTACTGAAGTCATCCCGTACCCACACTAACAAGTTTGAGAATGGAAACACGGATGAATTCCTTGTAGAAGCTGTAAATATTGGAGAACTCAAGAAAATCAAGTAAGAATATTCGATACATTGTTTAAGTTATCTCTCTGCTCAGTAACAGTTTACAAAGTTTAATATTGGATGCAATGCAGTTTTAAAGTTGAAGTAAAAAAAAAAATCAGTTTAGCACCAAAAAATGCCTTTGTGTAAGCTTTTACTTTTAATGAGAAGTAATATGCATCATTAATTGAGAGATTTAAAAAAAATTTACAATTACAGCTGACTTTCAATTTCATTATTGAGTTAGTGCAATTTTCATAAGCATTATTATCATGTTGTCACTTTACAAATGTAAGTCATTGGTCTGATTTTTTTCACAATCTTTATATATTCCCGTAACAATACACATTTTAATGACTTTATTTACACGTTTTGTATAAATGTGAAAATAATGAGCATGAAGAGGAAACATTTCATGGGATTTTCTTTTTAAGAATTGGTCATGACAACAAAGGAGGAGGAGGTGCATGGTTTCTGGACAAGGTTGCCATAGAGTGTCCATCACTGGGTAGAAACTGGACATTCCCTGCTAACAGATGGCTTGCCAAAAACAAGGGAGATAACCAACTGGAGGTGGAATTGTTCCCACAGGACCTAGCTACAGAAGAATACCTCAAATGTAAGATGTTGTCTGGGATAAAGTTAAATAACCATCTTTTAAACTTCTATATTAAATGTTGAGAATGTATAATTTATACTATGAAATCATAATATCCAGTGGTACTAATTTTCGTGAATTTTGTGGTAGAGAACCTGTTGTTACATCTTTGACTTTTCATTCAGTTACATATTTTTATGCCCCCGAAGGGAGGCATATAGTTTTTGAACCGTCTGTCGGTCTGTCAGTCTGTCGGTCTGTCAGTCTGTCCGCAATTTTCGTGTCCGGTCCATATCTTTGTCATCGATGGATGGATTTTCAAATAACTTGGCATGAATGTGTACCACAGTAAGACGACATGTCGCGCGCAAGACCCAGGTCCGTAGCTCAAAGGTCAAGGTCACACTTAGACATTAAAGGATAGTGCATTGATGGGCGTGTCCGGTCCATATCTTTGTCATCGATGGATGGATTTTCAAATAACTTGGCATGAATGTGTACCACAGTAAGACGACGTGTCGCGCGCAAGACCCAGGTCCGTAGCTCAAAGGTCAAGGTCACACTTAGACATTAAAGGATAGTGCATTGATGGGCATGTCCGGTCCATATCTTTGTCATCGATGGATGGATTTTCAAATAACTTGGCATGAATGTGTACCACAGTAAGACGACGTGTCACGCGCAAGACCCAGGTCCGTAGCTCAAAGGTCAAGGTCACACTTAGACGTTAAAGGTCATTTTTCATGATAGTGCATTGATGGGGGTGTCCGGTCCATATCTTTGTCATTCATGCATGGATTTTAAAATAACTACGCATCAATGTGTGACTCAGTAAGACGACGTGTCGCGCGCAAGACCCAGCTCCATAGGTCAAAGGTCCTAAACTCTAACATCGGCCATAACTACTCATTCAAAGTGCCATCGGGGGCATATGTCATCCTATGGAGACAGCTCTTGTTTGTTTTACTTTACATTCTGGGCATTCTGCAGTTGTTATGAAAAAAATATTTTCTGTAATGGCTGAAAGAGTCAAAATAGCATACAAGCATTACATAACCACATGGAAATGGCAGATTGTCATTACGGATCCACTGTCTCAAGTTCCAGTGAATAAATAAAATTCATATATAATTTGTCTTTAAAATTTGGAAACTACAAATTGATGTCCAGATAACATTATTTTCCAGGTATACCTTATGAAATTGTCACGTACACCTCAGACGTGAGTTCAGCCGGAACTTCAGCAAATGTATATATACAGTTGTATGGTAAAGAGATTTGCACCCAACAGAAAGATCTGTGTGTCAGCAAACTGGACAGGAAAGACAAATTCAAAAGAAAATCTGTTGATACTCACGTACTAGAGGTAGCATGTCCTTTCATATTAGTACATGTCACAGTTAAAACTTGCTTTACAATTTGTAGAGAAAAATTGTTAGTGGCTTGGTAGCTTTGTTGGTAGAGCATGGAAACAGTATTCCAAAGACACATATGGGTTTGAGTGCAACCCTGGTTGTACATTTTACTCCTGATGTAATATACACAGCATCTAAAGTTTCGTGATAAAATGACTTCGATCTACTTCAGAGGGCAAAAGTATTGCATGACTTTCTTGACTATATAAACATCACTTGCAAGTAAAATTGATAGAGCGGACTGCAATTTGTAAACCACAAATTGACTTTTTCTTGGAAACTGCACCATTAGGTTTTGAACTTCATAAGTAAAGAACTCTTTGTGAACATACCTCAATGTTGCAATTTCATTTTTAGTTGGAAGATGTGGGAGATACAATAGAAAAGATTCGTATTGGCCACGACAATTCTGGTATGACTCCTGGATGGCATTTAGACAAGGTTACCATAAGAAGACTACATGAGTCTGGAAAGGTATGGTAGCTCATTTTACAATAATGTTGCACTTGCTTTGATAATATTCTAATGAGAATGCAGTTTTCTAACAATGCAACTGTTAGTATTTGTTATCCTGGTAACTTAGATTTTTGACCAAATTCACAGAATTGTTTTCTTAGACTACTTCATAAACACCTGTCGCTGTCAATGGCTGACCCAGTTTTGTCAGAATATCTGCTTGAAGTTAGAAATACTTTGAAAACAATCTTTAGTAGTATTAGCTATTAATTTACCTAAAGCTTAATAATCACAAAGGTCAGTTTGATTGGTTCTCACTGCAACTTACCTGAGATGTCCAGTAATTGTCCAGCAATATATGTACCTGTAAAAGTTGACACTGACAGCAGTGAAAGTAGAAGACAAGACCTGCAGATTTTTAAGAGATTTTGGGTGCTGGCTGTATTAAATATAAGAATTATTATAGATGTAACTCCTTGACATTTGTAGTTTAAATTCCAACAACATAATCCTTGTGTGGTTTTGTTTCTCAATGATATTGCTTTATTGTATTTTTCCCTGCATTTCTGAAGTATATGTATATTTAGAGAACTGAAGGCGAAACTACTGTAACTGTATATAAATAAAGAACAAGATTCAATAGTTTTGTGCTCAATCCTGGATTTATCACTTAAGGAAACTGCAAATACCAATACTATATTAAGCAATACCTCACTGAATATTTACAATATTTATTGAAAATAAAACTACAGGGTTCTCGTAAAGTTCAGGTGAGTGTAGCATGGTTGTGTACAGCCTGATCCTATCAGTAGAATTGTGATGTTATATTGTCAGTTTTATTAGATTTTATTTGTCCAAAATTTAACTCAGTTTAGTTCTCTTAGTCTTTCGTTACTTTTCTATTTTATTATTTATTACACCTATCCTTTTTTGTCAAGTACCATTAGCCATAAATGGAAAGGAAATTAACATCAACAATTTAGTTATACTGAATTATTGCTTTTATTCAAGAGGTTTTACTTTGCTAAAAATACTAATGTCAATGTGAATGTTGTGATGTAGTTTTCTGAACCACGTTCAAAAACTCTACTACAGGTAAATCAAAGGTGGGCAACACCAGTCAAATTTCCATTTACTACATGTATATATATAATATTCTGTACTGAAAAATGTTCAAATAAAATTAGTATATGAACATGCCTTAAGTGTAAAACTTATATAGAATATAATTTTTGTACTCCCAGTGTACCAAAGCAATGCCTGTCAAATATATTCAAATGTGTTTTTTTTTTAATTGTGAATATAAGACAACCGAGGCAGTATCACTTGGAGGAGAAAGTCATTCAAAGTCTTAATTTGATTACATCTAATAATTATTTCATTCACTCCAACTGGCATAAACATGAACTTTTAAGGAAATGATGACATATTTCTCTGTTTTTTTTTAGCTTTATTTGGCAATTAAAAAATCTGATTAATCTGACAAAAAACAGAAGTACCCGGTAGCTGACTTTTAACACTGCTCCTATTTCCTTGTATGACCTGTTTTTAGACAGTTATAGATTATTATTATATCTTCACATAATTTACCTTGTTACCTTTATTTTTTTATCGTATCTTTATTCTGTGATATATTATCGTATAATAATGTCACTGATATATGTAGCACAATGAAAAGTGTTCTGACACTTGATATTATAATCTTGATTTTAATGTTTAAGAATTGTTTGGTAAGTATTAATATGACGAAGCAATTGCCATAGTGACTGGTACTATACTTAATTGTCTATATCTGTATACCAGTAATGCAGATGGTGATATGTCCATGTAAAAAGATATTTTGCAGGTCCTGGAAAATATGAAAATGAAGCAAGACCTAATTTATAGAAAACAGACTGTTACATATTTTATACTGTTTTAGCTCTAGCTTATTTCGTTAGAGCAGATTTACATACAATTTAATTGAATATGCAAACAGTAATGAAGTAACACAATATATGAACAGTTTGTTTTGTTCCATAGTCATAGGGTAGTTATGAAAAATGTTTGAGAACAAAGTTTTGTACAGTAGAAGTTTCCTACAATAAGTTTACATGTTTCAATTTTCATTGATCTTTTTTTTCTATTTTTCTCACTATAAAGGATGATATGGATGATTATTATGATGATGAACCCACGGTAATAAATAAGATTGAATCTTTAGCTAGATAGTTCATGCTTAAGATATTTATTTCAGGGCAAATCTTTCCCCACACTTCTGCAAACACTAAAGTTACCCCCCCCCCCCCCACTCCACCCTGCCAACAATGCTTTCATTAGCTATTCTGACTTTTTCAGCATACATAATTATGGTATTTGACTGCAGTATAAATCATAGTATATAAGATGGATACAAGTCAACATTCCCTATTAAAACCTTTTTAACAAGTTAATTGTTCCATTTGTTGTTGTTCAGTTTGTGACATCATTATTAGCGCATTGCAAAATATTATCTAAACATTCTGCTTTAGCAGCCCATTATTAGCTCGACTATTTGAAGAATAAGTAGAGCTATCCTACTCACCACGGCGTTGGCGTTGGCATTGGCATCGGCATCACACCTTGGTTAAGTTTTTCGTACCAGTCCACATTTTGACAAAGTCTTCTGAGATAAAGCTTAGAAACTTTCAACACTTGTGTACCATCACCATGTCCAGTTTTAGGCAAGAGTACATAACTCCATCAAGGATTTTGGCTTAATTTACAAATCTTGGTTAAGTTTTTCATACCTGTTCACATTTTGTGTAAAGTGTTTGACATATGGCTTTGAAACTTTTATCTCTTGTTTATTATAACAGTCTCTATCTGTAGGCAAGAGTACATAACTCTGTCAACTATTTTGGCTGAATTATGGCCCTTTTTCGACTTGGAAATTGGTACAATTTTTGTACAAGTCCACGTTTTGTCAAAACTATTTGACTGGCTTTGAAACTTTGAACTATTGTTTCTCATCATGATTTCCATCTGTAGGCAAGTGTACATAACTGTCAACTATTTTGGCTGAATTATGGCCCTTTTTGGACTTGGAAATTGGTTCAGTTTTCGTACAAATCCACATTTTGTCAAAACTATTTGACATGTGGCTTTGAAACTTTGAACATTTGCTTATCATCATGATTTCCATCTGTAGGCAAGAGTACATAACTCTGTCATGTATTTTGGCTGAATTATGGCCCTTTCTGGACTTGGAAATTGGTTCAGTTTTTGTACAAGTCAACGTTTTGTCAAAACTATTTGACATGTGGCTTTGAAACTTTGAACACTTGTTTATCATTATGATTTCCATTTGTAGGCAAGAGTGCATAACTCTGTCACTATTTCGGCTGAATTATGGCCCTTTTTGGACTTGG
Organism: Mercenaria mercenaria; assembly: GCF_021730395.1. Lineage (NCBI taxonomy): Eukaryota > Metazoa > Mollusca > Bivalvia > Venerida > Veneridae > Mercenaria > Mercenaria mercenaria. The sequence goes on along the minus strand of NC_069377.1, from coordinate 67,498,281 downwards.
AAATCAGTTAAGTTTTTCATACCAGTCCATATTTTGCCTAACCTCTTTGTCATATGGATTTAAAACTTTGACCGTTTGTTTACTATCATAGTCTACATATGTAGGCAAGACTACATAACTAGGACAAGGACTTTTGCTCAGTTATGGCCCTTTTTTGACATAGAAATTAGTTAAGTTTTGCATACCATTCTATATTTTGTCTAAACTGTTTGATATATGGCTTTGAAACTTTGAACACTTGCTTACCATCATGGTCACACATTGCCATATAGTGCAAGACTTATCCAAATCCACAAATGCAGGTACATAGTTTGTCTTATCTATTATTTTTCTTTTGTCTGAAAATCTCTGGTAATATTTTGACACCATACTTCCATCAATTCTTCGAATTGTCGATCCCGCTGTCAGCAGACAGCTCTTGTATAAATACCCCAGCAAAGAACTTGTATATGTCTTGCCATGTGCTTTGGGTTGGAAGCTGGATTTGCTGAAAATTTAATTTAGCAATTAGAATGAATCAATGTACATTTTGTATATATAAGTTGTCGCTCTTTAGTAGAGATGCAATTTTCTTTATCATAGTTGAAGTTGTGTAAGTTAGCCATCTTTTTTCATATTCGTGTAATGTATAGATCATATAAATAGTTCCCTAATAATAACAAGTCTCTTTGAAATATTCTGTTGTTTATATATGTTTTAAGTTGATTATAAAAAAGTATATTTTAAGTAATTAACAAAATTGCAAGGGATAAGGAAGTAAGTAAACAGGTATTTCATGTTGGTTTATTATAATAATTATAACGTCTTTAAGTAATTGCAGGTGTACATGTATATATTTATAGGGATCTATCACCTACATTTTCCCATGCAAGAGATGGTTGGCACGTGATGAGGAGGACAATGCTATAGAACGGGAACTAGTCGCTGAAAAAGCTATACAGGAAGTGATTAAGAATGGTGAAGTTCAGAGTAAAGAAGTGAGGATACGAGATAAACTGGAGAGTAAGTTGGTGGTGCTCTTATCAAGGGAGATAATAGCCCAGTAGTCACTTTAAAGACTTCACAGATTTATTCTTAGATGATGAGAATATTCCATTACTCAAAACAAAACATTTGACTTACTAGATGACTATATCCTTGTGTCATGTGACCAAACTATATTGTGATAGCACACACTGACCTAGCACATTGCTGGAAAAGACTGTGAGACCATTAAAATATTTAGTACATTTGTACATAAAACATCTTGTTCTGACTCATCAAAAATGTCAAATCCAGAACAAGAGAACAACCTTTATAGTTGTATTTACAGATTTAGTTATGATTTGTAAAAACTGCAAAGTGCAGGAGTAAAGTTAGTCAGGTATTTGGTTTCCCTGAACTACAGACTACTTAACAAGCTGAATGTACTAGAATGATATTGTAACTGGGATAAATTTCTATCAGGGACCGTCCTGTACACCCACTTAAGCAGATTCATTGAATGTTATTCTTGTTACTTTTCAAATGTAATAATTTATTACATTTCACACCCACAAAATCACTAACAATTAGTCCCTCACTTTAAATTAAAGTTTAGGAATGAAAAACGTGCATTGTACTTTCTGAATTTTCAGAGAAGATATACACAGTGAATGTGAAGACAGGAGACAAGTCAGGTTGTGGCACAAACGCTAATGTATTTCTCACTGTTGTTGGAGATAGAGGTGATACTGGAGAGAGAAAGCTGGCCAAGTCAGAAACTAACTTTGACAAGTTTGAGAAAAACCAGGTAAGATAAAATGACAATGTTAAATCTTTTTTCATTGGATTAGGTTATATCTACAGCTAATGCCATTGGTGGACTTTACAGCTTAGTAGTTCAGTATGTAATGCACTTTTTGTCATCCCAATAGAACCACTGACATTTAACACAGCTGAATGGGCTCTGATCATGATATTTCACCCAGTTTGTAAGTTTTATATCAAAGAGACAATAATACCATTCTGTTAAGATTTTACCACCCTTGTATCTGACATCTACTAAAATATGTTTTTCTAGATTGATGTATTCAAGTTGGAAGCAGCAGATCTTGGCAGGATATATAAGATTCGTATTCGGCATGACAACTCAGGATTTAGCCCAGCATGGTACCTCGACCATGTGGAGATTGTAGACAGCTCGGATAATGACACTTACATGTTCCATTGTGAAAGATGGCTGGCCAAGAACAAAGATGACATGAAAATTGAGAGATCTTTCTATGTGAAGGTAATAAAGTTTAAACAGACAATCCTCTGTTACAGATAAAATCTGTGCATTTAAATAAAGGCTCACAATTAAAGTCGTTATTTTGTAGGCCTAATTTCTCTGTAGAATTACTAAACAATGTTAAAAAGAAACTGCATAAAACAGTTTGCATATTAATTTATCGCAAATTAATCATAAACTTTTCTATCACAAAGAAATGATTTTCCAAGAGATTCATAATCTGTACTAGGCAGATGTTTGTAGTGTAAGCAGGAATATGCACAGGGATTCTCAGTGACCTTTAAAGCAGAGATAAATAATTTTTATTGTAGTTTTTTAGCCTTAGATGTCGGGTACCGGTAATTATTTGTTTTGTAAGTTTAAATAAATGATTTTGGTTTGGTCATTTGGTTTGGATTGTAAATATTCCAAAGAGTTTCTTAATCCTAGTCTCATCTTCCCTGTCTGTACTTATTTATTATTCCTGGTATGTGTATGATCCAGCTAAGCTAATTTCCAGTTCAAATGTTTTGTGTTACAGCAATTAATATAGCATACCTAATCTTACATTTTGCAGGGTTATGATGGAGAGATGTCAAGTACAGGAACTCTTCGATCAACAAAATATGGCTCCATAGCAAGTCTTGACTCACTACGCAGCACTGATCCATTCTCAAAGAGTCCAAAATTGTCACGGAAACAACTGTCAATGGAAGATATACCTGAAGGACCAAGTATGTGTATTGTCAACAGGTTTTGTACGGACTAGAATATCCCCTGCAAAAGAAGAAAAAGTGTTTGCTAATCTTGTCTTTCTCTGGTTACAGATTTAAACATACTCTGTTTTGAACTAAACTAAGTCAAAACACAGCTTCATTTTCACCATTTCTTTTGTTTTGCAAAATGAAAGATTTGAAAAATACTTCACTGCAGTAACTGTATTTAAATATTACAAAACCAGCTTTATTGCTTCCATAATTTGCAATTTTAAGATGTCAAGAGAGGACCCTTATTTTGTACACCTTGTGAATGATTTCTTTTTATTTTGATAACATCTATCTGTCTAGAAATACAAGAAAAAAAATAAAATATTGTTTCTCTAGAACTAGGTTTCCTGTTTTGTACAAATAATTTCTTTAGGTGTTAGAATTCTGAAATCAGATTTGATGGCTGTTTAACCTTTGAACTGTTTATTGTTACAGCTATACCATACACTGTGAGGGTTTCTACGGGAGACGGGGAGGACAATGGTACATCAAGTAATGTATGGATCATGATACTTGGTCCAAGAAAGAAATCAACAGGACGTCTTTTCCTCGAACTTGCACAGAAAAACACATTTGCTCGTGGCTCAACAGAAATTTTCTCCATTGAGGCGGTGGACATTGATGAAGTCAAGAAAATTGAGGTGAGATCTGATACTGAAAAACATCAAATGTAAAAGAATGGAACTGTGTGTACAGTGTAACATCTAAGAAGCAAAAGCCTCCATGACAAAGCAGATAGTTACCTTTCCGTAAAATTGTTTACATAAGAACAATCTTAGTTTGTAAATTGAACAAATCTTGACCTTCCTGGCATTGTTGCTTTACAAATGTTTTATTGCAGACTAGTAGATATTACTTATAGTCATACCAAAATTGAAATGGGAAAGATGTTGGGATGGATTAGATAAATCAAATCTGTCCTTTTGCCTAATCCATAAAAAAGTATGGCTGCTATACTATATAAATATTCTATGGTAGATCAAAACTCTGAAAGTTAATATGACAGTTAATAATTCAAGTTTACGGTGTTTAAGACATAGAGTTTGGAACCAGTTTGTCTTGGCAAAGTGTTCCTAGTTTGTTACTAGATCAGTTATAAAGGAATATAGTATTTTAGGCTTTTATCTGTGACATGTTGTCCTTTGTCATATTGTCTCAATATGTAAGTATGTAACATGTTCTCAATGTTTCATATGTGACATTTATGTTACAGGTTGGACACGACGGTACAGCACCAGGTACTGGGTGGTTTGTGAAGCAGGTTGAGGTAGATATGCCAACTAAAGGCAAACATTACACGTTTGCATGTAGACAGTGGTTAGCACGGGACAAGGGTGATGGCAAGACAAGTAGAATATTCAGCGTAGATGATGGAATCAGCTCTATGTCCTCATACAAACCAAGTACGTTAAATCGTCCGTTAAGCGCCAGAAGGGGCTATCAGCATTCTTTGTACATATGTGGATAGCCGCTTCTGGTGCTCAACGGACGAAATGTGTGATCACATCTTTGAAAAAAAAAAAAAAAACTTTTTGCAGAATGTTCAGTTCTTAATTTAAATGCAAGTATTTGTTATGTATGGAACTACTTTTTATGCATTTACCAAATAAACAAGGATGTATGTTAGGTTCACAGACACCTATCAACTTTATTGACTGGTTAAGGTAAGACTACCTTAAATTTCTTGCCACTGACTGAGATTTTGAACATTGCAATATTGTTGTGTAATTCTTCACTGTGAGGATATGTATCTGGTTTGTTAAAGGCTGGTGGTTCTACTTTGGTGCTACAAATGGCTGAAAGTAGTGCCAGGAGAGGCTTTTGGGGTATATTTCTGCAGTTTATAGGATCAGAGGTTTAGCATAGGACCTTGGCTGTTGGAAAAACCCATCTTAACAAAAAACTGAAAATAGTTTCACAATCAAATCTCAAAATATTTCTGAAATTATTTCAAAAAGGTTTGGACTATGTTTTTGTTTTCAGTGATTCCCTATGAGATGACAGTGTACACAGGAGATGTGGAAGAAGCAGGAACTGATCAGAAAATTACAATGACTGTGTTTGGTGAAAAGGGTACAACTACACCACAGGTGCTTGAAAATGCTGGTGACAGGTTCGAGCGAGACCGGGCTGACTTCATAAAGCTTGAGCTTGAAGATGTGGCTCCTGTCAAGAAAATGAGAATTGAATGTGACGGCAAAGGCAGTCGACCAGACTGGTACTTGGAAAAGGTAATTTAAATTGAAACTGTTGCTTGCCAGTTTTGTAGAAAGTATGATACTTAATTCAGGTTATACAATGTCATGTGTACTGGTAATCAGCAAAGTATTTGTTAATTTTACAGCATCTTAATCAAACTCGTGCTCAGTGACTATGTTATTGTTATGTACATTTCAGATTGAGTTACGCAACATGTCTACTGGTGTATTGTCAGTGTTTGACTGTAAGGGTTGGCTCAGTAAAGCTAAGGGAGTGCTGTCTAGAGATATGCCAGCTAGAGAAGGCAGAAAGATCATGGTTGACAGTAAGTTATCTTCTTTGTAATTTCTGTGTATGTTTCACAGTTTTTCTAATTTGAGTGTAGTAAATATTGCAAAGAGTACATTCAAAGGTCTGAGAACAGTCTTAAAATGTTGAGAATAACATTAGTAGGTTCATCCTGCTTTTAAATATGTTTTATCTGTAATCCAATGAAATGCCAAAGTTTGTTTGTCAAGCAAAAGCAGTACCACATGGACGTTATGTAGCCTGACAAAAAGAATGAAATGTGGTTGCCGTCCTTTTTGGAACAAAGGCCAATTATATACAGCTTCAAGTTGTAACTGAATTTATAGTTTCAGGTGACTTCAACAAATAAAAATAATTTATGAGGATCTATGTTTTTTCAGAAACAAACTATAAGATAAATGTGAAGACGTCAAATGTGAAAGGTGCAGGAACTGATGCTAATGTTTATGTCACGCTATTTGGAGACAACGGAGATTCCGGGCCTCTTCATTTAAAGAAATCTGAGACATTTAAAGATCCATTTGAGAATGACCAGATGGATGTGTTTTTATTCAATGATATTCTAAGTCTCGGTGAACTATCCAAGTGTCGAGTCTGGCATGATAATAAAGGTTTGTATTAGGATATATTATCCAGCTCTTTGCTCTGTTTTGACATTTGTTATCATAAGCTTACTCTGTAAGAATAGCATTATTTATATTTGATTATTTTACTGATGTGCAGATTTCTTTGATTGTGCTCGATTATAAAACTGGAAAAAAATACATAAAATTTAATGTACTTTTGCCATAACTGTACAGTTTATCACATGCTTAATGTTGCTTATATGTTTTACACATGTATCATGCTATAACTTTGGTATTATATAGGTTCCATACCAGGTAAATAAAGTAGACTAGATAGCCTCTCCTTGCAGTAAACTGCAGAGTGAATTTTCTTAAGCATTCAGTGCATTATAAGGTACTCTTAAGAAGACATTCACTCTCCTAGAGTTTTTTTTAATTGTACAAAGTATGCAAAACCTAAACGTTCTGTGATGGGTAATACCTTGAAAAGGGCTACTGATATGTTTACACTCAGTGCAATGATATAAAGATTCTATATTGCTTTTACCTAATCAGACAAGTCTGGTACTCTATTCCACATTTGAATTTAATTATTTTGTGAGTTTGCAGAATTTGAGTTATGTTATAGTTCATACATTTGCATATAGATTTAATTTAGGATGCACAACTCTTGTATTAGTTACTTGTAATCTGCACTATTTAGTCCCAGTTAAAGATTTTTCTTTTAAATCAAGGTCTTCTGAATGAAGGTAAAATATGACGTGTCTGTAGATTTGATTTGTTCAGTTCGCTAGAATGTAACACATGTATTTTCTTGCTAAAGCAAAACAAACTTTAAAAAAAAAAAGCTATAAATTGAGGAAGAATGTTTAAGCCAAGGAGAATAACTTTTCTCTCTCGGATTTTACATGACATTGAAGTTCTTTAAATTCCTCTTTCCAGCTTTCCAGTTAAATTGGCATGGCACTGGCCATAAGCAAACATACTGTCAGAGATTATAAGTGAACTTCAGAATCTGTGCTACTCCAAAAGCTTTGCTGCATTGTATTGTTATATTTATGCTTCAGCTGCATTAAGACCTAGCGTTGCTTTTGTGCTCTTTGTTTTGCCAACAGTGTCATTAATTTGGCTAGTTTTTTTAATGCTAGAACAAATGAAAATTTGATAGAAATGTGTTCATTTAAATTTAATCAGTTAAAATTGTATCTTGTTAAGCAGTAATTCTTGGCTGTAACCTGTAGAAGAGTACTTGGCATTTTGAATTAAGACATGATTATTTCAGGTACTAGTGCTTTGTGCATTAAACTGTTTAATTCTAAGTTGAAGTGGAACTTGCCTGAAACATATGGATGCTAAAATAAATAAGAGTTGTTGAAAAAACAAATTTGACTTTAAGAAACAATGGCTTTCAACAAAGATTATATGGGTGACATGCCTTTTTCATTGTTTAAAAAAGGTTTGGGGATGAGCGAGAGTGAAGGCCATCCATATGGACATCACCCCTCAAGTTTGTGAAATTTTTCCATTCTAAAGTGTAGGTCATACTTTTAATTCAGTGATACTGCAGGCACATGTAGTGTACAAGTGCATATTTTTTTTCCAGGATGGGCAGAGGTTGGGGGCACCCATGAGACTTAAATCTACCCTTCTCCCTTGAAACCTGTGACCTCTCCTTCAGCCCCCTACAAATTGTTTTAGGCAGACAAAAAGTGTTCTTTTCTCTGACTGTGGTATTGAGATGGGTTGGGGCAAATAATCCCATTAAGTGATAGCTCTAGTTTTCTCGAGATAGTTTTTTCTTAAAATTGAAAACCTACATTTCTTTCATTCCTAGTATTGCAGTTAAACAAATACATGTACATATTTTACATCCAGGATTTGGAGCAGCCTGGCACCTGGCTTACATAGAGGTTGAAGACATAGGAACCAGGAAATCATACACATTCCATTGTAACAAATGGTTGTCCAAGTCCGAAGATGATAAACAAATACTGCGAGAACTTACATGCAGCACAGCAGCAAAGGGCGGAACTCCCGACATGAAAGATAAATCTAGTAAGTTTTACTGATATCTATGTAATACACTTTTGTGACTTATTTAGTGTACTGCACCTATGACTTAGATAGTTTATGGAGTACATAATCTGCCTGGTTTTTTAAATAGACAGTGATCTGAATTTGAGCTCATCAGCTGTCCTGTTTCAAAATCAACTACATTGTTTGATATACTGAGGTACATTTGTCTATAACTTGCAGAATGGTCTGGTAAAAATTAACTGGAAAACAAGGAATGCAGTTCTGTTCACAGTTAAAAAAAAAATCTTAAAGAAACCAATTTATAACTGAAAAGAATTGCGAAATACAACAAATGTGTAAATTTTACCACAAAATAGTATAACCCGTTATTAGGATCTCAGTAGAGCAAGTACCTCCCTTCAGTGCAGAGATTTTCTTTCCATTTACACCTTCTTCCTTATAAATCAACTGCTCAAAATCAACAACCTCCATTAAACACAAATAACTCTGTCTTCTACTCAGGTTGCACTGTATACATTTTGTATTATATACTCTGATGATGGAGTGAAATCAAGAATTATTTTGTTGAAAAGAATGTTAGCGTAATTGCACCTAGTATTACGAATGTATGTATTATTGTTTGAACCATGTTCCAGGTTATGAGATAGAGGTGAAGACATCTGATAAGAAAGAAGGGGGTACAATACATAATGGCTGGATTATACTGGAAGGGAAGAAGCGGACTTCTAAAATTTTCAGACTAGAAAATAGTGCCACAAATAAAATATTACGCAAGTAAGTCTTTGGAGTATAATCAGAAAAAAATATTTTTCCTCATAAGTTAGAACATTAGCTAACTTAATTAAACCAGTTGTGGAACTGACTTTAACATCATGGCTATTTCTTAGTTTCACCTTAACCTAAAACATTTTGTTCAAGTTCTACAAGTCTTTTGTGAGGTAGCTGTATAAAGCTGCTTTTTAGTTTGAACTGAAGACTTTGTGAGTTACGTCTTAGAGCAAAGTTTGTAGGAAATTGATTCTTGGTAATATTTAGTCAGTCATCACCACTATTGCATGTTATTACAAGCAAATACAGTTAAAAGATACTCATATATTTATGGAACTTCACTGTCTTTTATCTATATTTATATCAATTTTTTTCATTTAAAAATCTCATTTCATTTCCAGGGGTAATGTTGATCACTTCACATTCCCATCTGCCCCACTGGGAGAGTTAGAGAGATGCATTGTGGGAGCATTTGAACGTGAAGATCGTCCTCTAGGTGATGCTGAAGGCAGAGAAGCAGAATGGCATTGCTTTGAGATCAGTGTAACTGATGCTGCAAAAGGCAAAAAGTAAGATCATGTTACATAATGTGATAGGAATTTTTGTTTGTCAAGTTGTCATGTTTCTGTGAACACATTAATTGTGACATTAGCTTTAGTTATATAAATATTGTTAAGGGATAAGGAAAGAGTGCTGTTCACTGCTCTCCCCTTTTTAAAACAAGCAGTAAGCTAGATATTAGTTTTTAAAAAATGATATTTCAGATTTAGCTGTTTTAGTTAAGAAGAGTACATGTACAGTTTAACTTCATCCTTAAAGCAAGTTCACAGAGATTTTACTAATTAAGTATTGAAGTATTGCAGTGTGACTGGTTACAATGTATCATCTTTTCAATACAAAGCAGGAAAGTTAATGGCTTCTTTATATCTCATATTACTGGAACACAGATTTCCTTGTTAACACTAAAATAAGTGCAAGTTCTTTATGTTTAGGTATATATTCCCATGTAAAGAATGGATACAAATCAAGGAGAGGATAAATAAGAGATATGGCAAGTCTCTTGATGTGAAGAAAGTCGAAGAAAGTCAGACCTCTATAGTTAGAAGTAAGTCAATAGTTGCAATAAAAAATTGATGTGAAATAAATAAAGTACAGTTGAAACTCAATATCTCCAACTATCCTGTCTCAAACTTCCAGCTATCTTGAAGACATTTACAAGTCCTGTCCTGAAAACATGTGAACAAAATATCATTTTAAGTCAAATTTCGGTTATCTCAAAGTAAAATACTCGATCCCTTGGAATTCGAGATTCAACTGTATTAAAATTCAAATAAAATTTTCAAGGTTTTGTATTATATAAATGATAATTTTATTAGTGTTTGCTTGTGGTCCTGATTAGGTGATAATAAATTTGGTGTAAATTGTCAGGCTTGTTATATTATAACACGGTTTGGAGCACTTTATTTGTCGTCAGTTTTATACAGACAAAAAATTCAAACTAAAAATGAATACCATATTTTTCAGCACTGGCAAGTATCAAGTATGAGATAATAGTGTACACAGGTGACAAGTTTGGTGCAGGTACAAATGCCAACGTTTATGTAACATTGTATGGTGAGCACGGAGATACAGGAAAACGTGCCCTCACACAGTCCATGAGAGATCTGTTTGAACGCAAACAAGTGGACAAGTTCACTATAGAAGCCGTTGATCTAGGTAAAAAAAGTTAATTACTACTATGTCTTCGTACTTTAGTCTTTATACTTTTTTATTGAATATCGGTACCTAATTTTGCATGGAATAGGTTGTTTGTTGTTTAAAGATGAACTAACCTCATCTTTCACTGACATATTTTATCATTAGATAACGATTTAAATCTGACAAATCCTCATCAAATATATTTAACTTTACTAAATATAGAAATTGTAAATGTAGAGATGTAACCACAGTTACAAGTCGCATCTAGTAACAGCAATGCTAAAAAACGTCCAGACTTTCTAAGTGGCATAACATCCATATTGTGTTTACCTACACATCTTTTAGTTTGTTGTACATTAAACCTTACAATACAGTACTGTTTATACCCACTAACATGTTAATGTGTCTACATATATACTGCATGGTAATTTTATATTACTTATTTAATAGTAATGCAGTTAATGCATCAAATGTTAGACTTGTCAGTTCTGTGCTTAAATTTCTGTTGAACGTTTTTGTCTGAAGGGCTTATTAGTCCAGTCAGCGTCGTATTTTACAAAGTTAACACAAAATTAATTGCTTTCAGGAAAATTGACCAAGATACATGTGGAACATGACAATAGTGGATGGAGACCAAAATGGTACTTGGATCGTATTGAGGTGTTAAATACAGTCAATAATGACTTGACAGTTTTCCCATGTGAACAATGGCTGGATAAAGATGGCGGGGACTGCCAGATTGAGCGAGATCTCTATCCAAAAGACTAAACTCTGGCTCGATGGCTGTGCTATATAGACTGGATCACAGAAATTTTAATCATCTCCATTTTTTCTTGTGCAACACTTTACACATATTATAGAGAACACCAGTAACTAAATCAAGATAAACAGATTTTCTATGACACCTAACAGATACATTTTGTTGTACATAGTTTTTTTTGTAAATATTGTAGCATATTTGTGTTTATAAGTGCTGGTAAATAGACAGTTTCATAAAAATCTTGTCAAAACCATGAGGAGATACACTTTTAATTTTATATTTAATGTCCTAGTTTTTTTTATCTATTTACAGTTTACATATTTGTATAATTATGAAATGCATTTTGCTGAGCTTTTATCATTTTATTCTATGTGATGTTTTTCTCCCACCAACTGGACCATTGGCAGCTTTTATTGTCTTCTATTAAAGCTATAATTATTTGCAAAATGACTTTTTAGTTCTACCCTTTTTAAAATTTTCTCACTTAACACTATGTTGGATGTAGTCAGAACCTGTAAATGTATATAAACGTTAAGTAGGTACCAGGTTTAACTTTTAACCCTTATCATGCTGGACACGATTGATTCTGCCTTTGCGACCAGTGCAGATCATGATCAGCCTGCACATCCATGCAGTCTGATCAAGATCTGCACTGTTCACTATTCAATCGGTACGTTTTTGGTAATCACCCCTTTTAACAGTTAATGGTACTGTCCAAATTGAAAGCTGGACAAGTTCATTATAGAAATGGAGCAGGGTAAGGGGTTGCTGTTGAAGATCATCTTCAAGTTAAATATGTCCAATCATTCTGCTAACCTGTGAATGAAAACAAGGTTTGTTGAGTAAGTAGTACCCACATTATTTAATCCTGCATTTCCAATAACTATACATGTGCTCACATTGATATTGCCTTATCATTTTAACATTGTTTATGCTCATATGTTTTTCTTTTTGGAAACTTGTGATATTGTCAGAATTCAGTGAACTCTGATAAAGGAAATATGTTAACATGATTTTGACACATAGGAAAGATAAACCAACAAAAGAATAAGATAAAGGTTCTATATTTTGTGTGAACAATTATTTCGTAAATCTCTATCTACATTGTAGCTCCGAGTTTCCCTGAATACAGAATAGTTGCCTGCTAATAGTTTGAAGTTAGGGTCGCTGATTTTACTTAATAATAAGGTTTTCAGATACGGTGCCAAATTCAAATTGTTTGCCATAACTTCAACATGATTTTCTTACATTGGCAGCAGAAATTGACATTGTTTCTTTGTTTTGTTTATTATAGATGGTCAAACTAGCTGTGATATTTGTATAGATGTACATTCATGTATTTTATTTATTTAACTCATTTTATAAATAAAAAAACTATCATTATATTCTTTTTTAAACAGTTCATCCCTATCACCTTAATAACTTACTTCTAATTGTATTTTGTATTTATGTCATTTACAGTTACACTATTTGTACATAATGTAATTATTTTTTTGTGAACTCGTGTATAGTCTCGTATGAAGTCCAATAAAACTGTATTTTAGGCAGATTTGCTGGAATTATTTTAACACAGAACCTTCTTACGGACAGATTTATACATAATGTATTTTATCAAATGTTCGATACATTCCTACATATATGGCCAACTTCTACATTTGTACCGACATGCATGTTAATACCTGTAGTCTAGTCTTTTATACTTACATTCCATTGTATCGTTGTATACATACACATCTGTGATAGACAATATAATCCCACCAGACAACCATTCTTATAGTTAATGAAATATGTTAACTGGTCAAATGACACAAACTTTATTTTTTTGTAATGACAGAAATATTGTAGATATGGTGTTGAACTTCTTGAAGAAGAAACAGCAGAGGAGGGTGGAGTGGGGGGTATTTCTTTCACTGAATATTGGGTTTCTTTTAGCCGTGATGGAACTATCCGTAATACACAGAAGAAAGTCTTTTTTCATGAGAGTATAATATAATTTAGGACAATCTAATAAATTGCATGTGTGATAAAAATGAACAATCCCTGTCCAGTTCAGTTTAAACAAGTCTTGTACTGTGCAGATGAAACCAGTTTCTTTTGATGTAAATATTTGTACTTTTTCTTATTTTATTTCAATGTACCCATTATACCAACGGTGTTTGAAACTTGCAGATTTATCTTTCTGAGCGATTAACCACAGAAAATATAATTTCCATAATACAACTCAAGAACACCCCTTTTAACACTATTGTCATTTACAATATGTCAAACATTTTTACAGATATTTACTGTAGATATGTAGGTTCATTAGTTATATTTTGTTCACTTGTTTATATGTCCCATCCATTATTAAAAACAATCATACATTTAAATCTATCATTAATTTCGAATCAACAGTGTATATTTGTGATACAAAATGTATTTGTCCAGTCCCGCGCTGCATTTTGCTGGCTGTACTGTTGTACTTAATTATATTATTTATAAACCATTTTAGTTACACCTGGATTTTAGGGAAAATTGTACTTTGATATTTGTTTCATATTCTTATTCTTGTTAGCAAATTCTGTATCTGTTGAAAAACTAGAAATAAAGTCTTTAAATTCAACTGTTTGATTTGATTTTTACTCCCTAAAGTTGGCTTGTAATTAGCACTAACACTAATAGTTCAGGTCAAGCTTGTGGCAGTGGCAAAATACTGTTTCTTGCATGCCCAACAGAATTTTCCCATGTTTTTGGCGGTACTGGAAAAACTAGTCATATCTTGGTATAAGACGACTCTCATGCTGTAATACATGAATATGTGCATAAATCCCTATGCTACTGTAACAAAACAGTGCTTAAATGAAAAGCTTTTATTTTATTTCTTCTATGTGAAGAATGCTGTAAGCAAGAAAAAGAATAATCTGCCACTGGTAGAACATGCAAATGGAATACCCGTCTCTCGGGGTGACTGATTTTGTGGCAACTTGCCAGAGATTCGTTACCCTCATGCCAGATATTTCAATCCGCACATTCAGCCAGTGAAAAAATCTTATGAAGTATGCCAATTAACATTATCAAGACATTTGGTACACATCTGGCTAGAACCAACAACCTGTCAGTTGGATTCTTCATGTGGTATAATATGACTTTATCACAGTACTATGGATGGATCAAAAACTGTCAATCATTAATGTTTACATAAAACAGTCGAATACGATTGACCTAGTTTACACAATAGACCACGTGCATTTTGTTTGAGATACCGCTTGTGAGCACTTGACCTTGGTATGAATAGAATAACAATACAGATGAAATTAGATGAAATTTATTGACAAAAACTGGAACTGTCCGTTACATCATGGAGCCTAATTTGGAATACAACAAAAGCAATGAGAGGTATTTATCAAGAAAATCTTAGTTATCTTGTAAATACCATGTAGTCTCTATACTTCAATACAGTGTTGCACCTGGATCTCGTACTCAACCCTTGATTCAAGGAGACACAAAATAGACATTGTAAACCTTTGACGTACAAGTGAGACCAAGCCTAGTGTTGAGAGCACAGCAGAGCATCTTGGTAAGGGAGAATTTGTGATACTGGCAAGTAATGTCAATATCCCTCTATATACGAGTTGACTGAACATGAAGAAGACATTGTATTATACCAGATTTGTATAGAAAAGGCGCTACAAATAAAGGGGAGCCACACAGGGTGCAATTCATCCTCTACTTGTACTGGTACAGAGCAACCCGACGGGGCCCCAGAACAGGGTGATGTCCTTTAGATACAGACTTTTATGACTAACTTAGCCAAGCTCTTGGTATGCAATACCAATAACGGTACATGTGAAGCAGACCGACCCCCCCCCATCATCAGTACAGGGAACTATTGTACCCAGTTAATATCAAAATCCCTTTATGTTTAGCAGTTACCAATACCAGGTAAATCTTTAACTTCCGGTTTAACAACGACAATTTAGGTATGGGCTTTGGTTTTAAACACATCTCTTAATGGATGGCAAATTAAGGACCAGGCGCAAAACAGATCCGATGAAACTTTGAAAATGTGGCCTTGGTGCGAGCAAGGTATTTGTAAGATTTTGACCTTGTGACCTAATTATTGACCTCTTGTAAACAAGTTTCATATTTATCCTAGAGATCGTTGAGAAAAGCATTCTGACAAACATTCATTAAGATTGGGTAGAAGATATAGCCTCTAGTGTTAGAGCTACTTATTCTTTTCTCTCTCAAAAATAGGTGATTGGTACTATGAAAATGACCAGTGGTACAAACTGATTGATGTATGAATTCTGAAAGATATCCTAATAAATTACTAATAGTGTCCAACAGTGTTGACCAGAACAGAGTAAACCATTGTAATACTTTTGAAATAATGGCAAAAACCAACATTCTTCTTTCACTCACTGCATCATTTTTCAGAGCTGTGCGAAACTATCAAATGAACATGGTGAAAAAGTTCACCTAAACTGTAGGAAAGAGGCTTTAACAACATTTTTCTGCTTTGACCTAGTGATCTGGTATTTTACCCAATTATGTTTTCCAAAGTTCACTAGATTTCAAAGACATTATGACAATCTTTTACGAAAATAAAGTAGACAAGAGCACCACCAGTGGGTGCCATCGCTTGTCTGTAAATGCTGGATAATATGCCTACATGCCCATCTAATGATGATAAACAAGTGTGCATAGTTTCAAAGCTAGTGTTCTTACAGTATTCAATTAAACAAACATTTTAATCAAGAAATTCAAGTACAAGAAGGGCCATAATTCTGAAAAAAATGCATGTTAAGGGTTACGGTTCTTGGTCTACCTATTCATTTAATGATGATAAACAAGTGTGCAAAGTTTCAAGGCTGTACTAATCCCCAATGATAAAGCGATTCCCGCCGAATTTATTTATTTGGTTTTATAGGTTAGATTCCAGCCGAAACGAGAGGACGAGTCCATTTTATGATAACTGATAAAATAACAATTCATAATGCTTGCTTATTACTTGACAAGTAAATATTGTATCATGTTCATTATTCACTTAAGTGCATGCATTTAATTAATATCATCTTTGATATGTTGCTAAAACTTTCTCATCTGCCATATTGGCTCAAGATATTTCTCTGTCGTGTTGTCACAGAGCACATGAAGGAATCTAAAATTTTTATGCAAAAAAGAAATAAAAAGTAAATGTCGATGCTGACAAAAGATCTGTTTAACATAGACAGTATGCTTTAACTTGAAATTGGTACTAATCTAGAAATATTTAGATTTTAACACGTTAGAAAAATATTGAACTTCCCATGCTCCGTTTTAATCTATTCATAGTCGTGTTTGTCAACATCAAGTTATCTTTGGGGCATACAAAATGTAGTAGCTCTTAGTTTTTGGGAAAAATGAACCTAAAAAAATTTAACCAAGAAAATCAAGTTTTCTTAGTAAAAAAGGGTCATGATTATGACAAAATGCTTATCAGAGTTATGGTTCTTGGCCTACGTAGTCAACTAATGTGTGTGTGAGTAATGATGATAAACAAGTATGCAAAGTTTGTTATAGTTCTTAAGAAAAGGTGGACCTAAACAAAAATTTAAATAATAATCAAGTGATGACAAAATCTTTTCAAAATCAGACAAGCTAAAAAATTTGGCCTCTACAGTGTGAACAAAGTTTGCTAACTAAATTGGCCCAGTTTCAAATGTGTCAAAGACTTTATTGAGGCAAACATTCTGACAAAATTGTGACCTTTAAGTGTCACCCACTCCTGTCACTGTACCTCCACTCAGGCCATAACCAGAATTTCAGTACTTTTGATACCTGGGAAGTAGTTTGAATCCAATACATGAACTGATAAAGATATTACCTTTCACCAAGAACTAACGATGTAGACGCCTGGGTAGAACAGCTCTCGCTATCTTTGAAGCCCCGACCCCATTTTGACAGATCAGGGGCTATTTTATGAATTTCTCCTCAGAGGGCATCTGATGATGCTGAAGACATTGAATTTATTTAATTTTCTTGGGATTAATGTTGCACCAACCCAAGCATAGATCATTTGGCTACTTTCCTCATTTGATGGTGGAGGAAGATCGCAGGTGCCGGCCCCTCCATGCATTATTTCATCACAAGTGAGCACCTGGGTAGAACCACTCACCTTCCTTAAGCCAGCTGAATGGCTTCTTTACATGGATAATTCAATGCTCGGAGCAAGGCTTGGACCAACATATTGAGGAGCAGGTGATTCTACGTCAGCAACCTTAACCACTCTACAACGGAGGCCCCTGAAGACATCAAAATTTGTCAAGAAGCAGCCTTAAATCTTTCACCTGTGTGGATTTGACCTTTGAACTCGGTCTGGGTCTTGCACAAAACCATCATGAGTAAAAATAAAATCATTCCATGGATAACATGAGCCAGGAAGCAATGTGACCTTGACCTTTGAGGAACTGGTTTGGTTATGTACACGACACGTGTAAAATAAAATTAAAATCCTCAATGGATGGCAGTTACATAGAGTGCATAAAACAGACCTTTAATAGAACCAGTCAACCTTTTTTAAGTGTGAATTTTGGCCTTTGAGGTACTGGTCTGGGTCTTTCCCAGGATTCAATCTTGATGTGACAAACATTTGTCAGAAGTATTTTGAAATTCAGTCATTGTCTTGGCAAGTAGTGAACAACAAAATTAAGATTGATGTAAAAGTGATATCAGGTCATTCATGAAGGCTGTCCGAGGACTGGTATGGGACTAGCAATAGTTCACACCGAGCATGTTGCTATGGGAAAAAACAAAAACTGTCTGTTGACAGTGCGCTTGACTATTTGAAGAATTGAAAGTATGGGCTCAAAATATTACCAGAGATTTTCCGACAAAAGAAAAGTAGATAAGACAATGTACCTGTATTTGTTGGGATAAGTCCTGCACTATATGGCAATGTGTGACCATGATAATAAGCAAGTGTTCAAAGTTTCAAAGTCATATGTCTAACAGTTTAGACAAAATATAAAATGGTTACCTAACTTTAATTTGACTTTTGAGCTACGGACCTGGGTCTTGCGCGGGACACGTCGTCTTACTGTGGTACACATTCATGCCCAATAATTTTAAAATCCATGCATGAATGACAAAGATATGAACTGGACATGCCCATCATGAAATATGACCTTTAACGTCTAAGTGTGACCTTGACCTTTGAGCTACGGACCTGGGTCTTGCGCGCAACACGTCGTCTTACTGTGGTACACATTCACGCCAAGTTATTTGAAAATCCATCCATGGATGACAAAGATATGGACCGGACACGCCCATCAATGCACTATCATGAAAAATGACCTTTAACGTCTGTAATATTGACCTTTGCGCTACGGACCTGGGTCTTGCGTGCGACACGTTGTCTTACTGTGGTACACATTCATGCAAAGTTATTTGAAAATCCATCCACGGATGACAAAGATATAGACCAGACACGAAAATTGCGGACAGACCGACAGACAGTTCAAAAACTATATGCCTCCCTTCAGGGGCATAGAAAGGTCCATAACTGAGGTAAAGTCCTTGTCCTAGTTATGTAGTCTTGCCTATATATGTAGACCATGATGGTAAACAAGAGGCCAGTTTCAAAGCCATATGACAAACAGGTTAGGCAAAATATGGACTGGTATGAAAAATTTAACCAAAAAGGGCCATAAATCAGCCAAAATAGTTGACAGAGTTATGACTCTTGCCTACAGATGGAGATCATGAGGATGTGTTCAGTTTCAAAGACACATGTCAAATAGTTTTAACAAAACGTAGACTTGTATGAAAACTGAGCCAATTTCCAAGTCCAACAAGAGCTGTCTCCGTAGGATGACACATGCCCCCGATGGCACTTTGAATGAATAGTTATGGCTGATGTTAGAGTTTAGGACCTTTGACCTACGGAGTTGGGTCTTGC
Organism: Mercenaria mercenaria; assembly: GCF_021730395.1. Lineage (NCBI taxonomy): Eukaryota > Metazoa > Mollusca > Bivalvia > Venerida > Veneridae > Mercenaria > Mercenaria mercenaria. The sequence goes on along the minus strand of NC_069377.1, from coordinate 67,479,026 downwards.
GCGCGACACATCGTCTTACTGTGTCACACATTCATGCATAGTTATTTTAAAATCCATGCATGAATGACAAAGATATGAACCGGACATGCCCATCAATGCACTATCATGAAAAATGATCTTTAACGTCTAAGTGTGACCTTGACCTTTGAGCTACTGACCTGGGTCTTGCGCGGGACACGTCGTCTTACTGTGGTACACATTCATGCCAAGTTATTTGAAAATCCATCCATCGATGACAAAGATATGGACCGGACACGCCCATCAATGCACTATCCTTTAACATCTAAGTGTGATCTTGACCTTTGAGCTACGGACCTGGGTCTTGCGCACTGCACGTCATCTTACTGTGGTACATATTCATGCCAAGTTATTTGAAAATCCATCCATCGATGACAAAGATATGGACCTGACACGCCCATCAATGCACTATCCTTTAATGTCTAAGTGTGACCTTGACCTTTGAGCTACGGACCTGGGTCTTGCGCACTGCACGTCGTCTTACTGTGGTACACATTCATGCCAAGTTATTTGAAAATCCATCCATCGATGACAAAGATATGGACCGGACACGCCCATCAATGCACTATCCTTTAACGTCTAAGTGTGACCTTGACCTTTGAGCTACGGACCTAGGTCTTGCGCACTGCACGTCGTCTTACTGTGGTACACATTCATGCCAAGTTATTTGAAAATCCATCCATCGATGACAAAGATATGGACCGAACACGCCCATCAATGCACTATCCGTTAACGTCTAAGTGTGACCTTGACCTTTGAGCTACGGACCTGGGTCTTGCGCACTGCACGTCGTCTTACTGTGGTACACATTCATGCCAAGTTATTTGAAAATCCATCCATCGATGACAAAGATATGGACCGGACACGAAAATTGCGGACAGACCGACAGACGGTTCAAAAACTATATGCCTCCCTTCGGGGGCATAAAAAGGGCTATAATTCAGTCAATATAGTTGACAGAATTATGTACTCTTGCCTACATGTAGACATTGTTATAATAAACAAGTGATAAAAGTTTCAAAGCCATATGTCAAACAATTTACACAAAATATGAACTGGTTCGGAAAACTTAAAGATTTTTAAGTTAAAAGGGGCCATAATTCAGCCAAAATCCTTGACAGTTATGTACTCTTGCCTAAAACTGGACAAGGTGTTTGTTCACAAGTGCTGAAAGTTTCAAAGCTTTATCTCAAAAGGTTTTGTCAAAATGTGGACTCCGACTGGTATGAAAAACTTAACCAAGGTGTGATGCCGACACCATGGTGAATCAGCTAGGAAGGGCCATAAATCAGCCAAAATATTTGACAGAGTTATGTACTCTTGCCTACAGATAGAAATCATGATTATAAACAAGTGTTCAAAGTTTCAAAGCCATATGTCAAACAGTTTACATAAAATACGAACTGGTATGAAAAACTTAACCAAGATAAAAGTTAGAATGGGGCCATAATTCAGATGAAATCCTTCATGTACTCTTGCCTAGAACTGGACATGGTGATTGTACACAAGTGTTTCAAAACTTCATCTCAAAATGTCGACTTAACCAAGACTTAAAACCAAAACTTAACCAAGGTGCGACAGTAACGCCAATGCCGTGGCGAGCAGGATAGCTCTACTTATTCTTCCAATAGTCAAGCTAAAAAACAGACAGCTTGGGATTTTTTTTCATTTATTTTCTCTTATTTTTACACAGCATTTAGAATTTCTTAAATCCTTTCTTAGATCCTGCTGCTTTTGAGACCTTGAGAACGTTGAATCTGACAGTCTTACTGAGTGGTCTGCATTCTCCAACTGTTACTACATCTCCAAGAAGAACATCCCTGTAATAAGGAAAAGAAACACTCAAATTCCAACCTTGCATTTAGTTTAAATGTTATATTATGTATGATTATTAACTGGAGCTAATTTTCCAGAATTTTAGTTTCTTTTATTCCAACTGAAACTTAATTTAAATGAACAAGAAAATTCTCATCTTTTTCTTGTTGCTATAATTTGAAATGCAAGAACTGTAATCAATGGCAGAACATGTGACATAATTCCTTCACATCTGAATTCCAAACAATGATTTTATTGAAAGACAAAACCACTGTTTGGGATATACACCATCTTATCACAACTTTTCAGTACAAATTATTCAGATTTCTAAGTCACATCAGTATAGCGCCTAACAGCAATTTCACCAGATAATGTCTGAAGACCATCGTGAGAAAACATCATCTGTGACTTTAACGAACAACCTAGTAACATTAAATTGTATTAAATTCTTAACTTTATCATGACATCACAGTACATTAAGGGTTTTAACTGACCAATCAGAGAGCTGCATTTTCGAGTACCTGCCAGTTTCCACTTGGGTATAACAAAGTATATTTACAATGAACATATAATAGTGACTTTAGAAATAAATATCACATTATTTTAGAAATCAAATTAAGATTTTTCACTGCACATGCCCCAGATGATGCCACAAATAACAACAGGACCATGATGGTCCTGAATCGCTCACCTCTTCCCACATGACCCAGTTTTGAGTATGATGTCGTTTTTTTCTATTATTTGACATAGTGACCTAGTTTTTCAGCTCATGTGACCCAGTTTTGAACTTGACCTAGATATTATCAAGATAAAAATTCTAACCAATTTTCATGAAGATCCATTGAAAAATATGGTCTCTACAGAGGTCACAAGGTTTTTCTATTATTTGACCTATTGACCTAGTTTTCGAAGGTACGTGACCCTGTTTTGAATTTTACCTTGATATCATCAAGGTGAACATTCTCACTAATTTTCATGAAGATCTCATGAAAAATATGGCCTCTAGAGAGGTCACAAGGTTTTTCTATTTTTATACCTACTGGCCTAGTTTTTGACCGCATGTGACCCAGTTTCGAAACTGACCTAGATATCATCAAGGTGAACATTCAGATCAATTTTCATGAAGATCCATTGAAAAATATGGCCTCTAGAGAGGTCAAAAGATTTTAATAATTTTAGACCTACTGACCTAGTTTTTGACCGCAGTTGACCGAGTTTCAAACTTGACCTAGATATCATCAAGATGAACATTCAGACCAACTTTCATACAGATCCCATGAAAAGTATGGCCTCTAGAGAGGTCACAAGGTTTTTTCATTATTTGACCTAATGACCTAGTTTTGTAAGGCACGTGACCCAGTTTCAAACTTGACCTAGATATCATCAAGGTGAACATTCTGACCAATTTTTATGGAGATCCATTCACAAGTATGGCCTCTAGAGAGGTCACAAGGTTTTTCTATTTTTAGACCTACTGACCTAGTTTTTGACCGCACATGACTCTGTTTTGAACCTGACCTAGATATCATCAAGATGAACATTCGGACCAATTTTCATACAGATCCCATGAAAAATATGGCCTTTAGAGAGGTCACAAGGTTTTTCCATTATTTGACCTACTGACCTAGTTTTTGATGGCACGTGACCCACTTTCGAACTTGGCCTAGATATCATCAAGACGAACATTCAGACCAACTTTCATACAGATCCTATGAAAAATATGGCCTCTAGAGAGGTCACAAGGTTTTTTATTATTTGACCTACTGACCTAGTTTTTGAAGGCACGTGACCCACTTTCAAACTTGACCTAGATATTATCAAGGTGAACATTCTGACCAATTTACATGAAGATCTCATGAAATATATGGCCTCTAGAGAGGTCACAAAGTTTTTCTATTTTTAGACCTACTGACCTAGTTTTTGATGGCACATGACCCAGTTTCGAACTTGACCTAGATATCATCAAGGTTAATGTTCTGACCAATTTTCATGAAGATCTTGTGAAATATATGGCCTCTAGAGAGGTCACAAGGTTTTTCTATTTTTAGACCTACTGACCTAGTTTTTAAAGGCACGTGACCTAGTTTCGAACTTGACCTAGATATCATCAAGGTGAACATTCTGATTAATTTTCATGAAGATCTTGTGAAATATATGGCCTCTTGAGAGGTCACAAGGTTTTTCTATTTTTAGACCTACTGACCTAGTTTTTGATGGCACGTGACCCAGTTTCGAACATGACCTAGATATCATCAAGATGAACATTCTGACCAACTTTCATAAAGATCCCATGAAAAATGTGACCTCTAGAGTGGTCACAAGCAAACGTTTACGGACACACGCACGGACACCGCGCGATCACAAAAGCTCACCTTGTCACTTTGTGACAGGTGAGCTAACAAAACTTTGAAGTTTCATTGAAATATTATATTGATTTAATACTTTTTAGTTAAAAGTTTGAGATTTTACACAAGGAGTCTATGATAAAGTCTGAGTAAAATGTAATCAATACCCAAGTGAATTAAGTATCATTCCGCAATGTTTTGGATATGTTAAAATTATAAATACAGAAACAAGGTGTCTCATGACAACAACCCATACCAACACCAATACTTCTTTGTAAAATGATTTTCTTTCAAAATGTGCTTGCCATTAGTTCATTATTTGTCAATAACAGAATAATTTACATTTACGAAATTAAACAAGAAAATATATAAATACTAAAAGATTGGACATACCTGAAACATGGACTGAGATGAACAGACATGTTTTTATGTCTCTTCTCAAACCTCTGGTATTTTTTCACGAAGTGTAGATAATCTCTACGTATAACAATGGTCCTCTGCATCTTCATCTTAGTAACAACACCTGACAAAATGCGGCCTCGGATGCTCACATTGCCAGTGAATGGACATTTCCTATCAATGTATGTACCTTCAGTAGCCTGAAATTTGTATAAAAATATTGTTCTGAACATGACAACAGCACTGAAACAATAACAAACATATTCAGGAAAAATAAGTTCATTCTTCTGCTGAACACTGTATAAGTCCTCAAGATAAAGAGTGGACACTGTCAGTTTTCACTATATTAATTAAAGGGAAATAAGTCCAGAGAGACTTAAAGGATCCAGATGGTTATGAAACTTTTCCGTGATAATTATGCCCATAAATACGAAAAGGTTTTGTTAACACTGAATTTGAAAACTGCTCAAGTTGGAAAGCAGCCAACTGCCGCCCGAGGTGAACCCGTACATACCGTATGAGGATATTGTGTTCTGACTCTTCGCTTCAAACTTCTTATGATACTGGATTATAAATAGCACATTTTGCTTTGTAGGGATAAAAAAATATTACTGTAAATCTGAAATAACAAACTGAAGTACTGCATCTAAATGATACTTACATCTCTAGGTGTCTTGAATCCCAGACCAACATTTCTGGTGTAACGTAGATTCTTCTTGCCCTTAGCGGACAACAAAGAAGACTTCTTGTTCAAGAAGACTGTTGGCTGTCTTTGAAATGATCTCTCAGTCTAAAAAAAAGGTAATTGGAAAATCAGTTCAAATAATGGAAAACAAACAATGTTTTCATGAAGTAAAACCTAAACAGACAAAAAACCAGGAAAGTAAAATTGTTGTCAGTTTAATCTAAAGCAGTCGAGACCCTGAGAAAAATTAAATGTTGACTTTAGCTTTACTTGGCTTCAATTTATACAACATGGAGTTTTGAAATTCATGTCTAGAGACAGAGATGTGGAGGATGCAAGCCAACTCTGAAGAATTATGTTCGCGTATTTTTATATTGGCTATCAAGACAAAATTATGGCAGACTAAGAATCCTCAAAGAAGGGTAAATGTATTATCTGCAAATAATTCTTATTTCTTCTCATTGATTTAAGCCTGATCTGGCAATAAAAGCAGAACCAAGCTTTAAAGCCCAGCCGGGAAGTGTGACTTGCCTGTTTATTGCCACAACTAATTAAATATATAAACAAGAGGGCCAAGATCTGACCAAGATTCATGAAGATTGGAGCAAAAATCTGGCATCTCAAGCAAGATTTTTCTTCGATTTGGCCTTGTGACCTAATTTGTCATTTATCTAGATCTAAGACTATATATAATATTTGAAAATTCAAGGGCTTGGTGCTAGTTAATTTGATTTGACTTTTAACAATTTTGCACAAACCCTTAAATTTAATGTTGACTTGTATTTTATAAAATACAATAAAACTAATACAGAAATATTTTCTTACTTTTATTACGGCTTTGATGTCGACTAATTAAATCTTAATCAGGCTTTGATAAGGATTCACACGTAACCCTTACACCTTTTGGCCTAGTCCAAATAATTGTACTCGCGAGATAAATATCGTTATATTTCTATGACTGGTTGATATCCCCTCGAGGTAGACCACATGAAACATCAGAATGTAAAATTTGTCTACCCGAGGTCTCATTTTTTAGACTCGGGGTTCCCACACTTCTTCGTCTATGAAATTTATGGACTTTTCAAGGACCTTGTTGCGATTTTCAAGGACCTCTGTACGACATATCGGGTTGTACGTTCCCATCAATTTTTCTAGATTCAGTGTAAAAATATAAGAACAAAATTTCTACTTAATAAATACAGGCTCTGCAAATTTTCTTTTTTCTTCATTTTGTTTCCTTACTGTCCTCAAGTTTTGTTTCTCAAGGAAACTATGAATCATTTACTTGTCTATCATGTTGTGAAGAATTAATCAACTCCTTCATAATAACTACACCTCTGGTGCCACCTACATTATTTATATAATCTTTGATACACTTCTAGCAATTAAATTATTTTCAGTCAAGTTGATGTTTGATCACTGAAATCAAGCGTGTCACTAATCACGATTTTCACAATTGTTCTCGAAAAATAATCGGAATTTCACAGGGCTTCTTAAAAATCGACACAAAAATGACCGAAAGCCTAAAATTAATGTTTAAAAATTCAGTTTCAATAAAACAGTTTCAGTTTTTAAAATTCAAGCATAGCTACCTATAGATATACTCCCATCAACCACAAAAACATCGGTATTTTCGAAAAAGGAAATTGAAATGACATCCATGTCCGCCATTTTGAATCATGAATTACTTCCCTTAGCAAAATTGGATAATTCCCGGTATTTTCCCGTACCTTTACCGTTATCTCGCCAAATTCCCGGTATTTTCACGGCCGGGAGTCAATTTTTGAAATTCACGGACTTTTCCTGTTTTCCCGGATAGCGTGGGAACCCTGTAGACTACTTTCAGCCCATTGTCTAGTCCAAATAATAGGACATTTTGGGACAGCGTGGTAACTTTTGACTGCCACTGTCCCGTTAGAGGGATGACAACTGTTAAATATCAGATCATAAAATAAATCATCCCAATAATAAATAAGTAAGGTTACCCATCGGACACCGCCTACCCTCGTTGTCTATTGAACAAGTCTGTCAGTTTTTGTTTTCTCACGCAGACAGCAATTATCGCTTACGTCAAACCACAAAACAGGAGGAGCACGACGGTCCTGAATCGCTCACCTGCCCCCCACATGACCCAGTTTTGAACCAAGTATGACGTCGTTTTTTCTATTATTTGACCCAGTTTTGAACTTGACCTAGATATCATTAAGATAAAAATTCTGACCAATTTTCATGAAGATCCATTGAAAAATATGGCCTCTAGAGAGGTCACATGGTTTTTCTATTATCTGACCTAATGACCTAGTTTTTGAAGGCACGTGACCCAGTTTTTAACTTGACCTATATATCATCAAGGTAAACATTCTCACCAATTTTCATTTATATAAAGATCTCATGAAAAGTATGGCCTCTAGAAAGGTCACAAGATTTTTCTATTTTTACATCTACTGACCTAGTTTTTGACCGCATATGACCCAATTTTCGAATTTTATCTAGATATCATCAAGGTGAACATTCAGACCAATTTTCATGAAGATCCATTGAAAAATATGGCCTCTAGAGAGGTCAAAAGGTTTTTCTATTTTTAGACCTACTGACCTAGTTTTTGAACGCAGTTGACCTAGTTTCGAACTTGATCTAGACATATCAAGATGAACATTCAGACCAACTTTCATATAGAGCCAATGAAAAATATGGCCTCTAGAGAGGTCACATGGGTTTTTTTTATTATTTGACCTACTAGGAATAATTTTCTGTACGCGTCAGGTCGCTATTTATACGTGAAAAACGTACATATTTACATGAATGGGAACCCTGATTTATCATACTGACCTGCAGATTTTATCGGACACTTGGTTTTGTGATTTTGATTCATGCAGACCAGATCAAAATTTACTGGACATGTCAGACGACTTTCGCAACCTCTGATTTAAAACAAATCTAGGCCAGGTACTTACTGTAATCGTCAAAGAAATGAAAATCATGTTTCACAGAATTAAAAGGAAATGCCAGGCATTATAAGAAAAATACACATCAGTTATCAGTTTCGTGGCAATGTCTTTAGCATTGTATAAATCTGTTTTACATATGTATTCAGTGCTCCAGCTAGGATTCAAAAAGGGCAGGGTGCTGGAACTGAAAAGGGCACTTCTAGGGGAGTCCGTCTGAGAGCATGCTCCCCCCCCCCCCGCATGGTATTTTGCACACTTTAGGCACGGTATAAGGCATACTTTGTCTTTTGATAGGCTATGTTTGTCATTTCTGTTACACCTATTTAACTAAACATTCTGCTGTTTGTATTTTACTTGGCACTGATTGTCAACTTGTAACATTTCTTTGTAATTGCCTACTGTATAACAATATCTATGTGTTTAGGCCTATTTTACTTGTTACAATTTCAGTACACATCTTCTCCATGTACTTGATATTTATTAATTTATACGTGCAACATAATATATACAGAAAATAAAGTTTAAACTTCCACTTAAATAAATGAAATCAGGCAAAGTTTTTAACTTACAACAGTCTGAAAGCATGTTTAGCACTTGTAATAGAACGTATTCCGGGTATCCAAAATTTTATATCCGGGTATGGTTACACTATTTTCTAAAAGTCCTCTAATGTCCAGTTTAAACAATATTTTTGAAAAATTATTATGATGCAAAGACAGTTTAACAGCATTTTACCGTATCTTACATTAAAGTGTACCCTGTCATAACATCTTAGTAAACTAATTTCAAAGAAATCTTCATGAAAAATTGGCCATTTCACAAAGCAGACGACGACCTACAGGGTTTTTTCTCACCATTTTGGGAACATGACCCATACCCCTGGGATTGGGAATTTTCGCTGCATTTTTGCCAAATTGGGAAAAAGTACAAATTTCAATATCCATTCTTGTTAAAGCCAAAATGAACACAATTACTGATTTTTATGTTTAATTAAATGTAAGTCAGTGTGATAAGATTTACAGATCAATTTCATAGACTTTCATATTCTTGAAACAGTCAACAAGTCAACCCTGGTAAGTTGTGCTGGTGCAACGTAAATTATCAAGATGTAAAATCGGTCTACCCGAGGTCTCATTATTTAAACTAGTCTAGAAGAAGTTGAATCAATCATTTTTCAACTTTTTTTCCCAGCAATTTTTATCTGCTAACAGAAGTAACCAGGATATTTCACTATGCTACAGAAGGAAATGATTGCATAACATTTCACCATTAAACTTCAATTTCAAAATGAAAATTAAACGCTAGAAAGCCGTCACACATAAAGGATAAAGTATGCTCTAACGTTCGTATCCGAAAAGATGTTATCCGAATTCCGAGTTATAACAGGTGCCCGCGAACGTCGCTGTCCGTTGTTTTTCCAATATAACTCGAAAAATTTGGTAATTTAAACTTAATGCTCTTCCTTTTTATTATCTTAATTCAATGCTAGACAAATATAACCCCTAAATGCAAAATAAATAATATCAAGTAAGCTGAACGAACGTATTTTGTGTAAATTTCAACTCGAAATTTCGAAGTATAGTGACGCTTGCGGCCAGGCACTTTGAACTAAAATTTTGGCCTTATAAAAACATTTTGACAAATTATTTATGAAAACATAACTAGGGCATTGCGTTTGTAATTGATTCATTGTAAACTCGATAAGTTTTTATAACTTTATTGCTAAATTATCGGTTATTTTCATACCGATGTATTTTTTTTCAAATTTCAAGATGGCGGGCGACTTTTCATCGGGAAATTTACAAATCAAGATGCAGGAGTAAAGAAATGTTTGCTGTTTTTCTCGGTAAAACGGGTCGATTTTTCTTGGATTTTTTTGGCTATGAATTGGGAATTTTTCTGCTTCAATTGGGAAAAAAAGATACTATTTTCAATTGGGAACATGACCGAATAACGGCTATAAAATCGGGCAAAAAAAAAACCCTGACCTACTTTCGATTTCAAAAACTTGTAGAACGATAAAATCAAAATATTTTCCTATTTAAATTTGATTGTGATCGATTTTTATTAATTAGATTTAAATGTCTGTTGTCTGGACTTAAGTTTCAGTTGTGTATAAAGGGATATTTACGATTATATTACCGAAAACGAAAGTACACTTTGACAGGTGGCGCGAAAATGGTAATGATTTCAGACTGGTTTGCAAACTGTTTTAACACTAAGGTTCAGTGATTTTAATGCTAGTGGAGCAGTCTAAAATATCATGGTCTGCCTCGGGCACGATTACAGCAGGTAATTGTTTGCTAATTATATCAATGCCACCCGGCGTGTATCACTCGATAAAAAGGGGACAATAAAGCAGTGTATTATAATCACTGAGGCAAAAAAGGGAAGTTTGGCTAAAAAGGAAATGAATGGTTGTAAAACGGGCAGGGTGCCTGGCCGGGCAGCAGGGCGGAACGAATTTCGAAACGGGCGATGCGCCCTGCTGTAAATAGCTAGCTGGAGCACTGGTATTTCTACGAGCGGAATCACGAAAGCAGTGCTCAGCCATTTTAAAGTTATATTTGGTAGCAGAAACTTCGGAAGAAAAGATTGACGGGATAGCCACGATAATTTCCAAGAATTTTTAAATCATGGTCGTAGATTAATTTTGGCAAATTCCACTGAAAAACTGCCATAAATAAGCAGGTCATTGGTAAAAATTAACTCTACATCTACTGTGTACTGCCCAACAATCAATTCTGATTATAACTGGGAGGCGCTTTGTCTGGGACTCTGCCAATTGAGCAAGTAGGTATTTCAATGACCTTGAACTTACAAATATGGCGGTCGCAGATTGAAAATAGAAAGTGCTGCTCGCTTGAAAACTCATAAATTCACTCGTGAATTTTTCGGCAGGGAAGACATTATCTTTAAAAATAAATTCGACGGTGAAATTTGCTTTTATCTAGTAACATAGAAAGTTGGAAATGATTGTCATAAATACAGCAGCAAACAAAAAGGAATTTCTACAGATGATGGATTACCTTGCAAGTATGCTATTTTTGCAGAAATAAAATCATTATCAACTCACATTTACATGCGAAATTCCTCCAAAACTTTCAATGGTAGAGTGGAAGTTATGAAATCCTTGGGGAGAAGCACTTATTCACTGTGTTACTATCACCACTTCAGGGGAAGTAACTGTCATGGTATAGAACTTGAATAAGTGTGTAGGTGGCCAGGTAGCTCAGTCGGTAGAGCATTGGGACGGTATTCAGAGGCCCCGGGTTCGGGTCCCGGTCTGGCTGCACACTTTCTCCCCATTTTAATATTCAAGTTCTATACCGAGACATAACTAAAACATTGCTATTTTGCATTCTGAAACTTATCCCTTTGATGGAAGTAGTGGTCTCCCTTCTGTTTACATTTTTTAATGTTCTTTCTAGAGCTCAAAAAGGGCAGGGTGCTGTCTAAAAGGGGCAGGGTGCTGCCAAAAAGGGGCATAGTGCCGTTTTAAACTGGAAAGTTACCGCAGCAGTAGTTACATTTCTAGATGTTTATAGTTATGTATTTACATACGATTTTTGTGCACATACTTTTAAATCACAGAGTAAAGTGGTAAAAAGGGTTTAACAATACTTTATATTTTTTGTCAAACCATTCATTGAAGCTTTTTTTTCAAAAAATGTTACCAAGGATGTCAACTTATTCATATGGATAATTATGATATAGTGGAGGGTTTTTATATGTTATATGTGTCTAATAAGCTTGAAGCCAAGATCATGTTACAACATAATAAAAAGGCCAGTTTCAGGTCACATTGTAAACTAATATGTATCAAAATTTATGTCATATTAATTAGGTCTTTCATCAATATTTCATTAACAGAAAAGTGCTATAAAAGTTTGTAAAAAATGTATCCAAAATGTACTACCCGGATACTGGTACACTTTCGGAATGACATGTGAAAGTGGTTTTTGTGAAGTTTACTTGACTCACTAAGGTAAACCAGAGATAATTCCTCAAATTATGATGATACTTATCATAAAAAATAACAGTGATATTCAGCTTTTTTGACGGAATAATTGAAAATTTGCATGTTGTTGTTGTTGTTTGCATATGACATCGGGTGTAATTAGAATCGTGAACGGATATCTTTAACTTATTTTTGCTTTCAAAATTCATTAAAATTTGTGGATTTTCTAGTAAAAATGAAGGTAGGATTAGACTGCAAAGATATATTCTTATTATACTAAACAATGGTTTAATTTAAAGCTTGCATGAAGAAATTTTACAGGGCGCTTTTTACGTGCTCGGTAATCAGCTGGCCGCTTACTGATAATTTATTAATTGGCGCTTTTTTGACAGTACACAAAAAAGTCATAATCAATACTTTATCAATTAATCATAACACCTCACTGATTCTCATTACCTGTGTGCACTCGCCGTGACGTAATTTGCTGATCAAAATATCAGCGAGGCATGTCTACACGATAACGGGTGGGATTTAGCAGAAGATCACAGGCAGGAGGGCACATTATAAGGGCAGCATGGCGGCAATTAAAAAGGGCAGGGCGGGGCGCCCCACAGCGTCGCTCTAGAAATAACACTATTTTTTCTTGCATCAAGAGAAAAAGTAGGAGAAACAATTATACGGAGCAAAATCTTTTTTTGCAATAAATTCAACTTATTTTTTAACATTTTTAGAAAGATATTGCTTTAAGAAATGAAGTAATATTTTGAAAATTAGGATATGTATTTTTTATAAAATCTCATTGAAATAGCTATAGACTAAGGCTACTGGTCAAGTACATCCTACATATCTAAAAAAAATGGTTCAGTAATTACTATACTGAACATTATACAGTTCTTTTTTCGAGCCGATAGTCTACGAATTTCCTTAAGTATATATTTTCTCCCTATTTTTACGAGTTTGTTAAAAATGAACGTCGCGAAATAATATGACAAATACGATTTTACTGACCACCGGATGAGTTCGGCTTTTTGTCAAGTAAGTAACGTCTTGTCTACATATAAACAACTTCAATATTGTGTTTACATACTTTACAAGAACGAACCGAAGCATTAAATGACGGTTTAAATCTTAAATATTTACCTGTTCCGCCATGGCGAGAGATTTTCCGGAAAAGACAGGAAGTGGGTCACATTTTGTTGTCCACGGAGTTTAGACGGGTCTTAATAAAAAGCGAGAAGAAGATTTTAGCGACAAGAAGAAGGTTTATTTTTTATTTTAAATAATTTTTTATCCTTATCTACAAGAATGACTTAAAATAATATGAACTTAGGTGCTACCTAGAAGGCAGTGCCCCTTGAAAATTAAAGGAGTGCTGCTGGAATGATCTGGAATTATGGATCCGTTTTAGGAAGTTTATGTTCTTTAAGATCTATTAAAATTTTCATGCATAAATGATAATTCATGATTTCTGAATGAATGTCTTAGAACGCATTAAGATTAAATATTGACATGCGAAAACTCAACAAATATGCTATAGGAGAGATCGCCGTGACGTCACGCGTTAACATCTGTTTATCTGGTGGTTGGCAAAACAAATGATTTTAACACCGTTTGCGTATTGAATCAGAATTTTTAATTTTTAATAACTTTTTTGCTCATTTATGGATTTTCAAAATTCAAAAAGATTTGAAATACTAACAATCTTCATATTTTTGTAACCAAATATCTTTTTTTCAATGAACAACCGTTTTAAATGACATATAATTTTAAAAGCGGCGTAGTGATTTTCACAACCTTTAGAAAAACAGTGTAAGTTAAGCGTTCATAATTAATCCATTTTATTTCGAAATAACAATTAAAAGTAATCAATAAATTGCTTGTTTTATAACCTTTCCATTGATCAAAAAATTATTTATGTAATTTGTGTTTTAAGAAAGTTTAGACCGTTAGGAAAAACATCACTGTTTACAAAAAACATGGACGGTCGGCTTCTGCCCACCCGATCACTGTCTTATCAGTTCTAAAAATAGAATTTGTATACAAACACGATCTCTCCTATATACGAACTAAAGAAAGTTACAGTTCTTTTTAGAAAGAAGAATGTGTCCAACTTTAAGGCAAAATCCTGCTACGATAGACCTCTGGTATGGGAGAATGAAAGTCATTTACATGTACAAAGCTTGTTTAAAAACCAAAAGACCAGCCATCTTTAAAAGTTAATGATGAGAATTTTTCCCAGAGAAAATCACTTTTTTGCCGAAGTTCTCAAAAACTTCTGTTTTATTTACTGAACTGCGAAGTTAACAGTCTATGACATTTTTATGGTTAATGTTTTAGCACAACTGATATAGAATAGGAATGGTAGTTACTAGTAGGAGCCTTTTTGATGTTTATTGATAATTCATAGTCAGTAGTTTTTTTTCCTAGTAGTAAACTCTGGTCAGTGATTTTTAAGCTTGTGGATGAAATATATGTTAACAGGGAGAAGAGCATTTTGTGCTTTTCACAGTTCAATGCCTGTAAATTTTGATCCAAAAACCTTACTTTAAAAAAAAAGTTTTATCTACTGACTACTGTACAGAAGTACTACATTGGAACCCGACATCACTAACAAAACACTTGTTAAATTTCACATGAATGACATTATTTTTTTACAATACTTTCAAAACCCATAAATAAAAAAAGAAAAAAAACTGAAATAAAAAAGAATTTAAAAAAAAAAAAGACGCTTCTGGTGAGGATCGAACTCCCGACCTTTGGACTTCAACGCGACCTCGCTAACCACTGCACCAATGTGGAAGTATGACGTCATTAATACAAATATAAGTATATACAATAAATTTCAGTTGTGGCAGCGTGACGAAAATCGTTTCACATTGAAAATATTGTATTTTACCTTTCTTTCTTCGTAGAAAATGTATTTAGCACTAAATTCTTATTATCAGGCGCTCATTTACATTTTTATTCAACGTTCAAAGCAGTAAGCGAAACGCTTTTGTCAACCGTAAACAGCAAGCGTCTATTGACGTCTAACTGATTAATTACTATGAGCATTGCGTACTGGAAGAAACCCGAACAACACCGATTCCAAAAACTTACCACGATTTTTCAACTCGATAGTAATTCAATACACAGTTTTATTCATTTTCTTTTTCACACGTCTAACCGTAATGCGACGCTGTCGGCGCCGCTTCGCGGCGCCGGTAGCTCTGCTATTATATAAAAAAAGGTATCAAGTCAAAACGTCCCCTAGTCAAAACACCCTCCCATTTTGGTCAAAACGCGGAAATATAGAAATATTTGAGCGTTCCTAAAGATACTGAATACATCGTGTTTATTTCATGGTTTATTAGGAATAGAAAAATAAACCAGAAACTTAATGGGACACACGTGCGCGTTTTAATCTGGTTAATAGTTCTTTTATAATATTATTAAATGCTCTGATCAATTATGTTATATCATTGTCTTAACGACAGAACTCAACCGTTGTGAAACAGGCAAACATAGTTTGTAGTCAGCGGTAAACGAAATAACATTGTCAGAAATCTAGTGTCGTGTATTTGGTTACCATCAGGCGCTGAATCAACCTCCGCGCTTTTACTGTACCGATAAGGGGAAGTAACAATGTGTTGGAGTTTGGCGCTGAATTTTAGATTAATGATGATATAAGCGTCACATACGATGGCATTTATTTGTTAATTATGAAATGGCCGACGTGTGTCATTACATTTTATTCTCAATTCTAACACGATCTGCAGCAATTGCTATATAAACATATAGCGAAATCGCCTATACATAAATCTACGATAAAATATGGTTGGCTGTTACATTTCACCCCCTATGATTGTGGCATAAGAGATTCTGTTTCAGTTCCATTACATACAAATTATTTCAGGGCCAAACGGTTGAAAACATCATTTGAAAAACATTAATATGATAAAAAGTCATACTGACTTATGTGTAGGACCGTACAACACGTTTCAATCTCTACGAGCGGATTCAATTAGCTTAATTGAGATTCAGCGGTGACGTCATAAATGTATGACATAAAGTATGACGTCATAATGATGTGACGTCATATAAAGTTAAGCTCGTAACTTGTAACACAGGGTCAACTCGCCTAATTTGATGATTCTGTTCATAATAAGTTTGCGAGCTGTTAGATTACTAAATTATAAATACTTCTCAACATTCTGATAAAAAGAAACAAATATCTATACGTTCCATTGGCTATGCAACTCTTTCTAACCGTAGGGGGTAAATTGTAACAGCATATGACCCGAATGACGTATTGCGCTGAAATGTAGTACTGTAAAATGCGAATTATTTGCGTTGTTAGAATCGAAATAATAAATATGTTCGAATAATTTTATCAATTAATAAAACATGGGCAGTCGTTTGGATGCGAATGATTAAATCACTCGTGCTACGCACTCGTGATTTAATTATTACGCATCCAAACTCCTGCCCATATTTTATCGGAACAGATTTATTATTTCTTAAATCAATGGCATGTTGTAAAGTTTTGAAGTTGTACTGCGTTTATTCAATATCATCAAATTTTGACAAATATCAATGGCAAGTATAATGATATTTAGTCAAAACATCTAGAAGGACACACCAGTAAATAGTATTCACTATATAATCTATTTAATAAAACTGACTTTTTTTAAGAGCTACCAAACATTTTTTTATATAAACATCAACATGCTTTTCGTAAACATCACAGTTGTGAAACTCAACTTGTCACGGTGATAAATGACTGGGCTACTTCAATAAACAATTCTCAACAAATCGTTATATTTACACTTGATTTCGAAAAGGCTTTTGACACCGTACCCCACGAACTGTTAAAATTAAAATTATATAAATACGGAATCCCAACGAACATTTTACATTGGATAGATGCAGTCTTAGTTAACAGAAACCAATGAGTTATAGTCAACAGTTCCAGCTCATGATCTTCAACCGTACACTCAGGAGTACCTCAAGGAACGGTGTTAGGACCAATTTTAACTTTAGTCCATATTAATGATATATCAAATGACATATCTTCAAATATAAGAACAGAACAGAACTTGTGCGCAGGCAGTATAAGGAACATATAAATACCAAGTATAATGTGTTTGAACAGTTTCCCCCGGAAGTGGTTGCAAAACGATGGAGGCTACTTCCAAAGATGAAAGAAGCACGGAGACAAGACAAGAAGGCGTGGATCGCGTATGATACGCTCTACATCGACGGTGTAGCCGTGAAGGAATAGGGACACGTTGAGGGTGAGCTATCTGTGCTTTCTTGGAATGTACAGGGACTTTCTGCTTATAAACAGCAGTGTGCCAATTTTGTAAATATTATTTCATTCCATGATATTTGTTTTCTCTTTGAAACCTGGTCTTGTTCTAAAAGTAATATTAACCTAAGTGGTTACATTTCACATAATATATAAAGAAAGTTTCAGCATAGAAATGCTCGAAGAAATAGCGGTGGTGTTTTAATTTGTTATAAAGAACATTTAAAAGATGGTATAACAATTGTTAAAAATGATTTTGACACTATTATTTGGCTTAAGTTAGACAAAAATTTCTTTCGTATTGAAAATGATATATACCTGTGTGGTGCTTATATATGGGCTGAGGATTCCCCCGCATACAATACTTTCAATTTTGATCTATTTGATTTGTTGGAAACTGATATATCTACTTTTGAAGAACTTGGGAAAGTACTTGTTTTTGGTGATTTAAATAATCGTGTTGGCAATAAGCGCGATTTTATAACGCATGATAATTTCAATTCTTTAACTGATGATGTACATTATGAGCCAGATATTTCCTCTGTCAGGGCCTCAGTAGACACTAGATTAAATAATCGTGGTATTAAATTACTAGATATTACTAGATATTTGCAAATCTACATGTTTACGTATTGTGAATGGTCGAGTAGGTAATACTGATAAATACACTTATTTTTCCCATAACGGATCATCGGTTATTGACTACCTATTAACGCATGAGCGCAGTTTTTCATTGTTAAGGTTTAGGAGTATATCACCAAAACACAGAAATATTTTATAAACGAATAACATCGTTACCAATATTTTACTTAACCATTACATGTTCTGCCGTACTGTCCCGTACTGAAAATATTCTGGAAAAGTTGTCCCCCTTTGAAAATGAATGCCATTTGTAAAGAAATAAAAATAAACAATTGCTGAAAACTGTGTTCCACTTAATTATGTAAAATTTCAACACTCGCATGCGATTGCAAATGAATCAAAACTAACATGTGTAACAATTCTTTGAAAATGGTGAGTTTTTGAAGGCGTTTGACTGCCCGGAAGCGGGTCCCATTTAGGAAGTCTTTTTTTCGGAATTCAATGTTTATTTTAATATACTGACACTTGTTGTGTTGTTTTTGTAATGATAGCGTGTATATTACTTATATTACTCTACAAAACAAGTGTCAGTATACTGATATAACCATTGAATTCCGAAAAAAGAATTGTTTAAACAGGCCCCACTTCCAGACAGTCAAGCGCTTTTAAAAACTCACCATTTTCAAGGAACTGTTACACATGTTTGTTTTGATGCATTTGTAATAGCGTGCGAGTGTTGAAATTTCACATAACTAGGTGGAACACAGTTTTCAGCGATTGTTTATTTTTATTTCTTTACAAATGGCATTCATTTTCAAAGGGGGACAACTTTTTCAGAATATTTTCAGTACGGGACAGTACGGCAGAACATGTAATGGTCAGGTAAAATATTGGTAACGATGTTATTCGTTTATAAAATATTTCTGTGTTTTGGTGACATACTCCTAAACCTTAAAATATTTTACAATCGGGTCATTTAATGAGTGGAGTGATCACGCTCCGTTACATTTTTCATTATATTGTAATAATAAAACACCTGACCCATATAGTTATTCTGAAGCCAAATATAGATGGGATAATGATTTTAAAGCCCAATTTAGGGCCCATATTTGACAATGTTTCATGTATAAAACATGCTGAGTGGTTTGAGGCAGATTGTGTTAATGCTTGAACTCATTATTTAGATGCCTTGAACTTATATAATGTTTGCAAAAATGACAATAGTCGTACTGAGTTATGCCATAAGAAAAAAGTGTATGAGGACTTAGTACGCAAAAAGAAAAATCAACGTTATAGAATTAAAATGCAGGAAATTGAAAATCTTAGAAAGCAGAAACCAAAATATTTCTGGAAATATTTTAAATCAAAAACAAAAACTGTAAGAAATGGTATTTCACTAGATGAGTTAAATGTTTTTTTTTTTCTTTAAATATTAGTAACAATACTGTTGACTGTACCAATGATGAGGCTGAATCATTTTGTGATAATAACGACTTTAATTAGCCTAATACTGTATATCCTGAATTAGATAATCCGATTAGTATCGATGAGGTGAGATATGCTATTAAGTCATTAAAGCGTGGCAAAACAATTGGAAATGATTGTATGTTGAATGAATATTTTATTGAATGTGCAAATATTTTAACTTCTCATATTTGTGATGTATTTAATTGTATTTTGAACTCTGGATATTACCCTGATAAATTGACAGAAGGCATTATTGTACATCTGCATAAAAAGGCTGTGCGAATGATGTTAATAATTATAGGGGGATTACTTTCGTTAACTGTTTTTCAAAATTGTCCACGACTATATTAAATAGACGCATCGAGCTTATATGTGAGAGTAATAATATTATTTCGGACGCCCAATTCGGATTTAAAAAGGGTCGTTCAACAGTTGACGCTATATTTTTACTGATGTCATTGGTTCAAAAACATATAAACGAAAATAAAAGATTGTATGTTGTGTACGTCGATATGATGAAATGTTTTGATACTATTTATAGAAATGCGCTATATTTAAAGTTGTATAAATCTGGTATTCAAGGTAAAATATTAAGTATTATTAGAGATATGTACCAAAATGTCAAATCATGTGTGAAACAATGTGCATCATACTCTGATTATTTTCGATATGCTATTGGCCTACGTCAAGGGGAGGTAATGTCCCCGATATTGTTTTCTCTATTTGTCGAAGACCTAGAACTGTATTTACAAGATAACTTAAATTCCGGTTTAAATATAGATGATATAATTTTTATAATGATGCTATTTGTCGATGATATGGTCATCATAGGAAAGTCACCTGCAGAAGTACAACATCATTTGGACCTGCTTTATTCTTACTGCAATACTTGGGGACTTAAAGTTAATACAGAAAAACTAAAATCATGGTTTTTCGTAAGCGAGGGCGTTTGTTGCCTAATGAAAACTGGACCTGTGATGGACAGCATATCGAGGTTGTAGAGTACTTTAATTATTTGCGCACAGTGTTGAATTACACTGGTAATTATGTACTAAACCAAGAATATTAATCGGTAGAGCACTTAAAGCTTTAAATACATTGTTGAATAAGTGTAAAGATTACGATCTAAAACCATACATTATGTGCCAATTATTTGATGCCTTTGTAGGTTCTATATTATATTACTCATGTGAAGTATGGGGCTATACAAAATCAAAAGAAATAGAACCAATACATCTGAAATTTTGCAAACGGTTATTACAAGTTTAAATTAACACGTGCTCAGCTTTTGTATATGGGGAATTCGGTAGATATCCTTTATATATTAATATATATGTACGGATTATAAAGTACTGGTTAAAATTATCAAGAACAAATAATATATTGTTAAAAGTTGCATATATGTAAGCACTTGAAGATTGTAATAAAGGATACTGTAATTGGTTTACTAATGTTAGAAAAAATTTAACTGATTATAGATTTGCAGATATTTTTAACGATGTACAAAATGTATTGGTGCAAGTATTTAAATGTAGAGTTAAAGATACATTTAAACAGGAATGGTTTGCATCTTTAAGCAATAGTACTGTTCTTGATATGTATAAAATATTTAAAAACGAATTTCAGTACGAAAAATATTTGAACATGTTATCAAAGAAGAATCGTATATATTTTTGTAAGCTGCGTATGTTTGCCCATCCTTTAAGGATCCAAACGGGCAGTTATACAAGAAACAATACCCCACGTAATGAACGTTACTATATATTTTGTAACCAACTTGATATTGAAGACGAGTATCATTTTGTTTGTATATGCTCTTATTAGACACAAATACATTAAGCGTAATTATTATATTCACCCATCTGTGTTCAAATACCCTCAACTTTTAAACTCTGATAATAAGTTTGAATTGATAAAGCTGCGCAGTTATGTCAAGGAAGCATTATGTATTCGTAATGGTATTTTAAATAATTCTGATTAACATGTTCATCCTCTGTTACCATATCATATACTTCTAGCTTCATATTATTATTAAAAATATGTACATGTTCAATTCATATTTCCTCTATCATATTACTAAATGTTTCATTTGTATGTTACACTATTACCATGTATATACACATGACATGTTAACAAGAGCTGTCGGAGGACAGCAACGCTCGACTATTTAACAGCCTTGTCGCTTGAATGAATAAGAAAGTCGAAAAAGGGGCATAATTTAGTAAAAAAGTAAAATAGGGTTATGGAACCTGCATAGTGCTTATCAGCTCATGACAGTGGACAAGTGTATGAAGTTTCAATCCATTCCCATTAGTGGGTACTAAGATACCAGCTTACATATAAGAATTTAACCCAAAAACTCCTAAGTTCAAAAAGGGGCATAATTTTGTAAAATGCAAAGTTGAGTTATTGACCCTTTGCACTGCATGTCATATCATGACAGTGAACTAGTGTGTGAAGTTTCAATCCTTTCCCATTAGTGGATACTGAGATACCAGCTTACATACAAAAACTTAACCAAAAATTTCTATGCTGAAAAAGGGGCATACTTTTGTAAAAAAGCAAAAAAAGTTATGGGACCTGCTTTGTGCATGTCAGATCATGACAGTGAACAAGTGTGTGAAGTTTCAATCCATTGCCATTAGTGAGTACTGAGATACCAGCTTACATACAAAACCTTAACCAAAAATTTTTAAGTCAAAAAAGGGGCATAATTTTGTAAAAAAGCAAAACAGAGTTATGGAACCTATGCAGTGTAAGTCAGTTTATCACAGTGAATAAGTGTGTGAAGTTTCAATCCATTCCCACAAGTGGTTGCTGAGATACCAGCTTACATACAAAAACTTAACCAAAAATTTTTAAGTCAAAAAAGGGGCATAATTTTGTAAAAAAGCAAAACAGAGTTATGGAACCTGTGCAATGTAAGTCAGTTTATCACAGTGAATAAGTGTGTGAAGTTTCAATCCATTCCCATTAGTGGTTACTGAGATACCAGCTTACATACAAGTTCAAAAAGGGGCATAATTTTGTAAAATGCAAAGTTGAGTTATGGAACCTGTGCAATGTAAGTCAGTTTATCACAGTAAATAAGTGTGTGAAGTTTCAATCCATTCCCACAAGTGGTTACTGAGATACCAGCTTACATACAAAACCTTAACCAAAAATTTTTAAGTCAAAAAAGGGGCATAATTTTGTAAAAAAGCAAAACAGAGTTATGGAACCTGTGCAATGTAAGTCAGTTTATCACAGTGAATAAGTGTGTGAAGTTTCAATCCATTCCCACAAGTGGTTGCTGAGATACCAGCTTACATACAAAAACTTAACCAAATCGGGACGCGGACGCCGACGCGGACGCCGAAGCACGGGCGAGTCCAATAGCTCTACTATTCTATGAATAGTCGAGCTAAAAATGTTTAAAGATGTGTTTAGACGATGTACTTATGTATAAGTCTTAATAAAAGTCTGTTCTGTTCTGTTCTGTTCTTAAGAGAAAGGAGTAATATTTTTTTTTTTGCAACCACCGATGTATGGAATTTGACGGAACCTCTCGATGCTTCGGTTGTCCACGGATAGCTTATCGGCAAACTCCGTACTGCTCAACAAGTAAGATAATTAACACCCACTTATCAGTGATTAACAGATAATTGATGTTGGATGACAATACCGCAGTTCCACACATAGAACCTTTGAAGTACCTTCGAGCTCTCTCCATGTCTTATAGCTCCATGATTTCGGCCACTGGCCCATATCAACAGAATTATAAAATAGATATAGTTATAATACATACATTTATATACAACAGTGTGTGGTACAACAATTCAATTTATAAAGAAATCAGAAACAGGTAAGGGTTGGAAAGTGCCGTAGTGACGTTGTAATTTCTGTCTTGAATTCAAAATGCATGCACTTTGACATACCCTTTTCTAAAGTTTTGATATTAAAGCAATGTATAAAATTATGTATTGTTTTATAATATCTGTGAAAACAAGTTTTTAATATCAAAATTCCTTACGTATTTCTATTGAAATAAGACATTCAGTTTACTAACCTACACAAATGTGCCTTAGCAGATATTTCATATATGTGCATCTGAATACGAAAGAAACTACATATATTTTGGGTTGCCTCATCTCAGTGTTTACTTGTTACTTTTACAAGAAAGAGTAATTTGACAGAACTGCTAAATTCTATTTGCCAGCAGAGAATAGATAAATTTAGGAGTATTTTATATTTTTTAATCAAATCTATTCGAAGATCCTTTGGAAACGGACTTGGTTTAGATGCGCCGGTTCATGAGATGTACTGACACCTACAACACTTAACACACCCCTAGCAACGGCTTAAGCGGAGTTCTGTTACAATAACCTACAATCCGAAACCGTATCTCTTGCGCTGCATTCGTCCTCTCGTAAAATAGAATAAGTCCCGTATGTAATATTAACTATGTTACAAGTAAACAAAATAAGTAGCATGTACAAAAACATAGACAATCGTGTGAAATAACAGACAGACAAGATGACACACGAATAGCAAACTATTTCATAGAGGTGTAACTACAGTTTTTATACGTGAAAACTAAAGGTTTTTTCGCATATGCTTAATATTTATGTGTATAATGGCAAAGTAACTTATATAGCGTTCGACCAAGAGTACAGAAACTCTGGTAAACACTTTTGGACGGTTTAAAATTTTGGCAAAATGCTAAATAACTTTAAACTTTGAGATATCCTATGACCATCTTTATCTTTAGATTTTTACTTCTAATTATAAAATCCTCATCAAATGTATTTAACTTTACTAAATATATAAATTAAGTTTGCATGCAGGGCTATATTCATAATTAAATATCATGTAATAACAGTTGAATGTTAAAAAACCCCAGCCAGTTTTTACTGGTAGTACACATTTATATTGTGTTTACCTATACATGTATAGTATGTACTGTTTTAAACCTTACGCATATTACTGTATATACACATGAATTTCTTTATTTCGTATTTACATAAACTATATGAAGTAATTGTTGATGTATTTAAATATGAAATTTAGATCTAATATACCTTTAATGATTACAAGGTTTTTCAGTCAGTAAATATGATTTCTCCACTTTGTGTATCAGTTTACAAAATAATTCCATAATGACAAATTAACTGCTCTTATTCAAAAGACTCTTGCCAGGGTGAATGCTACATTTCTCGCATACGATTTCGATAAAGCCTTTTTACTAGTTGCATTGTTAAAAAATATACTTTGTTTTTTGTATTTGGACATGTTACACCGCATGTTAAAGGTTTGACCCTTTTTGACTTTTAGATTCATCAAAAGAAATGTCAAAACAAACAACAGAAAGAAAAGTATAAGAAACAGCTTACAGCACCTATGTCCGCCCATAGCTTGAATACTATTCCTCTATATGACACTCTCGGCAAAATCCCTCACATACAAAATTGAACGAATACAACGATCTGCAGCTCGATACGTATGTAACAACTATGGTCAAACAAGCAGTGTAACCCAAATGCTTCAAGATCTCAACTGGCAATCCCTTGAACAACACCGCATCAAAAATTCACTTATTATATTTTTTAATTAAGTACAGTCTTATTGCAGTTGACCATAACCACCTCATAGCTACAAGGAACCTGAATTACCTGATCCCACAATCCCATACGCGATACCATTTTAACTCCTTTTTTCCAAGAACAATTCGTTCCTGGAATGGTATTCCCCTACGCATACAGTCCAGCCCCAGTTTGATTCTGTTCACTGAGAGGCTGGCAACTGTAACCTTCTAATTTACAGCAGAGCTACCGGCGCCGACAGCGTCGCATTACGGCTAGAGGTATGAAAAAGAAAACAGGTATAGTGTATACTATCGAATTAAAAATTCATGGTTTTTATTGGAATCGGTGCTGTTCGGTTTTCTTCAAGTAGACTAGGTCAGAGACCACCAATTCAAAAAAGTACAGGGAACTTACTGGGAATGAGGTAAGTGTATACCTGGGAATAAGGTTACGTCTGTGCTTTCTGATTGGTCAGTCATGTAAACAAACCCAGGAAGAGATTATTTTTTCAAAATTGATATTTTTTCACTGCATTTACAGTATTTTATTATACATTTTGACAAAATTTGCTACATTTTATGTGTATTGAAAAAAAGTTTTATCAAACGAATTTCTCCCGCCATGCCAACGATGTAAACAGGGGGTCATCTCATTCACACGAAAATTACTTAAATAAAGTATCACTATTCATATGTTTTTCGTCCGATATTTTGGTAGAACTAAGACAGTTCTTGAAAACTATGTAGTTAGATATACATGTTTCGATGTATGGAAGGCCGTACACGCCATAATGTTATAATGTAAGTCTATGGGAAAACAATTGGTGGTCTCTACCCACTATGCGCATAGTTATAAACGGGGTCAGTAGACGCTTGCTGTTTACGGATTATAAAGCGTCCCGCTTACTGCTATCAACATTGAATAACAATGTAAACGGGTGTTTGATGATAAGAAATTAGCGCCGAATAAATTTTCTACGTAGAAAAAAGCTGTAATACATAAATTTCAATGTGAAACGATTTTCATCCCGCTGTCGTAATTGAAATGTTTAATATATACATTTAATTGTCGGGTAATACGTAACAGATTCACTTTGGGGCGATGGTAGCCTGTCCGCCTTACACTCGAGAGGTCGGGAGTTCCATCCCTATCAGTACCAGATTATTTTTTTTAATTTCACTAGTTTTTTTATTGTATTTATCATGATTTTTTCAAATATTGTAGCAAAAATAATTCATGTGAAATTTCAACATGTTGTTCTGATGTCAGCTTCCAATGTACTGCCTGTACAGTAGATATAACTTTTTAAAAAAAGTTTTGGGGTCCAACTTAACAGGCGGTGGCGTTGAATTTTGGAAAAGCTCATATTGCTCTTCTCCCCTTTCATATATATTACATCCACGCTCTTAAGAATCGCTGGCCAAAGTGTTACACTTGGGAAAAAACTGTTGGCTATACAAATGAGAATAAACATTAAAATGGATCTAAAAGATTAACCTTAAAAAGCCCTAGAATTTTAGTAGTTCAGTAAATTAAACAGAGGTTTTCGAGAATTTCAGCGAACATTCTTTTTCTCCGAGTAAAATTCTAATCAGTATTTCTTAAAAATGCTCTGTCTTTTGAATTTAAAACAAAGTTTAACATTGTTCATGTAAATGGATGTTTGTCATTCTTCCATACCAGACGTCTACCATAGCAGATTTTTTTAGCAGAAATTTGATCCCATTCTTCCTTCCAAAAAGAACGTAATTTGACAATAATGACATTAAAAAGAATTACAATAGTCATTGTCTATGATCCCAGGATTACGTAAATTTTGATTTCTATAAACGTTAAAACTGGAACATAAAATATTTACATTAGATCTTCATTTCCAAACATTCACCCGAAAAGAGACACAATTTCTTTAATTAGGCTATAGGCCTAATGAGATTCTATTAGATTAAAAAAATCACAGGCCAAGCTTTTAAATTTGAAGCATTTATCATTAGTGATTGGTTTAGAACTATGATAATAATTTATGTAAAATTGTTAATACAGTATGTTTCAATATGAATAACAGAATCTTTCTCTTCATCTTGGTGCAGATGTATAACTATATCGTACTTTCTTTTGTTTAGAATATTTGTCAAGTGTTCACATACCAAGACTTAATTTTAATGCAGTCTAAGACATAACACGCTTATAGATCTACATCATGTATTGCATTCAGAAATTATGGATAATCATTAATACAGTTAATTGTAATAATAGAACATAAACTTCCTAAAACGGATCCATAATTCGAGATATTTGCAGCCATTGTAATAACACCACTTCTTTAATTTTTTATGGGGCACTGGTGATTTTTCAAGGGAGCTCTGTCTTTTAGGTAGCACCTAATTTCATATTATCTATGTTTTTAACCTTAGTAATTGTAGTTCTTTTTAACTTTGCACCTAATGAGCTTGCATGCTCATCTTTTAACAGTCTGTCCCAGGCAAGCGCCTCCCAATTATAATCAGAATTGATTGTTGGGCAGTACATAGGCGTAGATGTAGACGCTGCGCTTTCCTCTTTGATTGTGTGGAAGGAGGATAATATGATA
Organism: Mercenaria mercenaria; assembly: GCF_021730395.1. Taxonomy (NCBI): domain Eukaryota; kingdom Metazoa; phylum Mollusca; class Bivalvia; order Venerida; family Veneridae; genus Mercenaria; species Mercenaria mercenaria. The sequence continues at coordinate 67,451,365 of NC_069377.1, read as the reverse complement.
GGTGGTTCTTAAACCCACAGAGACTGAGCTTTAAATGAATGTAGTGAGCTGTGCGAACTGCTAAGCATTAACTTCTTTGGTCTAATTTGAGCGAAACCAGTCAAACGGTGTATAGTAAATTTTTGTACTTCCGGCTTGAAGGTGAAAAATGTCAGTTTCAAGAAATTTTAACTTTTTGAGGGTAAGATACAACGAAATAAATATTTTTAAACGAAAAGATGATAAATCGATGCATGTTTTAACACTAAAATGATTCATTGTCATTCTATGACGTTTTATCATTTGTTGAATTTAGGGTGATTAGGGGTACTTGGGAATACCGAAAACTACTCCATTACCGAAAACTACCGAAAACCAGTTTTGATTACCGAAAACTACTTATATTTCTAAAAGTATTACTGTTTTGGAATTTAAGTTAATATATTCTGATAACATATAATAATATATATTAACAGACGAAATTTTGAAGAAATTTGACAATTTTAAAGTGGTTTAATTTGGATTTTATTAAAATGAGTGATAATTGTATACTGAGTTACTTCCCTTTGATAAAATAATCGAATAGTATTAAATGTCATTGTCGTCACAAGTTTGTTTTATTTGAAAATAATGTTATAAATAATTGTATTATTAAACATTATCAAATTATGATTGCATATGATTTTTTAAAGACCAGTGTTTTAGAGAACAGCGGATGTTAATGGATTATTATAGGTAGATAAAATAAATAATTGTATCATGTATCGTAGAAAAATAAATAATTAGTCAGCTACACAAGTATTAATACTGTGTCATGTTTCTTGAGCTGTTCTCACATTTAATCAATCAAATTCGCTATCTCATATATTTGATTGCATATTTTAAATTGACATGTACATAATCACAAACCTTGACCTTCCTTTTGACAGATTGGCGGGAATTAGAGGGAGATAAATTTGCAAGACGTTAGAAGTTTCATGAAATGAAAGAGGACAACATTTTACATCTATTGTATATGTTCATGTATTTTTCATATAATATTGCCCAACGATTTGACAGATGGCGGGAATAAGACGGAATCACAGTGTTGGCTGATGAAGGCTGGTGAAATAAAAAAGAACAACATTTTACATCTGTATGTTCACGTTTTATCATATAAAGATGTTTTTTTTTGTTTTTTTTTTAAACTGGTCTGACACAATGTTCATCGTGTTAAACATATTTACAAAATATTTACATATATAGATATATATATATCTGTTACTTTTTTTTTCTTTCTTTCAGTTTATGTTTGCAGAGTAAAATCTGGTGTTACACAATAATCATACATGTTCAGCTCCTTTAGCCTTTTTTGTTACCGTCACCGTACGTACATTAATTTTCCGTTTACGTTGTCCAGGTTTTTTGCCTTCTGTCCTTGGGCCAACTACAGTACTTCGTCCGTCAGTCGAAGTGACAAGTTTGTCATCCTTAACAACATATTGTCTGTAGCGTCGGTACAGCTTAGTCCGTTCTTGTTCAGTCATGTCGATCCAACTTGCCTTGGAGACCTCGAAGTGCTTGTGCGTTACCGCCAGGCGATATTTGCCCGTTGAGAGAAGGGCACTTCGAAGCTCCTGATATTGACCTGTGACAACTCGTTTTGTGAGGCGAACAAACTCTGATAGACTTTTAGTTTCCCAATTGACAGTCTGTTTAAGGACGTGGTTGATGGACTCAGAGTTGTTGTTTGTCCAGTTGCTGGGGATTAAGCCTTCTCTCATTGGTTCATATAATAAAATGCTGGCATGAATGCGGTATTATTTCATTTTAATTGAAATTTGACTTAGATGTTATTCCACAAGATGTTGGCCTTTATAAATTACATCTTGTCTCATAACATCTTTTATGTGCAATGGGCTTCAGTTTATAAGGGGGATAAACTTTATTTGTCAGGGATGGGGCATTTGATGCTGACTGTGGCCACCTTAAAGACCGACTGAAGCTAAACCATTGCACATACTTGTCAATTCAGTTTTTTTCAAATCTTTCAGAGTGAGTATCGAATATATAATTGTTCAAATACACAATGTTTAATAGTTACAACGGAATGACTCCAATATCTGAAACATAATAGCATATTTATTTAATAGATCACATAAATCGTCTTATTTTTTTAAAATAAAAATAACTATAATTTAAGGATCTTTTTATAATGCCACCGACCGAAATATGGTAACTATGTTTTAAAATAAAATGATACATATAACTGAAATGCAAAAAAGAAAATAGGCCTGAAGGCAACGACGTTAAGGTGTAATAGCACTTTGTAATTTTTACCAGTGAAACTTTTTAGAAAAAAAATGATGAAAAACGACATTCACAATGTTTCACTAGTAACCAAGAAAACAGAATTCATGCCGGTGATAACGTCTTCTTTAAAATGATCTAAAATCACAAGGAACTTTAACAACGTATAAACCTTTGAATTTCTTTCCTTCTTACATTTCATTATTTTTATCATCTTTACGGACGTGCAATGCGGTATGGGGACATTTGCTAAATGACGGACGGGAAGCAGACATGAAAAGAATTTGTAAACTTTTAAGGCTATAAGTTATAGCCAAATACTATATTGCAGTGTATTATATTATTATACAATTATACCTTTTCGTACGGCACATATGTGCATATCTTACCAGTCCGTACGTGACGGAAAATATATATGACCAATCATGTGACTTGACTTCTCTGCACGTGCTTGTGGAAGTAATTAGATTTTGTCATTGAGAATTACCAGAGACTTAAAAAACATGAGATAAGCAACTTCATTGAATCCAGAAATATCTCATGTGACTGAATTTGTAACAATTAAAACTCACAGACCATTCATCATACAAACATACAAAAAAAACATATTTTCTGAAAGCTTAGATATTCAAGGTAAAAATATTTTCATATTTGCATTTATCTTTTAAATTTTATCCTCGCATACTTGATGCTTTTAGGAAACGTAAAGCCTAAAATGTTTTATATTTGCTACAAATTGAAGAAATTTCTGCTGACACGCGTGAAATTTGAAGCATATAACAGGTCAGTACCATATAACAGTCTGTGACGGTAAGCTATATAAACGAAATCGTACTCAAAAGACTTTATATGAACATTAACATGAATAACATGATCTCCATTTTCAGATAAAGTACATCAATTAATTAGATTTAAATAACAAATAACATGTTTGACGGGTCACGGCATATATTATGTCCGTACTGGACGGAAAATAGACTTTTTGCACGTGTTATGAGCGTTGCAAATTTCATGCATATTCAAGTAATTATTGCTTGATAAATGTTTATAACTATCCTGCTGGTTATTGGAAAAGACATTTTTATTTTAAAAAAAGACATCAGTCAAAACGATTTCTTGAAGATTGTTGAAAGTTTTTATAATTGGTCAGTGAAATACGTATCTGTTTTAATGCATACTAATTTTGAAAATACTTCATTATTATCCAAAAATCAATACGTTTATCCACAGTTGATTCTAAAATCATAACGGCTGAATATAAAAGAAGTTATATTTACCTTGACAAAGCTGCACTTGCATCGTAGTTAAATCCAGAGAAAACACAACATTTGCACAGAAAGTTTAAGTGAGCAGCAGACCAAGTTTTCAAGTCCTTAGAACTTAAATTTGCACAATCACTATGTACCCAATTCTGACAATTGGAACAATGTATGCCTTCATGGCACTCAAGAGCACAGACAGAGCATGGATATTCCATAATGAAACCAAAGACAATGGTACTGAGGCTACTTTTTCATAAGCTTAAATATACGTTAAAAACAAAGAAGACAACAAGCTATGAAGAATTAAAATGAGTGACAAAACTTTTTTTATGTAGTTTCTTCTGATGTTAAGTAGATTAAAGAGAAGCGGGTTCAATAAGAATCAATTTCAAGATATATTGTTTTTAATAATTACCTTTAATGTGTCGTTTGAAAGCTCAGATTAAAGACACATTGTTATCACCTTAAAGAACTTGAGCGGGAATGTATTTAGCACCATACAGATGGATTAAAGATGCACGTGCAAACCTGAAAAGACTCTAAATTTAAAATTAACACTCATTAAATAATTAGTTAATATATCAAAAAAATAATTTTCAACCAGGTATGAAAAACATTTATACTTACCTTTGAACTTCTTTCTTCAAACACTCTACAAATAAACTCACCGTTTTAATGGCTCGTTGATATTTTCTTTCGACTAAAAGTGCAATCTTTCTATTAAGACAACAATTAATTTTTCTCAAAAATCAACTTAATAATTTTATATTCATATTACGGAAACTCTAAAACATATCAGTGTAACTGATTTTGTACAGTATATATATGAAAGGGAAGTAACTCAATGTTTCATTTTCAAAGCGTAATCAATAATGTCGGATAAAACACTTAAACATGGACGAATTAATTCAAAATTTCGTCTGTTAATATATATTATTATATATTAATAGTATGTATTAAATTTAATATCATAATAATAATACTTTTAGAAATATAAGTAGTTTTCGGTAATCAAAACTGGTTTTCGGTAGTTTTCGGTAATGGAGTAGTTTTCGGTATTCCCAAATACCGGGTGATTAGTTGTAAATTCGGATACGATTACATCCGGATAATCGACCTCACAATTATTCGTGCAGAAAATCATGCTCTGTAAAAGCATTTTCATTAATATGAAATAAGGCAAAGCCTCAAAGCGAGCTCAAAGAAATGGGATTTAGCTAAAATATTATGCATCACAAAGGAACTATTCACTGTCACAAGAATTCAGGAGAACCTATTCACTTGAAAAAGGCTACATTTAGTGTCACCATGCCTATAACAGTGAATATCATACGTTGCAAAATTTATGGGAAGCCGGTGTCACGGTGACGTCATTACCGCATTCCAGTTTCTTTCTGCTTATTAATGACATTTTTTTCCATTTTCTGGCCGATGCTTGATCTTTTAAATGCAAATATAACTTTTTTCAAACAACTGGAAATCATTCTTTCATTATTGTTGAGTGATGAATATTTTTTAGCAATTGAATGAAGTTCTGTATTCACTCCGGAAAGAAGTACTTCCTGTGAGCACCAGTCCGCTAGGGTGCGCTTTTTAGCTCATCTGATTTTTTGAAAAAAAAAATGATGAGTTATTGTCATCACTTGAGCGGTTGTCGGCGTCGGCGTCGGCGTCTGCGTCGGCGTTGCCTGGTTAAGTTTTATGTTTAGGTCAGCTTTTCTCCTAAACTATCAAAGCTATTGCTTTGAAACTTGGAATACTTGTTCACCATCATAAGCTGACCCTGTATAGCAAGAAACATAACTCCATCTTGCTTTTTGCAAGATTTATGGCCCCTTTTGTACTTAGAAAATATCAGATTTCTTGGTTAAGTTTTATGTTTAGGTCAACTTTTCTCCTAAACTATCAAAGCTATTGCTTTGAAGCTTGGAATACTTGTTCACCATCATAAGCAGACCCTGTACATCAAGAAACATAACTCCATCTTGCTTTTTGCAAGATTTATTGCCCCTTTTGGACTTAGAAAATCAGTTTTCTTGGTTAAGTTTTATGTTTAGGTCAGCTTTTATCCTAAACTATCAAAGCTATTGCTTTAAAACTTGCAACACTTGTTCACCATCATAAGTTGACCCTGTACAGCAAGAAACATAACTCCGTCTTACTTTTTGCAAGATTTATGGCCCCTTTTGGACTTAGAAAATATCAGATTTCTTGGTTAAGTTTTATGTTTAGGTCAACTTTTTCTCTTAAACTATCAAAGCTATTGCTTTGAAACTTGCAACACTTGTTCGCCATCATAAGCTGACCCTGTAAAGCAAGCAACATAACTCCATCCTGCTTTTTGCAATAATTATTGCCCCTTTTGGACTTAGAAAATCATTTTCTTGGTTGAGTATTATGTTTAAGTCAACTTTTCTCATAAACTATCAAAGCTATTGCTTTAAAACTTGCAACAGTTTTTCACCATCATAAGTGGACACTGTACATCAAGAAACATAACTCTATCCTGCTTTTTGCAAGAATGATGGCCCTTTTTAGACTTAGAAAATCATGGGTAGGACAATATTTCTGTTACACAAAAAAAATCAGATGAGCGTCAGCACCCGCAAGGCGGTGCTCTTGTTTAAAATTTCCGACGAAACTTTTCAAAACCATCACCAAGTGTGAAAGTATACTTGCGTTACCGTAAAGCTCGATTCTCGAGCAGGCCCTTTGGGCCTGCTCTTCGAGCTCGCTATAAGAGTGGCGTCTGTTTTTCTCTGTTAAACCCACTCCCAGCACTATTTAGCAAACTTGCACCGCGGGCATTACTGACCACAACTGAATGAAATTTTACATATATGTATTCCCAAAGAAGTATAAAATACACAGAATGGCAACTGGCTGTAATCTCGCGTGAGCTCGTGTCAGAGCGTGATTCGGCGTTATCTTACTAAAAACAAACATCGGCGAGCATGGAGTTACAATTTGTACCTTTAAAACTACATTTAAAATACATGTTAGCTTCTAAAACAAAATTAGTTTAATGTGAAATTGTCTTAAGACACGAAGTACACGTTTTTTTTTTTGCCATCGAAAGAAGCTTGGTCATACGGTGAATTATTTTAACGATGAATAATTGCTTTCGCATATTAAATGGGGCAAGGAGAAAGCGCCACTTACGGTAAACGAGATCTCGTTTTTTTGTCACGGGAGGTTGCCGAGATTTGCTCTATATGCCTTTCAAATTGCCAATCTGTTTATTTTTATAGCTCTTTGGTATTCCCCAGGGGTGTGGAAATCCCAGTAAGTTCGACATAAAAATCCACTTGCGTGCAGTCAAAATCTACTTGTCCTGATTTTTAACATTAAAACCTGCATTAAACTGCCAATAAATTCTTTATTTCAGGCAAGTGTTTTTTAACACTTCTGCCTATATACAAGGCTGAAGTCGCATCCGCGAGGCTTGGGAACCTTCGACAGATTCAGTTTAACAAAAATGCCATGCCGAAACATTGTCTGTGCGAAGCCAGCTGAATTCAGAAAATCAAGACTCTTGAAATCATCCGACTCGTTTTGAACCATACTTGCGATCTCTCTGTGCTTTTGATTTTTGTTTTTACGTGACTATTGACTCCCGTTTTTGCTGGCGACCAAAGTTATAATGACAAATTTATCCAAAAAGTTTGCGAGAACTGTTTACGTTTCTGGTTTCTATTCAAAGAGTTTCCGTGTGCAAAATCACGCAAGACTGATACCAAGAGCCAATCAGAACATGGAAAAACATGCTAAATTTAGACGCGTGTACGGATTTTCCAAAACTTCAGCAATCGAGAGGCCCTCGGTGGGAAAAACATGGATTTCGTAGATAAGATTATTTTGTGGTGTCACCTCCATAAACTTCAAGCAACAGCATTACTAAATTATACTTGCTTTTTACTCAATTTATACATGAAAATGTATGCTTGTCTGCGGACAAATGGAATGGAAAAATGCACTTGTCCGCCGGGAAAAAGTCCCAAGTCCGACAAGTTGGACACAGGAATTCCACACCCCTGAATACCAAATGAATGACATAGTTTCCTTAACTTTTGCTGTCATTTTGAAATTATGTCCCTTTTAACTTGCCATAGCGAAAGTCACCAGAGCTAATTCCGTACCCATTATTCATAACCAAAGGCATTATGAGCCTTTAAGCTTTTTTGTCGAGCCCGCTTGTGTAAGCGAAGACATAATTGTCCAAATGGCTGTTCGGTGTATGTGTGTGCGTGCATCTGTCCGGATTTGTTTGTCCAGACCATAACTTTGAAATGCATGGAGCAATCTTGTTTATATGAATGTTAACCTCAGTGAGACGGAGTGTCATGCGCAAACCCCAGGTTCCTATGATACTATCTCAAAGGTCAAGGTCACACTTACAGGTCAAAGGTAAAATTCAAAAATGACAGTCCGGAACATTATTTCTTCATGCAAGGAGGGAGTTTGATGTAACTTTGCACAATTGTTCACCATCAGGAGACGGAGTGTCATGCGCAAGAACCAGGTCCCTAGGTCTAAGGTCAAGGTCACACTTAGAGGTCTAAGGATACAAGAATGACTCTTCGTCCAGAGCATTTCTTCTTCATGCTTGGAGGGATTTTTATGTAACTTGGCACCATTGTTCATCATCATGAGACGGAGTGTCATGCGCAAGATCCTAGAATTACTTCACTTTGTTGTTACTATGAATAGCTTATATTTGTAACTTTTTTATTACTGGTCGTAGGGAAAAATCAAGACTACTTTTATGTAGTGCAACATGCATGTCACATCCAATTTTCAGGTGTATTTTGACCTATCTCTACTGGTGAGGATTTTTGTGCATACTTAGAATATTTTTTAAATTTTTTTTTTAAGATTTATGTCCCTTTGAATTAAATAACTTATATTGTAACTTTTTACAATCTCTTTTTTATTTGGCATTAATGTTTGCCTCAATGAGACAAGGAGTGTCATGTGCAACTCCCAGTCCTTTTGACAGCTGGCGGGCTCGACATGTTGCCCGTGGGCATCTAGTTATATATTATGGCGAGTTTGTTGTCTGCTGACAACTTGTGTAAAAGTTTGCTGCTTCCAGGTATAAAGCTGCATCTCAGTAACCACGGATATTATATGTATTAGATGAAAACTTCATATAATACTTTAGTCATCAGACCTACTGAAATAACCAAATTAGATAACTTTTGATGGAATTTATTGTAAATTATGGCTCTTTTTGCATCTCAGAAAATTTGAATAAAGTTTTGCTTGCATCTAATTATCAAGCTGCATCTCAGTGAATGTGAATTCCAGAAAAACCTTGTTCATGTTGTATTCTGTGTCAGATAGAACAGACTTGTTTAGAGTTAGGTATGTGCCCTTGGTCTAGCAAATATTGTTTGATATTAAACAATGTTGGCAAAAAGCCGGTCAGTATGAGTATTGACCGGGCCGGCGGTCAATACTGGTTAAAACCGGTCAATACTGGTCAATACCGGTCAATACTGGTCGATTCAATACTATGGTCACTCTTGGGTGGTCAATACTGGTTTATTCAACACTTTTACATAATGTACATTCACAGATTAGCACAGGCTGTAAAAGTAAAGTAAAAATAATAAAGAAACTTGAATAATTTAGAATTTTGTTCATTAAAAAGTATAGTGGTCAATACTGGTCAATTCACTTTTGGTCCTTGGCAATGTGTCCTAAATTTTCAGGTCAGGTTCAATTTTAGACAATATACTTAGAATGGTCAGTGGTCATTACTAGTTTATTCAATGCTTCTATCTTCTTACAGTAGCCTTTATTTTGATTTAATTAAAGACTTTATTGCTGTAAATTACACTCATTGAAATGGACAGTACTGGTCAATTCAAATCTTGGTTCTACGCAATATCCCTGATCAATACATATAAAAGTGGTCAATACTGGTCAGTTGAATACTTTGATTGCATAATTTTATTTTTTAAATAAAGTTACTATAATCAAGCATCTCAATAATACAGTGGGATTATTGATTATGACAGCTAATTAGTGACTAGATAGCCAGGCCTACAACATTATAATCTCTTGTGTATTGTATGACATGGTGTCAATTAGGCAATGTGACAGTTGCTACCAAAACACAATTAAACCACTAATTGACCAGTATTGACCAATCGACCAGTATTGACCGGTATTGACCACTTCAGGGAGTATTGACCGGGGCGGTTTTAACCGGTTAAAACCAGGGGCGGTTTTAACCGCCCAACATTGATATTAAAACACTGATCATGCAAAGTTACTAGGGGAAAAGAAAAATGCTTTCAAGAGTTATCACTAAGTTTCGAACCATCCAAACATAAAAAATGTAATAAAATTGCTTGGTGACAACACAAATTACTGGAGTGAGCCCTGGTGCTTGAGCTATCAATGTCCGGGCTAGTGATATTTCACTATACTTAATTAATGATGTGTAATGAGACTGTTACAAATTGTGATTTGTTTGCAATAATCTTTTATATACAGATTTTTTATTTGTTTTTCTTTTTACCATGTGTTTACTTTGTACTTCAGGTTGTAGCAAACAGATCTGCCAGATGTCTCTTCTCTACAGAGAGTGGCTCTAGTACAGACACAACACAAGATAAAAAAGGTCACTACTGTCACTCAGGTTTTTTTGTTGTTACATATCTTACTGTCACTTTGACTACATCTGTCACTGTGACAACACAGTTGCACTATGGCTACACCCGTTTGCATGTAGTAGCTCCCTTACTGAGATATATCGTCACATACAAAGTATTTTGTGGCTATATTGAAGTCAGTCACTGGAAGATTTTCATATAAAAACTAGCTTTAATAATTAATGTCATCAAGACAATGTGCAGAGCACACAACCCAGGTCACAAAATCCAAGGTAGCACTTGGGTGATCAAGGTAAAATATCTTAAATTTGTGTTCCCGCCGTGTCTTCTAAACCGCTTTTAAGCTGTTAATAAAACTACCATCAATTATTTCTTTCATCAAGATGACATGCACAGTACACACCCTGTGTCACTAGGTAAGGTCAGGGTTGCATTTTGAGGTCAAAAGGTCAAATAGCTCAACTTTGTGTAGAGCACATGGCCTAGGTCACCAAGTCCAAGGTTAAGATTCACACAGAGGTCAAAATAATGTCAAATAGCTTAAATTCTTGTACACTCCATGTCCTCTGTACCACTAGAAATGTTTTCATAAAATTAGAATCAGGTGTTGACATGCAGAATGCACAATCTGGGTAATTGAGCCCAAGGTTAAGAAGTCACAGAGGTCAAAGATCAAATAGCTTAGATTTGTGTCAGCTCCATATCTTTTTCAATGCTGGAAGGATTTTCAAAAAACAACTATCAAAAGGTAAACTCATCAGGACAACATGCATAGTGCACAACCAATGTCACTTGGTTGTTACTTGCTGAGAACAGATTAGAACTGGTACAGAATCCAGGGTCACTGGTTAGGTTAACTGCCCTCCTTTCCATAACTGATCTGTTGTTGAAAAACTATGCTGAACACCTGAACACCAATAACATATCTGCGACAGTATGTCATGATACTGCATCTGCCAGGCTGCAAAAACTAGCAGCAAACAAAAACATTCATACAGCCTTTCAGACGACCAGCAATCTGCTAAACGCATGTTATATATGTTTTACAGCTTGGATATATCATAATGAAAATGGCTATAGTAGCATCTCCTCAGACCTATAATTGTATGAGAAATGAATCAGTTGTCTCTTTCATATTTTTAAACTATGATGGATATTAAGGTTTAGATGTGTTTTATAAATGTTTCTTATAATTATCTCTGTTTCTATGTTATTTTAATTTTAAAAATTCTGAATCCTTAGACATTCATTATTTACTGGTTATGTAGCTAATGAAAATCCTGTTTGATTCACAAAGGCATACAGGTATGAAAACTCAATTTTTAAACAGACTGTCTCTGCAGTGTTTATTCTGTCATATTCATTAGAAAAGTCTCCTGAAAAATATGAAAGAAGCTTCATCAGATCTGTTGGTTTTTTTTGTTATTCTCTCTGAAAGGCTGCTGAGCCCACACATGATAATATACTAGTAGTTTATAGGCAATATTTATGTTACAAGAAATGGCCATATATCCAGGTAAGTGGCTCATTGCAATGTTTGTACTGTGATAGATATGGCACTTTGTCATGTAACACCCTGATGTATTCATATTGCTTCACTCATTTCATGCAGTATCTACATTATTTGTTGTAATTAGTTAATACAACAAATATCACATTTTGTTTACTGGTACCAGTATTTTATTTGCAATGTTTGTGAAACAGTTCAAATACTGGTACATGTAGAAAAATAGCATCATTTATGTTTAATGCCTTCAAGGTTCTACGAAGAATTATTTTTAGCTCATCTGATTTTTAGCTCACCTGTCACAAAGTGACAAGGTGAGCTTTTGTGATCGCGCGGCGTCCGTCGTCCGTCCGTGCGTGCGTCCGTAAACTTTTGCTTGTGACCACTCTAGAGGTCACATTTTTCATGGGATCTTTATGAAAGTTGGTCAGAATGTTCACCTTGATGATATCTAGGTCAAGTTCGAAACTGGGTCACGTGCCGTCAAAAACTAGGTCAGTAGGTCTAAAAATAGAAAAACCTTATGACCTCTCTAGAGGCCATATATTTCACAAGAGCTTCATGAAAATTGGTCAGAACGTTCACCTTGATGATATCTAGGTCAAGTTCGAAACTGGGTAACGTGCCTTCAAAAACTAGGTCAGTAGGTCAAATATAGAAAAACCTTGTGACCTCTTAGGGCCATATTTTTCATGGGATCTTTATGAAAGTTGGTCTGAATGTTCATCTTGATGTATCTAGGTCAAGTTCGAAATGGGTCACGTGCGGTCAAAAACTAGGTCAGTAGGTCTAAAAATAGAAAAACCTTGTGACCTCTCTAGAGGCCATATATTTCAAGAGATCTTCATGAAAATGGGTCAGAATGTTCACCTTGATGATATCTAGGTCAGGTTCGAAAATGGGTCACGTGCCTTCAAAAACTAGGTCAGTAGGTCTAAAAATAGAAAAACCTTGTGACCTTTCTAGAGGCCATATATTTCACAAGATCTTCATGAAAATTAATCAGAACGTTCACCTTGATGATATCTAGGTCAAGTTTGAAACTGGGTCACGTGCCATCAAAAACTAGGTCAGTAGGTCAAATAATAGAAAAACCTTGTGACCTCTCTAAAGGCCATATTTTTCATGGGATCTGTATGAAAGTTGGTCTGAATGTTCATCTTGATGATATCTAGGTCAAGTTCGAAACTGGGTCACGTTCGGTCAAAAGCTAGGTCAGTAGGTCTAAAAATAGAAAAACCTTGTGACCTCTCTAGAGGCCATATATTTCATGAATCTTCATGAAAATTGGTCAGAATGTTCACCTTGATGATATCTAAATCAGTTCGAAAGTGGGTCACGTGCCATCAAAAGCTAGGTCAGTAGGTCAAATAATAGAAAAACCTTGTGACCTCTCTAGAGGCCATATATTTCCATGGGATCTGTATGAAAGTTGGTCTGAAGTTCATCTTGATGATATCTAGGTCAAGTTGAAAGTGGGTCACGTGCCTCAAAAACTAGGTCAGTAGGTCAAATAATAGAAAAACCTTGTGACCTCTCTAAAGGCCATATTTTTCAATGGATCTTCATGAAGGTTGGTTTGAATGTTCATCTTGATGATATCTAGGTCAAGTTCGAAACGGGTCATGTGCGGTCAAAAACTAGGTCAGTAGGTCTAAAAATAGAAAAACCTTGTGACCTCTCTAGAGGCCATATTGTAATGGATCTCATAAAAAGTGGTCAGAATGTTCATCTTGATGATATTTTAGGTCAAGTTCGAAAGTGGGTCACGTGCCATCAAAAAGTAGGTCAGTAGGTCAAATAATGAAAAAACGTTGTGACCTCTCTAGAGGCCATATTTTTCATGGGATCTGTATGAAAGTTGGTCTGAATGTTTATCTTGATGATATCTAGGTCAAGTTTGAAACTGGGTCAACTGTGATCAAAAACTATGTCAGTAGGTCTTGAAATAGAAAAACCTTGTGACCTCTCTAGAGGCCATACCCTTGAATGGATCTTCATGAAAATTGGTCAGAATGTTCACCTTGATGATATCTAGGTCAAGTTCGAAACTGGGTCACGTGCCTTAAAAAACTAGGTCAATAGGTCAAATAATAGAAAAACCTTGTGACCTCTCTAGAGACCATATTTTTCAATGGATCTTCATGAAAATTGGTTAGAATTTTTATCTTGATAATATCTAGGTCAAGTTCAAAACTGGGTCACATGAGCTCAAAAACTAGGTCACTATGTCAAATAATAGAAAAAACGACGTCATACTCAAAACTGGATCATGTGGGAAGAGGTGAGCGATTCAGGACCATCATGGTCCTCTTGTTTGAAAAAAAATGAGTTATTGTCACCACTTTCAAGAGCGGTTGTCTGCGTCGGCGTTGCCTGGTTAAGTTTTATGTTTAGGTCAGCTTTTCTCCTAAACTATCAAAGCTATTGCTTTGAAACTTGGAATACTTGTTCACCATCATAAGCTGACCCTGTATAGCAAGAAACATAACTCCATCTTGCTTTTTGCAATATTTATGGCCCCTTTTGTACTTAGAAAATATCAGATTTCTTGGTTAAGTTTTATGTTTAGGTCAGCTTATATCCTAAACTATCAAAGCTATTGCTTTAAAACTTGCAACACTTGTTCACCATCATAAGCTGACCCTGTACAGCAAGAAACATAACTCCATCCTGCTTTTTGCAAGATTTATGGCCCCTTTTGGACTTAGAAAATGTCAGATTTCTTGGTTAAGTTTTATGTTTAGGTCAACTTTTTCTCTTAAACTATCAAAGCTATTGCTTTGAAACTATCAAAACTATTGCTTTAAAACTTGCAACAGTTTTTCACCATCAAAAGTGGACACTGTACATCAAGAAACATAACTCTATCCTGCTTTTTGCAAGAATGATGGCCCTTTTTAGACTTAGAAAATCATGGGTAAGACAATATTTCTATTATACAAAAAAAATCAGATGAGCGTCAGCACCCGCAAGGCGGAGCTCTTGTTTAAAATTGATTTTAATATTCCTTTGATAACAGTCATATCTTAAATATTATAGTCAAATAAATTCAATTCTTTTGCAGTTGCTGCAGCCCCGCCACCTCCACCCCCAAAGCCAGCCACACCTGCACCAAGTGATAACACAAAATATCAGTGTAAAGAATACTATGAACATACTGAGTGGAGTTTTTATGATGTTGAAACTGCCATGGCAAGCAAACGAGTGGGGCAACCATCATCTAAAACTAAATAATTTGACAATATGAACTGCTTTTTGTGTTTTTTATTTTGTTTGTTTAGTATGCAAAAATATTAAAATCTTATAAACGTTTCACTATACAGTTTGTATTGTATGACTGTATAAACTGGTGCTAACATTCAAGAAAACTGTATCGAAAATACTCCAAAATAATGTATTCATAGTCCTCATCAGTGTTTGGCAACTTATGTAATTGTATCATAACATCATTTAAATAGTATATCTTAGTCTACTGCAGTCAAGGAGGTGCAACAGTTCTCTATCTTAAAGTACCATTTTCAGGCCTGCATTCTTATAGAAAAGGGAAGTGCTGAAATTTTCCAGTACTGTTATCTGTTAGCTGAAGTACACTTGAACAGTTAGAAATTATCAAGTACTCTTTGATAAAGCACAGTATTTCATGAAATTATCATCAGATCTATCATGGTTTTTATTTTCATCTGATTTTTTAGTTCACCGCAGCAAGTAGTACTAATGGTGAACTTTTAGGATCGCTGGATGTCTGTTGTCCGTCTGTCCATTATCATGAATTTGTTCAAAGAATTCTCAGTTTAGGATTGCTGGATTTCCGTCTGTCATCCACAGTCACAACTTGTGAACAGAGGTGTGGGTCTCATACAGTCTATTGAACTTTAGAATAATCTGAGCTGATGATCAATCATAATCTTCCAGATTTGACAAAATTTTTGTCAAAGAAAACTGTGAAATCACTAAATTTCATGGGGATTAAATTTTGTGGTTTAGGCTAAAAAGATTATTTCCGGGGTGGGGGGAGGGGGAATTTGAATTCGTGAATTTCAAATTTTGAAAATGAAATAAATAGGTATTCTATTTGTTCATTTGGATTTAACTTCTTGGATTGACACACCCAAAAATCTATGAAAATTAATCCCTCGTGAATATTCATGATTTCACAGTAACTTTATGCCAACAGTTTTATAATCCATCAGCAGGTTAAGCCAAATTTAAAATTTTAAAACTATTTGGTAGCCAAAATGGCTGAAATTTACAACTGAAAGATTTTGTTGAAAAATTCAAAACTAATTAAGATAATCAGAAAATAGGGAAGTCTTCTATTCAACCCAGTGATGTACACTATGAAAGATATTGTCTTGTATTTATGAGAAACCATGTAAAACAAACAGTAAGCACTGGCAGATTTACTGACCCACCAAAGTTTTACTCTGTTATTTGGTTTGGTATCTTTTTGAAGAAAATTTTATGAAATGGTTTTAACAAAATGGGTAAAAAATTTCCAAATTCCACATAACTGCAATTATGCATTATAGACCTTTTTTACATACATAAGATGACATTGTATAAAGTCAATCAATGGAGTGTTGATATTCAAAGACAGTGTTGTCAAGTTACCTCCCTTTTTAGTGTAATTATTATATATTGAATTGCAGCAGATTAATAAAAAAATCTACCAAATGATGCACTGTATCATTAAAGGGCAAAAATTGAAAAATATTGTGTCATCATTGCTGTGAATACAGTTTGAAAGTAGAGCGAAACATTTGAGGGTCAATATATGTTATTGAATGACTGTTGGCATGTGAATTAAAAAGAGTTGTGGATGAAAACAAAAAATTGGTAAAAAGTTGAAGCAATGTCATATCCTTTGCAAAGACTTACAACACTTTCAGTCTACACAAATATTCAATAGTCAGCAGCTTTGTAGAAATACAACATTTACTAAATATCTACAGTACAAACTCTGTCAACCATCACAGAGCAAGTTGTAAGTCAACATATTTAAGTCTTCCGATCTAGAGATGTTGCACTGTAGATTACATTCAAGTGTTGTCTGGACGGATGTCTGTGAAGTTATCTGGTGGAAATCCTGGTGGTGGCGCCGCAAAGAGAATGGGTTTTTCTCTACCAGCCAAGCCTCTTCCACGTGCAGAATATATCCAGCCATCAAGGGACACAATCACGAAAATGGCAATTACTAGAAGCAGTACTATAAAACACACAACAAAACATCGTCTCTGAATCTTCTTTTCCGCCGGACACTGAAATGTGCAATAACTGATTTAATACAACAATAAGTACTACCAGAATATGTAATCTTTCTATGAAAAGGCTAGCAATAAAGGACCTGTATTTCATTCTTAGTTTAATTTGAGTTTGACTGCGCAGAGTCCCTACTCCTCACCATAAAAAAAAGTTTGTTATTTAGCATTAGATATATACTTGAGAACGTACAACATGAAATTGTTTATAAAAAACTTGACTGCTAGAATTATACTGAACTATCAGTAACGATAGGAGAAACATTCATGCAAATCATGTTTAATATCCAAATACCAGACTTAAGGATCAGTCCTAGTCCCACATCATCAACCTGCATCAACTCTGGAATTGTAGCATTTGCACGAGGACTTCGAAAAGCATTAATTATATTTAAGAGAGCATTATACTGAGCCACTTTAAAAAACGCAACTTTTGAACGTCCAGCTAAAAATATTTTGATGTGATATATGAAGTCGGTTTTTTTGTTGTTGTTGTTTTTGTTTTCGCTGGGTTTAATGTCGCACCGACACAACTCTGGTCATAATGTGACTATCCAGCTTTGATGGTGGGGGAAGACCCCAGGTTCCCCTCCGTGCATAATTTCATCACGGGCGGGCAGCCTAGTAGAACCACTGACTTTCCGTAAGCCAGCTGATGTCAGTAATGATGAAAACCCTTTATTTACTAAATATCAATTCTAAAAACATTTTGTCTATAGAGGATATTGCATATCTATCGTCATATTGAATTTACAAAACGTGTTGAATAAAATAAAATACGAGGCCATGTCGAGTATTTTAACAAGGCCATGTCGAGTATTTTATCAATTTCATCTATTACTAACGAATGTGGAAAGGCACAAATGTAATATTCTTTTTATCACCTGTAATTTTTCCTGCTGATACATCAAAATTTCTTCTCTTTTTTTTTTTTTTACCATTTTTAGCACGACTATACGAAGTATAAGGAGAGCTATTCACTCGACCCGGCGTCGGTGTCTTTCCGCGTCCCCACCTTTGTTAAAGTTTTTTTACACTTTCTCTTTTTTATACCCCCGCCAAAGGCGAAGGGGATATTAGAAATGCTCTCCGTCCGTCCGTGCGTCCGTCCGTCCGTCCGCAACGATCTTTGTGCGGAGCATAACTCCAAAAGTACTGGAGGGATTTTCTTCAAACTTCATACACTGATAGAACACATTGGGAGGAAGTGCAGTGTGCAAGAACAATAACTCTACCTTGCCTATTTTTTGAGTTATTCCCCTTTATCTTATTTTCTTAAAAAAATTTGTCCGGAGCATAAATCCAAAAGTACTAGAGGGATTTTCTTCAAACTTTATACACTGATAGAACACATTGGGAGGAAGTGCAGTGTGCAAGAACAATAACTCTACCTTGCTTATTTTTTGAGTTATTCCCCTTTATCTTATTTTCTTAAAACATTTTGTCCGGAGCATAACTCCAAAAGAACTAGCCGGATTTTCTTCAAACTTTATACACTGATAGAACACATTGGGAGGAAATGCAGTGTGCAAGAACAATAACTCTACCTTGCCATTTTTTGAGTTATTCCCCTTTATCATATTTTCTTAAAAAAATTTGTCCGGAGCATATCTTTTTCATGCATGGAGGGATTTTGATATATGTTGGCATAAATGTTCACCACCACGAGGCGGAGTGTCGTGCGCAAGAACCAGGTCCCTAGGTCTAAGGTCAAGGTCACACTTAGAGGTCAAAGGATACAAGAATGAAAACCTTGTCCGGAGCATTTCTTCTTCATGCATACAGGGATTTTGATATAACTTGGCACAAATGTTCACCACCACGAGTCAGAGTGTCATGCACAAGATCCAGGTCCCTAGGTCTAAGGTCAAGGTCACATTTAGTGGCCAAAGGTCAGATACAAGAATGACTTTGTCCGAAGCATTTGTTCTTCATGCATGGAGGGATTTTGATGTAACTTGGCATGATTATACACCATCATAAGATGAAGTGTCATGCGCAGTTCCTTTCTTTAGAATTACCTCCCTTTGTTGTTACTTTAAATAGCTTTTATTGTAACTTTTTCATTACTAGTCGTAGGGAAAAATCGAGACCACTTTTCTGTAGTATAACATGCATGCTTCATCCAATTTTGAGGTGTATTTTGACCAATCTCTACCTGGTTAAGATTTCTGTGTGGATTTTTTTTTTTTTTTTTTTTTTTTTTTTTTAAGATTAACTTCCCTTAGTTGTTACTATAAATAACTTATATTGTAACATTTTTATACCCCCGTTTGAAAAACGGGACGTATTATGGGAACGCCCCTGGCGGGCGGGCGGGGTCCACAGACCTTGTCCGGAACATATCTTCTACATGCATGGAGGGATTTTGATGAAACTTGGCACAGTTGTTCACCATCATGAGACAGAGTGTCATGTGCAAGAACCAGGTCCCTAGGTCTAAGGTCAAGGTCACACTTAGAGGTCAAAGGTCAAATTCAAGTATGACTTTGTCCGGAGCATATTTTCTTCATGCATAGAGGGATTATGAGGAAAGTTGGCACAATTGTTTATCATCATGAGACGGAGTGTCATGCGCAAGAACCAGGTCCCTAGGTCTAAGGTCAAGGTCACACTTAGAGGTAAAAGGATACAAGAATGAAAACTTTGTCCGGAGCATATCTTCTTCATGCATAGAGGGATTTTGATGAAAGTTGGCACAATTGTTCATCATCATGAGACGGAGTGTCATGCGCAAGAACCAGGCCCCTAGGTCTAAGTAAGGTCAAGGTCACACTTAGAGGTCAAAGGATACAGGAATGAAAACTTTGTCCGGAGCATTTCTTCTTCATGCATGGAGGGATTTTGATATAACTTGGCACAAATGTTCACCACCACAAGATGGAGTGTCATGCGCAAGAACCAGGTCCCTAGGTCTAAGGTCAAGGTCACACTTAGAGGCCAAAGGTCAGATACAAGAATGACTGTCCGAAGCATTTCTTCTTCATGCATAGAGGGATTTTGATGTAACTTGGCACAATTATACACCATCATGAGACGAAGTGTCATGCGCAGTTCCCTTCTTTAGAATTACTTCCCTTTGTTGTTACTATAAATAGCTTATATTTTAATTTTTTCATTACTAGACGTAGGGAAAAATTGAGACCACTTTTCTGTAGTACAACATGCATGTTACATCCAATTTTCAGGTGTATTTTGACCAATCTCTACCTGGTAAGGATTTTTGTGTGGACTTACATTTACTTACTTTTTTTTTTTTTTTTTTTTTAAAGATTAACTTCCCTTAGTTGTTACTATAAATAACTTATATTGTAACTTTTTTATAATTGACCGTAGGGAAAAACCATGACTACTTTTCTGTGGTACAACATAGTTGTTACTTTCTAATTTTAGGTGTATTTTAAGGTATCTCTACCTGGTAAGGAGTGAGGAAGCCATCCAGCTGGCTTACGGAAGGTCGGTGGTTCTACCCAGGTGCCCGCTCGTGATGAAATAGTGCACGGAGGGGCACCTGGGGTCTTCCTCCACCATTAAAGCTGGAAAGTCGCCATATGACCTAAAATTGTGTCGGTGCGACGTTAAACCCAACAAAATAAATAAAACTACCTGGTAAGGAGTTTTTTTGTGGACTTAGAAAAACAAAAGAATTACAATGATTACTAAACAACCATAAAATTAAAATTACATCTGCAAATACAGGTGCTAGAGTAAAGAAATTTGCTGTGACGGGCGTATATTGTGACATTCTGGCACTCTTGTTATAATTGACCGTAGGCAAAAAACAAGACCACTTTTCTGTGGTACAACATGGATGTTACTTTCCAATTTTAGGTGTATTTTAAGATATCTCTACCTGGTAAGGAGTTTTTTTGTGGACTTAGAAAAACAAAAGACTTACAATGATTACTAAACAACCACAAAATTAAAATTCCATTTGCAAATACAGGCGCTAGAGTAAACAAATTTGCTGTGACGGGCATATATTGTGACATTCTGGCACTAGTGTTCCCTGTTAGCTTTCCATTCCTTCTTTTTACAGTAGCCATATAGAAAAACGTCATAGCTTTACTGTTCATGAAAATTAATAAAATTTAGCAGTACACCACCTCACCACTGACTTATTCTTTCTTCCACATCTTTAAAACCCCTGATGCGGACCACAACTAAATGGTTCTTCAAAGCTTTCCCCAAAATTAATACTTTCAGACACTAACTTGCCAGGAACTTTAGCCTTCAATTATAATATGCCCGGCGGGGGGATTGGCCATGTCTAACATGGCTCTTGTTTCAGCTTATCTCTGTAATTACTTGATGGATTTGATTCAAACTTGAAATACATATTCCTCATCATCATCCACATCATCTGGCATATGGGCCATAACTCTGGCACCAATATTTCATGAATTATCGCCCCTTTTCACTTAGATTTTCAGGTTAAAGTTTTGATGCACTTTCACTCTATCTCTGTTATTACTGAATGGATTTGATTCAAACTTAAAATGTTTGTTCAGCATCATCACCCAGATCATATGACACAAGGTGCATAACTCTGGCACCATTTTTCATGAATTATTCCCCCTTTTTACGTGGAATTTCAGGTTAAAGTTTTGGTGCACTTTCAATCTACCTCTGTTATTACTGAATGGATTTGATTCAAACTTAAAATAGTTGTTCAGCATCATCACCCACATCATATGACACAAGATGCATAACTCTGGCACAATTTTTTCATGAATTATTCCCCTTTTTAATTAGAATTTCAGGTTAAAGTTTTATGCACTTTCACTCTATCTCTGTTATTACTGAATGAATCTGATTCAAACTTAAACAATTGTTCAAAACCATTACCCTTATCATATGACACAAGGTGCATAACTCTGGGACCAATTTTTCATGAATTATTTCCCCTTTTTACTTAGAATTTTAGGTTAAAGTTTTGATGCACTTTCACTCTATCTCTGTTATTACTGAATGGATTTGATTCAAACTTATAATAGTTGTTAACATCATCACCCACACCATACAACGCAAGGTGCATAACTCTGGCACCAGTTTTCATTAATTATTCCCCCTTTTTACTTAGAATTTTAGGTTAAAGTTTTGATGCACTTTCACTCTGTCTCTGTTATTACTGAATGGATTTGATTCAAACTTATAATAGTTGTTAACATCATCACCCACACCATACGACGCAAGGTGCATAACTCTGGCACCAGTTTTTCATTAATTATTCCCCCTTTTTACTTAGAATTTTAGGTTAAAGTTTTGATGCACTTTCACTCTGTCTCTGTTATTACTGAATGGATTTGATTCAAACTTAAAATAGTTGTTCAACATCATCACCCACACCATATGACACAAGGTGCATAACTCTGGCACCAATATTTAATGAATTATGCCCCTTTTTGCTTAGGATATACTTATATAGTGTTTTGATACATTTTATCTTTACCTCTCTTATTACTTTAAGTTGATATTTTTGACATAGACTCAGGCTATTGTGCAATATCTTCATCCACAGTTGGAGTCATTAAACACTCCAGTGATAGCTCTAGTTTCCTCAGATGTGCCCAGTTTCACTATCACACTGGCCATAGCTTTATCAGATCAAGTGGTTCCAACGTTGTTTGAGCGGTGAATTTTACGCCGATCAGATGGAGAAATATGGCCGATACTACAAATTTCCGGTATTGTAAGTATGATTTAAAGGAATTTCTACCCGTTAAATAACGAATCAAATGAAACCGATGGGTGCACCTGGAGCGCAAATGTGTCTATATTTTAGCACATGTGTCTATTTAGCTGAGGTTTGTGCCGTTTATTCAAACACTTCTGTACAGTCCGGCGGGGGAAGGAGATTTTTGACAGTTTTTGACAATATCGCCTCGAATATAGTGTTTATCGGGAGCAAGTAACTGTTAAAACACTTTTCATGTAAAGGACTACCTCTTAAAACAAAGCGTGTGTATTTTCATAGAATTATTCAGGGTTGTTTCTGAAGAATCGGCCGAAAACCTAATGAAACGCCGTTTCGAGTGGGTCGCTATGCAACGCAATCAAATGGATACCGTTCTGTGTCTTACTTGCGAAGTCTTATCCGTCTTAAAACAGTCATTAAAGCCTAACAATGAATAAATTTAGTGACTTTATATCATTATAATGATCCCGCCGTTTCTAATATATTGTACTAAATATATATAATACATTTTTATGCTCGCTTAACATTTAACATATTTTTGCGGACTTGTCAAAAACATCAACACAAAAACATAAAACAAGGGTGAACATCGAACAATATCATTAAGTAAATGATAGTAATAGTTCGTAAAAACAAGAACCAGTTCAAGGACATTTGCCTCATCCACGAATGGTACTGAACAGCATGCCAAAAGCGGGTTGACTCTTTATGAGGATTGTTCAAATATGAATGCATCTGAGCACATAAAATGTATCCTTGATAGATTTCAATGAAAATTTTATTTGGTCCCCTGGAAATATTCACCTTCAACAGATTTGCAAAATTTCAGTCTTCTAATCCAATCCTTGAAGCCTTTTTCGTAGTATTTTCTAGGTATACTATATATATAGATGAAGACACTGGAATATTGCAGAACCGAGGTGTTTGCGCTGCACAAAGTTTCGACCAGAAAGGTATATTTGCGCCTTGGGAACAAAAAGAAGTCACACGAGGCAAGGTCAGACGAATAAGGAGGGTGACGAAGGGAGCACAACAACCTTTTCCTGCTTCAGAAAGTCTAGTACAATAGACGCCTTGTGCGATGACGCGTTTTCATGTAGTCTGACATTGGACAAACCAGTTGCGGGTCTTCAAGTTTTGAAATATTTCTTTAGTTTTCGAAGAACTTTAGTGCAATGCATGATCTTTTGCCAGACTTTGTTGCCCATATTTTGTTCTGAATCTTTCGTTTGGGCTCAAAAAAAGTGAACCAATGTCTCGTCACCAGTGACGACATATGCGAAAGATCGTGCATTGTAATTTGGAAACTGTTTAAGCAACAAGTTTGCGCATTGCACGCGTACCCTTTTCTGCTCATCTGTCAACAGATGGGGAATCTAGCACAGATCTTTCTCATTTTCAAATTACGTTTCAGAATTGTATGAGCTGCTCTTATGAGATGCCAACCATACTAGCTATTTGTCTAGCGGTGTATCTTGCATCAGTAGCAACTATTTCTTTCACTCTTGCAACCATCTTGGCAGACGTTGCTGTTTTCGGCCGACGGCCATGTGGTTCATCTTCTGTTGAAACTAACCAACATTTGAATTTCTTAAACCAACGAATAACTGTCGAAAAAGATATTTCATTATGCCCATAAACAGAACATATATCATTAAAAATGACTTTACACCCTATGCCAAGAACACAACGATTCTTAATACAGGACCGTACGGTGTACGCTGACCTTCTTCCAACCATTTTTCGGCGACGCCGTCTAAATTCGTTTTCGTTACCTATGCCACGTGACTTCAGTTTGCAAATCAAACTACTTGATAACGCATTATAGATAATTTATCAAAATGGAAGATTTATGCAACACTCTGCCTGATTGGACGAGAGTGTCAATTTCTTTCACTCTGTTGATTGTGCTACGCTGAGTGAAATGTAGACAAAGCGTTTATCCTAAACGACGCTGTTCACAGTTTTAAAGCTAACTTTGGCTCAGTATATTTAGCAAGAATATTGATATATCTCAAAATGATAAGTAAGTTTAATAAATATGATAAAAACCTGTTCAAATACCACGTATATCAAATTAAAGAAAGAGCTGAATACGGTCTCCGTATCACATGAATAAGGGTGTGATAAGAGTCTTTTATATAGAGAAGTGCTTTTTAAAAGATTTTCCTTGTTACAATTGCCGTCTGTATATGAAAAGGTTTCTTGCTTTTGTGACTTATTCAGATTGCATATTAAAATGAGTACTTGTTCGCTTTGATATATTTGTTATAAATTATTTAACTGATTTATTATATATGAATATTTTTCTTTAGTATGGTATGCAAATATTGAACTCAGTTGAAATCTGTTTTATTATATATATGATATATAATGACTGAATCTCATTACACTGAAATGAAGGTACGCTGCATACAGTTTATCTATGTGATATAACTACGGTCAAACTTTGCTTATGAAACAGAAATATTGAAATAATTACAATTGTATGTTTTGCTTGACCTTCACTTTTTTATAGGTGTGACGTCATTGTCCAAAGATTCATGAATAGCGAATATGCATTTATAAAGCGGGATCAGTTGGCCTATTTTAGAAATAAATAAAAATAATAAATAAAAAATCCTTTAATTGATTTTTTTCTCATGTATTTTAATCAAAATTGATTTGTAGCATCTTTATTAGGCCCGCAGCCAACTTTGTTCAGCTGGGACATTTAACCCCTTTTAGGGGCTGCTAGAGCTAAAACTAGAAATGCCTTTATACAGCGTCTCATGAACAGCTTGGTGGATCTTTGTCATACTTGGTCTGGAGCATATATAAGGTCCTCTTCCAAATTTATTTATATAGGAACTTGGGCCCTATTAGGGACCACTATAGCTAAAAATAGATATGCCTTTCTTCGCATTAACCACTAAAATGTAATGGATTTTTATCAAACTCGATGTGTAACAATATCGTAAGGTCTCCTGCTATTTTGTTACAAATGGGGATAGGGACCAATTTAGCTAAAAATATAAACACGTTTAATGACCTCTTCTCATGAACCGCTTCATGAATCTTCATCAAACTACTGCTGTAATTATTCGTCTAAGGATAAACGAAACAAAATTGCAACCCTACGAAACCTTTACGAAAAATTAAAAGAGAACTATTTAAATTGTTAAAGTGCGGTGTTTAGTTTTGCAAAATGTTAGATGAAAGATGAATGTTAGATGAAAAATTCATAAACTTCTTTCCTTATTACAATTCGCCGACCATCATTTTTAAAGATATTTCTTGTTATATTAGTATACACGAGTAGGCAATGTTAGCGAGCGATAGACGCAGATATAGTGAACGGATTTTAATGGGTGTGGTATCAATGTATAAATAAACAAATAAAATACAGACACCAGTGAAAGAAAATAAACGGACTAGCAATACTAAGAGAGACGTGTTACAGTTGTATTATTTAACTGTCTCCAACAAAACTGTTTTTTTCATTGGTGTCTGTATTTCATTTGTATTATAATTTTTAAACGGCGACCGTAGAGTTTTATTACATCGCTTCTGTTTTATGGATGACCAATAAAATCTTGCCTTTTCCCTGGCCAATTTTAACGATCTCTTTGATTTATCTCTCTGAAAATAAAATATGAAT
The DNA here is from genome assembly GCF_021730395.1 of Mercenaria mercenaria. Classification (NCBI taxonomy): domain Eukaryota; kingdom Metazoa; phylum Mollusca; class Bivalvia; order Venerida; family Veneridae; genus Mercenaria; species Mercenaria mercenaria. Next base: position 67,425,103 of record NC_069377.1, on the reverse strand, counting down.
GAAAATATATACAAACAACTGATCAATACTTTTATCATGGACCAAACTTTATTTAAAGGCCTAGATTCACTACTATATAAGTGTTCCCCCCCCCCCCCCCCCCCCCCCAAATCAAATATACAACTCCCATCTTATCTGCTGCTTATCAGCGATTATGTAACCGTAATTGATTAGAGGGCAATTAGCACAGCAGGGACCCCAACTAGACCATGAAGATGTGTGCAGTGGAGTTGAAAGAAATTAATTTTTCTTCAGTAAATGTGGAATGATAATAATAATTATTATTATTTTGATATTATGTAGATGATAATAACTATTACTTTAATGTTATATTAATAATTATCATAATTATTATTATCATTATTATTATTATTATTATATTACATATAGGATGATAAAAGATACAGTAATTATATTGAAAATAATAATGATAATAAAACACAAGTATAGTGAAAACTTTCTGAGTTCTTTGTGCTGACAAACAATATTTTTCGATTTGGAAATTGATTTTCATGTATTCATGTAATCGACATTATTTGAATATAAAATTATTGTGTTCCATCTATACTCCATTTTCATTTTCAGTATGTTGCCAAAAGGGACTTTTTTCATGCTTTGCTTTGTAACTTTGAAATTCACATTCTGTTTTCAATTTAGACAAATGTTATTTACAGTATTCTGCAAGCTTTAGATGAGTTAAAGTCACAATTTTCAGAAAATTCACAATTCTCCAGACAGAATTTGAAAAAAAAAAACTTGCATGTTTCTTACGTAAGTTTCTCATTATTTCATTATTGTGAAAATAAGTTTCTGATTATTTTATTATTGTGTTTGATTAACAAATATTTTTATTTTCATAGAAATGCCCCCCCCCCCCCCCCCCCCCCCCCAAAAAAAAAAAAAACTTAGTATAACTTTAAAAGTTATCAATTATTCATTAATTTAAAATAAATTACATTGTTTCCCCTTCTCACTAATAGATACACTAGTAAGGTAGACTGACTCTCCAATAAACAATGACCCTTGTTTATTGGAGCCATACTGTGGTGGTCATTAGCCCCCAACTGTGCTGGTGAAGACAAAAATCCCTTGGCCCACTGCCAAAATCTAGGCCTTTAAGCTTTGTATAGACAGCTTAAATGCACACCAAATCAGTAATGAAATCGCAATGTATTGGTTTTAAGGGACTGAAAGTACCCAACTGTAACTATACTTATTTAAAGAGTCAACCCGTTTTTGGCATGCTGTTCAGTACCATTCGTGGAGGAGAAAAATATCCGTGAACTGGTTCTTATTTGAACGAACTAATACTATTATTTACTTAATGATATTGTTCGATGTTCATCCTTGCTTTATGTTTATGTGTTGATGTTTTTTTTTGACAATGTCCGCAAAAATATGTTAAATGTTAAGCGAGCATAAAAATGTAAAAGTACAATATATTAGAAATGGCGGGATCAATATGATGATATAAAACTATCCAAATTAATTTATTCATTGTTAGGCTTTGAAAATAATGACTGTTTTTAAGACGGATAAGACTTCGCAAGTAAGACACAGAACGGTATCCACTTGATTGCGTTGCATAGCGACCCACTCGAAACGGCGTTGCATTAGGTTTTCGACTGATTGTTCAGAAACAACCCTGAATAATTCTGTTAAAATACACACACTTTGTTTTAAGAGGTAGTCCTTTACATGAAAAGTGTTTTAACAGTTACTTGCTCCCGAAAAACACTAAATTTGAGGCGATATTGTCAAAAACTGTCAAAAATCTCCTTCCCCCGCCGGACTGTACAGAAGTGTTTGAATAAACGGCACAAATCTCAGCTAAATAGACTTATGTGCTAAAATATAGACACATTTGCGCTCCAGGTGCACCCATCGTTTTCATTTGATTCGTTATTTAACGGGTAGAAATTCCTTTAAATCATACTTACAATTCCAGAAATTTGTAGTATCGGCCATATTTCTCCATCTGATCGGCGTAAAATTCACCGCTCAAACAACGTTGGAACCACTTGATCTGGTAAAGCTATGGCCAGTGTGACTATCCAGCATCGAAATAATCGAGCACGCTGTCTCCTGTGACAGCTCTTGTTTGAAAACGTCAGTGTAAAAGTGTCATACCAAAATTATGTAATTCCTAAACGGCATTATTTCACTCTGACGACTTACATGATAAAAAAGTTTGACATGGGTGATGCCGACATTTTTATCCAAACTCGAGGCACATATGTAGAGATGATTTTACCACACACAAATAAAACGAAATGTAAAAGTACCAAGTTCTAATGGGTTTGTTTCAATACAGCTTTTGCAGTTTAACACGAAACAACACGTTATTTTGTGAAGTTTTTGAAAGTATTAAAAATTTAATACCAAACAGTTTTTTACTTCACACAAAAATTTCAATAGGCAATGAAGAATTCAGTTTGATGAAAAGGGTTCGCTGATTTGATTAGCGTATCAGATAAAAGTCCTTATTTTAAAGATTTTTGTGACTCGTATTTGAGTGTGTGTCTTACGAAGCATATACAGTTCTGCGGAGATATATTATAAGAATCTTTTACTGGTTGTGGGTAAAGATGGGAATATCCGGCACGAGGGTAATTCCGCCTCGTTACCGCCTAAACAGTTACCCTCGTGCCGGATATTCCCATCTTTACCCGCTACCAGTGATTGATTCTTTCTTCAATTTGTAGAAGATATAAAGAAAAACGAAGGTTTTTCTTTAAGGCGCTATTTTGTTATAGTAGCGTATGAATTTACGCATTCATTCAAATTATAGCATGTTCAAGATGAGTTTTTCTAGCACCGGAAAAGCACGGGAAAATCCTGTCCTGCATGCAAGAAATACGAATATCTTCATAAGTGTTGGCTACATAGCTACATATAATGCGACATTCTAGAGTTATTAAATATAGTTACTGATTTCATTAAAAAAACTCTGAATATCTGCAAATAAGGAACGTAACCTATGTTGGTACTATAGATGACGTGCGTAAAATATTACATTTTCATTTAAAAGAAAAAGTATGTCTTATTGTTAGTATGCCCAAAAAACATGGAAATGTACTATATTTGTCTAACATGTTACCCAGAAATGCGGATCTATGAAGTTGTCTGGTTTTAATTTTGGCCATTGAAAGCTGGATCCTTTGTTCGCACTCGTTTCCTCCGTCGTTTCTGCGTTTGTTTTTATCACTGAAGTCTCACCATTTGTCAATGAATGTCCCTAAATATGAAAAAAAAAAAAGAATATTTGAGTTTAGTTTGGTAGCTGCTTCTACTGTATGGTCACTCAAGCCATTTGGGGAGGAGAAATGTTTTCAGTTTTTGTCCCTTTCTTCCCCCGTTTTTAGCTACGATGCAGGAGCTGTGAACCATATCGAAGATATTTACTTCATGGATCATTTCAATAACATATCTATCAAAATATTGTTGAATATTATGATGTTAAATGTTAAGACTTTTCAAAGGTAAAAGTTTTTAAAGTAAATTCCACAAACTAACTTGAAGCCAAAATGCGATTTACCTGATACACAGTACTGCTCCTACGTAATGAGGATGCCGGCTTTTCTCCTGTTTTTGTAAGTTCGTCGGCGTTGCCAACATTTGCACTATCACAGCTGTTTTGTAAGTTACTGTCCAGATTTTTGTTTTTCAACTGGAATCTATTACTCATAATTCCGTCTAACATAGATGTGTTAGCTGTCTTTGAATGGGCGCCCGGTCTTGATGCGGTAAATTGTGACGGGTTCACTGTGTCAATTTCCTCATAGTCGTGCACGAAATTTCCGCGCCTTTCATTTTGTTCGTACAATCTGCCATTTGGCATAAAATTTGGCACATACATATAATCATCGTTGCCTGGCACTGTGTTACTGTAGTTGAATTGGTGACGTTGAACCGCATCCTCGTAAATGGGCGGTAACTCGCTCTGGTAGCTAGGGCGGTAATATTTTAACCTTGACCTGTGAATGCCGGTTATTGCAAACGCCGTTGCCATGGTGACATCGGAACTGTGGAAGAAATAATAGAATGACGAGAAAACAGTTTAAAAAGAACATAAGCCTACATTCTATTGAACTGAAAAGAGTTGAAATGCTATAAATACATTCATCAGCTAAACATACATCCTGAGTTCAGACTTACGGTATTTGGTTTAAAAAAAAATAAAAATAAAACTAATACCTTCCCGTTATGATATTAACTCTCAACTCATTTTATCATAAAAAGTCCATAAACAGCTGCTCTGACAAATGTATTACCCGTTGGCACATACAACACAAATTTATGTTAATAATTTTATACTGCGCATTCACAAGCTTGGTGCAAAATTTACCTGAAGCAAAAAAGTGACCATATACCGAAAAGTAACAGTGTACTTTACTACGGGATCAGGGAAGCTTATAATGTTGCGATGTTGGGAAGTACTTGTCAAGAATGTGGATCCTTTGGAGGGTCACGCCAATTAGTTTCTTACAAGTTTTTCGTAAATATTCTTAAAACTGAATATTTTATAGAAACACACACGTCGTTAGTAAAAACTAATGTTAGTTAAGAAACATTATCACGTGTTTCACTTTTCGAATATATTCTTTTAAGACATTTATTTGAAAGAAAACAAAAGGTATGCTTTTATAAAATGCTGTGACCCCACATGCTATAATACGAAAATGTCTAAAAAGCCGAGAGTTCCTTTTGATTCCAGTATAATTTCTGTCAAGATATTGTAAAAATCTGGTGAAGCATCGGAATCAAGTTTCTCCTCAATCTAGAGACAAAGGGAGGTAATACTGGTTATATAAACTTGTATTTGTAAAGAAACATCTTACAGTCAATGCATGTCATTGATGAATAAAATTCAAATGTTCTGGTAGTGTTATTAGAATACATGTATCAAACTTCTGATACAAAACTCTTGTTTAAGATTTTGACAAATTCATTACTTGACCAAAGTCCTGAAGCGGTCTTTTAGATTTAATTCAGGCTGTTCTGTTATAACATTGTCAGTTTGAAAGTATTATATATGCTGAAGAGTAGCAGTTTTATACTGAAGGAGATTTGTGGTGCACTGTAGATTGACCAGCTGACAAATATAAATGGAGTGAGAACGCCCTAAGGAATCACATAAAACCAACACTGTATTTATCTGTATATATCATTTCATCTCGTTCAGTTGACACATGAACTGAATAAACTGGACACCGTGAATTGACTAAACAGATTAAATTAAAATGTACCATACAAATACAGATATTATGATTAGATATATAGCCGTATACCATTTTATAGCTTAAAGCTGGGCACAAATATTATTTTTATACCAAAGATGTAGGAGCGGTCAATGACTTTGGTTTCATTTCAATTTACCAACATGACAGTAACGTATTTCTTTATCTTTCGAAAATAGGAAAAAATCAATACATGAACTTTCCTTGTTATTAATTTTCAAAAATTAGGATTTCCCCCTTTTTCAAATAGAACTAGAAGCCTTAGATTGTTAATCTGCCTGACCAAATAACTTTTTGACACCTGTCGAATTTGCAGACTTTAAACCTTGAAGAGCCGCCAGGGAAGTAAATATATACAATTGAATTATGATATAATTGGTGCTATAATTCTTTTAATACTTTTATACCTGTATCTTCTAACGATATTCGGTATTCTAGCAATATCTATCATATCTATGAAATTTCTTAATGTTTAGGAAAGGATATTGTTAATAACATAAAAAAATTTCAACAATATCGAATGATGGCATTATGCAATTTTATTCATTTTGCGAATGTCCAGTTGTAAAAAGACACAAATATACACACAAAAGATATGTATACATATAGAGGTTAAAGAAACTGAGGGGAGCGGTGGTCTAGTGGTTAAGGTGTCGGCCGCTCAACCCGGGGGTCGTGGGTTCGAGCCCCACTGGGGTCACGACCATGACTTCTCTTATGACATCATTACTGGTTTTTACAGGAAGCGGACCCGACAGTGGTTCAAGTAAGTTTAAAGATTTCATAAGAGACTGAACCCCAGATGTTGCGGCTAAAAATGATCATGTCTTAGTCGGGAATCGAACACTACCATTTGGAGGAGGAACGTTTAACGATATATCAAGTTTACCTTCGGTACCCCCGGTTGCAAACGCTTGTCACTTTTAAGCGAAATAAACATTGGAAACAACATTCTCTTGTGTTTCTATAACATTATCTGTCAGTAACTAAGTTTCAAACCCTTTTTAAGAAATAAAACAATAGTTTTATATCTTACTTTTTTCTATGTCGACGTACGATCTGGAGGTCTGTGCGCGAATGTCTTAAAAAAGTAGATCATAATAAAGAACAAAGTGACTTCTTTTTTCATCGATAACAAATGATAGTTCACGATGATGTTTCAGTAAAGACTAAATAACTACAGTCCTGAATCTTTTAGTTCTGAGCAAAACATTCTTTTCAATATAAATTCTAACTGCTCACAATCATTTAACTACATGTACTTTGTTTTGTTTAATAATGTAATGTCATTAAGTATATTAAAACATCAATGTTTTCCACTGCAAGTAATTGTATTTTCTTATACATCAACATAGCGAAGTTCTTCTTTAGCCTTCTTCGTTTAAAAAAAATGCATTGACTAGTTTATATTTCTTATGACAATACCACCGTTTGTGATTAAAATCGATTAGAAATAATAGAAACTTTTGTATATGTTAACTGCAGATAATGCCTGATGTTCCTGAAAATCATCTTAACAAAAACAAAAGAAGAACAATGGAAATCAGAAATATGGCAATAATGAAACACTTGTAAAAAAACGGAAATGTATTCATTGTACAATCTCGAAGAACAGGATATATACGGTATCAGCTACCGAGTCCTTCTATCTGGCTGTTCATCGTGTTTGTGTAGACTATTACAGGATCTTTGGAAGAACCGAATGTAAAAGTCAAATGATAGAAAACTCAGTTTCTATGAGTGTGTTCTTGAGAGTTAATAAAACATGCGACACTCCTACTGTCCTCTGTCACCGACTTCAGTGTTAAAATGATCTATTATTCGTTTATCAGGCTGTTTCTACTGGAAAATTTAGCTGTTGGCCATAGTTGCATACAATTAAACTGTAGCTGCATTTTAAAAGTGAAGAATAGTCACTTGAAATCACTCCGTTATTTGTGCTTTAGACTCTATGATTTTTTTAACAGAATGATGCTACGATCGTTGAAATTGTTCACAGTTACTCATCAGATATATTCAGGTAATGTAATGGCATGGAGCAATGCGATTTTCTTTCCAGGAGATGGTCTACTTAGTGATCTAGAACTGAGTCATCAATTAGATATCGACATCATAGGTGCTATGTCACAACAGCGACAACACAAAATGTCGTCAGATATAATGCTTTACATGGTTATTACCTGGAACTTTGCTTTTATAAGTTTAAAATACTGTTATTTGGACCGTGGAAATTTCCTGTCGCAAAGCACAAGCTCTTCCCAAAAAGCTGAATTTTGCAACCTTACAAGGTTTTTGTACAAAGGACTTTGGACAATGTGATGCGCCTTTGAACGTTTTTTAAAGGGCGCTATATAAGTCTGGTATACTGTAATAAGTCTCGTAAATAATTAAAATCAAACGTAGTTGATCAAAATAAATCATATTTCATTGCTCAGGAAAGTAACATCGTACTGAGGAATTTCATACTCGACAAACCTGAACGTCGTCCAGTCATTCCCCGTATTATCTAGTATAACCCTGTGTAATCATTATAAAGTACGATTTCATAAGATGAGAAAGACTTAAACATGGATTTTAAGATTGATGAATGTTTGTGCAGCTGACCAGTTTGCCTGACAGTTAATCAATTTAATTTGATGGATTATCTGGGTTGACAGCGTCGTCATCTGGCGTCGTCAACTGGGAAGATGACGAAGCAGTCCAGCCATCTAGTTCAATGTCACCGATGTAGGGTCAGATAAAATGATGATGTTTGCCCTTACGCTGAAAGCTGAAGATTTTGTTAAGTATCTTTAGGAAAATTGATGGGTGGTTTGTACTTTTTGCAGCAACAATAAAGTATTTTTGTTAAAATGTTGAATACGGGCGCAACTCTTGACCACGAAATCATGCCAGCAAATATTTAATTTAAAGAATTTATCGGATATTTTCTTTAACACCGTGACGTTTATTGACAAATAGCCATGTCTCTCTTCGGTTTTACATGATGCGTATTTTGTTACATGAACTACTAGGCCTATAGCATGCAAACAGTAGGCCTACTTCATGAATATTTTTACCAAAATATGTGGTGTCAGAATAACAATCCATTTTTATTCTTTTTACTTTTACATGAAGATTTTATTCATACTTCTAACATGGCTCGATTTGATTTCCAGTTAAACAAAGAAGAAAATCAAGCTCTGTTTATTCTGCGATAAACAACGGTTGACGCGCGGACCGGTAAGAGAGTATTATGACGTCAAATTGCCGCATGACGTCCGATACATTACTCCTCGCGTAAATGAAGTCTAGTATAATATCTATTAAAATATATCAATGAGCATGTCAGAATGAAAACAACTTAGTCAAGGCCTTCTTGTGATTTATCGTCTTATTTACCACGGTTCATCGTTCAGATGCTTCAGTATTTAACCACTCGGGCTAACGCCCTCGTGGTTCAATTCTTACGCATCTAAACTCTGAACCGTGGTAAATCAGACGATAAACAACGCGAAGGCCTTGAACATTTGTTAATTTTACCGAGTCGTCGATCCTGTTTATTCCGGAGGAGCATTTCAACCTGTAAGAATGTTAATGTGCTATTCATAAATTGCAACATTCGTAATAACCATGGCTTAGAATGACATGTAAGGATATCTGCGATGTCAAAACAACAAAATCAAAATGCATTTTTTCTTCCTTTTAGAATACTTTAAGTGATTTTTCAAACTGTATGTCTGTCTATAATTTGCGCCACATTTTGTTTTCGCGATTTTATTTAACGTTTTATTCTAGCGTTTTTATTGCTTTTCATTGATTGATTGATTGATAGTAGTAAAAACTGTACGAAATATAAACATACCTTTAATTCATTTGAATATAATTCTCATCCTTTAATTAGCAAATCCTTTTCCATTTTAATTAACAATGTTTATGTACATCACGGACCGAAATGCAGTAAAGTCATGGACTATATTGATGTATCGTCTTGTAATTAATTTACACTCCAACCAGAGGCGATCTATCATTGTAGATTGATGTTTAACAGCGAATAGTTTAAATGTTAATACGTTGATTTCTAAATGAAATCACATTTTAGGGTTAATACAGATTTGACAGATTTAACTGATGCGATGCACGGTTTTACATGCATCACGTGGCAACATAACCGTTGGCATCACCTCTTAAGTCGTTGGTTTGAGTTATACAAAGGAGGCTGCATGAAGTTGCATAAAGTTGACATTCCTGTCCGAGAGCAAGTCATTTACCTTTCTTTCTGTGTTGTTATTTCTAGTCCTATGGAACGTACTATGAAGTCATTCGATATATTAATTATATATAATAATGTTTCGTTCAAGCGTCCGGGGTGCTGCACTTTGGGATGGGAGGGTTACTGCACATTGGGGTGCTATAACATTGCTTGGTAACGTCGTATGCTTCCAAGCTATCTCTGTACTCAAACTTTCAGTAGAATAAACAAAACTGAGGGTATATTATTTAACAATGCGGAAACGGCCTGGACTTTGGGTACTTTACTTTTTCCCATTTTTTTCAGTAGAAAATATAAAAACATTTTAGAATTTTATAATGTTTATTCTAAAATCAGAAACATATATTGTTCGGTAAACAGTTTCCTGATAATAAGAAACAAAAAAAAAAACAACGTTTTTTTGAAAAACAAATGACATCTTCCATGGCTCTGATAAACGTTCAAGAAAATTGACATTTCCATGACAAATAATAATACTGATAAACAACACACATGTTCCTGATTAACAACAGACATTTCCTGATTAACAATAGACGTTTCATGATAAACAATAGACATTTCCTGAATAACAACAAACGTTTCCTGATAAACAACATATATTTCCTGATAAACAACAGACAGTTCCTGATTAACAACAGGCATTTGCTGATAAACAGCATGCATTTCCTGATAAACAATAGACAATCATGATTAACAACAGACATTTCCTGATAAACAATAGTCATTTCCTGATAAACAAAAGACATTTCCTGATAAACAATAGACAATTTTCGTGGTAAACAATATACATGTTTGTGATAAACAATATACATGCTTATTACGAACAATAGAATGGTCGGGATAAGCAATTGACGGGCATTTCCTGATAGACAAAAGACATGTTCGTGGTAAACAATAGACATGTTTGTCGTAAAAAAGAGGCATATTCCTGATAGACAATAGATATATTACTGACAGACAATTGAATTGTTCCTCCTAACAACAACCGACTTACCAAAAAAACGTGTTTATTAAACAACTAATGATAGAAAATATTCTAAACACACTCAAAACTTACGATAAACCATGAACAGGATAGTGCTGATTTTGAATTTTGTTACCACTGTGTCCATATGTTCATGGTTTAGCTGGACAATACACGCGGGGAGTCGTACTCCCTGACCCATCTCGATGTAAACAACAATTGTGCACTTATTTAAATAATGCCCTTAAGGAAAACTTCTAGACAGTATTAAACAGATACCAATCTCTTGCATAACAAATCACGCCATTTGAAGTACTAAAACTATTATAGCTTGGTTTAACCAAAAACATGGATTCGAATGCCGAATATGAAATACCATTTTATAAAAGGCAATGTATGTATGGTTCAGACTTCTGAAACCAGTTTGATTGAATGTATTTTGCTTTCACCTTCACCTTTTTATTGTGATACATCGTCCAAAAATATCAAGGAATGATCTTTACTAAAATATGTAAATAAATCATAAGAACTTGCAGCAAAATAATATATTCTAGTAAAAACCATGATTACTCGGCTCTCTCTCTCTATGAAGAATTTTTTTTTTTAAAATGTAGATGCAGCTTCTCTCTAGACACTAAAATACGTTCACATCTAAATTGTGCATTAAGGTTTCTTTAAGATTAATCAAAAGAGAATATCATGGAAAAAGACTTGAACAAGAGCTTCATACAGATCTCATACCACATCTTTGCTGAATCATTAAATGTCTCTAGAAAAAGTTATCATTTCTGTAAAAACATAATATAATGGATAAATATATACAAACTCATAAACTAGAGGCCTGATTAATGAACTTAGACATGATGTATACAGTTCATGATGATTCTACATTAACACTACATAGTTCATGAAAGACAAACCTTCATTATTACGTATTTGTCATAAACTTTTAAACATTATACGAATAATGTGTAAATTTAGATAAATGCTTAAAAGCCAGTTGCACAACTTAATCTGTCCTTGAAACATCTATAAAATTACTCATTCGAGTTTTGTGCCAATATGAAATGTCGGACCATTCTAAATTTAATTGATACAGAAGGTTTTTGATGATTACCTGTATTTAAAAAAAGTCTTAGTTTATGACTGAGGTTATGTGAAACAAAGATTTTATTGATGTTCTAAAACAAGACGAAACTATCTAGCGGCACCAAAATGGCTATGAAAAGGTTTTTGATTTCATTTCATGGCCGTTAATTTATTCCCAGAGTTAAAAAGAGTACTGATATTACAACTTATATTTTTTCAGGGAGGAAAAAAAAAAGAACAAAAAAATCGTTTACACATTTGGTAACCTAGGAATTATTTCGTGTTCACATTACATACAGTTTCAATCTATTGCTTGAGCTCACTTTATACCAGCGCTTTAGGTCAGTTCATATCGTCAGTTTTTACAAAACACTCATTTCTCAGGGCTTAAGCTCAATTCATCCAGATATTTCATCGGAAATGCTGTGTCCATATACTGGGTCATGAAAGCCTTGGCACGTGGAACCATCTTCCAAATGCTTCTTTCCTCCAGAGATCTTTTCGATTCACTGCGTTCACAGTTCATTATAAATGTAAGCACTTCTATTACCCTTTTCAACGAATCAAAGCACTTCACTTTTTGTCTCAGAGAATTTCTTACATGACCAGGTAAGTGATACTGGTCACAGAGAGATACTCCCGTTCCAAATACGTTCCTCACCGCACTTCCGATAACCTGGTCCCTTTTCGGCAGTTTACAATTCAGTTCCGGTGTGAACTCGAACACAATACCGGCTTTCTCCTTTACGTGCTCAAAGAAACGTGTGTATGTTCCAGGCTCCATATCGAAATGAATCATCACTGGACCAGTCATCAAAGGGGAGTATTTCTTTTTAGAACGACTGTCCACAAGGTTGGTGTTCCGGAAGACGAACATTGTGACGAAGCAGTTTCCCAAGTTGAATGTCCTATCTACGTGTAGGGTACGTTGCTGCCTCTTGCAGAGAGTGAGTAAAGCTCTACCATACAGGTACACTGATGGGCTACGGCCATTACCGAAGTCAACTTCCTTTAGAATGGTATAGTATTCCGTTGAATCCTTAGGGAACAGACACTTGTTCTCTTCACAGTCATTTTCTAACTGTTCCATTTCAGACGGACACACAACTGGCTTAGCACGGTACTGACAGTCTAGGTAACGATGTGAGCAACATTCAGGATGTTTGGACGGGTTGGTATGCTTTCTGCACGATGTCAATGTGCACTTCTCGCTCAGGTCACGTTCTGTCTGTTTCCTGACTAAGTAGACCTCATTCTCAGTCCTAACAACGTTTGTAGGTGGCGCCACATTGCGGTTTTCTTTATCACCGGGACCATGGAATATATCATCAGCACTTTTGTCACAGTCACTGTCACTCTCCGATTCATCACTGCTTGTCAGATAGAATGCTTCCTGCATGGAATCTGAGAGAACTTTCTTATGTTTTTTCTTGACAGGCTTGCCTCTGATGACAACAGTTTCTTCAATAGAATCGTCAAGGACCTGGCCAATCGGACGTTTTCTAGACTTTCGGTGAGACTTTCCGTGAGCTGGACGCTTTGAGTCATTTTGAAACGACACTTGCTTGCTGACTGACGTTCTGCGGGTAGATAGTTTTACATTATAGCTGAGACGCCTTTTGGCAGATCGAACCAGACGATCGTCGGTAAGGAACGAACTGAGGTCCTCTCGCTCTGGACTGCAGAATGCATACGGGGACTCGTTGATGTTTGACGACTGTGCGTGTGCTTCTCCTTGCCCACTTTGGCTGGACTGAGCAGTTGAGGCGGAAATAGTTAGGCGCCGCCGTTTGGTTCCTTTCTTCTGCTGGAAAGGGGCGTAGTCATAAGACCGTTTTCTCTCAATTTGTGTATTCTGCAAGAAGAAAAAAGAAAATGTATGTACCATTTTTCTCCAGACGAAGCAAACTGCTATTCTTTTTATATATGGTAGACCTATGTATCTTTTTTACAATTTTATTCTCAAGTGGAGTATCTGTGTATAAGGAGGTTCGTTCCATTTAGAAACTCGGAGTAAATATTGACTGAATGCTAATGCAAAAATATGGTTAGTGTCAGACCATTTTATTGGAGAAATACAATTCTATACACGTTTAAAAATAAACGAGCATTACTTCTTCAACTGAATATAACACTAAAATTTATGTCAGATCTTTAATTATTTGTACAGTTACTAGATCTATACTAAGAACGTAAAAACATACAAATAACTATCATATCTGAACGTATCTTTAAATATTTGTACAGTTACTAGATCTATACTAAGAATGTAAAAACATACAAATAACTATCATATCTGAACGTATAATAATAATAATAATAATAATAATAATAATAATAATAATAACATCTTTATTTATAGAAGGTAGCACATGAAGATATAGATCAGTACAAAGTACAAATGATACATCTTAATTTTAAGTGTGGCCTTCTGAACAACAACAACAACCCGGCAAATACAGTTTACACTATCACATAACCTAATTAATATCATATTCATGCTTAGACAAACAGGCCCGGATCCAGGGCCGCCGCCCCCCCCCCCCCCCCCACCCCCCAGTTAGCTGAGAAGTGACCTATACTTATCAAAGATTCACCCTACTATTTTGGCAAAGGAATATTTTTTTTCTCAAAATTTAGACCCAGAAACGCACCAGAGGCCACCGTTTCATACCTGTATTTCAAAATTTCCCAGGGGGAGAGCCCCCTGACCACCCAATCAAGAGGGGAGTAACGCACCCCTACAATACCTAAAAATGTAGACCTAAAAATGAACCAGAGGTCACCATTTTATGCCTGTATTTCAAAAACTTTCCAGGGGGAGAGCCCCCTGATCCCCCCTAATATGAGGGAGTACAGCCACCAATTAATGCAACTTCATATCTGTATTTAAAAAAAAGCACCAGGGGAAGACCCCCTGATTCCCCTAACATGGGCAAAGGCACACCCCTCCAATACCTTGCTATGCGCCTCGGCGGTGACGTCTTCGTTCAACGTTCAAGACTGGTGTGCCCCGCCCCCATCCCACCGCCGTCAAAAATTTCAGTATCCATATTTATAAAATTTCCATTTGGCATTATTATATTATAATGGCATAGTTATAATTCAGCTGATATAAACAAAGATATTCTAAATACAGTCAACTGTAAGATATACTTTTTATATTTCTTTTTAAAAGATGTTAGAGAACATGTGGAGCGAATTTCATTTGGTATTGAATTCCAAACATTTGCACCATTGTAACAAAGGGATTTTTTTACCATAATTTGTACGATGTTTGGGTATAACTATGTTCTTATGAGCAGCAGATCTTAGATTGTATGTTTCATTGCTGGAAAAGGTTAAAATTTCAGAGATATTTGAAGGTGCTCAATTGTTGCAAGCTTTGTAAATAAGACAACCCGTGTGAAAGTTACATCTTTCATTAAATGACATCCACCCAAGTTCTTTTAGCATATCTTTTGTTCTTGTTTGGAACGTTCTATCCGGTAATATCTCAAAGCTTGATGATCTTTCTGTGAATAGTATAGACCTTATTGCCTGTTACATCTAAATAATCGTTAGCTGTTTCAAATCAGTAGAAATAAATTTTACATGGATGTAGCATTTCATACGTATATACGTAAAACATTTAGTGTGTTTAAGGTTTCCTTATCTTTTTAAAAGGAAGATAAATGATGAATGTCCGCTTTTCTTACACGAAACAATTCCATTAAGAAATTTTACTTTTCTTTTAGTTTCTGTTACGTCTGCTGTAGCTCACTACCGTGGCAAGGACTTGACATCGGAACACTGACAACACCTTTCAGATTTCATGCTAACACGCAATGCTCCAAAGTTTTAAAAACAGATTTATTCAGAGTGTCACATACATATTGTACAGTCTTTATAATATAGACGTAGTCACTAAACATTTTTATCTCCAGTGAATGTGTTTAGTATTTCTCATATTTTTGTAAAGGCAGCTGCAGTTTGTATTCCTACATCATTAATAAATATCACATATTGAGAAAAATTCTTCTGTTTTTGTATAAAAGGGATTTCCCATTGGCGTCAATGGTAATATGTTACAAGCTAACAATTCTTGGTAACTACTGGTAGTCCTAACCGGCATGACAAGAAATACACTGCAGCTGCGTTTGAGCACCAGGTCCTACTTAGGACAGAACACTGCACAAATTTGCGCGGTTATACTTGTCACGTGCCGAAAGATTCGCAAATTTTGTATCTATAGGTGTGTTAATCTTGCGCATTTGAACAGTGTGATTTTTTTTTAGCTTTAATTTTGCACATCCAATGATGTTTTGATTGCAGTTGTTTTTGTTTTTAAATTGTAATAAAAAGCTCAATCCTTTAAAACCTGATTTATTCGATTAGCAAAATATCGTTCTAGTGTTGTGTGTCTTATGTATTTCTAATCAAACACGACCTCGTTCTACATTTTGACGTCCTAATTTGTAAGGCGAAGATGGCAAATTATTCCGAGGTATTATATGTTACAATCGTATTTATTAATGACAACTTAGCATTTGCAGTATGTCTTCGTTATATTTTATCTCGAATATGCAGCAGCATTGCTGTCATTGTCGTTGGAGCAAAGTCCAGGATGAGTATGATATGCTCAAAATGGAGATGGGTGGGGTAAACATTCTAGTATTGCAGTGTTTTTTCCCCACTGGATTGTGAATGGGGCCGGGGCCTTTACTGTTGGGAAAATACGTCATAAAACGTCTAAATTGGGAATTATTTAAAAGCTATGTTTTTTAATAAATTGTGCATTTGCAGTCGCTAATAGTGGATCACTGCCAATACTTTGTGGGGCTAGACTTTAGAATCTGTCCGTAGCTATTCTCGTTATTTGGGCATTCTTTTATTTATCGATATGGTAGCATGGATATATTTTCCTCGCCAGGTTTAGAAAATGCGGGGGGTGTGGGGGGCAGCAGCCCCCCAATTATGAAATATACAAACTAAAAAAGCCTTACCTTTATTTAAACCATACAGGTACTGGATATTGCAAATTATGCAGATTTTACCTACGGACAGATTCTAAAAGTGCTCCGATTTATCCACAGCAATTCTTAGACCAAAGAAGATGGATCTAATCTAATGAGTTTGAGTTCCATGAGCTGATAAATCTTGCAACCATGTTTCCTGACTTGGATTTTAGCACTCTTGAATTCTTCAAAGTAGAATATTTTTTAGCATACCTCACAGTTTCTTAGACACACACATTTTCAAGGGCGTAGCGCCCATTACGCAGTTTACGCAACTGCGTAATACTTTTTTGGCTGACTTGACTTTTTGAAATATGAAATATTGAAGAGCATGTTTTTTTTTAAAAAAAGTCAAGTTCATATCCAATGTAGATCTATTTCATTTACTACACGTATAATTTATAAACATGATATGGTGTAAACGGGTTTGAACTTAGTACAAGAGTACTGGGTACCGAAAGTAACCTAAATCAATAATCTGGGTCAGTTTTGACACCTGCCAAAATGTCACATTTAACTCCGTCTATACCGATGACGTCACTCCTACGTAGCACTAACTTATCGTTTACATGTATGTGTAGCGATTCGGTTCTGGTCACTATTTAGAGTACAGCATTATATTAATATAATACACGTACGAGTACGCAAATATCTAACTGAATTTTTTTTCATACTTTGTAATTTCTGCAAAAATTACAGATTATATATGTGATAAATATATATCTATATACATGTATATATATTACAAAGGCATTTTTGAGCTCTATATAGATCTCTCTCTATATATTTTTAATAGAGATGAGCTCCAGAAAACCTCCTCGACCTCCTCCTGGACGAAAGTCCATTTTTCAGTGTTTTAAAACCCCAAATTCTACTCCAGATGACAGTGAAAGTTCATCAACTGTTCCTGCTGATAATTCTCAGTCATTTTCGGATGACAACACAAAATCTTCTACCAAAGAGTCCACATCTTCCCCAAAACAATTTCAGGCAGATCACTGCCATAATAATGGGTACTCAGCGGTTTGCTCCCTGGGTGCGCGGTTTCTAGACATTGGAACCATTGATGTCACAAGAAGACTCCGGATGTCTGATTCCATGAAAATGTCGACTTTAATATCAAGGTTTGAGCCTTCGCGGAGTTGGGTAAAGCCTAAAAGCACTCACAGCAAAAGCGGGGCAGCTAGGCGTGTACCTGACCTAGTGTTTGATACTGAAAACTACCCGTATTTAAGGTAAAGTCCTTCAGTCAATGGTGTTTTTTGTGCACATATTTTTCTTTGGTTTTTTTTGTTTTGTCTTTAATTCATCTGAAAACACTCTCGTTGCTAAGCCCCTTGCAGATTGGAGCAATGTGTCTAGGATTATAAGGATGCATAAAAAATCACCTGATCCGTGACAGTAATGCAATGACTAAAGCTGACAAATTCATGAAAATATGTCAAAATCAAGAAAAAAGTGTTGTTGAGTTTGGCTCGAACGCTTACAGTAACAAAGTCGATAAAAATAAGAAAGCCTTGACATCTATTGTTAAAACAATAGTTTTGCTGGGAAAACAAAACATAGCCTTTCGTTGCAAAACAGAAGAAAAAAGTAACTTCAGAGCTTTGATAAATTATCGCGCTGAAGTAGACAGTGATTTGCACGACCATCTAGCAAATTCTCCCAAACATGCACAGTATTTAAGCCCCTCTATTCAAAACGAATTCATACATATATGCGGCAATCAGATTTCGGACTCTATCGTGCACCGTTTCCAAGAAGCGAGGTACTTTTCTATTCTTGCAGATGAATCTGCTGATGTCAGCAATACAGAACAGTTTGCTTTTTGTCTGCGTTATATTGAACGTCAGAGTTCCGGGAAGCATGTGCTCCACGAGGATTTTCTTTCATTTGTTCAGACAACAGAAACAACAGGTGAAACACTACACCAGTTGCTACTAGATGAAATACACAAACACAACCTGAACCCAAACTTTATCGTTGGACAAGGTTACGACGGTGCTGGGAACATGTCCGGTTGTCACCGTTGAGTGCAGGCAAGATTTTCTGCAGAATTTCCAAACGCAAAGTATATTCACTGTCGCAACCACCGTCTAAACTTAGCAATATGTCATGCTTGCAGGGTAGCGTGTGTGCAGTCGATGTTTACCGTTGTTGGGGATGTATTGTTTTTTATCACAAGTTCTCCGAAACGTCTCGGAGTTTATAGCTCTCATAACGATGACGGAGAAGCCTTAAAGAAGTTCTGCCCAACACGGTGGTCTCAGCACTCGGAAAGCATCACTGCTTTCTATACCCACTTCAAGTCAATTCTAGAAACACTTACTGACCTTCAAGTTGGCATGGACACCAAAACTGTCCACAGCGTCAAGCCTTCAAAAGGCTGTCCTGTCTTTTGACTTTGTTGTCAATTTGTGTTGCGTCAGCGGTCCCTTAGATACATTGAATCCTTTGACGGATTCAATGCAAGACCCTCAATGTGACTTGGTCAAAGCAGCACAGCATGCTAAAGTTCTTCATGGGTTGCTATATGCGTTTCTTAAAATGCACCAGAATGCGTCTTTTCATGTTCTTTTTTTCAAAATTTTCCCGGGGGAGGTCCCGGACCCCCACAGGTGGGAGGGGGAGACCCCCTCCCACACTCTCCCCCCTCGGCACTTCGTGCCTCGTACTGCGTACATTTTTCAAAATCCTGGCTACGCCCCTGATTTTGGTACCATTTTGAAGAGTGAAACACACTTTTATAGGAATAATGTGATTTTTATTTTTGATTGACTTCGATGAAATAATGTGCCATCAAGCAAGGGTGGCCATTCAACCAGTAGAGGGTCACCCATTTCAGTGATAATCAAAAGGTTGTTTATTCTGCTTAAAAATACAAATCAATGCTTGATTTGATACTGTAATGGTTTGAACTGGCAAATTTAGATAAATAAATAAGGTCCCATGCATCAGTATTTTGATTTTAGTTTTAAATATAGTTGGTGCTAATTATGCATAAAAACTGTGAAAACTAGCGCTATATTCTTTTACCTAAATATATCTTGTTTGGTTTGAAATGTAAACATACTGATTCTCATTATATTCTGTCTTGAAATGTTTATTTCTAATACCACAGTCATGTTTTGTCAGAAAAAGATCTATTTTTAAATGGATAGAAAATATGATTATAAACAAGGCGATCCCCTATAGGCAAAAGTGATTCCCTATTGGTGAATCGGACAGGTTTGAATATTTCTTCATAACTTCAGACATAAAAAATCAATTGAAATAAATCAAACATTTACCACCGGGTATATGAATGTGAGTAATAGTTCTAAGTGTTAGTAAGTTTAGATATCATCAAAGTCTAAACATACTTCACTACATGCTAAAAGTTTAGAGAGTGATCCGTTATTGGCGAGTTATCTGTATGAACATTTTTTCTTAAATGCACATACTTGGTCTGGGTCGCAGTAAAAGCTGATGGTTTGAGGTTAGTGTTTAACCGTGGTAATGTTTGAGACAAGGTTTGAAACGGGGGTTTAATAGGAAATATTGTAAGTTTTCAAGTCTAAAACAGCAGTTTAAGGTTATCTAGACATTTGGTTTGGACCTAGGTAGGTTGTGGAAAGCTAAGTCTGTCATGCTTGTATTTGCAGGGGTCTCTGATCCATAAACTCATCCTAGGTCAAGTGGTTTGTGATAAGTTGTTGAAACATTTTTGGTTTGAATTAGCTGGTATAGGGTCAAAGACACAGGTTTGATACCTGAGCTAGAATTTTGTAAATAAGGACCTTATATTAATTTGAATATCTGTCTGATTTTAGTTGATTAATATTTCAAACAACCATTTACAAATCATTGGTCAATCTAATCAGAAGCAAGACATCTTGAGAAAAAATTAATATACAAGTTTTATATCAATCAGAAGCAGATAGCATAAGAAAAATTTTGTATACAGTTATGGCCATAATGTATCAATGTTGAACGTTTGTCATTATTATAAATGATGATGAAATAAGTAACACTTGGTACATGTGACAGTAAGTACAAAATGTTTACATTTCATTCTTTATTAAAGTAGAAAAATTAGAAACTCCACAGGAATAAAAAATTAAGGTGACAGACATAATATAAATACACATTTATGAACACCACAAGCCTCTGTCATAATATACAAGATATTGTGGACAACTGGTAAAAATGCATTTCGATAATAGTTTAAAAAAACAGAAAAAGAATTAAAAAGTTCATTCAAATCAGATTTGCTTGTAAATACCTTCCCACTTCCTTAAAACACAGCAAAAAGTTTAATAAAGTAATATATGCCCAAATGAAAATTGTAGTCACTAAACTGTTAAATAATATTCACGATTTTGTGTAGGAAATCTTCTTTTTAGGAAGAAGCATGAAAAAGGTAATATCATTTCCTTTTTAGCTCACCTGAGCAATGCTCATGTGAGTTTTTCTGATCGCTCAATGTTGTCGTCTGTCGTCTGTCTTCCGTCATTATTTAGCTTGTGTATGCGATAGAGGCTGTATTTTTCAACTGATCTTCATGAAATTTGGTCAGAGTGATTACCTTGATGAAATCTAGGCCAAGAGCGAAAATGGGTCATCTGGGATCAAAAACTAGGTCACTAGGTCAAATCAAAGAAAAACCTTGTGTATGCGATTGAGGCTGTATTTTTCAATTGATACTCAAGAAATTTGGTCAGAATGATTGCCTTGATCAAATCTAGGTCAATTTCGAATATGGGTCATCTGGGGTCAAAAACTAGGTAAAATCTAAGAAAAACGTTGTGTATGCGATAGAGACTGTATTTTTCAATTGGTCTTCATGAAATTTGGTCAGAATGATTGCCTAGATGAAATCTAGGTCGAGTTTGAATATGGGTCATCTGGGATCAAAAAGTAGGTCACTAGGTCAAATCAAAGAAAAACCTTGTGTATGCGATAGAGGCTGTATTTTTCAATTGATATTCATGAAATTTTGTCAGAATGATTACCTTGATAAAATCTAGGTCAAGTTCGAATATGGGTCATCTGGGGTCAAAAACTAGGTCACTAGCGGCAAAGCCAAGATAAATTGGCACTTTCATATTCCCCTGTGTTATATGTTGATTTCTGACAACATTTAAGGAATACAGTATCATCTTATTCTTTTTTAAAAAGATATTTGTTAGGGCTTTCTGGTGATGTATGGTTTATCATACTCTTGTTCAGTATTTTTTTGTTTACAAGGGTTGGAGTGTCGAAAAATGGCTCATTTTTAATCGTTATGCTGTTGCACGAAAAATTCATTACTTTTTGACCATTTATTTAATTACTATTTTAGTTTGTTACAATTTTTATTTCAAGTTTTCAAACTTCAACTGACATTCAGGTAAGACATATTTTTTACAGATTTGAAATTGGTCCGAAAATATTCAAGATATTTGTAAGTAACTAAATCCATCACTTCGTTATGCGTTGATGGTTTTTACCTGCTCTGTTTCTACAAAAGGGAATACCAAAGTTATTCTTTGAACTGGCAGATATAATCATTATAATCATGAAAAAGTTACACATTTGCCAGCATCTAAAAGCAAGATATTGATTTGCAGTACATTATTTTCTGAAAAATGATAGCTGAATCTTGACATTTTTATGTAGAGTCCGTAGCCCCATTTTCAGCAGTGTACCACTTGCACAAAAACAAGAGCAATATAAAAATGAACCTTTGATTATTTTCGGGTTATCCTACATACTAACTACAGAAAAGACATTTCTTCAGAGAAGAAGCAGAAAAAAGTTTTGAACAAAAAATGGTTGTCGGTAGCCCTGTAGAGTCCGTAGCCCCCATGTTCATGCAACTAAATCAGAATTTTTTATGCAATAATCATATCTTATACTAATATTTTTTCTCATTTTATGATATAACAAAAGAGCTTCATTCTTTCAAACATCTAAGATGTTGATAGTAAACAGTATAATTGGAAAAAAGATAATTGTAATAAATTAATTACATTTTTGCCAATTTCCAACACTTATCTTACAGATCTAATGCATATTGATGTTTGTTTAGTATCATAAAGTACGGTTAAGGATACACTGTATCAGACTTATAATAAAAATTGCATTAACAAAGTGTTTATATATTGATAATAAATACAAGTTAAAATGTTATACAAGGGGCCTACGGACTCTACACTTCCATAACGAGTCCTGTTTCTGTTACATTTACCAGTCTATTTCCAGATAATGTAAAGAAACAAACATATCAAACATGAGACCTGTAACAAGGAACCAAATAGCTGAAGAAAGCAATTTTTTGCATAATTTTGTGTACTGTTGACTGAAGCAGGGATGAAACATATTGTGTAGTGTCCGTAGCCCTATATTAGTCTATGTTTATATGCAACCATTCTATATTTGAATTCAGGAACTTCTTTTCTAGGTTTAAACATGTTTTATTTAAGAAATATTTATAGCAAAACAGTGCTTTATCACTGTTTATACAAGATGGGCGGTTATACGTCGAACATATTAATTTTACGAGGGCATAGCCCAAGTGAAACCGCCCGAGTGTATAAATAGTGATATTGATAAAGCACTGTTTTTGCTATAAATTATTTCAATTCTATTAATTTTTTTATTGTAAAAATTATATCAAATATAATCATAATGGAACTGTTTCTTCGTGCAAGCATGGCGCCAAAAGTAGGCCTTTGTTTATACACGCCAGGACAGTAAATGGTAATAAGTCTTGCGGTAGAGTTCAATTCGGATTAACATTACTGTGAATTATTCAGCAAAGCGAATAACTAAGTATGTTTGTAAATTAATCAACACATTTGTGCAATGTGGCATTTTGTTTAAAACATATTATTAAATTAAATATTTCATGACATTTGAAAGTGCTATTTCTTGATGGGTACACGGCGCTAAATATCACATTGACGATACGTCAACATACTATCGTTGTGATGATTAAAGCATTGTTAGTCATATTAGAATGTGATTAATCTTCCTGTTAAAACCATAAATGAGGTACACTGACACATTTCAATGATTTGTTCATGTTCTTCTTATGATGAAACAGTTTGTTCACTTGTGTCTTTACAAAGTTTAAATAATCAAAATGCAAAAAAAAAAAGAAATAAAATAAAATTGTTAGTTAATAATGCTCTTAAATGATCTAAGAATTATAAGACTATCAGAAAATATCACTAATTCTGGAAACTGACTATGAAATATTATACTGCAGCAACTATTTTACTAGTAACCATACATGGATGTAGAGTCCGTTGGCCCTGATATGATTTTTGTATTGGGTTCTGTATCAGAAAAGTGTTTAAAGTTATTATCTGAAACCTTTAGTTCAATTTATATACATATTTCTTAATAGGTTTCAAGGAAGCTTGCCATACTCTTCTTAGTTTTCTGTTCATAATGTAAATTGGAAGGCAGTGCATATTGTCTCATTTGATGGTACTTTGAAATCCAGCTCTGGATATATTATGAAATTCATAAAATCAACTTCATATTCCTTAAAGCAATATTGAAAACATCTTAATGCAACTATTTAATTTATTTTCAACACTATGAATAACTTTTTCTGTGTTATCTAGGTATGTTATGCTTTGGCATGTAGAGTCCGTAGGCCCTAAGAGGTGTGGTTCCTTGAGCATCTGTAACTTTTTTATTTCGCATAATTGAAGAAAACCCTGATAGATTCTTGTGCGCAAAGGATGTACCTTGAAATCACATGATAAGATAGGAAATTTTGATTGAGTTTAAAATTCACCATATGTGCAACATCAGGGGTATCCTTATTCTTGGCTATGCCGTAGGTCATATCTAAGAAAATACTTGTTTAAACTCAAGGGACCACATTTTTAGTCCAATCTTAATGAAAAATGGTCAAAATATTTGTTTCCATGAAATCACTAGGTCAAACATGTTTACACTGTTATGGTGTGTTTTTCAGGTGAGCGACCTAGGGCCATCTTGGCCCTCTTGTTTGATTTATTTACTAAATTGCAGGTTTACTAATACTTCAAAATGTGGTCACCCAGTATACAGTATATAAATTTGATAATAATCAAGGTATTAAGGAAATAATTCATTTCATTGTAGAAAGTAATGTATCAATTATCGCACTTCCAGTTTCATTTGTTTCTCCTAGGTCATACATTTTATTTCATTCATAATACATGACGGTGATGAATGAGATATATTATTACAATGATGAGGCAACCCCCAAAAAGACATAGAAACATAATGATACTTGGCTAAAAATTTACTTGTGAACTCTAAAATATTGACGCTGTTAATAACAGTCTTTAAATTGAAATTAAATTTTCAATAATTCAGAAATTTGACAAGTTTACTTGAATTATTTTACCAGGTATTAAGAATGAGCAAAAATATTTTTATTTTCTATATATTTTATAAGGGCTTGATCTGAATTGTTTGCTGATGTTGCCGTATTTGTTAAATTATTTGATTGTATATGCACTAATCGAAAATTCAAACGACCCTTCAGTATTTTCACCAAAAATGTTGTATGGTCTCAACATTTCAAGCATAGTTAAAGTTGATGAATAAAAGTATTTATATTTTTGACTTGCTTATTCTGTAAATTCATAATGAAAAAAAGATTTTATCTTTCATTTATTTCTGCGTATTTAAATAAGGCAAATGCACCCTATGTATAAAATACAACATGACAATATGCAAATTCTTGACAAAGCCAAGACTGATGAAGCCGTATCATGTTCAGGTACAAGTCAACTGGAAATTAGAACATATTAGAATGTGATTAATCTTCCTGTTAAAACCATAAATGAGGTACACTGACACATTTCAATGATTTGTTCATGTTCTTCTTATGATGAAACAGTTTGTTCACTTGTGTCTTTACAAAGTTTAAATAATCAAAATGCAAAAAAAAAAAGAAATAAAATAAAATTGTTAGTTAATAATGCTCTTAAATGATCTAAGAATTATAAGACTATCAGAAAATATCACTAATTCTGGAAACTGACTATGAAATATTATACTGCAGCAACTATTTTACTAGTAACCATACATGGATGTAGAGTCCGTTGGCCCTGATATGATTTTTGTATTGGGTTCTGTATCAGAAAAGTGTTTAAAGTTATTATCTGAAACCTTTAGTTCAATTTATATACATATTTCTTAATAGGTTTCAAGGAAGCTTGCCATACTCTTCTTAGTTTTCTGTTCATAATGTAAATTGGAAGGCAGTGCATATTGTCTCATTTGATGGTACTTTGAAATCCAGCTCTGGATATATTATGAAATTCATAAAATCAACTTCATATTCCTTAAAGCAATATTGAAAACATCTTAATGCAACTATTTAATTTATTTTCAACACTATGAATAACTTTTTCTGTGTTATCTAGGTATGTTATGCTTTGGCATGTAGAGTCCGTAGGCCCTAAGAGGTGTGGTTCCTTGAGCATCTGTAACTTTTTATTTCGCATAATTGAAGAAAACCCTGATAGATTCTTGTGCGCAAAGGATGTACCTTGAAATCACATGATAAGATAGGAAATTTTGATTGAGTTTAAAATTCACCATATGTGCAACATCAGGGGTATCCTTATTCTTGGCTATGCCGTAGGTCATATCTAAGAAAATACTTGTTTAAACTCAAGGGACCACATTTTTAGTCCAATCTTAATGAAAAATGGTCAAAATATTTGTTTCCATGAAATCACTAGGTCAAACATGTTTACACTGTTATGGTGTGTTTTTCAGGTGAGCGACCTAGGGCCATCTTGGCCCTCTTGTTTGATTTATTTACTAAATTGCAGGTTTACTAATACTTCAAAATGTGGTCACCCAGTATACAGTATATAAATTTGATAATAATCAAGGTATTAAGGAAATAATTCATTTCATTGTAGAAAGTAATGTATCAATTATCGCACTTCCAGTTTCATTGTTTCTCCTAGGTCATACATTTTATTTCATTCATAATACATGACGGTGATGAATGAGATATATTATTACAATGATGAGGCAACCCCCAAAAAGACATAGAAACATAATGATACTTGGCTAAAAATTTACTTGTGAACTCTAAAATATTGACGCTGTTAATAACAGTCTTTAAATTGAAATTAAATTTTCAATAATTCAGAAATTTGACAAGTTTACTTGAATTATTTTACCAGGTATTAAGAATGAGCAAAAATATTTTTATTTTCTATATATTTTATAAGGGCTTGATCTGAATTGTTTGCTGATGTTGCCGTATTTGTTAAATTATTTGATTGTATATGCACTAATCGAAAATTCAAACGACCCTTCAGTATTTTCACCAAAAATGTTGTATGGTCTCAACATTTCAAGCATAGTTAAAGTTGATGAATAAAAGTATTTATATTTTTGACTTGCTTATTCTGTAAATTCATAATGAAATAAAGATTTTATCTTTCATTTATTTCTGCGTATTTAAATACAGGCAAATGCACCCTATGTATAAAATACAACATGACAATATGCAAGTTCTTGACAAAGACTGATGAAGCCATATCATGTTCAGGTACAAGTCAACTGGAAATGAAGCATAATCACATTTTCAATTTACCTCAGTATATTAGGATTAAAGACACGAGTGATCCGATCAGAGCTACAAAGCAAGAAAAAAAACAACCCCAGAACAGAGAGAAATACTCTAGACACAGGCCTGCTCGGCTAACTTAGCCTAGCTGTTTGCAAATAGACAGTTGAGTTCTTTAATGTGTGTGGTGTATAGCACCAGTATATGGGAAGCCATCTTTATTGGCAAGAACCAGTACTGGCCTCTTAGTTAGGTGGGCGACACTCAAGAGCATCATGTCAGACATTTCCAGTGCTTCGATGGGATTTGAACCCTGGACCTCTGGATTTATAGTCAAGCATGTTACCACTAGACCACCAGACCACCAACCAGTATTGTTAAATTGTCACTGCCTTGTCCAAGTTTTGTTAGCTAACCAGCTGGGAGTATCAATTTTTTACATGAAACAAAATACAAGTTGACTTTATAGAACCTGTATGATGTATTTAAATAAATTTCACAACAGGATTATGTAGTTAGAATAATTCGATGTGGTTAAACCTTCTGTACTAACAATGATTGTGAATGTGAAAAAAATGATAAAGGGCCATGATTTTGTGTTTAGAATATCGTAGCAAGGTTTAAAACAATCTTTAAATTGAAGGTATATTAGCAAGTATCTGTTTTTTGACATTGCCTGTTGGATTAATTTTTGCTTGCCTTCTTATACAAACTAACACAGTTTTCTTGTATGTCTTATAATTGCACTATTGCTTTAATGATTTGAAAAAAATCTATTTTATGTACTGACCACCTATTTTTAGTAAAGCAAAATGCTAGAAAGTAAACTGGTACATTAAATCATTGGAATTAATGATCATATTTCAATACAACCAGTTTCAAAATTATAATATCACTTAGTACTGAAATTGCTTACCCTGCTGTCATTGTATTTTAAACATAGAGTGGAAAATTTAGGACTAAAAATGAAAAAAGCAAATAGTGTTAATAAACACAATTGTCTTATCATATAATATTAAAGCTAATTGTACATTTTCATTACAGATTGGTTTAAAATGTTACATACATGATCTAGAAATAGGGAAAAAGCTGAAAACTGCACTAAGCTCTTGTAAAACTCAAGTACATATTCTTCATTTTACAAGTGTCTCCTGAGTCATTGTTATTGTACTTCACCGGAATATGTTAAAATGTTTATACTGAGGACCGCTTTTACAAGTACAAGTATTTTGAATGAACTATTAGCCAAAAGAAAGGAAGGAAGTCACAGAGTTAGCTAATATCTCTTTATTTTGAGAGTGGAAAAACCCATTTCTGTGTAAAAAAAAATCACAACAAAAAATGAAAAACTACCAAACACTGACCCCCAAAATGGAAGTGACAGCACAAAGTGAGTGTTTTTACAGTTGAAAATTTAAAGAGAACCACTGCTTGCAGACATATGCCTTTTATCAATGATGTCACGTATCTTGGCAACTATTATTGATTCTTAAGGAGGTAGGTTACCTTCATATTTGTATGTGCGCATGTCCAACCGGAAGCTAACGTGACGATTTACGACGACGTTTACGACAAACTAAATGTGTTTGTATATTCATTCTTCTGAAAACAAATCATGAACCTGTCTTCGATCTGATGCTTTATGGTTTAATAATGCAGGAATAATGAATAAATTGCCGCAGAAACGCTTCAAAACAATGTTGTCTTAAAATGACGTCATTGACGCCATGACGTTACGTGTCAGTTACCGCGCAAAATTAATAGCTTTTATCTTGAAAGTACGTAATTCTGTGCACTTTCTTTATTTTAACTATTTTCAAATAACCATTATTTGCTGAAATATTTTTTATGAGTCTTTTGCTCTGAATAATGATCAATATTTTGCTTCTTTAATGTAGTTATATAGAAATGTTATGCGGAATGTAAGAAAATGAATGGTGGTAACCAATGTTATTTGGAATATAGTTGGGTGAAAGGTTACTTGTTACGGCCATTTTGAAATAAAAAAAAATCTAGCAGTTTGAATTTTAATACCTATTTTTAGCTCGACTATTCGAAGAATAGTCTAGCTATTCTACTCACCCTGGCGTCGGCGTCGGCGTCGGCGTCGGCGTCACACCTTGGTTAAGTTTTTGCATGCAAGTACATACAGCTATCATTTAAAGGCATATAGCTTTGAAACTTATTTATTCTTTTTCTAGGTCAATTACCAACCTCACTGGGTCAAGTTCCATAACTCTAACATGTATTTTGAGCAAATTATGCCCCCTTTTGGACTTAGAAAATTCTGGTTAAAGTTTTACATGCAAGTTACTATCTCCAAAACTAATGCAGATATTGAATTGAAACTTCACATGTGTCTTCGGGGTTATAAAACTAGTTGATAGCACCAAGTCCCATAACTCTGACCTTCATTTTGGCCAAATTATGCCCCCTTTTGGACTTAGAAAATTCTGGTTAAAGTTTGCGTGCAAGTACATACAGCTATTACTAAAAGGCATATAGATTTGAAACTTATTTTTTCTTTTTCTAGATCAATTACCTACCTCACTGGGTCAAGTCCCATAACTCTGGCATGTATTTTGGCCAAATTATGCCCCCTTTTGGACTTAGAAAATTCTGGTTAAAGTTTTGCGTGCAAGTACATACAGCTATTACTAAAAGGCATATAGATTTGAAACTTATTTTTTCTTTTTCTAGATCAATTACCTACCTCACTGGGTCAAGTCCCATAACTCTGGCATGTATTTTGGCCAAATTATGCCCCCTTTTGGACTTAGAAAATTCTGGTTAAAGTTTTGCGTGCAAGTACATACAGCTATTACTAAAAGGCATATAGATTTGGAACTTATTTATTCTTTTTCTAGATCAGTTACCTACCTCACTGGGTCAAGTTCCATAACTCTTAACATGTATTTTGAGCAAATTATGCCCCCTTTTGGACTTAGAAAATTCTGGTTAAAGTTTTACATGCAAGTTACTATCCCCAAAACTAATGCAGATATTGAATTGAAACTTAACATGTTTCTTCGGGGTTATAAAACTAGTTGATAGCATCAAGTCCCATAACTCTGATATGTCCCCTTTTGAACTCTTTTGATATTTAACTTTTTGGGTAATAATTTCCAGCTTCTGTGACAATATTTCGAATAGTCGAGCTTGGCTGTCTTATGGACAGCTCTTGTTCAGTTTCTGTTGATAATTTGTTACTCATATACTCAAATTTCAGCAGAAAATTGTGGTTTCTTGAATTGCTGTTACCATGGAAACAAAGCCCGTGACCTATGTATCTAAATGTAAAATTTAAAAGTGTTGACACTGGTCTATTTAAGAAACACAGCTTCGGCTTTTTATTTTCATTTAAACAATATCCATGAGAATAACAGCAGCATGCTGAACGATTTTTCCATGAACAATGCCAGACGAGGGGTACTGCTGTAAGTATTCTAAGCTGTGAAATTTATTTAAATCAATGCAAATAACACGAAAATATAACTTACGTTAGAAATAATATGTTTTAAAGCTACATCAACCAGAAAGATAATCTTTTTCAATATTTTCTATAAGAAATTACGACAAAAAGCAAGATACAAGCTATTTTAAACATCTCCGTTGCCATGGTTACTTTAAACTTTAAGAAAAATAGGGTACCATGTAAAGTGTTTGGTATTTTGCTAATAATATTACCCAAATATTCCATGTTGGTCGTTAATAGAATGGCACTGAAGCCGTCGAAAACCCCTATTTTTATACATAGTTGTTAAAAAATGAGAGAAAATGCGTTACCATGGAAACACGAGCCCCGCGACATATACTTTTTAAGCTTATATTAGAAAGCTAACGTGCATACTAGTAAAATTATCAATTATGCAGACTTCTATGGATATCAATGAAACTAAAATACACTGAAAAGTGTTAAATATCTGTATTTTCCTTCTTCTTTCAATATGAAATACCTTTGGAGGGTCATGTTCTTCAAACCTGGATAGAAATTGAACTTGAAGGGACAGGAACAAACGAAATTGAGATTGTAGCTGTTAAAACTTCATATTACACGAAATACAAAAATATGCTGCGGTTCAACTAATTTGAATTTACCCTTGTAACAAGGTAACCTACCTCCTTAACCCCCCACAGCAACCATAAAAAATGAATGTAGAAAACAGAAGGCATGAAAAGAAGGCACACTTTGAAGAAGAGATTCATTACGTTATTTAAGAGAAAACTGTATATTTTATTGCAGGTAGTGACTTCAATGAGGAGTGTTTTCCGGACAGGAAGAACAAAGAATGTAGAATGGAGAAGGTCACAGTTGATGGCACTGCTGAAATTGTTGGATGACAACAGGGAAAGACTTTCTGACGCCTTAAAGAAAGACCTTAACAAGGTTTGTACATAAATTTGTTCTTATTCTGGTACTCCTAAAGCCTTACTATTATAGCATATTAACCGTACATGCCATAATTTTTCAGAACGTTTCCGGGATTCTGAGTTAAAATTTCTGAGATTTTTACCTTTTGTCTGGGATATACACCGTGACATTGGTATTCGTCTGTTTCATGCAAAAATATCGCAATATACAATTAAAGTAAGAAAGAGATTCATCTGAATGATTTTACCATAGATAAAGTTTTTAACTCTGATAATTTCAAAACATTCTGGAAGTAGTAGTATTGTATTTTGCCTGGATGAGTACTGGAAATAATTTCTTTCTGAGCATACGGTCTTGTTTATCACCTGTTTTCCCACTATTATAGGTAACAGAGCAAAGTGCTTAATTTTACAAAGTATATATAGCATGTTACTATAATTCCACAATGACATACATGTGCATATTTTGTACCAAAAGTCATCCTTTACAATAATTTCTATCAATATCAAAAAAGAAGTTTCCTACACAAAATCATCATTTTTTTTCCATTTGATCCAAGATCAAATGTTATAAATCCATTTTCTCAAAGCAACAAAACCACATGGTAAAATAAGTAAGTTTCACAGTATACAGCTTGCAGGGGGACTACTGGAACTGGAATATCAGAAATGTATTGTTGTACAGACGTTGTTTCTCTGGTGTGACAGGAAACATTTTTTACCTTTCATTTGTTTTCTCTAGGTTAACCCATATCATGCTGGACACGATTGATTCTGCCTTTGCGACCAGAGCAGATCGTGGTCAGCTTGCACATCCGTGAAGTCTGATCATGATCTGCACTGTTCAGCATTCAGTCAGTATATTTTTTGTAAGCACCCCTTTTAACATTTAATGGTACTGTCCAAATTGTAAGATGGACAAGTTCATTATAGAAATTTAGCAGGGTAAGGGTTAACATCATACATGTGATACATCCTGGATTGTCTGGGATTGTCCCGGAATGTCCGGGATTGTCCCAGAAATTACATACTCGTCCCGATGTCCCGGACAGTCTTAAAATGTCCCGGAAAAATAAAAATAATCCCCCCAAAAAACTTGTTTTTGTCTGTAAGTTGTTAAATTATACATAATAAAGAGTCCTTGGTGTCATATTGTTTATTCCTAATCAGTTTCACGCCCCTGAGCAGGACACGTGTTGATTATGCCCGCTTTGATCACGCGACGATCTTTTGATGACACTGATTAAGATACAGTCAGTTATTATAATGGCCCAGATTAAGAACTGACAGGATTATGCAATCAATAACAGTTTTATGATAGTTAAATTAGGAACAATAGTCGTAAATTCCTTTGTTTTTAGCACGTTGGCGGTAAAGCTACATGTAGCCTTTATGGAAGAGATTATTGAAAACGATCAATTAAACGATAATTATTTCAAAAGGTTGTAATTATTTAAGATCTAGATCGATTGTCACACATATTCTAAACTAAAATGCTGAATGCCTTTGCCGACCGACCCATGAAAATTGACCAGACTCCAAATATTTTATATTGTTGATTTTATCTACAAGATTTATTTTATTCCTTTAAGGATTCAGTTTAATTATTAGATAAATGTTTAAGGTTTAGAAAGATACCAAATAAGCTAGATCTAAATAACGATGACCAGGTTGATTCTTCGTATACAGTAAGTCTCCTAATTCTGTTCACCTCGGGAACGCAATAAATTCACGTGCCGAACTATAGATGTATTACCAGTATACATATATCTACCTCCCTTAGAAAGCTAGACGACATTTGCCGCAAGTTAAATACAAGCCAGTGAACAATGTTTATCTCAGGAAACTACATGAAAATTTATGGATGCAAGATTTCTCTTTTCATCAATTTGGCATCCTATATTTATTTAGAATTATAAGAAAATTATGCAATGAACATTACTCAGCTCTATCAGAAAATTGAAACAAAAAGAAGTCCTTGAAATGTTGGTTTTGTATACATGATACAAATGATGCAAATTTTAATTTACTAATGATGCCATTGTGTTATTTTAGTCCAGATTTGAATCCTGTTTAATGGAAGTGGACTTTGTACGGAATGACTTGATCAACACACTCAACAACCTGACAGAATGGGTAAAACCAGAAAAGGTCAGTATAAAATTTTATATCTTAAATATCTTCAATTGAACATCACCAATGTATCACAAGAAGGAAGATTAATATTTCTCAATGATGAAATCAGTTTTACCACTAAAACTACTCCATTCTGCAACATCTCTATAGTAAACATGGTTTGTAACATTTTTCATTATAAATTGTCTTGATGCAAGATTATCAGTGGAAACAGATTTAACATTGAATGAACTTTAAACTATGAATACAAGAATTTCAAGCTTTTTAATATTTCATTTTTGTAGTCAGAGAGGATTTCCGAGTCAGAAACAGAAGTGACATAAATAGGAGAATCAGATAGAATTTATAAAGATAGAAAATAAATATTGAAAATACATCTAGTTTACAAAATTTCAGTTTTGCAGGTGAGGGACATTTTTGGCACAATTACATTTCTTTTTATAGCTGTATACGTTTAGTTGTCCTTAATTTTGCAATAAATGTAGTACAGTAGAATTCCGCTATTAAGACCACCCATGGTTCTTTGTACAACTGGTCTTATTAGCGGTCTGGTCTGATTAGTGGACAAGGCTATACGGGCAGATAATAACACATTGGAATACAATCAAGACACAATAATGGTAAACACAGTGTTCAATTTATATGTAGCTTTATTTTCTTACGGATCAAACTTTGTATTAATTAAGGACGCACTTAACTGATAATGATTTGAATTTTGTTCAGTTAAAGACAATTACAACAATATCAAACCTTTTCAAACTTCATTCTCCGCTGAAATCCCAAACGTATTTACATTAATAATAACAAACAAACACCGTTTAGATCTAATTAAATCCGTTTTAATCCAGTCAATTCGATCAGCGGGCATTCGTCTAATTACAAACAAATTAATTATTTCAACAATTTCTTATGTTAAAATAGCGATGTAAAACACCAAACATCTTTAAATAACAATTTCAGACAATCAAACAGTTTGATACGTTGTTTTGATAACGTTTAAAGACTTGTTAGCAATTAACGGATAAATACACAATGTACACGCTTAACGTGTTAACACGATGTCGCATGTGTTAATTCCCGCAGCGATTCGCGGTAACATAAAGAAAAATTTGAGTGGTCGCAATTGCGGTGATTAA
Source organism: Mercenaria mercenaria (assembly GCF_021730395.1). Classification (NCBI taxonomy): domain Eukaryota; kingdom Metazoa; phylum Mollusca; class Bivalvia; order Venerida; family Veneridae; genus Mercenaria; species Mercenaria mercenaria. The sequence goes on along the minus strand of NC_069377.1, from coordinate 67,390,351 downwards.
TTAAGTGTGAAAAAATCAAACAGTTCTGAAATTGGTGGTCGCATTAGTGGATTAGCGGTCTGGTCGCATTTTCGGACAAACGACCATTGGTTTTAAGAAGGAAGTATTCCGTTCTTTGCAAAATCGGTCGTATTAGCGGTGCGGTCGTAATTTCGGCGTGGTCGTAAGTAGGAATTTTACTGTATATGTATATGATTATAGTATGAGGTACAAGATTTTTTTTAAAACAGATGACACATTTTGTTGCAAGATGGTCAGACATGGCACATCAAAAGCAAATTGTTGAGGAAGTAAATATAAGTATTTAATTAAAATACTTATATTTACTTCCTCAACATTATGTTTCAGGTGAAGAAAGGGTTGATCAACATGATGGACAAAGTTTATATCCGACGTGAACCATTTGGAGTGGTTATGATAATGGGAGCCTGGAATTATCCAGTACAGCTCACAGTTGCACCTATGATTGGAGCATTAGCTGCAGGTGATTTTACTTTTGCTGAACAAGAGCTGAGTTCCACTGAATTGTCATTCTCCTGAGAGCTACACTCCAAACTAACAGAATTCTCAAATTCTCAGTCTATCTTTTGCGTAATTTATATCAAAAAATGTAAAAGTGCACTGCAAGGTCTGCCTAATTGATGTTACTCTTATGAATATAGGAAATAGTTCCAGGTTTCCTTTTAAATACAGTCAGGATTGCAGTATGAACTGGCTGTTTATCTCAAGGTGTTTGGTAATTGTTAAGATAAGCTCACCATGTGGTTATGAACAGTTTCTTATACAAATAACAAATACAAATAAGTGTTTCAACTAGTCTGGAATATACCTCACAGGACAATGACTTAGATTAACACTGTTTAGTAATCAAGTTGACTGTATTATTATTTGTGCTTGATAAATTTTTATTAGCAACAGGATTGATCTTAAATAAAGCAACATTCTTACCTTAAACCAAGGCATGATTTAGTCCAGTGTGTGATCCAAGAGAATAATATCACAGATCAAAATGATAAAGTAACAGATGTGAGCACTGTCAGATACTGTGTTCATAAATATATTTTTTAAAGAAAAAACAATCAGATATATATAGGTTAGAGGATTTAAGTTCTGCTAATTGGTTTGCCATCAGTGTTAATTGTGTTGTCAAAACTGTAAACAGTTACTGTTAATTGTGCAAACTTAAATCTTTGATTAAAAACATTTTTCTTTCATCTAAAATTATGACTTTTTAATTGGTACCACTTTTGTCATTAAGGTATTACTTTGATGTTTGTGTTTGATCAGAACTGATTAAAGACAGGAGAGATTAGGTGACACAAACAAAATTATCATTAATTAATACCAATTATACTTTGAACCTTTTTGATTTTGGAGAGAAAATAACATGTCTACTTTGAAGTTAAAAATGAAACTTGTTAAAAAAAATGAAGAGTAAAATGGCTCTAGTACACAATATATTTATATGATATTATTATATATTCAGCCAAAACTTCATGACAACAAAAACATAGAATTCTTTTAAATGCTATAACATAGTACATAGAGGATATTTGTTTGTTTTGAGTGAATATGGAGTATATCTCACTGAGAAGTGAGAAAATTATAAATATTTTCTTGAAAATGTGAAAATTTTCTCACTTCGAGGTGAGATTTATTCCATATTCACGAAAACAAACAAATTTTCTTTTTATTTTATGCTCAATTACGTTGAGATTTGCATTTTGCAACTGTTTTTAACCTCAGCGCGGGAAACAGACGTGCGTTAAACAGACATGAAGTCAGACGTGCTGTGACGTTATAAAGACGCATACAACATAAAGTTCCATTTTATTTTATTTTTTGCTGCATAACGTTATGAAATTCTCTTTAAGTAAAATAATTTGAATTGAGATAAACTATAAAGAACAAAGTGCGACTATAATTTTCATCCTGTTTTAAGCAAATAATTTAAAATTCATACACACTGTAATGAGGGGGTGGAGCTATATCTCTCACAGTGTGAAAATATAGATTTCATATTTTCACAGTGTGAGTGATGAAATATGAAAATATTTAACTGATAGAATACAGTATTTCATTAGGTAGCATAAAATAAATAGTTATAATCATGACTTAATTTATTGCCAGCTCTTCTTTATGAGACTTTGAACAGCATTTGACAGCATATTATGCAATAACAGTAAAATGAGTGGATGAACAGCATTACATTAGTTAGCAGTTGGTTGAACAATACAGTTTGTTTAAAATGGATAGATATCTGATGTTTTATGCAAACTCTGGGATATCCAGCATTGTCGTAGCAAGTGTTGTGGCATGTAAATAGATGTTTCAGTAACTATTATAACAGGTTTGACAAGTTGTTATAGGAGATGTTGTAGCAAGTTCAATGGACCAGTGTTAGGGGTCAAAAACAGTTTGTTTATGCTCCTAAGGTGGGCATATTAAAATCACACATCCGTCCGTCTGTGCATGCGTCCGTGTAAATTCTTGTCCAGGCTGTAACTCTGCCATCCGTGAAGGGATTTTGAAATAACTTAAATGTTAACCATAATGAGACAATCTGTCTTGCGCAAGACCCAGACCCCTAGCTCCAAAGTCAAGGTCACACTTAGAGGTCAAAGGTTAACAGGGTCTGTTTCGTGTCTGGCCCATAACTCTGCCATCCATGAAGGGATTTTGAAATTACTTAGCATAAATGTTCCCCATAATGAGACAACGTCTCTTGCACAAGATCCAGACCCCTAGCTCTAAGGTCAAGGTCACACTTAGAGGTTAAAGGTTAACATGGCCTGTTTCTTGTCTGGTCCATAACTCTGCCATCGATGAAGGGATTTTAAAATTACTTGGCATAAATGTTCCCTATCTTGAGATGACTTGTCATGCACAAGACCCAGAGCCCTAGCTCCAAGGTCAAGGTTACCTTTTGAGAACTTTTTTTTTTGTCTGGTCAAAAAATGATTCATGCCTAAACTATTCTGGCATATTTTGTGCAGACAACTGTAGCATTCTTAGGCATGCTTCTAATAGTGACAGCTCATGTTTGCTCCTTAGCTGAATAACCATTGGGCCTACACAAGTCGGACAGAATTAGCAGTTGGATTTTGTCTGCCTTGGTCAGATTTAGCAGTTGGATTTTGTCTGCCTTTGTCAGATTTAGTAGTGGGATTTTGTCTGCCTTGGTCAGATTTAGCAGTTGGATTTTGTCTGCCTTGGTCAGATTTAGCAGTGGGATTTTGTCTGCCTTGGTAAGATTTAGCAGTGGGATTTTGTCTGCCTTGGTAAGATTTAGCAGTGGGATTTTGTCTGCCTTGGTAAGATTTAGCAGTGGGATTTTGTCTGCCTTGGTAAGATTTAGCAGTGGGATTTTGTCTGCCTTAGTCAGATTTAGCAGTGGGATTTTGTCTGTCTTTGTCTTATTAAGCAACGAGAACCTGTCCACCTTGGTCAGATTTTGTCTGAGGGTATTTTGCCACACCTTTTAAACTTGAGCCTGCCTCCTATATCCGATTGTTTGTCTTTGTTTTCAGGTAACTGTATAATGATGAAACCATCGGAAATTTCTGAAAATGTGGCAGCTTTGTTAGAGGAGTTGTTCCCTAAGTACTTTGATACGGTAAGTGAACCTCTTTATTTCAGGAATTCAGGAATTTCACACTCTTTTGCAACAGGCAGATTTTTATTTACTGTGAAACAAGTTTTATTCTATAGTTTTTTAAAAGAAATATTATTATAAATATATTGTTTTCGCTGTAACCACAAAATTTCATGCCATCAATATCTTAATGATTTCAAAGTATGTCATCAACAAATCTCTTTGAAAATGAATAAATATGCAGTATAAAAAAGATCTTCAACTTTTATACTTATTGAGCAAAATTACCATAACATTCTTTTGATCTAATATATTGTCCAGATTAGAAGCAGCTAACATGCAAAACTCCTCAGTATCCACTGTGAAATTTTTAATTTACTTAAAAGTGGTAATAGAGCTAAAGTATAACCATTTAATAGACATAATATCTTTAACATGTTTCTGTGTGGCTTGTAAACATTTAATAGACCCAAAATCCTTTAACATGTTTCTATGTGGCTTGTTAAAACGCTATAAAAGAAGCAAATGCTATGCGGTTTCAGGAGTGTATCAAGTGTGTCTGTGGTGGCATCCCAGAGACAACAGCTCTCCTCAAGGAGAAATGGGACTATATTTTCTACACAGGTAATTCTATGGTGGGCAAAATAGTAATGAAGGCAGCAGCTGAATATCTCACACCAGTCACCCTAGAACTTGGTGGCAAGAGGTATAATTATGATATTAATTTAAGAATAATCATGTATAAAACATTCTGCATATTGTACTATACCTAGTTACTAGAGGGCATGGTCATATGGCCTCCCAAGTATTTTTCTAATGAAAGAAGGCCAAAGTATGGGACTGCAGAATAGTTCAGGTTGGAGTAATTTCCCGTTTTCAGGGGTTCTGGTTGAGAGGAGTTCCATTGTGGTCTAGTTTACAAAATTATGTAATTCAGAATTTTAGATGAATTTTTAGAAACATTTTGCAATGTACTATTTCAGCCCAGTGTATATTGATCAAGGCTGTGATCTTGGTATTGTTTCAAACCGAGTTTTATGGGGTAAAGTTATGAATGCAGGACAGACATGCATTGCTCCAGATTACATCATGTGTTCAAAAGAAACACAGGTAAGATAAAAGCCTTTCCTCTCTTGTGTAAAAATAACTTCTACATTTATTAAATATTTTATTATACGCCCATCTCTGAAAGAGCAGGGTGTATTATGTGAACACCCGTGGCGGGCAGTCGGCGTCCAAAAGCATGTCCGCTCTCTTAAGTCAAACAGTTTTCATCCGATCTTCACCAAACTTGCTGACAATGTTTGTAGGCATAATATCTCGGCCAAGTTCAATAACCAGCAAAATCACCCCAGACACTCTTGGATTAAATTGCCAATTTAGCCTTGTCCGCTCGCTAAGTCAAACACTTTTCATCCGATCTTCCACAAACTTGCAGATAATGTTTGTTGGCATAATATCTCAGCCAAGTTCAATAACCAGCCAATTGCCCCAGGCACTCGTGGATTATGGCCCTTGAATTACTTGAAATCTGCGAATTTAGCCTTGTGTGCTCTCTAAGTCCAACAGTTTTCATCTGGTCTTCACCAAAGTTGCTCACAGTGTTTTTTGGACAAAATATCTCGACCAAGTTCGATAACCAGCCAAATTGCCCCAGGCACTCTTGGATTATGGCCCTTGAATTTGGCCAAATTCGATGACAGATGTATTTTGTGACAGTCTGCCACTCTTGTATTATAAATGTTAGTAGATATTTTACTATGAATTTACAGAATTACGTTTTTAAAGAATTTTCAAAGTTATAGCCACTTTATATAATTTACTTGTGAATAAATTTTTTTTTTTAAAAAGGTACTGTTAACAATGTTGTTTTTTCATTTAACTTAAAATTACATGTCTTCCTAAGAATGTCACAGATGAGATTTTCAGGTTTAATGTCAACACAAACTAAGTATTCATTGTAGTCAAACTGTTGTGTATTTCAGGATGCTCTTGTAGAGAAGATGAAAGCCACTCTTGGAGAGTTTTACCCTGATGGACCAGCCAAGTCACCAGATTATTGTCGGCTTGTCAGTGATAGGCATTACCAGTATGTTCGTTAAATTTCATTGGCATTCAATTTCAAAGTTTTGACCATTACTGCTGTTTCTGGAGACATGACCTTGCATACAAGTATTTTGAAATTTAAAGATAAAATTTGTGGGAAATTGTACTTGTGTATTGGGATCTATATGTAATTTCATATTATTTACAGCCATGAAATTCAAAGAAATTAAATCCCTCTGTACAGTAATGATAATTTCAAAAACATTACCTGTAATGTTTGCATGATGGATGATTTTTGACCTCATCAAGAACCCAGGGAGAGCACACACAGGGGGCAGCATCTGGGGGCAGCATCTGGGGCTATTAATCACCATTGGTGATAGCTCTAGTTTATCTTGTATATCATGTAAAAATGGATCATGATAACAAGTAGATTTGGGTATTCCCTGGCATAATGTGTATAGAAAATGATGTCATTGTATGACGTCTCTAAAGTGCACTCTGTTTGAGGCAATGTTTTATTCTAGGGAATACAGGAATATTTATCCATGGCATGTGATCAAACAATTGTATACTTTTCCCGCTAGGTAGGCAAGAAAAACTGGTCATACTTGTGTCTGAGCTAAAGAGAATAGAAATAGAAAAAAATGCACAATGTCACCATTAAAGCTTATAGCATGGTGGTCAAAAGAATGTATGTAGGGTAAGATCATAGAAAAATAACACTGTTATATGTGCATTGAATTTATTAATCCCCCGCCGTGGCGGAGGGATTATAGGAATGGTCTGCGTCCGTCCTTCCGTCCTTCCGTCCGTCCTTCCGTCCTTCCGTACTTCCGTCCTTCCGTCCTTCCGTCCGTAACAAATTCGTGTCCGGTCCATATCTCCTAAACCCCTTGAAGGATTTTCATGAAACTTGGGTCAAATGATCACCTCATCAAGACGATGTGCAGAACCCATGAGTCAGCCTTGTCGGTTCAAGGTCAAGGTCACAACTTAAGGTCAAAGGTTTGAGCCTGCCATTTTGTGTCCGCTCTATATCTCCTAAACCCCTTGAAGGAATTTTATAAAACTTGGGTCAAATGATCACCTCATCAAGACGATGTGCAGAACCCATGAGTCAGCCATGCCAGCTCAAGGTCAAGGTCAAAACTCAAGGTCAAAGTTTGAGCCTTCCATTTATTGTCCGCTCTATATCTCTTAAACCCCTTGGAGGAATTTTATAAAACTTGGGTCAAATGATCACCTCATCAAGACGATGTGCAGAACCCATGAGTCAGTCATGCCGGCTCAAGATCAAGGTCAAAACTTAGGGTCAAAGGTTTGAACCTTCCATTTTGTGTCCGCTCTATATCTCCTAAACCCCTTGAAGGATTTTCATCAAACTTGGGTCAAACGATCACCTCATCAAGGCAATGTGCAGAACTTATGAGTCAGCCATGTCAGCTCAAGGTCAAGGTCACAACTGAAGGTCAAAGGTTTGAGCCTTCCATTTCGTGTCCACTCTATATCTCCTAAACCCCTTAAAGGAATTTTATAAAACCTGGGTCAAATGATTACCTCATCAAGACGATGTGCAGAAATTATGAGTCAACCATGCCAGCTCAAGGTCAAGGTCACAACTAAGGGTCGAAGGTTTGAGCCTTCCATTTGGTGTCCACTCTGTATCTCCTTAACCCCTTGAAGGATTTTCATCAAACTTTGGTCAAATGATCACCTCATCAAGAACTCATGAGACAGCCATGTCAACTCAAGGTCAAGGTCACAACTGAAGGTCAAAGGTTTCAGCTCTGTATCTCCTAAACCCCTTGAAGGATTTTCATGAAACTTTGGTCAAATGGTCACCTCATCAAGACGTTGTGCAGAATTCATGAGTCAGCCGTGTCAGTTCAAGGTCAAGGTCACAGCTAAAATCAAAGGTTTTACCCTTTCACTATCCATAGCAGTGGCGGGGGATTTAGCTGTCTTTCAGACTGCCTTGTAAGTGTTGTTTTGGCATAATTCATGGACAGTTTGTATGACCTTTTAATCATTTGAATTCTAAATAAGATGTGTATTGTGCTGTCTGTAGGAGAGTGAAGAAGATGATAGGTGGAGGAGGGAAAGTGGCTCTGGGCGGTGACTCTGATGATTCACAAAGATATATTGCACCTACAGTACTCACTGATGTCACCTTCAGTGATCCTATCATGCAAGATGAGGTATACCCATGTTAATATTGTAATTTTTCCAAAATTGTCTTGTATTATTGAATTTTGATCAAGTTAAATAAGGAAGTGGACATTTAGTGGTTGAGGTTTGTGGTTCACAGTATGAATCCTCCAGTCTGGAAGGTCAACAGGTGTTAAATATTTCAGTTTTTGGTGTGTGTCATTATGGATGATCTTGCCTTGAAATGCATCAGGAAATTAGAACTGAAAAACTGAACTGGACTGTGTTAGAAACTAATGGATATGGACAGGTTAAATGACCAATTAGATATGTTTTTATAACTGTTAAACCTTCATACTATCAGCCAGATATGAAAGAACATTTGTATACTTCCAGATATTTGGACCAGTGTTACCCATTGTACCAGTGAAAAACGAAGATGAAGCTATTGCTCACATAAATGAGGGGTAAGTCGGCTTTATTTCACTCTAACTTTTCAGAGAGTGACATACCTCCTACCAATGCTTTATTAACAGGGTATTTGATATAGTGGTTACAAAGTTTGAATTGCTAGTTTATGAGTGCTAAATGAGGTGCACTGTGGCCTTGTGCTTGTAGCAGCTGACTTCCTCACTGCTGTAGGTTGGAAACCTTGGCATGAAAAATTTCTCGTGAGAATTCTAATCCTGTCTATTTACAGAAGGTTAGTGGTTCAACCAAGTGTCTGCACATGCCTGAAATAATATCTGGAGGAGTATCTGGTGTCTGTCTCTACCAACAAAGCTGGAAGGTTGCAGCTTGACTTAAACTTTCTTGGTATGACTTAAAATCCAACAAAGTGAAAATAAAAACTTCAGCTAAATAAAAGCACTGACTAAGTTAACTTGATAGCCCATCTATTATTGATTTGATATTGAAGTGAGGCATATATCTTACTTAATTAATTACTGTACCCACAAAACATTTAAAAACAGTGGCAGCTAGGTGGTGCAAAGTGAAGATATTAATAGAAAAGAAAGTTCAATACATTTAAGAATTTTTTATGTGTTTTCTATGAAGAGAGGAAAATATTTGTACTTATTACTTTGAAGAACTTAAGTTTTCAGGAACAGTGGAGTTGCTGAACAGTCATTAATATTATTATTACTCATATTGTGTGTGTTTTATAATCTAACATTACAGTCATTGTATATTATATGTCAGGGACATTTAGCAAGCATCAGTACATCAGTCACTAGTATAATTAATAAGCAATGATGTTGAAGTAGTGGGCTGGTAATGACCATCAACATTTTACATATTCTCTGTAAGAGATACTACCATTTTCTGTTTTTATGCCCCCGCCATAAAATTGGGGGAGTGTGGTTGGGGGGGGAGGGGGGTGTGCATATAGTGTTACCCCTGTCTGTGTGTTTGTTTGTTTGTGTGTGTGTTTGGGAAAGGGTGGTCTTCCTGTCCGGGCCATAACTTTAACATGCATGGTCCAATTTCAGAATAATTTAACACAAATGATAAGCATTGATAGACGATGTGTCATGCGCAACAACCATTTCACTAGCTCAAAGGTCAATGTCACAGTCCTTGGTTGAACTTAGTCAATTTTCACTACATAAGTGGTCTTTGTGTCCGGGCCATAACTTTGACATGCATGGTCTGATTTCAGAATGATTTGACACAAATGATAAGCATGGATAGACGATATGTCAAGCGCAAAACCATTTCACTAGCTCAAAGGTCAAGGTCACAGTCCTTGGTTAAACTTAGCCAATTTTCACTACATATACAGAATACTAAATTTTCTGGTTTTCCTACAATATTTTTTTATTTGTAAACAGATAGCGCCAAGGGTCCTTTTTAGCTCACCTGAGCAATGCTCAGGTGAGTTTTTCTGATCGCTCAATGTCCGGCGTCTGGCGTCTGTCGTCTGTCTGTCAACATTTAGCTTGTGTATGCGATAGAGGCTGTATTTTTCAACTGATCTTCATGAAAATTGGTCAGAATGATTACCTTGATGAAATCTAGGCCGAGTTCGAAAATGGGTCATCTGGGGTCAAAAAGTAGGTCACTAGGTCAAATCAAAGAAAAACCTTGTGTATGCGATAGAGGCTGTATTTTTCAATTAATCTTCATGAATTTTGGTCAGAATGATTAGCTTGATGAAATCTAGGCCGAGTTCAAAAATAGGTCATCTGGGGTCAAAAACTAGGTCACTAGGTCAAATCAAAGAAAAACCTTGTGTATGCGATAGAGACTGTTTTTTTCAACTGATCTTTATGAAATTTGGTCAGAATGATTACCTTGATAAAATCTAGGCTGAGTTTGAAAGTGGGTCATCTGGGGTCAAAAACTAGGTTACTAGGTCAAATCAAAGAAAAACCTTGTGTATGCGATAGAGGCTGTATTTTTCAATTAATCTTCATGAATTTTGGTCTGATTACCTTGATGAAATCTAGGCCGAGTTCGAAAATGGGTCATCTGGGGTCAAAAACTAGGTCACTAGGTCAAATCAAAGAAAAACCTTGTGTATGCGATAGAGGCTGTATTTTTCCATTAATCTTCATGAATTCTGGTCAGAATGATAACCTTGATGACATCTAGGCCGAATACGAAAATGGGTCATCTGGGGTCAAAAACCAGGTCACTAGGTCAAATCAAAGAAAAACCTTGTGTATGCGATAGAGGCTGTATTTTGCAATTAATCTTGATGAATTTTGGTCAGAATGATTGCCTTGATGAAATCTAGGTCAATTTCGAATATGGGTCCTCTGGGGTCAAAAAGTAGGTCACTAGGTCAAATCAAAGGAAAAGCTAGTATATGGGATAGAGGCTGTATTTTTCAATTGATCTTCCTGAAATTAAGTCCAAAATGATAACCTTAATGAAATCTAGGCCAAGTTTGAAAATGGATCATCTTGGGTCAAAAAGTAGGTCACTAGGTCAAATCAAAGAAAAACCTTGTGTATGCGATAGAGGCTGTATTTTTCAATTGATCTTCATGAAATTTGGTCAGAATGATAGTCTTGATGAAATGTAGGTCAAGTTCGAATATGGGTCTCGTGCTCCGGGGTCAAAAATTAGGTCACAGGTCGAATCAAAGAAAATACTTATTTATACTCAAGATTTTTGCTCCAATTTTAATGATAATTGGTCAGAATATTTATTTCCATGAAATCACTAGGTCAAACATGTTTACAACACTGTTATGGTGTGTTATAGTGTGTTTCTCAGGTGAGCCACCTAGGGCCATCTTGGCCCTCTTGTTAGCTCACCTGTCACAAAGTGACAAGGTGAGCTTTTGTGATCGCGCAGCGTCTGTCGTCTGTCCGTGCGTAAACTTTTGCTTGTGACCACTCTAGAGGTCACATTTGTAGTGGGGTCTTTATGAAAAGTGGTCAGAATGTTCACCTTGATGATATCTAGGTCAAGTTCGAAACTGGGTCACGTGCGGTCAAAAACTAGGTCAGTAGATCTAAAAATAGAAAAACCTTGTGACCTCTGTAGAGGCCATATTTTTCAAAGATCTTCATGAAAATTGGTCAGAATGTTCACCTTGATGATATCTAGGTCAATTCGAAACTGGGTCACGTGCCTTCAAAAACTAGGTCAGTAGGTCAAATAATAGAAAAACCTTGTGACCTCTCTAAACGCCATATTTTTCATTGGATCTGTATGAAAGTTGGTCTGAATGTTGATCTTGATGATATCTAGGTCAAGTTTGAAACTGGGTCACATGTGGTCAAAAACTAGGTCAGTAGGTCATATAATAGAAAAAACTTGTGACCTCTGTAGAGGCCGTATTTTTCATGGGATCTGCATGAAAATTGGTGAGAATGTTCACCTTGATGATATCTAGGTCAGGTTCGAAACTGGGTCACGTGCGGTCAAAAACTAGGTCAGTAGGTCAAATAATAGAGATACCTTGTGACATCTGTAGAGGCCATATTTTTCATGGGATCTGCATGAAAATTGGTGAGAATGTTCACCTTGATGATATCTAGGTCAAGTTCGAAACTGGGTCACTTGCCCTCAAAAACTAGGTCATTAAGTCAAATAATAGAAAAACCTTGTGACCTCTCTAGAGGTCATATTTTTAATGGGATCTGCATGAAAATTGGTCAGAATGTTCATCTTGATGATATCTAGGTCAACTTTGAAACTAGGTCACGTGCGGTCAAAAACTAGGTCAGTAGGTCAAATAATAGAAAAACCTTGTGACCTCTGTAGAGGCCATATTTTTCATGGGATCTGCATGAAAATTGGTCAGAGTGTTCATCTTGATAGTACCTAGGTCAAGTTTGAAACTGGGTCACATGCAGTCAAAAACTAGGTCAGTAGGTCAGATAATAGAAAAACCTTGTGATCACTATAGAGGCCATATTTTTCATGGGATCTGTATGAAAGTTGGTCTGAATGTTCATCTTGATAATATCTAGGTCAAATTTGAAACCGGGTCACGTGCGGTCAAAAACTAGGTCACTAGGTCTAAACAGAGAAAAACCTTTTGACCTCTCTAGAGGCCATATTTTTCAATGGATCTTCATGAAAATTGGTGAGAATGTTCACCTTGGTGATATCTAGGTCAGATTTGAAACAGGGTCATGTGCGGTCAAAGACTAGGTCAGTAGGTCTAAAAATAGAAAAACCTTGTGACCTCTCTGGAGGCCATATTTTTCATGAGATCTTCATGATAATTGGTGACAATGTTCACCTTGATGATATCTAGGTCAAGTACAAAACTGGGTCACATGCCTTCAAAAACTAGGTCATTATGTCAAATAATAGAGATACCTTGTGACCTCTCTAGAGGCCATATTTTTCAATGGATCTTCATGAAAATTGGTCAGAATAAACAACGTCATACTCAGTTCATGTGGGGACAGGTAAGCGATTCAGAACCATCATGGTCCTCTTGTTTTAGTTTGTGAGCAGTACCATGCCTATGACCTTTCTCATGTTGCGGGGGCATCCGTGTCTGTGACATATTTCTAGATTTCTGAAAGTCATGCATTGAGCTGCATTTGCGTCTGAAGAATGCAGTATTAACATAATCACATGGAAACTTCCGAGTGTCGTCATTGGTCCACTACCTTAAGATTACAGCAAACTTTTCTTGCAAACATTTGTGTTTTTAGTCAGTCTTCTAGATTTGAAGGTAGTAAATGACTAGACTAGTATAGGTTTTATTTTAGAAAAAACTGTACAGAGAGAATTATGTTAATGATGATCTGACTGTTTAGGATGCAGGATCAACCACATCTAGACAATGCTCTTCTAGTAGGAGGTCTTTTCTGGAGAAAATGAAGATTATAATCGTAGAATTATTCATGTTACAGCAGATATAGGAGATAAATGATTCATTTGGAATAATTTGTAAACCATTTCAGATGTACAGGCACGCCATTAGCTTTTTATGTGTTTTCAAACAACCAACAAGTTGTCAATAAACTTGTGGAAGGGGCCAATTCAGGGACCTGCTGTGTTAATGACTGTTTAATGCAGGCAAGCTGTAAGATCAGTTGATTTATGCACTCATTGTTTTATTTATATTTTGTCTGGTGGGACAAAATCTGTTTTTCATCTTCTTTTTACAAATCATAAAATTCACAAAGTTTTACAGTTCAACAAATGACTTAATATTCAGCAGTGTTCATATACTAACTTGAAATAAAATTTTCATAGTTAAACAATGTTACAAGTTAAAAACTTGTTTTATTATTAGACATAAATTCATGTGCATCAGCTCCTTGCCATAGATATTGCCAGGAGATGCAAATTAATAAGCATAATTACCTGTTGTTATAAGTTCATAAGTTGAAACTTATGAATTCATATCCCAAAGAATGAGCTGTTTTGGCCAAAACCACAAACTTTCTTGCTAAGATGATACTCAAAAACGCTTGGGCCTAGGATCATGAAAGTTGATAGAGAGGTTGTTCATGACCAGCAGATGACCCCTGTTGATTTTGAGATCAGTATGTCAAAGGTCACGCTCACAGTGACCGGGAACAGTTAAATGGTTTCCTGATGATAGCTCAAGAATGCTTGGGTCTAGGTTCATGAAAGTTGATAGGGCGATTGATCATGACCAGCAGATGGCCGCTATTGATTTTGAGGTCAGTAGGTCAAAGGTCAAGGTCATAGTGACCTGGAACAGTTAAACCATTTCTTGACAATAACTGCAGAATGCTTTGGCCTAGGATCACAAAACTTGATAGGGAAGTTGATCAACCCGGAACAGTTAAACGATTTCCTGATGATAACTCAAGTACACTTGGGCCTAGCTAGGATCATGAAAGTTGATAGGGAGGTTGGTCATGACCAGCATATTTTTGAAGTCAGTAAGTCAAAGGTCAAGGTAACAGTGACCCATTTCTTGATGGTAACTGGAGAATGCAGTTAAATGGTTTCCAGATGATAACTCAAGAATGCTTGGGCCTAGGATCATGAAAGTTGATAGGGAGGTTGGACATGACAAGCAGATGACCCCTATTGATTTTGAGGCCAAAGGTCAAGGTCACACCGGAACAGTTAAACCATTTCCGGACAATAACTTGGAAACTTTTGGGTCTAGGATCATGAAAATCGATAGGGAGGTTGATCATGACCAGCAGATGACCCCTATTGATTTTGAGGTCAATAAGTCAAAGGTAAACATTACAGTGCCCCAGAACAGTAGAACTTTTGTGAACAGTGACCAAATAATTTCTGTTCATTGTGCAATTACTGCATGCATCAAAGGGAACATTTCTTGTTCTAAGAGCTCTTGTTTTAATTTGATATGATTCTAATGAAAGACCCACTTTTTAACTTTTTGTTGAAGTTTTTTTGAAACTTGCTGAAAACTGTTATAAATAGAAAGATTGTTAATTTGGATCTTGAATGAGGTCATATGATTTTCTGCTATCTGTTAGTATTTTAGATATAAAGTTATTTGGCTGGAACTCTAGCTTTGATTGTTTTGGCTGTAACACTAGCTTTGATCTGTTATTAGGGTATGCATGATCAAATGTTCAGTTCAGTTGTGTGCTTATAATCTTTTGCAGTATTTATATTTATAGATGTTATGAAACAATCAACAACTGTAGAGTTTTGTAGATGCAAATTTTAATTCAAGTGTTGTGTTATAACATATAGTACAATATTGATTATACATCATTGACAGATGTCAAATCATTAAATACAATATTAGACTTACTTAAAAAGGGGACTAAACAAACCAATTTATTTACAGTTCCGGACTTTAAGTGGTCCAAAAACTGCTTTCAACAGAATATGTTCCCAGCCATGAATTGGACTCCTTTCTTAGTTAATCAAGCTTATTATGTAGCTTGCATTACTTCAAACAAACATCCAAAAGTACTTTGCTGATTTTATTACCAATTTTATTTTAACACACTCCACTTTTACAAATATGGCGTGAAGAACTGGCAGCAGAGACAAACCCAAAATTTTTTGTTGACCATGGGGAGATAGATAAACTGACCGCCACCATATTGGAACAACTGGCGAGCCAGTGGTCTACGTAGACATAGTACCAAAACCCAGCGAAAACCAACAGCTGTAGCCAGTGAATTGAGCCAATCTGTATTACCCATCCCATGCAAGCAAGCTACCTAAGTGATCACTCAAGCTATAGGTCTCCCAACTATATATAGAAGAGGAGGAGGTACCGACTTTACTCAGGAAGTGTACCATAGCAAACAAAAAACATGGTGAAAACAAATACGTTGTGCTACAGATGTGAACAATTGACAGTGGTAATATTTAACTATGCTGGTCAGGTACATAATTCCAAAATGATGATAAACAGAAATATAGGTGAAATGATCAGAATGGTAAGAAAGTAAATCACCCATGCAAGTTGAGTTATGGAAATTTTCCATCTCGGGTTTGAGGTAATTTCTTATGGAGAACTCAAAACTTGGTTGTGTCACTTTGTCTGATTTTGTAACATCTTGTAGTCTTTTGACTGCTGTTTTAGTTTTGTGGTGTTATTTCAGGAGTGACGGTTACCCTCTCGCTTTGTATATCTTTTCAAATGATCAGAAAATTGTACAAAAGATACTAGAGGGAACCAACTCTGGTGGCTGTACTGTAAACGATCTATTTATGCATTGTGGAAGTAAGTCAACAGATAAATCCATGAATATACTTCTAAATTGCTTTATATAGAGGATATTTGTTTGTTTCAGTGAAATATCAATTTTTATTTCACAAGTGAGCATCAAAAACTGATATTTTCACGAGTGGCATAGCCACAAGTGAAAATGACTTTTTTTTGGTGCTCATGAGTGAAATAAAACTGATATTTCACTGACACAAACAAATTTTCTTTTTATTTTATGTGTATAACTCTTCTTTTGTTGCATAATTTATAAAATGTTTAAAATCGCAAGAAAAAGGTCAGCAGAAAGCATAACACAAATGACGTCATCGTCATTATGGTCCCCAGTATTCATAACGCTTGGTATACAATTTGACTTCAATCGCGACAGAGGACCGGAACTAGTTTGGCAAAAACAGTGAAAAATAAAAATGATAATCTACTGTTTAAAAACTGTGGATTATCACTTTTATTTCACTGAGAAAACTATAATTCACTGGAAAACATAAAATAAAAAAGTATTATACGTCATTGTGTTCCAATGTGTTCTGTTGTGTTGCTTTTGTTTTAACTGTGCACTAACATTGTTTATTTCCATTTTTAGACATCATGGTACATTGTACATGGATGTTATCTAAACTAAAGAATTTTGAAAATGCCTCAGCCATATCTAGAAAAAGTTTCATTCTTGCGTATTATAAAGGAGAGTTTTGATGTTCATGTATGATTATTTTTTAAGTCCAATTTAATAGAATGATTTCTATTGTTGAAGTGTGTCAAGTGTCATTTATGTATGTGGCACTTATAGTGTCGTGTAATTTTGTCATATGAATAATACTATTTTACAACAATCAAATATTTGATTTTTCTGAATGAAATAATTATAATGCTAGCTTCACAAGCTGTTGCCATGATTTATTTACCATTTTAATACCCAAATTTATTATATCTATAACTTTTCTGCCTTTAATTCTGAATTTCACTAATGAATACAAAATGCTATATTCAACTTGCATCATATGCGGAAAAACATTCAGTGGTGTGACTACTTGTTTTAGTTGTGATGTTCCATGCATCATAAAGTTCACCATTTCAAATGAGTTTTAAAGGAAGAAGTATTTGTATGTATATAATAAAAGGGTCATTATAGCAGTACCTTGGCCTGCAGTGATGCATTCGGCTCTCGAGGCTTTTGCCAGACGGGTTCACACTCTTGGGATCCAGGCCTACCAAAATTCACTGGAGCGGAATGCAACATTGCATATCGAGATTCTGTTATAATCTCTTTTTATTGTGCATATATGAAAATACACAGAGAAAATGTCTTGGAACAATTCTGTCAGATATAGAGCTGAAGCATTTTTAAATTACTTTTGGTGTATTTTTATTGTTGATTAAGCTGATATATTTGTTCCCTTTCATAAATCATTCCTTCTTTTATGTTTATTTTATCCTTAGCTACACTTGGGCTGTCATCGTTAATTGTTGTATCAAAGTATCACTAAATATGCACTGTCACAGGTATTTAACCTGCTGCAAATATATCTAAATAATTGCATGGCTTCTTAGCTAACATGCATGAAACTTAACAGTTGTTCTATATTTCTTGCACTAACTTGCAGTGAAAAGCCATTGGCAATGTATGTATATTCCACTAACCCACCATTGGTAGAGAAGATGGCCAGTAGCTGTTCGTCTGGTGGTTTCCTAGCCAATGACTGTCTCATGCATGCTGGAGGTATTGTAGTGTGTTCCCAACACCTTAACATCCCATTTTATTTGGAACTAGATGGAAACTATCCCTTCCATTTTACATATTTGAAAATTCCATACATAGAGGATGTTTTAGTATTCATTGACATGTAACTCAAATTGACCTCATTGACAGCAAAATTTGGTCAGAACAATGTAACACTAATGGACTCATGAACCTCATTAACATCAAACTTTGGCAGAAGTAACACTAGTGGACTTCATAAACCTCATTAACATCAAACTTTTGTCAGAAGTAACACTAGTGGACTCATGAACCTCATTAACATCAATCTTTTGTCAGAAGTAACACTAGTGGACCTCATGAACCTCATTAACATCAAACTTTTGTCAGAAGTAACACTAGTGGACCTCATGAACCTCATTAACATCAAACTTTTGTCAGAAGTAACACTAGTGGACTCATGAACCTCATTAACATCAAACTTTTGTCAGAAGTAACACTAGTGGACCTCATGAACCTCATCAACATCAAACTTTTGTCAGAAGTAACACTAGTGGACTCATGAACCTCATTAACATCAAACTTTTGTCAGAAGTAACACTAATGGACCTCATGAACCTCATTAACATCAGACTTTCATCAGAAGTAGCACTTGTGGACCTCATGAACTTCATTAACATCAAACTTTTGTCAGAAGTAACGCTAATGGACCTCATGAACCTCATTAACATCAAACTTTTGTCAGAAGTAACACTAATGGACCTCATGAACTTCATTAACATCAAAATGTGGTCAGAACATGTAACACTTATGGACCTCATGAACTGCAAACTTGAACTGAAAGGAAATCTGTATAGAATACTTTTACCAGGTGATCATGAGAAACTCCAAGGATTTCTAATATGTTTGCTGTAATATAAATCTTGACGTCCTGATTTTCTAACCATTGTAGATACCATATTTTATATAATGGTTCAATTTGTTATCGGATCCTTTTTATACGCCCGTTTAGAAAACGGGACGTATTATGGGAACGCCCCTGGCGGGCGGGTTGGCGGGCGGGCGGGCGGGCGGCGTCCACAGACCTTGTCCGGAGCATATCTTCTAAATGCATGAAGGGATTTTGATGAAACTTGGCACAGTTGTTCACCATCATGAGACGGAGTGTCATGCGCAAGAACCAGGTCCCTAGGTCTAAGGTCAAGGTCACACTTAGAGGTCAAAGGTCAAATTCAAGAATGACTTTGTCCAGAGCATAATTATCTTCTTCATGCATAGAGGGATTTTGATGAAAGTTGGCACAATTGTTCATCATCATGAGAAGGAGTGTCATGCGCAAGAACCAGGTCCCTAGGTCTAAGGTCAAGGTCACACTTAGAGGTCAAAGGATACAAGAATGAAAACTTTGTCCGGAGCATTTCTTCTTCATGCATAGAGGGATTTTGATATAACTTGGCACAAATGTTCACCACCATGAGGCGGAGTGTCGTGTGCAAGAACCAGGTCTCTAGGTCTAAGGTCAAGGTCACACATAGAGGTCAAAGGATACAAGAATGAAAACCTTGTCCGGAGCATGTCTTCTTCATGCATAGAGGGATTTTGATATAACTTGGCACAAATGTTCACCACCACGAGACGTAGTGTCATGCGCAAGAACCAGGTCCCTAGGTCTAAGGTCAAGGTCACACTTAGAGGCCAAAGGTCAGATACAAGAATGACTTTGTCCAAAGCATTTCTTCTTCATGCATGGAGGGATTTTGATGTAACTTGACACAATTATACACCATCATGAGACAAAGTGTCATGCGCAGTTCCCTTCTTTCGAATTACTTCCCTTTGTTGTTACTATAAATAGCTTATATTGTAACTTTTTCATTACTAGTCATAGGGAAAAATCGAGACCACTTTTCTGTAGTACAATATGCATGCTTCATCCAATTTTGAGGTGTATTTTGACCAGTCTCTACCTGGTAAAGATTTTTGTGAGGACTTACAATTTTTTTTTGATTTTTTTTTTTTTTTTTTTTTTTTTTTTTAAGATTAACAGATTAACTTCCCTTAGTTGTTACTATAAATAACTTATATTGTAACTTTTTATACGCCCGTTTGAAAAACGGGACGTATTATGGGAAGCCCCTGGCGGGCGGGCGGGCGGGTTGGCGGGCGGACGGGTGGGCGGCGTCCACAGACCTTGTCCGGAGCATATCTTCTACATGCATGAAGGGATTTTGATGAAACTTGGCACAGTTGTTCACCATCAGGAGACGGAGTGTCATGCGCAAGAACCAGGTCCCTAGGTCTAAGGTCAAGGATACACTTAGAGGTCAAAGGTCAAATTCAAGAATGACTTTGTCCGGACCATATCTTCTTCATGCATAGAGGGATTTGATGAAAGTTGGCACAATTGTTCATCATCATGAGAAGGAGTGTCATGCGCAAGAACCAGGTCCCTAGGTCAAGGTCAAGGTCACACTTAGAGGTCAAAGGATACAAGAATGAAAACTTTGTCCGGAGCATATCTTCTACATGCATAGAGGGATTTTGATGAAACTTGGCACAAATGTTCACCACCATGAGGCGGAGTGTCATGCGCAAGAACCAGGTCTCTAGGTCTAAGGTCAAGGTCACACTTAGAGGTCAAAGGATACAAGAATGAAAACCTTGTCCGGAGCATTTCTTCTTCATGCATAGAGGGATTTTGATATAACTTGGCACAAATGTTCACCACCACGAGACGTAGTGTCATGCGCAAGAACCAGGTCCCTAGGTCTAAGGTCAAGGTCACACTTAGAGGCCAAAGGTCAGATACAAGAATGACTTTGTCCGAAGCATTTCTTCTTCATGCATGGAGGGATTTTGATGTAACTTGACACAATTATACACCATCATGAGACGAAGTGTCATGCGCAGTTCCCTTCTTTCGAATTACTTCCCTTTGTTGTTACTATAAATAGCTTATATTGTAACTTTTTCATTACTAGTCGTAGGGAAAAATAGAGACCACTTTTCTGTAGTACAACATGCATGCTACATCCAATTTTGAGGTGTATTTTGACCAGTCTGTACCTGGTAAAGATTTTTGTGAGGACTTACAATTTTTTTTTTTTTTTTTTTTTTTTTTTTTTTTAAGATTAACTTCCCTTAGTTGTTACTATAAATAACTTATATTGTAACTTTTTTATAATTGACCGTAGGGAAAAACCAAGACCACTTTTCTGTGGTACAACATAGATGTTACTTTCCAATTTTAGGTGTATTTTAAGGTATCTCTACCTGGTAAGGAGTTTTTTTGAGGACTTAGAAAAACAAACACTTAGTTATTACTAAACAACCACAAAATTAAAATTCCATTTGCAAATACAGGTGCTAGAGTAAAGAAATTTGCTGTGACGGGCGTATATTGTGACATTCTTGCACTCTTGTTTATAATTGACCGTAGGGAAAAACCAAGACCACTTTTCTGTGGTACAACATAGATGTTACTTTCCAATTTTAGGTGTATTTTAAGGTATCTCTACCTGGTAAGGAGTTTTTTTGTGGACTTAGAAAAACAAAACAGTTAGTTATTACTAAACAACCACAAAATTAAAATTCCATTTGCAAATACAGGTGCTAGAGTAAAGAAATTTGCTGTGACGGGCGTATATTGTGACATTCTTGCACTCTTGTTGAAATAATAGAACAATGGTACTGATGATAAACTCGAACAGAAAATGAGTTACCTGTAACTTTTTTATTTCTGCGAACTTTTATCAATGGTTGGTATCAAAATAAAGCTTAACATTTGCTGAAAAATTGAAGTCATTTAAATTTATATTTAGTAAGCAGACTCACACAAAGTGAGGCCCTGAAAGGGGTATGTAAAATGGGGACTGTATGAACGTTGACTGATGATAAATTCAACTACTTTGTCATTTACAAAATTTTCTCCATAGTATTATATTGAAACTTTCCCAAAAATGCTGCCACAGTTATTCCGGATCAAGTAATGAAAAGTGACCCAATGTCAGGCCTTCATATGTTGACAGTGAGCATGTTCAAAAAACATCCTTCCCCAGTAATTTTGGATAAATATTTTTTAAACAGATAAATGTAAGTCATTTATTTATACAGAATATTTACCAATTTTGTTTTTGTTTACACCAGTTGGTGTTGTAAGTGATTGCTATTAGACGGGGTGTTCAGTTATATAAATAACCAATTGCAATTGAATAATTCTAAGATGGTCAACTTTATCATCTGTCCCAGTTTATCATCAGTACCAGCATTATTATGTCTCCCCTCGGTCCGTCCGTCCGTACGTCACACTTCATTTCCGAGCAATAACTGGAGAATCATTTGACCTAGAACCATCAAACTTCATAGGTTGGTAGGGCTTACGGAGGAGACAACCCCTATTGTTTTTGGGGTCACTCCGTCAAAGGTCAAGGTCACAGGGGCCTGAACATGGAAAACCATTTCCGATCAATAACTCGAGAACGACTTGACCCAGAATGTTGAAACTAGGATGATTGGTCATGCACAGTAGATGACCCTATTGATTTTGGGGTCACTCCGTCGAAGGTCAAGGTCACAGGGGCCTGAACATGGAAAACCATTTCCGATCAATAGCTTGAGAACGACTTGACCCAGAATGTTGAAACTTCATAGGATGATTGATCATGCACAGTAGATGACCCCTATTGATTTTGGGGTCACTCTGTTGAAGGTCAAGGTCACAGGGGCCTGAACATTGAAAACCATTTCTGGTCAGTAACTTGAGAACCTCTTGACCTAGAATGTTGAAACTTAATAGGATGATTGATCATGCAGAGTAGATGACCCCTATTGATTTTGGGGTCATTCTGTTAAAGGTCAAGGTCACAGGGGCCTGAACATCGAAAACGGTTTCCGATCAATAACTTGAGAACCTCTCGACCCAGAATGCTGAAACTTCATAGGATGATTGTTCCTGCAGAGTAAATGACCCCTATTTGTTTTTGGGGTCACTCCTTTAAAGGTCAAGGTCACAGGGGCCTGAACAATGATAACTGTTTCCGATCAATAACTTGAGAACCTCTTGACCCAGAATGTTGAAACTTCATAGGATGATTGAACATGCAGAGTAGATGACCCTATCGATTTTGGGGTCACTCTGTTAAAGGTCAAGGTCACAGAAGCCTGAACATGGAAAACAATTTCCGATCAATAATTTGAGAACCACTTGACCAAGAATGTTGAAACTTGATAGGATGATTGAACATGCAGAGTAGATGACCCCTATTGATTTTGGGGTCAGTCTATTAAAGGTCAAGGTCACAGGGGCCTGGTCATGTAAAATCATTTCTGGAAAATAACTTGAGAACCACTTGACCTAGAATGTTGAAACTTAATAGGATGATTGGACATGCAGAGTAGATGACCCCTATTAATTTTGGGGTCACTTGATTAAAGGTCAAGGTCACAGGAGCCTGAACAGTGACTTGAGAACCACTAGGCCAAGAGTGTTGAAACTTAGCGGGATGACTGGAGATGCCAAGTAGATGATCCCTATTGCAGCCAACCATCAGTGTCTCTTTGACTTTCGCTCCTGACCACTATTGACTTCTTGCCTATAGGACTTTGCATTGGGGGAGACATGCGCTTTTTTACAAAAGCAATTTCTAGTTTTAAAACAGATTTCTTTTATAAAGCAAAATCAAATAGACACAATGATCACAAAAGACCATCTTACGGATGGCCACTACACAGCACATAGAACTGTTGTTAGAAAATAAGGAGTTTTGAAGCATAGAATGCCAAACAAGCAAAATATTAAGTTAGTTGTAACACACCTATTATGCCTCCTAGGGCCTAGCAACGGCTTTATAAGCAAAAACATAATTTCAAGAAGGGTAATGCTATTGCATAACTTAATTGTTGGTAAAATTATTATATTTTTACACAAATAAAATATTTAATGCATAGGAACAGGTATGTTTCATTTTCTGTAAGAAAAGTGTATTCTCTTAAAAAGTTTATTCACTTATACAAATTAAAAAATGTAGGAGTAGCAAATGTGTTTTTGTGTAATAACATCTGCAGAATTTAGAAGAATAGGTGTATGGTCAGGAAACCAGCATATCCCATAAGATTCTGCAGATGTTTAACAGGAGGCAAACATGCATTAATGCTAATCTAGCATTAAATATATAAAAAAAGCTAAAAATGAATATATTGTCCATCAGCATCATTGAATGTTTTGAAATTCACAGGGAATGTTAGTGTTGTTTACCCATTTTGAGGTCATTGCTTTTGAATTCTGTTATAAGGCCATAATACATTTATGCTTTGCATATAGGAGAGATCGTGTTTGTATACAAATTCTATTTTTAGAACTGATAAGACAGTGATCGGTGGGCAGAAGCCGACCGTCCATGTTTTTTGTAAACAGTGATGTTTTTCCTAACGGTCTAAACTTTCTTAAAACACAAATTACATAAATAATTTTTTGATCAATGGAAAGGTTATAAAACAAGCAATTTATTGATTACTTTTAATTGTTATTTCGAAATAAAATGGATTAATTATGAACGCTTAACTTACACTGTTTTTCTAAAGGTTGTGAAAATCACTACGCCGCTTTTAAAATTATATGTCATTTAAAACGGTTGTTCATTGAAAAAAAGATATTTGGTTACAAAAATATGAAGATTGTTAGTATTTCAAATCTTTTTGAATTTTGAAAATCCATAAATGAGCAAAAAAGTTATTAAAAATTAAAAATTCTGATTCAATACGCAAACGGTGTTAAAATCATTTGTTTTACCAACCACCAGATAAACAGATGTTAACGCGTGACGTCACGGCGATCTCTCCTATAAAAAGGTGTGTTAACCCAGTGTTGGCGTGAGAATCTCTCTGTAAATGCACCTTTTCTCTCCTTTTAAAATACCCCCAGAAAATGACAAAACAGCAGTTTTTTATGGAAGAAAAATCATTATAGCATAAAAACTGCTGTATTTGTCCTTTTCAGCAGGTATTCAGGACTTAAGTACAAATAACTTCCATTTTCCATAAAAAGTCTTCTCAGAAAAACAGAAAAGTAGATTCTAAGTAAATGGTGACAGTGAAATTCCTGCACAAGCACTCTGTTAACAACTTTTACATATTTTAACAACTTTTTTAGACCATAAACATATTAGAACCCTGTAACTGATAATGCAAAAAGAGATTAAACACTGCTGACATTCCTGAACATTTAATGACCTTGATAGACAATGTATTCATTTATCAGTGTGTTTTTTTTTACATATTTTGTAACAGAATAGCCTAAATGCTTGCTTTTTTCATGTCATAACATTTGCAGAATCCTTCAGGATATGGTTGTCCCGACTTGTGCAGCAGCAAACCCCTTGAATTCTGCAGATTTTATGAAAAAACATGCATTACCCCTACATTTATCTGAAGAATGACTGTACTGGATTGATTTTCATTTGCTATTGATATTTTGAAGCTATTTTTTAAAGAAAATATGTTTACTGATATATTTTTTCAGTACCAACATTACCGTTTGGTGGAGTAGGTAATAGTGGAATGGGTGGTTACCATGGTAAATTCACATTTGACACATTCTCACATAAGAGAGGTTGTATGGAGAGAGGACTGAAAATGGAGAGTGTTAACAAGTAAGTTAATGTTTCATTTGTTATGCCCCCTGCCCCTTTGAAAAAGAGTGGGTATGTTGTTTTGCTCCTATCAATTGATCTGATGGTAGACATGTTATTTCCAGTCAATTGCTATAGAATGCTTTGGCCTACATTGGTCAGACTTCATACGATGATTGCAGGTGGTCAGTAGATGACATGTGGAAAATGTTTTAGCATACAGTAGTCAAACTTAGGTTTATTGTGTGTGGTCATAAGACCCCTACTGGTTTTCAGATCAGTAGGTCAAAGAACAAGGTTACCGAGATCTCAAGTCTGAAAATGGTTTCCAATTAATAACTGGAGAATACTTTGCCCTAGAATTATCAAACTTTGTAAGGTGATTGCCTAGGGTTGTTAGATGATCCCTGTAGTTTTGCAGGTCAGTAAGGCAAGGTCACAGTCACAGTTACCTTGAGACAATGGTATTTCATTAATATATGGAGAATGCTAGAACCTACAGTCATCAAACTTCAAAACTTTATTGAAGTTTTCAGGTCAGGGGCGGAAAGTGATGGTCAAAGTGACCCTGAGACACACCTATTAACCTCTGACATGCCATCATGGGTGCATAAGTGTTTTAGAAATAGCTGTTGTTCATTTAAACATTTATTATGCTCACCCTGTTAATAAATAAGGGGACAAGTCTTACATTCAGGTGAGGGAAATGTTGTTTAGAAGACAGTTATATAAATTATAGTCCTGTATCATTGTTGTTCTTCACTACTTTTCAATATTGGGAAGTTGTCAGTTACTTGCAGAGAACATGGCAGTACAGGTAAAGAATGCAGGTACACTGGTAAGATTAACTGACTGCTGTTAAATACCTGGAATACTTTCGAAACCCATACCAAACAAACAAACCTTTTGTTAGTTGTGTCTCTGTCATGTTTTGAAAAATACATTTTTTGTACATTTGAAACATGCTATAGTTCAGGACAGTCAGAATCTGATAAGTGAGTCTGTGATAAATGTTGGACTCCAAGTTGCTGTGGAATGATTGACCAGAATCAATTACAATTGCATACCCAGTGGTTTTTGAGAGAAATGTTTTAACATGACTCAGTACAGAAAAGGTCCTCCAGGTGTGAGTTCTCAAATATATGTAAGCCTGGTTTTCATATCAAGTAATGGTATATTGTTCAACTATACTTACACTGGCAGATGGAGGAATTAAATACACCTTTAGTTTCAAAATCTTATGATAATATTGTTTGCAGAATACGGTACCCACCTTTCACTGAAAAGAAACTGTCTAACATACTGTGGCTACAAGGTGCTGGAAAGCAACCTTCTTCTGGCGGACTTCTCTCTTATTTTAAGTTTTGGTAGAAGGAGGTAATATATAGGAGAAAATAACACTACCCTTCCCCTTTGTTATAAACTGCTTTGTCATAACAAATGCTTGCATAATTTCAGTACATGTCGAGTGTTTATCCTAAAGCAATCTCTTTTGGAATATCTGTGTATCTTGTGACTTTGTATTGATTATTAAAGATTATTTTTAAGAACTAATCGGCACTGATATATTGGGTATTTCATATATATATGAACTTGATAAAATCCACAAGGAAACTGATGCAGGCTTTGTTATGGCAACACACTAGCCTCATTAGATAG
This sequence comes from Mercenaria mercenaria, assembly GCF_021730395.1. Classification (NCBI taxonomy): domain Eukaryota; kingdom Metazoa; phylum Mollusca; class Bivalvia; order Venerida; family Veneridae; genus Mercenaria; species Mercenaria mercenaria. The sequence goes on along the minus strand of NC_069377.1, from coordinate 67,363,454 downwards.
ATACAGGCATGCACACAACATTGTACTATGGTTTTACGTCATGCTTAATCAGGATTTATTGGCAATGCTTTGTTTCAGGTTATATGTTTTTCTTTGCCTATTTCCCAGTTTAAGGTATCCCCCATATACAGATAGAAAATCCTTGGCAATCGACTTTGTACAGGGTAATGGAAAGAAACCCAAAGGAGATGGGGCAGGTTGTTCCATTTCCTAGTCAGCTGAAAGGTAATCTGTCACAATGGAGGACCTAACTGTGTTATTTCTTTTGGTTTTGTTCTTAATTTTCACCAATTTTATAAAGCAAGATGGCCATAGTTCTGTGAAAATAAGAATTACTTCGAAATGAACAAGTTTTCTCTGATCATGCATATAAGTTTAATGAATGGAAAAATAATCAAAAATGATAGGAAAATTTAGGATGTCTTGCAGAAATGAGGAAGTGACGGGCAAAAATTGAATATTTATTTTTACATTGTCTGTGGCCAGTTTGCAATGGTTGTATGGTTGAGTTATTCAAGATGTTTTTTCATTCAAGATAAATGTTGGTACACTGGCAATAAAGTTTTGGGTTCCTACAATTTCATTTTATGAAATGTTATAATTTCTGTATAAGAGAAATTGTAATAGAATATCTGAAATCTTAATGGGATATCAAAATAATTATAAAAAGATATAAATTCTGATGGTAAAACATTTTGAATGATTTACATTAACAATTATAGTCTTTATTACTGCGTGACAATTAGCCACCTGTTAACCACATATATCATCTTCTATTCGGCAGTATGAGATATCCTCCATTTACAAAGAAAAAGGAAAACACTGCCGCATGGATCATGAAAAAGAAGTTGAAAAGCAATGGAAGCATGTCCCTGATTCCATACTTCATTTTCGGAACTCTGTTTGCTGTCATTTTAAAGGTAATTGTGAACTTTGGTGTTTTCTGCTATTCACCAAGGCCAAACTCGCAAATTTTACTGCTTTCGAATCTGCAAATTGGCATCCTTGTGGCAAAATGTTTCTTTTCAATGGATGATTTTGGTTTAAGTTTGTATATTATCAGAAAAGACTGGTTAGACAGAACACAGTGAAGAATTAGTTAAATGTAGCTATCAGTCACACACCTGGCCTGTTGCAGCAGTTAAATGTAATTATGTAATTAGTTATCATTTACGCTAATTGTTTTATACAAAAATATCTGTCAGCCATTTCTTTGCTGGAACCTGTACATTACCGAGGAAAGGCTAAAACATAATCTTTTAGGAATAAGTTGAATTAAGTGGAATTATTTTCTTGATGCTACATTTTCAACTTCTTAGTCATTTCATTCTAGTATTGTCAGATATTTATTTTACACATACACTAATACATCATACACTGCAGTTTTTGGCATATATATACCTGTAGTTTATATCTTTACCTTCCTGCATATTGCATTGGCAAGTGCTTCCAGTAGTTAAAAACGCAACATCTGTATATGGTAAAAATTTCATTCTTGCTCTTGCATCAAAATATTATGATGTTTCTTGTGATTATTTATTTTACTACCCAAAATCCTATACAAATGACACAATATTCTCAGTTCAATACACGTTTATTTGAACATTTCAAGTGTGATAAGACATGATAGCAATCACATATATTGATAACAGATGTGTGTGAAACTTCATACAAGTTCTACATGTAATTCTCATTTATATATAAAAGCTATTATTATTAATAGTTTTGGCAAAGTATGGCCACTCCAATGTCTGAGGTAACACGACGGTTAGCTGTCGAAGATACCTATGAAATGAAAAACTCAGTCAACCGGGAGGATTCCAGACGCGCCCACAACATCATTACTCTACAGTTGCCGTAGAAGCAACGAATAATCTCACACGAACGTAAGGGATACTACAGTACACCACAGTAAATTAAACATTCCCCATAACTCGACGGTTAGCTGTCAAAGTAATAAGGAATATTTAGCGGACCGATGGATCAAGGCAAGGTACTGTCATTCTAAGCAAGGCAAATACTATAATGAGCGAGGCTACAGTACACCACAGTAAATTAAACATTCCCCATAACTCGACGGTTAGCTGCCAAAGTAATGAGGAATATCTAGCAGACAGATGGACCAAGGCAAAGTACTGTAATTCTAAGCAAGGCAAACACTATGATGAGCGAGGCTATGACGTAAGCAAGGCTATGACACATTTAAGCGAGGCTAGTCAGATATTGCCAAAGCACTAGAGCAATACCTTATACATAATAACAGCCAGACTATAGCAACGTCGAAAAGCACGTCCATTCGCCCCCGGTTGACAGAATTTTTCTTGGCCACAATAAATTTTCCAAAATTTATCCCCCAAAAATTCTGAGCAAAAAATTTCTTAAGTTCTTAAAGAAGATATATATATATCACCTTTTAATACTAATATAGTTGCTGTTTCAACAAAACTTGGTTCAACCTTGACAGAACAGACTTATAGGTTGAGTAAAATTTATTTCTTAAAAGCACACGTTTTATGTTTAAGAATTATGTCTTTAATATAATCCAAATAGAATTCGATCCCAACCATGTTGAGATGTACTCCATCAGGGAGATAAAAAGCTGTTTTTGCATCAATATCTGGAAAGACCACATCCCCGTTCCCAGAAGACAGTATGATTTTACGGCCTATTTGGTTAATGCGTTTTTTGTTTCTTTTCAATTACTTTACCCGGCCCCTGGGCACCTTGCCACCTTTGTCTCCAATAAAATATCAATCCATACAAAGAGTATTTCAGGAAAAGCTTCTCTAAGGTAGGTTATTTCGTTTTCTATAATTAGCTCGACTATTCGAAGAATAGTCTAGCTATTCTACTCACCCTGGCGTCGGCGTCGGCGTCACACCTTGGTTAAGTTTTTGCATGCAAGTACATACAGCTATCATTTAAAGGCATATAGCTTTGAAACTTATTTATTCTTTTTCTAGGTCAATTACCAACCTCTCTGGGTCAAGTCCCATAACTCTGACATGTATTTTGAGCAAATTATGCCCCCTTTTGGACTTAGAAAATTTTGGTTAAAGTTTTACATGCAAGTTACTATCTCCAAAACTAATGCAGATATTGAATTGAAACTTCACATGTGTCTTTGGGGTTATAAAACTAGTTGATAGCACCAAGTCCCATAACTCTGACCTTCATTTTGGCCAAATTATGCCCCCTTTTGGACTTAGAAAATTCTGGTTAAAGTTTTGCGTGCAAGTACATACAGCTATTACTAAAAGGCATATAGATTTGAAACTTATTTTTTCTTTTTCTAGATCAATTACCTACCTCACTGGGTCAAGTCCCATAACTCTGACATGTATTTTGAGCAAATTATGCCCCCTTTTGGACTTAGAAAATTCTGGTTAAAGTTTAACATGCAAGTTACTATCCCCAAAACTAATGCAGATATTGAATTGAAACTTAACATGTTTCTTCGGGGTTATAAAACTAGTTGATAACATCAAGTCCCATAACTCTGATATGTATTTTGGTCAAATTATGTCCCCTTTCGAAGTTAAAACTCTTGATATTTAACATTTTGGGTAATAATTTCCTGCTTCTGTGACAATATTTCGAATAGTCGAGCTTGGCTGTCTTACGGACAGCTCTTGTTTTCCAAAGTATCGGCATTTGAATATTGACTAAATCGTTCCCACCTAAATGAATGAGTATAATCGACGGTGGTATCACCAGTAATACTTGACACTGTATGTGATGTCGGAGACTGTTCCAACGCAAGCCTCGCTTCCCCCACCATGCGATAGTCAAGTCATCTATTTTAAGATTTGGTCTGCCAGATGTTGTAGCGTGAACCCCAGCCCAGTACGGGATTGAGTTGCCGATTATCCAAACATCTAAATGTAAAGAATGATATTTAATTGAAAAATCGGATGCTTGGTCAGACTACCAATACATCTACAGCTCTCTTCTTAGAACCATATTTCAAGAATACCTTTATGATATATTACATTATCGTGCATTATAGCTATAACTCTTCTACTACCTGTGCTTTATATATAAATACGTTTGACATTTACAGATTTCCAAATAGTGAATCACGTACGATTATAAAGTTTATAGGCATTTGATGGCCATCTGCCTAACTTTTTAATTGTCTCTGACAGATGACCTTGTGTTGCTAAGTCAGTCGCCCTACCAATTCTGAAACTGTGTGATCGAAAATGACCAGAGTTGTATCGTGTAAGACTTATTGCCTTTGATAGTACATGTGTGAATTGTGACCTTGTGACGACTAAGCCATTGTTGTGACAAAAAAGGCTTGTTCTCAACTTAGGTCGCCGTTCTAAATACTCAAGAAGTTTACTAACTGGGTATATATTGTCATTTTGTTTAGGCAACTTAATGAACACTGGTTTGCCTTTCTGGTGCGTCTTATAATGCCGAAGACGAATAGTGACATACTGATTATTCTGACAGAAATTTATGTCATTAATATGTATTACATGATCTATTCGAAGGGGATGCGGCGTTGTCAATTCACTTACTCGGAACAGACCAAAATAAGCCAAAGAAAACATGGCTGCAAAAAGTTTTGCTTCATAGATATCATAACAGACAACTGGTAATTTGTTACAGATTTCAACCAACATGTTCATAGTAATTGGTTTGTCTTGTGTTACCCTGCTCCTGCGACGACCCTCTAAAATTTTGCTCACTACAAATACATTGCTCGAATTATAAAATCCTTCAAGTTTATGAAAGTAATTTACCCCAGCCAAGTAAGTTGTAATAGACTTTGCTGATAGCCCTTTTTCAAAACAAAATGCTAAAAACCATATGATATGTGATACGGGAATCGGCCAACGACTTGCGAGTTTATAATTGTTCCTAAATTTTTTTAACGCATTTAGGGCGGTATTGTAAGTAAATAGTGTATTTGGTGATATTGCTGTAGCAATAAGCTGTCTTGCTCTGTATAGAAGACGCCAGGTATTTTCTTGGGGACTTTACCGATAGGTGACACAATTAAATTTGGTAAAGGTCGTTCGGTAAACGAACCAGCAACCCTACCAGCTTCAACTTCTTTATTTATTTTGGATTTTATCAAATCTGGATTTAACACAGTGGATCTCAAATTTTTTGAGTCTCGTGGTGCACGTGGACCTGTGTATTGTATTGGAAAACCATAAATGAAACCGTTCAGGAGAAAAGTGACATCACGTTGATCGTAAGTTTGTAAATATTTTTCTAGAGCTGAAATTTTAACGGGTGAACTTGCTAACTTCATGATATCAACAGAACTATTTTGCCTAGCTTGGTCAGACTTTTGAGTGCTAATGTTTTCTTGGGGCTCTATATGACCCGTGCCTAAAAAATTGTCTGCCACGAAAAGTACCTCTTTGTACAGGGGCCTGTGTTTGCGTGCCGGCGGATTCTCCCGGTCTTGTGCATCTTATCGCAGGGTGAGGGCCGTGACAATTAGTGCATTTATGAGAAAACCTGCAACTCTGCCACGTGCAAGTGCCCGAATTGAAGTCATTGCACGTATATTTGTACGGGTTAGAAGGGGTTCTCAGTACAGGCCTCACCTGCATACATCGCCACCACAGGTCATTATTGATTTTTGACCATGGTGCCGGTGTGATAGCCTGACGCAAATGGAATTGTTCATCATATTCGGATAACTCAACGACTTCTTTTAGCATCAAGACGAGGTTAACATAAGACCCTCTGCAAATTTGCTGCTTAAGTGCAGGAGGTAAATGAGCAGCGATGTCATCATCAGCTACTCGAACAACAGGCAAGGTGACATCACAAAAATTACTATAAGCATTTGCATTGCGGGCATCTTGGAAACAATCAAGCGGAATTGCAGTTTGCGAATATCGTGCATTGGACGTGCTGCTATTGCATACCGGAGTCGGAATACTATTTTCAGTATTATTTGAGCTAACAACACTAGTGCTTGGATTCATTTCTGCAAAACTGTTAGAATTAGGGTCGCCACACCCCGTATTTAAATTTTCAACTAAGGTGTATACTGTTATTGTCAGTCTGCGGAATTATCTGTGACTCTCTTAAAAGTTGTTCAAAATCAATAACAGACGTACCGACATTTGTTTGATGCATCGGGTCTTCAGGCAAATCTGCTGCTTCGTCCGCCGTTCTTTTCTTCCCCCTAGTCATCCTCTCAGGCTGACATGCCTCTACATTCCTGGCGGGTTGATGGGGTCGCACTCTGCCTCGGCCACGTGGCATGACTGTGTAACTTTAAGGGATACTTAAACTGTTACGTAGCAATACTGTGGTTGAACTGAGAATACTGCACGTGATCTTCAGTTTATATAACGCTCGAGTGATTCCCGGACGCTTCCGCGTTCATCATTTATTTGTAATGTTTAAACCGAGGATTAGAAAAAATAGGATTACTTGACAACAACGATAGTTTATTGTTTACATGCCTAACGACGAGATAGCTACTGATTTCGTTAGAAAATAAATGTAATTATTTTTATGCAAAATAATCTTAATTATTAAATCTGATCTAATAAAGTGTTTTTTTTTGGTGTTACTTGAAATGTAACCATTGTCATCTGTGCAATTTGAGCTTGTGTTGTAATTCATGTCTTACAGAATTCACAAATTGCATTGATGAAAATAAATTGATGCCACATGTTGAATACCAACACACCAAGCCTTTTTTTTCTCTCTCTCTGAAATGCAGCATCTTAAGATCTGTATCAACTTGAGTCAAATGCAAGCTTACCTTTTGAAGTTTGGTTGAGGTGCTCTAACCTGACAACATGAGAAACATGAGCGTCATTGAAAGTAACACCTTGCCAGAGTTTCTAATTATTAACTAGGTTTTCGTTGAGTTATTAGATTGGGGTATGTCGTTGGTCTGGCGGGCGGGTGGATGGCGGCGTCGAACTGGTGTTTCCGGTCAATAACTTTTGTTTCGGTAAAGATATTTGAATAAAACTTGGTATGTATGTAGCTTATACCAAGACAAAGGCTTGGATTGATTTTGGGGTTTCTGGGGTCAAGGTCACTGTTACTTAAAATAGAAAAAGGGTTTCCGGTCAATAACTTAACTTAGGAATGAGCTATCATGATGAAACTCGGTGTATAGAAAACTTATATAAAGTTGTAGCTTGGGATTGATTTTGGGGTTTCTGGGATGAAGGTCAAGGTCATTGTTAATAAAAATAGGGTTAGGGTTAGGTTAGCGTTAGGGTTAGGGTTAGCATATCTTCTACATGCATGGAGGGATTTTGATGAAAGTTGGCACAATTGTTCACCATTATGAGACGGAGTGTCATGCGCAAGAACCAGGTCCCTAGGTGTAAGGTCAAGGTCACACTTAGAGGTCAAAGGATACAAGAATGAAAACTTTGTCCGGAGTATATCTTCTTCATGCATAGAGGGATTTTGATGTAACTTGGCACAATTATACACCATCATGAGACAAAGTGTCTTGCGCAGTTCCCTTCTTGAGAATTACTTCCCTTTGTTGTTACTATAAATAGCTTATATTCAGGGCTCCGGAAATTTTGAGAACTCAATCGGTCCGAAACGAAAATCCTGACATCGGCGCTACCCCACCCACCGCATTACCAATATACCATATTTGTAAAACGTGATAATAAGCATGTCATGCATTAAAACTGAGTTACCGGTCAACGCAAGTTACCATACAATGAAGACAGTTATTCAGTGTTGTGTGTGATCGTTACTTTGTTTAAATTTCGATGTTTTTCCGAGAAAATACTTGCAAGGATAAAATTACTGAGGCATACACCGTGTACCTAACTAGTCTAAATGTCAACGCACGTGACTTCGATACCATATACACGGCAGATAATTTGTGATGTTTCCTCATTCTTTGACGGAATTTTATCAAATACAATGCGTCAAATTGAATTACATGACACATATTCTCTGCTATACATCCTCAGTATTTTAAGAATACTCTGCCGCGGACCGAATGTGTACTTTATGTGAACGCTGAGATCGAATTTCCCGCATGTGTAGTACCATTTTGTCACGCGGGTTGGCCATGGATATTTCATTCCACTGGCATTGTACTTCAGTAAGCAACTATATTTTATTAAGTTATATGTTCTCTTCTTATGTAAAAATAATTTCTTTTTGAAACGTTTTTTAAAAGACCGATTTGATAAACAGCACCACTTCGGTTTTCTTTATCATTCGTGTTTGTCAGTCCATTTTTTTTTAATTTTTTTTTTGTACAGTCGGGTTGCAAAGACGATTTTCTGCACTTGTTTCAATTGGAGCCCCAACAAATGTATCATGTAATTTTCACAAATCAAGTAATTATAAAAATTATTTATATCGGTTTCTCGTGTGATGTCTCATTAAATGCAGTGACCATTTGTTTTTTACCCGTGATCAAACATAGCCTTTTGAAATAAACCATCCATCGGATTCTAAATAAAAGAAGTGGATCCCCGTCGAAAGGATTTGGATCCACTCAGAAACATTTGGAAACCAGTCAAAAATGTTTAATACATTGCAGTCGGCTGTCTGCAAACATTAAAGGATGTGCCGCGCGAGCACTGATTGCGTCACGTGCTATTTACGGACCGATTATCAAGGTGACAATCAGACCGTTTGACACGTTTATTGATTATCTGAGAGTGCGACCAACTATTTCCTGCTTGGCAGGTGATCGTGTATTGAGATTTCAGACCGAAATTTATACTTTTCTCCATTTTTACGGGACCGATTTTTTTCGTTTTTTCACTTCACGAATCGGTCTGAAAAGTCAAAAATCGGTCCAAAACCGACAAACCGGCAAATTTCCGAAGCCCTGCTTATATTGTAACTTTTTCATTATTTGACGTAGGGAAAAATCGAGACCACTTTTCTGTAATACAACATGCATGTTACATCCAATTTTGAGGTGTATTTTGACCAGTCTCTACCTGGTAAGGATTTCTGTGTGGACTTACAATTTTTTTTTTTTTTTTTTTTTTAAAAGATTAACTTCCCTTAGTTGTTACTATAAATAACTTATATTGTAACTTTTTTATAATTGACCGTAGGGAAAAACCAAGACCACTTTTCTGTGGTACAACATAGTTGTTACTTTCTAATTTTAGGTGTATTTTAAGGTATCTCTACCTGGTAAGGAGTTTTTTTGTGGACTTAGAAAAACAAAAGATTACAATGATTACTAAACAACCACAAAATTAAAATTACATCTGCAAATACAGGTGCTAGAGTAAAGAAATTTGCTGTGACGGGCGTATATTGTGACATTCTGGCACTCTTGTTTATTCTTATGAAAAGTGTCGAAAACATGGTTTCGTGGCATTGCCGCGTTTCTTGTTCCAGTATCTCGTATGTTGGCAGATCAGCTGAACCTAAATTGGAGATCATGGTCTATTTGATGTCAAAACATCAACATTCTTTACTGACAACAAAATATCTGCATTTTGCAAGTAATCCTGGTATGAGCATCACAAGTGATAATCATGCTTCATGTAGAACAGAAAAGAATGAGATTTTCCTTCATTAGCTCACTTGAGTTTGGGGTGAGCTATTGTGTTCACTCACGGTCCGTCAGTCATTCGTCCATCTGACCATCCACATTTTTCTTCAGATGAAATCTACTCTGGAACTATTGGTCAGAATTGCACCAAACTTGGTCAGTAGCATCCAGGCATTTTCCTCTATCAAGTTTCTTTAGGGGCCAAAGAGCTAAAAAAATCTTTAAATGACTTCTTCTCACGAACTGCTTTATGGATATTCATTAAACCTGGTCTAAAGTGTAGTAGGGTAGAGTATAATGGTGCACTTATTTATTTCCTTGCTATTGAGCTAGCTTTTATAGTGACGTAGTAGAGTGTCCACCTTAGGTGTGAGAGGTCCCGGGTTCTATTCCCAAACTTGTTCAAATGGGGGCAACTGGCACCTTTTAGGGGCCACTAGAGATAATAATAGAAAAACTTTTAAACAACTTTTTTGCATGTACCACTTGATGGATCTTCATCAAACTTTGTGTGTAGCATCATTATAAGGTCCTTTCCCAATATTGTTCAAATGGAGACACTCAACCCTTGTTACAGCTAGTAATAGAAATACCTTTAAACAACTTCTCTTGAACTGCTTGATGGATCTTTGTAGCATCATTGTGAAGCATGCTCCAAAATTATTTCAAATGGGGGTACACGGGCCCCTCTAAGGGGCTGCTAGAGCTTATTATAGAACTTCTTCTCATGAGTGGCGTTATGTATCTTCACCAGACCTGGTCAATAGCATCAATGTAAGGTCCTCTTCTAAACTTGTTGAAATGGGGGCACTCTGCCCCTACTTGGGGGCTGCTATAAAAGTACCTTTAAACAACTTTTCATTAACTGCTAGATGCAGATAGCCATAATAAAGAGACCTTCCAAAATGCACTCAACCTGCTCAAATGGTCTATGTGTATTTTTTCACACTAATTTATATAATCCACTTCTACTGCCTCTGGAACTGTCCAAACCTGGAGCATCATATGGTCCAGTTTCAAAGTTTAACACTGTCTAGCAAGTTTAAGCTCTGAAACCCAGGCAAGCAGTCTAGGGCCATCATGACCCTCTTATTATGTGTATATGATACTGATTTAGAATCAAAATCTATTAAAACAAATTCTTTTCAAGATAGATGTTGCATTTTTAATTCACGCCAGCATGCAATATTTTTGTCAGTTTATTTCTTGTGTCCCAGCTCCTACAGTTTTCTTTCAGTTCAAATGCAATTTTATATACATCTTCAACATGAAGTGGACATGCACACATGGGAATTTTTGTCAGATTTTTTTTTAGTTGGCCCCTATTTGGCTTTATATTTTGTTCTGTCAAACAATTCAAGGGACATGTGCCTTACAATGTAGATGCCATTCTTGTTCTTTTTAATTTTTGAAATACAAAAATGTATCTTGTATTAAATTTGTTTAACCTGGAAACTTGCTAATAGCAGCAAACTGGGAATGTAAGAAGCAAATCATACATTGAAAACTCTCTTAATCATGTTTTAATAGTACAAGTATCTAGTCCATATTTATTCCATGAGACAGGACAAGTTTTTCCATGTCCAAAATTTAATCTGTCAGTCTCTTATTCTGCAAGTCATGTTCCATTCACCTATATCAAAAGCTGTTTGTTTTCAAGGTCAAAAATGTTGAAACGTAAGAACTTTAAATCCAGAGTGTAACTAAGTTCATTACTGATAAACAAATGCACTGGCTGTTAGAAAAATGTTGTATTATTTTGTTTTGTCAGATGTGCATTCAAATTTTGTTTCATGGTACTTAATTGGTTTATATTTCAGCTTTACATGAAATATTATAGATGAATGAAAATGTAAGTTTGTTCTTGTCAATGAAAAGTGTTATATGTATGTAATAGTCTTCAAGCATGGGTGTTACTATTTTATTACTGAAAAATTATACCGTTACCTTTGTTTGGTAACTTGTATTTTATGATATTCTGACTTCAGAAAATTTTACGAAGTGTTATTCTAGTAAGCAGAGTTGGCATTCTGTTAAGGGAATATTTTTGTGTGTTTTGTCAGGTCAAGTTTTAATTCTTTGGACTTCTAGTCTTGTTTTACATAGTTCTGGAGTTTGGTAATAGTTCATGATTATTGAATATATTTTATATTGAAAAAGACTTTGTATTTGAACACCTGTTATTAAACCTAATAGATTAGATATAGATATTTTATGTCCACAGTTTAGTCCTGACTAACAAAGCTTCTCTTGTTCATTTCTGCACTTACTTATCGATCTTGTTTCACAGTATGGGATTGATAACTTTATCGGCTCTCAACATCATTGAATTCTTTTACTAAAAAACCCAAAAATCTGTTTGACATGTTGAAGGATGGTAGTTCTACTAAATGTCTGCACATACCTGTGCATAAAAATTTAACAAGCACTTGCCTATGCTTATATATATATATATATCTGCCTGATATTCTAACTATTGCAGCATTTTAGAAATATTACATCTTTGTTTTGCTAGATTTAAGAATCAGTGAAAAAGTGCCTTGGTGTGGTTATAATTTATATTTAACTTTTTTATGACAAAACTATAATTAGCTATACAAATTAAATTTAATTTGGATTTGACAAGTGTATTTCAATGGAAGTACCAAAAGTATAAAGGAGGTGTTTCAGATTCCATTTCAAACCAAGTAGAAAATTTGAAAATGATTTTGATGTTAGGATGATAAAATTAAAAAACAACAACAGTAATTAGTAGGTACATCAGACGTTAAGTACAGTCATATTATATTTGCAAGATGTGATAAAGCATGCAATTTGTTCTGTCATTTTCACTGTTGGTGCAAGGTGATTTGATTACAACTGTTTTAGTCTATGGTATACAAAGACATGTTTTCTGGTGGCAGTGATAAACCTAACACTAAATAGCAGTCTTTGGGAAAAAATGTGTAAAATATGAGATACCAGTTCAGTGTTTCTTGTTTTAAGGCAGTGGATGATGTAGTAGATGATTTGTGGAAGAAACAACTTTACAAAGTTCTTTAAGTGAGCCATTGTGATACCTCTGTGTCTGTCATGCTTTGTTATCAGAAATTTTACTGCTAACACACTAGAGGTCACAGGTTTTGCCCAATTTTAATGAAGAGTGGTCAGAAAGTTTGTCTCAGTAAAAGTTCAGGTAAGTTCTATACTGAGTCAAAACCTAGATCATTTGGACAACTTGAGAATTTAGAGATCACTTTTTGTACCTGATCATCATGAAACTTTGTCAGAATGTATATCATGTATTAGCTGGATCATCTAAGGTTAAAATCTTGGTCACTACTTACTAAGTCATATTATAGGAAAATCTTGTTAACACTTGTTGTCAGAATTGTTACCTGATCTTCATGAAACATGGTCAGAATATTTGTCTTGATAAAGTACAGGTCTAATTTGTAACTAGGTCATCATGGATCTAAAACTAGATCACCAGGTCAGGTCTGTAAGAAACCTTGTTAATAGTCCAGAGGCCAGATTTCTTACATGATCTTCATTCAACATGGTCAGAATGGTTGTCTTTATGAAATCTAGGCAATATTTGAAACTGGGTTATCTGGAATAAAAAACAAGGTCACAAGGTGAATGATAAAAAAAACCATGTTGATAATACTCCAGGGGCCACATTTTCTACCTGATCTTGATACTTGTCAGAATTTGAGTTAGATTTATAAGTTAGGTCAAATTCAAAACAAAGTCATTTGGAGTCAAAAGCAGTTTAGGTGAGTGATGCAGGGCTTTTATGTCTCTCTTATAGATTATATCAAGATATACATTTCATATCAAACTCAGCACAAAGATATTCAAATTTTCATCCTGACTGCAAAAAGAGTACTTAAATGAAGCCTTGTATAGGACATAACTTACTACAGTAGAATTATAAAGAAGTGTGTATTATGCATTTTTCAAGGGGAAAGGCACATCTGTTGGTTAATTTCACTTTTTTGTATCATACCAAAAACTTATTTCAATGAAATTATTATTTACAACCAACGTTTCACATTATTTATATTTTTTTCTCTTTAAAGAGTAAACTGTAACAGACTATGAAGTCAGTGTTTTAGTTTCAAGATGGAAATTTCATAAGGTTAGCAAACACTGACTTTCTCCTTTCCTTTTCTGCGACACGATTTTGTACCATATAATCAGACATTTGCTTAGTATGTAATTGCTAGTTCTAACATAGTCATTATGTCTCCCACCACACAGTGGTGTGGGAGACATATTGATTTACTCCAGTCTGTGTGTCTGTCTGTGTGTGTGTGTGTCTGTCTGTCACAAAGCTTGTCCGCACTCTTAAGTTGAACATTTCTCATCCGATCTTAACCAAACTTGAACAAAATGTGTTTGACCATAAGACCCCAGCCAAGTTCGATATCTAGCCAAATCTGCCCAGGCTTTTTTGAATTATGGCCCTTGAATTACTGATTGGATCCATTCGTCTAGACCATCCAGAGAAACTAGTCATTTTATATTGGGCAGCACTGTCACAAAGCTTGTCCGCACTCCAAGTCGAACATTTCTCATCGGATCTTCACCAAACTTGAACAAAATGTGTTTGACCATATGACCTCGGCCAAGTTCGATAACTAGCCAAATCTGCTTAGGCACTTTTGAATTATGGCTCTTGAATTACTGATTGGATCCATTCGTCTAGACCATCCAGAGAAACTAGTCATTTTTCATTGGGCAGTTGTGGTAGACATGCACTTTTCTCAAAAGCATCTCTAGTTCTATATTTTTTATTACAACCATGTTGCAGCCAGCCCGCTTAGCTCAATAGGGAGAGCGTGGATCTACAGATTGCGGGGTTGTGAGTTTAATTCTTGGGGCAAGGCGTATATTCTCCGTTACGATTTGATAAAAGACATTGTGCCAGATATCATTTGTCCTCCACCTCTGATTCATGTGGGGAAGTTGGCAGTTGTGCAGAGAACAGGCTTGTACTGGTATAGAATCCAGGAACACTGGTTAAGTTAAACACCCGCCCATTACATAACTGAAATACTATTGAAAAATGGCATTAAACCCACAACAAACAAACAGAGAAAACAAAATACAACCATGTTTGTTTTTAAATGTCATTAAGTAACAGGTGAGCCTCATACATCAATATTTTTTCTCTCTTAACTTGTAAAGTTTAAATCCAGTTTATGATTTTGCTTGCAATACACATTTATGGTAAAAATGGCATTAAAGTACACAAAACTTCAATAATTTTTGATTTTGAACAAAAAAAAAACACCAGATATAATACAAAAATAAGTTCCAATTTGTATGTATTGAACAAAGAAATAAAATGTCATTCTTTTGGAGGGGCCACTGAGGCTGAGTAATTAAGGTTACTGTCCTCTCATTTATGTGGATTTAAAACCTTGCTTAGGGTGTAGAATTCTTCATGTTAGGAAGCCATCCAGCTGGCTTACTGAACTTTGTTGGTTCTATCCAAGTGCCCACCCATAACTGAAAGAATGCCAGGAATTTTTCTCCAACATAAAAAGTTGGAAAAGTCGCCATATGACCTAAACTGTGTCAGTGTGACTCTTATATAAACCCATCATTCTTTTGCAGATTATTATCTAACAAGTTACACACATAGTATTCTCATTGTAGAACTCATTGCTATGTCTGGTTGCAAACTTAACAGTCTGTATAATGTGTTTTCGAGGAGTCCTTATATTATGATGTTTGTGCTTTTACCTATAGTCTTCCTTGTCTGTCATAAGTTAAAATGAATACCTTATGAATTTAACATGTCATAGCTTCATAATCAGGATATTCATCAATACAATTGATTTTCATGAAAAAGTCAGTATTTCATTTGTTCTGCTTTATCAAAAAGTATTGACAATCAATTAATGGCAAATTTGGTAATTAAGACATCTCCCTCAGAATCTGTATCAGCATTTCTTGGTATGTAGAGAACTTTTCATTATGACATTTTTGCAGACATGCATTCTTTGACTTCAGGTTGAAAATAAGATTCATAATGTTTTTCCATCAGTTAAATATTTTACTTTAATAATGCTTTCAAATATCAAATATTTCTATTTTTCGTGCCACTAAGAAAAGTCCTAACATATGGCATTCATATTATTGTATGTTTTACATTCCAGGTTATTTTTGCTCCTGAGACACCAGTCATGAACTTTTTCTCAAGATAGAAGATTTTGCTACAGCCTGGATCCAGAAAGCTTATTCAAGGAAACAGATTTACATACTATGATCATGTTGAGTTTCCAGTAGATATTTTTGAAAATAAACATTTTATGATGAATTAGAAGCAAATTTGCATTAAAATGAACCATTTGCCTTTTTAATAACATTGTTGAAAGTTCTGACTGAGAACCAGTATCAGTATTGATGCAAATACTGGACACAAATATTGTTACACTGATTATATTGTAAAAGTTAATGTATGTATTATGTATTCATCTATAAATTGTTGTTAACTCAATTGTCATGTAAATTTGTCATGTAAATGAAGTTGTCTGTCTGTGATATTGAAAATGAAGACAATTTTTAATGATGTTTGTATTGATTTTAATAGAATCTATGATATTCAACACATGAGTGCAAAAATTGGATCCCTACAAATAGTGGATAACTATACTGGAATAAAGAATAACTTATCCTATGTATGAAATAATGTGAAATAATGATGAGTTTTGTTATATAAGAGACTTAACAGGATATTCATCCAAGTTTTAAGTTTACTGCAAGCACAGTTCATACTTAGACTTTCACCCTCAAAAATTCAAGTTGCTGTAATGATAGATACAATCAAAAAAGACCTGAAATAATCAGACTTTGTCGCTTTGCTAGCTCTTCAAGTTTTATGAAAAGATTCATTCACTTGCTATATGTATTTTAGCTAGATAAAACACTTTGCTGAGCATGTACCTAAGTTAAAACAATGTTTATATTCTGTTAAATTTAAAAAGGTAACACATAATAAACATAAAATGAATTCTTTTAAATAGTAAAGACAAAGAGTCTGTTAATGGACCATAAATTGCTTGTATGTACCATTGATTTAAATACATTAATTTGCCATGTTGGTTATGTGAGCTGTGTGTGTATTGTTAAAGTCTGTACAGATATGTACTTCATTTTAAATGTGAAAGTTATTCATGATTTTTGTGAAGAATTGACCAGGAATTTTACCCTGATTTGCACTGATAACGAAGTATTTGTGACTTTATACAAATGTGGTCTTAAAATGAATTCTGCAAGTTGTAGAAGGTACATCTCAATATGTTGTGAGATATTACAGTATTAATACAGTATTAATATAACAAAGGAATTATGAACTAAAACTTCTACGTTTTAAACCATTTTGTATGGATACTCTATACTTATTGATTTCATGTTATATTTGATGATGCTGCATGCAAATTGCTAAGATGATAATATAATAAAAATGCATGTCTACAATATTGTTCTTAGTTTGTTTTGCCTCCCCTCACTCCTGCTTTATAGAAGATGTGCTCATGTCTGTTGGTCAGTATGTAGACAGTTTGGTTTCCAATCAAGATTATACCCTGCACTGAATTTAGAAAAGGTTTGGAAAATAACAAAAATATGATAGGCAATGCAGTTCAAAGGTGGTATTAAAAAAGAAACGTTATACCAAAGAGGGAATTGAATTCAAATGCACATTATCAAAAATTCACAAATTATCTCACTCCAGAAATAATCACAGCTAACTTGTATCTATTAAAATTGATTCAGAGCTACCGACGACAGCCAGACCAATAATCTCAAATGACTGTCCTTTTGAAAAGAAAGTCATCGAGTCTGAAGATGTCAGTTGAAATTTCGTAAAGAAATTCACAGTGCATGTCGTGAAGGAAAGATTTTTTAACCGTAGAAAAATAGCATCTTTTTACAACATATCTTTTTCTCACAAAATTGCATGTCGTTTTTAGGAGGTCACCCTTCCAGGTGTGTGTGTCACAATATAAAACTGAAGTCGACCTCGATCAGATTTCAATATTATTATGGCCCCCTTCAAAGAAGGAGGGGTATATTATTTTGCAGATGTCGGTCGGTCGGTTGGTATGTAGACCAATCCGTTTCCGGATGGTAACTCAAGAACAATTGGGCCTAGGGTCATGAAAGGTGATTGGGAGGTTGGTCATCACCAGCAGATGACCCCTATTGATTTTGAGATCAGTATATCAAAGGTCAAGGTCACAGTGACCCAGAACAGTTAAACGGTTTCCGGATGATAACTCGAAAACACTTGGGCCTAGGATCATGAAAGTTGGTAGGGAGGTTGGTCATAACCAGCAAATGACCCCTATTGATTTTGAGGTTAGAAGGTCAATGATGAAGGTCACAGTGATCCTGAACAGTAAAACGGTTTCTGGATGATAACTCAAGAACACTTGGGCCTAGGATCGTGAAATTTTATAGGGATGTTGGTCATCACCAGCAGATGACCCCTATTGATTTTGAGATCAATAGTTAAAGGTCAAGGTCAGAGTGACCAGGAACAGTAAAACGGTTTCCGGATGATATTTCAAGAACGCTTGGGCCTAGGATCAGGAAAATTGATAGGGAGATTGGTCATGACCAGCAGATGACCCTTATTGATTTTAAGGTCATTAGGTCAAAGCTTAAGGTCACATTGGCTAGGAGCAACCATTGGCAGGTCTTCGATGTCGCTGAAATGTGAGCCTCTCAATTCGTTCTTGATGGTTGAGCTTGTCTTCACCATGACAAGGCAACACCCTATATGTCTATCGTTACTGAGACAACACTTGCTGTGCTAGATATTAAAACTATACCACTCCCCCGTACTCTTTAAACCTAGCACCATGTAACTTTTGGCTTTTCCCCACCATCAAGAAGGAATTGAGAGGCTCGCGTTTCGACGATGTGTAAGACACTGCACTAATTTATTTGAAAGAAAAGTACCCCATATATATACTTGTAAAATGGTTCGTTTGGTTATAGAATTTCGACACCAATGGTCAGTTATAATGGACTGTGCTCTGTTACTTAGACAGGATGTAGGTTGGTTAACTTAGCCCACCGGAACCTTAAGAAATTTAAAATGTAGTCTAAAGGAAAATAAGCCTACACGTCCAATACAGCTATTTTACAGTTTACCTCCATTGGAGAAATCAAGGCTGGAAACAATGGAGAAAAAGACAGAGCTTAGTTAGTGGCTTAATTTTTAGCTCACCTGAGCCAAAGGCTCATGGTGTGCTTTTGTGACCGCTCGATGTCCGTCGTGCTTAGTGCATCGTGTGTCCGTCAACAATTTCTAAAAAAAGTCTTCTTCTTCAAAACCACTGGGCAGAATTACACCAAACTTCACAGGAATGGTCCTTGGGTGGCCCCCTTTTAAAATTGTTCAAAGAATTGAATTCCATACAGAACTCTGGTTGCCATGGCAACCAAAAGGAAAAACTTAAAAAATCTAATTGTCTAAACCAAAGGTCATAGGGCTTTGATATTTGGTATGTAGCATCATCTAGTGTTCGTCTACCAAGATTGTTCAAATTATCCCCCTAAGGTCAAATATGGCCCCGCCCTGGGGGTCACATGGTTTACATAGACTTATATAGTGAAAATTTTGAAAATCTTCTTGTCCAAAATCACAAAGCGTAGAGCCTTGATATTTGGCATGTGAAATTATCTAATGGTCCTCTATATAGATTGTTCAAATTATGCCCCTGGGGTGAAAAGAGGCCCCGCCCCGGGGGTCCCAAGTTTTACATAGACATATATAGGATTTTTTAAAAAAAATCTTCTTGTCTGAAATCACAAGACCTAGGCCTTTGATATTTGGTATGTAGCATCGCTTTGTGGTCTTCTACCAAAATTGTTCAAATTATGCCCGTTAGGTGAAAAGATGCCCTGCCCCGGGGTTCCCAAGTTTTACATAGACTTATATAGGAAAAAAACTTCTAAAATCTTCTTGTCTGAAAGTTCAAGGCCTAGGCCTTTGATATTTGGTATGTAGCATTGCCTAGTGGTCCTCTACCAAGATTGTTCAAATTATGCCCCTGGGGTGAAAAGAGGCCCCGCCCAGGGTCACTTGTTATACGAGTTATATAGGAAAAAATACTTCAAAAATTATCTGATCATATTTCCTAGACTGTGTAATTATAATTACCTGATGACTCAAAGTAGGGATCATTTGACTGTGACCTTGACCTACTGACCTTCTTTCTTGTTTTTTAAGATACAGCCTTGAAATTTGGATGACATATGCAGTTTTGCACACCAATCTTAAAACTGACTTTCAGTGACCGTGAATGTGACCTACTGACCTACTTTCTTAATATTTTAGCATCAGTTTGACATTTGAAACATGCAGCTCATATTACTCAGGTGAGCGATCCAGGGTCATCATGACCCTCTTGTTTGTTTTTTTTCAGATACAGCCTTGAAATTTGGATGACATATGCAGTTTTGCACACCAGTCTTAAAACTGACTTTCAGTGACCGTGAATGTGACCTACTGACCTACTTTCTTAATATTTTAGCATCAGTTTGACATTTGAAACATGCAGCTCATATTACTCTGTTGAGCGATCCAGGGTCATGATATCCAGGGTCATCATGACCCTCTTGTTTGTTTTTTTAAGATACAGCCTTGAAATTTGAATGACATATACAGTTTTGCACACCAATCTTAAAACTGACTTTCAGTGACCGAGAATGTGACCTACTAACCTACTTTCTTAATATTTTAGCATCAGTTTGACATTTTAAATATGTAGCTCATATTACTCAGGTGAGCGATCCAGATGACCCTCTTGTTATATGTTAAGGCACTGACCTCCAGATTTTGGCTAAAATGATTTTTCTTTAAAGTTGCAGTTTGGTCATATTATTAACATTAGAATATGAGTTTTTTGTTTCTAAACTTTCTTTAAAAAATGCCAAATTCAAGAATAAAAAAAAATATATAACGATGCACGCGTTGGGAATCGAACGCATACCGCCGCGGCCATTAAGCACTTTTCCGCTGTCGATACCAATACCGAATAGGATTTCGTGTGTATTACGCGTTAGAATATACATACTGTACTATTAAGGCAGTTAACGCTTTTCGATTTTCATTGTGAAAATTAGTAAAAACTAATTCTCAGACTCATGTGTTTCCATCAGTAATTAAGTTTCTAAGCATTTTTTTTAGAAATATAGCATTAATTTCCAGATATCTTAAAAAAAAAACTTGCTTTCTTTTTGTTACCTTATGATCTGTTAAACGCGTATGCCGCAAACTTTTTCAATTTGCAATTTAGAATTACCGCGTTATCTGTTATCGGAAAGGAAGATACACGATATATTCAAGGTGGAACCGTTTTACAGATAGCACTCTCTACGGTGTGTGCCTCTGATGGGTTCTGGTATTCGACTATTGGTATTTATTTTGGGTAAACATAAGACCTGCACCGGTTTGTAGGCTTGCTGATATAAAAGTAGTTTCCTTAGTTTATATGTTAATTAAAGAGCTCAACATGTTTTTCCTTCATTATGCGTGTATTTGATACATAGGTAAAAGTATAAAAAGACATAACAGACAGCCCAGGAGTGGGCCTACAAATATCGCTGTTAGAGCGTGCTGCAATGCCCAGCTAGAAGCGTCAATAGCGTTTGGAGTATCCTTCATTTTGATGGCTTTCCTGACCTGAAGAAAAAAATATATATATTCATAAGCCGGCATAAAAAACTGGCAAATCCATGCACTAAATTGTACAATTACATGTAGTTACTCTTGTAATACATAAAAATACGTGTCAACTTTCGTGCCAATTTCATTTTCACCCGGGGTGAAATGCATTTCTAACTCATGACTGGCAATCGTCTGTAAGGACCAGTTGCAGCTATTTGTGTTATTTAACTTTCTTTCGTTTCAAAAGAAGGTTGATGCAACTAGCCATGTCGAACTCCTTGATGTGCCTTATACTGTATGATAGCGAGTCCGAATGACTCCGGCGAAATCGAGACTGAAAAGATGACTTCGCACGTGATTCTTTGTGACAATTAACGATAAAACTTACCTTAAGACTGCTAGCAAAAGCTGCAAGACCCATCGGAATGAAAATTACGATTGAAAACAAAGACAGCATAAAGTAGTCCGGAACGTCCGTCAGCTTCTTTTCTTGCCGTCTGCTTACCTGTGAAATTAACAGTTACAGTAGATCAGAGGCCTTTTTCAAAATCACCATACGCGTTCTCCTAAATATGGACTTTTAAACTGGAAATAACTTTTTTTCTTTCAAAGGTATCATATTACACTGCGTGAGAAAATTCGTCGATAATAAAAAAACAACAATACATGTTGCGAAAGGCATTGTAATTGCTTAATTTGGGTGTTTAATATCAATACAGTATTAAAGTATTAAATGCAAGGTCTGGCAAGAGCAAATGCCGGAGTTAAAAATAATTGCTGTACCAGTTTGCAAGACCCTTCCTCGTTATTTGGTGATAGCACGCCATCGTTTGCAGGGGACACCACGCCCTCTTCATTCTGGTAACTCACGTGATGATAGACTAGAAAGAAACATGTCGATCAACAGTTTTTATAGAAGGTGAATTTTGAAAGAATTATAATAGCATTTTCTTTTTCTTGAAAAAATCGAAGTTTCGGCCATAAATCATAAACAACAAGAGGACCATGATGGTTCTGAATCGCTCACCTCTTCCCACATGACCCATTTTGTTGACATAGTGATCTAGTTTTTGAGCTCATGTGACCCAGTTTTGAATTCTGGCCAATTTTCATGAAAATCCATTGAAAAATGTGGTCTCTAGAGAGGTCACAAGGTTTTTCTATTATTTGACCTATTGACCTAGTTTTCGAAAGTACGTGACCCTGTTTTGAACTTTACCTAGATATCATCAAGTTGAACATTCTCACTAATTTTCATGAAGATCTCATGAAAAATATGGCCTCTAGAGAGGTCACAAGGTTTTTCTATTTTTATACCTACTGGCCTAGTTTTTGACCGCATGTGATCCAGTTTCGAAACTGACCTAGATATCATCAAGGTGAACATTCAGATCAATTTTCATGAAGATCCATTGAAAAATATGGCCTCTAGAGAGGTCAAAAGATTTTATTAATTTTAGACCTACTGACCTAGTTTTTGACCGCAGTTGACCCAGTTTCGAACTTGACCCAGGTATCATCAAGACGAACATTCAGACCAACTTTCATACAGATCCCATGAAAAATATGGCCTCAAGAGAGGTCACAAGGTTTTCTTATTATTTGACCTACTGACCTAGTTTTTTATGGCACGTGACCCAGTTTCAAACTTGACCTAGATATCATCAAGGTGAACATTCTGACCAATTTTTATGGAGATCCATTCACAAGTATGGCCTCTAGAGAGGTCACAAGGTTTTTCTATTTTTAGACCTACTGACCTAGTTTTTGACACACATGACCCTGTTTCGAACTTCACCTAGATATCATCAAGATGAACATTCAGACCAATTTTCATACAGATCCCATGAAAAATATGGCCTTAAGAGAGGTCACAAGGTTTTTCTATTATTTGACCTACTGACCTAGTTTTCGAAGGCATGTGACCCACTTTCGAACTTGACCTAGATATCATCAAGATGAACATTCAGACCAACTTTCATACAGATCCCATGAAAAATATGGCCTCTAGAGAGGTCACAAGGTTTTTCTATTATTTGACCTACTGACCTAGTTTTTTAAGGCATGTGACCCATTTTCGAACCTGACCTAGATATCATCAAGGTGAACATTCTGACTAATTTTCATGAAGATCTCGTGAAATATATGGCCTCTAGAGAGGTCACAATGTTTTTCTATTTTTAGACCTAACGACCTAGTTTTTGACCGCACGTGACCCAGTTTCGAACTTCACCTAGATATCATCAAGATGAACCTTCAGACCAACTTTCATACAGATCCCATGAAAAATATGGCTTTAGAGAGGTCACAAGGTTTTTCTATTATTTGACCTACTGACCTAGTTTTTGACGGCATGTGACCCACTTTCGAACCTGACCTAGATATCATCAAGGTGAACATTCTGACCAATTTTCATGAAGATCTTATGAAATATATGGCCTCTAGAGAGGTCACAAGGTTTTTCTATTTTTAGACCTACTGACCTAGTTTTTGATGGCACGTGACCCAGTTTCGAACTTGACCTAGATATCATTAAGGTGAACATTCTGACCAATTTTCATGAAGATCTTGTGAAATATATGGCCTCTAGAGAGGTCACAAAGTTTTTCTATTTTTAGACCTACTGACCTAGTTTTTTATGGCACGTGACCCAGTTTCGAACTTGACCTAGATATCATCAAGGTGAACATTCTGACCAATTTTCATGAAGATCTTGTGAAATATATGGCCTCTAGAGAGGTCACAAGGTTTTTCTATTTTTAGACCTACTGACCTAGTTTTTTATTGGACGTGACCCAGTTTCGAACTTAACCTAGATATCATCAAGATGAACATTCTGACCAATTTTCATAAAGATCCCATGAAAAATGTGACCTCTAGAGTGGTCACAAGCAAAAGTTTACGGACGCACGCACGGACTGACGGACGGACGACGGACACCGCGCGATCACAAAAGCTCACCTTGTCACTTTGTGACAGGTGAGCTAAAAAGATGTAAATTCTTTAAAGTAGTACCTCTTTTGCTTAAATCCATATTATTTCAGTATCTTGTCAATGAAATATCATTCTAAATATTTCTCCGCGCATGTTTACTTTTAGTATTTTTGTTTATTTATTATTGCATATAAAATAAGTTCCGTGTTGATATAGCTGCTATAAGGTCCAACTTGTGCAAACGGTCATCTGTCATTAACGGTCACTTTTAATTCCCTTCAACACTTTTCTTTCTTTAAATGGCAGCCTGTTTCATGCGGTGAGCGGCTACTGTTTTTCATTTCAAATGTTTATTTCACACCCTTTTCCCGACTCACGGTCAATATTTCGGAAGCAATAGTTCTTTTATGTTAATTTTAAAAATACCAACAGAATCTTCCATAATTCATTAATACCGGATTACATTGTAGAAACTTCGGCCAAATATATATGCTGGTGTCAAATAACCTTAAATTAAGTGAGCAAATATTGACCGCGGTTATCATGGTTATCATAGATCAGTATTTATAAATTACACGAAATTATTTTTATTATGACTATGCACAGTGTAGCATCCTATAATTTAACCCATTCTTCACTTGCACATCGAACAGTTTATATATATACATATATCTTTTTGCGAAGAAGTTTAAAAGGAATAGCAAGTGGTTTGGACAAATCTATAAGCTAGATTGTGAAAATAAGGACGAATAAATATTCATAACCGAGAACCACTGCGGGGGAAGTACACCGGGTATAGTCCCAAAAGTAATAAATAAACAAACAGATTTGAAGTCATTTTTTACTCCCAGAGGCAAGTCTTGCTTTTTTAACACTTATTTACCGTAGCCACAAAAAACTACTGTTTCAGAAAAATTTGACCGATGGAGTATGGTTTAATATCAATGAGTTACAACTGAAATATTTTACTTAAAATCTGAGATGATCGGCACATCAAAAAATATAACTAATTTTTTGATATCAAGAAATGATTTTCTGATATCAAGAAATCGAATTCCTGGTATCAAGAAATCGATTTTTTGATATCAAAAATTCATTTCCTGATATCAAAAAATAGACAGCGTTTCTTGATATCAAGGAATGAATTCCTGATATCAAAATATCGATTTTTGATATCAAGAAATTAATTTTTTGATATCAAGAAATGCTGTCTATTTTTTGATATCAAAAAATCGAATTTTTGTTATCAGAAATTCGATTTCTTGATATCAAAAAGTAATTCTTGATATCAAGAAATCGAATTTTTGATATCAAGAAATCATTTCTTGATATCAAAAAATGCCTAGAAAATAGTAAAACGGCGCCCCATAGGGATAGACGTATACTATACCAGAAATAGGTTTCATGGAAAAAATGAACATGAAAAAAAGACAATAATCCGGTAGTTTCATTGATTAAACTTACGCTGTCTTACTTTAATATGATCTATGCCTCTTTCTCATTATTTCTAGCTTTTTCATTAACTTAAACCTGGGAAATTACGTCTATCACTTAAAGCTACTCGCCCACACTTTTGGTGAAAATTTTCAACATATTCATTTCCACCCAAGTTTGGCATAAAATCTATATAAGACACTGAGATATGAGAAGGTGGGTGAAAATAAAAATTCTAGATATTTGAACAGTTGCACCTCATGCGATATATATTTAAACTCGTCTCACGCATGACTATGCTTGCTGCTACAATTTACATTGCAGATTTTTAATTTTCATAGGCAAATATCAGGGTGGCCGACACAGGTATTGTAAAAAAAAAACCAGAAAAAATGCTCGATTCAGGTAACAACTTTGCTTATAAGTTCCTTCATAACTGACTGAGTTTGATAATATAAAAAGCGTCGAAGACAGGAAAACGAAAACTTTCCTCGGCTTAAAACGTCTGCCAGACATTCTCAATACTTTTTTCACATAATCAGCCCAAATGTTTTCTTTTACGTACCAAATGTATATTCAACGTCCATTAAAGAATTTTGGGCAAAGAAAAACTATTGAGAATATAATATTATGACAAACGCCGAGGAAAGCAGTCATTTTCTTGTCTTCAACTTTTTTCTTTATCTTATTGAAATATGTTAATTAATAAAATAGTGTAAGCAAAATGTTACCTAAATTGAATTATTTTCCCCGTGGGTATGATACCGAAGCCACGTGGGTTGTCCAGTCTGAAATAGGGTAGCCTCTGTAGCGCCCATTTCAAAGATGCATACAAGTCTCAGAAATTTACATTTCTAAGAAAAGTTAGAATATAATGTTCTTGGAAACGTACTTAAAGTATGAAATATCCAAAAGTTTTCCTTTCCAATACTTGCAGATTCATTAACTATCAAAGACGTCTCTGTTTTCCAGCCATATCGTTTTCCCCAGTCATATTTATAATCAGTATCTAATACTGTACTTATATTTTACGTGCACTTACTTATTTTGTAAGTTTTACAAACAAAATGTAAAAAAAAACAAACAAAAACACACACAAAAAAAAAAACAAAAAAAAAAAAACTTAAAGCGTAATAAAATGACTTTCGACGATTAAAATTGTGTTTATCATTTTTGAGGGATTTTCTTATTTGAATAAAAGATATGTTGTGTCAAATCAAGATATCCACACTCGTCAGAAGAGTAAAAAAAGTAAAAAAAAAGGAGAAAAAATAGCCATATAAAGGCAGGTTTAGACTAGAACTTAGTTTGTTTGCATCAATTGTTTCGTTTTTTCATTTCTTCTTACATTCATTATGCTTAATTCTATAAACACGATTTTTCCCTGTTAAACAAGACAGACTGAACTGTGTGTTATTGAATATTGTTATGTTTGTACATCACAGTAGCTGTTGTTACGTGATAGCGGTGCACTGGCACAACAGTCAAACATTTGATGGGGCATCGTCAGGGATATAGATAATAGTCTTTGATTTCATGTTAGAACCGAAATAATATATCTCAAACAGTGTTTTTCCCTTGAACAAAATGATCGTTTGTCCTTCAGACACGTATTATCATTTGGGTTGCGCCCTCTAGATTTAATTCCTACGCATCTGAACTCGAGACAATGGTTTTATTCAACGACAAACCACTGTTTGGGATATATTATTTCCCTTACATTTTCCTAGCATATTCAGCTCTGGGATATTTTTACTGAAAATATTTCCCTGCTTCAACAGTTACTCCTATTCTTAAAAATCAAAACTGAATTACTCCCAGAGTCAGCATGTATCAAAGTCACTGTTACTCTTATCATTACTATCGCAGGCACACATATTATTTACGCCGTACACCTCCAGGTCATAAAAAGGTATGGATATCTCCGTATCAACAAAACAGATCGCATTTCCACCCACACACGTATAAACTGGTTAATCATAATCAAATAGCTTGATTCATTTTTTTTAAATTATTGTTTGATGTTTGCAAAAGTACCACCTTACTGATCATTTGTGAGCGATCGTGTAACTTTCAGCGACAGATGGTCCATATCACCAAGCTATTTGTTACTCTTCGTATTTTGTATGAATATATGATCATGATGATGATGAGGAGGAGGAGGAGGAAGAAAAATATTTGTTATACAATAAATCAAACAAGATCCATCAGCATATCTTTACTATACATACAAGGTAATAAATATATCATTATAAAACACAAAAATAATAAAATTGTACCCGAAAGCACTTTGTGTGTGTTTACCCACCATGGAGCACAATGTAAGTCGTTCTGTGGTGAGCTAAGTCTCAAAATGGTTTGCTCAAACTTTTTATTGTAAAAATGTTTATCATTCTGATTATTATTACTTTATTTAAACGTTTTTTGTTTAACTGATTTTGAAAACTGATGAATGCTCGCACCATTGCTTCGAAAAACAGCTGTCTGAATAAACCTTGTTAATTAAGGCAAAGACAAAACACTCTACAAGTAGGGAACATTTTCATGCTTACCCACAGCCACGTATTTCTTTGGCGCATCTTCCCTCTCAACTGGCTGCAATTCCTGTGCCGTATCACTCATATTTTATATTTCATTTATTCATCTAATGTAAATATATTCCGCTCAATACAGAAACACAATCCATAGTACAATAAAACATATTGTTAATTACACATAACTGGAGAACTAGCAAGCTAGTATTTTACATATTGACATTTTAGATAATGATACAATGTTTAAACATATGTTGCTGCCAACTCTATCCACTAGGGCATGAATGTTATTAAATGCTTTTATTTCTCATTTTATACCACATTGTTTCATATTGTTTTTCTTTGTTCTAATAATTGCCGTTGTTTCATAAAAAGGCCAACCAGCTGAAATAATAATACATGGCATAAAGGACTTTGAATGAATGTTTCTGTTTCTTTTCACGTAACTTTTTCGCATTGTCCCAAATCGTAAAATCAAAGATATACTTATAGTAGGTTAGTTCTGTGACAGACGTTCATATCACCCTTAAATTTCAAATTTCACCTTCTCAGGAACTCTTCTACTGGCAGGTATTCACGGCTTTGGAAGTGTCCTGGTGCCAGCAGAGATTTAAATTTGTCTTACGTAG
The DNA here is from genome assembly GCF_021730395.1 of Mercenaria mercenaria. NCBI lineage: Eukaryota > Metazoa > Mollusca > Bivalvia > Venerida > Veneridae > Mercenaria > Mercenaria mercenaria. The sequence continues at coordinate 67,334,744 of NC_069377.1, read as the reverse complement.
GATTTACTATCTCCTACGTAGAAGATAGTAAGTCCTACGTAGGAGATACTAAGTCCTACGTAGCAGATAGTAAATCGTATGTAAGACAAAATTAAATCTCTCTGCTGGCACCAGGACGTTTCCATACACGGCAGACGAGTCTCCTGACAAGACGACAGTGTTTAAATGTATTGAAAGAAGACTTCATAGAAAAAGAAGCATGATAGTGCAAGCATTCAACAGATTGAAAGCAGATAAAACACGACTATTGCTCAGAAATTAAAGTATCCTAACGGAAAGGGATTTGTCATAATTGCTGCCATATAGGAACCACATGATAGCAGACCGTACATATTTTCAGGGAAAAAACTACCATCGATAAGTAAGATTTCATAATAAACATCCTGTACTTTGAAAATTAACAATAGATTATTTGAGACACAAGGCAAGTCCGGCTATCTTAAGGTGTCCGGTGTATATACTCGTAGCACCGATACACACGAAGTCCTCTGTACTTGGAAGGACCAGCACTGGTCTCTTAGTAAGGTGTGACACACTCTAAAGCAACAGTCAAAGCGTTTTACCACTAGACCAGCGGAACACTGCAATCTATATATTGCTTCATATTTTGTCCTATATTTCATGAAACAATCTCTTGCACTTTTAACTACTTTTGATAGCCATTGCAAAAAACGACATTTGCTGTCATAGTAACAAATTAAAAGGACGTGCATATTTCACATATTGCCATCTATCCATGTATTAAACATTATGAAAAAAGTGTCTTGTACTTCTTATCACAGGATTCCACTCTGTCATCTTTTTGTCAAAGTTTGGGGTTTATTTCTTGTCGCGGCAGCACGAGTTTTTGCCATAGCAGAAACATAAGAAGACTTGCATATGCTCCATATTGCCGTCTATCCAAATGTCAAGTTTCATGAAAAGCTATTGTTTTACTTCTAAAGTTATCACAGGATCCCAGTTTGTGCGACTGACAAACGGAGTGAATGACGGACGGACAGACGAGGAGGGAGGCAACCCTTAGAATAAGTCCCCTCCTGGGAAACACTAATACGTGACTACTTTAGCCATGGGTTACCAATGTGTTTGTTGTTTATCAGCCGAGCCACGAGGAGGAAAACCCCAATCGGCCAAAATTTTGAATTTTGATGGTTATAGCCAAATAACCATTTAATTGCAGTTAGAATTGACTGATATGAAAACAAACTTTTCCTCGACCTTAAACAGTGAGCTTGACCTTAAACCGACAAGCATAGATCAATTGTTGACAAACTGTCTCATCATGGGGAACACTTGTGTGCAGTACTAAGACATTCCATCACAGCACATAAGAGGGCCATGAAGGCCCTGTATCGCTCACCTGACCTATTGACCTAAAGATCATCAAGAAAGTTTCATTAAGATATGGTCATAAATGTGGCCTCTAAAGTGTTAACTAACTTTTCCTTTGATTTGACCTGGTGACCTAGTTTTTGACCCTTATATGACTCAGATTCGAACTTGACCTAAAGATCATCAAGATTAACATTCTGACTAAGTTTCATGAAGATGCAGTCATAAATATGGCCTCCAGAGTGTTAACAAGTTTTTCCTTTGATTTGACCAGGTGACCTAGTTTTTGACCCCACATGACCCAGATTCGAACTTGACCTAAAGATCATCAAGATTAACATTCTGACTAAGTTTCATGAAGATACAGTCATAAATGTGGCCTCTTAAGTGTTAACAAGCTTTTCCTTTGATTTGACCCAGTGACCTAGTTTTTGATCCCACCTGACCCAGATTTGAACACGACCTATAGATCATCAAGATTAACATTCTGACCAAGTTTCATTAAGATATGGTCATAAGTGTGGCCTCTAAGAGTGTTAACTAGCTTTTCATTTGATTTGACCTGGTGACCTAGTTTTTGACCCAGATTCAAACTGGACTTTAAGATCATCATGAGTAAAATTCTGACCAATTTTTATGAAGATAGTCATAAATATGGCCTCTAGTGTTAACAAGCTTTTCCTTTGATTTGACCTGGTGACCTAGTTTTTGACCCCAGATGACCCAATATCAAACTCATCCAAGATTTTATTGAGGGTAACATTCTGACCAAGTTTCATTAAGATTGGGCCAAAATTGTGACCTCTAGATTGTTAACAAGCTTTTCCTTTGATTTGACCCGGTGACCTAGTTTTTAAACCCAGATGACCCAATATCAAACTCGTCCAAGATTTTATTGAGGGTAACATTCTGACCAAGTTTCATTAAGATTGGGTCAAAATTGTGACTGCTAGAGAGTTAACAAGCTTTTCCTTTGATTTGACCCGGTGACCTAGTTTCTGACCCCAGATGACCCAATATCGATCTCATCCAAGATTTTATTAAGGGTAACATTCTGACCAAGTTTCATTAAGATTGGGCCAAAATTGTGACCTCTGGTGTTAACAAGCTTTTCATTTGATTTGACCTGGTGACCTAGTTTTTGACCCCAGAGGACCCAATATCGAACTTGTCCAAGATTTTTATGAGGGTAACATTCTGACCAAGTTTCATTAAGATTAGGCCAAAATTGTGCATACTAGAGTGTAAACAGTCAAATTGTTGATGACGGACGACCGACGACGGACACAGGGCGATCATGTTCAGGTGAGCTAAAGTTAGGAGCAATTTTACTTGACCTTCACCGACATCCATAGGTCATGTGTGCGACACTGTCCATCATGGAGAACATTTCTGTGTAGTGATAAAAAAAATCCCTCAATGCATACAAAAGTCACGGAGCGTAAACAGGTTTTACTTGACCTTCAATGGTGAACTTGACCTTTGAGCTACAAGCACAAGTCATGTACGTGCATATTTTACATATTGTCCTCTATTCACATACAGAGTTTATGAACCTAATTCTTTTTGAGTAATTGCGGGATCCAGATTTGCAGACGGAGAGCATTCTTATAATCCTCAATGGTGGAACACCGGTAGGGGACTAATGTTTACTATTTTTGTAGTGACGAAAGGCTGCATTACCTCGAGGGAGGCTGTCCTGTTTTCAGCGTTTCAACCAGTATGCAGTTAATGCACAATAATGAAGCGAAACTGGTAGACAATATCGTGTACATGGAAAAGTAGAACTATTTTTTTTTCACAGAGAAAAGGAGCAATTTTTCAGCCTTCTTCCAAATCCTTTTCTTGTGCTTCTTTCTACAGAAGTGCTATTTCATGTTTACTCCAATAATAATAACACTGATTTGTCATTTCTTTATTTTTTTCCCTTATATAACATTGCATTTGCCTGATGATACATGTTTCCTGTATTACATCGTTTCCAAGTTCTTGTTTACTGATGAAAAATAAAACAAGTAACAAGAGCACCGCCTTGCGGGTGCTGACACTCATCTGATTTTTTTTGTGTAATAGAAATATTGTCCTACCCATGATTTTCTAAGTCTAAAAAGGGCCATCATTCTTGCAAAAAGCAGGATAGAGTTATGTTTCTTGATGTACAGTGTCCACTTGTGATGGTGAAAAACTGTTGCAAGTTTTAAAGCAATAGCTTTGATAGTTTATGAGAAAAGTTGACTTAAACATAATACTCAACCAAGAAAATGATTTTCTAAGTCCAAAAGGGGCAATAATTATTGCAAAAAGCAGGATGGAGTTATGTTGCTTGCTGTACAGGGTCAGCTTATGATGGTGAACAAGTGTTGCAAGTTTCAAAGCAATAGCTTTGATAGTTTAAGAGAAAAAGTTGACCTAAACATAAAACTTAACCAAGAAATCTGATATTTTCTAAGTCCAAAAGGGGCCATAAATCTTGCAAAAAGCAGGACGGAGTTATGTTTCTTGCTATACAGGGTCAACTTATGATGGTGAACAAGTGTTGCAAGTTTTAAAACAATAGCTTTGATAGTTTAGGATAAAAGCTGACCTAAACATAAAACTTAACCAAGAAAACCGATTTTCTAAGTCCAAAAGGGGCAATAAATCTTGCAAAAAGCAAGATGGAGTTATGTTTCTTGATGTACAGGGTCTGCTTATGATGGTGAACAAGTATTCCAAGTCTCAAAGCAATAGCTTTGATAGTTTAGGAGAAAAGTTGACCTAAACATAAAACTTAACCAAGAAATCTGATATTTTCTAAGTACAAAAGGGGCCATAAATCTTGCAAAAAGCAAGATGGAGTTATGTTTCTTGCTATACAGGGTCAGCTTATGATGGTGAACAAGTATTCCAAGTTTCAAAGTAATAGCTTTGATAGTTTAGGAGAAAAGCTGACCTAAACATAAAACTTAACCAGGCAACGCCGACGCAGACGCCGACAACCGCTCAAGTGATGACAATAACTCATCATTTTTTTTCAAAAAATCAGATGAGCTAAAAATGCATTTCTGTTTCTGTATTATCCTGTGTGTAAAGATCACTTTTTCCAGCCTCAGAAAATGTTAAATGAATGGGACTTTCTCCATTTCTCTTGCACCCAGGGAAAACTCTAGTACTTGGTAACTTAGAGAAACATGACCACATTGAATGCAACACTCCACTTTAAACAAGAGCACCGCCTTGCGGGTGCTGACGCTCATCTGATTTTTTTTGTATAATAGAAATATTGTCCTACCCATGATTTTCTAAGTCTAACAAGAGCACCGCCTTGCGAGTGCTGACGCTCATCTGATTTTTTTTGTGTAATAGAAATATTGTCCTACCTATGATTTTCTAAGTCTAAAAAGGGCCATCATTCATAGAGTTATGTTTCTTGATGTACAGTGTCCACTTATGATGGTGAAAAACTGTTGCAAGTTTTAAAGCAATAGCTTTGATAGTTTATGAGAAAAGTTGACTTAAACATAATACTCAACCAAGAAAATGATTTTCTAAGTCCAAAAGGGGCAATAATTATTGCAAAAAGCAGGATGGAGTTATGTTGCTTGCTGTACAGGGTCAGCTTATGATGGTGAACAAGTGTTGCAAGTTTCAAAGCAATAGCTTTGATAGTTTAAGAGAAAAAGTTGACCTAAACATAAAACTTAACCAAGAAATCTGATATTTTCTAAGTCCAAAAGGGGCCATAAATCTTGCAAAAAGCAGGACGGAGTTATGTTTCTTGCTATACAGGGTCAACTTATGATGGTGAACAAGTGTTGCAAGTTTTAAAGCAATAGCTTTGATAGTTTAGGATAAAAGCTGACCTAAACATAAAACTTAACCAAGAAAACTGATTTTCTAAGTCCAAAAGGGGCAATAAATCTTGCAAAAAGCAAGATGGAGTTATGTTTCTTGATGTACAGGGTCTGCTTATGATGGTGAACAAGTATTCCAAGTTTCAAAGCAATAGCTTTGATAGTTTAGGAGAAAAGTTGACCTAAACATAAAACTTAACCAAGAAATCTGATATTTTCTAAGTACAAAAGGGGCCATAAATCTTGCAAAAAGCAAGATGGAGTTATGTTTCTTGCTATACTGGGTCAGCTTATGATGGTGAACAAGTATTCCAAGTTTCAAAGCAATAGCTTTGATAGTTTAGGAGAAAAGCTGACCTAAACATAAAACTTAACCAGGCAACGCCGACGCAGACAACCGCTCAAGTGATGACAATAACTCATCATTTTTTTTCAAAAAATCAGATGAGCTAAAAAGGGCCATCGCTCTTGCAAAAAGCAGGATAGAGTTATGTTTCTTGATGTACAGTGTCCACTTATGATGGTGAAAAACTGTTGCAAGTTTTAAAGCAATAGCTTTGATAGTTTATGAGAAAAGTTGACTTAAACATAATATTCAACCATTTTTCTAAGTCCAAAAGGGGCAATAATTATTGCAAAAAGCAGGATGGAGTTATGTTGCTTGCTGTACAGGGTCAGCTTATGATGGTGAACAAGAGTTGCAAGTTTTAAAGCAATAGCTTTGATAGTTTAAGAGAAAAAGTTGACCTAAACATAAAACTTAACCAAGAAATCTGATATTTTCCAAGTCCAAAAGGGGCCATAAATCTTGCAAAAGCAGGATGGAGTTATGTTTCTTGCTGTACAGGGTCAGCTTATGATGGGGAACAAGTGTTGCAAGTTTTAAAGGAATAGCTTTGATAGTTTAGGATAAAAGCTGACCTAAACATAAAACTTAACCAAGAAAACTGATTTCCTAAGTCCAAAAGGGGCAATAATTCTTGCAAAAAGCAAGATGGAGTTATGTTTCTTGATGTACAGGGTCTGCTTATGATGGTGAACAAGTATTCCAAGTTTCAAAGCAAAAGCTTTGATAGTTTAGGAGAAAAGCTGACCTAAACATAAAACTTAACCAAGAAATCGGATATTTTCTAAGTACAAAAGGGGCCATAAATCTTGCAAAAAGCAAGATGGAGTTATGTTTCTTGCTATACAGGGTCAGCTTATGATGGTGAACAAGTATTCCAAGTTTCAAAGCAATAGCTTTGATAGTTTAGGAGAAAAGCTGACCTAAACATAAAACTTAACCAGGCAACGCCGACGCAGACGCCGACAACCGCTCAAGTGATGACAATAACTCATCATTTTTTTTCAAAAAATCAGATGAGCTAAAAAGAACAAATCTTGTTAACCTAAATTTTTTTTGATGCATTTCCAATTACAGATTTCATTACATTTTTAACATAATTCACAGTAACAAAGATGTCTTGAATGCTATTGTAAAACAATACGTAACATTTCCTGTATCAGTATATATGGGAAGCCTTCCATGCATTATCTTCAATACAGAGATTCAACCTCTACTACATCGTAAGGAGTGTATATATAAGAACCAAGTAAAACAACATTTCATGTAACAGTCACACAATAACACATACTGATTCGTGTGAAGCCATGAACACATTTTGGTCGCTGCTAAATTCTTGAGCAAACTTGCTAAGGTATGTAAAAGTAAAAACATTTAACAATTTTAGTTGAGGCTCACATAAGAATATTTCTGTAAAATTATTTCGTAACTGGACCGGTGGTCTAGAAAGAGATGGTTTGACAAATTGGAACAATATAAATGTCACTAATGGAAAATTTATTTTAAATTTAGGACATCTGTGACATGTTTGAAGATTTTCTTTTTTCCCCTGCTCTGGCAGCCATATATATTCAAGCATAAAAATAATTTGAACTTTCTTAGTGAATGGTCCATGTAAAACGATTTCAAAATCTGGCCAGCAGTTTAAAGCCTCGAGATTTTTAATGTCATCAAAGGACTATTAACTTGAAGTTATGTGTATCTGTAGTGTCTAAAGTTCTGGTGGCAATATTTTTTGACCAACTGGAATAGTTTGAACAATATTGGTGACTGGTCACTCGAAGATTGTTTGAGAAATAGTTACCTGTTACCTTAAAACTTAGCAAGTAGTTTATGACGAGAATTTGTTCAAGTTTCGTATAGAAACATACAGGGAGAACACAATTTGTAGCCAAGTTTTCAGCAGGATCTCACTACTCTTTGTAGCGGGTCACCCTAGAAACAATTGTGTGAAATTATTTCAATATTACTATAATCAGACAACTGGTTTGGGAGATTTTTCTGTTATTAGTTCTAGCTGTCCTTACGTGCAAACAAATGGGAACTATCTGAACAATTCTGGAAGAGGACAAACCAAGGAACATCAAGGACAGGTTTCTCCACTTGCACTAGATGGTTAAATCTTTATAAAATTTGTAACCACAGCCTTGATTTTATGATGGGAAGACTTGCAGATGCCTTCACAGTACTAGCTGAAAGTGGAGACGTTATGTTCATAGAAACCAATGGAGAACTGAAATACTGACAAACAGCTATATGGTGTTTACTATTGAGCCTGTTCATGATTTAAAGGAAGCAGTCGTTACTTTCACTTAGAGTGAACCTTCTGCAGCAATTTATACTGTCAGTTGTGTCGTTACTCTGGTGCAAGGTTTTGAAGGTCGCAGTGAACACTTATCTGAGAAGCTCTAAAAACTATGTACTGGCCTCATTAAAATAAAAATTATAAAAATAAATGTCATAACTGTTTTCAAGAGACAGACATATCCTCCTTCTTTTCACGAGCGGCATTAGCATTCTTTTTTTAATATAAATTAAATGTGTTTAGAAATTGAACAAAAGCTAACAACTTTCAACAATGCCTCAAGAAGGCCTGAATTTCTGTGATTCTTCTGTGGAAACCTTGTTTTGTTAACAAAAATATATACATGTAACACAAAATAACAGCACATTATCATGAACACAGTAATTTGAGCAAAACTGCACAAAAATAACAAAACAGAATTATATAAGTTTATCCATTACAATAATATAACAAGCAACTGGTACTTTTTTTTATAACAATGTAAGCAAGTAAAAGCATTTACAAAATACTTGAAGCAGAACCATGGTTTAATATATCTAACAGTACAAAGTAGCTATACGTGGAATGTCTGGCATAGCCCCATGTGAATAACTATACCCAGTGTATAACTGATCTCGAGTATATATATTAAAACATGTTCCTGCTGTATTTCATTTCGACTGTAATATATCTTTCATGTAAACAAGTGGACGAAATAGGGAAACACTATTTCATGGCAAATGTATAGCATTAAATATTGCAGGCTGATGTTATGTCAAGGCCTAAACATGTTTCAACAGATATAACACATCCAACCAAATACCTTAACGGTGTGTAGACATCTAGAAAGTTATTCTGCTTGCCCTATGATTGAGAGTCACACCATTTCAATTCTGAAATATCTTTATATTTATAAAATAGTAGATCAAATGTGGTAGCACTTTTCTCAGCGGCTGTACAATGCCAAATAATAGGCTGATTTGACATCAATACATCCATGTTTTAATGAAACTGTGCATGTTTTTTTTTTTTTCATTTCAGAATGTTAACTATAAAACACCCTTACTGTTACATTATCCACTACTAGCAAAATTTTGTGAAACACTTTACATCCAAATAATAGAAATTAATGCTGCCAAGCCTCCAAAAAAACAAAAAGTTGAAAATTTAATAAAAAAATGTTTGTTTCTTTTGCAACTTTACTGCATTATGAAACAAGAATGTAAATTATTAAATATAAACGAACACGAAATTTCATATTTATAAAATGGAACTGTAATATGGCATCTTACAATAGAAAAATATTGAACACATTAAGGTGCGAGTATCCTTCATCCTTATAATGGTAAACAAACCAGTGATTGACAAGACAAAATGTACACGTATTACACGTCATTAAACGATTTCAAAACAGAACATATATTGCATAAATTGACATGAACACATATGGTTTTCTTTTTTCCAAAAACAAGTAACTAATCTGGCATATAGTGTGTAATCTAATCTGTGGAGAAACACCTTAACAATACAGACTGAACAAACTTGTGTGCCATTCTAAATTATTAAAGTTTTTAACTGTTTTACAAATTTGCTCCTGATATATAACATGTGGACCAACAAAGTTTAGTCTTCCTCATCACTGGCCGCATCGAACATCTGAAATGAAAGCAGAACTAATTATTGAGCAATTTCTCTTAAGTTCTAAAACTGGCTTCAACTTACCAAGATAAGTATTAAATACATGTGTTATAAATATCTGTTCGTCTATTAGACATTTATATTTGTACATGTTCATTATGAAGTAAATACATTACAGACCATCTCTGTTACATGGTTTTTACACATAAGATTTTATCGTTTCAGAAAAATTAACTATATTCAACTGAATCTTTTGAGTTTGAATAGTCTATCCCATTTATAAAGGATAATGCTCATCTCTTAACCAAATGAAGTTTATTATTCAAACAACAATATAGAATTCCACAATTCAACAAGATTTTCATCATCTACATAGTTTCTACATCTTCCCATAAGCCAAATGTATGCAAATCAATTACTTATTTTATTAATTTTGTTGGGTTTTGTCGAAATGACACAACCCATGTCACATGGCAACTTTTCCAGCTTTGTTGGTGGAGGTAGACCCGAGGTGCTGCTGCAGGCATTATTTCTATCCCAGGTGAGCACCTATGTAGAATCACCAATCTTCCATAAGCCAATTGAGTGTTTTCCTCACATGTAAAATTCTACACTAAAAGCGGTTTTGGACTTACAGCCGCGAGAGGCAAGTGATCAGAAGCTAGCAACCTTAACCACTTGGGCACAGAGGCCCCCATAAGCATATCAATTACATGAAAACCTGATGCAGAAATGTGGCCTCTGGAAAGTACACACAGTTTTTCTATAATTTGACCAGACAACCTAATTTTTAACCTTAAATCAAGTGATGTGGCATCCAAGTGTTAGGCATCCAAGTGTTAGGAAGTTTTTGTTATTTGAGCTAGTAAGATAGTTTTTGGCCTAAATCAGATAACCCAGTCTGATATTTGACAAAAATTTCACCACAAAATTATTCTGACAAAGTTTTCTACGTATCAGGACTTAACAAGATGACCTAACCTAGTGTCCTAGTTTTTTATCTTCAAACCTAGATTTCATAGAGACAAATATTTTGACAAAGTTTTGTGAAGAACAGGAAGAGAATGTGGCCTCTGTTAGTGTTAATAAGGTTTTCCTATTAACTGCCCTAGTGACTTGGTTTTTGACCCAAATGATCAAGTAATGAACTTGTCTGTGATTTGCTGAGAGTAACGCTCAAGGTTGAGCCAAAACTGTGACCTCTAGTGCTAACAGTCAAATCGTTGATGACACACTACAGTGGACACAGTGCTATCACAACAGATCACCTTGAGTACAGATTGCTCAGGTGAACTGAAAAATATTGCAATTTTTACTTTCAATGACCATTCAGACAACTGCAGATTTTAACCACATTCTTTCTGGAACTTTGGGTTCAAATCCAGATAGAATGCTGGTTTCTATATAGTCTGAGCATATTGGTTATATTTAAAGCTCTGAACATATTTTTTCTAGAATTATTTAATTCCTATGTTCTTATAAAATAAAACAAATTTTCTTCAACAGTATTTCAGTCATATTATAAAATCTTCAATTGAAAGTACTAACCCCAAGCAGGTTTTTAGGTTCAATATTTGATTTATTAGTAACGATATCGTCTGTATCAGCATTAAGGTGGTACGTCGGTGTGACAGGTCTCTCGTCCTCACTCCAGCTGAGACTACTGCTCATCATACTGTCCTCATGCTGATGATGTATGGGACTGGCAGAATGCATCGATGCACTGAAATGTACAATGACAACTGAAAATATTTCCCTGTTTCTTTCTGTTTGCATGCTCAGTTATTGCTGTTACAGTTGAACTAATATATCACTTAATAGCTATACTGCGGTCTCCACAAGTGGCTGACAATGAATAAGATGTAAAGGCTTTTGTTTGAAGTCAGTTTCCTCCTTCCATTCATAGTCCTGAGTATTTTAAGTTTTAAATGTACATTAAACTAACCTCCTGGTTCTGTGGGTCTGTTTTCACTTTAATTCAAGAAAAGGTAAGCTTGTTTTATTTTAACTAATATTCATACACACTTTTTCTTGCGAGTTCATTATTCAGCCGAACATGGAATAAGTAGTCAGTCAAGGGAGTGGCACAATCTGGCTACTTAATACAAGTTGAAATTACAACAAAAAGTGGATTCAAGAAGACTGGCTGCTTAATTCACATGGTTGTTGAAGCAGGTTCATCTGTAGTTAAAGTATTAACCAGCTACCTTTTGTAAATAACTACAGAATGCGAGACCAAGAGTCTAACATAACACAACTAAATCTTCCACTCACTAATGCTTAAGTTGTCTGCTTCAAACACTATGTGCAACTGAATCTGACAAAACTGACACTGTTCAATATGCAAAATCTTGTGCTTTAAATTGCACTTATGTGTGTGTGTGTGTGTGTGTGCGTGTTTTTTTAAAAAAAATCTTTAAGGCGTATTTTCAATAACATGGTCAGCAACTACATCTGTCCTAGAACTATCATACAATGAAACAATTGTCACTAAAACATCCAGTACATACCATCAGACATAACCCCTACACATACAGCTTAAAGAAGTTACTTACTCTCTGGAAACTCTGCCAACGGGTGAAGAGCTCATTGGAGATGGGATGTGACTGTAATGTCTATTACGTAAGGCTGGTGTTGTGAATGCATTCCGTATGGGAGGTTTGCTGTAAAGCATCATATATATTATGTATTAATCATTCTCAAATATAAGATCTACTTTGCGTATCATTGGAACACTAGTGATCAACTTGATTTTTCTAACAGAGTTGTGCCAAAACAAGAGAAACTTAATGTTAATTCGCATGTGTTGACCACAATTTGCCCAGATAAGTATTATACAAATTAGAGCTGCTTTTGAGAAAAGCACATGTCTCCCACAACTGCCTGATCATCTAAATAGTAAGTCAGTCTTTATATACTGTTTACTTAGAGCACATGCACATAAAAGACCCCAAAAGGACTCCTAAACTACTAGAGCGCATGTGCATTTTTGACACCAAAAGGGTCCCTATACTACTTTTATAAGTAGTATAGACTTCCTTTTGGTGTCAAAAATGCGCAAGATATCCGAGCGGTTTTTGGTAATTCAAGGGCCATAATTCCGATGTGCCTGGGCCGATTTGGCTAGTTATCGAACTTGGCCGAGGACTTATTGGCAAACACATTTTGTTCAAGTTTGGTGAAGATCGGATGAGAAATGTTCGACTTAGAGTGCGGACAAGCTTTGTGACAGACAGACACACAGACAGGAGTAAATCAATAGGTCTCCCACACCACTGTGTGGTGGGAGACATAATTACTTGGAATTTATTTGAAGTTACTGGGTAGACACATTTGACATATTCTGTATTTCGCACCCTACTGAAGTGTATTTATAAACAGAATTAAGGTAGAACAAAATTGAAAGTTAAAGGAAATTAACATAAACCTGAATTTTGAAAGGGTCAGCATTTTGACGTCCTGCTGAATTTTGACTATCTGAGGCAAGTGGGAATAGCTTTAATTCTGTAACACTGTAGATGATAAAAGCTTTGTGGACTATCTAATTAAAATGTTCAAAAGTTAGTTTGTGCAGATTTGTAATAAACCTCTTTTTTAAGAGAATATTTATACATCTTCATGCTATAGAGTTATTTTACATTGACTAAGAGTTTTAAATTAGGATAACTATGTTCCTTCTGATTCCTCGACTCCCGATCAGTACTAGCATGTACCGTATAACCCCATTTAAACGCCCCGGGGGTGATGCATTTTACGAAAAAATTTGATCCAAACAATGTCAGTAACTCGTATAACCCCCCCCCACCCCATTCATTCCAATTCATGCACTGACATAACCCGATACGTTATCGTACTGGAAATCTGTGTAAAGTCGCGCGCTGAGTGACATCATCCGAGTTAAATTCGATCAATACTGTAGCGTTTATAGCGTGGCATATTCAGTACTTATACACAGTAGATTTATTTGTGCCATGCCTGTTGACGTGTTTAAAAGTTTGTGTTAATAAAGTGTGTTTTTTTTTTAAATTCATTTTTATTGTTATTGAATTGTTATTATCTTGATATTATTGTGTTGGATCTAGGACCAATTTTTGAAGGTAAGATTTTTTTATTTTCCCCAAAAAACGTGGGGGGCGTTAATTAGATTTTGTTGGATTTAACGTCGCACGGACACATGATAGGTTATATGGCGACTTTCCAGCTTTACTGTGATCTTTGAGATAGGAGTCACTGCTCCCAATCTTTTGTGCTGTTACGTACATTCAAATTTTTGACTGAGTGGAGCAATACTGCAGACTTAGTCCATGCAGTTCACTCATTCTTAAGCATCAACCTTCAATATGCAAGCTAGCTTGATGAATTCCTCACATAAAAGAATTCAATCTAGCCATGTTTAACTACAAAAGGAGAGTAAATTCTAACTAGACAGATATATCAAAGTGACTTACAGAGGAATATCATCTTGAAAACTGTTCTCTGAGGACGACGTATCAAATGGAGCACCAATCGAGTTGTTGTTTATACTAACATCATTCAAAAACAACTCATCTGTAAGAAAATTCATTTTGATTATCACGACTGCTGGCCATCAAAATGTTGTAAGAAAACTATCTTTAAATAGCGTATCTGATCTTATCCAGCCTTTTAAATTCACTTGCACTGACTGCAGGAAGTAATGTGCCCCTCCCCTCCAACACACAACGTTAGTGTTGAAAAACTGGACTCCAAACATTATCCATAAATTTGTTTTTGTTCCTTTGTTTTGGGTTTAATGCCATTTTTCAACAGTATTTCTGTCATGTAACAGCCGGCAGCTAACCTAACCAGTGTTCCTGGATTCTGTACCAGTACAAACTTGTTCTCCGCAAGTAACTGCCAACTTCCCCACATGAATCAGAGGTGGAGGACTAATGATGTCAGACACAATGTAATTTATCAAACAGTCACGGAGAACATATGCCCAGCCCGAGGATCAAACTCACGACCCCGCGATCCGTAGACCAACGCTCTACCTACTGAGCTAAGCGGGCGGGCGTTTATCCATAAATAAATCAAATCGGAAAGGACATTTCAATTTGTAATCGAAAAAATAATAAAAATTATATTCGTACTTCTGGTATAAACACTTGACAGCTGTCAATTACTAGAAGTCCAATATGGAATTAAAACAAATTTCAACAAGAGCTGTTTCCATAGGATGACACATGCCACCGATGGCACTTTGAATGAATAGTTATGGCCGATGTTTGAGTTTAGGACCTTGACCTACGGAGCTGGGTCTTGCACGCGACACGTCGTCTTACTGTGTCACACATTCATGCACAGTTATTTTAAAATCCATGCATGAATGACAAAGATATGGACCGGACATGCCCATCAATGCACTATCATGAAAAATGACCTTTAACGTCTAAGTGTGACCTTGACCTTTGAGCTACGGACCTGGGTCTTGCGTGTTAAACGTCGTCTTACTGTGGTACACATTCATGCCAAGTTATTTTAAAATCCATCCATCGATGACAAAGATATGGACCGGACAGGCCCATCAATGCACTATCCTTTAACGTCTAAGTGTGACCTTGACCTTTGAGCTACGGACCTGGGTCTTGTGCATGACACGTTGTCTTACTGTGGTACACATTCATGCCAAGTTATTTGAAAATCCATCCATCGATGACAAAGATATGGGCCTGACACGCCCATCAATGCACTATCCTTTAACGTCTAAGTGTGACCTTGACCTTTGAGCTACGGACCTGGGTCTTGCGCGCGACACTTCGTCTTACTGTGGTACACATTCATGCCAAGTTATTTGAAAATCCATCCATCGATGACAAAGATATGGACCGGACACAAAAATTGCGGACAGACTAACAGAGGGTTCAAAAACTATATGCCTCCCTTCGGGGGCATAAAAATAATTTGATAAATGACTTAAAATCTTATTTCAAACTTCAATTGATTTTGTGGTTTTCACAGGCACCTGCGGTCAGAAACTATGAGACTTTAAGAAATGATGAACATTTTGTTCAAGTTCATGAAAATCCCAGCAGAAGTCCACATGTGGAGAACTGTGACTCACCATCTGAAAGACTATGATCAAGCCCCGAAGTATCGAGGCTAGATGTAACACTACTAGAATGTGTTGATTTTCTGTGTCTGTTACGTAGTTTACTGTAAGGAATTGTGAACACAGTCAGCAGCAGTAATATCCACTCCCACAGTCGGTACATTGAGGACTTTACAGTTGATATCTGAAGCACATGAATAAAGTGAGAGCTCCTTATTGTTTTTATGTAAAAACCATTTTGATCAGTATGTTCAAAGTTTTGTGGCTGAGCGATTAAAGTCATCTACTTAGAAATCACCTCCCTCCATTAATGTTGGTTGGTAATAAGCTGTAGAATTTTTTTCTAGAGTTCATACAGACTAACCAAACAAAAATTCTAGGACTTTTTAAAGACCTTTTCCTTGTTTTCCAGACTAATTTTTGTTATACATATTTTTATGTATATCATAGGCAGTCACTTCCATGAAATCATCTTTCAAAACAGAGTTTTGAAGGTGTGAAACATACTGTTTTATGTTGGCAGAAAGTAAGTTAAATTTATTTTTGTTTACTGTTTCATCACAAACATTAACCCCACCAACAATACCCATATTTTGAGAACAGAACAGTCTGCTCCAAATTAATTGTTTTAAAACATCACACAACTACTGGAACTTCATCAGTCACTTTTTACCAAAATTAAATGATTTGATAAGTCGAAATGAAAGTTCTAAAACTGCTGAATGCAAACTTTATGCAGTGCAGAATGTAAAAGCTAGGAACCACCATTAGTTCAACCCTAATATGAGTTACTCAGAGTAATGTATTTTGCCCTAAACATATACAGTCACAAGATTTACCAGACACTTCTTCATGCACTAATATGGGTCAAGCACTTTTATGTTGGGGGTAAATTTAAGTACTTTCCCAGACCTTTCTACATTTTTCAGCTCTTTTAAAGACTGGGCATCAATATCAAAGTTTTATGACTGTGCAAACCCTGCTTTCATGCAAGGAGGCTCTCAACCTGGTATGCCAAATGTTGTTGGTTCTATCCAGGTGTCAACCTGTGCCTGAATGTTCCAGTACTGCTGAAAAATCTCAATATGACTAGAACTATGTCAGTGTGACTTGATACGCAACAAAACAATGACATACAATACATCTTGCATGTTAACAATAGTCAATTTCAGTGCTCCTTGGGTTCTAGTTTATAGTATTAGCTGAACAAAGAATAAATCAAACTGTTCCCTACTTGTGTTTCAAGCACATGACCTGCACTTGTATAATTTGTAGTGGTTTAGGTTGCTGGCTTCGAATCATTAAACCTCACTTGGGATACAGAAGTCTTGTATTAATTTGTAGAGGCAATATAGTACAACACCTAATTCTCAAAGGGATGAGCAAACTGTACTAGAGTTATCGAAATATAAGAAAGGAAGTGTCGAGCCATAAGGTAACCAGACAGTTAGCCTGCGTTCTAGCCGTCCAGTACCCGGACGCCTAGCCTATCTGCTAGGGTTTTTCTAGCTGTACGGTAATCAATTTATTTATGAATTATGTATTTTTCTGTTAAAATATTGTACTTTAATTTAGACAATAAGTTGCTAACCTTCACATAATCAATATTTGTGTTAAAAACACTGGTATAAAGATATGTTCGTTGTTTAAAAGCGAATCATTTGTGTTGTTGTTGTCCGCAAAAATATTTGACAAACAGAAATTTCAAATATAATGTAAAAGTGTTGTGTCAGAATATTTTGTACAGAGAAAGCAATGAGAAATTATAAAAATCCCTTTTTAGTATGCTTATTGCATGCCTTAAACATGATCACAAAAATAAGAACTTGTTTTTTAAAATATCACCAAATATTTATACGCCATTACTATATTTTTCACACCTTTTTATATGCTTTTACCTGTTGTTGAGAAACAGAAATTAGAAATATATCAAAATTTTGGTCTGAATTAAGCCTTGTATTTGTGTACAGGTATATATTGCTATGTTGTGTAAACAAAATATGATAAACTAAATTTTATTACACTATTCTAAATAGACTGATTGGCTAGAAAAACCCTAGCGGACAGGTAAGAAAAACGGCAAGGAAATACATAAACTGCTGAGCAGCTCGAGTCAGCCCGTGAGCCCAAAGCCGTTGATGCTCAAGCAAATAGTGTTTCACTGTAATTATTTTGTATAAATCTTTCATACTTACAGCACTTTTAAGCATATATTCCCGTCTTCTTTTCTTCAATACCTGTAATAATCAAACATTCAAATTAAAAATACACTAAAACTTAACATCTTTACATGGCATTTTAGAAGTTAATAACTTACAGCAGTGAGTAGCAAACCATTTGTGAAAGTTTGAAAATATGTCTAGATATCTTAGTCAAAACAACTTTTATCAACTATTTCCAAAATCAATGTTACAGTAGAAATTGCCCTCTCTGTAAATTGTGATAATTGTTGTCATAGACAGCTACTTATGATTGCTTCAGGTGCTTACAAGAAGTATTTTCTTTTTAAGTATCTTAATTTCTTTCTTCAGCTGACAGTGTCTTTTCAAGCAGTTTTGTGTGAATTTCAAGGATTTTCTTTCGTCGGGTTTTAGCCACTTTCATGGAATTTTCAAGGGCAAGCATCAAATTCAAGAACTTTTCAATGCTAGTGCAAACCCAGGTATTATATAACTGCACTTCACTACACATTTTTCTCATTCGTTCCTATTGGTTTGTCAAATGGTGCATACTTTTAAAACAAGAGGGCCATGATGGCCCTATATCGCTCACCTGTTATCATTGCACTTGAGGACAAGAAGGTCCTCAGAAAAAATATCTAAGTCCAAAGGACAGGAACAATAAAGGGAAGAAATCAAACCAAAAAGGAAAAAAAAATTCTTACAAGGTACAGATATGTCAAATACACCTAAAAATTGGAGGTACCACCCATGTTGTACCACAGAAAAGTGGTCTCGGTTTTTCCCTACGGCCAATAATAAAAAAGTTACTAAAAAACAAGCTATTTATAGTAACGTAAAAGGGAAGTAATTAAAAAAAATGATTTTAAGTTAACAAAAGAAGGATCTGCCAAATAAATCTGTTGACATAAATGAAATTTCAGATCAGTATCTTCATTAGTTATGGAGATATACCCATTTTAATTTGAAATAAAGGGAGGTAATTTGACATAAAATCAGTCCATAGTTATCTACCCTCGTTGGCTCAGTCCAACTAATGACAATAATGAAATTTCAAATAAGTCCTGTAAGTACTTACTGATATAAATCCATTTTGATTACAATCAGGGGAGTTAATCAGATATAAAATAACTCTGGAACCTACGAATGGATCTGATTTGTCATGGAATCCAAGATTTATTGTTGTTGAAGATATTTTGGAAGTTTGTATCAAATAAAACCATAAATGAAGTCTCTATATGGCTGCAAAAGCCAAAATAGCCAATTTTGGACCTTTAAGGGGCCATAACTCTGGAACCCATGAAGGAATCTGGCCAGTTCAAGAATGGAACCAAGATCTTGTGGTGATACAAGTTTTGTGTAAGTTTGGATAAAATCAAATCATAAATGAAGCTGCTATTGTGCAGACATGGTCAAAATAGTTAATTTTGGCCCTTTCAGGGGCCATAACTCTGGAATCCATTATGGGATCTGGCCGGTTCAAGAAAGGAACCGAGATCTTATGGTGACACAAGTTTTGTGCAAGTTTGATTAAATTCAAATCATAAATGAAGCTGCTATTGTGCAGACAAGGTCAAAATAGCTAATTCTGGCCCTTTCAGGGGCCATCACTCTGGAACCCATAATGGAATCTGGCCAGTTCAAGAAAGGAACCAAGATCATATGGTGATACAAGTTGTGTGCAAGTTTGGTTAACATAAAATCATAAATGAAGCTGCTATTGTGTAGACAAGGTCAAAATAGCTAATTCTGGCCCTTTCAGGGGCCATAACTCTGGAACCCATCACGGAATCTGACCAGTTCAAGAAAGGAACCGAGATCTTATGGTGATACAAGTTGTGTGCCAGTTTGGTAAAAATCAAATTATAAATAAAGCTGCTATTGTGCAGACAAGGTCAAAATAGCTAATTTTGGCCCTTTCAGGGGCCATAACTCTGGAACCCATAATGGGATCTGGCCAGTTCAAGAAAGGAACTGAGATCTTATGGTGATACAAGTTGTGTGCAATTTTGATTAAAATAAAATCATAAATGAAACCACTACCGTGCAGACAAGAAATTGTTGACGGACGCACTGACGACGGATGATCACGAAAGCTCACCTTGTCACTGTGACAGGTGAGCTAATAATAGACCTCTGAAACTAAAGTCGTTGACTTACAGCTGCTGTTAGAATAGTAAATATTCCAACACTGCATCACAATGCACATTTTCTGTGGGTAACCTCGAGGAAAATGCACATTTTCGTAAAATAAAGTATATGTAAACAATGTAAGCCAACCGAACATTGTGACCTCTGGAATGCCCCGCCCTTCGAGTGGAAAGACTTGTTATATATAGCTTATCTAAGAAAATCTATTTCAACTGTAAATACTGTCCTGTGTATGACAAATTCATTTTTAGGGATCGGTAGTACAGAACATAATGTTCAAGTTAGACCTTACCATGCCAATGCTGCTTTTTCCAAGAATTTCGTCTCTATTGTAACGTAGGTTTTCATTACACGTCAGCAAAAATAAATTATTTTAAACTAAATACACACCTTTCTAACATAAGGGAAAGCTAGACACTGATCAGCTGTTGGCCGGTGACTAGGTACAGGATCCAACATCTGACGTATCACATATTTCAAATCGAACGATTTATCTGCAATAAAAACAAATACATTTTTTTGTCTTTAAAACTCATGCTGCTGCTTATATGAACAATGCTTGTCCATTATTTAGTCTTTAAAATCTTTCGTTCCTAAAAGTAACATAATAATAATTGCATTAATCTGTGCAAGGCCCCTGTAGTTTTCTTGGAATAACAAGCGACTTAAGTATTGCCATGTAAAAGATATTGATGGAAGAATAGAGAGGATACAAAGACCCTGTTTACCATTACCTTGACCTATCAACTATGGGTCTGGGTGTTGCACATGGAACAAAAACTCATTAGAAAGGACATTTGTGCCAAGAAATATTAAAATCTGTTTACTGATGACAAGAGTTAATGAGCGGACATGCCAAAGACCCATTTAACCTTTGACAACCGAGTGACCTTGACTTTGACCTAGCGGTCTGGGAGTTGCACACGACACACCATCTCATTATTGGGAACATTTGTGCCAAGTAATATTAAAATCATTTGATGGATGGCACAGTTATGGAGCACAAATAAAACAGATACTGTTTAACCTTCAGACTCCAGCTGCAACCGTGACCTTTAAGATTGGGTTTGCACAGAATATATAATCTTGTGAATGATTGTGCCGTATTATCTGAGTATCATTCCATGCATGGCAAAGTTTATGAACAGACAAGTAAACTTTCCTTAAATCTTAAACATCTGTGACCCTGACCTTTGAACCAGGAATCTTGATGCTGTGTGTGACATGAGGTCTCATTACGGGAACATTTGTGCCAAGTAACATCCCTCGATGGATGGCAGAGTTATGGACCAGAAACTGAGGAAATGCTCAACTGAAAAGCATAATACCTGTATATTTCTAGATACAGGTTCAGTAAAAACTCTGAAAAAGCAGACCCTTAAAAAACAGAATCCTTTTAAAGAAATAGGACTACTGGAGTTATGGCCTTTGTATCATATGCACATTTGAAAACAACTCTCCTGCAGGATGAGCTGCCTAGAATTTTCACTTGTCCTGCTGCAAGTTTTACTCGTCCTGCAATTCACAATGCAAAAACCATTTTTACAGACAGTGTCTTCTTAAAGTCTGTTAAAAACAGTACATACTGTAATCTTGTTCTAAACTATCGAGTGTCTAGCTTATGTGATCATAAAGTGGTACCGTAAAGTACCAGGTGCAAACAACAAATCAACTTCTGTTTAAGATCTTTCGCTATCTAGCTTCTGCATAGCAGTGTTTTAATCTTATTGATTATATTTTTTGTTGAAAATCACACTCTCCCTGCAGGACGGGTACTACAGCAATTCCCACTCACCCAGGACCAATTTCTACTTATATTTACGAGCGGACGAGTGGATTTGTCGAGCCCTAATATGATATCAGAGATGATGCAGAATAACTTTTTTTAAGTTCAATTTCAAGTAAAAGTTAACAAAAGGAGATTAACATTCTACAAAATCTTAAAGCAGAAAAGAGGCTATAATTCTGCCAAAAATTGGTGGAATGTAAGTTGTAACTGAAAGTGAACTTGACCTGAATTTTTTAATAATATACCAGAGCACCAAAAATGAATCACTTCAGAAGTTATCAAAAGGACATGAATATTCTGCAATATCTGAAGTCAGAATAGGTTCATAATTCTCAAAATAATTGATAGATAGTAACTAAAAATTAAATAAGTACTTTATGATATGCTTGTGTACTTAAAATGATATCAATCCATTCAAGAGTTATTGAACTGACAACAAAATTTCAAGTTGAAAATGGGCCATATCTCAGATCTCTGCCAAAGATTAGTGGATTGCAACTGAAATTAAACTTGACATGTTCTTTATAATTATATACATAATGAACACAATTCACTAAGCCTTTCAAGAGTTATCACAGGTGCACAGACAGACAAACTGGCATGGTGATTCCAATATATCTTCTCCTGAACTCTGTTCATGGGGTATAACAAATATGTTACCTCTAAGAAATTCATCTGGAAGCTGGCCACGTCTGAGAACATGCCATCCATCTCCACCCCTAGGTAGGTCAAGGTCACTTGCTAACTCTAGCACGGTCATTCCTAAGCTGTAACGAAATCATGCTGTTGTTATGTTTGAGCATACAAGGCTATACAGAACATTCACAAACAACATTCTTAGGTTTATATTCCTATACATGATATCTTTTAAAAGGGACAAGTTCATAATTGGCTCCTACAAAGATATGTTTTAGTTATAACATTAAGTAATGAGTTTAAACACAAGATTGCTGTAGTACAAAAACAAGGGGCCCATGATGGCCCGAGATTGCTCACCTGAATTTCAAATCTGACTTAAACAACTATGGTAGATGCTCACCTAAGGAAATTATAGGGAAAAAAGTCTATACCCTCTGGTGGCATGATTTAAGCAAACCAGAATAATTAGCATAAACTCTGTATTGAGTCACAGAAGGAACATTTGTCAAATGTTTACAAAATCAACCAGCAGTTTACAAAATGATTCTTGAAGACCTTTTCTATCCCTTTAGCTGTAGCAGCCATGCTTTTTTGGCAAATCATGAAAATTTGAACAATCAAAGAGGGGGATTCTCAAAGAAACTGTGTCAAAACTGAAACAGCTATTTGGGAGAACACTATGTTTGAAGATATTTTAAAGATGTTTCTTTTAGCTTGGGAATTGGGCCAGCAGTTTCTGAGCAGATTTTTAAGCGTTCAATAAATTGAAACCATGTTTTTAAACAAATCAAAATGAAGGCCTTTGATAGAGGATTTCTCAAGAAACATATGTGAAATTTTAAAATCCTGCCAGTGATTTCAGAGATTTTCCAAGTTTTCTATGTAGCCAGAGAGAGAAAACTAAACCAACCCCACTGGTGGCCATGACTTTTTTTTTATCAAATCAAAACAATCTGAAAGAATTTGGCTGAGGGTCACCCAAGGAGAAGTGCTGTGAAATTGGAAAATGTTCTTCAAAGAAATTGTGGACAAATGAATATCAAGATATTTAACAAGCTTTACAGGTCACCTTGAGCACACTGTGCCAGTGGTGAGGTAAATACCTGCCCTGCCCATGGGGGACATCTCATATAATGTAATCAAATTATCTGAATTTGAAAATCTTAATTCAAGAAACATTTGTGTGAAATTATTTTAATTTATTTTATTTATTTATTTGGGTTTTATGGCGCACCAACACAGTATAGGTTATATGGCGCCAAACAGGACTACAAATTTTGGTTCCACATCTCATTTACATTGAAACAAAAACATGAGGTATGGAATAAAAATTTGCATACCTGCTGGAATCACAGAGTTACTGCAAAACCAAGTGTTAAGACCCTAGTAGTCGCCTCTTACGATCATGCAAGGGTAAGGCAGTGGTTCCAATTCTTTTCATACAAAGATCGTCCCAGAACCACATGGGGCGAAATTATATTTTAAAATCCAGCCATGTGTTTCAGAGGCGAAGAAGTTTTACAAATAACCACATACAGAAAATTAGCCCCATGCACTGTCAGCCATGTTTTTTTTAAACAATTCAACATGACCTGAAGGGATTTCGTAGCGACCTAAAGGGAAATTGTAAAATGTCACCAAATAGAAAATTATAAAATTACTCTGAAATTAGACCAGCGATTTCTGAAAAAATATAGCCATACAGAGGAAACTAACCCCACATGACTGCCTTGTCTATAGACAAATCAAAATAACTTGATGGAATTTAGTGGAGGGTTACTTAAAGTACACTGCTATTAACTTGTTCTGAAATAATGGCAGCAGTTTCTGGGAAGATTTTTAAAGCTTTTCCTTTAAGCTGCCATAACAATCAGAATTGTGCATGGATGACCTGGATTAAAGAGGTCAACCCAAGAAACATTCCTGTGAAGTTTGACTGAAACTGACTTTGTGTTTGAGATGTTCTTTGCGGAAGACAGATGGACATTTAACAAGAGTGCTATTGGAGAGCTAAAAATGCCAAAACATCTGTTTTCAAAGCAATCACTGTTATCCATTTGACCTGAATTTAAGTCTATTTCCCCCAAACATACCTGAATATATCTGCTGCCTTGCTAAACTTTCCATCCATCAATTCTGGGGCCAAGTATTTAGGATCACCTTCCTGGGCCTCTGAGAAATCATTGCCCTGAAATACCAACAAAACAAAAGCTACACAGACACAATTTTAGGTAATATATATGGTAACATTCAAGCTTTTTATTTCAAACCCTTTGCAATGAGGGGTAAGTGATTCAAAGCCAGCTACCTAAAGCACTAGGGCAAAGAGGCCCCTTAATACCATGAAATAAAAAGGTTGACAGCACAACAGTTGTACTGAAGATCTAAATGAAAGGCAATAACAGTGCGACCCCTCTAGTGCAAACACTGTTGGGTGTACTAAATGTGTTTTTGTAAAATATTTGTTGCTCTTAAAAGATTAATTAACTAGAAATCTTATTTCTTGCTTACAGAACCTAATCA
Source organism: Mercenaria mercenaria (assembly GCF_021730395.1). Classification (NCBI taxonomy): domain Eukaryota; kingdom Metazoa; phylum Mollusca; class Bivalvia; order Venerida; family Veneridae; genus Mercenaria; species Mercenaria mercenaria. The sequence goes on along the minus strand of NC_069377.1, from coordinate 67,309,959 downwards.
TGAGCAACAGTCACAATGTAAAAAGTCTGTAGTTCCACCTGCATCCCTAACCATGCATTATTGTGCAAGATACCCATTCAGCTGAGAGACCTAGCCACCTTACAGTGCATTATCATGTAAGATCGCCATTTAGCCGAGACATTAGTCCAACCTACAGTGTTATTTTCCAATGCTTTTGGAATAGGGCAGGGGCCTTAACTGCATCGTAAAACTGTGACCTTGACCTTTGACCTACTGACCTCAAAATCAATAGGGGTCTTCTGCTGGTCATAAACAACATTCCTATCAAATTTCATGATTCTAGGCCCAAGCGTTCTCAAGTTATCGTCAGGAAACCTTTTAACTGTTCCAGGTCACTGTGACCTTGACCTTTGACTTACTGACCTCAAAGTCGAACTTGACCTGTACTTTAGGATGTTACACCGGTGTACCAAAAGTTATTTAAATCTGTCAAGCCTTTCATGAGTTATCGTCCAGAAACCATGAAAACCAACGGACCGACCGACAAGCTAACTCCTATATCCCCCCCCCCACAAACTATGTTTGTGGGGGTACAATCATGGATACTACTACATGTGCTCAGAAAAAGTAGTGCAGGAGTATAGAGCAAAATTTTGTTAATCTCTCCTTCCACTACCTACCCACAAAAATTGCTCTAACCGGAAATATTTCATCAAAAATAAGAAGGCAATACCATCTTGCGCAGCATTCCCATTCACACAAAAATCCGCGTAATTCACGCATAAAAAGTCACTTGCACGCAAGTTTTAAAATTCCACGGGTACAATGCACGCATAAATAATCTGACAGAAAATACATTGTTCGCCCATAAAGAGCTGAAATTCAAGTAACCAGACATCATTTTTGATCCCCACACACAAATTACCGCATTACACACTGCTGACAATTTACTATGTGTCAAGACAAGTTGAATTTACATGCCGATAGCATAATTTAAGCTCCGCCTACTCCAGGTACTTGTGAGATTTTCGCGAGAACTGTGACAGCGAATCAAATTATTCGTAAAACTAGACGCAATAGTATTCAGCCAATCAACGTCGCTTTTACATCTTTGACACTTTCCGATAATTGTCAACATGTGCAACTACTACTCAACTAGAAAATGCTTTTGTAAACTAGAAATGTGTCCATGGGACACAGATGCCCCCACTACATGACTTTAGTCAGGGGCCAGAACTCCTACAATACTGAATGAATCCGGATGCGAAACCCCAGGTGCACAACTACACATGCTGACCAACATTCCTGTAAACTTTGGTGATTCTAGGTCAAATACTTTTGGGGCTATGCACGACACAACATTAAAATGACCAATTTTTTACGAAGTCAGGGGCCATAACTCCTACATGACTGGATGAATCCGGATGCGAAACCCCAGGTGCACAACTACACATGCTGACCAACATGCCTGTAAAGTTTTGTGACTAGGTCATATACTTTTGGAGCTAGGCACGACACAACATTAAAATGACCAATTTTTACAAAGTCAGGAGCCATAACTTCTACACGACTGAATGAATCTGGACGCGAAACCCCAGGTGCACAACTACACATGCTGACCAACATTCCTGTAAACTTTGGTGATTCTAGGTCAAACACTTTTGGAGCTATGCGTGACACAACATTAAAATGACCAATTTTTTACTAAGTCAGGGGCCATAACTCCTATATGTCTGGATGAATCCAGACGCGAAACCCCAGGTGCACAACTGCACATGCTGACCAACATGCCTGTAAAGTTTTGTGACTCTAGGTCATATACTTTTGGAGCTAGGCACGACACAACATTAAAATGACCAATTTTTACAAAGTCAGGGGCCATAACTTCTACATGACTGAATGGATCCGGACGCGAAACCCCAGGTGCACAACTACACATGCTGACCAACATTCTTGTAAAGTTTTGTGACTCTACGTCAAATACTTTCAGAGCTACGCGCGACACAACATTTTCGGAAGGACGGACGGACAGACGGACGGAGGACAAGAGCAAATCTATATGCCCCCCACCCCCCCAAAGTGGGGGCATAAAAAGCGCATGTCTCCCCCAATGCAAAGTCCTATAGGCAAGAAGTCAATAGGGGTCAGGAGCCTAAGTCAAAGAGACACTGATGGTTGGCTGCAATAGGGATCATCTACTTTGCATGTCCAATCATCCCGCTAAGTTTCAACACTCTTGGCCTAGTGGTTCTCAAGTCACTGTTCAGGCTTCTGTGACCTTGACCTTTGATCAAGTGACCTCAAAATAAATAGGGGTCATCTACTCTGCATGTCCAATCATCCTATTAAGTTTCAACATTGTAGGTCAAGTGGTTCTCAAGTTATTTCCAAAAAATGATTTTACATGAACAGGCCACTGTGACCTTGACCTTTAATAGACTGACTCCAAAATCAATAGGGGTCATCTACTCTGCATGTTCAATCATCCTATGAAGTTTCAACATTCTGGGTCAAGTGGTTCTCAAGTTATTGATCGGAACTGGTTATCAATGTTCAGGCCCCTGTGACCTTGACCTTTAAGTGAGTGACCCCAAAAACAATAGGGGTCATTTACTCTGCATGAACAATCATCCTAAGAAGTTTCAACATTCTGGGTCGAGAGGTTCTCAAGTTATTGACTGGAAATTGTTTTCCATGTTCAGGCCCCTGTGGCCTTGACCTTTAACAAAGTGACCCTAAAATCGTTAGGGGTCATCTACTCTGCGTGACCAATCATCCTATGAAGTTTCATCATTCTGGGTCAAGTGGTTCTCAAGTTACTGACCGGAAATGGTTTTCAATGTTCAGGCCCCTGTGACCTTGACCTTTCACAGAGTGACCCCAAAATCGTTAGGGGTCATCTACTTTGCATGTACAATCATCCTATGAAGTTTCAACATTCTGGGTCAAGTGGTTCTCAAGTTACTGACCGGAAATGGTTTTCAATGTTCAGGCTCCTGTGACCTTGACCTTTAATGGAGTGACCCCAAAATCGATAGGGGTCATCTACTTTGCATGTACAATCATCCTATGAAGTTTCAACATTCTGGGTCAAGTGGTTCTCTAGTTATTGATCGGAAATGGCTTTCCATGTTCAGGCCCCTGTGACCTTGACCTTTGACAGAGTGACCCCAAAATCAATAGGGGTCATCTACTCTTCATGACCAACCATCCTATAAAGTTTCAACATTCTGGGTCAAGTGGTTCTCAAGTTACTGACCGGAAATGGTTTTCAATGTTTGGGCCCCTGTGACCTTGACCTTTAATGGAGTGACCCCAAAATTGATAGGGGTCAACTACTTTGCATGTACAATCATTCTATGAAGTTTCAACATTCTGGGTCAAGTGGTTCTCTAGTTATTGATTGGAAATGGTTTTCCATGTTCAGGCCCCTGTGACCTTGACCTTTGATGGAGTGACCCCAAAATCAATAGGGGTCATCTACTCTTTATGACCAATCATCCTACGAAGTTTCAACATTCTGGGTCAAGTGGTTCTCTAGTTATTGATCGAAATGATTTTCAATGTTCGGGCCCCTGTGACCTTGACCTTTGACGGAGTGACCCCAAAAACAATAGGGGTCGTCTACTCCAGCAGCCCTACAACCCTATGAAGTTTGAAGGTTCTAGGTCAAATGGTTCTCCAGTTATTGCTCGGAAATGAAGTGTGACGTACGTACGGACGGACAGGTCAAAAACAATATGTTTCCTGGGGGAGACATAATGATTTGGTCTCCACTGTAAAAGAAAGACTCGTAAGCTGCTTGTTTATTAATATTTACAAAATGACCGGCAGACTGACTTTCATCGGGCAATTTTCTACAAATTACTTTTCATTTTTATTCGTGTCCGATACTGTTCATGCTAAAGAAGTATTACCCGCCAAGTTTTTATAATTTTTTGTTGCTATATGTTGCAGCAAAATATAGCAGCAAAAAAAATGTTATAAAAATTGACGGGTGATACCTACCAGCGTCTACTTGAATTTTATAAAACAGCTTTTTTTTTTCAGAATTATGGAATAAAGAAAAACTCATTGCATAGAAAATGACCTATCTAAGAAAATGAATGGTCACATCAATAGTTTTTATCCATAAACAAGAAAATTATAGCCATCTTTTCAAATTGCTTCACAAGCTTGCTGCATGGGTGTGGTGGTGGGGGGGGGGGGGGGGGGGGGGGGGGGGGGGTATACTGAGTTAGAAATGATAAATTTCTATTTTTCAACTAGAAGTCTCTCTTTTCTATAAGGAGATCGAAGTGATTTCTACGCTGTATCCCTGCGGTGCATGTGTAAAGCAAACCACTGTCATTATAACACAGGCTGAATAAAAGTCACTTCCCATATACTCCTTTATAATTTTTTTTTCAGTTGGAACATTTTCTTGAATTTGTATGGTTTGTACCCAACTTTTTTATCATGTACCCACATTTTCTGAAGTATGTGGGTACATGTACCCACTTTTCAAAAAGTCAGTGGGAATGCTGTTGCGGAATATTATATGTTTGAAAGTATTAGGTCAAGCAGTTTTAGAGAAACCTGCTTATATGCAAAATTTTTGTGATGTGGATGCTGACAAAAAAGGGTGACAGCAATAGCTTCATTATATGAAAGATTTTTAATAGTGGAGCTAAAAAGAATTGTATTCAAATAATATATTCCCTACCTACCCAGTCTTAAATGGTATTGGTTGTCAGAGGGAAAACAGATGTTTTTAAGGTTGGCCTAAACTTAAGATTTCTAAAGAGTATACTTCAGTACAAACCTTTGAAAGGTCTATGACAAGTCCAAAGTCACCCAGTTTACAGATACCATCATATGAGATAAAGATGTTATCTGGTTTTATATCCATGTGTATCAAGTTGTTGTCATGAAGGTGTTTCACAGCCTGCATATAATGAAAACATGTAATTTCTTTACACAATATCAATCTACATCTCTACAACCCTTGTCATGTATAACTTTTCTTGCCCTTTAAGTGTACAGAAGAACAAGCATCCTGACCAGCAATGATTTAACACGTCTAAAGAAGTTTGATGTTTTAAAGAAATTATTTTGATCCAAATTATTTAGTGAAGCTATTTACTCATGTTTTCTTTAGGTAAAAAATGTTATCTCGAACATACTGATTTATACTAAATTTAGCAATTTTACCCTATCAGTACAAAAATAATGTTTTTATAAGAATGTGTTGCTATACACTTCTAAAATGGGGTACAATGATTTCAAAAAATGTGTCACTACCTTTAATAAGAAGCTCTGAAGCACCATTCTTGGCAGCTCATTATCAAATATTTGTCATGCAAGCACCAATGTAGAAATAAATTGCCTCAAGACATGAAATACCAGTGCTCTGGTTTATTTTAAAATTACCTGTAGAAGGTCTACAAGAAAATTCCAGATGGTTTGTTCACTTATATCATGGTGAGCCTCAGCATAGTTACTCAAACTGAAAAGAAAAACAGAAGTTATTACCAGTTCCCTTATACAATCAGAGGCTTTTAAGTGCTCTATACAAACAGAGACTATTACATGTTCCCCTACACAATCAGAGGCTCTTACATGTTCCCCTATACAAGCAGAGGCTCTTACAAGGTCCCCTATACAAGCAGAGGCTCTTACATGTTCCCCTATACAATAAGACGCTCTTATATGTTCCCCTATACAATCAGAGGTTCTTACATGTCCCCCTATACAACCAGATGCTCTTTCATGTCCCCCTATACAAGCACAGGCTCTTACATGTTCCCCTATACAAGCACAGGCTCTTACATGTTCCCCTATACAATAAGAGTCTCTTATATGTTCCACTATACAATAATAGTGTGTGTGTGTGTGTGTGTGTTCGAGTTTAACGTCTTTTTTAACAATTTTTCAGTCATATAAACGACGGCCTATACAATAAGAGGCTCTTTCATGTTCCCCTATACAAGCAGAGGCTCTTACAAGGTCCCCTATACAAGCACAGGCTCTTACATGTTCCCCTATACAATAAGAGGCTCTTATATGTTCCCCTATACAATCAGAGGTTCTTACATGTCCCCCTATACAACCAGATGCTCTTTCATGTCCCCCTATACAAGCACAGGCTCTTACATGTTCCCCTATACAAGCACAGGCTCTTACATGTTCCCCTATACAATAAGAGTCTCTTATATGTTCCACTATACAATAATAGTGTGTGTGTGTGTGTGTGTGTTCGAGTTTAACGTCTTTTTTAACAATTTTTCAGTCATATAAACGACGGCCTATACAATAAGAGGCTCTTTCATGTTCCCCTATACAAGCAGAGGCTCTTACAAGGTCCCCTATACAAGCACAGGCTCTTACATGTTCCCCTATACAATAAGAGGCTCTTATATGTTCCCCTATACAATCAGAGGTTTTTACATGTCCCCATATACAACCAGATGCTCTTACATGTTCTCCTATACAATTTAAGGCTCTTACAATGTTCCTCTATACAATCAGAGGCACTTACATGTTCTCCTATAGATGCTCTTATATGTTCCTGTATACAAGTTAAGGCTACTACATGTTCCACTATACAATTAGAGGCTCTTACATGTTCCCTTATACAATGAGAGGTTTTTTACATGTTCCTCCATACAAGCAAAGGCTATTACATGTTTCCCTATAAAGTCTGAGGATATTACATATTTCGCCATACAAGAACAGTTTTTTTGGACAGACTTAATCCAATATTTGATCTGTAAAATTTGAAATTTGTTACATGTTCTTTCAGACAACTGGTAATATAATTATGATTACTTATATTTTTTATATTATAGCTCCGATTAAAAATGCAGCTGTGCAAGCATTGTTATATCAGTATGCTAAAAAAACATTTTTCATGACGATGTTAATTGCTTTCAGATGCCCTGAGCAGGTATTAAAACAGTTTTGTTTGGGCAGGAAAGAATAGACTTGTTGTATCTTGTTGATATTACCTAAATTAACTTTCTCTCTTGTTGATATTACCTAACTGGCAGTCCATAAATAAAAATATTTCATTATATTTCATAAACTTTAGTGTCATTTCATTAAAATTTAATAAACTGCAACTCAGTACACTCACACCAACACAGAACATCACAAATTACACTTACAGATCTACAATATACTAGATTCCTTTATACAAACCACCTGTAGAATATTTCCTCAGAGGTTTGTACATTCTCACAGTATGACAGAACGTACCTAGTTTTACATAGTTCCACCAACAGATAGAGGTGCTGCCTCTCCTCCCATGCTTTGTATATCCTCACGCAGTTTGGATGTTGTGGTAACTTCTCTTGTTTAGCAACTTCTTCAAGTTTACGTCTCCTACAATACAGAGACCAAGGAATCATGGATGTATAGAATTAAAAGACATATCTGTTAAAAGAAGTCTATATGCTAAAAGAACTGACTTCAAATACTTACGTCAATTCTGAGAGCATGGGCATCTTGTTTTCATTACACCAGTTCAGTGTAACTACCAGTTATAAAATAAGAGGGCAATGATGGCCCTAGACTGCTCACTTGAGGTACAGAGCTTTAACATGCTAGACAGTGTGCAACTTTGGACGAGGACCACAATATCTTCTAGGTGTCACAAGTTTCTGAGCCGGTAGAAGTTGATTATATAAATTGGTGTAACAGACGTTGTAACAGTTCAAGCACTATATCTTCTTTGAAGGTGTTTCTATTTAGATCAGATTGCCCCCATTTGATTAAGTTTAGAACAGTACCTTATAATGATGCTACACACCAAGTATTAGTATGGTGAAGATCCTGCAAGCCTTTAATTAGATGAATTTGTTTTAAGGTAATCCTATTATTAGATATAGCAGCCCTCAAATGGGATCATGGTGAAGATATTTTATCAACGCTGATGTTATTATATTCATCATTTTATACCTCATACTGTATTATGTTTGATATCTGTAGAGACAGGTGGACTGACGAAAGAAATTTTACTGGGGCAAGTGAAGAGTTCACAATGGGCAAATTGATTATACTTGATACTAGTGATGGGACATCGGTTGGAGAACTCCAACTGATTATCGGTTGGAACTGGTTAGCAAACCAATGCGATGTATCAGAAAAATAATTGGTTGAATGTTATTTATTTTCATACTTGTTTATTAAGATATTTATGTCTTTAAAGTGACTGTTTTACTTAAAATTCGTATACTCTTTTGAAAAATAAAAAACTACCATTATTCAGATGTTGTAAAGCTGGTTCCTGGTAAACAGAAACTTGCTTAGTAATCACTTATTAGTTGCAGACTGGGAAACCACAATGAACTGCAATCCCAGGTGTTTTTCTTTATTCTATAGCAGCAGCCGAATATCGGCCTCGTCCCCCAGCCGAGGATTTCCCCCACAGCCAAGGATTTCCCCTACCGCAGTCCGAAATTCCCCACTCCGAAATCGTAAACAAAGCAAGGGAGACTAGAAAATGCTTTTGTAAAAAAGCGCATGTCTCCCCCAATGCAAAGTCCTATAGGCAAGAAGTCAATAGGGGTCAGGAGCGAAAGTCAAAGAGACACTGATGGTTGACTGCAATAGGGATCATCCCGCTAAATTTCAACACTCGTGGCCTAGTGGTTCTCAAGTCACTGTTCAGGCTTCTGTGACCTTGACCTTTGATCAAATGACCTCAAAATAAATAGGGGTCATCTACCGGTACTCTGCATGTCCAATCATCCTATTAAGTTTCAACATTGTAGGTCAAGTGGTTCTCAAGTTATTTCCAAAAAAATGATTTTACATGAACAGGCCACTTTGACCTTGACCTTTAATAGACTGACCCCAAAATCAATAGGGGTCATCTACTCTGCATGTTCAATCATCCTATGAAGTTTCAACATTCTGGGTCAAGTGGTTCTCTAGTTATTGATCGGAACTGGTTATCAATGTTCAGGCCCCTGTGACCTTGACCTTTGACAGAGTGACCCCAAAAACACTAGGGGTCGTCTACTCCAGCAGCCCTACAACCCTAAGAAGTTTGAAGGTTCTAGGTCAAATGGTTCTCCATGAAGTGTGACGTACGGACGGGCGGGCCTTTAAAATTGACCTTTAACGGAGTGACCCCAAAAACAATAAGGGTCATTTACTCTGCATGACCAATCATCCTACGAAGTTTCATCATTCTGGGTCAAGTGGTTCTCAAGTTACTGACCGGAAATGGTTTTCAATGTTCGGGCCCCTGTGACCTTGACCTTTCACAGAGTGACCCCAAAATCGTTAGGGGTCATCTACTCTTTATGACCAATCATCCTATTAAGTTTCAACATTCTGGGTAAAGTGGTTCTCAAGTTACTGACCGGAAATGGTTTTCAATGTTCAGGCCCCTGTGACCTTGACCTTTAATGGAGTGACCCCAAAATCGATAGGGGTCATCTACTTTGCATGTACAATCATCCTATGAAGTTTCAACATTCTGGGTCAAGTGGTTCTCTAGTTATTGATCAGAAATGGTTTTCAATGTTCAAGCCCCTGTGACCTTGACCTTTGACAGAGTGATCCCATAATCAATAAGGGTCATTTACTCTTTATGACCAATCATCCTATCAAGTCTTAACATTCTGGGTCAGGTGGTTCTCTAGTTATTGATAGGAAATGGTTTTCAATGTTCAGGCCCCTGTGACCTTGACCTTTGACGGAGTGACCCTAAAATCGATAGGGGTCATCTACTCTTCATGACCAATCATCCTATGAAGTTTCAACATTCTGAGTCAAGTGGTTCTCTAGTTATTGATCAGAAATGGTTTTCAATGTTCAGGCCCCTGTGACCTTGACCTTTGATGGAGTGACCCCAAAAACAATAAGGGTCGTCTACTCCAGCAGCCCTACAATCCTATGAAGTTTGAAGGTTCTAGGTCAAATGGTTCTCCAGTTATTGCTCGGAAATGAAGTGTGATGTACGGACGGACGGAAGGACAGGGCAAAAACAATATGTCTCCTGGGGGAGACATAATTACTCTGTTAGTTCATATTGACGCTTTGCTTGTCGCGCGCTATTTTCTTCCCTCAATGACAGGCTGGGGCCCCTTCCCCCAGTCGTAAAAGAAAACCCTGAATCCCGTGTACATTTTTATCATAGACTCACAGCTGTCATTTGTGACAGTTGACTGGTATACCATAACATATCTAGAGCATACAGCAAGAAAGTACAAATATTTCAGTCTTTCTCTGGCTGACAAAAACAGTGATTGTAGAAAATCATTAAATGAAGTCAGTCTTTTTTTTGGAAATATTAATATTACAATGGTTACCATAGCCGCACTACTGAGTTGCACAATGTTCCTACTACTTGTTTCTATGGCATATAACAATGACATGAAGCTTACGTAAAAAGATAAAAATCAGAGTTCAACATGTTTTAATATGTACACTGGTCAGCGGTACTGGGACAAGTGGAATTTTGGCAGAAATAAAATTATGACAACTGCATAACAATAGGTTCATGATGACCCTGAATCTCTCACCTGAGTAATATGAGCAACGTTTCAAATGGCAAACTGACGCTAAAATATTAGAAAGATCAGTAGGTCAAATTCATGGTCATTGAAAGACAGTTTAAAGATTGGTATGCAAAACTGTACATGTCATCCAAATTTCAAGGCTGTATCTTAAAAAACAAGAAAGTAGGTCAGTAGATCAAGGTCACAGTCAAGTGATCCCTAATTGCTTGAGTCATCAGGTAATCATAATCAAACAGTCTAGGAAATATGACCTGATAATTTTTGAAGTATTTTTTCCTATATAACTGATAATTATAAAAAGTGACCCCCAGGGTTGCGACACCAAATATCAAATGCCTAGGCCTTGAACTTTCAAACAAGAAGATTTTTAAAGTTTTTTACTATACAAGTCTATGTTAAACTTGTGACCCCCGGGGCGGGGCCTATTTTCACCCCAGGGGCACAATTTGAACACTCTTGATGGAGGACCATAAAGTGATGTAACATGACAAATATAAAGGCTCTATGCTTTGCGGTTTTGGACAAGAAGATTTTTAAAGTTTTTCTTTTTCGGTTGCCATGGCAACCAGAGTTCTGCATGGAATTAAATTATTTTAACAATTTTGAAAGGGGACCACCCAAGGATCATTCCTGTGAAGTTTGGTGTAATTCTGCCCATTGGTTTTCAAGAAGAAGATACTTTTTATAAAATGTTGACGGATGGACGACTGACGACGGATATTAAGCGGTTACAAAAGTAAAGCTAAAAATACCAAAAAGTTCTTTCCACTGAAATTACATCACGGACACGAAAATTTGACGGCATTATTGTCAAGTTTCAACAGATAAATTCCCCCGGACATACCGTTATAAAATACGAAGATTTATTGAAGTTCCGCTAATATTTTGCCCCACTTTTATTGACGCTATGGACGCCGCCATGTTAACAGCTGTGCCTAACTGTAAGATGTTAAATTCATTTTCATTGGATAATTGAAACGAAATACTAACATTTGTCGGCAAACTTTTGTTTTTTCCGTTATGCATTTAGTAAGTCCATCTTTCAGATATTTCTAGTTAAACATAAATTCTCATACACCATATTTCCCTTCAGAAACCTTCGTTCGTACCCGTGTAGATTTGTACCCGCTATTGACTCTGAGAAAACATAATCAATTATCGGAATTGGTTGGGCTTTTCTAGCCGTCAATCGATTATACCCGCTAATCGACCCATCACTACTTGATACTAATTCTACAGGGTCAGTGGTTAATTTTTTTTTTTTACACCTGTCATTATAATTTGACCAGGACTCAACCAGAAATTTGCCACTTCAGTCAGTTAAGATGTAACTGATGTGACTCCAACTTCTATCATTTCAATGGCTCTTTCTATTTTGCTTTTATTCATTTAAAAAGACGTGTGGCATTTGTCTGCTGATGCGTCAAGTGTGGTGTGCTGTGTGTTGTGTGCTTGTCACCTTCTGCTTTCAGCCTCAACCGCTGGCTAGCCTTCTGGTGAAAAAGGAGCCGAGTGTGTAAGTCTTCCCTGCCAGTACATAGCCTCTCTGCAGACAAGCCCTTTTGCAGTGCCTCCCAGTTGGCGCCACATGGTAACTGAGCACCTTGCAGCCTCAGGCAGAACTGTAGGGGACTCAAAGGAGGTCTGCCCCCAGACATGTGGACACACCCTGATGCCTATGAACAGACCCCCAGCTATGGGACAAACAGCTCCTGTGTTCCCAGGATAGGGTTTTAACTCGGAACTAAGGGTGAGGTAACCCCGAAAGAAACCTAGAGAGTTGAAGACAGAGGTGCTGTGCCATTGGCACTCTCTTAACGAACCACAGTACCATGCAATATCGCTATGACTACACAGCCATCCGGTATTCAACAATGTTTCATCGAGGCTACTAGTCTGACAGTATAGTCGCGAACGACAAGAAGAAGATTTAAAAAGACAGGTTTGTTGTGTTCCTGCTGTCTGCATTCCCATTCATGCTAATAAAAAATCATCTGCTTGCATTTTGTCTGAGAACTGGGGGAAAAAAAAAGGATTCCTTTTTCAATTGTGAATATGACCAAATTGGCAGAAAACAATATATATTCAATAATACTTTAAATATAAACTTACCTATCTGACTGTCCCCTGAATCTGTCCCGAGATTTTTTCACTGCATAAAACTTAGAATCTTCTTTACTTTTAACTTTGTAAACCTGAAAATGTAAAATGATTGGAATTTTTTAAAACTGTGAACTGAATCTCATTAAAGTCCAACCCCTAAATTTGCATAAAAACAAGAGGGCCATGATGGCTCTATATCGCTCACCTGGTTAAATGGTTGCTATGAAGATTTGCATTTAAGCTTGACCCCGGGGTCATGATTTGAACAAACTTAGTCGAGATCCACTAGGCAATGCTACACACCAAATATCTAAGCTCTAGGCCTTCTAGTTTATTTCTAGACATTTTTTAGAAGATTTTCCTATATACAATCAAGTAACCCCTGGGGCGGGGCCAATTTGAAGCCGGGGGTCATGATTTGAAATTTTTTTGTAGAGGTCCTCCAGGCAATGCTACATGTTAAATATCTAAGAGCCAGGCCTTCTGGTTTATTTTTAGAATTTTTTTTGAAGATTTTTCTATGTAAAATCATGGTTCATACAGGACTTGGCAAAAAAAATTCAAGGACTTTTCAAGGACTTTTTATCGATTTTCAAGGACTATTTTAATCGCTTTAAATCTTAAATTACAAAACCATTTAGGCTCTTCATAAGGCATTATGACAGAAGAAAAGTTACAGAACAGTTTTATTTTCCATAAGCTACAACAGCATATCTTAACCTTTATGAGATCTTCAATGGGATTACCTTTTATGAGCTATATTTGCCTGTATTCATACTTAGTACATGTTTGTTATAAGTCTTTCAAGCTCTCAAGACTAGTTTTATATTTGTCCTCAAGGGACTTCACTTCCTGTTTTCGCATGTGATTTCAACGCACTTTCTCCCATAGTTCCGACATCAATGAGTTTATCACATACACTTATGCTTGTCTGACTTAAACTCCTTTAACCACGATGAATAATCATCCTGTGTAAGCCATTTATTGGCGAAACTACATTGTTGTTGTTGATAAGTCACGCTACAATGACCTTGCGCATAATATTTTAACGTTGTGAAAATCGCTATTCCATATCTAACTTCCGTATCGAAACGGTGTTCAACTAGCGTTCCCTCCATGGGTGTGCATGTATTTTTATTTTACACCATTTTTTCGCTCGTTTTCTTATTTATTATTTATTTTTTGTATTTTTCTCCTACAATACGATTGCACCCCCGTTTTTAGCAAAATTTAAGGACTTTTCTACCTTTTTTTTCAAAATTGAAGTACTTTTTCAGGGGATTTTTAGAAGAAAAAAATCAAGGACTTTTCAAGGACTTAGGATCAAATTCAAGGACTTTCAAGGACCTGTGCGAACCATGAAAATCAATTGACCCCTGGGGCGGGGTCAATTTTGACCCCAGGGGTCATGATTTGAACAAATTTTGTAGAGGTCCACTAGGCAATGCTACATGTTAAATATCTAAGCTCTAGGCCTTCTGGTTTATTTTTAGAATTTTTTTGAAGATTTTCCTATGTAAAATCAAGTGAACCCTGGGGTGGGGGTCAGTTTTGACCACGGGGGTCATCTTTGAATTTTTTTTGTAGAAGTCTACTAGGCAATGCTACCTGTCAAATATCTTAAGATCTAGGCCTTCTGGTTTATTTTTAGAAAATTTTTGAAGATTTTCCTATGTAAAATCAAGTGACCCCTGGGATGGGGTCAATTTTGACCCTGGGGGTCATGATTTGAACAAATTTTGTTGAGGTCCACTAGGCAATGCTACATGTTAAATATCTAAGCTCTAGGCCTTCTGGTTTATTTTTAGAATTTTTTTGAAGATTTTTCCTATGTAAAATCAAGCGACCCCTGGGGCGGGGTCAATTTTGGCCCCGGGGGTCATGATTTGAACAACTTTAGTAGAGGTCCAATAGGCAATGCTACATGTCAAATATCTAAGCTCTAGGGCTTCTGGTTTTTGAGAAGAAGATTTTTTAAGATTTTCCTATGTAAAATCATATGACCCCTCGGGCGGGGTCAATTTTGACCCCGGGGTCATGATTTGAACAAACTTGGTAGAGGTCCACTAGGCAATGCTTCATACCAAATATCTAAGCTCTAGGGCTTCTGGTTTTTGAGAAGAAAATTTTATTCCTGTGAAGTTTGGATGAAATTGGCCTAGCGGTTTATGAGGAGATGTCGTTTAAAGTAGAAGTTTACGGCCGGACGCCGGATGGTGAGTGATCACAATAGCTCACCCTAAGCCTTTGGCTCAGGTGAGCTAACAAGAGCTGTCACTATTGGTGACCAATGTCCCCGAAGCATGCCTAAGAATGCAATAGTTGTCTGCACAAAATATGCCAGAATAGTTTAGATATGAATTATTTAGTGACCTTGACCTGACGCCACTGATAAGAGTGAGCACTGCAGTTATATGTTATGATAGCCAGGTGAGACAGATAAAATAGTTTCATACCTCTCCAAATGAGCCAGCTCCTAGCTGTGATATAACCTGAAAACACTGGTTGAAGTAGAGATCTCGGCTGTGTTGATTATATCCAGGACTCAATATAGCTATCATAAGCGTTAAGGAAATACATAATACACATTATATAGATGATAAAATTTAGTTTACAGAATAAGCAAGTAATATAACCTTTTATTTCAAGTCACTCAAAATGCTCAAAAAATTGTTTTCCATTACATACGTATAGGGTAAAGTGACCACTGAAACTGGAAGCCAAGTATTTTAATGAATCAGAACAATCTGCAGAGACAGCAATATCCAATTGTGACAGAATTGTCAAGACTCCATTTTGGCCAAGAGCTATTTTCTGCTTGTCCTTCTAATGGGTGTATAAAGTATAACATACTGAGGTTTGACTTCTCTGTAGAGGCTCTGAGACTAGCTGGGCAAGTTGAACAATGGACATCTCCACCCCTGATCTGAACACTCTTGGTGTGTGACCCATTAAACATTTGTGTGAAATTATTTTGGTGTATCAAGAAGATTGATAATTTAAAGTTTCAACATATATTCAATATTTGCTTCATGTGGACAAAAATGACCACTCCCCACTGGCATCCATTATTTTCTATTAACTGGAATCATTAGAACAAACTTGGAAGGGGGTCATCAAAGGAACATTTCTGTGAATTCTTTTTAAAATCAGACCACTGATTTTGGGTGATATTTTTTAATTTTTCATTTTTTAGCTCTGGTGGCCATGTTTTTCTAACAAATCAAAATAATTTGAATAACACCTTTGACAGTTTTCCTATTAAACCTTTAGGTAAACCTTTTTCAGACTAGGTCACCAGTTTCTGGCAAGGATCTTTTTGAGGTTCCACTACATAGTGTACACCTAGGGAAAAGTGACCAAAGCCCTCAGTCAGCCATTTTTTCCAGAATAATTCTAAGACTAAAAACACTTGGCTAATTCAATATACAAGCGTCAACTAACTCCGTGATATAAAAAAAAACTTTGTTTCATTTTCCAGTTTTGTTGTTCCTTCTAAAAGATACAATCATTCGTCTTTGAACTTCTGAATGAGACAATCTGTGCTCTGGTCACTGGTCTATGAGGAAATATGCGACTCACTGGTGGGGCACTCTTCACAGGTGGTCTAGGAGGAAGCTGATCTCTTGGTGTTCCTCTGGCCTGTAAAACACAGTTGATATTCATTATATCAATATATACCGGCTGTAAACCCTCGAGGGTATTGCTTGAAATTAGAGCTTAAGCCAGTTTTAACTATAATGCTTGCTGGTGAAATTAACAGCAGTGGGTCATTCTTAAAAATAATTATTGTTCTAATAAACCTAAATCATATAGAAAATGAATGGACTTTTGACCCAGAATACAACAAGGGTCATTTTCTGACCACAGACAATCATGCCATTAAGTTTGATCATGCAAGACCAAGCATTCTCATAGTTAATGATCAGAAATCAAAAGACTTACCAACTGAGGCATTGACGAACCCATTGACATGAGCAAAATTTTGTTTATTTTGTAATGGATACGATATTGCTGAAAATTTGATCAGATACTGAATTTTAACAGTAACATATTGACCAAAAATTTTATTATGTCATGGGGACAAAGGCCAAGGGTGTGAACATTTTCTAAGAAAGTTGGTTTTTGATATGTACCAACACTTTACAAACCATAAAATCTGCAAAATATATCATGTGATATCAGTATGATACATTAATCAACTGAAATTAGAAATAAGAAGGTAATTATGACACCAAAGACTGAAAAGAATAGGATGCTAAAACAATAGGATGGCATGCTAACGCAGGGTTTTTAATTTTCCTTCATAACAGGGGCCGTTAATAGGCCACTTCCCCTCAGAAAATTTCTTTTAAATCATGCAGTTTTCCACAAAAACTTTATATATATGCATTATAAAATAGTCGTAACTTTTGCATCCAGTGATTTTTTTACTTCTTTTGGCAAAAGCCCATGCCTTTTCAATTGGGAATTTTTAGCGCGATAAACTTCAAAATTGGGAAAAATTAACAAACCTTAATATAGAAATAATTTTGAAAAGTTTTATTTTAAGGTAAATTTATTTCATTCAAATATGCACTGAGGTTGAACAGACAGGACAGACAGGTTGTTTTCTGATGTCACAGGATCTGATGGCTCAGATAGCTTAGGGTCACCATGAGCTTTTGTTGATTTCTGAGGGTCATTTTGTGGGGACTCAGATTTTTTGGACAGATCACTTTGCTTTTCTAACGTTTAATTTGAATTTAATTTCTCTTTAACTTTACCAAAAGATGTTCGAATGTCCAGAGTACCGA
This sequence comes from Mercenaria mercenaria, assembly GCF_021730395.1. Taxonomy (NCBI): domain Eukaryota; kingdom Metazoa; phylum Mollusca; class Bivalvia; order Venerida; family Veneridae; genus Mercenaria; species Mercenaria mercenaria. Next base: position 67,292,585 of record NC_069377.1, on the reverse strand, counting down.
TGACGTGTTTAAGTTTTATTTTCTTATTATAATATTTGGAATTATGCGACATTTTTCGATAATTTACGTGTTTCTAACAATTTTTTTCCGACTCATTTTGACGCACGAAAAAGCCTTTAGCGACTGTGATGAAAGTAGGGTTGGATACCGGTTCCCGGTATCGGTACCGTACCGAATAATCACTTCGAAAAGTACCGGTATATACCGTTTCGTAAAGAACCGGTTCCGATTTCGGTATTTCCATAAAAGTAAATAAACAAAATAATTACCAAATCCGCGGCAAAAGAAAGCAGAAAATAAGCAAATAGTATTTGAAACACAGCAATAACGCGATCGATATTGTTTACTGTGACACCGCTCCGAGTAACATGGAGAGCTGGCCTTGCGAATAATTTCGTATGCTAAATATTATTATAAAAACATCTTTTCCTACCGTTTTAAACTAAGTAAATCATACTTAATTGCAAAATATACGACATTTTTTGCTGTTTGTCATATTCTATCAAAACAAATGAAAACAAAAATGATTTGAATAAAAAGTTACGAAACTAAGCTATAACCTACGTAAACAAGTCATCGGTTTTCGCGAACTAATAGAAATACGTTATTGTTGGTTGTTTCAAGCGTTTTGAGGGTTATTTTAGTAAGTGTTGAATTTAACAGTTCTCGTCAGTGCTGAGCAAGCATTACCACAGCCAGTGAGTCCTAGATTTAAATTGCACAGTGAGCGACGTATCTACTCTGTTTCTTTTTATTTTGGAAAACTAGTTTGTAAGATATGTTTATTTTTTTTTACTCTCTCATAGTTCTAGGACAACACCAAATTAACAGACTTAAAATGTTTATATATCAAAGCAAATTTTCCTGTATAACTACTTAAAAGGGTGTATTTAATACTAACCAAATCATTACTTATGTGATGTACTTCAAAGCTTGGTATCGGTATCGGTATCGTTAAAAATACCGTATCGTTTCGTTGGTATCGGTATCGGTATCGGACCGCTTCGTCCTTAACGATATCCAACCCTAGATGAAAGTCATACTAAATGCCGTACTCTGCCGTGACATGTTTTATGTAAACAACGCGCTTCGAGTTGGCAACAAAATTCTGCGAATAAACCATAATTAGAGTCGGAATTTTTATGATTATTTGCATCGTTTTAGTTCAACTTTCACAAGAAATCAATCTAATTGGGAAAAATCATCTCGTTTTTGGAAATTTTGACCATTTTTGTCAGTTGGGAAGACACCGAATTTCGGAGTCAAATTGGCGCAAAAAAATCACTGGCATCATAATTCAAATATGGCAGCGTGCTGAAAAAATGTAGTGAATGGGATCAGAGTTTTTAAAATTATCAATTAAGGCTAGTTGTTATATGTTTATATGCAAAAAGATGGTAATTTTCCAACAAATCTGCACATTAACACGATAAACTTTATATTGATTAAGGTCAAAATGTACAAATTTTAGGACATTCAAGAATAGGCTCCAAGTCATTGTATGTGATCAGTCAGGGTTTTTCTCACTATTTGGGAATGTGACCCATACCAGTGGGATTGAGACTTTTTGCAGCATTTTTGCCAAAATTGGGAAAAAGTACAAATTTTAATATCCATACCTGTTAAAGCCAATATGAACACAATTACTGATTTCTATGTTTAATTAACTGTAACTCAGTGTGATAAGATAGTTTACAGATCAATTTCACAGACTTTCATATTCTTGAAACTGTCAACAATCCTGGCAAGTTGTGCTGGTGAAAGTGACTGATGACTTTGTCTGTGGATATATATCCTCATCAGACTGTCCAGTGACTCTTGGCTAGGTCAACTTATTAAGCCGTACATAGGGCCTTTTCATCAAACTAAACACTCGTTCAACCACATGTTTTTACTGTTGTTGTTGCTGATATTAATCTATTTCTATAAGACGCTTGCACGGATTAATAGAAATGATGATTGCCGAAAGTAACCGATTGTAGCCTGTTTGTTGCTATTTTCGCGGTATTAAGGGAATAAATGAATAAACGAGATTGTGTTGCTGTTATTTCCTATTAATTTAGTAACCTTCTCTTTTTCAATATTATTTCAAACAGAAATAATTTTTCTTGTCGTTGTTTACTTTTAAATCCATCATGTTTCGGATGCATGTGACCTTCATTTTTACCAAGGGAGTTAATTCTAATTTCGCGATATGGCACCCGACTTGATAAAGCGCTTCACGTGAAAGTGTAAAACGTATTTGACCCCCGATACGTTTAAAATAATTTCATGAGTAAGACATTAACAAATGCTGCAATTTAAAATTAAGACATTGGCAGGGTAATTTTATCAAATATTTTGCCAACACACAAGTTATTACAGATTTTGTCCACAGTTGGGTTGGGGCAAGAGTTACAACAGTCAGAAGTTGACTATATACTACTACCGAGGCATGGAGAGCAGACTTGAAGGCCTCGATGTCTGTGATGTCCGTGACCGTGGTTGGCAAGCAGTTCCAGTCCTGTATCGTTCTGGGAAAGGACTGCTTATACATAGTAAAGTTCGTGTATGGGAGAAATAGCCTCCTGGAACCCCTGGTTCTGCTGTTAATTGCTGCCTCTGACAATCTGGGATGTCCACTAAGTTGTGGGAGATCTTGAAGAGCATGGTCAATCGGCGCTCTTGAAGAGGTTCTCAGCCAAGTCCATTAACCATTGCTGTGAGGCATCCCGGAGTCTTGTCAGTGCAGTTGTTACACGTGTATCTGGCGGCACTACGATGGACTTTGTCACGACGGATGACATCTTCAGCTTAGTAAGGATCCCAGGAAGCTGCAGCATATTCCATTGTGGGTCGCAACATTGATTTGTAGGTGGTGTTGCAGACCGCTTTGCTGCAATCTCTCAGGTCAGGGCACTAGACAACTTTTGGGGACAGGTACCCATACCCTCAGGAAGGAGAATTTTTTTGACATTTTAAGACGAAAAGGGGAAGTTTAAGCCATGTATATGTAACTACTTTTCACACTTATTAATACTGTTTTCAATCATTCCTGACTGATGTGACTATATTGCAACAGTAATCTTCCTTAGAGGCACTATATAATATTAAAAGAAAGAGTTCATATCTATTTGTGTCAAACACCCTATCATCAGGAGAATTTTCTTCTGAGCAGTCAGGGGTGTAACTGTTTTAAGTTATGTAACCTATTTCAGTTACTTTTTCAAGCATTTTATAACCTGTATTAGTTATAAAATATTGTTAACTCGGGTAAGTTACTCAATAAAAGTCTTTTTGCTCTTCTCACAAAGTGACCTTTATAGTGAAATTAGTAGCAAACTGTGGTTAATCAAATTCTCTTTTAGTCTGATCATGACCTGATAAGCATAATGGGATGTTAAGAGTTTTATAGCTTTAAAACTCTTGCATAAAACTTTATCAGCCTTGCGTAAAATTTTTTACTGCAGAGCTGGAAAGATAAAACATCAAGTATTCAGGTAATAATAGCATTAGTCACATTCAAAATACGGAATTGGCACAGGAGGGCTTTATAATATTTTATGATAACTGAAACAAGTTATGAAAGTATAAGCAATAACTCAAATGGGTTATAAACTGCGATAACTTTAAACAGTTACACCCCTGACTGCTGAGAAAGGGGAAAAAAACATATTATTTTAGGAGGGGAATGGTACCCATATTCGGCCCCAAAAATGGCCAAACTAGTGCCCTGCAGGTGTGTACGTGACGCCTTGGCTGCTGTTGCTGTTGCTGGTGCTTCTCCCATTGAAGGTTGTTGCTGAGTGTTACGTCAAGGTACTTGGCCCTGTCGATAACTTGGAGACACTATAGAGGTAGTAGCTGGTCTCCCAACAGTGACGTTTGTTTGTTGTAATCCTCAGCACAGTACATTTATCAGGGTGGAAGCTAATTTGCCACTTGGACTCCCAGGCTTCCAGAGCTGAAAGATACTCTTGGAGCTTGGTTACATCTTCATTGTTGCAGATGTGTTTATACAGTAGCGTATCATCAGCAAACAGGTTGGCTCGAGACAACTGACAAACAGCAGGAAGATCATTGTTGTATACCAGGAATAAGTGGGGTCCTAACACTGTTCCCCCTCAAGGTACACCTGAAAGAACTTCGTTTCTCTGTGATGAACTCTGCTTTACAAGGACTTTCTGAAGATATCCACTGAAGCGTGTTATTGTTGAGCGCAAATAACCAATCTGCGCTATTTACCAAACGCGCAGCACATATAACAAATTTTTGTACGTTGGTTATATGCGCAACGATTTACCAATCGTTGCGCAGGATAAATTTAATCTGCGCGATTTGCCAAATGCGCAGCGCAAATAACAAATGTAACTTTATATATCAGAAGTTTGCATTTCGTGTTTGATAAATCATTCAGTTGGTCAATTTATTAATAAATATAGATGTCAAATGCTGAATATCTTGGTACTTAAACTATATGTGTCATAAATTTGTTTCTACATTAGTAAATTCACGGCAGCCGGTCACCAGGTTTCAATACCTCCGATCTTATACAAGATGCAATAAAACCCAAACATGCGTGAAGGTGTGATTTCCTCCAGCTTGCACACGTCGTCCTCTGGTATGTTTTAGGCTATTTTTATAATTTTCTACTTCACCCGAGCACACACTTAGCAAAATATCGTTTTTTATTATATTGAAATATCTTGAAATTTCACAATAATATTCTTTTTACCAACGGACGCATATCTCTCAACATGTCTAAGATAAAAGATGAAATAAAAAAGTCACAGAATTAAAAGAAAATTCTTACAGATCTTATCTATATTATCATTATTATTATTTTATAGTACAGAATCGATTGAATAGAAAGTAGGCCTAATTTTCATCAAAACGTAAACGAAATTTTATATTTTGTAGCTGCACAAGATATACATTCTATTAGCGCAGGACATACGTCTTGCACAGATAAATTAAAACATAATAATTTTTCGTTTTCGTTATGATGGAAATCACTCTTGTTTCTATCTATTTCTACTACATTTTTAAAAGGTACAGAAATGATATGTTTTATAAATTAAATATATTTGAATTCAGGATTTGCTATTAACGCAGAACTGACATCCCGCGCGGGTTACAGAATAAAAATTACATTTGTCTTTGCAAAACCTACAACTTTAGTCTGTAACCATAAAACAAAATTAAATTTAGCACGTTTTATGAAAGATATTCAAGTAATCAGGATCATTTCCAGATTTTTTATTAGCACAGGGCCGACATCCCGCGCAAGATCATTACAGATGTAACAAAATATTCATTTGGCAAAAGCTACAATTACAGCCTGTAGTCACAAAACAATGATAAAGTTAGCATGGTTTATGAAAGATATCCAAGTTATCAGGATTATTTCCAGATTAACACATCTTGCGCAGATAACAAATGTAATATTTCGTTCTCGTTATGACAAAAACCCCTTTTCTTTCTAATTATTTTCTACTCTGAAAACATTTTTTGAAGTTGTTACATAAATAGTATCTTTTAGAAATGAAATGTTTGAAATTTCGACGTCATTTCAGGATTTGCTATTAGCGCAGGACCGACATCCCGCGCAGGATACATATGTAACAAAATATTCATTTGGCAAAAGCTACAATTTCAGCCTGTAATCACAAAACAATGATAAAGTTAGTATGGTTTATGAAAGATATCCAAGTTATCAGGATTATTTCCAGATTTTTTATTAGCTCAGGGCAAACACATCTTGCGCAGATAACAAATGTAATATTTCGTTTTCGTTATGACGGAAATCACGCTTCTTTCTATTTTTTTTCTACTCCGAAAACATTTTTTATGAAGTTACATAAATAGTATCTTTTAGAATTGAAATATGTTTGAAATATCGGCGTCAGTTCAGAATTTGCTATCAGCGCAGGAACAACATCCCGCGCAGGCTACGGATGAAACATTATATTCAGATTTTCAAAAGCTACATTTTAGATCGTAATCGAAAAACGAAGTAAAAGTTAAAATGGTTTATAAAAGATATTCAAGTTATTGGAGTAATTTTCAGAGTTCTATTAACGCAGGACACACATCTTGCGCACCTACAAAATGTAAATGTAAAATTTCGTTCACATTTTGACGAAACTTATTAGTTATCAGCGTTCGACACTAACGGTGTCCCGGGATCCCGAGGACACCAAAAATCCGCAAGGGATCCTAAAGTTCACAATTTCGGTGTTCCGTCGGGACTCTTGATTTTCAGATAAAATATGATTCTAAACAATGAAATTCCCCAGTCTTGTTCGCTCAAACATCGGTCTTTTGCTAAGCCAGGGCGTTCAGTTGACCCGAGCTCCTGGGTTTTGACCCGCGAAAAACTCGTATTTTATCCGCATAAATTACGGAACGTGCGTCGGCTTGACTCGCGGAAATTTACTTAGATGCGTTCCAAGTTCGATAGTTCTGCCCCCTGTCAATCAAAATCCCAGTGAATTTCAATATTGTTCGCCGGCACAAGCGGAAATATGGCAGTAGGCGGAGCGTCGTATGTTAATTAGCTACCGACAGATGTCAGTCACGCCACGCGCCAAATGACACGTGCTTATCTCGCGGTTTGTATTTAGTACAATTTGCCTTGTCATTATCAAAGGTGTTTATTGATCAATGTTTACAAGTTAATTGATAAACAATGCAGCCTTAGATTATCGTGTTTGTACCATTTTTTTGTGTGCTCGATACGATTACATGAGCCGGTCGGCCGTTACGGTCTATAACAAATTTATTATCATAATTGCCGAGGCTTTGTTTGGGCAAAACAAATTAAATAAGCAGAAATTATACGTGGTATGATGGAAAATAAAGTTAAAACAGTTATCTTTTCAAGAACTTTAACTGTTACTTTTGTTTTTCGTATTTGTCACTCGTTTTCTAGACCGACATTTTCGAACATTTTTATTATTTCTTACAAGATTTTTCAAGTACAAACTAAAATAAAAAGCCAATAAAACGTCTGCATTTACGAAAAATATGATCACTGTTGCCAAAGCAGCTCTTATTTAGAAGAATTTGCTGATAATAAAAGCATGCAAACACTAAACCCCACCCACTTTTAGGCAATGTGCAAAATAAAACAACTAAAATATGAAATGTTTAAGAAAATCTGTTATGACCAATGTACTAGTTTTAGATAAAGTCTGTGGGAGTTGCATTAATAAGGCCTAAAAAATCTTTGTATCTGGTAACATGCTGAAAAAATTAGGGTAGGTAGGTTGGAACATTTTTTTTTTAAATTTTTTTTATTTAAGGGAGACTTTTCGGAATTTTTTTTTATATTAAAAACATGATTACAAATAAGGGGGTTATAAGGGGGAATGAACTAGGCGGCATACATTTAGACGAACTACAACAAATGGCAGAGGAGTGCGATGGTAGTGAAGATGAGGGGGAAGAGGACTTGGACAGAAATGACATTATTCTTTTACAGCAAAAGTCATACAAGCTTTTGTTGTCATTGATGTAAAATGGAAATAAAGGGGACATAAAATACATGTAGTACTGTAAACAGTTGTGTTTGTTAGATTTTAGTTTTTTCATGTTCTTACCACATTTTGTTATCAGGGACTCCTAATTTTCAGCAGGGATTCCTAAATTTCCCAGCAGGTATTCCTTCGGGATACCTGGCAAAAAAGTTAGTGTCGAACGCTGGTTATTCTATCTGTCTCACTATAAAAAAATAAAAAATGATTTAAGTATAAATGATCTGTAAGAATCGTCTTTTAATTCTGCTTATTTTTGATTTATTTTTAATCTTGACCATGTCAAGAGATATGCTCACGTTGTTAAAAAAGAATTTCAATATGATGAAAAAAGCGATATGGTGAATTGTGGTAAGTGTGTGGCAATTCAGTCTTTTATGTAAGTCTCGGATCCTTTATGTTCTACATCCGGTATAAAATGACTGCGTGTGATCGAATGAAGTAAAAATACCTTAGTTATAAAAAGAATAGAGAGGACGATGTGGCTATCCTAAGGAAATCACACCTTCACGCATGTTTGAGTTTTATTGCATATTGTATCATACAGCAGATATTGAAACCTAGGGACCGACTCCCATGAATTTACTGATGTTGAAATAAATTTATGACACATTTTTAACACCAAGATTTGCAATATCAGTCTGTTATTGTTAAACAATTTAAAAGTTAGCATGGTTTATGGCAGTTATTCATATTATCAGAGTAATTTCCAGATTTTCTATCAGCGCAGGGCACATCTTGCGCAGCAACAAAAATTCGTTCACGTTCTGGCGAAAATTACTCTTTTATACTACAAAACATTAAAAATATCAATACGATCTGTAAGAAATGATCAATATATATTTGAAATACCGGTGTCATTTCAGGTTTTGATATTAGCGCTGGATCGACATTCCGCACAGGCTACGGCGTTTAAAAGTTAAAAAAGTAAAGAAAAAAACATAAAGAAAAAAACTTGTGTTATTAAATAAACTTTGGATATTTTGTATCATTTTTAAGTTTTTTAACACATATGACAAATGACTCTTAATACCCTCGTCAACAGAAATTTTTAGTCCATAAACTACCAGGGATGTGAGCATCTCAATGAAATTACCGCATAAATACGCTAATTTACTTTTAAAATATGTTTTTCTTGTTCTTTACAAATTAAGCACAGTCAATTCACACCTTTATGCGTGCCTGATCACCGTCAGTTTTAAAATTAAACAGTTTTATGTAGGCCTACAAGTCTAACCCTCTAATGATATTCAATCTTATCGGGAGATATCATCCATATGTTAAAAGCGCAGACTCATTTACCAAACGCGCAAGACAGTTACCCTGCGCATATAAGAAATATGTAAGGTTGCCCGATTTACAAATCGTTGCGCAGATAATAAATTGGTTATTTGCGCTGCGCGATTTACCAAATGCGCAGATTGGCTATATGCGCGTAACATTATTACACCATTATTTACCTTTTTTCATGTATTAGTCTGCTCTGACTAAAACTGGTGGAATGGGAATAATGAAAATAATCTGCATGACTGTCATGCGAATAAAGAAAATAAATTATTGGCACAACTGTTCTGTCGGTAAGGAAAATTATCGGCACCTCCGTGCAGATAGCCTAGCCCTAGGCTTTTTTTGTGACACAACGTCACTCCTACCAAAGTTGATGGGCACAGAATATAGGCAAAAAGCTATAGTTACAGGTTACATAAGTACGGTGAATACACACGCAAAATCTTGCCTTTTTAGTAGAGAAAGTCTGGACCTCCGGAAAAAAGTGTGGCGTTGGTCGTGGACTTTGAAACGCTGCCATTGTGCCTTACCACAGAAATTTTGGTAGAACGAAAACCTTCATAATTTGCTTGAATATAAGAAGACTTAGCTTCCAATGTCAGTACTTGAAAATGGTCACTAATGGATAACATTAAAGTAAAATAATGCGTAAAAGAATAAACAAATTTCCACGGGAAATGTTTCGCGGTCTTTTTGTTTTCATTTGTAACGATGGATATGATTGGCCAATATTTTGATAGCAGATCGGATATTTTAATTTCTGCGGTCCTTAATTCAGACTGGTCCTCTAATAGAGGTGTACCCTTGAGACCCAAAGATCTTTCTGAAAAAATTATGAACATTTGTGACATATTGTTTATGGCGTTTCAATAGTATTGTGCATTAGGTTTAAAATAAAACACAATACATATATAACTTTACATAATATAATGTGTACACATAAGTGACTGTCATAATATGATCTGTACTGTTATAAATAATAACATGCACACGTAAAGTAGAAAAGCAGAAGATTCATTATCGCAGTTTGAAAAAAAATAATGTTGAGAATTTTAACAATGATCTCTCAAGTATTGACGTACAAACACCAGAGGAGCTTGCTGAAAGTGGAGTAAATATAACTCAGTCTATGAAAATTTTGAATCTGATGTTAGGGAAATTATTGATAATCACGCTCCTATTAAACAGATGTACATGAAATCTAATCAATTTGCAAACACGAATAAAGAACTGAGAAAAGCCATTTACAACAATAAAATGCATTATAACAAGTACTTAAAATACAGAAATTAAAAAAATTGGGAAAATATAGACAGAGTAGAAATCTTGTTAATAAATAAAAGAAAAAAGTTTTAAACAAGTATTTTCGGGAGCAGCGAATCTGCAGATTTTTGGAGTACTGTTAAACCTTATCTGTCTAAGAAGGAAACTTTTTCACAAATCAAAATTATTTTAAATGAAGATGATAAAATTATTTTTGATAAGCAAGATGTGGCTGAAGCTAGTATATTTTTTTCACTAATGTAGCAGAGTCTATTGGTAAGGACTATAACTTTGATTCTGAAAATCACCCCAGTTCAGAAAAAAAGATAAACAATTCCAGCAAAATAATTTTTAATTTGTGTATACTAGCCAAAAGACAGTGTCAAAAATAATAGATAAATTAAAAAGTAAAAAAGCTACAGGTGCTGATAAAATTTCAGTTAAACTATTGAAGTATGATCAATCTTCTCTCTTGAAACCCATTACATATTTAATAAATTATTCAATAACAACCGGCATATTTCCTGATAGGCTTAAGCAAGCTTAAGTCCCCCCCCCCCCCCCCGGCCCCATTTAAGAAGTATAATGCTTTAGCAAAATCAAATTATAGGCCTGTTAGTATTTTACCACTACCATCTAAAATCTTTGAAAAAGTGCTAGAAGAGCAACTTACTGCACATTTTGAAATCATTTTTGATAACTTTCTGTGTGCATTTAGAAAAGGTCATGGCTGCCAGACAACTCTTCTTAGACTGCTGTCCAGAGGACTGGAGACAGGCTCTTGACAACAATGAATACGTAGCAGCAATATTAATGGATTTACCTAAGGCCTTTGTCTGCCTTCCACACGATATACTTCTTTCATTCAAAGTTAGCGGCATACGGCTTGTCAGGGTCTGCATCCACTCTCCTGCAGTCATATCTTAGAAACAGAAAACAACAAATAAAAATTGGAAACATTGTCAGTTCGTGGGCCAAAATAAATAAGGGGGTGCCCCAGGGCTCTATATTATGACCTTTGCTATATAACATCTTTGTAAGTGATATTTTCTACTTCATAGAAAAAAGAAAGCACATTATAAAACTATACAAATGATAAAACCCTATCTTTCCATTCACCAGATTTTGACAACATAATCCATACTTTTCAAAATGAAAATAATACCCTCATAGATTAGTTTAATTTTAATAAGATGCAAACAAATCCTGATAAATTTCAATCAATAGCAGTTGGTAAGAAAACTTTTGCAAAAATCCTTTCTTTAAAATTGGTTCGAGTAAAATTACTTGTGAAAATAGTTAAATTGTTAGGTATCGATATTGACTTTAAGCTAAACTTTAACTTCCATATTGGCAATATTTGCAAAAAAGCAGATAGGCAATTAAATATCATTCAAAGACTTGGAAATAACTTAAATAAGCTTAACACACTTACAATCTTTTATACTTTTATACTTTCGAACTTTAATTTCTGTCCAATGGCATGGCATTTTTGCTCAGAATATAACACTAAAAAATGGAAAAGCTGCAAGAAAGGGCGTTAAGATTTATATATAATGACTACTCTTCGAGTTATAAAGATCATCTGATAAAATAAACTTATATTACCAACATTACATATTAGAAGAATGAGAATAATGGCAATGGAAACATATAGAATCTTAAATGAAATTTCTCCAGTTGTACTTTTCAAATCTTATTATAAAAAGGAATTCCTCTTTCAACTTCAGATGTTCAAATATTTTGCAGGTTCCAAGAGTAAAAACAACAACGTTGGTAAGAATTCCTTTAGGTATGCTGCCCCCGTGCTGTGGAACTCTTTACCAGACGATTACAGGACTGCAACGAGCTTCATTCAGTTCAAGCAGTTGATGTCTCCATGGACGGGAACTGATTGTAAGTGTGTTGCATGTTCGTAAGGAGTGACACAACACAGGGGTTGTTGCCAATATTCAATGTAGATCATTTGTCGTTATGTCCTTCCTTATTTATTTGTGCATTTCTTTCCTAGCTGTTTTTTTCATTTGATGGCTGATATTTTTTGTTTTCTCTGTGCTAGTGCCGCAAATTATTATTATTTTGTTGATTAATTTTCTTTCCATTTATTGCTTTCAATGTGCTTGCCTATGTTTCCGTCACACCTGCTTGTACTTGTAAATGTATTATTTGAAATGAGCTACAGGGACATGCTCATCTGGTGGTGTTTTCATTCGCTAACGTATTTAACTACCACATGCTTATAGGTATGATCCCAGATAAGCACGTTTCTTGCGCCTTTACTGCTTCTTGTGTTTGTTTTAAATGTTTATTGCCTTTGTTTTATCCATAAATGCTTTGTAACTTGTACCTCTGTGAAGGAGCCCCCCACTCCCCAATCTGATTTGGGGTGATATAGGTCTTTTAAAGCCATTTTCTAGCTATACACGTTTGTGTCGTATTTCGTTTCGTTTTTTTTTATTCATATCCTTTTATGGCAGTTTTTAGACCATTGGGTCAAGATCAGCAAATCCAGCAAAACTTTAATTCTGACCTGTTTGAGTTATCTCTCTTCTTACAGCTTTTTATGTAATATGTTCTTAATGTTTTCATCTGTTCAAAAGCTCTTCAGAGCTTAAGTTGTAATGTTGCCTTCTTGCCGACTTTAAGTAAATCTTATCTTATCTTTATCTTATCTTGTCTTTTACAAACCCAATTTAAACAGAAGTGATTCAAAGACTTGAAGTAAATTTCTGACGATAAAATATTTTAGTGAAAAATTGGCCTTGGATATGTTTTAGGTAATGCTAGATTTGTGAAACGAGGGATATAAGCTTGTATTTAGCTTTGAGTAGCCATTCACGACGTAGAGGTTTTGTAAAAAATGTATTTTATTAACACATATTCATATATGTCTAACTAGCTGTCTCAATGTTACGTCTACTTAATATCTCACTGTTTTATATGTTCTGCCAAGCACGTAAATTGAGACATCCTTGATGCTGGCTATACTTACTTATTATGTGTATAATTCCATTTAATGGTACTCTTAAAAATCATGGTTATGTGTTTGTATCTGCTGGTGTGTGTATTGCAAATGGTAGATGTGGCAGATACGTTTTTTCCTGGTAAGAACACTTGTTTTAAAATCACATTTTAACTTTTCAAGTTTAGGACTCTGACCACATTTTTTTCTAATGTACATTCGTGTGTATTTCTCAGGGTTTTTTTTGTAGTAACATGTAAAAGAAACTGCTAAGCTGCCATTGCTGAGGAAACTGCACAAGTGACTGATAATGGTAATTTTGGCATTTTTCAGATACCTGCTTGTGGCACTTTCGCGATGGAAACCTGAGACTTTGTATATAACTACTTTAAAGTATGCTGAATCCAAACCATGATGAGACAAGCGATTCGTTGACATTAATTAGCACAAAATATGGACACAAAAGAGCACCTATGTTTTATTCATTTTGATCATGTTATTTTGAATACATTTTCCAAAATGTTAACCTATAACCTTAATTAGTAATTAGTCTTAACACAATATTTATTCAGTTTCGTTTTGTGCACAATTATTACGTCATAGCGGCACGCCGGAACAGAAACCCATATAAATCCGGCAACTGTTTGGTGGATGTCGTCAAGGATGTACATAATAATTCTTAATGTACATTATAATTGTAGAGTCTAAACAATATATCTCAAACAGTAATTTGCTTTTGAAGAAAAACAACATATTGCTAGTCATTCAGATGCGTACGTATTATTATGCTCCCTCGCAATTCCTTCAAATGATTATCATTGTTTCAAATATATTACTATTTTAATACCATATCACATTTAAAATGTTCTAGCATTTAATGATATCAAGGCATTAATCGAACACTCTTTACATAACGAGTTAACATATACTACATACATAGTGTGTTCCAAATAATAGTCTGCACTCCTGCTCCATGCTATTTCCATTTTCACATATTCATGATATTGAATTAGAAACAGTTGCTTATATAAATTAGCTATAACATATATAAATAGGAAACAAACGTTACTAACAATTAAGAAACAAAACCACAAAACTTAGCAACACACACGCCAGAAAACTTGCAGAACAAATTTATTAAAAACATCTACACCATTATTGGAAAATACTAAAACAATGTGTCTGACAAAATACACAAAGCAACAACAGACAATGGCACAACACATAATACGAACACAGAAAAAGCAAATACCATTAACAATTTCTTCCAAACACAAACCAAACTTGATGATGGCAAAAAAAAAAAAAACACACAAAAAAAAAAAAAAAAAAAAACAAAAAACAACAAAAAACTCAGCTACCTGATAAAAAATAGAACGCTGAAACACAAGATTTAGACAACATGATAATAACGCCTATGGAAATCTCATCAGTACCTAAATTAATACTGGCTCAAAGGTCATTTATACAACTTGCTCTAAAAGGAAATCTGGAAACCTCAACGACAGCTTCAAAGTTTACTTAGTGGGCTGCTCTATCTCGGTTTTGTTAAAGGGAAAGGCAATGTTGTTCTTACGTTAATTCCGTCTGCTAGAATTTCTTGAATCATTTAAACAAGATTGGCTTAAAAATGAAAAAGTTATGAGCATTTAAATATTTGATCTAATTGGTGGTCATTTTGTTTCCTTGGCAACAAAAGATTTATTAAATTTTTAGATACATATCTGAACTGTATTTACTTATATTTCTGTAAAACATTTTTTTCCACCTTTCCAAGCTATAATGAAAGAAATTACCATGTTTTACATCTTACACTCAAGAAACATATTAAAAAATTAATCTATATAAAAGGATATTTGCTAAATAAAAAATTCAGCAGTATGTAAATGACGTCATAAACACACTAAAATGGCTGCCCCCATGATCAGTCATTTTTTTAAATTTCAATGTGCCATATCTTTTTCAATAGTTATCCGATTTTAAAAATTCTTTCAGCGTTATCAAAGGCTTGAGAATGGCTTTCATATAAAATTAACTCATTTTCAGGCTTTCCTTGCCCTTTAAACATATATGTTTGAGTTCCTCAATGCTTAATACTCGGACCTCTTCTATTTTAGTCTATATCAGCGACATTGTATTGGACATCCAGTCAGTCATACGACTTTTCTCTGATGACACTCCCATTATCTTATAAAATCCTATATATCGCTGCTGCAGAAACCCTGAACTCTG
The DNA here is from genome assembly GCF_021730395.1 of Mercenaria mercenaria. Taxonomy (NCBI): domain Eukaryota; kingdom Metazoa; phylum Mollusca; class Bivalvia; order Venerida; family Veneridae; genus Mercenaria; species Mercenaria mercenaria. Next base: position 67,277,324 of record NC_069377.1, on the reverse strand, counting down.
ATCTTAACGAGAAAAGTAAATGGGCAGGGGCTGATTAGTTAAATTTAATCCCAATGAAACTAAATCTATTCTGATATCAGCAGAACTACCCACCACTCTTTTGTGAACAATATTCAGTTTTCTGAAGTAGTATCTTACAAACATCTAGGAATCATATTACTAAATGAGTCGTGGTATGAACATATTTCTAATATCAAACACAAAGCTTGGCAGAGGATCAACATCATGCGAAACTTAAATTTACGCTAGACAGAAAGTCCGTTGAAACAATAAATTTCTCTTCCACCAGACCAGTCTTAAAGTATGCAGATATCGTATTGGATTATTTGACACAAAAATAGGAAAAGGAGTTGGAGCAGACACAATTGGAAGAAGCTTGTATGATTACAGTAACCACAGAATTAGTCTCATTCTTGAATCTTTATAAAGAGACTTGTCTTGAAACTGTCAAAGCTATCTAGAAACGTAATCGCAATTTAATAATGTTCTTTAAAATGGAAAGTTCCATGGTCCTTCCATACATTGTTCCACAGAGTGGTGAAGATGTCATTCCCAATAGTTAAAGACATGTTCCCATTACCAGAAACATACATTGTAGCATTCGGTTCTTTCAAATTCATTTCTTCACTCTTCCATTCCTCAGTTCTAACGTTAATAAATTATACTCATAATATCATTATGACACTGTAAAGTCTCGGATCTCTCACAAACTACTCAGAACCCATTGTTTTCGAGGAAATTTTTTTCCCCATTAAAACATTATTGAGGATTCTTTCTGCCAGTGCGGTGAAAATGAAGATTCATGTTACTTCTTCTTCAACTATTAGTGACCACCATAATTTTATTTCAACTGTGATAAATAAGGATACACTTAAAGACGAAAAAAACACAAACTTTGATATATCATAAGTAGTTTAAATACAAAAAATAAACAAAACTGCGAAAAATATAGCATTTGTAGAAATTTGATAAGTAAATTAAAAACCAAATCTTTCAACAGTTATTTTCAGGAAAAGTGTATTAGAGGATGTAAACCTACAGATTTCTGGGATGCCATTAAGCTTTATTTATGAAATAAATCTTGCAGTATTATGGAAAAAGACCAGATTCAGTCCGATAACTCCGTTGTTGCAGGAATTATTTATAACTTTTATGTTAATATAGCCGATAGCAGAGGTAAGGATTATAACTTTGAACCAACTGATATCCTAGTTTACAGAAAAGACGTGAAAAAAATTGTTAAAGACTCATATGAATTCAAGCCAACTGACCACAAACTGTTTCTAAAATTATTCATAGTTTTTTATGGGCAGCGAAGCGTGACCACATATTTACCATACCACATTTATGGTCAAACGCTTATCCGAAACTGAAGAACAAGTAGTTCCATGTCCTCCATAAATTTAACGTAATTCAAGTATGTTTAACTTTCAGAAAACTTCTGAGATTCATCTTTATCAAAAAAATGCATTGCTTAAGTATATATTTGTCGTAATCTATACTTTGTAACAAAAACAACGCATATGAAAATCAAATCATAAAATTTTAAGTAATGAATATTTTTAAAAATATTTTTGAGCTATTATTAAAAATATATATAATTCTTCAGGTCAGAGAGATGGCATTCTTGAATCTGGCTGGTTCGTTTGAACCAGGCTAGTCCAATTGACCCATAATAAGACATGTATACATGGGCCTAATGAACCAAAAATCTTGAAACGCACGTTTTTTTTTTTGGTTTTAGAAGAAGACTAACAATCATTGTGTGGATATTTGCATCAAGGTAAGGACATTTTAAAAGCTGTAGAGTATTTAATTGGCTTAGGAAAATGTGTACAGTAGTTAATCTGAATAGAAAAAGGTGTATAGTGATGAACCTACATAGGAATAGGTGTAGAGTAGTGCATCTACATAGGAAACGATGTTGAGTAGTGCCCCTGCATAGGAATAGGTGTGGAGTAGTGTATCTACATAGGAAAAGATATATAGAGAACCTAGGAAAAGCTGAAAAGTAATGAACTTACATAAAAAAGGTGTTGATTAGTGAACCTTCATAGGAAAACTGCCTGTTGTCCGTATTGTTTGAGGTAAGTAGTCACAGTGATTCAAGCCCTACAGTCGTGAATAATTATGTAATTAATGTATATGGTCAGTGCATAAATCCTGTTGTATTTAAATCAGGAGATAAAGGTCAGGGTCACAGTGACATTTACATTGAAACGTTTTTCTTGGAGATAGGGAATGATTAGCTATGGAGGCAGTGAAGCTTCGTAACATGATAGCCTGTGGTCAATAAATGACCCTTTTCTTTTGGTTTCGTTTGGCATTATTGAAGTATAATCGAGGAAAAAGTAATATCAAGACTGAAAATAGTTTCTTGTCAGTAACTGTGAAGTACTTGGACCTGCAACTGTCATAATACATAGGATCACGGTGAGGATGCGTACACCGGATATTGCCATTAAGTGATAAGGTGTTTTCCGAACGTGATTAATTTTCGTCAACAAGGTAAGTAAAACTTCGATATACTATTGTATTATACTACTATAGAAGAAAAGAGCACTACTTTTTATAACAAGATACAGTGTATATGCTCTCACAAGCGTAAAATGAGTCAATCTTACGAAGAAACTCTAAAATTTGTCAAGAAATGACACTATCATTTGATAAATGCATGCAGCGACCTCATTTCTCCCGATATTACCACTTATTTGCTTTGTTGGGAAAAGAAAATTCTGAATCGTACGATTTATTAAGTTACATTAAAAGAAAAAAATAGCAAAATTTCAGTTTTGTAAATGTTCAAATGACGGAGAAATCGGTCATGAAAGAGCGTCGATGGTATACAGTGTATTGAGTTTTCAAAATAATATCTGTACTGTGTATTGTACAGCGGCATACTAATGGTCACTTCGAGAAACTGTGTACTGAGTACTGATATTGAAAATCACACATATTTTCAGTATTGATGGTCCTAAATAGACACGGAATAAAATGGCATTAGCCAAAATGATTGAATGTCTTTTTCTGTTTGCAGATGGCATTAGACTTCACATTGAAAATAACAATCACCAGTTTGAACACTGAAATTAAATTTTTTTTAATTACAGCGGCATACTAATGGTCACTTCGAGAAACTGTCTAGACCAGCCATTGCCAAATACAGGTCCAGCCACAAGCAAAATCATGAAGTTCCATAATAATGTAACACAGAATACGATGGCGACAAATGTGGGAAAAGTTTCCCCTCATAAGAAGAGCAAACATGAAAATATGTAACCCTGTTGCCTTTAAACTTCAGAGACATAAGCCTTGGTCAGTCGATGACCCCAATCAATTTTGGTGTCAATAGATCAAAGGCCAAGGTCGTAGGACTTTGAACTCTCCCCAATAACCATAGACTTGTGGTAAACCTGGGTTTATGCAAAGAAATATTTTACTTTTTAGGTATATCTTTATGATTTTATTGTTTTACACTGTTTTGAGGACAGTGTCTTTTGAGCGTCTTATAACGCAACTTTAGTGTAAGTTTCAAGTTAATCGGACTGGCATTGATAAAGTTTAAACTAGAGACAGAAACATATTGCATAATTTTCCAGACCAGGAACATTGTTGTTCCTGAAAAGTCAATACCAGGAACATTGTTGTGAAAAGGGAACTACGCTCCTACATACGTAAATTGTATTTTATATTTTGCTATGATTTTTCTTCAATATGTTGTAAATATTTGTCTTAACCTTTACATTAAGTTTGGGGACAGGGCATTTTGAAGCTTTAGAGAAATTTTGAAAAATGTCCGTTTGTTTACATTTTTGCTAGTCAATTTCATACTAGTATGTTGCTAGAGCTGGCCAATGAATTTCTTTGTTTTTAATATTTAAGGAAATTTTCAGGACTGAAATTTTACTATCGTGTCAATGATGTTATGTTTTATAATATTTAGTTTTGTAGATTAGGTGTCAAAAGCACTGAGCAATTTGTTGAAAAAATGAGGCAACAGTGTCATGAGTTATTCTTGACAGATACTTTGCATACTTCAGTTACAAGATACGGGTCTTTTCTATGCAAACAATTCGTTTTGACTTTTATGTGATCATTTTTCCATTGGTCAAAACAGTATATTCCTTGTCAAGGTCAACTTTGAATAATAAGGAAAACAACTATCTAAACGATTAAGAACTGACTTGAAGATCATTCTGATTTTATGCATTCATACTGTTGAATGTAAAATGTTTATGATCTTTGTTATTTTATCAATTTGTGTTGACGTTCCAAGTTTGTTTAATTAATAGTTCAATGTATGAGGAGTATCTGTTCCTCCTTAAAGTAAAACATAGCTTTCTTAAAAATATTGCTAGTCAAATCAGGTTTAGCAAAATAAATCTGTCATAACAGAACCTATTTCAGTATCAATGTCCGGTCTTTTATGTTGGAGTGATGTACTAGCATCCCAGTTATGCCGGTTATCCAGTGTGGTATTGTTAGTTCTTAAATTCTTGGTTTCTTTCTAGTTGTAAACTGAAAATGTTCATCTTTGTGCAAGGAGGTTTTGGTTTCTCAAAATAATATTTTGTGTTATCTTTCCTCTTTAATTTAATTCTTTCCTCATCAAGTCTATTAATTCCAGTCTTAAACTGTTTATACACATATTCCCTTTCAAATGCATTGACAATTGCACATAGCCAGTGGTGTATGGTAGCAGCCGGTATGCCAGCTAGTTCTCGAGTCTCGAACACTTCGTGGAAAAGTGCCATTACAAAAGGGCTTTGGAATTTAGAGTGTCCAAATTCTCCGAGGCTTTTCAATATTCGCGTGATTCTAGTATATTTATGAACTGACCTGAAAAACACAATCACAATTTCAAGTTTGGGTGGTAGTCATTTGAAAAGAAATAAAACTATGTTAAAGGTGTAACGTAGTACTTGGCCTGAAGTTTGTCTTTAAACACAACAACATTATGATAGTTCTAACATTTTTATTTCTTACGATGAGCAATGCACAGTTACTTATAAATGTTCAGTCTAATTTCATAGATATAATCAATGTTCAATAAGCCTTTTAAAACAGTTCTGTTAACAACTCTATAAACACAAGTTCGTAATTATAAATATATTTCAGCCTAGATTTTAACAATGATAATTGAGTTTTAGCGGGAGCGGACGACCATGTCCCTTGCCCGTCACCTGGGCAGCTCCCTCGACCACAGAATATATTGAGTATATATAGGATAATACAGGAAAACGTTGCAGACACATTTTCAACTTCCGTAAACTTAGTAATTAATCCACGGATGTTTTACACCCTGAAGCTACTGTAGAGTTGACAAATTTTGTCTGACTGTTAATTAATGAAAAGTGCAGTTTTTCATCTATAATTTTTAAAATCTTAAACGTCTGAAAGTAATACCCGAAATAAAATACAAAACACCTAACCATTACACTACAAATTGACAAAACCACACATTCTAGGCAAAAAATAATTTCTCTAGATGATCCATAAAAAGTGAATACTCTGGAAGTGACTGGTTGAACAAAGTTACTGACATAAGATTTTTGCAAGATATTCTTATAAATAACAAAACAAATTGTGCACAAGGTAGTAAACCATTGCAACGCTTTTTATTCTTCGTGCATTTTTACTATTATTTGATTTTCATTTTCACCCAGTTTATCATTTTTCAGTATCATATATACATTCTATGTCAAACGTGGTAGAATTGAACATGTTGAAAAATTTCAATCGAACCATGGGCGAGTAGCTTAAGTGCATATCAATTATTTGACACATGTATGGTTTTAATGTGTGTCTTTTTGAGAACAATTAAGCTGAACAAGTACGTTTCTTACATATTTCCTATATGTTTGTGTGTTAGTGTCACTATGATAAAAGGTTTATTTGTACGTATATCTGAATACGGAAAGAAATATTAAAGCCGTTTATTAATTTGAATTTAGGACCTAAGTACCGTAAAATGGCCCCTTTTAGAGCTGATGACGGAATGGATAATTTGCCACTTACCGTTTAAGATTTTGGTATCTGCCTTTCCAGCTGGCTGCTCTTTTAATTTTCCCAGTTTCTTCTTCATTCATAAAAAGGTGTAGAAATCAAGCATCATTAGAAATGTTGTCAGAAATCGTTGGCGTGTCTCACCATCATCAGATCAATTCAAGTCAAGTCAAGTCAATTTTATTTAAAAAGTCGATGCAAATATAACAAATAACATAAGCTCTAATGAGCTTTTAAAACCGACTTAGGATCAGATATATGCTGAAATATTAAAAAGCGATATTTCTGAAAAAAAAAAACAAAAACAACAACAACAAAAAACATATGAGCCGCGATTTCACACGATTTTTTTAAGTATAGTTTATCGAAGTATGGTACGCTGCTCTTACAAGAAATTTTGGAGTCGTCATTTGTGATGTTATCAATTGTCGACATTTGAAATGTTATATTTGACATGATCAGGTAGGGATTTTCTATAAGTGCCATGTTATGGATCATTTACTGAAATATGCTTTAAAATGCAGTTATACTTATGGCGGTATGTTAAAGTTCAAATGAAGACCTTTCCATAGATATATTTAACACCTTGTAAGTACTATTATTAGTGTTTACGAAAGTCAACTGGCTTTTTTCAGCGTTATGCTGAAGCAAAATGAAATTCAATATATCGTAATAGAGAAATTACACTTATAACAATATCAATAAAAATTCTTTGGGGTTGTTTTACATAGGTCATTTCATTTTCAACTAAAATGTTGTAAATTATGCTTTAATTAACTGTACTGAGTACCGATTCATGCCGTCCATAGACGAAAAGTTCCGATCACTCCATGGATAATAACGACTTTGCCCGACTACTCCCGATTCCATTAGCTAATGGATAATGAAGAAAATATGTGCATCTCCTCTTGAGAGTGAATCGTTCTATGATTTTTGCTGAATTCCAGGCAGTGGTAAAAGGCAAATGCAGAGGAATTGTATTAAAAATAGAAAGACCAAAGTACTACTTCTTTTTATGTTAAAAAGCTTAAACGATATACGAAAGTCGAGATCAACGAGTCCATTCAATGTTCGTTTGTATTAGAAGAGGGGAGCACTTTTTAAAACCTGTCGAGAACCGAGATTCGTCCAAACCGAATCATTTATTACTTTTAGGCATGAGTTCTATGCTTCCAAAGAATATGCTCGAACCAAATGTCATGATTTTGGAGAGAGTTGTGAGAAATTTGTGCGACAGGGGAGGCGAAATACGATATACAGTAATAATCACGATACAGATTCGAGGTATTCTTGTGAGTATAGATACCTGTCCCAGAATGCAACATTGATATTGGTACATTCAAACAACCAATCAGAATGTGAGATTATAACCAGTCTAAGATCTGAAACATTTGATTAGTTGTGTTCGAGCGCAGTTTTAAAACTCGGGAGCATTTTGAAACTGTCATTTACTATATATATTGCTATATTTCTCCCCCTCCCCCAAAAATAAATAAACAATTAAAAAAACTTATATCAGATACCATATGTAGGTTTTTTTAAAGGGAGTGTTATCAAATTATTGAATATGGAATACAGTTCTTTTTCCTAAACATCATGTTTGTAAACTTTAAAGATTGCGTTTTGTAACCTTAACTCAGGGTTCCATATTTTAATATGTCTTGTATAAGAAAAACGTGAGCTCAAACTAAAACAAAACATAATCAAAAAGTAGAAAGATGATTTTGCAAGTAGAGAAAATTTGGTTTGAAAACGGTGTAAACACGTATGACCTAGTAATCGAATTGTAGCAAGTTCCGAGAATTATGACTTACCTGCATGCTTATCTGTTTTAAATAGTCCAGGTTGGTTTCAGGTTTGTAAAACATTAGGCCTATGTGTAATTATTTTAAAACAAATAAGGAAAAGAAGGAACAACACCATGTGCAGAAATATGTTACCATAGTAAAATGCCCGACTTGCTACGCACCTGTAAATGTGTTTTTGAGCAAAGACATGGCATTTGTATTGTATGAAAAACCCGTGCACATTTTTAATTCATGGAAAATTACAGTCTCTTTCTGATGTCAGCCATGTGTGTCTAATAAATCGTTAAAACACATCCTTTCATAGCATGGATTTGTCTGGATTTTATAAGGACAGTATTTTATCAGTTTTTGAAAAATCTTTGAAGAAACTGTAAGTTGTTTTTCTTTCGCTTCTTGAAAATAAATTGCCATATACACCAATCCGGGTAGCAGTATTAACACACAGACACAATTTGCGGTGTAAAAATATAGTCAATATAGGTAACTTGACTTAACAAGAGCTGTCAGTGGACAGCGTGCTCGACTATTCTCAGTGCTTGATAGTATAATATAAGCTATGAGTAAAACTTTAACATCACAATAAGCATATTCTAAGTCGAAAAGGGGCCATAATTCAGTCAAAATGCTTGATAGAGTTGCCTCCTCCTTTTTACAGACTGGGGTCATGGTGGTAAATAAGTATGCAAAATATGAAAGCAATATCTCAATGGACTTTGAAAATATTTGGGGTGGTATGCACACTTTAACATTACAATAAGCATATTCTAAGTTGAAAAGGGGCCATAATTCAGTCAAAATGCTTGATAGAGTTGCCTCCTCCATTTTACAGACTGGGGTCATGATGGTAAACAAGTATGCAAAATATGAAAGCAATATCTCAATGGACTTTGAAAATATTTGGGGTGGTACGCAAACTTTAACATTACAATAAGCATATTCTAAGTCGAAAAGGGGCCATAATTCAGTCAAAATGCTTGATAGAGTTGCCTCCTCCTTTTTACAGACTGGGATCATGATGGTAAACAAGTATGCAAAATATGAAAGCAATATCTCAATGGACTTTGAAAATATTTAGGGTGGTACGCAAACTTTAACATTACAATAAGCATATTCTAAGTCGAAAAGGGGCCATAATTCAGTCAAAATGCTTGATAGAGCTGCCTCCTCCTTTTTACAGACTGGGGTCATGATGGTAAACAAGTATGCAAAATATGAAAGCAATATCTCAATGGACTTTGAAATATTTGGGGTGGTACGCAAACTTTAACATTACAATAAGCATATTCTAAGTCGAAAATGGGCCATAATTCAGTCAAAATGCTTGATAGAGTTGCCTCCTCCTTTTTACAGACTGGGGTCATGATGGTAAACAAGTATGCAAAATATGAAAGCAATATCTCGATGGACTTTGAAAATATTTGGCGTGGTACGCAAACTTTAACATTACAATAAGCATATTCTAAGTCGAAAAGGGGCCATAATTCAGTCAAAATGCTTGATAGAGTTGCCTCCTCCTTTTTACAGACTGGGGTCATGATGGTAAACAAGTATGCAAAATATTAAAGCAATATCACAAAGGACGCAAAGGAAAATATTTAGGGTGGTACGCAATCCTGACAAGTTTAAAACACTCGGCCTTCGGACACCGAAAATAGTGTTCAGTCTCTGTGCATGCAATATTACATATCATATTGCGACACCTTTACAAAGGTATCTTAAATAACATTTTAGACAGTTTAGCCATTCCCTCATTTAATAATATGTGTTATTAACTAGTCTAAGCTTCAACACAGGTTGCTGGGTTACAGCAAAAACCTTCAAACCTTGAGGAAAAATGTGTTCGGGGCTATTTTTAGCTCCATTATAGGAATAGGGGGACTATTCTACTCACCCCGGCGTCGGCGTCGGCGTCGGCGTGACCTTTCTTGGCCAACGTTTTTCGACAAGCTTTGTTTTTCTATCATATCTTCGTTACTACTGCATATATCTTACTGTAACTTCACATAAACATTGTCCAGCATACAAACAAAATATGTGCAGGGGCTGGACCCATTATACCCAAGGTCAAGATCACCAAGGTGTTATACTTAGGTTATTTGTAAGGTTAAAGTTTTTAGGCAACATTTGTTTTTCTGACATATCTTTGTTACTATTGCTTATATCTTACTGTAACTTCAAATAAACATTGTCCAGCATATAAACAAAATATGCGCAGTGGCTGGGTCCATTGTACCCAAGGTCAAGGTCACCAAGGTGTTATACTTGGGTTATTTTTAAGGTTAAAGTTTTTCGGCAACCTTTGTTTTTCTGTCATATCTTTGTTACTATGGCTTATATCTTACTGTAACTTCACATAAACATTGTCAAGCATATAAACAAAATATGTGCAGGGGCTGGGCCCATTATACCCAAGGTCAAGGTCACCAAGGTGTTATACTTGGGTTATTTTTAAGGTTAAAGTTTTTCCGCAACCTTTGCTTCTATGTCATATCTTTGTTACTATTACTTTTATCTTACTGTAAGTTCACATAAACATTGTCCAACATACAAACAAAGTATGTGCAGGAGCTGGGCCCATTATACCCAAGGTCAAGGTCACAAAGTTGTTATACTTGGAATTATTTTCATGTTATTTTTTTTGAAAGCTTTGTTTATAGACATATCTTTGGTACTTTAAAAGATAATGACTTGAAATTAAAACTATTTCTTTATAATCATCATCTGCATGTGTGGTTACAATCCCCCTAACTCTTATTTATTGTATGTATTACAGAATTATGCCCTTTTCATATTTACTTTTTTTGGCAATCTTCGGTTTCTGGATATAACTTTAGTACAACATAAGATAAAGACTTGAAACTTAAAATGTATCTTTATCGTCATCATCTGCATATGTGGTAACAATCCCCATAACATGATTTATATTTTTGACCAAATTATGTCCCTTTCATACTTAAATTTTTGACAAACTTCGTTTTCTGGACATAAATTTGGTGCTATAGAAGATAATGAACTGAAACTCAAAATATCTTTACCATCATCATCTGCATGTGTGGTAACAATCCCAATAACTCTTTTGTGTTCTTGACAGAATTATGCCCCTTGGTGTATCTTCCCTTTAAAAGTAGAGGTCTCTTATTGAGACATATATTCATTTTACTGTCAAATCGCAGAATAGTGGAGTGCGCTGTCTAACGGACAGCTCTTGTTCAACAGTTTCTCTGTACAATTAGCGTAACCAGTGTCCCTAGAATCTGCAATAGTACATGTAACTGCCAATTTCTACATTCAGACACGACGTATCTTTAAAACGTCACCACGGGGAACAGGAGATCCTTAGATCTGCACTCTCCCTGGGATATTTCTGATGTTATGCAATTAAACAATTATTGACCGGTAAAACATTCAGTAACTATGTATGATTACATGATTTTCTCTGTAAAGCATCGGTCCATAGTTTATGCTATATGACCGGTTAACAGGCTACAGTCGAAATTTGAAAACTCTAATTTCTCATGTCTTCTGTCGAACATCGGGCAATATTTTTTACTATTGACCGGTAAGGCATTCCTATAAATGTGTACTATGGTACGTTGATTTATAGCGAGCTTAGCTCGCGAGCAATTGCGCGAAGTGCAATTGCGAGCGCGTAGCTCGCCTTACGGCAATGTGTAGGCGAATATAACAAAGGTGTGCCGAATGAGGCAAAGTGATGTAGCTGAATAATTTTCAAGTGGCAGGCGCCAGTTTCGCATTTGTCCCGGGTACTTTTTTTTAAATAAAATAGACAGATGCACTTTAAAGGCATTTATATTCAACTGGTTATTTATGATGTCTATAGATAATGTGTACGTGTATATATGTCAAAGTAAACCTATATACCGTTCAACTTGGGAATATGTTATATACATTCACCGGTTGTCCAGTCTATCCCATAACTGCAGGAACTGCTGACGACATTCAACAAAATTCTTACGAACAATCATCAGCAGACAAATTATTCTTATTCTGTCGTATTTTAACGAGTTGAAAATTCGCGGTATTAGATGAAATCGGTCTTATTCGGGTCTCTTTGTAACGTTTCTTTTCTTTTCTTTTTTTGATGATTCAAGCGTCCCACTTATAGTTTCCAATATTGAATAATAAAAATGTGCATTATAGTAGTGTTTGAAGAACAAGATCATCGCCAGTTTAATTTTTAATGCAGAAAAGCAAGTAATTACAAAAAATGCCAATGTAAAACAAATCTAGATACAATGGCGTCAAAAAAATTTATTTATATACACACTTTTATGACGTTAAATGTCATAGTCCTCTGTGGTCCAGTGGATAGCATGCGCGAGGTCCGGAGTTCGAATCCCTACATATGATACCTTTTTTTTTTTTTTGCTATAAGCCCAGTATATTGGTCACAAATTTTGGGGCAGAAATCATTAATGTGTATTGTTTACCAATGTAAATTTTGAACAAAACTTGAGATTCAAATTCAAAGGCATGGAAGAGCATGTGTTGCTTATCTCCCTTTCACAGCCCTAGACTTTTATGAGTTTGGTAAACTAAATTGGGTTTTGACCAACAGACTTTGTGTTCTTGATAAAATTCTGGTCAAGAACTTCTTAGAATGAATTTGAAATAAGAATTTATCATGTCAGTGGTTGTTTGTCATTCTCACACACAAGAGGTCACCGTTTACCATAGCTAATTAGTGGGACAAAACTTGAATACTGCTTAAGCCGGTGCTAGGGGGCGTGGGCAGTGTTGCATTTTCCATTACTGCTCATGAACAGACTCAATCAAACCGAGTCTGCAATTTTCACTGTTTGCCTTGTTCTCGGTGCTTCCGAGGGATCTACTTTCCAGATTTTATTTACTTCACAACAGCGGGTGTTAAGTGCTGTGTGGCGGCCGTAAAAAGTCGCCCCGACTTCATCTGAGTGTTGTTATATTTTCTGGTCCATCGGGATCATTGATTTCAACTCATTTAGATTTGAAGATTGAATACTGCTTAAGCCGGTGCTAGGGGGCGTGGGCAGTGTTGCATTTTCCATTACTGCTCATGAACAGACTCAATCAAACCGAGTCTGCAATTTTCACTGTTTGCCTTGTTCTCGGTGCTTCCGAGGGATCTACTTTCCAGATTTTATTTGTCCTAAAAGATGTCATTTGACAATTTAAATGACATTTAAAAGAATAGCAATAGTCTGTGGTTAGGATAACAGGTTTATATAAGTTCAAAAGTTTATTTGGTGGAAGAACATTAGACATCTACATTAAAAATTTATATCACTATTTTATAGTTTATATGACGTAAAACGAACTACATTCTTTATAAATTTTATAATACGGAATAAAAATCCAATACCTTGACAGTTCCTCTTTGTTCCTGATAGTATATTTCTTGATTCAAAAAACGTTATTTTATCAAAAAATCGTAACATTACGCTGCAACTGATAAAACAAAACTGGAACTAGACAGTTTCCCTTGAGGCCGGATATTCCCATCTGCACTACAACCAGTAAAAGAATCTTATATTCTTTAATAGAATAAAAAAAATGCCAAATTGAGCTTTAAGGACATCGGACATTATGCTAGGGATTTTGCCCTAAGTTCAATGCTATTTCTTGACTTCAGTAGCTGATAGTTTTATATAACAGCTTCAGATACTGATAAATAAGTTATATTTCTATCAAACTGGCACAAAAAATAGTTTTATTTTATATTCGTTTTCTTGAAATTCGAACAGTTTGTAACTAAGGGTCATATTTTTGAAAAATTTAAAATGTGTTTTTTTAGTTAAAATAAGCATTGGTATTTAAGGTATGTCTACTATGAAATATTTTAACACAATAAATAAACTGATAACATGCAGATTATCAGTTTTATTGACATTTTTGAAAATAAACGAAACGGAAAAAATAAAAGTGGAACAAAACATTTGGTCCCTAACTGTACTTCAGTTATTTCCACCCGAGTGCCCATGATAACACTGATGCATTGATCATATCCTATTGTTTGTTTTCTATACATCTATTGCTATACTGTATTTATACACATGTACAATACTGACCGGGCATTATGTGGAGGTTTATTATTGAATACATGCAGTGGTGTAGCTGGCCATACATTGGCGTAGTTGGCCTTTTTCAGTTGAAACGGAGGGGTGTAGGAGACTGCCTATTCCACTGCGGGTTCAGGGATGCCTTACTTTTAGCATTTTATATCAGTGGAACAGAACTTCACTAGCTAGTATCAACATTTATATATATATTCTTGGGGTGTCTGTGTTAGTTCTTTGAGGTCCTTACTAGTATTTCGGTTGTCTTCGAAATAAGTTTCAGACGTGTGAGCGAATTGATTTTAATTCTTGGGGTGTCAGTGTTAGTTACGGGCTAGTCAGTATTAGTTCTATGGGTGTCAGTGTAAGTTCTGGAAGCAACTAGGTTAGTTAATTCGATGGTGTCTGGTGTAGTTCTGTTAGGGTATAGGATGCTGGATCGAATAAAAGCAAATGTTGCTCTTAAAATGCATTCCAGGTTTGCTTCAACTGTGTTCTACAAAAGGTAAAAAAATTGCACCTAAGTGGCACTATTCCATAGAAGTGCGCCTGTATTTCTTTGTCATGTTTACGTTGAAGACACATATGTAATATGTCGAAGCCACTTGCTTGGTTCTTGACTTACGACAGATGCAGTTGTCTCAATCCTGATGATACTCAATCGACGGACTTAGACTGTCAAGAGGTAACAGATCTGATTGAAAAATTCATAAGATATACTTGTAAGGATCTGTCTGCTTTCTAGCTTCACTTTCTATGTTCCCTGTTTATTTAGTTTAGTGTTTTCTGTGCTTGAATTATTTACAAAAATGAATAAAGCTGTATATATGTAAGGTTTAGGAAACACATATAATAAGTGTCAAATATTTATGTAAAAATTTATTTGCTAACACCCTGTACGTAGTTTTTTTTCAATTTTAAACACTTTCCCACCTGTGACCAAGTGCCATTTTTGCAGCATACGTATATAATAATTATTTACAAAGGCATATGTGAACTATTTTGTTGCGTCACTGGTGGGAAAGATGTTTAAAACGTAAAAATGATTTATGCTCATATTTTAATAGAAAAGAGAATGAGAAATGTCTACAAAGTCTTCTTTTTTGTTCATAAACTTGTAAAATGAAGTCGCCTTTATCAAGAAATGGTCTTCAACTATCATAACTATGCAATTTCAGAAGTCTGTCCCTATGTCACTTTTTCCTTAATCGGATAGGCAATCTGAATAGGAAAATGTCCGAGGTCCTTTTATTGTAGTCTAAGAATAATAACAAACTGATATTACATTCAGGAATTATGGATCATCATTAATGCAAACAATTGACATTGTGTTAATAACTTAATAGAACATCAAACTTCATACAAAGAATCTGTAATACCAGGTAATGCCATTAATGTTAACACAACTTCTTTTATTTTTATGGGGCACTGTTGGTTTATCAAGAGAACTCTGCCTTTTAGATAACAACTAAATTCACACTGGTTTTTTATTAATTGTGATGTCCATTTTCTCTTTACAAAGATAATTTTTAAAAGATTTTTTCTAAGTTTGCTATATATATTAAGTATAAATACTGTCACGTCTGACTTGATGGTGCATCCACATAATCTAAATGCGCTGATGCCATGAATGTGGCATTACACAGGAATAATATGTATTTTTAAAACTATTTGTTACGTGTACATGAACTGAAAAGAAACTTTGCATTCCCGGATTCAGACAATTGTATTAGAGAAACGAATTGACAGCAAAGGCATGATCGTTTGGGCCCTAGCACCGACTGTATATACTGGATTAGTGGCCTCTGATGCATTTTGGGACTAGATTCTGTGCACCCAACTATTTTTCCGTCGTCAGTTTAGTCTTGACACATTTGAAGAAATGATTTGATCTTGTTCATTTATTCCAAACATTTAAAAACATTTGCCTTTGTTCATAATTTACATAACAAAAGGCTGAAGAGCAAAACTGTCAGGCTTACTGTCAAAACTGAAAATATCAAAAAGAAAAATGAATGCAGAAATAAGATTCTGTACAGTATGACTAGGTTTTCCCGTCAGATAGGCAGCGCCTAATTTGATATTAATTGTGTAAGTGACACAAGTCAGTCAGAATAATGGAAATGTTAAATAATTTTAATAATAATAATAATAATTTAATTTAGATAAACCCCCATTCTAGGCAGTGCCTTTGTTCATACTGCATCTTCTGTAAGGCTTACACCTTCAAGATTGATAAGACAAACCTAATTTATTTATGCTTCATCCGAAATTCTGACTGTCCACAATTATATCAAGTAGAAAGGTGGTAATAACTGATTTAAAACAACACATAAGGCCATCACGTCCTTGTACCAGGAGATTATATCATAAACACACTAAAACTACGTAATTTACCGCTTAATGCAAAGTGCATTCCTCCAATCCCGCTGTAAAGTTCTAACACTCGCACCTTGTTCAAGGGCGCCGCCATCTTTGTTCATTTGGAATAGTTCGTTAAATGTAAGGTTAACTCAAATTAAGAATATATATAGTATTTGAAACTTTACATGTTATATCCCAAGTGGTCTAGTGGTTAGGATTCCGCGCTCTCACCGCGGCGGCCGGGGTTCGATTCCCCGCTTGGGAAGATTTTTTTCCCCTAGAACAATTTTTTTTTCTTCTGCACTCGATTTGTTTTAAAAATAGTTGGAATCAGCTTACTGTATGTGTGTTGGCTATATTTCCATGACCGCAAGTGTCCCAATGAGAACAATGTAGTATAGATCTACTTCAAATCCACAATGGAATGGATGTTTTTAATCTTCTAATGTTTCAAAAGTTTTCGTAATGATAAAGTTTTCCTTTAGTAGATCTAATGATGTTTCAAAGGACTTAGATTTTAGAGCCGAATCATATATATGATATAAGCTATTATCTACTTGACTTTTTCTTCTGGATATAGCTCTAATATTGATATCAGGCATAATACATACCCACCTTATATTATTGGATGTTAAACTGTCTAAATTGTCCCACCCACTGTGAAAAAAGCGACATGCTTTCAAGTCTGCAGTGACATTGACTTTTTATATTATTAATCTGTATATTTTTTAATCTACTAAGCAGTAATATTCAAACATCTCAGTTTAGCAGCAAGATATAACGACGTTACACTTACCAGTGAGCAACGTCAAATTAATTAACATCTTTTTGATTACGTTTTCTACTACCTATCATTGTTTTGATAGATAAATGAGCCGCACTATGAGAAAACCAATATAGTGCATTTGCGACCAGAATTGACCCGGACCAGCCTACGCATTCATATTTTTCGCTTTCAAACCCTAATGCAATTAAAGAAACCGTTAGCGAACAGTCTGCGTCCATGCTGGTCACAAATGCACTATGTTGGTTTTCTCATGGTGCGGTCCAAATTACGAGAGGTGAATTTTCCCTCTTTGAAAACCCGTGCAATAGTTGCTGTTTTTTAATTATTCCCCGACCTATGCCTATATATAAACTTTTGCCATCTTCATTCGTCTGCAAACCATGAAGTGGACCTTATAATAATTATAAACGTAAAAACAGTTCGTCTAAGTGTGGATCTGAAATTAAATTCGGTGGCATAACTTATCGGGATGCTCGTGCAATTACAGATCAGTGGAAGAACTACTTTCAGAATCTCTATACTGAATCCGATTCTGCAGATTTTGACATACAGTGGAAAAACGAAATTGAATCACAAGTTAGCGATCTTATAGCTGAACTGAACTCAAATACAGTTAACTTTAGTCAAGTACGTATTCTTCCTGATACTTTGATTCTGTTACTTAAATCATGTAAAAGAGGAAAAATGAGTGGCTTTGACAATGTGTTTTATGAGCATCTTCAGTGCTATAATTAAGTTTTCGTATGTTCCACCTAAAATGAACAGAAGTGTGATTGTTACATTACACAAAGGTGGTAGGAAGCGAAAGGACGAACCTCAAAACTATAGAGCTATAACTCTGACCTCAGTCATCCTTAAACTTTTTGAAAGTGTCCTTTCATTGCGTTGTAAAAGCCAAATACAAAGTAAGCTGAGTGACCAACAGGGTGGTTTCCAGGCACAGCTTGGGTGCACGATGACTTCATTTGCCGTTAAAGAGACTATACTTTTTGCCAGAGAGAACAATAGTAAGGCGTACGTATGTTACTTGGACTGTCGTCAAGCTTTCGACAGGGTGTGGCACACTGGGCTTATCTACAAATTAAGCAAATGTGATTTAAATTTACTGTCACTTAAAACGTTTATTAACCTCTATAGCAGTATGACAAGTTGTGTACGCAATAAAAGCTTCACATCTGATTGGTTCTCCATCACCCAAGGGACGAGACAAGGGGGGAAAAGCTCACCTCTCCTATATCTCCTCTTCATAGACGACCTAATTAAAGAGCTAGAAGCGTCCAAACAAGGTTTCTGCGTATATAACATGAACATTCGCGGACGACATGGCCTTGCTCTTACTATCCAAACATGGACTTGAAAGAATGCTAGACATCTGCTACACCTATTCTCGAAAATGGCGCTTCTTATACAATCCAGCAAAATGTTTGGTATTCAACGAATCTAAGAATGACTATGCAAATCATACTAGAATCTGGAAGCTTGGTGAAGAGACAATCGGTGAAAATGTTAAATATACACATCTAGGGATAATAACTGAAAAATTCTTATCTGTAGATGGATCTGTCCATGAAGCTAGTATAAGGCTGCGTGGTACATTGTTATGTGTTTTGAACAGTGATATTTCTTTTGGAACACTAAACCCTTTGACGTCTGCGAAGATTTACAAAGGTATAGTGCCACCAAAGGCTCTATATGGGTGTCCCACGTGGAATTATATGACAGGATCTAACGTTTTAGAACTGGAACGTGCGCATAGATTCTGCGTAAAGTTTGTTAAAAAAACTCCCACTTAATGCCAATAATGACTTTGCATTGCATTCTCTTGGATTTACATCAATAATGACCCATGTTGATTACATTAAACTTAACTTCCTAGGGCAATTGTGTAGACTTCCTTGTAATTACCTGGCAAAGAAGATTTTCGTACATAGACTCTTCAGATTTGAGCAATGCTGCGAAAGACAGAGCTTTGGCTTTATTCCCGATATTTTCAATTTGTTGAGGAAATATAACCTTGTTGAAGTCTTAAAAACATTTATGAAAACTGCTTGCTTTCCATCTAAATTTGCGTGGAAAAATATGCTAAAGAAAAGTGTTTTCGGTGTTCAAATTGATACAGTAAAGACCAGACTGTGTAATGGAACGTTTGAAGGGTTCTGTCCAGGTATATTTATGGAGAATGGGTCGTGCTACCTATGGAACCTATGTCGTAAATTTCCAGCTTCAAAAAGGATCTGTGCCAGTGCCGTATTTATACTGACAAAGCTCCGGTCCTATTCTGTCGTTCAATATGTGATAAATGTGATTCTTTGGTTGAAAATGTAATTCTTCACAAGATTCAATATTGTACATCAAATGAAACACTGCGGAGACAACTTTTAGTGAAGTTGCTTACGTCGACGAATGTTGAGTATTATAAAAGGTTCATGTCACACAATCATATAGATAAAATATTTGAATTACTGGCTGGTTGTGTTTCATTTGAAAGTAATACTCTGGGCAAAGATGATATAGTCCTGTACTGTGCGAAAGTGTTTCTCTGCATGATCAAGGCTTGGCATGTGAAATGTTAGGAAGGTACTTTTATTAAAATGCATGTACTATGTATTACTAGTAAGTTAGAAATAGTCTGTTCAAGTAAAAGTATCTGTTGTTTACTTGTTTACATTGAACACCATACTTATTTTATGTGCTGCTGAAATATTAACCATAGAAGATTTCACTTATGTTTCCATGTTTACAATTTCACATGTACATGTAATAACTCGTCTTCATGCCTTATTTATATCTTGAATTTCGTTTCGTCAAGGTTAAGTGTTGGTCACACAAGCGACATTTTGTCTATAAATGTGAAATTTTGTCTACGATTCATAGAGATTTCTTCATTACAGTGAAATTTCCATATATTTCTCGAATGTTTAAATGCATGTTTCGTATTGTAAATACTGTTTTATTGCTATACTGTTGTATATTGTTCATTTCCCATTTGTACTTTGTCTGCAATGATTATGATTTATATGTTTGTATGCTCATCATTATATGTTTGTATGCTCATCATTGTACTGTGGTAATAAAGATATCTATCTATCTTCGTGGGAACTTCTGTATTCCGTCTGCAAACCATGAAGGGGACCTTCTGCTGCCTTACCGATTTACAGCTGAAATCGAAGGTCTCCTATTTGATTCTAGCGAGAATGTTTTCAGTTCTAGGAACAAATACAATGTAAAAGACACAGGGGACAAGGTCTCTTCTATGCGGAGGATGGGACAATAATTACCACTTGAGGGGGTTGATAAGTTCTATTGCACATGAGGCAATATGAGAGCAAAAGATGGACATTTTCTGGGCTAGCCTGTGACACAACGTTTTCATTTTTTTTATGTTTTTTTTTAATTCTTTCAAAATTACTTCTGGTATGTATCAGTCACTTGGCACGAAAAGAGCCAGTATTATTCCACGTGAATCCCCAAAACGCAACCATATCTCACTTATATTGATACCAATCTGAAGCTCCTGTTATTACGAATTTCATGGTGCCTAACTAAGTTAAACTATTAATTCAGCGCAGTAAAGCAGGAACACTTATATAGGCCTATATAGAGGAAAGAATGGTCACTTTCTCACGTGGCGGCCAAAGGTAAAATTCAAGAATCACTTTGTCCGGAGCATTTCTTCTTCATATATGGAGAGATTTTGATGTTACTTGGCACAAATATCATATTTGTTTTAAGACTTACGTCTTTTTGTTGTTTCTTTAGATTATATAGTCTTTTTATTACTGGCCGTAGAAAAAAGATCGAGACCTCTTTTCTGTTTAGGTTCTTTTGACCTATCACTACCTGGTTAAAAGTTTTTTGTCGGCTTATATAGTTTTTTTAGGATTAATGTTACTATAAATAGTTAAACTTATATGATTAATTTTTTTATAATCGGCCACAAATTTCATATGAAAACAACTCTAGGTTTATATATATGCAAATTTTAATCCAAGTGTTTTTTATAACATATTGTATACATAGATTAGTACAAAATTATTAATGCATAGAGGCGAGAGCGTTGGCCTACGGATCGCAGGGTTGCGAGTTCGATCCCCGGGCGGGGCGTATGTTCTCCGTGACGATTTGATAAAAGACATTGTGTCTGAAATCATTCGTCCTCCACCTCTGATAATTCATGTGGGGAAGTTGGCAGTTACTTGCAGAGAACAGGTTTAAACTGGTACGGAATCCAGGAACACTGGATATATTGTTATTACAGAAACATGGTACAGAGGGAAGTAAAAAAGGCCAAGTCTGAGTACATGTCTTATAAACTTGAAGACAATAAAAATGATTCTAAAAAATTATGGTCAGATTAAAAATCACTTGGATATAGTCCTAGTATTATTCTAAACATAGACAGCGCTAATTCTAAGCGCCTTCTAAGATTGCAAATCATTTTAATACCTTTTTTACCAGTGTTGCTTCTAGTTTTGTTTTAAAACTACCTCCGCCTTACAACCTGTTTAGTGTTGATTCTGACAGTTTTAAACAATTTTATAGGAACAGAAACCCAGAGTCTAAGAAATTCAAACTACACACTGTTAGTGAAGACTATATCTACAAAGAATTGAGTAAACTCAACACCTCTAAAAGCACTGGTTTAGACAATATTCCAGCACGCTTTTTGAAAGATGCTGCACCTTATTAAAAAATACACATTACCTATATAGTAAATAGCTCCATTTCTAGCAACACTGTTCCTAGTGAACTTAAAAGTGCTAAAGTTTAACCTTTGTTTAAGAAAAATAATAGATCTGATGTTTCAAATTACATACCAGTTAGCATCCTGTGTATTATATAAAAAATTCTAGAAAAAGCTGTTTATAGTCAGCTAGAGTCTTTTTTTGTTAAACAAGGTCTTTTATACGAATTTCAAAGTGGCTTTAGATGTAATTACTCCACTGACTCATGCCTTATTCACTTGTCCGACCATATCAAAAATCAAAACTCCAAAGGTCTGTATACAGGAATGATCATGTTGGATCTCCAGAAAGCTTTTGACACGGTGGGCCATATAATTCTTTGTAACAAATTAAAAGAAATGGGTGTGGAGTCAGTTGAGTGGTTTCATTCTTATTTGTCCGGTCGTAAACAAACAGTCAATGTGAATAATTCTATGTCAGATTTTATGAATATTTCATGCGGTGTTCCGCAAGGAAGCATATTGGGTCCGTTACCTTTTCTATGCTTTGTTAATGATATGAGTATAAATATTAGTAATACGTACAAATTAATTTTATATGCAGATGATAGTGCTATCCTATTTTCTCATAAAGATCCAGATGAAATTGAAAATGTTCTAGGAAGAGAGCTTGAAAACTGTAGTAAATGGTTATTTGACAACAAATTATCACTGCATCTTGGCAAAACTGAGTATATCTTGTTTGGTTCTAAAAGACAACTAGCAAAGGTTGACATATTCAATGTATTTTGTAATGGTCATACCATAGAATCACAAAAATCTGTTAAATATCTTGGAAGTGTATTAGACAATGATCTTTCTGCTACATTCACAATTAACAACATTGTTAAAAAAGTCAGTTCTAAACTGAAATTTTTGTATAGGCAAAGTAATTGTTTAAACATGAATATGAGAAAGAATTTATGTAATTCTTTAATATAATGTCATTTTGACTATGCCTCTTCATCTTGGTATAATGGTATTTCAAAACAGTTGAAAAACAGATTACAAGTGACTCAGTGTCAGACTTTTGTAATATTGGATGATATAATATTTAAAACAGAGTCAAACAACTAAGACTCAATCATGTTCATAAAATTAGATTATCATTTATGCTAGTAAGAGTTGTCTTTCTTAGAACAATGTTGTATTTAAACAGCCAATATTTTGTACCTTGATAATTTTTCACAAGGACCCCATTGGAAATAAATAGAAATACTTTATGGGTTATCCTGTGATATATATGTCACAAAATTTATTTTATTTATTATATAAAAGAGCTAGTCTATTTTTCTTTAATATCAATCTGAGATATAAGACATAGCTATTTCTGATATATAATTGAATGTATGTTTGTAATATTGTTGGTTTTTATAATGTGATATTTGTAATATTTGTATTCATGACATATATATTCACGAATATCTCTCTCTCTCTCTCTCTCTCTCTCTCTATCTATCTATATATCTAACACTGGTTAGGTTGATAGATAGATCTGGTGGCTGAACTTCCAGGAGGAGTCAAAGCTGCTCTCTACGCGGATGATTTGGTGCTTTGGTGCCCAGAGGAATATGCGACAACTGCTAAGTACAGGATGCAAGAAACTGCAGACAGGCTTACAGCCTGGGCAGAAGAATGGTGTGTTCAGGTCAACACTGAGAAGTCATGCACAACTCTGTTTTCACTGTCACCAAAGCAGACAAATGCTGGCTATATTAGGATGTGTGACACCCAACTTGCAGAAGTGAAAGAGGCAACATATCTAGGAGTAACAAGGCACATTTAACCAATGCAGAAAGCAAGGCATGAAAAAAGCTTCCCATTCTACGGAAACTTGCTGGTACAAATTGGGGAGCTCACGAAAACATACTCAAGACAGTATACCTTGGGACCATCAGATCCATCCTAGAGTATGTCTCCTCAACTTGGATAACAGCGGCCGAGACAAATCAGCAGAGGTTAGATAAGGTGCAAAATCAGGCTCTCAGAATCGTCACCGGAGCCCTGAAACAACAGCCATTAAGGCCATGGAAGATGTTACTGCCATCCCTCCACTTGCCAAGAAAAGGAAGTCTAGAACCCTGGTACAAGCCAGCAACTACCAATACCTGCCAGATCATCCCATGAAAGCCAAACTTAAAGGGCTTACAAAAATCGTTTAAAAAGAGGCAGCTTTGTACACAAAGCCTGGATGCTCAACAAAACCTTTGCAGGGCATCTTGGACAACCCACTACTCCTTTCACTGTTCAAGATCTACCAGACCCGTGGAAACATGACCAATCCAACCTGACTATACATACTAATGTTCCTGGTCTTCCCCCTGGTACTTCAGATGAAACGGTCAAGCTATACTTTACACAGGCCATGATCCAAGACACATACCCGTAAGAGACATTGACACAGGTGTACACAGACGGCTTAGCCTCAGAGATTGAGGCCATCAAACAAGCTATTAAACTCATTGAGGAGTCTCCAGAGAGCTGCCTCAACGTGGTTATCTTTACGGATGCTCTGTGAGTTCTTCAAGCACTGGAAAATTCCAAACAAACATCCATATCCAGGGCACTGTTCAGGAGAAGGTGACAATGATCAAAGCACTGACAAAGCCAAGGCCAACCAAGGATGACTACAACTTACTAGACAGATAGGATCAAGTCATCATCTTTAGGCTCTGCTCAGGACATAATAGGTTAAATGCCTACATGTGCACAAGGCTTAAATTGTCTCCTTCCCCGATGTGCCCTTGTGGCCTGAAACAGCAAACTGCTGAGCACATTCTGCAGAGATGTCCACGTCTGGAGAACCAAAGGAAAAGTGTGTGGACAAACAGCACCCCAATGAAAATCAAAGTGCACGGCAAGATGGAGGACCTGAAGAAGATGGCATCCTTCGTTGCTGGATCATGGGTGATATGGTGTAGGCGGTGAACGCCAAGAAGAAGAAGAAGAAGCAGACTGTCATGGACAATGAAAATGTTGGCATTTTTTTGTCTGAACAGTACAAACTTCTAGAGTTGTCAGCTTAAAATAACCGAGTGTTGTAAACAACGAAATTCTGTAATACAGATGTGAAAAAAGAAACATTTGGTACGTGTTCAATTTTCCATCAGTCAAGATTTTTTAAAAAAGATATTTCACTATATTTGACATAGCATGAAACCAAAAATAGAAACGTTTACTAAAATAACAGAATAGAATTGATTAATCAATAATCTAATAGGCTGTCAATCAGTGAAGGCGTTATACGAAAGTGTTGTCTTCTTGTCTATTGAAAGAGAAAGTTTGCTCTAAGTGACGTCATCACTTTGTAAATAATTATAATGTCCTTTCTCATTCTATTATTTGAATGTATTGTTCTGCAAATGTATGCTATCATTTGATGTTAGTTCACTTGTCCAGATGATTCAGTATTGTTATTTCAGAAAGTGTACGTATGTTAAGTTCCATTAGCATGGTGACAATGTTAAAATGATATATTATGATGTTGTATGATATTGATTTTCAAAAGGACAGAAAAGAAATAGATCAATACTTCCATGTGAGGTGTGAAATTGGTGAAAATCCTTATCAACACAAGGTTTAGTGATGACTTACTAGTAATTTTCACAGTGATGATCATTTTTATAGTTCTTGTATATTAATTTATGTCTAGTATTGGCAGTGCTATTGTTATTGGTGTTGTTCTAAAGTATATTCTTTGTAAGGGTGAAGAAAGGTAGTTGATAACTTAATAAGTAATCAGTTTGTATTGCCGTGTTGTTGTTGTTTTAATATTGACAGCTTAGAATGTGAAATTGTTTAATGATTGTCACTGTTACTGCCACAGCTGCACATATTTCCAGGGTATTCAGACAAGGCAAACATTAAAATGACAAAAATAAATCTTATGGTATTGCAACATCCTATTTGATCATAACCAAATATCAGTGGGCATCGAGGAAACTCAGCAGCAGAAACCGGATCCGCATAACAGAGGGCATGCACTTTATTTATTTTGTTTTAATCAAAATTAC
The DNA here is from genome assembly GCF_021730395.1 of Mercenaria mercenaria. Lineage (NCBI taxonomy): Eukaryota > Metazoa > Mollusca > Bivalvia > Venerida > Veneridae > Mercenaria > Mercenaria mercenaria. The sequence continues at coordinate 67,251,567 of NC_069377.1, read as the reverse complement.
CTTATGATAATTTCTCATACAACATATTTTGCTTGAAAGCTTTTTCAGTACATTTCTTTGTCAAATTAACCGTCTATCCGTTTTATATTTTAAGGTATCCGATCCAAGAATAGATAAAATTTCGATGGGTGATGACTCCATGTGTTTTTGGTATCATTTGTAAGAGTTGTGTCTGCTGAACAAGAATTGATAAATAAGATGGCCATGGATAATGATATGAACAAATAATTACAGTCATGTTTTTTTTGACTGCGAAATGATAAATCTTACACTGTAAAAACTGGATTTCTGTTGAAGTATCATTGAAAACTATAAAGTGAAAAAAATGAAAATTCTATAAGACCTTTTTACAGAGAGCTATTTTCTGAGCAACGGGAGACAATTTTCGCGCATGCGCACTCTACGTAGGGCAAAAAGACATGACCGCACAAAATAAATTACTTTAGGTTCGTTCAGGTAAGATAGATTAATAACATACCTGTCTTAAATCAAAGCATACTGTGTAATCAATTACTTCACTGAAAATATCTTTATAGTGGGAAAACAATTCGTAATATAATGATAATTTTATGTAGATTTTCTTACCGTTGAGTGTTCCTTTGCCACACGTAAAGAGCGCATGTGCGTTAAAATCAAAACATCTTTAGATTAAGTTCACATCAGCTGGAAATTGAGATTGGTAGATATAATAATATAGATAGAAATAACAGACTATGTAAGATTTGTAACCAAAATGTTGTGGAGTCAGAATATCATTTCATTCTTTGTTGTAGTAAATATACTGATATTAGAAAAATTTATTTATTTATTTTGTTGGGTTTAACGTCGCACCGACACAATTTTAGGTCATATGGCGACTTTCCAGCTTTAATGGTGGAGGAAGACCCCAGGTGCCCCTCCGTGCACTTTCATCACGAGCGGGCACCTGGGTAGAACCACCGACCTTCCGTAAGCCAGCTGGATGGCTTCCTCACGTGAAGAATTATACGCCCCAAATGAGGTTTCGAACCCACATCGATGAGGGGCAAATGGTTTGAAGTCAAAGACTCTAACCACTCGGCCACGGAGGCCCCGATATTAGAAAAAAAGCACCTTGGTAATACACAATGGCCCACTGTCCAAAAATTTAATAATTTATTGTCTTCGAAAAATGCGAAGGTGTTTTTTAAGCTAGCTAAGTTTATTAAAGAAGCCACGCAATATAGAGTCGATACACTTAAAAACAATACTACATAATTTCACGTAAATTGTTATATATGTTTTGTTTGTTTGGATGTTTCCTTACATTTTTTTTCTTATGTAATTTATACGTTTGTTTATTGTATGCATACACTTTTACTTTTTTGAACTGTATATGTATACATGTATTTGTATCAATTGTTAATATGCCATGTTCCTATTATATTTGTTAATGGCCAAAGGCATGTATAATGCCGAATTTGCCGAATAAACCTTGAACCCTGAACCTTAAAGTAGCATAGCAACCGATAGCTTTTGTAAAAAAGGTCTATAGAATATCTTTGTTATGTAATTTACATTTCTTTTTTTTTGGCAGTAGACAATACACTTTCAAATGATGCCAAAATTGTATGAGCTTACAAGGCATCAGTATTTGATATAGCATATTTTAATAGCACTGTTAAATAGAACATTTTGCGGGCCGGATACCTTTAGCATATCATATAGCATAAAGGCAAGGTAAACCCCCTTCTAAGAACTCAGTCAACTACAAATATTTAGAGAGTACGTTATTTGAAAGCTGGGGAAAGAACTATAGCAAAATATCTAAAAGTGCAAAAAACTTAATACGTGTACTGCAGTTTTCGTAACTTAAGAATATTTTGTACTTTATAATGTGCTACTATAATTGTCGCCTTTTAGTGTAAGCAACAAAATGGTTTATTTTCGTATCATTCGATTAAATTAAAGTCATATTCATGACAAGTTTTCGGTATATTTAACAATAATTTATTTTATAGCATATCATTATGCATAAAAGCAAAGCATAACACATTCTATGTCCTCCTTTCACTCAAACTTTGTAAGGAGCAAGTAAATAAGTTTTGTTTGTAAAAGTAACGGCAACATTGCTAGCGAGACGTGAAAAACAAACCTGAAATTCAATTGTGTTACGTATCTTGACTCTTCCTACTAAAAACAACTGCAGTTTTTATCTTGTGATATGAAATCTATATTCTATTTGCAGTTTTCATATCACAAGAATATTTTGTATTTTCCATACCCAGAAATCTAAGCCAATTTGCTGGCTTATTGGCGAAATTGTCTCCCTTGAAAACAAGTTATCGGGTGTATCGATTAGCCATTATCGGTCAATTTACGCCTATTGAAATATAGAAGGAGAAAAACTTTAACACATCAAATGACATAAAAGCATCATCTGACAATATTTATTAAGTTATTGAAGTAATCTGCAATATTTGCACTTTCTTTCAATATAATTTTTAATAAAATAAAATATGATCTTCTTGCTTCCCTAAGCGTTTGAAATAAGTAACTAATTTTGATCCCGAGTCCCATTGATTTCTGTAGGAAATGACAGATTTTAAGCTTTACATGGTCTTTTAGAATGATTTATTCACATATTTATACTCATCTCACAACATTTATTAAGTTATTGAAGTAAACTAGAAAAGTTAATCTTTCTTTCAATGAGTTTATTTTTAAATTATTTTTATGTCTTCTTGCTTCCCTAAACGTTTGAATATCACTGATTTTACTAATTTGGAACATTTTGCCCCTCACAGTACACGTGTACTGATGACACCGGATAACCTGAATTAGATAGACATGTGTGTCAATCTAATTCCGTGTTTAATGTCATTACTTTGTCAGATTAAATAAAAATAAAGTTATTTTTAATTACATGTTTAAATAAAAATATTCCATTTTTTAATTCATTTAATACCATTTTCACTACTAGAATTATTTATTGCATTAAAACGTAACATAACATAAAGTTGATTAACATATAGAACTACATGTTCATATTTAAACTTGAATATTGTACATGTAAATATAACAAGTCCATTGGGTCGGGTGTAAATTTCATGTTTCTTGTTTGTAAGTATTATGATATTGTTGTTAAAAATTTCTTATTTTATCTTTTTGTAATGATTATATATGTATGATAAAGTCAAATAACGTGTTTGACAGTAAGTTAACCGAATGCTGACATATTTCTGTTTATTACCGTTACTAATTGGATTAGTATCTGTTTGTCTGACATGCCCCGCGGCCTAAAGGGACAATTATTACGGCTCTTGCATAAACACTCTAAAGTTAAAATCTAAATTATGGATATGGAGTTATAAATTTTGATAATTTATCTTACCGTTCAAAATCCAAATTCACATTATTGTAAAGTAAAATGCATTTATAGGCCACGGATCCATAATATTTTAATTTTTTTTTAAATTGAAAAGACACATTTTCAAGGAGACCCGAAATACACATATATTTCGCCCTCATAAAAATATTTTAAAAATTAAAGGGACTATCCTCCAGATCGTTCGACAACAAGAAAAAATACTTTTATAGATATCTGGAAATAAATGCTATGCTTTAAAACTTAATTACTGACAAAGTTTAACTATATATTACGGAAATACTTGAGAATTTGCTGTTTTTCTATATGATGTAAATCGAAAAGCGATTGTAACGCTTTACTCAAGGTAAAGTGTCTCGATTATAAAAAAAATCTATATTTTGAAGTCATAATCCACTTATTCCGCTATAGCGCTATTGGTTTCGACGAAATATTTTAGACACAAAAACACATCTTCTAGTATTAACAAACTTCAATTTGAGAGAAAGATTATTTTTAGCCAAATCTGGAGGTCATTAAATACATATTTTAAAAATACGTTGAGTAATGGGAATGTAACCTTTGTCAATTTAGGGGTGTTAATGATAAATAACTCTGTTCGTCTCTATGCGGTGATTCTTTACTCTGTATACAGTTACGTCAACAGAATTGAGGGATAGAATCGCCAAGTCGACAAAACAATGGCATAAGGTCTGTGGGACCAAATACCAAACATACAACTGACTGATGGCTTCACACATACAAACAGGATCACTCTGTGGGTGCTGCTGTGAATGCTTATAATTTCTATGAGACCTAGAAACTTCATAAAATTATATATATTGCTCTCAGCAATGACTCCCTGATAACTATCTGAAAAACCCGCTTGTTCCAGGCTACTGATCAAAGGGAAGTAACTCAAGCAGCTTAAACTTTCAATACCAACAAGGAGCAAGGATAATTACAGGAAGGATACTAAAAACAACGGAAAGAGGAAAACAGTACTAGACTCCCAAAACTGACCCTGCTACATTCTTCCCTGCTTTTTACAAAATGACACCTGTCATTTTCTGACCAAACAACTTTCCTCACTAACTAAAAACTAACGACAAGGGGAATAACTCCACCTTAGTAAACTGAACCACATTAAGATGTCAAACAAACCCAATTAAACAAATCGCCTTCAAACCAGGGAAAAATTACAATTCAACCGAATCAAAGTTGATTCTCCTGGAATAAATATGTACAAAATGAACAATATTCAATTAAGTAATTCAAAACAAGGTAAACCTTACTGTGACATCTCTGTATTCTTTCTCTTAAAGAGAAATTCGACAAACATTACAGACTATCAGTATTTCATTAGTTTCTACATTCTCTAAAAGAGAAAATGGAAACAGTTCATTTAATATCTATATAATATAACATAGATAAGTATCACTCTTTACACTCTTCCTCTCCCCGGGTTTTAAAATTGCTCTGCAATTTAGCAGATTTATAACCTGAAAAAGAAACCATAGTATTTTACAGCACATCTAATTAATATTAAAATCTGTAACACACAGAATAAATAAAATATTCAAGTCCAGATTGAGCTAACAAGTTGGTGGGCAATATCACTGCTCATGTCTTCCAAAACACCTGAATTAAATAATGTGCTTAATGCTTTAAGTCTATCTGCTTTGTCCCTAGCTGTTAGCTGATTACACTGATAATCTTCAGTCCATTTTGGTTTTCTAAAAGTTCTTTCTGACCTTCTCAAGTTTACAGGACCTGGGTTGGGTTCTATTGCCAAACCTTCTGTGTCTTTTACTTTTGCTTCTTTTTCCACACCCGTTTCTATCAGATTTGGTTCTTCTTCATCATCCACTGTTTTTGATGTGGTTTCACTATCAACTTCTGATTCCTTATCTGTGTGAGAAGGAATAGTGATAGTGTTTTTCTTTGTTGTTTCTTCTGTTTCTGTAACAGTTACTTTCTTTGCTGTTTCTGAGTCAGTAACATTTATCTTCTTTATTGTTGATTTTGGTTCTTTATTGTTTTCAGTGGTACTATGTTTATCTTCTGACTTTTCTGTATTATTTGTACCTTCTAGTGAAATATGGGCGTCCCCATTCTGATTTGTCTGTAAGACAATTTCATTTTCACTTTCACTGTCTTCGACATCGATGTCTTGACTTATCTTCTTAACAACTTCACCTTCAGATTTGGGTAACAGACTTTTGTCTTCTGTAACATCTGATGCAGCTGCCTCTTTTTCTGTACTAAGCTCACTCATCTTTCCATTGGTTTTGCCCAAGGGAAATAAATGATTACGGTGTAGCTTTTTAATAGTACCATCTGGTGACTTTACGTCATAAACCGGAATCTCTGGATTAGTTTGGTCCACAACCTCATATATGTCCTTTTCGAATTTGTCCTGGATCTTGTGTTTTCCGTCGAATGCCAGTATTTTCACTAGGACTCTGTCTCCTATTACTATTTTTACCGCCTTTGCTTTTTTATCATAGTGCTCTTTCTGTTTCATCTTGGCTTTGTCTGTTATCTTCTTTACTGCTTCTTGAGTTTCTTTGATCTTAGCTCTGAGGTCTTCTATATATGTTTTTGGAGTGTCTTCCGTGTCTTGTAGCGCTTGTTCGAATAAAGCGTCTATCGGAAGTCTAGGTTTTCTCCCAAACGTTAACTCGTATGGGGTATATTGAGTACTTTCATGCTTTGTGCTGTTGTACGCTTGAACCAGGGTTGGGATGTACTTCTTCCAGTCTGTTTTCTGCTCTGGTTTTAGAGTACCTAGCATATCCAAAAGTGAACGGTTCATTCTTTCACATTGTCCATTTCCCATAGCGTGATATGGGCTTGTTCTGGATTTATCAATACCAAACAGAGTACATAGTTCTGCTATAACCTCCGACTCGAAATTCCTTCCTTGGTCGGAGTGAAGCCTGACCGGTACACCATAATGCACAATGAAACCTTCGTATAAGGCTTTGGCTGTTGTATGGGCTGTTTGGTTTTGTGTTGGTATGGCCATAGCAAATTTAGTAAAATGGTCTGTTATAACCAATATGTTGCCAATACGTCTGGGTAGATTCTTGTCTATAACACCTCTTAACCATTTGCCAATAAAAGGATCTTCCCGCTGTGCTTTTCTTATTTCACGAAGTTCTACTTATGCCATTGTTTTGTCGACTTGGCGATTATATCCCTCAATTCTGTTGACGTAATTGTATACAGAGTAAAGAATCATCGCATAGAGACGAACAGAGTTATTTATCATTAACACCCCTAAATTGACAAAAGTTACATTCCCATTACTCAACGTATTTTTAAAATATGTATTTAATGACCTCCAGATTTGGCTAAAAATAATCTTTCTCTCAAATTGAAGTTTGTTAATACTAGAAGATGTGTTTTTGTGTCTAAAATATTTCGTCCAGTTTTTTTTCATAATATTATCTTCTTTAAACATGCCAATACGTCTGGGTAGATTCTTGTCTATAACACCTCTTAACCATTTGCCAATAAAAGGATCTTCCCGCTGTGCTTTTCTTATTTCACGAAGTTCTACTTGAGCCATAGTTTGACCAGGGGCATCAGTTGTTTCAATGATGTTAAGTTCCGCAACAGGTAGAATGTTTATGTATGCAACGGCTTGGTTCAAACAGATGGATTTTACTGTTTCATTGTTGATCTGTGTAGGACTTTCATTATCCTCTTCAGGGTACCTTGACATAGCGTCTGCATCGGTGTTCTTAATGCCAGATTTTACTTTTAAAAACTAAACCATTTTATTTTCTTATCATTCGGTGAAATTAAAGTTAAACTAGACTCCCAAAACTGACCCTGCTACAGGAATTATATGCTTCCTGACAATTTTTAAACAAATTCCAGATTATCATTCAAAATCACCAATTTGAAGAAATAAGAATGTTATGTATATCAGGTAATAAACATGTACGTCGATCTAATTCCGTCTTTGTCAAATTAGGTTAGAACTGTTATTTTAAATTACATGTTTGAATAAAAATATTTAAATTTCAAAAATTATTTTTTAATTAATTAACTTTTAATTAATGATTCAGATATATTTTGCCCTTAAAAGATATAATCAAAAAGTTTAAATACATATCTAAAATGGGAATATCCTTCCCGGCTCTCAATTTTGAAACAAAAACCCGATTATCATTCAAAATCACCAATTTGAGGAGTACACTGCAAATTGCCTCGGGCAAGGTATAAACTCCGCTGGTGTATAACGTTTCACAATGTTGTCGCAATACCCCTAATTAACAAAACCAGTGTAAGGTCAAGATTATCAAGATAAGAGAGATTAACAAAAGTCGATACTCGCGTTAAGATGGTATAAAGGGAAACAACCAAATTTAACCGATTTGACTTAATAATCAAGGGACAATACTCTTCAAAACACGGTCTCATTTCTGGACATGTTTGTGTAGCGGAAGGGTACTGCATGTGTTTCTTTTTCTTGTCGCAGATTTTACTTTTAAAAACTAAACCATTTTATTTTCTTATCATTCGGTGAAATTAAAGTTATATTTTATGAAAATAAATAATGAATATCCACACGTGTCGTAGCATTTACAGACAGGGCATGTATATCTGTGATGGGCATGATTTATAAAGCTGTGGTCTATATTGGCGACATGATAATATATCCAATATTGTCAAATTATCATTCTAAAAGCACTGTAGAAATTACAAGTTCATTATTAAAGTATGGCATTGGACCAAGTCATGCATGCTTTAAGTCCAGTCAGAATATACATTGTTCTGATTGTCCAATCAATTTCCCGTTTTAGTAAATCTGTTCAGACATATGACAGACGAGATTAAAACAAAACATACGTTTTCATTTATTATCGAATTTCTGTGACTTCAATACAATAGACACGTATTGCGTTTCTATTACCATTGAGTGAATTCTGACAAACGGTATTATATTGTCATTGTAAACATTCTCAATTTTGCTGAAAAGTGAGGGAAATGTCTTGGAGACCTGTAAGTAGTATTACTTAATTAACAATTGCTTTCTTTCTGGTTCTAGAGGCAAAACACGGGCAAAGCAACACCTTATCTAAATATATGTTACGAATTCAAAGTTTAAAATGACAGCATTTATTTTAAAGCGACTAACCCACACATTCTGAATTGAATCTTTTAAAATAATTTATCACCGAAAGACAAAATACCGCCGATGTTTCATATATTAACATGAAATAGTTTCCAGAATTACGGGACATTCGAATTTTTGCAGTTTTTTTATGTACAATTATAAAGCGTTACAACGCTTTATTTTGTAAACATTGAACAATATAGAACGAGACGCGACAGTATGTTTAGACGCTATCATCACATGGGCAGAAAATCAAAAGCGCGGAGGTAGTTTGATAGGTAAATTTATAAACTCGTCTACAGATTAGGGAAGTCAGCATTATTTACTTTGCCTTATTTATGTAAGAACCACTATCGTACCGAATAACACGGACCGTTCCATTGTTAAAAGCACACAACCACCGAACTATAGGTAGCGCACAGTATTATGGTGTTTAAAACAAAACAGTAACTTAGGATTAAGTCAAAACACCAAGTTTACGATTTAGTCATTGATTCCTCGTTGGCCGAGCGGTTATGGTATTTCTATATTACCTTCTCGTCGGGAGTTCGATCCCCATTTTTCTTCAGTTTGCATTACATACTTTGTGTAAGTTTGTTTTTCTCTAGTTTCTAATTTATTGTTTTGTTTCTTATTTTCTTATACAATTTGAAGTATCTATAAATCAATCAATACTAAAATTATGGCCGGGCAATGCTTGTATTAAAGTGAAGTGTAAGACTGTTATAAAACTAACCCGAACATGTTTAAAAATATCGCAAGAAAGCTTTAAAACATTAGATCATATTAAAGATGGAGTGTATTTAAACATAATTACTTGTCAGTTGTGACATATAATTTTAGTGAACATATTTAGACTAGATTTAGTAACTCGTTTTGTTTTCACTGAGTTGTAGTGAAGATAAAGACAAAAATGAACGGGTCTGTGAATCGAATTCACGACGAAAACATATAATACGACTGCCGTAACAGCACGAGGCAGCACGAGGCCACTGCATCGTTAATGTATTGTGCTTAAGTATTGACCTGGCACTCATTAATCTTCGCCAATATTATCGGGTGTTTTCGTTATTTTACGCGATATTTATGTCCTGAAAATATCGAGATTTATCAAAATAATTAATTTAAATAACCAACGGCACAAAGGTGTAGTTGTAAGCTATCCGACTTAGGAACACGTTACCATGGATTCGGATTCATTTCTAACCATTTTTTAAATATAATTCCTTGTGTTTTTATTTGTATATATATTATATTATTTTATGAAACATTTCATTTTGTGTAGTTAACAACAGTTCTTAGAATTTTCCGTTGAATAAATGAATGCTTGTCTGGTCCTGAAGAGTTTTTTAATTTTGTAGAACGGTTTTATGTTAATGGATAATAGAGTATTTCGTTGATAAATCATGATGTGTGACAAGTTTTACGTCTGTTAATTTAATAGATAAAATAAGACACAAAAACAATTTGGTCAGACAGAGGACTCAACAAACAACAACAACAACATTACCTTTATTAAACTCAAACCACAAAGTGACACAAGAGTATACAGTAAAACATTGCATATATCTGAAAAATCTCGAACACACAACCCTGAGATAAGTGGCAAAACGCTTTGTCCGCACAACTAAATCTGCACATGATACATGATGTTATATACTTGGCTTTTCAATAGTTATATCGTTGTTTAGGTTCGGACACCGAAAATTAATTTACAGAAACATACGGAATATTCATGAGTGTCAGGTCAATGCTTACGGACAATATTGACTTCTTTTTATGTTATTGTTTTGTTTGTTTTTATTTCAAAACGTCATAATAGTGTGCGATACCTATACGTGTGCGCTCTTTTGAAAATCACGTGATATTTGCTGCCGGGAATTCCGTTTTTTTTTTATAAACCGGGAAACCCTTATCAGAAATTGTAGACGAATATTTATATTATAAATGTATCAGAAAAACAACGATTTTCAATAGAATTTGAAGAAAAATACATTGTAAAAACATCGAATATGCAGCATATAGGTGAATAAAGCTAAAGTTCGATTATTTTCTTTAAATTTGACACCACGAACGATGTGTGGGGAGTCGCTTTGAGATAATTTTCAGTTTGTTATTTGGGATATGAAGATTTATGACGTTTTAAACAATAATAAGAATATATGAATATTAAGCGTGCAATATTTATTGTTTTATTTAAAAATGAATAAACTGAACAATTATATGATGCATTGTATATTAGGCAAAAGGGTTGACCAAAAATTGCTCTCAATATCAACACCAGCAACATAATTCGTGACAAAGGTATAGCCCATACAAGTACAACCATTGATGCAATTTTAACATAGATTTCTTTTTTCAAATTTCGGAACCAGATAGTAAATAAAAAATAAAAAGATAATACTGAGCTTTCCAAAAACACCGACATGCTCCTGACGTGCTCCACATTTTGTGGATTGACAGCCTATAGAACATGGAGCTATTTTTGACCGCTGAATATATTTTCTTGGTGAACTCAGAGAACGCTTATTGAAACACCGTAGTGCTATATTTTTCAAATGTAAAACTTAAAAATTAAAAAAAAACTGACTGCTAAAAAGGGAAAAGGGAAAATTTAATTAATCTAAACTGTCTAATATTCGAATTAGCAAGGAAGTTTCTTTAAAAATAGCAAATAACCTTTTTGTTTTGTGTTTCAGCATGAAACTTCTGCTGTTACAATTTAATATCTTGCATCAAAGCTATCGCTTAAGTGACTCAACATAAATATGAGATACTTTTTTCTATAGAAAAGTTATGCACTACCGTTAAGGTAAAAAAAAATGCAGAGATAAGCTAATGACAACACGATTGTGTACGACCAAGAATCAGACATGATCATTTTTGCGAAATTAGCTTTAAGACAATTTCAATCATTACGACTCGGGGTCAGATATATTCTATTCAAACTGTTCCAAGGATCATACAAAGCAAATTATCACGACTCCGAATCAAATTCAATTAATTAGTATTACCAAGATGAAAATTAGCTTAAAGCGCAATAATTTTAGTACAACTCCTACCGACAGTTTGTTTTAAGCTGTATGTTTCAGGAGCATACTTAATTGAATTAGCTTTAAGACGAATTTAAGCCCAAGGTTATACTAATTCCAAGCAGCATCAAGACAAATGAAATGTGATTGACACTTAGTCCATCGTGTAACTGCTATTTGATCTCCATGGCAAGTACAAAAGTCCAAGAAAGGCACAAATTTGTATCCAACACGTACTCAACTGAAGGAATGTTTCAATGAGGAACATACACGCGTTAGCCCCCAGTGTAGTCATACTAATCGAATAGTATTGACGCTAAGTCGGCTTTTTTTATTCTGATGGAATGTCAAATATCTCAACAATATTTTGACACTGCATGAATTTTATTGTTTTCAGCCACATCATTGTGTGCAGGAAATGAAAATGAAAAATCGTATTTCCAGGTTTTTCATTAAGTCAAATATACTTGAAAGAGAAATACACCATACATCTAAAATGGCATTATCTGATTGTGCTGGTTATACACTCAAATACAGTAAAATTTCTAAAAGACTCTAACAGATATTAAAAATATGAATGCCTCTCTTGGAGTAAGTAAACAAAGAGGCATTAAAACACATACCCGTAGATTGTTTGAAATAAATGTAAACAAAAACTATTGCAAAATTGTATGTCCGCAGATGTGGTGTCGCAACATTGCGCATTGAGACCGATAGATATATGTTTGAAAGACTACACTTTAAAACGATTTGAAAGACCAGATTCAAAACGAAAATGTATTTATGCAATGTGAATTATACAGTGGCATCGGAAGTATTTTGTTTCGAATTTTGTTTTTTGTTTGTTTAATGAAAATTGTATGAATATGTCTGGACATGAACATTTCAGATTAATATTGGAATTAAAGTATTATGATTCTTTCACTGTTTCGTGCGTAAAAAGTATCAACGCCTTTTGAATGTTCTTTGAATTTGGGTTTCTCTTAAACAAATACAAGCGGTTAAGCTTTTTTTATTTGTTGATGCCCTAGATACTTGCCTAAATCCCGATAATCTAGCTACATAAAGTTGGAAGAATCAGGTACTTTGAAAAATTAACTACATCTTACTTCAAACGATTAATGAAGCATAGTAACGGTACGTATTATATATATATTAAATTTAAACGACAATTCGTAGATATTTCAAAACCAGTCTGGATTTCTACCAGGTCATTCCATGGTAGACCAGCTTATTGACGTATATCAAATCTGTTAGGCTATAGACAACAGGCATTCTACTTGCATAATTTTCTGTGATATATCCAAAGCATTTGATAGGATTTGGCACAAAGATCTTGTTTATAAACTTCAGTAGTGTGGAATTTTTAGAAATTTGATCAGATGGTTAAATAATTATTCAAAAGACAGATCTCAGAAAGTTTTCATGGCTTCAACGTTCTCTATCATTCTTTAATCACGTCAATGATATAGCAGAGTCACTTACAAGTATTACTATATATATATATACTTTTCGCAGATGATAGTTCTCTATCTGTATCCAGAAGCGACATTGCTTTAATGGCAGAAACGCTTGATAATGATCCTATGTTAATTATATCATGGTCTAAACGGTGGTTAGTTAATTTCAATCATTCTTAAACGGAAGTTATGTTTTTTCTCGTTCTGTAATAGTAATCTATCAACATTACTTTTTGATAATGTACAGCTGAATTATGCCGAACATCATAAGCATCAACTTTTCTAAAATATTATATCTAAAGCATCGAAAATCTTTGGTTCTATGAAAATGCTAAAATTTAAAATCCCAAGAAAAGCACTGAATCATATCTATATCTCTTATTTACGAACTCAGCTAGAATAAGTTTTTTTGTTGTTTTTTGGGGGGACAAATGTACTCAATATGAAAAAATACTTTAGAAAGAAATACAATATAAGGCTGCTCAGGTAGTTACTGGCCTAACGAGATCGGTATCAATATAAAAAGTACAACATGAGACAGGCTGACAGAAGAAAAATTCAACTTTAGTCCTAATCCATTTGTATAGACCTTTTTACACAAACTAATGGTCGCTATGCAATGTCACGGATGTTTTGATTTTAACGCGCATGCGCATTTTAGGTGTGGCAAAAGAATGCTCAACGATAAGACAACCTACATAAAACTATCATTATATTGCGAATTGTTTTGCCACTATAAAGATTATTTCAGTCAAGTAATTTATTATACAGCATGCTTTGGTTCAAGACATGTATGTCTTTAATTATATCTTACCTGAAAAGCCTGCTTTATTCTAATTTTTCGTCAGAAAAGAACAAACATTTCAAGTCTATTTCCACACATCATACAAATATAAAACTTGTTCCTTGCATTTAAAATGTCATATTTTCTTTCATTTTAACTATTTTTCCCACAACTTCAAATAGTTGTTGTATATATTTTTCTCCGACCTGAATGATGTCTACATACTTAGGGGTCTCGGCTCAATGTCACTTAAGTTGCTGTTTTAGTAATCTACCGGAAATGATAACGTAACTATTATGCAAATGGCATGATAAAACATAGGTCACCTAGGTATTCAAGACCCTAACTTAATTTCGATGATGTCCCCTAATTAGAGTGGATCATAAAAGTTACTGAAGCATATAAGATGGCTTTCAATATGTATAAGAATATAGTTTGGAACTTTAATAGACATTTCCTTTTATAACGATGAAAGTGTAGTTAAAAAAAATCTAACATTGTAAGATATTAATCAAATCAAGGATTATAACTACATACTGAAGGAAAATACCTTCTATAAATTTCTATTTTTTATCTCTTATGTTACAGGCTGGGTCACTTTCATATCGAAAATGTATCTTGCGCACTAATTTCCCGTAAATTTATAAAACAATTATGATAAACTTGAATTCCGCAAAGAACAGGAACATAGTTTAACAACAGATAAAGAATTAAGTACAAAACATCTCCCCGCTACTCGCACCCCCCCCCCCGCCCACCCCACCACCACTTCCTCTTTATTAAATCTGACCGCTGCAATCACCACCCGGACCACTTTGATATTGCCAAATAAAATCTTTCAAATTCAAAAAATCAATAGAAATAAAAAAAATAACAATTTAAGATGATTATTATTTTTTCAATACGGAATGAATTGATCCCCATTTAGGTATAATTGGATACAAAATCAAAGTTTGAACTTCATAAGTCAAAGTATATCAGCTGTGAGTTTGCAAAGATCTATATATATTTTCCCTGGTCTTGCGGTGGATATTTACTGATAAAACAAACTAATTATTGATCCATTAGATTGAAATGCAATATAACTTTAACGTAATTAACGTGCGGCCTTGCCTTTTGCCCTACTTAGAGTGCGCATGCGCGAAAATTGTATCCCGTTGCTAAGCAAATAGCTCTCTGTAAAAAGGTCTATATGTATTTGATTTAATTCTTGTATCAAATGTAAGGTATACATGTGTGAATATATAATAGAACCATTAAATCAAATATATACACTAAAATATTATCGAAATAAAACCATTAATTAACATGAATAAAAACACCTCGAAGATTAACGTTTTTGTTGGAAGGTCAGTGTTGAGTCCGTTTGTACTATTTCAGTGTAATCTAAGTTCGGGGTAATATCCGGCAATATTACATAAATAATTTACAAGGAAAACAATTATTCAGTTAGTGCTTGTACTCATCAATAACATGTGTGTTGATTACACCGAGTTTAATTTCAACTGAATGTGATTTGATTACTAAAAGGGGAATTTACTTCAAAAGTTTCTCGGTATTTTTCAATTAATTACAGTGTTGAATTTCACAGGGTTACATGAACTAGCGTTTATTTCATCTTGAATGTTGAACGATTGAATTATAGGGATTTATCAAAACAATCTTTATTCAGTAAGAAAGTTTAACGAAACAGTATTTTATATTCACATGTGAGATGTTTCAAAAATATTAAATTCCATTTAATTAAAAATGATTTGTATAAGTATGAACATTTTCTCTCTTTTTTTTCACATTTGTTTATATTATTATACTCAGTGCTTGTTGTTTTTTTTTTATCAAAGAATCATAAACAGAAAAAAATACAACAATGTCTATAAGAGGACAGCCAGTCATATCAGTGTCGGTATACTTTCTAAATTAAGTAGATATTGCAAGTTGAAATGAAAGCTTCCTCACAACAATAAAATTGTTTTGCGTCCTTGATATTTAGCGTAGGCTTTAGTACAAAGTGACACAGAGACAAATTAACCGTATGTGTACATCAGATGTAATTCAGTATATGGCATGGTCATTGATGCCTCATTTATGAATACACCAAAGGAATATGTGTGGAAATTTTTAACATTTTCTTGTAGCGACAACTATCTTTCGTGTAGTCATAACTTTTCATTGTGAAATGAGTAAAATAAAATTGTGTGATAACAACCCAAATATTTAATTCTAAAGCACAATGTCAGTATGCTTTAATAAAGTTATAATTGAAGTATCACCATGTGTAATTCTTACTACTGATTTTCAAAAACTACTGAATGAACTAATAGTTCAAGATATCAGACCCATCAATAAATTCATTAAACATTGTTGAAAGTGAAAGCGGCAAACCATTTAAACCATCGAAATAAAGCATTAATGCATTCTAACGAATAACTTGATACGGCAGGTAGAACAATTAAAACATCAATTGTATTGCTACAAAAATAGACAGAGGACGGATTGGAGATTTTATATTTTAGAACTAAGATCCATTGGAGGTTTTATATTGCATTGGAGAATTTATGTTTTAGAACTATGATGTGTTCGCGAATTGATTTTACTTTTACATTCTTTTATATTGAGAATAAATTAAAAACTGAAAAGGATTCGCTATGAAACGTTGATTTTTATATCTCTGATGCTTTTCTGGTAGGATTTTGATTAAAACCAATCATTTATATTGCATTGCTTGCTAAAACATCAAAAACATTAACTAAAGAAAGTTAGAATATAATGAGAACATACAACACAAAAAAGCAATACTACCGTTTCCGCCGTAAATGCAGCCTTAATGTGTATTATGAAAAAAAAGGTTTGTTTTATATGACTTTCATGATACATTTTACTTTAAATACTCTTACTGATAAAAATATGATGAAAATATGTTGGTCTCTGTTTTTTGAAGGGGCTTAAAAACTGTTATCACATCTTAGTATATAAGTTTCAAATATTTATTCTTTTACTTAGACGGTGATTCCGGGTATAAGGGCAAATTTGTAATCGATTATTATTCGCACATTCTACATTTCAGACCATCAGTTTTCACAACACACAAAGTTATACATTGATATTTGGATGCAATAGGCACATTGTCTGAGATTACAGACTTACAGGACCGACAATACACGTAAATTATGATAGCACACGACCTGAAATCAGTAACAGGAGTGGTGTATGTGATGTATATAATATGCTTTAGTACAATACACTGCTATAACATCGACGTTGTCAAGGCGTTGCTTAGAAACAAGACCACAGATTATAACTTGGATTTGCGACCAACGTCAAACCAGTCGGCTCCAACGGTTGTTTATGCAGCTATGGAAGTTATTTTTCTTGCATACCAGACGGGGATTTCCGGTATTTTTACCGGTGCTGGAAAACTCCATCTTACACCCTGGGGTGTAAGATGACTCTCGTGCTGTAAATGACGTATTACGAACTACATATATGTAGAAGATTTATGTAGTAATTGATATTTTATTTAAAAAACGGAATAAAAATTCAATACCTTGACTGTTCCTATTAGTTCCTGATAGTATATTTCTCGATTCAAATCACGTTATTTTATCAAACATTCATAACGTTACGCTGCAACTGATAAAACAAAACCGGAACTAAACATTGTTATTTGTTTTGAAACGTCATGACGTCTTTCCTGTTTACGGACGTTGGTTTCCCGCGCTTTGTTTAAATACACTGCTATAAGAAATAGTTCTAAAAGGAAAGCCGTTCGATTGATTTTATTTTTATTATTATTTTTGAAATCGGTATGCAAGAAAAAGAATCAATCATGGTCGCGGGTAAAGATGGGAATATCCGGCACTCGGGTAACTGTTTAGGCGGTAAAATCGGCTGGAAGCCTCGTTACGCCTAAACAGTTACCCTCGTGCCGGATATTCCCATCTTTACCCGCGACCAGTGAAAGATTCTTATACTATTCAGGAATTAGATGAAGTTCAGGAGAAGTTAACAATAACAGCATTCTTAGCCATGTATTGGACTGATGAATTTATGATATGGAACATCAGCGAATATGATGGTATATCAGATGTCGTTTTCAGAAGCGATCAATTCTGGACCCCGAATCTAGTTCTGGTAAACAACGCTAATAAATTACAAAAGCTTGGAGACTTTTGGCAACCAATTCGATTCACACACGAAGGTTTGGCTTCATTTTTTCCAGGTGATGTATTTTCTGCAACATGCAGAACGGATGTCACTCATTATCCGTTGGATAGCCATTGGTGCGAATTCACTTTTTCGCCTTGGGCCTATAACCAAAGCGAGATCTACTTACACCCATTAACTGACAAGGTACAGAAAACATACTTCTCTGAAAACGGGGCGTGGCAATTTCTTGATTCTCATGTCACTCGTACTAGAAACTCGGATATTTCGTTTTACATCAGGCTAGAAAGGAGACCTCGATTTGTTCTCGTAAACATTATAATGCCAGTTATATCTATGACGTTCCTTAACGCAATAGTATTTTGCATTCCCGTCAAAAGTGGTGAAAGAATGTCCTACAGCATAACAGTTTTATTAGCGATAGCCGTTTTCCTTACAGTGGTTGGAGAAAACATGCCAAAGACGTCCACTCCAATGTCTATTTTCAGTTATTACTTAATGGTCATACTTATTATAAGCGCGTGTATTACCCTGACAACGATATTCGTTCTGCATATTTTTCATACGAAAAAGTCAGAGCCAATTACTGGCTATTGGGAAAAAATAGCAAAACTTTCATCATGCAGAAAGAATGTGAGAAACCAAAGATATAAGGGAAATAAAAACGGAACAATAACAAAAGCAGACAAACGTCAACCGACGTCATCATCATCTGTTTACGACGTTGTAAGGTTATCTAGAAATGAAGTTGCGAACGTGCATGCGAAATATAACAATAACGCATGCTTGCGGTGTCTTGAAAAACAAATTGAATGCAAAGAAAATGAAAATTCGACCGAGGATTCGAGAAGTTTGCAAAATAAAACTGGTGAATCCATACTGAATGATGCAGAGTTGTCGTGGAAAGACGTCAGTCTTGTACTTGATAAACTTTTCTTTACATTTTATTTCTTGATACTTGTTGCTGTAACTGTAAGTCTTTTTGTTAGCATCAATGTGAAAAATGAAGAGGAGTGATATATCTGCATATATTATCAAAATTTGCACTCTGAAAACATTTTTGACGGATTCAATGTCTCTTTGTAGTTTCTTCAGTAAATGTTGTGAGTCTTTTTCAAAACTACTAAGTAAAGCCTGTCTTCTTATTTAAATGCAGGCATTGTAAATAGAAAGTCATTTTTCAAAAATAACGTAGTCTCATCGAACCGTATGTTTGTTAATGTGCATTTGATAAACATACAACATAATGCATGGAAAAAGTAAAAAAAAAGTATATACAACTTTAAAATGTTACGATTCACTTTCAATACACACACATCTCAATTTCTATCCTTTTCTCAATTTTACCACAAACAGTTTCTATAAGTTATGGCTATATCCAGGCTTGTGAAGTACATTTGGTTATATATCAGCAAGGTGTTTTTTGATGGAATTTAGTAAACGATAAGGAATTTTATCATGATGGAAAAATAAGTTATCGTGCATGCATAAAAGCACAGGTATGACGTTAAAGTGTTCTCCGTTGTTCTTCATTATTGAAAATATACCCTGCCTCAACATTCAGTAGTATTTATTGCTGACATTACACCTGATACCATATTACGGAGGACTGACTCTTCTAAGCTTATGACCTGCACCACGGACTTTTCTCCAAACGCTTGTCCTGCACTACGGACTATTTTTTTTCAAACGCTTGCAAACTCTTGCATGTTGTCTGACATTCCTGTTGAGTTAAGAGTCAAACCAACACAAATTAGGTCATATCACGACTTTTCCAGTCCTTCTTTGTTGAAAGAAGTTCCCAGGTACTCCTCAAGGCATCGGCACGAGCATGAGCAGGAACTTTAGTAAAACCACTGGATGGCTTCTTCACATGTAGAATTTTACGCCCCAAGAGGGAATCGAACACACATCGGTGAGGGGCACGTGATTCTAATTCAACTATCTTGATCACACTTCCGTGGAGTCTGAAGCTATGTTTATTTACCAACTTTATCAGTGAAAACAAACCTATGTAAGCACTGGGCCATATTTAGAATTTTATTACTTGTTCATTTTAGTTATTTTTTTACACAGAATGATCCTGCAATATTGCTTTATGCAGTAATGGAAACAACTATGTAAAAACCTAGTATTTAATTTGTAGAACAATATGTAATTTTGTAAAACCTGTAGCTGTAGATGACAATGACAAATGAAAGAAGTATATAAACTCAGTGAGATACCGCTTCTTCACCTATAACCGGTAAGTGACAAAAATCCGTTTGGAGTTTTGACTTGTTAGTGGTGCAGCTTACTTCTCTCTAAATTCTCGTCATTTACTAAAGACACGCAATCACGCTAACATGACAGAAAGACAAATAACCCGTCAGTATGACATAAACTTTATATTTTTCGTATTGGCGCGCTTATTATCATCCACACAGCATTTCAAACGCACAAACACGAGTGAATGACAAAATAGCTTTTGCGCTCTGATGTGGCGATGCAGTTAAGGACACGTCACGGCTGAGATAGTTTAGCATTATTACAATACACAGTCGGCATTGAAATTGTGTTTCCAATACATGTGCTCATTAGATAAATCCTCAATATCTATGTGAAAATAAGGGATGTGTTTTGTATGATTGCAACACTGTGAGTTGCTCTAATTACTGACAAATGACTGAAACAATAGGAATTCGTACGAGAGATGGATAAACAAAACGACAGTGAGGTAACAATATATTCTTTTATTGTTTTAATGTATGAGTTGTAAGCTACAATAAAGAATACCCATTTTATGAAAATCAAACTGGAAGTTAGAAATAACAGAAAAAAATAATTAGGTCATGAGTCATCATATACCTGTCAAAATTTGTCATTAGTTTTCACGAACTGTCAAAATTATTTTTATCTCTCTATTCTGCAATTGCATTGTTTTTGAAAGTATCTTGGACGGATATTGTAGTGTGTAACTTACTTTACATTCCACATTAATATTTGTGCTTGAAATTGCTTTGTTGAGCTCACCGACGTCACATATGAATGTCTATTGTTTTAGTTTATATTATACAAATGCATTCCTAATTACAAGTGCATATTGCACGTGTTTTGTACAAGAAAGATGGAACATTTAGGACTATAATGAGCAAACATAGGAATGCATGTAGTCTTGCCTTGAATTAAATTCATTTGTCACCTTTTCCCAGCAGACTTTTTATTTCACTTATTAGACGGGCGCTAGTGCTTTTGTGTTTTAATGTGTCTTTGTATTTTTCTATGATTTCTATGAGAATTTCTTTTTCGAAAGTAGTAAATCACCAAAGTAACACGTTTTATATATGTAAAAATACAGCGAAACGGTACGATGACTGTATCTACATGTTCATAGTGTGTGACCAAGGCTTAGCTAATACATCGCAAATATACCCGCCGGGTATTAGTAAAAATCCGTTAGAAAACAAGGTTGAGCGATGGCTTAACTAATACTGGTTTGAGCCTTTCTTAGTGCTAGAGTTGAAAAACTGGCCAATAGTAAAGTATCGCTAATATCTAAATATATTCAGGATTTGCAAGGAATGTCAATTATTTATCTTGTAAATACTAAAATAGGTTGTTACATTAAATATCGAGACAAATATGTAAGTTAACCAGACGTGCACATGCAGCACGATCATTTGCTTAACTTTTATAAATAAATTTTTTCATAAATCTCACAAAGATATTAAAACGATAAAATAAAATGTTAAATAATATGAATCGGTCATTGTAAAAGCTGTACAAAAACAAGGGTAAAATAAGAATAAAGGGAAGTAATTCAGAAAGTAAATCTATTTTTTAATGAAATAAAGCAGTTTATCATTTAGCTTACTCCTACACAGTGATCTCCCTTGTCATTCGAATCAGGACAGGTAGAACGAATCGCGTGCAGACCTATATCCTATACAACCAAAAAAAAAAAAAAAATGATTTAGATCATATGCTGTTTTATTACTGACGAGTGCATTATGTTTTAAGGCTAAACTAGAGAAATCTTTATTATACGTTTTAAACTATTTTTTCACGGCATATTTTCGTGCGCTTCGGTCACGTCTGGGTTTTTCCTGAAGTGTTTTAAAGGAATACACCTTTGCTTTTCAACTTAGATATGTTCGATGGATCAACAGACTTAAAAACATAATTTTAATACGAAATGACGCATTCTTTAACCTTATTGTATTTACATATGTATGAAAATATCAACCGACTGTAGAACAATGTTCAGAAAACAGTTTATATCAATAAGAATATCTGTCGTTAGCCCGAAAAAAACGGGCAAAAACCTTACAGCGGATTAATCTGTCATTCAGTGAAAATGGTTAGTCTGATATTTTTGCAAGCTCTGGAATATGGTAATTATAGGTCTTCGTTGTTTCAACCTAAAAACGGCGTTAACCTCCCCCCCCCCCCCCCCCCTCCCAAAAAAAAAACCGCTATAACTTAATCTTATTGGTAAAACGTGACTACATTTTCATTCGAAACTAAATAGGTAGCAATGAATGGTAAATGGTCACTGAAAAACAGTGCTTAACCATAATTTGATGTTTCGAAGATATTTCTATCCATAGTTTTTGTTGCCTCTATTTCATTACGAATCGGAATAATTTAGAATATAACCTAAACAATGTACAGAGATGAAAGCAAGTAAAATGTATAAAAAGCTGATTTCATGAGCATTTTTAGATTTTTCAACTATATCATATTAGTTTGGAAATACTGGTTAATGAAAACTCAAGAAACATTTATCATATTGTGAAATCATCGCTTTGTGGCTTGATGATATTTCTATCCATAGCTTTGGTTGCCTGTTCATCATGAATCTAAATAATTTAGAAACATTAGGATAGAGGGTCACGCTGAAGCATATGTATGATTTTACGAAGTCAGACCAGATGTTTCTCATAAGAAGAATTATAAATTTTAGACTTCAATGTATGAAGAAGATGCGAATTGTTGTGGCACTTTTAACGAACTGTTTTATAAAACATTCTCTGTGAGTCGGAAAGAAACACTAGTGCGAAAGTAAAAAGTTCCTTCTGTTCTAGCGATGAAGAATATCAAGTTTTGCCTTAACTTGTACACATCATAATATCCTGCACGAAGTTGGTATAGAGTCACATAAGAAAATCTGTGTGACACTATTTCGAAATTCGTATATGCTTCCAGACAAAAAAAAAGAACTATTACAACCTTTTCTTTCCGTTTTAATGATAACAGGAGTTCTGGAAAGAGAGTACCACACAAGGAACAACCTTTTTTTTTTATTTAACGTCGCACCGACACATGATAGGTCATATGGCGACTTTCCAGCTTTAATGGTGGAGGAAGACCCCAGGTGCCCCTCCGTGCATTATTTCATCACGAGCGGGCACCTGGGTAGAACCACCGACCTTCCGTAAGCCAGCTGGCTGGCTTCCTCACATGAAGAATTCAACGCCCCGATTGAGGCTCGAACCCACATCGATGAGGGGCAAGTGATTTGCAGTCAGCGACCTTAACCACTCAGCCACGGAGGCCCCCTATTTCTCGATGCTAACATGGTGCTAAGTACCACGCCGACGTGATGTCAACATAATATCGTTGTGATGATTAAAGTATTGTTAGTCATATTAGAATTTGCTTAATTCCACGCGTCAATTCGCCTAGAGAGATACGGATATCATGCATTGGCACGTGACTTCTGAATTTGTGAAGTTTCCAATTTTAATCAGCAAAAGAGGTTGGCAGTTACAACTTGTTCCATACATCAATAACTGAGACAAAATGAGATTCAAAAAAATGTTAAAAATGCAAACTGGATCGCTTCATTGAGCGTTATGTTCTCTATTGTAATAACTGGCTGATATTTTGTTCAGTATCAATCAAATCTGTCATCGTTAGTTTTTGTGTGTTTTTTTTTTTAATGGAATCGGCAAAGAATCACGGTATCGATTGAACATAACGCTTTGTATAAATGTGCGTTATTGACAAACGCAACCGTGAAAATAATTTTGTTTTTATTCATTATGTTTTTCATAACCATTGTCATAAATGCGTACTATGAATTACAACTAAATGGATATTTGAAAGGGGTTAAAAGCTTTTACAAATAAATTAGTAAAATGACACCAATAATCTGACAGAACAAACAAAGTTCGTTTAAGTAAACGTACTTTTAGTATAAATATTTGCATTGCTTCTCCATGTATAAAGATAAGCCTTAATTACTGTACATTTGCACACCTTGATATAATGTTACGTAAAGGCAAAGTATTTCACAGCTTACAACGCCAAATTTGCTACATTTGTTTTCATACGTCACGTACGTTGTCATACGAGTTACGTGTTCTTTACCAAACGTTACGCATGTTTAGCGTGCACTTTGATCCGATGTTAGAAGGTTTCCAATTCTAGCAACCACCGTCAATCGACAGCTTTGCTTTTTTCAGAGATTTATAATTTCAAAAGTATGCAACAGTAAGTACCTTCAATTTAACCTTCGAAAGAAGGAGAAGACAAAACGATAACATTGTGTCATATCTTTAATATAAGTTTTCTTAATTAATAATGGAAGTAACTCCAGCAGGTTGTCTTTATATTAATATTTTTATTGTCAAAATTTCAGCCATCATATGAAATGTGCTATATTTTAGAGGCTTGGAACTTTGTTATAAAATGTTTCCGGTATTTATATAACAATAACCATGTGGCAAGGGAGCAAGGGTAGCATTCGGGATCCATACACTTTAAACATGTCCATATTGTAAGTGTTATTTATTAAACGGAGATGGTTTACACATTGTTTCAAAGTACACATGTAAGAATTCGGCCTCGACACACTTTAAACATGTGACACGCAAATGAAAATTAAAATATACAGGGCTAGATTTTTCCGAAAAAATGGTGAAAATATTTGTTAATATAATGTTCTTATAAAATTACAAATCCAAGTGCGCCAATTCACAAAGAGTTTGTCTGAGACGTTGTGCTTTCCGGCAGGTACATGATGCTGAATGAAATGAGCCTACAGCGATGTATTAAGGTATTAGGTCACTAATAGTAATGTTTACAAAATGACCTTTGCTTGGTTTATTTTATGTTTTTCGGTGGTTTATCGAAATATAACGGTGAATTATATCCTGATAAACTCACTGGCCACTCAGTGAAAATTATCAAATCTGATACCCGGATTAACGTCAAAAAGTTTACCGAGCGTACTGAAAGCCGGAAACAATATGACGATGACGTCGATAAAATGACGTCATCTTTGCGATGCTTCCTGATAAAATTTCCCGCAAATTTCGACATTTTATTGAAATAAACACAACAAAAGTAGAGTTTTAGACATAAAATAAACAGAAAAATTGTTGGTATCGATGTAATATCACGGTAATTTCACTCGTGAACACCAAAAGTTGTTATTTTCACTCGTGGCTGTGCCACTCGTGAAAATATCACTTTTGGTGCCCACTCGGTGAAATTATAACGTGATATTACACCGAAACCAACAATTATCCTCTTTTTATTCTGAAAGGTAATCGTGTTTTACACTATTTTGCAAATTTTAAACAATTTTTACCGTGCCGTTTTTTATAAACTTTGAATAACTTATGGTATCTCCTCAAGCTCAAGTAGGGACAAATTTCAAAGTGATAGCCACTATCAAAAACGTTTGCAGAGAACTCATTTGACCATTAATTTCAATCGAAGAAACATCAAACTATTGGTAACCAATTATAAAACACAAAATAAAAATGTTAATATCATTTTGTCTATGGTGCCTCCAGTAAACGGATTTAACGAGACAGAATTCATACTTCAACATTGAAAATATAAGGTCGAATGATGAGTTTCTGTTTTGAATTTTGCTTACTCCATTTAAAAATAACGTTAGGGAAGACGTAAAACCTACCTAAATTTCTTCCACAATATATAATCTAAGAGTGAAAGCAAAATAGAGAACTTTCACCGTGCGTAACTCAATATTTTTAAAGATGTGTAACTCTACCCCTTCTGTTTAAGTAGTAATTTCTCTTTGAACACCAAAAAATCGCTTATAAGATTCATCTTTTTCCATTTTTGTACAAAACATAAATAATATGTCTTGAAAGAAGTAAAAACTTACTAGTAAAAAAGTAAAATAAAGAAAAAAATAATTTGGTCCCAGTAGGGCTTGAACCTACGCCTCCTAAGAATTGCAGTAAAAGTAGGTTTATGGTAGGAATTAAATACTCTTCAAAAAGGAGGTTCTCTATTAGTGATCTAATACGTCATCAGTGTCGTAAAACGAATCAATAATATAGATCAGTGGGTGACTTTCGTCGAGTTCTGCAAAATGCCCGTATCGTGAGATATCATGTATTGCACAAAACTATGCACAAGAGACAATAATTATCGGCAATTCGAAAAAAAAGTCTTTGCTCCATTTAATCATCATTATTGTGTTCCCAGTCGTGTCTAATAAACTGATGAAACATGATCACGCCGATTTGTAGTGGCCTTCTCTAGTGGCTCTAGCCAGATGGTCAGAAGTCATAGAGCGGGCCTAGATTCTTTCGTGCAACGTAAGTTCTTCTTTCTCTTATTTTCAAAACCTTTTTTCCGACAGAGGGTGCTTTTTTAATACACAAAATTCGTTTCATTGCTAAGTTAATATCAGCCCAAAGTTGAGGTCCAAAATGAGATAAGGCATACTAACATAAAATTTGTTTTAGGGAAAACAGATCAATAGGTTGATAATGAAAATTCTATATCAGGGGCCGTATTCATAAAGCATCTTGAGTATAAGTTTTGACTTAAGTTGAAGATTTTACTTAAGCTTGTGGTGATATCAGCTTAAGTCTAAGTAAAAAACTTGAGTCCTATTCATAAAACAGTTTAAACTTAAGATACGTAAGAAATGACTTAAGTCAGAAAACAAAATGGCGACGTGAGTACGATTAAAGTGTTGTTTTTCAGATAAAAGCACTTGAAACATAATTGGGTATGTTGTATCTGTCTGAAATTAATGTTGTTTTTTTTTAATGTTTTCGTCCACGATAAAAGCCAAGAATTACTTATTAAGTTGTTTTATGAATAACAAAGATGCTTTATGATACTGCCCCTGGTCATTTCATTTGCATTCTCATGGCGGCACCATTGTACCGGACATATTCTCAATGGAATCAGCTATATGACCCGACAAACAAACTTCAACATATTCTATATCAGGTCATAGTTTCCGGATCCATCCATTTACTGTTGAATCAATTAATTGTATCGCCGGTTATTTTTAATTTGGGTTTACATATAATCTTAAATTTCATGTCAGATTTGATCATGTAAGTACAGTACACAACACAAAAATATGAATATGAATTTTATAGACACTCCCACAGCTATCTAAACTAGCAAGTTTTTTTCTTTTTTCTTTTCAAGATACTTCTGATGAACAACAATTACCTAGTAGGTACATTACTAAGTTAAGGTCGCTGTATCATTCTGTTACATTTTACGTTGTTTTGATAGATATGATTTGCACTTTTTTCAGTCGCTGTCAACAAAGGATTTTTTTTTCAGTTTAACCTTCGTCTTAATAATTCAAGGTTGAAATAAAAACTAAAAACAAACGAGTCACCGGTCGCATTGATTATTGCTACGGGTTCTTCTTCAGCGATTAGATTCACGGATTTATAAATGATTTTATATAGATTATGTGTTTTATTGCCATAATCGATGACGTGAACAGTAAGTGAACGATAATATTTGAAGAAAAAAGCCTTATAAACACAGTTTGTAATCCATTATAGGGTCTCGACACATAGCCAAAATGCAAGCCCTTTAATATTTGACACTTATAGTATGTCCTAGCACAAGGTGTTGTAGTAATCATATTTGGTTATAAACAGATGTCATACAGCATCGAGACAACTCAGCAGTAGAAATATAGTTCCATCTAAAAGATGTACTTTATATATTTATTTTATTTTGTTTTTATTTTTAGTATTATTTTTTTCCGTTTAAATCGAAATTATATGATGTTAATTTCTTATACAACGTAATTTGCTGGAAAGCTTTTTAATTGCATCCGTTTGTTTTCAACTGTTATTTCAGATATTCAATTCCGCTTTATATTTAAGCATATCATAAAGCGTAGGCGCATGTATAACTCATTTTGAAAGCTTGTTAAAAAGAACGGCAACATTACAACAAAATATCTAGAAGCTCAATCTATGGAAAGCCATAGTTTTCTTATGATGTTGATTTAGCATTTTATGATGTGCATACATCTGTATTTGAAGTGCTTCTACTTGTATCTGCAGTGCTTATACATGTACATGATGTGCTTATCACTGTATATTGCATGCTTACATCAGTATGTGCGGTTATTTTTCTTTATATGCGGTCCTTCAGGTGTATATGCAATATTTTCATCTGATTGTGCGGTATATTTTTTATAGGTTATTAACTTTGTATGTGGATATATGCACGAGTTCTGCAGGGGTAATATTGCGCGACTTTAGGAGCACAATATTATCCGCGAGAGAACGAGTGCATATATCCACAGACAAGGTTGATAACCTTTTTATTACATATCCATTACTAAATAATTAATTGATGTCTAAATTATCGTTCTGTAACGAAAGACAGGAAAAATACAAAAAGAATTTCTCCAAAAATGTAATAAACAAATCAAGCTGACGCGCATTAATATTTTCCGCGAAAATGACGTCAACTGGAAAAGAAACCGATTGAAAACGGGCAAATATTTAATGAACGTCGTTAAGGATGTACTTAAAAGTCCTAGGGTACGTGTTAGAATCGAAATAATATATCTCATTTAGTGATTTGCTCTTGAATAAATCATTGTTTGTCGTTCGGATGCGTATTATTATATCACAAGGGCGCAATTCCTTCGCATCTGAACTCCAAACAACGATTTATTCAGCGACAAATCACTAGTGAGATATATTATTTCTTAAACAAACCCGAAATTGACGTAACGTTGTTAAACGTCACTGACAAGTCGCGCTAAAAATCGAAACACATGATTATGCCATAGAGAATGTCTGTATCTATCCAGTTAATATGAAAGTACATAGTATGTATGAAAAGTAATCATTGGGAGTAGATTAAATACATTTTAAATACAGAAGCATATCAAAACAAGTCCATATTGTTCACGGAATACGGTGTACATATATTTACGTTTACTCTTACGTAGGCTAATGTAGGTATATATATCAAAAATATATTACAAACAATAGACGATAGCAAACAAACATATCCACAAACTTTTGCATTCAACTATCTGGTAATTACTAAGAAACAAAGTTAAAGTCGTAAAAGAATAGCATTTGATCAAACAAAATAAATGCTGTAAAAAATAAGCAAAATTTACGTATAACGGGAAGTAAACTAAGTTTTTATATTAACATTGGAATTTGTGAAATTAAAACCAAAATATATTGGAATCTAATAAATGTACGTTAAAGGCAGAATAAAGGACATGGTATAGAAAAGAAATACATTTCAAATAAACACATTAAAGGTGTGGACTGACAATACAGACAAAACTAATACAAAACGTTATTTTCCTCCAGAAAAGTTAATGTTACTTAATAAGCCTTAAATTGATTGAGTTTATTGATATTCTCTCCAAAGAACCCCAAGTTGGATTTTCGTGTTTAGTCCATTTGGTGTCTCTGTCTGCAATTCGTAGATCCACTCAGTTACCTTGATCTGTCACCAGTATCTACTGTTCTCTTTCATGTACTCTAACAGCAACACCATCTATGTTATGATCAGGCATATTGAAATTATATGTTCTGTCACCGGTTTTGTACGTTTCAGTCTGCTTCGTGCTCTCTTCAATTCTCAGCGAAGTTTCACACTGTTAAATTGAAAGTTGGAACATTGACAATATATGCATGCAGAAACATTTCACTAGCACAATCTCCGTCCCGTATAACACACAGTAAATGCCCCGTGTTTGATACGGGACTGTATTTGACATGGAACTTAAGTAAATAAGTTATTTCTTTACTCTAAAAATAAGTAAATTTTACGTATCAAGGGAGGTAATTCCAAAAGGAATATGTTATATTCCCTGGACGTAAATCATTTATTTTTGTTTTATGAGTGTCTACTAATCGTATCTGTATAGTGATATAAAATAAATTAAAATTAGATATAAAACAAAAAAGTATGGATATAAAATAAATTTAAATTAGATATAAAGAGTATTGAAAGGGTAGAACCAGGAGGTAAAATAAGCACAGATAAGTATCTGTTACTGGATACCTAGTTTGCCGCACAAGAGCTTTGGAGCTCGTGTTATATGTTGGATTATATGCGACGTTAAATAAAGCTTACCTTTACCTTTTACCTTTACAAAAAGGTATGGCTTATTTACGCGAAAATGACCTTAGTCGGATGTTTTCGGAAATATTCGTTAACTTTCGTATAAATATTCCGATCTCATAATGTAGTTTGCACATAATGTTATTTGCATCGCATATAAAGTTTAAAGCACCTGGTATAAATATAAAGGTACAGCACATACAGTTAAACGTATCGTATATACAGTTGAAAGCACCGGATATACAATTGAATGTACCACATATACTATAGAAAGAACTGCATATAATGTAAAAAAAGACCACTAATACAGATGGGAGGACCGCATGTACTATAAAAAGCACCGCATACACAGTTGAAACAACAATATACACAGTTAAAATCACCGCAAATACAGATGGAAGCACCGCATATAAGTGTTAAGCACATCATATACATACATAACCACTGCACATACAAGTAGGGGCACTTCATATATTGATGTAAAAACAGCATAAAGCGCTAAATTAATATCAGACGACAGTCATGGCGTTCCATATCAATCAATCAAATGCGTATTTACTCAACGCCACGAAAACTGCAGCTTTCGTATCATAAGTATTTTGTAACATAACCATGCTGATGTGTTGTCGCTTCTATAGGTGTTAACAATGAAATAGTTTATTTTTTTACGTGAGATTTCTTTGCAAATGCTTGTAATTGTAACCTTTGATTGAAGCAAGCAACATCATGTCTAAAAACACACTAAATCAAGTTCCAGTAAAACGTGTTACACAAACCTGAGATAAAAGCCGTGTCACGACCCTTGTCTCCTCATACTAACTAGACGCCAATAAAACTACAGTTTTCACTTGTATTTTTCTTTGTATTTTTCTTTCATCCTATGTCTTGTAAAAGGAGTATCCCTCTAAATCAGGCAAAGCGTTACAGACGTCTTACCTCAGATGATAATTCTTTTGTACAGGAACTAGAGAAATTAAAAACTTTTTTATCAAAAGAAATTATCCTATGTCAATAATTGCTAAGTGTTTCGATAAAATAAAGTCAATGTCTATGGATGATGCACTAATTAGTAGTAAAACAGATGACACTTCTAATAACATAATTCCTTTTGTATGTACATACAATCCATCTCTACCTAACATTGGAGAGGTTTTGAATAAGTACTGGAATTTATTACAGCTTTCTAATAGGCAGAGTGTTCAGTACCTTTCTAAATTCAGGCCTATTGTTGCTTACAAGAGACCTACTAGTTTAAATGATATTCTGGTTCATTCTTCTTTTACAAGACCAAGTATGTATGGTCAAATTTCTAAATGTAATAGAGCTCGCTGCTCACATTGTTCAACTATAAATGAATCTACAATTTTTATATCTTCTGCAACTTTGAAAAACTACAGAATTAGAAAGAGTCTTTCATGTAGTTCCAAAAATGTAATTTATCTTATTACATGTAAAAGGTGTAATTTTCAATATGTTGGACAGACCAACAGATGTGCTCTAAACGCATGAATAGTCATCGTTTTGATATAAACCATTATCCCGAATCTTTAACTAACGTTTCTGAACATTTTAATTCCAACCTTCACACAATTGATGACTTTTCATTCATGCCCATAGAACACATAAATGCTGACTGGAAACGTCTACTGAGGGAGACTTACTGGATGTATGAGTTAGACACACTTTATCCGAATGGAATGAACTCGAAATATTTGTACTAATAATTAAATTAAGATTTTTAATCTTTATGCTTTACATTTTTTACATTTTTCTCTGTATAATCAGTCAATTCTATACTTTTGATATATAAAATACAGTAATAAGCATAATAAATGTTCAAGTTTTTTCCAGACTTTTAATATCCTATTTGCTATCTGCATTTTTCTCTGGAAATAATGTATCTTCATTGATCCTTTACATTGTGCATTTCTGTATTATGTGTATAATGTTTTTGAATGTTAAATAACGCCATGCTGTTGCATACGTTTTGACGTCGTTGTTATGACGTCGTGTTCTACATGACGTCATCAACGTTATTCATTGTAAACATTATACCCCTGATGAAGGCATTGAAAGCCGAAACTTCTTGTAAATAAATTAAAAACCAGTTTGAAGTTGTTCTTCCATTTTCAATTGTATTATATCTTTGTAGTGAAAGTATACTGTTTTGCTGTTGCAGCTGTAAGTGGTAAGAATAAGATATTTTATTACCATATCATATGATGAAATCAAAGTCATATTCATGAAAATAGCAACATGATTCAAATAAACGGCGACAATGATAATTGTATCGAGGGGTCAATGCGACAATGATAATTGTATCGAGGGGTCAATGCGAAGTCTAAGTGCTTCTTTATGTTTATTAACTTAACACTTTTTCGCGTCTACCCCTCGATGTATATCCAATATTGTTTAAACAATGATTTGTTAAAGTCTAATTATCGTTCTAAAAGCATTAAAAAATTTATAAGACCATAATAAAAGCTATGGAATGGGTTTAAGTAATGTGTACTTTAGGTACAATCAGAGTTAATTGTAAAAAGTATCGGCTCAACTTTTAGTTTTGTAAATGTGTTTACATTTGATACAGAAATAGATGACAGGAAAGATTAAAATCTTTTCCCTTTTCACCAATAAAAATAACACAAATAATATCGAATTTCTTCGACGTCACTACAAAAGGCAAGTATTTGAGTTAGGTCAATTCTGAGAGAAGGTATTATATTGCCATTGTATTCATACAATTTTTAATGAAATATGAGGGGATTTTCTAGGAGACCGGTAAGTAGAGAATCTCAATGATATTTCTGTAAAACAATTGCCGTCTTTCTGGTTCTGTTATACGCGATTCGCATATATTACGCATAGAGATATTTTTTTCTAAATATATCATACGAATTAAAAGTGAGAAAAAGACTGCATTTATTGAAAATATTTATCAAATTGCTATTGGGCGTTGAATGTTTATAACATTTTTAACATGAATACATTTGCTAATGGTCACCGGCCCATAACGAGATTAATTTACAATTTCACAATAAACACATAGGCTGGTACCTATGATAATAAACATATACATACATATCAAATTTAAATTGAGCCTTTTGTATTTGTTCAAAGCTTATCTATATAAAAATATAACTCAAACATTCTGCTGAGTCTCCAAAATTACCTTGCGTTCTTGAAAAGCATAATATGCATACATAGCTAAATTTGTTACCACATTTTCAGAGTTGCAGCACATTAACTTATTAAACTTATGCACATTTGCAATTTCAAGATATTTCTTAGGTAGATCTATATACTTTTCTCTAATATATTGCAGCTTTTGACACACTAAAATAAAGTGGTACTCGTTCTCTATACCAGAGTTACATAATTTACAAATTCTGTGTTCTTTCGGGGTATTGTGATATCTGCCTCTCTCTATTTCAAGATTGTGAGAAGAAGACCTTAGTTTAGCAAGAGAATGTCTAAATTTTCAAGCCTTAGGATCCGAGTGACGCAGATTTTTTAGCTTGCTGTTAACAGACTTATTATACATACGAATTTTTTTTATTTATTTCTCTTTTATACGCTTTACTAGACTGTTTTAAAATTTGAAAATTCTGAAGAGAATTCAAACGCCTAAAATTCTTTTTTGCATGCATATAGGTTAAAGGTCAGTAATTCAAATCCTTCTTTGTTTCATATAAAAAACGACAACTTCAGGTCGTCTTTACGTATCTTTAGAGAACATCACTTTTTCCTACACCTATTTTTCATGGAAGTTCTATCACAAATTAACGAAAAAATGAAAAGAAAATAGGGGGTTGTATAGTTCCTAGTGAAATGCCAGTCAGTTGTGGTCTGCTACCCTAAAAATGGCGCATATTTGCTCTCGTCCGCGCAATAAACACCTACTTCCGGTTTCGATCTGCAAAACTTGCCATGTGGGGTGTATGAACATGAAAACCGTCTCATTTCATGCAGAATGTATTCTAGTAGTGAAAAATGGTGATTAAAGCACTCGTTCTACACGAATTTGCGCAAAAAATGGGAAAATTAGGATCTATTTATTATGGACTTCTTTCCACTACACCACGGAAGCACATTTTCGACCGAATTACTGACCTTATTCCTATAAGAAATGTTTCTTATCAAATATCACACAATTTTCATTTCTATTTTCAAGAAAGATGTAATACCAAACATACTGCCAAGTTTCATTGTGAAATTTCGAGATTTTAGAGAAATATAGACATTTAACAAAAGCCACCCCCTACCAATTTACTGGGCTAAATTATGGCCCTATGGTCCTTTTATTGTATATTTTGGTAAAAGTTTCACTCGTTTGCATTATTTTTCACTTGGATTCTGAAATATCATTCATTCCGTCATGAATAAGACCCAGAAGGATGCATCTTGTACATTTTCTGACATTCTGGAGACAAAATATTGGCTTTTTAATCCCAGAAATCGCTGCTGAATAGGCGCATCTACTCAAAATATGGTCAAAATTCAAAAATTTTCAAATTTCACTATTATTTTGCATTTGAAACACCCTTTTATATCATATACAACCGATCTATGACTATTAAGACTAATTGCGATGTGTTTCGAGAAAGTCTTATTTCAGAAATATTTCTTATCAAATATCACACAATTTTCATTTCTATTTTCAAGAAAGATGTAATACCAAACATACTGCCAAGTTTCATCGTGAAATTTCGAGATTTTAGAGAAATATAGACATTTAACAGAAGCCACCCCCTACCAATTTACTGGGCTAAATTATGGCCCTATGGTCCTTTTATTGTATATTTTGGTAAAAGTTTCACTCGTTTGCATTATTTTTCACTTGAATTCTGAAATATCATTCATTCCGTCATGAATAAGACCCAGAAGGATGTATCTTGTGCATTTTCTGACATTCTGGAGACAAAATATTGGCTTTTTAATCCCAGAAATCGCTGCTGAATAGGCGCATCTACTCAAAATATGGTCAAAATTCAAAATTTTTCAAATTTCACTATTATTTTGCATTTGAAACACCCTTTTATATCATATACAACCGATCTATGACTATTAAGACTAATTGCGATGTGTTTCGAGAAAGTCTTATTTCAGTTCTTATAGGTTAAAGGTCAGTAATTCAAATCCTTCTTTGTTTCATATAAAAAACGACAACTTCAGTTCGTCTTTACGTATCTTTAGAGAACATCACTTTTTCCTACACCTATTTTTCATGGAAGTTCTATCACAAATTAACGAAAAAATGAAAAGAAAAAGGGGGTTGTGTAGTTCCTAGTGAAATGCCAGTCAGTTGTCGTCTGCTACCCTAAAAATGGCGCATATTTGCTCTCGTCCGCGCAATAAACACCTACTTCCAGTTTCGATCTGCAAAACTTGCCATGTGGGGTGTATGCACATGAAAACCGTCTCATTTCATGCAGAATGTATTCTAGTAGTGAAAAATGGTGATTAAAGCACTCGTTCTACACGAATTTGCGCAAAAAATGGGAAAATTAGGATCTATTTATTATGGACTTCTTTCCACTACACCACGGAAGCACATTTTCGACCGAATTATTGACTTTATTCCTATATATACTCGTCACCATGACACCGGCTTAACATAAATTTTGCAACATATGACATTCGCTGTTACAGGTATAATGACACTAAATGTTTGTTTCTTTTCAAGTGAATAGGTTCTCGCGAATTATTTTAAGCAGTGAATAGTTTCTTTGTCGTTTTAGCTACGCTCGCTCAGAGTCTTTGCCCTTTTCATATTATAACAAGTAATGTAAAAGTTATTTATGTAGACTAATTTGAACCTTTCAGATGGCGTCAGTGGTTTTAACCAGTATCGAGTAAAGACAGATTGGGTAGGGAAAGGACTAGCAAGGCGTAAGACCCATGGTGACATTTCAACTTCAATTTCACGAGTTCTGCTTCCTGATTTCACGATTTCCACTTCATGAATTCACGATTTCACGAATTCACGATTTCACGAAAAAACTTCACGATTTCTTGATTTCACGATTTCATGATTTCACGATTTCCACTTCATGAATTCACGATTTCACAATTTCCGCTTCCTGAATTCACGATTTCCACTTCATGAATTCACGATTTCCACTTCATGAATTCACGATTTACACTTCACGAATCCTCGATTTCACAATTTCCACTTCACGAATTCACGATTTCACGATTTCACGATTTCCACTTCACGAATTCACGATTTCACAATTGTGAAATCGTGAATTCATGAAGTTGAAATTGTAAAATCGTGAATTCGTGAAGTGGAAATCGTGAAATCGTGAATTCGTGAAGTGGAAATCGTGAATTCATGAAGTGGAAATCGTGAAATTGTGAATTCGTGAAGTGGAAATCATGAATTCAGGAAGCAGAAATCGTGAAATCGTGAATTCATGAAGTGGAAATCGTGAAATCAAGAAATCGTGAAGTTTTTTTCGTGAAATCGTGAATTCGTGAAATCGTGAATTCATGAAGTGGAAATCGTGAAATCGTGAATTCAAGAAGTGGAAATCGTGAATTCAGGAAGCAGAAATCGTGAAATCGTGAATTCATGAAGTGGAAATCGTGAAATCAAGAAATCGTGAAATCATGAAATCGTGAAATCAAGAAATCGTGAAGTTTTTTCGTGAAATCGTGAATTCGTGAAATCGTGAATTCATGAAGTGGAAATCGTGAAATCGTGAATTCATGAAGTGGAAATCGTGAAATCAGGAAGCAGAAAACGTGAATTCGTGAATTCATGAAGTGGAAATCGTGAAATCAGGAAGCAGAAATCATGAAATAATGAAGTTGAAATGTCACCACGGGTCTTTCGTAGTTCTGACTGAGTTGTGCAAGAGCTGCGGAGGTAATGTAGCTTTAAACCGTATTTTATGACACACTACTCTTCTTCTTCTTCTTCCCGTTATGGAGTGAACTCGTACACGAGTGTTGCTACTCCAGCGCAATACTCCAGTGCTCTTTGGCTATTAAAACACACAAAATATGAAAAATGTATTTTACGATGTTTAAACCTTCAAACCTTGAGGGAAAATGTACTCGGAGCTGTTTTCAACAGTATTTCAGTACAAGTAGCCTAACCAGTGTCCCTGGAATCTGTACCAGCACAAGTAACTGCCAATTTCTACATTCAGACACGACGTATCTTTAAATAAATCACCACGGAGAACATGAGATCCATAGATATGCACTCATTCAGACACGACGTATCTTTAAATAAATCACCACGGAGAACATGAGATCCATAGATATGCACTCTCCATACTGAGATATTTCTGATGTTATGCAATTTAACAATTATTGCGATATCTATGTATGATTACACGATTTTCTCTATAATACATCGGTCCATAGTTTATGCTATATGACCGGTTAACAAGGCTACAGTCAAAATTTGAAAACTCTAATTTCTCATGTCTTCTGTCGGACATCGGGCAATAGTTTTTACTACTGACTGGCAAGGCATTCCTATAAATGTATACTATGGTACGTTGATTTATATAACAAGTCATGTAAAAGTTATTTATGTAGACTAATTTGAACCTTTCAGATGGCGTCAGCGGTTTTAATCAGTATCGAGTAAAGACAGATTGGGTAAGGAAAGGACTAGCAAGGCGTACCAGTTCTGACTGAGTTGTGCAAGAGCTGCGGAGGTAATGTAGCTTTAAACCGTATTTTATGACACACTACCCTTTGGCTATTAAAACATACAAAATATGAAAAATGTTCTTTACGATGTTTATGCTGTAACTCATTACACAACAAAATGTAAATTTTTGAAGCTGTGATATTGTCCAAGATTGTCTTTGATTGGAACTTTTAACTGTAAACATTTTGTACTAAACTTCGATGAAAAAATAAATACAAACACGATTTCTGACACGTTCATATCAGAGCTGGGTATACTTTTGTTACAGATGCCTAAGTTTTTAACAAATAATCTTTCGTAGATGATTGCCTCGGTCAAATCAAGCTTCTTACAAAGTTCAAATCTTGGACTTTTGGGCTTGGAGTAGAATTTACACTCTCCTACTGAGCCGGCAATAGAATGGGTCTTAGTTTTGCGAAACGGACATACAAACGAAAAATTGCACACGATAAATTCATGCAGTGCAAATTGTCTTAAGATTGACATTAAACAACTATACTATTAAATTTTTGTTACGGAATTCGAAAAATACATTTCTAACGACGGATAACTAATCTGTTTGTCTTGTGTTGTTGCAGCGTAGTCGGACAAAAGACAGTACCAGTATACGTCTTCAAACATTGATTGATAGATGAAAGGTCTTGTGACGAAATGCCCATGCGTGCCGATCAGAGCATGTAAGTAAAAATAAATTAAATACCAGGTTTCATCAAATGTTTAACGTCGCGGGAGTGAGATAAATCCATTTCATAATATTTGATATTGCACTAGCGAAATAAAGCATTGGCGTTTTTAGCCCGACTATTCGAAGAATAGTCTAGCTATTCTACTCACCCTGACGTCGACGTCGGCTTCACACCTTGGTTAAAGTTTTGCATGCAAGTACATATGGCTATCATTTAAAGGCATATTTTTGAAACTTATTTTTAGCTCGACTACTCGAAGAATAGGGGAACTATCCTATTCGCCCCGGCGTCGGCGTTAGCGTGAGCGTGAGCGTGTGCGTGAGCGTGAGCGTGAGCGTCACACATATGTTAAAGTTTGCGTACCACCCCCAACTATTTTCAAAGTCTATTGAGATATTGCTTTGATATTTTGCATACTTGTTTACCATCATGACCCCAGTCTGTAAAAAGGAGGAGGCAACTCTATTAAGCATTTTGACTGAATTATGGCCCCTTTTC
The DNA here is from genome assembly GCF_021730395.1 of Mercenaria mercenaria. Taxonomy (NCBI): domain Eukaryota; kingdom Metazoa; phylum Mollusca; class Bivalvia; order Venerida; family Veneridae; genus Mercenaria; species Mercenaria mercenaria. Next base: position 67,212,467 of record NC_069377.1, on the reverse strand, counting down.
GACTTAGAATAAATATTAAAGTTTGCGTACCACCCCAAATATTTTCAAAGTCCATTGAGATACTGCTTTGATATTTTGCATACTTGTTTACCATCATGACCCCAGTCTGTAAAAAGGAGCAACTCTATCAAGCAATTTGACTGAATTATGGCCCCTTTTCGACTAGAATATGCTTATTGTAATGTTATAGTTTTACTCATAGCTTAAATTATACTATCAAGCACTGAGAATAGTCGAGCGCGCTGTCCACTGACAGCTCTTGTTTCTTTATCTAGGTCAATTACCAACCTCACTGGGTCAAGTTCCATAACTCTGACATGTAATTTGAACAAATTATGACCCCTTTTCGACTAAGAAAATCATGGTTAAAGTTTTATATGCAAGTTCATATCTTCAAAACTAATGCAGATATTGAATTGAAATTTCACATGTGTCTTCGGGGTTATAAAACTAGTTGAAAGAATAAAGTCCCATAACTCTGACCTGCATTTTGCCAAATTATGCCCCCTTTTGGACTTAGAAAATACTGGTTAAAGTTTTGCGCGCAAGCACATACAGTTAATACCTAAAGGCATATAGATTTGAACTTATTTTTTATTTTTCTAGATCAATTACCAAACTGACTGGATCAAGTCCCATAACTCTAACATGTATTTTGGGCCAAATATACCTCCATTTTGTACTTAGAAGATCCTGGTTAAAGTTTTACATGCAAGTTACTATCTGCAGAACAAATGCAACTGTTTTGCATTGAGATAGATAAGTTCTTGGCGCAATGGTCCGGGTATCATCTGGAATTTAATATTTATCAAGGACTACCTGCATGAGCAGCTTCATGGAAATTAAATAAGAAGTTTCAGAAAATCTTAAGTAACATGCTTCAAAATGATCAAATCAAGGCTTAAGTATTATTATTACTTAAATGTTACATATCAGTGACCATTAATTATTTTTCTAATTGTTTTTCATAATCTAAATATTTAGGTACTATCTCTATGTATATGCAATCTCTTGCGCGCCTAATCTCCCGAATTATTGCACACAATTTAATGAAGCTTCACACAAGTGAACAGTACCAACTTTACTTGTGCAAGGTGCATTGTAGGTTGTTTTTTTCCAGAAAAGTATTCTCTGAGTATATTCTCGCAGAGTAATGGGACTTTGTTTGGTTTGTTACTATACTATATACATGTACATAGGGTCTATATACATACAGTCTACATAATTATGCAATATTGTGTGTATCAAATTGCAATATACTATGTCAGTGTGTGAGGGGGCCACATTCATCACCTTTAGTGATAGCTCTGGTTTAATTTTTAGCTCGACTACTCGAAGAATAGTCTAGCTATCCTACTCACCCTGGCTTCGGCGTCACACCTTGGTTAAGTTTTTGCATGCAAGTACATACAGCTATCATTTAAAGGCATATAGCTTTGAAACTTATTTTTTCTTTTTCTAGGTCAATTACCAACCTCACTGGGTCAAGTCCCATAACTCTGACATGTATTTTGAGCAAATTATGCCCCCTTTTGGACTTAGAAAGTTCTGATTAAAGTTTTACATGCAAGTTACTATCTCCAAAACTAATGCAGATATTGAATTGAAACTTCACATGTGTCTTCGGGGTTATAAAACTAGTTGATAGCAGCAAGTCCCATAACTCTGACCTTCATTTTGGCCAAATTATGCCCCCTTTTGGATTTAGAAAATCCTGTTTAAAGTTTTGCGTGCAAGTACATACAGCTATTACTAAAAGGCATATAGATTTGACACTTATTTTTTCTTTTTATAGATCAATTACCTACTTCACTGGGTCAAGTCCCATAACTCTGACATGTATTTTAGGCAAATTATGCCACCTTTTGGACTTAGAAAGTCCTGGTTAAAGTTTTGCGTGCAAGTACATACAGCTATTACTAAAAGGCATATAGGTTTGTAAACTTATTTTTTCTTTTTCTAGATCAATTACCAACCTCACTGGGTCAAGTCCCATAGCTCTGACATGTATTTTTGGCAAATTATGCCTCCTTTTGGACTTAGAAAATCATCTGGTTAAAGTTTTACGTGCAAGTTACTATCTCCAAAACTAATGCAGATATTGAATTGAAACTTCACATGTGTTTTCGGGGTTATAAAACTAGTTGATAGCAGCAAGTCCCATAACTCTGACCTTCATTTTGGTCAAATTATGTCCCCTTTAGAACTTAAAACTCTTTTGATATTTAATCTTTTTGGGTAATATTTTCCTGCTTCTGGGACAATATTTCGAATAGTCGAGCTTGGCTATCTTACGGACAGCTCTTGTTATGTCCTTGCATTTCTCAAGCTGTTTTTTTTCACATGAATAGCTAAGGCCTAAAAAAATTCTTTGTTTCCGGTAAAATGCTCAAAAAAATTAGGGGAGGTAGGTCGGAATATTTTCTTTTATTAAGGGAGACTTTTCGGAAATTATTTTTGTGTCAAAAAAATGAATACAAAAAGGGGGCTATGCCTTTAGAGCATCAGAAAGTTGATTTCTAACATCACTGACCATGTTTAAAGCATAAAAAGTGCAGAAAAAAACCATTTAGGGTCGGGCCAAAAATTTAGGGTAGGTCGGGATACCGGAAACAAGGAAACAAACATTTTTTAAGCCTAATTTCAATTCGCGGAATTTCCTGAAGAGTTAGGTCCATGTTTCGGAGAAAAAAGTTCAAAGATCATCAAATCATAGAAAGAAAGAATTGTTTTACAAGAAAATTAAACAGCATATAAAACATTTATATTATTCTACAAAAGCATTGTCAATTTACTTATATATGTAGGGACTGAATTGTACGGTGCCCCTAAAGTGACATGTTACACACTTTTTTTCCAATTAGGTAATGTGAGACTTTTTTTATTTCGTTTAAACGAAATGATTTCGTTTAAACGAAATAACTTATTTCGTTTAAACGAAATGATTTCGTTTAAACGAAATAACTTATTTCGTTTAAACGAAATGATTTCGTTTAAACGAAATAGTTATTTCGTTTAAACGAAATCATTTCGTTTAAACGAAATGATTTCGTTTAAACGAAATAATCATTTCGTTTAAACGAAATAACTTATTTCGTTTAAACGAAATCATTTCGTTTAAACGAAATAAGTTATTTCGTTTAAACGAAATAAGTTATTTCGTTTAAACGAAATCATTTCGTTTAAACGAAATCATTTCGTTTAAACGAAATAACTTATTCGTTTAAACGAAATCATTTCGTTTAAACGAAATCATTTCGTTTAAACGAAATAAGTTATTTCGTTTAAACGAAATAGTTTATTTCGTTTAAACGAAATGATTATTTCGTTTAAACGAAATGATTTCGTTTAAACGAAATAAGTTATTTCGTTTAAACGAAATGATTTCGTTTAAACGAAATGATTTCGTTTAAACGAAATAACTATTTCGTTTAAACGAAATGATTTCGTTTAAACGAAATAACTTATTTCGTTTAAACGAAATGATTTCGTTTAAACGAAATGATTTCGTTTAAACGAAATAAAAAAAAGTCTCACATTACCTAATTGGAAAAAATGTGTGTAACATGTCACTTTAGGGGCACCGTAGAATTGCATGAAGGGCCCACACTTCTGGACAGTTCAACGCCTTTAAAAGCTCACCATTTTTAAAATGCTGTTACATGCCATCATTTTGATGCATTAGTGCTTAAACTTTACATAAGTAGGTTAAAAATACTTTTAGACAATTGTTTACTTTAATATCTTTACAAATGTCATTCTTTTTTTCAAAACGGGACAGATCTTTAGAATATTGTAAGTATCCAATTCAACGGAACAGAAGAGTAAAGAATGTACTGGACAAATAGGTTGTTGGAAAAAAATGTTGTTTGTTAATTTCATAGGTTTTGTGATATACTGTTAAAACCCATAAGTTTAAAACAGCCATCAATCTTGCTAGTGGGAGGTCGACGATTCTATCCAGATTTCTCGCTGCTACCTGCCATAGTGCTCATTTTAAACGTTATAGGCTGATCACTACCAAATAGAATGTAAGCCTCCGCAGGTCTAGTCACAAGTAGTCCAAATATAAATAGTACTAATCTTTTTTCCTTTCCTAGTGCATTTTCTCGGCAGCAACGTGCTTACTTTTACCCTACCGCGTTTCAGTATGTATCACTTTGCCTTCTAATGAAATCGGCATGTTCCTATCGCATGCTAGATAAAAATGGCGGCGTAAGAATTTAATGTAACGAAAAGAGAAATTGAAAGAAGCGAAAAGTAGTAAATTCAGCGGGTTGTATTTAACGAACTGTAGTTTTCTTATATAAAAGTTAACACCCCCTTTTCTTTTTGTTTTTCTAAAGTAGCGATCTAGTTCTTTATGGGAATATAAGTCTCTGAAAACCTGATATGCTAGAAAATGTCGAAAAACCGTTATGAAGTGAGTGGATTTTATATGAAATAAAGAACAGCTGGATTTAGTGGTGTTCAGCCTATAATACTAATAAACAGCATGTTACGTAATGTATACATTGAAATCAGAAGCTCCTGTCTGTCATAATGCTCGTTGGAGATCTGGAGTCTTTCTCCAACACGAACTAGAAATTTGCCATGAGCATGTGTGACGTCAGTTGAAACAAAAATCGTGCAGTGTGTTGATCTCAAATTGAATATGCATATTCTATCATTAATAAAGCTATGTCCCTTTTCAGAGCTAAGGAAATAGTTTCCATTTTAATAGCTAAGGAGTTAGTTTCGTATTTGGCCCGGGTACTCTTTCTAAATAAAACAGATTGACGTATTTTAAAGTCATCTATGTTCACTTGATTATTTATTATGCTTTTTAAACAAAAGATTTTCGCGAATGTGTAATTGTTGCGTAAAATATATAGATGCCTCAATTGAATTTTCTAGCTCCTTGGAGACGGTTAGGTCTAAACTTAACTTAGGTATCGAAATACAGTTAAAACTGGAAATGATCATGGATCTACCTAAATTCAGCATGAATTGTTACGAGATACTTTAAATGCAACTATCGCAAACTATAAAATAATTAAAATATATTTTATGCCATTTAGGCAGAGGTCCCACTAGATGTGCAAGTAGGCCTTCATCGCCTGATAATTTTGAATCTTGAATGTCTATTGCACTAAAACACTTGAGAATGAAGTTGTCCCCATTTTTAGCACCACACAATGCTAAAGTTGTTCATCCAATATGTTCTACCTAGCCTGGCACTGGGCAGGTGCCAAAAAAAAACAAAAAAAAAAAAAAAAAAACAGTGATGTAGACTTTCTGTATTGTGTGTGGCAAAAGACATATTAATATAATAGTAATAATAGTAATAATAAATGATGATGATCATGATCATGATGATGATGCTGCTGATGATTATCATAATAATAATAATAATAATAAAGTAAGTAGAGTTTTCCAGTTTCTGGCCCAAACAACACTTAAGGTTTTCCATGTCTGTTGCACTAAAACACTTGGGAATGAAGTTGCCCCCCTTTTTTGCACCATGCAAAGCTAAAGTTGTTCAACCAATCTGTTTTACCTAGCCTGACACTGGGCAGGTGCCAAAAACAAAATAGTGATGTAGACATTCTTGCTTGTGTGGAGCGAAAGGCAAATTAATATAATAATAATAGTAATAATAAATGATGATGATGATGATGATAATGATGATAATGATGATGATGATGATAATAATAATAATAATAATAATAATAATAATAATTATGTAAGTAGGGTTTTCTAGTTTCTGGCCCCATATAACACTTAAGGTTTTCCATGTCAATTGCACTAAAACACTTGGGAATGAAGTTGTCCACCTTTTTTGCACTATGCAATGCTAAAGTTGTTGAACCAATCTGTTCTACCTAGCCTGACACTGGGCAGGTGCAAAAAAACAAAAACAAAACAGTGATGTAGACTTTCTTTTTTGTGTGGAGCGAAAGACATATTAGTATAATAATAATAGTAATAATAAATGATGACGATGATGATAATGATGATGATGATAATTATTATGTGAGTAGGGTTTTCCAGTTTCTGGCCCCATATAACACTTAAGGTTTTCCATCTCTGTTGCACTAAAACACTTGGGAATGAAGTTGTCCCCATGCAATGCTAAATTTGTTCATCCAATCTGTTTTACCTAGCCTGAAACTAGACAGGTGGCAAAAAAAAAACAGTGATGTAGATTTTCTGTATTGTTTGAGGAAAAAGACATATTAATATAGTAATAATAGTAATAATCATTGATGATGATGATGCTGCTGCTGATGATAATAATAATAATAATAAAAATAATACTGTAAGTAGAGTTTTCCAGTTTCTGGCCCGAAACAACACAAGGTTTTCCATGTCTATTGCACTAAAACACTTGGGAATGAAGTTGCCCCCCTTTTTTGCACTATGCAATGCTAAAGTTGTTCAACCAATCGGTTTTACCTAGACTGACACTGGGCAGGTGTAAAAAAACAGTGATGTAGACTTTCTTTATCATGTGTGGCGAAAGACATATTAATATAGTAATAATAGTAATATAAATGATGATGATGATGATGATGATGACAATGATAATAATTAAAATATATTTTATGCCATTTAGGCAGAGGTCCCACTAGATGTGCAAGTAGGCCTTCATCGCCTGATAATTTTGAATCTTGAATGTCTATTGCACTAAAACACTTGAGAATGAAGTTGTCCCCATTTTTAGCACCACACAATGCTAAAGTTGTTCATCCAATATGTTCTACCTAGCCTGGCACTGGGCAGGTGCCAAAAAAAAAAAAAAAAAAACAGTGATGTAGACTTTCTGTATTGTGTGTGGCAAAAGACATATTAATATAATAGTAATAATAGTAATAATAAATGATGATGATCATGATCATGATGATGATGCTGCTGATGATTATCATAATAATAATAATAATAATAATAAAGTAAGTAGAGTTTTCCAGTTTCTGGCCCAAACAACACTTAAGGTTTTCCATGTCTGTTGCACTAAAACACTTGGGAATGAAGTTGCCCCCCTTTTTTGCACCATGCAAAGCTAAAGTTGTTCAACCAATCCGTTTTACCTAGCCTGACACTGGGCAGGTGCAAAAAACAAAATAGTGATGTAGACATTCTTGTTTGTGTGGAGCGAAAGGCAAATTAATATAATAATAATAGTAATAATAAATGATGATGATGATGGTGATAATGATGATAATGATGATGATGATGATAATAATAATAATAATAATAATAATAATAATTATGTAAGTAGGGTTTTCTAGTTTCTGGCCCCATATAACACTTAAGGTTTTCCATGTCAATTGCACTAAAACACTTGGGAATGAAGTTGCCCACCTTTTTTGCACTATGCAATGCTAAAGTTGTTGAACCAATCTGTTCTACCTAGGCTGACACTGGGCAGGTGCAAAAAAAAAAAAAAAAACAGTGATGTAGACTTTCTTTTTTGTGTGGAGCGAAAGACATATTAGTATAATAATAATAGTAATAATAAATGATGACGATGATGATAATGATGATGATGATAATAATTATGTGAGTAGGGTTTTCCAGTTTCTGGCCCCATATAACACTTAAGGTTTTCCATCTCTGTTGCACTAAAACACTTGGGAATGAAGTTGTCCCCCTTTTTTGCACCATGCAATGCTAAATTTGTTCATCCAATCTGTTTTACCTAGCCTGAAACTAGACAGGTGGCAAAAAAAACAGTGATGTAGATTTTCTGTATTGTTTGAGGAAAAAGACATATTAATATAGTAATAATAGTAATAATCATTGATGATGATGATGCTGCTGCTGATGATAATAATAATAATAATAAAAATAATACTGTAAGTAGAGTTTTCCAGTTTCTGGCCCGAAACAACACAAGGTTTTCCATGTCTATTGCACTAAAACACTTGGGAATGAAGTTGCCCCCCTTTTTTTGCACTATGCAATGCTAAAGTTGTTCAACCAATCGGTTTTACCTAGACTGACACTGGGCAGGTGCAAAAAAAAACAGTGATGTAGACTTTCTTTATCATGTGTGGCGAAAGACATATTAATATAGTAATAATAGTAATATAAATGATGATGATGATGATGATGATGACAATGATAATAATTATGTAAGTAGGGTTTTCCAATTTCTGGCCCCATATAGCACTTTAAGTTTTCCATGTCTGTGGCACTAAAACACTTGGGAATGAAGTTACCCCCCTTTTTTGCACCATGCAATGCTAAAGTTGTTCATCCAATCTGTTCTACCTAGCCTGACACTTGGCAGGTGCCAAAAAAAAAACAGTGATGTAGACTTTCTGTATTGTGTGTGGCAAAAGACATATTAATAATAGTAATAATAGTAATAATAATAAATGATTATGATGATGATGATGATAATGATGATAATAATAATAATAATAATTATGTAAGTAGGGTTTTCCAGTTTCTGGCCCCATATAACACTTCAGGTTTTCCATGTCAATTGCACTAAAACACTTTGGAATGAAGTTGCCCACCTTTTTTGCACCATGCAATGCTAAAGTTGTTCATCCAGTCTGTTTTACCTAGTCTGAAACTTGGCAGGTGGCGAAAAAACAGTGTTGTAGACTTTCTATATTGTATGTGGCAAAAGACTTATTAATATAGTAATAATAGTAATAATAAATGATGATAATGATAACAATAATAATAATAATAATAATAATGTAAGTAGAGCTTTCCAGTTTATGGCCCCATACAACACTTAAGGTTTTCCATGTCTATTGCACTAAAACTCTTGGGAATGAAGTTGTCCCCCTTTTTTGCCCCATACAATGCTAAAGTTGTTCATCCAATCTGTTCTACCTAGCCTGACACTGGGCAGTTGCCCCAAAAAAGACAGTGATGTAGACTTTCTGTATTGTGTGTGGCAAAAGACATATTAATATATTAATAATAGTAATAATAATAAATGATGATTATGATGATGATGATGATGAAATGATGATGGTGATGATGATGATAATAATAATAATAATAATTATGTAAGTAGAGTTTTTCGGTTTCTAGCCCTATACAACACTTAAGGTTTTCCATGTCCATTGCACTAAAATACTTGGGTATGAAGCTGACCCCTTTTCTGCACCATGCAATGGTATAGTTTTTCATCCAATCTGTTCTACCTAGCCTGAAACTGGGCAGGTGCCAAAAAACCAGTGATGTAGACTTTCTGTATTGTTTGTGGCAAAAGACATTTTAATATAGTAATAATAGTAATAATAATAAATGATGATGATGATGATGATGATGATGATGAAATGATGATGGTGATGATGATGGTAATAATAATAATAATAATAATAATAATAATAATAATAATTATCTAAATAGAGTTTTTCAGTTTCTGGCCCCATACAACACTTAAGGTTTTCCATGTCTGTTGCACTAAATAACTTGGGAATGAAGTTGCCCCTTTTTTGCACCATGCAATGCTAAAGTTGTTCATCCAATCTGTTCTACCTATCCTGACACTGGGCAGGTGCTAAAAGAACAGTGATGTAGACTTTCTGTATTGTGTGTGGCAAAAGACATATTAATATAGAAATAACAGTAATAATAAATGATGTTGATGATGATGATGATAATAATAACAATAATAATAATAGTGGTAATGTAAGTAGAGTTTTCCAGTTCCTGGCCCCAAACAACACTAAATGTTTTCCATGTCTATTGCACTAAAACACTTAGGAATGAAGTAGCCCCCCCTTTTTGCACCATGCAATGCTGAAGTTGTGCATCCAACTGTTCTACCTAACCTGACACTGGGCAGTTTCCAAAAAACAGTGATGTAGACTTTCTGCATTGTGTGCTGCAAAAAACATATTAATATAGTAATAATAGTAATAATAAATGATGATGATGATGCTGATGATGATAATGATAATAATAATAATAATAAAGTAAAGTAAGTAGAGTTTTCCAATTTCTGGCCCCATACAACACTTAAAGTTTTCCATGTCTATTGCACTAAAACACTTGGGAATGAAGTTGCCCCCTTTTTTGCACCGTGCAATGCTTAAGTTGTTCATCCAATCTGTTCTACCTAACCTGACACTGGGCAGGTGCCAAATAAACAATGATGTAGACTTTCTGTATTGTGTGTGGGAAAAGACATATTAATATAGTAATAAAAGTAATAATAAATGATGATGATTATAATAATAATAAACACAATTCAGCTTCTACCTGCCCCTTAAAGTGGATCAAGTGCCCTTACTTGAACAAACTTGGATGAGGACCTTTAAATAATGCTCCAAACTAATATAATCACACTGTCCCGGATGGGCTTGCGGATGAGTTACGGATTCCCATCCCCGGATAGCTCCGGATATGTAAGAAAAATTGGGGTTTCCGAATTTGTTACGTTATAAATTTCTAATGTAATCATAACAGAACCTTAATTACCTCATTAGAACCGGAATAAAACCATAATAGCTCGTATTTTTGACCACAGTGTAGAGATAGACCCTAACATTTTCATTGATAGAAATACATTAATTAAATAAAGTCTAGAAATTGATTTCTAAGTCCTTGAAATTAACAAAAATGATTTCACAAATGTGCAATGTATGATAGTTTTGCTAATATCAATAACAGAAATTTTAATATTTAATTCAAAGTTGTGATCCGCAAAGAATGTCAACTCTTGCCTTGGGCTAGTACTTTAAAGCAGAGATATTTATTAGTTTATTTCCCTTGCAATTACACAATAGAGTAGAAAATGAAAACGATTTAAAACACAATAATATACATTTTTGCACAACAAAATCGTTAAGGATTTATTAATATGTGTTTGATTTAACCCTGAACCACTGGTTCCTATGATTTTGTCAACTTACTTATGGTAAAAAATAACTTATAACAAGCCGATAATAAATTGAAATACCAGTAAGTATCTTATAGTGCAGATAATACAGTTTTGCTTGTACCGAAATGTCACAATAGAAGCACTTTTGTAATACAGAACACCTGGTAGGATTAGTAAAGGTGCAATTATATTGATCTCTTTTTCCTATGCCTACACAGTGATTGTCTTCCGGACTGTTACGATCTTTTAAGATCTGTGGCAATCTTTTCAGAACTGAACATTAATGGAATTTTTTTTGAGCATGTTCGAAACTTCGCACCCTTCCCCCCGGATGCTCACGATTTCTGAAAGGATACATCGGATGACTTACGAATGAGGTACGAGTTCTATCCGGGGCAGTGTGATTCTAGCTTTTGGCACAGTCAGTTAAAGCTAGAATCACGTTGCCCCGGATGGGCTTCCGGATGAGTGCCGAAATTCCTATCCCCGGATTGCTCCGGGTGTTTAAGAAAAAGCAATCGTAACAGAACCTTAATTAACCTTATTAGAACAGGAATAAAACCGCAATAGCCTGTACTTTTTTTACCACAGTGAATGTCTTTCGGGTTGTTACGATCTTTTATAATCTTTGACCAAGTTTTGAAAATGCACTACATTGTACGTAGCAGTGCACCACATCAAATTCTGAATTACATTACTGTTGGCCCAGTTATTTCTGTACTAAAGCGGAAGTTTCTTTAAATGTATGAACAATGGCAGAAATAATTTCTTTGCTGTGGAACATTTTACCATGCCAGCATTCCCACCAGAGTTTTCCGCAACACCAGTGGAGGAAGAAACATATACTCTGCTCAAGAGAGGTAAAAAACTCACCTGCTGGGGAAAATACCAACCAGGCATACCACTAAAATCACCCTGCCAGGTGATGTTTCAACACATAAAAGACTTCAAATTGTTGCTCATTCTAGTTATCTCCTGTTTTTGGCTAACTGTAATGGGACAAACAGATTACAGGTACTGGCAAGTACTTCTCCAACGATTCTTACTATTGCGCTACCAAAAAGTGTAGTGGGTACTGAAATTTGGCTGAGTACTGGTATAATTTGTTACTGTACTGTATCGTAACAGTGCGCCGTGTTAATCACCATGAGCATATAATACTCAATGCGATGAGCTAAATGCTTCAGGAACGAATAAATGTATCTTTTATGTAGTGATTGTTTACCTGTAGTTACATTTTTTCTTTCATTTGAAACCTTTTACTAAACTTTTCAGATCAAACAATTTCGGTCGTCGTAGAAGTTGAACCTGGTATGCCTTGAAATATTGATCACATATTGTATACTAACAGAAAGAATTAAAGTACATGTTAATGTGAACTTGGAATTATGCATTTAGCATATCATTTGGCATTTGAAATTAAGGATCTGAGATGCGCTACGCGCGTAGAGCAATCAACACTGGTCATTGAGCATTTGGCATTTAACATCATGGTTTTGAAGTCTCTAAACTGATTAGTAGTGCCTATGTTCTTTACTTATGACTACGAAATTAAGACATTTTTTACACATTAGTAAGAGAATCTTCTCCATCACATGTGTCGCTTTCCAAAAATACATTTAGGTTTATATATTTTCTTAATATTTATAATAGTTTGAAGAATTAGAGAATAAGATTTCATAAAACGTTGTAGATCTATGTCAATTTAACATTTTAAAATTAACATTAAGACTACTGACAATGTTGACTTTCTATGGTATTACAGGCTAGGTTTGGTATTTATTTCTGAATTGTACATAATAAAGCGTCAAATAAGGCAAACACATGGTCACGTTGATGTATCAAAGATAGATGGCCAGTAATCGAGACGGCCTTAAAAGTAGTAAAAAACAAAAAGATGGAGATAAAGCAGTTTCATAGGGAGGAGAGACCTATCAATCTACCTGACCGATATCAAACTGTTTGTTTAGGGAACAGTGAATACCTTGATATATTATTTTCCCGCTCTCTACAACGACACTTAAATTATGGGTTGTCGACTTTAAGATTAATTATGTCGCAATTAAACAACAGGTTGGCAGTGACAGTGTCAGTTTTAAATTTGTAATTAAAGAAAATATTGTATCTTAAGACAACACTACATATACAACTTATAACGCCAGGTTCACGTAAATGTTGTTGATGTTGCTTGTCTCTGAAAAGTATTTCATCTTATTATTTATAGCATTTTTGTTTCAGTCCAAACAATGCCCAGGATAGCTATAGATAAAAAAATAAAAAATAAAATAAAATAATAATGATAATAAAAAAATCCCTCCATCAGGCCTACACATCGATGTGTCAATCAGGTTCTTAATGTGAGCATAAGATTTGATTATGAAACACTTACGTTTTTTTCAGTACTGACTTCAATAACAATTATGGAAAACGAAAAGCTCTCTTTGTATAAGTGTTAGGATAACTATTTACAAAGACCGGGTACGGGAACGGAATGATTAAAGTTATTTATTTTGATGTTTTATTTTTTTGTTCCGTATACGTTTTGTGTTTGTTGGGCTAAGACTTACAAGGAGACGATGTAGAGCTTATGGTTAGCATTTGAATGGTGAAGGAAGATCCCAGGTACTAATCCGAAAATTGTTTCAGGCATGGGTCAGCACCTTCCGTTAGCTAACAAGATAATTCCTAATATGAAGAAGTCTACACCAAAGGAAAGTTTCAACTCCGACGGGACAAGTGATTCAATGCCAGCAACCTTAACTCATGGAGGCCCCTTAGTTTGATACTCTTTGTAATTATGTTGTATACATATTTTAAAAAGTCAAGATCTTATTGGCATAAACACCACCACATACACAATGTGGTGTTATAGTACACAGAAAAGCAAGATACATATCGAGGGTTGAGCACAATACTCCTATAGTGAATAAAGAAGTAGTTACGGCAGTATTGCGCTCATCCCTCGATATTTTACATGGTACATATATACAACATTCATTTTGAATTATTCTTTCAGATACAATCTACAACTTACAATTTAGTGGAAAGTTAATAATTTATCAGTTTGTCTCATTTCTCTTAAGTCTAGCTTCATATTGAAATTAAAAGAACTGAAAACCAGCTTAGGCCTATATTGCTTTTACCAAAGAATTAGTAAATGTGGGGATTGAGATTAGGCTGTCTCGCAATTTAGCAAGTGAAAATGGTTACTGATTTCTCCTGATCTGGTATTTATATCAATTCTTTGTATCTACAATATTATTATTATTATACCAGATTTATATAGCGCCCTTTTCATGATAAACACGTTCAAAAGCGATTTACATATAGCAAACGCAGCCACACAGGGCGCGAAATTTATCCTCTACTAGTACAGACACAGAGCGATCTGACCAGAGGGACAGAGTGAGATAAAAAAATAAATTATATTTAGAAATAGGCTGTCTCTTAGCCTAGCTCTTTGCGAATAGGCAGTCTGGTTCTTTAACGTGCCCGGTGTATACCACCGATACACGCGAAGCCGTCTGGGAAGAACCAGCACAGGCCTCTTAGTTAGATGGGAGACACTCAAAAGCATCTCAGAAATTTCCAGTGCCTGGATCGAATTCCGGACCTCTGGATTGACAGTCAAGCGTGTTACCACTAGACCACCGGCCCACCTATAACATGTTCATTTAAAACACACAGAACACTTTGTGCTGCAAGCATATGATTGCTGTTATTGTCACTTTTCGGGGGTGTTTTAACAGGAGAAAAAACGTGTGTTAATAGACAGATTCTCGCGCTCCCGTGCTGTTAAAACACCTTTTTATATATGCGCGTTCTTTGGCAAAGCGTAAACGTATTACGGGCCAAAAACGGATAATTCAAAAGGAAATGACATCAACGTTAAAATAACGTAGACTTTACCGCGCATTTCATAGAATTTAATGTCGTTGAGGACAAAATATTCATTTACCTGGTTTTTACGCGTTTTATGCTAGAATAGCGTTAGCGCATGTTCTTTTCGTGTTATAACATCTTCAGAATCCCTCGGGAATCGTGGTACACTCACCCTGCCGGGTTCGAGTACCAACCAATCCTTCGGGATTCTGCAGATGTTATAACACGAAAAAACATGCGTTATCCCTACATAAACAATCTACATTCATAATTACCTTGCTGACTTCTCTCCGCCACAAAGTGAGGTATATATTTATTTTTTTTTTTTTCACTTACGGTACATGGAATTATTATTACCTATTAACGATGCATGCACTTGAGGTACCTAGTTCAATAAGAGAGATCGAGCATTTTGCGCTCACCATATACATAATTATATCGTCACCTCAACGCAAAAGGTGGATAAATGTTTCTTTATGTTAGCATAGTTACTGAAATCACAGTAGGACAGGATTTTGATTAACGCCGTTTGGCAAGAATAGTCATGTCATTGTCACGACGGTCCGTTACTGAATTCCATCTAAAACAGACTTGTTGTCCGTAGGTAACCGTAAACTTGAATTTGTATGGGGAACCATCTCCCCCATGTTTCTTTTTCATAGGAGTTAACTCCAAAAGTTATTATATGTCCCTTTTCTTCTAGTCAAGAAAGATCAAGTCAGAATATTAAAAAGATTATGCAGTCGGTAGCCAGACTACTCCCGTCTTGTGTTAACTACATTACTGATGGTAGTTTTAAAAGCATAATATATCAAAGTGGGCCTTTTATCTGCATCTCTTAAGAGCATATATCTCGATTATTTACTCGTAAATTACATTTCAGAAAACCTCATACTGCTACGAGTAAGACATATAACTTTAATATAACATGTATAAAAAAACCGTAGACTCCTGTTTCCAACCGTCTTGCTCGTTACTATAAAATAAACCGTGCGCAAGGTTTTATACAGGTAGATAGAAAACTTCGGCACGCGTGCAAAATTTTGATCAAAACCGTTTGGATATTTTGGATACAAAGTTCATTTCAGGTGAGATGATAAACAGTTTTCCTTGGGTTTCTGTGCATGATAGATAAACATTTTCTTTTGTAAAGTATACTATTATTGTCATTTCTTAATAGTGCAAAAAATGTGACATTATATAAAATTCGCGCTATTTAAAACATTATAATATTTTTTTGCAATAAACATAATGCGCCAAAATAGTTTAACTTCAAAAGGAATGAATAACTGATAAATAAGTTTTACGCATTTCATAGACGATTTTGTCGTTAACAAATGTTATTATATTTCCTTTTTACGGTTTTTACGTAATGAAATGTTCGTAGCGCGTTTTTCTTTATAAATTCTTCAATCTGGAATGTGGTCAGATGAACCCGCCGGGTAATGATTAGCAACCTCGGGTTCTACGAGTTAACACAAAAACAGTTACCCACGAATAATTCTCATTCATAATAACCGTGCAGATCTTTTTCTCGCCACGATATGAGTATAATAATATAAATTTTTTTCAGTCGAACGGATTATTATTTTAGACACACTTTCTTAATAGCAGGATTGAAGCATTAGCGCGAAATACTAATATTCCCGTATCAACGCAAAAGTCGATAAGTTTATGTCAAAGACGAATATAACAATGTTTGTTACGGTTTTGGAATCTGTTGCAGAGTACCGTTATGATTTTTCTAAAAATTGTTGTCGAGTAATATACTTGGAATAGAGGAACCTTCCCATGGTATCTCTGGATTTTTATTTCCCTTTTTCTAAAGAAAGATCAATACTCTAAATATTAAAATATGCAGTCGTAATACTCATTTTTAAAGCATACTGAGGTAGTTATAAGCATAAAATCAAAGGGGTTTGATTTTAAGATATCGATTATTTCACACGGTAAATAATTCAGAAAACCCGTCTGCTACGAAAGACATTATTACTTTAATAACCAAATGGATTCCGTATTTTTAACCGTGCTGCGATATATAAATTACACCTGCCATTATACGGTATACGAACTCGGCAGCGTGCAAATTGATAAAACCGGTTGGATTTTTGGCAAGTCATGTCGAGTGAGATGAAAACAGCCTGTTTCAGGCAGAAAAACATGTTGTAAGATCATTTTTCATTCCTATAATTGTGCAAAAGTACTAAAAATCGTTAATAAAATAAGTATTTTTTTTCCTACATATCAGCTTATTATACTTTTATAGAACTGAAATTGTACCAAAGGTTTTACTGCAGTTGTGACACGACATTTTAGACAATGGTTTTTTCCTGTGTAACGAATTTCTATGACGCTGGTGCTCGGTTTACATTATACTTTCCCTGGTAGGCAGAGGGAATCATTACCGCCCGAGGGTATGTTAGCGACCGTGTTTCCAAACGATACGTAATTACGAACCGATATTATAGATATTAATGACAGAATTTTTTTCTTGAAATACAAGGAATAAAAATTAAAATAACCTTCAGTCGACGGGTTCTGTTAAGCATATTTATGCTCGATTCATACAAGCACTTTCCTAAACAAAACGTACCATGCACTGTTTACAAAACAAACTAACAATGTGTTATTTGGGTTTTGATTTGGATCTGTTGCGGAGTAGTTTCCGGCTTTTGTTTTAAATAACCCTTTGCCATCGAGAATAACTTCAGAAAAGAGAAGACGTACGATTGACTTTTTTTATAATTATTATTTCTTAATATATCGTAGTGCAAGTAAAAAAGAGTCATGTTCACCCGGGGTTAATGGTCAGCAGGGGAAAATACCGGAACATCCGGTCGGGTTGCGAATTCTGGTAGAACCTCGTTACCACCTAAACAGTTACCCTCGAGGACGGATATATCCATCTGCACCTATAACCAGTGAAAGAATCTTATAAAATTTCTTCATTATTTCTTTCACTTTAAGATATTACAGGTATAAATTAATTCACAGTTCAAGTTTGCGTCTGGCGAGTCTATTCGCATTTGGTTTTATTTGAATTCTTAAATACATTTTTACTTTAAAACGTCATTGCATTGTGATATTAATTGAACCTTTCGCTGGTAATAAAATGCGGATCGGAATAGACGGCTCAAATAGTTGTCGCCCTGTCGCCCTGTATTTGGACTTGTGTATTCTTTTGGAATCATAGACCAATGCATTTAAAGCCGATGGTAGAGGACCGTGATGGGTGTTGCACACTTTATTATACCGCTGATGAACAAACTCAGTTAAATCGAGTCTTATAATATTGTTTTGCATCGTTGCGTTCTGTCCTTCCAAAATATCTTCTTAAAGATTTCTCTTATAGATTCAGTAACAGAGAAATTCTTAAACAGTGACTCAGAAAATACGTCGATGATAAACCTTGGTTTTGATATACAAATATAGCTGATAGGCATATTTCTCAGAATTTAGATACATAATCAGCAGATAGATGCACCGGTATGCTGGAAGAAGAAAGGATAGGTCGCTCATCATGACTCAATCGGCAACGTTGCTCATTAAATTCATTTCCAGCGTATCTCTGATCTTGCATATATTTCTTCTCAATGCTCGCCTTAATATCATATTTCAAATTATATTTACAAGTACGCACCTTTGAGGATCCTTTAAACTATGTTTTTGTAACCAGCATCTACTTGAATCTGACTACATCTTTCCTACTAGAGATCCTTGTTTATATAGAATAATGGCTTTTTCTATAAAGCATGCTTGCGTATGGTCTGTAAAAAGGATTGTTAAACGAATTATTCTTTGGCATAAACTGGAAAAGCAATTGCTTTCGACTTTGTTTTGTTGAGATCTGCGATGACGCAAGGTCAAGGACAATTTTTACAGGTGACGTTTCGTATAGCATGATGACCTTATGTAAGTTTTTCGGCACAGAAAAGCCATTTGGAACTAAGTTTCAAAACGTTTCATTGAATTTTAGAATACACACATCTATGATATATGCAAATCTGAATAGACAAGTTGATTGATAAATCGTCTGTTTACTTGCTGAGTGCGCGTACGTAGAGAAAATGCGCTCGTTTTTGCGCATGTGCATCTTAATTGAAGAAAACATTCACAAGTGTTAAATCGCGTATTACGTCTTAAGATAAGCAGAGAAGTGTAGAAGTGATTGCTGCAACTACTCTAAATGTCAGAACGAGAAAAGAAAAAAAAACACAACAAGAGTAGTGACATTTATTGTTAGAACAAAAGCATATACGTCTTATCTATAATTGAGTATATTGTCATTAATGATAGAGCAGACGTTTTATTTGCATCAATCATCTATTTTGTTAAATTTAGGGTAAATGTGAGGCTGACTTACGATAAATCGATTAAAACAACCAGTTCCCAACTTTCCGATAAGATGGTTGCCTTTTATTATTTGTAAACGGTGCCACTATCATACCCGATATCATACGGCTTTGGTTTGTTTGTTTATTTCGCAGTTTCCAAGCACTGTTTCATTTATAGCTAATGTCCCTACCCACTAAATATTTCAAAATACTTTTTCTAATTTCTGCCTTTTCGCTTTTACTGCTTCAGCATTTTTTTTCTGATCTCTGATTATCTGTTTTGAGAAGAAAAAGGGGTATAATTAGGCAAAATTAGAATAGCCCCAGGAGTTACATTCTGTAAATAAAACATAGTCTGAATACAGATGAACACCGGGCCGTCAGTTACCAACTTTATCTGCTTTGTGCGTGTAGCTGACAACTTTCATGGCGAATTATTTGGAATCTGAGATGTAACATTATAGTAAGAAATAGACTATTAGAGTGTATTGGTTGTACTTTAATACCTTAATGGTAATATTACAAAAAAAACTACTAAATTTTGTACTTGACCACAACTTTCAGTTTTGTCCCTCAATATCATTTCAGTTCAGTTCAAATTTATTCAGGCATAAGACTGAATTACAAATGGTAATGTTATACAAAACACATACAATAAACGAACGATTAAACTATGTTTCGAAGATTACAATCGCTGTTATTTTGGCCGTAATATAATCAACATTAAGTAAGATAAAAACTGTTAACGAGATCCTTATGTGGACGCTTGAAGAAATGAACAACATCAAAGAAATAACAATTGAGGGGATTGCTTCTCTTTTGGTAGTTCGACTAGACCTTAATAAGCATATGCAGTTTCTTATACAGTCATTAAATTATAAAGCAACAGAAAAGTTATGTACTAAAATAAATATGGCATGGTATTACAAGAAAAATATTTTTTTTCTTAATGTGAAAAGTCTCAGAATGTTTATAAATTGAAATTAAAACAAATACAATATTAACGATCTCTCATCACTTTATTCTACATCAATTATGTTTAGACGTAACTTTCAAATAACTCACACATGTTTTGTTTAATTTAGAGACCGACAATGCCGTTCAAGCCTCCAGATCAGGCTAAATGCCCATTGTGCGGAAAGTCCGTGTACGCGGCCGAAGAGAGGTTAGCAGGCGGGAAGAAATGGCATAAATTCTGTTTTAAATGTGGTAAGTTTACAAAATTACAAATTTTATTGTCTTAACTGACCGATCGCCACAAAAAAAAAGACGGAAAAAGTATTACTTTAGGGATGACTGTTTAATGAAACCATCATTAAATTACAAATTCATGATTTCAATAATAATATCACAACTTATCATATCTATTTTGTTTTCCCCGCCTAGTTACTTTATATTATTTATATTGGGAAGGGCCGTTTACTGATGTTGTAAGAACTTGTGGCCCGACCCATTTGCTTATTTTCTTGGCTATACATGTACATTGTTTGATATTTGTTATTATAAATGTAAATAGTAATAAGCGATAAAATATGACTAAACTAAACTAATGAAATATTCTTCTGACTCTGGAGAAAAGTGAAAGGTCAGCGACAAATTTCATATACTTATACTTCATAATTCTGCCAGAAAGTCAGTTATTATGCATACGTGTAGGAGGCGATTGCGAAACGGAGAGTAATACGTGTGTGTCCCTCTCGAAATGGGGAGTATTGAGTGTGCTTCCCTTATGCTATGCTAAGGGAGCCTAAAACAAACAAACAAACAAACAAAATGATAATGAAAACATGTCAAACAGGAATGCATTCGGGGGAATTTGACGTACTAGAGCGAATAAAGTTATATTGAGTTAACACGTCATCACATGGCTTACATATGATCAAACGTATGTGAAGTTTTATTTTTTTGAGTCTAGAGATCGTAAAGTACATCCTATGATCATTTACTACACATTGTTTATAGTTTGTGTACATATACCTTGGCATTCCAATGTGCTTAGAAATTTAATAAAACAGTTCTCTAACACAGATAATGAGTAATTTTGAAGCTGTTTACCTGGAAAGCGCCAACTTGATGCGAACAAGCAGCTACTGATGAACATTATAGAAAAACAAGAACTTCTGACATAACTCGCACATAGTTTGGCATGATACCAAACCGCATTTCTAAAATTGATATTTCAGTCTATCAGCTAGAAAGAGAACGTAGATTTCATAAGTAGACGGAAGAGAAATGTTAATAATAGTCTAGAAATTTTATGGGTTGTTGCCTTCTTAGTCTGGAATGTTACTATGAAATATTTGTGGCTGCAATATTATAGAACCAGTTTTAAAATGCTATCTTTTCATTGGGCTGTTACAATCATGAGTTTTCCGAAGTTTATTCAATAACTACGTTTAAGGAAAAGTTATGTAGGAGTCTGATTTTGTAACATGCATACTAAAAGTGAATCAATCCTATAAACCTAACGGTCATCAAGAATGATAGAGCTAATCATAATCATTTGGTCCGGACCTATTTTTTCGGGATCAAGAAAGATTTAATTTTAAACGTCAGCAAATACATATAGTATGTCATTTTGTATGAGTACAGTGCTATATACGAAGTGATACTAGAATCGTTACTTATTATGTTTATTACCGTGGTAATTAGTGCGTATATCTGGTATCTGCAAGGTAATTTTGAGAATGGACGCCCTGTCCATTGCGTATATAGCATATGCTTTTATAGCCACCACGACCGTTATTTACTTTAATGTTGTTTTCGTTAAGCGGCAATACAGAATATTCGCATTTTTTTGCGATATTTACCTCTCAGGAAAATACAGCCCAGCAGCTGTTTGTTTTAGGTCCTTTAAGAATTTTCAAAACCGAAAGAATGTGGATTTCAATCCTCAACACGATACGTTTTCTTACAGGCATGTGCAACAAGATGCTTGACAGCACGACGTGTGCCGAGCACGAGGGAATGATCTACTGCAAGGGTTGCCATGGAAAGAAGTTCGGACCCAAGGGGTATGGCTTTGGTCAGGGTGCTGGTGCTTTGAGCATGGAGACCGGAGAACAGTTTGGCAACACAAGTGGCGGGATGACGTAAGACATTCATTAAAAAGTGAAATCCATTGTAAAGCAAATATGGCTGAGAGTAAGAACTATTAGCAATTCAGGAAGTTGTGCTTTTGAGAATTTTATATTCTTACAACCATTTTAGTTGTAAGAAAAAAAAATGTATCTGTATGGATATCACGGTTTGCTTTTGACGGGTGCTGTTAGTTGGTGTATATACAGAATCATTTTTGATCAAGTATAAAAGCGCTGTTAGTTTATTGCTAGGCACATGACAAAAATATTCTGTTGGGTGGATTGAAATCTACCAGCCATTTTCAGGCTGCTATCACGACTTTTTTTATGGACGTTAAATGCTTTGTACCCTTGTGTCATTTTTCGAATTACATGTATAACAAAGTGTACATCAGTCGACATTACTGGACATTTTTCCCGTGTGGTTATTTAGTAAATTACCTCTAACCAATATGATCTAAGAGCTCAGACATTTAAACGTTATAAGAAATTCAGTGGTTTTCCATTATGTCGGCCCTTATGGCGACCATCTTGTATTTGTGTTCGAACGGCTAAACGCCCATTCACAGTTACCGTACCATGTTTCACTGGAAACCGGTCTCGAATCTTTAAGGCCCAAACAATGAAAGTAAAAGTGTCAGCTGTCTGAGCCCTAGACCTATTTGGACTATTTGAATTTTAGATAGTACACGTATATTTTTAAGAAACCGGCCACAAGAAGGTCATGTTGGAGGCTCGTACGGAGGTCCAAATGCCTGCGGAAGATGTGGTAGAGCTGTCTATGAAATGGAGAAAGCCAATGGGATGGCAGATGTAGGTATTGTGATGATCCAAATATATATTAACTGGAACCTTTGTTTTAAATTATTGAAGAGAGTCACTGATTAAATTTTTGCTTACATAGGATATTTCTTTGAAGTAGTCCAAAACAGAGTTATTCATTATATATGGAAAGACTCAAAAACATTGATCACGACCAAAGAACAAATGATGATCTTACACAACTATTCTTTGAACGGTTTGCCTGTTGGTAAAATTATGTAGAACTGTAAAAGTATTCTAGCGCAGACATCATCTCTTTCTTTGAAAGGTAAAGACAGAAATGCAGGAAGCATTTTAACAAAACGAAACTTTGATCAAATGTATAAACGTTTACATCGCAAAGTTTCGATACCAGCTCCCTTAGCTTACACAAATCCGTCATTTTCCGCCACAGATTATACAAGGAAACTAATCTTTTTTTCAGCCTTGGCACAAGTCCTGTTGTACTTGTAAACTATGCAATAAGAAACTGGACCCTAGTGCTTTGAACAGGCATGAGAAGGAGATATACTGTAAAGGTAAAACACACATAGATCATGCAAACAGCGATAATTTATTATTATTATTATTATTATTATTATTATATACCTATATAAATTCTGTAAAAAATCGGCTTGTATTTCAATGAACAGACAGAAAAAAATCCGTATTGTACCTTTTAAATTCCGTATTGTACCTTTTGTATTATATGCTGCCGGACTACTTTCATAACTCCCGTGAGCTTTTGCACGAGTTTTTGTTGTACTGACTATGTAATCTTATTACAGGATGTTACGCAAAGAATTTTGGGACTTCCGGTTATGGGTTTGGTATTGGTGCTGGATGTCTGTCCACCGGAACATAAGAATCGGCCGCAACAAAGGGCATACGCACACAAGCCTGAGTAGTGTTTGAATGTAAATTGTTTTAAATTTATATAAAATACTGGCGAGGTCGTCAGGCATTTTCGCATGGAATTTTGTATCAGTTGCTTATAGTATTTATTGTAAGGCATTCTATGTTTAAGAATATTTCTTTTTTTTGTATAAATGCAAAAATATCCCAGAAAAATAAGTGATTTACTGTACACTGACAAATGAAGAAGGGAAACACAATTGGTGATGAAATAACTATGTTCGCAACAGTATAACAAATCTTGTTATTTTCTTTAGCTGTACGTTTGAAATTGTCATGAATATCTTTGAAAGGTAGTTCCTCATTTGTGTATATTAAAGGAGAAAATTGTAATACTATTTATGCATATATCTCTGTAATCTTGTAATTTCATTCATGGATTAGATAAATGTTTAATGCTTAGAGTGTAAGACAGCCTGTTCGCTTCATAAATGTGCTGGTGTTGTAGTAGTTTAAAATATTCAATATTTTCATCATAAATGCGTATGCACGGGTTTCTCGTATTAAGTATTGCTTTCATAAAGCAATGCATTGTATATTCGCATTTGACTACTATTTCCTAGTTGCTTTTTATTGTACATAATTTGCTCATTAAATTTGTTTTATGTATTTTACGCAAGTATGGTATGTGCAATAAATATGTTCTGAAACTTATTGAAAAGTCCTCTTTTACAACTGCTACAGGTGGTAATAAATAGAAGTATAGATATGAAACGAAAACAATCGAAAACAAGCTTTTTTTCCGTATAATTTTATAATGCAACTGACTTGTGTGAAGTTAGAAGCATTCGGTCAAACATTTTCAGAGAAATCTGCTTACTTGCAGATATTTTGCAGACATGCAAAACTGAAGTGAAGAAGACGTCAATGAGTGGTTACAACAATAGCAATGTGTTTATCCATGAGCCAACTGAAAACCGTAGCTCCAGCCCTGTGTTTACCCATGACTCAACTGAAAACCGTAGCTCCTGTCCTGTGTTTACCCATGACCAGTAGCTCCAGCCCTGTATTTACCCATGACTCAACTGAAAACCGTAGCTCCAGCCCTGTGTTTACACATGACTCAACTGAAAACAGTAGCTCCAGCCCTGTGTTTACCCATGAGCCAACTGAAAACCGTAGCTCACGCCCTGTGTATAACCATGAGCTAACTGAAAACCGTGGCTCAAGCCCTGTGTATACCCATGCGCTAACTGAAAACCGTAGCTCAAGCCCTGTGTTAACCCATGACTCAACTGAAAACCGTAGCTCCAGCTCTGTGCTTACCCATGACTCAACTGAAAACCGTAGCTCAAGCCCTGTGTTTACCCATGACTCAACTGAAAACCAAAACTCAGGCCCCGTGTTTACCCATAAGCCAACTGAAAACAGTAGCTCAAGCCCTATGTATACCCATGACACAACTGAAAACCAAAACTCAAGCCCTATGTTTACCCATGATCCCACTGAAAACCGTAGCTCAAGCCCTGTGTTTACCCATGACTCAACTGCAAACCGTAGCTCCAGCCCCGTGTTTACCCATGATTCAACTGAAAACCGAAGCTCATGCCCTATGTATACCCATGAGCCAACTGAAAACCGTAGCTCAAGCCCTGTGTTTACCCATGCCTCAACTGAAAACCAAAACTCAAGCCCTATGTTTACCCATGAGCCAACTGAAAACCGTAGCTCCAGCCCTGTGTTTACCCATGACTCATCTGAAAACCGTAGCTCCAGCCCTGTGTTTACCTATGTCTCAACTGAAAACCGTAGCTCCAGCCCTGTGTTTACCCATGACTCAAATGAAAACCGTAGCTCAAGCCCTGTGTTTACCCATGACTCAACTGAAATCCGTAGCTCCAGGTCTGTGTTTACCCATGACTCAATTGAAAACCGTAGCTCAAGCCTCGTGTATACCCATGACTCAACTGAAAACCATAACTCTGGCCCCGTGTTTACCCATGAGCCAATTGAAAACCGTAGCTCAAGCCCTGTGTATAACCATGAGCTAACTGAAAACCGTAGCTCAAGCCCTGTGTATACCCATGAGCTAACTGAAAACCGTAGCTCAAGCCCTGTGTATACCCATGAGCTAACTGAAAACCGTAGCTCAAGCCCTGTGTACCCATGACTCAAGTGAAAACCGTAGCATCAGCTCTGTGTTTACCCATGACTCAAATGAAAACCAAAACTCAGGCCCCGTGTTTACCCATGAGCCAACTGAAAACCGTAGCTCAAGCCCTGTGTATACCCATGAGCTAACTGAAAACCGTAGCTCAAGCCCTGTGTGTACCCATGACTCAACTGAAAACCGTAGCTCAAGCCCTGTGTACCCATGACTCAAGTGAAAACCGTAGCATCAGCTCTGTGTTTACCCATGACTCAAATGAAAACCAAAACTCAGGCCCCGTGTTTACCCATGAGCCAACTGAAAACCGTAGCTCAAGCCCTATGTATACCTATGAGCCAACTGAAAACCGTAGCTCAAGCCCTGGGGGGGGGGGGGGGGGGGTGGGGTGTTTACCCATGAGCTCCAAACTGTGTAAACCAACAAACCTAGCTCAAGCCCTGTGTGTTACCCATGAGCCAACTCAAAACCGTAGCTCAAGCCCTGTGTATACCACTAAAAGAGCTAACTGGCAACTGAAACCGTAGCTCAAGCCCTGTGTGTACCCTTGAGCCAACTGAAAACCGTAGCTCAAGCCCTGTGTGTACCCATGAGCTAACTGAAAACCGTAGCTTAAGTCCTGTGTGTACCCATGAGCCAACTGAAAACCGTAGCTCAAGCCCTGTGTGTACCCATGAGCCAACTGAAAACCGTAGCTCAAGCCCTGTGTGTACCCATGAGCCAACTGAAAACCGTAGCTCAAGCCCTGTGTATACCCATGAGCTAACTGAAAACCGTAGCTCAAGCCCTGTGTGTACCCTTGAGCTAACTGAAAACCGTAGCTCAAGCCCTGTTTGTACCCAGGAGCTAACTGAAAACCGTAGCTCAAGCCTCGTGTATACCCATGAGCCAACTGAAAACCGTAGCTCAAACCCTGGCTGTGTATACCCAGGACTCAACTGAAAACCATTTCCAGGCCGGTGTTTACTCACGAGCCAACTGAAAACGGTAGCTCAAGCCCTGTGTATATCCATGAGCCATCTAAAAAACTGTAACCCGAGTTTTCCAGTGCGCCAACTGAAAAGCGTAGCTCATGCCCCGTGTGTATCCCTGACCCAAGAAAACCGTAGCTCAAGTTCCTTGTGTACCTTTAACCAAACTTAAAACCGCAGTTCAAGACCCTCATGTACCCTAATCAAACTGAAAACCGTTGCTCAGGCCCCTTGAATACAAATGAACAAACTGAAAACCGTACCTCAAGCCCCTTATATACCGAAGACCCCACTGAAAATCGTTACCCATGCCCCTTGCAACTGAAAACCGTAGCTTTAACCTCGTGTGTATTCCTGACCCAAGTGAAAACCGTAGCCCAAGTCCCTCATGTACACGTCACCGAACTGAAAACCGCAGCTCAAGCCCCTTGTGTACCCTAACCAAACTGAAAAACATCGCAATACAAGCCCCTTGTATACCAAAGAGCCATCTGGGTTCTACAATCTTGCTCCTCCAGTTAAAATTGCTAACATTGGATAAGAGTGTATGGGTGTTTTACACCTGGCACTCTAAAGGACCGTAAAAAAATCTGAAATCGTAGCGTCTTCTATATTTTGCACTATCCTCCCACTAAAATAACTAACCGTCTTCTGAAGGAGTTTGTGTTTCCGACGGTGACTATGCATACGCATAAGTATAGATACAACCTATCAACTAAAACAGCACTGTATTGCATATTTTTAGGTTGAAACTGCGACGCGGTTGAAACCTATTACA
This sequence comes from Mercenaria mercenaria, assembly GCF_021730395.1. Taxonomy (NCBI): domain Eukaryota; kingdom Metazoa; phylum Mollusca; class Bivalvia; order Venerida; family Veneridae; genus Mercenaria; species Mercenaria mercenaria. Next base: position 67,184,762 of record NC_069377.1, on the reverse strand, counting down.
GCCGGATTCAGGATATTGCAAGAGTTTTCACTGAAGCAGATTAATCCGCCGTTCTATTTCCGCACTACTTTTTTTTTTTAAATATTTACGAGTATACCGACCGCTTATCTCTCTACATAATTTTTATGTAAAAAGTTCCTGGTCAGATCTAACAATCATTCAATGCACATGATAAAAGAAAATATATCTGTTTATACATCCTAGAAAAGCTCAGATCACAAGCTTTCTAATGGTGTATAACTTTAGAAAATTGAAAGAGAAACTATGACACACTGGCAGTTTAAAAATAGCATTTTCTATAGATTTTTGGCGTAAAGTAAAGTTTATATCTTTCAAACTGTTAAAGACACTGACCTCCAGATTTTGGCTAAAATGACCATAGTCTTTCTTTCAAATTGAAGTTTTGTCATATTATGAACATTAGAATATGAGTTTTTGTTTCTAAACTATTTTAAAAATGCCAAATCAAGGGAAAAAGATGACTGCGTCGGGAATCAAACCCGGACCGCCGCGGCATTAAAGAAGGTTTCCGGTTGTCGATGGAGGCTTTAGTGTTTAACGCGTGTTAAATATAGATATTTATAATCGAGGTAGTTTACTCCGAGTATTTAATTTTCATCGTAAAAAGTAGTAAAAAAAACCCCAACTAATTCTCATGTCTTTCTGTCTGTCAGTAATTAAGTTTCAAAGCATTCTTAAGAAATATATCATTTATTTCCAGATATCTAAAAATTTTCTTCTTTTTTTGTTGTCGAACGATCTGGAGGCTAGTGCCTTTAACTGTTAAATTTGAATATCAAATATTTCTATTATCTATATTCTCTTTGTGAATATTTGTGTTTTTAATGAAACAGACACTATATTCCTCATTGGTATCATTATAGTAAATTTTAATTAAGCCGATATAGGGTTGCCAGTGTGTTTCAAGACACTTGATGGTTTTAGTCAGAGCAGAATTTCTAGTATATAATGTAACATGGATGCAAATGGTTTGAATGTTATACTGTTTCATGGAAGTGACTTGAACTGTTACAGCGGTGTGGTTTATTGCACATCAAATGCAAATGCGGGTTTCAACCTTTCTGTGCTGTCAGCGCTTTGATTCAGTGATTTTATTGGTTACCCGGTGATCTTCTGGTAACACACTTGATTGTCAATCCTGAGGTACAGGGTTCGTATCCCGGTCCAGACACTGATGCTCTTGAATGTCTCTCGCCCAACAAAGAGGCAAATACTGGTTCTTTCCAGTAAAAAGGATTCGCGTGCATCGGTGCTACGACAGAACCAGGCTGGCTAGGCTAGAGTAGCCGGACACGCTTTTTCTTTCTTTTCGTTAGGACGGCTATCAAACATTGACAAAGTTGACAGCATTTTCAGATATATAGGCAGACTGTAATGAATATGTTAAAAAGCATAAAAATCATTTCTGTTGATATTTCCAAGATTTTAAAAGACATTCAGACAAAAGTTAACCAATTTAGAGAATAAATGAAAATAACGTGTGTAATTTCTAAATGCACTTGCGTGACATTTAACATCATTTAGTTTAATAATATTTAATTGCATATAGTTTTCATTTCTACATATATACATAACATACAAAATAAATAATCATATATTGAAACAAGAAATGTTTTTAAAAAGACAAACGGCGTAGAGGTAATAATGTTTGGCGCATGAAAAATTCAGAATTAAACAGAATGTACAGACAGAAAATATTTAGATATGCATATACGAACACATTATTCATTTGCAAATATTCCAACTAAGCAGCAAATTTAAATTACTTGATTAAGTTCTTAAAAAATCAAACATTTGCAGATTGGGATCCTTCAATAAATGTTGAAATATTTTTTATTTGGGTAAAGTAATATAGGTAAATACTTGCATATGATGGAATAGTGATTTTTAAATTTAATTTGCACATTGTTGTTGTTTGCATAGCCATTATTTTCATGAAATTTAAAAATTTTCAGCTAACCTACTGGCTTCCATTGGTGTTGTTATTGTTTTTGTCTGCACGTTCCAGAGGAGGCTCCAGTGGGGAAAGACTCCTGGTGTCAAATCATGTAGGGAATAACTCAGTTTCGTGAAATAATAACAAAGAATTGTTAAATTTTCTGCTTTATTTTCACGAAGAACATGAATTTGCCGTGTGTGCGAAACCGTGTACAGTCCGACAGCGGGTACGCTGACTCTACAGTTACAACCAGCCACAACTCATTCATCCATAAGCGAGGTACGCAACGGGGGAAGAAGTTTACTTTCGATTTCTCTAGCGATGTTAAATTACTAAAAACTTTAAATTAGAATATATCATTTTAGTTTAGAGTAACAAAACTACTAAATATGTTCCATTTAATATGTGCCTTCTGATAATCAATGTCATTTAAGACTTAATAAATGGTTTATCTTCTCAGCGCGCACCTGTTCCGTGACCTGATTACTACAGAATCTAGGTCAAAATCCATGTTATTCAGCTAACGCCGAATAAAACAACAGCAAATGAGTTGGACTTAAAGTTATGCCAACATTATAAACAATCCTCCTCATCTTTGGTATCATTGTGCCCTAATGAGTGACAGCTCACTTTATATTTCATGTCTGGTCACAACGAACACCTTTATAATAATAACATTAGAGCATTAATGCCATCAAGGGTCACAGTTCCCTCAGATATCAGTACACTTTATTATGCTTTTTCATAATACGTTTTGTATAAATTGTATTATTATTATTGTTGTTGTTGCTGTTGTTGTTTATGTTATTTATGTTGTTGTTGTTGTAATAAAACCTCTGTTTTAGAAATACATATTTCATAATACAAATCACGAACAGACATGTTGGAATAACAACATACTCGACCGTCTGAAAGTCTTTTAATCATAGAAAAAAATCTTTTTTTAAAAAACATCAAAAATCATGGAACAGTTATGGATGATTTTAAATCCCATATTGAGTTATAAAATTGTGCATGGAAGAGTCAATAGCGTTAAAGTTGGATAATAGCTATACAAAGCTTGTGGACGGCTTTAGATAAAATTTTGTATTCTGTATCCGTTTATATAGGAAATAATGTTTAAATACGTTTAACCAGGATTTGTGACAGACAAAAGAGATTAAGCAAAATGGTAAGAGTTTTCTGTGTGTGTGTGTGTGGGGCGGGGGGGGGGGGGGGGGGTGCAATAAGGCATCTGTTTTTTATTCAACATCGACGATCATGCCTTTGCCATCATTTCTTTCTCTAATAAAATTTCTGAATCCGGGAATGCAAGTTTCTTTTCATTTGATGTCTAACCAATGTTTCTTTTAAACAACACTGTACACATTAAGCCCACGAAACGTCACGCTCAACCTCTACTCATGATATCAACGCATTTTGATGACGTCGTTGCAATATCCTTTCCGCAGCCTTAACGTACTAAAACGTATTAGCGTCTGATGGCCCTTTCACGCTTCCGTAGAAACAACATTTATGACACGAAACTTATTTTGAAAATATTTCTGAAATGTCTAGGTCTGCAGCTCTCAAATACGGTTATATCTTACATCTGAGGCATATACTGACACTCTCAGACAACATCAAAAATGACATTTTGAGCGATTTGATGAAGTTCCAAAATTATCAATGTACCCTTGGTCCGTTACGGACCCCTGTTGGATTTCTGTTTATCCAGAGCTCATATATTTTTTCACAGATTAAAAGCTGACATGCTGTACATTTAGACGGGGTGACCCCTGCGCGTGACCCCTGACCATCTACGAATCAAAATGCGGCTTTCGTTTTCAAGTTTAGCATTTCTACTTTCATTTTATTTACTTCCGGAAATAGCTGTAGGTCGAGTGACGTCATTTTCTGTGTTGTCAAAAACATACGTATGCCTGGCGAGATTGCATAAATATGTGCTGGCCGTCCTAAGGATATCAAGACGTGACAGTATTCATGCATAATAATAAAACTTGGTATTTTCTTTTAACCATATCTTTTTAAAGAGGAAATGAACAACACAATTAATAGGAAACCAGTATTGTAATATGAAATTCGACTTTAGTTTTCAAGTTTAGCCTATCTACTAGTATATTTTCTTTTCTTCCGGGAATAGCCGAGGATCGATTGTGGTCATTTTCTGTGTTGTCAAACACATACCTATGCAGGGCGTGATTGCATGAAAATGTGCCCGGTGTCCTAAGGATATTAGCAACATCATTTTTGTACTAAAAATGATTGTTTTCTCGACATTCATTTGCTAACACGTTTGTACGAAAACAGACGTTTGAGAATAAAATTGCTATCGAAAATGCATTTTAGGAAATGTGTATGTCATTTCCGCAGCTGAAACGTAATAAAACGTATTAACGTCTGTGGGCCCTTTCATGATTCCGTAGAATCAACATTTATTACACGAAATTCATTTTGAAATTATTTCTGAAACGTCTAAGTCTGCAGCTTTCAAATATGGAACTATTTTACATCAGAGACATACATAATTTCAAACAACATCAAAAACGTCCTTTTGAACGATTTGACGAAGTTCCAAAAATCTCCATATACACTTGCTCCGTTACGGACCCCTGTGGGATTTGTGTTAATTCCGAGTTAGTTAACTTAATTAGGCTTGAAATATATTAACAAGGGAAATGAATCCTTGACCACCTTTAGGGTGAACAATTACTGCTAGTGTAACATGTATTAGATTAATAGATATTCTTTTACAGTGAAGTGGTACCTTTAAGGTGTAGGTGAGCAATTCTTAGGAATTCTACTGAAGTTAGTTAACTTAGGCTTGAAATATATTAACAAGAGAAATGAATCCTTGACAGTTTTGTAAGTGAACAATTACTGCTGTTATAACATGTATTAAATTAATGAATATTCTTTTACAGTGAAGTGGTACCTTTAAGGTGTAGGTGAGCAATTTTTAGGTATGACTTCAGAATTCCTTCCATTCGGTGTGGCAAGGAACACCTCCACTCGGACCGTAGCGCGTTTTGTACTAGATCGGGCGCCGCGGTGAAACTCCATCAATCGGACCGTAGCGCGTTTTGTACTAGTTCGGGCGCCGTGGAGGAATCCCTTCATGCTGTTTGTGAGCATTACGGTGCGGCAAGGGATATACCTCCACTTGGACCGTAGCGTGTTTTCTACTAGTTCGGGCGCCGCGATGGAATTCCACCACTCGGACCGTAGCGCGTTTTGTACTAGTTCGGGCGCCGCGGAGGTGTTTCTTCATGCGGATGTTCATTGTGTTTATGCGCACTCGGTGCGGGGAGGAATTCAACTGAAGTCAGTTAACTTAGGCTTGTAATGTATTAATAAGACAAATGAATCCTTGTATCTATAAAGTTAATAAATATTCTTTTACAGTGAAGTGGTACCTTGAAGGTGTAGGTGAGCAGTTCTTAGGAATTCTACTGAAGTTAGTTAACTTAGGCTTGAAATATATTAACAAGAGAAATGAATCCTTGACAGTTTTGTAAGTGAACAATTACTGCTGTTATAACATGTATTAAATTAATAAATATTCTTTTACAGTGAAGTGGTACCTTTAAGGTGTAGGTGAGCAATTCTTAGGTATGACTTCAGAATTCCTTCCATTTCGGTGCGGCAAGGAACACCTCCACTCGGATCGTAGCGCGTTTTGCACTAGTTCGGGCACCGCGGTGGAACTCCATCAATCGGACCGTAGCGCGTTTTGTACTAGTTCGGGCGCCGAGGAGGAATCCCTTCATGCGGTTTGTGCGCATTACGGTGCGGCAAGGGATATACCTCCACTCGGACCGTAGCGCGTTTTCTACTAGTTCGGGCGCCGTGATGGAATTCCACCTCTCGAACCGTAGCGCGTTTTCTACTATTTCGGGCGCCGCGGAGATCTTTCTACATGCGGATGTTCATTGTGATATGCGCACTCGATGCGGGGAGGAATTCAACTGAAGTCAGTTAACTTAGGCTTGTAATGTAATAAGACAAATGAATCCTTGTATCTATTAAATTAATAAAACTTGTTCTAGTTCTTCAGGTGTTCAAGAGAAATGAATCCTTGACAATCTTGTAAGTGAACACTTACTACTAGTATAACATGTGTCAATTATCTAGGTCGCAGAAGAGGTATCTGTTAAATTAATAAATCTTCTTTTACAGTGAAGTGGAACCTTAATGGTGAGCAATTTTTAGGTATAACCTCAGAATTCCTTCCATTTCAGTGCGGCAAGAAACACCTACTGTAAAATCGTTTGTCATCGGTTTCCGCGACAGGGTAAACTTCCCCATAGGATATAAATATCTTCTCCAGCTTTTTATATAAGGACTCTCATTAGTTTTCAGATAGTGAATGAAACTGAAATTAGTTTAAGTTTGGTCTTCATTACTGTAAACAGAAATAATTTATTGATAACCCCGTATTTGTGACAGGTTGGTCTGTCAGTGTACATTTGATAACAATATTTTATCATCAGTTTGACATTTGAAATATGTAGCTCATGTTGCTCAGGTGAGCGATCCAGGGTCATCATGACGCTCTTGTTAAAAAATGGGTAAAGTTTAGGTTAATAATGAAATGAAAAGAAAGGAAGGTATTTTCACATGTAAGATCAAAATATTTTTCAACCGTGACCACCGTCAGATGTAGCATTATGAAATGTCACAATTACAGCGTCAACGTTTCACTTTCAAATTACTTTTAATACTATTTCAGGCGTCATTTTTCTTTAGTTTAATTCAAGCGTTTGTTCTTGTTCGACTATCAAAAGAATGAGGATTGTTGTACTCGCTCTGTTGTCAGTGTCGGCGTCGGGGCAGCTCTGAGATTCCGGTTAAAGTGGTTTTTTTTGCGAGCGTATCAATTTCACTATATCATCTTAATTCACTAGACCTCACATATGGATTGATCACTCCACTGGCGGGCATATAAATTATAGAAAAAACTGAGGAAGTAATTTCACAAAAAAATGTACTTTACTGGCAACAATAATGAATTTATACTTTACTGAATAAAATTCAATAACAGTAAAACTGCAAAAATAGCAATAAAATTATAGATATTCACACTTTGACCTTTTTGAACGTCAATGATTGACATTTTAGCTGGACTTTTTTTTCTGCTTGAAAAACAAAAGGAAAAAGAACTAATATCATTTGGAAGAAATGGAGAAACGAGTTTAAACTAAGATGCAAATAATCGGCTTAATTGTTCCCGCCTTTTTCGAAGAAAAAATGGGACAGAGAAAAAGGTTGCGTCCTTCTGTCCGTCCGTTCGTCGCACTTCGTGTCCGGTCCATAACTATGTCACCCATGAAGGGATTTTAAAATGACTTGGCATAAATGTTCCCCATAACGGGACGACGTGTCTTGCGCAAGACCAAGGCGCCTAGCTCCACGGTCAAGGTCACACACTAAGATGTCAAATGTTAAAAGGGTCCGTGCTTCAATGTCGATTTTTGCATCCCTTCATATGACAGAAACGTTTGTCTTTGCGTCTTGTTGTCTTTCAAACGCAAATAGACAGTTCCTTGGGAATATGTATATATAAGTAATATTCATTCCTTTTTATTTGGCTATATAAAGTTAAATTATTTTATTTAAAAGCTGAATGAAAGCACTATATGCAACAAAGTTGGCAAAAGTAGTTTCATCCATAGCCAGGACACACGAAAAAATATTGCATTTGGTGTTCCTTCAGTGGAAGATATTTCACTGTCACAAAAGCTTATTCCCTAGTAAAAATATTAGATGTCCAGAATATTTTGTTGTGTGTTAAGGGGCTACAGCCCAAAGACTTTGACCATAATTTTTGTCACTCGGTTGTCATTTTCTTTGCATTAAAGAATTGCAATGAGTGTAATTTGAATTTAACTTCAGGAGTAAAAAATTTTCTTCTATCTTCAGTTAACGCTACCAACGCCAGACTAGAGGGTTTTCCATCAGAGTGAACGGAGGAGGCATTTCGCCAATATTTCGAGGAGACCTTTCCGATCCTTAGATCTACAGAGTATGAAGCAAGACTGTCGGAGCAAGGAGGAGGTCGCAACATCCGGTTGAAAAGTTTGATACCCAGCGATCTTCGCACCGTGTTCCTAGCGGGCCGTGACAGGATCAGAAACACACAAACAATAGTCATCGCCCCTTATGAAGAGATTCGCCATAGAACTAGGATACACCAACGGTAAGTTATGGTATTCTTTTGTCTATAATATCATACTTGTATTTTTTTTAAAATAATCACAGTAGGGTAAAATGGGGTAACTGGGACACTTAAAGAAACACTGTTGAGTAATATTTTAGAAAGACAAAATATATACTTGATTTATTGATATTTCAGTATGCGCAACCTATATAATATATGACGAATATAAACTTTTACAAATACCTGATAACCTGTGATTAACTATAAATTAATTAAACATTGGTTAAGTGTCCCAAATTACCCCACCCAGTTGGGGTAACATGGGACATTTTAGTTTTATTAGAATTTATGTATAATATGAAATTAGGCGCTGCCTATCTGACGGGAAAACCTAGTGATAGTGATACGGATTCTTTCTTTTTTTTCTGCATTAAATTGTTCTTTCTGATATTTTTTGTTTGGCTTTCAGTTTTGACAGTAAGCCTGATGGTTTTGCTATTGTTATAAAAATAAGAAGGGGAAATGTTTTAAAAAGTTTTGTTTAAATGAACATAGATCTAATCATTTCTTCAAATGTATCAAGACTAGACAGACAATGGAAAATAGTGTTCATGAGTTAAAGATAATAGTGATATTTGGGTGCACAGAATCTACTCCCAAAAACGCACCATTAGTTGTACTGATGATAAAATAGAGAAAAGTGGAAACTTCACATGTCGCTCAACACGACAAAAACGAAACTGTTGCATAAACCCGGACAGATAACGGGGGTTTTTGACCTGTCACTTTTTTATTTCTGCAAATTGTTATCATTTATTGGTATCAAGATAATGTTTTTGCTGAAAACTTTACATAATTCAAATTTATATCTAGTAAGCAAATTTTAACTCACACGAAGTGAGCGCCGGAAAGGGGTATGTAAAATGGGGGCTGTACGAACATTGATAAATTCGAACACTTTGTCATTTACAAAATTTTCCTCATAGTATTATATATGGTGCAACAGTCATTCAAGAGTGACCCAATATCAGGCCTTTATGTGTTGTCAGTGAGCATGCGTAAAACACACTCTTCCTCAGTAGTTTTGGATAAATATTTTATTATATACAGATAAATGCAAGTCATTTATTTATACATAATATTACCAATTTTGTTTCTGTTTACAACGAACATGCCTTTGCTATCAATTTGTTTCTCTAATACAAATTTCTGAATCCGGAAATGCACATATTCTTTTCAGTTCATTTGTTACAAACAAATAGTTTCTAAAAACGACAAAACAATCCAAAAAATAAAACACAACAATTTACACATTATGCCTGCGTAACATCACATTCAATATCATCTTGTTCTGATATTCTTTTGTAGTATAGATACCGGAACTTACATAATCCTGCTATCCTAAACACGGACTATTTTAATTCTTTTAAATGCCATTATTGTCAAATGACACTCTTTTAGGACAAATTGTGTTCCACTAATACAGCTATGGTAAAACTCGTGTATGTGAGAATGACAAACAACCATTTACTTGTGAAATTCTTATTTCAAATTCATTGTAAAAAGTTCTTGACCAGAATTTTATATATAACACAAACACTCTTGGTCTAAATTCAATTTAATTTACCTAACTGCTAACAGTCTGGGACCTTTTTTTGAATATGATTAAGGTCAATTTCTTAGCTTGATAGTGATCGTAGTGAGCCTCTCAAGTTTATAGCCAACATTTTTTTCCAAGTGTAATTTTACTAAAACTCTAGTCAATGAATTGACTTTTAGAAAGTAGTTGCAATGTATGTGAAAGATTGTGGAAGGGAGGGGAGATAAGCAATATCGATATATGCTTTTCAATGCCTTCGAATATTTTGTTCAAAATTTACAGACAGAACATTGGTTAGCTATACTTATTATTGATTTGTGTTCCAGTAATTGTAAAAAGTGTGATAAATATAAAGAAAAAAAAATTAAATTGGGCCTAAGCTATTAAAAAAAAAAATCAAAAAAATCAAGCACCTTACGAGATTCGAACTCGGACCTCGCGCATGGAAAATATGTGCGCTAACCACTAGACCACAGTGACTTGTGACATAAATGTGTGATAAAATTATGTATATAAATAAATTTTGTTAGGACAGCGTGTCTATATTCGTTTTACATTGACATTTTTGAAATTATTGGCTTTTCTACATTCATAGAAATAAATAAACAATGGTTTTGTTATTCAAACAGTGCAGTAATGTAGCTTACATCATAATTCATTATTGGAAACAAAAAGCGGGCCGCTTGAATAATCCATAAACTCGTTTCATGAAGAAACCCGAATAACACCGATTTCTATTGATACCGCGAATTTTCAACTGGATAGAATAATTTGTTTAAATAATGCGGCGCCCGATCGTTCATAAGAAATTTTATTTTATCAAATGTTGTCCTGAAAATTATTTATTGCGCAAGCACGGCAGCAGGTCCGGTAGAATTATGGGAGAAGAACAACAACAAAACCGGTGAAGGTATAGAACATATTCCCAAGTTGAACGGTATATAGGTTTACTTTGACATATATACACGTACACATTATCTATAGACGGAAAAACCTTCCGTTTTCCCGTATTACAGTCGCATTTATGACAAATGAAACCATTCATGTCCACAGATCAAAAACGAATTCTAAACTGAAAATATAGCTCCGTATTAATTACAATTTATGACTGTTTTGTAAAACAAGGATGCATAAAGAAATCAATATGTCCAAGTTTTGCCTAAATTATGTCATTATTTGTTTCAATATATGCTTATTATATAAATCGTTTAAAATAGAAAAATGTTATAAGTGTAAATAACTATGTATGAATTAAACATGAACTTGACATACTCCATTTTGTACTTATATATGTGATTTTTACACTTGAAACTGATCAAAATTTTAAACAGTCTTAAAACATAGATTTTATCAAATATTAACGGGACAATTAAAATGTGTGTCTTTTTTCACAAAGAAATAAGGACATTAACTAGCTTTTTGCATACAGGAAGACTCGGGGAGGAGGGGATGAAATGTGAGGGGAATGAAGGCAGGGTTAAGGAGATCTAGAGGGACACATGAGCATACGCTCTCGGAAACTATTAGCAACTGTACCTAAAATGTGTTGTCTGGCCAATATTTGCTGTTTGCTTTAGCCTGAATATTTGACACAACGTCATCTTTTAAAGGAGTTATTAACTAAAAGAACTACTATGTTGGCTTGACTGTCAGTTGGTTCCTGCGCTTCACCTAGTATAAATACTACTTATTAATATATGATTTGCCGACAGTTTCTTTAAACATGAAAGAAATATCAGTATTAGCCTATAAGACTATCAAAAATTCTAAACTCACCAGATTTTACGCAGAATGAGTGGGAGGGGTTCACGGAACGATCTCCCTTTAAATAAACGTATGTGACTAAACAGTGACTTAGATCATGTAAACTTGGTATCGGGTAGAAAATTCAGTAGTTGCACCAGAGTTAAGCTAATATATATTATGACCACGCCTGTGAACTAGTGGTATATTTACAAAATATCAGAGTTTCGTCATTACTAGACTTTCTTTCCTATTTTCATTTCATTTGTGGAAAAAGATTAAAAGTTGACAATTTATAGTGGTTATGTCCAGTTATGTAGAACATTTTATGTACTGTCCATTGGAGCATATCCCCATTTTCTTCCAGCATCCAGTTCGTTCAAAAATAAAATCATGGAGAACTTTGTTCTTAACGACAGTGTCCCACTTGCCCCAATACATTAGGGTAAGTGGGACACTTTTGGAAAGGAACGTTCAAAAATAAAGTATGTTGTAATTTCTCAAAAACAAATCCCATTGTATGAAATAGTAATGTGATACCTACATTTTTGCCACTCTTCCCATAACTGAAGGTATCAACACATACCAATATAAATATTTTGGACATGCCATATTTCACAAACAAGCACCTGTTTTATAACGTTGTTGTCTGACGTCAACGCAACGGTTCATGACAGGCCACTTTATTATTCAAAATGAAAGTCAGTAAAACAAAATCATTATACATTTTTATAGAATTTTAAAAAAATAATGTCATGTCCTTGATTTGCAATGATACACAATACGCTTCAATAATTCAAACAAGTTAAATGCGATATTACATGTATACGAGAACCAGCTTCTTGCGTCAAAATTGACGTCACATTTATGATCAAGCCGTTACGGTACCGAAATTAAATATCTTTAAGATCTTATTGATATACCGACCATATATAAGCAAGTATATCTAGAAAGTCAAACGACTATTTCCACTGTGCGTTTCACTAGACAGGAACATAACGAGAATATTTTAATGCACCATCTGAAAAAAGTAGGCATAATTATTTACAGCATGTAATTTTATGTTTTCTTATTTTTATTTAATTAGTAATATTCTCAACATATGTCTAAGGAAATCGATTCTTAAAATATTTTCCAATCCATCGGCAGAAAAGTTTTGTCATAATAGGCTTTAACACTGAATGTTCTTTTTCAACATATGATCTTATTTAGGGAACGTAACCAATATTTACCCCAATTTACTGAAAAGTGTAAAGTGTCCAATATTTACCCCAATTTACTGAAAATTGTCAATACGTGACGTGTTGAAACCGAAGTTGACTGAATAAGGTATCCTTGCAATTATCGCATTTTTGTGTCCGCATCACTGAGTGGAGGGAGCATGTAGATTTGGTCATGTCCGTGCGTCCGTCAATGCGTCCGAAAAAAGTTTGTGACACGCCTAGCTCAAAAAGTATCTGATATAAATTAATGAAACCTTGCATGCGTCTTAATCCTGATATGAACTTGCACATCTATTCTATGTCTGGCTCCGCACCTTATTTGTAGAGGTATGGACTCTGAAATAGTCTAAAATGCATATTATTTAAGAAATAATAAATCTGTTCCTATATTTTATCAGTTAATAATATATGGGCAGGAGTTTGGATGCGTTATAATTAAATCACGAGTACGTAGCACGAGTGATTTAATTATTCGCATCCATACGACTGCCCATGTTTTATTAATTGTTAAAACTATTGGAACATATTTATTATTTCGATTCTAACAACGCAAATAATTCGCATTTTACAGTACTGCATTTTCAGCGTAATACGTCATTCGGGTCATATGCTGTTACAATTTACCCCCTATGGGTAGAGAGTGTTGCATAGCCATTGGAACGTATAGATGTTTGTTTCTTTTTTATCAGAATTTATAGCAGTATTCATAAATTAGTAATCTAACAGCTCGCAAACTTATTATGAACAGAATCATCAAATTAGGCGAGTTGACCCTGTGTTATGAATGACGAGCTTAACTTTTATATGACGTCACATCATTATGACGTCATACTTTATGTCATACATTTATGACGTCACCGCTGAATCATAATTAAGCTGATTGAATTCGCTTGTAGAGATCAGAACGTGTTTTACGGACTTACACATAAGTCATTGTGACTTTTTATTATATTTACGTTTTTGAAATGCTGTTTTAACCGTTTGGCTCTGAAATAATTTGTATGTAATGGAACTGAAGTAGAATCTCTTATGTTACAATCATAGGGGGTGAAATGTAACAGCCAGCCATATTTTATCGTTGATTCGTATATAGACGATTTCGCTATATGTATATACAGCAATTGCTGCGGATCGTGTTAGAATATGTTATAACGCGCATAGCTCAAAAAGTAATTCAAATAAATTAATGAAACCATGCATGAGTTTTTATCATAATATGAACTTGCGCACCTCCTATATTCCGCGTGGCTCTGTCCTCTATTTCCAGAGTTTTGGCCCCTGAAATAGTAAAAAACGCACATTTTTACATTGTGATGCGCCTAGCTAAATAGTTTTTGATGTAAGTTCATGAAACCTTGCACGAGTCTTTATCATGATGTGACCGTGTACACTTGGTATTCTTATTGAGATTTTAGCACTAATTACAAAGTTACGGTCCTTGAAATAGCAAAAATAGTGGAATTTTTGTTTGTGATGCTCATAGCTCAAAAAGTATATGGCTTAGAATATTGAATCCTATATATAAAATGTTTGTTGAGGCTATACCCTTTTAAGACTGCAAACATTTGAATTATTGGCCTTTATTTGTGACAGAAGTACCGGTGGGGGCACACCCTGTGTCCTACAGACATATTCTAGTATGACTTTAGTATGATTTAAAAAGCATCGATAAATTTCACATTTATTTATTTTATTAGAATCGAACTCCAATTATTATTTTTTTTTAAATAGCCTCCGCTGTCAGTATATGCTACAGCTTGGCCCGTCTACAATAAAATGGAAAGTAACTCTCTTAGATGCGCCGCGAAATAAGTAAATGGGGTGCAGACGGGAAGAGAAACATAAAAAAGTTTCCATCTTTCAGAACTTTATAATGTACCAGGCGTACTACATAAACAAGGGAAATGAAATAAAACAAAGTTCATAGTTTTTGGTCTTAACGTCAGAGCACATGTACAGTTATTATCCGCTACAAACAGAGCTAAAAATTCCATACATTTGTGATACCATTATATTGGCTGTGTGTCTGCAGCATTTAGGGTTATTTGATCGAATATACACTCATGTGTTTTTAGCTCACCTGAGCCAAAGGCTCAGGGTGAGATATTATGATCGCTCACCGTCCGGCGTCCGTCGGTCTGGCGTCCGTTCGTCCACACTTTCCTTTAAACAAAATCTCCTCCTAAACCATCAGACCAATTTTGATGAAACTTCACAGGGATGATCCTTGGATGGTCTTTTTCAAATTTTCAAAAAATTCAATTCGATATAGAACTATAGGTTTCTATGGAAACCGAAAGGAAAAACTTTAAAAATCTTCTTGTCCAAAACCACAGGCCATAGGGATTTTCAATTTGGTATGTAGCATCAACTAGTGGTCCTACCAAGGTTGTTCAAATTATTCCCCTAGGGTCAAATATGGCCCCGCCCTGGGGGTCACATGGTTTACATAGACTTATATAGGGAAAACTTTGAAAATATTCTTGTCCAAAACCACAAGGCATAGAACCTAAATATTTGGCATGTGACATCATCTAATGGTCCTGTACAAAGATTGTTCAAATTATGCCCCTAGGGTGAAAATAGGCCCCGTCCCGGGGGTCTCAATTTTTACATAGACTTATATAGGAAAAAACTTAAAAAATCTTCCTGTCTGAAACCAAAATACCTAGGCCTTTGAAATTTGGTATGTAGCATTGCCTTTTGGTTTCCTATCAAGATTGTTCAAATTATGCCCCTGGGGTGAAAAGAGGCCCAGCACTGGAAGTCTCAAGTTTAACATAGTCTTAAAAAGGAACAAAAAAATTCTTGTCTGAAACCACAAGACCTAGGCCTTTGATGTTTGGTACGCAGCAATGCCTCGTGGTTCTCTACCAAGATTGTTCAAATTATACCCCTGGGATGAAAAGAGGCCCCGCCCCGGGGGTCCCAAGTTTTACATAGACTTATATAGGAAAAAAAAATCTTGTCTGAAACTGCAAGGCCTAGGCTTTTGATTTTTGGTATGTTGCATTGCCTAGTGGTCCGTTACCAAGATTGTTCAAATTATGCCTCTGGGGTAAAAAGAGAGGGTCCCAAGTTTTACATAGACTTAAATAGGAAAAACTTTTAAAAATCTTCTTGACTGAAAGTTCAAGGCCTAGACTTTTGATATTCAGTATGTAGCATAGCCTAGTGGCTCTCTAACAAAATTGTTCAAATTATGCCCCTGGGGTGAAAAGAGGCCCGCCCCGAGGGTCACTTAGTTTTTATATGAGTTATTCTGGAAAAAATACTTAAAATACAAAAATACAAAAATTATCTGATCATATTTCTTAGACTCTTTTATTATAATTACCTTATTACCTCAAGTAATTAGGGGTCACTTGACTGTAACCTTGACCTACTGATCTACTTTCTTGTATTTTAAGATACAGCCATGAAATTTGGATGACATGTACAGTTTTGCACACCGATCTTAAAACTGACTTTCAGTGATCATGAATGTGACCTACTGACCTAATTTCTTGTTTTTTAAGATACAGCCTTAAAATTTGGATGACATGTACAGTTTTGCACACCGATCGTAAAACTGATTTTCAGTAACCTTGAATGTGACCTACTGACCTACTTTCTTGTTTTTTAAGATATAGCTTTCAAATTTGGATGACTTGTATATTTTTGCATGCCGATCTTTAAACAGACTTTCAGTGATCATCAATGTGACCTACTGACCTACTTTCTTGTTTTCTAAGCTACAGCAAAAGGATTTGGACCACCTGTAATATTTTTTACTGATTTCAAAAGTAAATTTGCATAATGTTTACCTTGACCCACTCTCCTAATTTTCTTTTTTTATAGCTTTAGCTAAGAAATTTGTTCAAGCAATCAACTCTACTCAGGTGAGCGATATAGGGCCATCATGGCCCTCTTGTTATTTGTTCTATTTACGTTTCCACAGGTCATTGGTCTGGTCTCCTTTGAAACAGTCACACCTCAACCGTTCTTGAGCAAATCATGCAGCCCAGTCATTTATTTCTCCAGAGCCCACCTATACTACCCGTTAAGATGTTTCCCGTTTTTTACTTACTACCCGTTTACTCTCCCTGACCTCGGTATCTGCCGAAATGTCATTGAAAGCTGTACCTGTGTACATTGCCTGTCCAATCAGAAAAGGAATAAAGTTTTGATTGACAAAACTATATTTCAGTAAAGGGGCGGGGCTAACCTGATACAGATTGCGCCAGTTGTAAAGTCAAAGTTGTACCTTCCATGCGAGAAAAAAGCAGTATGGCATCGTCAAAATTTGTATGTAGTGACATTAAAGTGCAGTAACTGATCTGTTTGAAACTGGGTTTACTGAATTTGAACATTTTCTGAAATCGGAGATACCATTTTTACAGCGACTTTTCGTATTGAAATGACGATGAGAATATCTACGTAGACATCACAGAGCGGAATCACCACATATTTTTGAAATTAACATCGCACGCATTCAAAAGTGAAACTGCGAAAATCAATGTGAATGTACTGGAGGGTAGTTCTCCAAAGGTCAAAGGATTGTCTAGTCTCGGATCTTTTAACACGCCGGATGAAACTTCTACATCCAAGCGATCTCTGAACTTTCCAGATGACAATGAATATCGTACTAGTAAATACAGAAGTCCCATTGAATTGAAAATAGACTTAAAACAACGCGAAGTCGTGTCCAAGGACAACGAATTAAGTGAAATTACAAGACAATACGAAAAAGTTTGGCAAGAGTACAATCCTGTGCCTGCTGTTTTACGGATAATTCGAAAGGGTTGCCTTTTGCGACTCGGACACACGAAAAATTGGTATGTTTATAATATCTATATTACTGGGGTTGAAAAGCTCGTTTAATAAAAAAAAACCCGATCGCAAGTAAAAAATATGAACAAATTCTATAACAAATCTTGAAATGTACTGTATACCGTGCAGTGCAATCTTTAGCTGAATTATAATTAGCCATTTAAGAGTCGAGTCGTTGCGTTTACTATAACTTTTCAAGCAGTGCTATGCTGAGCAGTTACCATGCTAAAGCTGCGCCGCCAGATTTATGTAAAAAAAGAATCGAAATTCTAGAAAATCTTGTCATAACTGATTTCAACAGGGGGAAGTCATGCCCCCCCCCCCCCCCCCCCCCCCCCCCCCCCCCCGGATTATTTTTATAACAATGGATCCATCTTGTGCATTCTGGGCGTGGTAACGCAACATTTTTACGCTCGCTAAAAGCTTCAAACCGTTGTCGCTAAAAGATACAAATTTTCTATAGGGGTATATGGAGAATTTCTATATTTGTTGACGATTACACGAAATTTTTATTTCATTTTATGCACAATTTGTCACATGAACATTTAAGTACAGTTTTGTATGTTTTCTGTTAAATAAACATGTACATGACCCAATTGGGTGTTCGCCAGTAACAACTGTACACTCACTGTATTCATAAAACGAGTTAAATAAAATAGTAAAAACTGAAAGGAAGTTGATGACTCAGGCAGATAAGCAGGCGTAATGAAGTATTTCGACCCCCATAGAATAACGACCCCCCCCCCCCCCCACGGTCATTATTCTATAGAAAATGTGACTCATTTCCTGTAAAATATTGACTCCCCTTATAAAAAACTGACTCCCTTTGAAAACTCTATAGAATAACGACCCCCGGTCATTATTCTATAGAAAAACTGACCCCTCCAAGTAAAATACTGACTCCCTAAAGATGACTCCCTTCGAATCTCATAGAATAACGACCCCGGTTATTATTCTATAGAAAAGTGACTCCTTCCATGTAAAATACTCACTGCCGAAATTACTACATTCGACCTCTCATACAATATCGATTCCCGGACATTATTCTATTTAAAAAAAGTTACTCTTTCTGTGTAAAACTCCGGCTCCTAAAAAGACTTTCGACGATAATATCTATTAAAAAGTGATCAACCCTCCATTGCCAATAGTTAACATTTTGATTGTACTACTACTACTGGTGCCGCTACTTCTATTGCTGTTACTACATGTACTTCTTCTACTACTACTACTACTACTACTACTACTACTACTTCTACTACTACTACTACTACTACAACTGCTACTACTGATACTACTATACCTGCTTCCACTAATACGTCTTGTACATCTATCTCTTCTTCTCCTGCTGCTGTTGTTGCTGTCACTTATTCCTCTGCTGCTGCTGCAGCTGCCACTGACACTGCTACTACTACTACTACTACTACTACTACTACTAGTTTCTATTGTTGCTGCTACCGTACTTTACTGCCACTGCTAAGTATTGCAACTTCTATTAATACTAAGTTCTATGCTAGCAGTTTCTTGTGCAGTTTTCTTCTGAAGAATTACTTCATACCGAAGTTTGCAGGGATTATTGACACTGGTGTGTTTTGTGATCGTATTGTGAATTGTTATTTTCCTGAAAAAAATGTATACACCAAGGTACAGCGTCTAGAAATAGAATCCCTTTTCCCGTTGCGGAATGCTCTGATTTCTGTGTCAAGTGATGGTATCTGGGGCTAATGGTCAAACGGAAGGACGGACGGACGGACAAGGGCAAATCTATATGCCCCCTCCCCCGAGTGGGGGCATAAAATGTAGCAATTAGGCCTTAGATACATTTATCTAGTTATCACTAAATTTGACCAAATGACCGGGGGTCGTTTTTTTATGGGAGTCAATATTCTTCGTGAGGTTATAATAACTTTATTTTCTGAAGGTGACATACTAAGTGTACAAATACAGATATTTTACAACTTATTTCCAGTATGGTTCAGTTTACTTCACGTGGGGGAGTCATAGTACTATGATCTGGAGGTCATAATACTATGACTGGGGGGTCATTATTCTATGGGGGTCGAAATACTTCATTACACCGGCAATACAGGTCATATATATTATATCTTACGACAAGAGAGGATGGCTGGGTTCACAAATTGTCCGTACAGAACAATGGTGTACCATTTTGCTCGAAATCTGCTTTGCTTGAGCGCACATTCAAAATATATGTGCACTTATAAAAATAAAAGTGCAAATGTAAATATGTAGGTGCATGCTTATATGGACGTGCGCTGGTGTATAAATTTGCTCGTGCACGTCCATATATGCGTGCACGCGTATATATACATGCACCTAAAATTGCAAGTGTACGTATAAATTTACGCTTGCATGCATATTTGTAAATATACAAGCACCCAGAATCAAGTGTTCACGCATAATATTACGCGTACAATAATAAATATATATGTGCACGCGTATATATACTAGCATCCAGAATTACGCATACACGCGTTTAATTATACGTGTACATATATCTTTACGCGTACACTTTTAAATGTACAGGTACATTCAAGTGCAGCTAGAATGTGGTGCATGTTTAAATATATACGTCCACGTGTATTTTTTTAAACGCACGTGTGTAAATATGTTGGTGCACGCACACATGGACATGCACGCATAAATGTATACCTGCATTTAGGTTTGTCGGGGGCGCGGGGCGAAAACACGATAATAAGCTGTTTAAACGTCGTGTTTTCGCCCCGCGCCACCGACATTCCAGTTACTAAATCTCGCCCCGCGACCCCGCTAATTATCGGGTTTTCGCTCCGCGCCCCCACTAAATAGCGAATTTTCGCCCCGCGCCCCGCCATTTTAACTTGTTACTTCTCATGTTTTCGCTCGGCAGAATTCAGCCACCATATTATACTTATCTTATTACAGAACAGAACTGAACATATAGTTTATTTAGACTTGAGTACAATACTCATCGTCATAACATCATGTTTATACATGTAAATAACAATGCATACGTTGAGAGAGTGCGAATACATAATAATAAAAGGAATAAAGGGACATGAGCATGTCAATAACACAATATAACAAAGGCATACAGTAATAAGGAAACATTAATCTAATTCAGTGTCGCGTCTTTCAAAGGCTCTAATACAAAATAGTGCTAACGTTTGCAGTACTGATTTTTTATCTTCGTTTAACAATTGTATAAATTTATAAACACTAGGGTTAGTAGTAAAGTACCTTGAAATATACATATTTCTCAAATCTCTATACAACGGACATATCAATATAAAATGAAATTCATCCTCTATGTCACCCATATTACATAATGTGCATATTCTTTGGCTTCTTTCTATACCTCTGTGTCTTCCTGTTTCAATAAATAGCTTATGAGAACTCAATCTTATTTTGGCTAACATATTTCGATGTTTAACATTTTCTAATACACTAAAATATTTCGATTTTTCATAACAACTTTTCAATTCTCTATATATTTGTAGTGATGAACATAGTTCCATACCAGCACGTCACTGTGTAATATAAATATCACGAAGTCGTAATCTAAACAATGGTATGAATTGATTTATGATAACTGATTCTGGAAACAACCATACATCTAGGAAACCTGCATTTTGTAACATATCCCGAACTTTGGAAGTCCAGTTTACAACAACTTGGTTACTTAGGATATCATTTCCTTGACTTTGTACAATCGATGACAAAATACAATTTTGATTCTTATTTCCATGTATTTTTAACCAGTAATTAGCTATCCTTACATACCTTTCAATATACAGTGGAAATCTACCTAGTTCTGAGTACAATGATAATGTGTTCGTAGACAATTTAACATTCAGTAACCATTTACAAAAATTTTTATGCACACTTTCAATATTTTCTGCTTTCGCAAAACCCCATACTTCACAGCTATAATTTAAAATTGATAAGACATAAGCATCAAAAAGATTTAACATATTTCTACGTTGGCATCTAACTCTTTTGTAATGTTAAACAATGAATTCATTGCGCTTAGGCCTTTACCACTAATGGTATTCGTTGCTGGTATAAACGATCCACCACTTGAAAAAACAATATCCAAATAATTAAAGTTCTGAACTGTTTCAATATCTTTACCATCATATGTCCATTTGAATCCTCTATTTAGTTTCCCACCTTTTCTGAAAACAACTATTTTTGTTTTGTCAATATTAACCGTGAGATTCCACTTTTTACAATAGGTTGTCAAGAGCATTTTGTAACCCTTCTTTTGTTTCAGAAAACAAGACAGCATCATCAGCAAATAACAACAGATAAATAGATATCTGATCAAGCGTTATACCGCCATTCAAATCTTCTTGTAAATTCGATATCATTCAAAAACAAAGAAAACATTATAGGCGAAGTTATTTCCCCTTGAAAGAGACCAATATCACAGCTGAAAAAATCTGATAAGCTATTTATATGCCTTACACAAAGTTTTACATCATCGTACATAGAGCGTATAATCGACAACAATTTCCCATCTATACCAGACTTTATCAATTTGTGCAATAAACAATTTCTGTCTATAAAATCATCAGCTTTTTTATAATCCACAAAGCAACACATCAACTTGTTCTTATTTCTGACTTGCTTTTCAATTAAAGCATTCAATATAAAAATAGAATCGACAGTACCATAGTTCTGTTTAAACCCGAACTGTGCATCAGTCAAACTATCGGTTATCTCGGCCCGCCGTTTCAGTCGCTCATTTATAATGACAGTGAATAATTTAGCAAAACAACTTGTCAGTGTAATTCCTCTATAATTATTTGGAGTAGTATAGTCGTCACTTTGTGTCTAAACAATCGGGCGCCATCTTGGATGACCTAGTTACTATAATTAGTAACTCATTTGCATATAAGAATTCGTAATAAGTGCGCGTGTGCGGCGGCCATTTTGAATTCTAATGACGTATTTATGAAAATGCTTAGGAATGTCCTTTATACTTATCTAGGGCGTGTTCGCGCATATCGAGGGTCAGCCCTACAGGTCACAATAGCCTAAATAGTTTTCCCTATATATTCTATATAAAACTGATTTTTTTCAAAGAGCTAGAAAACATAGCTTGACCCATTTCAGAGAACAAATCCTTTCCTCATTTTAAAGAGTTATGATAAAACTGATATAAAATGAAGAGAAAAGTAGGGGTCATGTATCTTCTAAGAGAGATGCCTCTGGTCACATTACTGTAAACTGACATCAAAATCACACTTCTGTGACCCGGAAGTACTACTCATACTAAAATTGAGCTTGACTTCACCGAATACGACCTGCTCTCCCACGTTTCCTACCAAAATGTCAACAATACATCCATAGTGAAATTTAAACAAAAACTAGCCTCAATTTAGACCTCTGTTAAGCGAAAAATTAGTATTCAAATACTTGACAGCCATTACGCGACTAGACCAGATGGCTCACACGCTGGTTCCTTTTAGTTTAGTTAGGCCGGGAGATAACACGAAAACAAAGCTATACGCATGCGTTATAAAGAACCTCTAGTATAAAAATCATTCGAAAGAAAATGTATAATATAATTACGTACTGCTGACCAGTCATTAAAACTATACGAGAATACCTATTTATAAAATGAAATTAAAAGACAAACTATTACGCACTCAACGGATGTAAACCCGTCGATATCCCACGCTAAAATGAACCAACACTTTTAGAATACAGAATAATACCGTCGTTTCTAAACATAAAAATAGCCAATCAGAAGGCAGGAAAACGAACCAATGTAACATCTCCAATAAAGTCGTTTTGACCAATGAAAACGTCGAAATTTTAACCAATCGACGCTCAATATTATTAACGAATGACATCGCGAATTCAGAAAGCGAATCGTATATAAGAGAGTGCACAGCCGTCATCCATTGGAATTCATACGGGTGACATTGAAAACTTTACCGTTAACACTTTCACCGGCGCAGACGAATTTTGCGGGGATACAGGATTTCAGTCACGCGTTCTCTTCTGCAAATGACAACGGTAAGTCTGAATACTGATCAGAGAATAAACTATTTTGACAGGCTTAAACCCGTTCTATAACGTACAAATACGATGATTTTACATAGCCCGATTTATGAGCGCATTAATATAATGATTAAAATTTCTTTAATAAACCCGATACGAAATTCAATAGAAATAATTATTCATACAACCTACCAGTCCGGATAAATTCGCCTAATGAATC
This sequence comes from Mercenaria mercenaria, assembly GCF_021730395.1. Lineage (NCBI taxonomy): Eukaryota > Metazoa > Mollusca > Bivalvia > Venerida > Veneridae > Mercenaria > Mercenaria mercenaria. Next base: position 67,161,035 of record NC_069377.1, on the reverse strand, counting down.
AATGGTTGAATAGAAATATCGTTTCACTACCAACAGCCAATCGGAATGCATTATTTTGACAAGCGGTAACGTTTTTCCAATACAGATTGAGACACGTATCGCTTTACGTCTACTCCACGCTACACATATATTGATTTTAAAGAGCGCCGTTAACGCTTTATACATAATTATAGAAATGATTATAGCAAAATGTCATGAATTTACCCGATACGAAAATGAAACAGAAATACCTAATTTAATCGTTCATACAACTTACCTGTCCGGATAAATTCGCCTAATGAATCAAATCTTTAGATGGTTGAATAGAAATATCGTTTAACTACCAACAGCCAATCGGAATGCAGTGTTTTGACAAGCGGTAACGTTTTCCCAATACACCTGACAGGTTAAGACACGTATCGCTTTACGTCTACTCCACGCTATAGTGTACATATTTATCGATTTTAAAGAGCACCGTTAACGTTTTATACATAGAAATAATTATAGCAAAATGTCTTTAATAAACCCGATACGAAAATGAAATACAAGCACCTAATTTAATCGTTCATACAGCATAAACTGTGATGTGCGCTTTACTAGATCCTCTAATCGAATGATATTACCTGTAGAACTCCAGTATATAACACATCACTACCATCAGCCAATCGGAATGCAGTATTTTGACAAGCGGAAACGTTTTTCCAATACACCTGACAGGTTAACACCCGTATCGCTTTGCGTCTACTCCAAGCTATAGTATACATATTTATTGATTTTAAACAGCGCGTTAACGCGTTATACATAATTATAGAAATGATTATAGCAAAATGTCTTTAATAAACCCGATACGAAAAATGAAATAGAAATACCTAATTTAATCGTTCATACAGCATAAACCGTGATATGCGCTGTACCTGAGATCCTTTAACCGAATGATATTTACCTGTAGAACTCCAGTATATAACACTTCGTTAACTACAACCAATCAGGAAGCAGAATTTTGACAAGCGATAACACGGATCGACTTTGTTTTCCAATACTGAGATAAAACCGCAGGGAAAGTTTAATATTTGTCCTTTAAAAAAGAATTATTGAAAATAAGTGCCTCTTATCTGGTTTTTATTGGTTTAATCCAGTATTACTATTTTAATTGACCAATCAGAATTGAGATAAATGACGTTCTTACTAAAAATACAAGCCTCCTTTTGAAATCGAGGCTTTGTGGCGAGTATATAATAGCGCTCTCATCAGACAAAATCATTCAGAAGTCAAATCATGGAAAATAGCTCAGGAGTATTCGAGAATATGATGAATTCATTCGCTGCGGACCTAAAGGAAGTGTGTCCAGTACATCACAAAGTATGGCTTTACGAAGTGCATTACAGTAAAGTACATTTCGGGTTTTCGGAAGACATTTGGGTAGAATTATTGACAAGCTATATAAGAAACAGGACGAATTTGAATGTAGACTTCTCCATCATCCACACTGGTGATCCGTATACGGACATGGAGATTAATTTGCCTGACGAACATTATTTGGTAGACATAGGTGTGCTTTACGCGACTTTCTGGAAGCGAAGGGGTGTCTTTATGTTAAGTACAAGGACATAACAAAAACGAGAATAAAGTTCGATATGAATTACTCTATATGGGTATATATGCTCCGACAATACATGAGCAAATATCATCCGAAAAAAGAACTCAAGTGGTGCGAACATAGCTTGCAACCAAATTCCTATTGCCCCTGTAACATCAGTACGGAACCCGAAGGACCCGGAAATATCTACATAGAAGTACTAACTATGCTCTGTGATCATCATGCAAACAGAAATTGGTAGAAAAGAGCATTTTAAAGCGTTGAACTAGTTGCTGAATTGTATTACTCAATTACACGAAATTTGTATGAAAGACAGGTTAAAGAGGCAGTTTTAAATAGTGTAAGTGATGGATGTGTTACCATCGGATCTCTGTAGAAAACTATTTTCCGGCTGTGTAGAAAGACCGTATATACCGTTATGTTACATGTTGGACTATGAGCCGTATAGAATGGCTCTCAGATGAATTTCAATATTGGGGCGATCAGTGACTGGATGACTTATATTCCTGAGAACGAGGAAATAGCGCTTTATGTTAACGATGTGATACGATGGGGTGGCTAAGAATTTCAATACGATTGGTTTCCAGTCCGAGAAAAGAATAATAAACATGATTTTATTTTACTGTAGATATCATTGATGCAGTTCTTCATTTAGAATTGCGAGAGGCGCTTATTAAAAAGCATAATATGGATTTGTGAAACGAAATAAAATACAATAAACGAATATGTCGTTTTATTTGTGTACACCTACCGACGCTTCATCTTTTCCGTTAAATCAAATTCGAATTTATAGGTTATAAATAACAAAGACATATTGTTCTTTTAATTTTTTATTGCCAAAGCTTGTATTACTAAAACAGGCTACATGTATCAACTAAAATAAGAAACAATAAATTCATCATTCGACTTCTTGCGATACGCATCAAACGGTTTTAAAATGTCCTTCATTTTTCGTCCGGAACATCGGTTCGTAATGTAATATACGCAATACAGTCCGCTTATGTTTGAATCCGTATCCTGTATTTGACTGAAGTTCATCCAATAACGCTTCTTTAACGCTAGCTCAAAATGAACTTTGTAGTGCTCCGGTCTATTACCTAGTGAATCGAAAAATTCGTCGGGCCCTCTTTTTGGAAAGTAAAAGACCACCCAATGTTTTCCTGATCCCTGGCTCGTGTCCGTATTCGAAATGACGTATTGTCCTCTACGTATTTGAAGTTGGTCCGCGGCGCATTTTGTCACAGGGTACTCTTTTAACATTTCCTCGAGTTCGTAGTTATTCATTTTAAAATGTATAGGTGTTCCAATCTATAGTATCTTGGGTCATGCTTTCGCGATATTTCTTACGTCTTGGGCTGTCTAAATCGCGACTCAAAGGTGTGTCCATTTTATACCTATGTCGCTTCAGATCACTTTGCTTTCGTGACTGTCTTATTTCCGACCTAGCAATATCAACCGCTTGGGCTACGGGTGTCACAAGCTTTACTACGGGGAGATCTTCCCCTTTTTGTTCTTGTTTCATTGCTTCCCTTTCTCGTTCCTCTTTTAATTCGGCCATTTTTCTTCGATATGCACCGCTTCCTACAAAGTAACGGCCCATATGATCAGGCCGTACGTATCCGTCCATTAGGTCTTTGAAATGTTGTATCCATTTTTCAGGGTCCGGTTTATCCGGGACCCATTGTTCTTGTTTATAATCGTACACTTCTATGGAACCCATTTTGACACGGTGAAAGTTAAAGCACGCCAATCCTTCTTACAACGTTCATTCATCATCATCCGATTCTTGATCGTCATCACTTTTTTTATTATTATCCTCCATTGAATAGTCTCCTTTGGTTTTATGATCGGGCCACAACTCAACAAAAAGGTCTTTTCTAAGGGCAATGGCTTGCCGAATAGATTCTTTGACAGTCATCCGTGCTGATTTTTAAGTTTCTTAGCCGACTGTATAATCTGCTGCTGAGTATGGGTCGTTTTGTAGCTCATAAAAGTCGATTAGAAATCGGGCATAATTTTGTCTCAGTCTCTTTCTTAGTTCAGGCAGCACGTCATTAGCGGTGTGACGGTACGCGTCTTCAAAAGAGAGCCCTTGTTCCGTATAGTTGTTAACTTTAGCGCTGAATTGTTCTTTAATAGATTGTCTGAGAGGATACTGAAAACGCTTATCCCATATCTCACGGCGTGATCGCTCTTCTATAATCTCAACTTTTCTGCGTTTACCTGGAGGTCCCTTGATCAAAGATCGTTTCTTTAAAAAGCTTGTGACATTATTTCTATTTTCTGTTTCATCATCACTATCATCATCATCATCATCATCATCATCATGGTCATCATAATCCTCCTCCTCGTCTTTATCCTTGTCATCATTTTTGTCAGATAAGTATCCTTCTCCATTGAAATAGTCTTCTTGTTTATATTCATCATTCGTTCGTTTTCTCTTTTCTGGATTGTTCGCCTCGAAAATGTTTTCGCGTAAACGGTGTTGTTCTGGGGTGCTCGATTTTAAGTCTATTACCAAATAACCGTGCGGTCTTGATGTCGCTCGTTCAAACCGTTTCATAAAGATGTTACTAGACGAAGGGTAAATTCTTCTGGCCATTGTAGCAACTTGTTGTCTGTCAATAGGATTATTAAATAGCACCAGATACTGCGTATTCAAAGCGATATCTCTACAAGCTTTACCTTGAGGGAACAAATTTTGGGTGAGATATACGACAGATATGTTCCTGTGGTGACTGCCCTTGGTAAAGAGATCAGCAATTCTTTGATCGCATTTAGCTTCAGTCATCAAGTCGTCAAAGACCAGCAGGTTCCTTCGATTAACATTTATATATTGGGAATCGTTTAGGTAGTCTGGAATACCGTGTACAAATTAGACCCCGGGAATTTCACGCCGAAGTTCATCATACAATGGTTGCCATTGTCCAAAACACCATATGATACGCTGAGGCTGAGGTCTTACAAGATTTGATGATAACAGTTTTCTTGTCCATTCAGTTTTTCCACTACCACTTGGTCCTGAAACGACCATAGAAAATGGATGTTGAAACGTGATCTCTCTTGAGATGTCCCATGCTTGTAATGGCGGTGAAAAACTGTCAGTGGCTTCGTCATTTCCGTGGACATAACGTTGATGTCTCCGCATGTTGTCGATCCTAGAGAAAGACTGATGACAAACAGGACACTGATGCATTTGTGAAACCGATGTAAGTATCTTTTATCAAAAAGACACTGCTTTATTCTGTTTGCCATTCTTACGCTTTCTTGGGGCAGAGGACAAGGAAGAGGAGGAGGAGGAGGAGAGGAGGAGGAAGTGGAGGAGGACGAAGAGTGAAGGAGGAGGAGGAGTGAAGGAGGAGGAGGAGTGGAGGAGGAGGAAGAGGAGTAAAGGGGAGGAGGAGGAGTGGAGGAGGAGGACGAGGAGGAGGAGGAGGAGGAGGACGAGGAGTGAAGGAGGAGGAGGAGTGGTGGAGAAGGAGGAAGAGTGGTGGAGGAGAAGAGGAGGAGGAGGGAGAAGAGGAGGAGTGGAGGAGGAGGAGGAGGGAGAGGAGGAGGAGTGGAGGAGGAGTGGAAGAATTGGAGGAGGAGAGGAGGAGGAGGAGGAATGAAGTGGAGGAGGAGGAGGAGGGGTGGAAGAGGAGGAGGAGGAATGGAGGAGGAGGAGTGAAGTGGGGGAGGAGGAGGAGGAGTGGAGGAGGAGGAGAAGGAGGAGGAGGAGTGAAGGAGGAGTGGTGGAGGAGGAGGAGGAGGAGGAGTGGAGGAGGAGGAGGAGGAGTAGAGGAGGAGGAGGAAGAGGAGGAGGAGTGGAGGAGGAGTAGGAGTGGAGGAGGAGGAGGAGGAGTGGAGGAGGACGAGGAGGAGGAGGGAGAGGATTGATTGGTTAAAATTTCGACTTTTTCATTGGTCAAAACGACTTTATTGGAGATGTTACATTGGTTCGTTTTCCTGCCTTCTGATTGGCTATTTTATGTTTAGAAACGACGGTATTAATCTTTATTCTAAACGGATAAAGAGCGTTGGTTCATTTTAGCGTGGGATATCGACGGGTTAACATCCGTTGAGTGCGTAATAGTTTGTCTTTAAATTTCATTTTATAAATAGGTATTCTCGTATAGTTTTAATGACTGGTCAGCAGTACGTAATTATATTATACATTTTCTTTCGAATGATTTTTATACTAGAGGTTCTTTATAACGCATGCGTATAGCTTTGTTTTCGTGTTATCTCCCGGCCTAACTAAACTAAAAGGAACCAGCGTGTGAGCCATCTGGTCTAGTCGTGTAATGGCTGTCAAGTATTTGAATACTAATTTTTCGCTTAACAGAGGTCTAAATTGAGGCTAGTTTTTGTTTAAATTTCACTGTGGATGTATTGTTGACATTTTGGTAGGAAACGTGGGAGAGCAGGTCGTATTCGGTGAAGTCAAGCTCAATTTTAGTATGAGTAGTACTTCCGGGTCACAGAAGTGTGATTTTGATGTCAGTTTACAGTAATGTGACCAGAGGCATCTCTCTTAGAAGATTCATGACCCCTACTTTTCTCTTCATTTTATATCAGTTTTATCATAACTCTTTAAAATGAGGAAAGGATTTGTTCTCTGAAATGGGTCAAGCTATGTTTTCTAGCTCTTTGAAAAAAATCAGTTTTATATAGAATATATAGGGAAAACTATTTAGGCTATTGTGACCTGTAGGGCTGACCCTCGATATGCGCGAACACGCCCTAGATAAGTATGAAGGACATTCCTAAGCATTTTCATAAATACGTCATTAGAATTCAAAATGGCCGCCGCACACGCGCACTTATTACGAATTCTTATGTGCAAATGAGTTACTAAATATAGTAACTAGGTCATCCAAGATGGCGCCCGATTGTTTAGACACAAAGTGACGCCTATACTACTATTTGGGTCCGCAGAATCGCCTTTTTTGTACAATGGAATAATTAATCCTGTCGACCAGCTACGTGGATATACCTTTGTATTCAAAATATGATTAAACAATAATTCAATAGAATGTACAGTTATGTTGATGTTTTCTTTAAAATATTCATATAAAACATTTTCAAGTGAACAAAACTTATTACAACCTAACCGCTTAGTTGCTGAGAATATTTCCACTCTCTTGGTTGATCAAGTTCAACAAACGAACTTCCATGGTCTTCACTATAAACTGCGATAAAAATTCGCTACACTCCGCATTTCCATTCACAGTTGTATTACTGGACAAATTTTTGAAGTGTTCATAGAATTCATTGATGCTTATATTTTCACCATTTGGGCTACCAGGTTTCTTTTTATATATTTTCCAAAATTCCCGCGGGCTCTTTCTTCTCATTTAATTCATTTTCTTACCAAGGTTTCTATGATAATTTTGTAGAGAACCTATAAATAGTAATAAATTTGTGCTGAAAATTCTCCTGTTATCGCATAGCGTCATTCATTATCACATTATTATAATTAGCCCCGGGGCCATTATCGATAATGGCCCTGACGTTAGCGCGGGAAATTAATGTCCGTAAACAGAAATGACGTCATGACGTTTTATGGAGGTAAAAACGCGAATATTTCAGTTTTAAGTTTTATTATCTTGAGCGAAACGTCGTTTATTAATGATATAACTTATTTTCAGCCCTAAATTATGCTATAAGCAACATAGTACAACTATCAAGGCATTTGATTTTATACAGTATATAGTCTCTTATACATATAGATCTAATATAGAAACTGAAAAGCTGAAAGTTATTATGCCAGTAGATGCCAGTACTCATAAAATGGCACACTAAACTTTTCTTACCTTATTATAGGTAAACATGTAATAAACAGGTAAATACATGAGAGAGCGGTGCCTTTGAGTGATAATGGCCCTGGAAGAAGATAATAGCCCTCGGGCTATTATCACCTTGCGAGGGCCATTATCACTCAAAGGCACCGCTCTCCCATATATTAACCTATACCTATTATGTAATTATGTAATATTAAATCTAAAACCAATTTTAAAGCAATAAATATGGTTTTGATTTTTTTTTTTAGAAAAATGGAAATAATTTTTTTTTAATCTGATTTGGAGCCAGAATTTATTTTTCAGTGATTTGGGAGTCAGGACTGTTTTTCTTCAATCAGACTATTTCTTTTATTTCTTTTCAAGCAACACCAAAGTCATGATGTATTTCCTCAAAAAAATCCCAGGCCTCCGTGCCCCCACCCCTCCCCCCTCCCCCCACCCAACCGAATATCAAATAGTTGGACCCTAAGTTTGGCTTATACTCTACGGAAATTTGCGCAGAGGTAAATTCTCTTCACCATTTGGCTTCAAAAATTCTCTTCAACGGCAAGCCTGGTGACATGCCTGGTGACAGTACTCTTACATGACGTAATGCTATACTGCGGCTTCACATCCGGATGGACCCTTAGAAACATACATACAACATTATAGCTGTACCGACTTGTTTGCTTTTTGTGCGTACTTCATGTTATTTCAATAAAAAAAAAAAACATTGTCGGCCTTTAATATTGGAAAAAGGCACTCCCACCAAGCATGATACTTTTATTTTTTCAACTTTTCTATCAATATACTGGCGTTCAAACTGTATTTTACATTGTGCAATAACATGCGTGAATACTTCAAATTCAGAGCATTATTGTTTACTTCACAATAACGAGATTTTGTTTGGAAAGGGAAAATGGTTTATTTTCTAGGTATTTATTATTCATGTCTGTTCTATAGAATAAAAATGTCAGCATTTGAATTTATCCGTTTTTCACTATAGGTGGTTAATCAGATTTTAATCAGCTGATGGATTTGTACCAAACTTTAACTACTGATCGTTTACACTTGTTTGTGCTCATTGCTATATGTACACTAGATTTTCTCTGGAAATATTTCTAAAATTTGATTTTCCGATCCTGGTTGCCCGACCAAGATAGTGTTATTTTAGCATAAGTTTACCTTAATAAACATATTACGCCTAAGAAATGATATGAATGTAAGGACTACTGTAATAAAGTATTCAAATATTTGCATGAAAAACTATATATTTTGTTGAAGTCATTAAAAAATGAAAGTTTCTAAAATAATTATTACCTCCCTTCGCCTACCTCGGTTGAGCAACCAAAACAGTAGATAAATTCCGAAGCTGTACCTGTTTTAAAACTTGTTTAAACTTTGTTTCAAATAGTTGCAATATCCCGATATCTATCAAATGCAAATGTTAATCTACAAATCATGTTGAAAACCAAACAAAAAAACCTAGAAATAGTCCGTTTTTTAAATACCTCTATATGAAAGAGAGTTGACTGCAAAATTTCTCAAACAGTTATAAAAATACATATTTCTTTTAGAGTTCTTAATCTAGGTAACGGGTCGCTTTTTTCCGCAGATAAATCTCCGACAAAATATACCAAAACTGAAAAATGTCATAAAAACTTGCTTAAATGTGATTGGCAACCTTAAAAGAGCACGGACCGGTACAACGGCGCCAGTAAATAGACGCCTGGCTACAAAACCATGTATCGCGATTTGGAACACAGATTACACAAACAGCCTTTAACCGAAGTCTGTGGTGTCCTCTGTATCATGCATTATCCGCAAAAAGCTTGAGACTGGCATTTTCTCTTGAATTAACGTAGAATTAAAATGTGATAATGACAAGTGATAATCTTGTTCAACATTTGTATACGGCCTATCCCATGACGGCGGAAAAGGCAACTTATTAGATTTTCAGTTAATTGATAATATCTTTAAAGACTGCTCTCATGCACAAAATTTTGACAAGCGATTTCAGCATTCAGATTCTGCTTTGGTCCCATAAAGTTTTTCAATATTAACAATTTCGATCGAATGATTTGTAACCCATGAATGATGAATGAAAAGTGAAAATATTTTATCTATCAGACCCTGTATATTTTAGTTAAGGATCGTGACGTGCAAATAATACCACGCGGAGAAATTATTCGTTTTTGTTTAATTATCATTTAGACCGTTTTCTGGAACTATATCCTCGGGACATTTTTTCATAATTCAAGTTTTTTAAAGAAAAGAAATCTGATCATGTATCTACATAGAGTTTAAAGTTTCGAAACATTTTTAAGGAAAGTAGTAGGAAGGAACGTGTGTATTTTAATTTCCGATCACATATGACATCAGCACGTGCTCGTATTTACTGTTTCACTGCGCATGCCCATTTTTTCAATCAATTTTTTAGACTGCAGACAGTGTAGTTTACTGGATGTGAGAGCGACTTAAATTGTACTTAGTGACGAACAAACAAAAATCAAGATTAAATAAATCTAAATACTAAAATGAGCGAAACAATGAAACGTAATCGTTTTAGAAACCTCATGGATACACTGAAACAAAATGATACTGAAAATAAAAAGAGTTTTAAAGATATTCTAAAGGTAAGTCTGTAGAATATTATTATCTTCCACACTTTATGATGATATTTATGAGGCATACTTGTGCTGTGATGCCTAAATTTATATAATGAAAGAAAAATAGTTACATCACTGTTAGCCTTACTCATTTGGCTTATCGGGATGACTTATTTTATTATCTGATATTTTATAGTTGTCATCCCTCTACGGGACAGCGACAGTCAAAAGTTATCACTCTGTCCCGAAACATCATATTATTTGGACTACTTCTTTGTATAAAAATATGTTCGATATATTTTGTAATAAATAGAAATTCCGATCCATGGTTTCGTGTTTCTGTCCCGAGTTCTGTACAGCGGGAATTAGTATTTTAGCAAACGCAAACAGGATCATGTTATATTGTGCCAAAAATGTAGGCGAGACTATAGTCTAATGATTTAACTTTTAATTAAAATGTTCTTATATTCACACGGCAAAACCGCGACAAAACCAAATATATCATCTCACATTAGCAATGTATGCACGTATTATTTTAGTTTTTACTTTAAAATTTAAACACAACACGGTTTATAACGATTCTGCTCAAATGCTTTATCCACTGCATTTAATTAATAGGTAGGAGCGGATGAAGCGGCCCAGTCGTAACGCTGTTGTGAGTTCAAGCCCCTTCTCCACCATATTCAATTACTATTTAACATTCAGATACGAGTGCATATATGTATGTTTTATACACGGCACGTTAAAGAAACAGGATCGCTTCTGGAATAGGAGCGTGATCTATTTCTTACACTATCCTCTAACTAAATTATTAATAGTCTTCTGGAGGTGTGACGCATAGGAGTTACTGGTTGCTAAAATGCGAAAAGACCGAAATGACCTCTTTCCGCTGAAACGGTTGAACATTATGAGCGCAATACATTAATGTTTGCGATTATTTTGAATTCTTTCAATGAAACCTAATTGCATATTGGTAATTTCTTGACATCATTTACATACTAGGATCTAGCAGATTCCAGTTCCCTCCACGGAGTACCGAGGATCGTGGCTTCGCGCCAAATTACCGTGAAAGTGTTATGGTGCATGTTGTTCCTAGCAACCTGCTCTGTCCTCGGTTACCAACTTACTGGACTCTTCGGGTAAGTTAATCACCCAATGCATACTGTCGATATTTCAAGTAATTGAACAATTTTCTACAGTTTCCACGTGCATAATTATATATATTATTTTCAAGTTCTGACCAATTTAAGTTGTTTTATGAATCAGACTTCTGAATTGACAAGTTACAAATCCGTACTAGATTTAGAGGATGTTGCCCAACAATTGAACAATTGAGAGGATGCTGATCCGCAAAAAGATAAAAGAAATGCTCGCGTGATTTTCAGAAGCACTTCACTGATTTTGTATGTACGAAACGGGATATTGGCGAATTTTGTAACAGTGTGATTCTTTCCTAGTCTATTCACTCTTACAGTGATGCAAACAAAGGCTGTTGTACGTTTGCACCTGCCTTTTGTACCATATTTTTTTTACAGAACGTTCTACTCATATCCGATCCAGACGACAATTACACTAGATTTCAATTCAATAAACTTTCCCGCCATTTCCATATGTAATATGAATCCGGTGAGATATTCAAAGCTAAACATGTCGGAAGGTTTAGTGAACCTGTTGGCCAGCATTAATATGGTAAGATACTTTGAAATGCTAAAACTACTAAAACTGATTTTTTTACTAGAGAGAATCATATGACATACTTTTTTGAGATTTGTTTTCGTCTTAGATAAGGTGATTTCAAAATAGTAAGTATTAGCCTGAAACTAAACTATGAAATTGATGGCAGAGACATTTTCAGTAGCATACAAAAACACTTCGTTCTAAAGTCAAACATTCGTTCTAAAGTCAAACATTCTGCATTTACCTTTGTTATTTTAATTACAAGACACTAAGGGGTGGCCATTTCGTTGTAGAGCGTAAAACTATTTTTAACATTAGCATGTGGATTTTCTTCTTCACTGTCGCCGTTGTATGCATCATTTTGGCAAAATGCATGCTTTATTTACATTAGACCTATAAATTTTCGACATTTTCTGTTGATAAAATTTTTATTCATTTATTTATTGTTTTTTTTTTTTTTGGGGGGGGGGGGGGGGCGGATACTTAACGCCGTTCTTTTTAACAGTATTTCAATTATGTAACGGCGGGCAGTTAACCCAACCGGGGTTTCTGGATTCTGTACCAGTACAAATCTGTTTTCTTCAAGTAATTGCCAACTTCTGCGCATGATTCAGTTGTGGAGGACGAATGATTTCTGTCCCTCTGGTCAGATCGCTCTGTGTCTGTACTAGTAGAGGATGAATTTCGCGCCCTGTGTGGCTGCGTTTGCTATATGTAAAGCGCCTTTGAACGTGTTTATAATGAAAAGGGCGCTATATAAATCTGGTGTAATAATAATAATTTCAAAATCACAAGCAACGCTGTATATGTTTCAGAATTTGTACAACTACGCTTCTTACAGCTTGAACTTAAAATCTGTTGGTATATAGATGCGTCGCAAAGTTGAATATATCTGTTGAAATAAAATGAAACGACGAAAGTTTCATGGAACGGGAAATAGAGATAATAAGAAATAAGGCGCTGCCTAAATCGGAGCGCGATCTGCCTCCATCTCATCCGAATTAAAATTGAAATTGCATGTTTATGAAAAATGTGTGTAAGTCCATTTTCTTCCAGTTTTGTAAAATATACATTTTTATCATTACGCAAATCCCACCTCCCGTTTCTGGTCATTACGGTGTTACGTTGTGATTTTACTTACCGATGGGTTCTCAGAACTTATAAAAACACTGTGTACTAGTGATTTTGATTTTCTGATGTAGTGTAGTACTTTTTCGTAATTCTAACGGTAGTTCATTCCACTGTTTTGGACCAATAGTACAGACACTTCTGTCATTAAATGTTTTGCACTTGTTGTACGGAACAATATAACGACATTCAGAATTTTCTGACATTGTCTTCTAGGAGTGAGTGAGTTGGGTTTTACGGCGAATCGACACAAAATGGTCATATATCGCCGATTGTCTACTAGGAACATACTCTGTAAGCTGTTCTGTAAAACACATAGGTGCTATACCAATGTGCCAGCTATACACGAAAGAAAGTATCTTAAACTCGGTCCTGGCTTTAACCGGAATCCAAGGTAAGTCACACAATGCTTATTTGGAACCTTCAAATTTTTACCTGTTAAGGACAAATTTTGCACACATGTTTTGAATATGTTGCATCTTACATACCTCACATTTAGCTACACCCTACAGTATAACATTGCAGTAAGCCAGATGTGAAATAAATAGAGACAAAACTTAAAATTTAGCTGCTGCTTTGCGTAATTTTTTGGCTGTTCTTAATTCGTTGGTAATCCAACATGGCTGTACCACATTTGCGATTTACATGACCTTTAAATGATTTGATATCATCACCAGCAATGTTAATCGAATTTGTAAAACTGAAGTTCACTACCAAATATAATAAATTCAATTTTTCAGTTTGTTTCTATTCATTCGGTCATTGATTGTAACTGCGCACTGTTAAAGGTATTCGACGGCTTGTGATTCTACTGAAACAGATGTAGGACGAAAGCTTTTATTTGCTATATGATCATAGCGAAACCACTGCCTTGGGACACACTGCATTCAAGCTGGTAGTCTGATGAATATGCATTGTTGATATTAACCTTACAAGTACCAGGCCTTAAGTAGCAATCTGCCCATTGAAAAGTTTTTCTCAGACACCATACTCATAATACTGTGCTTTTAACACATCTAGCAGTGTGGTGTAACAGGGTATAAAGTTCACTCTACTAGCTATCAGCAACAACAACAACTGTGATATAACTACTAGTATTGAATGTTCTACTATATGCTACGATAATATATAAACATCAATGTCTTTCTTCATAATTCACTAGCATAATCTCCGTTACTTCAAATAATTTCTAAACTTTAACATTAATACTTCATCATTAATTGCATCGGCCCTAACCTAACTTATTCATTTTGCGTGTATCAGACATACATATCTCACCTAACTGAGTACCAGAATGATACTGAAGTTTTGTCTCAAAACTTCTGCTTATGAAAGAAATGATTCGTGACTTGAGTCATGCGGCGTGATCAAAAGACCGGGTGTTTATAATTACCCTGTCATTTATCCAGTTAGTCAGTTGTCAAAACAATTAGTAATTTTGAAACATGCATTGCTGGACAATGCATTAACTGGGCGATATAATGTAACCTGTCATTTAATGCACATGACTAACTTCTTAAAGTACATTACTTATTATTGACCGAAAAGCTATCTGAAAAGAATGCCTAAGAAGTATTTGGTATAATGGATTCTTTAAACCATTATATCACAGCAGAATGTCGTGGGCAACAGTGTGAAAATTCGCATTTAAGTCAATCGCAATAAGGGCCGCGACTTCCTGTTTTGATTTACATGTTTGTTTAATATGTAACGAACAGCTTTCTCAATAAGTTTTGACAGAAATGATATGTTACTCACAGGACGATAGTTGGAAAGACCTGCTTTTTTTATGCAAAGGTCTAATAACAGCTTATTGTCATTTCACAGGAAAACACCTTGTTGCAATGAGAGATTCGCCAGTTAGTGATACTAGGGAGAAGTTTGTCTACATGTGATTTGTAAAGTATCTGGCTTTGCTCTGAAGACGTATCATTCAATTCACTGGTGAGTTTTTTCACTTTATCTTGAGCCAGTTCAGTAAATTCATCTAAATTTTGTACATCCCTTATTTGAGGTTCAAAGTTTTGGCATTCATTTTGGGATTGACGTATTTTTGAGATTTTTGCCATGAAAAAGTAAGCAAATTTATCGGTCAATGAATTATTAGACTAAACTATTATATAGAAGGTCATAAATTGCAACGCTTTTGAAATATATAGAAAATTTACAATATCTAACTTTTATGTTCACCCACCTTACCCTTTTCAGAGTAATCTGTGCATTCTATGCCAAACTTGGTTGTTATGAACATGTTGAAAAATTTCGCCCAAACTTTGGGCGAGTAGCTTTAAGGACACTTGCTCTCCTTTTTTACCTTGTGGGTGTAGGTTTAGCTATTGACTACACGTACATTACGAATTATAACAATATGACTGATTTTAACATGTTGAAAAGGATAGAGCTAAACGCTACTTTTCACTGCTATTAATACCGTTAATTTCACTGTTTTCTGCTGCTATTTCTAACTTCACGTTTTTGCTACTGCTATTGTTGCTGCTACTGCCGATTTAACGTTTTCTGATTTTTCTATTGCTTACTGCTTCTGCTCAGGTTTCCTCAACTGATATATTATGTTTTTGTGTAAAAGCTAGTAGTATAGACCGAGGTCTGAATTTTAGGCAATGAGAAGTTTATGCTCGCCGTATAATTGGGTATCCACCTCCCCTCCCCCCACCACCCCAAAACCCACAAGTAAACACAGGGGCGTCCGTGACCGAACGGTTAAGGTTGCTGTCGTTGCTGACTTAAAATCACTTGCTCCTCACTGATGTGAGTTTGAGGCTCATGTGGGGAGTAGAACTCTTTATGTTGAAAAGCGATTCAGATTAATGGCGCCCGTCTGTGATGACATAATGACCGGATTGACACCTAGAGTCTTCTTCCACCATGTAAAATCCAACAAAACAGAACAAGGCAAGTGTACGGTGCCAGCTGTATTTAGATTGATGGTGCAGAGATAAGGCAAGTGAACAGTACCAGCTGTATTTAGATTGATTGCGCAGAGATAAGGCAAGTGAACGGTGTCACCTGTATTTAGATTAATAGCGCAGAGATAAGGCAAGTGAACGGTGCCAGCTGTATTTAGATTGATGGCACAGAGATAAGGCAAGTGAACGGTGCCAGCTGTATTTAGATTAATAGCGCAAAGATAAGGCAAGTGAACGGTGCCAGCTGTATTTAGATTGATTGCGCAGAGATAAGGCAAGTGAACGGTGCCAGCTGTATTAAGATTAATAGCGCAGAGATAAGGCAAGTGAACGGTGCCAGCTGTATTTAGATTGCTGGTGCAGAGATAAGGCAAGAGAACGGTGCCAGCTGTGTTTAGATTGATGGTGCAGAGAAAAGGCAAGTGAACGGTGCCAGCTGTGTTTAGATTGATGGTGCAGAGATAAGGCAAGTGAACGGTGCCAGCTGTGTTTAGATTGATGGTGCAGAGATAAGGCAAGTGAACGTTGCCAGCTGTGTTTAGATTGATGGTGCAGAGAAAAGGCAAGTGAACGGTGCCAGCTGTATTTAAATTGATGGTGCAGAGATAAGGCAAGTGAACGGTGCCAGCTGTATTTAGATTGATAGTGCAGAGAAAAGGCAAGTGAACGGTGCCAGCTGTATTTAGATTTATAGTGCAGAGATAAGGCAAGTGAACGTTGCCAGCTGCATTTAGATTGACAGTGCAGAGATAAGGCAAGTGAACGGTGCCAGCTGCATTTAGATTGACAGTGCAGAGATAAGGCAAGTGAACGGTGCCAGCTGCATTTAGATTGACAGTGCAGAGATAAGGCAAGTGAATGGTGCCAGCTGTATTTAGATTGACAGTGCAGAGATAAGGCAAGTGAACGGTACCAGCTGTATTTAGATTGACAGTGCAGAGATAAGGCAAGTGAACGGTGCCAGCTGTATTTAGATTGACAGTGCAGAGATAAGGCAAGTGAACGGTGCCAGCTGTATTTAGATTGACAGTGCAGAGATAAGGCAAGTGAACGGTACCAGCTGTATTTAGATTGACAGTGCAGAGATAAGGCAAGTGAACGGTACCAGCTGTATTTAGATTGATAGTGCAAAGATTAGGCAGCTTCACTTGTTCAATGCTTCCAGGACGAGAACGTGCAAGTACAATGAAAATATTTGCGTATTTAACTAACAAAATATCCGCTTCGACTGTTGTCTGTTAAATATAACACTATACTTAGTCCTAAATGAGAAAAAGGTCAAGGACGTAATTCGAGCCAGCTGTATTTAGATTGATTGCGCAGAGATAAGGCAAGTGAACGGTGTCACCTGTATTTAGATTAATAGCGCAGAGATAAAGCAAGTGAACGGTGCCAGCTGTATTTAGATTGATTGCACAGAGATAAGGCAAGTGAACGGTGCCAGCTGTATTTAGATTGATAGCGCAAAGATAAGGCAAGTGAACGGTGCCAGCTGTATTTAGATTGATTGCGCAGAGATAAGGCAAGTGAACGGTGCCAGCTGTATTAAGATTAATAGCGCAGAGATAAGGCAAGTGAACGGTGCCAGCTGTATTTAGATTGCTGGTGCAGAGATAAGGCAAGAGAACGGTGCCAGCTGTGTTTAGATTGATGGTGCAGAGAAAAGGCAAGTGAACGGTGCCAGCTGTGTTTAGATTGATGGTGCAGAGAAAAGGCAAGTGAACGGTGCCAGCTGTGTTTAGATTGATGGTGCAGAGATAAGGCAAGTGAACGGTGCCAGCTGTGTTTAGATTGATGGTGCAGAGAAAAGGCAAGTGAACGGTTCCAGCTGTATTTAAATTGATGCTGCAGAGATAAGGCAAGTGAACGGTGCCAGCTGTATTTAGATTGATAGTGCAGAGATAAGGCAAGTGAACGGTGCCAGCTGTATTTAGATTTATAGTGCAGAGATAAGGCAAGTGAACGTTGCCAGCTGCATTTAGATTGACAGTGCAGAGATAAGGCAAGTGAACGGTACCAGCTGCATTTAGATTGACAGTGCAGAGATAAGGCAAGTGAACGGTGCCAGCTGCATTTAGATTGACAGTGCAGAGATAAGGCAAGTGAACGGTGCCAGCTGTATTTAGATTGACAGTGCAGAGATAAGGCAAGTGAACGGTACCAGCTGTATTTAGATTGACAGTGCAGAGATAAGGCAAGTGAACGGTATCAGCTGTATTTAGATTGACAGTGCAGAGATAAGGCAAGTGAACGGTGCCAGCTGTATTTAGATTGACAGTGCAGAGATAAGGCAAGTGAACGGTGCCAGCTGTATTTAGATTGACAGTGCAGAGATAAGGCAAGTGAACGGTACCAGCTGTATTTAGATTGACAGTGCAGAGATAAGGCAAGTGAACGGTACCAGCTGTATTTAGATTGATAGTGCAAAGATTAGGCAGCTTCACTTGTTCAATGCTTCCAGGACGAGAACGTGCAAGTACAATGAAAATATTTGCGTATTTAACTAACAAAATATCCGCTTCGACTGTTGTCTGTTAAATATAACACTATACTTAGTCCTAAATGAGAAAAAGGTCAAGGACGTAATTCGAGTAGAAAGAAGGAAAAAATACCATTATATGCGTCTTAAAATTTGATGTCATGATACAGAGAAAAATATTCATAAACACTAAATGTCACGATGTTTTTTTTTACGAATTTGAATTAGAAAATGGAATTTTGTTTAATTGCAGGACAGCTGCAAGATGCTCCGAGGGCATTTAAGAAGACAAGAATAGGAACCTAGGAAACACATCAAGAGCGTACAGAACTACTAAACTATATTAGGCCAATAACTACTGTTACACTAAATACACTGTTACATGGCGATTCCTCAATTACAAGAATACTTAATAACTCCATATTTCTACATGTACATAAATATATACAGAAGACAAAGAGATTCGATATGTAGTTCTTTTATTTATTTATTTCTTAAACACTAATACTAATGCTGTAAGCAGCATAAAAGATATAAAAATTAAGTCACGTTTTAAATCTGCTTTAAAAGCACATCTGTTTAAAGAAGGGAAATTACTTGAGGAAAGCCAAGTTATAAGATATTAATATTTAGTTTTTAAATCAAATTGTTATTTAAACTTTAGTTGTTATTACTGAGGTACTCACTAAAATAATTCTCTTTAGTACTTCCTTTTTATTTTATTCTTCTTTCGCGTATTAGTTTTTCATTGATGATTTTTTTCTTTTTACTTAACATATAACTAAATCGGTGCCGTAATGAGTCGAGGACCCCATTGGAAATAAGTGCTCTTCAAGCTACTTTCATGGGTTATCCTTGGTATAAGATCAGCGGAGAATAATTTAGGAAGCACGACTAAACTTGAAATTACTTTTTTATGATTTTTATTAGTATTAAATCATTATCTTTTTATAACTTTTATCAAATTATCTATTTGTATTCTTTATCTATATTTAAGCAATATTATGTGAATGTAAGTCACATGTTAGTTTTAGAATTTGTTCGCTTAGTTTTAAATATCTTACAAAACTTGTCTTACTTAATGCGATATTTGTAATTTTAGATTGTATATATGATCTTATACCTGAATAAATCTGTCTATCTATAATAGCTGTAATAATAGCTTTGTATTCCGGGTTCTTTGTCAGTTTAGCCCTTCTACATAGCTTTAACGAGAGTCCTAAAACTCCATGTGTCTAAATAATAATAATTATAATAATATAAAAACAATAATAACTTTATTCAAATAAAAAATTTGGCTATTGCCAGTCTAACATATGATCCTCTAACATAATAATGTAAAAAAATCATCCTACTATATATACAGTGAATTGAAAGACATGAATAAAAATAATGTATTATAGTGGCATTTCTGACCTATCAACTTCATTTCGTCTATTTTGCTTCCTTCTTTCCTATTCCTATCTTTTTAAATATCATTGCATAATAAAGAGTTGCAGTTTGGTGTTAGTTCATATAAACATTTCAATTTTCTTATCCAAAATATCCTTTTTGTTTATCTATTTTGAAATTACAGTTGACACATTTTGTCAGATACCATACATAAACGAAGAAACTGCAAGCAGAACGTGTATGACGGATTGTTTATATTGTTACCATTGAAATTATATTATTTATATGGAGAGAGTTTCTGACAAAGCTTATAGCTTTCTACTCAATCCTCTCTGTTTGTACCTTTAACAATTTAATGTAACAATTATAATTATATCAATAAAATACTGTTTAAACTTTAAACCAATCGTATGGCCCTTTTATAGTGAAATTTATTTGTTCTACGAGTGTTTCATACAGTGACATCAGTTTTCTTTATTGCAAATATCTTTTTTTCCAGATAAATGTACGGAAAATGCCAAATTGATGGGTTAGGATGGATGGTAAAACGGGAAAAAAAACTTTTATCAAAATCAGCCCATGTGAATAATAAGATGACCAATTCCGATATGGGGACCTCCGTGGCTGAGTGGTTAAGGTCGCTGATTTCAAGTCACTTTCCCCTCACCGATGTGGGTTCAAGTCTCACTCGGGGCGTTGAATTCTTCATAATATAAGGAAGCCATCCAGCTACCCAGGTGCGAACCCGTGATGAAATAATGCACAGAGGGGCACCTGATGTCTTCTTCCACCGTCAAAGCTTGAAAGTCGCCAAATGACCTATAATTGTGTCAGTGCGACGTTAAGTCCAACAAAAAGAACACATACATTCCAATATGTTTATTTCTGAACCAGGTATTTTAAAATCATTGTTAAGCGATCTGAACATTTTTAGCTGTTACGAGTGACTTACTACTTTTTTGTTGTTCAAATTATTTGTATGTATCTTTTTAAAAACATCTCGATTTTATCTCTAGATTTCATCACGTCAACAAGTGCGCTGGCCTTACCTACATTGTTTCTTTGTCAACTGTGTGAAAAAAAAAATAGATTAAAAAAAAAACGACAAAGAAATGTTTTAGGTTTACCCAAAAGGAAGTTTTCGGACTTTTGGCAAATAATTATACTATAGGCTGGTCATACAGCAAAAATATTACTACTTTATCCTTGTGGTAAATCGCCGGTTCCTATTTTGTATATAATTGACCGGTCTATTATTTAACATTGGTTTGTTGGGCTAAGTCAAAAATTCAGGAAACAACCTTGAAACTCATTATTTTCATAATTTTCTATTTTTATCTAATATACCACTTATTGAATACCTACCCGGTCAATAGTCACAACTATTAGTCCTTGGTCGTACTGACAGACAGGATATTCAATAATCGTATTTTACTGAAAGACGATTACAATTTAGTCACAAAACGAAATTTGGTCTTCAATTATACAAGGAGTCGTGAAATAAATATGTAATATTATAATTTGATAATTTGTTAATTGCACGAGATTTAACTCAATGCCAGAATATATATTTATTTCAATTTATTTATTTATTTTATTTTTGTTAACGGGGTATTTAAACAGAAAATTAGGGAAATTATAGCGGCTGGTCGGCAATGCCTTATACAGAAATAAAAGTACAACAGAACAACATTTGCCCTATGCAGAATTTCTCAGGTTTACGCACAAAGGTGTCTAGGGATAGTTCCTTTAGATTGTTCTTGTGATTTACAACAGCTTTACTAGCATGTGATTGGTTTTTGCTTTTAATTCCTTCTTCCTGATCTAGTTTGTGTACAGTGACAAGGCAGGTTTTAGAAAACTATGAAAAGAATTGTTTTAAAAGAAAAAAACCTGTGAGTTCATCATTAGTAAATATTAACTTCCGCGTTTTTGCACGTACACCCATATTGAAAAATAAATTAGCGTAGATCTACATAGACAGGTATACACTAAGTATCACAGGAGTTGAAACTTTGCCAACCGTACTTGCGAGGTTTTGTTTTTCTCGTTGGAGCATGCGTCGGACCCACGAGCGAGATAGTCCTAATAGGCTGCATTTTCAAGAGTAAAGTTTACCCTTACACCTTGGTCATCAGGCTGTTTATATCTGTATATCACAATGCCTATGCAATATTTTGTGATTTCGACTTTCAAGATACCGGGTTAAGAAATAGAAATTTTCCAACGGAACACCGAACTATAATTTAATTTTATTCACTTCAGATCCCCGGATAAGCATAGACAAGATAATAATGTGTATTGTTACTTAAATTTTGTACTCATAAAACAAAAACTGTTCTTATTTTTTCATTTAATCTTCTCATAGCTTTAATATTTTTATTTTCGTATGGTGTCTAGCTTTTTGAAGGCTTTTGTATATATTATAGTGTTAGGATGTAATCGGTCAATTCATATTTCCTTGTACTACCCGTACTATATTAAAGCTACTTCTTTACCAACTAAGTTCATTAGATTTCCATAATGATTTTTGTTCTTTTTGATAACAAATAAAGCAGCTATCCAGTACAGAGTATGCATAATTACATTATTTAAAAAAAAGCAATATTTTCAATGCTGCACATGAACCTATACAGCGACAGCCGTAAAGGGAAGTAATTAAATAATGGATTCGATAATTCTTTTAATTAACAATTACTAAAAAAGAAATTGACAAGAACTATTTTACGTTCATAACAATAAAATTTGCAGTCACTTATAAACAAACAAAATCAATCAGAAGATCACGTGGAATTCTATTATACAGACAATGATCCCAAAGAACCAGAAAAATATAACAACACTGAAGTTAGTTTGTACGGCTGCTACACGCCATTAAAAGAGTGCTGTTATGATAATTAATAAAACCTATAAAAAGAATCTTTGGAAGCATAGAAGCCATTAAGAGCTTAACTAACTTCGGAGACGAGATTTTTTTAAAGAAATAATATATCTCATTGTGTGGTTTACCATTGATTCTAACATGAACAGCAAATAACCTACATACATGTAGAGCAAAATCTATCTCTGGTTATTCTGCAATAAACCACTCGCGTGCAATGACGTCATCCGATCCAGGTGCGTAGCACCGTCGTAAAAAGTAGTTACCATTTTTTTAACACTGCTGTTACTAGTATGTCGTGTTATAATCGAAATAACAAGTTCCCACATGTGATTTATCGTAGAATGACCCTAGTTTTTCATGCTATGAAATTCTGATTTTTTTATTTTTCTGTGTAGCTTTTATTTCAATGATTATGTACTGACAACTTTTCTGGAAAATTGTACCCTAAATGTATTATGAAACTATTTTAGTCATTTAGAACTGATTCAAAAGTAAAACTGAACTTGACAAATAGAAACAATGTCTGAAATTAGTGTCAAAGGTCATGCACTTTATCTATTCACGTTGAGACAATGTCATCTATTGATACTATTAATACTTAATCCTAAAGTGATGAATGGAATTCACTCAAACTTCATAAAAAGATTAATTACATTTGGGAAAAGTGCTTTGTACAAATACAATAAATTTACCTAGCTTACTGTTTGAATTATCTCACTTTATTAAACTTACATATAACATTTCTTTTCCAAAGAATAACTCCAAAATTATCCAATCGTTTTTGTTGAAATTTCACACAATGATAAAGACCATTAAATTAAAAGACACTGAAGGGTCTATCTTGCTATTTTTTTAAATTATCTCCCTTTATAGAATTCAGTTATCTGAACAATATCGTTAAACACTAAATGATTCCAATGAGGCACAAGATGTTGTTTAATTGTTATTTACCCACTTTTAATATCAGCAAAATATCCATTTCTTTTGAATAAGAGAGAGAGAGAGAGAGAGAGAGAGAGAGAGACTATGCAGGCAACTGACCTACTTCTTAAAACATTTTATCTTGACATTACTTTCTATATAGTCGTTTAAATAGTACTTACGTTACTGGCTTCAGTTGATCGTTGCTAAGCTTTTGTCAAAAGGTCTGGTAACCTACTTGCTTAAGGGATTGTTCAATTATATAGAAAACCTCTCAGCAGATGGTCACAATCAATAGACATAAAGATTAATATTTACTGTATTACATACTTGTTTAAGCACACATCAAATGTTCGACCTCAGCTCCTTGACACTTCCGTAATCATCAATATAAATCATGTACAGCACAACAAATGATCTTTGATATTCCTATATCCCCTTTGTCTGCATAGTTTGTATATAATTTAATAAAAATATTTCAAGCATTAATAACTGGGTTCTTCTTTTTTATTTTAGCATGCTTTTCACGGTAACGTATGTACCGATACTTACATCATTTACTCTTGAAAAGAAATGTACTGCATAACACAGGCAAAATTTGATTTCTTTTTATATTTGTGACTTCTTATTACAAGTCACTTTCACATAATTCTGATGAATAAAATGTCCATCCCACAATTTAACAAACTTTAGCAATGACTGTCTACCACTGAATATATCATGCTTTGTTTAGTGTACCATTTATTTCACCAAAATCTACGTTACATTATGACACTCAAGATTGACAAACCTTTCAAAGTTACACAATGAGCATTATGCTTCAGTGCTTAGTTAACAAGCATATCTAAAGTTTGAATAATTCTTAATGGAAATTACTTTAAGGTGGCTTCTTTTGCCAGATGCAGCTTATTGGTACATACGTTACTTAATTATATACTGGCCTTTGTTCGTTTAAACTCTCAATTGATAGGGAATCCGTGGTTCAGTGGTAAGCAGGCTGTGCTACAACGACAGCGGTCCGGGTTTGATTCCCGGTCGCGGCTGATATTCCGACTAGTGTTCAGTGCTGGGTGATATGCTTAAACTAGTACTGTTTCTAGACTGAACGCTGAGGAGGTAAATATGACACCTGCCGTGGGCTCCCCTTGAAATAAGTTATTCCATCCCTTCCAGGTAGGGACTTTCGCCGAATACCCACGTTAAGGTAGTTCTGCACGTTTGAAAAACCGGAAGTGATGGCGTAACGTCATTTATCCGGAAAACGTAGAATAAAGCCTGGATTCGGCGTACGGAAATGAAAATCAATTTATGAATTAATCGAAACATGTGAGTAAATTGTTATAATGGCACTGTTGCTATATTTCTTAAGTCAAAATATGATATTAAAACATATGACACGTTAAAAAAATTAAAATAATTTCTTAAAATTAACGTGAAATGCCCGGTTCCCTTTAATCATGGTAAAATATCTCAAAAGTAAGCACACGGACCTATACATTTTATTTCACCAAATTATAGGCCATGTGTTTATTTACAATTGTGAAAAGTTTCATCAAAATCTACATTGTAGAAAAAATTCTATTCGCGAAAATGTTATGAAAATTATGATTTTCCCATAGACTCCCATTATGAAATATTGCGTGAGGTCCAAATTTTTCAAACCAGCCTAGCAAAAAATCAAGCACACGACCCTATCTTTTTTATTTGCTGAATTTTCTAGGTATATTTTGAAGTTTTGAAAAATTGGAGTTTAATCAAATTCTACATTGTAGAAAAAATTTTGATCCAAACGTGCAGAACTACCTTAAACAAGAAACTTTACCTTTTTTAACTTTTATGTCAAAACAAGTAAACGTTGTGTTATATACCGGTAACCAAGCTGAGTTTTCATATCTAAAAACTATACTAAAAAGAGATGGACTGAATATTTTTGCAGATGTTGTGAAAACACATTAATTCAGGTAGGGTCGAAATTGTCCTATTATACCAGTATTTTTAGAATGGTTTGCACGACGTTCATGAGAGAGGAAAAAATCTGTCACTAGGTTGTGGTGGGTCTTTAAGTGTTCATAAAATATTTAGGAATAGAATTGACTACAAATCTGTAGTGTCAATTAGACAGTCACCGAACCGGTTCCCAACTTAATCATATGTAATCGTCGATATCAGATTGATTATGATCTGGTTACAGTTTTTATCAATCAATAAAATCTGTTTTATGTAGTTATGAGTCCAAATCAGCTAAAACATACAAAAGAAAAGAAAAGAAAAGAACATACATTTTCTACATTTATATCTACATCGTACGAAACTCTGTCATCAATTTGACCATTATGTTTCGGCTAGTGACAAGAAAAAGTGAAAAAGCAATTAAGATAAACAGTGCAGATAAAATAGAATAGGCAGAAACAAGCAAGTTTAAAGTAAGAGAATATAAGAGATAGTCCCAAGACTTCGTCGGTTCCTCTGCGACATGCCAACCCGGCTAGCGTAGCGCCTAATGGAAATTCAGCCAACCGGTACAGCTCTGAGCATCCTAGGTTCTTAAAACAGTCTGGGCGGATATCTGCAACTATATGGTAATCTTGGTGAGCTCCTGCATGAAGTGTATCAAGGCAGGAGCCTCGGCTACTATTGCCGGTAAAGTCTTCCAAGTAAGTACAGTTCTAGGAAAGAAACTGTACTTCTAAGTGTTGGTTTTGGATGACAGTTGACACAGATTCATTGCATGTTGACACCTTGCACGTGTAGATACAGGCTTAATATAGGCAGATGCGTCTACATCAACTAGATTGTTTCGAATCCGGTACATCATGGTGAGTTGCATCTTGGTGCGCATGGACTCTAACGACTCCCAGCTCAGGTTGTTGAGCATATCTGTCATGCTGCTGGTATTAATGTAACGGTTGCAGGTATATCTAGCAGCTCCGCGTTGCACCATCTCCAGCTTAGATATTTTTTGTCATGTGTGTGGGTTCCAGACCGATGCGCAGTATTCCAAATTGGAATGAACCATTGCGAAGTAAGCACAGGATTTAGTATCCTTGCTTTGAATGTAGCACATATTGTGTAGGAGGAAACAATATATATTGTGTAGGAGGAAACAGAGCATACTGTTGCCTTTATTGACTATACGGTCAATATGTTGGTTCCAAGATAGATTGGAACTTATGTCAACCCCAAGGTATTTGGATGAGAAAGTCTCTTGTAATGCGCATCCCTTCAGACTGTAGGAGAACTGATTTTCTTGACCTGGAGACCTGCAGGGCGTTGCATTTGTGTAGTTGGAAGTCCACGCCCCACTCTTTTCCCAGGCGGCTATATTGTAGAGGTCCTTTGCAGAATTTGACAGTCCTGTAGGTTCTTGATAGGCCTGTAGACTATGCAATTATCTGCAAACAACCGAACTTTAGAGGTCGCACACTATGACAGGTTAATAAAAAGAATATAGTTATATGGTAGACTAACTCAACTGTATATGACAACTTCAGCGTCTTTAATAGTCAAAACTAAACACTAAAGACAAGGTAAAAGATCAAAAGATTGATGTTTGTCAGTGTAGCAGTAACACTGTTTTAAAAAAGTAGAGGCTAAAGACTTGTAAAACAAAGAGATCCTGACTGATAACTCATTTAGCACAATATTTTACACTCAGATTTTGTTGAAAATCAAGTGTTTAAAATACATACAAGTCTTAACAAACCTCTCCTAACTCCACCACCCAAATAAGACATTCTTAATAATTTCACCCCCACAAATTGGAAACACGTCCTCGAGTTCCGGAGGTACATAATATTGCATGCGTCGTAAGACTGACCAAGCAAGCATGCCACGGTCCCTCGTTGGGCGCCAAATGTCACAGGGTGAGAAAAATGTGCACAGTCAGTCCATGGCTCGAACTCGGGACCCCTCGCTTACAGGGTGAATGCTCTACCGACTGAGCTAACCGGCTGCCTGACACATCTTCTCCCCTAACGTGACCAAGTCCGTACCGTGACATACACCCCCACCCCCACAAATTGGAAATTCGTCCTCGAATTCCGGTGGTACATAATGTTGCAAGCGTCGTAAGACTGACCAAGCAAGCAGGCATGCCACGCCCCACGTTGGGCGCCAAATGTCACAAGGTGAGAAAAATGTGCAGTCAGTCCGGGGCTCGAACCCGTACAACCATAGTTTTTGTATAATCATTTTTCCCCCTTTTCCACTTTTTCTTTTCTTTTTGTTTGTGTAATTGAAACATTTTTGTATGTGTTTTTCTTCATTTCTTTAAATTATAAAATCTGCCATTAGCTTAATCTACAATTATTTGAAGCAATGGGAAGGGCTGCTTATAATGTTGGTATAACTGAAAGACCAACCAATTTGCTATTTTCATACTTTTGTATTAGATATGTGTATATTTTGTATTATGTGTATGATTAAACTAAGGATTTGGATTATTGCAAACGACAAGTTATGATTTCATATGTAAAACTTGAAAATAGCCTTCATTACGACGACAAAGGACAAAATATCATTTTGAATTATGCAGACATGGGAACATACCTACATCATGCTTTTTTCAAATGACGTTACACCTCCAAAGCAGGTCGTTCAAGTTAGTACATGTACAAAGTTGTGTGTCAGCGTAGATTTTATCTAAAAATTATTTTCTAAAATGTCCAGCCCCTGATATAAATGTTTTCGTGACTTCCGTTACTGTGCACATCACGGTTCTATTGTGTTTTTGTACTGCGCAGTTGATTAATATCTTAAGGTGTTGCAACAATGGATCTCATCGCTATAAATACAGAATTTTTCGCTGGTACTTTAGATTAAATCAGGAAGAGAGCAGAGCAGATATTACACTTTCAGAGAAACTGTAAGTACTGATTTGAGATATTACTTTTAGTGAATGTTGCTAATCAGTTGTTTATTAGGTACATATTGAGATTTGCTTTAATGTCTTTTGAACAAAATTGATGTCAAAATCATTTACAGAAGATATGCTATTTTAAAGGTTATTTGGGACCATGGAGTCCATTCAACGTATGTGTAATAGAGTTCCGCTTAAGCCGGTGCTAGGGGGCGTGAGAGGTGTTGCACATTTCATTACCTCTCATGAACAGACTCAATCAAACGGAGTCTGCTATTATTCTTCTTGGTTGCATTCTTCGCTTCTAAAGAATCTTTTTACAGATTTTATTGTCCGTGAAAGCTTAAATGTTATTACAATATTTTAGATGTTTCACTTACAGTAAACTTTACATTAATCTAATGTAGGGAAATGGCAAACATGTTGTTAGGCACAGTAGCAGCCCTCCTTCTGATCTACAATGTAGGCGCAATCTTGGAGGTACGTTCAATTCTATCACGATCTTCTATTAGTGCAATACACCCGACCAAATTATTTAAAGGTCGAGAAGTATAAAAATGTATGCTGCTGACGTTCAATATTTGTTGTGTTTTTTCTAGGTTCTAGTAAATGTAACAGTAGCATCAAGTGTTTTTAGTTATATAATTTTAGACAGTAACAAATTTAGTGTTCTATCAGTTACCGTGCTTTTATTATTTTAATTAATTTATTTGGTTAAAAATCGGCTTATATTTGGATTCAACGGCTTTTGAAAACAATGTTTTCAGTTAAGCTTGTTCAACATCACTTCGAGTCAGAACGGAAATGAAACTACGTCTAGTATGCTTTAACAATCCTTGCCGACAGAATCTCAAAAACAATTGATTCTTTAGTCAATAAATATTCAAAAATGATTACAAACTTTCCAAAGAAAAATCATTAATCATACTATCTATATACCTCCTGTTTCTAAAGATTCGAATTAATTTTGAAAACTATTAAGCTCTTTTTACAATCCAAAATTTTAACATAACCCTTAATTCGTTAGGTTATTGCATTGGGTTTTCTTTTAGTTCACTAATTTGTTAGTTGATATCCTGGTCTTTCATAGATACACTACAAGTTTTAGTTTTTAAAACAGTAATAATGTGAATGATTTAGGGCGTATTGTTGTCTACTGAAAAATGAGGAACACTTAAATTTACCGGGAATTGAACCGAAGACCTGTTAAACGCTTACCTTGCTGTTTCCGCAAAGACAAAACGTTGGTTTTAATACAGGAAAATCATTTTCTCTGGAAAGAGATGAAATAAATCTAATTTATACTTTTCAACAGACAAACCACCTTATCGAAATAGACAATGATGGACGAAGAGTTGCTATGGACGTCTCCTATGACACTGAAAAAAATACGGTACTCGTAATTGTAGGGGATGTTTCAAAATATAAAGACGGTGTTCAGACAGTGAATCTACACGACTTCAATACGGTATGTTAACAATCCTTTTATATTTTGTTAAATATGCGAAAAAGGGTCTTCAGGTCATATTTTAGCTCTTGATGGTAGGGGAAGACGCCAAGTTTCCTCGGAGCATTATTTTATCACATGCGGGTACCTGGGTAGAGCCGCAGACCTTCTGTAAGCCGGCCGGTTGTTTTCCCCACATGCAGAAGTATTAACCCACAAAGAGGATACGAAACAACGTCAGTAAAGAGCACGTAATTTGAATGGAAAATTAGAATATCTTGTAGATCTCTGACGTGCGATAATGAGCCAGGTAGTGTTTGTCAGTGTGTTAAATTTTAACTTAAGATAAAATAACTAAAACTTAAGATTATAGATCAGAAACAGTCTCATTTTGAAAACCCAATACAAACAGTCATCTGATTTTAATTCTAGAAATATGGAGTCTTGAAAGACATCAACAAGAAAACATGTCTTCTAGGGAAAGCTTTTACTCCGAGAGCAATGCCAGAGAAATACAGAATGGTATGTTACTAGTACTAACTTGTAACTTGTTATATAACGCCTCCAAACATAGATGGGTTAGTGGTCTTGATAAAAAGAAAATTGATACAGATACGATACGTAAAACTTTAGTCTGAAATAAAGATTAACATGCATTAGTATTATTCTAGGCAGAAATTTGAATTTTTGAAGATCCGAACTGTTCAGAAATGAATTCCCCACGAATTGCTAGTAATGTAAAATTTAAAGTGACAGAACACAAACAGAAAAGTGACTAGCTATCAAATTAAGTAATCAGTTACCCATCCGTTTTCCGGTATCAGTCAGATTTTTGTAACAATTAATTTGACAAAAATATGAATAATGATACACTCCAAGCGAACGTGTGTACGTAGTATATTTATTTGGATTAATACAAAACTGATCAACGGCTAAGCAGATCACAGAAGGCACGGGAATGGGATCTAAAGAAGTACATGGTTGCATCGAAGGAATGTATTCGGACTGTAAATATTACGTTTTAAAATTATTTGCAGGGCGTGACCAATGAAGTCCATCCACATATGTTGGACATCAGTCCTGACGTGATGACCAAAGAAGAGGTTTATGATCTGGGCGGTCCACATATTGCTGCCTTCTGCAATGACTATGATACCTACTTCGTGAAAGGGACACCACTGACAGGCAATAAGATGAAAGGTAAGACGTTTTGTAATAAAAGTGCAGGGCAATATCCCTAATATATATTTCTTATATCATTATATTAAAATATTATATTAAAATATCAACGTGAGTTGTTCCTTTATTTTAAAATAATTATAAGGCTAGCGTTTTGTTAGTCAGTGGTCTATTTATCATGCTAATTAATTGAAAGTGTTATGACTATGATCTTGTGTTGAACCACAGTATGTGTTCACTTCAAAGACAAGGAAACAGACTCATATAGATAGACATACAGTAAATAATACTCATAGACTAAACCATTTAAAACAAGAACACTTAAGTCCATTCATGACAGGAATATTGCTTTTGATTTAGATAATTGTCTTAAACAATCGTTTTTCCTACACTTTGCAAAGATTTAGCCTGATTTAGATTTAATCTCAACATTCAATGACTAGTAACTGTAACCTAGGTCGAAACACTTTATATCATTTTGTTAAAAGTAAAGAAAACTAGTTATGGTTAAACAAATGACTGAAATTAAATATTTTAAGAGTTATGAGAAATTTTACTTAACTTTGTGTCTGCACATTTAATCGAAATCCTTCGTTTTTGGTTTGGTGTATAAGCTACTTTATGGATTAATAATTCTGCATTTAGGCATGCAGTAAACAAACTTATAACCGTTATGAACATAATCTGTTATGGTCATAATTTTTTTTCAGTTGCAGGGTTTTCAAGCAGAGGCTTAACGTCGATGTGGTGTGTGGTTTCGAGCTGTTTTGTTAGAAGTGACCGTTATGATCAGCTAAGCTAAACGGTGATTGCCAGACGGATGGAACTGTATATGATTATGTTTGATGCCCAGTGTGAAGAAAACTACATGTATAAATTTAATGCAATTTAGAAAAAAATGTCTAAATACAATAACAAATATAAAAGTAGTCATCCAAATAAAATCAGATATTTATGCGTTATCGAGATCTTAAGTCTACAATTGCTGTAAAATTAAATCGTTTTGTATTTTCTAAGTTTTACAATATATATTGCCGGGCAGAAACAGATCTTGAGAGAGTGAATATTAGAATGATATTATATAATACTACTAATTGTAACACTTACATGTTCTTTATGCGAGTTGAATAGAATGACTGAAGCAAACGAGTGTTTTAGTTTTTATTACTTTTTTATCAAATTGTGAGCCAGACAACACGCGCGCGCACACACACACACACACACACACACACACACACACACAAAGAGAGCGGACGCAGTGGTCCAGTGATAACACGAGCCCTCGCTCCTCCAACTAAATTACTCACATTGGGATAAGAGTTCCGTGCATGGCTTCTTTACACCTGGCATCTAAAGAACTAAGGAAGCTTCTGAAATTAGAGTATCTTTTGTTTCTTGGCGACTATAAATACGTTTACACGTGCAAAATAAATAAACAAATAGGACGAAAGGAACAATCAAAAGAGCACGATGGGGTAGAGCCTTGGAAAGGTTAGAAGCAAAACATCACTAGGTCGTTAAAACTGGTTTATGGTCGAAAGACTTATCTGTAAAGGTATTAAAGAGATCATATGTGTGTTACAAATGTATGATACAGTCTAATTATCTCTTTAATATTTGATTCTACCGGAAACTCGGTTCTGCTCTTAAATCAAAACAATATTCAATCGTATGACTTCGATAAACTGTAAATCAAACCATTGGTTGTTCAGTATATGCAGGAATGGCTATGAAAGGTAATGCATGCCATTTTCTTTACAAATCAAAATCCTGCCATTCAAATTGTCGTACCAAAAGGAAAATACGTAAATGCCAAGTTTTATTAAGGAAAGTCCTCACAAACTGAAGAGACACTTTAACAAACGTAAATATCCCTGCCCAGTAGACCCCATTATCCCCAATCAGCGTAGGAAGGGGCGGTAATGTCATTTAGGAGACCTACTCGATTAAATGCATTGCTTTTAATTTGCCCTGCAAACGAATGAAATTGATTCTAGAGAGATTATATGCTAGATCTATTACACCAAACTTAATTAACTGCTATTTGTCACTTGTTAACAAACTCAGTATAAATAGATAATCATATTGGTGTTCAAAAAATGAAGATTTTCTTCTTTTTCAGATAAACAAAAATATTGAGCATTTAGAATAAATATTTACTGTTTTTAATTATGTGTTTTAGTGTTGCCAGCCTAATAGTTTATGAGTTATGTTTGAAATTATGTAACAGATATCATGAGGGGTAACACATTTTGTGTAACATTTTAACAATATACTTGAAATGTAAATTGTTGAAAGAATTCTAGAGGGCGTGGACGGTAGCATGCATTTCCACTACCGTCCATGAACAGGCTCAATCAAACCGAGCCTGCAACATTTTCGTTTTAGTCGTGTTGAGCGACCTGTGAAGTTCTACTTTTTCTATTTTACTCCACAACATTAAACCTTTGTTCAAAGGAAAATTTGACTTTGTATCTACAAAAACAAAAACAAATATATAGTTTACTAAGTTCCAGTGAAGATTTGTCTAAATTAAATCGTAAACATATCCACTGGAATTTTTGTTGAAAAAAAGACGTTCCCCTTAACCCTTAGCCTGCTGGTGGCAAGTGATTCTGCCTATTCGACCAGTGCAGACCAAGATCGGCCTGAATATCCGTGCATTCTGGTCATGATCTGCACTGTTCGCTAATCAGTCAGTAGATAATAGGTAAGCCTTGAGTAGATTTCTCGGGGCTCGGAGCACTAAAAACACAGTCTCAGAGCCACGCATTTGCAAAGTACAAAGGGGTGGTGGAGAAGGTTGAAGGGGAAAGTAGAACAAAAATGAATATAAAAAAGGGAACGCCACGTTCCTTAATCACAGTTACATTACAACGTAAACCACAATAACGCAGATATTCATGTACCAAATATAAATACACAACCACACCCAGCTAACTCACATAGAAAAAAACAGACAAGTCAGATACAAGAACACTGCAGGGCACCGCTTTAGACACACAAGCACACAAAAGCATACCCACAAGCAGGAAATCAAAGGCCTGAATGGCCTGAGTCGGCTAATGATTGATGTACTGACAGTATAGTCTACCAGTTTCAGTCTGTTTTAGTTTTTTTCTTAAAATTTCATAACACAGCTCGATATTTACCCAAAATATTATATCCGGATACGATTACACTTTTCTCCAGTTTGAACAATATATTTTACAAATTGTGATGATACGAAGACATTTAGCAGCAATTGGCAGTATCTGACATTGAAGTTTACGGTTAAATTACCTCTTATTTAAATCTTTTCATAAAAAAGTTGTTTCATTTCGCCAAACATAGACGATCTACTTTCGATTTCAAAAACTACAAGAAAATACAATTTAATGTTTCGCCGATTTGTTTATTTCTCGAAAAATAAGAATTAAAATCATTTTTAATATCTGTAGTAACTAAACAAACCAGTAAGAGCTTCTTCTTCCGATAATTTATCCGTTTACTGACTGCAAAATTCATGTGTGTGTGTAGAAACCCACGCAAAGTTTATAGAAATCATACGATGCGTGTATACGTTCAATGTGGGAGAATTAAGGCTGATCGGGATCGGCTATGTTACCTAACGCATCCAGATGATTCAGATTTTGTTTTTAAAAAAGCATTGTGTGCATTTCTGTAATTTTATATACGTTTAGAAATTATTAGACATGAGTATTTGCATTATTTCTATACGTAATTTACGCTAATACGCATCTTATCTGGAGCCCTGTGGAACTATTTTTTGTCTTTCGCTGGATGTTACGCAAGCTTTGTAAGCCTGCGCAATTCATAAAATGCACATTTATGCTTAATGAGTTACATTCGAGTATTGCACAATTACAAGTCATAAATATGACAGATTACATCGTATATTGGTCATA
Organism: Mercenaria mercenaria; assembly: GCF_021730395.1. Lineage (NCBI taxonomy): Eukaryota > Metazoa > Mollusca > Bivalvia > Venerida > Veneridae > Mercenaria > Mercenaria mercenaria. Next base: position 67,126,285 of record NC_069377.1, on the reverse strand, counting down.
GCAAAGGGAATTCACGCAATTTAATTTCATTCTTGCAGTGAACTGTTTGAAGTTTGAGAAATCTAATGGAACTACATCGCTTCACTGTGTTATTTGGTCCATTTAGACTTAGAGAATCGCTGGATAGCAAGGACTCGTCAAAACGATTACATCGTTTAGCCGACTCAAAAACAATCGTGCAGGTCACAGCAGTGTGTTTTAGTTTGATTTTACAGTAAGCAAATGTGACAAGAGAAATCTCTCTTAGAAAATACATGACCACTACTTTTCTCTTCATTGTATATCAGATTTATCATGACTCTTTAAAACGAAGTAAGGATTTGTTCTCTGAAATGGGTCTAGCTGTAGTTGGTAGCTCTTAAAATGTCTGTTTTATGTAGAATATATAGGGAATACTATTTAGTGGTGTGTGACCTATAAATGGCGGCGTAAGAATTGAGACATTAGCGAAAAGGAGTAAGTTCAGCGGGTTGTATTTAAAGAACTGTAGTTTTCTTATACAAAAGTTAACACCCCTTTTCTTTTTGTTTTTCTGTAGTAACGATATAGGAATGTAAGTGTCTGAAAATCTGATATGCTAGAAAATGTCGAAGAAACGTTATAACGTAAGTGGATTTTATATGAAATAAATATAATGATTTAGTGCTGTTCAGCCTATAAAGGGAAATCAATTTTCACCTTGTATCACATCTTTCAAACTACGAAAATTTCATTTTCCGTAATACACTACCTCAGATAATACTTACAGAGAACAAAATAACACAGTGCTATATTTAATACACACCGTCACACCAAACTAACTAACATAGAAAAGGGAAATCCATTTTCGCCTTGTATCATATCTTTCAAACTACGAAAATCTAATTTCCCTTAATCTAGCAATCCATGGCTGTATCACAAATAAAATATGTGAAAAGATCATTCGGAAGCAAAGAGAACGCAACCAAGCAAAATAATAGCAGAATCGGTTTAATTGAATCTGTTAATGAGTCATAACGAAATTTGCAACAACCCTCATGATACACACACCCTAGCACATGTTTAACATAGTTCTATTACAGTAAAACTGGATGTTCTCCATGACCCCAAAGGACCAGAAAATATAATAACACCGAGTCCTATTAAATGGAGACTTTAAACAACCGCCACGCGGTACTTAAAGGCTTCTGTTGTAAAAGTTACTAAAAAAAATGTATGTGATATGCCATGAGCTCAAAATTTTTAGCAGAAAATGCCACTGTTAGCTGCAGCAGTAGCCCCGCATATACCCAGTTGTTCGAAAGTTTAACTGACGATTAAGCTGACGGTCGATTAACTTTTAGGGTTAAAACAACAAACAAGATTATACGGCAAGTTTCGAACTGGTCAAAGGAGCTATGAAAATGTATTTTTCTAGTCAAAGATATTATTCTTAAAACACATTGACAAAAGTTTTGATGATACGAATGTTTGTTTCCTACAAATTCAAACGTACCCTAATCAAATTTGACCAGTTAGATCACCTTCACTTTATTCAACTTGTAATTATGCAGCTACATTTGGATACTCAAACTATTTATTTTGAGGAATCTGCATCTTGAATACCCTCCCACCATGTTCAGTCTGGCCAGCCACAAACGTAGGTTAATGTAATGATAATTTTGTATAAAGAAACTACTGCATACATCACATTTATACAAGCAAGTGTACAAATAGATGCATTTGAGACTGGAAAAATTACTAGGGGCCCCAAAACAAAACTAAAGATAAAAATCCAACAGAGAATGCCATGTTCCAAAAACGCAGCATCCCCATATCGCAACTCACAACACGCGGACGGGCACACGACATACAAACACGAGCGCATATATAAAGCAAACACTGGAGGACAAATTGAACAAAAATGGAGTAATGGAGCACCGCCTTGGAACGGTCAGTGGTAAAAAAAAACACTGAGGAGCTTAATCCCTGTCTAATGAATCCCTAACACATGTTATGGCAAGAGAAGTCTTGCCTTAGTGTATTTGTTGAAAGACTGACTACTCTTACCGGGAATAAAAGGGAAAGGTAATGTTTTTTTTCATGTTAAATCTATCTGCTAGAATTTCTTGAATCATTTAAAGAATAGAAAGAATTTTCAAAATCGGTGTAAGAATGAGAAAGTTTGGCAGCCAGTTTGTTTCATGGCAACAAAAAACAAAATGGCGGATTTATTAAATTTCTAAATACATATTTGGACTGTATTTACTCATTTCTGTACAATAATTTCTCTTATTTTTCCAGCTATAATGGAAGAACTTGCCATGTTTTACATCTTACACTCAAGAAATATATGACATGAATCTATTTAAAACGTTATTTGCTAAATAAAGAATTCAACAGTGTGCAAATGACGTCATAAACACACTAAAATGGCTGCCTCTATGATCAGCAAATTTTCTTAAATTTCAAATTCCCATATCTTTTTTTCAACAGTAGTCCAATTTTTAAAATTCTTTTAGCATTATGATAGGCTTGAGGATGGCTTTCATATTAAATTAACTTATTGTCAGGCTTTCCTTGCTCTTTAAGCTAGCCGCCACGACGGCATTGTTGTTTTAACGTTGCTCTAACACCTGGCACAAAATTTGCGCCTCCAGATAATAATCCATTCTTTAACAAGCCAAGAGCAATGAAAATGCAGATGTTAAGATACATTTCACAAATACTGCCTTTTGAAGAAATGTACATGCGAAGGCCTAATACTAGTATGCATTAGCCAGCAGTCGTGTTCAAAATTGATTCAAAACTCAATTTTTAAGTGTCCGAATTAAATTGTCAACTAGAAATAAAACTGATATCAGGCAGATAATACTGCTGTAGATATTTCTCCAGCTCACATGACATTAAACGATGTTTATAGTGATAGGTGCATACTGAGGGCGCACCCCTTTCACAGCATATATGATAAAAGGATAAAAGCATGTTATGCAAGACTTGCACCATGTCCTCGACGTTTGAACTGTAGACATTACCTTTGTTCGAGATACTTTTTCTTGCAGCTGTGATCACTTGAGTCAAACAATTGCGACAACCGAACTAACTAACTATGCGATATAACGAAACCAAGAAGGCAACCGAACGAAACGTTTAATAACGCGTTGGTGATTTTGCTTTGCTGTATTGCTCCAAGACGAAATATAACGTTAATTTTGTAATGACCTGCGCGCCGCTATGTAGCAGAGTTCACAGAGTCGTCCTGGCGTGCGCGCCAACGCGAGTCAGTGAAGCATTTTATCTCGTATTGGCGCATCCACTAACAGAGTTTTTAGGTTTACATTTAGGCTTTTAAAATGCTAATGTTCTGCCTTGTTCTGTTCAGATTTCTATGTTATGTTACCGAGTTGTTCAAAATTGCAATAGAATTGACACATTATTGTCACAGTTATGGTTGAACAGTTATGGTGCATTAACTGAAGAAAATAAGTTCCTGAAGTTTTACATTTATTTTATGCTCTTCAGTGAAATACTGAAATTTATCAGTGAAATAAAATTGATATTTTCACTGTTTCAAACAGTGAAAATATCATTTTTATTTTTCACTGGAACGGAACTATACTTGAATGCGAAAGAACATGAATTATAAATAAAAGAAAATTCCTTGCAAAATATACGTCAATAAAGATATAAATGTATAAAGATAATAACAGGATTATAAATATTTAAATTCTATTATAAATTAATGTAAAAGAAACCAGGAAACATAATAGAACTATTTACATTTTTTCTACAAAGATATTCTGACGTCACGGTATTATGACGTCATGATACGATACACGTGACGTTGCGCGGACAAACTGGATATAATTTGGTTAAAACCATTAAAAATGCATAAAATAAATAGAAAATTTGTTTGTTTCAGTGTAAGATCGAAATATATTTCACTCGTGAACACCATAATTTACATTTTCACTCGTGACTGCGCCACTCGTGAAAATATTGCATTATAGTGTTCACTCGGTGAAATATATTTCGATCTTACACTAAAACAAACAAATATCCTCTATTTCTTTTTGTTTATGTAAGATTAATGGTCACGTCTACACAATGTTAATACAATGCTTTGAATGGTGGAGGAAGATCCCAAATGTTCTTCGAATTGAACGGGAAGACACTTAGGTGGAATCACCGACCTTCCACGAGTCAGCGAATGACATCCTGCCATGAAAAATTCTACATAACATATCGGTTTCTAACCAACATACATCGGTGAGGGGCAGGTGATTCAAAGTCAATAACCTTAACCACTCGGCCACGGGGGTCACTCTAGTATTATTATGAACAATTCTTTTTTCCATACTGAGTTTCCAACAAATAATTTGTCACACAGGAAATGGAGCATTCCTTGACTGGTTTAAACTATGCTACCTCTTATTCGTTGTTGTGTCGTGGAACTTGTACATGTCAAGATCTTATAGCCTTACGTAACATTGATGATAACTTAAATGCTGAAGCTACTGCATTTTCATGAAGGAATGTCCGTGTTTTCTTTCAACAAGATAATGCCTAGGGACACGAGCATTCATTAAGCTGTCCCCGATGCAAATTTGTGGCAGTGACTCGCTCATTCTCCCAATATTTATTATCATTAAGGTCATACGACATAACAAACAAGTGTACTGAAGTTAAAACAATCATTAAAATACAGTAGACATTCACTTACATTTTCTCCTTTTGATCAGTTAGATGTTTAGAATATCCATAGAAAAACTCAGGAAAATCAAAGAACACACGTTCGTATTACAAAAAGATTTAATTTCGATTTCCAGACGTTGATTTTAGCGCAAAAGTATCAAATTCATAGAAATTGCAAAAACTAAATCATGAAAAAAGTCTTTTTTGGCTGAGTATATTATCGTGAAATTATAAATCTTTATTTACCTAACTTGATGGTGGTGAGGGATGAAAAAAGTGAAGCCAAAATACTTGTTACGTGGCACCTTTTGAATATCGATCAAAGGTAAGCGTAGATAGTTCTACCTTGTCAGGCTAAAGCACATTTTATCAGTGCTACAATTATATACAAGCCCGCCCGCTTAGCTCAATAGGTATGAGCGTTGGTCTTCGGATTTCGGGGTCGCGAGTTCGATCCTATGTTCTCCGTGACTATTTGATAAACGACATTGTGTCTGATATCATTAGTCCTCCACCTCTGATTTATGTGGGGAAGTTGGCAGTTACTTGCGGAGAACAGGTTTGTACTGGTACAGAATCCAGGAACACTAGTTAGGTTAACTGCTCGCCGTTACATGACTGAAATACTGTTGAAAAGCGGCGTTAAACCCGAAACAAACAAACAAACAAACTAATATTATTTATTGTAAATAAATGTTATTATGACTGTGAGACTAGGTTACTTTTTGTATATGCGTTGGGCAGTATAATTTAGTGCAGGATAACCTAAGCTAGTCGAATCCGGATTAGGGACGACACTCAGTTTTTTATTCAGTCTTACCTACGCCATTTTCTTAAACACGTTTTTTTGCAAACCAGGAACATTTTGACTTACATCGTCCTAATTGGTTAGTTACAACAATGAAACCTATTTCTTATGATTCTTCTACGTTTATTCTTCCAATGGACAGTGATATTTAGTGTGTAGACAATTTCCTACGGTTGGTTTATGTGTGAAACTGCAATTTGTTTTCGTATTTCCGCTGTTTCGTTACGTAACAATACTAGACAAAGTGGAACTAGAAAATGCTTTTGTAAAAAAAGCGCATGTCTCCCCCAATGCAAAGTCCTATAGGCAAGAAGTCAATAGGGGTCAGGAGCAAAAATCAAAGCGACACTGATGGTTAGCTGCAATAGGGATCATCTACTTGGCATGTCCAGTCATCCCCCTAAATTTCAACACTCTTGGCATAGTGGTTCTCAAGTCACTGTTCAGGCTCCTGTGACCTTGACCTTTGATCAAGTGACCTCAAAATAAATAGGGGTCATCTACTCTGCATGTCCAATCATCCTATTAAGTTTCAACATTGTAGGTCAAGTGGTTCTCAAGTTATTTCCAAAAAATGATTTTACATGAACAGGCCACTGTGACTTTGACCATTAACAGACTGACCACAAAATCAATAGGGGTCATCTACTCTGCATGTTCAATTATCCTATGAAGTTTCAACATTCTGGGTCAAGTGGTTCTCAAGTTATTGATCAGAACTGGTTATCAATGTTCAGGCCCCTGTGACCTTGACCTTTAACGGAGTGGCCCCAAAAACAATAGGGGTCATTTACTCTGCATGAACAATCATCCTATGAAGTTTCAACATTTTTGGTCGAGAGGTTCTCAAGTTATTGATTGGAAATGTTTTTCAGGTTCAGGCCCCTGTGGCCTTGACCTGAAACAGAGTGACCCTAAAATCATTAGGGGTCATCTACTCTGCATGACCAATCATCCTATGAAGTTTCATCATTCTGGGTCAAGTGGTTCTCAAGTTACTGACCGGAAATGGTTTTCATTGTTCGGGCCCCTGTGACCTTGACCTTTCACAGAGTGACCCCAAAATCGTTAGGGGTCATCTACTCTGCATGACAAATCATCATATTAAGTTTCAACATTCTGGGTCAAGTGGTTCTCAAGTTATTGACCGGAAATGGTTTTCAATGTTCAGGCCCCTGTGATCTTGACCTTTAATGGAGTGACCCCAAAATACATAGGGGTCATCTACTTTGCATGTACAATCATCCTATGAAGTTTCTACATTCTGGGTCAAGTGGTTCTCTAGTTATTGATCGGAAATGGTTTTCCATGTTCAGGCCCCTGTGACCTTGACCTTTGATGGAGTGACCCCAAAATCAATAGGGGTCAATTACTCTTTATGACCAATCATCCTATGAAGTTTCAACATTCTGGGTCAAATGGTTCTCTAGTTATTGATCGAAAATGGTTTTCAATGTTCAGGCCCCTGTGACCTTGACCTTTGACGGAGTGACCCCAAAATCAATAGGGGTCATCTACTCTTCATGACCAATCATCCTATGAAATGTCAACATTCTGGGTCAAGTGGTTCTCTAGTTATTGATCGGAAATGGTTTTCAATGTTCAGGCCCCTGTGACCTTGACCTTTGACGAAGTGACCCCAAAAACAATAGGGATCGTCTACTCCAGCAGCCCTACAATCCTATGAAGTTTGAAGGTTCAGGGTCAAATGGTTCTCCAGTTAGTGCTCGGAAATGAAGTGTGACGTACGGACGGACGGACGGACGGACAGACGGACGGACGGACACAGGGCAAAAACAATATGTCTCCTGGGGGAGACATAATAACAGCCTTTTTCAAGATTTTGGGACACTCCCATGAATTAAATATTTTATATATCGACGGATTGTCGTTGGAATCCATTATTATCAGACAGTGACTATCATTCACTATATGGAACCCACACGCTAAGAATCTAACACACAAACTAGAGATGGTACAGAGAAGAGCTGCGAGGTACGCCACCAACCGCTACCACAACACCAGCAGCGTCACATCCATGCTTGGCCAACTGGATTGGGAAACGCTGGAGGCCAGAAGAACCAAGGCACAACTGACAATTTTCTTCAAGATTGTCAACGATCTCGTAGACATCCCCGCAGACCAGTTCTTGACCCAAGCCAGAACAACCACCAGATCCTCTCACTCTCTAAAGTACAGACAAATTTCATCATCTACTGCCTACTACCAGAACTCCTTCTTTCCAAGGTTGATAACACCATGGAACAACCTGCCTGCATCCATCGCAGAGGCCTCCGACTTAGTATCCTTTAAGCGGGGGCTGTCCGATCTCTCTATTGAAGGTGTAGGATCCCAGCTGTAAGTAAACCATTGATGATCCCCGGGGCTGTGCCGGCGTGGCTACCATAACCGGAGAGGCATGAGGGGAGAAAGGCGAAATCGCAGCTGGGAAGATCTTTTACTAGTATTCTTTCTTTGATCTGTCATGCTTCCTCTACCTATCCTATTATTTTTCTCTTTTTTTCTGACCATGTAACCACCCATTGCGTAATAGTCAAGAGTTACTGAGACGATGTACCGCATAGATAGATAGATAGATAGATAGATTCGTTTGAATTTATCAGTTTATTTATAGTTATAATACAGTGCCAGAATTTTTACTGCAGTGTTTATCACACATTCAGACTAGCTAGTTATACATTACCGGGTTTTGTAATTTTTTCGTTAACGCCACACTTAAACCAACAATGTGTACATTGATTCTTTGAACTTCACATATCTTTGGTCTGCAGAGATATCTGTTTCTGATACACGGGACTGTCAACCCGTTCAACCTGGATAATTATCCCCCTGTATACTTTTCTGGAATTTCTGGTGGAAAGGTGACAAATTTAACCCATACGACTCGCTGGGAAAGTACTATCGCCCGGTTTAGACCAAGGCATTTACTTCTACATTTTGGAGGAAATGATGTAGATTCCAGGTTATATGACGAGGATACCTTGACGTCAAAAATTCTATCGTTAGCAGACACATGGAAAACGCGGTATAATTTATACACAGTGACAGTTTTACAAATTTTGCCGAGACCATCTCCTCGTTGCCATGGATTAAACAAGGCAGATTATTTAATTCGTGCCCGTGCAGTGAATAAGGTGTTGCGAAATGCATGTCAGCGGCTGAACTTGAATTTTTGGGCCATGCATGGCGTGACAGCTCCCGAGATCCCCATATTTCGTGATGGTGTTCACTTAAATGATGAGGGAAATCTGAGATACTTCAGAAATTTGAGGGGTGCTGTGATACAAGCAAACAGACAATAACAGTTCAACTAACCTAATTGTATGGTTGTGTCATAGGTTCTTGTATACTTGGGAAAACAAAAATAGTTGCTTTTAAAAATGGTGGTAATCTATCATCAAGAGAAAAGTGGTATTACGATGGTAAGCAAATTGAAACTGTTAGTGCATTTTCATATGTTGGCTTAAATTTTACTTGTAGATTATCATTATATAAAATGACTGAGTCTTTGGCATTTAAGGCTAAAAGGTATTAATATTATAGTATGTACGAGATGTTGCCTATGACTTATAAAACGTTTTTTAAAATATTTGATACTAAAATAAGTCCAGTTTTGCTGTATGGGGCTGAAATCTGGGGTATGAAAAAAAATGGAATACATTGAACGGGTACATATATATGCGTGCAAAAGGTTTATTTGTGCGCCTTTAAATTCATGCAATGCCGTAATTGTTGGTTACTGCGCCAGATATCCAATATACATTAACACTTACAAACGTTGTTTAAAGTTTTGGATTAGAATTTTGGATATGCTAAGTGATAGATATGTAAAAAAATGTTATATTATGCTTAAATGTTTTGATAATCTAGGTTACAAAAATTGGGTTACGTCTGTTAGATTAAATCTCTATAGAAATGGATTTGGTTATATTTGGGAAAGCCAAATTGTGGACAATCCAGAGTTATTTATGATGCAATATGGAAATAGATTAATGGACCAGTACCTACAAATATGGCAAACAGAGTGTTTTGAAAATAGAAAGCTGACTCTATACAGGGGTTTCAAACCTGTTTTTAAATTCGAACCTTATTTAGATTGTATAGATGTCTTAAAATTCCGAAAAAGTATTGTATCCTTACGAGCATCGTCTCACAAAATAATGATTGAAAAGGCAGACATATTGGTTTAGCCAAAGAATTACGTTTTTGCATACATTGTAATGGAGTTTTAGAAGATGAATATCACTTACGATGAAGTGTCCACTGTACGCTGGTATTCGCAGAAGATATATTCCGCAAAAATATTATGATAACCCAAGCCTTAATAATTTTTTTCTGTTAATGTCATGTAGGAATGAAAACACAATGAAGAATTTGGCTGCATTTATCTATCATGCCTTTGAACTAAGAAAAGAAATTATAATCTAGTTACCTCTTGAAATGTACATTGAAAAAGATTGCTAAATTAACTTTTGATATTTTTATGTAGATTAACATGAAATTGATGCGTAATTAAATTGTAATTGTTACTGTACATGTTACATGACTAGTGTTAAAATATGCTATTTCTATGTACATACTGTGTCATGATGATGTATATGATGTAAGCTATTGATATGTATATATGTTATGTGTATGGGCCGGAGGCCTTAATGCAAAATAAATAAACTGAAACTAACCACTTAAATTACAACAAGTACCTGAAACAGTTTATCAAATTAAGTGTATAGTTTATTTTCAATGCAATTTACGGAAGACATCGAAGGACATCTAATAAGTATATATTACATAGATAATGCTACATTACTATTTTGACAGCTGTGACAGCACTAATTTATTTTGACAATCAGATACTGTTGTGGTTCATACCCAAATTTTACTTTTAGTGTTACTTACCATTGTTATTTATTATCATGTTTATGAATTTTTCTTTTAAAAGCAACATCGACTTTTTGAACCATTTTTGCCAGTTTAGGACATGTGCACTTTCATATGATTTTGTTTCGTGAATTTATACAAATGTGAGAATACAGTTAGCTACATATTGGTCTGATTTTAAATTAATATGGATTCATTATATATCACCTTGATTTTCAATCGTTTGCTTGCAAAAAATTTCTAAATTTAATGTTTTATATTATGTCTACCAATAATTATTTTTCTAAAAATATCACCAGTAGGTAATCTACTTACTACAGTATCGGAGCATGACATATAATGGATGCAACTTGACCCCGATGGTTGACCTTTGCATTATAATACATAATGAGGCACAACCTGTTATTGAAAAGGAGCGTAAGTAAAACACGAGCTGCGCGAGAAAAAGGAAATATAAATTTATGTAGATGAAAATTAATGTATTGGAAAGTTTTAACTGATCAAATGTAAGTATATATACTTTGATACTGCAATGTATACAAACTAATTCAGTATAAATATACACGGCTACACAATGCACCCTTGATTACTATAATGAAGTAATCGATATGAATAATCAGCCTAAGGTCAACCGTCGCGGTCAAGTTGCGACTACTATACTACCGGAATACCATTAAAATACAGTAATACTGAACACCTCCACAACAATGTGCCTCCAGCAACATGATGATGATTACATCATCCTCACAAAAACACATTCTTTTTAAATAGCTTATGAAGACATTCCAGTTATTATCTTGTACCTTCCAACAAAAACAAACTCTAAAACGAATATACAATTATTGTTGTCTTTCAAAAAAATCGCTTTAGAGACTTTACCACGTACATTAATTGAAAAGCAATCGGTATCATTGGTTTATATAACAATTACTGCTCTTGATAGGTTATATTTTTAAACAGATTTTAAGAATTCATTCTTTGCATTATCTATTCTGGAATGAGCGCGTTATTAGATACTACTATTTGGATTGACCATGGTGTTACTGTTAATAGTGTATGTAAGCAACATGTCTGGATGTTCAAATGCGTAGGCTACTGTGTATTCATGGTAAATGGTTATTCCGGTTTGTCTCTTATTAAGTTGTGTTTGGAACTTTCATTCTGTATTAAAGCATTGATTATAAGTTTCTGACATGTATGACTAATTAAATTTTAGACTATATGGCAGTGTTCCAGTAGGACTGGGACAAGCGATATTTTGCATTATATCACTCATAATTTTTTGTTAGTCAGTCTGGGACATGGGTTCTAAATGGGAACCAGGTACCATATGGGAGCCAGTCTCGTGTTAACAATGAGTGCATACATGTGGGCCTTATTTGTAAAGGAAGGTTTTTAACCCAAATGGTTTCTAATAAAAACTATACGCATCAAGCTGTTAGGTTATAATCCAGACGGTATGGACCAAAATTTCAGGATGGGAATTCATATTGTTCTGTAATATAATAATTCCAGAAGGACTGGAACAGAGGTCTAATTGGGACCATTCCGAAATGGAAATGCATATCATTTTATTATATAGTTGTTCCCGAAGGACTGCAACAGAGGTCTAATTGGGACCATTCCGAAGTGGAAATTCATACTATTTTATTATATAAGTGGAAATGCATACCATTTTGTTATATAGTTGTTCCAGAAGGACTGGAACAGAGGTGTAATTGGGACCATTCCGAAGTGGAAATTCATATCATTTTATTATATAGTTATTCCAGAAGGACTGGAACAGAGGTCTAAATGGGACCTATTATCAAGGCATAATATGTGCAAATATGCATACATTTAAGTGAATTACTTTGTTTTATTTTGTCTGCATGGTTATTAGGCAGGTCTGTGCTATTATTCCATTATGCAACGTTCTACTTTAGGTACTCTGATCGGGTAGAATCTATTATCTGGTCATGTGTATTGAATGTGTGCTATAAATAAAATCTGGAAAGTAGATCCGTCGGAAGCACCGAGAACAAGGCAAACAGTGAAAATTGCAGACTCGGTTTGATTGAGTCTGTTCATGAGCAGTAATGGAAAATGAAACACTGCCCACGCCCTCTAGCACCGGCTTAAGCAGTATTCAATCTTCAAATAAAGTCGTGCTGTTACGCTTTCCGCTAGTGCATGTACCACTAACATAGAGGAGAAGTGCCAAAGTAAAAGCTTTATTTAGGTATATGGGAGGATACCAAATATGTTTAACATATGTTTATTTTCTATCATCAATTCCCAGCTAGTTTGGCATGTTAATTTTATTTAATTTTTTTCACACATTTTGTTCATAATATACCCCTTCGTATTGTATTTTCTGTACTTAACTGCCTTGGCAATATTGTTTGGAACTTTTGAACATGGTTACGTTGAATAATTTTATCTATCATAACTCCAGGAGTCATGCCACCGTCAAGGCATCGTAAGCGCCCACAGCGGTTCATTGAGGACAAAAATACACCATCATCTGCTAAAAAAGGGGAAAAACTGCAAATATTCAGTCATCGGCATCGACAGAAATGGCACCAAATTCACCTTCCCATGACAACAGCCATCCGGTTAATCAGACCCAAAATCAAGCAGAAAATACTCCTGATCGGGCTTTGATTCGAGAGGTGGTTGGAGAAATGGTCCCTACAGACGCTCAAGCGGTAGTAGAGACACTGGTCACGATGAATTTAATTCGTCCTCCCATGCTGGATTCAAGGCCGTCAGACACAAACTCAAATGCCGTCGGGACACTGTCACCATCTGATGCAAATGCCATACAGTAGTGGCATCACCTGATACCAGTGTAAATGACAATGGGATATCACAACCATCTACCAGTTATGCAAATGCTGGTGCGATTCCGTCACCGTCGGGGACCAATACAATTGTCGACACTGCAGCTAGATTAGCAACTGTTAACAGTTTAGGCGTCACACCTTCTCAGCCGTTTGTTCCTACCATCAATGCAGGTACTTCTATTTCACATGAACCTTCTGTTCCATCTTTTCTGCTTTGTATCGACCCAAATCCTAAAGGGAAAATCTGGGCAAATTAATACAATGATATGTCACTACTGTTATCAGATGATTCGGATAATCCCGAGTCATACAGGTTGGTTGAAAGCACAAGTGGACTGGTAGCTCTCCAAAAGGTGCGCCAACGGACCATTGTTTCTCGGGCAAATTATTGAGTGTTGACCTCACAATCAGAAATTATAAATACAGTAGTGGATCTCCAAAAACACTTACTATATCTGCTAATATTGATCCTATCATGTGCCCAGTTCATAATCTCTGGGTTTACTTAAATATGCGCAGAGAAAGCGATGGCCCCTTATTTTCCTTTATGAATGACGCCCCTATACCTCGCTCTTATTTTACAAAACACCTTCAGTTGGCCTTGAGATTCGCAGGCTATGACACTACCAAATACAAAGGCCATAGTTTTCATATAGGTGCTGCTGCAAAAGCCGCTGAGCAAGGGTTAACTGAAATCCAGATTCAACAAATGGGTCGGTGGTCATCAAAAGCATATAAGAGCTTTATTCGAATACCTATGTTACAGTGCTTGAAGATGTAAACGGTTCAAATGCCCCTTTCGACACTCCTGCCAAACCTGCTCTGGGCAACATCCCAGGAAGGACTGCACCAGCAGTAAACAGCCAGACACTGCCCCAAAACAGCCTTTGGGAACAGGCCCAAAAGGCCAATCTATCCAGAAGCGACGCTTTCGTTTCTCAAAAAATCTCAGATCTGCTTTAGACTACCCAGATGTCATTCAACAAAACATTTCTGAGGCAGTTAAGCAAGGCCATGTGGCTGGGCCTTTTCAGAAACCACCATTTCCTAATTTGCAAGTGTCTCCGCTCGGTTTAGCCCCGAAGAAAGAACCAGGAAAATTTCGGGTAATTCATCATCTGTCATTTCCTGACACATCACCAGTCAATGCTGGTATACCGGAGAAGCTTTGTTCGGTCAGTTATCAAACCATTGATAGTGCCATTGAACTAGTCAAAAAATGTGGTCAAAAATCATTTATGACAAAAGTTGACATTGAGAATGTATACAAAATAGTTCCGATTCATCCTAAGGATTTTGAATTGCTTTGTTTTGCGTTAGACGGCCAATTTTACGTAGATAAGACACTTCCAATGGGGTTATCTTATTCTTGTGCACTCTTTGAACGTTTTAGTTCTGCAATACAGTGGATAGCGGTGCATAAACTCAAGTTGCAACATTGTGCACATATTTTGGATGATTTTTTCTTTGTTGCCAAGAATGCTAACTTAGCACAGCTGGGCTTAGATATTTTTCTTGATTGGGCAAAGTCTGTTGGTATACCTATTAATCCAAAGAAGACAGTTCAATCATGTACCACCATAACATTTGTTGGTATTGAACTGGATTCAATCCTCATGGAGGCGCGTTTGCCAGTGGACAAACTTGAAAAAATTAAAGAGTCACTTAAAGTCATGCAACGCCGTAAAAAAGTCACATTAAAAGAACTTTAATCGTTGATCGGGCTACTAAATTTTGCTTGTAGAGTGGTGAGACCTGGACGCGCTTTCCTTCGTCAACTCATTGATCTAACTATTGGCCTCAGACTCCCAAATCACAAACGTCGTCTTACCCTTGAATCACGATCTCATCTAACGGCATGGGGTACATTCATGGATCAGTTCAATGGAAAATCACTTTTTCTGGACACTCTCTGGCAATCTTCATTGTCCCTCCATTTATTTACCGATGCCAGCAATTTAGGTTTTGGCGGTTATCTTGGGGCGAAATGGTTTTCTATGGCTTGGCCAAAATGCTATACTGCGTTTCATATTACATTTAAAGAGTTAGTACCTATCGTTATAGCAGTAGAATTGTTTTCAGAGCAGCTGGAAAATAAATGTGTCACATTTCATTCAGACAACGAAGCCGTTGTAGCCATAATAAATAAACAGTCATCTAAAGACAAAGATTTGATGAAGTTAGTTTGTCGCTTTGTTATTATTACCTTAAAATACAACATTTTATTTCGTGCACGGCATTTGCCTGGTTTGTCAAATAATCTGGCAGATTCGCTTTTTCGTCTTCAGGTGGAGAAATTTTTGAAGGACTGCCCATATCAGAATCCGATTCGGATAGACATACCACCAGCCAGTCTCGCCTTTTGAGGGCGACTCTCAGCAAACTTTTAGAAAGTTCTTTGTCTGTGTCTAGTCGGCGAACATATAACAGAGCACTGGAGCTTTATAAGCAGTTTATTAATGACGTCTGCCAAAAACCCCACCCTTCCCCGCATCCCTTACCAACATTATGATGTTCATTGCATATTGTTTTTTCAAAGCAATTCGCACCGGCCACAGTCACGACTTATATCTCGGCTACTGGTTATTTTCATCAGCTGCATCAGTGGCCCGATGTTACTGCTCATTTCCTGGTTATTAAATCTCTTGCAGGTAATCGCAATCTTACGAAACGCAGTGATGCACGACTGCCTATTACTGCCAACATTCTCCGCTCATTGATCCGTAGTTTACCTTACATTACATCATGTTCTTTCACTAGACCATTGCTGCATG
The DNA here is from genome assembly GCF_021730395.1 of Mercenaria mercenaria. Classification (NCBI taxonomy): domain Eukaryota; kingdom Metazoa; phylum Mollusca; class Bivalvia; order Venerida; family Veneridae; genus Mercenaria; species Mercenaria mercenaria. Next base: position 67,110,323 of record NC_069377.1, on the reverse strand, counting down.
CAATTTTCTTGATAATGTTCTATGCTTTTCTCCGAGTTGGTGAGGTCACAAGTACTTCGTCACGTCCATCATTACTAAGGCAAGATGTGAATTTTCATCGTCGCGGTTTCTCGGGCAAATTATTGAGTGTTGACCTCACAATCAGAAATTATAAACACAGTAGTGGATCTCCAAAAGCACTTACTATATCTGCTAATATTGATCCTATCATGTGCCCAGTTCATAATCTCTGGGTTTACTTAAATATGCGCAGAGAAAGCGATGGCCCCTTATTTGCCTTTATGAATGACGCCTCTATACCTCGCTCTTATTTTACAAAACACCTTCAGTTGGCCTTGACATTCGCAGGCTATGACACTACCAAATACAAAGGCCATAGTTTTCGTATAGGTGCTGCTACAAAAGCCGCTGAGCAAGGGTTAACTGAAATCCAGATTCAACAAATGGGTCGGCGGTCATCAAAAGCATATAAGAGCTTTATTCGAATACCTATGTTACAGTGCTAATTAACTGCTTCTAATTTCTCCTGAGTTCATATAACCTTTCTTGGGGACAAGGGCCCCTCTCAGGTTACTGTTATGTTCTTTTTGTATAATGTATATATGGTTCTTTTCACATCTTTCTAGTGGTAACTAGTTATTAAATGAATTTACCATTCAAGATGGGAACAGAAACCGCTTGATCACATTAAGTTCCTTTGTTTTGTCTCTTTTTTACTTTAGTTACGCTGTATGTTAGTCTACTGTATATCATGACTTTTATGTTTTTACCGCGGTCACGGGTACAAGGACCTCTAACATTTTATTACTGACCGTATTATTCATCGGTGTTATGAGGACAAGGGCCTCTGACATCGTGTCATCACAGACATTTTTGATGTACATATTCCTAGTTCCTTTATTTTGTCTCTGTTTTACTTTAGTTAAGCAGTATGTTAGTCTATTGTATATCATGACTTTTTTATGTTTTTACCGCTGTCACGGGGACAAGGGCCTCTGACATTTTATTACTGACTTTATTATTCATCGGTGTTATGAGGACAAGTGCCTCTGACATTGTGTCATCACAGACTTTTTTGATGTACATATCCCTGTTGCAAATCCATTTTTCTTTACAACCTCGTCATGGGGACATGGGCCTCTAGCAGTTTGTATACAAGTTTATTATTATGTGAAATTATTTGAAATGAGTTGTATTGCGCCATAGTTTTTAAGACCTCTGATTCTACGTTCCTTCTTTCATCTTTGCAACCTAGTCATGGGGACAAGAGCCTCTATCAGTTTGTAAATGATTTTGAAGGGCGTGTTGTTCTTTCACATAATTTTGTTCAGTATTCCAATATGACTGTCCCATCATGTTTGGCAGCTTCTCACGGGGACAAGGACCCCTGATCATTTGTCTATAATTTCACCTATACAATCTATTCTTGGGAACAAGGGCCTCTAACTGGGGTATATAATGTTCCACTTTGATTTTACTTATACTTAATTTTTTCTTATTTTTTTATTTTTCACATGATTCAGGTATTATTCTCCTGAAACTGTTGTTCTGTCATCATTGCTTGATAGTGTACATTAAACGATGAAATTTGTTTGGTATTTCCTTTAAGTCTTAACCGAAATTTATTGATTCGATATTTAGCATGAGTCTGTCGTTTTTTCGTGGTAGTTTTTTGTTGGGCGGTATTGCAAAATGCAGGTTATGGCATTAAGTTCAGGCACACACTAATAGCAGTATGAGTCTGCAGTTTGCAATATGTGGCGGGTTAGTTGTACCCAACATTTGATTTACATGCATAATAGTTGCAGACAATATAATAATGGGTGTATTAAGTGCCATATTATTTTATAAGTTTGATGTTCATCTCTCTGCACTATTATGCAGTTATATAATAATATAGTCATTTGTTATTAAAATGACATGTTTCAATCAATTCATTTGGTCTTTTTTGTTTATGTAAATCAAACAGAGAAAAACTACCAACATGTATCGGCAGACATAAAACAATTATATACAGCGGTCAGATAACCTTGATTCCCATCAAGTGTTTAAAATGTGTCACTAGCAACTTCCTCATATCGATGAGACGTGCAGGACGATAGCCTGAGACGTAGCGTCTTTTTCATCAAGGGGAAATACTAGTACACCTCGACCGGAATTCAAACCTCTGATCTCCCTTTTGGGATTGAAGATCGCTTGTATATATAGAGGTAACGCTTGTATTGTACTTCACAAAAATGGCGAATATTTACCCAGAAATAACAGATCTTACATTACCACAAGTTGGTAATATTGCATCCGTTGTTCATTTGATGAAATGTATTTCGAACTTACACTAAAACAAAAATAAATATACTATACTATATTATATTATGCGTTATTTATACTCAAATTTCAATACTATTCTATCAGTGCCATTTCGTTCATTCTTTGAATATTTTTCCAGATAGGAGAAAATGTTGATATCGAAGAGTTTGAGCATTATGTTGATAAAAATGCCAGTGTTGAACGTAACGTTTTGTCTGAAAGTGCTCAGTACATGTGTACTGATATCAATATTTATTTCATGACGACTTATTCAGCGGGTAAGGTTTAGTTAAATTCAGTATAATATACATATTTTGATAGTTCATTTTACACTTTTATCGCATAGTGCGGCAATTTTCCTTTGATCTTTGCAGCATGTTATACATAGTAACACACATTATTACTACAAAACTGTGCTGATATCTTACAAAACTGTTGCGATATATATCAATACGGAAATCTCTATGGAGTTTCATAAGAAAAAAAGTGTTCCGACATATATCAGCACAGTAAAACTGTTCCGATATATATCGGAACACTTTTTCTCTATTGAGGTCCTATCAAGGGAGTATAATTTTTTCCTTTCAAAGAAAAGATGATTTTAGCTCCAATTTACAGTTCACAGAGAAAGAATTGTCACAAACACCTACATTTATAAAGTAAAAGAATAAATAAACTAGAATATTTCAAAAACTTGATAGTTATTGCCTAATTCAGAAATACATGAAATATATGAAATTCTGAGATTTCTCAAATGTTTCTTTTTCTCTGATTTTTTTTACAAAACAACAAGTTTTACAACATGTCTGGCCAATGAAATGCAAAGATTTAAAACCAATGCAGAAATTTGTTGGGTACTTTTATCTGGGGAACACATTTTCTAAAACAGAAGTTTTAGTGTTTCAGTCAGCGAGGCGCAGAAAGGGAATCAAAATAGTAAAAATAATAATAAACAAATTTAAATGAAAATAATATATAAATTTTAATGATAAACTATGCGATTAAACAGTTATATTATGTAGTGCTCGTGTGTTACCAGGATATATCAGAGCTAGGGGTACATCTCGTTATTTTTCTCTTCACATATCTGTCTCGGCCTACCGGCCTCGACGATATGTGCAGAGAAAAATACCCTCGATGTACCCCTAGCTCTGATATATCCACTCTCACACATACTATAACTATTACATATCTTTAAATGATTTTAATATTACATTCATCTAAAACATTACTCGGCAAAGTAATTATTCTAGTGAATAAGTACTGCCAATTTCAGAATAGTGCGCCGATTCAATGTTTGCACCATACACATGGAGTGACTGACTGATATCGATTGGCTAATTTTGTAACAGTCATTTACATAAACTCCGCCCAAGACGCGAGACAAGTTATGTACATTTATATGATTTAATATTATGTGGGTTTTTCCCGTTAATCGTCTAAACAACACATAAACTGAAAAGTCAGTCATGCAATGTATTTACGGTTTTTAAAAACTGATGATATTGCAGTTTTTAGCCGTGTCTCAGAATCAGTTTCAATTCAAACATTTTTTACAATCTCTATCCAGAACGGTACAGAATAGATTTTCTTTAATTGATAAACATTTCCTTGTGACAACTTCATAAAAAAATCACTTACTACAAAATGCAAATTTAGTCAGCGGGTGCATATAAGTTTTAAGATCAAAAGATGTCTTTCTACATGTAAAATATTACACATGTCCTAAACAACATGTGTATTTCTGTCGCTAGGTCATGGACTTTTCATGTTGAAAATACAATATTTGATTTAAACGTAAATGCGCTGTTAACTGGAATCATTTATTTTTGTACACTGAATGTATAATTACACCTAATCATCGATTCAACTTTCGGTGCTGTAGCCGTTGTACATGAAATCAAACGCCGAGTGGTTAAGGTCGCCAACTTCAAATCACACCCCCCTTATCGAAGTGGGTTTGAGTCTCACTCGGGGCATTGAATTCTTCAAGTGAGGAAGTCATTCTGCTGGCTTACGTACGGAAAGTCGGTGGTTCTACCCATGTCTCCGCTCGTGACGAAATGATGCATGGCGGGGCACCTTGGGTCTTCCTACCATCAAAGCTGGAAAGTCGCCATAATTATGACTTATAAATGTGACAATGCAACGTTTAAACCCAAACAAAAATAAGTGCTGGACTCCTTCATTTAACTTTATATATAATAGGGAATTAAAACTTGATTCGGGATTCATGATTAAGTAAGTTTCCTTGCCAAGAAACTTGCTCACGACGGAAAAATCTTTTTTTTTCTTGGGTTTAACGCCCGTTTTCAACAGTTCTTCCTGTATGTCGGGTGGGCAGTTTACCTAACCATCGCTCCTGGGAAGAACCAGTACAAGGCTCCCGTCCTCCGTAAGAATCTGCCAACCGTTCTCACATAAAGAGATATGGCCGGTAGCAAGGCTCGAACCCATCCCCGACAGGTTACAGTGATTTCAAGTCAGCGACTAACCACTCGAGTACAAGGGCGATCACACGATGGATGGCTACGACAGTTCGGAATCTAGAAACAACATGGGTACATAGTTGCAGTAATGCCAGACTGAAGTCGACATAGAACTTCCAAATAGATTTATGTCGATAGGTTCGACTAACAGCTTATTTTTATCTCTACTTTTTTTTGCTTAAAGTTTTCATGACATCGCATACCACATGTCTTCAGTAGGCAGTAATTATTTGACGGATTTCTATGAAATAATGTATATCTTTTCATATGGAATCTTTTCTTATCGATGTTAATTCTTTGGTTTGGTATTCTACAGTTTGAGAGAAAATATCGGTAAAAATGGAAGACTGAAAGTAGTAATCAGACTCAGATGGACGTATAGTTATAATGACTGCATCACTTTGTATTTTTTATCGACGATTGTTATGTAAATTCATACCCAGGAAAGGAAATGCGTATATGTTTAATGAAAATTGGCTGCGTGTTTATCTGCACCATTTAGCAATTTTTGAAGCAGTCTAAAAATAAAAAGTGCTAAGACTGCACGCGATCTACCCTGTCGCACTCAGCGTGCGTTGTGGTCCGATACACATGTGTAGAAGAAATGGCTTACTGAACTAGACTTAGTGCTATTGTATTATAGTAACCTGAAAGCATATTCAGTAAAGTATTATCAGTTAAAATAGCAATGCATCGAGTGGCGCCTGCGCAATAAACTTTTTATTACAAAATCGTGTGCAAGGTCATAGATATCCATTCTCTATGTAACAAGAGCCAAATGTTCTATTATTTGCAACAAGCTGCAACAGAACTATGTGCCTTTTAAAACAGAAGGGCACTACACATATTAGTCCAATTAATTTGAAGCGATCCTAGGAAATACTGAGATATTTTTTTCAAATGGGCAATATCCCTACTCGCGTCAAACACTCGAAAGACCAAAATAATTAATTTCCGATGAAATTTTCATCGCTGCCTGACGCTTTACATGCTATAAGTTTAAATGCCGATTATTTCATGAAATGGCCATAAATTCAAATAAAACTTACATGCATCGAAAGGGGATTCCATTCCTCATTGACTTATGTAAAAATTATCAAAGAATATCCAACATTACGAATTTTCTGGTGATTTAATCCTATGTATGTACTGTACACGATTAACGTTTACCGTGCTGACACACTAATATGCAATTACCGTGCTGACACACTAATATGCACTAATATGCACAAACGATATTTACATGACTGTGTTCTGTGATTTATCCTCCATTATTTTGGTCCTTCAAAGTTTGACGCATAGATTGCCCGTCACAAATATAAAACAATCTGAACGTCGAATTATTTTGACTAATACATGTACTAGGTATTACCAAACGTTCACGAGTCTAGTATAGGGACAAAACTTCCAGTTTAAGGCCTATGTTTTTCTGAAATTATGAATTAGGTGGGTGGGGTACATGATATTATTTCTGAGAAATTTCGAAGTTATTGTAAAACAAATTTTATTCCAGTGTAACAATACATTAAAACCATGCAGTGCTGAACTCTTACTTCAATTAAAAGACTAAAGTGGGAAAAGTTTTCAGTATGTTCGGGTCACAATTTTCGGGGTAAGTATTCTATATCATCAAGCATAAATGCGAAAAAGTATAACATACATAGTAAAGCTGAACTATCCGTGTAAATGAGCTGAGAGCTATTTTTCTATTTCCATTTATTACTTTTCTTAAAAACACATTAAAATTAACCAGGTGTGGGTAAAAATTGTCATTTTTGTGCACATGCCTTTACACATTAAAGAAGTCCCAAGTATGGTGTGCGAGAAGGGCCTGAGCGCTTGTACGTAGTGCGCATTTACAGGGAGTGTATTGCTCAAATTAATATATTAAATATATATTTGACTTTATCGTAAGTCCGAAAAGTGCACCAAAAATAGCAGTATTAATTTTGTAATAATATTATTTATTTACAAGCGTAGCCTATCTCTGACAAATGACATCGAGAATTCTAACTAGCCTTTTAGAAAGCTGCATTTTCATGTACCTGATATTTTCCACTTTGGTTAAAAGCATTTTTTACAATACATTTTTGTAGATAGTGACTGGCTACAGAAGGAATATCACGGAAATAAAAATACGCTGGACCTACGGAATGCTACAACCTTCTAAACTTCAAAGTTTAAATTTTTGCTTTAATAAAAAGTGAAAAATAAACTAGAACTCTATGATAAAAATCAAATAGATCGTTTCGGAAGTGTTAGAGAGTGAGAAAGCAAACATATCCTACGTAGTATTTAGCATGGATGATTTTGCACTGGGGTCATGGGACTCGTCCCGGAAAGGCCGGTCCGTCAGCCGCGAGTTAGTTGAATGAATGGTTACAGACTTCTATCCGCATGGCGCCTGGCAAAGTGGTAGGAGTTGGGAGGTAGTTGGCTAGCACAATAAAGGTGTCTCATAAGCCAATTTGGCTGGCCCTTTCAATAAGGGTGACACTATAATAAAAAATAAAAAGAGACCTTTACCTTTATACGGTAGGGATCTGTTTGTTTTACATGTAACATCAAAGCATTAACTCCTCGTGAAAATATTATGCTTTCGGCGTTCACTGTATATGTATAATTATAATATTATACTTTGACGTTACACTGATACAAACAAATACCCTTTTGCATATTCATTTATATAAAAATAAAAACAAGCAAACAAACAAACAACTATGGGGAAAATGTTTATCTTTTTTATTTTGTTGGGTTTAGAGTAACATCAAAACGATACAATTAACTTTTTCCATTTTTTTTTATTTATTTTTTTTTTTTGGTGGGGAAAACCTCCAGGTTCCCCTCCAAACATTTTTGGGGCTCAGTTGAGTACCTAGATAGAGGCAGAGACCTTAGAAAAGTCAGCTTGTGGCTTCCTTACACCATCCCACGCCGGTGGCAAGGAATTCAAAGTCAGCGACCTTGGCCATCCGGTCATGGAGGCATCTATAGAAGTAATGTTTGAAATATTTACCATTATTCAATTCTCACGCTGATTTTCATTCCTGTGAAGTGAACAATTATGTCTACGTTTTTCTTTTGCAACTATTAAACTTATATATTCAATTAAATCCCGATAATATAAATGATACTGTCAATGATATTTCCCGCCTGAAATTACAAATGGTTTGTCGAATACACCATACTTTTAATTACAAAAATTTACACACCACGAGGGTCGGAAAGCACGAAATTTACGTTCTTGAATGTATATATGAAACGTCATGCTTGAAATGTAAATAAAGGAATAAAGGTAATTTTTAAATGTTCGTGGAAAAGATCGAACTGTGATTGTCGGTGTTTCCGGTACAGAATATATATGAACGTATATATACGAGCCGTTTCATCTTATGGGACTTACAGGAACATTGTAAGCGATTGTTTATTTATTTTATTTATGTTCTAGTAACCTTTGACACTGATTTCGAGGACAAGCCATATTTGTGACACATACATGTCTATTGTTGGGCTGTAAAAAGATAGATCCAAAATTTAAACTAAAAGCTATATTGCATAACTTCTTCGTCATTTCTGTGCATAGAATTCGGTTGTTATTTCGTTAGAATATCAGAAAATTACTGGAAATAAAACATATCTTTGAAAAAGTCCCGATCTTTCATCATTTGTTTGGTTGGCGTATGTTTACAAATTTCATGTTAGTAGGCCGTCATGTCCAAGAAGCCGTGTAAAGTGATAATTTTGATGACACATTGGTTTTATTTTGTAATTGTGAGTGATCGTTACGTGATCAGAAAGATCGGACAGTGGGATGTTATAAAAAAAGTGATACTTTATTTAGATTTGAAAGTGAATCGCACTATACAATAAGGAATTCTAAGGTAAAATACTCCTTTTACTTCGTTCACTGAAGAAAACATGGCGGACATATTTTTGTAAAATATTGGTGCACGTATGATTTGTGTAACCCAGTTTAACGACGTTTTCTTAGAAAACTAACGCTCAGCTCATTTACACTGACATATCCTTGATTGATGAACATATATATTGTATAGATATAAGAGACTTACGGTACCAAATACTTACCCCGAAAATTCCTGTGCATTTTCCTCTTGTGCACTGTTGGAACGTGTTTTTGAGTGTCATTGATACTTTATAATTTACTCGGAGATACATTTTTTATTATTATTAGTTTCTCTTTGAACCCCGAGCATTTCTCGCGTTGTTACGACAATCTCAGTTTTACATAGGAATTTTGCACTGTCAAAATAGCATAGTCCTTAATTCCGACAAGATACTGCATATAGTTTTAAATAAATAAATGGATGAATATTACTTATAGTTCAATGTGTAAAGACAACATCGAGTATGCGATATTTTCCATGACCGACATTCGTGGACATTTTACGAAGACTGGATACATGTACATCAATTTAAAATAAATACATGAAACCTACGAGACAAAATCTCCGGTAGCAGTTTTGTGTTATTTCGTCGAGAGTTGCTATATAAATACATGCATACACATGACTGTCATCAATGTTCAAATATATAATCTACATAGATTTAAGTGTATATGCTGCACATGAATGTATTTATTATGCAGAATCAGAGCTATCTTGAAATAAATACCAGTGATATTTTGCTTTTGTAACTAACCCGTAACGATCAATAGAAAAATACTTTAGGGCGGAGCAAACTACAAGCGTGATCAAATTAACCTCTCACCGATAACTAGCGTGACACCTACGTCATTTACTACCAGCGTTTGATGTAAACGCCCATTCGGCGAGCTTTTCTGAAATTGGCAGTAAGACTGCTCCTTGTCCTTGTTTAAGGTTATAACACACTAAATAGCCACCACTATATATTCTATATAAAATGACAAGTGTTCACAATGCTGCAATACACACCTAGACCCATTTTAAATTTCTTTAACTTACATTTTCTTGTAGAGCAACATTAATACTGTAAAAATATCCAAAGAAAAGTAGGGGTCATGTTTGATGCAACAAAAATATTTCTGGTCAAACGGACACACCGTAATTTTTATACTTAAATGACAATCACAATTTAGGGTAGGGGTGTATGAATAAATTTCACATGTTAAATCAGTTTGGAGTCTTTTTTCAACATGCAAATGCTATTAGTATGTCAAGTATAGGCATGCAATATGATTTCAACCAATATATAGCAATGATTTCAAGGAAAAATCCTTCTTACAGCAAAAAAAACTGAGAACTATTTGAATCCGCCATTATGCGATTTTTTCATAGGTGCTCAGGCTATTTAGTGTCTTTATGCCTTAAAGGACGTGCCTTGATAATATTTTAAATATGGACAACCAATATTTTTCAGAAATGGTGAAATATATGTAATAGTTATAGTATGTGTGAGAGTGTGTTACCAGGATATATCAGAGCTAGGGGTACATCGAGGGTATTTTTCTCTGCACATATCGTCGAGGCCGGTAGGCCGAGACAGATATGTGAAGAGAAAAATAACGAGATGTACCTAGCTCTGATATATCCTGGTAACACACGAGCACTACATATTATAACTGTTTTATCGCATAGTTTATCATTAAAATTTATATATCATTTTCATTTAAATTTGTTTATTATTATTTTTACTATTTTGATTCCCTTTCTGCGCCTCGCTGACTGAAACACTAAAACTTCTGTTTTAGAAAATGTGTTCCCCAGATAAAAGTACCCAACAAATTTCTGCATTGGTTTTAAATCTTTGCATTTCATTGGCCAGACATATTGTAAAACTTGTTGTTTTGTTTGTAAAAAAAAATCAAAGAAAAAGAAACATTTGAGAAATCTCAGAATTTCATATATTTCATGTATTTCTGAATTAGGCAATAACTATCAAGTTTTTGAAATATTCTAGTTTATTTATTCTTTTACTTTATAAATGTAGGTGTTTGTGACAATTCTTGCTCGTTGAACTGTAAATTGGAGCTAAAATCATCTTTTCTTTGAAAGGAAAAAATTATACTCCCTTGATAGGGCCTCAATAGAGAAAAAGTGTTCCGATATATATCGGAACAGTTTTACTGTGCTGATATATATCGGAACACTTTTTTTCTTATGAAACTCCATAGAGATTTCCGTGTTGATATATATCGCAACAGTTTTGTAAGATATCAGCACAGTTTTGTAGTAATAATGTGTGTTACTATGTATAACATGCTGCAAAAATCAAAGGAAAATTGCCGCACTATGCGATAATTACCCTATAGAGTTACAGCTTAACAAGGCTAATACTTCAGATTTAGAAGCGTCATTTCTTGATTTAAATTTAAGAATTTTGAATAATAATCTAGAAACGAAAAATGTATGATTTACAAAAGGGACGATTTTAATTTTGAAATTGTCAACTTTCACCATCTTGAAGGAGATGTCCCTCGAGCAACATCATGCGGTGTCTTTATTTCACAGCTTATTCGTTTTGCAAGAGCTTGCTCAAAAATAGGTGATTTTAATGACAGAAATCTTCCTATCACCAAGAAATTGTTACAACAGGGTTACTGTTATCATAAGCTACGGAAAGCTTTTAGTTAATTTTACTACAGATCGTCTGAACTGTTAGAAAAATACAATACGACCCTTAAAACACTTTTAAAACTTGGACTTACACATCCGGAATACTATGGAGATGTAGTTTATAAAATTCGGAAAATTAAACATACCCCTTATTTTAATCAAATTTTTGTAAAATTGGTTAAAAAGTTTATCAAAATAGGATACGATGCGAAAATCGTGAAGTACAGTGCATGTTTATTGATTGACCCCTCTACAGTTAATTGCTACGCTTTCCTATTTGATGGTGCGATGACTAATAACGTGTAGGACTCCATGTTGCTTTTCTCCTAAATCCTACATACAACGGACGGAGGGGGTTGATTTATGTCTTACAGTTTTCTTAGTCGTGCCCTTAAAAGTTAGGCTCTTATTGCTCTGACTTCAGACAAGTTGTTGAGTACATTGGTGTAATTGTACCTTAAATTTACCTTAACTTTATGTTTTGCTTGATTTATCTGTTACTTTTGCACTAATGTTAGAGCCTTTCTCAGCGGGGATTTTATTTAAATTGTGTTGTTAAATTGTTGAAAATAGGGTAAGTGCGAGGTTTTCATGCCCCTAGTTTCCTTTATTTATGTTACTGACCGTTCCAAGGCGGTGCCCATATTTTCAACTGGTTGTTTTGTCTGTCTTGTATTGTCTGTTGCGTATGTTTTCTTGTTTGTTGTAAGCGTTTTTCCTCCGACCCACTCCCCATATTGCCCTCTCCTTTCCCTTGCATTTACGCTACTTTTTGCATCCCCTCCCCCTTTACTTTTAATAAGTTTTCGTGGCTCCCCTTTGTTTTGGCAGCCGAATCCCAAGACGGTACTTGATTGTTTTTTCCTACTTGTGTCGGTGCGTTTGTATGCTTGTGAGTCTATAACGGTTCCCTAATGTTTTCTTATGTGTTGCTTGTTCGTTTTTCTATGTTATTCAGTTGATCGTAGTTGTGTGTTTAGTTTTGGTACATGAGTGTCTGCGCTATTGTGGTATACGTTCTAGTGCGACTGTTTTTAAAGAACATGGCATTCCTTTGTATATTCGTCCTTATTCAACTTTCCCGTTCGGATTCCTCACCCTAACCCCTCACACCCCTGACCGCATTTCGCCCCTTACCATTTCCTTCCCCTCCATCAATATTTAGCATAAATTAATATGTACTTGTTGGATGTTTGAAGCCATAAGTAACCCACTAGCACAATATGTAGACCAGCGTACAATTAGTTGGACTGCAAAAGGCTAAAGCAGTTGACATGAAAATAAAACCCTAGCTTTTAAATCACTAGTGAACCCCATAACTCTAATTACTTGATTAAGTTCTCAGTTTAAAAAAAAAACTTAAAGCAAAAATATCAAACATTTGCAGATTGAGATACCTTCCATAAATGTTGAAATCTTTTTATTTGGGTAAAGTTATAGGTAAATACTTACATGATATATGATGGAATAGTGAGTTTTAAAACTTATTTGCACATTGTTGTTGTTTGCATAGTCATTATTTTCATGAAATTAAAAAAATTTCAGCTGATATACTGGCCCTCATTGGTGTTGTTATTGTTTTTGTCTGTACTTGCCAGAGCGAGGCTCCAGTGGGGAAAGACTCCTGGTGTCAAATTATGTAGGGAATAACTAAGTTTCGTGAAATAATAACAAAGAATTGTTAAATTTTCTGCTTTATTTTGACGAAGAGCGCACGGTCCGACACCGGGTACACTGACTACAGTTACAGCCACCACTCATACATCCATAAGCGAGGTACGCAGCGGCGGAAGAAGTTTACTTTCGATTTCTGTAGCGGTGATTACTAAAAACTTTAAATAAGAATATATCATTTTAGTTTAGGGTAACAAAACTACTAAATATGTTCTATTTGATATGTGCCTTCTGATAATCAATGTCATTTAAGACTTAATAAACGGTTTATCTTCTCAGCGCGCACCTGTTCTGTGTCCCTATTACTAGGTCAAAAGCCATGCTATTCAGCTAACGCCGAAAAAAATACCTGGTTGAAAGCGATCTATCCGGTAGCGTTGACCAATCGATAGAGTCTTAGTATTTTCCTCTATGTTTAGATTTTGTTTTCCGGCTTCTCCTATTACACTAAACTACATTCAGGTAAGCAAAAACACGAAAATTATCGATTAGATTCGTGCCCTAGTTGCAAGCCAAACAGAGAAACAGCGAAATAGAAGTTCGAAAATCAAAACACTATTCATCATATAAAAAAAAAACCCAAAGTTTTTGTTTAGTTTAAATTTTTTAAAAAGAGCTTTTGACAGACAGTTTTGCATCCAAAAAGAGAACACGGCAGTCGTTTTTACAGGATGAAATGAGCTCTTCTTTGATTAGTCCAGTCAAAGGTCGGTTACAACCGCTGCAACACACTTTATCATACTTGATTTAATCGCCGGTTGTACTTGATCACGTGTTCGGGGTTAGCGTTTTTTAAAGAATTGGCAAGCCAACATGATAGAATTCCTAGACAACATTCGGCGGGCTATTCGACGATTTCGGATTAGTGCGCAAACATTTTTAATCCGCCGACCTTTATTGTTTGACATGTTTCTCTAGCTAGTCAGAAATAGTGTTCTAAAGCTTTAGAGTAATCTTCTGAATTGTTATAAAATATAGCAATGGTTCACTGTTCGGCTGTGAACCCATCCGTATTAGCAGAAATGAAACAAGGCATGCTAATATTTATCATGAGGCTGTCCAAATTCCCTGTCCAGCGCTACACGAATCACTGCTGTCACAAATACCACGTGACCATTGACCATGAAAATTTCATGACCGATGAAAAAGACATTCAAATACTATTTCCTTATTTTTGATTTTATTTTTGTCCTTTTATCACCCACATTAGCTTTAAATCTCTGAAAAATACTCAAAACAATTTTAATAATCGAATTCTAGAATAGTACTCCTTTTACTTAGTGCATTTGCAATTAACAAAGTAATATGACCTAGGATTCACACAGTGAAACTTAGTTTCCATGGTACAATCATAGTCCTTGCTGAATACATGAAAAAAAACAAAAGCTGTCACAATTAGTGACAAATGCCCCCGAAGCGTGCCCAAGAATGCTACAGTTGTCTACGCAAAATATGCTCTCGAAAGATAACCTTGTCCTTGAAGCTAGGTGTTTGGGTCTTACGCATGACATATCAACTCATTATAGGGAACATTTGTGCCAAGTAATGAATGGCAGAGTTATTGACCGGACAAGAAACAGATTCTGTTGACATTTAACTTCTAACTGTGACCTTGACCTTGGAGCTAGGGGTCTGGGTCTTGTGCATGACACGTCAGCTCAATATAGGGAACATTTATGCCAGGTAATTTTAAAATCCCTTCATCGATGGCAGAGTTATGGACCGGACAAGAAACAGACCATATTAATCTTTAACCTCTAAGTGTGACCTTGACCTTGGAGCTAGGGGTCTACACGTCGTCTCATTATGGGGAACATTTATGGCAAGAAATTTCAAACTCCCTTGATGAATAGTAGAGTTATGAACCGGGCACGTACAGGCCCTGTTCACCTTTGACTTCTAAGTTTGACCTTGACCTTGGAGCTAGGTGTCTAAGTCTTGTGCATGACACATCGTCTTATTATGGTAAACATTTATGCCAAGTTATTTCAAAATCCCTTCATGGATGGCAGAGTTATGGACCGGACACGAAACAGACCCTGTTAACCTTTGACCTCTAAGTGTGACCTTGGAGCTAGGGGTCTGGGTCTTCCGCATGCCACATTATTGTATACCACATTTATATAGCACTCTTTTCATATAAAATACGTTCAAAAGTGCTTTACATAAAAGCATCTATATAATGTTCAATAAAAATGGTTATTGAGCTATTATAGAATGAATTTAAAATTGCATTACGGTAATAAGATACATAGCGTTTTAAATTAAAGGTAAGCAGATCAAAACCTGAAACAAAATACAATATTTACAGTGAAACTTAGTTTCCATGGTACAATCGTCTGCTTACCTTTAATTTAAAAAAAACTGACCTATCAAAGTATGATGCCTGCGAAATGCATCACAGCATTCAAACCGTCCCGGATGATTGGGTCAATCCCCACCTTTCGGAGAACATCCATAATACATCCCACAGAAAAAACACTGTTTATATTATTCTGTCACACTAGAGTTCTTGATTAGAGTCATTGATGATTGGCCGGCAAAGTGCTTACATTATTCTACCCGGTGATTAGTGTGATTAGTTCCCAAAGAATTGTATGAAATAATGCGTTTTAGCGCTTTTATGAAACTTTGCAAGGTTTGCAGTCTCTTATGCCAGATGGGAGGGCATTCCACAACCTCGCAGCTGCTGTCTGAAAGCCCCTGTCACTAAATTGCACTGTCCGACATTTGGGTACCACTAGTCTTAATGCATTATTCTGGGATCTCAGACTTCTGGATGCGTATATATTTCTAACATGTTCATTACCAAAGCTGGTGATTGATCTCCGAGTGCCTTACTAGTATATGTATGTGTTAGAATTTTGTATTCTACCCTACACTGCACAGAAAGCCAATGGAGTTCACGCAGCACAGGCGTTATATAGTCGTATCTGGATGTTCTGGTTACGATTCTAGCAGCCGTATTTTGGACATATTGTAGTTTGTCCATTGACTGTTTTGGAGTCCCATAAAAAGAAGAGAGTTGCAATAATCCAAACGTGATGTAACAAACGAGTTAATTAGAGATTTGGTTGCGTTTGCGGTTATACCTGTATATTGTCTGATATGACTAATTTGCCGCAACTGTGCATAGGAATTCTTACACACACTATTCACATGTTGCTCGATCTTCATGTTCGAGTCCAGGAAAGCACCGAGGTTCCTGACACTTCATGATTGTTTGATTTCAGAGCCGTCCATTTTCACAGATATGTTTGAAACAGATGGTGCGTTGTGTTCAGATGAAAATATGATTAATTCTGTTTTTTCAGCATTGAGTTTCAACATGTTGGTACTGATCCAACTTACTATATCATTTAAACAACTTTCAACGCGATAGATGATCTCTTCAATATACATTCTGTTTATTGGTTTGAAGGATTGATATAACTGCGAATCGTCCGCATAGAAATGATTGTTCAGTCCGTGCTTTCTGCATATAGCTCCGACTGGTTTTGTGTACATTGTGTTCCATTACATGTGTAAGAGATTCACCTGGAGGGGATTACTTTTATTTACACTGTCCCGTGTCTTTGGAACATGGTGGGGGTAAGAGTGAGGTTGGGTGCGCACCATAAACCGGTTTAAGCTCCCCAGTGGTGTTTTTGTCACTGACCGTTCCAAGGCGGTGTCCCACTGTGTTCCTTTGTTTGTTCGTTTTGTCCTGATATGTTGGCTTTGTGTGTGTGTGTGTGTGTGTGTGTGTGTGTGCGTGTGCGTGTGCGTGTGTGTGTGTGTTCCTTTGTTTGTTCGTTTTGTCCTAATGTGTTGGCTATGTGTGTGTGTGTGTGTGTGTGTGTGTGTGTGTTTGGTGCACGTGTCTGCGTGCTGTGAGTTTCGTTTTGAGGAGGCTGCGTTTTTGGTGCGTGGCATTCCCTGTTTGATATTTGTCTTTGTTTTTTTTTTTTTGTTCTTCGGCCCCAGGACATACCCTTGGGGTACACTGTATCTCATGAGCACTGGTTGTGATAGCTCACCGTCTATGTATACGGTCTGGTAGCGGTCACTAAGGTATGACATCATCCATGCGAGTGGTGACGTTCTAGGCGATGAGTCAACGTCCCGTGGTCGATAGTGAAGAGAGATCGAGCATCACAAGAATAGCCATTGTTCTTATCCAACGATTGAAGAATGTAATTTTGGACTTTTAATAGGGCGGTTTCGGTCGAGTGGAATTTCTTTATAAGCAGATTGATTGACTTCATGAAGTTCATTGTTCCTCAGATGGTTTTCAATTCGAACATCTACCAGGTTTAAGACTTTAGACAGAAAAGGCAGATTTGAAACAGGCCTATAGTTTTTTAGGACATTAGAATCTAGGCTTGGATTTTTTAGAAGAGGTCTTATTCGTAAATGTTTGAACTTTTTGGGCACATACGCAGCGTCTAGAGATGCATTTATAATTTTTATTATCACTGGTGTTAGTTCGTCAAGACAATCTTTTAATACCCATGTTGGTATAGGATCTAGTTCACAAGATTTGTTTGCTGACTTTTTGGCTTGGAGCTGTATTGTTTTTTTGTTTTTTTTGGTACCCAAGTGTGTGTTAGTATGATACGAAAAGCCGGGAAACTGCCGCAAACCGAGAGCAATATGTTACGAATTCAGTGACCTGTGACGTAAGCTGCGCAATGCGGAAATATTGGAAGTTTTCCGATTGCAGTTGCTCTTTTGTTTGTCTATTATTAAAATGGGGGTGTACAGCAATATGAATATAACTATAAAACGTAAGTCTGTACGATAAACTGACAACTTCTCAATTTTGACGTTTACATTATTCATGATTGAGTTTACATTTATCCATTGTAGTAATTGTTAAAAAGATTTAACGGGCAATTTGGAAATTTGTTAGTGAATACCCCCCTGAAAGGATGTAACCTGCCAAATGGTGTCTCAAAAGACATTTTGCCGCCAATTTTTGACAGGACTATTATGGTTGGTTCGATTATTGTTGTAGGGGTGTTATTAAAACAAGTTATGGAAGTAGCTCTGCATGCAAGGTATATGAAACCAATTTTTTTTCACAATACCACCGTATTTTGTATATCAGTGTTTATATTTCTGTGTTCGTGTTGTAATTACTGGTGAATGCCACGGCAAATCCGGGTTGTTTTTCGTACGTGCACCCTTTTGTAAGGAATAGACCATACCCTTAGAAATAACTAGAACGCTTTGCGTTAGAGTCTTAAAATTTTATATGGAGGTTGAACACCAGTAGTTCAAAACCCAAAACGCCAAGAATTGTTCAATACCCTTGCCTCTAAGTTAAGACTGACGTTCCCATGGGAACAGCAGTAGAAAATCGCAATCATGTTTTGCATAGAATCTTACGTAATGACCCCTACCCCCACTTGTCCAGTTATGTTAACTATGCCAGAACCAGCCAAGCCTTTCTTTTTTAAAAGGAAACTTTATTAATTATTGATTTCACTTGGTCTTCAGAGGTTTGAGTAAACTCAATATAATTGATACCTGTGTATTCAGTTTCTATGTCATCTAGATCAGCCTGATACAGATTGTGTTTGCGATGTTTTATTGTTTCGATTTTTCCAATAAAGAAGTCACTGAAATCTTGTGCGAGATGCTGTGGAGATGAATGTGATGGTAAAATCACCTCATTTGTATCGCCAAGAAGATTTTTGGTAATCATGGTCACTCCCATATGAGTCAATTTTGCTTGTATAATATTCAACACGAGCTTGTTTTAGCACTTCACACACTTCAGCACACTGTTTCGTAAATTTGGTGATCGATGTAAGTTTACTTTCACGCCATTTCTGCTCAATTCGTTCTGATATTTCGCTTCATGAAGTTGCTCGTATACTAAGGACATGAGGTCTTAACACAATAGTCTTGGTAGTCAAAGGTGGCGTGTTTGTCTACATAGAAATTAACTGATTGAATATTCTTCCACAAGTCATCATATTCAGATGGAGCGCTTTGAGTATTAAAGAAATCTATATTCTTCGTATATCTTCTCGGAATGAGTCAATGTCGATGGAACGTAATTTCCTTAACGACACAGTTTTTCGTACTGGGGTGGTTTGGAAGCTTTAGCGTCGAACATCGCATGTATATAAAGGCAAGCCGTAGGCCTATGGAGTGTCCGCCTGTAACTACATTGCATTCCGTATACTCAGTTTGGGAAAAGGCGTGGGGACTATAATGGCTGTTTTTTGCCCCATCTCGGAACTTCAAGAAAATGACCTGATTAATAGATCAAGACATTTTTTGCAATAAAACCTCACTTTAATTTCAATACCTGAAAGATGGTTACCATGGCAACCATTCTACACAAACACCTAAAAATTGCAGTTTTGCACAAATTCATTGGTTTTTATAACATATACATTAATAATTCTGAAGAGTTTAATACATATTATTGTTTTAGTGTCTAAATGATTCATTAAATGTTACCTTCATTGCGTAACTATGGTAACCGTATGTTTACTGTCAACTGCAGCATTATAACAATAATAGTACATGCTTAAATTACTGTTTTTCATTTTAATGTTACTAACATCTAACAATTGTGACAATTTATCATTTAGATCTATTACGTAATTTGTAAGTTAAATCTTCCCATTCGTCTATATAATTCCTACAAATTTTAATCTATTCCTCTTCAGTAATATCAGGGCTTGATACAGTGTCATCATCACTTGAGTCAACGTCATCCAGTTTTCTATCAGCATCTTGTTTGAAGTCAAACCAATTTTTACTTGCTTGCCACTGTTTGTCCTGATATCTGGCATACCCGAGGTACCAGATTACGGTAGTACAGTGTGAGCACATTCCGACAACTCTTGCTCCAGGTCTGCATGTACAGTACCATGCACAAACGCTTGCCTCGTTATATTTGATGTAAACTTTGTAAATCTTTGATGATGTGTGTCTGCTTTGTAATTTAGCTCTCAAAAAATATTGGTCGTCATTATTCGCAAAAAGCTCAAATCCACAATGTGTATCAAAGTGTTCCTGCGCATATATTTTAGCCATGTTGAGTTGGTACACACCAACCGTTAAACCCCTTATTTCTTCTTCTGACAACCTTGGGAAGTCCTTTATGTCAATTTCACCGTCATTATCACCTATTACTTTCCAAACTGTATTTTTCCTGTCAAGACCTTCTCTTTCCACTTTCTCCTGTAATTCATTTCTCTGTTTAGACAGATATAACATTTTTGCGGCCATTTGAATATCCTTGTCTGCATCCTTAGCTACACTAAGTGGGGGAAGAAACCTGTTGCTTATAGTTGCTATCAGCTTAACATAATCTCCAACAAAAGGAAACTGTGTGTTGGGAATAACTCTGTCTAAGTATTTTCCACTGTTTCAATCTCCCATTAAAGGATTCAACCACCCAGCGTACTTTCGTCACTAATCTTGACGCATTTCCATCCTCTGTTGTCATTTGTTTTTGGCCTTTATTTAGGAACCTTGGCATATGACATTTCAGTCCATACACATCCTCAAGTAATTCTACCGAGTCCCTGAAACCAAGATCTACAATAATAACATCTTCTTCCTCGAACCACGATCGAATCTGCTCTATGTTGTTTTCAAATGTATGTTTTAGAATATTTGCATCATTATTTTTGTTGTCACTCAAATACGGTCCAAGAACTGAAATTACGTACCCAGTTGTAGACACAAATACCATTGGTTTAATTAGAGGACGATGTTTATGCATACTATATGATCTTCGCTGAAATGATGCCCGAGTACTTTTCTGAATATAGATATATGTGCCATCAATTACCAGAATTGCTGTGCTTTTTCCAACATTACCAAAGAGGGTTTGCGCTATAGGACGGGTATGATTATTTATCACTTCCTCTCTAGAAATGTGCTAAAAACCAATATGTTGAGGAACAAAATCTTTATTCAGTGCATTTCTTGCTGTATTTACAGCACGTTTAATTGCATCTTTGCTCATATTGAACACAGTTGACAATATTTTATTAGACATGCCTGATCTTAACTTTGTAAACAGTATACCGATACATGTTCTTGTACTCCGGGCTTTTGTGTCTCTAATAGACCCACTCGCTATGTACGAACAGAGGGTTTCAAATTGGTCTTTATCAATGCCTAGTAGATTCTTGTAGTCCCCAGCACACATGTAAGATCCATCGAAATCAATTCTTTTGTCAGCTTTGGTTTTGGCATCATTCCTCAGTATTTGCAGGAGATTCATTATATCAGGTCTGTTGAATGCAGTTTTTGTTTGCATCTCTTGTGCAAAAATGCTAGTTAATGCATCATTTGTAAATGATGTATCACTTATGTGAACAGGACAACATCTTGATCCAGCTGGTATTAAAATGTTACTCTCAATGAACAGTTCATTCCGGGCAGAAAGTGGTACAACAAGTAACTTTGGTCCTCTACGCTTGCACACGAAACAGGTTGAATGATTGCCACCAACTGATGGTATTGGTAATGCTATGTGCTTTTGGCATCATTGGAGGGTTCAATATTGACTTGTCTTTTTGGAACTTTGTTTTGAGTGTCCCTGTAGTACATGGCCCTACATTTGTTACACGTAACATCATTTTCATTCACTTGGATAAAGTAAAACTTGAGGAGATACCGCCTAAGACCTTTATAACCTGGTCCATTTATGAATCTGCGCTCAGGCGGTTTGGTTCATTTGTTGCACAAGACACAAGGATAGTCTCTTCTTGATGTCATCCTTAAACATTAAATAGAAACAGTTAAATACATAAGTACAAGAACGTGCATTAATATACTGCTTATAAAGGTATCACTAACTAAACATTTGTCAATAGGACACTAGCGCACCTACTTCGCGTCACTCTACATGGTTTCAAAATTCAAGGTGAAATATTTCATGATATAGGCAACAAAACTTTTAAGCTCTTTAAGTATATTTTTCAATCAGTTGTCGAAGACCATAACTCTGGTCGTGCTTAGTGCAATACCAAACAGAACACCTGGTGCACAACTTCACGTGCTATATAATAATCTTCTAAGTTTTAGACTGTATGTATGTTACATTTTGATATACACGGAAAACAAAAATTATGTCCTTAATGCGTATTTTTGACAAAATCAAGGGCCACAACTCTTATTTTGCAGCGTGAAATTCTAGCAAATGTTAGGTGCACAAATTCACACATACATTGTTTCATGATTATTAGTGAATTTTTTTAAGATAAACGCAACACAAACTTTGAAGAACTTTATGTGTATTTTTCACTAAGCCAACGACAATCTGGCTAAGCGAAACGACAAAACACAACAATAGATATTCAGCATCACATTTATAACACAATCCTGTAAAGTGTCATAACAACTAAGTCAAATACTTTGTGAGATACATGTGACACAAAGATGTATGCATTTATGCATTATTTTCAAAGACCATGAGTCATAACTCCGGATTGATAAAAATATTCGTCTAAGGTACACAGCTTCATTATGCTAAATCATATTCCTGTAATGTTTCATAATCTTCTGTCAATTAGGCATTTTTAATGCATATGTTGTCAAGGGTCATAACTCCTGTCTGGCTGTGTGACATCCCAATTGAAACACCAGGTACGCAATTTCACATGCTGAATAAAAATCATTTGAGGTTTGATGAAATTAGATTAAACACCTTTTGAGATATGCACAACACGGCATTGGACGGACAGGCCGACTGACAGACATACGGGTGGAAAACGACAATTCTAAGTGCCCCCTTCCCCGAACCCATCCTAGAATTAAAAAGCATTTGTTTATAAAACTAAACTACTCAGACTATAAAGTTGTCATATTCAAATGCATATATAGAAAAATAAGGCAGAACACATTAAAATAAATATAGCATACAACAACATTTATTATCTATGCAGGTGAACAGTACTTTAGTCATTCTTAGGTCCACAAAAGCCTTCATGATCATAAAAATACTGTTAGATTTATGTTGATCTAATATAAAGTTATGAAAAATAAATAAATTAACTGAATTCAATTCGGGAACTATAACTTCAGAAATTGAAATTTATGTATAAATATATGATTATTTGATTCTTTTTTTCTAGCACAAAAACAAAGTAAAATTTATTTAGATCTAGTACAGTATCGTAATCTGTAAAATTGAAAATGGCAATCCGTTCACTGTCTTTTCAGACAATTTATCGGCGAATCGGGAAGTTGTTTCTGTATATTTCAATAATGTTCATCGGATTGTTTACACAATTTATAAAATAATTGTGTTTGAAATCATGAGAAAGGTTTTATATTTATGTCCATTGCATTATACTGGCAGTTGGATGATAAACAGTGGTGGGGGAGGGGGCGGGGTTATGAGATCATTGGCTAAAGGTACGGCCTGTCAACAACGTAGTACAAAAAGCCTAGATGTGTATATTGTATAAATATCGCTGATACATAGAAAGATATAAAAGATATATAGGCTCTCACCTGACTTATTTACGGAGTTGTTTAAGAATTATTTAAGTCTACATCGGATATATTTTCGTATCGTCTGCTTTTCTGTTCCTTTGACGGGGGCCTGTCTAGAGAAAGATGTACAGTATACGAACCGGATGGTCCGCGGCTATGAAATAGACATCAGTTGGAACCATGCAAAATTTCTGAACAAACTGGTTAATTTTTGCTGTCCTCAGTTGTTAAAAACGACAAGCGTTTTGATTTGAAGAAGCATCTTTACTGACACTGTCACAGGTGTTTATACACCTCGATATTGTTGATTAAAAATTTAAAAGCCTCCGCATGCAAGAACCAACACCAAAATCGCACAAAATATGTATTAAAGATCATAAAATATGTACTTTGAAAATGGCGTTGGTTCTGATTTGCGGAGGTATGTAAATTTCAATAATTTCGCTGAAATTACACCTAAAATAGCTTAAAATACCAATTCTAGCTATGTTTAGACCGTTGGCATAGCAACCGAAAATTTATTTCTGAACTTTTCTACCTGAATTATGTTAGTTTATGTGGTGAACATTAAAACTAGATACTTTGTTGCAGTTTTCAATTGATCTTTAGTTTTTCCGATTTTAGGGCCAGAAACAGCCATTACAGTCCCCACGCCTTTGTTGTCATTGCTTGATGTGATAAATGTTCACTTGTATGGCGCCCCCGCCGCGCCTACCTGTACGAGGGACACGTTTCATTTTGTAACCGTCGGGCACAAGTTCGCCGATGCACGCTTTGTCAACAGAGCTACCGAGCCATGTTTCAGTTATGGCACAAATGTCGAATTCATTTGTAAGGATATACAAATACATATGGAGAGTGCTTTATTTTTCACCGATCGTGTATTGATTGAACAAATCTTGATGTTTTTCTGTCCCTTAACTAATGTACAATTTTCAGGTTTTATCGTCTCATTATAGTGAACATTTATGTCAAGTTATTTCAAAATTCCTTTAAGGATGGCAGAGTTACAGCCGGACAAGAATTTACACGGACGCACGCACACATGCACGTACGCACGGACGGACACACGGAAGGACCGTGCGATTTTAATATGCCCACCTTCGGGGACATAAAAAAACCTTTGTATAACGGACATGGCAACAGTATTCCGGGTACAATGTGTTAGATTTATGTATGATATACTTAGTAAATCCCGCTCAAACGATAACATGTTTGATAATTATGATTTTTCTTCATTAAAACGTTTCAATACAGAAAAATTTTTTGTATATCAATTACAGTATGCACTTAACTTCTATCAATGACAACCTTTTTGAGTTCAACGATGCATGAGAACTATAACAATCAAACAGTAATATAAACATGCTGTCGTTTAAATTATCGTGCGGGAGTAGCTTGCTATCTTTGCTAGTGTAAATACAATGCTAATTTTGGAGCATAACTTATCCTCGCTGATATGCGACTTTTATTTACATTGATATGTACAACGTAATTGGGTAGGTAACTGGATATCTTGGTTTGTTATATATAGAGAGATACTGATAAAAATTGTGGGACTCAAGCATTGCTTCAGTGCGCGGTGCAAGATATTTTGCAGTGGAATAATAATTGCAAAGGTAAACATTTTTTAAAAATAAGATTCATTTAGTATTATCAAACGAATTCAAAAGAATGGCAAATCCACCATTGTCCATAATTTTCACCTGCGACTAATATTTCCGTTTTCTTACCGACTAATGTAGTCGATTTAAGACTCTCTACGGAGGGCTAATTTTTGCATTTGTCTAAAACAGTTATGTGTTCAATTTTTCATGTGATTATTTTGATATTGCAATAATGTTAACAAAGATACATACTAACTATTTTCAAGTTTAGTAAAATTTAATGGTTGGGTTTATTAGTGCAGTTCTCATGTGGATTGGACAGGGAAAAGTTGGTTCCAGTAATATTTTTCTTTTGTTTTAATGACTGAACTATAAACTACAATGTAGAAGAGTAATTTCTTGAAAATCAATCTTGAAATTAAAAAAAACTGTAAAGAATTTTGTGTCACGTGTTTAAATGACCTGTCAAAATATCGTTTTCCTCTTATTTTCTGTCATAGTACATATTTAACCCATTGTAGAATATCACATGATTAACTTAGTAGAAAATAATGTTGAAGCTTAAAGTTCAAACATGCTTTATTTCTAAGTTTTAAGCCAGGTAGTGATTTCCGTTGATTCAAGAAATTTAGTATAGATATTTAAGTAATATGTTCGCAAAAAGTGAGCAACTACCTTTTAATATTCATTTCTGGTATGCTACGTAACCATTAAAATAGAGATATAGAAAACAATGACTTGCCCTCTGACTTGAAATTGTAAAATCATATCGACCCTACGTTAGTATTTGTATATTCAGTGGTAATAACACAATAGTAAGATTGCTATAGATACTACTTGATGATAATTACAAAACTATCGCTACAGGTTAAGGTCGAAGAAAGGGCAAATCTAACTGAATTAAGATAATTCAGCCTGTATTTAATACGTATCATTAGACATTAAGTAGAGACACTTAAATCTCCCTATCATTTTATGTCCCCAGTGTTGAAGACTCGGAAGGCATAAAGTGTGTTAACTGTCCCTCCGTTCGTCTGTTTCACTTTCTTATGCACTTCACTCCTATAGTTTTTATCCGGTTCAAACGGATTTTTGAACACATAATTGACATGAAGCGGAGAAATACTTTTTTTTGTTTTACGCCCTATTATTATTTTAGTATGGTCTGTTTTTAAATACATTGTCTTCAATGTCCGATTATTTTTCAGCTATGTCCCTTTTTAAACAATATACCATATGTTTCTGAATTAATTTCGATTGTTTCAGGAAAACGCCCAAAATACAGCAAGGGAGACTAGATGGCAAAAGTAACCATAGAATCAGCTGATGGGGTAAAGGGCGGCTTTGTATGTGCTTACGGTCTAGTATATTCGTAAGTATATCGCCGTACACTATGAGTAAAACTGTTTATGGAGAATATTTTGAACCAATCTTTAATCTTTTGTTTATCTGCTTTCTTTGCAGCATTTCAGGCAGTAATGTATGATTCTGTTCTTGCCACGCACACTTTCAGACATGATTCAGAGGTAAAGGACGGGTAAGAACATCACATAGAACATTCCTACCCAACAGTGACGTCTTGAGGCTCATAAACAATGTGGTATCAAGCTGCAATAAAACATGTAGCATGTATAGAGATGAAATCCTGACCTATCATTGTCTGAACCCAATATGTATATTGGTTTCAAGTCGTTCTTGGTAATACGCTGTATTAGAAATCTATTGATCAACATTGTATATTGTAAATAACAAAGTCTCGTCTGTGCTGATTTACTGTTTCAACAATTAATTCAATGTCAATAAAAATGAAAAATGAATGATATGATGAAAATTACATGAAAATATAACCAATTTTTACACAGGGCAGGCCAGATGAAGAAAATACCGAACGAAGATCTGAAATCTCACATAGAACGTGT
Organism: Mercenaria mercenaria; assembly: GCF_021730395.1. Taxonomy (NCBI): domain Eukaryota; kingdom Metazoa; phylum Mollusca; class Bivalvia; order Venerida; family Veneridae; genus Mercenaria; species Mercenaria mercenaria. The sequence continues at coordinate 67,083,312 of NC_069377.1, read as the reverse complement.
TCGAGACTTGAAAATAAGAGATGATGATGTATACTTGGCAACGTATCCAAAGTCAGGTAAAGAAACCACATTTTTAGACGAATATAGGTTGCTTCAACAAGCTATGATTAATTTGGGGAACCCAGCCTTGAGTATGCTATCAAGTTTTAAACATCAGATCATAAATTTTGATCTTATTTGAATCACGCATCGTGTAGATAAGTCGTGATCTGATTTTGTCATAGTACAACGTGTGAAGATCCTTGATTCCATTCTTCTGGCTAAGTAACAATTGTATTAGCTGTCCTTCGTTATGTAGCAACATCACATTGTGGGAGCTCCATCCTCCAACAAATAACAAGTTACCAGGACCGACACACACTGCAAGAGGATTATGCATGTCCCTATGTGTAAATATTTTGGAGACAAGACCGTCGGCATCCATAATAATCAAACCATCGTTGGATGCAACGTAAAGCCGAGAACCATATATGCTGATGTGTCCCAGCTGAGATAAATGTTGGTCAAACCGGGAGGAGTAAAGTTCACCGGAAGCATTATAAATTTCAATATGCCCTGGGCCTTCCTTGAAAATTTTCCACCCGCCGCTTGCTATGTATATTAGACCATCAACGTATGTAATACCACGGCATGCATCAACAGTCTCAAAGGAAGAAGTCAGTTTCATTTGATTTTCGGTGGAAACAAAACGTACTTTCTTCATTTTGGGCAACGTGACTGCAACAGTTGAAGCATCTATTTTACATATGTCATAAGGTTGACCGGGAAGGTGTAGATGCTCTATGACCCTGTATTTCTCGTCTAAACGCTTCAGGCTTTGGTTTTGCCAGTCACAGATTAGTGTAGATCCATCTTCCAGAGAACATATTCCACTGTAAGTTGGCACCGACTTTTCCTTGGACGTTTTGATTGAAATGACTTTCAATAATTCCGTTGAACATGCCGGTATATTTTCTACTGTTTTTCCAAGCGATGTTAAGTCGAGAATTCTATTTAGTTCCCGGTTAGGTAAAAAGTATATCCTCTTCTCAGGTGTACCTTCTGTTAACTTTTCAACCTTTTCTGCTTCCTTAATGTATTTACTGGCTATTTTAGTCTGTACGAAGATTGAAGCTGCATTTTCGCTCTCACGAAACCTCTCCAAGGTTTGTTTCTGATCATCCAGTGCCGATATTGTTTCTTCAAACTTCTTTACCTCATTATCTGTAACGGCTTTGAAAATTACGCGCTCTTGTTCAATATCTTTTTTCAGTTTATTTTCTAGATCATCAAAATGCGTGTCCAGCCTCTGTCGAATGCATTTTTTCTCTTCAATGATTTCTTTCGTTTCATATTCGAATGCTTCGAAATGTTTTATTCTTGCTAGCTTTAGTTGTGCCATTTTCATTCGGCTGTGGCTGAGCCAACAAAAGGTGTCTTCAAGGTTATGTTGGTAGTCTAACTCCTTAACCATGTTTGGCAAATACACCATTCCTTTACACGTGCTGAAAAAGAAAAAGATCGTTGGATCGTGAAGGGTTTTGTAGCGTTGTACTAGTATAAATAACACTCCACCCTTGTGATTATCTATGTACAACACCAGTTAAAAGGAACAATGAACTAATTGTACGTTGATAAACCTGGTAATAAGTAATTTCTTTGAAATATTCATTTTCTCTTAAATGCTGGAGTTTTTGGAGCTATTTCTATATATGATTTGTGACATGTTACACATAACATTATATCTAAATTCCTTTTATTAGACCTAAGACTTTTTCTTTTGTTTAATATGAAAGATATTTTTTTTCTAAGAATAAATTGGAACAACAGTTACTTTATCACTAGCAGCTTGAGTGAGTATAGTAAATAAATAACATTTTGTTGAAGTCACATAGACAGTTTGATAGGAATTTAATCGCAAAATAATTTCACGTTGTCATTCATCGTGGAAGTTGATGTGTAAACGTTATTAAAATACGGCTCATTGTTAGTCTTAAAATTCTAAGATGAAATCATGCAAAAATGTATATATAGTTTTACTAAAACAGCACTGTAGTATATTAATTTTACTATGCGTGCAAAATACAAAATAAACAAGTTATTTTTTCAAACGCATGTACACAGAAAATATAAATAAAGGCATTTGTATTATAGAAAAGTGACGAAAAATTCCGATTTAGAAAAATGCTCATATATTCCATACCGCCAAATAATCACGATGCGTAAATAGTCAAGTGCGACTGATAAGACTGTATACTAGTACATTAACTTAAAGTCTGCAAATAGTCCAAAATATACATGTTTTACCTGTGGTCAATAGCTGCGCACGCAGCACAGCACACCTCTTCGTGGTTCTTGCAGTACATGTCCAAAAGTTTTCCATGATGTTTGTCACATTTCTGTACCGGCAAGTCAATATTCTGGTCGCTTTTATGTTGCTTTGCTGCAGCCTTGTCGACAATACGGTGACTCTTCATCACGCTAAACTTGTTATGTTGCTCTACACAATTTCCGCATAAATAATTAGCGCACTCAACACAATATTTCGTCGCTGCTACATTTCTTCTTTCTTTGGAACACAGTGTACAGGTGATGTCATGATATTCATCAGAAGTACACAAGAAGTCTTCGGCCTGTTTACCCTTGTCACTTTCAGTCCGTTCTTCGTTTGGTAAATCTGAATATTGCGCCGCCATCTTGTTAAATGTGGCAAGTGAAGTGATTTTTTCTTCCTGCTTTTGTCGGAAGTTTGCACTTAAAAATATTTACACATACAAATATAGATATCGAAAACATGTACTCTAACAGTTATAAAGACCAGGGTGAAACTTTCAATGTTACATTTATGATAAATAATTTCAACCCGATTGTGCTAACAGCTAATTACATCCAAGTCCGCGCTGTTCATATGTTAAAGCAAGTGTGCATTTTTGATTCCAATGGGGCTCAAACCTGCCTAGTGACCTCCTGTGTGTTGAGTTTGTGTCTGTAATTCGGGTTTTCTGAAAACATCTGCAAATATTGTAAAGGATTTTGTCTTAAACTTTCTACCATAGCAGAGACTTCTCGCACACAAACAGTATAAACTGTGCATAGCAGATGATTAGGTGTTTGTTACATGTATTTGTTTATAATGCGCATTTCATACCTTAAAAGTTTAAAAGAATACCAAGTCCATGGAATCATTGCTCACTTTCATAATGCTGAGCACACGCCGGTTTTAGTAAGATTAAAAATAAATATCCTTTCTTTGTCGTGCCATAATCGCCTTCGTTTACCTTACAGGTACTCATTGGGTCTGGGAAATTATTGTTATGTTACGACGCGGATCGGCAGAATATGAGCCAAGTCCAAAAGAAGCAGTATTTCTAGATTTCAAAGGCCCAGATGTTATAGACAAAGTGCCATCTCCAAGAGTTTTGAATTGTCACTGGCCTTGTAACCTGACACCAAGAGGAATCTTTGATAAAAACATAAAAATAGTACATGTACAAAGAAACCCAAAAGACATAATTGTGTCCTTTTATTACCATCATAAGAACCTAGGTGGACGGCCATTTACAGAGAGTTTTCTGGAATTCCTTCCTCTGACGTTAGGAACGTACGGAATTTGTAAGTCATTTTTCATCTTCTTATTTTTATTTGTTAATTTACACCTGTACAAACTTTACCTGCACCTGATCAATTAAAGCAATGTCAATGCGAAAGAAAACATTTGCAAATACGAGTATTAATATACCACATCCTTTTTCTTTTAGTTCAGTTTTATCCTTGGTATAAGTATGTAAAGGAATGGGAGCGATTCACCAAAACTCACCCCGAACAAATTCTCAACCTGTATTTTGAGGACATGAAAGAGGTTTGTTTGCTTAGTTCCATATTAAAAGGTAACTCCATTTCAATAACCCATAATGCAATGTTTTGGGTTAAAGCAGCATGCCTCCAGATCGTTCGACAACAACAACATTTTTTTTTCGATATCTTGAAATAAATGCTATATTTTTAAGAAGGCGTTAAAACTTAATTACTGACTAACTTTATGTTACGGAAACACATGAGAATTTGCTGTTTTTACTACTTTATACGATGAAAATCGAAAAGCGTTTGTCACGCTTTTACTCCATGTAAACTGTCTCGATTATAAATATCTATATTTTGAAGTCATTATTCACTACTTCAGCTATAGTGCTATTGGTTACGACGACGGGAAAATGTCTATTGTCGCGGCGGTCCGGGGTTCGATTCCCGACGTGGTTATCTTTTTTTCTTGATTTGGAACTTTTAAAATATCTTAGAAACAAAAATTCATATTCTAATGTTCATAATAAGACCAAACTTCAATTTGAAAGAAAGATTATTTTTTAGACAAATCTGGGGGCATGCTGCTTTAAAGGCTTTTTTTAATATATCTGTTGGTCTGTTATCCCGGAAGTCGTTGATGATTTTTAATTGTTCTGCCCTATTGGTGAAAAACGCAATGTATTTCTCACATGCGGCCTTTGTTGCACATTTCGTTGTGTCGGCCAGGCGCGTACGCTAACGCAACATAACGAAGTTTGAAAGTTTTATTGATTTTCAGCACGGGTGCCAACGCGACTAAACGAAAATAACAACGCTGCATAACAAAGCATTTTAGCGTTGGCGTGTTAACACGCGCGCTTAAATGAAATAAAATGTTTCGTTCTATCGCGTTCAATGTTTCGCCATGTCGCGTTGTTAGTAGCGTGGGTGCCAAAACGATACACAAAACGTTTAAAAGTTCGTTATGGCTCTTTGGCGCGCGTGTTAGGACGACATAAACCGTGCATATGTCAACACGACATAACGAAATGTCTTAAATCAGCTACTGTACTTTATGCATGACATTTGCTTTAATTAGAAATTAAGATTCCGCTTGTATGGAGAAAAAAACTTAAGAAGAGCTTATCAATGAAATAATATAGAGACAAAAACTCATATCGACTTTTTATTATGCTAATGTTGTAGATTTTCGTGCTTTTTTCAAGTGAATATTCATAATTGTTATTCCTTGAGCACTGGCAACAAAAAACAACAACACCTTTTGTATTTGCCTTGTGTTTCATGTAAAGCTACCTTACTTTCACAGGATCCCGTCAGAGAAATAAAGAAAATAGACAAATTTCTTGGCACTGGTCGCAGTGACGAACTTATACAACAAATAGCACAAGCCTGTCATTTTGACAATCTAAAGAAAGCAGACCTCGAAATTAAAGAAAAGGAACATATGACTCAAGGCAGGAAACCCTCTATCATGTTCAGGAAAGGTACGTATCTTGATCTCATTTAAGGGAACTTGTCTTTCGTAAACTATACAGAAAAGTACGTGTTCCTATAAAGTGGATCTTCGGAGAACATGGTACCTGTAGAAAATCATCTGCCATGTACGGTGTATAGGATACACGTATACTGATGAAAAGCAGATCGTATGATTTGAATAACAGAGGACAGGAATGCACATGAGGTACGTATATTGATAATTAGAGCAGATCTCATCAGCATAAAGAGTATAGGAGAATATTACACAGGGCTGAGAACAGTTTCATGAACAGAAAGAACAGAAAAGGTGCGTATACTAATAAAGAAAGCGAACATGGAGATAAAAGTAATAAAAAATACTTCACAGAGCTGGAAACGGTCTTTCGTGAACAGAAAAGGTGCGTATACTGAAACAGTAATTAAACCTTTAGATAAGAGTAAATAAAAAACACTGCGCAGGTCTAGAAACAGTCTTTTTTGTACAGAAAAGGCGCACATACTGATACAGAAATTGAAGTTCTTAGATAAAAGGAGAACACTGCACAGGGCTGGTAGCACCTCTTCATGTACAGGAACGTATAGTAGTTTTTATATAAAAAAAAGTTGACCTTAAGATTAAAGAAGAAGTATACTATGTATAGCTGGAAATTGTAGATACAATGTTCAAAGAAAGTGCGACGACTGTCTGTTACGTATGAAATGTGCGTATATTACATGCTATTATTTTCTACCAAGAATAAATAAAATATTCCACTTGAGTTTTATAACAAGAGAGATTGTTTTAGTTTATACTAATTTATTTTAGCTCGATTGTGATAGAAGCTTGAAGCTTATTTGAACCATTCCCGAGTTAATTTCCTGGAAATCCGGTATAGGATGTGATCGTGTGACACCAGTACTAGGTTCTAAGAATGCGGACTCGGATAGTTTTCAAGTCGTAGAAGGTTGCAGTAGTTATTTGAAATGACGCCGTTATCTCAATATGAATAATGATATAATATTATGGTCTCATTATATAGGACGTATTTTGTTAATGAAAAAATATGAGTAAAGCTGTGATGAAACTTTTCTTTTGTAGTTTCTTAGAAGTGCAGTCTAGTTTACATATCTGTATTTCGTTTATACAGAATTTATTTTAAGTCGATTGTGAAGGAAGTCCTACAACTTATATTAATCACTCTCAACACCTCATTCATGGTGGAATCCATCGCCACGAGGGTATGAGAGAAGAGGCCAGTTTCCATTTTAATGCTGAGCGCCAAGCAACTGGTACCATTTTCACGTCTTTGGTATGGCGCGGCCGGGGATCGAACCCACGACTTCCCGCACTCGAAGCGGACGCTCTACCACTAGGCTATCGAGGCGGTTAAATATTACTTACATTCTCAACATTATATGTTCTTCATGGTACCCTACACGAACTACTAGGGAACCATGGCCCTCGTGGCGATGGATTCCATCAGGAATGAGGTATCGAGTGATTACTATAAGTTGTAGACTTCCTTCACAATTGACCTAAAATAAATTCTGTATAAACTAAATACAGATATGTAAATATAGACTGCATTTCTAAGAAACTACAAAAGAAAAGTTTCGTCAGAGTTTTACTCATATTTTATTGGTTAACAAAGGACGTCCTATATAATGAGACCATATATATTATTCATCTGGTGCCCAAGAATGATGAAGATTGCACAAAGTCATATTGAATATTTGCAATTTCGACCAAAATTTCACTAAATCGTGGATCAGCTACAACTTAAAGCATATTTTTGTTGTAGGTGAAGTAGGCGACTGGAAGAACCATTTCACAGTGGCACAAAATGCAGAAATAGATGAATGGCTACAGGAAAACCTTGCTGAAACTGAACTCAAGTTTCGATATACGATCTAAAATGATGCAAATAAAACATTTTTTCTAACTCTTCGTATCATTATTGTGACTGTTTACTGGTGAAATTTAACCGTTCGAATCACAAGTTTGAAGAAGAGCTGTTTGTAAAATACGCATGGTCACATGATGGCCTGTCCCATTTTCAAGTCCTCTGTCCTCTGACTGCAAACTATTATAGGTAATGGTAGATTTCTCGGAAGCACAGAGAACCACAAACACAGCCTCAGAGCCACGCATTTACAAAGTAGGCTTACAACAAAAAGCAGCCGTAACGGAAAAATATTACAGACTGGTTGCTTCAAAAATCCAACAAGTACATTTTAATTTTATGCAAAATATAGACAGAGGGGAGGAAGGGGTAAGGGGTAGAAAGGGGGAGGGGGTTGAAGGGGAAAGTAGAACAAGGATGAATATACAATTAATCACTGTTACACTACAATGTAAACCACAGTAGCGCAGTCATTCATGTACCAAAGACAAACACCCACACCCACACACAACTAACTAACATAGATAAACAGACAAGTAAGATATAACAACACTGAAGGGCACCGACCTAGACATAAACGCACACATATATGCAGGAAAAAACAACAATCGTGCACCGCCTTAGGATTCCGGCAGCCAAAATTAAGATGGGCGCGATAACTTACTCATAGTAAAGGGGAAAGTGGATGCCAAATCAAGGGAGCGCAATTGTAAGGGGAAAGGATGGGGGCGATAGGTGTGGGGGGGGAGGTGAGGAGAAAGATGAAAGAAACGCTAACAACAAACAAGACAATATACGCAACACAAAATAAAGACAGACAGAAAACAAGTTGAAAATAGAAGCACCGCCTTGGAACGGTCAAACACAAAATATTGTCCATGTGCTGATCAAAGGAAATCACCTTATAAAATCTGTGGACTGTAGGCCAAAGCGTTCTAAACTTTCTAAACTAAATGTATTTTAAGTGTCAATGTCATTGTGACCATGATCTCATAACATACAGACGCCTAAAAATGTTACAAATAGGTCATCGACTGACCACAGGCAATCATCCTATGAAGTTTGAAGGTATAAGACTAATAGTTTTTAAGTTTCTGAACAGAAACCATTTTCAGTCTTAAAGTCACTTTGACCTGACGACTTACCAATCCCAAAAACTAGATGGTCATCTGCTGGACACAGGCAATCATCCTATGACGTTTGACAGCTGTGGGCCAGTGTTCTTTACTTACTTACTCCTCTTCACTCCAATCGGAGCATAGCGAGGGTTGAACGCAATACTGTCGTAAATTCCTCTCTACTTAATAGGAGTACTACAGTATTGCGTTCAGCCCTCGATAGGGCCTTCACCACAGCTCTCCATCTAGTTCGGTTATGGCCCGTGGTTCTTTAGTTAATGATTGGAAACCATTTTCAGTCTCAATATCATTGCGTCTTTTGACCTACTGACCCCAAAACAGTAGCATCATCTACTAGCCACAGGCAAGCATTCGTTGAAATACCAAGACGTTCTTTAGTTGTTTAGCGAAAACCGTCTTGAACTTTGAACAACTGACCCCCAAAAACAAATAAAAAGTCTTCTACTGACAGCAGGTAATAATGACTGTACCTCAAAACCTTTTTCAGATATGGATTGGAAACCGATTTTCCGTTCAAGGTCTCTGTAACCTTGACCTGCTGATTCCCAAAACGATAGAGGGCATTTACTGACCAGAGACAATCGTCCTATGCAGTTTGAAGCGTTCTTCAACTATTGAACGGAAACCGATTTTCAGCTCAAGGTCACTATGACCCTGACCTACTGACATCCCTAAAATTAGGGTCATGAAGTTTGATGATTGTAGGCAAAAGCGTTCTTCAGCTATCAATCGGAAACCGATTTTCACTCAAGGTCACTTTGACCTTGACCTCTGATCTACCTATATCCAAAACGATAGGGGTCATCTGCTGACCACAGGCAATCATGCTATTAAGTTTGAAAACTGTTGGCTAAATTATTTTTCAGTAATTGATCAGAAAACGATTTTCAGGGTAAGGTAATTGCGACCTTGACCTTTGAGCAACCATATAATAATAAATAGGTGTAACCTGCCTGTCAGAACAACCTGCCTTCTACATTTAAGGCTCTTGCACCCAAGCAATCTTCATTTATTGATCAGAAACCAATGGAAAGGATGGAGCGACCAACGGTCCAATTACTAATATGACGCCCCTGGTGGAGGGATGGGTGGCAGTTTTATCTATAAACAAATAATTTGCTTTCAATCCATTTCAATGTCAAGTTACAATTATTGTATTATACAGCTTTTTTCAAGGCTATTCCTGGCTCATATCCACTGGTGACCTCAACATGTAAAATGCATTAATAAAAATAAAGAGTTAATAGAAAACAAGAATAACAGTACAATTCAAGCATTTAATTTCTTAACAAATATTTGAAACAAGCTACAACAATCTGCTACAACAACTCTATGTACTTCATAGAACACATTTGTACTTCAAATATGAATATGCTTTCAAAATTATAACAACTGCATTTATGTTTGAGAGATGTTAACTTCATACCCAAATCTTATTTTTACCTCATTCCATCATTTTGTTTCTAATGCCAATGGACTGGAACATGTTTCTAAATATTACACTTAACACACAAACATTGTTCAATGGCTAACTGGCCATATATTTTTATGCACATGTCAGTTATTGACTACATTTATGATTACTTCATGCAACTTCCTAAAAATCTCAACAAACAAACTGATTTTTCCTATTTGCCTGCAGTACAGTTTTCAATGTTGACATAAACAAAGGAATGTACATAACTGCCATTATTTTACTATCAATGAACACATTATTTTATCTCCCATCATTTTACCATGATTCAAGCTATGACAAAGTTCATTACAGTTACAAACATATTTAGTACATGTATACCTTATTACTACACCTATAAAATATATCATATCAAACTGACATGTTTTAAGCTATTGCAGATTAGAGGTCACATTTTTCCCTTCATGGATGTAAAAATCATTTAAATGATTAACAATGATCAATACTCGTAAATAACATCTGAACATTTTATCCCTTTCTTTTATCTGTCAATTAACAAAAGAAATAAAGTTTCCAATTTTCAAAGTCTGCCCTAGACCTTCTGCGAGTTCACTAATCTACTATTCTAGCATTAAGCACATTTCGCGAGTCCAACCAAAATTTTGACTCTCTTACAACCGATTCCGAGTACTGACGGTAGTAGACCTGTTAAGACACTTGACAATTTCCTTATGATTACACATCCTGATTAGGTAATTCGGCATTCTCTGGAAGTCATTATATCTCAACGCCCTCATGGCTTTCCCTAACTAGATGCCCACGGGCAACATGTTGAGCCTGCCAGTTGTCAAAAGGACTGGGAGTTGCATGTGACACTCTGTCTCATTCAGGCAAGCATTTATGCCAAATAAAAAAAAAGACTGCTTTATGCATGGCAAAGTTACAGCCCAGATCAGCTCTAAAATGACCTTTGACCCCCACCACCCCCCCACACACACACCAAGTGTGACCTTGACCTTTGAGATAGGGCCCCAAGGTTTGTGCACAACACTCTGTCTCAGAGATGAACATTTATGTATCAAAGTTGTGGACTGGACAAGCTCTAAAATGACCCCTAACTGTGACCTTGACATTTGAGATAGGAACCTGGGGTTTGCACATGACACTCCGTCTCATTCATGCCAAATATAAACAAGATTCCTCAATGCATGTCAAAGTTACGGGCTGGACAAGATCTGACATGACCTTTGACCTCCAACTGTGACCTTGATCTTTGAGATAGGAAACTGGGCTTTGCGCAGGACACTCTGTCTCAGTGAGGTTAAAATTCATGCCAAATATAAACAAGATTGCTCTATGCAAAGTTATGGTCCAGACAAACAAATCCGGACAGATGCACACACGACGCACGCACATACACCTAACTGGCGAACAGTCATTTGGACAACTATGTCTTCGCACCCGCAAGCAGGCTCAATAAAAACCAGAGAATATGATACTCATACACGGAGACTATGTAATATGCTGACTGTCATAACAGGTTGACCACCTTAACAAATTTAAATGTATGCAAAACTTCAAAATGTTTTACAGGATATCATTAAGGTAGTTCTGCACGTTTGGATCGAATTTTGTTACACAATGTAGAATTTGATTAAACTCTTGATTTTTCAAAACCTCAGATTATACCTAGAAAATTCAGCAAATAAAAAGGATAGGGTCATGTGCTTGATTTTTTGCTAAATTGGACCTCACACAATTTTTCATAATGGGAGTCTATGGGAAAATCATAACTTTCAAAACATTTTGTCTTTAGAAATAAAGTAACTGTGTCATTTTAATAAGTTTACTCACAGGTTGTCATTAATTCATAAAAAGATTTTCATTTCCATACACCGAATCCAGGCTTTATTCTACGTTTTCAGGATAAATGACGTTACACCATCACTTACAGTTTATCAAACGTGCAGAACTACCTTAATATAAAACCCTTCATATGTGTATGGTAGTATTTTTCAGGTTGCTCAATAAATAACACAAAGTGTTAAAATATTATTAACATCTAAAACATCAATAAATACCTAAAACAAAATCACATTCCTGAGAAAAAGGGACACCTTTTTGCTGTATAGGGTATGAAAAAAATATAGTTATAATGTTCAAACAGTGCCAGAAGTTTAGATGTACACCCAAGCACTTTCGGTTTTTAGAAAAGCTTTTTTTAGTGACTGGTTGTGGTTATCTAAAGAAAGCACCCTTCTGATTGGCTATCACCCATTCTACCATTAGTACAGCATGTGGTATGTTTAGAAAATAGAAAATGGTGGTTATATAAAAATAGATTTGATTGGCTATCTGACTACTGGCTACCCATCCATTACTAGTACACTCAAGACTTCTTGATTATTTGTTTTATTTTCTTAAAATTGGTTTGACTAGTTAACAGCCAAGAGATTCGGTTGATTTTTTCTTTTTTAGTGAAACACGTGGCTTGTTTGTAAAAAGCAAACCTTCTTCTTAACAATATATCAATTTACAATAATGTATAACAGCATTTATGATTATTTTATAACGAAATAAATGGATTATAGACGCTTACTACATTTTTTCAAAAAGTTTGAGGATCGCTACGCGCTAAATTTTAGCATAAACTATCATTAAAAGTATTAATAAAATGAAATCGTAAGCATTTCAATTTTTATTTTTAAAATCAAATGCGTATTTAAATCAGATCCATAACAAACAGTAAACTTCCAATAAACGTATTAGGAGTCAGCATCTCATAGCAAAAATAACATAATAGACATATCTTTTTTTAATAATCCATGCTTTTTCAAGTTTCTGTTGATGGCAGCATTTCCGATGTTTCCCAATTACATTTTCCATGTTTTAAATTCCCAAATAAGTCCAACATATCTTTCTGGATGGAAAAAACATTAACTGTACTTATTTAATTTTCATTAGCATTTTTGGAAGTTTTTGAAAAGATTAAAAATAAACGCATATTTCATGTTGGCACCAGAATTTTGTTAAAATAGGCCTATATAAGTTTACAAATGGTATCTTTAACGTCATACATTCTCCAGCAACTCTGACACATAATTATTTGACATAGATAAACAAAGCCAACCAAATAATAAAACATTGTCTATATTTTGACAACTGTGTTAACATTATAACAGTCATAAATATTTTCGTTATTTTACATCATACTTTCTACTGCTTCCTCACGAAAGTTATTGCATAACCAATCAAACATGCTCTATTTTCATTTAACCACAATTTTCTATTTCCAGAACATACCATATGCTGTATTTCTGGCAGAATAGCTGAAAGCCAATCAAAAGGGTGCTATTTTTAGAAAATCATAATCACTCAAACACATGCCTGACATAGGTTATCAATTAACCACATCTAACAGTTTTATTGATAAATATGTCCAGTCAGCATTTAATTAACAAACTACACAAACAGAAAATATGCCATTAATGCTGTGATTTTATGCCACATTGAAAAGGCTTTTTTAAACACTTGGGTTATATATTTGAACTTCTGACAATGTTTGAACAGATATTTTCTCATACTCTATATAATAATTTTTTCATGTATTTGTATCCTATTAGGATATATATATACTATATGTATTAGAAATTCTTTGTATAAAAAATTCTTGCGATCTAATCTAAACATGATCTAATTAACAAACTGAAGACACTTCAACTGACATAATATTTATGCAGTTCAGTTTTTACAAAGAGCTTTCTAGAATTTCCAAACAAAGGCAGTAACTGAATGAATAAGCAGAATATATCTTGCAGCAACAACATTATTTTTAACATAATTATATATATAAAAGATTTTGATTTTTTCACCCAATATATCCCTGATCCTGCCCATTTTTGCCCTGATATGTTTTCATGTCCTCCTTGTCTCATAAGAGATTATAAATTTGAATGAATGCTATATTAAACATACAGTTGCTGTGCACTTAATGCATTTCGCATATATATAATTTTACTGCAGTTCAGCATCATTTCATAAACTAAAACAAAATACTCAAAAGAGGACCCCTTCTGAAAATCAAAACATTTCAGTGTATTAATGTTGTCTAATAGCTTACTGCAGTTGAAGACATTGCATTAAAAAATGTTAAATGTTTAGGGTGTGTAGGCAATGGAAGTCCCCACATGAAATTTATTTTTAGCTGAGCCAACAATAGTTGTCATATTTACCTCCCCTGCATCCAGTCTAGGCAGTTACTGCTAGCAACAAAACCAATTATGTAAATCACCCAACAATGAACACTAGTCGGGATGTCTGGAATGGATGGATGCTCCCTGACAGGGCTTTGTAAAGTGATATAACTTCTTTCTAAAATGTGACACGAGAATTAATACTACAGTTTTAATTAGGAAAACTCAAGATTTCTTACTCTATGCACTTCCTTGCTGTCTATCATTATAACAAATTTCTTTAAATTACCTACAGTAGTTTCAAAGTCAGGATCAAAGAAAAATGACAAAAGGGGACCGATACCTATCTATAGTAAGAATGTTGAGTTATGCTCCGAACAAGGGAAATACTAAGTGCAAGAAGGGAACTAATTTGAAAATATCTATAACAGAGTTATGCTTCTTGCATTCTGAATTCATTATCATGAACCTGTGTACTAAAAATGAATTCAATCCACTCATCCTTTCAAGATATTTGGTAAAATTTTAAGTCAGAAAAAGGCCGTAATTCTGCCAAAAATTGGCAGATTATAACTAAGACTGAACATGGCCTGTATTTTATGGTAATACATCAGTGTACTTAAAATGAATTCAATCCATTCACCTGTTCCAGAGTAATTTAATAGACAACCTTTTACATCAGAAAGGGACCATAACTTTGGCAAAAATAAGTGGACTTTGTTTACTGGGATATGATTAATGAATTTAATCATACTATGACATTTTGGCAACAAATATTTATTTTCCCTGATTTTATAAAGTGTTACACTGCATTTTACCAATTTCTAAAGTTTTTTTTGTGTTTTTTTTTATATTTTTAACCCTCTTTTTGCTTTGGCTGAAACAGATGTACCCTGGAACTTATCTAGAAATTTTAGTTATGTTACAATAAACAGAGGATTCTCAGTTTTGTTTCAGTGTGTGATTGAAATATTTTTCATGAAAGAATACCAGATGTAATATTTTCGTGAATGGCAAATGCAAAAGTGAACATGTAAATATGGTTTTCATGAGTTAAAGATATTTTGATCTTACATGTAAAACACATTTTCTTTTTATTTCATGATTTGACTAAATTTATCCATTTTATACTTTCTTACAAGTGAAAAATATATTGATATTTTTCACTGTTAAAATACCAGATATATTTCATTCTAATGTTTTGATAACTCACTGAAAAACATGTACATTTTTTGTAATAAAAAAATGTACCTCTATTTAACATTTTCTTCTCATTTTGTCTGCCAGTCTGAGGAATAGGTATCTGAAACCTTTAGAATCCAGAAATGGTAAACTTCACGCTACACCTGAAAAGTGCTTTCTTTAAAACATGTTTTCTATGTAATATCTAAATACGCAATGGCCTCAGGTTTTTCATATCAAGCTTTTTGTTAATGTCAGCTGATTTACAAGCTAAAACTTTTCACCCTTGGAGATTTTCAATTCCAACAAGAGCTGTCTGTAAGACAGCGCGCTCCACTATTCGGGGATTTGACAGTAAAATGAATATATGTCTGAATAAGAGACCTGTACTATAAAAGGAAAATACACCAAGGGGCATAATTCCATCAAATACACAAATGAGAGATATTAGGGTTGTTACAACAAATGCAGATGATGATGGTAAAGATATATTTTTAGTTCCAAATATATAGTACCAAAGTTATGTTCAGAAAACAAGTATTAAAATTAAGTTTAAAAGGGGCAAAATTTGGTCAAAAATACAAATCAGAGTTATGGGGATTGTTACCACACATGCAGATGATGGTGATAAGATACATTTTAAGTTTCAAGTCTTTATCTTATATTGCATTAAAGTAATATCCAGAAAGCGAAGATTGCAAAAAAAGTTTAAGTACAAAAGGGGCATAATTCTGTCAAAAATACAATTAGAGTTATGGGGTATGTAACCACACATGCAGATGATGATTATAAACAAATATTTTCAATTTCAAGTCTTTATCTTTTAAAGTACCAAAGATATGTCTATTAATAAAGTATAACTCCTTTGTGACCTTGACCTTGGGTATAATGGGCCCTGCCCCTGCATATACTATGTTTGTATACTGGACAATGTTTATGAGAACTTACAGTAAGATATCAGCAAAAGTAACAAAGTTATGACAGAAAAACAAAGGTTGCCGAAAAACTTTAACCTTAAAAATAACCGAAGTATAACATCTTGGTGACCTTGACCTTGGGTATAATGGGCCCAGTCCCTACACATATTTTGTTTGCATACAAGACAATGTTTATGTAAAGTTACAGTAAGATATAAGCAATACTAACAAAGATATGACAGAAAAACAAAGGTTGCCGAAAAACTTTAACCTTATAATGCTTGGTGACCTTGACCTTAGGTATAATGGGCCCAGTCCCTATACATATTTTGTTTGCATACTGGACAATGTTTATGTGAAGTTACAGTAAGATATAAGCAATATTAACAAAGATATGACAGAAAAACAAAGGTTGCCGAAAAACTTTAACCATAAAAATAACCCAAGTATAACACCTTGGTGACCTTGACCTTGGGTATAATGGGCTCAGCCCCTACCCATATATTGTTTGTACACTGGACAATATTTATGTGAAGTTACAGTAAGATACAAGCAATAGTAACAAAGATATGACAGAAAAACAAAGATTGCCAAACAACTTTAACCAAGAAGGGTCACGCAGACGCCGGGGCGAGTAGTATAGACCCCTATTTTCCGAATAGTGGAGCTAAAAAATGTGAGAAAAACAACACATTTAAAATGCAACATGTGTATATATAATCTATAGGTTGCCAGTAAACTGGCTTTGAAGTATAATGGTTTAAAACCAAATCTAATATCAATTAACACTCAATACAATACAACAGAATCTGGATAATGCTGAGTGTAACCATAGCACCAGTATCACTATATAATTATGCCCCGTTACAGTTTAATACTTCTACATTTCAAATAAAATAAAAACAATTTCACTTCTCCTTGCTAACAGGCTCTAATAAATTTGACATAGTCAGACTGGAGTGCAGCTGACTGATAAAAGAAGCTAACATGTCATTTTAAATGGAAATATGGATAATCATGTACCCGAGCCTGAATGGCAACAAGGAGAGTACCTGAGACTTGCTGGCAGCAAGTTTGGGATGAGTATTGGGCAGGGAACATTTATACCTCAGTTTGTTAACTTGAAAATATCACAGCATAGTTACATTTATACTGCATTTCTTCCACTGAACTCAACTTTTCTGATCACATTTGTCTGGTATGGGTTTACAGAATGCACATTCTGACCTCAGAGCCAAGCAAATTATTCTAGTTATTTTAGTGTGGATTCTAGTCAGTAAGAGAATTATCTTAGCTATTTAAATGTGGATTCAAGTTAGAAAGGGTGATTATCCTGGCCATTTAAATGTGGATTCAAGTTAGAAAGCAGGATTATGCTGTGTGGATTCTAGTCAGTAAAAGGAATTATGCTAGCTATTTAAATGTGAATTCCAGCCAGTAAGGGGTATTATTCAGGCTATTTAAATGTGGATTCCAATATGTAAGGGGATTACCTGTGCTATCTAAATGTGGACTCATCCCACTAAGGGGTATCTGGTATTATTCTGGCTATTTAAATTTGTATTCCAATATGTAAGATGACTATAATTTTATGTGCTTTTTAAATGTGGATTCCAGTCAGAAAAGGGGATTACCCTGGCTATCTAAATGTGGATTCTTATCAGAAAGGGAGATCATCCTTGCTATTTAAGTGTATTCCAGTCAGTATGGGGAATATCCTGGCTATTTTATGGTAGGTTCCTGACAGTAAAGGGTACTGTCATGTCCATTAATATCACGATTTCATTAAGGGGGTTTATCCTGGCCATTTAAATGTGGATTCCATAAGGGGGGTATAATTGCTATCTTAATGTGGATTTCAGTCAGGGTAATTATTCTGGAGCCCAGTCTATTTTAAGGAAAGTAGTTAGCACAATTAGAAGAAAATTGTGTACTTAAAATATTGCTGACCATCTTTGATTAACAACTCTTTTTCAAACACAATTTTTTAACAACTCTTTTTCAAACACAATTTAAGGTATGTGAAAGCATAAAAGCTAAGTGTTCTCTTGTTCCAAATCAGTGCTGTGTTGTTTCAACAACTTCCTAACATAAACCAGAGGTGGAGGACAAACGATTCACCAAAAGGTCAATATGAGCTTAAATGATATTTTTTTTTAATGTTTTACTTATCTTCTGAAAATGTCTAATCAACAATGAAAGACTGAAAAAAAAGCGAAACTGTCAGTTTAAAATTTCATGATTACGAAGCTGTTATAAACTCTAAAATTTTAAAAAATTTTAAACACCAACTTTAAAATGTGCCATTCAACAAATTTGTTCCAAGTCTATATGGAAACAATTTTAAAGTGACAGCTTGCTCAAGGATATGAGGATGTTACTTTCCTCGATCTACTTCAAATCCTATATTCCCTACAAGATTCTCCCACTCCAACCTCAACTCCAATATTTTGTGATATTTGTGTACATCAAAAGACAAAAAATAGGCAGTTTCGGCAAAAAACCTCAATTTCTGGTGGTTTGTCATCATGTGACCTGAATTCAAGACAGCATAAAACTTGGCTATGTTTCCAGAATATCTACCTTATAACCAATGGAAAGTCTAATAAGCAACATCATCACCTGTATCAATAGCATTCACTACCATATCATTAATCAAAATTATCTTAATATTTCAATATCAGTATAACTGCAATTACACTGCCAGCAATCCAAACTACTGCTCAGCAATGCTAACTCCTTCTCGAAGAATTTCAAAGATAATATAATGAAACAAGATCTTTGCACAGTTGACAGTGTATCTGAATGATTTAACTGGTCTATGATCATTGCATGACTTCATCACTGGCACCAGAACTGCATGCCTGTATCTGTCCAAATAGGAACATTCACACATGGTTGGATGACTATGCATATCTTTCAATATCGATTTCTATCAGGGCTGTCAAGCAGAACATCAAACTTGCAACATAGCACTTTTTTCAGCTGTAAAATGATGAGATTTCATCCAACAAGATCTTGTAAGTTGATAGTAGAACCCACAAATTCCGAGGAGCTCTGATCCTGCTCATCGATTCCTGCGCTGCTCGAGTCATGTGACATGTCTAGATGTCCATTCAGTATACTCTCATCAGAATACAGGTCAGGATGTGGTGGATCATCCTTATCAAACAGAAAAATAACACGTAAACATGTGACAATACAAGCAAATGTAAAGAACAAGAGGGCCATGATAACCCTTTATCACTCACCAGAACTGGTATGGGTACATAAGAATTAAATGTAAAGTAGCTAGCTATACAAGTGTTAGAACAAGTTTGAAAGGCCAGTTTTAACAAGCCTTCTAATTCTTGTGTCAGGAGCCTATCAACATAATACTGCCAGCTACTGTACATGTGTTTCTTTAATTATGAATTTCAGATATTAAAACAAGTTTTTTCAGCCAATTAGATCAAATCAAAGCAAGGCATGGGAAATTGACATTCACGAATGGAAAACACATTGTGATGTTTGAAAGGTAAATAACAGATAGAATTGTGGTAAATTGTATTCTCTGAGGGAAACATAATTGGGATAATACAAGTGTTTTTGTTTTCAAATCTTCAGAAGCCCTTAGGATTGTTGGTGATCCGAATAAATGAAGACCAAAGAAACTATGGCCCCTAGGGTGTTAACAAAGGCTTCCTATAAACTGAAATAGTAACCTAGCTTTTAAGACTAAGTAACAATCTTTTTCAAGATTTTATTGAGGGTATTGTTTTGACCAAGTTTCATTAAGATTGGGCCAAAACTTTGACCTCTAGAGTGTTAACAGTCAAATAGATAACACATGACGCAGACTACGATGATCAACAGACATAGGGCCATCACAATAGCTCATCTTGAGCACTTTGTACTCAGGTGAGCTGACAATGAAAACTTACTACATAAATCTACCACGAAACAAATTTTAGGCTTTAGGCCCTTCATGCAAATTTTTGACTAAGTCAAGGGTAACAATAAGTCTAGTCCTATTGAGTGAAATACAAAACACAAAGTGTTTGGAACCTTCATCAAGTCTGTACTTAACCTTGTCATTATTATCACTGATAATTACCTGTAGTAACTGCATCTGTACATAGAGGACACCTGTCTCTGGGTCTCTGAATGTTATACCATGTGAGCTAAGCTGGTTTGAACTAGAGCTCTCCAATGTCATTGCATCATGCTGCTGGTCCGACATATCTAAGTAATCAATACACACATCTATCATTTGTATCAACATCATCTCAAACATGTTTAAAATGTGACTTCAAAGGGTATAAATGTTGTCACAAAATGTATGTGTAAGCAATAACTTAAGATTGTAAAAGAACTGTCTAAATATTTTCACTTGATCAGCAATTCATACAATTAATAAAACATATCTAAAAGAACTAACCTGTGTGCTCTCGACTATAATTCAATTCTGTATTAAAACTATATAATATATATAAGATCTACATTAAGTAAGTAAAAAGATCACACTTTTGAAGCCATTTGTTTATCTTTTAACATCATTTGTAATGTTTATTGTACTTCTAACGTGAATATGATCTCCCTTAATTCCCTCCCTAGAAGCGAGTAAAGTGCCTTCATGCAAAAAGTTAACGTTGGCCCCTGTGACCTTGACCTTTGACCTGGTGACCCCAAAGTCAGTAGGTGTAGTGTACTCAATAAGTACTATCAGCATGTGAAGTTTGAAGTTCCTGGGTGCAGTGGTTCGCGAGTAAAGTGCCTTCATGCAAAAAGTTAACGTTGGCCCCTGTGACCTTGACCTTTGACCTGGTGACCCCAAAGTCAGCAGGGGTGGTGTACTCAATAAGTACTATCAGCATGCGAAGTTTGAAGGTCCTGGGTGAAGTGGTTAGCGAGTAAAGTGCCTTCATGCAAAAAGTTAACGTTGGCCCCTGTGACCTTGACCTTTGACCTGGTGACCCCAAAGTCAGTAGGGGTGGTGAACTCAATAAGTACTATCAGCACGTGAAGTTTGAAGGTCCTGGGTGAAGTGGTTCGCGAGTAAAGTGCTTTCATGCAAAAAGTTAACGTTGGCCCTTGTATCCTTGACCTTTGACCTGGTGACCCCAAAGTCAGTAGGTGTAGTGTACTCAATAAGTACTATCAGCATGTGAAGTTTGAAGGTCATGGGTGCAGTGGTTCGCGAGTAAAGTGCCTTCATGCAAAAAGTTAACGTTGTGACTAACGAACGAACGAACTAACGGACGGACAGTTGAAAACTAATATGCCTCCCTTCGGGGGCATAAAAATAAAAGTAAAAACCACATACCATCAGAAACAGAACTGCCTTCTGCCTTCTCTCGTAGAAGTTTTCTTCTTTTCTTGGCTCTGTCACTAAGCAACTTGTTACTATGGTAATCTGTTCTAGCAGAGCCCATTCTTTCACTGTTCTCTACAAACAGATATGCAAAATCAGAATGACATTTTTTCAGAATATAGCCTTTTTCCCAAATTATTATGCTAATAGCAAATCATGTCAACCACAAATCACATAAAAGCTTACACAAACAAGAGCACCGCCTTGCGGGTGCAGACACTCATCTGATTTTTTTTTTGTATAATAAAAAAATTGTCCTACCCATGATTTTCTAAGTCCAAAAAGGGCCATAATTCTTGCAAAAAGCAGGACAGAGTTAAGTTTCTTGATGTACATAGTCAGCTTATGATGGTGAACAACTGTTGCAAGTTTCAAAGCAATAGCTTGAATAGTTAAAGAGAAAAGCTGACCTAAACATAAAACTTAACCAATAAATCTGATATTTTCTAAGTCCAAAAGGGGCCATAACTCCTGCAAAAAGCAGGACAGAGTTATGTTTCTTGCTGTACATGGTCAGCTTATGATGGTGAACAATTGTTGCAAGTTTTAAAGCAAAAGCTTTGAAAGTTTATGAGAAAAGCTGACAAACATATTACTCAACCAAGAAAACTGATTTTCTAAGTCCAAAAGGGGTAATAATTCTTGAAAAAAGCAGGATGGAGTTATGTTTCTTGATGTACAGGGTCAGCTTATGATGGTGAACAAGTGTTGCAAGTTTCAAAGCAATAGCTTTGATAGTTTAAGAGAAAAAGTTGACCTAAACAAAAAACTTCACCAAGAAATCTGATATTTTCTAAGTCAAACTAAGTCCAAAAGGGGCCATAAATCTTGCAAAAAGCAGGATGGAGTTATGTTTCTTGCTGTACATGGTCAGCTTATGATGGTGAACAAGTGTTGCAAGTTTCAAAGCAATAGCTTTGATAGTTTAGGGAGAAAAGTTGACCTAAACATAAAACTTAACCAAGAAATCTGATATTTTCTAAGTACAAAAGGGGCAATAAATCTTGCAAAAAGCAGGATGGAGTTATGTTTCTTGCTGTACAGGGTCAGCTTATGATGGTGAACAAGTGTTCCGAGTTTCAAAGCAATAACCTTGATAGTTTAGGAGAAAAGCAATAGCCTTGATAGTTTAGGAGAAAAGCTGACCTAAACATAAAACTTAACCAGGCCGACACCGACGCCGATCAAGTGATGACAATAACTCATCATTTTTTTTCAAAAAATCACATGAGCTAAAAAGAGAAACAATTTTGACATATGTGACAACTAAGACCCTGTCTATATAAATAAAAATTACACAATGAGCTATATAAACATTTTTAAACATTAAAGCACTTACCTTTCTTTGCATTATTTCTCAGAATAGACTTCTCTGGTTCATTTTTTATTGGGACAGCACTATTAGCAACAACACTAGTTAATTCAGCTGTCAGTTCCGCTGTAAACTGGTTTGGTACTGTAACAGGGGTACCATCCTTAGGATCAACTGAAAAAGAAAAAAGATTCTTTCTTTTTTTCCCTTTTTTTAAATGTGTTTAGTTTATACTTATTTCTATAAGCTTAAAGTGAAGAAAGCTTCAAGCTTATTTTAACCACTCTCGAGACCACTTCCTGGAACAAGAGGACCATGATGGTCCTGAATCGCTCACCTATCTCCACATGACCCAGAGTTCAACTGAGTATGACATCGTTATTTCTATTATTTGACATAGTGACCTAGTTTTTGAGCACATGTGACCTAGATATCATCAAGATAAAAAATTCTGACCAATTTTCATGAAGATCCATTGAAAAATATGGCCTCTAGAAAGGTCACAAGGTTTTTCTATTATTTGACCTAATGACCTAGTTTTTGAAGGCACGTGACCCACTTTTAAACTTGACCTAGATATCATCAAGGTGAACATTCTCACCAATTTTCATGAAGATCTCGTGAAAAATATGGCCTCTAGAGAGGTCATAAGGTTTTTCTATTTTTCGACCTACTGACCTAGTTTTTGACCGCACATGACCCAGTTACGAACCTGACCTAGATATCATCAAGCTGAACATTCTCACCAATTTTCATGAAGATCCATTGAGAAATATGGCCTCTAGAGAGGTCACAAGGTTTTTTCTATTTTTAGACCTACTGACCTAGTTTTTGACCCCACGTGACCCAGTTTCGAATCTGACTTAGATATCATCAAGATGAACATTCTGACCAATATTCATGAAGATCTCATGAAAAATATGGCCTCTAGAGAGGTCACAAGGTTTTTCTATTTTTAGATCTACTGACCTAGTTTTTAACGCCACGTGACCCAGTTTCGAACTTGACCTAGATATCTTCAAGGTAAACATTCTGACCAATTTTCATGAAGATCCATTGAAAAATATCGCCTCTAGAGAGGTCACAAGGTTTTCCTATTTTTAGACCTACTGACCTAGTTTTTGACCGCACATGACCCAGTTTCGAACTTGACCTAGATATCATCAAGGTGAACATTCTCACCAATTTTCATGAAGATCCATTGAGAAATATGGCCACTAGAGAGGTCACAAGGTTTTTCTATTTTTAGATCTACTGACCTAGTTTTTGACCCCACATGACCCAGTTTCGAACTTGACCTAGATATCATCAAGGTGAACATTCTGACCAATATTCATGAAGATCTCATGAAAAATATGGCCTCTAGAGAGGTCACAAGGTTTTTCTATTTTTAGATCTACTGACCTAATTATAACCCCACGTGACCCAGTTTCGAACTTGACCTAGATATCATCAAAATGAACATTCTGACCAATTTTCATGAAGATGCATTGAGAAATATGGCCTCTAGAGAGGTCACAAGGTTTTTCTATTTTTAGACCTAATGACCTAGTTTTTGACCCTACGTGACCCAGTTTCGAACTTGACCTAGATATCATCAAGATAAACATTCTGACCAATATTCATGAAGATCTCATGAAAAATATGGCCTCTAGAGAGGTCACAAGGTTTTTCTATTTTTAGACCTACTGACCTAGTTTTTGACCCCACGTGACCCAGTTTCGAACTTGACCTAGATATCATCAAGGTGAACATTCTGACCAATTTTCATGAAGATCTTGTGAAATATATGGCCTCTAGAGAGGTCACAAGGTTTTTCTATTTTTAGACCTACTGACCTAGTTTTTGATGGCACGTGACCCAGTTTCGAACTTGACCTAGATATCATCAAGATGAACATTCTGACCAACTTTCATAAAGATCCCATGAAAAATGTGACCTCTAGAGTGGTCACAAGCAAAAGTTTACGGACGCACGGACGGACGACGGACGACGGACACCGCGCGATCACAAAAGCTCACCTTGTCACTTTGTGACAGGTGAGCTAAAAGCCAGTACTGATCTCATATGAGGTGTGGTACCAGTGCAACTGAGTGGCTAACACCTACACCACTAGATTGCTAATCTCCTGTAATGTGTCAAGATTTATGTACTGTAAAAACAGAAGAAATTTTCGCGAGGGATTAATATTCGCTACTTTCACGAGGTCCTTCATCTCGCGAAAATATTAACCATTTAATATCTTTTTTACACAAACTTTTAACATATTAAATGGAAACGGCCTTATATTTACAAACAAGAGCTGTCTCCGTAGGATGACACATGCCCCCGACGGCACTTTGAATGAATAGTTATGGCTGATGTTAGAGTTTAGGACCTTTGACCTACGGAGCTGGGTCTTGTGCGCGACACATCGTCTTACTGTGTCACACATTCCTGCATAGTTATTTTAAAATCCATGCATGAATGACAAAGATATGGACCGGACATGCCCATCAATGCACTATCATGAAAAATGATCTTTAACGTCTAAGTGTGACCTTGACCTTTGAGCTACGGACCTGGGTCTTGCGTGTGACACGTCGTCTTACTGTGGTACACATTCATGCCAAGTTATTTGAAAATCCATCCATCGATGACAAAGATATGGACCGGACACGCCCATCAATGCACTATCCTTCAACATCTAAGTGTGACCTTGACCTTTGAGCTACGAACCTGGGTCTTGCGCAGGACATGTCCCCTTACTGTGGTACACATTAATGCCAAGTTATTTGAAAATCCATCCATCGATGACAAAGATATGGACCGGACATGCCAATCAATGCACTATCCTTTAACGTCTAAGTGTGATCTTGACCTTTGAGCTACTGACCTGGGTCTTGCGCACTGCACGTCGTCTTACTGTGGTACACATTCATGCCAAGTTATTTGAAAATCCATCCATCGATGACAAAGATATGGACTGGACACACCCATCAATGCACTATCCTTTAACGTCTAAGTGTGACCTTGACCTTTGAGCTACGGACCTGGGTCTTGCGCACTGCACGTCGTCTTACTGTGGTACACATTCATGCCAAGTTATTTGAAAATCCATCCATCGATGACAAAGATATGGACCGGACACGAAAATTGCGGACAGACCGACAGACTGACAAACCGACAGACAGACAGACGGTTCAAAAACTATATGCCTCCCTTCGGGGGCATAAAAATGGATATGTTCTGTTTTCTCCGTAACTTAAGTAAGTACTATAGGATAGTATAATTTTAGGACGAATAGAAGAAACCACAACGGAAGATAGGAACATTTTGTTTTTATTATACTCACGTTGGACTAAAAGTCACCAAATACATTATGAACATAATAGTATTATACACCACTGCAGGATACCATTTTTACGATTTCGCAAATATTATACCTTGCGAACATACTCGAAATTTCAAATTTGCAAAGTTTTGACCTTGCGAAAATATGTGCTTTTACAGTATTAATTTCAGGGATGTGATTGCCCATTAGCCAAAAAAATGAGGAAACCAGAGGATACCCCCTACATCTTACTAAGTTAGTAAATCTGAATACTTTTATTTAAAACATTTCTGTTCAATTAAAAAATCAGCTGAAAAGAGGAAGAATCACATCCCAGATTCATTTGGATTTCTTCAAATACTGATATTAGGAAGAAATGTTAGCGGACTCCAAAGTTATAAGTTTTGACTGCAGCAACTGATATGTGTACCCAGATCTGTGTTGACTAAAGTCACTGATATGTGGACCCAGATCTGTGTTGACTAAAGCCACTGATGTGTGGACACAAAATCCATTATGACTGCAGCCACTGATATGTGGACCCAGATCTGTGTCGACTAAAGCCACTGAAATGTGGACACAAGATCCATTCTGACTGCAGCCGCTGATATGTGGACCCAGATATGTGTTGAGTAGTCACTGAAATGTGGACCCAGATCTGTGTTGACTATAGCCACTGGAATGTGGACCCAGATCTGAGTTGACCAAAGTCTGTGTTGACTGCAGCCACTGAAATGTGGACCCAGATACTAAAGCCACTGAAATGTGGACCCAGAACTGTGTTGAAAGCAGCCACTGAAATGTGGACCCAGATTTGTGTTGACTGCAGCCACTGAAATGTGGACCCAGATCTATGTTGACAGCAGCCACTGAAATGTGGACCCAGATCTGTATTGACAGCAGTCACTAAAATGTGGACCCAGATCTGTGTCGACTAAAGCCACTGAAATGTGGACACAGATCTGTGTTGACTAAAGCCACTGCAATGCGGACCCAGATCTGTGTTGACTAAAGCCACTGATATGTGGACACAGATCTGTGTTGACTTAAAGGGAATTCCTATAGTTTTTTATGCGCATCTTTCTGCGCAGCCAACATTTTCTATGGAAAACTGAACTGAAGCCAACATCTGTTGAAACATGTTACAGACTATCTTAAATATGACGTATCTTGAATGAAATAACATTTTTGATAAGTTTTATCAGTAATCAAATGTTGATACTTGTTTATGTTGTATTGACAAGTATCATGCCTGACAGGTATTTTGCTATTTTTGTGGTTGTGTTTTCACATCGCATTTTAGTACAAAGACAGTGTTGTTCATAAAATGTAAGATAATTGTCTTAGTACTGATGACAATATCATCTTTCAGATTATTTAGTATTCAATTATAGAAAGAATTAAGAATTTTTTAAAAAAAATTTTAACTTCTAGCAGACAAACATGTAATCAATTTGGCCAGGTTCGCGCCATTTTCCGTCCGAACAGGTGTTGTATTCTAGCGGTCTTAACATAAAATTTAGCCTGGTGACCCATACATTTTTAGCCATTTTTATGCTCACAATACAATTATCTATACACAAGAAAAACAGGAAAAAATTTTATGAAAGAGTTTTTTCAAAATTTAAAAAAAATATTCTTCACTATGGGTATTTTTCATTGAAAAAAGTTCACAAAAGTAAATATGAAACAACATTTTTTTTTCCATTTGTACCCATTATTGTAAGGATAGAGTATTACAAATATGACTATGATATCAAATAAGTATATAATAAAATCTGTAAAAAGAAAAAACCGTATTGTGCTGTCTTGATGTATATTTTGGTTGGTATTTATAAAAAAGCAGAAAATTATGAAAATGTTGAAAAATCGCTGGCAGTTTCAGCAACAGTGGGTGTGTTCAAAACAATTTTTCACAAAAACAAGCCTGGTGACCTACTGTTTTTATTTGTTCATTGTTTTCAGCACAAATTTTCCTATCATATATGTGAATTTAAAAAAATTCTATGAAAGGAAAAAAACTATAGGAATTCTCTTTAAGCCACTGAAATGTGGACACAGATCTTTATTAACAGCAGCCACTGATATGTGGACCCAGATGTGTTGACTGCAGCCACTGAAATGTGGTCCCAGATCTGTTTTGACTGCAGCCACTGAAATGTGGACACAGATCTGTGTTGACTGCAGCCACTAATATATGGACCCAGATCTGTTTTGACTGCAGAGAACTGTGTTGACTAAAGCCACTGAAATGTGGACACAGATCTGTGTTGACTGCAGCCACTAATATGTGGACACAGATTTGTGTTGACTAGTGCTACTTGAAATATATATATTAGAGCAACTTACTTGTTGTGGCCATGAACTCTAGAGGGTCAATGTTCATTATAGTTCCATCCTGAGTGGCTGAAATATATATCAGTAAATTAAACTCAACAAAATTTGTAGATTTTAAAAAATCAAAGCCTTAATTTAATTTTTTTTTAAATTATGTTTCATAGAGAATTTAATCTGTCTAAAATGCAACAAACTAGAAATATTAACAACTTCCCAATGCTCTGTTTTATACCATTTCAAATGGTTACTATATTGTCTTACTCCCTTCCTATTTTAGTCATTTTTCTCTCCCTTTGTAATGCATAAGAGAGCAATGTTGGGCAGGTTGGTTTTAACCCATGGTTTTAACTAGTTAAAACTGGCCCGGTAAATACTCCCTGAAGTGGTCAATACTGGTCAAATGGTCAATACTGGTCAGACAGTCAGAATAGACTGTTGATATTTTGCACAGTTTGTGAACAATTAAATAATGACTGTTTAGAGCATTTGGGGCTATATTAAGGTGAATGCAGGCATTATTATTTAGTTAAAGCAACTTAATAATTATTCCCAAATTGGTCAGAAGTGGTCCATTGGTCAACTGAACATGATGATTGAGCAGACTGTAAACATTCCTGTATAATATGGTCTTCAACTAGCCTCTTTTCAGCCTTCTTAGCAGGTTTGGTGATACCAGGGCATTTTCTCTGTGTGATCCGAGTCTGATAACTTTAGCACTAACTTCAGAATTACAGTCTTTACACTTGGCCTTCAAAATTTTGCCCTCTTCTTTTATATTACTATTACAGCCTCTGCTAAAGTGTTAAATAAACCAGTATTGACCATCCAAGAGTGACCACACTATTGAATGGTTTTAACCAATATTGACCGCCAGCCGGGTCAATACTCATATTGACCGGCTTTTTGCCAACACCGCAAGAGAGAGATGTGATGTTCCCAAAAAAATTACAATTTCCTGTTCCTATGTAACAACAAGAACAAGAGGACCATGAAGGCCCTGTATCGCTCACCTGACCTATTGACCTAAAGATCATAAAGATTAACATTCTGACCAAGTTTCATTAAGATATGGTCATACATGTGGCCTCTAAAGTGTTAACTAGCTATTCCTTTGATTTGAACCCATGACCTAGTTTTTGACCCGACATGACCCAGATTCGAACCTGACCTAAAGATCATCAAGTTTAACATTCTGACTAAGTTTCATGAAGACACAGTAATAAATGTGGCCTCTAGAGTGTTAACAAGCTTTTCCTTTGATATGACACCATGACCTAGCTTTTGAACCAACATGACCCAGATTCGAACTTATCCTAAAGATCATAAAGTTTAACATTTTGACTAAGTTTCATGAAGATACAGTCATAAATATGGCCTCTAGAGTGTTAACAAGCTTTTCCTTTGATTTGACCTGGTGACCTAGTTTTTGACCCCACCTAACCCAGATTTGTTCTTGAGCTATAGATCATCAAGATTAACATTGTGACCAAGTTTCATTAAGATATGGTCATAAATGTGGCCTCTACAGTGTAAACTAGCTTTTCCTTTGATCTGACCGGCTGACCTAGTTTTTGATCCTACATGACCCAGATTCAGATTGGACCTTAAGATCATCAATATTAACATTCTGACCAAGTTTCATGAAGATTCAGTCATAAATGCGGCACCTACAGTGTTAACAAGCTTTTCCTTTGATTTGACCTGGTGACCTAGTTTCTGATCCCAGATGACCCAATATCAAATTTGTCCAAGATTTTATTGAGGGTAACATTCTGACCAAGTTTCATTAAGATTGGGCCAAAATTGTGACCTCTAGAGTGTTAACAAGCTTTTCCTTTGATTTGACCTGGTGACCTAGTTTTTGACCCCAGATGACCCAATATATAACTTGTCCAAGACTTTATTGAGGGTAACATTCTGACCAAGTTTCATTAAGATTGGGCCAAAAATGTGACCTCTAGAGTGTTAACAGTCAAATTGTTGACGATGGACGGACGACAGACACAGGGCGATCACTAAAGCTCACCTTTGAGCACTTCGTGCTCAGGTGAGCTAAAAGTACTGCCTGCAGTAACTTGCTAACATGTACTTACTTTTTACAGAAACAGTTGACGGCATAACAACAGTTTCTTTCCTTGCTTCCTGTGACTGATTTTTGAACAGTGGCACTATATCTATATGAGCAGCATCTTCAGGCTTCATTGTACCAGGGAAATGTTTGAGTATATGCTGACGTAACTTCGCCTTTGTGTTGTATTTTTTATCACAGGAATCCATGGGGCAGTGATATGTGACGTTTTTATCTTCAAGTAGTTTGAGATTTTTGGCCTTTTCATGCTTTTTAAGATGAACATACACACTACTCTTTGACACAAATTTTTGTCCGCAGCCTGTTAAGAAAAATGTAAAAACTTGTAATCATTAATACCTTTTGACTATAAATAGAATCAAAGTTGTACACATAATTATTTTAATTATTATACTTTACTGGTTTGTATAGTGTTAAATAAGAAGAAAACTTCTGTTTAGCCAAATGATTGTATCTGCTGATGCTTCTCTAGCATTCAAAAGCACGAGTTTTAGAGTACTGGCAGGGTTTATGAGTTTTAGAGTACTGGCAGGGTTTATGAGTTTTAGAGTACTGGCAGGGTTTATGAGTTTTAGAGTACTGGTAGGGTTTATGAGTTTTAGAGTACTGGTTGGGTTTATGACTTCACCATTATGACCCAACAATGTTTTATCAATTTTTTTCACTTTTATTTTACTAACAAACATCATCTTACAACATATAACTGTAATATGAACACTGTTAACAGAACTATAGTGTAATGAAATGAAAATATCTTCACCTATCTTAATCTGTAGCCTGCTGCCAGCGATTCTGCCTTTGCGACTAGTGCAGACCAAGATCCTCCATGCAGGCTGATCATGGTCTGCGCTGGTCGCTATTCAGTTGGTAAATTTTCAGTGAACACGTCTTTGAATCATGAGTGGTACTGCCCAAATTGAATGATGGACCAGTCCATTGTAGAAATTTAGCAGGGTAAAGGTTAATTAAGGAGATTTTGTAAGAAACAAAATACTTCTATATATAAGTGCTAGGAGAGTTGTTTTTAGTAAATTTATAAGTGTTTATAGGTATGGTATTTCAAATCAACTTACCTTCAACAGGACATGTAAATGGTTTGATCCCTGTATGAGTAATCATGTGACCCTTGAGATGCTCTGCCCTCAGGAATGCCTTGCCACACTCGTTACAAATCCATTTACGTTTGTTTGTATGCTTCGTCATATGACGTGTTAGCTTACTGGCTGTGGAAAATGCCCAGTTACAACCCTGTGTAAGACAACATGTGTAAGCTTCAAAAAGTACCAAATTTTCAGGTGCATTTTTCCCAGTCTTTCAGTATTAACAAGCAAATTCGATGAATTGGAATCCCCCGCCGAAAGGGTCAGAGTTGAGGAACGGCAAAAAAATATATCCTGCAAAAAGTTAAGAATGTTACCAAGAAGCAAATGATTTCATTAATTAGTCAAATCAAATTAAAAGAAAATGAATGGTTTGTTTGGGTGGGGGGGGGGGGGGGGGGGGGTGAGGATACAACAGTTTACATGTTGATTATAAATATTGGTAGAAAACGAAAAATGAAAAAAAAACAAAAAAAACAAGAGGACCATGATGGTCCTGAATCGCTCACCTTCTCCACATGACCCAATTTTCATGAAGATCCATTGAAAAATATGGCTTCTAGAGAGGTCACAAGGTTTTTCTTTTATTTGACCTAATGACCTAGTTTTTGAAGGCATATGACCCAGTTTTGAACTTGACATAGATATAATCAAGGTGAACATTCTCACCAATTTTCATGAAGATCTCATGAAGAGTATGGCCTCTAGAGAGGTCACAAGGTTTTTCTATTTTTATACCTACTGACCTAGTTTTGACCACACGTGACCCAGTTTCAAATTTTATGTAGATATCATCAAGGTGAACATTCAGACAAATTTTCATGAAGATCCATTGCAAAATATGGCCTCTAAAGTGGTCAAAAGGTTTTTCTATTTTTAGACCTACTGACCTAGTTTTTGACCGCAGTTGACCCAGTTTCGAACTTGACCTAGATATCATCAAGATGAATACTAAGACCAACTTTCATACAGATCCCATGAGAAATATGGCCTTTAGAGAGGTCACAAGGTTTTTTTATTATTTGACCTACTGACCTAGTTTATGACTACACGTGACCCAGTTTCGAACATGACCTAGATATCATCAAGATGAACATTCTGACCAATTTTCATGAAGATTCATTGAAAAATATGGCCTCTAGAGAGGTCACAAGGTTTTTCTATTTTTAGACCTACTGACCTAGTTTTTGACTGCAGTTGACCCAGTTTCGAACTTGACCTAGATATCATCAAGATGAACATTCAGACCAACTTTCATACAGATCCCATCAAAAATATGGCCTCTAGAGAGGTCACACGGTTTTTCTATTATTTGATCTACTGACCTAGTTTTTGACAGCATGTGACCCAGTTTCGAACCTGACCTAGATATCATCAAGCTGAACATTCTGATCAATTTTCATGAAGATCCATTGAAGAGTACGGCGCCTAGAGAGGTCACAAGGTTTTTCTATTTTTAGACCTACTGACCTAGTTTTAGACCGCAGTTGACCCAGTTTCGAACTTGACCTAGATATCATCAAGATGAACATTCAAACCAACTTTCATACAGATCGCATGAAAAATATGGCCTCTAGAGAGGTCACAAGGTTTTTCTATTATTTGACCTACTGACCTAGTTTTTGACCACAGTTGACCCAGTTTCGAACTTTACCTAGATATCATCAAAATGAACATTCAGACCAACTTTCATACAGATCCCATCAAAAATATGGCCTCTAGAGAGGTCACACGGTTTTTCTATTATTTGATCTACTGACCTAGTTTTTGACAGCATGTGACCCAGTTTCGAACCTGACCTAGATATCATCAAGCTGAACATTCTGATCAATTTTCATGAAGATCCATTGAAGAGTACGGCGCCTAGAGAGGTCACAAGGTTTTTCTATTTTTAGACCTACTGACCTAGTTTTAGACCGCAGTTGACCCAGTTTCGAACTTGACCTAGATATCATCAAGATGAACATTCAAACCAACTTTCATACAGATCCCATGAAAAATATGGCCTCTAGAGAGGTCACAAGGTTTTTCTATTATTTGACCTACTGACCTAGTTTTTGACCGCAGTTGACCCAGTTTCGAACTTGACCTAGATATCATCAAGGTGAACATTCAGACCAACTTTCATACAGATCCCATGAAAAATATGGCCTCTAGAGAGGTCACAAGGTTTTTCTATTATTTGACCTACTGACCTAGTTTTTGAAGGCACATGACCCAGTATCGAACTTGACCTAGATATCATCAAGGTGAACATTCTGACAAATTTTTATGAAGATCCATTGAAAAGTACGGCCTCTAGAGAGGTCACAAGGTTTTTCTATTTTTAGACCTACTGACCTAGTTTTTGATGGCACGTGACCCACTTTCAAACTTGACCTAGATATCATCAAGTTGAATGTTCTGACCAATTTTCATGAAGATCTTGTGTAATATATGGCCTCTAGAGAGGTCACAAGGTTTTTCTATTTTTAGACCTACTGACCTAGTTTTTGATGGCACGTGACCCAGTTTCGAACTTGACCTAGATATCATCAATGTGAACATTCTGACCAATTTTCATGAAGATCTTGTGAAATATATGGCCTATAGAGAGGTCACAAGGTTTTTCTATTTTTAGACCTACTGACCTAGTTTTTGAAGGAACGTGACCCAGTTTCGAACTTGACTTAGATATCATCAAGGTGAACATTCTGACCAATTTTCATAAAGATCCCATGAAAATTGTAACCTCTAGAGTGGTCACAAGCAAAAGTTTACGCACGGACGGACGCCGGGTGATCACAAAAGCTCACCTTGTCACTTTGTGACAGGTGAGCTAAAAAAAAAAATGGGGGGGGGGGGGGGGGGGGGGGGGGGGGGGGGGGGGGGGGGGTGAGGGGTGACCAATGTAAGGTGGTGACCAAGTGTAGGTACACAACATCACATGTTCATAATAAATGTGCATGGAAAAGAATGGAAGAAGTTTAATGAAATTCTTCCAATTGGTTGGTTTGTTATGTACAGATCTGTGGATTTTTAAACAATTAAAGGGCAATAACTAAATGGAAAATTGACCAATCGAAAAAAAACTTGAAGGACATCGTCGCAGTATCTTGGTTCATGTCTATTTCAAGTTTGATGAAATTCTACCTGCTAGTTACTGAGAAATGGCTGCAGACGGACATTTTTCATTAAATCAAGGGCAATAACTCTGAGGGAAATTGACCTATCAAAAAAAAAACTTGACGGGCATCAGCGCAGTATCTTGGTTCATGTCTATTTCAAATTTGATGAAATTCTACCTGTTAGTTACTGAGAAATGGCTGCAGACAGACATTTTTTATTAAATCAAGGGCAATAACTCTGAGGGAAATTGACCAATCAAAAAAAAAACTTGACGGGCATCATCGCAGTATGTTGGTCCATGTTTATTTCAAGTTTCATGAAATTCTACCAAGTAGTTACTGAGAAATGGCTGCGGACGGACTGACTGACGGACGGACAACGCCATTTCAATACCCCCCTCCCGATTTCATCGGCGGGGGATAATAATCTGTTTCTATATTTTTTCAGGGTACATTGAAAAAATCTTGCAAAACGTAAGAAAACATGTACATTCAACTGTTTATACTGTTTGTGAATAACAATGAAATGTGCGACACATAATACTACCATCTCAGTCCGACCTATGGACTGGAGGCCCTGATATGTCACTATGGAAACCAGAGGTCACTGATGACATCACAACTGCGACATCATTACTAAGCAACATGGTTTGCCATTTTCTATAGCCCAAGAAGAAACTTGACAATACTACCACCAGACAACCTGGTTACTGTCAAGTACTTGCTTCTAAGGGCATTGGAGACAGACAAGTGAGATATTACAAACAATTTCTCTGTCTCACGGAGCTTTGTCTTCTTTTCATACTGTACTTATTCTGTTTCATATTTCACCTAGGGTGACAAGACTATCATTTATAACAAAAGCTCAACCTGGTGTGCAAATCCCTGTCACAGCAAATAAGACAAAATGTGTATGTTTCAAAAAGTACCAAATTTTCAGGTGCATTTTTCCCAGTCTTTCAGTATTAATAATCTGATTTCTATATCAGCCAAAAACCAGACATGCTTATTCAGGGTACATTGAAAAAATCTTGCAAAACGTAAGAAAACATGTACATTCAACTGTTTATACTGTTTGTGAATAACAATGAAATGTGCGACACATAATACTACCATCTCAGTCCGACCTATGGACTGGAGGCCCTGATATGTCACTATGGAAACCAGAGGTCACTGATGACATCACAACTGCGACATCATTACTAAGCAACATGGTTTGCCATTTTCTATAGCCCAAGAAGAAACTTGACAATACTACCACCAGACAACCTGGTTACTGTCAAGTACTTGCTTCTAAGGGCATTGGAGGCAGACAAGTGAGATATTACAAACAATTTCTCTGTCTTACGGAGCTTTGTCTTCTTTTCATACTGTACTTATTCTGTTTCATATTTCACCTAGGGTGACAAAGAGTAAGCTAGTAAGCTACACCTCGGATGCAAATGCATGTCTGATAACGGCCGGACATTAAACAACATGCAAGACAAAGCAATGATTCTTAACCATGAAATACTACTTTTCTTACTAATAAAAAGAGTTATCACTCTAACAAACTGCATGACAGAGTTATAGTTCTTCAACTAATTACTCCCCTTTAATCATAGCCAAATGTACAAAGTTTAGAAGTATAATTCTATAGAATTGTACTCTTAGGCCTTTTTAAAATCCAGAAAGCTCGAAACAACAAAATTAGTTTGAATGATGAAGAAATAAACAACTTTGGACCAACTATAAAACCTAGCACCTCACAACATAACTGAAAATACTGAGCCTTACACTGTGTAACAATATGTTGAGTAAAATCTTCCGCAAAAAAATCCTGTATGTAGGACATAAATTTCTAAGATAAGCGGATCATTACTGTTGAATGTAAGTTATAAAGAACCTGTTTCTTCATTAGTTTGTTAACATCTTCAGTCCATTCCTTTCCTAATTTTTCTTTCAAAAATTTTGTTTTCCAAGTTAAAAAAATTATTCTCAAACCAAACACAAGCTATATATCAAAAGTAAGATAATTTCAAAATGAAAACATGACCTGTTTAATTTTAAGACCAATATATATCATTTGTGAATAACAGTGAAGTGTATGACACATTATACTACAATCTCAGCCCGACACCTATGAACTGGAGGAATCGGGGTCTTTATCCACTATCAAAAGCTGGAAAGTCACCATATGACCTATAACTGTGTTAATTAGTATGGCATTACCCTCAACACTTCCCCCTAAAAAAATAATATTCTCTTATCAGTCTGCATGTCAACTATTGTTAACCACATAATATATAATGACCGTCATCCTTCTTTGATTAACTGATAAATCTAGATGTGTGTCCATAGGATACTGGTGCCCCATTTACTGTTATTGTAACAATTTTAACATCACTTTGTATTTATAATTCAATGTTTCCTGTGTAACATTTGACAACAATCTAGTCCCAACTCTGGACAGAAAGTACTGACACGTTACTATGGCAACCAGAGGCCACTTTTCCAACATCACAAAAAATGACATTAAACAATGACATGGTCACATTTTTTGTCACCCACAATGCAACATAACAATGATGTCACTGGACAAGCCAGCTAATGCCATGTATTTGCACTGTATGGCATTAAAACCAAAATATTTTAAAAAGTATCAATAAAACTCAACAATTTAATTTTATCTAAAAGGCGTGTAAGGTTCCTGATTAATAAACTAAGTTTAAAGACCAGTCTTAAAACAACAGAATCTGATTTACACAATTTTGTAACTCTCGATTGATAGTGCTACATTGCGAGACTGGTACAATAACTTACCGTGAAATGACAGACATAAGGTCTCTCTCCCGTGTGTGTCCGCTGATGCTGCTTCAGTCTGCACAGCTTGTCAAACTTGCGCCCACAACCTTCATACTGGCATGTCAAGTCCTGCGGCTCGGCCTGGTGGACTCGGGGATGTGAACCAAGGCAGTGAGGCGATAAAAACACCTTATTACATCCTTCGTAAGGACATCTGAAAAACACAAGGTTTTTTGTTTTGTTTAAGAGTTATGCATACCTGACAGCTCTATTTGTAAGCTTATTAACGTTAACCTTTAGCCTGCTGGCGGCGTGTCATTCTTCCTTTTCGACCAGTGCAGACCAAGATCAGGCTGATCATGGTCTGCACTGTTCGCTATTCAGTCAGTAACTTTTCAGTGAACACACCTTCCAAGAATAATATAAATTATTTCCTTAAAATAATTTCATTTATTCCTCGAGACTTAAAATGTTTGTTAGTTGCTAAGGATTCGGGATTAATCGGCCTTTATTATTCAGTTGAACTGGTTCTCGTTTTATTAATACAGTACTGATGTGCATGTTCAGCGAGCCGAGAACACAGCCAGTTGTTCGATATAAAAGCAAAAAGCCCGTGCAGATTTCTCACATTGCGTCTGAAAGGGCGAATAGACCGTTATTATACACTGACTGACAGAATCTACAGTTCTTCTACATGTCGTTCAGTAAAGAAAAACTTAAAGTAATCTTAAATTGAGATGCCGCATGAAACTTTGTTAGACCTAAACGAAAGGCCGGGAAAGGAAGGCGAAGGGTCATGGCAAAATGAAGAGAAAAATCGTCAACACAGGTTTCCCAAGGACGGGGAGAGAAAAAAAGGCCCCGGCCCCGGGGAACGAGGTGCTGAATCAGTACCTCCACATGCCCTTTGGGCAGGGGCCGGTAAATTGTGAAAACGTATCAGAGGAAAAAAACAAAAGTTACAGATAATGCTGGTGGTGTATTAAAAAAAATTTTGATTTTTAAGTATTTTTACTGGTTCGCTATTTCACAAGACTATGTCTGGTTGGGGAAAAAATTTAAAGGAGGGTGTGGGGGTTTTGTAAGGTATGGTATCTATTGGGCTCGTTGTATGGTCAGCTTTTAAATATTAAACAAAATTTCCCCGTCTGTGGGAAGAGCGCAATTAAATAAACCTTCTTTTAGTTTACCAGTGCTTATTGGCGGCACATCTGTTTTCCCTTTCCTTTAAACAGTTTTCAGGCGAATATATCAATTTGGCATTATTGGGGTAAAAGGGGGGGGCATTTAGTTAAAAAGTTTTTTTAAGAAAGCTTTTTGACTTTACCGACGGTCGGCTGAAAAATCGGGCAAAATTATTCCATATGCGTGGTCGAAAGCGTTCATTATTTATGCGGCGACATTCAACCCCAATCGTGAAAAATTTCAGAAAATGCTTTGTTACATGTACGTTTTAGCATGGCGTGTGCACGGTGGGCTTTTTCGTTGCGTCAGGAACGCCCGCATCCTGGTCTTAAAAAACTTAAGCTTGTGGTGGCGATGTGTGCAGGTTATGACGAGCGGAAAACGGTTCGGGCGAGTACAGTCCTGCATGTGAAATTACTTATTAATATTAAAAATTTTCCAAAAAAAAAAAGCACTACTTGCTCCACATTGGGGAGTGCCCTGCAGCCCGTTGACTTTTCGTGAAGTATCAAAACCCCACCCCGGGATATTTGCAAGTAGACATTTTGGACATTTTAGGGGTAAGATTGGGGTCCGCCCGGGATGAAGTTCAAATGAAATTTGTTCTGGCTCAAAAAAAAAAAAAATATTTTATTAATTGAAATTCACCCGGGCAAGTAGACTATATCGACCAATAAAGCTGTTAAATTTCTAAAAAAGGTCAAGATCTAGGTCAAGGGATTGCTCAAAAAGAAAAGCCCTACCCTCTAGTTTGTTATAGTTTCTTGCTAACACCCCACTGGTGCAAGAAAATTTTTTTTTTGTCAACACTTCCTTTTAGGAAAGGATAACATTTTCAAAATTTTTGGATTTGTGCCCCCCCGTATTCTTTTGTTTTCCTGCGGTAGTTTTAATGTTTGCTGAAAAAGATTTAAATTAAAAATATTTTTGTAACAAGTTGACGGGACATAGATTTGGCCAAACAAGGTGTTTAATGACTTAATACTTATTTTTTCAAGTAACAATAGTACAGAAATTAGTGTATTAGAAAATTTTGAAAAACATTTGGTTTCCAATGTAAAGTAGTATTCTTGCTTGCTCTTAAAAACTATGTGATAAAAAGGGTTTATTGAATAAGTTTTTGCATTGAAGCTGTAAAAATCTTTATTTTTGGAAGGGCCCCTTTATTATCCATCATGGCTGTTTATTTTGTAAATTTAAGAATGGGTTTTTATGAAAGTTTTCCGTGGTTAAAAAAAAAAGGTTTTTAGGTCGTGGTGGGCATTTAAGAATTTTTTGTTAAATCAAAAAGAAAAAGGCAAACGAGAAAAAAACTAGCGATTTTTCTGGGGGGGTTTTGCGGCTTTTAATGTTTTAAGGGTTTTATAGCAGTTTGGGAAACGAAAAAAAAAAAAAGCAAAAATGATTTAAATTTTGGGGGGAGCTTGATTTGGGGACCTACAGATGGTGATCCGAATTCTGACCCCACACTTTAGAAAGTAAATTAAAAAAAAAAAAAAAAAAAAAAAAAAACAATTTTACAGAAAAATTTTTTTTGGGACTGCAGATGTTGTGGTTTTTTTATCTTGCTTCTCGGTCATTTTGTTGATTTACAAAACCCATCACCCATAAGGGTTGAGTTTGTTTAGATTTAACAATACTAGGATTTTTGTATTACAGTCGGTTTAAACCCCTTTTTTTTTTAGGACATTTTTGGTTACCCAATCGGGTTAACAGTTGTTTTTTTGGGAAATGCTTGGGGTCGGTTTGGATTAAAAGGGCATTTGGGGTACGAAACTGTTGCCTGATAGTGGGATAAATGTGGTAACTTCCGATAGAATTGTTCTAGAATATTATATTTTTCCCCCTTTTTCTGGGGTACCCATTGTCGAATAAAGAAATCAAATTCAGGGCGATTATGTTTGGGTGCCTTTTATATAATTTTTATTCAAAACCAATCACGGCCTGGTCGTTTTAATGGCATTTGAAATGGCCTGCTTCGCCTTCAAATTGAAAAGTTCAAGACATTCTTTATTTAAAAACAAAGAAGTATAAAATCCCCATTTTATTTCTTGGTCGGAAATCTCTACCGATTCTCTGATAATGTGTAGCACTGCTTTTAAAAGCATTTAAAATATTTCGACAATTATAACCGGTAAAAGTATACCCTATACTTAGTGAATACGTCATCATGTTTTTTTCATGACTTTATGGTTTAGTGTAAGGGTTCTCATCAAAGTTTATCATACCTTACGGCATTATTTTCATTAGTTTTTATATGAGAGTGTTTTAAAGTAATCTATTACAGGGTTGTCATACGGAAATCAAATTCATTTTTGCGGCGGTAGATATAAACCTGCTTTATTGCAGATTTATTATAATACGAATAAGGATGTTTACAGTTGTTTTCATATTAGCCTATTTTGGCAGGCCACCTATTCAGATTAATTAAGTGTACTGGTAGATTCAAGCGTCGGTGGGATCCGGTATTTAGAGAAGAGGCTAAACCTGTCTTTTACGGACAGTATTTGGTTTTTACTTTTAAATAAATTCTAAGAAAAATCAGAAAGGGGATTTTATTTTGTGAAAATAAAAAACGAAACCAGTGTAGCTTGCCCAAAAATTCCTTTAAATTTTAACGCAATTCTATGAAATTTTAAAGATACTATTTTCTTATGGGCAATATCCCCGAGTCAAACTTTCAAAAGACCAAATAATTCAAGCAATTCTGAGAAAATGTTCATCGCTACCGCGCTTTACATGCTAGAGGTTTAAATTTATGACAATTATTTCACAATTTGGACACAAATTCAAATAAAACTTGTGTGTGCCAAAAGTTGATACATTCTTCATTGATTTAGGTAAACTATTAACAATATCCGAAATTACGAATTTTTGGTGATTTGAAACTATGTATGTACTTTTACCATGTATACACCAGTGGTTCCATTTGCCCCGGGACCCCGGGTCCGGCCCCGGGAGATTTTCAAAAGACGCTCAAAGGACCCGGCATGATCTTGCCTGTGCGTCCTTCGGGACCCGGAGGCTTTTTCCTTTGATAACCCTTTTCTTTTTATCTTTTCATTTCCTTCAGTAAAACTATTTCCACGATAGAACCGTTTTATTCCCAAAATAAACACTCGCGGTCATGCCCTCCTGCCTTTGATCTTCTGCTAAATCCCGCCCTTTCTCCTGTAGGACAAGCCTCGCTGATTTTTTTATCAGCAAGTTACGTCACGGTGAGTGCAATAGGTAAGAAGTATCAATGAAGTGTTGAAATTAATTGATAAAGAGTATTTATCCTGTGTACTGTTAAAAAAGGCGCCAATTATTAAATTATCGTAAGCAGCTGATTACGAGCATGTGAAAAGTGCCCCGCAAGATTTTTTCATGCCAACTTTAAATTAGACCATTGTTTAGTGATCATACCGTAATTTCAACAAGAAACTTCACAAATTTTGATGAATTTTGAAAGCAAAAATAAATTTAGAATGCCGTTCACGAGTTAATTACACCCGATGTCATATGCATAGTTTCCCAAAATTCCTAAAAAAACTACTTTCAATGCAGTTTTAATGATAAATAGCATCCCCCTATTTGAGGAACTATCTCTGATTTGCTTAGTTGGCCAGTAAATGAGCAAAAACTACTTTCCCATGACATTTCCCAAAGTGTACCAGTATCGGATAGTACATTTTGGATACATTTTTATAGTGTTATAGCACTGTTCTGTTATTAAAAATTAAATGAATATAGAAGAAAAACCTAATCAAAAAACATGAATTTGATAAATATTAGTTAACAATATGAGACTATATGACCTGAAACTGACATTTTTTTATGCTGT
This sequence comes from Mercenaria mercenaria, assembly GCF_021730395.1. Taxonomy (NCBI): domain Eukaryota; kingdom Metazoa; phylum Mollusca; class Bivalvia; order Venerida; family Veneridae; genus Mercenaria; species Mercenaria mercenaria. The sequence goes on along the minus strand of NC_069377.1, from coordinate 67,040,922 downwards.
AAAAATGATCTTGGGTTATTGTTTTCTTAGGTAAAGATCTAGTATTACTAAAAATAACAAGAGGCCCCTGATGGTCCTGAATCGCCCCCTTCTTCCCACATGACCCAGTTTTGAGTATGACGTCGTTTTTTCTAAATTTTTGGGCATAGTGACCTAGTTTTTTGAGCTCATGTGACCCAGTTTTGAACTTGACCTAGATATTATCAAGATAAAAATTCTGACCAATTTTCATGAAGAGCCATTGAAAAATATGGTCACTAGAGAGGTCACAAGGTTTTTTCTATTATTTGACCTATTGACCTAGTTTTCGAAGGTACGTGACCTAGTTTCAAACTTGACCTAGATATCATCAAGCTGAAAATTCTCACTAATTTTCATGAAGATCTCATGAAAAATATGGCCTCTAGAGAGGTCACAAGGTTTTTCTATTTTTAGACCTATTGGCCTAGTTTTTGACCGCTCGTGACCCAGTTTCAAAACTGACCTAGATATCATCAAGGTGAACATTCAGATCAATTTTCATGAAGATCCATTGAAAAATATGGCCTCCAGGGAGGTCAAAAGATTTTTCTAATTTTAGACCTACTGACCTAGTTTTTGACCGCAGTTGACCCAGTTTTAAACTTGACCTAGATATCATCAAGACAAACATTCAGACCAACTTTCATACAGATCCATGAAAAGTATGGCCTCTAGAGAGGTCACAAGGTTTTTTATTATTTGACCTACTGACTAGTTTTTTAGGGCCCCGTGACCAGTTTCAAACTTGACTTAGATATCATCAAGGTGAACATTCTGACCATTTTTCATGAAGATCCATTCAAGAGTATGGCCTCTAGAGAGGTCACAAGGTTTTTCTATTTCAAGACCTACTGACCTAGTTTTTGATCGCAGTTGACCAAGTTTCAAACTTGACCTATATATCACCAAGACAAACATTCAGACCAACTTTCATACAGATCCCATGAAAAATATGGCCTCTAGAGAGGTCACAACGTTTTTTCATTATTTGACCTACTGACCTACTTTTTGATGGCACGTGACCCACTTTCGAACTTGACCTACATATCATCAAGATGAACATTCTGACCAATTTTTATGGAGATCCATTCAAAAGTATGGCCTCTATAGAGGTCACAAGGTTTTTCTATTTTTAGACCTACTGACCCAGTTTTTTAACCGCACATGACCCTGTTTCGAACTTGACCTAGATATCATCAAGATGAACATTCAGATCAACTTTCATACAGATCCCATGAAAAATATGGCCTTTAGAGAGGTCACAAGGTTTTTCTATTATTTGACCTACTGACCTAGTTTTTGATGGCACGTGACCCACTTTCGAACTTGACCTAGATATCATCAAGATGAACATTCAGACCAACTTTCACAGATCCCATGAAAAATATGGCCTCTAGAGAGGTCACAAGGTTTTTCTATTATTTGACCTACTGACCTAGTTTTTGAAGGCACGTGACCCTGTTTCGAACTTGATCTAGATATCATCAAGGTGAACATTCTGAGCAATTTTCATGAAGATCTCATGAAATATATGGCCTCTAGAGAGGTCACAAGGTTTTTCTATTTTTAGACCTACTGACCTAGTTTTTGACGGCACGTGACCCAGTTTCGAACCTGACCTAGATATCATCAAGATGAACATTCAGACCAACTTTCATACAGATCCCATGAAAAATATGGCCTTTAGAGAGGTCACAAGGTTTTTCTATTATTTGACCTACTGACCTAGTTTTAGATGGCACGTGACCCAGTTTCGAACTTGACCTAGATATCATCAAGGTGAATGTTCTGACCAATTTTCATGAAGATCTTGTGAAATATATGGCCTCTAGAGAGGTCACAAGGTTTTTCTATTTTTAGACCTACTGACCTAGTTTTTGATGGCACGTGACCCAGTTTCGAACTTGATCTAGATATCATCAAGGTGAACATTCTGACCAATTTTCATGAAGATCTTTTGAAATATATGGCCTCTAGAGAGGTCACAAGGTTTTTCTATTTTTAGACCTACTGACCTAGTTTTTGAAGGCACGTGACCCAGTTTCGAACTTGACCTAGATATCATCAAGATGAACATTCTGACCAAATTTCATCAAGTTCCCACAAAAAATGTGACCTCTAGAGTGGTCACAAGCAAAAGTTTACGGACGGACGCACGGACGGACGACGGACACCGCGCGATCACAAAAGCTCACCTTGTCACTTTGTGACAGGTGAGCTAAAAATATAGTCAATTATATGGATGTGTTGGGACAGGACTCCTGTATTTTGGAAAAGGACCCTTCAAAATTTGGGCCCAAGGGTCCTGGGACTCTTGGGTTTTCAGGTCTAGTGGAACCCCTGGTATACACGCAAATAAAACAAATAACTTTTCATGACTACTTACTGTGATTCAGAAGTTCTGACGTCACAAATAACCTAACATCGAATTATTTTGTTAAGATCTAGTTTGCCTAAGATTTTTACGGTTAAACCAAATCACACTATAATGTGTTATGCCACAGCAACTTTTTTCCCGGTAAAATGTTGTTCAGATTTATGCTATTAGGGATAAGTGCATCAATACGCTTAATTAGTTTGTCCTGTACGTACTGATCATTCGTATTAGAAATATTACAGTATCTTTCGGTAACAACGCATGATATTTTCGACTCCAGCGGTTGGCTGGCCGTGTGGACTGAATGTTTACCTATATTTTTATGCGTTCGCTATAATTTCTTTCGCGCGGATTCATTGCATTTTACTTGAGATTTGCCGCGGTCACAGAGATGCTTTAATAGAAAACTGTAAATGTCTAATTTTTCTTTGTGTTGATTTTTTGGGGGATAATTTTTTGCAAAATTTATTGTGGCGGAAAAAATCAATAAATCCAGAGGAGACGGGACGCATGGTGTTTGTTAAACAGCTTTCTAGCACTGACTGTTTGGTAGCAGCTCTTGACTTGCTTCGTGGCATCGTTTTGGTGCGGAGCCGTGGTGAGCTGAGGTCTGCTGTCATACATTCGGGTGTGGTCCGTGTGCTGGGTGCCGTCTGCGGTTTTTAGGGGTCATCGCATCGCGTGTTGTCTCATGCTTGCGCCTGGTCTCCTCTCGCTTGAAGATAGAGTGGCCAAAAACATGCCAACTTAACTTTCAATGTTTTTCTCAGATCTATTGATGCATTACCTTAGCAGATGTAGATATATTATTTAGAAATCAAGTATTTTAAGTCATTTGTTCGTCATATGTGTTATATGATCATTAAAACATTTAACAGTATAACAATGAGATAAATGAAAGACAAAGAATGGTACATGTCTTTATTTTATGTCGAGTAATATGGAATAATATAAATTATTTCTTTAAAATAATTTCATTTTTCCTCGAGACTTAAAATGTTTGTTAGTTGCTAAGGATTCGGGATTAATCGGCCTTTATTATTCAGTTGAACTGGTTCTCGTTTTATTAATACAGTACTGATGTGCATGTTCAGCGAGCCGAGAAACACAGCCAGTTGTTCGATATAAAAGCAAAAGCCGTGCAGATTTCTCACATTGCGTCTGAAAGGGCGAATAGACTGTTATTATACACTGACTGACAGAATCTACAGTTCTTCTACATGTCGTTCAGTAAAGATAAACTTACCTCCCGCCACACCCCTAAAGTTGCTAATGCAGTAGTTTTTTATGGTTAACTTAGTTTTTTTGGTGAAAGACCTGACATTCTGGAGAAATTTGTGTCAGATTTGCTGCGTTTTGTATTATACTTTCAGGGTACAGATTCTTATATGGCGTTTACTGAAGATGTCCAGTGAGCTGTTAGTGCAACGTTACACTGTGAAGTCTCGATATCCCAATTATAATCATACTCAAAGAAGTTACGAATGAATGTTCTGTGATGAAGCCAAGTCGAAGGAACTTCAAAGTACCGTAGATACTTCCTGGAAATTAACTTTTGGATAGTTCCCGATTTATGAATTCAGGTGTATTGTGTTGATAAATAACAGCATTCGTTAGAATGTTTTTAACTGGAACTGTCTGCTACTTTAGGATATCGGAAATTAAATTAATGTTTAAGACATTTTCTGTAAAAGAATATATAGGAAGAAATTACATGAACTTGTGTATTACTTTAGCTTAGTATTTTCATTTATATCTTAGCTTCTAGATAAAAGATAAGGCTCACTGGCAGTTATTTATGTGTTTTGTAATTTTTATGAATCGGTAATTATACCTTAAATGTTAGGACTGTCGCTCAAATAATGTTGAATTGAGGGGATCAGGCGAGATATCGAGTTAATTAGATTGCTAAACAATAACGGTTGGGTGTTTTTTTTGTGGCGATTTATAGGGTTTAGACGCCGAACTAGAGATATATCTATGCGTTTGGTGTGATGAATTTTATTCGGAACAGTTCAGTGTAATTTGCGTTGTTGTCTGTCAGTTATGGACACGGTCCGCTCAGTTTGGTGAAGCTATGTTTGCCTTTATCGGGCCTATCACAAGGGCATTATTGTCTTAAACAGTGCACCAAAGGTTGTTCATTGCAAAAGATGCACCTTGCTATTTAAGGTTGGTTGACCTGAAGTTGCTTCGGGTCACTAGGATTTCGTCCTTATAGTACTGGCGAGTCCTAGATTGCATTGCGTTGCATTGCGTTGCTTGCTTGTGAAGTGGTTGTTCTGGTGATGCCTAGGTTGCTTTGCTTTTTTTGCGTAGTGAAGCTTCTATAGTGAATAATTACAGTATTGGCGAAACCTAGGTTGTGTCTGTAATGTATCACTATGGTACTGGTGAGGCCCAAGTTGCATTCCGTTGTCCGTAGTGCTTCACTATAGTGTTGGTAATGCCTATGTTGCGTTGTTTCTTGCGATATGAAGTGTCTGTAATGCATCACAATGGTACTGGTGAGGCCCTGGTTGCATTCCGTTGTCTGTAATGCTTCACTATAATGTTGTGTGGTGCCTATGTTGCGTTGCTTCTTGCAAGGTGAAGTGTGTCTGGGGTGCATCAGTTGGTGTTTTGTGTGGTAGGCCCGGTCAGTCCGTATTTTAGTTTTACTAGCTGAAGAATTGGGCTGTCTCATGAATATTTAACGCGTGCCGTTTTCGTGGACAATAATGCCAATATTGTCGTTCTTGTTTTAGCACAGACATATATCAGACAGCTTTCTAGCACTGAGTGTTTGGTAGCAGCTCTTGACTTGCTTCGTGGCATCGTTTTGGTGCGGAGCCGTGGTGAGCTGAGGTCTGCTGTCATACATTCGGGTGTGGTCCGTGTGCTGGGTGCCGTCTGCGGTTTTTAGGGGTCATCGCATCGTGTGTTGTCTCATGCTTGCGCCTGGTCTCCTCTCGCTTGAAGATAGAGCGGCCAAAAACATGCCAACTTAACTTTTCAATGTTTTTCTCAGATCTATTGATGCATTTACCTTAGCAGATGTAGAATATATTAATTTAGAAATCAAGTATTTTAAGTCATTTGTTCGTCATAATGTGTTATATGATCTTAAAACATTTAACAGTATAACAATGAGATAAATGAAAGACAAAGAATGGTACATGTTCTTATTTTATGTCGAGTAATATGGAATAAATGGTAATGCCCAAATTGAATGATGGACCAGTCCATTTTAGAAATTTAGCATGTTAAGGGTTACTATACTGGATACTGTAAACCTTCCATAAATCAGATAACTGACATCCCTGGCCCACATTAAAATTAATGTTCTGGCCACAAATCTCAACTTTGTAAGAGAGTTTTAAATCTTCAGGAAAGGAGGTCAGAATTTCAGTGGGATAATACTGACAATGCTTTTTTTTAAATTACAAATTCATCAGTGCTAACAGAAACTAAATAGGAAAACTTTCAACTTACTTGTAAGTTTTCTCAATGCCTTCATGCGTTTTCATATGTTTGTCTAGCTCTCGTCTTGTCTGAAACTTGAGCCCGCATTCTTCAACTGGACACTCTTCTGTACATGGTCGACTGTGTTGTTTTATATGTGTCTTCAAGTTGTATATTGTTGTAAATTTCTTATGACAATATGAACACTGAAACATCAAAGAAGAAGTTCAAGAAAACAAAGCAATATAAAACTGTACATAACAAAACTTCAAGTGGGACCCTACAGACATGTTTTCACTGGCATATTTCAAAAATTAATCATATTTCATTGAAGAACAACACTTTGTGGTCACTTCTTTTCAAAAAAAAAAAAGAAGAACAGCTGTTGATCTGAGGTCTTGTACATAATACCTAAATATATTTCTTAGTTTTTTTTCTACATGTTATACTAAAAATCATTTAATACTACCTATGCATACTTTTAAGTTAGCAGAACAACTATGTAAACAAGAACTGTCGGAGATGCCACCTTGACTTTTCAAAATTATCTTTTATAAACAAATAAAAGGACAAAAAAAACAAAACAAAAGGGGAAAAAATTTGCTTGAGCACTTACTATTTGAGAAAAGAATCTACAGCGACTGAAGTCAGAGTCTCAACGATACCATCAGGTATTTCAGGAAGAGATGTTTCTTTAAAATTACTTTTCTATTTTTTAGCTCTTGCGACCCCCAAACTTTGAAGACATCATTGCAAGAATGTTACAGACTATGTTTAGATAATTCATCAAATTGCTACCTCAGGACCACAAAGTAATCACTTATACCTGTACCAAGGATGATCTTTGAAAACTTACCACAAAATCTTTGTTTCCTTTATGAGATTCTTCATGCCTTTTAAGCTTGTAAGACTTGGTAAATGCCCAATCACAACCTGGCTCTGAACACTGAAAACAGTCAGTATCATACAGACATTAGTCTCTATAAATTGTCAGCTGTTTTGAACTATTATATCACAATGTTAGGTGGAAGCATGGAAATCCATGTGTGGCGGTGTTGCCTCTTGGGTTACAAAATTCTAAATTGATTTAAACCTTGTATTGTAACATAACAACACTTTTAAAGCTAAACTTGACTGACTTCTGCAAGGTTTCTGAAGGATATGAAACAACTAAAAACAACTTACTTTATAATCTTTAGCATGTTTTATTGAATTCTATATAAATTATAATATCAACAATTAAAGAAAATTCTATGCAGGTTTTATGTTTCTTTTTAAATAAATTGTGCAAGATCTTCAATCCTGCTCTTCATTAACTTAACACAAATGGAAGTGATATAAATGTAAGAAGCTATTATTTTCATCATACATCAAACTCAGTTTCATTATTTAGTTGTGTATAATCTTGAAGACAATACAGCTGAGTGCTATCTATAATATTTTCGCCAGAGTCAGCATTCATCGCAAATTTGTATCAATTTTACTCTAAGTCAGGAGCTGAACCTAGCCACAAACCTTAAATGGTCTCTCCCCTGTGTGAGTCATGGAGTGCACCTGCAATTTTGGCAGAGTTTTGAACAGTTTCCCACAATTTTCTTCTCCACAAAGAAACATTGCTTCGTGTTTTGCCTTACTCTCCCTAACAGGTGGTGACACAGTCTTCTCCTGGAATTTAACATGTAATAGAGTCAAAACTTGACTTTGTGCCCCTCTTTAAATCCATTTCCAGCTAACCGTGTCATAAAAAAAAAAACATAGCATTGAAATATACAATATACAAGTTTAAATCTGAATTGTCTCAAATTCATAGAAAAGTTCATAGGACTGATGATATGTGTAGTTTCCCTAAAAATAATAACTTTGTAACTATGAGACGTGTGAAGATTTTTAACAACATGAAAGATGAATCCTAAAAAGTAATAGCTATTATATCAAAAATTTGGTAACACATACTGGTGAATAAATCAAACTGACCATTTGCTCAATATTGGTTACAGATTCTAAATCTCTGGTCATAGATAGAAGAGAAGGAGGAAAGTAGAAAAAGTACCTTTGGAGATGTGAAAGAAAACATACTGCTGTTCTCCCCATCTTGAATTGGAAGTAATAACACATCTGAAAGAATAAACAAGCGTTTACATACTGTAAACCTGGAAATGGTTTCGCACTATTTAAGTTAGTGACTTTCGGGGTCAGTGTTTCTCTGCAGAATTTTGTAATCGCGAAACAACCAGCTACCATGAAAACGTAAAAGTTTGTAGTTTTCATTTGTAGTAAGCTGCGAAGCTTCTCCAAAATATATACGTATGTGTGTATAATTATTAAAAAGAGGTTTTACAATGTCAAACAATTTCATTTAGATATATCATTACTTTTTTGTTATATAAATCCCATAATGTTTTGATAAATAAAGAACAGCAGCAGTAGTTAATCTTGACTGACAGGTGAAAACCAAAATGACGTCACAAGTAAAAGTAGCTATCGGAAAGTCGGTCGGGTTTTGCAATTTTAGCATTTGTCTCCTCATCGTAATGTACATTTGATTCACTTTTCATTTTTACATCAGATTTTAAAGAATGGGTTGAAGCTGTCACTTGTCGACGGTTATACATTATCAATAGCACTCCTCATATTTTCATACTTATTTGTCGGCATAACAAAATTCTGTATAGATATAGTGTGCACTTTGCGCGTTGCTCACCTTTGTCTGGGACAACTACATTATGTATGGAGCACAGTTTCATGGTAATTGTTTATTATGTCTACATTGAACAGGGTTTTTTCTAGCTAATTTGGGAACATAGCCTATACCTCTAAAATTGGGAATTTTGACGCGTAAATGTTCCAAACTGGGAAATATTTAGTCCAAAAGGATATAGTAAAGATGTGTTTAAGCACTTTCCCGTACTTTTATTTCACATTGTACAACCTCTTACACATACTGCCATTACAAAATTGTCCATAATTTGGTCAATGTTTGTGCAATTTTGATGAAATTTTTTTCAGAATGTAGATTGGGAATTTTTGCACTCATTTTGGGAAAAATACATACTTTTTGGCATTGGGAATATAGCCGAATAACGGCTATAAAAACGGCCGAAAAAAAACCCTTTTGAAGGTTATGTAACATAACTGATAAGGAGAAATGAACATTTTTTAGTATTTTTAATCATGAAGACTTAAAAGACAATTAACGAATGCAAATATAAAACAAACTGCATGTAATTATTAATGATAAGCATATTTTATAAACAAACTTGAGTAATGGTTTTCAAATTGACTGCAAGATTACTGACAGTGCTCCAGTCAGGCACTGATATGGGCAGGGTGGCAACTGGTAAAGGGCACACTGACCCAAAAAGTGCTGGGTTCAGGAGGAAGTAATCACCTAATACAGGGGGCTGGGGGTGTGCGGATCTCCCCTAAGAAAATTTCCTGGAGATGACCTCTGGTACATTTTCTTATTGAAAATATATGTATTGTGCCTTATTTTTAAAAATGTTACCAATTACAATATCTACCTTTATGCAATCATGATTGTTATTTCTCATGTCTTCCTACATATTTTTACTTTCAGGTCATTACTATAAAGCATCCGTACCTCCTACAGAATTTATGTCCGAGACAATAAGGTGTCAATACAGAAAAAAATGTAATTCTGGACAGACCTTGCAGAAATATTCCAAATCTTCCTTTGCCATGATTAAACTTTTGTTTTCACTTGGAATGTTTTTTCAGGACAGTTAACACAACTAGAGTGGAACTGTTTGAAAAGTAGAAAAAACTTCGGTCGCGAAAATATGACATAAAATTGATTTTAATGGTATATGGACTTTCTGTCAACAAGTTTTTGGTACTTTGTTCAATAAATTTTCATAAATGTATGAATTATGCAAGATTTTCACAAATAAAAATGTACAATATACCTGCTGTTCTAATCTTCTTTAAATTTTACCGAGATGCAGACATCAATGTTACTAAAAATAGTAAAGGGTTGGTTTTTCCAAAAATTTATTAGTAAAAACAGTTATTTTTCAAGCATTTTCTTTAGCAAAATCAAAAATTCATTCCATCTGGGATTAACAGGATTTTGTTGTTTGAAACTTGGCTAACTGGAGTCTTGTTACGAGAATGGACAACATTTTCCTTGACTCAATTTGTCTCAGACCCATCAAGTTATCTAATTATCATAATTATCAAATTAGATAAACATCTGTAGGCCCTAATTGTTACAATTTACTCATGTGTTACGCAAATCTGGTCCGAGTCTTTTAATCAAAACATAAAGATAATTAATCTATTACAACTGAATTTGATAAAAAAAATCTTTTTCAGTAAATAAATTATCGGCATTTATTAAGCAGCAGACTATGTGCTCTAATTGTCGCTGGGTCGTCACGCTTAATTGTCTCCTCCTTACCGTATACATGTACACGCATTGGGCAAATAAACATCACCTGTGTAGTTGGCGTGTGTCAAAGTATCGACTGACAATTATTTGGGAGTTCTGATATTTTGATAAAATGATTGACAGCAGTTTGGTTAGACAATGGTCAAAGGGGCGGTGCTGAAAGGGCAAAATGGCGAAGGAAGGCAATTAGGGCAGAAGGGCGGCGCTGAAAAAGGGCAGGATGCTGCACCCTTCTATTCCGCTCTAGAAAAATCCCTAGAACCAAGGTGTGACGCTGATGCCGTGGTAAGTAGGAATAGGATAGCTCTCAATGTTGGCAAAAAGCCGGTCAATATGAGTATTGACCGGGCCGGCGGTCAATACTGGTTAAAACCGGTCAATACTGGTCAATACTGGTCGATTCAATACTTGGTCACTCTTGGGTGGTCAATACTGGTTTATTCAACACTTTTACATAATGCACATTAACAGATTAGAACGAGATGTAACAGTAATGTAAAAATTATAAAGCAATCTGAATAATACAAAATATTGTTTGTTAAAAAGTATAGTGGATTGATGGTCAATACTGGTCGATTCAGTTTTGGTCCTTGGCAATATGTCCTGGTCAGGCTCAGTTCTGGACAATATACTTAGACTGGTCAGAGGTTAATACTAGTTAAATGCTTTTATCACTTTAAAGTATAGCCTAATTTTGAATTAATTAAAAAATTATTACTATAAATTACACTCATTGAAATGGACAGTACTGGTCATTTCAAATTTTGGTCCTACACAGTATCCCTGATCAACACATATTATGGTCAATACTGGTCATTTGAATACTTTGAATTGCAAAACTAATTTTTTTTAGATAAAGTTACCATGTTCAAGCACCTCATTGATACAGTGGGATTATTGATCATAAGAGCTAATAAGTGACTAGATAGACAGGCCTGCAACATATAATCTGTTGTATATTGTAAGACATGGGTGTCAATTAGGCAATGTGACACTTGCTATCAAAACACAATTAAACCACAAAGGGTCCAGTTGTAGGCAGCAATTTTTCATTGAATTAAATACCAGTTAAAATAATTAGATTTATCACTTGTGAATCAAACACTTGACTGCTACAGTTTATGAAATACTTTCTACAAATGAAGTTCAGTTAAATTAGCAGTATAATGACCAGTATCAACCAGTGCTGACAAATTGACCACTTCTGACTAATTTGGGAGTATTAATTTGGTTGCTTGAACTGAATATAATGCATGCAAATACCTTCATCAAGCCCCAAATGCTCAACAGTCATTATTTAAATTGTTCATAAACTCTGCAAAATATCTTAACAGTCAGTATTGACTAATTGACCAGTATTGACCAATCGACCAGTATTGACCGGTATTGACCACTTCAGGGAGTATTGACCGGGGCGGTTTTAACCGGTTAAAACCGCTGGTTAAAACCGGGGGCGGTTTTAACCGCCCAACATTGATAGCTCTCCTTAACCTTTGAATATCCAAGCTAAAAAAAACCCGAGTCATGTTTGTGAAGCCATTTCACAAAAGACATTCGTAGTGTACAGGCTGCTTAAGATTTTAATATTCAAAAGATGACCCAGTGCTTTCCTTCCAAACAAAGCATATTATTTTGTTATTTTGAAGAGTTTACCCCGTCAAGTGACCCCGAGGCAAACTGTAAAGTTAAAATATTCAATGCAGTCTGCTTTACTACGTAGTACAGACTGGTTTACCAAACAAGAGCTGTCACAGGAGACAATGCGCTTGACTATTTCAATGCTGGATTGTGAAATTGGGCACATCTGAGACTGAGGAAGCTGGAGCTGTCACTGGTGTGTTTATGACTAAAACTGGGATTCAGATATTAGACATACATGTAATACGTCCCGGATTGTCCTGGAAATTACATACTCGTCCCAGTGTCCCGGACAGTCTTGAAATGTCCCGGAAAAATAAAAATTCAGGAGCAAATAAAAATAATCCCCCAAAAAACTTGTTTTTTGTCTATAAGTTGTTGAATTTTACGCAATAAACAGTCCTCGGTGTCAAATTGTTTATTCCTAATCAGTTTCATGCCCTGGAGTGGGACACGTGTTGATTAAGTCCGCTTTGATCACGCGACGATCTTTTGATGCCACTGATTAAGTTACAGTCAGTTATTATGATGACCCTGATTAAGAACTGACAGGATTATGCAATCAATAACTGTTTTATGGTACTTAAATTAGGAACAATAGTCGTAAATCTCTTTGTTTTTAGCACGTTGGCGGTAAAGCTACATGTAGCCTTTATGGAAGAGATTATTGAAAACGGTCAATTAAACGATAATTATTTTAAAAGGTTGTAATTATTTAAGATCAAGATCGATTGTCACACATATTCTAAATTAAAATATTGAATGCCTTTGCCGACCGACCCATGGAAAATGACCCGACTCCAAATATTTTATATTGGCGATTTTATTTACAAGATATATTTTATTCCTTTAAGGATTCAATTTAATTATTAGATAAATGTTTAAGCTTTAGAATGATACCAGATTAGCTAGAATCTAAATCACGATGACCAGGTTGATTCTTCGTATATAGTAAGTCTCCTAATTCTGTTCACCTCGGGAACGCAATAAATTCACGTGCCGAACTACAGATGTGTATTACCCGTACACGTATTTACCTCCCTTGGAAAGCTAGACGACATTTGCAGCAAATTAAAACATTTTAAGCGAGTGAACAATGTTTATCTCGCAAAACTACATGTAATATTACGATATTTTTGCATGAAACAGACGAATACCAAAGTCACAATGTATGTCCCAGACAAAAGGTAAAAATCCCGGAAATTTTAACTCAGAATCCCGGAAACGTTCTGAAAAATTATGGCATGTATGTATTAGATAATAGCTTAATCTGTGTCAAATGGATTTAGTAATAACAGAGATAAAGTGTATCAAAACATTAAGTATGTATAGAAGGGACATAATTCATGCAAAACCCCAGCAAACCATTTCAGGAATACAAAATTAATCTATAATTTAATGCTAGCAACAGCAGTTATCAATAAGAGTATTGGCAATAACTAAAAGTATGCTTACTTTGATTAGATATGGTAGGGGCCTGAACTTGTTGTGTGACTACAGCTGTGGGTTTCTCAAACTCTTTGGCTACAGCATTACTGTTTTGAGCCTTCGTAAGATCTGCTATATTGAGATGGTACATTTGCTGGCCCTGACTCGTATTGACTAGAATTTTAGTGAGGTTGCTTAATTTATCTGTTGCTATAGAAATTGTTGTTAATGCTAAATTTTCAGTCAAGTTTTGCGAATTAGCAACATTCTGTACATTTGATGCATCTAGTGTTAATGTTTCTTGCTGTACTGGTGAAAGTGAGCAGTTTTCCTGACTAGAGGCAGTGCTAGGCTGAACAACAGTGTCACTACTAATACAAATGCCCTCATTAGATGGGACAATTTGAGAATCTGGCATTACGGACAATATACCATCTTTCACAAAAAGTTTTGATTGCTGCAAGATATTTAAGTCTGCAAAGGAAGAGCTTTCATTGCTGCTACCAGTAACATCAGCTGCACTTGGTCCCCCTACAGCACTCATAATCACGTGTTCTAGCGAAGCATCCATAGAGCTTGGCAATGTAACCGAACTGCCACTGATATCTCCATCTGGAATCTGTGCACTTTGAAGTGACAAGTACGGAGTCGCGTATCCATTCCCCTGAATGCTTAATTTACTATCTGATATTTTCTTATTTGAGGAAGTAGCACCTATATTTGAAACCGTATGAGAATTTGGTTCATAACTTTCACAATTCTGCAGAATAACTTTACTGTCAATTGAAATACCAGGAAAATCAAGGGTGTCATCCCCAGTTGTTTGTGGCGTTATATCAAATTCAACCTGTCCAAAGTTTTTACACCTTGCCTTCAACCATTCGGTATTGTTTTCAACCACAGCGCTGTCATAACTATCGAGGCAGTCGGTCCCCAACTCTGGCAAAAATGGCAAATTTTCACCAAGACCATTTTCATCATTGTCATGTAGCTTCTGGTCGCCATCTTGATTTCTTTCTCCGTCACACACGTTGTTTTCGTTTTCTGACAGGGTTTCGGTGACAAGAAACCGTTCTGTCAATGGTAAACATGTATCTTCGAGCGGTTCATGTTTCACGACATGGGCGCCGCCATGTTTTTTGTTATCCAGCACCCCTCCAAGCGACATTACAGCCCCGTCTGGTTTTCCAACAAGGGGTTCGCCATTTGCATTCAAAGCTCCAGAGGCACGAGGTATGACGTCATAACAGGTGCGCGATCAATTTTTCACGCAGGGTAGTCGCAATGAGATGCGAAATTATTGCATACAATGGATAGGCATGTTAGACATCACATTTTGTTCAACGTTTTTTTTTATTTTTTTTAAACTAGTTCGTTTCATAATACTAGTATTAAATAGACTAATAGTAATACAATTTCTTGTGAATAATTATGTTGTTAAGTAATTATATAGGCCGGATGGACATCGATTACTTTAATCTGCCAGCCATATAACAATATTTGTAAAAAGGCTGGCCAGTAACAATTAAAATACCGAAACTGGAATGAACTGAGTAAACTGAAATATTTCATTTCATTTTTTGTCCATCGAGTGCTATAGGAGAGATCGTGTTTGTATACAAATCCCTTGTATTTTCTATTTTTAGAACTGATAAGACAAATTGGATGGGCAGACGCCGAGTGTCCATGTTTTTTTTTGTAAATGTTTTTTGTGATGTTTTTCTAACGGCTTAAACTTTCTTAAAACACAAATGATATCATTAATTTTTTGATCAATGGAAAGGATATAAAACAAGCAATGGCATTTTTATACCAGAAGCAGCTGATACTAAAAAGTCGAGACCATTCAACCATTCAATTTAAGCAAGGGTTTTGTGATTGCATGGATACATGATGATGATTAAATAGTAGCAATGAATTTAAGAATTATTAAGAAGTGCTTTTCAAACGGTCGATAAAACATATTAGTGGGAAACGAACTACGATAAATGAAATATCTAAAATTGTCACCTGAGTTACACAGCTTACTTTAGATAAAATGTGGGAGAAAAACTAAAATAATACACGTCAAACCATAAATACAGAACAATTTGGAAAGGAGAGCTTCTGATGTACAGCCAAACTCTTTGGAACTTGATGTAAAAGGATTTAGTAAACAATTGAGAAATGTAATCACAGGATGGAATGGTAAAATGTGCACTTCACAACAATTTTGCAATAAGTTTTAGTTATTCATTAATTTGATCTATTCTTTTAATGAAGTACGCAGACAGCGGCACAGGACTTCAAACCTGACAGTTTAGCTTTTCAGTTATATTATTCCTTATTTGCTTTCTTTATTTTGATTGGTTACAGCAGGCGTCAATCATTCCCTGTCATAGCGGTTTGTATTCTTATGCTACAGCAATGTTTGATTTGCCATTTCATTTTATACCTCGGGAATTTTGCTGTATCATTTTCCATTGTTTTCTGTGTAAATTCCTTTGCCACTCTTTTTTTTTTTTTTTTTGTTATATTAAAGTGATTGTGCATCCTATGTAAAAGTTCAAGTGCTAAGTGCTTAGTTATTGTGTATCCTTATTATGTAATTATGATGCTTAATCTTTTTGTTACATGTATGTTTTAATTATCATTTGTTCATTTTAGCTGCTATGTTAATTGCTTCTGTAAAAAGGACAAAATTTCAAAAGGAAAAGTAGCATTCAAAGCGTGCCGTCACCCAGGCAGCATTCTACATGGAAGTAAGCGTAGATGTAAATGTACATATGTGCACATAGATTGAACACAAATATACATAAACAAATTCATTGAATGCAATAGTAAAACACAGACGTAACAAACAGACACAAATTATATGCATGCTGGATAATACATATTAGAACGGTCAGTAGCAGAAGCTCACACTGACGTGTTTAAGATAGATTACTGCCGCCAAAGTTTTATCGCTACAGCTCTTAAATTTAATGCGATATGTATATCCAAACACTGCAACTTGCCTGAATATTTCATTTTGAATAATTAACATTAGTATGATCTCTTTACCATATATTAAAACAGTATCAAGATGTATTGATGTATTTAATTGTCTTAAAATTGCCTTAATATGCTATTTTTGACTTAGGGGACGTGAGGTATGTTGCACTTTCCATTACCTCTCATGGACTGACTCGGTCAAAACAGAGATTGTTATTATATTGCTTGGATGCATCATATGCTTTCAAAGGATCTTCTTATAGATTTATTAACTATACCAACAGCAATCTTTAAGTGCAGTGCAGCGGCTGTACATGGATTCAGTGTTGTATTTTTTCTGATCCTTTTGGATCAAAGATTCCATTCTATGTAATAGATGTTGTGCTTTCCATGACCTGTCATGAACAGACTCAATCAAACCGCGTCTGCTGTTATTTTGCTTGGTTGCATTCTATGCATACCAACTTTCACGAAAAGAAAAAAAAATCTTGTACATTTTACAATACCACATAATTGATATTTTTGTCGTATTTTTATGCCCCCTGCATCTACTGATGCGGGAGGCATACAGTGATTGTCCTGTCCGTCCGTCCGTCCGTCCGTACGAGGTTAACCAAATTGGACCGTTTCGTCTAGCATCAATACCCCTTACTAGAATGACTTGATACTAAAGCAGATGTAGCCTGTGACTATTCCTCATCTTCAGACATCACCTGATCTCAGTTTGACCTTGACGTTGACCTCATTTTGGACTTAGGTTTCTTTATATGGGCCATCTCTTGGTTAACCAAATGGGACCGTTTCGTCTAGCATCAATACCCCTTACAAGAATGAATTGATACTAATACAGATGTAAACTGTGACCATTCCTCATCTTCAAACATCACCTGACCTCAGTTTGACCTTAACCTTGACCTCGTTTTGGACTTAGGTGCAAAATCTATCGACAAGGATGCCACTGGGGGCATCAATCGTTTATTGAGCGCAGCTCCTTGTTTATATTTGTTGCCATGAAAATGTAAAGGGCGTGTACTAGTGTAATGCAATCTGTCCATGTATCAAGTTTCGTGAAAACTATTTTAAACTTTTTGAGTTATCGTAGAATTCCAATTTGACTCATTTTTGTTATATAATTATCTGTTAAACATCTTCATTGCACTGAAATAATAGGACGTGCATATTCTCCATATTGCCATCCCCGTCGTTCATATGACTGAAAAATTGTTGAGAAAGACGTTAAACCCGAACACACACACATATTGCCATCTATCATGCGGCAAGTTTCATGAAAAATATCTTGTACTTGATCCTATTTTGTTTGTCTGACGGACTGACTGACCTGGACAGATGTGGCGGGGAGGAAGCAGACGGCGAAATACTGGTAGGGTTTTAATAGTATTGGACGGTACAGATTCGTCTCTAACTACATCACAACTTTTTTTTCATATTTTTTTTATTTTCAGCAATAGGTAAAATAAGATGACATACAAAATATGACCATCACAACTTTAACTATGATCACTTCAGGTCCAACGAAAAGGTACGCATTAAATATGCTCTACAAGATTGGTCTCTGACAAATCTGATACACTCGTGCATTTACCTAGCAGATAGCCGTGTTGCAACGGGACATGATAAGGCCTTTTCACATTTTCTTGCATGAGGAAACATAGGGAAGAGACCAGTTTCTCTCAAAATCCATATCTATAAGATACTGGAACAAACTATCACAAGACATTGTGTCAGTAGGGTCGATTGAGACCTTTTACGCCTTCTGCACACCTCGGTCTAAAACTCTGTAAGTAACCAGTGTTCTAACTTTCACAGTAAATTACGTTCATTTTCTTACGCTCTTTTTTCTTGCATATTTTCATCTAAATAATGGCAGTATAATCATTTTGTTGATGGTGACCATACGTGGCCGATGTAGACGTAGAAATCAACAGACTACATTTAATTCTATAAATGGCCACATGCATTGTGATATGCCTCAAATTCGTAGTCCATGATAATTTACTCATTCCATGTAGGAATTATAACAAGCAAGGAACATAAAATCATTGTTAAATTCTTAATTACTAACTAAATACTATAGTACCTAACAGGTACAAATTATTACTAGCATGACAAAAACTATAGACATTGTAATGATATAAAACGTACCGTACTACACACCTGAAATAGCTGCAGTGAATATGCATGAAAGGTTGATTTTTTTCTAAGATAGGTGCCATGTCTCCTTTATGAATCATTCGTTATGAGATATTCTGCGACTACTCTCTGCTTTTTGAAATACCAGTACAAAATGAGGCATTTCATTTCGCTTTTTCATCATTTAGAATGCGGCGGTAACTGAAACTGTGTCTATTCTATAACTGGTGAGGATTTCATTGCACTTAGCAAATTTAGAAATGATCCCCTTGTGATAAGTGAGTCTATGAGCAGAATGTAGTTCCATTTGCCACAGGGTGATTGCATGCGCGAACAAGGCAACATGCCTTTTTTAAAAATCACTGTTTCAAACAGTAATATTATCACACCATAATATTTCTGTTACACTCTGTTACTGAATTACACTTTAACGCGAAAGGAAATTGAAAAACTAGTAAGTAAAGAAGAAAAGAATACGATCACGTAGTTTACCATCTGGAAAGCATCAACTATATATGAGCCGTGCCATGGGAAAACCAACATAGTGGGTGTGCGACCAGCATGGATCCAGACCAGCCTGCGCATCCGCGCAGTCTGGTCAGGATCCATGCTGTTCGCTTTTAAAGCCTATTGCAATTAGAGAAACCGTTAGCGAACAGCATGGATCCTGACCAGACTGCGCGGATGCGCAGGCTGGTCTGGATCCATGCTGGTCGCAAACCCACTATGTTGATTTTCTCATGGCACGGCTCATATAACTTCATCTTAGGAATCAAATATGGACATTACACAAAGAAACTAATCAGTTACCTCACATTTACGAACATATTTTAATAGGAATTCCTGGTACCAAATACAAAATTCAGTGTTGTGCTTGAAATACAGATGATGATGATATCTCTGTAAGTAGTGCTATGCAAAATATTAAATATCACACGGTTACATGGTTAAGAGTAAGTCATCCTGAAAACAAAAACTCAAAAAAGAACATTAAGCTAATTTTGTCAACACATTTCTGATTTTTCTGATCACTTATGTAAAATGCACGTACAAAATGCATGATCTGAACTTAATGGTAGTGTTCTTACGATATTTTGCATCAACATACGTTCACTCAGTGAAAGATATTTCGATCATAGGATCACAAAAATCCCTTCTATGCCAAGACGAAAAATATGATGACATCTAAAGTAAAACAGAATGTACTTCAATAATCGTATATCTATTTCGCATCAAGTAACAAAATGGAGAATTTAAACAATCTAATTCACAAAGTTATAAAGTAAATAAAATCTTTGAGAACATATCTTAAAAAAATAAAACTCAACCAGGCAAAATAACAGCAGACTCGGTTTAACCTTTACCCTGCTAAATTTCTAAAATGGACTGGTCCATTATTCAATTTGGGAAATACCATTTCTAATTCAAAGGGGTGTTCACTGAAAATTTACTGACTTAATAGCGAACAGTGCAGACGTGCAGGCTGATCATGATCTGCACTGATCGCAAAGGCAAAACGAAATGTACAACACCACTCACGATCTCTAGCACCAGCTAAAGTGGAATTCTGTTGTAGTCAAATTGAATGTTCGCTATGATCCCAGTATACCAAAACTGCGTCAAAGTAACATCCGCCGCTGGGCACAAAGATATAAACCGAGCTGCAATGGCCTAATGGATAAGGCACCTGCCCCGCAATCGGGAGGTCGAAGGTTCGAGCCCTGTCAGAGGCGTGACTTGTTACTGAAGAGAGACCGGTTGGTGAGCCGCCAGCTAGTTAAATAATTATTACCGATTGCCTACCTGCCTGGTGCCTGGCATTAAAAGATTAGGAATCGGAAAGTAATACTGTTCAATGTATGTAGGTGACTCGTAAGCCAACTTGGCTGGACCTTTCAGTAGGGGTGACACTATAATAAACGAACACTTTACTATAAACTAAAATAAAGTGTAACCATAGAATAAAATTTTTAGGTGGCTTGCAGCATTTTTAACAAAAGGAAACTTAATGTGTAGTATGAACTTGTTTACCATTAAAAATCTTTCTCGCATCATAACATTAGTTAGATATAATTTAAGTCTGATATATCTACTTCATGATGATTTCCTCTTGTAATTAATAAATAAATGCCTTTGTCCGATCTAAAGAAAAAGGGCAAACAATTAGTAAATTTGAAAATGTGACAATTTTAATTATTTTACGAACAATATGCATTTTACAGGTATGATTTAGCATACGGATTACAGGTATGATTTAGCATACGGATGACTAAGATAGAGATAATTTATCATTCCTTTTAAACTTGTTTCGTCTATACATACAATCGTTGGATTCACTTATCAAGTGGGCTGTTAACCTTAAATTTGCAGTTATCTTCAAACTCCAAAATATTGTTTTGTCTCGATCAACCTGTGCATACATGCTCTTGATAAAATTCAATAGTATTAGCGCTTAAGCATATACGAGTCGCGGTTTGTAAACCAATACAAGTCATTAGTTATTGCCGATTTAAGATATATAGATTGATTCATAAGTTGTGTATGTCACCAAATATATACTGCAAATGTTCGTTTCTTATGCCAACCGGTCGATGTAAACATACTATAGAATGTAAAATTGGGAATACCTTCGTTGTTCAATATACCACAGACAGTGGATAAAAACATACCACAAATTAAACTGTCTTTTGACAAAAGGATTATATTGATATTGGGCATGTTATTGATATAGTTTAAATTCAATTTTGGAAGTAAAATCAGGTCTTAAATATTATAAAGGTACGTATACAATGATCTTTCAAACTGTACATATGTTTCATTGTTATACATGTATGTTTAATATCTGTATTATATTTGGAATATAAATGAAAGTATAACAGTTACTGAAGACAGATTTATTAAGCTAAAATCAATCATGTATCCATTAATGATTATAATAAATAAAAGTATATTATATAAACCTTTGACTGCTCACAAGCAATTTATATAACACATGCGGACATGGTTTCTCTCCGTTACTATTACTTTTAACGATTATTATATTTTATTTTATGTTTTTCGGTGGTTTATCGAAATATAACGGTGAATTATATCCTGATAAACTCACTGGCCACTCAGTGAAAATTATCAAATCTGATACCCGGATTAACGTCAAAAAGTTTACCGAGCGTACTGAAAGCCGGAAACAATATGACGATGACGTCGTTAAAATGACGTCATCTTTGCGATGCTTCCTGATAAAATTTCCCGCAAATTTCGACATTTTATTGAAATAAACACAACAAAAGTAGAGTTTTAGACATAAAATAAACAGAAAAATTGTTGGTATCGATGTAATATCACGGTAATTTCACTCGTGAACACCAAAAGTTGTTATTTTCACTCGTGGCTGCGCCACTCGTGAAAATATCACTTTTGGTGCCCACTCGGTGAAATTATAACGTGATATTACACCGAAACCAACAATTATCCTCTATTACTTGCCGCCCTACATGATGGGCACTTAACCAAATAATATTTAGTTTGTTTAAAACGGTATAGTCTGTACCAGATAAGATCAATATGCCCACATATCTTCATGCATGAAAAAAGTTTTGTTCTGAATTTTGAAATCTCAGACATTTTTAGAAAAGTAGAATGAAAGCCTACATATACATGTACTCGTGCCTGTACAAATATCACCCCTACGCCTATGTATAAGGTATTACATTTTAATAATGCAAGAAAACAGTTCTGATTTCGATAAGCCTTTTTTCAAGAGAAATGAAACACATGATAAACTCAGGAAATCAGTATACTGTAACTTGAATTTGAATGTTTAATTTAACTTTCACTTTAACTATGGAATATCGTATTAATTAAATCTTGAGATTTACAATGATTTCCATAATTCGGACAATACTAACAACGGCCATACCGGACTTTTCACCAGTTCTGGAAAACCCCGGCATGTAAGATGACTCTCGTGCTTGTAAATGACATCACAGAGAACTATTTTGCGGTAATTCGGGCAGCGCTTCGTTATACCCTAAACAGATACGCTCTAGCCGGCCATGATATTCTCCAAGTTAAAGATTCTTATACTATTATACTTGAATAGTAGATTACATACATCATGTAGAAAAAAAGCATACATGTATTTCAATTTGCTAGTTAAAGCCTTCAACTGATACAACAAAATCAAGGATAAAGATCCTGTAGGAACGGCCTGTTCAAAGAATGCTGTCCTTTAAAATCCGAAAACCTACAGTAATTCATATCCGCAATGCCCAAAATCGGTTGTATTTGAAATAATCACCAATACTGCGATGCACAGACTCAGTAAAACCGATTGTGTTATTATTTTGCTTCCAAAAGATCTTCTTATACAATTAACTGCTAAGTGTCAGAGCTTTTATCACTATGTAGATTATTTGTTACCTAATATGTGTCTGAAAAACTTTGAGCAAAATACATGCGACATGCAACTACAAACAAACCACACATTGTATTGATACATTTTGTAAATTAAAAAAGTCTTTATAATTCGAACAAGTTGAAAAGAAACAGTTACAAAAGATATGTAAATATTCATTTCCGACTTTTATTTACATTTCATAAATGATTTTATATTAGAAGCAATATACAATATAACATTGGTTTTAACTGATTATATGACTAAGACGTTAATCTATATACCTGTTCACACCTTGTCCGCTAGCACTTTATGCAAACACTGATAGTTTCAATAGAAGAGGGGAACATTCGAAAGTAATCAAAAGAGAAACGTTGTATTGCTTTATAACAATTCTCACGCTTAGCCTTATTTCTTCTTAAGTCATATTATGATAGTGTTAAAGAATTACCACGATAAAAAGAATTAATCAATTACTTAATATCACGTGTATGTATATGCATGTATTAGCATCAGCTTGTTACTCTTACCTGTGTTATAACAGAACAGTAAAGTCTGAAAGAAGCAAAATAAAAGCTTTGATTACGAGAGGTACTGAAACGTACACTACCGTTAACAATTTATACCTAACCATAAATTTCCAAAGGATCAACCTATATATTTGATTAAGCAAGGGGCTCAAAGGGCACCACTAAAACCCGTCTTGCAAACATTTTGATAGCCTAAAATTGAGACATCAGTTATTTAGTAAACAATTTGGGCTCGCTTCGCACAAAACTTGTTATAACAATAGTATTCATAATTGCCAAAGCACAGGGACTGGATGGACATTTTATCAACCTGGTCAAATTGCTCTTTTTATAATTTGTAGATTTAAAAGATGATGTGTCCAATATTTATGCTCAAACTATCTCAAATATGCGTCAGATTTAACCATTTATGTTATACTTCATAAAGTTTCCGAGGGGCAAGCTCACGTCCGCACACTCCCCCTCTTCCAGCCCCTCCCCATTCCCGATTTATTTATAATGCAATGCATTCAGAGACTGCTTTAGAGACCTATTACGTGCAATTCTGAAATCATTCAAACACTTTCATAAACAGATATTGCCTTTTTTAAAGACGACGTTTTAAAACAATGCAACATGTGGGGTTTTTTCCGGTAAAATGTTGTTAAACTCCTGCAATTTGATCCTTATTCTCTAAAAGGAAAATGAAACAGGCTTAAGGAGAACTCTTTGACCCAAACCGCGTATCAGGTGAAAACCAGTGTCCTAACGAACTTTGTGACACATGTATTATATAATATGAATTTTTACACAATATAAGGCTCCATGTCCTCCAATAAATTTAGTTAAAATCTATGCTTCAAACTGGAGCTATTCAGTTATATAAGATGTGCGTTTTCTAAGCGATCCAGTATTGAATTCCGCTTGAGCCGGCCCTAGTGGGTATTTTTCATTACCATTCAGGCACATACCCGAAATATCGAGTCGGCTGATATCTTGCATTACTGCGTTTTTTTATGTTTTCGAAGAACCTTTTTATAGATTCAATTTTTTTTCTTGTATTCACGTAATTGTAAATGTCAAAACTGTACATGTAACCTTCCCTTTCCACATTCTTATAAAAACAGCATAATTTATATTACATTCTGTAACCATTTAACGTAATACCTTAATCTGAACAAGATATATGTTAGAAAAAGCGTGACTATAACACACATTGTCTCTGAAAGAATTCAAGAATTGCATGTCAATAAACAATTTAGAGTAAACGTAACTAGCCCTATTTTATTGATATTAATACAATGGCGTCAAGTTGGTTTAAATTTTCTAACTGGAACTTGAATGTAACAGAAATAAATGTTCTTAAAAAATAAGAGATTTGTTTGCCTTCGGTCAAAAATATTTTGTTTCATCATCTACTTGAAAGATGTTTAAAGTTTGGAGAGCTTTCATGGTGTCTGTGCAAATATTGGCTTTTGTTCAACTGATTTTATAGTCAACCCTTCATGTGTCCTTGTTGATACTAGTATATATTGAAGATAATTAACTTCATTTTACTTGATATGTTTGGTAGGAAATTATTGATATTCTATGTCAGAAATTGCAATTTCAAATAGAATGAAAAGAGACAAGCTATATACTGAATTGGGAAATACTAACAGTTGTATCTGGATTAATTAAATTGAAAGTTGTTAAAACATTACTTGAAAAGGTGAAGCTTATACGGTTTAATAATAAAAAAATGGAATCTTACCGTTGGTCAGATCTAAAATATTTGTATTCAAAATATGTAAGTATATTAGAAGCTACCATGATTTTAGTAATTTTCTGCAAAACAATAACAACAAAAAAAATTAAAAAAGAACAAAAAACTGCATATTGAACAGATATGAAGAGATATAGGTGTTTATCAAAGTATTCATAATTTATGTAAATTAAAATATTCATATTTTTTTTTTCAAAATAAATAATAGTGCATAATGGTGTTATTAAATCAAAAGTCGAGAAAAGACACACTACGGTTTACTGGAAAATTTATTCTTTGACATAAAAATGTGAGTATGATAAGATAAGTTTTCTGTTTCTATCCGAGACGAAATTTAAATCTAAACTCTATTCTAAACATACTTTCTCAGACTGTCCTTACAAAAACTATTTACATTATTACAGTTGCACAGACAATCTCGAGACATGGACTACAGCGACGTTGCACGGGTTTGTATCATTATATTTTTGATAATATTGGAAAAGAATTTTATGTAACCATTGCCCTTTGTGTAAAGGGTGCTTCCGTGGCTAAGTGAGTGATTAAGGTATCTGACTTCAAATCTCTTGCCCCTCACCGATGTGGGTTCGAGACTCACTCGGGGCGTTGAAATATCTTCATGTGAGGAAGCCGTCCAACTGACTTACGGAAGGTCGGTGGTTCTACCCAGGTGCCCGCTCGTGATGAATTAATGCACGGAGGGGCACCTAGGGTCTTCCGCCATCGTCAAAGCTGGAAAGACGCCATATGACCTATGATTGTGTCGGTACGACGTTAAACCCAACAAAATAAAATAAACATTTAACTGACAGAAATGCATGGTTTTCTAACAAATTATGGTTACATGTTTACCGCAAAAATAGCAAAACGAAAACTAAAGAATTGTGTGTAACCGTTACCCTTTTCCAGCAGACCATCGTATCTTAACATATCAAAACGGACTTTTATAGAAGTAATTGTACCAACAGTCTTTGATATTTGTATCATTGGAGGTGTTTATATTTTTCTCGTTTGTAATTGATCCAGCATTCTCGCTTTATGTTTATGGTTCAACAATGAAGGTTTATCAATTTTAATCAAGTTTCGCTGTTAATCGATAACTGTATAGCAGCTTGTATAAACGGACTTGTATGGTTTATTAGTTTTACATGTAACTCTTTGGAGAAGCATTATACTGGATTATAATGCAAATATGGCTAATGGCTCAATGTCAAGGACCTGGTATTAATTGCACGACAAGGCTTAATATAACGCCTGTTTTATTATTCATGTTGTAACAGTATATAATATGGATGAACGCAATGAAGCAATGTTGTGCATTTCAATGGAAGTCAAAGCAAAAGTCACCATCAAAGTAGTTTAAGATATATATGTCTGCACTCCACTTCACATTACATTAAATTACCTTTTCAAATGTCAAAAAACAATCGTGATATTACATATTCAGTAATACTAGTATACTAGTCCCATACCGCTCCGGTATGAGCCCGTATTTAGAATTTAATCCCCACATGCATTATAACATATTTCTTTTAGTGCTTTAAAATAAAGCAATGATTATTTAAAATAAAGCAATGATAACATCAAATATAATGATGCATTCAAATATATGAGTAGGTAGACGCAAGACTTGTTCGCATACAAGAATTTGACCCCACGACATGTCCATTCTGAACGAGTATCTTGCTACATTATATAGTGATATAATTTTGTTCTGTTTCAGCTTAAAGAATGTATTCGAGATGGGAGAATTAGCGAAATTCGAGGTCTGTTAGAATCAACAAGTCCGAAAGAAATCAGAGTTATAGAGGAAAAGGTATTTCAATTCAAGTCCATTTTACTGGTTTTATTGAACAAAGTAACATAGCATATCTGTGACTTTTACCGGCATGTAAAACGGAAGGTGCAAATAAAATAACTCTTGCATACCATACGGGGATTTCCGGTGTTTTTACCGGTGCTGGAAAAATCCATCTTACATCCCGGATGTAAGATGACTCTCGAGCTGTAACTGACGTACTACGAACTACATATATTTTAGAAGATTTATTTAGTAATTTATAGTTTATTTCAAAAAAACGAAATAAAAATCCAATACCTTGACAGTTCCTCTTTGATCCTGATAATATATTTCTCGATTCCAAAAACGTTACTTTATCAAAAATTCATAACGTCTGCAACTGATAAAACAAAACCGGAACTAAACATTGTTATTTGTCTTTGAAACGTCATGACGTCTTTCCTGTTTACGGACATTGGTTTCCCGCGCTTTGTTTAAATACGCTGCTATAAAAAATAGTTCTAAAATGAAAGCCGTTCGATCGATTTTATTATTATTATTATTTCTTGAATATGGTATGCAAGAAAAAGATTCTGTCACTGGTTGTAGGTACAGATGAGAAAATCCGGCTATTGGGTAACTGTTTACGCGGTAACTCGGCGAGCCTCGTTACCGCCTAACAGTTATCCTCGAGGCCGGAAATTCCCATCTACATGCACCTACAGCCAGTGAAAGAATCTTATAATCGTATTGAATACATACAAATAATGACGTCTTTATATATGCAGCGTGACCAAAATACATTTCGGCAAAAATCTTTTTGTACAATATTTGATAATATACAAAAAGTTGATTGTTTTAGATTCCCCGTCTTGAAAATAAAATCCATAACTACAAAAATCTGTACATTTACAAGTACATGAATATTATTAAGTCAAATAAGTAGGCACCTAGACGCAACTTCCTACTATCGACACATGTGTAACTACAGCATCAATAGTATTTATTTAATATCATAAGGATTTCAGCTTAAAAGTGACAGAATCTTTATTAGCTCGACTGTAAGTCAAGATAAGACAAGACATTGTTTATTACAGTGACAAGTGCATTCATATAACCTTCAAAAAGCACCCTATCCGATGGGCCTATCAGCAATAAAATATAGAATGTACTTGAATAAAACAGATATAAATATGTCTATATTTGAAATTTTACAAATAGTAAATTAACCGTTTGATGTTTTTCAATAGTAGCGTTTTTGTAGTCACCCTTTCGTCGGCGTAGCAAAAGTTTTGCATGTAAGCAGGTTTAAGGCATCTTAGAAATCTGGTTAAAGTTTTGCTTGTGAGCAGGTTTCTCAAAACCTTCTTTGCTTTCAAACTTCACACATGTCTATTGTATCATAAGCTGACCTAATAAGGAAAGCTGCATAACTCTACCTCTCTTTTTTGCTTTAATTTTTCATGTTATGCCACTTCTTAATTTGGAACTTATTTCTGCATGTAAGTAGGCTTCTCCAAAAGTACTAGACCGAATGCTTTCAAACTCCAAACAAATATTTGACACAACGAGATGACCTCACAGGGCAAGTAACATAACTCTAACGGGGCCTCCATGGCCATGCGGTTAAGGTCCCGAACTTCAAATCAACGTTCCGCTTCATAAGTCTTTGGCGCCATGAAATGACCATTCTGAGTCAGGTTCAATATCCCCGACTTACAATTTACAAAATTATGTTCAGTTGAGAAAAGTTTAGAAAGTTTTCTTACAGTGTTTGTGTGCAAGAACTTTAGCGCTCTTGTCACCAGTGTGATCTATTAAAAATGTTGGAAACTGTAACTACTTTTCTCAGCATTTAATGAACCACGTAGGAACATTTTGCAAATCCAATGAATCGCGCTAGTGGTTCTTCAATAATTTGCATTAAGTCTTAATGTTGTTTACACGCATGTAAACGCAAAGAAATAACATCCAATCCATATATTTATATTTTACAGTAGTTTGCTACAAAAATAAGTTGTTTTCTTCCCAAGCGTGTCAGTAAATCAAAAAAATCCGCCAAGATAAAAAATGTTGTTCGTTTCCAGTAAAAGCAGTTCCTGACTTTAATTCAAAACATTTAGCATTAAAACCAAATAAAATCACATGATCACAGACTTACTTCTTGTATGACTCTCTACCAGTGTTGTTCAAATAATTCCGGTTCATAACACATGGCTAGCAAGATTCCATATTCATAAAGGTCCGAATTTAAAATAATTTCACAAGAATGATTTTTGCGTGACTCTCTTCCAAGAGTGTTCAAAAGTAGCATGGCCATATTCCTATATGTATAAAGTTGATATGAAAAAATCAGAAACTGCTTTTCCAATTAAGAACAGTCGGATGGCCCTTTACTAAGAATGTTCCGTCAATAACATGGCCACCAGATCTCAAAATAGAAAAATCTTCTAGCGCATCTCTCCCAAAACCGTTGGTCCAGTTTTAAAATTATTTCATGCAGCTGTTTATTTGGTAACCCTTTACCGAGATTTTAATTCGTAAAAAATTGCCACCAGAGCCAAAATGATAGAAAAATCTTAAACAACCTCTCGTTAAACCGTTGCATGATTGGAATTAATTCCACAGAAATGTTACTTTGTTGATCTTCTACGTGGATTGTAGACATCATTTCGATCTGACCAAAGCACGGCTGCCAGAACTGTAAATAGAAAAGTATTCAAAATGGTTCTTCTAAACAACTGGACACAGTTGTTCGAAACTTTAACAGACGATTAAGCAAATAATTGATTAACTATTAGGATTATATTTCGGGTGCGTCTAGTTTTTCCCCAATAACTTTATAAAAAAAGACTTTTTAAATCTGCAGGTCAGCTTTCAAAGTAATTTGGCAATAAATTGTTTCTTGCTATGTCTGTGTGTATGATGCCAATACAAACTACATACTGTTAGTATACAATGTTTGTTTGTATATAAGCTTATTTATAGTCTCCACCGGTAACCCATATGCTCCAATTCCAGAAGCTTCCCTGGTTCTTTAGCGTGCCAGATGTAAAGCACCCGTTCACGGGATTCTTATCCAAATGTTACTAATTTTAAGTTGGAGGAGCGGGGGCTCTAACTCAAGATCCCTGGTTTCGTAGTCAGACAGTGTTACCACTGGACCAATGCGTCCGAATATACAAACAAAGTTCAAAGTTTATTGGAAGTCAATGCCCTTATGGGCATCTGACATAAACATAACATATCATAAAACAACATGACATATCAAACAAAAGATGTAATTATTGTCAAAGAAGTATGAAATACATTTATTTTTATAGCTCTTTGTTATTGTTAACAATGTACGAGGAGGATGAGAAATGTTATTAAGGTAGTGGACCCGCAACCACAATTGGCAAACTGTAAACCCTCCAAATAATCAACTTCTACACCCAAAGAATGCGGGCCGCCCAAGTAGAACAAGCAACTGCCAAGTTTGATTACGGGTCCATCACCCTAAAATTTGCAAATTATCTAAAACCAGACATTATATTTTCACAAAAAGATTGCTAATTTAAGTGAAGTCGTTCTACTTTCACAATTCATAAGTTTGGAGAATTTAAAAGCATTAGGATGCTTAAAGTAATAGTCATAAATATATTTTTCTAATATTATTAAAGTAAGTGCAATTGAAGAGATATTAAAATTCAACACCTAACAAGTTATTATTACATAATTCACAGATTCTTTGTTCTATAGCAATATTATAAAATCTTCCTTTTTCTGTAGGTAATTTATGATTCATACACCTGAATTTACATAGTGTAACAGCAAGATCGATTGGAAGAAGTTTGAAATATTTTTCAAATACAAATTCGTGCTTTAAATTCTGTTTGCTGGAATTATTAATACCACTACTGTAAACGCGACCGTCTGCAAATTATACGTATTCGTTGCTCGCCGTGATTAACGTTCTCCGTTCTCCAATAAGGAGGAAATTTTTTCCCCGAGTTTTATTTCCCGCGCAATGTCAAATTTAGATGATTAAGTGGCAGGGGCCAGTTTCGCATTTGGCCCGGTACGTTTTTTAAATAAAATAGACTTATGTACTTTACAGGCATATGTATTCAACTGGTTATTTATGATGTTTATAGAACTAAGGATTCCTGCGTACGAGTGATTATTGTGTAAAATAAATATGTGCATGTATCGATTTTCCTAGCTCCATGTAGACGGCCGGGTCTAAAAATGAATGTTTCTCATTGCAGAGTTGGTGCAGCCGTTCTGCGCCTGCGCGGAATTATTATCAAATGGAACGCACGGCAAAAATACCCATTTTTTTTGCATGTCCGCACGCATTTAGTGTATAATGTGCATAATATACCGACTAAAGGTTAGGGTTAGAATCACCATGGTTACAAAATATATACATTTAAGGTATTTTTGTTCAAATTTAGTTAATCCGGTGTATACCGGAGTCTGTAATATATCACGGGCGCACCAACTCTATATTTAGTCACAGCCGTCTAAAACCAAGCTCCTCACAGCGGTTATCTTCCCTTGCGTTCTTTTACGCACCTGCTGTAAGGGGAGGTAATCACTGCGGGGAGTTTGGTCTAAAACTTTACCTGAAGTAACGGAAGTCAGACGAATTGGAAACGGTCCTCCATCTATCCAGCTTCAGCTCAAATTTGCGGAAAAAGTAAACGGTTACGAGATACTTTTCTTCCCACCATTATTTTCGTCTGGCCACATGCTTTAAAAATATGCATGTGTTTTAGGTCAGTCATTTGCAGATAATACGGTACATTACAGGTCGCGCAAGGAGTGCATTTTGGGCCATTTTTGTCTAAAAATTTAGTGTCCTGAAACCTGCGTTTTACTCGTTTTTATCACAGAAGCAACAGAATCGGCTGACAGAAATTGTCACATAATGAAGTGCTATGTCTATGCGAGACATTCGCTCAAAAATTGCCTTGAATTTGTCAAAATTGGATTTTTTATGATTTTTTTTCGCACTGGTATCAGCGCAGAGTTGTGGAGTTTTCAAATTTACTGTCCCTTGCCCCCATAATTCTCCGCGCCCACAGCGCGGAGTATTTGTGATGGCTTTTTGTGAGTGCGGTATGCAGTGTATGTCGTAAATGACGAGTTTTTCGTTTCGATTTGCAAAATTTAAAATTTTTATTTTTAATGTCTGATCTGGTCATAATAATGGCAATTTAACGAAACAAACGAGAAAAATAAGTTTCACTAGAAAAATAAAAGAAGCAGGAAAGAAATCAAAGAGCGTTGTGCATTTGTTAAGGATTCCCTTACAGAAGCAAGCCTCTGTGACGTACATGCTGCGTATTTGCTGTGTATATGCCGCGAACACAGTAGTACGCCAGAGGGGTACATTTTACATACACCGTATGCCACGTACATGCCGCGTACTATTTCGACGAGTACACAGCATGTACGCAGGAGGTCACTAGTACACTTCAAGTACGCAGCACAGACTCTGAAAATTTAAGGAGTACACTGCATGTACGCAGGAGGGACTTGTACAAGAAAATAGTACACTGCATGTACACCGCAGATACTTTGAAATTTATGCAGTACACTTCATATACGCGGGAAAGACTTGTACAATTTCTTTTGGCATTTATACTTAGTTTTTTTTTTATAAGTTAAAGTCTGAAGTAAACTTCATATACGCAGGAGGGACTTGTTCATTTTCTTTTGGTGTTTATACTTTGAATTTTTTTAGGTAAAAGTCTGAAGTACACTTCATGCAGGAAGGATTTGTACGTTTTTTTTTTTTTTTGGAAGCAAGAACTTGATTTCCGAGTAACTTTTATCTTAATAGCATAGAATAGTTCAGATTACCGGTATTCTGAACAATGAAACTTTGCCAAACTATTTGCAATGTTCATTTGTGAAGCTTACATCTTAGTGATTTCTGAGCTGCACCTTGCATGCAGTGTAAAAATATATTCTTTGACATTTTGAATTAATCCTGGAGTTTTCTAACTTGGATAATTGAAAAGCCTTATTTGAACTTCGTTGCATTACATTTTGTAATACATGAAATAATTACCAAGATAATGCCTCAACATACTACGCACACATCGTCTATAATAAATCATAAACTTATATTTAGTTGCATTAAAGTTGTTTCCCCTTGATGCAGTTACGCCATTTACTTCAAATGTTTACCAAATTACATGCTACAAAGATTGATTTTTTTCATTGAAAAGTGGATGAAGAAAAGCATACTAATTTATTTGATAACATCAATCTACATTATTTTGGTAAGGGTAAATACTTATTGATGCATGTCACTTATCTTTTTTCTGTTTTTTTTTTCTGTCCAAATGATCAGCATTTGCATATGAAAGTTGGTGGGGTAAGGAATTTACATTATCACAGCAGTTTTGCCACAAGAGTACACAGCATGTATGCAGCAGGAGTACACAGCATGTACGCCGCAGGACTCAGGCCAGGAGTACACAGCATGTACGCCGCAGGAGTACACTGCATGTACACCGCAGGAGTACACAGCATGTACGCCGCAGGGGTAGTACACCGCAGGCTCATTTGCATGTGAAAAGTGTATGTGCCGCGTACATACTGCGTACTATTTCCCGCATACTAATTTTCTCCAGCGTACATCCTGTGTACTATGTAGTCCACAGCATGTACGCAGCAAGTAGTACGTGGCAGAGCTCATTTGCATGTCAAAAGTGTACTACAAACGTACTATCGGTGTATGTGCGGTGTATATCCTGCGTACTATTTAAAGCCCTCGATTTTAGTACACATCATGTACGCATCATATACGCTGTATGTACACAGCAAGAGTACGCAGCAGGCCTTTGTCTTCTGTAAGGGTTGTTGTATGTTGTGTTGTTACTATGTCGTTATGTCTATGTATTAAGTTTAAAACACACACTGCAATTCCCTAAAGATACAAGGCTCTGTCATGTTAATGTAGGCATGGCTATGCCCATTCCTCTTTCGGTAATCAACACCAAACTTTATTACACAGTACGTACGTCTTATATTTTTAGTTTTATACTTTGATTTTTTAAGTTAAGTATTTATGTGTTTAATGTTTGATATCCATAATTATAGTTAAACGTTTTACAAATGTTACCTAACAATAAGAATTTTGTGTGTTCAACTCCACATATTCTTTGAAGAAATGGATTCAAAGTTGCATAGGTGAAGAACCTTGATATGAAATTGCGCAGTATGTGGGGGCATCCATGTCCTATGGACACAGTTCTAGTTTAATTCAAGTTAAAGCATATCAAAAGTTCCTTCTAGGGCACATCTATATAAATATATAATGATCATCTTGGTTGCTAAGTCTGTTTTAAATATTGGTCATCAGTGTGTGGAACCCCAGGGTTGGACGCAAGGACAAGACCATTCTACCTTATAGACATATATTCGCTTTATTTTTTTCTGTTTAACATCCTAATGTAGTGATTTGATGCGCTAGCAGTCTACGTCCTCGCACACAACAAACTTAGTAGTCATTGATCAAGTACAATCTGACTAAAGTACTTGATCTTCTAAACGAAGATCTGAGAACGACCCATTCACATTCGTCTTCTGTATATTTTGGATTTCCAGTATTGCTATTTTTATTTTATCCAATCAGACGACTTGTTCGAATGTCAAAGAGTAAGAAAAATGTGCAGACATTCTAGGGCTCGAACCCGGGACCCCTCGCTTACAAAGCAAGTGGCCTACCAACTGAGCTAGCCGGCTATCTGATATATTACGACATAAGAATTGTAAATATCAAAAGTCAAGGCTACAGGTAGATTTGCAAGATGTTGTAAGTTAGGCTCTGATTGGCTAGTGAAAGGGTTGTCAGAACGAGGCTATGAATAGGTCGTTCTCAGATCCTATGCGTAGCGTAATAGGAGATGTACTTCAGTCAGATTGTGATCAAGTAATTCATGGCTATAATTTAGTAGTATCTGTCCTAAATCTAGTGAGTCTGACTTTCGGACATTCGATGCGTGAATATGTTGCGCACAATGAGAGGGTCACAATGGGGTTTGTTTTCACATATTGACCATGCATTCGAAGGTAATGACGTATGTTAACCTTTGTGACAAATAAGATGTTTGGCATGTTTCAACAACGCCACTTTTCCATCCTCGGGTCCAGTGATATGTAATCCGCGGAGTGCATTCAGCCAGAGAGTCGCCTCAATTAGGAAAGAATAATTTTAACGTCAGGGGTTATTTCTAAGGTCAAGAGAAGGAACAATTATTTCTTTCTCATCAGATTAAAAGTATCGATAATATATGCTAGAACATTCGACTATATTTTAAATTACTACCGTTTTTTGGCAGTTAAAACGGGATATTAGTTCTTAATTATGAATAAGCTTTTTTCATCATAATGATGCAGTCGACTAGTTCCCACGAGTTCTTGGTCATATATTACGCATAATGTTTCATTCTTCACCGCTGAGTGTCGTACAAAATGTAAAAAGAACATTGCATCACCATCGATTAATTTTTGCAGCAGTCATCTGTTGTTAAGTATGCATTAATTGTGTGCTTCCAGTAAATCATAAAGCAGGCTTTCGGCTAAAAGTAGGAAGTCACTAATAATGTAGATGTGATTTTAACACATTCAGCAACGGTATTAGTTGGCACTAAGTTTATAAAATGAGGAAATTTTGAAACGCATTTCTTAACTGCTCATAACATAATTGATAAAACGGCAATGTCGAAAAAGAGGTTGCGATTTTATACTTTTATGGGTTGGACTATATTCTTTATTTCAACCAGCATCTGTGGCACCACAGTTCAGAATGTTGCAAATTATTCACAACGTGTAGCCGTTCACGTTCGAAGAATTTTTCCAGAACCAGCATCAGAAATTTTAAAGACCACTCGACGAATATTACCACATATACTCCTTGGCCAATAGCTTTTACTATTCTCCGGCAAGCCAGCCAGTAAGTGTATTCTATTGCTTTCATATATATGTTTATCTAAGATTTGCAATATACACAAAACACTTTGGGACAATAGTTCGGGATAGATTGCAATTTATAGGACATATACAAGCAGAACTCTTTTGTGCAAAACTTTCTTTTTATTAAGTCTAATAGTGTGCAAATTATTTTTTCATTGAAACAGAATATCAACATTCGGAAACCAACTGTTTAGATCATTGAAAAAAAAAAGAAGAGACTGAGTAAAACAGTAGAAGATCAACAGAATATCAACTTTTGGAAATCAACTGTTCAGGTCATTGATATTGTCAAAAAAAAAATAAGTAGATGATCTTCTGCCGGTGTTATAACTTGTCTCTTCTATCGGCTGGAGGATGATGAGGAACTGCCACTACCGCCTCTCTTCTTCCTCATTGGAACGGCTTGAATCTCTTCATCTGAATAATACGTAAAATATAAACATTTATATCGGTTTAATGTAAATAAAATGTTAGGTACACAAACTTTAATATTAGTTGCTTTAAGTAAGGACTCAAAATAGGTACACCACCTTAAGTAAGAACTCGTATACATTAGATAAAATAGTAACTACACCAATCTATCAATAGCTTAATACTGACTGTCTTATACATTGACTTTGAACATTTTTTAAACAGGAATTAAAGATTAAATATAGTAAGGGTAATTAGTCCTGTTATAAAGTAAAGCAAGTAAAGTGTTTGTTTATTATAGTGTCACCCCTACTGAAAGGGCCAGCCAAATTGGCTTATGAAACACCTACATACATTGAACAGCATTACTTCCCGATTCCTATTTTTTAATGGCAGGAACCAGGCAGGTAGGCAATCAGTAACCATTATTTACTAGCTGGCGGCTCACCAACCGGTCTTTCTTCAGTAACAAGACCCGCCTCTGACAGGGCTCAAACCTTCGACCTCCAGATTGCGGGGCAGGTGCCTTATCAATTAGGCCACCACAGCTTGGTTATATTTTCTGGTCCATAGGGATCATTGAGTCTGTTCAACATTATGTGCAATAGAATTCTGCTTAAGAAGAGAATAGGTTGCAAATTTATTAACCTCTCATTAACTCAGTGAAAATTACTGTATATAGTAATTATTTTTCTTGATGCCTGCTATGTTACCAAAGGATATTCTTTATTTTCAGTATATTTTTAAAAACACCTCTTTCGTTCTAGAAAAAATGTATGAAAAGGGTGAAATGACAAAATTGAAAGTTACCTGCACGTTCATTCAGGAATCCACCGCCACTCTTCAAGGCAGAGGTCAAGTCCGCTTTCGCTGCAAGTAAAAAATGAAACAATCTTGATATATTTCACTCCAGTAACTCCAATATTAAATCGAAAAAAATCGTGAAATCTGCAAAAACAGTTAAAAGAGAGAGTTGAAGGGACCTTAAAGTATAAATAGCAATTATAACGGTTATACAGTGTATTTGTGCACTTCTAGAAACACTCTTTTGAATAAGTTCCCTACATTTTTTAGCTCAACTATTCGAAGAATAGTCTATCTATTCTACTCACCCTGGCGTCGGCGTCGGCGTCACACCTTGGTTAAGTTTTTGCATGCAAGTACATACAGCCATCAATTAAAGGCATATAGCTTTGAAACTTATTTTTTCTTTTTCTAGGTCAATTACCAACCTCTCTGGGTCAAGTCCCATAACTCTGACATGTATTTTGAGCAAATTATGCCCCCTTCTGGACTTAGAAAATTTTGGTTAAAGTTTTACATGCAAGTTACTATCTCCAAAACTAATGCAGATATTGATTTGAAACTTCACATGTGTCTTCGGGGTTATAAAACTAGTTGATAGCAGCAAGTCCCATAACTCTGACTTTCATTTTGGCCAAATTATGCCCCCTTTTGGACTTAGAAAATTCTGGTTAAGTTTTGCGTGCAAGTACATACAGCTATTTCTAAAAGGCATATAGATTTGAAACTTATTTTTTCTTTTTCTAGATCAATTACCAACCTCACTGGGTCAAGTTCCATAACTCTGACATGTTTTTTGAGCAAATTATGCCCCCTTTTAGACTTAGAAAATTTTGGTTAAAGTTTTACATGCAAGTTACTATCTCCAAAACTAATGCAGATATTGATTTGAAACTTCATATGTGTCTTCGGGGTTATAAAACTAGTTGATAGCAGCAAGTCCCATAACTCTGACCTTCATTTTGGCCAAATTATGCCCCCTTTTGGACTTAGCAAATTCTGGTTAAAGTTTTGCGTGCAAGTACATACAGCTATTACTAAAAGGCATATAGATTTGAAACTTATTTTTTCTTTTTCAAGATCAATTACCAACCTCACTGGGTCAAGTTCCATAACTCTGACATGTTTTTTGAGCAAATTATGCCCCCTTTTAGACTTAGAAAATTTTGGTTAAAGTTTTACATGCAAGTTATTATCTCCAAAACTAATGCAGATATTGATTTGAAACTTCATATGTGTCTTCGGGGTTATAAAACTAGTTGATAGCAGCAAGTCCCATAACTCTGACCTTCATTTTGGCCAAATTATGCCCCCTTTTGGACTTAGCAAATTCTGGTTAAAGTTTTGCGTGCAAGTACATACAGCTATTACTAAAAGGCATATAGATTTGAAACTTATTTTTTCTTTTTCAAGATCAATTACCAACCTCACTGGGTCAAGTTCCATAACTCTGACATGTTTTTTGAGCAAATTATGCCCCCTTTTAGACTTAGAAAATTTTGGTTAAAGTTTTACATGCAAGTTATTATCTCCAAAACTAATGCAGATATTGATTTGAAACTTCACATGTGTCTTCGGGGTTATAAAACTAGTTGATAGCAGCAAGTCCCATAACTCTGACCTTCATTTTGGCCAAATTATGCCCCCTTTTGGACTTAGCAAATTCTGGTTAAAGTTTTGCGTGCAAGTACATACAGCTATTACTAAAAGGCATATAGATTTGAAACTTGTTTTTTCTTTTTCAAGATCAATTACTAACCTCACTGGATCAAGTTCCATAACTCTGGCATGTATTTTGGGCAAATTATGCCCTCTTTTGGACTTTGAAAATTCTGGTTAAAGTTTTACATGCGAGTTTCTATCTCCAAAACTAATGCAGATATTGAATTGAAACTTCACATGTGCCTTAGGGGTTATAAAACTAGTTGATAGCAGCAAGTCCCATAACTGATAGGCATTTTGGTCAAATTATTCCCCCTTTTGAACTTAAAACTCCTGGTATTTAACCTTTTTAGGTAATATTTTCCTGCCTCTGGGACAATATTTCGAGTAGTCGAGCTTGGCTGTCTTACGGACAGCTCTTGTTACATTGTCACTGATACATCGCATTCATTCTTATTAATTTTGCTCATTATGGAAACTTTTTGTGTATGTTGCGCTGCATTTACTATTAAATGTCATATACTATCAGACATGTGATTTAAAAAAGCCATTTGTCAGTTATGATTAATACAAATGTATACATTAAATTACGCGTGTACTTTCTCAAAATAAGTCTCAATACTGTTTTACAAACAAATCTATGTACTAGTATTTCATATTAATCAGTACATATATTTTTTTTTTTCAAATATGAATTGTGGGCGTAAGATACCTTTACTTTGAAAATTTGCAATAATTTAAAATTCACGCGTTTTGGTAACCGTAAGAACATGTGACATCCCATCGAAAATGTAATGTAAGCTGTCCAAAAGATGTCAGATTACAGAGTATGCAATTTCTAAGGCTCCCTGAGACTGAGGTGCTTTACGACTTAATTGTGTTTTTCTTATTTTTTCTGTCTTCTACAAATGCTTTGTGTACATGCGTACTTGGTTCCTTAGCTTTCATTCTCAACATTCTGTACGTGACCATGTTTGTGTTCCTAGTTATCTATACAGGAAACACACAGTGATGAAAAATACATGACTGTATTGTTAAAACAATTCTGACAAGTATATTTTGCTTTCTCTGCAACATACTCATTAGTTTTGTTCTGAAAATTGTGAAATAAATAGGAAATATTTCCAGATCAATTGCACATTCTTGTAAATCTCAATTAATTGAGCACGTAAATCAGTTAAATGATATTGTTGAAAATTACAATTATATATATCTTCGAAATATTTCGGAGTTTACTATTTTGATGTAAATGTAATAAAGGACATAGAAAATTTTAGAAAGACATTCAAAATATACCTAAACGATTTGTAATTCATGGTTTGAAGAGCAGTGGTGAATTATTAGGTTATTTAACACGTACTGTACAATACGGGAGTTACCGTTGGAAACAAACACACTGCAATGTGTACTGTTTGTCGGATGGATACTAGTCCTAGTGTGCCCTATATTGTACAGAACAATGCTAAACATTTTTCATTCTAAGGTAAAAAGTGAAGCAATAAGACGGACACGATTTCGTGTATAAATTATATCGTACCGCAAGAAAATAACGTTAAGACTTCTTATTTCGTTTTGTTGCCCAACAGGATCTGACACCGGAAGAAATAGTTAAAATTTAAAATTTCCTTTATTCGTTCTGCAAGTTTAATTGACAATTTTACGGTCGCATCAAAAAGTTCACTTTGAGAGAATATCGTTTAAACTAGCTCTTCTAAATTTCGGTCTTTATTTGCTAAAATCAATATTACTCAAGCCCAGTCACTCAGATTGCTTTACTTATCAGTTAATAAGTGTTTAAAATCGAAAGTAACTTTGCATCTATTGAAATCAGACTAAATCGTGAGGTAATGTTCAGCCGTAAAGAAGATAAAAACACAACAGTAATAAAAACAACAGAAATGAAGTAATCAGAAAATGTTTGCATAAAAAAGTAAGAGAATATGTTTCATGTAAAATAAACAGTAATGGAAATTAAAGTAAGAGAACATTGATCAAAAACGAAGTATAATTAATATGACTTACCTGGCTCTCCGCTCACACTTGCAGCAAGAAGTGCGCAAATTGCCACACACATCAACACTTTATTTTCCATTGCAGCACAATGATACCACTCTCTTTTATCAAACAGAGTTTTTGATCTGTTTAGAGAAGATGAGAAAGGTACAGACTTTCACAGCTTATATAGTAAATGTATTGTGTAAAAAATTCACTCACTTAATGATTTTGGAGTTTGATAGCCATATATGGGTAACCACGTCGAAACGATTTCCCGAGGATGTCATAAAATTGATTTGGGCTCAGATATGTAAATTCAATAGAAAATGTGAATATCTTGTTATAATTGTGAAGAGATTCGATTTAATAAATAAGTCATTGCATTCCAAAAACTCTAAAACATGCACTTCAAGGTGGTTTTGAACATTGTGTACCTAAAATTACAAATGTGTTTCATTTCCATGTTTAAGTATAATGCCAAGATTGTTTTTCTTTTACGGCCTATTGAATGAAACTGATACTCAATTTGAAAGTGTTACCATAAACATTCAATTCTAAATGAATTGTTGAATTACTATCATGTACAACAATTTAACCCAAAGACTTCGGCTACAAGACCTTTTGGCTACTAATGTTTATTATCCATGGTCTATATACAAAATTAGAATACCAGCTAAAATGAAAGATGCATTATACTATCTCTAAATATTCACAACCAGAATATCAAAGGCTACAGTGGATATATGTGGTCATTTATCCTCAGCTTGGTGTCTCATACCTCACATATGATTCAATCATAATCGGTTTACGAGCTATTTGCTAAAAGATGGACCTGTTTTCGGGTAATATAATGAGACCTGTGTTTTTTTTTACTTCAGTTGAAACATCTTTCAATGACTACTAAATGAGACGCTGTTTTACATGTATGTAGATTTTGCATAACAAAGTTGATTAAAGTGTTTTATTGCCTTCTGATCCAGTATTATGTACAGCGTTTGTTGTTACAGCTGATACGTTTTGTTTTGATACTGATACGTTTCAAATGTTACTTAAAGTATGCCCACAGATACAAAATGTTACTTTCAGCTTTCATTTTCCATTTAGTAAAGTGTTTATCTCACATTGTGAACATATCATCGTTGATCGTCAATAAAGGCAATTCTTTGCTACATTTCATTACGTACTGAAAGCGTAAAACCTGCGTTTCAGCACCCCCCCCCCCCCCGTGACACGTGATTACTTTGCTTATTCGTACATTAAGTTTTTTTACATATCTTTTCAAATGTCGAGAGTTACTAGATTAATCTACCAGGCGAATGCCTTACCCGTACAGAAGAAAAAGGCCTGCTGCATACTCTTGCTATGTACATACAGCGTATATGATGCGTACATGATGTGTACTGAAATCAAGGGCTTTAAATAGTACGCAGGATATACACCGCACATACACCGATAGTACGTTTGTAGTACACTTTTGACATGCAAATGAGCTCTGCCGCGTACTACTTACTGCGTACATGCTGTGGACTACATAGTACACAGGATGTACGCTGGAGGAATTTAGTATGTGGGAAATAGTACGCAGCATGTACGCGGCACATACACCTTTCACATGCAAATGAGCCTGCGGTGTACATGCTGTGTACTCCTGCGGCTTACATGCTGTGTACTCCTGCGGCGTACATGCTGTGTACTCCTGGCCTGAGTCCTGCGGCGTACATGCTGTGTACTCCTGCTGCATACATGCTGTGTACTCTTGTGGCGAAACTGCTGTGATAATGTCAATTCCTTACCCCACCAACTTTCGTATGCAAATGCTGATCATTTGGACAGAAAAAAGATAAGTGACATGCATCAATAAGTATTTACCCTTACCAAAATAATGTAGATTGATGTTATCAAATAAATTAGTATGCTTTTCTTCATCCACTTTTCAATTAAATAAATCAATTTTTGTAGCATGTAATTTGGTAAACATTTGAAGAAAATGGCGTAACTGCATCAAGGGGAAACAACTTTAATGCAACTAAATATAAGTGTAATGATTTATTATAGATGATGTGTGCGTAGTATGTATTTATTTTGATTAAAATCCATCTGAGAACAATCTAGGACTGGAATTATATAAGCATTTATACACTTTTACATCCGTAAAAAGTAGCGCACCAAAAAATTTTGGATTGATTTTTTTCCAATGGAAACTGAACTATTCTATGCTATTAAGATAAAAGTTACTCGGAAATCAAGTTCTTGCTTCCAAAAAAAAAATGTACAAATCCTTCCTGCATGAAGTGTACTTCAGACTTTTACCTAAAAAAATTCTAAGTATAAACACCAAAAGAAAATGAACAAGTCCCTCCCGCGTATATGAAGTTTACTTCAGACTTTAACTTATAAAAAAAAACTAAGTATAAATGCCAAAAGAAATTGTACAAGTCTTTCCCGCATATATGAAGTGTACTGCACAAATTTCAAAGTATCTGCGGTGTACATGCAGTGTACTATTTTCTTGTACAAGTCCCTCCTGCGTACATGCAGTGTACTCCTTAAATTTTCAGAGTCTGTGCTGCGTACCTGAAGTGTACTAGTGACCTCCTGCGTACATGCTGTGTACTCTTCGAAATAGTACGCGGCATGTACGCGGCATGCGGTGTATGTAAAATGTACTCCTCTGGCGTACTACTGTGTTCGCGGCATATACGCAGCATGTACGCCACAGAGGCTTGCTTCTGTAAGGGTAGAGTTTTGAATATCTTGAAAAGAAGTTATGCATTCGGCAGCGGATGCCGTCGAAAGTCTGACGTCCATTGTGTTACGGGACTCTGCGAGACTAGTGTATATGGTTTGATGACATTTGCTACAGAAGACATTAAAAAATATCCAAGCTAACATAGGTCACTGTAAGAAATCTTCGAGTGCCAGCAATGCAATTCCTTTTAACCATTTAAATGCAAAGCTTTTTTTTTTTTTTTTTTTTTTTTTTTTTTTTAGGGGGATAATGTTTTTATTACATAAGACATATAAATAATTACAGACAAGCTCTATGGCTTTTCAATGACTACACTAACATTTTAACAAGGAACTACATTGTACTCATCATTCATATAACATATATGTAACTATACAGATTCAATACCTCCTTCTTTATGGTGCAGAATAGAGCAAATGAGAAAACAGACAAAATAAATTGCAACAAAAAATATAAATATTGTATACAGTGCAAACAAGAAAGAATGCTACAGATTTTCACATTACTTTAAAAGGTTGATAATTTTTTTGATAACTATTTAATTTATTGGTTTATATATTCATCGTACAATATTCAGTACTATTTAGTTTCAAAATTACCATTCAAATGTTGTTAACATAAAAAGTGTCTTACAATTGCCCATCTGTCAAATTCTAAATCAGTCATATTTGAAGCTTGATACCGGTATATCTCCCATGAGAACTTGAGGCTATTTCTTAAACCAGCAATGCTAGGCATAACCTGGTTCCGTTTACATAAGTATATATACTTTTTTGTTTCTAAAAAAAGAATATCTAACATGTAGTCTTTTCTCCCAGATCCCAACAAAACAGTCA
Source organism: Mercenaria mercenaria (assembly GCF_021730395.1). Classification (NCBI taxonomy): domain Eukaryota; kingdom Metazoa; phylum Mollusca; class Bivalvia; order Venerida; family Veneridae; genus Mercenaria; species Mercenaria mercenaria. The sequence continues at coordinate 66,996,599 of NC_069377.1, read as the reverse complement.
ACTTATTTATTTCACCATTTGGGTCAAAATGATCAAGTTCATTTGTTCTATATTGTATGACTGGCTTAACCTTTGAACATTCCCAAAAGAGATGGATCAAAGTTTCCTCCTGGCTCTGACAAAAAGTGCACAAGTTATTATTCTTAATTTTCATTTTAAACAGTAGGGAGTTTGTTGCTAAAATTCTATGTATTATTCTCGTTTGTAACCACTGTATGTATGTATCTTGTGTACACTTAAAAACATAACTATACATTAGGTTCCAATTTATACTATTTTCACTTAAGCAGTCCCACTTAGTTGGACTTGTTGGTATATCTTCATTTTTGGCAAGAGTTTTATATAAAAATTTATTTATATCTGTCTTTAAAAGAATGGGATGCATATAACAACTAATATTTGGAATTAAGAGTTGTTTGTTTTTTTCTAATGGTATTTTTATTTTTTTAATATAACTAGTAACAGCATTTCTTAAGCCAAAATAATGGAGGAAATTAAGCGGCCTTCCAGTTACTTCTTGTAAATGGTTATGGTCTAGAAACTTTCCATTATCATCAATTATGTCATTTACAAATCTCATCCCTTTTGAATACAATGAAGATATGTAGATATGCTTTCTATTTATACAAAAGTTGTTATTATAAAAAAGTGGCATATTAAGTAACTGTGCTGTATTAACAATAGGCAGCTTATCTATATAAGAAATATAAGCCTTCAGTACATCTATCCAGAAGGTATTTTTAATTTTTAGCTCGACTATTCATAGAATAGTGAGCTATTGCACTCGCCCATGCGTCGGCGTCCGCGTCCGCGTCCCGATTTTGGTTAAGGTTTTGTATGTAAGCTGGTATCTCAGTAACCACTTGTGGGAATGCATTGAAACTTCACACACTTATTCACTGTGACAAACTGACTTACATGGCACAGGTTCCATAACTCTATTTTGCTTTTTTACAAAATTATGCCCCTTTTTCGACTTAGAAATTTTTGGTTAAGGTTTTGTATGTAAGCTGGTAACTCAGTAACCACTTGTGGGAATGGATTGAAACTTCACACACTTATTCACTGTGATGAACTGATCTACATTGCACAGGTTCAATAACTCTATTTTGCTTTTTTACAAAATTATGCCCCTTTTTCGACTTAGAAATTTTTGGTTAAGGTTTTGTATGTAAGCTGGTATCTCAGTACTTACTAATGGGAATGGATTGAAACTTCACATACTTGTTCACTATCATGATCTGACATGCACTAAGCAAGTCCCATAACTCTACTCTCTTTTTTTTTCAAAATTATGTCCCTTTTTCGACTTAGCAGTTTTTGGTTAAATTTTTGTATGTAATCTGATATCTCAGTATCCACTAATTAGAATGGATTGAAACTTCACACACTTGTTCACTGTCATGATCTAACATGCACTGTGAAGGTCCCATAACTCTACTTGGCATTTTTACAAAATTATGCCCCTTTGACTTAGCAGTTTTTTGTTAAGTTTTTGTATGTAAGCTGGTATCTCAGTATCCACAAATTGGAAAGGATTGAAACTTCACACACTTGTTCACTGTCATGATATGACATGCAGTACAGAGGTTCAATACCTCTACTTTGCATTTTACAAAATTATGCCCCTTTTTCAACTTTTGTATTCATTCAATTGACAAGGCTGTTGAATAGTCGAGCGTTGCTGTCCTCCGACAGCTCTTGTTTTAATAGTAATTTGGGCATATATTTTGCCACAATTAAAAAGTTTCTCCATATCAAATATTGATCTTACCAAATTATAACATTTACTCTTGCTGTTACAAACATAATTTCTTAGCCATTTAATTTTTAGACTATATATGTAACTTGGAATATCGATCATTTTTAGTCCGCCTTCAGTGTAGTCTTTGATAAACACTGTATTCTTTATTTTATTTTTACCATTCCAGACAAATTCATTTAGCATATCAGTAAGATTCTTGATAAAATTCACAGCAGGAGTTGGCAGACTTATAAACAGATTTGTCAACAAAGGAAGTAACTTTGCCTTGACAACTGTTATTCTACCTATTGGTGTTAATTTACGTCTTTTCCAGTATGTAATACTTTTTTTCAGTTTCCTTAATTTAAACGCAAAGCTTACTTTTTCCGTTTAAGCAAAAGGATTCTTGTTTAAATCTTAGCGTTAATATAACAATGCTGATATATGGGCAAGTCGATGGTATCAATGACGCCATTTTGACCACACCGCGTGTGCGTTGCCTTATAGTATGGTGTATGTGAACAACATCATTTATGTCAGGTAGAATTTAGCGGAGATGAGCTTGTGACTATTAACCTAACTCTTACCAAAATTTTATTCCACGTAAAATTATTTTAAAAAATGAGTAGTTTCTGTTTTATTTCCAATTTAGTCAAGTCTTCTAAAGGATATTTGTAAATACTAAAGACTCATATAATGGTATGTGTTATAACACATTCAAATTTGAATAATAAGCTTCGAGGTTTTAGATTGTAAACGTGATTTAACTTCCATAATGACATTCAATGGCGCACCTGTGGACTGATTTTAGCGGTATTCAAATTTATATTCATCCTATGATCCTATGTCTGATTTGACGTGAGACGAGAACAAGCTTAAGGCAAAAGTATGTTTTAACACTTAGCAATTTTAGACCTCTTATAGTTTATACTTATAATTGGTAGACAAAATACGGTCTCATACTGCAAACTATAGTTACACTGGACCTTCATGTTGTAGGGGTAGTGAATCTAGGTGGTTGATATACACGGTGAATGGTTGCATCAGCTGTGTAAAAAATTACTGCGTTCAACAACCCCATGAATTCACAGTTTGGTAAAAACTGTGCAAGGATTGTATAATTTACAGCTAGTCAAATACGACATATTTATCAATTAGTGTCTCACACTTGGGATTTGGTAATAACTATGTGATTGTTTCCAAAACACATTGAAGTGGGGGCATTAATAGGGGGTTGAATAGTTCCTAGTGAAATGCCAGCCAGCTAACCTAAAAAGACGCTGATTCTTTAGTAGTTTTATAAACATGGAAACCTCATTCTAGCATTGATAAAAAATGTAAACAGCCATTCTACATGAAATTGTATAAAAATGGAAAAATTAAGATCTGTTTACTGTGGACTTCTGGAAGCACATTTTTAACCAAATAACTGACCTTATTGCTTTACCTCTGTCGAGTTTTGTAGCTTTTTTCTTATATTGTACTAAATGTCCCACAAAGTATTCAATATGCTTCAGTAATGTTTGCCTGAGGATGGAAATAAAATATTTTCTTTCGTTAGCTTTTACAACAACAACAACGAGAACAACAACAAATTTACAAAGTGTGAGAAAATCAGAAAATCGTAAGTGAAAAGGCCCATTAAGGACTTTGTAATCCGATTGTTATGTAAATATATGTAAATTTCACAAATCGAAGATGAAATTTAAAACATTGTCAACTTATCTCACATTTAGAGTTGCTACAAACTATCTATATTCAAAATAGCAAACACTTTTACCATTGATTTATGGAAAGTGTTTTATTTTCCATACCTAAAGGCAGGAAATGTTAAGATAAACTGTTACTGTTCAATAAGCTATAATTGTGTATTTCAGCAATGTAAGTATTCCCACATTATGGTTACTTTAAACTTATATTTTGTTGTTGTTATTGCGACAGCCAAAAACATCAGTATGTATGAACCATGCACTGTTCTAGCAACTTTTCTCTGATGTATGTTATCAACGAAAATCAAGGTTTAAAAGGAAAACAGTTTTAACCCTTATTAATATTAAATGCTTGACATTGAACTATTTTTTAAATTATTGCCATGATTATTATCGGTGTGAAGTGAGCAGTTAGCAGTTGCAGCAGTTCTAGCAGTTAACTGCTAGAACTGCTGGCAGTTACAGCAGTTTATAGCTACCGGTATTACCAGTTGTAAGTTATGGTCCATAAAAGGGAAATTAATCAGAAAGAATTCCTCGGAATTGCTTCCCCTTATAATTATCTTTCATTAAAACAAAAGTAGGGAATTCCAAATAGAAAAGTGTAATTGAAAAGATTTTGATAGTTTCGCACTAAATTTATATATAAGACGTATATAGATTTTACATGCATTTATGTTCAAGTAGTTATTTATCATTATAATTGAACAAAGGAGATGTAAAAATAATGAACATAATGTATGACAAGAAACCAAATGAGTGGGGGTGCGTCAAAGTCTGGGCAGAACGTAAAATGGCGAGTTTCGGTGTCGGGGTCCAGTCCCGCAACAGTAGGAGAAACTGGGGTGCCACCGGGTGGGCGTTGTAGAGAGGGTGGACGCCCGGGTGGTGACCATCCTGGTTAAGGTCTGGTTTCCGAGCAAGGGTGGACTTTAGTGTTTGGCCGGGGACGCTCGAAAACGCCATTTTGCCTCCAGCAGTTGATTGCCTGGGCGTAACTGTAGAAGACACTGGGGTGCCACCAGGTGGGCATTGTAGAGGGGGTCCGTGCATGCGGACCCAACATAGCGGCCATCCTGGTTAAGGTCTGGTATTTTCGTGAGCGTGCGTCAAAGTCTGGGCAGAACGTAAAATGGCGAGTTTCGGTGTCGGGGTCCAGTCCCGCAACAGTAGGAGAAACTGGGGTGCCACCGGGTGGGCTTTGTAGAGAGGGTGGACGCCCGACACGCCCGGGTGGTGGCCATCCTGGTTAAGGTCTGGTTTCCGAGCAAGGGTGGACTTTAGTGTTTGGCCGGGGACGCTCTCCTCTTTTGACTTGCTTATTTCTAATGTTTTAGGGATAATCGTCATCTAGTTTTGACTGAAGACACCATGTTTTCACTTCCAAGGACAGGTTTTTATTATTATAGAAAGCTGTATCGGTATCTCTTTGCGTATCTCTCACTAAATAGCATTAGCCTAGTAGGTTCATATATTACCCCCCCCCCCCCCACACACACACACACAAAATAATAATACAAAATAAAATGAGTCCAGGTAAATACAATGGTGACAGATGCGCTTTTCATCACCAAAGTATAATTTACGTTAGATTTTGTAGAAGTAATGATTTTGTACTGCGTTTCACATGGTCTCCCGTTTTATCTATTTATTTCACCCTAACTGTGATGAAGATTCACACTTTTTCTGTCCACTTCCTGGAAAAAAAGTAAGATTAAGGTGTTGTCGCGACCCTAGAAGAGCTTGAACCTACAACCTCGGGATCGAAAGGAAACACCTTGACAATGACCCCGTTTCAAGTTTTTTAATCAATCACTAGCCAAAATTAACTCCATATGTGATCTCCAGTCGGGACTATCTTTTAATGCCGGACGAAAGACAAAACCACATTGGAACTGCAACCACTGAAATTGGAACCTTGACACATTAGTTCCGCGCACGCGTTACTAGGGTAAAAAAGACAACATTGTTCCGACAAGATAAGTTACGTACTATAACAATGTAATATCATAACAGTTACATTAATGTAACTACAATTTAAACATATTGAGGTCTAGAAGTCTTATTCTGTATAAAGGTATTAGACACTATAATTATAGTACCAAAGACATGATGTTGGCGTTGTATGCTGAATTGACAGAAATGGTTGATGTCGCAACAATTTGAAACTGTAACATTTTTTCAACATGAACCAACATGTTTCTGAAAAAAAAGGCTTTTTAATGCTGTATAGTAACAGAACACTAAATATGTGCACATTTTGTAATTAGGTATCTGGCATACTGACATTCCTTGGTGAAGCAATACATGATAGCTTGATTCTAATATGAAAATTACATTTAACAGGTACGAATAAAGAGTGCTGTTATACATACATTTGATCTTCTATTTCATATATGAAAGGCTTGTTACACTTAAAATATCTTAGCACGAGAAGTTGAATTAGCTCTCTTAATTTCTACTTTTCGCGCTTGATTCTAGGTCGAAAAGTTGACGTTTGCACGACAATTGTCGGGTCAAAAACTTCAAGATTTTGACTTTTCGCGGTAAATTTTTAGCACGAAAAATAAGCTTAATTAATGTTCATACGCTTAACTAGAGAGCTTGAATATATAAAAATTATATTAATATTGTAATGGACTTATTTCTAGTCAAGTTTGCTAGAATATCGTTAATCAAGTTGGTAAAATATAGTTAACTCGCGGGGATCACTCACTATCTACACTTCTAGCATGTAACAGTGAAACAGGCCTTTTTCTCATCATTTTGGGAATGCCACCAAAACAGGTACATTTGGGAAATACTGCTGTAATTTGTCTTGACAAAATATACTTTATTTCTTTTTGAATAACATTTTAAATGTGTGATGTTATATTGGTAACTGTTACTAAATTTAATGAGTAACAGTTTACAAAGTAGAAATACTATTGATAAAAAGAAAAAAAACTTAGGCAGTAACAATGGTTTGGGAATTTTAAGTTCAGAATTGTGAAAAGAAAAAAACCATACTTTTTGGCATTGGGATTGCCTCCTTTTACGGGTGGTAGCTTTATAAGGAAAGATTTCAGGGTATCTAAACTTACTAACACTTAGAAGTATTGCTCGCATTCATATAAATGTTTGATTTTAATTGAATCGATATTTAATGTCTGAAGTTATGAAGAAATATTTAAACCTGTCCAATTCACGAATACTAGGGGATCACTTCTGCCAATAGTAGATCACCTAGTTTACCATATTTTCTATCCATTTAAAAAAAAAAAATTCTGACAAAACATGACTGTTGTATTCGAAGTAAACATTTCAAGGCAGAAAATTATTAGAATCAGTATGTTTACATTTCAAACAGGAGATACTAGGTAAAAGAATATAACGCTAGTTTTCACAGTTATATTTCTAAGCATAATTAGCACCAACTATATTTAAAACTAAAATCAAAATACTGATGCATAGAACCTTATTTATTTATCTAAATTTGCCAGTTCAAACCATTACAACATCAAATCAAGCATTGATTTATATTTTTAAGCAGAATAAACAACCTTTTGATTATCCCTAAAATGGGTGATCCTCTTGGTTGAATGGCCACCTCTGCTTGATGGCACTTTTTTCATCAAAGTCAATAAAAAATTCAAAATCACATTATTCCTATGAAAGTGTGTGTTTCACTCCTAAAAATGGTACCAAATTTGTGTGGTTTTATCTAAGAAACTGTGAGGTATGCTAAAAAATATTCTACTTTGAAGAATTCAAGAGTGCTAAAATCCAAGTCAGGAAACATGGTTGCAAGAGTTATCTACTCACGGACTCAAACTCATTAGATTAGATCCATCTTCTTTTGTCTAAGTCTTAAGAATTGCTATGTAGATAAGTCTACATAACTGGATACTTAAATATTGTATACTCTCCTATGTTCAAGAGAGATTCACATTTTATTTTCAAATGATCCGCTATTGGCGAGTTGACTGTATGTGTAGATCTATCTTATGCCATAAAGAATGCCTTTTTTAAACTACATTTTTATGTCTTCACATAAAAAGCCAGTGTCTCACTAGTTATTTAGTTTCATGAGTATAACGATAAATGTGGCGACGTTAGCTTTTAGATTAACCAACAATGAGTTTTAGTTCAGTTCCACCTTTTAATCCGATTTATAAACAATCATTTGCAAAACACCTTTTAAACTGTTACAGAAAAACGCACAACCTTTCCAACTTTATCCTTTTATTTTCGCATATGTCTACCTCCTAACAATTCTTTCGGAACTCCTTTTTGAATAGAAATGATACAATCTTATATAGGATATTTTCCCGCCAAGAGTAACAAAATTCGTGAAAAGTGGGAACATTACTATAGCACAAAAATCACATGACAAGTGCAACATTTACAATGAACGGAGCTTATTTACATCTTTAACATACAATACATTTATATATCAAAACAATACACATGAACGGAGCTAAAATGAGTCAAAATAAATATACTAAAGGCTTTCAAATCGCTTCTTAGCGACAATAAATGACATCTTGCTTAACCTTGACCCTGCTATATTTCTAAAATGGACTCGTCCATCATTCAATTTGGGCAGTACCACTTATTATTCAAAGGGGTGTTCACTGAAAATTTACTGACTGAAAAGCGAACAGTGCAGACCATGATCAGCCTGTATGTGCAGGCTGATCTTGGTCTGCACTGGTCGCAAAGGCAGAACCAATTGCCACCAGCAGGCTAAAGGTTAAAGATGTCTGGAATTATTCTGAGCTATCTTACTATAATGTAGAAGGATATCCTCATAGCTTATCATAAACACCTGTGCTGCATGTTGAAGTTTTAACATTTAAAAAACATTTACTAAATTTCAGACAGATTTTTGAAACTGGCAATTTTTTGGTTTAAAATTAAATACAAACTGCAGCTATTCATGACAACTTAGCTGTTTCAGCCAGGATAAAGTCATTTATTCCTTTTGTCGGTTACAATAATGGAACAAGCCATTATGTAGCTGAAAACTTGTTAGAAGCAACTGACACAAATTAAATTTCGCTCATCGTCTTCTTGACTAGGAACTGTATCCAAGACTGGTCTACATTTTCTACACAATAGAACTGCTTTTTACAAATTTTTCTTCTTTCTTGTATATCAGTACTTCGAAATAAGTCAAATAGTTTCAGAGAATGAAAATCAGTAGTTCTTATATAGACTGAAAGTGCTTTTTTGTAAATTCTGAAGCTCTTACATAACGTGTAGGCAAGATCAATAAAACAGAAGTTAGTATTCAAATGGCTTAATTAAGATACACAGATATGCAGTTTATCAGGAACACTGCACATGTACATATATTTCTGCTCATCATTATCATAGTAAATAGTTCATTCAAATGTTCTGCATGCATAATTTGATTATATTTTAGTTTGTACAATATTCAGAACAGCCAACTGACCCAGTGAACTATGCAATAGGCCATGGGAAAGAGAAGGTTGCTATTTACTTAATAGAAAAAGGTTTTCCTATGGACCATGTTTACTGGGTAAGTGTAGGGTTTTTATTACAGAAGTTCAATTTGTTTATTTAGCTTCTGTATTTTAAGAATAATGAGGTACCAGCTGTTAGCAGGATCACTGTCTATACAGTTGCATTGATGATTCACAAAATATATTCCCATAGACTTACAGGCACTTCCAAAACTATCCTAGGGGCCTCTGTGGCCAAATGGTTAAGGTCACTGACTTCTACACTTGCTCCTCACCGATGTTGGTTCAAGCCTCACTCAGGCCGTAGAATTCTTCATGTGAGGAAGCAATCCAGCAGGCTTACGGAAGGTTGGTGGTTATGGCCAGGAGCCCACCCGCAGTGAAATAATGCCATGAGGGGCACCTGGGGTCTTCCTCCTCCATGTCAAGCTGGACAGGAAAGTCGCCATATGACCTATCATTGTGTAGGTGTGATGTTAAACCAAACAAAAAACAAAAAAAAACCTATCTCACTTGTAGAGAATTGTAACTTTTATTAGTCCCATACTGGTGGAACACCGGAGGGGACTATAGGAATGCCATCTGTCTGTCAGTCCGCAAATCTGGATCCTGCGATAGCTAGAAAAGTATTCAAGCTAGGTTCATAAAACTTGGTATATATGTATAGAGGGAAATAAGTAGATTATGCACGTATATGACTTATGCTTGTAGGTCAAAAGTGAAGGTCAAGAAAAAATTGTTTCTGATCCGTAACTTTTATATGCATTGATGGATTATCTTAGTGCTACACACAAATGTTCCCGATGATGAGACAATATGTCAACGCATGACCTATGCTTGTTGGTTAAAGGTCAATGTCACTGTTCAAGGTCAAGTAAAAATTTCTTTTTGCGCCATTACTTTTAATTGCTTTGAAGGATTTTTTTAGTACTACACAGAAATGTTCCCCATGATTAGACTATGTGTTGCACACATGACCCATGGTTGTTGGTCAAGGTCACTATTGAAGGTCAAGTAAAAATTTGTTTCTGCTCAATACTTTTAATTGCATTGAAAGATTTTTGTAGTACTACACAGAAATATTCCCCATGATTAGACTATATGTCGAGCACATGACCCATGGTTGTCGGTCAAAGGTCAAGGTCACTATTGAAGGTCAAGTAAAATTGTTTTTTCACAGGTAGGGGACTTCTGTATTGCCACTGCAATACTTGGTTACTTGTTTCTCAAATGTGTACATAATGCCTAAACACTAAAACTTTGTGGTACCGAAATATCACACAGCTGAATTATAACCTATAAAATTATGACCAGATGCACAGGATAAGTAAAATGATTGGGTTTTGTTACTTTCTAATTTCTTGAAAAAATAGTATATTCTTATAGTCATCCTTCATGCATCAAAGGTGTTAAGAAAGTGTACAGTTACTTTATATTGCGGATGTTGCAGGAGGAGGGAGCTGTATGTGATGAATGGTGTCGTAAAGACCATGGCCCTGACAAGTGTCCTCGGCAGTATGACTGTGTTAAGAATGCAGAGAATCGAGGAATGGAGGTACTCAAACTAAGAATTGATGCTATCAGGGAAGGAAGAAGTAAACCAGGAGAGGGGATATCAGAACCAGTAGTTGACAAATATATGCCACACACACCACCTCCAAAACAAACCAGACCTATCTATGATAAGGTATGCCTAGATAAACTTTTCTTAGATTTGTTGGATAAAGAAAGTAATCTGTTATTCTCTGTATTTAAGTTTAGGTTGAATTTAGCCGTTTTCCTCCATATTTACAAAACAAATTTATGTACAAAATTTGTGCTACATGACTGACACAGTATATAGTGTTCTTTTACAGATGGAGTATTTTTATACAATTCAATGAATTGTCTGGTTTTTAGCTCACCTGAGCACGAAGTGCCCAAGGTGAGCTTTTGTGATTGCGCTGTGTCCGTCGTTGTCAACAATTTGACTGTTAACACTCTAGAGGTCACAATTTTGGCCCAGTATGAATGAAACTTTTGTCAGAATGTTACCCTCAATAAAATCTTGGACGAGTTCGATATTGGGTCATCTAGGGTCAAAAACTAGGTCACCAGGTCAGATCAAAGGAAAAGCTTGTTAACACTTTAGAGGTCACAATTTTGGCCCAATCTTAACAAAACTTGGTCAGAATGTTACCCTTAATAAAATCTTGGACAAGTTTGATATTGGGTCATTATGGGTCAAAACCTAGGTCACCAGATCAAATCAAAGGAAAAGCTTGTTAACACTCTAGAGGTCATAATTTTTGCGCAATCTTAATGAAACTTGGTCAGAATGTTACCCTTAGTAAAATCTTGAACGAATTTGATATTGGGTCATCTGGGGTCAAAAACTAGGTCACCAGGTCAAATCAAATGAGAAGCTTGTTAACACTGTAGAGGCCACATTTATGACTGTATCTTCATGAAACTTGGTCAGAATGTTAATCTTGATGATCTCAAGGTCCAGTTAGAATTTTGATTATGTAGGGTAAAAAACTAGGTCACCGGGTCAAATCAAAGGAAAAGCTAGTTGATACTGTAGAGGCTACATTTATGACATTTATGACCATATCTTAATGAAACTTGGTCAGAATGTTAATCTTGATGATCTATAGGTCAAGTTTAAATCTGGGTCAGTTGGGTCAAAAATTAGGTCACTAGGTCAGATCAAAGGAAAAGCTTGTTAACACTCTAGAGGCCACATTTATGACTGTATCTTCATGAAACTTGGTCAGAATGTTAATCTTGATGATCTTTAGGTCAAGTTCTAATCTGGGTCATGTGGGGTCAAAAACTAGGTCACTGGGTCAAATCAAAGGAAAAGCTAGTTAACACTTTAGAGGCCACATTTATGATCATATCTTAATAAAACTTGGTCAGAATGTTATCTTGATGATCTTTAGGTCAATAGGTCAGGTGAGCGATACAGGGCCTTCATGGCCAGCTTGTTTACTCTACAAACAAATGAAAGCTATTTTTCCATTTTGAAAACTTTGACATAAACCTTGAGGCCTGTCCTATACAATGAAAGAAGTAAAATTCAGTGCTTTAAAAATGTTTCTTGTATGGAGTATCATTTTGAAGTGAAATTCCAAACAGTAAGTATAAACCAAATCAACTATTTATTCACTTTCAAACAGGATGATCATAACAGATTTGTACCAGAGAAGAAAGAAAAATCACATGCAGATGAGGCCTTAGAACTAGTTGAAAAATATGGAGCAAAATATTTAACAAAGGTATTTCTTTCAAAACTAGATTATTGTTTCATGCTAAAATCTGCGAAATTCATGCATAAAAAGTCATTTGCATGCAAGTTTTAAAAGTCTGCGGGTACAATTCACACGTAAAACATCTGACAGTTTAACACATTGTTCATCCATAATGAAGCGAAAATCAAGCTGCCCGATTTTGGGATCCCCTCTCGCTAATTACCACAATAATTTGCAAGGTGCCAGAACAGCATAATTTAAGCTCTGCCTACTTCAGGTACTTGTGAAATTTTCGTGAGAACTGTGAAAGCGAATCAAATTATTCGTAAAACTAGACGCAATTGTATTCTACATTATTTTCCAGAATTTTGAACTGAAACAATACTCATTGCATGGGAAATGATGTAACTAAGAAAATGAATGGTCAGATCAATGGTTTTTATCCATAAACAAGAAAATTATAGCCATCTCAGGGGTGTGGAAATCCCAATATTTTTCACTTGTCCGGACAATTCAGACATAAACGTCCACTTACCCGCAGTCAAAATTCACTTGTCCAGATTTTCAAAATTAAAACCTGCATTAAACTGCCAATATTTTTTTATTTCGGGCGAGTGTTTTTATGATCTACAGGTAGAAACAAAAAGCAAACATAATACAGTGTATTACTGTAATTGTGGCATAAAAAAGCTATCAACACTTTTGCCTGTATACATGGCTGAAGTCACATCCGCAAGGCTGGGGAACCTTCAACAGATTCAGTGTAACAAAAATGCCATGCTGAAACATGCGAAGCCGGATGAATTCAGAAAATCAAGACTCTTGAAATGATCTGACTCGTTTTGAATCGTACTCTCGATCTCTCTCAGTTTTTGATTCTTGTTTTTACCTGGCTATTGACTTCAGAGAGTTCTGTTTTTGTTCTAACTAAGTTCTTGCACCTGTGAACATTGTATCTTCAGTTTATTCTTGTTGCTAGATCATACTTCAATCTAACCCTGAAACAAACAAAATTGATATAACATCAATGTGGACACTGTATAATTGAGCCGTGCCATGAGAAAACCAACATAGTGGGTTTGCGACCAGCATGGATCCAGACCAGCCTGCGCATCCGTGCAGTCTGGTCAGGCTCCATGCTGTTCGCTTTTAAAGCCTATTGGAATTGGAGAAACTATTAGCGAACAGCATGGATCCTGACCAGACTGCGCGGATGCGCAGGCTGGTCTGGATCCATGCTGGTCGCATACCCACTATGTTGGTTTTCCCGTGGCACGGCTCAAAATTATAAGTTGAAAAGTTTGCAACGTGGAAATATTCACAAATTTAGCAAATTCAAAAAAATTTATGAAAATATCAGCCAGCCTAAATTTCCACATTCACCAAGACATGTCATTACAGTCAAGTAATGATAAACAGATTTGGCTTTTGCACTTCAGTTTTTGGGGATACGCGAATATCTAGATCGCAAAAGTTCTGAAATCAGCAGTAAACAAATTTTTTGACACGCTTCCATTGTCCATGTGGTTATCATTTTTATTTATATTTCAGAAACAAGGGACACTGTTACACAAGTATATTGACAAGCCACGTGTGTATATGTATGTTTTTGCTAATCATGGAGTACGTGTCAATGTGCAGAACACAGTAAGTTAAAGACAAAATATTATATAACAATAAGAATGAATATCTTACAAAAGACAAATATTTTATTGATATTAAATTATATTAAAGGTGAATATTTTATTAACCACTAATTAATTAAACAGTTCATAATTAGTTGAGATATTTATCAGTATGACTTCAACACATTTTTCAGACAATTGAGTGTGATTTCTGTTCTGTTGGTGGCATTCAAGGAATTTTCAGATATGAAAATAGCTATAGTTGATTAGTTTGTGAAAGTTTCTGATTTCGTGGAAGACACACACAGGCCCTTCCCCAGAAATTTTTTAAGGCGCTGGGGTAAAGTTTGCGTGGCGGGATAAGGGGTGGGTGCGGGAGGGGTATCCCCTCCCGTGTTCATTTTTTTTTAAAAATCGAACCCAAATGGTGCTTTTTTAAGTATGCCATATGCAAAACAAAACACAACAACATGTATTTCATTACTTCTACATTTTTACATAATCATATAACCATCAATATATCATATACACTACACAGATGTCCACTTCTTTTATATGTATTTTCGAACAATACCTATGTCCTTCCACTTCTTTTGTACTAACACTAACAACACATAGGCATTTTTGTTTTCATATACCGGTAAGTGTCTGTCTTGGCTCTGTGCCATTCCTTTACTGCACCACTGAAATTAAAGTCATTCAATTTTTGTCCCTGCATGGACACCATGAGTAAGGCATTAAGCACTTTCATGCTCACTGGTGAATGGTGGGTGGTCTTCACATTCAACTGCTGAAACCTCTCTCACAATCTGAAAGTACAAAAAAAAAGTATTTGTTATTTTCCCAGAGCAAGGATAACCAAGGATGGATTTATATTGTAAAATTTCCTAAGATTTGACATTTATCTTGTGTTCTTCTGCACAATGAATTGCAACAGTATTTCTGTTAAATATTTGTGGGTGTCAACAACACCATTGCAGCTTTTTTACACACAGAAGCAGGTTCTGTATTTTAAGTTTAACTATGTATTTTACTGCAAGCAGCAAGTTTCAGAAAGAACATGTATACACACCAGCTGTGGAGGTTGGTAGAAGCAGTCCCACTATAGCGACTTTGCTCAGGTTTGGGTGAGACTCGGACAGATTACCAACAATCCACTCCATGGTGCTCAAAGTGTTCATCTGTGGTAAGGGTGGCTTTCGCCTGTGCCCATTCAATAACCCCCCGGTCTTCTTCAAGGGAGAAGAGTGATGAAAGAGCCTGAAATGAAACATAAGTTTCAATGACATGTTTCAATGACTTGACAAAATGAATCATAACTTTTTTGTTGTTGATAAGTTTCTTGTTTTTTTTTCTTCTAAAATTCTTTGGACCATACATGATGCTGTAAATATAGTAAGTAAATAAATAAATCAATGGTAATATTGACTTCCTTGAAATACAGCAGAAGAGAATTCATTCATCCCTTTTATCGACTAGCCCGGTTCTTTACATGAGAAAGTAGGCAGTTGCTTATTTGGAACTGGTCTTTCCCAGGAACGATGGTTAGCCTTAGGTAACCTGCCCTAAATTTTGTTATTCCACTGAAACTTGTATCATTTGGTCTTTTCATGTTTACTTCGAGAGATACAAAAGCAAAGAGAAACAAAAAATATCATAGTAGATAAAATTTAATATTTAGAAATTAATAGCATCTTAAACAATGGTAATTAAACATCATCAAAAAAGTTTGCTTCAGTTCATCCGGAACAATGATTTCAAACTTCAGTCAAAGAATCACTGGTCATTTTGATACAGTTGCCTTTCTCTGCTAATTAATACTCGATAACAATTAACTTACCCATGCAGCCGTCACCAACTGTTATCCCATTTCGTTGCATAGACTAATTATAATCTTTAACTAATTATAATCCAATCACTCCTGCTCCAATTAACCGCAAACTTGTGAAAACACAGACTTTCATCAACACGTGTCGTCTTTAAACCCTTATCAGTACACGGTAAACAGCTAGCTACACTGTGTATTCATAAACTTCACCGATCGATATTTACCTGAGGTATCTCACAGGGATGAAATCGCTTACTGATTTAAGATGCTGCGCTAATAATTGAGGCACCGCGCAGGATAATTAAGCGCTGCGGTAAGCTGTATTTCGTGTTTAAGCGCCGCGGTAGCGCAGCGCCTTATGCGGCTGGGGAAGGGCCTGACACAACAAAAGACCATGTGTACATACTGCTTTAATATTCAGAAATGTATCACCAATGTGCATTCTGAACATAGTGCTTAAAAGGTAACAGAGTTTACGCAGTGGTCCAGTGGTAACACTGTTTGACTACGAAACCAGGGGTAGTGAGTTCGAGCCCTTGCTCCTCCAATTAAATATTACTAAAATTGGGATGAGAGTCCCATGTATGGGTGCTTTACACCTGGCACGCTAAAGAACAAGGGAAGCTTCTGGAATTGGAGCGTCTTCTGTATCTTGCACAATCCTCCTACTAACATTACTAACAGTCTTCTGGAGGAATCGCACATATGGGTTACCGGTAACAAAGCACTTTATAAACATGATATGAATATATACTGTTAAATCTTTGTTATTTCAGGTGTCACTTGTTTTTATGTATTTCAAGTTTGCAATAATCCATGAAATTGTCAAAATATGTATTTGTGAAATTTTTTTTCTCTATTAAGCGGAATTCAATGTGTTTATGAAATCAATATGATATGGTTTCTGAGTTAATTATTGTATTATAGGATGGTGATACAGCATTACATCTGGCAGTAAGAAAGGGTAGAGCAGATGTTGTAGAGGCTCTTGTACAGTGTAGCGCAGATCTTTCTCTCAGAAACAGCGTATGTGGATTTTTTACCCAGAAACTTCCAATCTTTAATAGTAAAAAGAAGTTCTAACTTTTTCTGCCTGGTAACATACATCAAAAACTCATACAAGTTCCTCTGCAATGACAGATATACAGGAAATATCAACTGTCCATTTGTGCTCATGAAAAGAGTTCCACCATTTTAGATATTTACGGTACTTGTTCTGACTTGCTGTTTTTCCTTTGCAAGCAGATTTAATGTATGAATTATGCAATATACAAGTATTAAAAATGTAAAACAGCAGTTCTTTTATATCTGTAACAATTTGTTCTTCAGATGGGTCAGACTCCAGTGGACGAGGCAGAAGGAGCTATCAAAGCTTTCTTGAGGATTTTTGAGGTATTTTTTATAATGCATTCTGCAGTTCAAGATTCAACATTTTTTCTTTTAAAAAATATTAATGAACTATAATTATGATAATTAAAAATATTCAGAGAATAATTAGAACAGCTGTGACACCTGAGGTCATTATCATCATCCACGTTCAAAGAAACATCAGCATGGTGGTCAATATTTCATTTCATAGTGCAAGATTTTAAAGTTACTGTTTTGCAAATAATTTCACAAATTTCTATCAAACTTTGAATTAGAATTGAATTTCATGTAAATAAAGATGCTTTTGTATGACTTAAAACTATACATAAATGTTCCAAAAAATGTGAGCCATATTTCTGTTTTATGAATAACAAATTTTTAATTTATCATAAAAATCTACAACAATGCCAGCATTCAGAATTAAAATCTGAAATTGAATAAAAGCAATGATGCATATAGAGACTGGCCTCCAAACAAGCTCTATAACCACGAAATGTGGTCTATGTTGACTTATGGATAAGAAATAAAATTCCGAATTTCAGTAAGATTATTATATTACTGTATAATATGGATAATGTACGCATGTCAAAAAGTATGCAAATTGGCAATTATGGCCGATTTATAAGTGAAAGTGTTTGCGAATAGCCAAAACTAAGTTTGTTTATTTTTACTTGACTATAAAGTGTCCTGATGAACATTGAAATTTACGCTGGCTGATATTTTTGTGACTTTCTTAAATTCAGGAAATTCGCAAACATTTCCATTTATACACTTATACATTGCTTATATTGTCGGATGTTGTAGAATTATAAATATTGTGTATTTTTTCTCCCTCAATGTAGCCAGGACTGGTGCTTGCTGTCACTAAATCTGAATCTCACTTGCTTCAAAAATACAAAAATTATTGGTGTAATGTAAACACAATTTGTAAGGTACTAGTTTCAATGTTGATGTTTGCTAGATCCCCTGGTCTTCCTGTGTGTTTCTGCTAGTCTCTGATCTGCTGACAAGTTTATTTTTCTTGTAATCTTAACACGTAGCATGATAGGGTTGTCATTGATTTGAAATTCGTAATAGCCTTTCTGCTGTTAAAACTTCACTGTGTTTTTTTTTTTGGTTGGTTTCATAATAAAACAGATTGCTCAACCATTGAACCATATAAATTAGCAATATGGCAATTTTCCACTTAAAATTTCTAAAGAATTTTTTAGGAAAAAGAATTCAAAATACTCACTGTAGCATCAAGTTCTATTTGATAATCTTAGACAAATGTTATACATGTAATCGCACAGACATTTGTGACTGGTTAAGATTTTGTACTTTAAGTGTCTACATAGGATTTTTGTTAAATATTTCAGTAAGTGTATGGCAAAAAAAATCAAGGAAACTAAAATTTTACTGAGATTTAGACCAACATGTTCATAAATCATCAGCACACCTAAGTATGTGGTCTGTGTCCATTTAGAAAGTTATGTCTCCCACACCACTGTGTGGTGGTAGACATATTGATTTACTCCTGTCTGTCTGTCCGTCTGTCACAAATCTTGTCCGCACTCCAAGTCGAACATTTCTCATCCGATCTTCACCAGACTTAAACAAAATGTGTTTGCCAATAAGTCCTCAGCCAAGTTCAATAAGTAGCCAAATCGGCCAAGGCACTTTGGAATTATGGCCCTTGAAACATTATTTTTTGATAATCAAAGCACTGAAAGTCTGATTGGGTTGTATCAAAGCACTGAAAGTCTGATTGGGTTGTTTTTGATAATCAAAGCACTGACAGTCTGATTTGGAATTAAGAGTGTATAGGGAGTAGGGTTTACGCTCGAACATTTCTCATCCAATCTTATACTACTATTCAGATGATTAGGCAGTTGTGGGAGACATGCGCTTTTCTCAAAAGCAGCTCTAGTTTATCATATAATTTTAGCAAATGTTTCTTAAAAGGTTTATAGATATACTGTGCAAGCATGTATACATACATTTATTGAAATCTCAATCGTTGATGTCTAGATTTTGTTTACTTTAAAATTTTGCCCTTGTCAGAATATGTTTTGTTAAGAGTGGTTCATATGCATGACAGCCTTATCTGTTATCTGAGATAACATGTTAACATTTGATCATTTGATTTCTTTCCCTAAAACTTACCTTTGAGGAAGTTTATAACTTAAGCTCAGCTAAAATTATGTTTCATTAATGGCCTTCTACAGAGTGTTTCAGGAAATAATCTTCTTATCAATCCATTCGCTAGTCAAAGTGTTCTTATAATGCTTCTGCAAACTTACCCTTCCGATAGAAGAGGGTATATATTTTTTGCTCATGTTGACAGGTTGGTCTATCTGTCATTAAGTAAACAATTTGGTTTCCAGTCAGTAACAAGAGTGCTTTGACATACTGTAAGTCAAACTTCATTTGAGGATTGTTTGTGGACATTTGATGACACATATCATTTTCAGGAACAATAGGTAGGTTAAGGTCAAGATTAAAGTGACCTTGAGACTGAAAATGGTTTCTAGTCAATAACTGGAGAATGCTTGAGCATACAAAGGTCAAACTTCATGATATTGCCTGTGGTCATTACCTTGTGTCTAATGTTTTGGGTATCGGCAAGTCAGAGAAAGTTTTGACCTAGAACAATCAATCTTCATAGAATGATTGCCTGTAGACTTAAGATGAGCTGTATTGGTTTTTTGGATCTCTAGGTCAAAGGTCAAGGTCACTGACCTTTTGACTGAAATAGTTTTTAATTAATTGCTTAAGAATGTTTTGGCATATGGCCATCAAGTGTAAGAGTATATATGTCCATGGTCAGTAGATGACCTCAATAGATTTAAGTATCAGGACATGAAAGGTCAAGGTCACAGTGACCTTGAGACTAAAAATGCTTTAAGATCTTTAGCAGACCTTCATATCATGATTGTTTATGATTATTAGATGTCTCTTATTAGCATTTTTGGGACATTAAGTCTGAGTTAAAAGTCAAGGTCACAGCTTATTTTAAGACTGAAAATGATGCACTCTCTTACCAAAGACAGGCTACCATGGATGGGAAAGGGTATAGATGTTTTATAAACAGCTCTTCTTTATTAATGTCTTGAGTTATTTGTAAGCATCGTTTGCAATGAATGTGCATGGAGAAGTTTACCATGAAAAAGAATCCTGGCTTAAGTTATATCTTAAGAAATTCCTATCTATCACTTTCTTTTCTCCTCCATATTTTGATTTTCTACTAAAAGTTGATTAGTTCATAACAATCCCGTTCATAATTTTTCTTTATCATAGATATTTACAGCACTTGTTGCTATGATAGCTAGTGGTTAGACAATGTGTGTATTATTTTAGCCAGGTGTGATATCTGCTGTACGAAGATCAAGCTTCAACCAATTGTTACGCCAATATAAACGAAGCTGGTGTAATGTTCTTACAAAAGTAAAGGTACGCTATATATGGTTTCATGTATTCAAATGAGGCACACTGTGTCAGATTTCATGTTATAAACTGTAGCGTCACTGTGCCTGTTCAAATTGTTGTCACAGTATATAGAGTTGGAGTTGTATTCACCAGGGCTTCGGAAATTTGCCGGTTTGTCAGTTTTGGACTGATTTTTGGCTTTTCAGACCGATTCGTGAAATGAAAAAACGAAAAAAATCGGTCCCGTAAAAATGGAGAAAAGTATAAATTTCGATCTGATATCTCAGTACACGACCACCTGTCAAGCAGGAAATTGTTGGTCGCACCTTGAGATAATCGATAAATGTGTCAATCGGTCTGATTGTCACTTTGATAATCGGTCCATAATTAGCACGTGACGCAATCAGTGCTCGCGCGGCACATCCTTTAATGTTTGCAGACAGCCGACTGCAATGTATTAAACATTTTTGACTGGTTTCCAATTGTTTCTGACTGGATCCAAATCATTTTGACGGGGATCCACTTTATTTATTTAGAATCCGACGGATAGCTTATTTCAAAAGGCTATGTTTGATCACAGGTAAAAAACAAATGGTCACTGCATTTAATCAACGAGCTATACTTGTACATTATAGGTCTTTGATTTAATGAGACATCACACGGAAAACCGATAAAAATAATTTCTATAATTACTTGATTAGAAAAAATTACATGATTCATTTTTTGGGGCTCCAGTTAAAACAAGTGCAGAAAATCGTCTTTGCAACCCGACCGTACAAAAAAAGAAAAAGAAAAAAATGGACTGGCAAACACGAATGATAAAGAAAACCGGGGTGGCGCTGTTTATCAAATCGGTCTTTTAAAAAACGTTTCAAAATGAAATTTTGTTTACATCAGAAGAGAACATATAACTTTATAAAATGTAGTTGCTTACTGAAGTACAACGCGTAAGTGAAATGAAATATCCGTGGCCAACCCACGTGATCTTTTGGTGCATGCGGAAATTCGATCTCAGCGTTCACATAACGGACACATTCGGTCCGCGGCAGAGTATTCTTAAAATACTGAGGCTGTTTAGCAGAGAATATATGTCGTGTAATTCACTTTGACGCATTGTATTTTATAGAATTCCATCAAAGAATGAGGAAACATCACAAAGTAACTGCCGTATATACGGTACCGAAGTCACGTGCGTTGGCTTTTAGACTAGTTACGTGCCTCGGCAATTTTATCCTTGCAAGTATTTTCTCGGAAAAACATCGAAATTTCAACAAAGTAACGATCACTCATAACACTGAATAACTGTCTTCATTTTATGGTAACTAGCGGTGACCGGTAACTCATATTTAATGAATGACATGCTTATTTCTTTACTCTGTCACGGTTTACAAAATGCGTAATATTGAGAATGCGGTGGGTGGGGTAGTGCCGATATCAGGATTTTCGTTTCGGACCGATTGAGTTATCAAAATTTCCGGAGCCCTGGTATTCACTATATATAAAACATATAGGGATTGTTATATATGATATTTGTTGTCAAATGTAATGTCACTTTTCATAACAGCATATAGCATACATTAGAAAAATAGCACAAAACCCAGTAAAAACAACATGTACTAACATGCATGCCTGAATCAGAAAGGATCTTAGAACTACTGATGTTTTACTTTGTTGTTGAAATAATTCATTGATAACTCATTTTTAATAGCTGGAAAGCTAGTAAGTTGTGAGAACTATAGAAAAATGTTGAGTTTTCAGTTAAATTGTTTTTTAGCTCACCTGACACATAGTGACAGGGTGAGCTTTTGTGATCGCCCTTTGTCCGTCGTCCGTTCACAATTTCGTGTCTGCACGATAGTGGTTTCATTTATGATTTTATTTCAACCAAACTTGCACACAACTTGTATCACCGTAAGATCTTGGTTCCTTTCTTGAACTGGCCAGATCCCATTATGGGCTCCAGAGTTATGGCTCCTGAAAGGGCCAAAATTAGCTATTTTGACCTTGTCTGCACAATAGCAGCTTCATTTATGATTTGATTTTAACCAAACTTGCATAAAACTTGTGTCACCATAAGATCTCGGTTCCTTTCTTGAACAGACCAGATCCCTTAATGGGTTCCAGAGTTATTGCCCCTGAAAGGGCCAAAATTAGCTATTTTGACCTTGTCTGCACAATAGCAGCTTCATTTATGATTTGATTTTAACCAAACTTGCACACAACTTGTATCACCAAAAGATCTTGGTTCGTTGTTTGAACTGGCCAGATTCCTTTATGGGTTCCAGAGTTATGGCCCCTGATAGGGCCAGAATTAGCTATTTTGACCTTGTCTGCACAATAGCAGCTTCATTTATGATTTGAATTTAATCAAACTTGCACAAAACTTGTTTCACCATAAGTTCTCGGTTCTTTGTTTGAACCGGCCAGATCCCATCATGGGTTCCAGAGTTATGGCCCCTGAAAAGGCCAAAATTAGCTATTTTGAACTTGTTTGCACAATAGCAGCTTCATTTATGATTTGATTTTAACCAGACTTACACAAAACTTGTATCACCACAAGATCTTGGTTCATTGTTTGAACTGGCCAGATTCCAGCATGGGTTCCAGAGTTATGGCCCTTTAAAGGTCCAAAATTTGCTATTTTGGCTTTTGCAGCCATATAGAAACTTCATTTATGGTTTGATTTGATACAAACTTCCAAAATATCTTCAACAACAATAAATCTTGGATTCCATGACGAATCTGTCAGATCCAGTCTTAGGTTCCAGAGTTATTTTATATCTGATTACCTCCCCTGATTGTAATTAAAATGGATTTATATCAGTAAGTACTTATAGGACTTACTTGAAATTTCATTATTATCATTAGTTGGACTGAGACAATCAGGGTAGATAACTATGGACTGATTCTGTGTCAAATTACCTCCCTTTTTTCAAATTAAAATGGGTATATCTCCATAACTAATGAAGATACCAAGACCACTTTTCTGTGGTACAACATGGATGGTACCTCCAACTTTTAGGTGTATTTTGACATATCTGTTCCTTGTAAGAATTTTGTTATCTTTTTGGTTAAATTTCTTCCCTTTGTTGTTTGACCTTCTTGTCCTTAAGTGCAATGATAACAGGTGAGCGATATAGGGCCATCATGGCCCTCTTGTTTAATGTTACCATGTACATGAAATTTTCATTTCTTTTCCTTCTTGCTTTCAATTTTCTACTAGCCCCCAGTGTGTACTTTAATTGCATGCATTTTTGTTTGTGTGTGTGTATTAAAGAATATATTTCAGTGTCTGCCTGTGTCAAATGGAACAGTGGGAATATTGTATGAGGGAGATTTTGATCTCATTCAGTGTTTTACATGGTGTATAATAAACAAAGATTACAAAATTGTAATGACTTCATAAAGTAATACCTGCTGTGAAGCGGCACATAATACTTTCTTTGTACATTTGCATTAGTATGTGGTAATGAAAAGTGTTATTTGTTTGTAAGAGCAATATATTAAATTAATTTGTGTGTTTGTCTGGAGCATAATTTAAAATCTGTGCAAGAGATGGATTTCAAACTGGGAATAAAAGTAGGTAGTAATGATAATGCACCATAGTTGTAGTATTAGTTATGTTTGAATTATTCCACTTTTTCATTTTTCCTTTTCGAGCCATTTTGTGGCTGTTTTAGATTTGAACAAACAGGTGATAGAAGGAATGATTAAATTACTGGATTGATAGAGGCTGATGTTGCGTATAGTCCAATCAGACATATGTATTTTCAAATGAGTAGTCGATAAGTCGAGAGTGTATGCTTTAAAGTTAACACATGGTTAAATTTAGACGATCATTTTGAAGAACAATGCTGTCGTTGATGCACAAATGAGCCGTGCCATGAGAAAACCAACATAGTGGGTTTGCGACCAGCATGGATCCAGACCAGCCTGCGCATCCGCGCAGTCTGGTCAGGCTCCATGCTGTTCGCTTATAAAGCCTACTGGAATTGGAGAAACTATTAGCGAACAGCATGGATCCTGACCAGACTGCGCGGATGCACAGGCTGGTCTGGATCCTTGCTGGTCGCAAACCCACTATGTTGGTTTTCTCGTGGCACGGCTCAAATCTAATTGTTATAACTGCATTTAACTTCATGGGATTTACGAACAACATTATTAGCAAAGCCTTTGCCACATTTGGAACATTTATACGGCGTATCTCCTGTATGTTGTCGCATGTGTGCTTTCATGTTCCACTTTGCTGAAAAAGTTCTGCCACAGCATTCACAAGTAAATGGGTTAATTTGTAAATGCTGAACCCTTTCATGTCTGTTCAGTTGTTCTTTCAGGACAAATTGTTTTACACAAAAGTTGCATTTATGTTTCTTTTCCAAAGCATGTGCTCTCTGTATATGGTAGTGTGAAGACCCATTACTGATATATCTTTTCTCACACTGATTACATGCGTAAGGTTTCTCGGAAGTATGGAATCGCATAATATGAAGCTTTAGACTCCTTTTAGAATTAAATGTCTAGAACATTTTGCAAATTCATAAAAATGTACATGTTTTACAGTTCTTTATCAGTAACTATAATTACTGTATCGTATTAAAAACTTTGAAAGATCAAAAGTGTGACACCTTGCCTTAAAAATTATTACCGTGGTATTGAATGTTTGGCACACTCATATAATATATACAGATTGAATACGACTCTTTTTGCATACTGGTAGTACTCTATTTATTTATTCATTTATTTAATTTATTTATTTATCCTTTAAGGGAGATAAAAATTTGCTGGAGTGGACATTGGAGAGTACTGATTTGTCATATCTTTCGCAAGCAGAATTGAGGACAAGATCGAAAAGTGACTTGAAAAAAATGGCAGATGTAGCAAAAAATGCTTACAGAGTATTATCAGAATACAGACCAACTAGTGTAAGTTGTTTCAAACTTCTGGAATGAGGTTACAATATGAAAATGTAAAGATTATACTGTGGGATTTTAGTACAAGTAAATGTGATAGAAATACATAATTATTCTTTTCTTCCCCTTACAGAAGAAAAAGGCCTGCTGCGTACTCTTGCTGTGTACATACAGCGTATATGATGCATACATGATGTGTACTGAAATCAAGGGCTTTAAATAGTACACAGGATATACACCGCACATACACCGATAGTACGTTTGTAGTACACTTTTGACATGCAAATGAGCTCTGCCGCGTACTACTTGCTGCGTACATGCTGTGGACTACATAGTACACAGGATGTACGCTGGAGGAATTTAGTATGCGCGAAATAGTACGCAACATATACGCGGCACATACACTTTTCACATGCAAATGAGTCTACGGTGTACTACCCCTGCAGCGTACATGCTGTGTACTCCTGGCCCGAGTCCTGTGGCGTACATGCTGTGTACTCCTGCTGCATACATGCTATGTACTCTTGTGGCGAAACTGCTGTGATAATGTAAATTCCTTACCCCACCAACTTTCGTATGCAAATGCTGATCATTTGGACAGAAAAAAGAAAAAAGATAAGTGACATGCATCAATAAGTATTTACCCTTACCAAAATAATGTAGATTGATGTTATCAAATAAATTAGTATACTTTTCTTCATCCACTTTTCAATGAAATAAATCAATTTTTGTAGCATGTAATTTGGTAAACATTTGAAGAAAATGGCGTAACTGCATCAAGGGGAAACAACTTTGATGCAACTAAATATAAGTGTTATGATTTATTATAGACGATGTGTGCGTAGTATGTATTTATTTTGATTAAAATCCATCTGAGAACAATCTAGGACTGGAATTATATAAGCATTTATACATTTTTACGTCCTTAAAAAGTTGCACACCAAAAAATTTTGGATTGATTTTTTTCCAATGGGGCGAGCGCAATTAGCCAAAAACGTTCTGAAAATATACGAGCGGCAAATCCGATGAACAACTTTTTAATTCGGTGAGGCCTTAATGAGTTAACATAATGAGCATTAAAGCCTTTATAAAACATGATAGAATGGTGTTTTGCTTAAGAGTATTCAAATAACAGTGAGAACTATTAATTCTTCTCATTCGGGCGCTGTTGAGGCATTATCTTGGTAATTATTTCATGTATTACAAAATGTAATGCAACGAAGTTCAAATAAGGCTTTTCAATTATCCAAGTTAGAAAGCTCCAGGATTAATTCAAAATGAAAAAGAATATATTTTTACACTGCATGCAAGGTGCAGCTCAGAAATCACTAAGATGTAAGCTTCACAAATGAACATTGCAAATAGTTTGGCAAATTTTCATTGTTCAGAATACCAGTAATCTGAACTATTCTATGCTATTAAGATAAAAGTTACTCGGAAATCAAGTTCTTGCTTCCGAAAAAAAAAAAAAAATGTACAAATCCTTCCTGCATGAAGTGTACTTCAGACTTTTATTAAATGTACTTCAGACATTTACCTAAAAAAATTCAAAGTATAAACACCAAAAGAAAATTAACAAGTCCCTCCTGCGTATATGAAGTTTACTTCAGACTTTAACTTATAAAAAAAAAGCTAAGTATAAATGCCAAAAGAAATTGTACAAGTTTTTTTCCGCGTATATGAAATGTACTGCACAAATTTCAAAGTATCTGCGGTGTACATGCAGTATACTATTTTCTTGTACAAGTCCGTCCTGCGTACATGCAGTGTACTCCTTAGATTTTCAGAGTCTGTGCTGCGTACTTGAAGTGTACTAGTGACCTCCTGCGTACATGCTGTGTACTCGTCGAAATAGTACGCGGCATGTACGCGGCATGCGGTGTATGTAAAATGTACTCCTCTGGTGTACTACTGTGTTCGAGGCATATACACAACAAATACGCAGCATGTACACCACAGAGGCTTGCTTCTGTAAGGGTCAGGCGGTTGAATCTTCTTTTCTCAAACTTTCCTGTGCATCCTGGTATATAGGTGTATTAGGTAGATAATCCTCACTAATGTATATGTCAACGCGTGGTTGTCCATCCACACTATGTATGGATGGCCGTCCACTCTTTGTATGGGAGGTCATCCACACTATGTATGGTGGCCAATCAGCACTGGCATATGTCTTCATCTCGCCTCCTACATGTTTCTTGCATTTCTATTGGTCAGTAGATGTCATTTGGAGACAGGATATATTCCATATACTGCAAGTACATTTCTGATATGAATTTTGATTAAAAGAAAATGGTTGCCGCATCGCTAGCGTTATTGAATCAAGTCAGATCATAAGCTTCAGCTATAGATATCGTTTCTGAGAGTAAATTTAGAGTTTTCTTGCCATTTTCATTTTCCTACTTAGTTTAGGTTTGTGAAGTTAGCAGTAAGAAGTGGAAATAGAATAACAGTAACTCTGTATGGGAGACACGGCCATTGAAATTTTGTTTCAAGTCAAATCGTCTTAAAGCAAAGGAATTAGTATATTTGTTACTCAGCAGTTTATTGAAGGACCATTTAATCTACATGCAAGATAAAGGATTTAACAGGAAATGAGATGAAAGCTGAAGTTTCAAGACATTTCTGACATCGTGAAATCTGATGATCAAAACCAGTTCATAACCTGTATAAATGAGCTTTTGTGTTTTGTGATTCAGTCAAAATACAGTTCATTGTGCATTTTATGACTGTAAACAAGAGGACAACCAAACAAATGATTGCAGGATTCCAGTCTGCACTGTAAGTAGCTTTGTAAATTTACAAAATATGTTGACTTTAGCATGCAAGTAAATGGTAGTCGGCAAGATAAAATAATTACACAGCTTGTTGGTGACAGGATACGGGAAATACGCTGTCTTGAAAATCCTGTCACCAACAAGCAGTCTAACTAACAATGTATGATGATCCCTCCACATTGGCATATTTCAAAGTTTAATTATCCATACACACTGGTATAGTTATGTGTGTGTGTGTTATTGTCCAACCATACTGGTATATATATGTTTAAGGTCTATCCACACTGATATATGTCTGTGTATGGTGGTCTATCCACACTGGTATATGTCTGTGTATGGTGGTCTATCCACACTGATATATGTCTGTGTATGGTGGTCTATCCACACCGATATATGTCTGTGTATGGTGGTCTATCCACACTGGTATATGTCTGTGTATGGTGGTCTATCCACACCGATATATGTCTGTGTATGGTGGTCTATCCACACCGATATATGTCTGTGTATGGTGGTCTATCCACACTGGTATATGTCTGTGTATGGTGGTCTATCCACACCGATATATGTCTGTGTATGGTGGTCTATCCACACCGATATATGTCTGTGTATGGTGGTCTATCCACACTGGTATATGTCTGTGTATGGTGGTCTATCCACACTGATATATGTCTGTGTATGGTGGTCTATCCACACCGATATATGTCTGTGTATGGTGGTCTATCCACACTGGTATATGTCTGTGTATGGTGGTCTATCCACACTGGTATATGTCTGTGTATGGTGGTCTATCCACACTGATATATGTCTGTGTATGGTGGTCTATCCACACTGATATATGTCTGTGTATGGTGGTCTATCCACACCGATATATGTCTGTGTATGGTGGTCTATCCACACCGGTATATGTCTGTGTATGGTGGTCTATCCACACTGGTATATGTCTGTGTATGGTGGTCTATCCACACTGGTATATGTCTGTGTATGGTGGTCTATCCACACTGATATATGTCTGTGTATTGTGGTCTATCCACACTGATATATGTCTGTGTATTGTGGTCCATCTGCGCTGGTATATACATGTCTGTTTATAGTTGTCAATCCTTACTGCCAGTCTGGTATATGTCTGTTTATACATCTGTAGTTATGTCTCCCCCCCCCCCCCCCCCGCCCCCCCTTAGGGTCACTTGATCAAAGGTTAAGGTCACGGGCCTGAACATGGAAAACCGTTTCCGTTCAATAACTTGAGAACCTCTTGATTCAGAACGTTGAAACTTCATGGGATGATTAGACGTGCCAAGTAGATGATCCCTATTGCATTTAAGTCACTAAGCCAGCCATCAGTATCTCTTTGACTTTTGCTCCTGTCCCCTACTGACTTCTTGCCTATTATGCTGCTTTCTCCTTGATTCGAGCCTCTTAAATCTTTTAGAGGTGTGCAAATTTTTGTAAACCTGTTCAGTTAAATAATTTTTGTTTTTTGTTACAAAAATATTTGCATTTAACAATGGCAATAAGAATTACAATGTTATCATCTTTTATATGTATTTTTTTTGCACGAGACTGAAGGAGGTGAAACTCCACATCATTTTAAAATTTTCTCATCAATTCGAGCCCTCTGTTTGGAAGGTCATTAAATGTTTATTTTTGCATATTCTATTTCCATAAAGCAAATTTCTATTAAGATTGACTTCTTGTTCACTCGTTACAACAGTCGAAATATGCTCAGGGTGCTTTTAATTTGAAATTTGGGCTCACAGTATTACCCACTATGTAATTTCCTTTTGAAATAAGCAATTTTAGATGCAAAAATTTAAAATAGGAATTTAATCAATTTTTCAGTGTTTCATAACTAATATTTTCCAAAGGCATTTTAGAATGTAAATGACACATTCAAGTTTCTGATGGAAGAACATGCTACATGAGCATGAATTTTACTATAACACAAGGGCTCGAATCGATGAGAAAGCTCGAATCGACGAGAAACAGGCATACTACTATGCTTTTGGGGAGACATGTGATTTTTTACAAAAGTATCTTCTAGTTGATCTTGTTTTACTAAAGTTATGTAGTAATGTTCATATTTAATAATAGAGGAAGACACCTTGTGCTCCTCTGATTATTGTTAGGTCAACAAAGTCAGCTCGGTTTTCGCCAACTTTCTGCCACCTGAGCATGGTGACTAAAAATGGCTCCCTGAAAGAATTACACTCCAGCTCATACACGCAGCATTGATTGTAATGAGAGTCCTAAACCTCTATGCTAACAGGGTTTTTGTGTAGACTCTGTTACAATTTTAAACATAATAGCAATGTTTTTTACATATGTTTTTAAACTGTCTTGATTTGTCAGATTGTTACTCCACTTCAGGAGCTGATACATGCAGTGCTATGTGAAGATGTGGGGTATGCACAACGTGTGTTATGGGCAAATAAAGATCTTAAAGTTAACATCAGGTTCAGGGTGAGCATTTTTTAACATTGATGAATATACTTGTTAATCACAGTTGAAGAACATTGTTAATTAACCGTAAGCCTGCTAAATTTCTAAAATGGACTGGTCTGTCATTCAGTTTGGGCAATACCATTTATTACTTGAAGGGGTGTTCACTGATAATTTACTGACTGAATAGCGAACAGTGCAGACCATGCTTAGCTCAGCAGGGACAGCACAGATCTACAGATCACAGGGTCGTGAGTTTGATCTGTGGGTGAGATGCATGTTCTCCATGACGATTTGATAAAAGACATGTGTCTGCACTGGTTGCAAAGGCAGAACACTTGCCGCCAGCAGGCTAAAGGTTAATGAAAATTTTCTAAGGTAGATGTTTAATGTGTTCCATGGTCATATCTTATTATTTAAGAAAACTACATACATCAGTTATATTAATGTGGCATTTTCAGCCTCTGACCCAGTTACACATCCTAATGAGGCATGAGTTCTGGTTTATGAGACACAAGTATCAGATTATCACACATACTGGTTTATGAGACCCAAGTACCAGTTTATCACACATACTGGTTTATGAGACCCAAGTACCAGTTTATGACGCATACTGGTTTATGAGACTCAAGTCCTGGTTTATCACACATACTGGTGTATGAGACCCAAGTGCCAGTTTATCACGCATACTGGTTTATCACACATACTGGTTTATGAGACCCAGGTACCAGTTAACACACATACTGGATTATGAGACCCAAGTACCAGTTTATCAAGCATACTGGTTTGTGAGACTCAAGTACCAGTTTATCATGCATACTGGTTTATGAGACCCAAGTACCAGTTTATCACACATACTGGTTTGTGAGACCCAAGTACCAGTTTATCACGCATACTGGTTTGTGAGACCCAAGTACCAGTTTATCACACATACTGGATTATGAGACCCAAGTACAGATTTTAGGTTTATTTAAGAGACACAGATTTAAGAGACCCAGTTTATAAGTACTGGTTTAAGATGCCGAAGTACAAGTTTATGAGACCAGAGTACTGGTTAAAACAGACCCAGGTATAAGTTTATGAGAAATCAGTGTCATTCTTGGTGAACAGATAACCCGTTACCGAGAAGTTTTTATGGATTCAGATTAGCTTCAATATTTATTTGTTCGTTTTGTGCTTTATGTAGTTTTTCAACAGTATTTCAGTTTTTTAATGGCAGACAATTAACGTAACTGGTGTTCCCAGATTCTGTACCAGTACAAACCTGTTCTCCACAAGTAACTGCCAACTACCCCACATGAATCAGAGGTGGAAGACAAATTATTTCAGACACAACGTCTTTTATCAAATCATCACATAGAACATGCACCTCACCCACAGATCGAACTCGCGACCCCGTGGTCTGTAGATCTGTGCTGTCCCTGTTGAGCTAAGCATGCAGGTTCAATATTTATTTGTAATCTATCTAATGACTTAAGACTTACCTTTGATCAAGTCCATGGTTAGGATAATGGTCCATCCAGGAGATCGGATTGGTTAATTCTGACTTTATAGTCTGCAGCTCTTCATTTTATGCAAGTTGTACGAGTTGAAAATAAATACAGGTTTGATTGATAGGAAAAAAATGAAATTTATTTTATTGTCTTACAGGATCGTAAAGGAAAGACTTTGCTGAGTCAAGCAATTGAAACAAACAACTATGAAATGGTGAAACTACTAGTGGACAATGGTGCAAATGTTGCTCAGGTCAGAGTGAGAGAAAATGAGCAGGTACGTACAGGTATCAACATAGCCCTGTTTTTGCCAGTTGGTTTATTACAGATAGCAGTCTGTAGTCAAAAAAGGCAAATAATCTAACAAAAAATCACGTCTATCTTCTGATGATGGGATGAATATCTCGTACACTGCTATTTATATAAATAAATATGGCTGTTCTGTGGGTGTATGCCTGGACTCTTATTGATCTTTATGGTCTGTCTGAGTGGTTATAAGTGATTGAGAATTGCTTGCCCCAAACCTCTGGGTGTTAGCCCTGCTCGGGTCATCATGTGAGGAAACCATCCACTTAGCATGCAGGAGGTTGGTGGTTCTACCTGGATGTCCAGCCATGCCTAAAATAATATCTCAATGTACACCTGAGGTCTTCATTTGTCATGTTATGCTTAATAAACTTAAAATTTCTTAAGACAATCAACGTCCTTCATCTAATCAAAATTAAATGAAGGAATTTCATTTTTAACTAAATGATCTGACAAATTTTTAGGTGTCTAAGGTGACAATATTTAACTGTGTCATAGACTAGTTAGCAGTCTTAATCTCAATATTAGGAATTCGCAACCTCAAACTGGTCATGTTTTTGGACAAATGCTGAGTTATGTTCATGCCAACTTTATAAGTAACACTGTTCAGGAAGATTGTGAATGTTAAAGAATCGGGATTATTACTCGGTCAACAAGTCATTTTGTTTTTACAGACTGACGTTACTGTTCCGCTGTACCAGAAAGCATTAAGGAGAGATTTAGATGTGAATATTGTCAAACTTCTACAGACTGTGCTCACAGACAGCACGGAGCATCAGGAGAAAGATGTGGTAGGATGATGATTACACTCATTTTACAAGATAAATTCTGAGGTCTCATTGGCTGAGTGGTTATGGTCGCTCATTGCTGCAGATTAGCCACCTTGCTTGGGGTGTAGAATTCATGTGAGGAAGCAATCCAGCTGGCTAGCAGAAGGTTATTGGTTCTGCCTGGGTGCCCATTTGTGCATGAAGGAATGCCTGAAAGGGCACCTTGGACCTTCCTCTACTATCAAATTCTGGAAAGTTGCCATATGATGGTATAATTACTTAAAACCATAAAAACAAAACAGTTAGATGATGTGAAATTGTTTTTAGCTTGACTGTTCAAAAGAGTTATTGTATTCAGCCATTCCGCTGCACCAGCACCTTGACTTGGTTACATTTTTGTATGACAGTGCCCTTGGACTTGCACTTTATCAGTGCTTGAAACAGATACCAAGGGCAGACTACTCTGACACTTTTAGACAATGGATATTGCATCTACAAAAATGCAATTTTGGTAAGGGGGAATACTTTAAGGGGCTTGTATAGGTATTATTTAGGTTGATTTTCTGGTTTTCATTTTTTGGACCCAGTGACAGGACTTTTAGAAGCACACTCGTAAATGAAACCTTGTCAGAATGTTCGTCTTTATCAAAACACGTTCAGAACTGAATCATCATTATGTATATTCAAGGTCAAATAGTCAAGGTCAGGTGAGTGACTTAGGACCATCATGGCCCATGGCCCATGGCCCTCTTGTTTATAATATATACTGGTATATAGGTAGGAAGTGATATGCCTATTCAGTGTCACAGATACACTTTTTGGGCATATGTCAATATACAGTGATGAAAAAAACCAACACTTTCATTGTAAATTTTAATGCCTTTATACTTTACTTAAAGTGGGATATACTGTAGATCAGTGGGTTTTTAATTGGAAATGATCTGTCAGCAATACTGAAAACACTGTACCGTAGGCAGAAATTATGAGAATTTGAGTGGAAGTTAAGCATAGTCATTTGCACTCGGTATCCAGGTGAGATTAAAAGAAAATCTGTCTAAATATTTTGTTTAGATTGATCTTGGTGACACACAAATAGTACCTGAGTATAAGATTATGATAGTATGTTAGGTGTAATGAATGACTATCAGATAAGCAATTTAAGTGAAGTTGTTTTAAATTGCTGTGTTTTATAATACTGTGAAATCAATAATGTTCAGGATGTCGGTGGGGGGCGGACTTTATTTTCATGGATTTCTTGGCGGTGTCTATCCAAGAAATAAAATCACAATGAATAAATTCAATTCTCATTCATTTTATCTTCATGGTTGAAATTCACAAATTGGTATGCCATGAAATATTGCCAAAATCTCAAAATTTTAGGCCCACCGAAGTATATGACTTCTCAGAAGTCAAGTCAGTACTAAATGTTGTAAATTAATGCAGTTGTTTTCAAACAATACTAATGGAGAAAAAAATAGTATCATTGTTTTATTGTTTTTACAGAATGGCAACACTCCATTGTTGCGTGCTATTGAGAATGGTGTTGACACAAGAACTATTCACTGGTTGATCAAAGCAAGGGGAGGTTACTCACTCTTAGATCGGAATTGTGATGGTTTCACACCCAGAGAAATTGCACATAAAAGAGGCAGAGATAATGTTGTGAAAATGATAGACAGGGTAAATTTATAGCTGTTATCTAATTATTATACCAATAGATATAAAATATAATATTATATACCCTTCTCAAATGCGCTCATTTGATTGGTCGAAATGAGTGCACGCGCGGGTCCGCAAAAAGCGATATTGACCTGCAAATGTGATAATGACTCTTGTGATATCACTTTTTCTTATATGTATAAAATATGGACCAGTCAAATGAATGCATTTGAGAAGGGCATATAATATAACAATTATAGACTTATGTTTCGGTCAATATGTGTTTTCATGGACCTGTAAAAATGATAATGACGGAGGACGCAACATAAGTCAATAACTGTATAATATATTAGAGTCGAGCATATACTGTGAAATTATTAATATTTGATGGAGACTCATTTATTGTGGATTTCTTGATCAAGTCAGTCCATGATACCAAACCCAATGAAAAAGCTAAGGTCCCATTCATTTCCTGTCAAAAAATTTATACCCACAGAAACAGCCACTCTGGGGAAAAAATGATTTCACCTCATTACATCGGACATTCTTTTCTGGAGATGTATCTCAGAAATTGAGTAATAGATTTTTGGCCCTCAGAATTTTGGGGTAGTCTGTCCATCTAGATGGAAGGAAAGACAGATGTCATGTTGATGTCTCTCCGTCCATCCAGATGTCCATCTGTCCGAATTTGTGTCATGTCTGTCTTTAAAAGTATTTGACCAAGGATCATCATACCTCATAG
Organism: Mercenaria mercenaria; assembly: GCF_021730395.1. Classification (NCBI taxonomy): domain Eukaryota; kingdom Metazoa; phylum Mollusca; class Bivalvia; order Venerida; family Veneridae; genus Mercenaria; species Mercenaria mercenaria. The sequence goes on along the minus strand of NC_069377.1, from coordinate 66,961,117 downwards.
GATTGTTAATCAGCATGTGAATAAGTGCTCATGGAGTTTTGTTTGCGATTTAAACAATCAGCAAAATGAAGTAACCATGTTAAACAGGTAAATGTTAATTTCTAATATCATTGAAAATTAATAAGTATTGTCTGAGATTTTCAGTGTTATTAGATGTATATTTCTGTTTCAGTACATTGCCAAAGAACTGCCTCCAATAATGCTAAGATTGTTTCCAGTGGCATTTTATCCCTCAGAATTGCTCAATATTGTCGATGAGGTATGGTATACCATTTTTATTTTAATCATGAAACCATGACTTAGTAGTAATAATTTATGTTAAAAAAATTCTCAGAACGAATTATCATGTTCCAAATATTTGAAACCAATAAGAATTAAGAAGTAAACAGTCATAGAAATTAACCACAATGATGTATAGAGGGAAATAAGAACTCAAAACTGTGCATAGAATTTGCTGTTTTATACGAATTTCAAACAGTAAATATCCATTCTACTGTAATTATTTGAAACAAATCATTTTCCTGTACATCCTGTTTAAAAAAGTTGCAGATGTTTAGAATTGCTAAATGTTAAAATCTTACAACACTGAAAAACTATCTGTGTAGATTTTCAGCGGATTTACCAGAAAAGTATTATGTATTTAGGGCAAAGATGGAGAGGTAAAAACATGAGACATCTGTTAGTTACTCTTTATTCACTTACTAAAATACTGACTTGGTTTTATGTAAATTAAATACTAATGCCAACATTTTCTAACTACTATCTAATACATTAAAGTTGTATACCAACTTTATATTTACAAGAGAATTTTCTAGAGAAAACTGATTACAATAGTTTTGGTTATTTGTGAAAAATGGCATCATACTTTATTCTAGTATAAAACTGCCGTTCTTGTCACTTTTTGGGGGTGTTTTACCAGGACAGAAAACATGTGCTGACAGAGAGATTCTCATTCTCACATGCTGTTAAAACACCTTTTTATATATGCACATTCTGTTGCATAGCATAACGTATTATGGCCACAAGAAGGAAATGACGTCAACGTGACAAAACAACACAGACATTTTTGCACATTTCATGGAAATTTAATGACATTGCGGGATAACTTATTTATTTATTAGTTTCTATCGGGCTCGGGGCACCAACAAATCCCTCAGGATTCTGGAGATGTTATAACACAAAAAAAACATGCATTATACCTACACTTTAATCAGAGTGGACACAAAGTTAAACATTCTGTACTTATTTATACATTTTAAATCCTGCTCATATCAAAGTTTTTCAAAATTAAAGGCAGCCTTCCAAATTTTATCTCTTGTTCTTCCAGTTGTATTGTTTTTAAGGTAGTAATTGTAAATAAAAAAGGAAAATTAAAGTCATGAAATTAATACATTGAGGTCTAGGCATATTTATTTCTTTATATTCTATAATAGTGATTAATATCAACTTGAGTAATGTTGATATTTAACCCTTACCCTGCTAAATTTCTATAATGAACTTTTCCATCTTTCAATTTGGTAAGTACCATTAACTGTTAAAAGGTGTGCATACCAAAAAGATACTGACTGAATGGCAAACAGTGCAGATCTTGATCAGACTGCACAGATGTGCAGGCTGATCATGATCTGCACTGGTCGCAAAGGCAAAATCAGTTTTGTCTAGCATGATGAGGTTTAATATAGGTGCTTTAAAAGTTTACAAAACTTGATGTTTATCTGGAGAAATAACTGCCCCTTTAATGCTAGAAATATCATAGCAGTTTGAATTTGGTCTGATTCTACAGGAGTATTATCTAGAAATGGTTTGTATATATCAATAAACAGAAGAAAAATTCTTATTTCCATTTAGTAAATTTTTCTGGTATCAGATCATGTAATCTTTGAGAACTGAAGATATCTATCTCACTTCAAATCTTATTGATATTTCGCTTTTCAGAGACTGTGCTACTTAAGTCAAACCTTTTTTTAACCTTGTCTACATCTATCCATTGATGTTCCGCAACATAACCTCAAGATGGGCTGGAGTTATTAGTTATTGAAGACATTACACAGTTCAGTTTCCTTATTTAATCTCTCAAAAGTTTAATAGAAAATTAAACAGAAAAATTATTTCCAGTTTGAATATTTGGAGAAATAATAGGATTTTATGAAATACAGTAAAATTGCACAAGTGTAAAGGGCCAATACAGCATGTCTAACTACAGTAGTTTATGTGGTCCCTTTTCGTTATAGTTCCTATGTTTGGGAAGTTGGCAGTTACTTGCGGAGAACAGGTTTGTACTGGTACAGAATCCAGGAACACTGGTTAGGTTAACTGCCTGCCGTTACATGGCTGAAATACTGTTGAAAAATGGCGTTAAACCCAAAACAAACAAACAAATCCTATGTTTGGATCACCAGAACCTTTGCACAACTTGAGCATTTACCACATATCCGTACAACTTAAAACAAGTGATGTTTTCCCTGTATTTACGTAATTTGAAATTAAATGGAATGACCATGAGTGAAAATGAGACACCTTAAAATTGCTTTTTGACAGAAATATTTTACTTTTGTCTTGTATAATACAGCATCTTTCTCTCTTGATAGGAAACCAGTTGAAGGTTCAGTTTTCTATTTGGCCACGACATATTTAACATTTCATGCTTGGCACTTACATTTTCCGTAAATGTCACCCGAGCAATGTAATAATATGAAAAAACTGGGGAGTTTCTATTCTCAGTCCAAGAGATTATTTTCTTTGATATCATTTTATTTATGATTAAAACAAGTATTGATTTCTTCATTATCAAAATACATCATATATTTCATTTTTTACAGATGTAGACATGGCTTTAGTCTAACAGTTCTTTGTTTATTGGCTTATGTAGTTAATCAGATTGTTTTATGGCAATGTATTTCTAATCATGACAGACTAATATATGTGTCCTGGCAGATTCTGCTAGTTTTTCCTGCTCATTGTATTTAGACAACAGCTTCATGACTTCACATTAAAAGTATCATCTTTTAGATATTTAAAAAAAAAATAAGTCTGCAACTGTTAATGCATGCTTAATAGGGTTGTTTAGTTGTTTATCATGGGAATATTAATGATCTACAGAAATACAATGCAAATATTTTGTATTAACAAAAAGAAACTCGGGCTGACTCTGTAAAATTAGAAACTGTCTAATTAATTTTACTTGAGACACAATTATTTATAATATATTGACAGTTCATAAAAATACTTATTTGCATATGACTTTTAAACTGTTTCCACTAAATTACTGAATAAAACATTCTATTAATGAATGAAAAGAGTCAAAACAGTACAGTTTTGACAGAACATCGCTGTTATGAATAATACTGTAGAATTGGAAGTATTTGAATGGCATTAATTTTTGCCATTTTGTGTTTATTTTGTAGTGAAATCTAGTCACCATGGACTCAGATTTTAACTTCTTTTGTAGAATTTTTGATTGCTTATATGAAGATTAAATCTCCTGTTATTAGACTGTTTTGTCATATGGTATAATCTGTAGTGAATGTATTCCCACATTTGTTTACAGGCAGGAGATTCGTTAGAGCAGAAAATGAACAAGGTTGCCGAGCAACATCATGTCAAAACATGGATTGATGTCAATCAAACTCAGGTACAAAACAGATTTTTGTACTCTACATTTACTATGTATTTGGTTGAGTTATGCTTGATTGAATGTCACTTGACAAGCTAGATGGTGCTTCACTGTTTGATTCACCAGATTTGTTACTGGGATTTCTATGAATCTCTTCTTCATTTTTCAGTAGCCAGATATAAATTATCATTGTAAAGGTCTTCATGGCTGATAGTATAGAAACTCTAAGAGTTTTGAAAATATTTTGAATAATAAAAAAACAGGCAAAAGCTTTGCAATTTTAAATTTATGGTCCTAAGTGGCTGGAATAGATAGAATTTATTCATGGAGACAGTCAATTTGAAGAATTGAAAATAGAATCACAATGTTCAGTTCAGATTCAGGCAGTCAGGCTTAAACATTGTAAAACTTGGGAGTCTTGAGACCAATCTTAGAAAGCAACCTTGTCACTAGTCACTTAACAAGTTTCATTATGTCTCCCACCCTCTGGGGGAGACATAATATTGTTTTTGCCCTGTCCATCCTTCCATCCATCACACTTCATTTCCGGCCAATAACTGGAGAATCATTTGACCTAGAACCTTCAAACTTCATAGGGTGGTAGGGCTTATGGAGCAGACAACCCCTATTGTTTTTGGGGTAACTCCATCAAAGGTCAAGGTCACAGGGGCCTGGACATGGAAAACCATTTCTGATCAATAACTTGAGAACCACCCGACCCAGAATGTTGAAACTTTATAGGATGATTGGACATGCAGAGTAGACGACCCCTATTGATTTTGAAATCACTCTGTTAAAGGTTTAGGTCACAGGGACCTGAACATGGAAAACCATTTCCAATCAATAATTTGAGAACCATTTGACCCAGAATGTTGAAACTTCATAGGATGATTGGACATGCAGAGTAGATGACCCCTGTTGATTTTGGTGCCACTCTATTAAAGGTCAAGGTCACAGCGGCCAGAATATGGAAATCCATTTCCTGTCACTAACCTGTCACTAACTTGAGAATCATTTGACCTAGAACCTTCAAACTTCATAGGATGATAGGACTTACAAAGTAAATGACCCTGTTGTTTTTGGGGTCACTCCATCAAAGGTCAAGGTCACAGGGGCCATCTCTCCGTCACACTTAATTTTTTATCAATAACTGGAGAACCATTTGAACTAGAACCTTTAAACTTCATAAGGTGATAGGGCACACAGAGTAAATGACCCCTAAAATTATCAAAGGTATTGGTCACAGGGGCCTGAACATGGAAAACCGTTTCTGATCAATAACTTGAGAACCACCCGACCCAGAATGTTTAAACTTCATACGATGTTTGGACATGTAGAGTAGATGACCGCTATTGATTTTTTGGTAACTTGATCAAGGTCACAGGGACCAGAACATGGAAAACAGTTTCAGATCAATAACTTGAGAACAATTCGACCTAGAACCTTAAAACTTCATAGGATGATAGAACGTAGGTGTAGATGACCCTTATTGTTTTTGAGGTCACTTGAGCTAAGGTCAAGGTCACATGGGTCTGAACATTGAAAATGGTTCCCTATCAATAACTTGAGAACCACTTGACCCAGAATGTTGAAACTTCATAGGATGATTGGACATGCAGAGTAGATGACCCTTATTGATTTTGGGGTAACTCTATCAAAGGTCAAGGTCACAAGGACCTGAACATGGAAAACTGTTTTTAATCAATAACTTAAAACCGCTTGACCCAGAATGTTGAAACTTAATAGGATAATTGAACATGCCAAGTAGGTGATCCCTATTGCAGACAACCATCAGTGTCTCTTTGACTTTTGCTCCTGTCCCCTATTGACTTCTTGCCTATTATGACTATGCATTTGGGGAGACATGCGCTTTTCTACAAAAGCATCTTCTAGTTAAATATTGAAGTAGAAGGTGGAAGTTGCAAAGTAGAGGGAGGTCTGGAGTTCTCAAATGTTAGAATTTTAATTCCTACTGGAAAAGAAGCCAGGCTTTCAGACCACTAGTATAGCAGGGAGAAAATCCCTGCCGGCCCTTTAGGAAACCCATTTGCTCAGAAACAATGAATCAGATACTTTAGTTTAAAGGTGGGTCTCCAAACTTAGTTTTACAATTCTGGGTTCATTTTTCAAAATGAAAGGTTGTCTTTTACTTAAAGAAAGAAATGTTCAATGTATTTCACTTATTTTATAATTCTTGTATAACCATTTTGACTATGATGTATTTTACAGAATAACGCCATATCCTTGTTTGAAGCTGCTGCTAATGGAGATGTTAAAAAAGTGTACGAGTGCAGTAACGCCAACTATCAGGACAAGGTAAGTTCAACTGAGCCAGCTTTAAACAAAAGGGGCCTTGCTGTAGTTATTAAAAAAACACTGTTACAGTTCTTCATGACATAATATGCTTCAGTGTTTGTACATACAGATGGGCAATAAGTAAGAGGAAACACTATATAGGGAACATCATCTCTTTGGGTGTCGTTTTAACCATCAGTTTGTTGTGGATATACATGATGTATAGAATTTGAATTTGTATAAAAATCTATATAAATGTTGGCATTTTCCTCTTTTCCAAAGATTTTTTCTTTAGACTGTCAATTCTGACAGTGTTGGAAATTGCTGAATACTTCCATGTTGATTGCAAAGGATAGAACTATGACTGTGTCTATGTATATAAATCTTCTGCTCAGAAAACTTAATATCCTGAAGGTCACTGTTTTCAAGACAGAGGGGCAGTTTGGTTAGCTGCTTTCCAGTATATGTCAAGGGTACATAATACTGTACTGATGAAATTAAAAAGTGGATAAATGATTGAAAAAGTGCCAAGGGAGAGTATTATTAGAGAATGTAATATTCCATTTTACAAATGCCATCCTTCAGTCAGGAATTTTAGTGAATATTATATTATGCAATAAGCAGTCTTCAAGACAGTACACACATACTAATAATTAGAAACATTGATATTCTGGTTTCAGAATGGCTACACAGCATTAACTAGAGCAGTAGTTTTTAACCAGTTTGAAACAGCTAAAGAACTGTGTACACGAAGACCTGCTCTAAGGAAAATTGGAGACAATGTAAGTTTGACAATATTTTATAGCTCACCTGAACAACTGTTTCTGCTTGACCAATTTCAGGGTCTGCCAGAACTAAAACTAGAAAAAAAAACGTTCAAATGACTTCTCATGAACTGCTTGATGGATCTTCACTGAACTTGGTCTGTAGCATTATTTTATGGACCTCTCTTCTGTTTGTTCATATGGTATTGTTTTGACTTTATTAGGGGCCTCAAGAGCTAAAAATAGAAAAAACCTTTAAATGACTTCTTCCCCTGGACCACTTGGTGGATCTTCATTGAACCTAGCAGCCTTGAATGAACCTTATTCTAATTTGTTTTTGTTTTTTTTAAATAGTTTTGTATGACTGCATTAAGGAGCCATTGAGATTCAAAAAGAAAATCTTTAAGCAACTTCTCATGAACGGCTTGACTGTTTGTTAACCTTGGTCAAAAGCATCTTCTCGAGTTTGTGCAAACAGTTCCACTTGACTTCTTCTTCCTAGCCAGTGTCCTGTCTCATATTTTGGGATGAGTATTTTTCACCCTAGGCAAATTGCTTCATTTAATGATACAGTTTGTCATAACACATTTACAGCCAAGAGGTCAAGGTCCAGTGAGTGTCACATTGCCCTCTGCTAGCATTTCCCTTAGTAAATGTAAGGGAAAACATTTTTCTTTAAATGCGCCATATTTATAAGTTTTGGGAGGGCTAACATTTGTCAGATTTCTTTTGACATTATGCTTAGTTGAAAGGATATCTATTTGGACTAAGAAAATATCAGATTTCTTGGTTAAGTTTTATGTTTAGGTCAACTGTTTTCCTAAACTATCAAAGCTTTTGCTTTAAAACTTGCAACACTTGTTCACAATCAATAGCTGACTCTGTACAGCAAGAAACATAACTCCATCCTGCAATTTGCAATAATTATGGCCCCTTTTGGACTTAGAAAATCAAATTTCTTGGTTAAGTTTTGTGTTTAGGAGAAAATCAAATTTCTTGGTTAAGTTTTGTGTTAAGGTCAGCTTTTCTCCTAAACTATCAAATAGCTTTAAAACTTGCAACACTTGTTCACCATCAAAAGCTGACTCTATACAGCAAGAAACATAACTCCATCCTGCTTTTTGCAAGAATTATGGCCCATTTTCGACTAAGAAAATATCAGATTTCTTGGTTAACTTTTGCATTTAGGTCAACTTTTCTCCTTAACAGTCAAAGCTATTGCTTTAAAACTTGGAGCAGTTATTCGCCATTAAAAGTTGACTCTGCACAGCAATGATCGTAAGTCTACATTGCTTTTTGCAAGAATTATGGCCCCTTTTGGACCTGGAAAATCATGGGAAGGACAATCTTTCTATTATACAGAGACACTATAATAAAATCAGATGAGCGTCTGCACCCGCAATGCGGTGCTCTTGTTTAACTTTGAAGATAATTTTAAAGAATATATTTGTTTCCTTTCCAGTGTAATCGTTACCCACTTCACTATGCTTATGCAATGCCAAAGGATCAGGCTGAAAAGTTTATTAAACTGATACTAGATAATGATGCAAATGAAATAGAAAACAGGGTAGATAAGGTAAGAATTTTTCTGGAAATACTATAAATAAGGTAAGACTTTTCCCAGAAATAGTATGTGTTCTGTGACATTGTAGATAAGGTAAGACTTTTCGTTAAACAGAGAAGATAAGGTAAGACTTTTCCTTAAACAGAGAAGATAGGGTAAGACTTTTCCTGAAACAGGATAGATAAGAAATTTTCCAGAAACAGTGTAGGTAAGGTTAGACTTTTCCTGAAACAGAGAAGATAAGGTAAGACTTTTCCTGAAATAGTGTAGATAAGATAAGACTTTTCCTGAAACAGTGTATATTATGTACATTTTCCTGAAACAGGGTAGATAAGATAAGACTTTTCCTGAAATAGTTTAGATAAGATGATACTTTTCCTGAAACAGTGTAGATAAGATGATACTTTTCCTGAAACAGTGTAGATGAGGTACTTTTTCCTGAAACAGGGTAGATAAGATAAGACTTTTCCTGAAATAGTGTAGATAAGATGATACTTTTCCTGAAACAGTGTAGACAAGGTACTTTTTCCTGAAACAGGGTAGATAAGGTAAGACTTTTCCTGAAACAGGGTAGATAAGATAAGACTTTTCCTGAAACAGGGTAGATAAGGTAAACCTTCCATTGAAACAGAGTAGACGATGTAAGACATTTAATGAAACAGTGTATATGAGGTTAGACGTTTTCCTGAAACAAAGATTCACTTTATCTAAGAAATCTTTGTTCTTAACAAGAAGCTATATACTAGTAAGTGATTTATAAACATCATAACATGGAATTTTATTTAATTCCCTAAACATCACACTTCAGCAAAGACTAGTTAAATATATCTATTTGTATTATACTATTAAGGTCAACACTGAACTCTTATTTGAATAGTTTGTAACAGGATCCAAGGTTATGAAATGGACACTGGATACCAGTCTTAGAATGCAGTCTTACCATTGGTTAATTTTATCAGTGTGCACAGGAACAACCAATCAGATGCTGTCATTGTGAAACTGGTCTCCAAACTCAGTTGTATAACCTTGGACTCTGATCTCATTATATTTTAAAAACCTAAGTTGTAATTTGTTTGTACAGGATGGCAGGGTAGCTGCAGAGTATGCTGATTTGAGAGAAACTAAAGAGATTAAACAGATGTTATATGATGCTAGAACTCTAGACTCATTTGGAAAGGTTAGTCACAAAAGTGTTCATTCTTCAGTTATAATGTTTGGTATTAAACTGCTTGGAGTTTAATTGAAAAGGACCTCTGACAGTTCTTATATGAATTTGCCTAAGTAAGTAATCCAAAATTTCTGTTAAGTTTTTCATATCATGTAGCCAGTATAATTAGGCTCTAGGTGTATGATAAATGTTTTTTTATGAAATACGCAGTCACAGACACAGTTTAGCTTATGGTGACTTTGTAAATTTGTTATAAAATGTTGATGTAAACAGGCACATAGACCTCCATACCAAGCACTGAGGCTTGTTCATCTGTCAGTTCCCTAGCTAACCTTCACACAAGTAAATATCAGGTAACAAATGTAAAATTATACATTTCAGAGAGGTAGACCACTGGGTCCATGGCCTAAAAATGCTGAACACGTTCCACCCACCGAGACTGAAGAGTGAAGAAAAATTAGCAAAAAATGACTGAACATTTTACTTCTACAGATATAGCCAAACTGTAAACGTACTGCTGATGGCTGTTAAAGTATCCATACTGTGATCATTGTGACAAAAATAGAAAATGTTGAACTATTATGCCTCCAGATTTATTTTAGGTCTTGAGAAAGTGCTTTTATTAGTAACTGTGAGTAAAAATGAAGAGATTCAGTACATTGCTACTTATAAAATTACTCACATAGCCTGTAAAACATAGAATATAGAAATATGGTATTAAATAAAAATCTAGCTGTACTTTATTTCATATATATAAAATGTTGACATAAATGTTATTTATTTGTGATTAACAGAAGTCGTGTAACACCCATATATATATATATATATATATATATATATACCTTACTTAATATATGCTGGTATCTGTTTCTGGAGGTGTACTCGTTAAACAAGGTTTTTCCAACCACTAACGTTTTGGTTCTAAACTTTATTTTGTTTAATTCAATACTATACTGACACGCAAGCATTAATTGTGTAGAACTGGGTATGTGCAGAGGTAATATTATATAGTCTTGCAGGAAATGTAATTGCCCAGTCATTCTGCCCAAGTCTGTAATGATGTAATTGACAGTTACTAGCTGGCTGAATGTGTTGCAACAAATGGAGACATTTTATACTCGCATTATTTAAATTCAATAACTTTTAATATTAAAGCACCACTGTGATAACATATTATTTATAAAATTATCTAGAATACTGTTAATGTTTTCTTCTGTGATAATATTGTACACATTATTTTGCAATTGATAATTACATATTTTTCACTGTATCCTCTTTTGTTGACTTAATTAATCAGCTTTGATAGTAGAAACTATGTCCATGAACTAACTGTACCCCGATGACACGAATACCTTATACTAAGTGCAAGAATAGGGTGATATAGGGTGTAAATTTGGTGAGAGACTCGCACCCAATATGCCATCTCTTACAGGCAAACATATATATATATATTGAAGCAGAGAGTTTTGCAACCAGTATGCCATGTCATAAATGCAAACAGATCCATATGCATCAGAGCATAGTCTTGTGCCAAATATTCTATGCTATAAAGGCAAACAAATGCTTATATATTAGAGCAGAAAGACTGGCAACCAATATGCCATGTCATAAATGCAAACAGATCCTTATATATTGGAGGATAGAGTCTAGCACTGAATATCCCTTCCCATAAGGACAGATCCTTATATATTGGAGGATAGAGCTAGCACTGAATATCCCTTCCCATAAAGACAAACAGATCCTTATATATTGGAGGATAGAGTCTAGCACTGAATATCCCTTCCCATAAGGACAGATCCTTATATATTGGAGGACAGAGCTAGCACTGAATATCCCTTCCCATAAAGACAAACAGATCCTTATATATTGGAGGATAGAGTCTAGCACTGAATATCCCTTCCCATAAGGACAGATCCTTATATATTGGAGGATAGAGCTAGCACTGAATATCCCTTCCCATAAAGACAAACAGATCCTTATATATTGGAGGATAGAGCTAGCACTGAATATCCCTTCCCATAAAGACAAACAGATCCTTATATATTGGAGGATAAGAGTCTAGCACTGAATATCCCTTCCCATAAAGACAAACAGATCCTTATAGTTTGGAGGATAGAGTCTAGCACTGAATATCCCTTCCCATGACAGATCCTTATATATTGGAGGATAGAGCTAGCACTGAATATCCCTTCCCATGAAGACAAACAGATGCTTATATATTGGTGGATAGAGTCTAGCACTGAATATCCCTTCCCATAAAGACAAACAGATGCTTATATATTGGAGGATAAGAGTCAAGCACTGAATATCCCTTCCCATAAAGACAAACAGATGCTAATATATTGGAGGATAGAGTCTAGCACTGAATATCCCTTCCCATAAAGACAAACAGATCCTTATATATTAGAGGATATAGTCTAGCACTGAATATCCCTTCCCATAAAAACAAACAGATCCTTATATATTGGAGGATAGAGTCTAGCACTGAATATCCCTTCCCATAAAGACAAACAGATCCTTATATATAAGAGCAGAGAGTCTGGCACCAAGTTTGCTATCGTAAAAGAAAACTGATGCTGTTACATTGGAGCCAATTACTAGCAAACTCGGAAACAATGGGGCTCAACTAAACGGTCACGGTGGCCTTAGATCACAGCTTGATCAATTTTGATAAAGGGTCACACTAATTATTTTGAAATAGTAAAAAGGATTTGGGGGGCGTGGAGTGACGTAATTTTGGCAAGGAATGATGACGTGATACTAACAAATGATACCAAGAAACTAAAAGTAAAATAAAAGATAAATATGGGGTTTGGGTGATGGAAACTGACGTAATTGTGGATGGAAGCTTCAAGGAATTTGGTAGGTTACCAAAGGCACATCTGTGTGAAAATATTTTGAATTTCAGAGAAGAATTTTTAAGCTTCCCGCAATGTGAAGAAAATTAGCTCAACCCTCTTGGGCAGCCGTGTTTTTAAAGAAATGATATAATTTGAAGAAATATTGTAGACGGGCCACTTAAGGAACATTACTGTGAAATTATTTCATAATCAGGCCAGTGGTTTAAGAGGAGAGGATTTTCAAACGAGCCATTTTAAAACTGCACAACTGTTTGCAATGAGGAGATGACATTTAGACTGTCAAATTGTCAGCATATCTTTAACCCTAAGCAATTTTATCACTTGGCATAACTGTTTCTTACAGTCAGAAAATGCTCACAACGTAACTTCCAGCCTTACTGGTCCAAGGTAAAGCTTGCACAGTGAGATCAAATGTTATATGGCCGAGTCGGGAAAGGATGAGCCAAAACTTGTGACAAGTGTTTGACATAATATTGTGGTCTGTTTCATATCTATTTACTTTCACAAAAGATCTACTTATAACTGGCATAAATGTTTACACAGGGAGACGATTTACAGCCTTTTCATTCATTGAGTTCTAGTTTTTAAATCTATTTAAACCCCTAAATAAGTTTCCATTACTTGGCACAAGTGTTCCCGATTAATATACAATAGGCATAGCACACCTGTGATGACTTTAGGTCAAGAACATGGGTGATGTAGTTAGGTTTTCATATCTGTTCAACATCTTTTTGACCCTTTGTACGATTTTAAAAATTACAAGGCATAACTATTTACCACAGTCATGCTCAGATGTCAGAGATGAAATAGACAGTTTATATAGGTTTTTTTTCTAACTTTTTGCAACTTTTATTGAAGTTAATACACTTGTAACAGACACATTTTGTCATAAACAGCCATCCAGATTGTTGAGTTCAAATTCCCTCATTGAAAGTTGCTTTTGGACAGCACATGGTATAAAAAGCTTCAATAGCTTTGGAGTGTGACCTTGACCTTTCAGCAAATTTCTTCATCTGGATGTCCAACTATTTTAAAATCACAGGGTGGACATTGAGAGTTGTGGAACACACACAAAACTGACCTTTTATTTCCGTGTTTCCTAGATCTCTAACCTACCTGAAATGATCTGCTGACAATATCTTACTAACAATTGTACAAATAGTAATGATCACTTCTAGCTTTAGTGCAACCAGCAGTTTAGGACAAGTTTTGGTAACAAACATGACACAGTCAATATGTTTACACTAGTGCCATTCAAGAAGACATAGCTGATCATTCTTGAAGTTTCATTGAATTGTAAGTTTAGAAATATCTATAACCTTTTAATTATAATTAGCAGAAAAAACTTTTTCTTCCATCCATTTGAAGAGATTTTTATGACTTTTGGCAAAGTTTTGCTTTTACCTGTAAGGTTCAGTCTGCAGTTTATCTAAAAATCTGAAGCAGATCAAATTAACCAAAATCATCAGTTAGATGATGATTATTTACAGCCTGTTTTAAATGTGGTATCAAGATTGTTGAAATACAACTTGCATATTATTTTGGGTAGGCTGGGCAAAATTTGGGGTGTCTGATCAAAATATAATATGTTTTTCAGTGAATTATTAAGTATGGGCAAAATTTGGGGTGTCTGATCAATTTATAATATGTTTTTCAGTGCATTATTAAGAATGTATCTGGTAATTTCACTGTCAAAGAAAAAAGACTTGTCAGGAAAAACAACAGTGCTTGATTATCACTAGAAATAAAATCTATGAAAACAGGATGTAACTGTGAAAATTCAAGATACAGTTAATGGAACGTGTGCACTGCATGTCAGATCATCAGAGTAACTAAGTGTTTGAAGTTTTAATCCATCCCAACAAGTGGTTTCAGAGACACCAGCTTACAAACAAACAAATTAGGGCACGGACGAATAGGTAAGTGCAATAGCTCAACCTACTGTTCAAATTGTCAAGCTGAAAAATTTGGTTAAAGCCACTGAAACATGAAATAACTATAATTGTGTCCATAGGACACAGATGTCCCACATACTGTCATATTCAGATAAGGTTGCATCTGAGCAACCTTGAATCCATTCCTTCAAAATGTGCATCAGGAGTTGAACATGTCAAATTTCCCCATTTTGTGAAATAGTGAAAGGGCCATAATTTGAGAGAGAAAAAAACAGCCACAGAAAATGGTCCATTATTTAGTAATCTTCATATCAAGGTCCTTCGTATGTGAAACTTTCAAGCATATCCTTTCAATAATGTCCGAGTTGGACACACAAGATTTTTCTCTACATTTAGCAAAACTATCAAAGGGCCTAACTGCAGTAAAAATAGTCACAGCAAAAGTTCCTTCCTTCAAGGTCATCTACACATCAAGCTTGTTCATCTGTGAAAGTTTGAAGCAAATCGGAAGGAGATGGATACACAATATTTTTCTTTATATTCCACATAGCAAAACTATCAGAGCCATAACTGCGGTAAAAATAGTCACAGCAAAAGTTCCTTCCTTTAAAGTGATCTGTATATCAAGATTGTTCATCAGTCTGTGGAAGTTTGAAGCTAATCAGGCTAATAGTAGGGAGAAGTTGGACGAACAATATTTCGGTACGGACTGCAGCAATGCTACATGTCCCCCATGCATAAAAAGAAAATTTTGTTAGTTCAACATGGAAGATCAAATATCTTTCACCTGTGAACATCACATCTAACATTTTCGAAATACTGCATCTGATTTTCACTCAGTGAAGATATTCCACTCTTACACTCCTGTAACAAATAAATATGCTGTCTTCACATAATACTGGGAAATGATAGAAATATAACAAAAAGGAGCTGCGTTCAATAAACGCTTGATGCCCCCAGTGGCATCCTTGTCGATAGATTTTGCACCTAAGTCCAAAACGAGGTCAAGGTCAAGGTCAAACTGAGGTCAGGTGATGTTTGAAGATGAGGAATGGCCACATTTTACATCTGTATTAGTATCAATTCATTCTTGTAATGGTTATTGATGCTAGATGAAACGGTCCCATTTGGTTAACCAAGAGATGGCCCATATAAAGCAACCTAAGTCCAAAATGAGGTCAAGGTCAAGGTCAAACTGAGGTCAGGTGATGTCTGAAGATGAGGAATGGTCACAGGTTACATCTGCATTAGTATCAAGTCATTCTAGTAAGGGGTATTGATGCTAGACGAAACGGTCCCATTTGGTTAACCTCGTACAGACAGACGGACAGGACAATCACTATATGCCTCCCGCATCAGTAGATGCTGGGGGCATAAAAAAGCAACACAAGTATTAAAGTAAATAATTTATGAATATACCACTTTATATAGCAGCATCAATATAGTGTTATCACAGACTAGTTTCACAATACAAACAAATAAACCATGCAACATTTATACATGAACAATAACATCATTTTGAGACATTTACATCAGATATAGTTAAACTTATGTACTTCAATTAATGTAGTTATTACACATATTATGATCTATTAATCATGCTGTCCTTACAGAGAATTTTTTTAAAACAATGGAGTTAATTGTTTTGGAGTTTCAACAAGATATTGAACAAGTGCATAATCTTGGGTATCTCTGTCTGATTCCTTAAGAAACAATGATCATCAAAATAAAATTTAAAAAAATCTTAGTTTAACCATTGCTTATATAAATTGCTCGAGTGCAGCTACGAGTGTCTCGTCTTCCTGAAGCCCATATATAAGAACAATGACTGAATTAGTACAATATGTATCAGGCTGTCAACAAACTTAACACTAAATACAAAGGAGATACTTAAGAATTGCTTTCAAAACAATGTAACAGGAAAACAATGTAACAGGAAAACAACTCAAAAACAGAAATTTAGATATCAAGAACAACCAAAAAGATATAACCAGACTCCATTCAAACGATTTTACTAAACAACAACAGCAGTCAATAAGACAGTATGTACAACTACTTGGAACTGTCTGCTAAAACCAAAATGAAAATGACAGAAAAAATCTTCTTTTTGTTGTTGACATTAATCTCACTATGCAATAATATAGGAAACTATGTAAAATATTGGAAGGTCCTACATATGAAACTGAAAAATATAGAAATTGGCTGACAGCCTGTATTAACCTATTATGCATAATATAAAGATAACCACCGGTTACAAACATATCGAGATTAACAGGGATTTCTAATATGGTTTAAATGAAAAAGTGTAAATGATATGCCATAGCATATACCGCCTAACCTTATAGCAAAATGAGTTATATATACACCTTAAATGCACTGCAACTGCCTCTACTGAAAATCTGAACAAGGAATTTTTGAGTGGACAGAACATTCAATTAACAATCTAGCAAAAATATTCTTAACAGCATAAATACAACTGTAAAAGCAGCACCAGTTTACTTTTATTTACATAAATCCACATTATAAAGCTATCAGATCTTTGTGTCTCTTTGTAACTAACAAAAACAAAAAACTTAATATATTCTATATACATGAAGCATGAACAACTCTCAGTTCAGAAGACAACTTTAGAAGATTTCTTCATCACTGACCAAATAAGCCAAGAATGGCTATCATGAAAGTAAGTAAAGCGTCTTACAAATTTGAAAAATATCTGCTTAAGAGGCCTACATTAAATAATTACAGTATTTTCTTTCTGTACTATATCTGTTGATAATAGTCATTTGAAATATGAAATGGAACTAAAGTTTTAATTAAATTTCTGTTTTCTACCTAACAACCTAGTATTTATCAAACTATTCTCATAACCTGTAATTTCATTTTCAGATAACCACCTCAAAAGTCTAGTGGTAGAGCTTCAGCTTCGAGTGCATGAGGTAGTGGGTTCAAAGTCCATGTCATACCAAAGATATGAAAAACGGTACCAGTAGCTCCCTTGCTTGGCACTCGGCATTAAATGGGAAACTGGTTTCTCATCTCTCATACCCTCATGGTGATGAATTCCATCAGAAATGAGGTGCCGCAAGTTATTAATATAAGTTGTAGAACTTGCTTCACAAATTTGCATATCTTAGTGTGTTACTAATGGCAGCTGATCTTGAAATAACCTACTGATTTGTTATGAAATAAGTAAAGTGTCATGGTGGGATATAGAAATGTGTTCCTTATAACCAAGTTCTTGCTGTATCCAAGTTCATTATATCTGTCTGTTTTTTATGCAGAATATATGAGAAAAATCTGGTTAGAAAAATGAATTCCTTGTAACCTAGAATTTCTTATAATAGAGTTTGCTATAAGTGAATTTTACTGTAAACTGCAAGCAAGAAAAATGATGTAACAGGGGTGTCTGTGTAAGACAACCCTCAAGACAGCCAGATAAAAAACCATGGTAATTCTAGGTTTTCCATTCCTCATTGTCCCTCAGGTTGGGAGAATCCTGTCTGACACAGGCAGGCTTGTAAATATCCTTATTATCTATAGCATCTGAAAAATATTTATATGACCTAACAAAGAGTTCCAAACCATGGCAATGATTTGTCCTTTTATCACAGATTAATACATAAACAATGACATTTTGATGCAAAGTCCTCAAATATTGCCTAAATAAACTGAACACAATTAAATATATGCTACCAATAAAGGTTAAAGCACTTCAACTTTGAATTTTGAATTCTGCACATTGTCTTGATAAGGGGAATATTACAGCCAAGTCATACTAAAATCCTTCAAAGAGGATTGGGAGATTCAGAGCAGGCATAAAATGGAAGGCTCAAACCGTTGACCTCGAGTTGTGACCTTGACCTTGAGCCAACATGGCTGACATGAGTTCTGCATATCGTCTCGATAAGGTGAATAATTGACCCAAGTTTCATGAAAATCCTTCAAGGGGTTTAGGAGATACAGAGCGGACACAAAATGGAAGGCTCAAACATTTGACCCAGAGTTGTGACCTTGACCTTAAGCTGACTTGTGAATTCTGCACATCGTCTTGATGAGGTGATCATTTGACCCAAGTTTCTTGAAGTTTCTTCAAGGGGTTAGGAGATACAGAGAGGACACAAAATGAAAGGCTCAAACATTTGACCCAAAGTTGTGACCTTGATATTCAGCAGACTCATAAGTTCTCCACATCGTCTTGATGAGGTAATCATTTGACCCAAGATTCTTGATTATCCTTCAAGGGGTTTAGGAGATAAAGAGCGGACACAAAATGAAAGGCTCAAACCTTTGACCTTGAGTTGTGACCTTGGCCTTGAGCCGACATGGCTGACTCATGGGTTCTGCACATCGTCTTGATGAGGTGATCATTTGACCCAAGTTTCATGATTATCCTCCAAGGGGTTTAGGAGATAAAGAGCGGACATGAAATGGAAGGCTCAAACCTTTGACCTTGAGCCGACATGGCTGACTCATGGGTTCTGCACATCGTCTTGATGAGGTGATCATCTGACCCAAGTTTCACGAAAATCCTTCAAGGGGTTTAGGAGATACAAAGCAGACACAAAATGTTACGGACGGACAAACGGAAGACGGATGGATGGAGACTATTCCTATAACCCCCCACCACTTGTGGCGGGGGATTAATTAAAAGAAATTTCAGTTAAAATATCTCCAAAACTAACATATTATATTCATTAAATACATACACTTTTCATTACTGAACTAAATATTGCATTTCTGAAACCCAGAACTGTAATATTTTTTTTTACAGATTTGTGCAATAAATCATAGTTATACAGATGAATACAAGTATAATTTTATAATAAAAGGAGGGGCACTTAAAAACTTCCATTACCTGCATTTTGATCCATTTCTTATTCATACAAAAATATTTTTCACAAGTGAGCCTGCATGAATCTCTATTATTTTGCAAAAATTTGCTGCAGCATAACACAGACCTAATAAAACAAGAGGACCATGATGGTCCTGAATCGCTCACCTCTTCCCACATGATCCAGTTTTGAGTATGACGTTTTTTTTCTATTATTTGACATAGTGACCAAGTTTTTGAGCTCATGTGACCCAGTTTTGAACTTGACCTAGATATTATCAAGATAAAAATTCTGACCAATTTTCATGAAGATCCATTGAAAAATATGGTCTCTAGAGAGGTCACAAGGTTTTTCTATTATTTGACCTATTGATCTAGTTTTTTAAGGCACGTGACCCAGTTTCAAACTTGACCTAGATATCATCAAGGTGAACATTCTGACCAATTTTCATGAAGATCCATTCAAGGGTATGGCCTCTAGAGAGGTCACAAGGTTTTTCTATTTCAAGACCTACTGACCTAGTTTTTGATCGCAGTTGACCCAGTTTCAAACTTGACCTAGATATCATCAAGATAAATATTCAGACCAACTTTCATACAGATCCCATGAAAAATATGGCCTCTAGAGAGGTCACAACGTTTTTTCATTATTTGACCTACTGACCTATTTTTTGATGGCACGTGACCCACTTTCGAACTTGACCTAGATATCATCAAGATGAACATTCTGACCAATTTTTATGGAGATCCATTGAAAAATATGGCCTTTAGAGAGGTCACAAGGTTTTTCTATTATTTGACCTACTGACCTAGTTTTTGAAGGCACGTGACCCACTTTCGAACTTGACCTAGATATCATCAAGATGAACATTCAGACCAACTTTCATACAGATCCCATGGAAAATATGGCCTCTAGAGAGGTCACAAGGTTTTTCTATTATTTGACCTACTGACCTAGTTTTTGATGGCACATGACCCACTTTCGAAATTGACTTAGATATCATCAAGGTGAACATTCTGACCAATTTTCATAAAGATCCCATGAAAAATATGGCCTCTAGAAAGGTCACAAGGTTTTTCTATTATTTGACCTACTGACCTAGTTTTTGAAGGCATTTAACCCAGTTTCGAACTTGACCTAGATATTATCAAGTTGAACATTCTGACCAATTTTCATGAAGATCTTGTGAAATATATGGCCTCTAGAGAGGTCACAAGGTTTTTCTATTTTTATACCTACTGACCTAGTTTTTGACGGCACGTGACCCAGTTTCGAACTTGACCTAGATATCATCAAGATGAACATTCTGACCAACTTTCATAAAGATCCCATGAAAAATATGGCCTCTAGAGAGGTCACAAGGTTTTTCTATTATTTGACCTACTGACCTAGTTTTTGAAGGCACGTGACCCAGTTTCGAACTTGACCTAGATATCATCAAGATGAACATTCTGACCAATTTTCATGAATATCTTTTGAAATATATGGCCTCTAGAGAGGTCACAAGGTTTTTCTATTTTTAGACCTACTGACCTAGATTTTGACCGCACGTGACCCAGTTTCGAACTTGACCTAGATATCATCAAAGTGAACATTCTGACCAACTTTCATAAAGATCCCATGAAAAATGTGACCTCTAGAGTGGTCACAAGCAAAAGTTTACGCACGCACTGACGGACGCACGCATGGACGGACGGACGACGGACGCTGCGCGATCACAAAAGCTCACCTTGTCACTTTGTGACAGGTGAGCTAAAAACTTGTAAACTAGGAATGTCTACAAAGATAAATTAAACCCAAACTTTGAAATACATTTGTAATCAAATTACTTATCAGTAAGACTAAGAGCAAATGACAGCTTTTCAAATTTTTTAAACATCAGCTTTAAATTAACAAACACAATATACAAGTAGCACACTTACTTAATGCATTAACACATACAATTAAATTTATACAAGATACCCATAATCAGAATGAGAAGTAATAAATGAAAAATGTGATATGTTATTGCACTTAACTCTTGTAATAAATAATAAATATAGACAATCTTACACAGCTGAGAAAAATCCCTATTTTATCTGTATTCAGACAGCCATGGAAAACTTTATACCAGTAAGAGTTACATATTATAAGATTAAACTTACTTTTAAATAGCACTTGCATTTCAGATCACTTCTTCATAAAGTTTAGAACATCACTGTTTTAAGAACAGGGATCAAGAACTGGATTTTTAAAATAAGATCTTTTAAACCTTGATGAACAGGAAGGACTATGATAATGGATGATTAAGTTTGGTAACTTAACAAATCGCTGTATAAATTGTTTAAGCAAGACATCTGTACACATATTTTCCTTTGAGACATTACTTAGACTTTTGAAATTTAAATTATTTAAAAAAATGCTCAAATTTCTTGCTGGATGTTAACAAACTAATATAAAAAAAACAGAGCAGTTGTTAAACAACTGATTTCTTAACAGTATTAATAACTTAACATGTAACATAAACAAAAGAATTTGTTCAGGGAAGTCAGCTAAGGCTCTGCTTCAGCATATATAACCCGTGCAGGTTTGGTTTTGTTTCGTTTCCAGTTCGATATCTGAGGTAAAACTGATGCTGCATTTTCTAATGATGCTAACAAGAACTCATCTAAAGTTCGCTCCGTACATTCTGCTATAAATCTTATAAATGATCGTAGATCACCAAGGTTTCCCTCATTTAGAGTTTCATAATATCTCGCTCTGTCGTCAACTTTTACTGTCACTGGAGGAAATCCAGCTTGCATTAATATCAAATTCATCAATAACCGTGAAGTTCTACCATTTCCATCATAAAACGGATGAATATAAACTAACTTATAATGCGCCAATGCACCATATTCTACTGGATGTAAACTTAAAGCTTCCTCAGAATTCAACCATTCAATAAAGTCATCCATTAAAGCTGGAACTTCTTCCGGTGGAGCTGGGGTAAAATCAGACACAAAAACTTGCGTTTGTCTTAGTCGTCCACCTTCAATAGGGTCTACAAAGCCTAAAACACGCCTGTGGATTTGCAATATATCTTCTAATGTAATTGATCCTATCCTTCCTAACAAGGTATTGTTCACATAACTTAGAGCAGCATCTAACCCTAACACTTCCTGCTGTTCTACTAGAGATTTACCTCCTATAGCAATCCCAGTTTCAACAATAGACCTTGTCTGTGCTAAAGTCAGTGTATTCCCTTCTATTGCATTTGTATGAAATATATGCTGATAATATGCTTCACGTTTTTGTCGTCTTAACCCTGGATGACTATTTGGCACTTTGTATAATAAATTTAACTTCTTATCTATTGCATTATACATTCGTTGATCAATTTCTTCAACCAATGGTAACACTCTCTTTCTATTCTCCAATGCTTTAGAATGATCAGGATTCAAAAGTAAAGCTTTACTATACAACTGTTCAGCTTTAGCAACATCGTACTCATGGTGTTCCAGAAACTCTCCAAAAGCAGTGAGTATATCTGCATGAGAAGGGTCGAGATTTAACGCATGCTGGAAGAGTTTTAATGCCTTGTCGTGTTTTCCCTGTGCCTCCATATCCATGGCAATGTTCATTGCTGTTACAGCTTCTTGCTTGATCTCTGAAACAAGGAAAGGAAACACTTAGATACCCTATCCTGACATTTCAACATTTTGCATTTAAATAGTTAATACGTACACTCAAAACAGAATGTGTCGTCTTTTTGCAGTATTTGATTTTGATAAACTTGTTTATTCTATTCTACATTTATAAACTGCCCTGGAAAATGCATATCATATTATACCATGAATTTTGAAAATGTATACTATCAACTACAAGCTGACTTCAAGAATAATAGGAAAACAAATTACTAATACATGTATTGAAGACTTATATTTACTGAGTTAAGGCTAATACTTATCAAGTTATACATTTATCCCTATGTCTGTTTAAAATTTTAATTGGTAAATTTTTATATTACATGGATCAAAACATTTGCCAATTCCCCAGGACCCCTTCCAATTAATGGCATTTTTAGCATTTATAAATGTGTGAATGTGTGAGAAAAATTAATCCAAAACATGTCATGCATTTGTTCAAAACCTTATGATTTCTCATTTACACTTAATCTTTATATTCACCGAGCACTTAATACAGATTTTCTCTTGCAATATGATTAAAACATGATATACATCTTAATTGGTTGCCAAACCAAATAAATTTTATAGCATACTTTTAAATTTGATATTTTGTATTTATAAGGAATTATATGAATATATATTTTGCAAGTAAAATAAGCGCTTAAATTAAACATGATGTGAACCCTAAACTGCCCCATATACAATCAATGTACTGTATACAAGTCTGTAATCCGATGTATTTCCCAAATTTGTAAATTGCAAAAACTTATTAAGAGCAAAAACAGAAGTATACTTTGACAGGTGCTTGTAAATAAAAATAATTTTAAGACTAGTTTACGTTTTGTATTAAATGATTTTAATGCTCTTGGGTCAGTCTAAAATCTTGTGTGCACATGTTTCTAGTGAACATCAGACTCTGCACCTAGGCACATTTGCAGCAGGTAATTGCCTTCCAATTATGTCAATGGGTGGTAATTTTTAAGTATGCATGTACCACTCCATTAACAAACAGACTATTCATAATTTGCCAAAATCCGTGTTTAGATTTTGTCTTCATGAAGAGTAGATTTTTGACTTTTGTCTACTGCCTAGCAGACTTGCTCTGAAAAGATTAGCAAGAAAATAATTATAGGCATCTTAATAGCATGCTGTCACGGGTTGTTATTACCGATGTGGCCGTTTATGTACCAGTCCATTTATGTTAACTTACCAAAAGGTGCATGCTAAAACTGTCAAATAGTCAGGACTATGGGGATCTTATCAGCAAAAAAATCTTCAAACAAGCTTAACTAAATTTTACATATGCATATACAAATCACATGGATAAAAAAAATCGAAATGACTTTCCAGGCATGATCATCATGCGAATTAATGAAAACAATCTGCAAGAAAGTCATAGGATATAGAAAATTATCTCGCCTCCTACAAGTTTCTTGCATTTCTATTGGTCAATAGACGTCACATGGAGACAGGATATTTATATTATATTCCATATCCTGCAAGAACATTTCAGATATGAATTTTGATTAAAAGAAAATGGCTGCCACATCGCTAGCGTTATTGAATCAAGTCAGATCATAAGCTTCAGCTATAGATAACGTTTGAGAGTAAATTTAGTGTTTTCTTGCTGTTTTCATTTTCCTACTTAGTTTAGGCTTGTGAAGTTAGCAGTAAAAAGTGGAATAGAAGAACAGTAACTCTGTATGGGAGATACAGCCGTTGAAATTTTGTTTTAAGTCAAATCATCGTAAAGCAAAGGAATTAACATATTTGTTACTCAGCAGTTTATTTTTATTAATTTCATTTAATCTACATGCAAGATAAAGGATTTAACAAGATAATAAAATCATTACACAGGATATGGAAAATACGCTGTCTCGAAAATCGATATCAGGATGGATTTCCTCGACAGGGTATATCCCGTATCCTAACACCAACAAGCAGTGTAACTAATTAATATTATCAGCAGGACCGTTGTGTGGATCTATAGCTATAATTGCAACTGCTTTTACCCCCATTAATATCGAACTGGCAGCATATGATGTCATGTCGCAACTGCTAAGAACTCAAGTTTTGTAAAAGGAAGTGGCTAGGGGTCCGGTAACCGGAACTCTAGACCCGGAGTCTACAGGTCCGGTAATCAATATACACATACTATTATGTACAGTAACGCCATTGTATTAATAAGATAATTGCTGGTAAAAGTTATTATTAGTTGTCATAAAGTTTCTGTTATTACGTTTTTTTGTAAATATTTTATTTATAAATAATTCTCACTCAGGTTCGAGGCATCCTGTATTGAATATATATATATATTGAATATAATCAACCTAAATTACTAAATCCCCGTCTCACACTAAGTACTTTTCTAACTCCTACTTTCCAAGGACCATCCGAATCTGGAACTCCCTACCAACCTATGTCAAATCTAGCCCCAGTCTCAGTATCTTTAGCGGTGGTCAATATGTAATTGCATCGCTTTTGTCCTATTCTAACTGTAGCATACTGTCTTTTTAGCTTTAATTCTCTTAACATTTGTAACATATCATTTCTTTAACAACTGTTTCTCTGACAGCGCAGCCCAGTGATAGTCGGAAATCGACAGTTGGGTGAAACAAAGAGCTATAAAAATAAATAGATCAGCAACTTGAAAGGCATATAGAGCAAATCTCGCCAACATCCTGTGACAACTGAATGAGATCTCGTTTACTGGAAGTGACGCGTTCTCCACTCGCCATTTTGTATGCGAAAACAATTATTCATCGGTAAATTAATTGACACTTTTAAAAATCAGACCCAGCTGTCAACTCAAAATTTATACAATGTATTAAAGGTGTGACATTATGATTATTCCATTTACAAAAGAATCAACGATGAAAATTTTGTAAACCTGAATTTTGTGGTACAGACTGTTGCCTTGATCGCTTTACAACAGACGTTCCTGATGTTGTCAAAACTTTCGATGACGTAATCTGGTTCTCCTCGAAAACCGAAACAAAAATCACTGGCCAGTATGACATGAAATATGCAAGTGTTACTCCCGACAGCAGGAAAATAAGCTGTAAAGTCAAAATGGACATTTTGTTCTCTGATACTTTTTTCAGCACAGGCTCCATTGGAGCGAATGACGGACTGACAGAGAAGAATTTTTTCCTACACGTTATCATGTTGTCAAAACTATCAGGTCAAGGTCCCTCTAAGCGGAAGCAAATTTGGCAAGTTGGGATTGGTCAAAATTACCCGGAAATGCCTCGTTTGCAAATCCAAGATGTCTGCGCCCGTAGAGAAAAACATGTTATTTTTGTAAATTTTGCTCGTCCTTGATGATACAGACTTATTATCCATCAAAAATGTCTTTATTTGCAGTAAAAAGGTAATGGTTTAGTTTGTCCGAAGATTTTACAACTGATCATTATCTTGATGTAATGATTTATTGAATATCACTCAGTAACCCCAAGTTCGGATGTGTACAAATAATGTGTGTACGCATTAGACTTCTGTATAGACAGTCTGACTGCATATAGGGTTACTGTCAATAATTATGTTCACATCAATTTGATCAGCACATGTTTTCCCTTTGAACAACTGTCATTTGTTACAGTGTTTGTAGGAAATGGCTAGGGGTCCGGTAACCGCACCCCTAGCAACTGCCATGTTTGTATCACAGCTCTGGCTACCACTGATCAGGTCAGCATGACAACAAGTACTCTTCGGCTGGATATGTTGCCACTTTGTTGACTACTCGCCATTTGTCCTATTTGAATTTTTTTTTATATATAATGTCACCAAATAATTCACAACTTACTATTTAGGTGCTTCTTTGAAATATTCAAAATTTGCTGATGATAATAAAAAGAGACAAGGTAGTTCTCACGCCAGTTTTTCAACCAATGGAAGTGGATTGAGCCTGACTTAGCAATTAAATTACTTCCCATGCCAGGAACCTTGCTCTTTCTACCTGTATTGGGGATTTTGTCGTTTTCATTGCCAAGCCGGATTCAATCTACTGTGGTTGGTTAAGAAATGGTGTTTATCCACTCTCCTCCAGTTATCCTCTATCAGCCTGTTGACACTTTACTCAAGTTCAGATAAAGGGAAGTGCGAAGGCGATTATGGTCTTTGACACTTGTTTTGTAAACTGATTGATGATAAACAAAGCAGTAGGAATTTATATAACATTAGCTATACATTCTCTTTTGACCTTTAAAAAGTATTTTACCTTGAATGGCTTGAGTAATTTCCTTAAATCCACATAATTTTATTCGTATTTTTCAAAACCCAGACTTTAGAAACATAATATTATTACTGACACTTTCTGTGACTAGAATAACGTAACTAAAATTCACGCAAATTTTTGACACCTGCCATCAGAAACTGGGTAAAACCTGTTTGACAACTGTTTCTTTTAGTGTGTGCCGACACTAGCAGATCAAAGAAGACGTGTATTCTGTGTGATGTCATAGTGATGACACTGGCGCCATGACACTGCTGTTGACATGTATCTAATTCAGGAACAGCGTAATACACACTTTTTATTTAAAAGTGACTGTGAAATGCTTTTATGGGTTTTTTTGTTTTGACTTTGAGTGCATTAGCACTGGGAGCTTGATTTATTTTTTGCTGATATGGAATTAACTTTTTTTAATTGTATTCATATTTAAAGGGGTTTCTTGGTTTGGGCAATCATTGCAAGGGTGAAAAAAACTTTAATTTGTAGTTTAATCACATTAGATTCACAAGGATAAGAAATTAGAATTACAAGGATAAGAAAACAGAATCACTGATATTTTCAGTGAATTTGTTATTAACTTTAAATTAATAGACTTAAACAAAGACAGGAAATAATAAAAATAGTTATTTTAAGTATGTTTAGTTCCTTTTTCAACTTGCATGTCATGGTGCTAAAATCTTTCCATGATTCCCTACAATCTCTCCACTTCTCCCTAAAATCTCTCCGCTTCTTCCTAATCTTAGCTGATTATGGAGTTGAAAGTGGAACCTAGCAACCCGTAGCGATTAAACTAGCGGTATAGGTTGCAATACTGTTTTACAATAAAATGGATCATAACACTTTATTCATTTAGTTGATTTTGTTATCTGCAGTCACTATGGTATTTATTTTTAAATTTTGTTTCAAGTTATACACAAAATTGTTGAATTATTAGTGTTTTCAAAACGGTCTGGTTAGAAGTGACATATTGTGTATTGTCACTTCTCTGACCCATCAGATAATATCAATGCCTTGTTTCATATTTTAGAGAAAAGCTTTTGTTTGTAAGTATCTTAAAAAACCGACCCAGTTACTCTATTTTTTTTTTAAACACACACAAAAAAATATATCACAATATGACATCTAAGAAACTTTTTGTAGCTGACTTTTTTTTCCAAATGCTTGAAGTTGCCATTTATTAAAACTGGAATGGTCTAACGTACCAGAGACTTTTACATGTAATATATTGTTTTTATTGATATATCAAAATCTTTCTCAATGTACATGTAGTGTGAAAATCATGGGAATAAAGATGTATTCTTTTACTAAATATTATTATTATTATTATTATTATACCAGATTTATATAGCGCCCTTTTCATGATAAACACGTTCAAAGGCGCTTTACAGCAACTGCAGCCACACAGGGCGCGAAATCATCCTCTACTAGTACAGACACAGAGCGATCTGACCAGAGGGACAGAGTGAGACAAAGCCCCCACAGAGAGATCAGAAATCAGATACAGGCTTGTCCGGCTAACTTAGCCTAGCTCGTTGCGAATGGAAAGCCTGGTTCTTTAACGTGCCCAGTGTATAGCACTGATACACGCAAGGATTGCCTGGGTTCCTGACCAGTACACCTCTAGCTGGGTGGGAAACACTGAAAAGCGTTTCTGAAAATTCTCGAGTAGCTGCCGGGGATCGAACCCCGACCTCAGGATTGGAAGGCCAGTGTGCAAACCACTGAGCTATCCGTCCACCCTTTCTGATTACAAATTTGCGATTGCTTTCACCTCCACTTGTTGTATGCAATAAATAGATTCTTTTTGTCTTTTTGATTTTTAATTTAATAAGAAAAAAAAGAAGTCCCTTGAGTCATAGTTACCATAGTCCCCCCCCCCCCCCCCCCGTTACATGACTGAAATACTGTTGAAAAACGGCATTAAACCCAAAACAAAAAAAAAACCATAGTCCCAGCAATTTGCAGGTACCCATTTACAGCTAGTTCAACTGAGGCAGTCAAGATAAAGTGCCTTACCTTAGGACACACTGCAATGAGTGTAGCCAGGAATCGAACCCCAGGCATTCACCTCTGTAGGAAAGCATTTTAGTCCTCTCGACCAATACAAGGTTTTTCTCTTTGAAGCGATTACTGGAACATCATGCAACATTACAAACATTGAAATCTTTATATTGCCCAGTAAGTTACTATGACGAACATTAGTGAAATATGCAGGACTTTCTGATTACAAATTTGCGATTGCTTTCACCTCCACTTGTTGTATGCAATGTGATGCGGTGAAGTGCCCAGATATCCGACCTGATGGATAACTTAACTGATACTATTTTTACTTTCTGATAATCACATCCTTTAAATTACTGCTTTACCCATTTTGATCACCTTTCCAGTATCAAACTGCAACATCTGTACACTGACTTTCTTGAGAAACTGACGGCATAGAGCAAACTTCGTAGCACAAGGTTATTTTTGAATATCGAGGTCAACATTTTTAGCTTGTCTGATTTTTTAAAAAAATCTACAAGGTACATGTATTTGTGTTGGTTAAATATTTTGATTAGGTCCACCTTTTCTCAAACACTGTAAGAGCTACAGCTTTGAAACTTTACACACTTGTTTACCATCATTAGACTTTAGAGGACTATGTAGGCCAAGAACCATAACTCTGTTTTGCATTTTATCAGAATTATGGCTGTTTTTGTACTTAGAAAATTTGAGTTTATTGGTTAAAGTTTTGTTTAGGTCACCTTTTCTCAAACACTATAAGAGCTACAGCTTTGAAACTTTGCACACTTGTTTATCATTATTAGGGGACAATGTAGGTCAAGAACCATAATTCTAACCTGCATTTTGTCAGAATTATGGCCCTTTTTGTACTTAGAAAATCTGAACTATAACTCTTTTCTTACATATTGTCCAGCACTTGCAGATGAACGATGGCACCCGAAAGTGGTGCTCTTGTTTATATTTATGAATTTGATTTAATTATGAATATAGGGGTGTACAAAAACAAAGTTCATAATAATATCTTAGAAAGCTCAAATTCACAAAAAAAAGTAAAAAAGTAGCAATTCTTCCCTGCTGCTTTGTTTTCCAAATGAAGAGTACTTCGGTCACATCACAGCTACATTTCAGGGCACAACCATTTGATAAGCAGTACTCATTTGAATTTGTGTGTACAACTCGTCTTCCAGTTGTGTTGCATGGTTTACTTAATGTCACTGTTAAATTCACCTATAGTATCAGTGAAAAACTAGCTGGATTTTGAGTGCTAGAACAAAGTACCGATAGATTAAAGCTAAAAAAAAACACTTTGAGCCAGTGTGACCACATCTCCCTCATTCTCACCCACTATTGGGACTTCTTTTTTTAAGGCCAGGGAGTTTCAGTCATTTTCCAAATGAGAACTTTGTTTTTCAAAGTTATTTTCCACAATGGCAAGTAACTTTCAAAATAGATTTCAAAAACTGAGACTTAAATTTTATCTTGAAAATATCTAAGCACTTTTTGTAATTAACATTCTTGCATACCTGACAGGGATTTTCGGTATTTTTACTCGTGCTGAGTATGACGTAGGTATTACGAACTACATATACTACTAGTATACTAGTATATAGAAAATATTTGTAGTAATTTTTATTTTAGGTATCTGGGAGAAGAAGATGATAACAAAACAGAAAAGCAGGAAGCTTCTGATATTCTAAAAAAGTTACAGGAAGAGGCCAAAGTTAGAAGAAGAAGTCTTAAAAAAGACAATGGTGAAGTGAATAATGTCATTGTATCAAATTCTGATGTAGCAGTGACAGTTGATGAAACTGATGAAAGTAGTGAAGGAAGGCAACATAAGAAAAAAAAGAAACATAAAGAGAAAACTGGTAGTCCCAGTAAGGATACAGAAATAAATCAAATAGACCAAGTGGTTGAAAATGACAGTTTTCACATTGTGAAAAAGAAAAAGAAGAAAAGAAAGCATGAAGTAGAAGACACAGTTTATGATAGTGTAGGTTTGAATGAAACGGAATGTGAGACACCTGTTAAAAAGAAGAAAATTGAAGATATATGCAAACAGTTGACAGTGAAACAGAAAAGATTAAACATAAGAAACATAAAAAACACAAAAAGCATAAGCGCAAACATGCAGAAGATGTTAAAGAGGAACATGATGATAGTCTGAAGCAAGAAGATGACAGGCTTGAAGACGATGAGACAAAAGTTGTTGACACAGAACAGAATATATCAGATAGAGTTGATATGCAAGTTGATGATAATGAAAGCCTTAAAGATGAAATACATAAAGACAATGATGAAAAAGCAACATTTGTAGGTACAGGAAAAGAAACTGAGATTGGAGGATTTACTGTAATAGGAAATGTTCGTCCTGCTAAACAAGAAAAGGTAGAAAAGTTTTTCTTAAATCAGTAATAATTATTGGAACTACGGTAGTCTTTGCATCAAACCATGAAAATAAATCCCAAGAGACAGATAGAATTACACTTTATTTGATCTTTAGAATTTGAAATCCACAATAGATTTCTAGAATTACCATTTTGAACAAAACCACAACATTTTATGCCAGTAAAATAAAATGATTTTATAGTGCTCTAACATGCACCAGAATGCTTATTTAAATGTTACTGCTCAGCTTAATTCTGTTGAAAAACAGGAAAGGAATTTGTTGCTGGTCTTTGACAATTCAAATAGCAGTCATGATTATGACATAGCAATACCTGTTAGAAGTAAGCTAGACTCATGTGGCTCCACTTTGAAGTAAAATTTCCAACAGGTTATGCTATATACCTTTAAAAAAATCAATGTGTTCTTGTTTCTACAAAAGATTTATGTTGCATCATTTAATACTTCAGGTACGGCGAGTCTTACCCGAATGGTTGTCAACCCCAAGTATCATATCATCTGATTTAGGTACAGATAAATTACCAGTCACTGAGATGCCTGGTCTGGCAGAAGATCTTGTAGACAAGCTGAAGGATAACAAAATTACACATTTCTTTCCAGGTGATCATTTGATTATTGGCATAAATTTAGTTCAAGATACAATTTCTCTGTCATATCAGGCTAAACTGATAACAAAGAGGAAATATGGCAGCTTTTTATGGTAATTAACTTTAATGTTAGTTCTGATACTGAAACTATTTTTTCAGACTTTGGAATGAAATATTTTAGCTTCTTGTTTTCATTTGCTGCAGGTATGCTGATCACTGTAGAGTGAGCTGTTACTAATAGAATATTGTGCTAGTGACAGCAAGTTCAAAATTTCTGGTAAGAAGCAAATGCACTTCCTTTACAATGAGAAGCCTAGAAGGTGTGTTTCTGCTATTCAGTGTCTCATGGAGGGATTCTGAAAGAACAAGTTACAAACACAGTTGAGATAGCAGACGGACAGGTTTAAAATAACTAGTTTGCAACCACAGAAATCAAATCAATAAATTTTTCATTATTTTCAGTTCAGAAGCAGGTGATTCCTGCTTTGCTTGAGTCCAGCCTCACAGGTTTTCACATCGGTAGAGCTGGGTACCGACCCAGTGATATATGTGTATCAGCACCTACAGGAAGTGGTAAAACTCTGGCTTTTGTTCTGCCTATTGTTCAGGTATTTAAATAACTATATAATAAGACCATTTGTTTGCCTTCTCAATACAGCAGTGGTATATAGATTTCTGCTAGTCTATACTGTATGTAAATATATAGATTGTATCATTTGGCAGTATGATATTTCATGATGTTTTAATGTATTGGCTAAATAAAATTTTAAAAGGGAAAGTAATAGATGGAGTTACTATCCAGTTTTGGTTTGTTAAATAAAACTTCATAGACAGACAGTTCCCAGTACTTTAAGATGATGTCAGTATTGAGTTGACACAATCCCTCAGGTTTTCATTTATTACCTACTGGTAAAGATGCTTAGCAAGGGTTGGAAAACTCAAAAGGCAATACCAACTATGTACTTTATTAGCAAGAGTTTATCGGCATTTATGTCAATATGTCAGTAATGAAGCTGTTAGATATCAGATATAACTACAGGTACTAATAATTCCTTTTCAGGCATTGAGATCACGAGTAACATGTGAAGTTCGAGCCTTGGCTGTGCTTCCAGTTAGAGACCTAGCTACACAGGTGTTTAAAGTCTTCCAGACATATTGTAAGGGAACAGATCTCAAGGTATTTGTTACTTTAAGGTCTATAAGGACAGGAGTTCCCAATCTGAGGGATGAAATTTATCTTACATAGGCATAAATGTGATCTCATTTTTTCTGTTATCCATGACGATTTGATAAAAGATAGTGTGTCTCAAATCAATTGTCCTCCACCACTGATTCATGTAGGGAAGTTGGCAGTTACTTACGGAGAACAGGTTTATACTGGTACAGAATCCAGGAACATTGGTTAGGTTAACTGCCTGCTATTACATAACTGAAATACTGTTGAAACACGGTGTTAAACCCAAGACAAAAAACAAATGTATGAAAGGCTTTTCCACATGTATTGATACATCCATGTTTGAACAATGCAGTCTAACCTGAAATGAAATTTCTTTTCAGGTTGGGTTGATGATAGGACAGAAGACACTGCTGGCAGAACAACAATCAATTGTGAAGAAAAGGTCTGAACAATTTCATTTCATTGGCATAAAATGTTGAGGTTCATGTAAATATTGGTATTTCATGGGGACATAAATTTGTGGATTTCAAAATGTTATTTGAATTTATTTTTTACAATGAAGTTTAATTTCTATTATTAAGATAACCAAGAAATTCATGAAAATTAGTCCCTTCCCAATTCTGTTGATTATATAGTAATTGAAATCCATCTTAATCAAACACTTGGTTTAATAAGAGAAATTGCATGTAAACATTCTAGCAGAATATATGGAGTCGATCATGCAGAGGTCAGTAAGTAAAACTACAGTGCTAGCTTCCTGCCAGGCTGATTCACAGTTGGTACTGATATCCTGACTAGTGTTCAATGCTGATTATAGTACTGTTTGCAACAGGGTCAGCGTTGACTGGATGCTGGGGAGTGTCGGCCTAGACTGGATGCTGGGGATGTTAATATGACATGTGCTGTGGATTCGGTGGAAATTCCAGGTGGGGACTTCCATGGACTACCTTCTATCTATTTCAAATAAGAAAACTTTTTGTTCATAATATATGTTTTATAAATAGATGGCTGGCTTTTCCAGGTTACGCAGCTATCAAAGTATGGTGGACATCATAGTTTCAACACCAGGACGTCTTGTTGATCATATTAACCAGACTGAAGGATTTAATCTTGGACATCTTAGATACTTGGTAAGCAAAACAATAACATCTAAACCGATCAGTTGGTTTATGTTATTTTCTAACAGATGAAGCCTTAACTTATGTTAATATTTGTTTAAAGTATTTTTATGCCTCCCATATTAGTTTTCAACTGACCATCCGTTCGTTCGTTAGTTAGTTTGTTCGTCACAACGTTAACTTTTTGCATGAAGGCACTTTACTCACGAACCACTGCACGCAGGACCTTCAAACTTCACTTGCTGATAGTACTTATTGAGTACACGACCCCTACTGACTTTGGGGTCACCGGGTCAAAGGTCAAGGTCACAGGGGCCAATGTTAACTCTTTGCATGAAGGCACTTTACTCGCGAACCACTGCACCCAGGACCTTCAAAATTAACGTGCTGATAGTACTTATTGAGTACACGATCCCTACTGACTTTGGGGTCACCAGGTCAAAGGTCAAGGTCACATCGGCCAATGTTAACTTTTTGCATGAAGGCACTTTACTCGTGAACCACTGCACCCAGGACCTTCAAACTTCACGTGCTGATAGTACCTATTGAGTACACGACAACTTCTGACTTTGGGATCACAAGGTCACAGGGGCCAATGTTAACTTTTTGTATGAAGGCACTTTACTCGCGAACCAATGCACCCAGGACCTTCAAATTTCACATGCTGATAGTACCTATTGAGTACATGACCCTTACTGACTTTTGGGTCACCAGGTCAATGGTCAAGATCACAGGGGTCAATGTTAACTTTTTGCATAAAGGCACTTTACTCGCAAACCAATGCACCCAGGACCTTCAAACTTCACATGCTGATAGTACTTATTGAGTACACGACCCCTATTGACTTTGGGGTCACCAGGTCAAAGGTCAAGGTCACCAGGTCAAAGGTCATGGCGCTGTGGGGCATTCGTCACCATTACTGACAGCTCTTGTTTCAACTAATATTGACTGGAGCATATAAATTTAAAACATATGATTATTGTCTTGAATTGCTTTCAAAACAGTTAACTGGTGTGGGACAAGAATTTTTAGCTCACCTGAACCCAAAGTGCTCAAGGTGAGCTGTTGTGATCATCCAGTGTCAGTTTACATGGAATGTGTGTACTTTAAACTCAGTATCAAGTCAGACTACTGGTATGATCAGACTATTGATTCCTGAGTTATGAGCTCTTGATTTAGTAATAATTTACATGTAACATTGTATCCAATGTAACTCGTGTATACACATACCAACTTTAGCATGTAAATTCATGTTGTGCATTGCTATACTTCGGTAAAGTTCTTTTTACTTTGATTTTGAGTTTGATAATAAGGACACCATCTCCCTCTTGATTGTTGTGGTTGTACACAATATCCTCTTTACGTTTATCAATTTTCCATTTTGTAATACAGATGAAGCAGTATGTGGAGACATGAGCTTTTTCTTGAAAGAAGTCTGTAGTTTTCATTACAATAGTGGAAAATAAATTACTAGTATAACATAAAAGCTTATTGTATGATTTAGGTGATAGATGAAGCAGACAGAATGATGGATGAGATCAAACAAGATTGGTTGATACAGGTAGAAAATGCTGTGTATAGATCTCGACCCCGTCCAGGAGCCCTTACAGTAACCAGCTGTCAGAACATGGACATGCCAGTAAGTTTATTATACACTGGGCTGTTGCAAACTGTTTTAATATCTTTTAAAAGAATTTTAAAAAATGAATAAAAAGTAATTTTTTGAAGTTTTAAGTCAAAGTTTTGGACTTAGAACTTTGATGAATACGGACCCTGCTTATATTTGCATTCTGAAACTTTTACTCTCACTAGTGATTAAAGACGCAATTAAATATTTGTAAAGTACTCTAAATATTATTTTCACCTAGATAGATCTGCTGGAGCTATCTAGTCTCTAGTGTCAGTTCTGCCTAAACTGTTCATGTAACCTTTGTTTTGGTAAAGACAAAAACATACTGATATTACTAATGCTTTCTTGCAGTCCCAACCGTAGAAGCCAAATGTGCATAACAAGTTTTTCATGAAAGAACACTAATCTCATATCTGATGTAATGTCTCATTTGTTTATGAGCATTCTAGAATTCATTAATGGGACATGCATATTTTTGCATGTTTTGCAATATTTTTATTTGAAACTTTATGATATCATAATAGTACAGTTTTAAATTTTCTGCCCAATTCACCATATAGAAAATAATTTTGTGTGATTATTTTTACTCAGAGTAATCACTTGCAAAACTATAACTTTCTCAATCAATAATAATGATGTTTTTTAATGTAACAATGCATATTATATATGTTATGATGACAAAGATGCACTGTGCATGTTATCAGAGCTCAAACTTATTTTCATAAATGAGCTAACAGAATCATTGGCTGATTTTTTAATTCATTGAATGTTTTACAGTACATTCTGATATGCTTGTTTCTGTTAAAACACGCTCACACTTAAATGACATCACGTTAACGTGCGATGACGTCAATGTTTTTGTTGCGACCAAGAAAGAGCGCTGCTATTTTTTTTCATTGTTTTAGATAAAGGGCGTATTAGAATTAAAATAATGTATAGAAAAATCATGTTTTACTTAAATTTATACACTTAAAATCGGTTATACGTCAGAAGAATAATTCACTCAAGCTATTCCGCATACATATAACCTCTTTCCGTGTATTAATAACGTTAAAACACAGTTTTTCTGTACAT
This sequence comes from Mercenaria mercenaria, assembly GCF_021730395.1. NCBI lineage: Eukaryota > Metazoa > Mollusca > Bivalvia > Venerida > Veneridae > Mercenaria > Mercenaria mercenaria. The sequence continues at coordinate 66,924,251 of NC_069377.1, read as the reverse complement.
TATTTTTTAAATACATTAGGATCATTCAAGTAATATTAACTCCAAGACATACTATACAACTTTTGTTGCATTTATTCTTGTTACAGTTACAGAAGTTACTATACTCGGCAACATTGTCACAGAACCCAGAAAAACTTCAACAGCTGAACCTGTTCCAGCCCAAACTGTTTACATCAGTGGTCAAAACTGGCAAGAAACCACAGTCACATTCTGGTCAGAAAAAACAACAAGATGACAGTAAAACATCGGAACATCATGTGAATGCTGACAGTGATGTTGAAATGAAAAGTGACACAGAAACAGACAGAACAAGAAATGAGCCTACTGGTAATTTTAACATTTACTATTTGATCCATAACCTGTAACAGGTTTTTTGTGAGTTATAGATTTATTTTAGATGGTCTGGATAGAATATTATGTGTCATTATAAAGATCTTGAAGAGTGGTAGTAGAAAGTCATTGAATTGTAAAGAGATCTCTAGTATTGTCAGTATTATGATCAAAAATGTGGTTTTTTTCCCTGTGTAAAATTTTGGCCTATGCAAACTTCTGAAGAAAAAAACCCACACATTTTCTTTAAGCTACAGAGAAATGTTGCTTTTGATTTATGCTCTCTTTATAACAGTCAATCAAAAATAAAGGCAAACTAGAATTTTTATAACTCTTTGGAGTCTAAAATGACTGGAAGTTACAATGAAAAATATAAATACCAGAATCATTTTTTACGAGAAGTACCGGTGCTGTAAAATTTATCATATTCATGAGGGACAGATGTTTAGATAAATCATGGTTGCATCAATTAACAAAATTAAATCCCAAGAAACAAAAAAAAAAATCTTAAAGTCTGTTTTAGTTTTTGTTTATTAAATCCACATACTCGTGTTCCAAAGAAAGGGCTGTTTAATAAACAACAAAGATTTCATGATTTAAATATTTAAAAAAGTTTTTATTATCAACTTGGAGTTTTTAGCTCACCTGAGCACGAAATGCTCATGGTGAGCTTTTGTGATCATGCTGTGTCCATCATCCGTCCATCTATCGTTAATGATTTCTTTAAAAGACATCTCCTCCAAAACCACTGAATGGATTTTGATGACACTTGGCCTGGATGTTCCTTTGATGGTTCTGTACCAAAGTGATTCAAACGGTTCTTCTTGGTTGCAGATAGGGACCGTCAGATCTAAAAATCTTCTCCTTAACCGCTGGTCCAATTTTAAAATAATTTCACACAAATGGTCCTTATGTAACCTTATACCAAGAGTATTCAAATTATTCTGATTCATCAAAAAATATGGCCGCCATGGTAACTTCTCCCTATATGTGACCACTGTGTTCCGGACACGTTGATGGCCGCAATGTGCAGTGGAAACACCCAGCTGGATGGTCAATTTACAATGAACACGCTGGTCTGGTATCGCGGTGATGGGTGTCCATTGGGACTTTCCACCTGTAGTGGATGATATAAGGGTTTGACTCTCTACTTTTACTGTTCAAATTATTGCCCTCGGTTCAAAACTGGCCACACCCCTGAGTGTGACATGTAACAGAGTTACTTGTACCATTATGTTATATAAACATACTTGAAGTCATTTACACAGTTGAGCCCTTTAGGGTCAGTGATCCTCTGGTTTATAGTAAAGTGTACAGTATTGAGGATGGAATTATATTACCAGAGAAATCAAGGAAAATCCCTGTTAATGAAAAGGAAGATCAAAGGGTAGGGGATATCTTCAAAAGCTTTTATATTCTTCTTTTTAATTTCTTTTGTTTTAAAGTCTTGCTGATTGCTAAAGTCATTTTCAAGCTTCCAGCTTTTGTTTAATCCTAGATAAAGATCCCAGATTTTCTGTGGACATTATTTCAGCCATTGATAGGTGTTGTTGTCTAAAAGTTACAGAGAAACACTTGCCCACAGAGACCCTATTTTATTTTAACATTGTATGCACATAAACTAGTTCTGTAATGCACATGCAATATAACATACAACACACAAGGTTTTTATAACAATCACAAACTTCACATGTTTGATCAAATTGCAACACAGAAACAAAAACTGTAATATCAGTATGATATTTAGGCATAAGATAAGGACATACGTAAAATGTAAATTTGCAGTTGCATTACAAGTAGATCTAGTGTCTGTTGGTATTATCACACAGATACACATTAGAAATTGTGGCGTCAAAGAATAGAGGATAAAAGATGACTATATTTTGAGTGTATTAATCTTTTCTAGGTAATAAGAGTAACAGTGTACATGGACAAATGGAAGACAAATCTGGTGATTTTGTTGGAAAGTATGCTACACCTACTAGTTTATCGGTAAGATAAGTTTCATTTGGGGTTCACACACTGAAATGCAAGTTGTTTCTTTAAAGACTATGGCCTACTTTATATTGGTGTGCTTAGCCTGGCATGGAATATCTGGAACCAGTCTGTGTTATATCTGATCCAGTCTAAACTTTACCCAAATTATTGTAGTAGTTTACCAGAACTGTATAGTTTACCAGAGCTATAGTTTACCAGAGCTATAGTTTACCAAAGCTATAGTTTGCCAGAGCTATAGTTTACCAGAATTCTCATCAGTCACAGTCATAGTTCACCAAAATCTAGTTTACCACACTTATTGATTTAATTATAGATATGCAGCTAAAAAATACTAAAAAAAAGGCAGAAATATTTAGAACTTGTCTGAATATACTCCCATATAGAAAATTAATGGATATAATGTAATCCTAAAGCCTGAACCAGTTTTCAACCAGTAAGGTACTAAAACAGTATCAGTAAATAATCCAAAGTAATCTGATGGTCTTTAACATGAAGACACTCTACACGCCAGGTAATCTCCAGAATCATAACCTTTCGGTTATGTATGAAAATGCTTCTGCTGTGATTTCCGGTTATGATGGTTTTCACGTAAAAACAGTGACACAGGTAAGGAATTCTTACGTTTTCTTTCTAATATTACTATAAATTAAAAATCAGCGAATGCTATTCGATGCACGATTGAACAATGATTGAAGGTTATGATTCTGGAGATTACCGGGCGTGCTCTATAAAAGACAGAAATCAGTTTTAAGACAATGTGTTAGCTCATTTTATTTATAAAAGAATAATTTTCTCAGATTACTAATTTTTCTCAAAAAAAAAAACCCAAGGGAAGTTCCAATAGCGTCAAGGATTTCACTGTGTACTAATTGTAGTAAAATGTGTTGAGTTACCGTAAATGGTAAAAGTTGCCAGGTTTTATTTTGACTAACGTTCATGCACAGAGCAGCTCAGGAATTCAAACTAATTATGTCTCCCCCAGACATATTGTTTTTGCCCTGTCCGTCCGTACGTCACACTTCATTTCCGAGCAATAACTGGAGAACCATTTGACCTAGAACCTTCAAACTTCATAGGGTTGTAGGGCTGCTGGAGTAGACGACCCCTATTGTTTTTGGGGTCACTCCATCAAAGGTCTAGGTCACAGGGGCCTGAACATTGAAAACCATTTCCGATCAATAACTAGAGAACCACTTGACCCAGAATGTTGAAACTTCATAGGATGATTGATCATGAAGAGTAGATGACCCCTATTGATTTTGGGATCACTCCGTCAAAGGTCAAGGTCACAGGGGCCTGAACATTGAAAACCATTTCCGATCAATAACTAGAGAACCACTTGACCCAGATTGTTGAAACTTCATAGGATGATTGGTCATGAAGAGAAGATGACCCCTATTGATTTTGGGGTCACTCCGTCAAAGGTCAAGGTCACAGGGGCCTGAACATTGAAAACCATTTCCAATCAATAACTAGAGAACCACCTGACCCAGAATGTTGAAACTTCATAGGATGATTGGTCATAAAGAGTAGATGACCCTTATTGATTATGGGATCACGTCAGAGGTCAAGGTCACAGGGGCCTGAACATTGAAAACAATTTCTGATCAATAACTAGAGAACCACTTGACCCAGAATGTTGAAACTTCATAGGATGATTATACATGCAAAGTAGATGACCCCTATCGATTTTGGGGTCACTCCATTAAAGGTCAAGGTCACAGGGGCCTGAACATTGAAAACCATTTCCGGTCAGTAACTTGAGAACCACTTGACCCAGAATGTTGAAACTTAATAGGATGATTGGTCATAAAGAGTAGATGACCCCTAACGATTTTGGGGTCACTCTGTGAAAGGTCAAGGTCACAGGGGCCCGAACATTGAAAACCATTTCCAGTCAGTAACTTGAGAACCACTTGACCCAGAATGATGAAACTTCGTAGGATGATTGGTCATGCAGAGTAGATGAACCCTAACGATTTTAGGGTCACTCTGTTAAAGGTCAAGGCCACAGGGGCTGAACATGGAAAACCATTTCCAATCAATAACTTGAGAACCTCTCGACCCAGAATGTTGAAACTTCATAGGATGATTGTTCATGCAGAGTAAATGACCCGTATTGTTTTTGGGGTCACTCCGTTTAAGGTCAAGGTCACAGGGGCCTGAACATTGATAACCAGTTCCGATCAATAACTTGAGAACCACTTGACTCAGAATATTGAAACTTCATAGGATGATTGAACATGCAGAGTAGATGACCCCTATTGATTTTGGGGTCAGTCTATTAAAGGTCAAGGTCACAGTGACCTGTTCATCTAAAATCATTTTTTGGAAATAACTTGAGAACCACTTGACCTACAATGTTGAAACTTAATAGGATGATTGGACATGCAGAGTAGATGACCCCTATTTATTTTGAGGTCACTTGATCAAAGGTCAAGGTCACGGGAGCCTGAACAGTGACTTGAGAACCACTAGGCCACGAGTGTTGAAATTTAGCGGGATGACTGGACATGCCAAGTAGATGATCCCTATTGCAGCCAACCATCAGTGTCTCTTTGACTTTCACTCCTGACCCCTGTTGACTTCTTGCCTATAGGAATTTGCATTGGGGGAGACATGCGCTTTTTTACAAAAGCATTTTCTAGTTTTAATAAACATAAGTTTCCAAATGTATAACAAATTCCTAATGGCAAGAATATGGCTGTTATCTCTCATACATAAATTGGGTTGAATTACCAAATCTACAGTAAAACTTTCTATAATTTGCAGAAATGTAAACTTTCAAGATATAAAATTTAATGCATTAAAAAAATTTCATGTGAATACATTGCAAAGACTGTGTAATTATCTGACGTATTGTGTTATTGAATATTTGACTGGTATTAGATAAAAGGATTGGTGTAGGATTCATGTTTAATCAAGCATGTCTGAAAACTAGTACAAAATATTAGTTATTTTTAGAACTTAACTGGAAAACCAGATAATTTTCTATATATATACATGCATTTTTAAAGATTATAAACTTGAGCCATGTTATATACATATTTGTAAAAAATCATTTCATTTGTTTTAAATCACCAACTAATTTTCTAGTAATTGTATTTTAAGACAGTTTTTCTTTTTGTTTGGAAATTATTTATTGACAGCAAGTTATGTTTTTTGTTATTCAATACTGACTTTATCGGTACATGATGTGATTTTAGTTTTTTAAGAAGTATTCAAATTTTTAACCCTACAGGAAGATAAATAGATATGAATACAATATATAAGTTGATAGGAGTTTAACCAATATTGTGGACCGGAGGACGGTTGGTTACCAATGAATTACATACACCCCCCCAGCCTCAAAATTAGTCCACACATTTTTTCTTTTGTTTCTATACAACCACACATTTTTTGTGTGTTTCTGTACAAATACATACAGAAGAACACAGTGACTTATAATTGAAATTGTAAATCTAGAACTGGACAGGAAGTGGTGACTTTTATAGTGAATTAATATTGCGAAGGTATGGTGGTTCTGCCATGAGATAGCTAGGTAGCTATCTCGATACTTGAAAAAGTTATCTTGATAAAGCAAAGTTTTCTGAAAAGATTATCTCAATAGTCGGAAAGGACCATGTATGATAAGGCGCGGTTTTAGCCCCCAAATTTTGAAGAAAATGAAATTAAAAATACATCTCAACGTTACGAATTATTTGAAACATAAAGGATTAATCTTGCATTTTTTGAAGTAAAAATGTAACAGTTTTGCGTTAAAAGTCATGATCCATGGTCTAGTTTCATGTCATCAACACAGATTTTGTACAGATTTTGTACATTTTTAGACATTGTCATGCACTATATCACAAAAATACGATACGAGCGCAGGGGAGAACAATTTTAGTTTTTGGATATGTTTTGAGGATTACAAAAACACGAAGAATGATACATGAGAAATCATTGTTCTAATGTGCGCTCATAGTAAATTTCGAACAAATACTTATTTTTATCGGAAAATTTTACTCTAAAAATAGCCATTTGAAGGGACAAAGCTCTTGAGCTTGGCGTAAAGGTAAGAAAAACAGGTGTGACGTCATGCGGGAAAATTAGCTCTCAATGATAATTAAACAGAGTAAATTGGTCTATGTATATATACGCCAGTCGGCTCTAATTTTGGTGAATAAGCGAGTGATGGGCAGTAGGTCAATCAGCTGATCAGAATAGAATAGAATAGAATAAAATAAAATAGAATATTCTATTAAGGCAATCAAGATTCATAAGTGTAAAATAATCAAAGATAATTTATTTGTTTTCAATTGTTATATAAGGTTAGACAGTACACCAGCTACACATCTGTCAAGTTGATATATGATGCATTTTTGTAATTGTTTATTATAAAAAACACACACGTTTAATACGTCAAATTGTCAGACAGTACATATATATGATGTTAGAGAATTGCTATATATTTACTGTTTTAGATATATTCGGGAGAGAAGGGTCTAGGAGAGACCAGGTACATGAGACCTAGTAATGGGTCTCGTAGATTTTAAGTTAGGTTTTAAATATGACACTTGTTAAGACTGAATTAGGAAAGTTATGTACAAAATATCCTACCGTGTAAATAAACATCAAAAACGTTCAGACTCGTGTTTGTGTTACATTACATATATAATGACATGTATAATCAGAATTAACAACATACAGGGAGGACATAATTGACAAAAATATAAATAAGGACATGAAGGCAAATAAAGCTCCATTCGTATTCTTACGACACAATTAACATAAGCTTATGACAATGAAAAAAGAAGACAAGAAACAATTACTGAGATTGAAGTAAATTCCACAGTAAACTATGACTTTCATTCATTGTTGGTGCTACCTGATCTGGCTAGTCAGCTAGCAAGAGAATTCTTTTATTATACATACATAGAAAATATCAATAAAAGCCAGGATCTTCAGAGGACATTAACCATATAAATTTTTGTTCATTATTTAACAAAGAAAAGTTTTTATGTGGACCAATCCGTTTCTGGATGATACCTCAAGTACGCTTGGGTTTAGGATCATGAAAGTTGACAGTTAGGTTTGTCGTAGCAAGCAGATGACCCTTATTGATTTTGAGATTAGTAGGTTAAAGGTCAAGGACACAGTGACCTGGAACATTTAAACGGTTTGCGGATGATAACTCAAGAACGTTTTGGCCTACGATCATGAAAGTTGATAGTTATGTTGGTCATGACCAGCAAATGAATCCTGTTGATTTTGAGATCAGAGGGCAAGGTCACAGTGACCCGGAACAGTTGAACTGTTTCTGGGTGATAACTCAAAAATACTTGGGCCTAGGATACTCAAAGCTGATAGGGAGGTTGGTCGTGCAGATGACCCCTATTGACTTGAGGTCAGTAGATCAAATGTTAAGGTCATACACGGAAGAGTTAAACCGTTCCTGGACAATAACTTGAGAATGCTTAGGCCTAGGATCAGGAAACTTAATAGTGTGGTTGATCATGACCAGCTAATAACCCCTGTTGATTTGAGGTCAATAGGTCAAAGTCAAGGTCACATTGACCCAGAACAATAGAACTTTTATGTAGGGTGACAACATAATTTCTTAAATGGAACTCTATCATTATATAAAGGTATTGAATAGACTCCATGATCTAAAAGGATCAGAAAATATATCAACACTAATTCCAAGTAAGGGGAGCCTTTTTATAGCCGTCACACGACACTTAAAAACTGCTGTTGTGCTAGTTAATAAAATCTGTAAATGGATCCCTTGGAAACTTAGAATGCAACCAGGCAGAGTAATAGCAGACTCGGTTTAACTGAGTCTATGACATAAAGTGTACTGTTAAGCTGAAGTGGGTACAGCATAAGTATTTAAAATTGATCCGCCGATTACGTAATACGATTTGCGTTAATTTTTACTTAATTTTGGAAGACCCAGAAAGAAGCTATACACTAGATATCATTTCCTAATTACTCCATCAGCAAATAAAACCAAACTCAAAGTTTCAAAACTTCGCGTGTCCTAAATTGATTAAATTTACAATGGAAAATATGCTATCATAATTTGTTTGCAGCAAGCTATGACTTTTTTAACTAAAAAGTTCATGTTACAGACCTTAAGGTTATGAAATTATTGCTGTATGTTGTGAAAGGTATTGTCTTATATTCAAAGAGAAATCATGCATAACTTTTCTAACGGAAAAGGTTGATCAAACTGCAAAAACAACAAAGTACAATTTAAATTAAGTTACAGTGGGCACAAAATAATCTTAACATTTATCGTCCCCTTACGGTCTATGTTTTGCAATTTAGAGGGCTAAATATCATTTTTCTGTACATCTGCATTACCAAAAAACTGTTAAACTTGTTGAAATAAAAGAAAAGACAATTTCAAAAGATATCGTTTGGTAAAGTTATGTTACGTTTTTATAATCCATCATATGATCATCACAAATAAACGTTAGTGACATGCAAACAAAACATTAAACAAAACTGGATGACATTAAATGTAGAAAGGAATGTGTTGCTTTGTTTTAAATTGAAGTTAAAATTGCTGAAGGTAAAAATCTATTTACCTAAGTTTTGTTTGAAAATCAGATAACAAGAAAAGGATTTATCATTATTTTTCATCAGAAACAGTCTCCACTTAAACATATTTTTCACGCAGTTTCGCATCTTGCAGACAATTACATTTGTAGATATTCGTTTTCATCAGTTTGCAAATCTTAACAAACAGGAAAATAATAAAAGGGCTGCATTCTTTTATAACGAATGTCACGACATTCTCAACCCATCGGTCTTTCCACGTAAAATGGTTTGGTGTCACTCTTAATTAGGGTTATATATATATAAATAGAACACCACATAGAGGTAACTAAAGAATTATATGATGAAAAGGGCAAAGAAATTGAGCTCAGACTCGTCATTTATGAAAAATTATATTCATGGACATTCCGTTACTATGGTAACGAGTCGTTTAATGTATCATAGTTTGGATTATTCAAGTGGTAATTGAAAATAGAAGAAATATAAAACGGTTCAAACCACTCTACATGTCTTAATTTCGAAAAAAAATCAAAGAAAACCATGTTTTCCATTACAAATGAATGATTTGAGTAGGAAGAGTTATCTCCCTTAATTCCTGCACTATTTCAAATATTATACGGCAGGTTTCTAATTTTATAAAGAATTGTACACTATGGTAATGATTATTTATCGTGACAATTTTTACTTCCGGTAAACAAAATCTCCACTTTTTTATTTTCTTTACGTATACCCCCTAATCAAGCAAATATTTACAAACACACAGACACGTATAGATAAATTATTATTTTATGAATTTAATAGAGTATTTGAGAAATTTGGCAACTGAAATGAGAAAATACATACATTTGCCAAGTTAATGATACACATTTAAACAAAATTGGAATGGGGGCCCAAAACACCAGTTATCATACATGGTCCTTTCCTGGAAATATTGCGATAATTTATATTAGTATCTGGATATTTTTTGCCTAAGTGGCCACAGTTGCCATTTATTAGCATGAATGCTATCAAGTATCTTGATATTTTAAAATTTCTGAAAAGTTTATCTCAATAAGGTAATGTTTCCTGGAAATGAAAAGCCTATCTTGAAAACAAGTATTATTGAGACAGTTTTTTCAGAAAAATTCACAACTTTCCTTGAAAGTTATATATATTATTGTGATAGATACCAAGTATCTCATGGCAGTTTCAAGAAATGTTTTCAGAAAAATGAACAGATTTCTTGCAAAGTTCACAATATTATCGTGATAACTACCTAGCTATCTCGCGGCAGAAATATGCCACCATATGAAAGACCAGATGTAAGAAAAAATGTGTTTTATGAAATTGTAAAGCTCATCTGATTTTTTGTCATCACTTGGTCGGTGTCAGCGTTCCCTGGTTAAGTTTTATGTTTAGGTCAGCTTTTCTCCTAAACTATCAAAGCTATTGCTTTAAAACTTGCAACACTTGTTCACCATCAATAGCTGACTCTGTACAGCTAGAAACATAACTTCATCCTGCTTTTAACAAGAATTATGGCCCCTTTTGGACTTAAAAAATATCAGATTTCTTGGTTAAGTTTTATGTTTAGGTCAACTTTTCTCCTAAACTATCAAAGCTATTGCTTTAAAACTTGCAACACTTGTTCACCATCAATAGCTGACTCTGTACAGCAAGAAACATAACTCCATCCTGCTTTTAACAAGAATTATGGCCCTTTTTGAACTTAGAAAATCAGATTTGTGTTTAGGTCAGCTTTTCTCCTAAACTGTCAAAGCTATTGCTTTAAAACTTGCAACACATGTTCACCATTAAAAGCTGGCTCTGTACAGCAAGAAACATAACGCCATCCTGCTTTTTGCAAGAATTATGGCCCCTTTTGGACGTAAAAAATATCAGATTTCTTGGTTAAGTTTTATGTTTAGGTCAACATTTCTCCTAAACTATCAAAGCTATTGCTTTAAAACTTGCAACACTTGTTCACCATCAGTAGCTGACTCTGTACAGCTAGAAACATAACTCCATCCTGCTTTTTACAAGAATTATGACCCCTTTTGGACTTAAAAAATATCAGATTTCTTGGTTAAGTTTTTTGTTTAGGTCAACTTTTCTCCTAAACTATCAAAGCTATTGCTTTAAAACTTGCAACACTTGTTCACCATCAATAGCTGACTCTTTACAGCAAGAAACATAACTCCATCCTGCTTTTTGCAAGAATTATGGCCCTTTTTGGACTTAGAAAATCAGATTTGTGTTTAGGTCAGCTTTTCTCCTAAACTGTCAAAGCTATTGCTTTAAAACTTGCAACACATGTTCACCATCAAAAGCTGACTCTGTACAGCAAGAAACATAATGCCATCCTGCTTTTTGCAAGAATTATGGCCCCTTTTGGACTTAGAAAATATCAGATTTCTTGGTTAAGTTTTGCATTTAGGTCAACTTTTCTCCTTAACAGTCAAAGTTATTGCTTTAAAACTTAGAGCAGTTATTCACCATTAAAAGCTGACTCTGCACAGCAAGTACCATAACTCTACATTGCTTTTTGCAAGAATTATGGCCCCTTTTGGACTTAGAAAATCATGGGTAGGACAATATTTCTATTATACAGAGACAAAAAAATCAGATGAGCGTCTGTACCCGCAAGGTGGTGCTCTTGTTATAAACATCTGTTTACATTTTAAATAAAAAAGTAATCATCACCATCATCATCATCTCATAATCATCATCTTAATATCATCAATTAATATCTTTACCTTCACAGGAATACTACATAGAAACAACAAGTGGGGTGAAGCCATTAATTGTTCTACATTTATTACATCATCTCAAGTACAGAAACATTCTTTGCTTCACAAACTCTGTCGAATCAACACACAGGTAGTTTTCTTTTACTTATTCCTTTAGGTCATGGATTCTGATTTAGCTTCCTAAAGTATATTGCAGTATATGATTGGTGACAGGTCTGTTTACCTGAGAGGGCCAGAATCTATGTGACAAAGCCTACTGTTATACTATCTACAGATTGTTTTTGTTGATCAAGTTGTATTTAGGTATTACGGTTACAGTGTTACATATTATTATGTCTCCCACATGTAGTGAGGGAGACTTACCAATTTACCGGTAGTGCTGTCTATCCATCCATTCGTTTGTCACAAAGTTTGTTAATGCAACTCCTTCAACACCATAGGATGGATTTACACCAAACTTCACAAGAGTGATCATTGCCAAGCCTAGTTGTGCATGTCATCAGCATAAGCATTTTCTAGTTTGATGATTTTCAGAGGAGTTACATCAAATTGTATGATGATTTGGCCATTTCTCTTATATTATTGGACTTATTTCCACTAAACCTTAAAGCAGGGATCAGTGTCAAGCCTCATTGTTCATTTTATTGGTATGTTCCAGGCCTAACTATAGTAAAGGAACCAGCTTGGGAGCCATCTGGTCTAGTCACGTAATGGTGGACAGGTTTTCGAACACTAATTTTTCACTTGGCATGGCCACAGAGGTCAAAATTAAAGCTGGTTTCTGTTTAAATTTCATTGTGGATGTATTTTTGACATTTTGGTAGGAAAAATGGGAGAGGAGGTTGTATTTGGTGAAGTGAAACTCAATTTTTTTATGAGTAGTACTTTCAGGTCACAGCAGTGTGATTTTGGTGTGATATTACAGTAAGCAAATGTGACAAGAGAAATCTCTCTTAGAAGATAAATGACCCCTACTTTTCTCTTCATTTTATATCAGTTTGATCATACCTCTTTATAATGAGGTTTAAATGGGTCAAACTATGTTTGGTAGCTCTTTAAAAAATGTCAGTTTTATATAGAATATATAGGGAATAATATTTACTGGTGTGTGACCTATAAGAAAATGTGGGCAAAAATTGAGAATTGTCCAGATATTGATATAAATGGACTAGTTTGGTCAGATTTTAGTAAAAAATGAGCATTTCATTGAAATTTTGCTACAGAAATTGATAAATTTTCACTGTTTTGGGTGTTTCTTTTTTTAATGCACGTTTACACACTAAATTTTGCCCATTTATAGCTTTTAGAGGGGACATTTGGTATATTTCAAAGTGTTAGTGTGTAATTTGCTTGCAAATTATAGTGAAAATATATAAAATAGGGCAAAAACAAGCTCAGACTAGAAGAACTGGTTAAAAATTATGTCGCGACATCAATTTTGAAGGAAAATTGACACGCGTTACTGAAAATGCCATAAAACCTTGAAAACTGATTTAATCAAGCTGAAACTTGGTATTTTTCATGCAGATATGTTATTGGTACTATACAAATGAAATTGAGACTATTACAGAAACCAGTTTTTCTTATAGGCCTAACTATAGTAAAGGAACCAGCATGGGAGCCATCTGGTCTAGTCGCGTCATGGCGGACAGGTTTTTGAATGCTAAGTTTTCATTTGGCATGGCCACAGAAGTCTAAATTTGACATATTGTTTTTGCCCAGTACATCCGTCCGTCCATCACACTTCATTTCCGATCAATAACTGGAGAACCATTTGACCTAGAATCTTCAGACTTCATAGGGTGGCAGGGCTTATGGAGTAGATGACCCCTATTGTTTTTGGGGTCACTCCATCAAAGGTCAAGGTCACAGGGGCCTGAACATTTAAAACCCTTTCCGGTCAATAACTTGAGAACCACTTGACCCGGAATGTTGAAACTTCATAGGATGATTGGACATGCAGAGTAGATAACCCCTATTGATTTTGGGGTCACTATTAAAGGTCAAGGTCACAGGGGCCTGAACATGGAAAACTATTTCCGGTCAGTAACTTGAGAACCACTTGACCCAGAATGTTGAAACTACATAGGATGATTGGACATGTAGAGTAGATGACCCCTATTGATTTTGGGTTCACTCTGTTAAACATCAAGGTCGCAGCAGACAGAACATGGAAATCCATTTCCAAGCAATAACTTGAGAACCAGTTGACTTAGAACCTTTAAATTTCATAGGGTGATAGGACTTACAGAGTAAGTGACCCCTATTGTTTTTGGGGTCACTCCATCAAAGGTCAAGGTCACAGGGGGCTGAACATAGAAAACTCTTTTCAATCAATAACTTGATAACCACTTGACCCAGAATGTTGAAACTTAATAGGATGATTGGACATGCAGAGTAGATGATCATACTGATTTTGGGGTCACTCGATCAAAGGTCAAGGTCACAGGGGCCTGAACATGGAAAACTGTTTCCAGTTCATAACTTGGGAACCACTAGGCCCAGAATGTTGAAATTTAGTGGGGTGATTGGACATGCCAAGTAGATGATCCTATTGCAGCCAACCATCAGTGTCTCTTTGATTTTTGCTCCTGTCCCCTGTTGACTTCTTGCCTATGCGACTATGCATTTGAGGAGACATGCACTTTTCTACAAAAGCATCTTCTAGTTAAAGATTGTTTATGTTGATCAAGTTTTATTGAGGTTACACTATTTACAGAAAGTTACACTATTTACAGATTGTTTATGTTGATCAAGTTGTATTGAGGTTACACTATTTACAGGTTGTTTAAGTTGATCAAGTTGTATTGAGGTTACACTATTTACAGAAGGTTACACTATTTACAGATTGTTTATGTTGGTCAAGTTTTATTGAGGTTTCACTGTTTACAGATCGTTTATGTTGATCAAGTTGTATTCAGGTTTATTTACAGGTTGTTTATGTTGATCAAGTTGTATTGAGGTTACACTATTTACAGGTTGTTTATGTTGATCAAGTTGTATGGAGGTATAGATGTTACACTATTTACAGATTGTTTATGTTGATCAAGTTGTATTCAGGTTACACTATTTACAGGTTGTTTATGTTGATCAAGTTGTATGGAGGTTACACTGTTTACAGGTTGTTTATGTTGATCAAGTTGTATTGAGGTTACACTGTTTACAGGTTGTAAGTTGTATTGAGGTTACACTGTTTACAGGTTGTTTATGTTGATCATGTTGTATAGAGGTATAGAGGTTACACTATTTACAGGTTGTTTATGTTAATCAAGTTGTATTGATGTTACACTATTTATAGGTTGTTTATATTGATCATGTGGTATAGAGGTTACACTATTTACAGGTTGTTTATGTTGATCATGTTGTATAGAGGTATAGAGGTTACACTATTTACAGGTTGTTTATGTTGATCAAGTTGTATGGAGGTATAGAGGTTACACTATTTACAGGTTGTTTATGTTGATCAAGTTGTATGGAGGTATGGAGGTTACACTATTTACAGATTGTTTATGTTGATCAAGTTGTATTGAGGTTACACTATTTATAGGTTGTTTATGTTGATCATGTTGTATAGAGGTATAGAGGTTACACTATTTACAGGTTGTTTATGTTGATCAAGTTGTATGGAGGTATAGAGGTTACACTATTTACAGGTTGTTTATGTTGATCAAGTTGTATGGAGGTATGGAGGTTACACTATTTACAGATTGTTTATGTTGATCAAGTTGTATCGAGGTTACACTATTTATAGGTTGTTTATGTTGATCATGTGGTATAGAGGTTACACTATTTACAGATTGTTTATGTTGATCAAGTTGTATGGAGGTATAGAGGTTACACTATTTACAGGTTGTTTATGTTGATCAAGTTGTATGGAGGTATAGAGGTTACACTATTTACAGGTTGTTTATGTTGATCAAGTTGTATGGAGGTATAGAGGTTACACTATTTACAGGTTGTTTATGTTGATCAAGTTGTATGGAGGTTACACTATTTACAGGTTGTTTATGTTGATCAAGTTGTATAGAGGTTACACTATTTACAGGTTGTTTATGTTGATCAAGTTGTATGGAGGTATAGAGGTGAAGGAGTTCTCTTCAGGTCTCCATGTGGCACGACGGAAAGCTATCCTGCAAAAGTTTGAAGCTGGTAAAATTGACATGTAAGACAACATTTTTAGATATTTTCTTGTATTTTGTTTAGTTTTAAGGTAGTTCTGCACATTCAGATCAACATTTTTTCTACAATTAACAATTTGATTAATCCCTGATTTGTCAAAACGGTAGAATTTTCTCAGAAAATTTGGCAAGTAAAAATTTTGATAACATTTTCGCAAAAAGAAATTTTTCTACAATGTAGATTTGAATGAAACTACTCATAGTCATGAATGAACATACGGTCTGTAGTATGGTGACTTAAAATGTATATATCTGTATCAATGTGCTGTTTTTTTTATATTTGCTGATGATTAAAGAGATCTGCACATTTCAAGCTGATTTCTAGACATCATTTGGACTTATGTATCAAATGTTTGAATGTCATATTTATATAAATCTGGTATAATATATATATTTTATCTTTTAAAAGATAGTTACATTGCCATGTAATATATTTGCTAATGGATTGCCATTAATTTCTTAAAGTTATTTTCATATCTCTTTGCCCAGCCCAGACTTTATTCTCTGTTACCCTGATAAATGACGTTACACCATTACTTCAAGGTTATCAAATTCTAGAACTACCCTAGGTATTTAATAACACATCAAACTTTATATAGAGCATGAATGTGTGTGTAGAATTTTGTGTCCAAAATATTGAATTGTTATATAGCATGTGTTGTGTACCTGGTGTTCTGTTTAGGATTTCACTCCGCCAGACCAGAGTCATAATCCTTAACTTAGTGAAAAATACACATGAAGTGTTTAAAAGTTTATGCTGCTGTTACCAGTATTTGAAATGATATTGCACCTAAGAGTCATGAAACATTCTAACACGACCAGCAAATAACTTACATATGTGTAGAGCAAAATCTATCTCTGGTTATTCTGCGATAAACCACTGGCGTGCAATGTCATCCGATCCAGGTGCGTAGCACGGTCGTAAAAAGTAGTTACCATTTTTTCTAACACTGTTGATACTAGTATGTCGTGTTAGAATCGAAATAATAATAAGTTCCCAAGTGTGATTTATTGTAGAATAACCCAAATTTTTCGTTCTCATGCGAAACAATATATCACTCAGGCATACGGCCTTCACGATATATTCTTACACAAAAGAACTCAAAACTCGGGTTATTCTACGATAAACCACTTTTGGAAACTTATTATTTCTTAAGTATACAGAGACAGGAATATGAGGGTGGGGGGAGGGGGCGCAGCAGTATCCTATGGACACACATCTAGTTTTAAATGCAAGAAATAAATGTCAATTTACCAGATATAAGTAATATTTTATTTTTTTCCAGTCTAGTTTGTTCAGATGCCATGGCGAGAGGAATGGATATTACTACAGTGAAGTATGTTGTATCATATGACCCGCCTTCATACATACAGACATACATCCATCGTATAGGTAGGACAGCTAGGGCTGGCAAGGAGGGGACAGCATTTACATTACTGCAGAAGAAGGAGGTACACTTCTTATATAAACTGAAACATATCTTATACCTTCATTGCTATTTTGCTCTGAAATAATCAGTTTAGTAAGGAAAAATGTTTCAGATTATATTGACTGTGGAGCATTTATCTTGCTCTAAAAAATTTAGGGACGTCCATGGCTGAGTGGTAATTATTGAAACCCTGCTTAGGAATGTAAAAATCTTTCATATGAGGATGCAATCTTGCTGGCTTGCAGTAGGTTGATGGTTCTACTTAGGTGCCTGCCTCTTCCTCAAATAATTGCTGGAGGGTACCTAGGGTCTCTAGCTACCAGGACAGCTGGACACTCGTCATATGACCAAATAGATCATCAACAAAAAATTAAGATATTTAAAAGAAAACTTTGTGAATTCAAATATTTGAAACCATTATCATTAGTGCGGAACTAATTTTTGTGGAATTTATGGGTACATTATTCCTAAAACTTGAATCCCAATGGTCATATTAAGTTGCCTTTCATTTTACCTTCCAAAAGTTGAAATCCACAGTTCCATTTCCCCTATGATATAGTCATTTTGGCCCAAAGCACAAACTTTCAAGTCCACAATATTATATGATTTCAGTGTAAACTTTCAAGAAAAAGCAGCTAGACAACCCAGTGTAATTATTTCTGTAACCATATACCACATATTTTACATATGTTATACAAAGATCGTTGCTCCAGAGAGGTTTACTGTTCAAGGACCTAGCTTCAAGGTTATAAAACCAAGGCTGGAGACCAGTCCCAGAATACGGGGCCTCCATGGCCGAGTGGTTAAGGTCGCTGACTTCAAATCACTTGCCCCTCATCGATGTAGGTTCGAGCCTTACTTGGGGCATTGAATTCTTCATGTGAGGAAGCCATCCAGCTGGCTTACGGAAGGTCGGTGGTTCTACCCAGTTGCCCGCTCATGATGAAATAGTGCACAGAGGGGAACCTGGGGTCTTCCTCCACCATCAAAGCTGGAAAGTCGCCATATGACCTATAATTGTGTCGGTGCAACATTAAACCCAACAAAAAAACAAAAACAAAAGTCCCAGGTTAGTTTCAGTAATATGCTCAGAAACAGCAGATGCTGGAAATTTGAGACTGATCTTCAAACTCCGTTTTATAACCATGTGGCCAGGGTCTAAAGTTGTGAAAGTAAGTTAGGAGAACAGTCTCAGAACCAGGCCATACAGTTGACCAGTCTCAAAATTCCGGCTTCTGATTTCTTGTTTAAGAGTCCAAGTTTGAACTGACCAATCAAAATATTGTATACTGAGACTGGTGTAAAACCTCAGTTTTATAGTTTTTAAGCTTTAGTTAAGGTCTCCAAATTCACTTCTACAACCTTGAGCTCAGGTCTTCTATAAAAGCAATTGTCTGCCTCTGTTTGGAGATACTTGCTCAGTGAAACTATCACTATAAGTTGTATTACACTGTAACAGTGGACATTTTCTTGTTTCAGTTTTTTCACTTCAAGAAGATGACTAGAGAGGCTGGAAAAGCGAGCCTACATGCAATGAAAATCAGTAAAGATGATATTAAACCTCTTCTTTCAAAATATGAGGAGACATTGAAACAGCTCAGTGAGATAATAAAGGTAGAACTATACGATGGTTTACAATCAGATGATAAGATTAAAACAATTTTTACTGTAGCAGAATATGAAGTTTCGAGACCAGTGAGCAATTGTATTTCAATGTTCTCATTTATAGTTGACAAAATTTATGACAAAGCAGACCATTAATCATTGACTTGTTTCCAAGCAGTGTTAGGAGTGCATGAGCAATAGTCAGATGTGAGAAGTTGACTGGTTTCATTAAAGTATGGCTTTGAAGAGATGACATACATCAATACTTGATCCCCGTAATAAAAAGAAAGACAACTTTAAAACAGATTTTTTAAATTTAATTTGTTTCCATGGTTTCTGCTTTTGAAATATATAATTGGAAGTCACATTGATATGGTATGGCATACAATGTTCAAATGGCATTTGCTAATGTGTTTATATCTATTTTTGAAAAACAAATTTTGCATTTCTTGTAGAATGCTGTTATTTATGCAAAATAGGGGTCAGTGATTGAAATGTAGATAAAGATTTTCAATATTTTTATTTGTAATCATAACAGGATAGCTTAAATAAATGAAAGTTGATTACAAGTAATTTATCAGTAATTATCATTGGACTGAAATGTGTTCCAAGGCATATGACAAGTTTCATAATTCTGGCTTACATTTTGGCAAAGTTGTGCCCATTTTTCACCTGTAAAAAAAAAATTGCTAAATATTTTGTATGTAAAAACTTGTATTAGGTGGAAGGGCTTCAAATTGTCAAGCACCCTGTCAAAAGACATCTCTTGTTTATTTTGCCAGTAAATGTAAGTTCAACTTTGAAATATAATAGTTTATCAAATGATCTATTTACAGACTGAAAAGCCAAAGAGGAACTTCACACCCAAGAAGTTACAGAAACAAGAGATCAAAAATAAAACTGGATAATGATGTAGTAATTTTTAGGAATAAATTTTTTTAAATAATTTTGCTTTGTTTAAACTGTATTTTTTAGCTCAACAGAGCCAAAGGCTCAGGGTGAGCTATTAGGATCACTCACCGTCCGGCGTCCGTTGTCCGGCGTCCGTAAATTTTTATTTTAAACGACATCTCCTCATAAACCGCTAGGCCAATTTCATCCAAACTTCACAGGAATGTTCCTTGGGTGAAGCTCTACAAAAATTATTCAAAGAATTGAATTCTATGCAGAACTCTGGTTGCCATGGCAACCAAAAAGAAAAACTTTAAAAATCTTCTTCTCAGCTTAGATAGTTGGTGTGAAGCATTGCCTAGTGGACCTCTACTAAAGTTGTTCAAATCATGACCCCGGGGTCAAAATATGACCCCGCCCCAGGGGTCACTTGATTTAACATAGATTTCTGTAGGAAAATATTCAAAAATTTTAAAAAATAAACCAGAAGGCCTAGAGCTTAGATATTTGACATGTAGCATTGCCTAGTGGACCTCTACAAAATTGTTTAAATCATGATCCCTGGGGTCAAAATTGACCCTGCCCCAGGGGTCATTTGATTTTACATAGGAAAATCTTCAAAAATTTCTAAAAATAAACCAGAAGGCCTAGATCTTAGATGTTTGACCTGTAGCATTGCCTAGTGGACCTCTACAAAATTTGTTCAAATCTTGACCTCCCCCACGGTCAAATTGACTCAGCCCCAGGGGTTACTTGATTGTACATAGGGAAATCTTCATAAATTTGCTAAAAATAAACCAGAAGGCCTAAATCTTAGATATTTGATATGTAACATTGCCTAGTAGACTTCTACAAACTTTGTTGAAATCATGCACCCCCCCCCCCCCCCCCCCCCCCCCAGGGTAAAATTGGCCCCGCCCCAGGGGTCACTTGATTTTACATAGGAAAATCTTCAAAAAATTTCTAAAAATAAACCAGAAGGCCTAGTTCTTAGATATTTGACACGTAGCATTGCCTAGTGGACCTCTACAAAATTTATTCAAATCATGACCCCGGGGTCAAATTAACCCCGCCCCATGGGGTTACTTGATTGTACAAAGAAAAAACTTCAGAATTTTCTAAATATAAACCAGAAGACCTAGAGCTCTACAAAATTTGTTCAAATCATGACCCCCGGGGTCAAAATTGACCCCGCCCCAGGTGTCACTTGATTTTACATTATTTAGGAAAATCTTCAAAAATTTTCTAAAAATAAATCAGAAGGCCTAGAGCTTAGATATTTGACATGTAGCATTGCCTAGTGGACCTCTACAAAATTTGTTCAAATCATGATCCCAGGGGTCAAAATTGACCCCAGCCCAAGGGTCACTTGATTTTACATAGGAAAATCTTCAAAAAAATTCTAAAAATTAACCAGAAGGCCTAGGTCTTAGAGATTTGACATGTAGCATTGCCTAGTAGACTTCTACAAAATTTATTCAAACCTTGACCCCCGGGATCAAATTGACCCCGCCCCATGGGGTTACTTGATTGTATATAGAAAAATCTTCAAAATTTTCTAAAAATAAACCAGAAGGCCTAGAGCTTGGATATTTAACATGTAGCATTGCCTAGTGGACCTCTACAAAATTTGTTCAAATCTTGACCCCCCAGGGGTTGATTGTACATAGGGAAAACTTCATAAATTTGCTAAAAATAAACCAGAAGGCCTAGATCTTAGATATTTGATATGTAACATTGCCTAGTAGACTTCTCCAAATTTGTTGAAATCATGACCCCTGGGGTAAAATTGGCCCCGCCCCAGGGGTTACTTGATTGTACATCGGAAAATCTTCAAAAAAAAAATCTATAAATCATCAGTTTGACATTTGAAACATGTAGCTCATACTGTGAAATCATTAATATTCATGGGGGACTAATTTTCGTGGCATGGTTGAGTCAATCCACGAAATTTAATCCCAACGAACAAGTAAAATTCCCATTAATTTTATGTTCAAAAGTTGCAATCCACGAATTCATATCCCCACGAAATTGCCGTTTTGACCATAACCACGAAATTTCATGCCCACGAAATTAAATGATTTCACAGTATTTCTAAGGTGAGCAATCCAGGGTCATCATGACCCTCTTGTTCACTTAAAGGAATGTTTGATATGTTTATAGGTATTTTATATCCCTGTAAACAAAGTTTGAAGAGGGTTTAAGGGAGTCATCTAGTGGCTATAAAGGCATGTGGTCACTTAAGTATTTGTCAGTCTGTTGCAAAAGATTTGTGGAGCAAACTACATCCACATTTTCGAAAGAATTCCAGTGAGATCACCATGAAGTGTAGATGATCAGATGTGTATGACAAATGTTTTAGAGTCACTTGCGGTATTGCAGAGGTATACACCCGTCAACTTTGACAGAATATTTATATTGCTTTAGTGATGCAAGGAAGTTTGTGATGTGGTTCTTCCACAGTTTTAAATGGGTTTTAATGAAACTTTATACATATGAAGATCATGAAGTGTAGGTCTATGCATTTCAGAGTAATCAGCCATTGGATTCGGACAGAGTGTATATTCTGCACTACTGACTGTTCATATTTCCTCTGATAAAGTGGTATTGACTAATAAAGGGGTATTAATCACTTGTAACAGTAGCTCTTGTTTTGCAATAGTTAACCTTCCACTGTGCCAGAATTTTATATTGGTGCCATTTTGTTATCCACAAGTAACTGAAACTTACCCTACATGAATCTTGAATAAAGAAAAAATATGTTCTAAGTCTTGTCTGAGTACTCACTTAAAGCATAGTTTTGAAGTTATAATGCAGTGACCGGTCACTCTGGTAAATTTGGGTGTATTTGTTTTTGTGCCCCCATGAGTGGTGGGGGCATATAGATTTGGTCTTGTCCATGCGATATTTGATGTAAATTGATGAAACCTTGCACGAGTCTTTATCATGATATGAACTTGTGCACCTCCTATTTTTCGTCTGGGTCCGTCCCCAATTTCCAGAGTTATGGCCCCTGAAATAATCAAAAATGCACATTTTCACCTTGTGACGTGCCTAGCTCAAAAAGTATTTGATATAGATTAATGAAATCTTGCTTGAGTCTTAATCATGATATGAACTTGCGCACCTGTTATTTTTCATCTGGCTCTGCCCCCTATTTCCAGAGTTATGGTCCCTGAAATAGTCAAAAATGCACATTTTCACCTTGTGATGCGTCTAGCTCAAAAAGTATTTGATATAAATTGAAAACTGCAGGAGTCTTTATCATGATATAAACTTGCGCACCTCTTATTTTTCGTCTGGCTCCACCCCCTATTTTTAAAGTAATGGCCCCTGAAATAGTCAAAAATGCACATTTTCACTTAATGATATGCCTAGCTCAACAAGTATTTGATGTAAATTCATGAAACCTTGCAGGAGTCTTTATCATGATGTGACCTTGCACACTTGGCATTAATCTTGAGAATCTGGGCACTTATTACAGATTTGTGGCCCTTGAAATAGCCAAAATAGTGGATGTTTTGTTTGTGATGCTCATAGCTCAAAAAGTGTATGGCCTAGAATAATGAATCTTTTATAAAAAATGTTTGTTGAGGCTTTACCCACTTAAGACTGCAAACATTTGAATTATTGCCCCTATTTGTGAATAATGTACCAATGAGGGCACACCCTGTGTCCTTCAGACACATTCTTGTTTGTTTTTTATAGCTTTACTGTATTTGTTCATTAATCTATGAAGTGAAAAATGAACTGTACAAGGAGATCTCGGGGGCACTGTAGTGGGATAAGAATAGTGATGTGGAATATGAACTGTACAGGGAAATCTCAGAGGCGCTGTAGTGGGTTATGTATAGTAATGTGAAATATAAACCACAGGACAGTTTACACCAAAGTAGATGTACACATGTTTAAGTGAGTGTAATTAAGAAATAATTTATAGCAAAACAGTGTTTTAACACTATTTATACACTATGGGCGGTTATATGTCGGGTGTAATAATCTCATGAGGGCATATAACCGCCTGAGTGTATAAATAATGTTCAAACACGGTTTTGCTATAAATTATTTCGATTCTAATATGTCTTTGCGCATGCATGGCACCAAATGGTAGCTCATCACGCTCCTTTGTTTATACACGCCAGGACCGGAAATAGTAATACGTCTTGCGGAAGAGTTCAGTTTGGGTGAAAATGATGGCGGATCATTCTCCAAAGCGAATAACCAACTCGGTATGTGTGGAAAGTAATCAAGACAGTTGTGCAATGTGACATTTCGTTTCAAACATGCTATTAAGTAAAATATTTTATCAAATTTGAAAGCGCTATTTCTCGATGCATATATGGCGCTAAATATCATGTTGACCTGACGTCAACATAATATCGTTGTGATAATTTAAGCATCACTAGTCATATTGGAATCAAAAATAAAGTTCCATGTTAGTGATGAAATATGATATACTATTATGAGTCATATAAGGAAGTGACATTTATATGTTTTTAGCCTGTTGAGAAAGGATCTCTTTCATTGTGAATTTTCATGTTTTAGTTTTATTCATGAGCAGATACCAACATACATGTAATTACTCCACAGCAGCTTTTATGGGAACATTTTCAGAGGGTGTTGTTTTCCAAAATAGCTTGTTTTTTATGTAACTTAACATTTCGGTATTATTAAATTTTGATGAGGAGACATATTATAATAACTGGCTGTACATTGAAATGCTCTTAAATTACTGAAAATGATGTCTCAAGATGTATTTGTTTATGTGAAATAAAGAAGAAAATTAATTAGTGTAATGTAACCTAGAACACAGTGATAATCTCAGTAGCACTATGGTGGATTAAGAACTCGGTGGTGAAAACTATGAACTCAGCAAGGCAGAATGTTTTTTGTTAGGACATTACTGAAGGACATTTGTCCTTGTTTTGTAAACATATCTTTAGAATTATAATAATTCAGAATACAGTCAAATAGCAAGCAAGTCCTTTCATTTGGCACAAATTCAAATATGACAGTATTGCATTTCTAAGTTGCTGTCTTTAAAAATGAGAGAAATACTGTATCACTGTTACTGCTGTAGTTCTATTTCATCCCCATGTATGAAGATTGGCAAAGGCTTTCTACTTTCCTCCCATTAAATCTTGGATAAAAGCACTCATTTCATTCATTTTTTCCAGCTCCTCCTGATCGAAGTCATCAGTACTGCCATGCTTGTAGCGCTCAGAAATATTCTGTTCATATAAAGACTTTCTGGTTCTGTACCTCTCATAACTGTAGACTTCTTCTGATTTTTGCAGCAGCATTAAGTCGTTTGTCATCGCCTGAAGGTTGCTTAACAGAAAAAGTTTCTTGTTTTCCTCAAAGCTGAATGGATCTTTTATTAACAAATTAGGGAAAGTGTCATCATATTCATGTGTACACATCTCATTCAGTACCTCTAGCATACATGGTCCTAAACCCACATGGTCAGGTTTTGTACATTTAAAGTGATGATAGATTATCATAGTTTTTATCATATATGATGAATAACCTTTTACTGGTAGACGTCGTGAAATGTTTCCATGTCCTTCACCATTCCCATTTATGAGGAACTTGAGGATCCTGTACACCTTCCTATGGTTCTGTGACAATTTATCCCTCATTATGTGCACCTCAGTTTCAGTAAATGTAATTCTCCTGTGCACCATTAGAATTCTTCCCATTGACATGACCTCTTTACGGAATGTCTCCAATGTGCAATATTTATCTACAATTTCTCCAAGGTTACTATCTTTGATAATGGCTGCTGGAACAAGATCTACATTTATTTCCTTTCTTAAGCCAACTATACTTTCATATATAAAGTTCATTGTCATTGCTGGACGTGTTTGACCAAGTAGTCTATCAAAAAACAGTTTTCTTGTTCTGTCAGCAGACGCAAAATGCAAATCCTTCCTATCCTCTGCCAAATGCAGTTGCACTGTTTGTTTTACAATCAACTGGTTAGTCCTATCAAGTATTCGTTGTAGGCATTTTTTAAGCGAAGAGTTCATGCATTTTGTTTCTTCACAGCAATAAAATGGATATATGAGATCAAATTCAACTGGAAAATCGTTTTTCGTACCTTCATAAAAACTTCCTACTTTGATAATGTTACTTTTAAACCGAACAATTTTCCCACCTTGAGATTGAAATGACACAAAGTCCTGTTGAATTTCGTCCCAAATTGAGTCATACAATAATATCCTATCAACAACTTTTTGCACAAGGGTTTCAACCCCTCTCTGAATAAAGTCAACTTCATCTTTGTCTATCTTAAAAACACATTCCTTTTCATAAACATCGCTTAGATATAATTCAAGGTTGTCCCCTATTTTTGCCATATTTTATTGTGACCTAACATTGTTATTTAAAGGAGTGTTTTTCTAAGTATCCAAGTTCAAGGAAATGAATGATTAATAGTTGCAAAATTTTCAAGCTCTACTGGCTCTTTGAACGTCCTGGTCTTTGTGGTTTATACAAACTACATAATGTTACAACTATTTTGTCACAATATCAGTTATTCAGTCCTTTGATAAGAGATTGATGCATGTGTGCAATTAGGGCTGTTTCAATTACCTTTGTTAATATGGATGATTTTTGCTGTCATGTAACATAATCCTGTTCACTATAGAATAGAAGTCTTCCTGTTTTAATATATAATTCTAAAACTCCATATTTATATTTTTAAACACTGCAGTATTTTTGTGAAACTCTTCTTTTTGTGTGCCCCCCGCCCCCACTTACCCCCATGAGTGGTGAGGGCATATAGATTTGGTCTTGTCCGTCCATCCGAAGTTTGTGACGCATCTAGCTCAAAAAGTATTTGATATAAATTGATTAAACCTTGCAAGAGTCTTTATCATGATATGAACTTGCACAACTCCTATTTTTCGTCTGGCTCCGCCCCCTATTTCCAGAGTTATGGCCCCTGAAATAGTAAAAAATGCACATTTTCACCTTGTGACACACCTAGCTCAAAAAGTATTTCATATAGATTGATGAAAACTTGCATGAGTCTTTATCATGATATAAACTTGCGCACCTCTTATTTTTCATCTGGCTGCACCCCTATTTTTAGCTTACCTGTCAGGTAGTGACAAGGTGAGCTTTTGTGATCGCCCTTCGTCCGTCGGCGTCCGTCCGTCTGTTCACAATTTCTTTGTGAACAGAAGGCCTAAAAAAAAAATTATTTGTTTCCGGTAACATGTTCAAAAAAATAAGGGTAGGTAGGTCGGAAAATTTTTTTTTTTGGACATTTTTTTCATTAAGGGAGACTTTTTGGAAATTATTTTTTTTTTTGTCAAAAAATGATCACAAATAAGGGGGTTATGCCTTTAGGGAATCACTAAGTTGATTTCTAACATCACTGGCCATGTTTAAAGCATAAAAAGTGCAGTTTTGCATCTTTTTGTTAAAAAGTTGAAAAAAATATTCTCCAAGGCCATAAAAACATTTAGGGTCGGGCCAAAAATTTAGGGTAGGTCGGGATACCGGAAACAATTTTTTTTTTATGCCCAATAGAGGCCACATTTTGCAATTGATTTTAATCAAAATTGCACACAACTTATATTGGCATAATATCTCAGATCCTTTCGTAAACTGGCCAGATCCCATCATGGGTTCCAGAGTTATGGCCCCTTAAAGAGCCAAAATTTGCTATTTTTGGCTTGTGAACACGACAGAGATCACATTTTGCAATCAACTTTAATCAAACCTGCACACAACTTGTATTGGCATAATACCTCGGTTCCTTTCGAAAACTGTCCAGATCCCATCATGGGTTCCAGAGTTATGTCCCCTTAAAGGGCCAAAATTTGCTATTTTTTTACTCGGAAACATGATAGAGACCACATTTTGCAATCAGCTTTTACCAAACTTGAACACAACCTGTATTGGCATAATATCTTAGTTGCTTTCATAAACTGGCCAGATCCCATCATGGGTTGCAGAGTTATTGCCCCTTAAAGGGCCAACATTTGCTATTTTTGGCTTGTGAACACGATAAGAGATCACATTTTGCAATCAACTTTAATCAAACTTGCACACAACTTGTATTGGCATAATATCTTGGTTCCTTTCAAAAACTAGCCAGATCCCATCATGGGTTCCAGAGCTGTGGCCCCTTAAAGGGCCAAAATTTGCTATTTTGGCTTTTACAGCCATATAGAGACTTCATTTATGGTTTGATTTGATACAAACTTGCAAAATATCTTTAACAACAATAAATCTTGGATTCCATGATGAGTCTGTCAGATCCAATCATAAGTTCCAGAGTTACGGGCCCTGATTGACCCCTGAAAGAGCCAAAATTTGTTAATTTTTACCTTGTGAACACGATAGAAGTGACATTTTGTATTTGATTTTAACCACACTTACACACAACTTAAGTCACAATAAGATCTTGGTTCCGTTCGAAAACCGGCTAGATTCCGTCATGTGTTCTAGAGCTATTGCCCCTAAAAGGGCCAAAATTTGCTATTTTTGCCCTTTTAACCATATAGAGGTTAATTAGATTTATTCTTTGATTTGATACAAACTTGCACAGAATGATTATCTTGATGATCTGTAGGCCTGGATCAAAACTAGGTCATGTCGGTTCAAAAACTAGGTCATCAAGTCAGATCAAAGGAAAAGCTTGTTAACACTCTTTAGGCCACATTTATGACCCTATCTTGATGATTCCTAGGTTAACCCTACTGACCTACTTTCTTATTTTTAAAGCTACAGCAAAGTGATTTGGACCACCTGTATAATTTTTTAACAGATTTCAGTAGTTATCTTGAATAATCTTTACCATGACCTACTCACCTAGTTTTTTATTTCTGAAGCATTAGCAAAGAAATTTGTTCAAGCAAGCAACTAAATTCGGGTGAGCGATATAGGGCCATCATGGCCCTCTTGTTTTGTTTTTAAAGCTTAAGCTAAGAAATTTGTTCAAGCAAGCAACTCTACTCAGGTGAGCGATATAGGGCCATTATGGCCCTCTTGTTAAAGTTATGGCCCCTGAAATAGTCAAAAATGCACATTTTCACCTTATGACGTGCCTAGCTCAAAAAGTATTTGATGTAAATACTTGAAACCTTGCATGAGTCTTTATCATGGTGTGACCTTGCACACTTGGCATTCTTCTTGAGAATCTTAGCGCTTATTATGCCCCCCTTCAAAGAAGGAGGGTATATTGTTTTGCAGATGTCGGTTGGTCGGTCTGTCGGTCAGTCAGTCGGTCGGTCGGAATGTAGACCAATCCATTTCCGGATGATAACTCAAGAACGCTCTGGCCTAGGATCATGAAATTTGATAGGGAGGTTGATCATCACCAGCAGATGACCCCTATTGATTTTGAGGTCTGTATGTCAAAGGTCAAGGTCACAGTGACCCTGAATAGTAAAACGGTTTCCACATGATAACTCAAGAACACTTGGGCCTAGGATCATGAAAGTTGATAGGAAGGTTGGTTATGACCAGCAGGTGACCCCTATTGATTTTGAGGTCAGTATGTTAAAGGTCAAGGTCACTTTGACCCTGAACAGTTAAACGGTTTCCAGATGATAACTCAAGAACGCTTAGGCCTAGGGTCACAAAAGTTGATAGGGAGGTTGATCATGACCAGTAGATGACCCCTATTGATTTTGAGTATGTCAAAGGTCAAGGTCACAGTGACCAGGAACAGTAAAATGGTTTCTGGGCAATAACTCAAGAACGCTTGGGCCTAGTGTCAGGAAAACTGATAGTTAGGTTGGCCATGACCAGCAGATGACCCCTATTGATTTTGAGGTCATTAGGTCAAAGGTCAAGGTCACATTGGCCAGGAACAGTTGAACGGTTTCTGATCTTCTTGTCCAAAACCATAGGGCCTAGGGCTTTGATATTTGGTATGTAGCAAAATCTAGTGGTCCTTTACCAAGATTGTTCAGATTATTTCCCTGGGGTTAAATATGGCCCCACCCCGGGGGTCACATGGTTTATATAGACACATATAGGAAAAAACTTTGAAAAACCTCTTGTCCAAAACCACAGGGCCTAGGGCTTTGATATTTTGTATATGACATCATCTAGTGGTTCTCTAATAAGATTTTTCAAATTATTCCCCTAGGGTCAAATATGGCTCCGCCCTGGGGGTTCAAGGTTTACATAGACTTATATACGGAAAAACTTTGAAAATCTTCTTGTCCAAACCACAAAGACTATGGCTTTGATATTTTGTAATGTAGCATCATCTAGTGGTTCTCTACCAAGTTTGTTCAAATTATTCCTCTAGGGTCAAATATGGCCCTGCCCCAGGGGTCACATGGTTCATATAGACTTATATAGGGAAAAACTTAGAATCTTCATGTCCATAACCTACATCGTTCAAATTTGGACCACATGTATAGTTTTGAGCGGCAAGATGAACCTTGACCTGAGTTGACCTTGATTTTGACCTAGTGACCTACTTTCACATTTCTGTAGCTACAGCCTTCAAATTTGGACCACATGCATAGGTTAGTGTACTGAAAAAAACTTTGACCTTGTTATTGACCCAGTGACCTACTTTCACATTTTTGAAGGTACAGGCTTCAAATTTGGACCACATGCATAGTTTTTTGTTCCAAAATAAAATTTGATTTTGATTTTGACCTAGTGACCTACTTTCACATTTCTCAAGCTACAGCCTTCAAATTTGAACCACAAGCATAGTTTTGTGTGCTGAAATGAACTAATGAACTTTGATCTTGAGATTGACCTAGTGACCTACTTTCACATTTCTGAAGGTACAGGCTTCAAATTTGGACTACTTGCATAGTTTTGTGTTCCGAAATAAAATTTGACCTTGATTTTGACCTAGTGACCTACTTTCACATTTCTCTAGCTACAGCCTTCATATTTGAACCACATGCATAGTTTTGTGTACTGAAATGAACTTTGATCTTGAGATTGACCTAGTGACCTACTTTCACATTTCTGAAGCTACAGGCTTCAATTTTGGACAGCATGCATATTTTTGTGTTCTGAATTGAAATTTGACATTGATTTTTACCTATTACCTACTTTTACATTTCTCAAGCTACAGCCTCCAAATTTGAAGCACATGCAAAGTTCTGTCTACCGAAATGAACTTTGACCTTGAAATTGATCTGGTGACCTACTTTCACATTTCTCAAGCCACAGCTTCCAAATTTGGGCCAAATACACATTGTTTTGTACCGAAATGAAATTTGACCTTGATTTTGACCTTGAGCTAATCTTGAAATTTGGAACATTCAAAAATGGCTCAGTGGATGGTGCCAAGATCACTCTGTGATCTCTTGTTAAGTTAATAGGTTAAAGGTCAAGGTCAGATTAAACCAGAATGGTAGAACTTTTGTTTACAGTGAGCATATAATTTCTGTTCCTTGTGCAATTACTGAATGCATCAAGGGGGGCATTTTGTGTTCGACGAGCTCTTGTTACAGAGTTATGGCCCTTCAAATAGCCAAAATAGTGTATTTTTTGTTTGTGTTGCTCATTTCTAAAAAAGTATATGGCCTAGAATAATGAATCTTTTATATAAAGTGTTTGTTGAAGCTATACCACCTTAAGACTGCAAACATTTGAATTATTGCCCCTTATTTGTGACAAATGTACCAGTGGGGGCACACCCTGTGTCCTACAGACTCATTCTAGTTTCAATATGTGATAATATTGAGTTAGATACAACTAACTAACTAGCTCATCAATCTAATCTTTCTACATCTTTAAAGGCCAGTAATGCTTTTCTTTAAAATGTGCTTCATAAGTGAGATATGCAGAAAAGGTTCTGCCAGTTTTTCTTTTCATGTATTTGTAACCAGGCTATAAAATCAGCCAAAATTCTTTCACAAAATTTTAATGATAAATTTAAATTTTATTATTTTAATTTCAAATTTTGTGAATTAAGTAAGAATTATTCAAAATTGATTTTTCTACTTTGTAACGTTATTTGCTTTTGACATGTGTTACTTAACTTATTATTTTCCTGCTTAAACATGTCAGAATTTTTACTTTATCACTTTCTAAACAATTTTGATTATAAAACAGATTTTGCTTTTAGCACTTTGCATATGAGCTATTGTTAACAAACACCTTGGCTTTCTTTACTGATTAAGTGTGAAGTCCAAGCATGTTCTTAAGTAAACTTCTAAATTCTTAAGTGATGATTTCACCTTTTTGTTACAATAATTTTCATTGGTTTAAATAAAAAATTACTTTTAAATTTTTATTGGCTAATATTGTTACCCTAGAGATTGTCCTAAAAAAAACTTCGAACAAGCAACATCGCTAAACTAATTTGACAGTATAGAATACATGTTTTGTGCTTGTCTTTCGATGTGTTTATCTGTAACTGTATTTGGAACATAGAACTTTGATAACATTTGGAAAACTGGATTATACAACAATTCTATAACATTACATAAACTGCACATTGGTGTCCACCATAAAATAAAAGAATTAATTACTGAACTAAAACATGGAGTTTGTCATTCATGCGAACCATACAGGGGCAATGACCCCTCAAGATATCTGTTGGCTGATCGGTCAGTTACAGTTACCACTTGCGTATAATTTCCCCACAACCATTTGGAGCCGCGGAACCGACGGTCACAGATTTGTGTTGAGAGAATCCGAAGTATGATCTTACACATGAGAAATGGACTTAACTTTGAACAAGAATAAGTCTTGTGAAAGTGCTATTTTGGACTTGAATGTCAAAATCAGATAGAAAAAAGTGCTGAAAGTTAACTTGCGGATAAATATGCTGATGAAATAAACTGTAGCAGACATCCTAAGAATTTCTAATTTAATTAGTTGAGGCATCAGGACAAATTAAAGGAAGAAAATATTTAATAAACAATCAAAACGAACTGCCGTAACCTTAAAATCAGGAACCTTCAAAAGTCAGAGACTGACCACATTTGAGCTGTCACTTGAAAAGAAGAGCCGTCATCAAGCAGAAGACCAAAAGAAGCCAGAAAGCAACAGAGATGATGTGACAACTAGTATAAGACAATTGATAATTCTGAAAGTGCTATATTTTGGTAAGTGAAATTTCAACATTTAGTGCTATATTGTTTCTCTTGTATTTGAAACAGTTATTAACCAATTGATTTGTTACTTTATTCTATTCAGAGCAGCCTTTGCAGAATTTCACCTAATTTGTTGTATTTACATGGTAGAAAGTAGTACATTTGAACACATTTAATCAACTTTTACATTAAATTGTTGTTTCAAAGCTATTTTCCATTTTTTCAGTAAGAATTATTTAAATTCTATTTTGAGAACATATTTTGAAGTGCTGGAAAAATTCTATTGTTTTGTACAGTTTCATACATAAATACAAGTTTTGCAATTAAACTTAAAAGTTTAAAAGTTAACTTAACCTAAAGTTTAGCATTTTCACTTACCGTTTTATCAAACAGTTTCACATTTATAACTTATTTCACTAGACTAAGTAAATTTTTGTAAGATTTATATTTTTTTCCATTGTATTGGTATTTAGACTTTAATAGCTCTAGTTAAAATGGCTTCATATAAGGCTCCTTGGCAGCGCTCTAAACAATTCTGTGCTAACATTAGCAATGATTGTGAGGTCATACCCACTATTTCTTTAGTTTCTCTAGACCAAAACTGTAGGACTTATATTCAAATTCATTCAAAACAGTACCAAACACTCCTTGATTCTGGTGCTGGTATTTCTTGTATAAGTGAGCATATTGTCAAGAAATTTTCTAAAGACCCTCAGTATGACCCTGCCCAAATTGCTCATATTTATGGTGTATGTGGTGAGATCCATTCAGTGCTAGGAACCATCACTCTTTCTTTCCTTATTGATGGTTTCCCCTTCCAACACACTTTCCATGTCTTCTCAACACTTCATGAACCATGCAGTCATTCTTGAAAGAGATTTTATGAAGAAAGAAGGATTCCAGCTGAACTTTCACTCTAACAGTATAACAATTAACAAGGAAAACACTAACCAAATCACTATCTCTTTACTTTCACCAGATCTTACTAAAACTGATTTCGGCAAAACACTAACATTGCATGTTATACCTCCTCACTCAGAATTTATCCTTCCCTTAAAAACTAACAAATTTAAGGATGGTGAGATTGTGCTGTGTGAGCCGCAACAGAAGCTAGTAAAAGATGAACTGGCAGGAGGCAAATGTCTTTCTACAGTTGTGGATGCAAAAATACAGTACCGTCTCATGAACCCAACTGCTCTTCCTGTCTTTCTAAAATCTAATGCTAGAGTTTCTGTTCTTTCTGAAATTAACTGTGCTAATGTTACGCAAATTACTGATATTCCTGCTTTTGAAATTCAACAAAATTCAAAAGCTTCTGCATCTATCAATTCTGTTCATACTGACACACTAACTGATGAGCACTATATTGAAATTGCACAAGATCTTGGAATCAACCTTAATGACTCTGATCTCACCTCTGACAAAAAGAGAAAACTCTTAATATTAATTGGTAAAAACAGAAAATCTTTTGCAAAGGACTTCTCTGAATTAGTCTCACAAATCTATTCTCCCACAGAATTGAAACAGGAAATGCTAAGCCCATTAAGAAAGCTCCCTACAGACAAAGCCCTGATATGCACCGTGAAACTGAGCGGCAGGTCAAAGAAATGCTTGACCATGGTTTCATTGAAGAGTCTGATTCGCCATGGAATAGCCCTGTGGTGCTTGTTAAGAAAAAGAATGGAGAATGGCGCTTTGCAATTGACTACCACAAATTAAATAAGGCCACGGAACCAATGTCTTTTCCCATTCCCCATATATCTGATGTCTTTGATACCATTGCTGATGCTAAGGCTGAAATTTTCTCTGTTCTTGACCTTAAGAGTGGTTTTTGGCAAGTACCTCTTGATCAAGAAACTGCTCACAAGGCCTCTTTTGTCACTCATCAATCTGTTTACAATTGGACTCGCTTACCTTTTGGCTTAATGAACTCTCCTATCACCTTTCAAAATCTAATGAGCAAAGTTTTGAAAAATCTAAACTGGAAAATTGCTCTTGTTTATATCGACGACATTCTCGTCTTCTCTCACAACTTTGAAGACCATCTCAGTTACTTATCTCAAGTCTTTTCTAATCTCAGCTCAGCAAATCTCACTCTTCAGCCCGCAAAATGCAAATTTGCAACACGTGAGATTGAATATCTTGGGCATGTCATCTTAAAACATGGTATCAGTGTCGACCCAGATAAAACAAAAGCCATTGATGAGTATCCACCTCCCAAAAATGTGAAACAAATTAAATATTTTCTTAGTATGACTTCGTACTACAGGAAATTCATTAAATCTTTTACCAAAATTGCAAATCCCCTATCAGCACTTCTTAAAAAGGACTCTAAATTTAAATGGACGATTGAATGTGAAAATGCGTTTAAGACTTTAAAGAAAGCTCTTTCTTCTCCGCCTATTCTAGCTTTCCCTAGATTTGATAGACCATTTATTCTAACAGACAGTTCTGATCATTCCATTGGTTTTGTACTTTCACAACTGGATGAATATGGTCTTGAACATCCTATTTCATACGGCGGAAGAACACTATATGGGCATGAGTTAAGACGGCACATCACAGATAAGGAGGGGTTGGCACTGGTAGAAGCTGTGCAACATTTCAGACCCTACCTTGCCAACAACTTCTTTACAGTGTACACAGATAATGTTTCTGTGAAGTGGCTGAAGCACATTAAGAACTGCCAAGGACGTCTCGGTAGATGGGCTCTGACACTTCAGGGCTTCAACTTCGAGATGGTTCACAAGGCTTCTAGTGCTAACGGAAATGCAGATGGACTCTTGCATCGCCTCTACCATGAAGCAAATGAGAAAAGTGGCAAGGAACAAAGTGACCCAAGTGAACTGGTCTGTCCGGTCTCCGACACAGAGTCTAGAGAACTGGCCGCTGTGACACTTGTTTACAGTCACGAGAATGTTCCTACTACATCTCTAGCTCCAGCCACTGCCTGCACTGAGACAGCACCAAACAAAGAAGACCAGCAAAAACAGCAGAAAATGGAAGACCCTATTAAACCAAATATGGACCTAATATTTCTACAAAGGGATGATGAATTTTACAGAAACATTTTCAATTACAAATTAAAACAGGAACTTCCCGACGACCCTAAGAAAGCGAAACATGTAGTAGCTGAGGCAGAACAGTACGAAATTTCAGAACATGGTGTTTTGCTACATTTATATACACCCAGGACAAAAGGCATCCCTAAGGACCAGAAATTAATTACACAGGACTGGTGTGTGTCCCATCTATTCTGCATGATGATGTTTTGAAATCATGACAGTCTAGCCGGTGGCATGCAACAGGGGTTTGAGTGCACATATGCTGCACTCAGACAAAAATATTATTGGCCCACCATGTTCAGGGACTGCCAGAAATACATACAGTCATGTGACCAATGTCAGCAGGTGAAGAGGGACATCCATGGCAAACCACCACCCCTTCTACCTATGCCTGTTGTTGACCTTTATCAGAGATGGCACATTGACATTTTAGGAGGTCTTCCAACAACAAAGGACAAATACAAATATGTACTTCCTGTAGTGGATAGCTACTCTAAATGGTGGGAAGCTTTTCCACTTCGCACACAGGAGGCTACTGAAGTGGCAGTCGTTCTTTTCAAGGAGGTCATATGTCGCTATGGATCCCCTAATGTCCTTGTGTCTGACAGAGGTCAGCAGTTCCTTTCGCAGCTTGTCAAGGCACTCTGTGAACTTTTCCAAATTACACAGTTCTACACAAGTTCTTACAGGCTATTACTTAATGGATCTGTGGAGTGGATGAACAGTGTAATCCTTCAGTCTCTTTGCCTTTACTGTAAGCGACAGCAGGATGATTGGCCAGAACTTCTTCCTTTGACTATGATGGCATATCGCATGACTCCTGCTACCCAATCAACTCTACACTCTCTTTTCTTCTTACTTTTTGGCTGTGAGATGCGTCTGCCTATAGACATAGCCCTAACACCCAAAACTACTACTCTTTCTGCTTCTTTCAAAACTCATCTTTCCCAGATTCTGCATAACCTTGACATTGCCAGGAAAATAGCTGCAGAAAACATTAAACTTGCACAGGACAAGTATCAGTAACAGTATGACAAGAGGTCTCAAGAACCCAAATACAGGCCAGCTGATAGAGTATGGTTGTTTTGCACAAAGGTTCCCCAAGGTATGGCCCTTAAATTGCATAAGAAATTGGTAGGACCATATTACATTGTGTTTAATGGTCTGCACAACACATACAAGCTGAGGCGCTGTAGTGATAACAAGGAAGTCAAAGTACTTGTTAATGCCACTTGCCTCAAACCCTACCATGACCCTGAGTCCAGGCCAACAAATCCACCAGAAGGATATGAACATCTTGAAGAACCTTTGAGTGCAGACAAACTACCCACAGATGATCACACACACACTGACACTAACACATCTAATGCACAGGACAAAGGTCAACGACCAGCAAATCCAAAGCAAAGGTCAAACGGTCAATATCATCAAACAGTCAAGTCACAAACAACACTAATCACAGTCAGCAACAACTTGCACAAACACAGCAACAGTCACAACAACAGGAAACACTATCACAGCCTCATTGTTCCAGTCACACACAAGAAGATCCTCAGCAAGCAACATCTAACATGCAAACTATTACACCACCACAAACAGCACAAACATCCACAACAGCACAAACACCAGCACACAAATTTTCAGTGGAGGCCACAGAAAAAATCATTACATCAAAACGCAGCAAGGATACTCTCTACTACAGAATCAAATGGAAGGCTGCAAACAAACCCAGCACCTGGGAATATGCATCT
Source organism: Mercenaria mercenaria (assembly GCF_021730395.1). Taxonomy (NCBI): domain Eukaryota; kingdom Metazoa; phylum Mollusca; class Bivalvia; order Venerida; family Veneridae; genus Mercenaria; species Mercenaria mercenaria. The sequence continues at coordinate 66,886,682 of NC_069377.1, read as the reverse complement.
TCCATCCCTGATGTCTCCATTAGAGAGTACCACATCAACAAAACTATGAGTGGAAAGAAACGAAAACGTCCTCTACTGAAGCAACACAGATTCTTTGACAGAATGCCCACTCCAGTACACCGTATTAAACCTGTAAAGGATACTGTTGTAGGATACTGTGAAACCTATGACTTATCCAACAAAGAAATCTATTCTATTTATGGCAACAATCAACTTGCTCGTAGAGGTGTACCCTTCAGAATATCAAACCGAAAGGAATTACTTCAACCATACCTAAATTCACTGTTTGATGGCCTACAAGAAACCATAAATTGTGGCAGAGCACAACAGCTTTGATGGATGATGGAAAACCAGTGGAAGCCAAAATGATCAGAGCTGTCATGACAAATGATGTGATTCAACATACTTCAAGGTCTATCTCTCTGACTCTCGTGAGACAATATGGCTTCCATTTTCTCAGGCCCCAATCAAGTGTGTTAGACAGTTGTTGTTTAGAATGGCAGCCAAGATCATGCAGCCTGGTAAAATCTTCAAATCAAACAAAGGTTCTAAATAATAATTCAGGTTTACATATACATGTAGTAATGAATGTATTTTTTTGTAAGTTAAACTGTACTCTACAGTCAATGTGTATTTTTGATAGTTGTTACCTGCACAAAAATAATTTGCGTTAAATTTTTAACAATAACAGAACTATTTTATGATAATGGCAGATATTTTCAGAAAAGTCAATGATATTTTCTCTTAGATATGTAAACATCTTTATTAATTTAAATTTTCACAATGTCTAATTTTACCATATACCAAAAGTAAATGAGCAATGCTGTTCTGATAGAATAAACAGGTTTCTCTGTCGATGAAATGAAGTTCAACTGTTTCAATGTGCATGAGGCAATGTCCCACAAAATGTTCTAATTTCACTTTACCAAGATGGATATAATTAATTAGTCTGTGAACACTACATTATGGGCTTCCAAACACAAAAGTGTCAATGAACACAAATGTGAAAATATAAACTGAAGGACAATGAACGATATTTGAATCTTCAACTTCAGAATAGCGCAGGAGGACCAAAACTTTGTTACGTATGGATACTGGAAGTCACTCACTGCCGATATACCAGAAATATTTCAAACTATTATATGTCATTTGCAACAAACATAATAAAATGTAATTACACTATACTTATTGTGAAGACAACTTTAAGTTTTATGTCATACTTGCTGTCTCTCACAAATCAAAATGTTCAATATTGAAATTGTATAATTATACATGAATTTATAAAATATTACATAGTGAACTAAAAGATTCACTCATCTTTACTAACTGTGGCTGAACAATTACAGTTCCATGACATACTTGCATCAGTCCACAACATGAAGTTACAAAACCAGCATTATAATGCCAATGTGCATACTACATAAGCAATGATACAATGTAACGTAATTAATGTTACAATGTAACTTTAGTGATTCCAAAAACACATGGCTATTCAGTGTCAAGTTTTATGCCATATTTGCGATAAAGTCAAAAACTAAAGACAAATTTATGTATATGCAGGCTACAATAAACATTATTGTTGTTTTACTTTTTAACTTCAATATTTTTGCATTTTATTGTTGTCCTTTTGACAGCTGCAACATTTTCTATAATCTGTTACTAGTTATCGCCAAGATACAACTCATTTTATGGAAAATTTGAGGTAACTTGTTTTCCTTCATATGCATACCATATATTTGTTTCTAATTCAAGAGCTGTAACTTGTTTTATTGATATTATAATATATATTATACAAATAATAATTAATAAAAAAAAAGAATTATGTGTAGATGAATGAATGTATGATGTATGAGTTTGACCGGTCACTGTATAAATGAGTTGTATGTGTATTATTGTCTTTATTCATATTTGTATGCAATTTTTGTTACAGCATATATCATGCTATTTGTTATTGTTATATTTGTTATTCTGTAAGTTTTATGATTGAGGACAATCAGTTTTTCAAGGAAGGGTAATGTGTAGCCAGGCTATAAAATCAGCCAAAATTCTTTCATAAAATTTTATCATTTTAATATCAAATTTTGTGAATTAAGTAAGAATTATTCAAAATTGATTTTTCTACTTTGTAACGTTATTTGCTTTTGACATGTGTTACTTAACTTATTATTTTCCTGCTTAAACATGTCAGAATTTTTACTTTATCACTTTCTAAACAATTTTGATTATAAAACAGATTTTGCTTTTAGCACTTTGCATATGGGCTATTGTTAACAAACACCTTGGCTTTCTTTACTGATTAAGTGTGAAGCACAAGCAAGGGCGTAGGAGCTGGGGCGGCAGGGGCGGCCCCAATATTTCGAGGAGCGGCGAAATGCCGAACTCGTAAATTTTTGAAACGGCTAGAAACTATAATTGAAAATAAAAACAGCGGTCAACCATTTATCATGAAGTGCATCGGCGACTGATATGTACACAGAATCTTGTCATATCGCCGACACCTTGCTAGATCACCTTGGTGACAGGGTATTGTACAAAATCGATAATCCGCAACAACCAAGGTCGCTGTATTTTTACGCCCCGCAGACTTGGATTATAGGTGATACATTAATTAATGAAAGTTAATCAATTTTAATTGCTTACTGCCAAACTTGCAATTAATGTTGTATCTCAAATTCTTCCGACAAAGGAAAGTATCTTGAGTAAAACACAAACGCAAATCGGGATCTTTAGATGTCTTTACATAAAATATTATATTAAATTAATATTTTTGACGCTTAAACATATTGTTTGCAAATCAAAGGCACCAATCATAATGGTTAAATTCAACGCATAAAATGTAGAAAAATCCTCAGATCTAGTTAAATTAACAAGTATTACAGCTTCTACATAAAAATATAAAAGGCCAATCAGCCTCGCAATTTTGCATTTCCAAATCGATCATTTGGTAAAAAGAACCATGAACTCCGTTCATTCAACCCTCAATGGTTCAAAGAAAACAGTGAATTGCGTTTTACCTTTACAATGCCATTTAATGACTATTAAAATGCTATAAGGATTAGATTACCCCTTTAAGTCAGGGTCTTGTGCTCGATCCTCTACTTAGATATTCACTGGTTTTACACTGGCAAGACATTGTGCATATCTAACATCGTACCGCCGTTACAGTGTAACTGTAAAAAGGCGTGAAAACTCGAAAAAAAAACAAGTATGTTCAACAGATACTGAGCAGTCCAAGAAGTCGCCAGATTGCACCATTTACTCTAGCTATATGCAAAATTTTCCCGGGGCAATCCCGTACCCCGTTCATAGGAGGGGGACACCCCCTCCCAAACCCACCCCCTCCGCCGCCCCAATGCTCAAATCGTCCCTACGCCCCTGACAAGCATGTTCTTAAGTAAACATCTAAATTCCTAAGAGATGAATTCACCTTTTTGTTACAATAATTTTCATTGGTTTAAATATAAAATTACTTTAAAATTTTTATTGGCTAATATTGTTACCCTAGAGATTGTCCTAAAAAAACTTATAATTTGTTTTAGAACTAAGAATCAGTCTTCTTTGCAATTTCGAACAAGCAACATCACTAAACTAATTTGACAGTATAGAATACAAGTTTGGTGCTTGTCTTTCGATGTGTTTATCTGTAACTGTATTTGGAACATAAAACTTTGATAACATTTGGAAAACTGGATTATACAACAATTCTATAACATTACATAAACTGCACATTGGTGTCCACCATAAAATAAAAGAATTAATTACTGAACTAAAACATGGAGTTTGTCATTCATGCGAACCATACAGGGGCAATGACCTCTAAAGATGTCTGTTGACTGATCGGTCATCGGTGGTCAGTTACAGTTACCGCTTGAATATAATTTCCCCACAACCGTTTGGAGCCGCCGAACCGACGGTCACATATTAAATGATTAACAACAAAATCAAGAATTTCTTGCACTGTTTACATTATAAAATAAGTATTTTGATCAAATTATTTCTGATTACTTAAATTAATCTTACTTTGTAAAGTGACTTGAAAGTTTTCTGACAGTGTTTTGAAGCTGTAGATAAAAGACATAGTGGTCTTACACATGGAACAACTTTTTGTGCTATAACTTAGACTTAAGATTTATTTGGCGGCTACCAAATAAAGTAACGAACAATATTGCAGAACAATATTGAGTCTAGGTGTGCTAATTTTTCTTTCTGGCAATTTGATGTACTAATTTTAAGTCATGAAATAATCATGTGAAGTATTGCCATGCAAAACAAAGTCCCCTACTGGAATATGACTATAATTATCTCAATTAGAGGTCTATCTGTATATAATAGAAATAGAAGCAGATAGGCCAGTTTCACTCGACCAGTTTCACTCTAAGCCCTTGAATTGCAGTATATTCTAATGATCTGATACCTGTCAATGTTGTATGTACAATATATTGCTAAATATACAATATGTTATAGCACACAATGTTTGGATTAAAACTTGCATCAAAATCTACAGTTGTTGTTTGCTTATAACATCTGTTAATATAAACAAGAGCTGTCGGAGGACAGCAATGCTCGACTATTTAACAGCCTGGTCAATTGAATGAATATAAAAGTCGAAAAAGGGGCATAATTTTGTAAAAATGCATAACAGGGTTATTGAACCTGTACAGTGCATATCCACTCATGACAGTGAACAAGTGTGTGAAGTTTCAATCCATTCCCATTAGTGGGTACTGAGATACCAGCTTACATACAAAAACTTAACCAAAAAGTTGAAAAGGGGCATAATTTTGTAACAAAGCAAAATTGAGTTATGGAACTGGTGCAGTGCAAGTCAGTTTATCACTGAATAAGTGTGTGAAGTTTCAATCCATTCCCACAAGTAGTAACTGAGATACCAGCTTACATACAAAAACTTAACCAAACAGGGATGCTGGTGCCGATGCACGAGTGGGTCCAATAGCTCTACCTATTCTTTGAATAGTCGAGCTAAACAAGAGCTGTCTCCATAGGATGACACATGCCCCCGATGGCACTTTGAATGAATAGTTATGGCTGATGTTAGAGTTTAGGACCTTTGACCTACGGAGCTGGGTCTTGCGCGCGACACGTCGTCTTACTGTGCCACACATTCATGCGTGGTTATTTTAAAATCCATGCATGAATGACAAAGATATGGACCGTACAGACCCATCAATGCACTTTCATGAAAAATGACCTTTAACGTCTAAGTGTGACCTTGACCTTTGAGCTACGGACCTGGGTCTTGTGCGCGACACGTCGTCTTACTGTGGTACACATTCATGCCAAGTTATTTGAAAATCCATCCATGGATGACAAAGATATGGACCGGACACGCCCATCAATGCACTATCCTTTAACGTCTAAGTGTGACCTTGACCTTTGAGCTACAGATCTGGGTCTTGCGTGCGACACGTCGTCTTACTGCGGTACACATTCATGCCAAGTTATTTGAAAATCCATCCATGGATGACAAAGATATGGACCGGACACGCCCATCAATGCACTATCCTTTAACGTCTAAGTGTGACCTTGACCTTTGAGCTACGGACCTGGGTCTTGCGCGCGACACGTCGTCTTACTGCGGTACACATTCATACCAAGTTATTTGAAAATCCATCCATGGATGACAAAGATATGGACCGGACACGCCCATCAATGAACTATCCTTTAACGTCTAAGTGTGACCTTGACCTTTGAGCTACGGACCTGGGTCTTGCGCGCGACACGTCGTCTTACTGTGGTACACATTCATGCCAAGTTATTTGAAAATCCATCCATCGATGACAAAGATATGGACCGGACACGAAAAATGCGGACAGACTGACAGACTTTGGGGGCATAAAAAGTATTTTTACTAACATTTCATTTTTAAATTTGTGGGACAATAGAGATTATTGTTATGAAATACTTCATCATATATTTTCTTAATAGGGTCCATTTAATGCATGAACTTGTTATGTTGAATATTTATATAAAGTTAGATATAATGCAGAGATGAAAAAGCTGAAGACAGGACAAGAAAAAAGACCTTTAATATCTACCGGTATCTATCTTCGATTACTGTTTAACTCCCCTTTCGGATATTATTTACAAATGTGCAGTCAGTGCAAGAGAAAGATTTTTACATAAGTATTGACAGTGAGATGTCAAAGTGAGACGGCGAGGCTGAAAACAGTTAAAAGCGTTAGATATACAAACAAGAGTAGTTAAGTCAGGTTATTAACACACTTTGCTACAACTAACTGCGTGTATGTTGGCTTACTGCCTGCTTGAAAGATTCAAGTGTGGACAGGAGAACAATTTCAGACTGGAGGTTGTTCCATAAGATGACATAACTTGGAAAAAGGAAAAATTATAAAAATTTGAAATTGTATGGATTTGTCTGTAGGACAGGATGGATGTGTTACAAGTCAGTCTCCTGGGTTTTTCAAAATATACTGGGACTAGTGAATGGACAATTTTGTAAAACATTAATTTTGCATTAGTTCCCCTGTTCTCCAAAGATCTTAAACTAATGGGAATTTTGCATATTTTAGACATTGTCATAATTATGTGGGATAGTTATGTTTGTTATGTACCCACCTGATTGCTCTTCTTTGTACGTTTTCTGTTTTATCGATACCGAGTTTAGTGTAATGTGACCAGACTGCTGACGAGTATTCTACTCAAGGCCTGACAAGAGTTTTGTATGCTATTTCTTCAACCTTTTTGTTTTTTAGTTCAGATGTTATGTTTTATGAAACCAACACAGTTTCCTGTTTTCTGTTGTGCAGATTTTGTTAATAGGAGTGTTAAAAGAGAGGTCGTTTGATAGGTCTTCTCAAGGATCTAGCCATGCAATTTATAATCATGTCGTATTTGTACCCCCCGACAACAAAGTTGTAAGGGGGGGTATACTGGTTTCAGGTTGTCTGTCTGTCTGTCTGTCTGTCTGTCTGTCTGTCCGTCTGTCTGTCTGTCCGTCTGTCCGTAGACGCAATCTTGTACGCACCATCTCTCCTTACCCCCTTGACAGAATTTAATGAAACTTCACACAAGTGATCAGTACCAACAGTAGTTGTGCATGGGTCATGTTAGGTTCTTTTAGAAAAAAAAATTGCAGAGTTATGGGACTTTGTTTTTTTGTTACTATACTATATACATAGACACAATCTTGTGCGCACCATCTCTCCTCATCCCCTTGACACAATTTAATGAAACTTCACACAAGTGATCAGTACCAACAGTAGTTGTGCATGGGGCATGTTAGGTTCTTTTAGAAAAAAAAATTGCAGAGTTATGGGACTTTGTTTTTTTGTTACTATACTATATACATAGACACAATCTTGTGCGCACCATCTCTCCTCATCCCCTTGACACAATTTAATGAAACTTCACACAAGTGATCAGTAACAACAGTAGTTGTGCATGGGGCATGTTAGGTTCTTTCAGTGACAAAAATTGCAGAGTTATGGGACTTTGTTTCTTGTTAACATACTATGTACATACAGTCTGCATATGCAATCTTGTGTGTGCCTAATCTACCAAACCCTTGCACACAATTTAATGAAACTTCACACAAGTGATCAGTACCAACCCTAGTTGTGCATGGTGCATGTTACATTCTTTTAGATAAATATTCTGCATAGGTATGGGACTTTGTTTTTTGTTACTATACTGTATATATACAGTCTATATACATACAGTCCACATAATTATGCAGTCTTGTGTGTGTCAAATTGCAATGTACTGTGTCAGTGCATGCGGGGGGTACATTCATCACCTTTAGTGATAGCTCTAGTTTATGTTTGTTTTGTAAGAAGTTAAGAACCTGGCATTTACTTGGGTTGAAGTGCATTTCCCATTTATTTTCCCATTTCTGTAGGATGTCAAGATCCTGTTGTAATTAAATGCAATGAGTCGGTTTATTGATAAAATGTAGTAAGATAGACAGCTGTGTCATCAACAAAAAGTCAGCCTGGGATTTTACATGATTTGGTATGTCATTCATATATAGAAGAAAAAGGAGATGCCAGAGGACATAACCTTAGGACACACCAGATCAATGTTGAATTTTTACCTCCAAATGTGACTAGGGATCTGGATGTTTTGCATGACACATCATTTCAATATGTGGATTATTTGCACCAAGTAACAGAAAAATCCTTTTGATGTCTGAAAAGAGTTAGGGAATGGACAGTGAAACCATATTGACCTTTGACTTCTGAGTGTGACCTTCACCTTAGAGCTAGGGGTCTGGGTGGTGTATATAACATGTTCTCTGTTTATGGGGGAACATTTGAACCAAGTAATATTGTAATCTCTCAATGGATGGCAGTGTACTGGGCCAGACACCAAACAGACCATGTTAATGCCTTGCTAACATTTGATCTCCAAGTGTGACCTTTACCTTTAAGCTAGAGTTCTGAAATTATGCATGGCACATTGTCTTATTATGTGGAACATTTTTGCCAAGTAATATTTAAAAACCCTTCAATGATGGATTGTTGAGTTACAGACCAGACCGGAGGTAAGTCCTGCAGACCTTTCACCTCCAAGAGTGACCTCGACCATTCCGCTAGAGATCCAGGTTTTGTGCATGACATGTCATCTCATTTGTGCAAAGCAATATTAATTTTTTTTGATGAATGACAAGAGTTACAGACCAGACACAGACTGGTAGATGATCGATGGGCAGCTGATAGAATGATGGATGGATGGAATGACAGAATGATGGACAGAAAGGTGCAATCCTATAGTCCCCGAAACTAGTTTTCAACCAGTAGGGGACTAATAATGAGTGACATATGTTGTTGTTGCATGGCTTTAAGTTGTTTGCTATTTTCCAGAAAAAATTATGGTTCACATTATGGAGTTGTTTATTATATGCAAGGATGTTATTATACAAATTTCTGTCAATTTATGTCACTGTTTGAAAATTAGCAAATTTTATTTTATTGTTGATGTTGCATTTCCACCATGTCAGTTTATAAACATAGATACAGACTTTCTTCTGTGTCATTCTCCAAAATGTTGAAGAAAATCGAACATTTTATTGACTTTTTCTAATTCCTCCTTATCAAGTTCCTCATCAAAACTGCTACGCCTGTAGTGTTCATAGTAATACTGTTCTGATATTGATTTACTTGGTCTGTAGCTCTCAAAATCATAGCACTGTTTGGATTTTTGCATCAACATTAAGGAGTTTGTCATAGCCTGGAGATCTCTTAATAAATACAGTTTCTTGTTCTTTTCAAAGCTGAAAGGGTTTAGTTTTAACAAACGGGGGAATGTGCTATCCTTGCTATGAGCACACGTCTCATTCAGTACCTCTAATATACATGGTCCTAGACCCACAGTGTCAGGTTTTGTACATTTAAAGTGATGATAGATTATCATAGTCTTTATCATATACGATGAATAACCTTTCATTGGTAAATCACTTGAAATTTTTCCATATCCCTCACCATTCCCTTTTATAAGATATTTTAGGATCCTGTACACCTTCCTGTGGTTCTGTGACAATTTATTCCTCATTATGTGCACCTCAGTTTCAGTAAACGTAATTCTCCTGTCTACCATTAGAATTCTCCCCATTGACATGACCTCTTTACGGAAAGGTTCCAATGCGCAATATTTATCTACAATTTCTCCAAGATTACTGTCTTTGATAATGGCTACTGGAACAAGATCTACATTAACATCCTTATGTAAACCGGATTTACTTTTGTAAATAAAATTTATTGTTACAGCTGGACGAGATCTACCAAGATATCTGTCAAAGTACAGTTTACATGTTTCATCTGAAGAAGCATAAAACAAATCTGTTTGCTCGTCTGTCTTGTACAATATCCCTGTTTGATAAATTAGATGGTAAGACCTGCATAGTATTCGCTGAAGGATTTCTATAAGCCAATGATCCATGCACTTGGTTTCTTCATAGCAATACAAAGGACAAATATCAAATTCTCCAGGAAAATCATTTTTTGTACCTTCATAAAAACTGCCTACTTTAATAATATTATTCTGAGATCTTTTTATTTTCCCTCCTTTAGATTTGAATGACACAAAATCCTGTTCAATGTCTTCCCAAATAGGTTAATAACGGTTTGCTAAAATCTTTTCAACGAGGCTTGGAACAAGAGTTTCTATCCCTCTCTGAATAAAATCCACTTCATCTTTGTCTATCTTAAAAACACATTCCTTCTCATAAACATCACTGAGATATAATTCAAGGTTGTCATCTCCTCCTGCCATATTTTATTATGATTTAACATTGTCAGTTTATGTAGTGATGTTTCTAAATATTAATTAATGAGGGAGTGCACTACACTAAATCACCAATATGGTGAACACAGATATAGCGAAAACTTGGATATTAAAAAATAGTTTTCATCTTAAGTGTTTGCCTTCTAAATTTTAACCTAAAAATCTCCAGAAACAAATACATGTAATTAAGGTGTAACAATATTTAGTTAGAAATAATAATTTTTTCTCCAAAAGGCAGAATTTAAAGGAATGCAGAAGAGTAAAATATTTTTGTGAACATATCCATTACAATGCTTTATTTTAATAATTTCATGTGAATATTTTCATTTCTATACATCTATTTAAACAAATAGATAGAATTAGTATTCAGTGAGTTATTTCATGAATTATAATTGAAAATATAAAGTGTACCAAATCCTGATAATCATTAATGATATACCAGGTCACATAATATATAACTTCAAATTGAAATATAGCCAGAAAATGATGGAATTCATAATAAAGTATGTATTTTTGTAATTTTAAGTACATATTTTTGCATTTCAGAAGAGACACTAACCAATCGGTACATGATAATGTGATATCTGAAATACTCAATGGAACGACAGAATATCGTAAATGCTTATCTAACATAGTTTCAAATAGTAAATGATTCAGTAATACATATAACTAACAAGTATGGGAACAAATTTTTTGTATCGTGATGTGTTTACCATATCCAAGTTCTACAGTACTGTATTAACAGTTGTGAAATGTTCAAGTACTTGTTAATTGATGGTTTAGTTTTTTTGTGGTTTTAACTGACTGCATTTTATAAACTGGGATATACTGTAAGTGTACACAATTACGATTAAAATTAACCTGTAGATTTATTGTATAAATCACATATACATAAGTTTTACAATTTGCAACAAGACCAGCACTACGTACTGTAAAGTGCATAGTGCAAAACTTATTGTAATTACTAACATAACTTTTGAATTAACTGATATATAAATCTAAATAAAATTAGTATGGCCTAAAAGGAAATACACATGTAGATCATATTGTACAATTTATGAGTGTATAAGTCCATCTTTGTTAATTAATGTGTGTAGGAAGACTGCATTATAAATAATTATTACTAAAACGAGCATGACCTGTTCTATTTTTAGCTCACCTTAGCACGAAGTGCTCAAAGGTGAGCTTTTGTGATCGCCCTTTGTCCGTCGTCGTCTGTCGTCCGTCCGTCGTCAACAATTTGACTGTTAACACTCTAGAGGTCACAATTTTGGCCCAAACTTAATGAAACTTGGTCAGAATGTTACTCTCAATAAAATTTTGGATGAGGTCGATATTGGGTCATCTGGGGTCAAAAACTAGGTCATCAGGTCAAATCAAAGGTGAAGCTTGTTAACATTCTAGAGGTCACAATTTTGGTCCGATCTTAATGGAGCTTGGTCAGAATATTACTCTCAATAAAATCTTGGATAAGTTCGAAATTGGGTCATCTGCAGTCAAAAACTAGGTCACCAGGTCAAATCAAAGGAAAAGCTTGTTAACATACTAGAGGCCACAATTTTGACCCAATCTTAATGAAACTTGGTCAGAATATTACTCTCAATAAAATCTTGGATAAGTTCGATATTGGGTCATCTGGGGTCAAAAACTAGGTCACCAGGTCAGATCAAAGGAAAAGATTGTTAACACTCTAGAGGTCATAATTTTGGCACAATCTTAATGAAACTTGGTCAGAATGTTATCCTCAATAAAATCTTGGATAAGTTTGAATCTGGGTCATGTTGGGTCAAAAACTAGGTCACCTGGTCAAATCAAAGGAAAAGCTTTTTAACACTGTAGAGGCCAAATTTATGACTGTATCTTCATGAATGTTGGTCAGAATGTTAATCTTGATGGTCTCAAGGTCCAGGTTGAATCTGGGTCATGTAGGATCAAAAGCTAGGTCACCAGGTCAAATCAAAGGAAAAGCTAGTTAACACTGTAGAGGCCACATTTATGACTATATCTTAATGAAATTTGGTCAGAATGTTAATTTTGATGATCTTTAGGCCGAGTTCGAATCTGGGTCATGTGAGGTCAGAAACTAGGGCACTGGGTCAAATCAAAGGAAAAGCTAGTTAACACTTTAGAATCACATTTATGACCATATCTTTATGAAACTTGGTCAGAATGTTAATCTTGATGATCTTAGGTCAACAGGTCAGGTGAGCGATACAGGGTCTTCATGGCCCTCTTGTTTTTTGGTCATTACTTAATAATGCTCTATGTTTTCGGTATTGAAACAGTTATGCAACATGTAAGAAATTCAAACTTGAGTACACTTCATTCTTTCTCAAACTAAAGTTTACACTCTCAGGATACAGCACTTCTATTTGTTTTTGCTGTGCAATTTACAAACATTTTTTGACTTTTTACATACTTGAAAGTTTGTTTTTTCCTTGTCATTGACCGATTTACCTTCATAGGCTGTATGTTTTAAATATTGCAAGTCTAACAAAGTAAGAAAAATCAACATTGGAAGATGGTCAAGTCGTTGTTTGAAAAGGAAAAAATACTATGAAATCATTAATAGTTGTAGGGAGCTAATTCTTCATGGTTGTTTTGGTCCATGAAATTAATTACAAATTAACAATTTAATTTTAATCTTTTAAATTTGAAGTAAAAAAAATATTTCCCGCAGTATTTGATGTTGCATTACAATGTCATGTCAAGTTATGATTATATGTAATGTAACTATGTTTCATTTTATAGACTTAAAACAAAATCAGTCATTTTACTAATTTTTTCTAATTCGTCCTTGTCGAAGTCAACATCAATCCTCAAAGGTTTGTTGATTTCGTAGTAATATTGTTCTGATATTGATTTATTTGGTCTGTAGCTCTCGTAATCATAGCATTGTTTCAATTTTTGCATCAACATTAGGGAGTTTGTCATAGCCTGGAGGTCTCCTAATAAAAAAAGTTTCTTCTCCGTTTCAAAGCTGTAAGGATCCTTTAACAGACGAGGGAATGTTTCATATTATTTGTGTTTACACATCTCATTCAGTACCTCTAACATACATGGTCCTAAACCCAAAGTGTCGGGTTTTGTACATTCAAAGTGATGGTAGATTATCATAGTTTTTATCATATACGATGAATAACCTTTTATTGTCAAAAATTTTCCATATCCTTCACCATTCCCATTTATAAGATATTTCAGGATCCTGTACACCTTCCTGTGGTTCTGTGACAGTTTACCCCTCATTATGTGCACCTCAGTTTCAGTAAACGTAATTCTCCTGTCTACCATTAGAATTCTTCCCATTGACATGACCTCTTTATGGAATGGCTCCAAAGCGCAATATTTATTCATAATTTCTTCAAGGTTATTGTCCTCTATTAAGACTCCTGGAACAAGATCTACATTTATTTCCTTATGTAAACCAAGTTTACTTTCGTAAATAACATTCATCGTCATTGCTGGTCGAGATCTACCAAGATATCTATCAAAATACAGGTTTCTTATTTTATCCAAGGATGCATAATGTAAATACTGTCTGTCCTCTGCCTTGCGCAGTATCGGATCCCTGTTTGATGAATGAGCTGGTAAGTCTTGCCAAGTATTCCTTGAAGGAGTTCTTTAAGTGAAGAGTTCATGCATTCTGTTTCTTTGCAGCAATAAAATGGATATATGAGATCAAATTCAGCCGGAAAATCATTTTTCGTACCTTCATAAAAACTACCCACTTTGATAATGTTACGCTGACATCTAATAATTTTTCCTCCTTCAGATCGGAATGACACAAGATCCTTTTCAATGTCCTCCCAAATAGGGTCATATGCTAAAATCTTTTCAACAAGTCTTGGAACAAGAGTTTCTATCCCTCTCTGAATAAAATCCACTTCATCTTTGTCTGTCTTAAACACACATTCCTTTTCATAAACATCACTGAGATATAATTCAAGGTTGTCTTCTCCTTCTGCCATATTTTATTTCTATTTAATATTGTCATTTTATGTAGTGGTATGTCTAAATATTCAAGTTTGAGGAAATGAACAAGTGTCATAAATTTGCGGAAAGGCACATTATATTTTTGTATTATTGAAGAAAATAAAAGCTAATCATTTTCTCATTGTTTTAGCTATACTGTTGACTTAAATCTGAGTCGTGTGGTTTATACTGACTGAAAGAGAATATGCAGCTTTTTAGAATGTTTGCATTTAGAAACAAGAGGGCCATAATGGCCCTATATCGCTCACCTGTTATCATTGCACATAAGGACAAGAAGCTATTTATAGTAACATAAATGGGAAGTAATTAAAAAAAAAATTATTGTAAGTGAACAAAAGAAGGATCAGCCAAATAAAAACAAGAGCACTGCAATGCAACGCAAATGCAGAGCAATATACACACAAAACAAAGTCATATGACCTTTGACCCCTAAGTGTGACCTTGACCTTTCAGTGATCCATCCGAAATATGCGCTCTACCAGGGGTCACACTGGGATTTTTATTTTCTCCGAGCCACTGCTTTTTCCGAAGATAAAATTATGAGGCCAACAACGGCGAAGCGCATAGCATTGACGTTCTTGTAGGACTAGATTATATGTACCAAAGTACTCATACCACTCAAGAAATTAATGTAGTTATTACATAGGCCTATTTCTTAGTAACCCTTTAAAAAGCTACTTAGAAAATCAATCATTGTTAACTTCTAAAATTATCATTTTTATAAACATCTGCCATTTAATAAAAAAATTCTGAAAACCACATTTAAAATAAAGATGTCAAAAAAGAAGAAATGTTGTTTAAACTTTAAGCAGCGTCTTATTTTGCACATTGCCTATAGATAAGTGGGTGGGGTTCGATGCCTTCGCATGTTTTATTCTCGAAAAATACTTCAAAATAAGAGCTCCTTTTGCAATAGTTGTCATATTTTTCTTAAATGTAGACTTTTTAGCTCACCTGTCACAAAGTGACAAGGTGAGCTTTTGTGATCGCGCGATGTCCGTCGTCCGTCCGTCCGTGCGTCCGTAAACTTTTGCTTGTGACCACTCTAGAGGTCACATTTTTCATTGGATCTTTATGAAAGTTGGTCAGAATGTTCATCTTGATGATATCTAGGTCAAGTTCGAAACTGGGTCACGTGCCATCAAAAACTAGGTCAGTAGGTCTAAAAATAGAAAAACCTTGTGACCTCTCTAGAGGCCATAATTTTCAATGGATCTTCATGAAAATTGGTCAGAATGTTCATCTTGATGATATCTAGGTCAAGTTTGAAACTGGGTCACGTGCGGTCAAAAACTAGGTCAGTAGGTCTAAAAATAGAAAAACCTTGTGACCTCTCTAGAGGCCATATATTTTATAAGATCTTCATGAAAATTGGTCAGAATGTTCACCTTGATGATATCTAGGTCAAGTTCGAAACTGGGTCACGTACCTTCAAAAACTAGGTCAGTAGGTCAAATAATAGAAAAACCTTGTGACCTCTCTAAAGGCCATATTTTTCATGGGATCTGTGTGAAAGTTGGTCTGAATGTTCAACTTGATGATATCTAGGTCAAGTTTGAAACTGGGTCACGTGCGGTCAAAAACTAGGTCAGTAGGTCTAAAAATAGAAAAACCTTGTGACCTCTCTAGAGGCCATATATTTCATGAAATCTTCATGAAAATTTGTCAGAATGTTCACCTTGATGATATCTAGGTCAAGTTCGAAAGTGGGTCACGTGCCGTCAAAAACTAGGTCAGTAGGTCTAAAAATAGAAAAACCTTGTGACCTCTCTAGAGGCCATATATTTTACAAGATCTTCATGAAAGTTGGTCAGAACGTTCACCTTGATGATATCTAGGTCAAGTTTGAAACTGGGTCACGTGCCATCAAAAACTAGGTCAGTAGGTCAAATAATAGAAAAACCTTGTGACCTCTCTAAAGGCCATATTTTTCCATGGGATCTGTATGAAAGTTGGTCTGGATGTTCATCTTGATGATATCTAGGTCAAGTTTGAAACTGGGTCACGTGCCATCAAAAACTAGGTCAGTAGGTCTAAAAATAGAAAAACCTTGTGACCTTTCTACAGGCCATATATTTCACAAGATCTTCATGAAAATTGGTCAGAACATTCACCTTGATGATATCTAGGTCAAGTTCGAAACTGGGTCACGTACCTTCAAAAACTAGGTCAGTAGGTCAAATAATAGAAAAACCTTGTGACCTCTCTAAAGGCCATATTTTTCATGGGATCTGTGTGAAAGTTGGTCTGAATGTTCATCTTGATGATATCTAGGTCATGTTCGAAACTGGGTCATGTGCGTTCAAAAACTAGGTCAGTAGGTCTAAAAATAGAAAAACCTTGTGATCTCTCTAGAGGCCATATATTTCATGAAATCTTCATGAAAATTTGTCAGAATGTTCACCTTGATGATATCTAGGTCAAGTTCAAAAGTGGGTCACGTGCCATCAAAAACTAGGTCAGTAGGTCAAATAATAGAAAAACCTTGTGACCTCTCTAAAGGCCATATTTTTCAATGGATCTTCATGAAAGTTGGTCTGAATGTTCAACTTGATGATATCTAGGTCAAATTCGAAACAGGGTCATGTGCGGTCAAAAACTAGGTCAGTAGGTCTAAAAATAGAAAAACCTTGTGACCTCTCTAGAGGCCATACTTGTGAATGGATCTCCATAAAAATTGGTCAGAATGTTCACCTTGATGATATCTAAGTCAAGTTCGAAAGTGGGTCACGTGCCATCAAAAAGTAGGTCAGTAGGTCAAATAATGAAAAAACGTTGTGACCTCTCTAGAGGCCATATTTTTCATGGGATCTGTATGAAAGTTGGTCTGAATGTTTATCTTGCTGATATCTAGGTCAAGTTTGAAACTGGGTCAACTGCGATCAAAAACTAGGTCAGTAGGTCTTGAAATAGAAAAACCTTGTGACCTCTCCAGAGGCCATACCCTTGAATGGATCTTCATGAAATTGGTCAGAATGTTCACCTTGATGATATCTAGGTCAAGTTTGAAACTGGGTCACGTGCCTTAAAAAACTAGGTCAATAAGTCAAATAATAGAAAAACCTTGTGACCTCTCTAGAGACCATATTTTTCAATGGATCTTCATGAAAATTGGTCAGAATTTTTATCTTTATAATATCTAGGTCAAGTTCAAAACTGGGTCACATGAGCTCAAAAACTAGGTCACTATGTCAAATAATAGAAAAAACGACGTCATACTCAAAACTGGATCATGTGGGAAGAGGTGAGCGATTCAGGACCATCATGGTCCTCTTGTTATTGGCTTTTTATTAAGATCACCTTTCAATAACAGATGTTTGTCTACACAGATTATCGATTTTTCACACCTTTTGGTTCGTAAAACTGGCAATATTCATGAATATTCGTAGTTTTGCAGACAGACATAGCTTTGGGCCATTTTCGCCAATTAGAAAATTTCGGAGCCACATTTAATTTTTTGTCACAAATGGCTCAAGTGGCGATCGACAGCGTGACCCTGTCTACACGTCGTTTCGATGAGGTGAACATTGGTGTCCTGTTTCTTTGAAATCCTTCACGGGGTTCAAGAGTTACAGAGCCGAAGGGAAATTGCTAACCAACAGACAGACGGACACCAAGGCGATAACGTAATACGTCCCTTCAGGCGTATAAAAAAGAATCGAGATCTTATGGTGATACAAGTTGTGTGCAAGTTTGGTTAAAATCAAATCATAAACTAGAAGATGCTTTTGCAAAAAAGCGCATGTCTCCCCCAATGCAAAGTGGTATAGGCAAGAAGTCAATATGAGTCAGGAGCGAAGGTCAAAGAGACACTGATGGTTGGCTGCAATAGGGATCATCTACTTGGCATGTCCAGTCATCCTGCTAAGTTTCAACACTCTTGGCCAAGTGGTTCTCAAGTCACTGTTCAGGCTCCTGTGACCTTTGATCAAGTGACCCCAAAATAAATAGGGGTCATCTACTCTGCATGTCCAATCATCCTATTAAGTTTCAACATTCTAGGTCAAGTGGTTCTCAAGTTATTGATCGGAAATGGTTATCAATGTGACCTTGACCTTTAATAGACTGACCCAAAAATCAATAGGGGTCATCTACTCTGCATGTTCAATTATCCTATGAAGTTTCAACATTCTGGATCAAGAGGTTCTCAAGTTATTGATCGGAAATGGTTATCAATGTTCAGGCCCCTGTGACCTTGACCTTTAACAGAGTGACCCCAAAATCGATAGGGGTCATCTCCTCTGCATGAGCAATCATCCTATGAAGTTTCAACTTTCTGGGTTGAGTGGTTCTCAAGTTACTGATCAGAAATTGTTTTCCATGTTCAGGCCCCTGTGACCTTGACCTTTAATAGAGTGACCCCAAAATTAATTGGGGTCATTTACTCTGTATGTCCAATTATCCTATAAAGTTTTAACATTCTGGGTCTAGAGGTTCTCAAGTTATTGATCAGAAATAGTTTTCCATGTTCAGGCCCCTGTGACCTTGACCTTTAACAGAGTGACCCCAAAATCGATAGGGGTCATCTACCCTGCATGACCAATCATCCAATTAAGTTTCAACATTCTGGGTCAAGTTGTTCTCAAGTTACTGACCGGAAATGTTTTTCAATGTTCAGGCCCCTGTGACCTTGACCTTTAACAGAATGACCCCAAAATCGATAGGGGTCATCTATTTTGCATGTACAATCATCCTATGAAGTTTCAACATTCTGGGTCAAGTGGTACTCAAGTTAATGATTGGAAATGGTTTTCAATGTTCAGGCCCCTGTGACCTTGACCTTTAACAGAGTGACCCCAAAAACAATAGGGGTCATCTACTCTACATGATCAATCATCCTATGAAGTTTCAACATTCTGGGTCAAGTGGTTCTCTAGTTATTGATCAGAAATGGTTTTCAATGTTCAGGCCCCTGTGACCTTGACCTTTGACAGAGTGACCCCAAAAACAATAGGGGTCGTCTACTCCATCAGGCCTACAACCCTATGAAGTTTGAAGGTTCTAGGTCAAATGGTTCTCCAGTTATTGCTCAGAAATGAAGTGTGACGGACGGACGGACAGACAGGGCAAAAACAATATGTCTCCCCTAGAGGGGGGGGAGACATAATAAAGCTGCTATTGTGCAGACAAGGTCAAAATAGCTAATTTTGGCCCTTGCAGGGGCCATAACTCTGGAACCCATTATGGGATCTGGCCAGTTCAAGAAAGGAACCAAGATCTTATGGTGACACAAGTTTTGTGCAAGTTTGATTAAATTCAAATCATAAATGAAGCTGCTATTGTGCAGACAATGTCAAAATAGCTAATTCTGGCCCTATCAGGGGCCATAACTCTGGAACCCATAATGGAATCTGGCCAATTCAAGAAAGGAACCAAGATCTTATAGTGATACAAGTTGTGTGCAAGTTTTGTTAAAATCAAATCATAAATGAAGCTGCTATTGTGCAGACAAAGTCAAATTAGTTAATTTTGGCCCTTTCAGGGACCATAACATTGGAGCCTATAATGGCATCTGGCCAGTTCAAGTCAGAAACTAAGATCTTATAGTGATATAAGTTGTGTGCAAGTTTGGTTAAAATCAAATCATAAATAAAGCTGCTATTGTGCAGACAAGGTCAAAATAGCTAATTTTGGCCCTTTCAGGGGCCATAACGCTGCAACCCATATTGGGATCTGTCCAGTTCAAGAAAGGAACCAAGATCTTATGGTGATACAAGTTGTGTGCAAGTTTGTTTAAAATAAAATCATAAATGAAACCACTATCGTGCAGACAAGAAATTGTTGATGCATGCACACATGCAAATTCTGGCCCTTTAAGGGGCAATAACTCTAGAACCTATGACGGGATTAGGCCATTTTCGAAAGGAACCGAGATATCATGCCAATACAAGGTTTTTACAAGTTTGATCAAAATTGCTTGCAAAATGTGGTCTCTAAGAAATTGTGAACGGAGTGACGACGGACAAAGGGCGACCACAAAAGCTCACCCTGTCACTACGTGAGCTAAAAAAGGTGTATCATTAAAACTGGAAGTAGTCTACAAACTAAAACAAAGATAGAATCACCGAAATAATATCTGTGGCAGCCATTTTTGATGGCAAAGTCATCAATTTTTCCTTATACAATCATTAAAGTGTAAATCGAGGCCTCAACGCGAAACTAGTCTATCTGCTTCTATTTCTATATACACACAGACTAGTTTCGCGCTGAGGCGACGAAATGTGTACTACTACTAAAAAATCTGGATGGTTTTTTATTAACACTCAACTGTTACTACTTGACATTTAATTATGAATGTAGCTCTGTATGCAAACTTTATTTATTTTGTAAAACACATCAGCTGCAGCAATTCAGAATATCTTCCATATTTTTCAGCTGTATTGGTGTTCACTACAACATTGTAAACAAAGTCTGTGGTGTTTCTATGGTGGTGGTCATATGCGATTTGCACCCAAAAATTGAGAAATACAGTGCCTACTTTGTTTTTACAGTTAAAAATTCATGAAACACAGATTAAGTTATGAAAATACAGTTACTCAGGAAGAACCTTAAATTGCCAACCTGTCATAATGTGGTATAGCTGTATTGTATTTTGAGATTTCATTTGGGGGGAAAGGTAGTGGGTCTTTAAGAACAACACATCATGTTACTCAAAGCTTTACATGCATTCATTTCGATATGGAGAAGTCCATGGAGTGGTATTTTATTTGTCTCTTCTTCATCAGTAATCCCTGCACTTTCCGATATATCTGTCAAAACTCAGCAACATTTGAAAACTTCCACAGTTACACATATAAGACTCAACTGTTTTTCCAGTAAAACTGTGTTTCAGTTTCAACACTTGAAAAAATAGTTTTTTTTCTTCTTGTACATGTCCGAAAAGTATCAACTTTCATGGGCTAATTAGCAGATGTTAGACTTCTTCACTTAGTCACTCATTTTCACCTCCACTATTCATGTAGACATATATGCAGATATAAGCTATATAGCTCAGATTGTCCATTAAGAGGACCGCAGAAATTAGACTACCTATAGACCTGATGACTGATTGGTGCTGATCTAACCAGAAGACAGCTGACAACATTTTTGAATCATGTCATTCAAATTAAAAGAACTGTTCCTTATTTAACCTTGGATATAAAGAATTGGTTCCCTATACTGATATTAAAAATTGGTTCCCTATACAGATATAAAGAACTTCTGTTATAAAGAACAAATTTCTCCTCGCCTGGCAAGTTCACTTTAACCCAGTTTTATTGTAAACTCAATATAATTCATTTTCATGTGGTTGCAGAAAAAACTTATTTAATTGTTTAATTCCAATATTTATTTTCTCAGTAACATTCCAACAGAAAATATTTATATGATTAAGACAGTAACATGTATTATCAAATGAGCAACACACAGTGGATGAAAACAACACACAATGGATGAAAGCGACTTACAGGGAATGAAAACAACACAAACAGAATGTAACACTCAAACAGACAAGAAACAAGCATGACCACTGCTGTGACTAAGGTAAAAGAATATCATTTCCTTTTACAATACACTTGGAGGAATCTTAGGTACCTTACTATTTAGCTAGAACTGAAACTGACTTAAAACTCTAATCTAAGTGTACCTTCTCTAATCAAAATCATCTGTTCATGATATTTTTTTTACTACAAATAAAACATTGATCACTCAAAATACAAAGTTAAAAAATGATTTTAAAACTGACAATTAGCAATAAAAATATGATCTGAATTTGGCTAATTTGGTTCTGTAATGACAATTTTGGTATGATGTTGCCTGGACTTTTTCTTAAACCCAATGAATGCCATATATCTGGGTTACAGTAATATGCATATATACAAAATAAGATCTGGAACATAAAATCAACCATGACAAAAAAGCATTTTACAGTAAATATAGGTGAGAATATTCTACTGCATAGAGGCTGAGTAAAGAGAACACAGCTGGATAAACAAGAGGATATAGTATAAAAATGTAAATCTAGCAGGGGTAAAATCTTAAACACATAATTTTTATAGTATACATAATATACACATAGTATATACCATAGTATTGCACCAAAGTCTTTTTAAAAAGAACACAAACAATGGAAGACAAACTGCACAAATTACTGTTTAAATACACTATCTTATAGTGTCAGTAAATGTCAAAAGGTAATTAAAAATGTTTTCAAGCAGGCATTCCAAATACTCTAGGAAATTCAAAAAATTAAAATGATAATTTTAGTCTTACAATCTTTTTTTCAAATTCAGCATTTCCATAAAATAAATGAACAAAAGCTGTCAGAGGACGGCAACACTATACATTATAAAAACTTGTAAAGAACAAGAACACATGGGGCTACAATTCTGCAAGAGTCATAAAACTTTCACCTCTTTCAATGCTAAATGAGATATCAGCTTAAATACAAGGTGTTACCCAAAAATTTCTAAGTCAAAAAAGGGGAATAACTTTGTGAAAAAAAAGCAAAACAGATTTATAAGACCTGTGTACAGCATGTCAGATGGCAATGAACAGGTATGTGAAGTTTCAATACGCATCCACAAGTTAAAACTACTGAGATACAAGCTTACATACAAAAACTTCATCTGTTAACAATCATTGTTCAAAGCAAACTTATTTATCTACTGATGATAAACAACTTAATCAAGTTTAAAAGCTAAAGCTCTTACAGTTTTCAAGAAAAAAGAACCTAAACAACAGCTATAACCAAGAAATACCTCGTGATTATTACAAAATGTAAGAGACGGTTACGGTTCTTGGCGACTTATTTACCTATAGATTTTGTTTTAGACAGAGCACAAAAATCTCTAAACCAGGAAATACCCATTTACTTCTGGTTACAAAATCATAAATGGGCCATAATACTGTATAATAGTTCTCTGCCTTTTCACTGCCCTAATGATAATGAACAAGTGTTCAAATTTTCAAAGATACAGTTCAAATAGTCTTCAAGAAATGTGAACCTAAACAAAAATCTAAATCAAAGGTATATGCCCAGGATCAAGGAATGACAATACATTTGTATCTCCTTGATTTTTCCATAATAATATCAGACTTGCTACTAAAAACAAGCGATTCCATATCTATGAAGTATTCATCTGGAAAAAAAACTTGTCCAACCTCTAAATTATGTGGTAACGCTCCCCAATGTGTCACTAATGCAGTAAAATGTTATTTCAAAGAACAGGAGTTTATCTGTTTCTTACATTAAGTAATGACATCTGAAAGTATGCCCCTTTACAGCACATAATCTTTTTTAACCCTTATCATGCTGGACACGATTGATTCTGCCTTTGCGACCAGTGTACAGTCTAACCTGTACTAACGGTCACCTCCGATCAGCGGTCACCTCTGTTCAGCGGCCATTTTATGACGCCCCCGACGGATTTTCCTCTATTTAACACTTTATTCAGCGGCCACCTGCCGTCCGCGGCCAGCGGCCACCGGAATTGCCTACCGACCGCCGTATTTGACCCCTTTCAGCGGCCATTTTTCTTCCAAAACCAATTACTTTTAGGCAATAATCGCCGAAGATTCCCGATTTTGAGAAGCACGTGGTTGCTAAGTTTCGCGGGACTTCACCACAAGAACGACAAAATGACATGAGCTTCTCAATTAAAACTGATAACCAAAGGTGTAATCCCCTTTTGTTATGATCAAATGGCCATTAATTATCGGTAATTAGCGTGTCACCTCGTGTCAATTTTGTTGTTCACAGTTTGACCTCGGTTAAAGATAATACTCGATAACTAATTAGTAGCATAATATTTGTGATTTTTTTTTATACTTCTGTCATCAAAATACTATTAAATTTATACGAAATTAATTGTGTTTTGAAAAAAAATATAAACCACTCTATCTTTAACGGAACGTAACGGCAATCTTAGATTTAGCGTAGACAATAAGCTCCGAGAGTAGCTTCCCTTACCAAAATGGCGAAAGTTGTAAACAAACTTGTTTTGAAGTTGGAAAATTGTCTGTATCAATTTTTGTAGTAAAACAAGAGGACCATGATGGTCCTGAATCGCTCACCTCTTCCCACATGACCCAGTTTTGAGTATGACGTCGTTTTTTCTATTATTTGACATAGTGACCTAGTTTTTGAGCTCATGTGACCCAGTTTTGAACTTTACCTAGATATTATCAAGATAAAAATTCTGACCAATTTTCATGAAGATCCATTGAAAAATATGGTCTCTAGAGAGGTCACAAGGTTTTTCTATTTGACCTTTTGACCTAGTTTTCGAAGGTACTTGACCGCGTTTTGAACTTTACCTAGATATCATCAAGGTGAACATTCTCACTAATTTTCATCAAGATCTCATGAAAAATATGGCCTCTAGAGAGGTCACAAGGTTTTTCTATTTTTATACCTACTGGTTTAGTTTTTGACCGCACGTGACCCAGTTTCGAAATTGACTAGATATCATCAAGGTGAACATTCAGATCAATTTTCATGAAGATCCATTGAAAAATATGGCCTCTAGAGAGGTCAAAAGATTTTAATAATTTTAGACCTACTGACCTAGTTTTTGACTGCAGATGACCCAGTTTCGAACTTGACCTAGAAATCATCAAGATGAATATTCAGACCAACTTTCATACAGATCCCATGAAAAGTATGGCCTCTAGAGAGGTCACAAGGTTTTTTTACTATTTGACCTACTGACCTAGTTTTTTAAGGCACGTGACCCAGTTTCAAACTTGACCTAGATATCATCAAGGTGAACATTCTGACCAATTTTTATGGGATCCATTCACAAGTATGGCCTCTAGAGAGGTCACACGGTTTTTCTATTTTTAGACCTACTGACCTAGTTTTTGACCGCACATGACCCAGTTTCGAACTTGACCTAGATATTATCAAGATGAACATTCAGACCAATTTTCATACAGATCCCATGAAAAATATGGCCTTTAGAGAGGTCACAAGGTTTTTCTATTATTTGACCTACTGACATAGTTTTTGATGGCACGTGACCCACTTTCGAACTTGACCTAGATATCATCAAGATGAACATTCAGATCAACTTTCATACAGATCCAATGAAAAATATGGCCTCTAGAGAGGCCACAAGGTTTTTCTATTATTTGACCTACTGACCTAGTTTTTGATCGCACATGACCCTGTTTCGAACTTGACCTAGATATCATCAAGATGAACATTCAGACCAATTTTCATACAGATCCCATGAAAAATATGGCCTTTAGAGAGGTCCCAAGGTTTTTCTATTATTTGACCTACTGACCTAGATTTTGAAGGCAAGTGACCCAGTTTCGAACTTGACCTAGATATTATCAAGATGAACATACAGACCAACTTTTATACAGATCCCATGAAAAATATGGCCTCTAAGAGAGGTCACAAGGTTTTTCTATTAATTGACCTACTGACCTAGTTTTTGACGGCACGTGACCCACTTTTGAACTTGACCTAGATATCATCAAGGTGAACATTCTGACCAATTTTCATGAAGATCTCATGAAATATATGGCCTCTAGAGAGGTCACAATGTTTTTCTATTTTTAGACCTACTGACCTAGTTTTTGACGGCACGTGACCCAGTTTCGAACTTGACCTAGATATCATCAAGATGAACATTCTGACCAACTTTCATAAAGATCCCATGAAAAATGTGACCTCTAGAGTGGTCACAAGCAAAAGTTTACGGACGCACGGACGGACGGACGACGGACATCGCGCGATCACAAAAGCTCACCTTGTCACTTTGTGACAGGTGAGCTAAAAAGTCTACATTTAAGAAAAATATGACAACTATTGCAAAAGGAGCTCTTATTTTGAAGTATTTTTCGAGAATAAAACATGCGAAGGCATCGAACCCCACCCACTTATCTATAGGCAATGTGCAAAATAAGACGCTGCTTAAAGTTTAAACAACATTTCTTCTTTTTTGACATCTTTATTTTAAATGTGGTTTTCAGAATTTTTTTATTAAATGGCAGATGTTTATAAAAATGATAATTTTAGAAGTTAACAATGATTGATTTTCTAAGTAGCTTTTTAAAGGGTTACTAAGAAATAGGCCTATGTAATAACTACATTAATTTCTTGAGTGGTATGAGTACTTTGGTACATATAGATATCATCAAGATGAAAATTCAGACCAACTTTCATACAGATACCATGAAAAATATGGCCTTTAGAGAGGTCAAAAGGTTTTTCTATTATTTGACCTACTGACCTACTTTTTGAAGACACGTGACCCAGTTTCGAACTTAACCTAGATATCATCAAGGTGAACATTCTGACCAATTTTCATGAAGATCTCATGAAATATATGGCCTCTAGAGAGGTCACAAGGTTTTTCTATTTTTAGACCTACTGACCTAGTTTTTGACGACACGTGACCCAGTTTCGAACTTGACCTAGATATCATTAAGATGAACATTCAGACCAACTTTCATACAGATCCCATGAAAAATATGGCCTTTAGAGAGGTCACAAGGTTTTTCTATTATTTGACCTACTGACCTACTTTTTGAAGGCACGTGACCCAGTTTCGAACTTGACCTAGATATCATCAAGGTGAACATTCTGACCAATTTTCATGAAGATCTTTTGAAATATAGGGCCTCTAGAGAGGTCACAAGGTTTTTCTATTTTTAGACCTACTGACCTAGTTTTTGATGGCATGTGACCCAGTTTCGAACTTGACCTAGATATCATCAAGGTGAACATTCTGACCAATTTTTATGAAGATCTTGTGAAATATATGGCCTCTAGAAAGGTCACAAGGTTTTTCTATTTTTAGACCTGCTGACCTAGTTTTTGAAGCCATGTGACCCAGTTTCGAACTAGACCTAGATATCATCAAGATGAACATTCTGACCAACTTTCATAAAGATCCCGTGAAAAATGTGACCTCTAGAGTGGTCACAAGCAAAAGTTTACGGACGCACGCACGCACGGACCGCGCGATCACAAAAGCTCACCTTGTCACTTTGTGACAGGTGAGCTAAAAAAACACGCCAGAGTTTTAGATTTCTAAGAAGGCCATTCGTATTGCGAAGGCAAATGCACTTCATTGTATCCTGGTAAAATAATAATGGAAAAACCCAAAAAGAAACTGGTCTAAAGGCTATAGACTGTGGTCAGAAGTCTGAAAAATACATATACTGGCTGCACCTCCGGTCAGCGGTCACCTGGCTTTAGCGGCCAAATTGTCTGCTTGCCTTGGCTGGCTGCTTAAGACAGGTTAGACTGTAGATCATGATCAGCCTGCACATCTGTGCAGTCTGATCATGATCTGCACTGTTCGTCATTCAGTCAGTAACTGTTTGGTATGTACCCCTTTTAACAATTAATGGTACTGTCCAAATTGAAGGATGGACAAGTTCATTACAGAAATTTACCATGATAAGGGTTAAATGTAATATGCCCTTTTCAAGTCTATTTTCCTGTATTTACAGTGTAATGACTTCCTTTGTAGGCGTAGCATTGTTTTAGTGCCTCTTGACAATCATTAAAGTCACGCCAAGGTCGGCACAAAAGTCTGTCCATCAAAGTTAGATGATTTTCCAGGAAAATGATACTCTGATCAATATTATCACAGGAGCTGAGGAGAACGTCTCTCATTGCTAGGCGATAAGTCTCATCTGATTGGCTGAGGGAAGACAGTCTTGGACGGAGAGCATGATTGTGTTGACAGAATGAGCAGGGGACGATGTCATATTTGTGATTAAGGGGTAGGAACACGGGTCCAGCACAGTTGTCGCATTTAAATACAGGCATATCAGAGGGAATGTCATTATACTGCGGGTCATCATCAGTGCATGCAAGACAGTTACAGGTAAAGAAATATTGTGGAGCCAGTTTTTTCCTTCTTTCAGCTGTGGGAGTTAGAGCACATAAAGCACCATAGTTATCCAGCACTTCAGAGCCTTTTGGAATATTTCGAATAGCTCTCACTACACAAATATTGCCATAACTATGGCGGACAACACTGGGATCACAGGAGTGATTGATCAAACTCAACACAGGGTAAATGGCTGACCCAATCTCCACTGTAACAGATTCCGGCAGATTAGAAGGTAAATGTGACAACTCAGAACACTCATGTGCATTGCAAGGCATCATCATCAGGTTTCTCAAAATATGACTGCCAATAACACAATTCTTAGACGTATCTTTCTGTTCTCCTGAACCAAAGAAGTCTGTTGCTTCAAGGCATTTTTGAAGGTAGAATGCCTGGAGTGTGTATTTCAGTAATTCCTCCACACCCCTATCATCTGCATGATTTACAAGATCATAAACTGTCCTGTAATCCTGACTGTCATACACACCATCCTCATTCAGTACAGTCTTTGTCTTATCTCTATCAGATTTTTCTTCAAATTCTGTAAGATACTGGTACCCAGCTTTTAGCACAGTTTTAACAGCGAGATGTCCCAAATTTATCTCCACTTCTTGTATATTGTACAGGATATCACATTCAAACTGATGGTAACTCTCCCAGGCATCTTTCTGACATCTCTCACTGCAAAACACCACAGCACTGCAAGATCTACAAGGAGTAGAGGCAATAACTCTTTCACAACAATGATGACAGTACCGGCCTTTGAAATTAGACAAAACAGTTGAAGCAAAAGGTTTTTCAACAATTAAAACCTCGCCTACTTCAACATTCCTCTTTGCAAACAACCCACGACCGGATTCTTCTCGGTAATCAACTTCAAGGCACTCTGACATGACAGGTACCTGCTTATTAACTTTCTCAATACTTGGTATCAAAGAATGATATAGAACTGTCCCATCTACACCTTTGATAAGATTTTCTGTCATTTTCTCACACTGCCAAATCTGTTTATCATATTCATTGATTAGGTTGTTCCGTTTTGTCTGGTCAAGCTCTGCTTGATGAACAGCAGTCTTAGCTGATTTAAATGCACTAATTGCTTCCTGTTTGTGGCCCATCTGATAGTGGCACTTGCCCCGACGTTCATACAGCTTGTACCTGTAAGAAGTGGAACAATATCATTAAATTACTTCATCTTTAAATTAGCTTTGAGCAATGAAAGGTGCACATCTTCAAATTTTTGTCATTTTTTTCATAATTATACACCAGTCTATTTGTTAGGAATTGTAAAAGTGTAACAAGAGCTGTTTAGTTACAGCACACATGCCTATTGAAACCCTTCTACACATTACTAACTTACATAAAAGAGCTTTAAAAAAATGAATATGGGGCACAATATTGTAAACTGAAGTCAGAGATACAAAACCTAGTTCATAATGGTGGACTTTTGAGGAGTTTGAATGCATTTAGTACAACTGTTCCTGAGAAACCTGCTTACAAGTACACCTTACACTAAAATGTTAAGTGAATAATATTGCAAAAATGTAAGCCAGAGTTATAAAACCTGCTATGTGAGATCATCTCATGATGCCAAAGAGAAACATGTGGTGAGTTTTAAAGCATTCGGGCAAGGAGCTGATGAGAAACATGTAGCAAAACTCAAAACTACCTGAAGATATCCTGGATAACCATAGTGTGTTGCAGCTTGCATATCAACAAGACAAGGTTAGCAAACTTACACACTTACCTGAGATTTACCTGATAAACATAATCTACTGCAGCCTACCAACAAGACTAGGTCACTTACTGCAGATTAACCAGATAACCAGGGTATTGCAGCTTGTAAATCAATAATACAACTTAGCAAAACTCCACACTAACATGAGATTTTGCTAATAAACATTGTATATTAATTTGCTGCATGTATATTAGCTAAACTCAAGTAGTCTATACTAACAAAACATTTACCCAACAAACATTTTTTTGTAGCTTGAACAGCAACAAGATACAAGGTAAGCATGCATCTACACAAGACTGAGAATTAAAGGATAAACCATAGTCTATTGCAGCATATATACCGGTATCAACAAAACAAAATAAGCAAACTCTACACTAACTTGAGATTTACAGGTTAACCATAGTCTACTGCAGCCTATATATCAAGAACAAAACCAGAGCTGTCCGTAAGACAGCACGCTCCACTATTCGGTGATTTGACAGTAAAATGAATATATGTCTCAATAACAGACCTCTACTTTAAAAGGAAGATACACCAAGGGGCACATTTCTGTCAAGAACACAAATTAGTTATTGGGATTGTTACCACACATGCAGATGATGATGGTAAAGATATATTTTGAGTTTTAAGTCATTATCTTATAAAGTACCAAAGTTATGTCCAGAAAACGAAGTTTGTCAAAAAATTTAAGTATGAAAGGGGCATAATTTGGTCAAAAATACAAATAAGAGTTATGGGGATTGTTACCACACATGCAGATGATGATGATAAAGATACATTTTAAGTTTCAAGTCTTTACCTTATATTGTACTAAAGTTATATCCAGAAAGCGAAGATTGCCAAAAAACTTTAAGTATGAAAGGGGCATAATTCTGTCAAAAACACAATAAGAATTATGGGGATTGTAACCACACATGCAGATGACGATTATAAAGAAACATTTTTAATTTCAAGTCATTATCTTTTAAGGTACCAAAGATACGTCTATAAACGAAGCTTTCGAAAAAACTAAACATGAAAATAATTCCAAGTATAACAACTTTGTGACCTTGACCTTGGGTATAATGGGCCAAGCCCCTGCATATACTTTATTTGTATGCTGGACAATGTTTATGTGAACTTACAGTAAGATATATGCAATAGTAACAAAGATATGACAGAAAAACTTCAACCTTAAAAATAAAGTATAACACCTTGGTGACCTTGACCTTGGGTATATGGGCCCAGCCCCTTCATATACTTTGTTTGTATGCTGGACAATATTTATGTAAAGTTAAAGTAAGATAAAAGCAATAGTAACAAAGATATGACAGAACAAGAGGGTCATGATGGCCCTGGATCGCTCACCTGATTAATATGAGCTACATGTTTCGAATGTCAAACTGATGATTTTTAAAAATTTTTTGGAAGATTTTCCGATGTACAATCAAGTTACCACTGGGGCGGGGCCAATTTTACCCCGGGGGTCATGATTTGAACAAAGTTTGTAGAAGTCTACTAGGCCATGTTACATATCAAATATCTAAGCTCTAGGCCTTCTGGTTTATTTTTAGCAAATTTATGAAGATTCCCCTATGTACAATCAAGTAACCCCTGGGCCTGGATCAATTTGACCCTGGGAGGTCAAGATTTTAACAAATTTTGTAGAGGTACACTAGGCAATGCTACATGTCAAATATCTAAGCTCTATGCCTTCTGGTTTATTTTTAGAAAATTTTCCTATGTACAATCAAGTAGTAACCCCATGGGGCGGGGTCATGATTTGAATAAATTTTGAAGAGGTCTGCTAGGCAATGCTACATGTCAAATATCTAAGCTCTAGGCCTTCTGATTTATTTTTAGAAATTTTTTGAAGATTTTCCTATGTAAAATCAAGTGACCCCTGGGGCGGGGTCAATTTTGACACCGGGGGTCATGATTTTAACAAATTTTGTAGAGGTACATTAGGCATTGCTACATGTCAAATATCTAAGCTCTAGGCCTTCTGGTTTATTTTTAGAAAAATTTTGAAGATTTTCCTATGTAAAATCAAGTGACCCCATGGGGTGGGGTAAATTTGACCCCGGGGGTCATGATTTGAACAAATTTTGTAGAGGTCCACTAGGCAATGCTATATGTGAAATATCTAAGCTCTAGGCCTTCTGGTTTATTTTTAGGAAATTTTTGAAGATTTTCCAATGTACAATCAAGTGACCCCTGGGGCGGGGCCAATTTGACCCCGGGGGTCATGATTTGATCAAAGTTTGTAGAAGTCTACTAGGCAATGTTACATATCAAATATCTAAGATCTAAGCCTTCTGGTTTATTTTTAGCAAATTTATGAAGATTTCCCTATGTACAATCAAGTAACCCCTGGGGCTGGGTCAATTTGATCCTGGGGGTCAAGATTGAACAAATTTTGTAGAGGTCCACTAGGCAATGCTACATGTCAAATATCTAAGCTCTATGCCTTCTGGTTTATTTTTAGAAAATTTTGAAGATTTTCCTATGTACAATCAAGTTACCCCATGGGGTGGGGTCAAATTGACCCCGGGGGGGTCATGATTTGAATAAATTTTGAAGAGGTCCGCTAGGCAATGCTACATGTCAAATATCTAAGCTCTAGGCCTTCTGGTTTATTTTTAGAAATTTTTTGAAGATTTTCCTATGTAAAATCAAGTGACCCCTGGGGCAGGGTCAATTTTGACCCCGGGGGTCATGATTTAAACAAATTTTGTAGAGGTACACTAGGCAATGCTACATGTCAAATATCTAAGCTCTAGGCCTTCTGGTTTATTTTTTTAAAAATTTTGAAGATTTTCCTATAGAAATCTATGTAAAATCAAGTGACCCCTGGGGCGGGGTCATGATTTGAACAACTTTAGTAGAGGTCCACTAGGCAATGCTACATTTCAAATATCTAAGTTCTAGGGCTTCTGGTTTTTGAGAAGAAGATTTTTTAAGATTTTCCATTAGATGTAAAATCAAGTGACCCCTGGGGTGGGGTCATGATTTAAACAAAATTGGTAGAGGTCCACTAGGCAATGCTTCACACCAAATATCTTAGCTCTAGGGCTTCTGGTTTTTGAGAAGAAGATTTTTTAAAGTTTTTCCTTTTGGTTGCCATGGCAACCAGAGTTCTGCATGGAATTCAATTCTTTGAATAATTTTTGTAGAGCTTCACCCAAGGAACATTCCTGTGCAGTTTGGATGAAATTGGCCTAGCGTTTTATGAGGAGATGTCGTTTAAAGTAAAAGTTTACGGACGGACGACGGACGGTGACTGATCAGAATAGTTCTCCCTGAGCCTTTGGCTCTGCTGAGCTAAAAACAAAGGTTTCCGAAAAACTTTAACCTTAATATAACCCAAGTATAACACCTTGGTGACCTTGACCTTATGTATAATGGGCCCAGCCCCTGCTTATACTTTGTTTGTTTGCTGGACAATGTTTATGTGAAGTTACAGTAAGATATAAGCAATAGTAACAAAGATATGACAGAAAAACAAAGGTTGCCGAAAAACTTTAACCTTAAAAATAACCTACATTTAAGTATAACACCTTGGTGACCTTGAGATTGGGTAAAATGGGCCCAGCCCCTACATATACTTTGTTTGTATGCTGGTTTATGTGAAGTTACAGTAAAATATAAGCAATAGTAACAAAGATTTAACAGAAAAACAAAGGTTGCCGAAAAACTTTAACCAAGAAAGCTTACGCAGACGCCGACATGAGTAGAATAGCCCCAATATTCTCCAAATAGTGGAGCTAAAAAAGGTTAGCAACTCTCCACACTAACCTGAGATTTTCTGGAAGCCGATAGCTCTATGACAGCTTCTATATCAACAAGACAAGTCAATCAAACTCTAAACTAACCAGACATTTTTAGATAACCACAGTCTATTGCAGCCTGGCCCTGCATATCAAAAAGACAAGATTAGCAAGTGTGCAGCTTGCATACCAACAAGACAAGGTTGGAAAGTCCACAGCTTGCATATCATGAAGACAAGATTAGCAAGTGTGCAGCTTGCATACCAACAAGACAAGGTTGAAAAGTCCACAGCTTGCATATCAACAAGATAAGACTCAAGTCTGCAGCTTGCATATCTACAAGATAAGACTAGCAAGTCTGCAGCTTGCATATCAGTAACATAAAGATAAGCAAGTCTGCAGCTTGCATATCAACAAGACAAGGTTAGCAAGTCTGCAGCTTGCATATCAACAAGATAAGACTAGCAAGTCTGCAGCTTGCATATCAACAAGACAAGGTTAGCAAGTCTGCAGCTTGTGTATCAACAAGACAAGATAAGCAAATTTCCACACTAACCTGAGATTTTCTGGATACCCATAGTCTATCGCTGCTTGTATATCAACAAGACAAGGTTGGTACAGTTTCCTATGGCAGAGAACAGCAGATCTGTTAGCTAGGGCAAGAGCAAGTGCCGATGTATCTCCTGAGGTCGGGGCGAGAATGACACTGCTGTTGTACAAGTCCAGTGTTTTCTTGTACTGTCTTTTCTTGAACATGACATTACCCTCCTCTCTCTGTCTGACTGATTCTTCTACATTTTTACCTTTCTTTACTGCTTTAACTGAAATAAAACATTATCAACAAAATAGTTTTTTTTCTAAACAAAAGGGACATGAAGAACCTGGTCATTAACCTGACATTGACACTGAATGCAGCCTTGTAATTTCTATAAATCTTAAAGAGCAAGGTTGCTAAAAACCAAGTTTCATGTACTTCTATCCAACGGTTCATGAAACCAAATGGGTAAGGTGTTTCTATTATTTGACACAGAGACATGAATTACGACTAAAACACAGTCTAAAATTTGGACTAGATTTTATATAGACAAACATTCTGACCAGATTTCATGCAGATCAGAATATGGCTTATGGAAAGGTGTTAACAAGATTTTTCTATTCTCTCACCTAGTGACCAAGTTTTTTACCCGAGATGACCCAGTTTAGTTCTACAATTGATCTACATTTCATTAAGACAAATCTTCTGACAAGGTCTCCTGTAGATCAATAAATTTTATTATAAAAGAAGTGATCTGTGTAAAGTTTACATGTTTTTTTCTAAGTTGTTACCTAGACTTTGACCCTAATCACCCAGTTTCACACATGACCTAGACTATAGAAAGACAAATATTCTGACCACCCTACGTCTCAATAGATCAGGTAGAAAATATTGTCTCTTTTGTGTAAACATTTTTTTATGGTTTGAGCTATTGACCTAATTATTGGGAACCATATAAGCCTTGATGCAGTTCAACAATATCCAACTTTATTGATTTGTATGAATAAAAAAAACGTCTCTATGCACTATGGTGTCGAGAAATATATTGAGATTTAAAGTAAAACACTGTTATTACTAACTTCATAGTAGTTGGCCTTGGTTGGGGAACAGGATGTGAAAAGTATTTTATGGAGTTGTTCAATGTATTGTTGACAAGAAATTTGCGCATTCCTGTGACAGTGTCAACAATTTTTTTTTAAATGAATGTATAAGCAAGTATCCGAGGCTGCTCAAACACTGTGTACAACACATGTGAATAGTTCAACTGAATATGCACAGAGATCTAGTAACAATTATTATGTTTATTTCTTTGTCCCAAATTTTCATCTATTTCGAAAGCATAAAAAATTAATAAGCTCCGACTGAAATTCACAGATACCCAATTAAATTAAACAATCATGGGGTAAGGTGTTTTAACCAATATCCTATTCAGGAAATACCCAATTCACTCTGATAGCTTATCTGTTGCTCTGATTTTAACAATATTTAGAGTGGTCCACACAAGGATGTTACAGACCAAATTTTGTGAAAATAAATCAACCTGTTCATGAGAAGAAACTGTTAAAGTTTTTTTTTCTTCTATTTTTAAGAGACCAATTGCAATCATTTAGATAAATTTGTGAGAGGTAAATAAAAGGATGATACAGATCGAGTTTCGAGAAGATCCATTACTTGGTAAATGAGAAGAAGTTGTTTCAAGATTTTTTCAGTTTCTAGTTCTAGTGGCCCCTAAAAAGGCTGAAGCAGAATCATTTGCATACCATACAAGGTTGCTAGGACCTTGCTAAGTGAAAATTCATGAAGTGGTTTCATAACAAGATGTTATTTAAAGGCTTTTCTATTTCTAGCTCTTGCAGCCCCTAAAAGGGACCAAGCAGAACTATTTAAACAAGCTTAAGAAGTCCAGGCCAGAATGCTACAATTAAGGTAATTCTGATTCTGATTGGAAGCTTCAGGGGAGAAGTTGTTTCAGTAAGATGTTGATGCAGGACACATGATGCAGGACACAAGATGCAGGACACATGATGTTGGACACGGGATGATGGGTGTCGTACTAACAGCTCATCCTGAACACAGTTCAGGTGAACTAAAACACTGAAAATTTCGCAATTATTTTATTGCGGGTGATAGCTTTTAAGATTTCGTATGTATGGTCTAAGTGCTGCATGTTGATGTCATAAGTGAGTTACATGTATTTGAATGTACAGCTTAGTAGCTGAAGTCAGAGCTACTTAAATTAAGCACTGTAGCAAAAGATAACTTATTAAGCTATATTTAGCCTTCAACCATGTATATTAAAACAATTTAAAATTAACAGGTCATTATTTTGCTGTAAAATTATTTTGAAAATTTCGCAAAATGTTTCAGAAGAGAAGGGAAAACTAGCTCACCCCTTGGCTGCCATATTTCTAATGAAACATAATGATCTGAAGGAATTTGGAAGCAGGCCACCTACAGAACATGCTTTGAAATTATTTTGAAATTGGGTCAGCAGTTTTTGAGAAGAAGATCTGCAAAATTTTCTGTATAGCTATATAGTGGAAACTAGCCCCTACCCCTGGTGACCATGATTTTTAATGAAACAAATTGATTTGACTGAAATTGGCAGAGGGTCACGCAAGGAATACTGCCATGAAATTATTTACAAATTGAGCCAGTGCCTTCAGAAGAGCAGACTTTTAAAGCTTTCCATACAGCAATCTAGCAACAG
Source organism: Mercenaria mercenaria (assembly GCF_021730395.1). Lineage (NCBI taxonomy): Eukaryota > Metazoa > Mollusca > Bivalvia > Venerida > Veneridae > Mercenaria > Mercenaria mercenaria. Next base: position 66,849,856 of record NC_069377.1, on the reverse strand, counting down.
AAATAGAATGATTTGAAGGACTTTGGTAGGTGGTCATTCAAGGAATATTTCTGTAATATCAATTCAAAATCAGGTCTGCAATTTCCGAGGAGATTTTTTTTTTTTGGATGCCATGGCAATCAAAATTCTGCATGGATGACCTAGAATTGAAAGAATCTGAATCTGACCACCCATGGAACACTCCTGTGAAGTTTGGTTGAAATTGGTTTGGTGGTTTAGGAGAATCTGATGTTCTTAGAAAAAACTGTGGAATAAAGACTGGCAAACATCCAATGATCCTGTAAGCTCACAGGAGCTCTTTGTGCTCAGATGAGCTCAAGATATCCACCATTTAGATAAAAATATTGCAAATGGGACAAACAGTGTGAGCCCTGATGAGATGTACCTAGCCTTTTCAAGCATAATTGAATGAATCAGAAGCCTTTATTTACCTGTAATTATATCCTGGGCTTCTTGCAAGCCGTCCACTAGCTTCAACCGGTCTTGATCTGTCTGGCAGGACTTGAACCCTTCCAGGAACATATCATACTTCCCTGTTGTCTCCAGTTTTGTCTTTAAATCAGTAAGCCAAGCTGGAAAACATTGTCAAAATATTTCTGTTTCAATACCTGTAAGTTCATACTGAGTGCACATTTCGGAGCAATTACATTCACTAATTCTTGACCAATTTACTGTGAATCAATATTAAATCTAAACGGTACCAGAAAAGAATCTGTGTCTATTCTCAAGTCATGTGGAAAATTTATTATAATAGCCAAAAAACAAAAACAAAGTAAGGCTTACTTGTGAGATGTATAGTTAGGTAACAACTGTATGCAATCAAACCTGTCTATAAAGATCAACATTGGAAAATGCTTTGTGGCCATAGGTCACTAACCTGAGTTTCACAGCTTCCATGAACAGTTTTGGTAATGTGACATGAAAGGAAAATAGAGTAGTGTTTTCTGACAGAAGACTTTTAAGTTTCCAAAATAAATATTGGTGTGTAATTTGTGTGTTGGAGGGTAATTTTTAAACTTTGGAAATTGTTTGCCATTGGGACCAATTTGATCCAGGGAGCATGATTAAGCAACCGTGACAGAGGGCCACTAGACAAAGATACGTACCAAATATTTAAGCTCTGGGCCTTACAGTTGAAAAGAAGAAGATTTTAAAAGTCTTTTTTTTTTAAAAAGGCTACACTGAAACTAGATGCCCACGGGCAACATGTCGAGCCATCAAAATCCCGCCATGCATGAAGAAGAAATGCTCCGGACAAAGTCATTTTTGAATTTGACCTTTGACCTGTAAGTGTGACCTTGACCTTTGAGACAGGAACCTGGGGTTTGCGCATGACACTCCGTCTCACTGAGGTTAACATTCATGCCAAATATAAACAAGATTGCTCCATGCATGTAAAAGTTATGGTCCGGACAAACAAATCCGGATGGACGCAAGGACGGACGCACGCACATACACCGAACAGCCATTTGGACAACTATGTCTTCGCATCCGCAAGCGGGCTCGACAAAAAAGGAACCCCAGAGTGGCCAATTTTGATCCCAGGGTCATGATTTAAACAACCTTGTTAGAGAACCACTAGAGCATGCCACATATCAAATATCTAAGCTTTTGGCCTTATAGTTTCAGAAAAGAATTTTTTGGAAGGTTTTTAGCTATATATATAAGCCAATGTAAAAACTGTTGACCCTGGGGTGCAGTCAATTTTGACCCCAGAGTCATGATTTGACCAAACTTTGTAGTTGACCACTAGACAATACTAAATGCCAAATATCTAAGATCTGGGCCTTATGGTTCTGGACAAAAAGACTTTTAAAGATTTTTTCCTATGTAAGTCAATGTAAAACAAGGGACCCCCGGGTGTGGCATATATTGACCCCAGGGTCATGATTTGAACAATCTTTGTAGAAAACCACTAGAGCATGCCACATACTAAAGATCTAAGCTCTAGGCCTTATGGTTTAAGACAAGAATTTTTTGAAGGTTTTTACAAATCTATGTAAACCATGTGCCCCCGGGGCAGGGCCATTTTTTCCCCATGGGAATAATTTGAACAATCTTGGTAGGTAAAGGACTACTATACGACATTACATACTAAATATCAAAGCCCTAGGCTATGTGGTTTTGTGCAAGAAGATTTTCAAAGTTTTCCCTAAATAAGTCCATATAAACAATGTGATCCCCCAGGGCGGGACCATATTTGACCCTAGGCGGATAATTTAAACAATCTTGGTAGAGGACCCCTAGATGATGCTACACACCAATATCAAAGCCCATTGCAAGATTTTCAAAGTTTTCCTTCTATAAGTCTATTTAAACCAATTGACCCCTGGGGCGGGGCCATATTTGACCCTAGGGGGATAATTTGAAGAATCTTGGTAGGGGACCCCTAGATCATACTACACACCAAATATCAAAGCCCATTGCAAGGGTTAGGCCCTGTGGTTTTGGACAAGAAGATTTTCAAAGGTTTCCTTAATAATAAGTCTACATTGTATATAAACCAAGTGACCCCGGGGCGGGGCCATATTTGATCCTAGGGGGATAATTTGAACAATCTTGGTAGAGAACCCCTAGATGATGCTACATAATAAGTATTAAAGCTCTAGGCCCTGTGGTTTTGGACAGGAAGATTTTTTAAGTTTTTCCTTTCGGTTGTCATGGCAACCAAAGTTCTTTAAGGAATTCAATTCTTTGAACAATTTTAAAAGAAGATCATCCAAGGAACAACCCTGTGAAGTTTCATCAAAATTGGCCTGGTGGTTTAGGAGGAGAGGTTGTCTAAAGGAAAAAATTTATGGATGACAGACGCCGTACAACGGCAGACGCCAGACAATCACTGACCACAATAGCTCACCCTTGAGAACTTCGTGCTCAGGTAAGCTAACAAGAAAATGATATTTAAGATATCTTATACAAACCTTGACTCTTCAATGCTGCAGAACTTGTTTTCGAATCCATTTCAATAATTATGCTTTTGATCTGGAAAAAAAGAAAAAGATCATATTGAATAATAAAATGAATTAATGTGCAACAGAAGATACTTGATCTATCATTAAATGTGATGAATATCACCATTACCACTTTAGTTTGTCAAAGGAAAAGAAACGGTTTGTTTAAGTCCAAGGTCAAATAAATCTGCAATGTTTTAAATGATCATTAATGTAATAAATACATTCTTAAGTTTGTTAATTGCCCAAAAACGCATAACATTTTGAACAAAAATGAAAAAATAACAGGACCTAGCTTTTAATGAACTTAACTGCTTCACTGATGTCCTTAACTATTATGAAAAAAAAATTCTGCAGAAGTCCCCCATACCCCCTCCAACAAGAGGGATAATGCCTTCCAAATTTTTTATGGCAGAACCCTGGTAATCCTAAACATTTGTCACTACCATAATACTACTGTTTCAAGTTTATTATGGGCACTGTTCATTTTTCAAAGGAGCTCTGCCTTTTAGGTATCACCTAATTTATATCAGTTACAAATGAATTTTTAGACTCTGTAAATATACCACTTTCCTCAGACCTGTCTAATGGACAAGATGCTGTACTACTAAACTTTAGCAAAGCATTAGACAAAGTGCTACATATATGCTTCTTGCTGAAGCTAAGCCACAACTGCATTCATAAAAGCACTTTAAAATGGATCGAGAGTTTCTTGTCCAAAAGAGACCAAAAAGTAATCATAGAGAATTGTTTTTCTGATTTCTCTTCTGTGACCTCAGGTGTTCCCAAGGGCTCGGTTTGAGGACCGCTGTTATTCTTTCTCAAAATCAATGACCTCCTAGAGAATGTTCTTCTGCAACAGGCCTGTTAGCAGATGACAGTCTACTGTACCGTGAAATACGCATTGAACATGGATGATTCCACCATACTACAAAATGACTTGGACCATCTGCAACAGTCGCAGAAGGATTGGCAGATGCCATTGATTTCCTTCAGGTATATCGTGAATTACACAAAACCTAGCAAAAATGCAAATTTGCTATATTCAGCGCATTTTTTCGCAATTAAATCATCATTGCCGTAAGCAATAATGTCTCAAAGACTGAAGTACCTTGATAACCCTGATTTTTTATAGCCACTGCTTGTGACTCTGTGGATGGACCACCAGGGGAGGTAACTAGAGTCAGAGATTGGGTTAGTCCAAATTATAGGATGTTTCGGGACAGTATAGTAACTTTTGACTGTCACTGTCCTCTCACGTCCAAACTTATTCTACATACTTCTGTTAGGAAATCCCCTATTAAATCTGACAGAATGGGAACGTTTTCTGGTACATGCATGATGTATTTTATTCTGACCAGTATTTTATATTTTTTTGGAATTCTGAATGTCTGCGTTTTCCTATCAGCAAAATGCTGATACAGGTTTACAAGGCTTATAGGGATGGCAACTGTAAAATATCAGATTATAAAATAAGCCATCCCATTAAGCCAAAAGGCTAAACAGATTGGGACTACCCTCATAGTCATACCAGCTGAAACATACAAAAACTGGAAGCAGTACAGCATAGGGCACTGTGTCATGGGGTATAACCAGCAGCACCTACACTGTCAACAGGACGATTGCCAACTTGATTTTTTGGAGCACTTGCACTTTAGTGGTCCCTATAATAATAGTATTTTGAAAATGTCTTAAAAACTAAAAGTTATAATGGGTAACTTTATTTTTAGATGAATATGTAATCATGTTTGAGGGCTGCTGCCCCAACACCCCCGCTTTGCCCCACACCCCATCTTGCGCATTGTAAATTTCAGGGGACTGCTAAAGTGCACTTAGTCCAAATTATAAATAGGACGTTTCTGGACGGTGTAATAACTTTTGACTGTCGCTGTCTCCGTCACCTGTTGTCCAAACTTATTCTGCATATTTCTGTTTGGAAATCCCCAATGAAATCCGTTGGGAACTTTTCTGGTACATATACAAAGTATCTGTAATGATTACATCTCTGATAATGAATTTATGTTGACATTAAAAGCATAAACTCGCCTCGCTGACATTTTATGAATGTATATTTTGTGTTTTGTTTCTGCAATTAAGTGTCATCGGCAGTCTGCTGTTTATTGAAACCGTTGTCAGGGTAGATATCTCCTCGCACCTGTCACATAATATTTTCGAAGATTTATGTCTCTTATTTAAAACTATTAATTAAATTCAACCCATCTGAAGTTTTTACATGAATATTAATGTTTAATTTACAAGGCTTCCATTAGGATTCAATTTCATGGAATCAGGACTGCCTAACATTCAGATTTTGGAGTCCCTCTTAAATTTTCTCAGAGTCCTAGTATTACTTTGTACAATGACCCTTAATATCATCGTCATATTTAATTGGTTCAGAACAATGTGTATTAAAAGTAATAGAATTTAGAGAAAAGGACCACTAGAATGATAAGAAAACATTATATTTAACAAAAAATACTTTACTGTTTTAATATACGTATAGCAACAGTCAGCATTTTGTTAAAATCATCAAACTTACTTGAAAATCCACAAAAAAAAAAACCCAAGAAAAAACAATCTAAAGTACATTTTTATACACTTGGAGTAGAATTATGTCAAATTACATCAGTGGCCTGGCAATGCACAACCAGTTAACTTTCATCCCACATCAAAGAAAATCAATAAAGGAAAATTTGCTGACACTCTCCCTTTGAAGTTTAGCTGCCATGTGCTGGTGTTTATTTCAGGCTATTCATCAAAATGTGTTAGAGATACCAGTTGTGTAACCTATTAGGAGACAAATTGAATGGGTTCTTTTTTTTCTAAAAAATACTGTAAAAGTCGGATTTATTATTTACGAAAATCAAAAGTAGCAAATTTATTACTGATCGGAAAAAATGTTTTAATTAAAACTGGATGTGAAATGTTATTTGCTAGAAGAATATAGTTACTTGCTGAGGTTACAAGATATTTTTTGCCCAGATAATAATTTCAGTCGCCATCACAGCATGGTCAATCCGAGAAGATTGTGTCTCAAAATGAAAGCCCTGCATCCTGGTATTTTCGGAAAACCGATTTTCTACTTTTGATGCAATTATTTTCAGATAATGTTTATATAAGCAAATTATGCTGATTTTAGATTAAAACTTCTGAATTTCTAGTGGTCCAGAGGACCAGCTAGCTTTCAGGATTCACTGGTCCACCTGAAAATACACTGTCTGCAGGTCATCGGACCACCGTTAGTGACGATCCCAGAATCTATTCACTCACCAATTTGCAAACAAAATTCTTTTTTTATGCTGAAGTTGTCGATATAATTTCCACAATTAGTTATTTTGTCTTCCGACTTCAGAGCTTGTTTTACCAACTTAATCCGAGCCAAATGCATGTAATATTTTTATTGGAAGTGTCTATCGGCACGACGGTCGTGCCGATTAGTATTCTTATCCGCACGATGGGTGCTTCAGTAGCGTTTCTATATTTGGAATAAGGTGTATCTTAGTAAAAAATACTAGCTGTTATAGCATCATGATTAATTGAATAATTCATCAATTGCAAATAAGTCAAGAATGCGAAGAACACATATTCTTGCACAATTAATAACAGTTAGTTAATTAGCATATCTTATTGCCGTTATTTTACTTTTCATATTATGTTTCAATTAAATAAATCGTGTGCAAGTGATTCAACATAATACGGGTAGGTGCATGCAAAAACTGTACTTTATGGAGATCTGATAAGGCTTTAAAAAATTATTCCCGGTAGCATCCTAAAAAAATAGGGTAGGTAGGTCCGATTTTTCTAGTTATTTTTTAAGAGACATCAGTAAGTTGATTTCTAACATCACTGACCATGTTTAAAGCATAAAAAGTGCAGTTTTGCAACTTTTTGTTAAAGAGTTAAAAAAAAAATCTCCAAGGAATAAACGGAAAAAACTTCAGAAAAGATAAACTAAATTTCACATATGTATATGTTAAGTACAGTATTTTCAGTTGTATCAGTAACGAAAATAATTGACATGACTTTTAGTCATGATCATCGTGCGAATAACGAAAATAATCGGCACGACCGTCGTGCGAATAACGAAAATAATCGGCACGACGGTCGTGCGGATAAGGAAAATTATCGGCACGACCATTGTGCAGATAGCCTTGGCCATTTTTATTATCGGCAATTAGCGCCTTCTCAACATGTCAACTGATCTGGATGACTGTTTACATTTACAGAAGGTCACTTTATCAAACAGGATGCTTTCACACTTCAAACATGACATCTAAAGAAATGCCGACAGTTTCTATGAGGCTGTTAATCATTAAGAAAAAAACAACTAAAAAATATTTGCACAAATGATCATCAAAACTGGTGCTTATCATAATTTACCTGTAGTCTCGTCAATTTATGGATGTCTCGTCAGTTGAAAAGGTAAGGCTAGATGAAGACAAAGCCCGACAGCGTGGCTATCACTTAAGTTATTTTCCTAATTTGGAAATAATTTGCCGAGAAAGTGTCAAATTTCATTTCCTTTGGAGTTACTTCCCTTGCACAAACCGGTGAGACGGTAGAAAGATATGCTGTATTTTCTATAACACCATGCAGGCATATGGACACTAAATAGCTGTATAGGTTACAACACACTAAATAGCTGTTCTTCTTTATTCTATGTCAAATTGACATATTTCCAATGATTAGGACCCATTTAAAATTACTGTAACTTACAATTTCAGTAATGTAAGATAATGCGTCAAATTTTGCCAAAAATAGCTGTTGCGACATAATCTTCAATCAGTTATCCTAACTGTTTTTAACTTAGCACCTGTAGTAATTTTTATTCTTTGCACCTAATGAGTTTTCTCATTTTTAACACTGCCCAGACAAGCGCCTTCCAGTCATAATCGTTAATGATTGTTGGAAGAATTATGTAGATGTAGATGTAGCCTAGTTTTGCCATGTTTTGTCATTTTCTACTCAGATCTGCACACAAATTACACATTTAAACTGTTAAATATGTTTAATTTTGCCTCTTACTGCTAGAAATTGGCAATCTTTAGGCTACAAATATGCAGTTTTTGAAAAAAAAATAGGAAGTGGCTGTTCTCACTAATGTTACAGCTTTTCTCAGCGGGGAGTTATAATTATTTACACTGTCTTGTCTAACTTGTTGAAAATTGGGTAGTACGAGGTTGGCATGCCCTAAATGCGTTTAAACCCCCAGTTTCCTTTACATAGGTTACTGACCTAGGCAGTGCCCTTATTTTCAACATGTTTTCTGTGTCTCGTATTTTGTGTTGCTTTTGTTGTCTTGTTTGTTTTTGGCATATTTCTTTCCTTTTCCTCCTTGCTATCCCTCATTGCGCACCCCCATATCCTTCCCCTTGCATTTGCACCCTGTCTCCTTTAACTACAAGACAGTGACTTATTGTGCCCACCATAATTTAGTCTGCCGGCTGTCCATATGCAGTGCCCGACTGTTGTTTATTCCTGCTTGCGTGTGCGTGTGCGTGCGTGTGTGTGTGTGTGCATGTATGCGTGTGTGTGTCTTAATTGGGCTGTACCCCACTGTATTGTTTTTTTTTCTTACTTGTCATTTTTGTTGATCTTTGTATGTGCATGTCTGCCCTGCTGTAGTTAACAGTGTATGGAGAGTGGAGACTGCGTTTTAGGAATGTGGCTTTCCCTGTTAAATATTCATCCTTGCTCCACTTTCCCCAACACCTGACCCTTTTTTCTACCCCATACCCTCCTCTTTTTTCTGTATTTTGCATATAATTAAAATGTGACTACTACTTGTTTATGGATTTTTGAAGCAACCCGTCTAAAATATTTTTCTGTTACATCTTCTTTTTGTTGAGGGCCTACTTTGTGATGCATGGATCTTTGGCTGTGTTGGGGTGCTCTGTGCTTCCGGGAAATCTACCCTTACCTTTTATCTTTTATGTGACATGCAATTCCTGTACATTTGTTGCTACTCTATCATGAAGTAATTTTGCGTGTATTATGACTTTTGCTTTATATGACATGCAATTCATGCATTATTGATATTACATTACCATATATATTAATTTGCTATAAACTTCTCCTTTATGTGAAGTGAAATTCACACTTAGTCTAGTACTAGCATAACCAGGGGTTGGGTGGCAGGAATGCACTTCGTGTGTGTCCCCCTAAGATCTGTAGCATATGTTTTTCTATCCAACTGTATAATTAAAAGCTATAAAGGCATGAACATATTTCTGCTCGCTTTGCTCACACATCATTATGCTCCCCTTCGAAGAAGGAGGGGTATAATTATTGTTTTGCAGATGTCAGTCAGTCTGTCGGTCGGAATGTAGACCAATCCGTTTCTGGATGATAACTCAAGAACGCTTGGGCCTAGGATCATGAGAGTTGATAGGGAGGTTGGTTATGACCAGCAGATGACCTGTATTAATTTTGAGATCTGTATGTCAAAGGTCAAGGACACAGTGACCCGGAACAGTTAAACGGTTTCCGGATGATAACTCGGGAAGGCTTAGGCCTAGGATCATGAAAGTCGATAGGGAGGTTGGTCATGACCAGCAGATGACCCTTATCGATTTTGAGATCAGTATGTCAAAGGTCAAGGTCACAGTGACTCTGAACTGTTAAAACGGTTTCCTGATAACTCAAGAAGGCTTGGGCCTAGTATCATGAAAGTTGATAGGGAGTTTGGTCATGACCAGCAGATGACCCCTATTGATTTTGAGGTCAGTATGTCAAAGATCAAGGTCACAGTGACCCGGAACAGTTAAACGGTTTCCGGATGATAACTCAAGATTGCTTGGGCCTAGGATCATGAAAGATGATAGGGAGGTTGGTCATCACCTGCAGGTGACCCCTATTAATTTTAAGATCGGTAGGTCAAAGGTCAAGGTCACAGCGACCAGGAACAGTAAAATGATTTCTGGGCGATAAGAACGCTTGGGCCTAGGATCATGAAAGTTGATAGGAAGGTTGGTCATCAACAGCAGATGACCCCTATTAATTTTGAGATCTGTATGTCAAAGGTCAAGCTCACAGTGACCTGGAACAGTTAAACGGTTTCCGGATGATAACTCTAAAATGCTTGGGCCTAGGAGCATGAAAGTTAATAGGAAGGTTCATCATGACCAGCAGATGACCCCTATTGATTTTGAGGTCAGAAAGTCAAAGGTCAAGGTTACAGTGACCTGGAACATTTAAACCATTTCCTGACAATTGCTTGGGCCTAGGATCATGAAACTTGATAGGGACGTTGATTATGACCAGCAGATGACCCCTATAGATTTTGAGGTCAGTAGGCCAAAGGTCACATTGACCCCGAACAGTTAAACTCTTTCCGGACGATACCTTGAGAACGCTTGGGCCAAGGATCACGAAACTTAACAGGGAGGTTGATTATGACCAGCAGATGACCCCTGTTGATTTTGAGGTCAATAGGTATAAGGTCAAGGTCACATTGAACCAGAACAGTAGAACTTTTGTTTACAGTGAGCATATTTCCGTTCCTTGTGCAGTTACTGAATGCATCAAGGGGGGCATTTCGTGTTCGATGAGCTCTAGTTACTTTTTATTACTAATACCACAGGGTTTAACATTCTTATATGCATATTTGAAATTTTTAGCTTGTTTCCCTAGCACATCCTCCTTATAAGTATTAGGGTGAACTTTAGTAGCATAACACATGTTATTGTCGCTTCCCGCGCTAGATTTCACTCGCACATCATTCCTTATCACTAATACCTATGAGGTGATAAATATTCCTATGAAATTGAAAGCTTAATATCACATACAAAATTTCATTACAACCGCCCTAGATAATAATCAAGGCAACAAACAAAACTTTTTGCTCGTGTAACAAAATTGTTATTCAGGGGGATGGCAATTCCTATGCAAACGAAAGCAAAAAGCATGAAATTGTAGTTTGCTTTGCTTGCATGTCTTCAGTTATTATTCTTTATACCACAGGGAGTGAACACAGCAAAACAATCACATTTAACATCTCCTTATGTACCATGCAAAATAAACTTTAAAAGTACAAAAAGTTCAAGCCCCACAACTCAGTCCTTTACCATAAAGTATGTTTAAAAAAATATATACCTATGCTATATATACAAAATTACTCTTGGTTGTGTGACCAGAAAAGGAAAAGAAAATTTTAAACAAGAGCACCACCTATGGGTGCCATCGCTCATCTGCAAGTGCTGGACAGTATGTAAGATAAGAGTTACAGTTCAGAATTTCTAAGTACAAAAAGGGCCATAATTCTGACAAAATGCAGGTTAGAGATATCTGGGAAGAAGATAGAAATTATTACCATTGCTCCAGCAGATATGGTTTTTGGCCTACATAGTCAGCTAATGACGATAAACAAGTGTGCAAAGTTTCAAAGCTGTACAGCTCTTAATAGTTTTTGAGAAAAGGCGGACCTAAACAAAACTTTTAACCAAGAAACTCAAACTTTTAACCAAGAAACTCTAATTTTCTAAGTACAAAAAGGGCCATAATTTTGACAAATTGCAAATCAGAGTTATGGTTCTTGACCTTCACAGTCATCTTATGATGATAAACAAGTGCACAAAGTTTCAAAGCTGTAGCTCTCATAGTTTTGGAAAAAAGGCCGACCTAAACAAAAAATTTAATCAACGCAAACGCTCAAGTAACGACAATACCACGTAGATTTTTTTCAAAAATCAGATAAGCTAAAAAGCCTCCAGTGAAAACCAGATATGCTGAACATATTTAACTAACAAACAATGAATGTTGCCATGCAGCTTAATAGCATTCCTGTTATATGGCAGTTACAGTTACACTGTTAGAAAAATAATTATATGACTTGCTAAGTGTTCAACAGATTGACTAAATGTAAAATAACATAGTTCTCTTATATGTTGCTTTACATCTTGAAGTAATAAGCAAAGCATAATTTTGTAAAATAGCTCACTTTATTTTATTCATTTTCATTATTAATACATAGAGTGTTTATCAAACATGTACACTATTCTAACAGTATAAATTACCTAATAGGTAGAAACCAGGCTCCTTGTTTATAAAACTCAGTCTGGATACCAGTCTCAAAATGGGATCTTCCCAATGGTGAGAATACTCTCCAAACTCAAATGGAATCTTCCCATTGGTAATATAAGAATACTCCAAATGGGATCTTCCCAATGGTGAGAATACTCTCCAAACTCAAAATGGGATCTTCCCAATGGTAAGAATACTCTCCAAACCCAAATGGAATCTTCCCATTGGTAATATAAGAATACGTACTCCAAATGGGATCTTCCCAATGGTGAGAATACTCTCTAAACACAAATATGAGACTTTCCAAATGGTGAGAATACTCTCTAAACTCAAATATGAGACTTTCCAAATGGTGAGAATACTCTCTAAACTCAAATATGAGATCTTCCAAATGGTGAGAATACTCTCAAAACTCAAATGGTCTGCAAAACTCAGTTTTATAACCTCTGGTCCTGAAGGGACAGAAAATACACAATCACAAAGTTTGCTTTAAACAAAATATTCAACAGCCTTAGTTGTATTATAATTTCATCATTTAAATGAAGACATTAACAACCTTATATTGACAATTACAAACCAAAGAAATCACAATAACAAAATATATAAATATGAAGTTGCAGTAAGTACAAGAAAACAGCAAAAACACACATGAACATATTAAAAATAACTGTGCTGTTTACATTGAGTTAATTTGACATATGAAGACTGAATGAATATGAATGAATGTACATGAACTACAACAAAAGTTGAAAGATGCATCCATTTTACATAAATTCTATTTTCATTAATACTAAAATTCTCCACATTTAACTATTATAAAAGTAGACCTACATTTTCTTGCATTCAGTGAATGTTAATCATATCTATACAATTATTTGGATGTTGAGTGATTTAAAAGGGAGTGATCTAGCCTCTAAGTTGTAAGTTACCTGAGGGTTTAATATCAAAGTCTTCTACTTGACATACTTGAAAATGCTGGTCTGGTCTGAAGCATTGTGAAGGAGTCATTGAGCAGAAGTATAAATCATGAAAACTTGTTCTACTGTTCTAATTCAGAAGTATTAAATAATTTTGTTATCTACAGTGAAATATCTGTAATTTAATTGACTAAAACAATGCTGTAGGATATTAAATGCAAATATGAGAATTATATGAAATATGCATAATTATAAATGATATATTGCACTATTCAGTCAATTATGCACATGACGTTATCAAAGCATATATACATTCTGTTCTCTGGAAACAGCAATATGTTAGAAATTGCAGTCCGTATAAATGGTCCCTAATATTTGATAATTATTATTATTATACCAGATTTATATAGCGCCCTTTTCATGATCAATTTCACGTTCAAAGGCGTTTTACATAGTTCAAATGCAGCCACACAGGGCGCATAATTCATCCTCTACTAGTACAGACACAGAGCGATCTGACCAGAGGGACAGAGTGAGACAAAGCTCCCACGACAGAGAGATCAGAAATCAGATACAGGCTTGTCCGGCTAACTTAGCCTAGCTCGTTGCGAATAGACAGCCTAGTTCTTTAACGTGCCCAGTGTATAGCACTGATACACACAAGGATTGCCTGGGTTCCTGACCAGTACACCTCTAGTTGGGTGGGAAACACTGAAAAGCGTTTTTTGCAATATAGTGCTCAAATAAAACATTCTAGAAAATCAGCAAAGTTCGAACTTTTTGTGAAAACATGCTAAAAATGCTTCTAAAGGGAGATAATGAATGCTATGTACAATTTACAATACATGAATTAATTTCAAGGCTATTATAGCAATAGTTAGATACTGAGTAGAAAATATTTTGATTATAATGTATAATATTATTGCTTATCTAAAAATAAAAAAGAACCATAATATTATATAACATGATGCAATATGGACATATGAAAAGAATGAGATTGTGAAAACACAAAATTAAAAGCACTTATTTTAATGAGCTGAATCAAGCACTGTTTAATACAGTATATACACTGTATATGACACTTCTGCAGAAAAAAATGGATTTTTTCTTTCCTTTTTCACAAAATGCTTAGTAAATTTTTTTTTTAGAACAGCAATCTTTACAACAAACACATTTTTCTCTTCCTACAGGTGTTCACTCTAGATTACACTTTATTTATAATAGTGAAAATAACAATACTACCATCTTATAATCTATAATGTGGAATAAGGCACCAAAATAAACAGACCTCTTTTTAAAGTCCTTTTTCAAGCATCGCTGATTTTTTAATTGTTGAGTATATGCTAACACAGAACATTTCTGTTTCAAATGCATTATGATTAAAACATATAAAAGACACAACAGTACATAAAGTAACAATGGTAAACAATGGTAAAAATGGTGACTGTTAAACATTATACAAAACATGGAATGTAATCTTATAAATTTAACAATATCAAGTAAAAATATGATAAAAACTGACTAAATGTACAAAAGTGAAAAACAAAATAGGAATTGTATTAAATGATTAGTACATATATATACCATCAAAGCCATGAACAAAGATCACCTGTGAACAGGGCTCACCTGTGAACAAAGATCACCTGGGCTCACCTGTGAACAAAGATGACCTGCGAACAGGGCTCATCTGTGAACAAAGATCACCTGTGAACAGGGCTCAACTGTGAACAAGGATCACCTGTGAACAGGGCTCAACTGTGAACAAAGACAACCTGTGAACAAGGATCACCTGTGAACAGGGCTCACCTGTGAACAAAGACAACCTGTGAACAAAGATCACCTGTGAGCAGGGCTCACCTGTGAACAAAGATCACCTGTGAACAGGGCTCACCTGTGAACAAAGATCACCTGTGAGCAGGGCTCACCTGTGAACAAAGATCACCTGTGAACAGGGCTCACCTGTTAACAAAGATCATCTGTGAACAGGGCTCAACTGTGAACAGAGCTCACCTGTGAACAGGGCTCAACTGTGAACAAAGATCACCTGTGAGCAGGGCTCAATGTGAACAAAGACCACAATCAGAGCTTCTAAGACTTGCAATTTCATTTCTTATTTTACTATTAATTTAAATATTTCAGTTAATTTTTACTTATGAATAAAGGCCACCTTTAAAGAAAAATCACCTAAGCATGGTCTATATATACAGGGTACATATAAATTCATTCAATAAGATCTATTTTATTCAAATTACATATATCTGAAGTTTGCAGCACAAATGAAAATTGCTTTTCATAAAAAATATGGTGTTTGTTGCTGTAACAGAAATACAGCTTTGCAGAAATACAGCTTTGTTTATAGGTATAAATTCAAGTAACAAAGTCTGGACCTGTTTAACCTTCAGCCTGCTGGCGGCAAGTCATTTTGCATTGTAGGCTGAGCATTGTCTGCACTGTTTGCTATTCAGTCAGTAAATTTTCAGTGTACACCCCTCTGAATAATAAGTGGTACTGTCCAGATTGAGTGATGAAAAAGTCCATTTTAGAAATTAAGTGGAGTAAAGGTTAAAAAGTAACACAAGTACTGGTAAAATGATCTGGATTCTGAAGTATGGCAGAACTGTTGTCAATATTGCATTGAGATCAATTTGTTGGACTGTAAAGCAACCAAATTTCATAGGCCGGGGGTAACTTTTGTGGGGTTGTAATACAGAATATCCTATAAACAGCTATACACTTTCCTTTAAATTATTTCATATTTACACATCATTTTTTGATAATTTTCAAAACTGTATTACAAACACTTAATTTCTAGTAAAAAATTTCTCACAATAATGTTAAGAAGACTTCACTTTGAGTATAAATAATATGTTCAAATTTCAGACTTAAAAACAATAATTCCCCTTCCACAGCAATTTCATATACTGTATTTTGCAGTGGAAAAGCTTCATACATCTCTGTTCCAACTCATGCATTTTTAGAAGTCTTCCTGGCTAAATCACTTCTTTGAAGACCAGATTATTTTCAGACGTATACACGGATATGCGGCCATTCTATGTTGTAGTTGTATAAACTCCCAAAGTCCTATGTAGGTTCATTTTCTTGCCAAGACCAGGTTATATCCGACATTTACATTCATATGTCACCGTATAACTACTTCAAACTGTACAAATCCTGGATGTATTTTGCAAACAGCAGGATTTTTTCCAATGTTTAGCTGCAACTTCTTGCGAAAAGGATGTTATATTCTACATAAATACCAACTGATTCTTCACCTGGCTGCACACATACATTTGTATTATCCTGAAAGTAATGATGTAAATATATAAATGTACTGTTACTTCAAAATATTTTATACATTTACAGTTTCAAAATACCTTTGATCTTCAATTTGTTTGCTATGATAAGGTAAAGCATGTTAATTATGTGACATTTTGCAAATTAAATATTGAGGTAATTCTGTTTTATATATCACATATTATTCTTATAACTGGAAACAGTTCACATATCTGTGTCTGTTAAAATGGATTTTTCAATACATAAATTTTCTATCATGTTCTAATATTACAGATTTATCAATACAGTAGACATGTATTTACAAACAGATGTACCTTTATGAATCATCCACTGTAGAGTTGGACCAAAAAAGGTCTATTAATATGACTGATATATTACTAGAAAATCAAATTTTAACTTTGTATAGCAGACACTAAGATATATTTTGATATTACAAATTAAAAAAAAAATTACCTGTGTTGTTACTCTAAACCTTAGGAAACTAGAGTGGTATCGACCAATTGGAATCTTCCACTGAAAACAGAAAGTATAAGTTGTTCACATTGTATGCAATTGGCAAAGACATATTCAAATACTGAGTTAAAGCTACTTGTGAAGAGTTATACATCTCCAGTCACAGCCTGACATAGTCAAATCTTGCAATGAGAAATGCAGTAATATTACAACTGAAAACCACTATCAGATACATGTAATTACGGTACCTATTTAGGATAACCATTTTTTTCATCATTTCAAAAGCATCTAAAAAGTATTACTCATCTGAGTTATCATATTAGTACTTTACAAAGATTGCTAAAAAAGCTTACAATTGTCAGTAAGTTTATACCATAAGACTTCATTTTAACACCCAACAAAGTAAATGTGTGCATTTAACCAAAATGAGATAATATGAAACATTTACCATGCAGAGGTAAAATGAATGCCTTTATCATGCTGAAATAACATAAATGACTTTACCATGCCGAGATAACATGAATGACTTTACTATGCCGAGGTAACATGAATGACTTTACTATGCCGAGATGAAATGAATGACTTTACTATGCCGAGATGACATGAATGACTTTACTATGCCGAGGTAACATAAATGACTTTACTATGCCGAGATAACATAAATGACTTTCTATGCCGAGGTAACATAAATGACTTTCTATGCCGAGGTAACATAAATGACTTTACTATGCCGAGGTGACATGGATGACTTTACTGTGCCGAGATAACATAAATAACCATCTATGCCGAGATAACATAAATGACTTTCTATGCCGAGATAACATGAATGACTTTACTATGCCGAGGTAACATAAATGACTTTACTATGCCGAGGTAACATAAATGACTTCACTATGCCGAGGCGACATGAATGACTTTATTATGCCGAGATAACATAAATGACTTTCTATGCCGAGATAACATAAATGACTTTACTATGCCGAGGTGACATGAATGACTTTACTATGTTGAGGTAACATGAATGACTTTACTATGCTGAGATAACATAAATGACTTTACTATACCGAGATAACATTAATGACTTTACTATGCCGAGATAACATAACTAACTTTACCATGCTGAGGTAACATGAAGGACTTTACTATGCCGAGATAACATACATGACTTTACTATGCCAAAATTACACGAATGACTTTACTCAAATCTACAGAGAAGTTGCATATTCATTCATACATGTACTTATTTCACTCAAATCTACAGGGCAGTCATGTAGATTCAGACTTACTTCATGAACATCAGTCTACTGAGAAGTGAAGAATACTTATGTATTCATACTTATCTAATTAATGTCTACTGAGAATCAGGGTGTATTTATTCATACTTATTTAACTAACATCAGTTGAGATGTCACAAAATGTATCATAACAATTTCTCTCACATTTACAGAGTAGTCACACATATTTATCTACATTAATTTCGCCTACCTCCACAGCAACATCAGGCAAATCTACCTCTGTATCTAGGTTTGTATCACAAAGTCTAGTAACACCGTGGTGACACATGTGAATATTCAGATTATCTGCCACCCTGTAAGAAAGAGAACTTATTATACAACAGATACTGAAATACACGAGTTACAAACTTTGTGTAATATGACAAAATAGAAACATATGAAACACTCTCTGAAAAATGCTAAAGACTAGAAAACGAAATACTGATGGCCATGTTTTTTTTTTTAATGTTTCAAGTAACTTCAGAATAGTCCCATATTTTGCACAGGTTAGAATTTTGCAGTTTGCTAAGGTTACAGCTGAAGAACCAGTTCAAATTTAAGTCTGTAGATTGATATTTCCATTCCTTTTAGTATTGATTTTAACACCAGTGGTGTAGGACGCACGCATATGACTCCTACCCTAGAGGCCAGGATCAAAGCATTTTTGGGTTTTAAGCCACACTAGCACAGTTCAGTTCATAGGTGAATTTTAATGGTGGAGGAAGACCAAAGGTGACCCTCCAGTTACCATTTCATTCACAAAGAAGCACCTGGGTAGAACCACCAGCCATCTCTAAATCGGCAGAATGACTTCCAAACGAGAACCAAAGCCAGACTTTATCCTACAGAGATGAGGGGAAGTGATAGTCAGCTATTTTATCTGCTTGACCATGGAGGCTCCTTCAACCAAAGTAAAATACCTACCCAAACTTCAATGTGTACATCCTCATATCAAAATATTTGCTGTATAAAATGTTGTAGGTAAAGTTGTTTTGCATGGAGAACTCCACATCTTTGTATTGTTCAGTCAATGTAAAATTCAACTCCGGAATCGATATCTGGGCCAGGAAGGCTGCATTTGGATCTGTTGAAAAAAAAAGTTTAAAAAAATTAATTATATGTACTTAGTCTTTCAACTGTTTGCCTTCCCTGAAAAATATGGAGAAATATGGTCTTAGTTTGAAGAAAATTTTTGAAACATGCAGTATATTAATTATTCTATGAATCCATTATACATGGACCACAGGCCATAAAAAGCATATTTTCAAGGGTTTAAAAGGTACAGAGTGGACATTACTTTGTGAAAGAGAGACAGACAACAACTGGACCAAAAACAATATGTCTACCACCATAAATTTTATAGGAGACATAACAAACATGTTTTTTTGCTACCAAACTATCTCGGTAGGTATTTAAACTGCAAAGTTTCAAGCAAATTCAGTTTTACTGTACCGGCCCCTTTTTTCATACCTGGCTGTGTATTTCTCCGGCGACGCCTGTAATAAGGACCTCCTGGTATACTGTTTGACTGGTCATTTTTACCCATCCCAGTTCCCATGAACTGACCATTTTGGTTGATTACAACCTGAATTTTGTCTGATGCTGATGTTGTCTGTAAAAAATATATAGGGATGCTACACTCAACAATATTTGTTATCAATTATGCATTTTGCATTATCGGAACAATTAACTTATTAAGAAATATTATCAGTTTTCAATATTTTTCCTTGTAAATTTGCAGTGTGCTACACCCACCACAGTTATGTCTGATACATATACTCATTTTACTTACAATCTACCAAAAATGAATACGATTAGTACATGAGACATTTCAAATTTTGAGCATAGTTTTGCATTTGCAGACAGACAACAGTTTTGGCAAGACTAATGGTGTTTATTATCAAAAGGCTCCAGGTCTGAACCAACTACAGATTCTTCACAAAAACCTGACTTGTACTCAGTCAGCTTTATCTAAGTTTGTTTTCTAAAGATTATGTTGCTTTTAATCTTACAAAATGATAAAAGAAAAATATATGCTGTATGGTGGATAAACTTTGCAATGGTTTTATAATCCCTAACAATAGTGAAAAGAGGAACTAGCAAATTCAGATCAGTTGGGATTATTTAGCAGCATTATCTTCGAAAGTGTAACCACCTATGAATTGCAAAACCTTAACAATGTGTACAACACTGCGCTTTCTCAAATCATCAATATTAAAGATTTCGTGAAAATTCCCTATCTACAGACAGTATATGAGGGTCCTAAAGTAAAACACTAACGGGAGCATCTCCCTGCCCTTGTCCACTGTTATTGTTGATGATGGTGTATGGGGCGTTTGTTGACTGTAGAATCCTCTGTCCTATGTCTTCCAGGAACTGGGAATATCCACTTGTGTCAACACCCTGGTCACTCTGGGGTCCACAGCACTGTTCTTCACAGTCTGGCGGCCCACACGGGGCTTGAAGAATATCCGCTGGTCCTGATACTAATACAAATATGTATAGTAGTTAGTAACATGAAAACTAAAAACATCTACATGTATATAATATGTGCATTCCTACATGTATTATCTGTACAACTGGTTTGACGTGGGTTTCTTGCAGTATTTCACTAACTTCATTTATTGTGAATATACTGTATCAAACTGAAGTTAAACTTCAACATAATTATGTACAATTTCAGCAGAATCTTCAAAATTTAATATTCTGCAGAAACAACATTAAAAATAACTTGTATATTCTGCTTTTTGATTCACTTTTTCTGTAACTTTAAACACAAGACCATTAATCATTGCCATCATTGTGAAAAACTCCAAGCTGGCAAAAGGTTCTATAATGGGCCAAAAACTTACAAGGACACAGTTATATTTTTGTCAATAAAATTAAAATGATTCAAGATATGTTCTAAATTTGCCTGCATATTGTCGCAATCAATTTAGGTCTGCAAATCAAACAGTTCTGACTACTGACAGGCAAGCTTAAAGTATACACTTATTTGGACCAAGGGCCAACAGTGTTCACTACTGACAGGCAAATCATTCAATAAGTGTATACTATAACAAGAGCACCGCCTTGCGGGTGCTGACGCTCATCTGATTTTTTTTTTGTGTAATAGAAATATTGTCCTACCCACGATTTTCTAAGTATAAAATGGGCCATCATTCTTGCAAAAAGCAGGATAGAGTTATGTTTCTTGATGTACAGTGTCCACTTATGATGGTGAAAAACTGTTGCAAGTTTTAAAGCAATAGCTTTGATAGTTTATGAGAAAAGTCAACTTAAACATAATACTCAACAAAGAAAATGATTTTCTAAGTCCAAAAGGGGCAATAATTATTGCAAAAAGCAGGATGGAGTTATGTTGCTTGCTATACAGGGTCAGCTTATGATGGTGAACAAGTGTTGCAAGTTTCAAAGCAATAGCTTTGATAGTTTAAGAGAAAAAGTTGACCTAAACATAAAACTTAACCAAAAATCTGATATTTTCTAAGTCCAAAAGGGCCATAAATCTTGCAAAAAGCAGGATGGAGTTATGTTTCTTGCTGTACAGGTCAGCTTATGATGGTGAACAAGTGTTGCAAGTTTTAAAGCAATAGCTTTGATAGTTTAGGATAAAAGCTGACCTAAACATAAAACTTAACCAAGAAAACTGATTTTCTAAGTCCAAAAGGGGCAATAATTCTTGCAAAAAGCAAGATGGAGTTATGTTTCTTGATGTACAGGGTCTGCTTATGATGGTGAACAAGTATTCCAAGTTTCAAAGCAATAGCTTTGATAGTTTAAGAGAAAAGTTGACCTAAACATAAAACTTAACCAAGAAATCTGATATTTTCTAAGTACAAAAGGGGCCATAAATCTTGCAAAAAGCAAGATGGAGTTATGTTTCTTGCTATACAGGGTCAGCTTATGATGGTGAACAAGTATTCCAAGTTTCAAAGCAATAGCTTTGATAGTTTAGGAGAAAAGCTGACCTAAACATAAAACTTAACCAGGCAACGCCGACGCAGACGCCGACGCCGACGCCGACAACCGCTCAAGTGATGACAATAACTCATCATTTTTTTTCAAAAAATCAGATGAGCTAATAAAATGATCAGTTAAAATAATACAGATTTATAATTTTTAATATTTTATTGACATTGCTGTTTTGAATTTCTTGATACTGTGATTTTTGGAGGCATGTCCTTTTAATGGCTAAATCTAAATTTCTGACTTAGACTAATAAATGAATCATGGTAAAAGTTAACTCAACTAAAAGAAACGACCATACCTGGTGTTGTATTGTCCTCCGGAGGATTGAACCTCGTACTGGTGGGGTTAGTAGGACGTACATGCTGGGGTGAACTCCCTTTATGCCCTGTACTATTTGTCCCACTGAAAACAAACAAAAGATCAATCTTATTTCTTTACGAACTGATTTTTTTTTGGTGCATTAGGCTATCACTATATGGTAAGCTGATTTACACTGTATTGCTATCCATAACCCCTTGATATTTAGTTACTTAAAACAAACCAGATTGGTTTTAAGAGAATTCCTTTAGCACATGACTTTGTCACTTAAAACATATATTTCATCTTAAAAAAGCAGTATCATTTCAAGCGAATCCTAAAGGAATATTCGCTGAGTGCCATCTGAGTGTTCTTGCTTCAATTTTAGCCAAATTTACAAATAAATGTGCAGGAATACAGTGTGGATTTCTGTGCTACAAATCAGATAAGTGTGGATGTGATTGTGCAACAAGTTTTATGTGTGCTACAAGTCAGACAAGTGTGTAAGTGATTGTGCAACAAGTTAGAGCAGTATGGATTTGTGTGCTACAAGTCAGAGCAGTACAGATGTGTCCACTCTACAAGTCAGACAAGTGTGAATGTGTGTGCTACAAGTCAGAGCAGTGTGGATGTGTGTGCTACAGGTCAGAGCAGTATGGCTGTGTCCATTCTACAAGTCAGACAAGGGTAAATGTGTATGCTACAAGTCAGAGCAGTATGGATGTGTCCATTCTACAAGTCAGACAAATGTGAATGTGTGTGCTACAAATCAGAGCAGTGTGAATGTGTGTGCTACAAGTTAGACAAGTGTGAATGTGTGTGCTACAAGTCCGAGCAGTGTGAATGTGTGTGCTACAAGTCCGACAAGTGTGAATGTGTGTGCTACAAGTCCGACAAGTGTGAATGTGTGTGCTACAAGTCAGACAAGTGTGAATGTGTGTGCTACAAGTCAGACAAGTGTGAATGTGTGTGCTTCAAGTCAGAGCAGTGTGAATGTGTGTGCTTCAAGTCAGACAAATGTGAATGTGTGTGCTACAAGTCAGAGCAGTGTGAATGTGTGTGCTTCAAGTCAGAGCAGTGTGAATGTGTGTGCTACAAGTCAGACAAGTGTGAATGTGTGTGCTACAAGTCAGAGCAGTGTGAATGTGTGTACTTCAAGTCAGACAAGTGTGAATGTGTGTGCTACAATTCAGACAAGTGTGAATGTGTGTGCTACAAGTCAGATCAGTGTGAATGTGTATGCTTCAAGTCAGACAAATGTGAATGTGTGTGCTACAAGTCAGAGCAGTGTGAATGTGTGTGCTACAAGTCAGAGCAGTGTGAATGTGTGTGCTACAAGTCAGACAAGTGTGAATGTGTGTGTTACAAGTCAGAGCAGTGTGAATGTGTGTGTTACAAGTGAGACAAGTGTGAACATGTGTGCTACAAGTCAGAGCAGTGTGTATATGTGTGCTACAAGTCAGACAAGTGTGAATGTGTGTGCTACAAGTCAGAGCAGTGTGGATGTGTGTGCTAGAAGTCAGAGCAGTACGGATGTGTCCATTCTAAAGTCAGACAAGTGTGAATGTGTATGCTACAAGTCAGAGCAAGGTGGATGTGTGTGCTACAAGTCAGAGCAGTACGGATGTCCATTCTACAAGTCGGACAAGTATGAATGTGTGTGCTACAAGTCAGAGCAGTGTGGATGTGTGTGCTACAAGTCGGACAAGTATGAATGTGTGTGCTACAAGTCAAAGCAGTATGGATGTGTGTGCTACAAGTCAGAGCAGTACAGATGTGTCCGTTCTACAAGTCAGACAAATGTGAATGTGTGTGTTACAAGTCAGAGCAGTGTGAATGTGTGTGCTACAAGTCAGAGCAGTACGGATATGTCCATTCTTCAATCAGACAAGTGTTAATGTGTGTGCTACAAGTCAAAGCAGGGGGATGTGTGTGCTACAAGTCAGAGCAGGTGGATGTGTGTGCTACAAGTCAGAGCAGGTGGATGTGTGTGCTACAAGTCAGAGCAGTGTGAAAGTGTATACTATAAGTATGAGCAGTGTGGAAATGGTGCTACAAGTCAGAGCAGTGCATCATAGTGTGTTAAAGGGATGGGCAAACTCTTAATATTGGATTTAGTTTTTCCACTTTTTATTTCAATTATGCATTACTGAAGGGTATGGGGCTTAGTTTTTTAAAAGCAGATTTGTAGTGAACCAAGAGGATGCTTCATAAAATGGGTGGTACCTGCTTGATACAGTATGAGACAATGGCCTTTTTCTTAAATAAAAAGAACAAAGAGAATGACATTTAAGAATTGATATGATTTGTTGAATTTGGGTTTAACTCCATAGTTCAACAGTATTTCAGTTATGTAACTGGTGCAGTAGTATATTAAAAACATACCAGTGTTCCTGGATTCATACCAGTATTCCTGGATTTTGCACCAGTACTAAATTATTGTCAACTACTGACTGACACATGAATCAGAGACCCCTACCAGTCTGATATTTCCAGCATCTGATTGGTCTATACTGATCACAGAACTATAACTGACTGGACGTTATGAGACTGGTCTCAAAGACTGGACGTTATGAGGCTGGGCTCCAAGACTGGACGTTATGAGGCTGGTCTCCAAGACAGGACATTATGAAACTGGTCTCCAAGACTGGACGCTATGAGACTGGTCTCCATGACTGGACGTTATGAGACTGGTCTCCATGACTGGACGTGATGAGACTGGTCTCCATGACTGGAAGTTATGAGACTGGTCTCCATGACTGGACGCTATGAGACTGGTCTCCATGATTGGACGTGATGAGACTGGTCTCCAAGACCGGACGCTATGAGACTGGTCTCCATGACTGGACGTTATGAGACTGGTCTCCATGACTGGACGTTATGAGACTGGTCTCCAAGACCGGACGCTATGAGACTGGTCTCCATGACTGGACGCTATGAGACTGGTCTCCATGACTGGACGCTATGAGACTGGTCTCCATGACTGGACGCTATGAGACTGGTCTCCATGACTGGACGCTATGAGACTGGTCTCCATGACTGGACGCTATGAGACTGGTCTCCATGACTGGACGCTATGAGACTGGTCTCCATGACTGGACGCTATGAGACTGGTCTCCATGACTGGACGCTATGAGACTGGTCTCCATGACTGGACGCTATGAGACTGGTCTCCATGACTGGACGTTATGAGACTGGTCTCCAAGACAGGACGCTATGAGACTGGTCTCCAAGACTGGACGCTATGAGACTGGTCTCCATGACTGGACGTTATGAGACTGGTCTCCATGACTGGACGTTATGAGACTGGTCTCCAAGACTGGACGTTATGAGACTGGTCTCCATGACTGGACGATATGAGACTGGTCTCCAAGACTGGACATTATGAGACTGGTCGTTATGAACCTGGTCTCCAAGACTGGACGTTATGAGACTGGTCTCCATGACTGGACGTTATGAGACTGGTCTCCAAGACTGGATGTTATGAGACTGGTCTCCAAGACTGGACATTATGAGACTGGTCTCCAAGACTGGATGTAATGAGACTGGTCTCCAAGACTGGTCATTATGAGACTGGTCTCCATGACTGGATGTTATGAGACTGGTCTCCAAACTCTACTTTTATAAGCTCATTATACTGTTCTTCCTTTACGGTTATCAAAAATACTGACATTTGATAAGGTAATGTTACCAAAACTGAAGACATCAAGATAACCATTACTAAAACTGCTAATAAAAAGTATATTACTTACCTGTCTGGATATATATGATTTGTTGTATGAAAGGTATCACCGGAGTTATCCTTCTGCCGTTCCAGTATATATAATATTGTTATTGCAATGAGACTGAAAGTGAACAATATGATTATTGTTATCAGAATTATGCTAAAATGGATAACAATGATACTTAGATACTTGAACAAAATATAAGATACCGGTGCATCTTTAATTTCTGCTCACTCGCCATCAGTATTTCTCCATATATTGATATATATGCTAAAGATCACTTTTGCAACATCAGTTGTATATCATACATTCAGTAAGTGTAAATAATATGTAAATTAAAATAATATTAGCTTTGTATTGAGAAGCAAACAGTCTTTTTTTGTATGGTGTAACATTATTCTACTTAAATCACTCTACATTTCCACTTAAGAAGCTGTTTCACACAAGTTTCAAATGGATACAGTTTCTCCTCTTATTTCCTCTGACATGCTACATAAAACAGCATATTTGCTTTCCATATTTTCATCCAAACTTTTAAACTAACCTTAATATCCTTAAAATTTCATCAGTTCTAGTTATTACCAAGTTTTAACTTATATACCTACCAGAAAGCCATAATGCAAATGAGAATGATAATGGTGATTTGTATGAAACGATTGCTACACCAGGTGGAAGTTTGAGCAGGAGCTGGTTGTGGAGGTGGTGTTATCTTTGGCCGATGAGTTTTGTGTGGCTTCTTTGGTGGCACTGAACTGAAAATTAACAGGACAGATTTTTTATGGATTCGATTATTTTCAAAACACACTAATCATTCATTGTAACCTAAATGCATATCTTACTGATGAGCCCTATTGTGAAACAACATTAAAATGTGAGCTTTATATAATTTGTCCATCCTCCCCCTTTGACACTGAAACATACACACCTTTTAACAAACAAAATAATTATCAGTTTGTTCAATTCAAAGATTATATGAATACAGGCTACTGAATATTAAACAGAAATATGCAAATTTAATGTCCAAGGTGACTCTCAATAAGCCCATCTCTCTATAAAAAGTCTGGTTAAAAAATCTGCAGACAAAATGCTAAGAGATCATAAGGTCATACCCATAACAAAAGGGAAATTGTCTCTGTCAGAATATACAACTTATAAGGAGATTATAAATGGATATATGTCTACATTATGAATAATGTAATCATGCAAATTAAAAGATACACTTCTTTTATAATTGCCCTATCAAACATAAGGTCTAGTGCCTTTTTGGGTTTTAGTGCTTTCTTTCATCAGTATTAAGTCATGTAATGGCAAGTATTTAGAGTGTTCTGGATTTGGTACCAGTACTTACTGTTTTACACAAGTAATTGCCAACTTCTCCACATGAATCACAGGTGGAGGACAAACAACTTCAGATACAATGTCTTTAATTAAATTGCCATGGAGAATATACAACTTGCCTGGGGATCAAACTCAAAACCCTGTGACCCGTAGTTCTGTGCTCTACTTACTGAGGTAAGGGGCATAGGTTGAATGTCTCTAAAGTCAACTCTGGTTTAAGGGAAAATGACATGAAATAATTCAGACAGTAATTTCCTTTAGTTCTATTATTTCATTCTGAAAAATGTTTGTACTCTTTTTGACAAAATAACTATTTTCAAATGGAAGAGACTGTTTTTGGCCTACCTATTCACAGTACTGTTACTACAACTGGACTTTGAGCTGACTGTAGATTTAAGACTGTCAAATCTCTTCAACTTTGACAATTTGGTGTTCATTTTCTCGAGTTCATCAATTCGAACTTCAAGATTATCTGTTAGTTTACACAATTCTTTCACAGCACCAACATTCTCCATAAATATACGATCCTGTTTGAATAGATAATACACAATGCATATACATATTAATATATGAAAATGATATTTAATAAGCATGAAATGTGATATATACCTTTATATGAAAGTAAGACATTCGAAATACTTAATTTTATATGAACTATCGCATTCAGTAATATATAAAATAACATATAGTCTGTCTACAACCTAGATGATCTTTTTCCTTTCATTCTTTTTTCGTTAACTGTTTTAGTCTTATTTCGTTGTTATCTCGGATTTCCAATGTTTAGAGAAGCAAAAGAACATTGATTTTATTGATATTTTACTGCCTACTAAACCTAAGGTTTAAAACGGACTATGAGATGTGGTTGCTAAAGTATTAATAAATGAAATATAGTCTCTGAAATTATTCTCAGTTTCACACAAAATACAATTACTAATATATACTGCCTGATGCACTTCACCATAATGTTTTCCCTGATTTCTCTTTAAATACCACTCGTATACTTCATTTTAAAGAACTTGTTTTGAATTTATCGTCAAAATATGATTTTGGTGAGGTATTTTTCATTGCAAATTCAGCCATTATCTCAATGGGGATAATATATTTTTGCCATAAAACTGACATTATTTAGAATATTTCGAAACACTCTAATATCTCTAGAATGATGTGTAGTTCATATCTGAATCTTGCTGAATAAATGATAAAATATATAAGAAGTTCCTTTGGAAGCATAAAATGATAACAAGCAGTCTGTTTAATAAAGGTAATGAAATGTGAAACACCCCTTACACCCAATAGCACCAACTTAAGAGAAAGTCTTACATGATTCCAAAGTACTAGAAAATATTACAACACAAGGCCACAATTCAAAACACCGGTTAGCTTTAGTTTATACTGATTTACTTTAGCTCCATTAAGATGAAAGCTTCAAGCTTATTTGAACCACTCTCCTCATAGTCTGCTTCCTGGGGAAAATCAGTACAGGTATCATATGAGGTGTGGTAATGGCCCAGTGAAGCTAGAACCCAAGACCTCCATGTTGAGTGGCTGGCACCTTAACCATTAGACCACCACTCCCCTAAACCACAACTCTTCTTTTTGTAACATACTGCAAAGGTAATTCACTCTTATTAGAATTTGAAACAATCACCTAAAAGTATGATGAAGTACAAATACACTATCAAGTTGTCTTGATGCCTCCCCAACCCTTCTTCTCAATCAATGATTTTAAATGATCTTGACAATTTACCTTATTTACAACCAGTAGATTTTTAATCTCATTGCCATTTTCAAATTGAACATCCCCAGTGTCTATAACTGCATCTGGCAGTACTTCCTGTATCTCTTGTGCGATAACACCCGTATCATTCCGCTTATCCTCTGGCATACCAACGTGATCTGCATAATCCTCGCTGTATTGGTAATTGTAGATCCTAATACCCGAGACTTTTTTAAGCTGTTCTTTGGAATCAACCTTATAAAAAATCAACCAAATATGCCATGAAAAAATATTACAACCTTTCGTCTTCTCAAAAATTCACTGACTTTATTGTCACAGGTTTCAAGAATGTTATAATTTACCTACCAATAATTCTATTCAAGTATGTGCACTACCACTGTCAGATTTTAAGACGTCAAAGTCTATTTTTCAATAAACTATGTCTCACACCATTAAAACTCTTGATTTACTAAATATCTTTAAGCTCTGGCATATTAATGACAATATTTTATGTACAATTGTAGATAATTGCTTAGACTTACCTCTTCAAAATCTTGTTTTGCCCTAACATCTGAAGTGTGTAGAATTTGTCCAGATAATTTAATATTGCCATGCACAGTTAAAGCTTCATCTGGATGGTCCGTGTTCACCCCTACACGCCCTATATGATAAACAGAGTCTGGGGTTGAGCCCTTGGTCCAGTGAGTAGCCTCCATATCACTGTCAAACTGACCTGGGTTTGATGCCTGAAATGATATTGAGAACACAACCTTATAAATAGGGCTCTATCACCCTTTTCTGACTTATAAGTAGTCGTGCAGAGATTAATATTCGCTTAACAGAAATGACAACCTTCATTCTTTAAAAATCTGCCAATCCGAAATATCTAAAAATATTTTCTACATCAAGTGTTGCATAGCCATTCATTAAGCAGCATTAAGTATTATCAAGATATGACTTAATCAAACAGAAATGCAAGATATCAATCAGTCACAGACAGTATGCTCAGCACAAGCAAACTATAGGGTTAGCTTATCATACAAAGTCACAAAAGTCGGCCATTTCAGCCATAGGAACAGATTTCGGCTTTAGCAACAGATTTTGTCTACAACTTGGATATCTTATTCTTATCATTAATGATGTAAGTGAGAATACTGATGTAAAACTTAATCATTAGGGAGATTTTGACCAGTTCCAAACACTACGTATAAGTCCTTAAACATAGCAACATTATTCAACTTCTATAATCATCGCATTCCCTGTATCACAAGTTAAATAAAAAGTTTCTTATGAAAATTTCTGTGCATTAATTTATGTTAAAGATAGGAAGTGGCAGCATAGACTAAAGGGCAGGATTAGACCTCATATGGGGATCAGGAAGCGGCAGCAAGGACTGAAGGGCAGGATTAGACCTCATATGGGGATCAGGAAGTAGCAGCAAAGACTAAAGGGCAGGATTAGACCTCATATGGGGATCAGGAAGCGGCAGCAAAGACTAAAGGACAGGATTAGACCTCATATGGGGATCAGGAAGTGGCAGCAAAGACTAAAGGGCAAGATTAGACCTCATATGGGGATCAGGGAGGGGCAGCAAAGACTAAAGGACAGGATTAGACCTCATATGGGGATCAAGAAGTGGCAGCAAGGACTGAAGGGCAGGATTAGACCTCATAAAGGGATCAGGAAGCGGCAGCAAAGACTAAAGGACAGGATTAGACCTCATATGGGGATCAGGAAGCGGCAGCAAAGACTGAAGGGCAGCATTAGACCTCATATGGAGATCAGGAACTGGCAGCAAAGACTAAAGGACAGGATTAGACCTCATATGGGGATCAGGAAGCAGCAGCAAAGACTGAAGGGCAGCATTAGACCTCATATGGGGATCAGGAAGTGGCATCAAAGGCTAAAGGGCAGCATTGGACCTCATATGGGGATAAGGAAGCAGACCTTTTATTGTGATCAGGAAGTGACAGCAAAGACTAAATGACAGGATTAGACCTCATATGGGGATCTGGAAACAGACCTTATATTGTGATCAGGAGGAGACAGCAAAGGCTAAAGGGCAGCATTAGACCTCATATGGGGATCAGGAAGCAGACCTTATACTGTGATCAGGAAGCGACAGCAAAGACTAAAGGACAGGATTAGACCTCATATGGGGATCAGGAAGCGGCAGCAAAGACTGAAGGGCAGCATTAGACCTCATATAGGGATCAGGAAGCGGAAGCAAAGACTGAAGGGCAGCATTGGACCTCATATGGGGATCAGGAAGCGGCAGCAAAGACTGAAGGGCAGCATTAGACCTCATATGGGGATCAGGAAGCAGCAGCAAAGACTGAAGGGCAGCATAAGACCTCATATGGGGATCAGGAAGCAGCAGCAAAGACTGAAGGGCAGCATTAGACCTCATATGGGGATCAGGAAGCAGCAGCAAAGACTTAAGGGCAGGATTAGACCTCATATGGGGATCAGGGAGCATCAGAAAAGACTAAAGGGCAGCATTAGACCACACAGGGAGCGGCAGCAAAGACTAAAGGGCAGCATTAGACCACATATGGGGATCAGGAAGCGGCACCAAATACTAAAGGGCAGGATCAGACCACATATGGGGATCAGGAAGTGGCACCAAATACTAAAGGGTAGGATCAGACCACATATGGGGATCAGGAAGTGGCAGCAAAGACTGAAGGGCAGGATTAGACCTTATATGGGGGATCAGGAAGTGGCAGAAAAGCCTAAAGGGCAGGATTAGACCTCATATGGGGATCAGGAAGTGGCAACAAAGGCTAAAGGGCAGGATTAGACCTCATATGGGGATCAGGAAGTGGCCGCAAAGACTAAAGGGCAGGATTAGATCTCATATGGGGATCAGGAAATGGGACAAGTAGTCAAATAACAACAGCCAACAACCATGAATACAGTAAATGTATTGGGAAAGACAGGAAGAGCAGCACATGCATGGGATGGTATTGAATTAAGGGTAAAACAGGGATCAGGAAATGGTGGTTATGTACAAGGGGTAATACAGGCATAAGGACATAGGAAAGGAAGTTTCTACGCAAAAATACAAGTACTCCAATACATACCCTCACTATTATTTTTGCAGACACACTTCCAGCTACCAAGTAACTATTGTCCCCTGAATGTGCATGCAGGGCTACAACCAACTGGAAATATCGCTGGTCTGGATTCGGTCGCCCTTTCTTTCTCATATTATTTGAAGTTGTTTCACTAAAGTGTAGGCGTCCAACTGTCAATTTTGACACGTTGTCTGGTAACACATCTACTCTGTAACATTCAATTGTCCATAAATAGTTAAGAGCTTTAGAAAAAACAATACTTAAATCAATTTCTGCATACACAATTTCTTTTTTTAAGTCATACATGCTATTTTTATTGAGCAAAAACTTAATAATAGACCTTACTTCTCAATTAATTTGTTTATAAAAACTGAAAATTATATGTTTTCACTAATTCTGACACAGGTGTAAGGCAAATATTATCATATATGTATGTTTTATGACTATCAGCATCAGCATCACCATAATCATCATCATCATGTTGTTCTCAGTGCTTTTAATTAGAATAAAAATAGAAATAGACTAAAGGTGTACTGTTTAAATATCATAGAAATGAAACTGTTTTCATAACATGTCAACATGGAAGAATGAATTTACCTGACTGGTTTAAAAGGTTTTTTGCTTCTATCTGACTGGGACTGCTCTATTTTGATAGTTTGACTCGGGGACTCCAACTGTGAAATAAAAAAAAAATGCTATTTTTTGTTGTTAAAAGCACAGACATAATTACATCACACAGCCACATTCCAGTTTTTCCTGGTGGACGATGACCCCAGGTGCCCCTTTGAGTACTATTTCAGGCAGAGGCAGGGTCAGGGATGGGCACCTGGGTAGAACTACAAACCTTCTGCAACTAATTAGTAAGTATTGCATCATTTATACTGTATACATAAATAAGGAGACAGCCACAAATTAGAAAAAAAAATCTAAAAACAGTCAGCTGTTTTATTGTTCCTGAAAATCCATACCATAGTAACTGGATGTCTCATGATGATTAGGTCATTGACTAATATTTTTTTATCAATCAGAGATGGACCATAACCATGGAAATGTCTAAGATCAAGGCACACAAGTTATTGATTAGCAATTTACAAGTGCAGAATTCAACAAGGCAGCTGGTTTTGGTAATTACCTTTAAACAACAGAAATTGTATTGGAAAAATAATCTGTCTTTATTATATGGGTAAGCAAAATGCATAATCCAAGGGACCAACCTGAAAGATTAGAAATGACCTTACAGAATTAAAACTGTGTAAATACATCACCTTTATTCCATTAAAGTGCAGGCAGTAATGGTCTATTTTCTTCACGCCCTCATGTGTGCGCACATATTTCGGGTCACCTGTGATGCCAATGTGACATGTAATTTGGAAATGATTCTTTTTCTGACAGACAAACGAGTCATCGGACACAGAAAAATTAAAGCCTTTGTCTGCATCTACTCTGAACTGTGGTGCAGGTCTGAAATACATTTGTATGCATTTAGAAATACAGCTAAAATACAGTAAAATATGTCTAATAATATCAATTATGAAATGGATCACTGTTTTGTAGTTTTCATTGGGTATGAAAGATATGGGTTTGTTTGAAGTTTATGAATGCCAAAGGTTTCAAAGCTGTAACTAAATTATTATACAAGTAATGTATTCATAGCCAAAGTTTAATAATGACTTGTATGGACTGTTTTATCTTCTCTCTCGTATATTTCGCATATTTTGTATAAACTGACCAAGAGTTGGAAATTTTCATTCTCTAAAACAGCTACAATGTTCACTAGAAATAGCTGTCATGTCATAATAAATGCTTCCAAGAGGTATTTTCCAGTAAAATGCACTCATCTCAGTACTACCAGTACATGCAAAGTTTGGAAACAGATTGGTAATCTGAATAAAAATCTTTAGAGATAATCAGAAATGTGTTTGTGGTTACCCCATCAAAAATGTCAAACATTCATTACTTCTTTCAGTGTATTATATATACGGGACTATATCTCAGGACACCAGAATTGTTCATCCTTTAAATGACAACTTACTATTATTCAGATTTGATATTGCAATTTACTAATTACTTTGACAGTACATAAATCTATTATGAATTCTCATCATTTTGAGTGAGCAAAGCAGTAAATTGTTACTGTTATCAAATCCTTGAATTTAATCTAAAATTAATATTAAAATCTCAATTTATCCTAACTGAATAATGATGGAAAACCCCTGCCCTTGGCTTAGCTTCTTTAGGAACAGATCTATTAGCATTTCTAGAATTGATCAGTGTCATATCCAACATTTGAATAGCTATCTGTATCATTATACATTTTCTTTTTAATTTCAGTACCACTTATGGTTTTCTTTTTGTAATATATGTCAAAATATCTATTTAAAAAAATATGTAATAGGGAAGGGCCATTTACTAATGTTGGCAGAACTTGTGAACTGAACTACTGTTCTAATGTCATTGATTCTTAATATGAGCCGTGCCATGAGAAAACCAACATAGTGGGTGTGCGACCAGCATGGATCCAGACCAGCCTGCGTATCCGCGCAGTCTGGTCAGGCTCCATGCTGTTCGCTAACAGTTTCTCCAATTCCAATAGGCTTTAAAAGCGAACAGCATGGAGCCTGACCAGACTGCGCAGATGCGCAGGCTGGTCTGGATCCATGCTGGTCGCAAACCCACTATGTTGGTTTTCTCATGACACGGCTCAATTATGTACTTGAACTGTAATTAAATAAATACATGAAGTTATGTAATAATGTTTCAACTATGCACATACCTTATACCAGGATATGACATAATGTAAGCATGTGCAGCCAAAAGAATACTACATGAGCCCTGTTACCTAGGAAACCTCTGAATACCACCCACCCCACTTCATCTATTATGCAAAATAATTATTGCAAAGTCAAACATTATTTTCATTGTCTACCTCAGTATCTAAGGTGATCTATGACCTTTTGTGATCTGTTAATTTAAAACTGCAAAACAGAAATGCATCATTTGGGACACCATAGCCCAAAGGAAGTAAATAAATACTTCAATTTAAGTTTACCCTACCTAAAATATTTTTCTTTAATCACAAACAACAAAAACAAGGTAGAAAAGATGAAATAAAATCTCTCTGTCATGTTGTAATAACTAAATTGGCCACACAGGAAGTAATCAGCTGAACAAGGAAATTAGTGTTCTCTTACCTGCATTTACATAATATTATCTAAATTGCATAGGAAAAGGAAGAAAAATATTTAAACTTTAATTTCACTGTTTTTGTTTTACATATAAAACACTGAAACAGATTAGTATAGACAGAAAAATTCAGTATTGTATTGAACATAAACAAAATGCTGACAAGTGTTTTTAACTTCCCAATTTTTCATTTCCCCGAGCTAGACTAATGATAAACTGAATAATTTAATGTACCAGTACTAAAATTCAAAAGTAATTTTTAACCACATAGTAGTGATACATGTAAGTGTTGTTTCATGAACTATTCTAAACCAAATTTGCTTTTCTTTCTTTTTAAATTTAGAACAAAGCCAAGTGATTATCATCATTGCATGATATTTGTAACAGAAGTGATCAAACCTTAGCCTGCTGGCGGCAAGTGTTTCTGCCTTTGCGACCAGTGCAGACCAAGATCAGCCTGCACTGTTCGTTATTCAGTCAGTAAATTTTCAATGAAAATCCCTTTGAATAATAAGTGGTACTGCCCAAATTGAATGATGGACCAGTTCATTTTAGAAATTT
This sequence comes from Mercenaria mercenaria, assembly GCF_021730395.1. Taxonomy (NCBI): domain Eukaryota; kingdom Metazoa; phylum Mollusca; class Bivalvia; order Venerida; family Veneridae; genus Mercenaria; species Mercenaria mercenaria. Next base: position 66,814,073 of record NC_069377.1, on the reverse strand, counting down.
AGCAGGGTAAAGGTTAATACACCACTCAGGGAGGAAATCACTGCAGAGTTTGTAATTCACTTACAAGTCTTTCAAATTTGCATCAGTTAGTGTTGCCCATCTATTGTCATCGTATTTCTGCCATTTGATCACTTGATAAACACCATTGTCATACCCGTTACTGGAATCTGGGTCATAGTTACTATAACCGTCATCATCACAATCGGGCAGGTAACTCGAGTTTGAGTATGCTGCGAAAATAAACAAGTTTACTAAAATGTTAGAAAAAAATCAGGAATGATAAATGTTGCATTAAAACTTTGTAAGTCTACTTGTTTAGTAATTTATTTTAGAATGCCTCCAGATGTACTCAACAATATAACATAATTATGCGATATTTTACAATCTTTCTGTATGTATTTTACATCCAAGTTTTAAAGTGTGACTAACACAGTACATCACTGTGTAAGAAAGTAATGGTCATACACTATACTAAGATTTTCCTCAAGATAACAGGCAGGACTTGACAAACTTCCTTCTTTACAACACAGCCGTTCTCAAATTGCATAGTAGGCATTACTGTAATCTCAGTGTAAAAAGCATCCAAACTTTGGTTCATAGCCCTGTGCTAAACATTGATCAGTTTTTACAGTGATCTATGATAGGACCAAATATCTGAATTAGGATTTGTAGGGAACAATAGGTGGGCTGAATGTGTACACCAATTTCACCCAATCTGTACTAGTTTCAGTTGGGCTAGTTGAGCATATCAATTCAGTACACCTGCAAGACATGCCGCATAGCCAGACTGAAACATCACGCTGCATTTCGGTGTACCAATCATTTGGTCGGGATAGCCCGGTGTAATATGAATCATGCTCACCTAATGACTTACCATTAGGTTCCTGTTTGATATTTGGGATGAGTCCATTTCTACTAAACATCATACCCGGATTGGGTGAGTCCATGTGCTTACGCTTTTTGCTTTGTGGGCTATAAATAGAACACAATTAGCATTATGAATTTACTTTCAATAATTTTGTCCAGACTAATGTGTTTATTCTGCAGAGGTTGTTGCTTTATATTGAATAAATTTATGGTAGAGTTCTCTCCCTTCGTAGAAATGTGTTTGGTCTTCACAGGTTTTTCTACTTTAACAACAAGTTTCAGTAAATCAGAGTATCAAAAGTCTAAAACTGCATAACAGAATGAACAATTTACAAGAGAACTTTTGATATATATCAAATGATTACGGTTAGCTACAAAATTTTGTATAAAAATCTGTTCATGAGCTTTTAGCCTGAATTGAAAACAACTTGAAAGAAGTTACAACAGTGGACACTTTTTAATAATGCAGAATATGGTTTTGGTACACGGATTAACATTACATAATATTTTTGATGTACATAATTCTAAATATATAGGAAATACATGGATTTGTGTCTCCACAAGTTCATATTATTGAAGGTTAAAGGAATTATTTAAATATTTTTTATATCAAATCCTGAATCTCTGAAACAGGTTTTTGTCACAAGGGAAGAATGATATAACAATGTTGTGCAAGGTAAGGTAGTTCTGCATGTTTGGATCAAAGCATTTTATACAAAGTAGAATTTGATAAAACACCGATTTTCCAAAACTCAAGGATATGCCAAGAAAATATAGCTGACAAAAAATACGGTTGTGCACTTGTTAGTTTTTTTTACCAGACTTTAGAATATGCCAAGAATATATAGCTGATAAAAAATATGGTTGTGCACTTGTTAGATTTTTACCAGACTTCAGCTACTTAATGGTGAAATAAAATGTATAGGTCTGTGTAGTTTTAGATATTTACTCATGATTTAAGAGATCTGCAAATTTCACACAAATATAAAAGCATTTCTTGGAATTATTCCATGTGTCAACATTTTTGTTATCATTTTTTCAACCTTTATAAAGACAGTACTGGTAATGTTGCCATTTCTATAAATGTACACATGGGATTATTTTCCTTTCTATATGCTGTGTTTAGATTTTATTCTATGTTACACGTATGAATGCCCCTGTGAAAAAGGTTCATGATCAAATTCATGAAATAGTTCATGAATAAATATTCATGACAGTCAAAATTTATGTTTCATGAATTAAAAATAATACAAGAAACAAGTTCATGAATATTGAAATTCATGAAACATAAATTTTGATTCTCATAAATATTTATTCATGAATATTAATTCATGAAGAAGTTCATGAATATCGAAATTCATGAAACATAAATTTTGATTTCCATGAATTTTAATTCATGAACAAGTTCATGAATATTGAAATTCATGAAACATAAATTTTGATTTTCATGAATTTTTATTCATGAACTATTTCAGGGTCATGAAAACTTGTGACATTTTAAAAGGATTTTATAGTTTTTAAAATGAATTATTTATGACAACACCATCATTACTTACTTAATATTCAGTATACTCATGTTCCTTTTAAACCATTCCTAACTGTAGTATGATAAATATTTCCTTCTTATTTGCTGCACAAACTTCTAAAAAATTGCTGAATCACATGTGCAAAAAATTTCCCAGTATGCAACAAAATAATGGAAACTGATCATGTGACATTATGAATTTAATGTTCATGAACATTCACGAACAGTTCATGAACTTATTCATTATTGTAAAAGGTAATAAACCTAAGTTTTATGTTTAATGAATGAACAGTTCAGAAACTCACAATTGGGTTCAAGATCTGGTACTGAACTAGAAAAAGGTTTTGAATTTTAGTACTTTTAATGAACCTCTTTTGGTTCTTAGTCTAATAGTAATACCAACAGTAACTGTTCAGGAACTGGTAAAGTTCTGTAAGTTATTGAACTTTTGCAGTTTTTGAACCAATGGTCAAGAACCATCCCTGTTCTAGAGCCACAGTCTAAGAACTGTTATGCTGGTTCAGGAACAGTTCTTTAAGTTCTTCAGAAGTTCTTGAATGTTCAAGAACTTAATACTAGTTCTAGAAAATCTTTTAGAGGGGAAAACCATAACCCTGTAGTTCCTGAATCACAATTTCAATCATTATCTGAATTTCATTTTCAAGTTCATGAATTTCTTAAATTATTTAAAGGATTTTCTGAAATGTTCATGAACTACATTTACAAGTTCATGAAATGAAAGTAATATTCTTGAACTTGAGAGTTCATGAATTTAAGTAAGTGAACTTTTTCTTGTAGTTCATGAACTCTTGATAATTCATGAAATAATTCATGAATTCTTACAAATTTATGAATAAATTCATGAAGTTCATGAACCTATTTCACAGGGGTGATGTTAAGCAATGACTTCTGGTTGACCAAACAGCAGAACTACTATAAATGGGTAAGTTGTGATTAAAATCAATGAAAAAAACACAAAAAACAATAAAAACTAACCCGAAATAAAAAGTAAACTGGTTTTGGTTGATATATAAGATCAAGCTATCTTTTACTTGAGACCAGAGAATTTTTTGTTACATTTTCTCAAGGCTGCTACGCCAATGATATATTGCTTCTGGTGAAAAAGACATTTCAACAATCATACTTTGAGATGTAACATTTTTCCACCTAGTTTCTGCAATTGAATAAAAAAAATTCTTGAGGGCTTACCTGAGATTTCCTGGAGTGAGTATTTGAGGGTTCATGCCTGATTGTGGGGGTACATTCAGGGGCATGCTTACAGGAGGAAGCTGGGGCTGATGTGAGGTGGGGGGTAGATGGTTGAGCAATGGGGGCTCATGGTACCCGGGCATTGTGACGAGGGTCTTTGGCTGCGTCATCCCCGGAGGTCTGTGGTGAGCGTGATACATGGTTGACGGTGTTGATGTCACTGTGTACTTCGAGTTTTCTGAAAAATTATTTTAAAAATGATTTAAATTTTATGCTCCCTGTTAAATCTACAAACTTCAATTTCAATTTTGATATTTTGTAGCTGGATGTTTGCACCAAATTCAAGGTTATAAGCTGGGATTTTATCTGGATAATATGTAAATCAAGTAGCCATGTGATATGATCTATCAGTCTATTTATAAATGCAAACAAAATCCATTCCATTTGTAACTCTGCCTAATTGTTTACAATGTTATAATCTAGGACAACTGCACAAAAAATATAATAATCAGATTGCACTGAAACTCTTGGGTATAATTGTACAACTTTTAGTACATTTTTCAGTGATTTATTAGATACTATGAAGTAAAATAAATCTGGCAGTGGGTTCAACAGTGAAAAATATCAAATATATTTTCACATTTGTAAAAAAAAGTCAAAATTATTGAAAAACATGAAATTAAAAAAAAAACATAATAAAAGCAAAATGTATTTCACTCATGATAGCCAACTTAACATTTTCACTCATAGCTACAGGTATACAACTTCTGACAATGCTGCATCCAGTGAGATATTTTAATCAACAAATGTTGTCTATATTTATGCATTTTCCTAATTTCATTCTTACAAATAAACATGAAACCATTGATGTATCTTTAATTTAACTTAAATTCAATTATGACAATTTCATCAATTTTAAAGATAATTCTATTATAGTTTTTACAAAATGCTAGTAATCACTTTGGTGAACACATTAAATATTCCCTTACTGACGGCTTATACATATTTGTTAAGCAATTAAAAATAAATTCGAGTTGAATTTATACACTGCAAATTTTATCTCTGAACATGTGCCTGTTCATTTGAAATCATAAAATGAATTTTATTTTAATTAAAGTTTTCAATTTTGACACAACACTAAATTATAATGAAACAATTTTGTACACAATAAATTTCACATTCTGCCGGAGTGTACCCTACGGTTTAGCTATTAACAAGGCGTAGAATACACGCCCACAAGCGCGGAGGCATTAAAGTCACTAAGTTTTGCAATCTGATACGTGGCTTCGTGTACAAAATGCTTTGAGACTTTGACTTTGACAATGTCCTCAGTGTTGCTGTCCAAAAAAATGACACGTACATTAATTTGTGATGAAGCACAGAAGCACAGCACATATAACAACTTTAAAAACGGACACAAGTCATTCACTATCTTTTCTATATAAAATGAAGTTCTCCGACAAAAAATCTCTTCTTTTTTTGTAATAGTGTCCAAATTGCTTATAAAAATATATGAGCCGCACCATGGGAAAATCAACATAGTGGCTTTGTGACAAGCATGGATTCAGACCAGCCTGCGCATCAGCGCAGTCTAGTCAGGATCCATGCTGTTCACTAACAGTTTCTCTAATTCCAATAGGCTTTGAAAGTGAACAGCATGAATCCTGACTAGACTGCGCTGATGCGCAGGCTGGTCTGGATCCATGCTGGTAGCAAAGCCACTATGTTGGTTTTCTCATGGTGCGGCTCATATAGGTTATTTTGTTGACTTTAAACAGACTTGATTTTTACCCCCAAAATTAGGTCAGTTTCAGTTTAAGATTTACTGGCATATAATTTAATTGGCATATACAAAATACCTATGGCCGTTTACAAATTTAAATAATGAACAAGACACTTAAAAATTATAGACACTGGTTCTAAACATGAGATATTCTTTTGTTACCTCAGTGAATTCTTTTCTGATGAATCATAATATTTTGTTCAGAAAGAAATAATTTTTGAAAAATTTAGGTAAGATACTGGTGTCAACATTTTATTTCTAAATATCACAGAATGAATCTTTCCAATCCATTTAGTGTTGACACACCAAAACAGATAAAAATGCAATTTAACTTTTAGCTAGGAAAGGATGCTGAACTTAATTTGATACACAAAATATAAAAAATTATTTTTTTATAGAAGAGATATCCATTAATTTGATACACTGAAGCACCAAAAAGTCTGTTAGGCATTAAAATATATATTGTCTATATTGTATGATGAAAAAGAAAATTTGTCATCATTACTGAAACCTGGCTGCTCCTCCCATAAATATTTCATATTTTATGTTTTGCAAAAGAAATCTGAAATTTTATGAAACTTAAAGTTTTCCTTAAGGTAAATTAAATCTTTAAAAGAAAAAACAGTTTATTACTGTGAGATACACGGAGAAAAATAAACGAAAATTTGTATTGCTATTTTCAAAACGTATAATCATTTATTTAAGCAAAATAATGGCTTCCGGCATTTCTCTTTCTTTTTACAGGTCAGTAAATACCTGCATCATTACAACATTTAAAAAACCCTGTTTTACCATTATATAAAATGGATGTACCTTTTTATACATTAAAATAACAATTCATATTCTATTACTTGTGAATAATGTCATCATTACAATAATAATAATAATAAAAATAATAGTAATTAATAATGTCATCCTCATTACAATAATAATAATAATAATAATAATAATAGTAATTAATAATGTCATCATCATTACAATAATAATAATAAAAATAATAGTAATTAATAATGTCATCCTCATTACAATAATAATAATAATAATAATAATAATAATAATAGTAATTAATAATGTCATCATCATTACAATAATTATTATTATTATTATCTCAAAAATATAATTTGAACAATTTAATTTCCTGCATATATGCATCTTTTTACCTTTTATAATGAATATTACAACATTAACATTATTACTATTTATATTACTTTTATTATGAATATATAATCATCACCCTCATTATTATTATTACTACTACTATTATTATTATTATTATTCTCATCATCATTATCATTATTATTATACAAAGAATGGGAGAACTACAAGGAACAACAATTTATTTTGTCTTCATCAGGAAGTCAACAAATATGAAATAAACAACGTCATGAATATATGATAGAAATATTTTGAACAAAATTTCTCAATTTCTGCATGTAATGATTTTTTATCCTGCTTTTATTATGTATTTTATCATTAAAAGATTATTCTGTTGTGTTATTATTTCATCTACTCAAATAATGTTTACTAATGCTATCAAGCTTTATATAATTCATAACAATAAATAAATAAATAAAAATAAATAAATATAAACATTTATAAAAATTAATAAGTATTTAGATAAATAAATAAATAAATAAATAAATAAATAAATAAATAAATAAATAAATAAATAAATAAACAAATCCAGTGAGCTAACATATGAACGAACCAAAGAAAAAAAATAAAAAAATAAATTAATTATAAAGAAAAATCTTCACATGGATATTCCTTTTTCTTTTGTTTCAGAAGCTTTTGTTATAATTTTGCAAGTTTTAAAAAATTTTGTTTTTCTGCAAAAAAAGAATAAATCAAAACTGAATGAATTTGAAAAAAGAGAGCAAAAACTTCAACACTTAGTTGAGATTTCAATAAATAAAATTTGAAATACAGGCCAGAGATATGACAGGTAGGTGTGCAATATTTTTTCATTTGTTAGTTCCACTGTCTCAGATTTATGTTATTATAGAATTTGTTTTCAGTATTTTTTTTAAAATGGTAGCTCTGTATGTTTAAAATTTCTGCAGTTAACAACAGTTAGCTGACTAACTGATCTTGTGATTTAATAAAATTTTCAAATAATTATTCAAACTAGTATAACAAATTATGTATTCAATGTCTTTTGTAAATTTATGTTTAATCAAACTAATTCCTAATTGTAGACATAATAGTAACTTGATATTTACAAAACCTAAATAGAGGTTTCATCCTATTTTCTGATATGAGGTTCAGCACAAAATTTGAATGATCACAATCAAGTTTAGGTATATGACTGTCTCCTGACATGTACTCGACTCTTTATTAAAGTGATATAATTTTATATATATACCGTAACTCAAATAACTATATCACTGTCATAACAAAGCAAGTTTTTATTTATTTGTTGTTAATATCAATAAGACTATACTTATACGTTATTTATATTATTCTGTATTTTTACTTCTCTTAAGTCAGTGTTAAGTATAGCTGCTATTGGTAGCAGTACAAACTAGGGGCCTCCTCACATCTTCTGTAAATTTTTAGAAAACTGCAATGAACAAATCAATGAACATTTCTTATTTCATTTTTAGAAAAAAAATGTTGCTGACCAATTTTATATTTTATCTTTCTGGCACTGGCCAGACATTAAAATGCCGCCCAAAATATCTGATTTGTTAACAAACCTTGATTTAAAAATGAATGCAGAAGTATAAAATTTGTAAAATGTAATATTTCTAATGGTATCGACAAGCGTTTGTTGCTGTAGTACAAGACTGTTTTAATTGACACAAATATTATTACATCTTTTTTTACTTGACTATTCTGTCAACACAATACTAACAATAATTTAGGGATTGAACTATTTCTATTTTTATAAAATAATAGGCGATACCTTCTAAATTCTAATGAAATTACAGTATTTTTTCAAGGAAAAATTAGTTCTTCCACTTCAAGCAAATATGTGACAATGATTTTATGTTTTAGCACAAGTTTGAAGCGTTACAGAGGACACAATTTAAAATTTTACGTCTTGCCTTTATACGAGGAAAATGCATGACAGTTTTGTTTTTTAGAATAAATGATCACCAACCTTCATAGTCTGTGTTTCTCCAGGAATACATTTCGGCCATTTATTTAAATTCCATTTACATAAGGAATATAGAATTAAAACACATTTTATAATCTCCGTCTTTTGCGTCTTAATTACGAGAAACGCCAATGTTATAGCGCGTGTATACATACATCATGGCATGTAAAATTAAGCAACTAAATCAAATTATATTTCATATCTTCTGGTAATTGAAACATATGTTGTTACACGCAAGAGAAGATTCACAAATTCTGACATTTTTGTGGACGTGTTGTTATCAGATATTAAACACCAGTTGCAAACAAATCAAGCGCATAAAACAAAGATACCCAAATTCGATTATTAACTCATAGGTACGCACAATGTGAATATTTCAACATCCAATATACAATTGTAAAAAAATTATCATTATCAAAAAAATTATCGATCAACAGCTTTCATAAAAAAATTTGATGCTATTATTTAAAATTGCTGAAACAAAAATGATTTTAATTAAATATACAATCCTTGTTTGTAATGAATAAAAAAAATTTAAACATAATATACATTTTCCCCTTAGATTCCTCAGGATTTTAAAAAAAGCAAATAAAAATCTTTGGGTTTAAAATAGTTATAATTGAGGTTCAGTCTAATGTCAAAGTTTGTACCAGTCTTCTTTTATTTGTTTTTCTGCAAGAACAAATATTTCAACTTTTCTCTTCTTAGAGTCGACTTTTTTGTCAATATTTGATTAGACAAAAAATTTTGATGTATCTAGCTAAAATCCAGCTAATCTTCAGCGCACAAAACATGTCAAAAACAGAAATATATTTCACAAAGGTAATTGAAAAGAGTCTATATTTGCAAGATTCTATAACAGTCAATACCTCACTGACATCGACCATGAATATAATTTACAGCAAATATACACAATTTTTTGTTAAAAAATTTATTTTATGATTGGCTGTCACCAAAATATTAAATGCAGTTAGATGGAGCAGCCAAATTAAAAGCAGGAAGTTGGATTCAAAATAATTATACAGATTTTTAGCAATGCACATATAACAGTTATTAAAGCTCCTGCCAGCATATTCTTAATAAATGGATTGTTGGCAGTTTTTATAATTTTGTTCATTTTCGTTAATTATTTGAAATATTTTGTTTTAAACTTGGTTTCATATCAGACAGATTTTCAAATGTTAAATTCAGTTAAAATATAAAATTTCCAGAAAATTGCATAACTTTTGACATGGTTTTACACAAAAATTATATTCCATTGGAAAGTTTAATGAAATTATCATTAAAATTACCTCCCTTCCTGTCATATGTAGAATAAGAAAATAGCTATATTAATTGCATATTAATTGTATATTAATTATGATAACTTAACATTTATTTATATTTATACACTTACACTTTTTAATTCATATTCTAATATGCTTGTTTCTGTTAAAACACGCTTAAGGAGGTAGGTTACCTTCATTTTTGTATGTGCGCATGTCCTACCGGAAGCTAACGTGATGATTTACGACGACGTTTACGACAAAATGTGTTTGTATATTCATTCTCCTGAAAACAAATCATGAAGCTGCCTCCGATCCGATACTTTATGGTTTAATAATGCAGAAATAATGAATCAATTGCAGCAGAAACACTTCAAAACAATGTTGCCTTAAAATGACATCATTGACGTGTGTCAGTTACCGCGCAAAATTAATAGCTTTTATCTTGAAAGTACGTAATTCTGTGCATTTTCTTTAATTTAACTATCTTCAAATAACAAATATTTGCTGAAATATTTGTTATGAATCTTTTGCTCTGAATAATCATCAATATTTTGTTTCTTTTATGTAGTTATATTGAAACGTTATGCGGATTGTAAGAAAATGGATGATGGTAACCAATGTTATTTGGAATATAGTTGGATGAAAGGTTACTTGTAATGGCCATTTTCAAATAAAAAATCTAGCAGTTTGATTTGTAATACCTATTTTTCAGGTTCAGTTGATAATTTGTTACTTATATACTAAAACTAAGATCTAAAATTGTTCAAATTTCAGTAGAAAAATGTGGTTCCTTAAATTTAATTGATGTTACCATGGAAACGAAGCCTGTGACCTATGTATCTAAATGTAAAATTCAAAAGCGTTGACACTGGTCTATTTATGAAACACAGCTTCGGCTTTTTATTTTCATTTCAACAATATCAATGAGAACAATAGCAGCATGCTGAACGATTTTTCCATGAAAAATGCCAGACGAGGGGTACTGCCGTATGTACTCTAAGCTGTGAAATTTGTTTGAATCAATGCAAATAACAAGAAAATATAACTTACGTTAGAAATAATATGTTTTAAAGCTACATTAACTAGAAAGATAATCTTATTCAACATTTTTTTATAAGAAATTATGACAAAAAGCAAGATATAAGCTATTTTAAACATCTCTGTTGCCATGGTTACTGTAAACTTTAAGAACAATGGCTGTCTCCATAGGATGACATATGCCCCCGATGGCACTTTGAATGAGTAGTTATGGCCGATGTTAGAGTTTAGGACCTTTGACCTACGGAGCTGGGTCTTACGCGCGTCACGTCGTCTTACTGTGTCACACATTCATGCGTAGTTATTTTAAAATCCATGCATGAATGACAAAGATATGGACCGGACACGCCCATCAATGCACTATCATGAAAAATGACCTTTAACGTCTAAGTGTGACCTTGACCTTTGAGCTACGGACCTGGGACTTGCGCGCGACATGTCGTCTTACTGTGGTACACATTCATGCCAAGTTATTTGAAAATCCATCCATGGTTGACAAAGATATGGACCGGACACACCCATCAATGCACTATCCTTTAAAGTCTAAGTGTGACCTTGACCTTTGAGCTACGGACCTGGGTCTTGCGCGCGACACGTCGTCTTACTGTGCCACACATTCATGCCAAGTTATTTGAAAATCTATCCATCGAAGACAAAGATATGGACCGGACACGCCCATCAATGCACTATCCTTTAATGTCTAAGTGTGACCTTGACCTTTGAGCTACGGACCTGGGTCTTGCGCGCGACACGTCGTCTTACTGTGCCACACATTCATGCCAAGTTATTTGAAAATCCATCCATCGATGACAAAGATATGGACCGGACATGCCCATCAATGCACTATCCTTTAATGTCTAAGTGTGACCTTGACTTTTGAGCTACGGACCTTGGTCTTGCGCGCGACACATCGTCTTACTGTGGTACACATTCATGCCAAGTTATTTGAAAATCCATCCATCGATGACAAAGATATGGACCGGACACTAAATTGCGGACAGACTGACAGACCGACAGACCGACAGACTGACAGACAGTTCAAAAACTATATGCCTCCCTTCGGGGGCATAAAAATAGGGTACCATGTAAAGTGCATGGTATTTTGCTTATAATATTTCCCAAATATTCCATGTTAGTCATTAACAGAATGCCACTTAAGCCATCGAAAACCCCTATTTTTATACATAGTTGTTTAAAAATGAGAGAAAATGCGTTACCATGGAAACACAAGCCCCACGACATATACATTTAAAGCTTATATCAGAAAGCTAACGTGTATACTAGTAAAATTATCAATTATGCAGACTTCTACGGATATCAATGTAACTAAAATACACTGAAAAGTGTTAAATATCCGTATTTTCCTTCTTCTTTCAATATGAAATACCTTTAGAGGGTCATGTTCTTCAAACCTGGATAAAAATTGATATTGAAGGGACAGAGACTAACGAAATTGAGATTGTAGCAGGTTAAACTTCATATTACACGAAATACAAACAAATGCTGCGGTTAACTAACTTGAATTTACCCTTGTAACAAGGTAACCTACCTCCTTAAGCAAAAATGACGTCACGTCAACATGTGATGATGTCAATGTTTTTGTTGCGACCAAGAAAGAGCGCTACTATATTTTATCTACTGTTTTAGATTAAGGGCATATTAGAATCGAAATAATCTATAGCAAATTAATATTTTACCTAAATTAATACACTCAAAATTGGTTATTACATCGCCAGAATAATTCACTCCGGCTATGCCCTCATGAAATTATTCCGCAGACATAAATAACCTCTTTCCATGTATTAATAACGTTAAAACACCGTTTTTCTTTATATTATTTCTTAATTAAAGAAATACATAATCTTTTTTTTATACAATTACATTCCTTAAAGAGAATTATAGAATATGAATACAAGCCTATTTATTCAAATACAACTGTTATGTGCAACTTATATTTTTTTATGTACATTAATTTAATAAGATTTTAGACATTAAACACATTGTCTTGGCCTAATATATGTCACTGTCAATTTTAAATTTAAATTTTGTACATCTCATATTTTTCATGCAAGTCGTGCATAATTACCATCATGGAAATACAGTTATTTTGTTGCGCGTCTCAAATGGATATTCGTTTGAAACAATTTCAAAATCACGTGATCCCGAAGAATTTCCGACCGATTACGGAAAAGCGATAAACACGAAAGTAGGACAAAATGACCCTCCATGTCAGTCTAAGAAAATACAGAAACAATCGTTTGTTTCTCTGTACATGTGTTGATTTCAAGGGAATATTGCACGGCTATCGTAATGTTTAGTACTAAATTTCAAAATGTGTAGTCTTTTTTTAAGATTTATGTCTATTCATTTGTCTTTATTTTGCACCTTTAAAGAAATTTTAAGTGCAACAACATACATGAATTTGTGACGTCACACACCAGACATGAAATATGAACGTCAATATGGAAAAATATTGACGTTTCAGGTTCCATTGAAACTAAACGGAGTTTATAAATGAATATGTAACAAATTTTGATATTCGCTAGAAACTAATTTTCTGTTTATATTATGTTTTTTTTTCCAAATATAGTTTTCAACAAATTGGTACAAAAGTCACGAAGCAACAATGTTTATGTTGGAAAAACTATTTAACTTTTTTAAAAGAATTTATCATTATTAACATTTATACATCAGAAAAAATTATGCTTTATATTGGAATATTGTTCTGTACTAGTTCACTTGATGTTTTGACTGTGAAAATAATCAGCTATTTTTCACTGTTTTATTTAAAAAAATGCACTGAAAATTTATAACCATTGTGTGAAAATTACTGAAAGCATATATAGAAATGAGGAAATTCAAAGGCTTGAAAAATGTGCCCATTAATTTTTAAACAATTAAAATACCAAATTAATGAGATAATAATACATGTAGTTATTTCCATATTAGGACAAATCTTTAATTTAAGCCTGCAATTAATAGCAACGCTACATTAACAAAGTCACGTAGACTAACTATTTAAAACCAAATCTACTGCTGAAATTAATATCTCTGGGCTTAAAAAAGGAACAGGAATAATTATCATTAACTTTGTATTTATTTGGACTAAATACTGCACAAGTTTAAAAATGTCATTTATAATTGAAATTTTATAATTTTCAGTTAATCTAAATGTATCATTCATGATGCTACGGACAGCTTTACAATGGTAAGGCAAACGAATGCTGAAGGTGGTTCCAATGACACAACTAAACCTACTGGCACGAGGGTTATATGCATTGACTTAGGGTAAAACTTGAGTGCTTGTTTTGCCTTAGAGTGCCAAAAGCTACTGAGGGCAAAGCACTGCCGTTTAATGAGTTTTTTTGTACATAAAGGTAACTTCTGGTGACTAACACTTCACACAGTGTGCCAACAACGGTTATTGTGTACCGTTTTGGGCATGGGTTTCAGAATTCTATCCTGTACAATTTTATTAGTATACCTGTCATTAGTCAAAAGTAAATGCCCAAAGCCAAGAGGACCAAGTGCAAGCAATAAAGATAAGTCTTCAAATGTAACAAAATATTAGAAATAAATTTCAAGGTTTTTTTTGCTTAAGTTTTGACTTTTAAACCTGAACTATAGACTGGCTAAGAGCACAAATGGTGGACTGGCAAGGACTCATTTAATAATAAAATAAGGTATATAATTATGAAATATAACACCAGATTATATCCGGGTAAATTCACTGTCTTTTGATTGAGTTTACTGGGTTAGAATATCAACAGTATATTTATATTGTCGTCTGACAAATAAATTTTCATAAAACCTTAATATTTACAAAATATTAAATTCAATATGATCTGTATGTTTGATGTGTAAGATAAAAATATCTTTTTCAGTGCACACCAGATTTTACATATTCCACATATGAAAATACTGCATCTGGGGCTAGACCCTGTTTCATAAAAAATCCAAAGTCTTATATTAGTACGGATGGCTGCCACACTTTCAAGGACAGTGAGTATAACTTAAATAATCATATTACTTACTTACTTATCTTGATTCAATGTTTTTTCATAACTATTATATTTCTGCTGGACTCTGTTCTGTTGTATGTTGAGCAGTTAAAATAAATCAACTGGTAAGGATTCATGTGAAGCACCTTTCGCTAATAAGTTCAAATTTTGCTCTTATTATTAAAGTAGCTTTATGAAACAGACCCCAGCTGTTCACTTCTTGAAAAATACTTCAATCTTTTATACAAACAAACAAATATCCTCCTACACTGATGCAATAATCAGTAAAAATTATCAAAATATTATATTACTATAAAACATCATAATATTGAAATATTTAGAGAACAATTTTCTTTTTAATTTATAGTATTACACTTCCTGTGAAAAATATTTTTCCATATAAGCAAATAAATTAATTTGCATTTACCTTTTTTATGTTAAATTTATAAGAGATAATTCCATATTGACTTTTTAATAAGAAGCTTTTTACTTCTACAAGATCAATTCAACACAGACATATTCAAAAGACATACACTGTACATCAATAGTCGTCATTGCCGGTAATTAATTTTAAGTAGACGGAATGGAGGTTTTTCCACCTTTTTACCATCTCCTTTTTTGAATAACCATTAAACCCATTGAATGATATAAATAATCGTAATTTAGTTATGGTAAGCTTACTTCACAACACCTGACCTCTGCCATTCGATCTGACAATCGGAAAATCCGTAACAAATCGGGATGTCTCCTTGTGTAAAACCATATTTTCCGAATTCAAAAGAAAAAGTTAGGTCAATTAAATGACAAGGTATATTACCTATCACGTAATTTCTACTGAAAATATCTCTAATTTAATCTTACCTCTACTAGTATGAGTTTTTAATCTTTCCCGCCCAAAGAATAATATTAATGAAAATATGTTTCATGTTCTTTTGCCTGTAAAAATCTTGCTATATGTTGAATTATTAGGTGTTCTGTTATAAATTAAAATGGTAAAGTACACAAATATTGCATCAGTTCTGTCAACTACTGCAAGAAAAAATATTTTTCCATCAATATAATATCATAATGTCATACTTTGCTAATAAAATTTTATAAATATGTCTTCAAGTTACAATCATTTTTTTTTACTAGTATCTACCACTGTTTTTGGGTTTTTAAAAACCTTGTTGCAAAATGTTTGTTTCCAGTCATCAAAACAAAAATGCATAGCGTTACTGCATACATGTTTGTTTGCCACAAAATCAATCGCAAACAATTATCGAATGCTTCTGTTTTATTTTATGTTTCCATCAGACTCACCGTTTTCTCCAAAATCAATCCCATAATCCCATTCATCAAGCTCATTCTGTAAAAACTGACCACCCTCAGCCATCTTTATTTTAATGAAATAATTTCCGTTAAATCATTATGCTCGTAACCAGCCATATATTTAAAAAAAACTCAGACATATTCTTTTGCCTTTCTTGGGCTGAAATTGCAGTACGTTAAAAAATTACTGTTAATTACGTGTAACAGATATGTCGCATTTACAATAGGGCTATTTTTGACAAGGCTGACAAAACCATGCCAGTCGATGATTTGAATGAAGTAGTCAATAGTTCAACTAGGTTTGTAATATTATACGTCGTGATTTTCCACGTAACTGCCTTTTGTAAATGCCGTTTGAAATGTAATATGTGCGGTATTGTTCGTAGTAAGTCATAAGTACGGCACATATCACATAAATAAAAGCCAATTATCCCAATGGCGTGTAATTCTTATGCCTCGTTTAACTAAAAATTAAATTAACTGTAAGTGTGAAATAAATTAAAATCGGTGATTGACAATTTAGAAGATGTCCGATACATATACAGCCATTTAGTTATAGAAAGTTTACAAATAAAATATACACTAAAAATGTCCAAGGTTACTTTTTGTTATTTTTTGTTTAAGGTTTAGGTCCAGGCTAATATAAATGAAAATGAAAAGAACAAAATCAAAGAAAGAAAGCATACAGAACACCAAATAAATCAAATTTATTAAGCTACTAAATAACTGTCATTTTTTTTGACATACTGCCTAAATAGAACCATGAAAGGATCACCCTTCCAGGTATTTCAAAGTTTTTAATAGTACACTATAGTTTTAGAACTGTTAAATGTACATTTTCATGTATTTGCAAATATATCTGAGCACAAAAAAAAATGAAAAATAAGTAAGTTTTCATGGATTTCTTTGAGTCAACCATATTTTTTTTTACAGATTTCTATTTGCAATTAAATCTATGGGAAACAACTAATGTAAAGAATGAATATAATGATTTTTATATATGCTGTCCAATTCTCATTAAAACAACTCTTTTTTATTGTAACTTGGTGATGTTCAAATTTTTGTAAAAATGTCCATCAAAATGTTAAAATTTATTCTAACAGCACAATCAATATTTTTCTGGCTCTGATACAATATTCATGATCTAGACACAATTTATTATTGATATAAATATTATAACTGTTACACCATTTCTGCATGCCTGAAATCATTTATTAATCTTTGAAAAACATCAGTTTTGTCAAAATCAATATAAGCTAATGCACCTGTCAATATTTTGCCCGCCCAGGGGGGCGGCGGGCTGACCCAAGGGAATTTGACATTTCAAAAAAATTGTTGTCTAAATCCCCACCCTAGAGACAACCTTTTTTGTCTAAATCCCACCCTAGAGCCTGGTTGGTACATCAAATGTTTGTCTAATTCCCGCCTGTCGGGAATGGCCTTCTGTCTAAAGTCCCGTGTATGCCCGCCGCTCCCCTGGGCGGGCAAAATATTGACAGGTGCATAATTATATATAATCAGATAATTATGCTTTAAAGCTATTTTCCACAAAACAATTAAATTTTGTTTCAGAAAAATAAAGTTCTACTAGTACGTGGTCAAATAACTTGTAAAGATCTGCATACTTTCGAAGATTTTGATGGCAAATACGGCCATGAAACCACTAACTGTTGTCTATGGCACTTAAGCAAAATACAGAAATAGCACAGTTAACCTCCGCGCATGCGCAGACATCTATTCCTAGATGTAAAGAATGTCAACGTCAGGACTTAAGAAACCGAGACAGAAACGATTAACGATTGTGTGGAAAAATAATTAAAATTTTGTGAACCAAAACATACAAGTTACGCTAAAATTATCTTACTGAAATCTCAGAACTGCTGTCTGGGGTTGCCATTGTTGACTGTTAATATCCAGAATTTTTTTTTTTCGATGTATGGGGAAAACCGACAAAATATCAAACTTCTCGTTCTAAAAATAGGCTTTGGTACTCCATGAAAAATCAGTGATTACAAGGTAAAAATATTGAATTTAATATATAACAATTGCTATTTCATAGTCTAGAATCGTAAATAAAGATATAAATGCTTGCAATTCTATGGAAGGTAACTTTAAATGAACATAACAAAACACTAACTTATTCAAAGATATAGCAACAATACAATCAGTGCAACTGATTCTTTCTACGTAATAAGTTTGATGAAAATCAAGTTGCATGTTTAGCAAAAGTAGTTCAGGAGCTATCAACAAGACTTTTAAGAAGATTGGTGCCCTCGGCTATTTCAAAATGTCTGTAAGCTGGAAAGTGAAAATGACTGAACTGTTAATGAAAAACAAAATTTATAGACAGTTTTTTTTAATGACTTTTGGGTGGGGGTCAGAGTAGGTAGAATGTAGACGGGGAAGGAGGGTAGATGGTGTGTATAATAAGAAACATCATTAAGTAACAAAGTGTTGAGAGGAAGAATAACAGCAAAACATATTTTTACTTGCTGGTTGAACACAGAGGTGTAACAGGGGTGTAATAGTGGTGTAATAGGGGTGTGGATGAGTTGTAATAGGACTATCAGTTGTAGGTCAAAGAAATATGTAGTAACATAATAAAGTGGTTAGAGGAAGAGTGACCAAAGAATTTTTAGAGCTTGGGTTATTTACAGTGACCTGGGCCTTTGTGCTCTCTAAACCAACAAAAGCTACGCTCGACTATTCAACAGCCTTATCAACTGAATTCATATAAGTTTAAAAAGGGGCATAATTTTGTAAAAAGGCAAAATAAGAGTTATTGAACCTGTGCAGTGTTAGTCATTTTATCAAAGTGAATAACTGTGTGAAGTTTCAATTCATTCCCATAAGTGGTTACTGAGATACCAGATAACATACAAAAACTTAACCAAATCGGGACACCGACAATTTTTAGTCAGATGTCAGTCCAATAGCTCTACCTATTCTTTGAGTAGTTGAGCTAAAAGCGGTCTTTCCCTTCACTGAGACCAGTCAACACTTGTTAGGGGCAGTAGTTAAGAATATACAGTGTAGTTGAAAACTGTGCCATTAAACTTTAACCAACCAAAAACAATATATATATAATAAATATATAATTTAATAAAAAGGGAAATAACTCTGACAAAATATTTATTAAATGATAATACTGTTAATAATGGTATTTTGTAAAGAGTTTCGTTAAAATCTGGACTGGACTTACAAAATCCTTGATCAAATCTTCTAGCAGTTAATTTTTAAGAAATCTTCAATTAATACTGTACTTGAAATTTGAATTTACAATTGTATTTATTTATCCATTTAAATTTTTGGCATGAATTTACAAAATAGGTCAATGAATTCTTCCATTTTTCTCATTATTTACCAAACTATATCATCGATGAACATTTTCTAACCTTTTCAAACAGGCCTAATAAAAGATTTTATTCGTGAATAATTACACTAATCTAGAATGTCCGAGCCAAACCGTACCAGGTGAGGTCCGAAGACAACATTAGTTATGTTGACACTATCTGATGACGGGCTTTTCGGAGCTCTGACAGCGCCTTATACGAAATTTCTCTTATTTATTTATGAAACGAGAATACCGAATATTAAAGACTCAACATTCAACAGTGCAATGTTGACATTCTGAATACTTTGTCAGTAATAAGAGAGAATTTATACATCGCAATGCGACACTCTTTTTATATTTTCTGATATTGGACTCTGATCACATGCATAAATAATTAATCATTAATGATTGCAATGCCTTTACTGTGCATAATTAAGCAGCTGCATTTTTTAATTAAAAAGTCACATTTTATTCTTGTTTTGTAATAATATGTATGACAGGTGTGGTCCTCGGCTCTTGTAACAAAAATGGAATATAGACTGTTTTCTACCAGTAACCAGACACCAGTAAACACCTACATAGAGTCATGGCCGTGGTCTGATTACACTGAAAAGTTATGCTATGCTTTTTGTTGATTTTCAGACAATCCATTGTTTCTGTATGCCCAAGTCCTGTTTTCAAATTCAAATATATCCTGTCTCTAATTCGTGCTGTGCTTTTTCTTGACCCGCTGTTTTTAATTTATAAAAACTTTTACTGATCCATTGCAAATTAAAAATCTGAAGTAATATCAGTACAGGTATTTAGTCAAGGCAAATGCTTTGGGACTACAAATAAAAATTCTCGACACTCATGTATATTGTGCAATTCATTTGACTTTGTCAACTGTTTGCACCTAAATGTATGGACTTCTTAATACTTCCATGACCTAACTCTTGGGTTTTATTTTGCGACATTCTTAGATTATTTTTTTTCCAACAATAGCTGGGTAGATTTTGTTTCAAGATTAGCAAGAAAATGTTAATTAGTTTGTACTAACAAATTCTTAACTTTGACCCCATTCTAAATCTGTAAAAGATATCTGATAGAATGACAAGTTTCCTCTAATTGGATCATTCAGATAACCGCATTTAAAATTAAAAACATTGTTTTGACATTTCATTTTTTTTTTAATTTTTACAAAATTAAATGAAAAGAAAAGCATTTTATTTACCAGTTAGGTGATATTTTTATCTCTGTAATTATATTACTAATTCCTGTTTTTTTTTCTCACATTTTTGAACATCTTGAAAATTATACTAAAATATGTGTTTAAATCTTTTTAATCTGGGTAACAGCTTGACCTTATCTGACAAAAAATGAAACTGAGATGGAATAATTGTTTTATAGGGACATTTGCTTGTATCCATCTTGAAGAGATAAAATCTAATAGATTTTTTATTGTCAATAGCCACCATGAAACATTTCAGTACCAACAATGCTATAAGAAACTGAAACTGGTAGTATCTGCTTGGTACCAACACTTTTGGTACACGACTGGTACCAACCTTGATGAGTATTATGGTGATTGTTTGTGTGAGTGTGGTTGTTAGTGTGTCCATGGTGATTTGTCTGTCCGTTTGTGTGTGGATGCCCGTCTGGAGGGGAGTACGGTTCTGAGTCCGGAGGGCTGTCTGGTAATGTCCTGAAATGAAAATCAGATCATAACAGACATTATTTCAATGAAGCCTTCTCCCTACCCTCATACAGCATAAAAAACAAACAAACAAACAATATCAAACAGAGACTTAAATATTTCTGTTTCACAAGCTATGTTAAAAACAAACAAGGCAGTCTGAAAGACAGCTAAATCCCCCGCCACTTCTATGGATAGTGAAAGGGTAAAACCTTTGATTTTAGCTGTGACCTTGACCTTGAACTGACACGGCTGACTCATGAATTCTGCACAACGTCTTGATGAGGTGATCATTTGACCAAAGTTTCATGAAAATCCTTCAAGGGGTTTAGGAGATACAGAGCTGAAACCTTTGACCTTCAGTTGTGACCTTGACCTTGAGTTGACATGGCTGTCTCATGAGTTCTTGATGAGGTGATCATTTGACCAAAGTTTGATGAAAATCCTTCAAGGGGTTAAGGAGATACAGAGTGGACACCAAATGGAAGGCTCAAACCTTAGACCCTTAGTTGTGACCTTGACCTTGAGCTGGCATGGTTGACTCATAATTTCTGCACATCGTCTTGATGAGGTAATCATTTGACCCAGGTTTTATAAAATTCCTTCAAGGGGTTTAGGAGATATAGAGTGGACACGAAATGAAAGGCTCAAACCTTTGCCCGTCAGTTGTGACCTTGACCTTGAGCTGACATGGCTGACTCATAAGTTCTGCACATCTCCTTGATGAGGTGATCGTTTGACCCAAGTTTGATGAAAATCCTTCAAGGGGTTTAGGAGATATAGAGAGGACACAAAATAGAAGGTTCAAACCTTTGACCCTAAGTTGTGACCTTGACCTTGAGCCGGCATGACTGACTCATGGGTTCTGCACATCGTCTTGATGAGGTGATCATTTGACCCAAGTTTTATAAAATTCCTTCAAGGGGTTTAAGAGATATAGTGCGGACACAAAATGGAAGGCTCAAACCTTAGACCTTGAGTTCTGACCTTGACCTTGAGCCGGCATGGCTGACTCATGGGTTCTGCACATCGTCTTGATGAGGTGATCATTTGACCCAAGTTTTATAAAATTCCTTCAAGGGGTTTAGGAGATATAGAGCGGACACAAAATGGCAGGCTCAAACCTTTGACCTTGAGTTGTGACCTTGACCTTGAACCGACAAGGCTGACTCATGGGTTCTGCACATCGTCTTGATGAGGTGATCATTTGACCCAAGTTTCATGAAAATCCTTCAAGGGGTTTAGGAGATATGGACCGGACACGAATTTGTTACGGACGGAAGGACGGACAGACGGAAGGACGGACGCAGACCATTCCTATAATCCCTCCGCCACGGCGGGGGATTAAAAATGTGGTCAATATTATGTGTCACATGCCTCCTAATAATGCTTGATAGAGTAATATATAAAGCCAAAACAAGAGGGCCATGTTGGCCCTAGATTGCTCGCCTTGAGTTACGCTGTTTGCATGAACAGTTTTTGTAGATGGTTATGCAAAGAAAATGTCTGTAAAATTATACTGAAATAGTGCCAGTGTTTTCTGACAATTATAAAATCGGGCCAGTGGTTTCATACAAGAATTTTTTTTAAGTTTCCACTATATTCATATAGGGAAAAGTGACCATGCCCTCTGGCGTCCATGTTTTTTGAAGAAACAGAATAATTTGAACAATCTCTGTAGAAGGTCACACAAGGACAATTTGTGTGAAATTATGGCCCATTTGTCTGAAATTGTTTTAAAATCGGGCCAGCAGT
This sequence comes from Mercenaria mercenaria, assembly GCF_021730395.1. Taxonomy (NCBI): domain Eukaryota; kingdom Metazoa; phylum Mollusca; class Bivalvia; order Venerida; family Veneridae; genus Mercenaria; species Mercenaria mercenaria. Next base: position 66,791,204 of record NC_069377.1, on the reverse strand, counting down.
TTCATACAAGAAGAGTTTTTAAGTTTCTACTAATATACATATAGGTAAAAGTGACCACGCCATCTGGCAGCGATGTTTTAAAGGTGGTATAGGAGGAGATGTTGTTTGAAAACTTTTCTATATTTAGCTCTGGCAGCCCCTATGTGCAACCGTTTGAACAAATTTAGTAGAAGACCACCCAAGGAACATCCGGGCCAAGTTTCATCAAAATCCTTTCAGTGCTTTTGAACATGTCGTTTAAAGAAATTGTTGACGATGGACTGATGGACGCACGCACGCTGGACAACAGACACAGCATGATCACAATAGCTCACAATGAGCAGGAAGTGCTAAGATGAGCTAAAATAATTATCAGACATAAAACTACCAAGGATATGTGCATGTCCCTTTGTTGTTGATGATGTATACTAAGTTTCATTTGAATTGGAGTAGTTGAGTACATAAGGGACAAATGTAGTTGTAATATTGCGAAGTCAAACACTTGGGCATAACTCAACAAAATATGCTGGTTTCATGTTGCTCATGTGTATTAAGTTTCATCTAAATTGGATAAAAGTTGAGTAAACGAAGTACAGATACTGCTTCCACTTGATGTTTGATGGTGAATACCAAGATCTGAGGAAGAAGTTGAGTACACAAGGTACAGATACTGCTTCCACTTGATGTTTGATGGTGAATACCAAGATCTGAGGAAGAAGTTGAGTACACAAGGTACAGATACTGCTTCCACTTGATGTTTGATGGTGAATACCAAGATCTGAGGAAGAAGTTGAGTACACAAGGTACAGATACTGCTTCCACTTGATGTTTGATGGTGAATACCAAGATCTGAGGAAGAAGTTGAGTACACAAGGTACAGATACTGCTTCCACTTGATGTTTGATGGTGAATACCAAGATCTGAGGAAGAAGTTGAGTACACAAGGTACAGATGTAGCTGTAGTACCACTGTGGCACAACTCAAGATACAATAATCGGACATGAAAGTCTAGAAAATACTTACATCAAGTTTCATTTAAACTAGATAGAAATTGTAGGTGTTGAGTATGCAATGTAAAAGCACAGTTGTAAAAATGGCAAAGTTCAAAAAAGGGCTGAACTAAAAAAAAACAACAGTATAATAAGCATGTCCACTTCATGTTAATGACATAAATATTTTTTGTACCAAGTTTCATTATAATTGTATGGAAACCGTAGCAGCAGTTGAGTACACAAGGTTCAAAGTAGGCGGGTCCAGAAACGAGGCATAACTAAAAAGATGATAATCAGACATGGAAGTCCTGAGAATATGAGCTTGTCCATTTCATGTTGATGATTTTATAAAATTTCATTTGCATGAGATGAAAATTAGGAAGATCTGAGTACACACGCAAGTGTGACTGACCGGCATGAAAGGCAAGTAAAACATTGTATAAATTAAATTCCTGGGTTTCCGACATCCATTTAAATGATCAAAATTTTACTGCCGGTGGAGTCGATAGTTTACACGTGGCATAATATCAAAATTCGTTTAAAATACTGCACTAGGAGAGATAAAAAAAAACTGTCGACATGTGTCGCCAAATTTATTTTTCAATAGCTTTGAATTCAATTTTAGTAGTTTTGGGGAACACCTTTTAATTAGCAGTGAAATCATACCCCTATTACAGACAGCAGAGTACACTGTATAAAAACAGCTAATTTGGTTTCAATTTGAAAAACTAATTAATCTTCAACACTCACAAGGGAGTTAATTTTGATAAAAATCTTTAAAAGAATAGCCTTGGGTCACAGTTGTTAACATAAATAACGCGCATTAATATGATCTGATTTAGTGAGATTTAACGTGGTACGATTTGAACATTTGTATAATATCATAATCGCTTTCATCAGTGAAGCTGTTTAATAGTTTTCGAGACACTGGTCTTGTCTCTCATTCTCCACTCAAAACTTTCCAATCAATCAAAACAAACATTAGGATTCTTTTAACAGCGTAATTATATAATGACTAATCCGATAATTATTTTTGATTCTGATTATTAAAAAATATCGCCCAGGTAACAGAAAAAACAGTTGTCACAAAATATAGAAAAAAATCTTTTAAAGAAAAAATCTGTAATAAATGCCACAAGTAAACAACATCTTAATGTGTATAAAATAAATAGAAAATCTCTTACCTATATTTGTTCGGTTTTATTTGGAGGCGGGTTTGGGAAGAAGTGGCATTTAAAGTTTTCGAGAGACAATCCGAGTCAGACCAGTCACTAAAGGTGGTGATTCATATCCCAAACTAAATGGTTGTGTTAATTTTACAATTATTCAATACAGAGTTATGGTTCTTGTGCTTATTACTTTAAAGCTTTGTTTAATTACCTTCACTAGAGTCAAAGTAAATGTCTTAAATTGTCAAAAATGTGAAAAATGAAAACCATTGTTAGAGAAAATCTTGTATTTCTTCCAAGACAGAGTTCTGGTTCATTTTTACTTCACTTCCTTTTTCTACCATCTCAGTTTAGTCAAAATATATTGTCATCAATATTTTGAGATGGACAAACAAATGCAGCACAACAAAGACTCATTTAGTGACAGGAAAATGTCTGTTCTCTATATTAGAGGCTAAGAAAAGAAACCAGTTAAGGCTCAACGACTAATGTATGACTTTCCTTCACAAAGATAGATGTGTGTCCATAGGACACAGGTGCCTCACCCCACCCCCCAACTTCCTGTCACTGTACATGGTTACATGACTCTAGGTGAAATATTCTTACATGCAATTTATATGCAATTTAAACTTTTAAGGAGACGTCACGACTGAGATAGTTTAGCATTATTACAATACACAGTCGGTATTGAAATTGTGTTTCCAATACATGTGCTCATTAGATAAATCCTCAATATCTATGTGAAAATAAGGGATGTGTTTTGTATGATTGCAACACTGTGAGTTGCTCTAATTACTGACAAATGACTGAAACAATAGGAATTCATACGAGAGATGGATAGACAAAACAACAGTGAGGTAACAATATATTCTTTTATTGTTTTAATGTATGAGTTGTAAGCTACAATAAAGAATACCCATTTTATGAAAATCAAACTGAAGTTAGAAATAACAGAAAAAAATTAATTAGGTCAAGAGTCATCATATACCTGTCAAAATTTGTCATTAGTTTTCACGAGCTGTCAAAATTATTTTTATCTCTCTATTCTGCAAATGCATTGTTTTTGAAAGTATCTTAGACGGATATTGTAATGTGTAACTTACTTTACATTCCACTTTAATATTTGTGCTTGAAATTGCTTTGTTGAGTTCACCGACATCACATATGAATGTCTATTGTTTTAGTTTATTGTCTGTTATAAAGGTACCAAATCTCAATATTAAGATATAAAAATTGTTCCTTTCTGGTAGACAAAGGAAACTATTTGGTTGAATCATGATATAACGGTTTTTGGAAAGAACTGAATATTCTTTGGTTTTTTGTTATTCACCGGAAATTCAAAAAGTGACATCACCTTAAGCACTTTATGTGTATTTTCACTAAGTCAAGGACCATATCAGATTCTCTTCTAGCTGGGTGAAATCTCAAACAGAAAACCAGGTACACAACTTCCAATGCTAAATAACAATCCCCTAATGCTTTATGACTCTAAGTCAAATACTTTCTGAGACACATGTGACACTAACTTGTATGTCCTTTATCCATATTTTTGACTTAATCAAAGGCCATCACTCTGGTCTGACTGTCAGAACTCACTAACAAAACTCCAGATGCTGAATAATATTTCTATTATGTTTCATGACCCCAGGTCAAAAACATTTGAAGATACATGTGACACAAACTTTTATGCCTTTTTATGCATATTTCAGACTAAGTCAAGGGCCATAACTCTGGTCTTGCTGAATAATATTTCTTACAAAACCCCAGGTGCACAACTCCACCTGCTGAATAATATTCTTGTAATGAATCATAATCCTAGGTCAAATACTTTTTGAGATACATGCTACACAAACTTTTAGGCTCTTTTTATGCATTCTTCACATGCTGAATAACAATCCTGCGAGGTTTGATGACTCTGAGTCAAATCTGTTTTGAGATATGCATGACACAAATCAGACAAACAGACCATGGACAAGGGCAACTCTTGTGCCCTCTCCCACTCCAAAAAAAAATTGAAGGGCACAAAAACAACAGCTTTCCTGCAAATGAAGATAGCAGACAGAAAGCAACGATAGCAGACAACAAGCAAAAAATAGCAGAAAATGCAGACAACAAGCAAAGATTGCAGAAGATAGAAGACAGCAAGCAAAAATAGCAGAAGAGTGCAGACAGCAAGCAAAGATTGCAGAAGATAGAAGACAGCAAGCAAAAATAGCAGGAGAGAGCAGACAATAAGCAAAGACTGCAGAAGATACAAGACAGCAAGCAAAAATAACAGAAGAGAGCAGACAGCAAGCAAAGATTGCAAAAGATAGAAGACAGCCAGCAAAAATAGCAGAAGAAAGCAGACAGCAAGCAAAGACTGCAGAAGATACAAGACAGCAAGCAAAATTAACAGAAGAGAGCAGACAGCAAGCAAAGATTGCAGAAGATAGAAGACAGCAAGCAAAAATAGCAGAAGAGAGCAGACAGCAAGCAAAGATTACAGACAGCAAGCAAAGGTCAGCTTATCCAACTTATATTAAATATTCTTTAATAAATACAGTTAAAACAAGCACACCTGAAGACATTCTACTGCTCAACGTACCTACTGCTTACTATCTTATTTGGCTTAGATTTCACTTAGACCAATATTCTGACCTTGTTTAATGTAAATCAGGTTGATCATTAACAAAGTGTTTCAATGATTTGACTGAGTGACCTATTCTTATTTACACATGTGACCCAGTTACAAATTAATCCAAAAGTTTAAACTGACAAACATTCTGACCAAGTCTAATGAAGATCAGGTAAAAATACAGTCTCTTGAGTGTTAACAATTTTTTTCTAAGCCTTTAAGATAATCCATTTTCAACCTTGATCTAACTTTCATACTGACAGTTTTATGAAGACCAAGTACAAGATCTGACCTGATACTCAGTGATAACAATGTCTGGCTATTATTTGTCATAATGACCCTTAGAATTTGCGTAAGTTTCAAACATGACCAAGATTTCACAGAGTATTCTGATAAAGGCTCTACAAAAAGATTTTTTCTTTTATTTAACCTACTGATTGACTTAGGTTTTACACAAGCATTCTGAAAAAATATATGATGACCTGGAAAATGTGGCCTCTACAGTGTTAACACAGATCTTCTATGATCTGACCTAGTGACCTAGTTTTTGACTGTAGGTAAGTCAGCTATTTTCTGTGTTAACAACATTATCATTGATTTGACCTAGCCTAGGTTTTGAAGAAGATAACCCAGTTTCCAAACTGTCTGAGATTTTACTAAGAGAAACATTCTGATCAAGTTTCATCAAGACTGGACAAAAATTGTGACCCTTAGAGTGTTAAAACTAGAATGGCTGATGCCACATAACAAATACAGGGGTATTAAAAAAGCTCATCTTGAGTGTATTGTGCTAAGGTGAACCAAACTAAACTAGATGTATGTCCATAGGACACAACTGCCCCCCCCCCCACCCCACGTCACACTACATGGTTTCATGACTCAAGGTGAAATATTTTTAAGATATTTGCAATACAAAGTTTAAATACTTTATGTGCATTTTTCACTAAGTATAGAACCATTGCTCTGGCCTAGCTGAAATCCCAAAGAGAACACCATGAGGTACAATTTGCATGCTATATAACAATTCTCTAATGTTTTATGACTCTAGGTCAAGTACATTTTGAGATACATGGGACACAGACTTCAATTTTTGACTTAGCCAAGGGCCATAACTCTGGTCTTGCAAAATGAATAATGATATAAAAAAACAACAACTCAGAAGCAAAAATTCACATGCTTGATAATATTCCTACATGGTTTCATGACTCTAGGTGAAATATGCAAGACAAACTTTAAGCACTTTGTGTATTTTTTACTCAGTCAAATCTGAAACAGAACACCAGGTGCGGAACTTCGCATGCTTTATAACATTTCCCTAATGTTTTATGACTCTAAGTCAAATACTTCCTGAGATACATGTGACACAAACTTATATCTCCTATATGCATACTTTGACAACCAAGAGCCATAACTCTGGTCTGACTGACAGAAATCTGGAATAAAATCCCAGGGGCACAACTTCATATTTGCTGAATAATATTTCTATGATGTTTCATTACCCTAGGTCAAATACTTTTTGAGATATAAGCGACACAAACTGTTATGCCTTTTAACGCATATTTTTCACTGAGTCAAGGGCCATAACTCTTGTCTGGCTGAGTGATATCTCTAACAAAACCCCAGGTGCACAACTTCACATGCTGAATAATATTTTTGTAATGTTTCATAATCCTAGGTCAAATACTTTTTGAGATACATGCTACACAAACTTAGGCCCTTTTTATGCATATTTCTGACTAAGTCAAGGGCCATAACTCTAGCTGTATGAGATCCAAATTAAAACCTCTGGTGCAGAACTTCCTGTGCCGAATAACAATCTTGTGAGGTTTCATGACTCTGGGTCAAATCTGTTTTCAGATATGCACGACCCAAATTTGGACAGACAAGGGCAACTCTTTCTTTGGGAACAAAAAAACAGATCTACCACTATCTAAGTAATGTAACAGGGTGACACTGAACAAAGTGATTCTCATATAACTTCTTGACCACTTAGATGGTGGGGTATGATGAGAAGAAGTACGATACTGTGGAAACAGCAGCTTACGTGTGCAACATAGGATGATTGTCCATATATGGTAAACTTGTGTTTATGTTTGGTTGCCTCTGTTGTTGCTGGCTACAGTACATACTGTTTGGTGGGGAACTCTGGGCTTGAGTCTGTGAAATACTTGTCTGCTGCGGGCCGAGCTGGGAGCCGAGGCCCCGCAAGTGCAAGTTGTTGATCTTGAACCCATTACCGTTAGAGTGAGGGTGGTTGTAGGCAATGGCAGAGATGGCCTCCTCTGGCAGGCACCTGCAAGTACAACATTGAAATACATCATGAAATTAATGACCATAAAAGGTTCATATTAATGTTTTTGTAAATTATAAATATCAATAAAGGTCCGATTCATTACAAGATAAGAAATGTTGCAATCAAAAACCGGCAATGTCTGTTTGTGTAGGGTAATGCTTAATTTTGTCCTCTTTAATAGTAACTCAGTTATAGTGATCTGTTACTGCCGATGTCAAAGCATGCAAACTAATTTGCACCCTTTTTTAACTTTTTTTTTGCTTTTCCACATAAAATGAAAACATTATTGACATATTTTAAAAGTATACATTTTTTTATCAATTATGATAGTTGATGGTATTTCCATTGTTTCAAAAGAAAACAAACACCAATGAATTCATTTCATCAGAAACCAATGAATTTATTTTATCAGAAGAGAAAATAATGTGTCTGAAGAGTGGTGATGGAATTCTTTATCAGTCTGCCAGAAAGACTATGTAATTATCAATTTATGTAAGAAATTTAACAATTAACCTATTAACTTTGTTACCCAACCAACTTCAAAAATTAATCATAATTATTAGCCTAAGAGAAAAATATCAATTAACTCCAGCAATCAAAAAATTAATCACATCAGCCTAAAAGAAAATGTAATTCAATTACCTCAACATTTTATCCTCGGGGTATCCAAACTGATACATGGGTATTTCCGAAGTAGTCCAACAATTTATACGTTAAGCAACAAAAAAAAGACTCCCTTTATCCCTTCAAATCACATCAGATATGACACAAATTATTTTATATAACACAATGCCACTCGAAAAAAAGAGAGGAAAAAGTCACTTAGAGAGATCTTGTTTCACAGCAACCAAGCCACAGTAACTTCCAAAATCAGCATATGAATGTCTCAACAATACACTCACACAACAATGTACAATATACATCTTTTAAAAATCCGTATTTATGTATATAATCTTTTATTATCATTCCTGAAGGAAAGTCGGCAACATTTTCAGAGGTTTCAGAAAATCATCTTTACGATCTATGGACAGATATCGCTTCCCCCACGTTCCTAAAGTTAAAAGCCTTGTCATTAAAAAAAATAATGACCATTAAATTGAGATTTTTTTTAACGGCTGAATAATCATCTATTTTTTCTTCATCCAAAATACTGAAATATTTAACAGTATTTGTAGGTACATAGTACCATTGGGACGATTATCCGCGTAGAGTAATTGATCGTAGTTTTCATATTGTGGTTGATCTTTCTCGCCCCGGGCTACCACCATGTTTGAAAGGATAATATTAGGTTGGTGCATCTCCGTACCGGTTACTCATTCTATTAAAATCAAGCAGATATATACCCGCGTATATATATCAACCCATGATTCATTTTTAAAGTTCTGATATTTATTTAAACCTTCAGGCAGTAATTTAGTGAAGACGAAATATTTCAATTTAAAGGCAAAGTCAAAATATTTGAAGATCCCATCATCTTAATGTTTTAGTTATAATTCTTAAATTTATTATCTTCTTTGGATGTTATTATTTTGTAACATCACAAAAATTAGTCTGAATAATTTAAATATTGGGACATAAACTTAATGATGACAGAAAAGCCATTATGAAACAGAGCAAAATATATTCAAGATCCAATCAACTTAATGTTCCCAAATACTAAATTAATATTTTATCTACTTAAAAATGCCTCAATTTTGCAATTACTGTAAAAAATGACAGTAATTAACAAGACTGACTACTTTTATGTTCAAAATGTCATTTTCTCATTATAAAATTATCCGCATATATGTCTTTTCATGATTAATTTAATATTACATGGAACAAGACAGTTGATGCACAAATTTTCAATTATATTTACCATTTATAAGCATTCAAGAGTACAGAAAGTCTTAAATACAGTCGAAGTTGGACATATTTTTGTACCATACATAGTTTATACTAATTTATTTTAGCTTGATTGTGATGAAAGCTTCAAGCTTCTTTCAACCACTCTTGAGTCCACTTCCCTGAAAAAGGCGTAGTCATAACCCCAGTGGGCCTCAAACCCATTACCCCCAGATTGAGCGGCCAACACCTTGACCACTGCTCCCCTTACCATACATACTTAGGACAGCTGAAAAATAGTCAACTGGTCTTAATAGCCAGGTGGTCTCTGTTCACATGTGGCATTTATCACAGACTTCTCTGTATAAATGTCACATGTGGACTTTATCACAGGCTTCACTGTATAAATGTCACATGTGGACTTTATCACAGGTTTCACTGTATAAATGTCACATGTGGCCTTATCACAGGCTTCACTGTATAAATGTTACATGTGACCTTTATCACAGACTTCACTGTTCCACATGTAGCCTTATCACTGGCTTCACTGTATAAATGCCACAAGTGGCCTTTATCACAGGCTTTACTGTATAAATGTCACGTATGGCTTTTATCACAGACTACACTTTTCCACATGTAGCCTTATCACAGGCTTCACTGTATAAATGCCACAAGTGGCCTTTATCACAGGCTTCACTGTATAAAGGTCACATGTGGCTTTTATCACAGACTACACTGTATAAATGTCACATGTGGACTTATCACAGGCTTCACTGTATAAATGTCACATGTGACCTTTATCACAGACTTCACTGTATAAATGTCACATGTGGCCGTGGCCTTAATATCACAGGTTTCACTGTATAAATGTCACATGTGGCCTTTATATGGCCTTTATCACAGGCTTCACTGTATAAATGTCACATGTGGCCTTTATCACAGGCTTCACTGTATAAATGTCACATGTGACCTTTATCACAAACTTCACTGTATAAATGTCACATGTGGCCGTGGCCCTAATATCACAGGTTTCACTGTATAAATGTCATATATGGCCTTTATCACAGGCTTCACTTTATAAATGTCACATGTGGCCTTTATCACAGGCTTCACTGTATAAATGTCACATGTGACCTTTATCACAGACTTCACTGTATAAATGTCACATGTGGCCGTGGCCCTAATATCACAGGTTTCACTGTATAAATGTCATATATGGCCTTTATCACAGGCTTCACTGTATAAATGTCACATGTGGCCGTGGCCTTATTATCACAGGTTTCACTGTATAAATGTCATATATGGCCTTTATCACAGGCTTCACTGTATAAATGTCACATGTGGCCTTTATCACAGGCTTCACTGTATAAATGTCACATGTGACCTTTATCACAGACTTCACTGTATAAATGTCACATGTGGCTGTGGCCCTTATATCACAGGTTTCACTGTATAAATGTCATATATGGCCTTTATCACAGGCTTCACTGTATAAATGTCACATGTTGCCTTTATCACAGGCTTCACTGTATAAATGCCACATGTGGCCTCTATCACAGACTTCACTGTATAAATGTCACATGTGACCTTTATCACATGCTTACTCTATAAATGTCACATGTGGCCTTTATCACAGGCTTCACTGTATAAATGTCACATGTTACTTTTATCACATGCTTCACTGTATAAATGTCACATACGGCCTTTATCACAGGCTTCACTGTATAAATGTCACATGAGGCCTTTATCACAGGCTTCACTGTATAAATGTCACATGAGGCCTTCATCATAGGTTTCACTGTATAAATGTCACATGCGGCCTTTATCACAGGCTTCACTGTATAAATGTCACATGCGGCCTTTATCACAGGCTTCACTGTATAAATGTCACATGCGGCCTTTATCACAGGCTTCACTGTATAAATGTCACATGAGACTTTTATCACAGGCTTCACTATATAAATGTTGCAAGTTTTCAGCAATTATTACATATTGGTAGTTTCTTCTGTACTGGTGCTATTGTGGTTACAACTTCTTCACAAGCAGATTTACTGACATCTACAATTTTTATTCACTACATGGAAATCAACCATATTACTAGTTGTACCTTACCTTATTTGAGCTATTATACAATCTATGAACACATAACTTTACCACAACAGTGGAAAGGGGAAAAAAATCAGTGTAACAACAACAGTATAATAGACAATCTCAATATAACAAGCATATCCCCACATCCCTACAAAAAGGACCATGGGCCGTGAGTTTAATCCATTAAAGTGCAAACTCTGGTATTAATATATAGATTCTAACTATACTTGCTTTAAAGGATTTTCCAGTTAATACAGACAATATAAAAAATTTGTAAAAATTTGTTATTACCTGCCCTTGACATTCAAGTATTAACCCTTAGCCTGCTGGCGGCACGTGATTCTGCCTATGCGACCAGTGCAGACCAAGATCAGCCTGCACATTCGTGCAGTCTGATCATGGTCTGCACTGTTCGCTATTCAGTCAGTAAATTTTCAGTGAACACTCCTTCGAATATTAAATGGTATTGCCCAAATTGAATGATGGACCAGTCCATTTTAGAAATTTAGCAGGGTAAGGGCTAATAAAGCGATTTCAATTAAATTTGCATTTGTTAGATAAGATATTCCAATAATCTGAACCAAAATTGTGTGTGGTATTGGATCTTGGTTGCATTACGCAAAGGGAGGTAATAATATTTTTACACAAGCGCATTTCTAATGAATTGTGGCTAAATGTGTCATTGTCAATGCAAATCTTTCATGATAAAATATATTCATAATGTTCCTTAGGCAAAATGTGTTTGTCAAATTTATGCATATGCAAAAATAATTTAGCTGAGTAACCAGGATAAGAAAATCAAATTTTAAAGGCTCATAATGCCTTTCTTTAAAATGTGGCAGCAACATTATCTGTTATGAACATAGAATATATATACATATTTTTTTAAATCCTATTTCCAGTTATCGTTTTCTCAAATAGTTGTCAAAAATTTGAATATTGATGAACACAGTAAGAAGTGTTTATTGAATCTATTGCTTTGGATTACCTCCCTTGATGGCTCTAACTGTAAAAGTTCATGTGCAGTATGTAAAGTAGCACTTTTCTAACCATGTAAGTATGTATACCATCTATTTGGGCAGCTGTTTCATCTGTTTTTAACATAAAATTTAAAGCCTTTATAATGGAACTTTAAAAATACCTCAGAAGAATCTAACATGTACTTAGCACTTTGAATTGTATAAGAGTGAATTGTCAGACTATAAAATGTCCAATTACCTTTGACTGTGGATAGCATGTAACAATTAACATACAAAATCGACTAAAAACATACTATAGTGTATTGAATATTCACCATATTATCCCTTAGCCTGCTGCAGGCGAATTTAACAGCCTTTGCAAACAGCTTGGAACCAGATCAGACGCCGATTAAATCGGCGTCTGATCAGGTTCCAAGCTGTTTGCTACCCTGACAATATTTCTTCCAATTTTGGAGCAAACTGAATGAACTTTACAATTTTGGCAGACGACATTTCCAGCAGACGACAATTCATCTAGCATGCTAAAGGTTATATAACATACTGTGCAAATGAACAAATGCGCAACTGTCTTTGAGAACAGATGAGAAAACCTAGAAAAAATAGATATTAAATATGAAAAATAAATTTCACAATACCTGTATAAGAGTAACATTTTAGCCGCTGCTTTTTCGTTTGATCCTCAAAATCAACTGTGATTAAATGCATTATTACAGATAACATTATAAAATGGAGAAATTTCCCAAGGCAGTTGGCACACGGTGATACCTCAAACAATTCAAACATTACATGCTTATATTTGGTGAATCCTACACTTTAATTATCTATCATAAGTGACATTCTATACTTGTTTTTTATTTAAAAAGACTTAATACTTTTCTTCAAATTTTCTAAAAAGTTGTGACAAAACAGATTAACATAATAAGTCTCACTCTCTCACAGAATTTTAGAGATTTCAACTAAAAATTCAGGAATATTTATCTCTAGATATCTTTATATCTACATGTTGTAATACTTATTCTTTTTGCTGGTATATGTAACACAACATATTTATTACTATACTGTCTAGCTTACAAACTGAGTGTTCTCTTTTTTAAGTCTAGAGGAAAAACTGTCTGTATTATACTGTAAGTAAGTAAGTAAGTAAAGACTTTATTTAACGAGGCTTCACATTTGGTCTGACTGTGAGATGCAATTAAAACCCCTGGTGCACAGGCCTTCTGGTACTGAAGAACAATCCTGTGAGGTGTGATGACTCTGGGTCAAATACTTTTTGCGACATGAACGACACAAATTCAGATAGACAGACTGACTGATGGACGTTCTACATATGGATAATTATGTGGCTACTCTTGTTCCCTCTATTGTTCTTTTAGCCGGATAAAAGAAAAATATTTACATAAAGCCTTACGGAATGAATGACATCAAAGAAAAAGTACATGCAATTACCTGTTGTTCCTACAGCCACTTAAGTATGCAAATGTAAGCTCAGATGGACGGACGGACAAGGGTGACTCTAAGTGCCCCCCTCACCAAAACATTTTTTTTTGTAGACTTGGAAACTTTGAATAGTTGCTGAAAAACCTGCAAAATTTTCATCAAAACTTCTAAATGAATAAAGGGGTATAATTTTGTTAATTATAATGTACGTCTGAGTCATGGAACCTGCTCTGTGAGATAATTCAATAGGCTGTGTAAGACAGTTGTGTAGTGTTTGAAATAAATTAATATTTTTTGAGAAATCTGTATACCTGTAAAACTTCCATCAAAATTTCAAATTTGAAAATGGGCACAACTTAACAAAATTATTGGCACAGTTATAGAACCTGCCTTGTGTTTAGTTTAAAAGCATTTTGTTCAGTAATTTCTAAAGGGAGACCAATAACGACTATAATATTTGAAAACAATAAAGTTAAGGTTTCGATGGAGGCCTTGAGAAACAAAAATCAAACAACACCAAATCATAGAAAGAAAGAGTTGTTTGACATGAAAATTGAACAGCATGTAAAACATGTATATTACTTTACGAAACAAGTGTCAGTATACTGATATAAACATTGAATTCCGGAAAAGGGCTGCCTAAAGGGGCTCCACTTCCAGACAATTAAACGCCTTTAAAAACTCATCATTTTCAAAGAACTGTTACACATGTTTGTTTTGATGCATTTGCAATAGCGTGCGAGTGGTGAAATTTCACGTAACAAGGTGGAACATAGTTTTCAGCAATTGTTTATCTTTTTTTCTTTACAAATGGCATTCATTTTCAAAGGGAGACAACTTTTTCTCAAAGATTAGTTAAAATAATCGGAAAAAGTTGTTTCCCTTTGAAAATGAATGCCATTTGTACTTAAAATAATCGGGAACAGTTGTTTCCCTTTGAAAATGAATGTCATTTGTAAAGAAATAAAGATAAACAATTGCTGAAAACTGTGTTCCAACTTGTTATGCGAAATTTCACCACTCGCACGCTATTGCAAATGCATCAAAACAAACATGTGTAACTGTTCTTTGAAAATGGTGAGTTTTTAAAGGCGTTTAACTGTCTGGAAGTGGAGCCCCTTTAGGCAGCCCTTTTCCGGAATTCAATGTTTATATCAGTATACTGACACTTGTTTCGTAAAGTAATATACATGTTTTACATGCTGTTCAATTTTCATGTCAAACAACTCTTTTTTTCTATGATTTGGTGTTGTTTGATTTTTGTTTCTCAAGGCCTCCATCGAAACCTTAAATAATTAAAACGTTGCTGGTCATTCCAGATAAGGACTCTCTAAATGCCATTTTTGAGAGATTAATATGAGGATGGGTCCATATTGTCCTGACTGTGTTTACAAGAGCAAAAAAACTATCACTTGGGAGGCCACTTGTTTCATTTCTCAGTTGTCATGTGAGAAAGTTGACAGCCACTTGGAAAGTCAGTACAGAATCAAATAACATTAATTATGTCAACTTCTTCCATTAGAGCACTCAAATCCTGTTAAAAATGACATTTAACCCAGGTCAAGCAAAAAAAAGAAACAGGTCTATATAAGGAATTTGTAATTATATTTTGATTTAAAAGATTTCGTTAAAATTAAATAAAGTGCAATGGAGACAAAAGCAGATTAATTCTATATAGACATTTGTAGACAATTAGTAACATTTAAAGCATATTTTTAAAGTTAACTAGCCAAGTTAACCAGAAGTAAGCTGATGAGTGACATACTCATTCTACTATATGGGGAATAATAGCATTACCGTGCAAAGGGAAAGAACTTATATATAAAACAATAATTTAAGCTGTATTTATGACTTCCCTTGAATTATCTGCTCTCAGTTTACTAAGGGGGATAACAGCAGCTTTACACAATGGTTTGAGGAGTATTTCTGACCTACCCTAGCAAAACATAGTAATGTTTCAGACATTTAAAAAAGCATCTTGAAAAGGATCAGAATATATAGCACAAGGGTAACTGTTTGTGCAGTAACCAGGCTCTGCTGAATTAATACCAAAACTGTTTCCTGCTATTCAGATATTTCTATAAGCATCTACTACCAGTGAAAGACTGTTTCCTCAACAAATATAAAAATGAGCAAATTAAAAGAACTACTTCATCTATAGCACTATTTTTTTACAGCAGTGTATCTAAACAAAACAAGAGAACTGTATGTTCGTAAACAGAAATGACATCAAGAATTAAGATGCATGAAAACGTTTATTAAATTAAGAAACGAAGAGGAACTACAAAGGTATTTTGATTATTTTCAAGTTTTATGCAAAAAGTTAATATAAATGCATGAATCTGCTACATAAATGTAGTTCTTTATGATGTCATTTACAGCACAAGAGTCATCTGAACCTCTAGAGTGTAGGACAGAGTTCCCAAACAATGGTGAAAACTCTGGCATCTCCCTTCCTGTATGCAAGAAATAGATCTTCATAACAGTAATCAAGGAAATGTTAGGTAAATATAAAAATATTTTTTTAAAAAGTAGACTCTCTTTATAAAAAGATATATTTCATTTCCAAAATATTTCATTTTCCATTAATTTATGAGCCATCAGTTCACAATTCAAGATACAATATATCTTTTTCAGGAAGCAACCTAGTTTTCTATCAGAATTATTTACATATACAGAAGAGTAAAATTTATTATTCTATCTCACCTATCAGGATGGTATGCCTAAATCAATGCAAGATTTATTACACTGTTATAAGGTATGCATGCAGATGTGACAAAATAAATGCAACATTTCTAATGTAATTTAGTCTAGCTTCTGCTGATTTTCAAGTTTTGTGGGGTAAAAAAGATAATTCCAATTAATTTAATGGTGTTTTACAAAGACGTCATTTATGTTTCAGATGAAATAAATTTAAAGCAGCCAAACAAAACATTAAACTGACTTTTAATAAGACAGGAGGGTATATACATTATATATATAAAAATGAATTTTTCATATTCAGAATTTTCAGCTAGACACAACAGTAGCCCATGTTGTTGCTTCAGATTTACAAGGACTTGATTCAACATGATTTATTTGTTCAAATGTAAAAACAAAAGAAAAAGTAATATTGTTCAATATATTACTGGTATCTTACAACCAATACATTATCAGTTGAAAATGAACTGCCTATCCTTCATACTTTGTTTTTCCCATGCTAAAATGTTCTTTAAAGGTGGTTAATCAGATATTGGTCAACCAACGGATATGTTTGAAACTTAATGATCTGATCATTTACACTTATTTTTGTTCAGTTAACACTTAATACAAGTTATATTTTTACTGGTGGTGTTTTAGTTTTCACAGATAAGTTATGTAGATATAAAAAGAAATACTTTTTCATGTTAAAAGGGGGTAATTACAAAGTTTTATAAAATTAGGAAAATGTACATTTCCCCTGCGAAATGCAGTTCTTGAAATCATGAACACTTCAAACCATTAAAGAACTGTTCATGAACTAACATTCAACAGTTCTTGATTTATGTTCATGAATTTTTGGACATGAACTGTCCTTAAAAAGTGTTCATGAACAGTTCATTTACTACTAAAGAATCACACAGAGTTCTTGAATTGTCCATGATAAAAGGTTAAAGGAACAATCATGATGTTATTTTCTTGAATCTTTCATGCACTACTCATGACAGGTAGTTCATGAACTAATGAAGAATCATGTTCATGAATGGTTCAATGCTAGTTAGTGAAGATAAAATGGCACAATAAAAACATATAGCAAGAAGTTCATGAACTATTCACATTCAACAAAATATCAAGAACTATTCATGAAGTGAATAGTTCATGAACTGTTCATGTACATTAGTTCTTGGTACATTAGTTCTTGAAGTCATCTTTCACTTTTCATGCACTGTTCATGAACATGGTATTTAAGAATGTTTCAAGAATTTGTGCTATTTTATTATCACGAACAATACATGAAGTGTTTATGAACTCTGTTCATGAAATATGCATGCACTGTTCATGAACTTTTAATGAACAGTAACGTTTCATTACATTACAATGTAATAGGGTTTGTAATAGGGTTAGGTAATAGGGTCTGTAATAGGTAATACTGCTCATGAACAGACTCAATCAAACCGAGTCTGCAATTTTCATTGTTTGTCTTGTTCTTGGTGCTTCTGAGAGATGTACTTTTCAAATTTTATTTACTTCACAACAGTGGGTGTTTATTGCTGTGTGGCTGCTGTAAAAAGTCGCCCAGACTTCATCTCAGTGTTGTTATATTTTCTGGTCCTTAGGGATCATTAATTTCAACTCATTTAGATTTGATGATTGAATACTGCTTAAGCTGGTGCTAGGGGGCGTGGGCAGTGTTGCATTTTCCAATACTGCTCATGAACAGACTCAATCAAACCGAGTCTGCAATTTTCGCTGTTTGCCTTGTTCTCGGTGCTTCCGAGGGATATACTTTTCAGATTCTAACACTATGTAATGGGTCTTTCTGTTCTGTTAATGAATTTCTAACAGAACATATGAAAAATGTAACAGAATGTTGCTTAAATGTGACTGACCACCTGTAATAAAACTGGGTCCTTCCCATACTGGTTGTAACATTATAAAAATAACAGAGGGAGTTCTAGAAGAGTTCTGATTAAATGACGACAGGGATTAAATGTAACACATTTTGCAAATTTACTGGTGGCATAATAAAGTTACTCTTATTAAACTTAGTTACTTAGGTATAAAATTATATAACTTTTTTTAATAATTCTTAGTCTGAGTCGAGATCTACTGATTTAAAATATGATAGATTTATAATTATAAGCATTATAAGCATGGTGATGGTATGTGTGTTACATGTAAGACTATAGGAATTCAACAAATTTATCTGTATCATGCACAATATTTACTTACTCTAGGAAAAATACTTTCAGCAAACATAACATAGCCAATATTCAAACATAAGCCTCCCTTTTATGAAATCCTGAATTTGACCTTATAAGACTAAATGTACATACAATATATATATTGTAATAAATAGGTGGGTCCATATTTTTAAATTTAAGATTGAACATTCGGTTACCAAAACAGAAATATAAAAATTAAGAGTTGTTTTACATAAAAATTCAGCAGCATGTAAAACATACATAATTTATTATTCTACAAATACAATGATTACCTTGAATTCCTGAAAAAAGAAAGAAATTTCATGGGTTCTGACATTTGTGACATCAGTGTATCATCATTTTATATGGCAATATTTATAATTCAACAAATCTAGTAAAAACAACTTGTGAACAGTCACAGATGATTCTCAATAAGCATAACCAGGGTCTTTCTTTTTTTTCTTAAAGTGGCTGAAAAAGAATTTATTGCATGTGAAAGACACAAACATGTCAAGATAATCTTGTTTATTTTGGATTATTGAGAAACATTGGGGACAAGCTCAAACACTGAATGAACGGTCAATTATTTGACCAAAAGACTATCCTAAAAGATGTGTTACCTATTTTTCAAAAATGTGCAACACTGACAAATAACTACAAAGCCTTGAAGTTAAACTACCACTTTAGTGGGTGTCTTGTCCTATTTCTCAAGGTTTTTCCCATTTAATCAATGAACGATTAGTGAAAAATCAGGGATGGACCAAAAGTATTGAAGTTATCGGAAGTAAACCACGGGGTCAAGTTGATTTGCCACATAAGGGGTCTAGGGTGATTATCTTAAGTTATGTGATAGCACCTTATCTACAGTATTCAATACTAATAATGGTAAACAAAGCTTCTTATGATAGCCCTAATTACAACAATCTTAAGTGTTTGTTCTCCAGTCGTTTGGAAATCGTTAACATTAGCGTAAGAGATTTAATGGCCGTAATACAGAATTATATTGTAAACAAAAGATGTAATCAACTGAACAAATTTATTTCATATAAACTTAAATAATGTCTAGAACTGATTAATATTTAGTCCCCAAGTTCAATTAAACATCAGATTTAAAACAGTATAATATACAATATAGCTTTTACAAAAAAACTTGTAATTGTAAAATGAAATCTCACAGGCTTACATAATCAAACTTATTTTATATTATATAATACATATGTCTAAAAATTTTCAAACTGTGCTCTGCTTGCATTATTTTGTAGTTACTGACTTAAAATCATTTTTAAAAAATGTTTTAGCCCCAATTTAAGTGGAAGACTCTGGCATGTCCAAAAATGTGCAGCCTCATTTAATGGAAATGTAGCTGACAGCTGATTGGATAATAAAAAGGCAACAGAAGCAAAGTATGAATTCTTCATAATGTTGATATAGTCAGTGCCTATCAAACTGCCAAGTAAAAATGACAGAAAAAATACATGATCTTAGCTTTTATTAATATCATTTATTCACTCGATTATTAATTCATTATTGTAAGGCTGTGAGAAATACAGCACAAGGAACCTTTGTTGTTGCCTAATAAGTTCTGACCTTAAATGCACATAAACTAAATTAAATAAACATTTTGATACACTGGTTCATGAACTTAATGACAAATTAAGTTACAGCTGATGAACTATCTGTTTATTTACCTGATTAATAATATATAAATTCATGGAATATTTGGAGAATTGTATTCCTGTATATAGCCAAGCTGTCTGCAGTCCAGCTGGAGAGCAGAAGGTTCTCGATAAGGACTGCTCATAAACTTTCTAAAATAAATACTGGCAGTTAAAGAACTATTTTTTTAGTTCATGAACTACTTGCTTGGCTAAATCTTTATAAATTTTAATACAGTTGAACATGTGAATATATATTAATTACCAGTAATCTCTTTTGAGTTTCATTTATGCATATAACTCTTATTTACGCAACTTTTTCATACATCAATAACAATACGACTTTAAAACAGTTTACTGGAAAAAAAAGTCTCATTTAATAATTGTTCAGTTTATTTTTTAAACTCGTGATATGTTTGTTGTAACTATGACGTCAAATGTAAGATGGTATTCTGTGCTTGCGGTTGGGCATTATCATCGAGTTAACTGACCTTGTGTTGCAACCAATTAACTGAATTATTCCATTTAAGTGAAAGCATGTTGGACAACCGTGCACTTGTAAATTTATAGGTGCAAGCGTATATGCAAGTGTAGTTCCATATAATTTTGCATGCACAAACAAACTTAAGTGTGCATGTGTAAAAATGTGTATACACGTGCACACATGCACACACTATATATATATATATATTACAGCTGCATACAAATATTAGCATACTTTTACATACATATTTACAAGTGTATTTATAATTAAAAGTGCCTGTTTATATACGCATCTGCATATATGCATATGCACTTACAAATTTGAACATGCACATATAAAATGCATACATGCACATATATTTTTACACTTACAAAATATTCACACATATATTTTGAAATATGTGCTCATGCAAATTAGATTTTCAACCAAGTAGACTGCACCATATAAAAGTCAAATAACCTTGTCTGATAAGAAAAGACATACAAATGGATGGGTGTCAAAAATCAAACAAAAACCTTAAGTCAAGGTAGGCTAACAGAAAGATGCAAGTCAGTTACAGTTGAAGTGCACAAAAGGAAATAAAACAAGCTGAAACATATACAGAATTACACTGTAGAAACTGGTAGAAGACGGTACCAAAATGTTTTGTTTTACATAATGAGCTTGTCTCCTAATAAACAGTAAAACTCTTGAATTTTAATAAGTACTAAGATCTCTTTACATCTCATAAACAATAACTGTTAATATTGTTATTCCTTTTTTTTAGTAGCTTAGGACAATAAATTTAAAGCAGGTCATAACAGGTTTTTCTTTAGTCTTGGCATTGACCTCTGATTGATCACAAAATATATAGTCCATTATCAAGAATAGACAAAATCTTCTGAAAAATTTTAGTTCCATTTCTAGTCCATGCTATTTATCTTTTTAAAATTCTGTCTTGGAACAAAATACAGTTGAGAATTTAGATGAAAAACTAAGCTGAAGATAAAAAAACAGAAGCATTAAAGGGAGATAATAAAAGTCCAAAGATTCAAAATGTGTGTAAAATTTTAACAAACATTTTGAAAAGTCCAGTCAATCTGTTAGAAAAGGGATATCAGGAAGTAATAACAGGCTGTTCTAATTGCCTAATTTGCATATTTTATCTATACAGCACATGATGCACAACAATAAATAAAGCATCCTATTCTTATCACCTGTGTGATAGTTAATTTAAGACATGTAACAACAGATCTAGATATTATTGGGAAGTTAAAGTTAAATGAAATTTCTTAAGTTTCATAAATAGAAATAACCTCTCGATTTCCATGAAAACTTAAAAATGAATACCACTTTTCCGCTGTCACCAACTTGAGCAGACAAGAAAATGGAAAATTTATCTTTCATTGGTTTCTAAGCATTCAAAATATTATGAGGTCCTAATAAAATTTTAGCAGACTGTCTAGCTTTCAACCATTTTACAACAACACTTGTGTTTTTTCTTCTTAATTTTTGTGTAATTACAGTGTTCTTGTCTATTTTAACCAAAACAAGATTAGGCATAAAATTATGAAATAAAATGAAGGGCTGCTTCAAAATAAGGTTGTGTGGTACAAGCATTAAAATTTTTTAGTTACTACAATAAATAACCAATAATTTATTGTAACCTAGTTTCCTATGAACCCAAAACAAAAACTCCAGATACCAATAAAGAAAAGATACAACCAATTAAAAAGAGACAATGATATATGTAATTTGCATATTACAACTAAATCATGAATAATAATTAGATAAATACTTAAAAGTAAGTGAAAAGATAAAGCATCCTATTCTTATCACCTGTGTGATAGTTAATTTAAGACATGTAACAACAGATCTAGATATTATTGGGAAGTTAAAGGCCCTCAATACCTTTCTTTATGCAGAGCTGCACATGATGTGAGATACAACTTCTGTTAATTAACAAGAACTGTCTATGGACAGCAATGCTTCACTACCTGAAAGCCTTTATTAATTGAAACTACTGTAAATAAGGAAATAAACAAGTGCAAAAATGGAAAAAAGGCAAAATTTTTTGCTTTATTTTCCACAAGGCTTTATTTTTCGTAAAAACAGATAATGCAGCTGTCCAAATGTAGAGTATGCAAATTTAATAGTTAGAAAACCACTAATTTCAATAGTCAGGTAAACTAAACTAGAAGATGCTTTTGTAAACAAGAGCTGTCACAGGAGACAGCATGCTCGACTATTTCGATGCACATCTGAGGAAACTACAGCTGTCACTGGAGTGTTTAATGACTCCAATTGTGGATGAAGACATTGCACAATAGCCTGAGTCTATGTCAAAAATATCAACTTACAGTAATAAGAGAGGTAAAGATAAAATGTATCAAAACACTATATAAGTATATCCTAAGCAAAAAGGGGCATAATTCATTAAATATTGGTGCCAGAGTTATGCAGCTTGTGTCATATAGTGTGGGTGATGATGCTGAACAACTATTTTAAGTTTGAATCAAATCCATTCAGTAATAACAGAGACAGAGTGAAAGTGCATCAAAACTTTAACCTAAAATTCTAAGTAAAAAGGGGGAATAATTAATAACAAGAGCACCGCCTTGCGGGTGCTGACGCTCATCTGATTTTTTTTGTGTAATAGAAATATTGTCCTACCCATGATTTTCTAAGTCTAAAAAGGGCCATCATTCTTGCAAAAAGCAGGATAGAGTTATGTTTCTTGATGTACAGTGTCCACTTATGATGGTGAAAAACTGTTGCAAGTTTTAAAGCAATAGCTTTGATAGTTTATGAGAAAAGTTGACTTAAACATAATACTCAACCAAGAAAATGATTTTCTAAGTCCAAAAGGGGCAATAATTCTTGCAAAAAGCAGGATGGAGTTATGTTGCTTGCTGTACAGGGTCAGCTTATGATGGTGAACAAGTGCTGCAAGTTTCAAAGCAATAGCTTTGATAGTTTAAGAGAAAAAGTTGACCTAAACATAAAACTTAACCAAGAAATCTGATATTTTCTAAGTCCAAAAGGGGCCATAAATCTTGCAAAAAGCAGGATGGAGTTATGTTTCTTGCTGTACAGGGTCAACTTATGATGGTGAACAAGTGTTGCAAGTTTTAAAGCAATAGCTTTGATAGTTTAGGATAAAAGCTGACCTAAACATAAAACTTAACCAAGAAAACTGATTTTCTAAGTCCAAAAGGGGCAATAAATCTTGCAAAAATCAAGATGGAGTTATAATTCTTGATGTACAGGGTCTGCTTATGATGGTGAACAAGTATTCCAAGTTTCAAAGCAATAGCTTTGATAGTTTAGGAGAAAAATTGACCTAAACATAAAACTTAACCAAGAAATCTGATATTTTCTAAGTACAAAAGGGGCCATAAATCTTGCAAAAAGCAAGATGGAGTTATGTTTCTTGCTATACAGGGTCAGCTTATGATGGTGAACAAGTATTCCAAGTTTCAAAGCAATAGCTTTGATAGTTTAGGAGAAAAGCTGACCTAAACATAAAACTTAACCAGGCAACGCCGACGCAGACGCCGACGCCGACGCCGACAACCGCTCAAGTGATGACAATAACTCATCATTTTTTTTCAAAAAATCAGATGAGCTAAAAAATTGGTTCCAGAGTTATGCATCTTGCATCATATGGTGTGGGTGATGATGTTGAACAACTATTATAAGTTTGAATCAAATCCATTCAGTAATAACAGAGACAGAGTGAAAGTGCATCAAAACTTTAACCTAAAATTCTAAGTAAAAAGGGAAATAATTCATGAAAAATTGGTCCCAGAGTTATGCACCTTGCGTCATATGATAAAGGTAATGATGTTGAACAATTGTTTAAGTTTGAATCAGATCCATTCAGTAATAACAGAGATAGAGTGAAAGTGCATAAAACTTTAACCTGAAATTCTAAGTAAAAAGGGGAATAATTCATGAAAAATTGTGCCAGAGTTATGCATCTTGTGTTATATGATGTGGGTGATGATGCTGAACAACTATTTTAAGTTTGAATCAAATCCATTCAGTAATAACAGATGTAGAGTGAAAGTGCACCAAAACTTTAACCTGAAATTCTAAGTAAAAAGGGGGAATAATTCATGAAAAAATGGTGCCAGAGTTATGCACCTTGTGTCATATGATGTGAATGATGATGATGAACAATTATTTTAAGTTTGAATCAAATCCATTCAGTAATAACAGAGATAGAGTGAAAGTGCATCAAAACTTTAACCTGAAAATCTAAGTGAAAAGGGGAGGATAATTCTTGAAATATTGGTGCCAGAGTTATGGCCCTTATGTCAGATGATGTGGATGATGATGAGGAATAAGTATTTCAAGTTTGAATCAAATCCATCAAGTAATTACAGAGATAAGTTGAAAAAAGAGAAAGTGCACCAAAACTTTAACCAAGGTGGGGACGCGGAAAGACGCCGACGTCGACGCCGGGCCGAGTAGGATAGCTCTCCTTATACTTCGTATAGTCGAGCTAAAAAGCGCATGTCTCCCTAAATGCATAGTTATATAGGCCAGAAGTCAATAGGGGACAGGAGCAGAAGTCAAAGAGACAATGATGGTTGGCTGCAATATGGATCATTTACTAGTGGCATGTCCAACCATCTCACTTAGTTTCAACATTCTAGACCTAGAGGTTCTCAAGTTATGAACTGGAAATGGTTTTCTATGTTCAGGCCCCTGTGACCTTGAACTCTGATCGGGTGACCCCAAAATCAGTAGGGGTCATCTACTCTGCATGTCCAATCATCCTATTAAGTTTCAACATTCTGGGTCAAGCGGTTCTCAAGTAACTGATTGGAAAGCATTTTTGATGTTCAGACCCCTGTGACCTTGACCTTTCATGGGGTGACCCCAAAAATAAAAGGGGTCATCTACTTTTCATCATCCTATGAAGTTTGAAGGTTCTAGGTCAAATTGTTCTAAGTTATTGACCGACAATGGATTTCCATGTTCTGTCCGCTGTGACCTTGACTTTCATTATTAACAGTGATCCCAAAATCAATAGGGGTCATCTACTCTGCATGTCCAATCATCCTATCAAGTTTCAACATCTTGGGTCAGGTGGTCTCAAGTTACTGACCGGAAGTGGTTTTCCATGTTCATGCCCCTGTGACCTTGACCTTTTACAGAGTGACCCCAACATCAATAGGGGTCATTTACTCTGCATGACCAATCAATACTATGAAGTTTCAACATTCTGGGTCAGGTGGTTCTCAAGTTACAAACCAGAAATGGTTTTCCATGTTCGGACCTTTGAACGAGTGACCACAAAATTGATAGGGGTCATCTACTCTGCATGTCCAATCATCTTATGAAGTTTCAAGATTGTGGGTCAGATAGTACTCAAGTTATTGATTGGAAATGGTTTTCCATGTTCAGGCACCAGTGACCTTGACCTTTAACAGAGTGACCCCAAAATCAATAGAGCTCATCTACTATGCATGAACAATTAGCCTATGAAGTTTCAACATCCAGGGTCAAGTGGTTCTCAAATTATTGATCGGAAATGGTTTTCCATGTTCAGGCCCCTGTGACCTTGACCTTTGATGGAGTGGTCCCCAAAACAAAAAGGGTTGTCTATTCCATAAGCCCTACCAATCTATTAAGTTTGAAGGTTCTAGGTCAAATGGTTCTCTAGTTATTGATTGGAAATGAAGTGTGACATATGGAAGGACAACGGACAGGGCAAAAACAATATGTCTCCCCCAATGGGGGAAGACATAATTATATAACCAACTATTCAAACCTATGTCAAATATACCAGAAAACAATTATAGAAAGTTTGATTTAACAAGAAATTAATATATGTAATATTCATACTTAAGATTTTGACATTAATTACATGTAAAGTGGAAAAGGAGCTTAACTTCTGAAAAGCTTCAGAAATTCACCACAATGATGTTTGATTCATTCTCATTAATGGTTACTGAGGACTACCAGCCAGCTTTCATTAAAACAAAGGGTGCCACCCGTAGGTGTCAAAACTTAGAATTAGGCAATATAAGCAAGAAAAGAATTCTGATTCCTAGCTGGCACTGCTGATAAAGAAATTTATAAAGTTTCAAAGCTTTATGCTCTAGTAATATTCAAAAACACTAAATTTAACCAAAAATACTACTTTTCAAAGCTACAATGCTTCAAAACTGTAGTTCTTATGATATTCAAGAAAAGTGGATCTGAACACAAAAGTTAATACAAAAATACCATTTTTCTAAGTTATAAAGCTTCAACTTTGCTATAGCGCTTATAGTATTCAAGAAAAGTAGTTATAAACAAAAATTAGAAAAGTAGTTATAAACAAAAATTTCTATGTCCTAAGTACAAAAAGGGTCATTATTAAACTGAAACTGAATAATTTAATAAAATGCCTATTTCTATACAGTGACATATTTAATGGCATTGTACATAATAATAATAACAGTAATTTTCTTTGTTTGTTTGTTTTGGATTTAACGCCGTTTTTCAACAGTATTTCAGTCATGTAACGGCGGGCAGTTAATCTACCTGAGTGTTCCTGGATTCTGTACCAGTACAAACCTGTTCTCCGCAAGTAACTGCCAACTTCCCTACATGAATCAGAGGTGGAGGACTAATGATTTCAGACACAATGTCGTTTATCAAATAGTCACGGAGAACATACGCCCCACCCGAGGATCGAACTCATGATCCCGCGACCAACGCTCTACCTACTGAGCTAAGCGGGCGGGCTAATAACAGTAATAAATAACGGTAATAAAAATGACAATATTAATTTAATTATAACAATCATAACAGCCTTATTCACACAAAGAGTCATGACCACACCACTCTTCCTGAGGTTATTTTACCACTACTGTGAATACCAGTGCTTAATGCCTTTAATGGTGCTATCACAGACTAATTGCAAAAAAAAGAAAAAAAAAAAAATGAAATTCTACATACTACCCTGCACCCATAGAGCCTGTACCAACAATTACTTGTAATTAAACAAACCTTGAAAATACAAATGCTGAAATGTTACTAAAACCTTTACAAAAATTTAAAAACTATCACCTGCTGCTATCGCATATAAAACAGTTACCAAAAAATTTAAAACAGATTATGACACAAAATCTCTGAAATACAGTGCCTTAAGATTTTTTTTGAATGTGTCAAGTGATTTACATTTATTATGATGAAATGCAAGTGGGAGGTATGGTTCTTGGTAAAGATTACTTTTATCTAAATTTGTCACATATGATCAACAGACAACATGAGCTATAAAGCTCTTGTGCAATTTACAAGGTATCCATTAACAGAAACTTACCTGGGCTTCTTTTACTTCCTGGTACAATACTTTGTAGTGCCAAGCAAGGAAGCTACCAGTACCATTTTTACCATCTTTAGATGGGGCCATGAACTGAATCCCCCAACCTACTGCGCTCAAAGCAGACACTCTACTATTGAGCTGTTGAGAGTCTGTTGAGGCTTAAATTCAAATGATAAACAAGTACACAAGGTTTCAAAGCTGGAGCTCTTGTAGAAATCAAGGAAAGCGGCACAAAACAAAAAATCTTAACCTGAATTCCAACTCTGACAATCAAGGGACAACTTTACCTTGTAGACATTTTCAATAAACAAACATAAGAGTTCATTATAAAAGTTAATAACAAAATTTCTGAAAAAGCAAACTGGAATGTTGTCAGACAGTGAACAAGTTTCATTCCAATAATAATTTTTTAGATAGCCTGTTGAGAGGACGTTCATAAACTGGTTGAAGTTGATGAAATAGTGGTTATACTGTTCATGGATATATTCAATGTTCATAAAACTGGTTCATGAAGAACATTAATTTCATGACTGCTGTTCATGATTTTTTTCTGAATAAATAACATTAATGATTAATGATATTTGGCTCATGAACTGTTCATGAACATATATAAAAGGTCTATAACAGTGTTCATAAAACTGGCTCATGATCCTTAAGTAATAGAAACAGTGTGGTAACCAAATTGTTTCTGTTGGTATAAGTTAACCCTTATCATACTGGAGATGATTGATTCTGCCTTTGCGACCAGTGTAGACCAAGATCAGCCTTCACATCCGTGCAGTCTGATCATGGTCTGCACTATTCGCTATTCAGTCAGTAAATTTTCGGAAAACACCCCTTCAAATGATAAATCTAAGTACTGTCCAAATTGGAAGATGGACCAGTCCATTATAGAAATTTAGCATGGCAAGGGTGCTCAGCCAGAAACATTCCTGTATTAGGAGTTACATATGCCCGACTCCTATACAGAAAACAGTCTAACATATCACAAACACAAGCAATAAATTACAACTTCCCCCAGGCTTCACAAGCTCTTCAAATGTATAACAAATGTTGCTTAACAGCAGCTATAAATAATGTTCAAGTGCCCACTCAATCCACACCATACAGTTTTACATGTTCACATGTTAAAGACCATCAAAGGAAAACTACACAATTTTTATAGCCTCTTTACTTACTGAAATTAATAAAAAACATTCTTACCTAAAATTTAATTGCTTAACAGTCAAGGACCCAGAGACATGCAGTTAACTGTTTGCATTAAAACAGTTCCCTACTGCCCTACTTTGCAGCATGACCTCTTCGCACTAAAGTTATGAAACTTAATATAGGGGTAATGAGCTCATTTTACAAAAGATTATAAAACAGTTAAGCTGAGACAAGTCTCAAATCACAAACTTCTGATTGGTTGTTTCTGAGTACAAATTGGAAATTGACCAATGACAAGGCAGCATTCTGCATGAGACTGGTTTACAAACTAAGTCACTGGCCTTCAAACCTGTGAGACCTGAAATGGTAGCATTTAAAGCTGCATGGACCCTTCACATTTCTGTCCATATTTTGAACTTTTTACAGCAAATTGAAACATTTATGACTTATAATCAGTACCAATCTTGCTACTTGTATTCCACATTGCTATGCTGCCTTTATGTATAAAAGAACTTTCAACCTATATGAGACACTTAATGATTTTTTTTCTCTATTATAGTATCTCTAAACAGGCAAGGGTCTGACAATCATGTATATATTTCCTTTGATAAGTTTACAGGAAACAGCTACCTGTGTTATATAGGACAGTAATAATAGGGTATTACAGTAGTCTGAGGTGTAATAAAACTAGAATGGCAACATTTTTAACAATTTTGTGGTTTACAAAAGATAATTTCTAAAGATGTTGTAGTAGAGAGGAAGAATACATTATCTGAAATCAATTTAACCATCAATGACTGATCATTTATGAGATATAATACCATGTAATAGAGTTACTTCTGCACTGTTGACTTTGCAATCAGTTTCAAATAGCCATCAATAAATATTAATGATGGAATTCTAATTATGGTTATGTAATCTTAGACAGCATATATAGTTGTCCTTGAGACATCACTTCAGTAGTAAGCCTATTTGAGCTGCACCATGAGAAAACCAACACAGTGCATTGGCAACCAGCATGGATCCAGACCAGCCTGGGCATTCGCACAGTCTGGTCAAGATCCATACTGTTCGCTTACGGTTTCTCTAATTGCAATAGACTTTGAAAGCAAACAGCATGGATCAACAAATGCACTATGTCAGTTTTCTCATGGCGCGTCTCATTTATTTAATAATAGCAAACTTTAACTAAGTATGCCACGGTATGGCATCTACACTGGTTACATGAAGGCATAACTCTTAAAGATTTAATCATACAACAAAAGTAATGATAAATACTATCATAACAAGAGCTCGTAGAACACGAAATGCCCCCTTGATGCATTCAATAATTGCACAAGGAACAGAAATTATTTGGTCAGTGTACATAAAAGTTCTACTGTTCTGGGTCAATGTGACCTTGACCTTTGACCGATTGACCTTAAAATCAATAGGGGTCATTTGATGGTCATGATTGACCTCCCAATCAACTTTCATGATCCTAGGCCAAAGCATTCTAAAGTTATCATCTGGAAACGGATTAACTGTTCTGGGTCACTGTGACCTTTACCTCTGGTCTCAAAATTTATAGGGGTCATCTGCTGGTCATGAACAACCTCCCTATCAATTTTCATGATCCTAGGCCCAAGCGTTCTTGAGTTATCGTCCGGAAACCGTTTAACTGTTCCGGGCCACTGTGACCTTGACCTTTGACCTACTGATCTCAAAATCAATAGGGGTCATCTACCCCAAGAAGTAAATTCATTATAAGTAACGCATTTAGCACAGGTAACTTCAACACCAAGACCTTCCTCTTGCCTAAAGAAGTAACTGATTATAGATACAAGACTTTACTTTTGCCACAAGCAGTAACTCATTACAGGAAACTTTAGGAGTAAGACCTTTTTGTCACAGAAAGAAGCACATCATAGTTAACATTAAGAAAAAGACCTTCCATTTGCTGCAAGAACTTGTTCATTACACATAACTTTTAAGACCAAGACCTTTTTTTGCCACAATAAGTAACTTACTACAGGCTTAACTCACCTGTGACAGTTACCCTTGGGAGCCACTTTGCTGCAAGAAGTTATTCATCACAGAAACTATAGAGAGTAAGGTCTTACTCTTGCCACATACTTTATGGTCAGCTAGCTGTTTTGTTGAGTTCTTTTTCAAAGGGATAGGTATATTACAATAAGGCAACACTGTATCATCATGTACATAATTATCACATATGAAGTATTGTAATATTATCTTTTTCTAATGAACTCTATAAAGTAGGACTTTACATATGGCTGCTATACTAGCACCACAGCATGATAGGCTAATAACCTTATACCTTTGAGAACAGGATCTTATTTTTGCCCCCCAAAAGTCAACTCGATGTATTAAAATGACCTTTAGGAGATTGTGTTACTGTTGACTGTACTTTGTAGGTAATACCTTTGGATTGAAATTTTACACTGCTGAACCAGACTGTAATATTGGGCGAGTGCAGGAAGCAACAAGAGCTGTCGGAGGACAGTAATGCTCCACTATTCAACAGCTTTGTCAATTGAATGAATATAAAAGTCCAAAAAGGGGCATAATTTTGTAAAACTGCAACACAGGGTTAAGGAACCTGTACAATGCATATCAGCTCATGACAATGGACAATTGAGTGAAGTTTCAATCCATTCCCAAAAGTGGGTACTGAGATACCAGCTTACATACAAAAACTTAACCAAAAATTTCTAAGTCGAAAAAGGGTCATAATTTTGTAGAAAAGCAAAACAAAGTTATGGAACCTGTGCAATGTAAGTCAGTTTTCACAGCGAATAAGTGTGTGAAGTTTCAATCTATTCCCACAAGTGATTACTGAGATACCAGCTTATATACAAAAACTTAACCTATTCTTTGAATAGTCAAGCTAAAAATGTGTGATCTTTGCCTAGAGAAATAGTTTCATGGTTGTTGTAACGATTTTATTCAAGTATCAATTTCATCTACTGGTTAAAATAACATAAAATATGATATAATCTTAAAAATCGTCTTAAACATCAAATCATATCTTAATATCACTTTAAAAGGGCCTTTAAGTACAGTCATAGAAAACACATAAAATGTTTTGCTTCATATATAAAAAAATAATTTAAAAAATGAATATTTACTTTTACGAGTGCACTCCAGCATATATATCTGATACCTAGTGGTACTGAGATGCCATTTTGTTGGTGATAAGATACTGCAGTGTACCCAAACTTCACTTGTATACACAAGGTTAAAACTTGCTTTGCAAAACCCACCCCATAAGCATATGAGGTGATTGTCAGACAAGTTGAACATTTTGCTTATTCCGTTGTGATCTAAAGTGATCATACAGTGCTTTATTAATAACGCTAAAATGACGTCACATTAATATGCAATGATTTCAATGTTTTTGTTGCGACCAAGAAAGAGCGCTACTATATTTTATTTACTGTTTTATATAAAGGGCATATTAGAATCAAAATAATGTATAGCAAAATCGTGTTTTACCTAAATTAATACACTAAAAATAGGCTATATGTCGCCAGAATAATTCACTCGGGCTACTACCTCGTGAAATATTCCGCATACACGTTTTTTTTCTATATATTATTTCTTAATTGATTCTGCTCACCAACTAATAAATTTAAGCAGTAAAAAGAAGCCAGAACTCAACATTGATAAAATTTAAGTATGTCTGCCAACATTTATATACATTCGAAATTCTACTAGCAGTATCAGGCAGATCATTATGTGAAATTATCCTTTCAGTGACAGTACAATAACTAAAGCACTTAAATGAAGTACATTAAATTTTATAATATATTGTATTGAGAGAGAAGTTACTCATTAGTACAGGGGTTTGAAGCATGGTATTAAAGAAAATTCCTATAGCTTTTTTCCTTTCATAGATTTTTTTCAATTCACATAATATATGATAGGAAAATTTGTGCTGAAAACAATGAACAAATAAAAACAATGGGTTACCAGGCTTGTATTTGTGAAAAATTGTTTTGAACACACCCACTATTGCTGACTTTTTTTATAAATACCAACCAAAATACGCATCAAGACAGCACAATAAGGTTTATTCTTTTTACAGATTTATTATATACTTATTTGATATCATAGTCATATTTGTAATACTATTTCCTCACAATAATGGGTACAAATGAAAAAAAAATCTTGTTTCATATTCACTTTTGTGAACTTTTTTCAAAGAAAAATACCCATAGTGAAGAATTTTTTTTTTTTTATTTTGGAAAAATTGTTTCATAGATTTTTTTCCTGTTTTTCTTGTGTATAAATAAGTGTATTGTGCACATAAAAATGGCTAAAAATGTATGGGTCACCAGGCTAAATTTTATATTAAGACCGCTTGAATACAACACCTGTTTGGACAAAAAATGGCGCGAACCTGACCAAATTGATTACATGTATATCTGCTAGAAGTTAAAAAAAAGTTTTAAAAATTCTTAATTCTTTCTATAATTGAATACTAAATAATCTGAAAGGCGATACTGTATTATCAATACAAAGTCAATTGTCTAACTGACAATACTGTTCTGTCTCATAGAATTGGATACTTAAAATATTCTAAAGGGGTTGTTCCCCTTTGAAAAAGAATGCCATTTGTAAAAAAATAAAGTAAACAATTGTCAAAAATGACGTTTTACTTAGTTATGTTAAGTTTAAACACTGCTATGTTGTTACAAATGCATCAAAATGAAGACATGTAACAGCTTTTAAAAATGGTGAGTTTTTAAAGGCGCTGAACTGTCCAGAAGTTTGGCTGGAATTCAATATGAGTAAATTGACAAAGGTTTTGTAGAATAATATATATGTTTTATATGCTGTTTAATTTTCATGTAAAACAATGCTTTCTTCCTATGATTTGGTGATGTTCAAACTTTTTTCTCCGAAACATGGACCTAACTCTAAAGGTCATTTGGCATGATGGGTACTCAGTGTTTCTTTCCACTGATTTGGGAATGGGATAAGGGCCTTTTCAAATGGGAAAAATATGTCAATTGTTGAAAAAATTATATTTTTCAAAAATGTTACATTAAAGAAAAAATTAGTCATAAGTGCTTTAAGTTAGCATAATGCTATGTCTTAAATGTTTAACATTTCATAGGCACAATCTTGGCGTAAAAAGATATAATTACATTATATACTTTTAACTTTGGGATCTCTAGCTTTGAAACATACTACATTGTATTTGCCATTAAGACTGGGGCTAAAGCACCAACAATGGGATTCTAACCTTGAAGTTAGTGAATCTGTGTGACAGTCAGACAACTTAAAAATAACTAAAATATTTCAACAAAAGCGAAAAATAAATGTGTATGTATTTAATGAACACCATAACGTATAAGAACAACAGACAATTATTAGATTACTGAAACACAAAAATGTCGAACATTAATCATTTAAGGAATATTATACATCTGTATCCTTCAGTTCTAATATTTATACAGGATAAGTATGTCACGTTAAAAAAACATATCGCTCATTAAGAAAGGCTAACAAGAAATACTTTACACAGAAAAAGGACTTGTTTATCACTGACGTAATCATATTTATTATCGAATCAAGAAAGGACAATATTTTACACTCTAGTAAACAAACATTTCCCAAGTTCTTCCAGGTAAAGTACACACTGTTTTAAATCAACATGACAGCTGTACTATATTTAATACAGAATGATGTAAAAAGAAACAACAAAGTTTACTGACAACATCTAATAACATTCTCTGTAATAGTCATGGGGTGATCGAGGTACTTAGATTTCTTTTTTCGCCCCAGACACCCCCCCGCCCCCAACCACAACCCCCAACACCCCCTTAACAAATGATTCACTTACACATCATCGTTGATGTACTTCTCTAGATCAAAGTTGTCGATTTCAAGGCCATCATTGTCAAATCCAAAATCATGATCTGAAAATAGAGAAAAACAGAATGCAACCAAACAAAATATGAGCAAAGTCAGTGTGATGAGAGCTACTGAAGTATGCCCTCTAGGACTAGCTTAGTAGAACTCGGTTTTACATAAAGATCGAATGAACTCCATGATCCCAAAGGACTTTTAAAAGGCTTTCTGTCATTCAGCAACAACAACAGATAGTCTGCACATTTGTGTAAATACACAATCAAATTTTAAAAATTCACAATTAGAATAATAATTAATATTATACATCAATATGCAACTGTTAACTGATGCATGCATATCAGTGCTTGAACTTCAAAATCAAACAGACCGCAGTCTGCAGCGTATCACATCAGTTGTATGTTAGCGATTGACACACAAGGAGTTTTACTTCACCTTTAATTTAGGGCGTACGTGTCATTAGTCAAACTGTAAAATACACAGCTGATTAAGACGTAATAATCTTGCAAAACAGTATAAGCCAAATAGTGGTAAACATTGAGCTCATTGGCTAATCTGCGTGTTACCTTTTCACGCTCAAAATATTTTAGATGATCAACTAAGAACTGGGCTTTACATCCAACTATTGCTGATTTTTTCTTCCATACTTCATCGAAATGTAACGTTTTCTTCAAAAATAACAACACTATAATTAAAAACTTATAACAAGAGCAGTCCGTAAGACAGCCAAGCTGGACTATTCGAAATATTGTCCTAGACGCAGGAAAATATTACCCAAAAAAGGTTAAATATCAAAAGAGTTTTAAGTTCAAAAGGGGGAATAATTTGACCAAAATGCATATCAGTTATGGGACTTGCTGCTATCAACTAGTTTTATAACCCCGAAGGCACATGTGAAGTTTCAATTTAATATCTGCATTAGTTTTGGAGATAGAAACTTGCATGTAAAACTTTAACCAGAATTTTCAAAGTCCAAAAGGGGGCATAATTTGCCCAAAATACATGCAAGAGTTATGGGACTTGATCCAGTGAGGTTAGTAATTGATCTAGAAAAAGAAAAAATAAGTTTCAAATCTATATGCCTTTTAGAAATAGCTGTATGTACTTGCACGCAAAACTTTAACCAGAATTTGCTATGTCCAAAAGCGGGCATAATTTGGCCAAAATGAAGGTCAGAGTTATGGGACTTGCTGCTATCAACTAGTTTTATAACCCCGAAGACACATGTGAAGTTTCAAATCAATATCTGCATTAGTTTTGGAGATAATAACTTGCATGTAAAACTTTAACCAAAATTTTCTAAGTCTAAAAGGGGGCATAATTTGCTCAAAAAACATGTCAGAGTTATGCGTCTTGACCCAGTGAGGTTGGTAATAATTATTGATCTAGAAAAAGAAAAAGTAAGTTTCAAATCTATATGCCTTTTAGAAATAGCTGTATGTACTTGCATGCTAAACTTTAACCAGAATTTGCTAAGTCCAAAAGGGGGCATAATTTGGCCAAAATGAAGGTCAGAGTTATGGGACTTGCTGCTATCAACTAGCTTTATAACCCCGAAGACACAGTTGAAGTTTCAAATCAATATCTGCATTAGTTTTGGAGATAGTAACTTGCATGTAAAACTTTAACCACAAGGCAGTCTGAAAGACAGCTATATCCCCCGCCACTGCTATGGATAGTGAAAGGGTAAACCTTTGATTTTAGCTGTGACCTTGACCTTGAACTGACATGGCTGACTCATGAATTCTGCACAACGTCTTGATGAGGTGATCATTTGACCCAAGTTTCATGAAAATCCTTCAAGGGGTTTAGGAGATACAGAGCTGAAACCTTTGACCTTCAGTTGTGACCTTGACCTTGAGTTGACATGGCTGACTCATGAGTTCTTGATGAGGTGATCATTTGACCTAAGTTTGATGAAAATCCTTCAAGGGGTTTAGGAGATACAGAGTGGACACAAAATGGAAGGCTCAAACCTTCGACCCTTAGTTGTGACCTTGACCTTGAGCTGGCATGGTTGACTCATAATTTCTGCACATCGTTCTGATGAGGTAATCATTTTACCCAAGTTTTATAAAATTCCTTCAAGGGGTCTCTAGGAGATATAGAGCGGACATGAAATGGAGGGCTCAAACCTTTGACCCTAAGCTGTGACCTTGACCTTGAGCCGGCATGACTGACTCATGGGTTCTGCATATCGTCTAGATGAGGTGATCATTTGACCCAAGTTTGATAAAATTCCTTCAAGGGGTTTAGGAGATATAGAGCGGACAGAAAATGGAAGGCTCAAACCTTTGACCTTGAGTTGTGACCTTGACCTTGAGCAGACAAGGCTGACCCATGGGTTCTGCACATCGTCTTGATGAGGTGATCATTTGACCCAAGTTTCATGAAAATCCTTCAAGGAGTTTAGAAGATATAGAGCGGACACAAAATGGAAGGCTCAAAACCTTTGACCCTAAGTTGTGACCTTGACTTTGAGCCGGCATGGCTGACTCATGGGTTCTGCACATCGTCTTGATGAGGTGATCATTTGACCCAAGTTTTATAAAATTCCTTCAAGGGGTTTATGAGATATAGAGCGGACACAAAATGGCAGGCTCAAACCTTTGACCTTGAGTTGTGACCTTGACCTTGAACTGACAAGGCTGACTCATGGGTTCTGCACATCGTCTTGATGAGGTGATCATTTGACCCAAGTTTCATGAAAATCCTTCAAGGGGTTTAGGAGATATGGACCGGACACGATTTTGTTACGGACGGAAGGACGGACGGAAGGACGGAAGGACGGAAGGACGGACGGACGCAGACCATTCCTATAATCCCTCCGCCACAGCGGGGGATTAAAAATGTTCTAAGTCCAAAAGGGGGCATAATTTGCTCAAAGTACATGTCAGAGTTATGGGACTTGACCCAGAGAGGTTGGTAATTGACCTAGAAAAAGAAAAAATAACTTTCAAAGCTTTATGCCTTTAATTGATGGCTGTATGTACTTGCATGCAAAAACTTAACCAAGGTGTGATGCCGACGCCGACGCCGACGCCAGGGTGAGTAGAATAGCTAGACTATTCTTCGAATAGTCGAGCTAAAAATATTCATAATTATAATATTTTTGGCGGATGAAACACAATACTAATTCACAAATCGCTCTATGTTTATCTTATCTATGCATTGTCATAAATTGAATTTAATTCAAGAGGAACATTTCTATTGTTACCAAAAACATTTCATATCCATCTGTATTATGCTCAACAGAGAGCAACTGTGGGGTTGTGAGCTTGAGTTCCGGGTGAGTGGTATATTCTCTGTGACAATTTGATAGAATATTCTCAGAAGAAATTTGTGTCTGAAATCATTCCTCCTCCATCTCTTATTCATGTAGAGAAGTTGTCAGTTTGCAGACAACAGGTTAGAACTGGTACAGAATCCAGGAACACTGGTTTGGTTAACTGCCTGCCATTAAATACCTTAAATACTGACGAAAAACTGCAAACCCCAAACAAACAAACAAATCACCCTAAATCTTGGCTTGACCCCCCCACCCCCCCCAGAGGCTTAATTACAATTTGTTAATCAACACACGGATACAACAAAGCAAAAACCAGAAAATGCGCAATAACTAAAACATGGGCAAATACCATATTAAATGGATGCATGATCGTGTCAATGTTTCCAAATTTCGAAAGCACTTTCTTTTGTTTGTAATTATAAATAAAAAGTAGCATCAAAATTATTCCAAGAGATCAAGACACTTATTTTTATTACTATACGTGTGTACACTGTACAGTATAAAATAAAAGCTCTCTTTAAGTAAAATATTCTGTTCATAGAAGAAATTGAGTTTTACTTTATATTATATTCTCTTGCTATAAACTAAAATAGTTTCATTTATCATTTATGAAATTTCTTGATGTGACTTCATTGTTTTTGAGAAATTTTGATGTTGTGATAGCAAACTGACACAGTCCCTTTAACATATAAAGGATGACCCAAAACTGGGAATTAGGAGCTCTATACTACCTACGTAGAGAAAACTGAGATAAAGTAAATTTAATTAAGACAAACTGAACAAACAGCTGATTGGAAAAACAATCTAGTGTCAATCCCTCATTTACATGTTAAACAGTGAGATTACTTCAGACATTGATCTCAATGTAAACATTGCTGAAATTAAAATATCATCATTGTCTTCTCTTTCACTTATCTAATAAAGTCAGTCGTACAGTCAATCGTATAGAGTCAGTCCCATAGAGTCTGTTGTACAGTCAGTCGTATAGAGTCAGTCGCATAGAGTCTGTCGTACAGTCAATCGTATAGAGTCAGTCGCACAGAGTCTGTTGTACAGTCAGTCGTATAGAGTCAGTCGCACAGAGTCTGTTGTACAGTCAGTCGTATAGAGTCAGTCGCATAGAATCTGTTGTACAGTCAGTCGTACAGTTAGTTGTATAGAGTCAGTCACATAGGGTCTGTTGTAAAGTCAGTTGCATAGAGTCAGTCATACAGTCAGTAGCATAGTCAGTCGCACAGAGTCAGTCATACAGTAAGTCTCATAAAGTCAGTCGTACAGTCAGTCACATAGAGTCATGTTTATTGTTTCTTAGAAAAAAAGAAGATATTTCACAGTAGAGACGTAACTGCATGGAGGCGTTAATTTCACTTTGTCAATTTTTCTGGAGACAAATGTCCCCATCAGAATTTTTTCTCAGTGCTACTGTCCAATGAAAACAGCTGCAGTTCAAGACTAGCCTAACTAAAATATGTGATTTTTTATTATGCCTCATTTAACTTAGACCAGAAAATTTTATAATCATGAGAGTGCAGACTGAATAAATGAATATCAAGTAGACAGTAATTATATCACATACGAAATTAGTTAAATCATCATTTGGTTCAATGTCGACCTCCACTTAATGTAGTTCACAGCAGCATGAAAAATATGTTCAATGACCTCAACTTATAATGTAGTTCACTGCAGCATGAACAACTTGTTCAATGACCTCCACTTCATGTAGTTCACTGTAGCATGAACAACTTGTTCAATGATCTCCATTAAATGTAGTTCAGTACAGTATGAACAACCTGTTCAGTGACCCAACAACATCTAGTTCACTGCAGCATAAACAACCTGTTAAATGACCTCCACTAAATGTAGTTCCCTGCAGTATGAACAACCTGTTTCCCTGCAGTATGAACAACATGTTCAGTGACCCCACTACATGTAGTTCACTGCAGCATGAACAACCTGTTCAATGACCTCCACTAAATATAGTTCCCTGCAGCATGAACAACCTGTTAAATGACCTCCACTAAATGTAGTTCCCTGCAGTATGAACAACCTGTTCAGTGACCCCACTACATGTAGTTTACTGCAGCAAGAACAACCTGTTCAATGACCTCCACTAAATGTAGTTCCCTGCAGCATAAACAACCTGTTCAATGACCTCAATTACATGTAGTTCAGTGCAGTATGAACAACCTGTTCAGTCACCCCCACTACATGTAGTTCACTGCAGCATGAACAACCTGTTCAATGACCTCCACTAAATGTAGTTCCAAGCAGTATTAACAACTTGTTGAATGACCTCCACTAAATGTAGTTCCCTGCAGCATGAACAACCTGTTCAATGACCTCCACTAAATATAGTTCCCAGCAGCATGAACAGCTTGATCAATGGCCCCCACTAAATATAGTTCCCTGCAGTATGAACAACCTGTTCAATGACCTCCACTTCATGTAAATCATTGCAGTATGAACGACCTGTTCAATGACCTCCACTAAATATAATTCCCAGCAGCATGAACAACCTGTTCAATGACCTCCACTTAATGTAGTTCCCTGCATCAAGAACAACTTGTTCAGTGACCTCCACTAAATGTAGTTCCCTGCATCAAGAACAACCTGTTCAGTGACCTCCACTAAATGTAGTTCTCTGCATCAAGAACAACTTGTTCAGTGACCTCAACTAAATGTCGTTCCATGCTGTATGACCAACTTGTTCAGTGACCTCCACTAAATGTAGTTCCCTGCATCATAAATAACTTGTTAAGTGATCTCTACTACATGTACCCTGCAGCACAACAGCTTGTTCAATGATCTCCACTAAATGTAGTTCCCTGCAGCACAACAGCTTGTTCAATGACCTCCACTAAATGTAGTTCTATGCAGCATGACCAACTTGTTCAGTGACCTCAACTAAATGTAGTTCCCTGCATCATGAATAACTTGTTAAGTGATCTCTACTACATGTGCCCTGCAGCACAACAGGTTGTTCAATGATCTCCATTTAAATGTAGTTCCCTGCATCAAGAACAACTTGTTCAGTGACCTCCACTAAATGTAGTTCCACGCATCAAGAACAACTTGTTCAGTGACCTCCACTAAAGGTAATTTACGGCATTAAGAACAACTTGTTCAGTGACCTCAACTAAATGTAGTTTCCTGCATCAAAAACAACTTATTCAGTGACCTCAACTAAATGTAATTCCATGCAGCATGACCAACTTGTTCAGTGACCTCCACTAAATGTAGTTCCCTGCATCAAGTACAACTTGTTCAGTGACCTCAACTAAATGTAGTTCCCTGCATCAGAACAACTTATTCAGTAACCTCAGCTAAATGTAGTTCCATGCATCAAGAACAACCTGTTGAGTGACCTCCCTTAAATGTAGTTCCATGCATCGAGAACAACTTGTTCAGTGACCTCCACTAAATGTAGTTCCCTGCATCAAGAACAACTTGATCAGTAACCTCAACTAAATATAGTTCCATGCATCAAGAACAACTTGTTCAGTAACCTCCCCTAAATGTAGTTCCATGCATCAAGATTCAAGAACAACTTGTTCAGTGACCTCCACTAAATGTAGTTCCCTGCATCAAGAACAACTTGTTCAGTGACTTCAACTAAATGTAGTTCCATGCAGTAGGAACAACTTGTTCTGTAACCTCGACTAAATGTAGTTACCTGCATCAAGAACAACTTGTTCAGTAACCTCAACTAAATGTAGTTCCATGCATCAAGAATAACTTGTTCAGTGACCTCCCCTAAATGTAGTTCCATGCATCAAGAACAACTTGTTCAATGACCTCCACTAAATGTAGTTCTCTGCATCAAGAACAATTTGTTCAGTGACCTCAACTAAATGTAGTTCCCAGCAGCATGACCTCCACTACGTGTAGTTCCCAGCAGCATGAACAACCTGTTGAATGACCTCCACTACGTGTAGTTCCCAGCAGCATGAACAATCTGTTGAATGACCTCCACTACATGTAGTTACATGTAGTTCCCAGCAGTATGAACAACTTGTTGAATGACCTCCACTACATGTAGTTCCCAGCAGCATGAACAACTTGTTGAATGACCTCCGCTGCATGTAGTTCCCAGCAGCATTAACAACTTGCTGAATGACTTCCTATACATGTAGTTCCAAGCAGCATTAACAACTTGCTGACTGACTTCCACTACATGTAGTTCACAGCAGCATTAACAACTTGCCGAATGACTTCCAGTACATGTAGTTCCCAGCAGCATTAACAACTTGCTGAATGACTTCCAATACATGTAGTTCCCAGCAGCATTAACAACTTGCTGAATGACTTCCAATACATGTAGTTCACAGCAGCATTAACAACT
This sequence comes from Mercenaria mercenaria, assembly GCF_021730395.1. Taxonomy (NCBI): domain Eukaryota; kingdom Metazoa; phylum Mollusca; class Bivalvia; order Venerida; family Veneridae; genus Mercenaria; species Mercenaria mercenaria. The sequence continues at coordinate 66,748,837 of NC_069377.1, read as the reverse complement.
TGCTGAATGACTTCCACTACATGTAGTTCCCAGCAGCATTAACAACTTGCTGAATGACTTCCACTACATGTAGTTCCCAGCAGCATTAACAACTGGCTGAATGACTTCCAATACATGTAGTTCCCAGCAGCATTAACAACTTGCTGAATCACTTCCAATACATGTAGTTCCCTGCAGCATTAACAACTTGATGAATGACCTCCACTACATGTAGTTCCCAGCAGCATTAACAACTTGCTGAATGACTTCCACTACCTGTAAGTTCCCAGCAGGATTAACAACTTGTTGAATGACCTCCACTACGTGTAGTTCCCAGCAGCATGAACAACCTGTTGAATGACCTCCACTACGTGTAGTTCCCAGCAGCATGAACAACCTGTTGAATGACCTCTGCTACGTGTAGTTCCCAGCAGCATGAACAACCTGTTGAATGACCACCGCTGCATGTAGTTCCCAGCAGTATTAACAATTTGTTGAATGACCTCCACTACATGTAGTTCCCAGCAGCATTAACTTGTTGAATGACCTCCACTGCATGTAGTTCCCTGCAGCATTAACAACTTGTTGAATGACCTCCACTACATGTAGTTCCTTGCAGCACTAACAACTTGTTGAATGACCTCCACTACATGTAGTTCCCTGCAGCATTAACAACTTGTTGAATGATCTCCACTACATGTAGTTCCCAGCAGCATTAACTTGTTGAATGACCTCCACTACATGTAGTTCCTTGCAGCATAACAACTTGTTGAATGACCTCCACTACATGTAGTTCCCAGCAGCATTAACTTGTTGAATGACCTCCACTACATGTAGTTCTCTGCAGCATTAACAACTTGTTGAATGACCTCCACTACATGTAGTTCCCAGCAGCATTAACTTGTTGAATGACCTCCACTACATGTAGTTCCTTGCAGCATAACAACTTGTTGAATGACCTCCACTGCATGTAGTTCACAGCAGCATTAACAGCTTGTTGAATGACCTCCACTGCATGTAGTTCCCAGCAGCATTAACAACTTGCTGAATGACCTCCACTACATGTAGTTCATGAACTATTCTACCACTTTCATTGGTGGCTCCGTATATTTCAGTAGAAGGAAGTGCATGCATATGATCAGTTCTAACCAAAACGAACAAAACAAAACAAACAAAAAAATGGGACAAATTTATATTGTTATATCAGAGGACTAGAACTATAGAAAATACCTTTTCTCAAAAAAAAACCCAGCTTAATTTAATAAAAGATGCAGTGTTTAAACAAAGAACAGCAGTCACTTTGAAAGTTGACATAATTCCTTAAAATGTTCTTAAATTGTTCAAGACCTTTTGTAAATATCCTACAATGGAACTGAAAAATGGTTCTGCATCCTGCACAATTTTATACAATTGTTTTAAATATTATTTTGAAGCTATTAAGTAACCTAAGTTGAAGCTATTATGTAAGCTAAGTTTTTGGCAGTTTAGTAAAGGAAGTAATAAAGATTAAGGATAATGGTAGAATTTAAAGATGATATGAGCCGTGCCATGGGAAAACCAACATAGTGGGTTTGCGACCAGCATGGATCCAGACCAGCCTGCGCATCCACGCAGTCTGGTCAGGCTCCATGCTGTTCGCTTTTAAAGCCTATTGGAATAGGAGAAACTGTTAGCGAACAGCATGGATCCTGACCAGACTGCGCGGATGCGCAGGCTGGTCTGGATCCATGCTGGTCGCATACCCATTATGTTGGTTTTCCCATGGCACGGCTCATATTGTGAAATCAGAATGCTTTCCATAAGACACTGTTCCAGAATGTATGTATATGAGCTGTTGTGTTTTGTAATTCCTTTAAAAATCTTCTTCTGCATTTCTTACTGTAAGCTATGTTTTTAGTAGACACAGAATACTGTAAAAATTCTTGTCATTCATGGACTGTTCATGCACAGTTCATGTATTGGTAATCCTGAACAATTCAAGAATGTTATATTTCATGATTTGTCATGAAAACTTGAACAAGTATTGGTTAAATTGTGTTCTTGAACTTGTTCATCAAAAAACTTTCAAGTATTTCAATTTATAATCATGAACTCAGTAAAAAATTTAATTTTGCAAATAATTCAAGAAATTGTTCATGAATCAGATCATGAACAAATTCTTGACCTATTTACAGAGTTAGTTCATGAACAGTGTATAGATTCATTCAAGAAAACCTGAAAGTTCTAAAAATAGCCACTTTTAAAAAAAACCGTCAAGTGCATTATATTCACTGGCTTCATGCTAAAATTCTTCAAAACCAATGAAACAAACTGTTTTAAAAAAAAAAAAAAAAAAGTAAAAAATAATGACTGTATTGACCATCCTTTCCCATTTTCTGCATGAAAAGGTCACAGTTTACCCAAACAGGTAATGGTGAAATTATACATAAAGTTAAAGTACAGTTTGCCATGCAATCATCTCATAAAAAACAATGTTTGATATATTAACGGAAACCACAATGTACCAAATTTATTAAAAATCATGACTCATCAAATAACTATCAAACTCACTTAATCAGAGCCATTAAGATTTAAATTAAGATGAAACTGTTTAAAAAAAAAAATTAAAATTAAAGTAAAAAAAAAAACAATCTCAAAGTTCTCAAAGTTTAAATCTCGTATTTAAATTATAAAACATAAATTCTTCTCCTTAAGAAAATTTTTTGTTTTGAATTTTTTAAGTAACTGACTTCTAATCTAACTGGGAGATCACAGGTTGGATCTCCTGACTTCCAAACAAGAGATCACAGGGTGGCTCCCCAGTGCTGGTAGGGATCCAGATCACAGGCTGGCTCCCCAGTGCTTGTTGGTGATCCAGATCACAGGCTGGCTCCCAGTGTTGGTAGCTAGGTGATCCAGATTACAGGTTGGTTCCCCAGTCCTGCTATGTGATGGCTCCCAAGTGCAGGTAGGTGATCTGCAGTGCTGGTAGGTGATCCAGATCATAGGTTGGCTCCCCAGCGCTGGTAGGTGATCCAGATCACAGGGTGGCTCCCCAGTGATGGTAGGTGATCCAGATCACAGGTTGGCTCCCCAGTGCTGGTAGGTGATCCAGATCACAGGCTGGCTCCCCAGTGCTGGTAGGTGATGGCTCCCCAGTGCTGGCAGCTAGGCGATCCAGATCACAGTTTGGCTCCCCAGTGCTGGTAGGAGATGGCTCCCCAGCGCTGGCAGGTGATCCGCAGTGCTGGTAGGTGATCCAGATCTCACAGGTTGGCTCCCCAGTGCTGGTAGGTGATTCACAGAATCCATGCTTAGGAAACAACACAAGTACTCGATCTAAATAAATTATGATCTGACGGCTGCCCTCTTGTGTAATCGGATTTCCAATATCGCTATTTTTATTTCCAACAGTCTATTTTTATTTGAACCAATCAGACAACCTCTTTCACCAAACGTTGGGCCTTCAAAATGGCACACAAACCTTCAAACTGCACAAAACACCTTCATCGACCAGAATGTGTTGTTTCCTAAGCATGGATTCTGTGACAGAACGAAATGGCATAAATCAGCCACCATAAAATATACATACTTTTTAAAACTTCTACTTTCACTTTCAAAATGTTGAAAGCAAGGCAAAAAGGTCACCTGAACTTGACCCTCTATAGGTTGTCTCCAGATCGGATGTGTAGCATTAATTGGAGGTTTTTCTATTTTATTATCACAGCAGCGTTGTTTGTGCTGTGTGGCGGCTGTAAAATGTCTCCCCGCATATTCAATCAGGGCTGTTATATTTCGATCTTCTTAGATCGTTCAGCACGACTTTTATGTCGTGTTATTGGTACTGCTTAGTTTCTCAGCATGACCGTTTCGGCCTGGGTGGTTCCAATACTCCAGATTTCATAGCCTTGGGTATTGTATAATCACCCCTTGGATATGGTACCTGCTTTTTAATTTTGTCTTTTGACAGTTCCTGTGATATGAAGGCTCCATAACCTCAGATCCCCCTTCTAAATTCCAGTTTGTTTAGTTCTGCCCATTGTTTTCTCATTTGGGGCAAACCCATTATTTTATCTGGGGACCATACGCCGCTTTTCATGGAATTACACACCACAACACGTGTATCATTGAAGGTTCCATATGCACTGCCGTATGAATACATCTGCGGATGTCTCTAAATTGCTTTTTGTACTTTTAGCATGTGTAAATGTTGAGTTCTGCTCAACCCGGGGCTAGAGGGCTCAATCAAACACAGCCTGCAACATTTTCGTTTTTGTCGTGTTGAACGATCTGTGGAGTTTCTACTTTTTCTATTTTTTTTAATCAGATTGGCCTGGGTACCATCTTATGGCACACCAGCCCTGTTTTATAACTTTGTATTATGGGAATTTCAATTCATAGACTAATCAAAATATGATTTATTATTAAAGGTTTTTGTTCATCCCTGACAGGCTGGCATAAGAGCAATTTAGATGGATCATTTAGATGGCTGAATTATAAAATATAAATGCATATTAACAGTTGACTGACTTCATGTGAATATTAATTGATTTAAAATTATCTAAGCTGTAAAATTGTGTGCAAAACTTTATTAATAAGTCACTAATCTATAATTTTCATCAAGTTATTTTGCAAATTTTAAGATTATGTTTGGTGTAAAAGTTGAACCTGATGGAAGATGGTTCACTGATCAAAATATGTTCTTGATTACTTCTTTCTTCCATTAGATTTAACATATTCCAGACTCCTCATTCAATGAAAATTTAAAACATTGTGTCTTTTATAAAAGCTGCCACAAATAGGGTTTTTTCTATAATTTAAATGAAAGCCAGCATATTCATATATATTACTTTTTGTTGTGACTTCAATACAAATATTATTTTCTGTTGTGAGGCATATAATTATTACTTTTTTTACTTTTTGTATTGACTGCAATAAAAGCTGGCACATTATTATTAGATTTTGTTGTAACTTCAATAAAGGCTGTTTTCTGTGCGAAATTTGTAACAGACACAAACTTTCTGTTGTGACTTTAATGATGGATGGCACAAATTATGTTTTTTTGTAACTTTAATGAACGATGGAAAAAATTACATTTTGTTGTGGCTTCAGTATTAAAACTGCTGGCATACATTTGTTGGCAGGAATCAATAAAGGTTGAATTTTGTTGAATATTTTTCTATTGTGGCTTCGTTCAAAGTTGGTGGATATACTGCATCATTTTCTATTGTATCTCTTAAACAGACTAATATATATACTATTTTCTGTTGTGTCTTCAGTAAAAGCTGTCATAAATTATTTTCAGTTTTGACTTCAATAATGGCTGGCATGAATTGTTTTCTGTTGTGTCATCAATAAAGGCTGGCATGAATCATTTTCTACAGTGGCATCAATAAAGGCTGGCATGAACTGAATCATTTTCAGTTGTGGCTTCAATAAAGGCTGACATGAATCAGTTTCTGTTAAGACTTCAACATTCAAAAGGCAGGCAAATCATTTTCTCTAATGTCTTCAATATTCAAAAGGCAGACAAATCATTTTCTGTTGTGTCTTCAATAAAAGATGGCATAAATCACTTTCTCTTATGGCGGACAGATCATTTTCAGACTGGATTCAATAAAGGTGTACAAATTTTAAATATGATGTGTTGTGACTTCAATTAAATAAAGGCTGACACAAACCATAATGCTGCTGTGGCTTCAATAAAGGCTGGCATGAGTCAGTTTTTATTCAAAATGCAGACAAATCATTTTTATTGTTTCTTCAATAAAACATGGCATAAATCATTTTCTGTTGTGGCTTCAATAAACACTGGCATAATTCAGTTTCTTTTGTAAATTCAATTAAGGCTGACCCATAGCATTTTCTACTAAGGCTTCAATAAAGGCTGCTGGCAGGAATCAGTAGTTACTTCAGAATATATTTTGTGGCCTGAATGAAAATTTTAACACACAACAAGTAGAAACCATTTCTCTTCTTTCACGTATCATTTTTCTGTCTGATGTTTTAACAATTTCTTTAATAAGAACTAATCTTAAATAGTAACTTTGTAAACTAAAAATAATTCTGTCTAATGTTTTAAACAATTTCTTTAATTAGAACTAATCTTAAATTGTAACTTTGTAAAGTAAAAAAATTTTCTGTCTAGTGTTATAAACAATTTCTTTAATTAGAACTAATCTTAAATAGTAACTCTGTAAACTAAAAAAACATTTTTATTCATGCGCTTTCTTTACAAAACTACAGATAAACAGCATACATGTATACTTTAGTTGTATACATTAAAGAAAATCTCCACAGTTGTTTATGGTAATGATAATGTACATTGAAAATATTTGATTGTAACAATTATAAGATAATTATAGATTAAGGGCACAGAAACAATGTGATAAAATAAGTTCAAATTGATAGTAAGACTAAAATGTTCAGCTGGTATCACATACAGATATAAAAATTGAGTCAGGCATATCTATACATTTTTAGACAATTTGTTTATACTGTGAAATCAGTGAATTTCATTGGCCTATTAGAACTTCATGGTTTTTGTTGCAAATAATATATTTTAGGCCTAAAAAAAAAAAAATCTTTGTTTCAGGTAACATGCTCAAAAAAATTAGGGTAGGTAGGTCGGAAAATTTTTTTTTTTGGAAATTTTTTTTATTAAGGGAGACTTTTCGGAAATTATTTCTTTGTCAAAAAATGATTACAAATAAGGGGGATATGCCTTTAGAGCATCAGTAAGTTGATTTCTAACATCACTGGCCATGTTTAATGCATAAAAAGTGCAGTTTTGCATCATTTTGTTAAAAAGTTGAAAAAAATATTCTCCAAGGCCATAAAAACATTTAGGGTCGGGCCAAAAATTTAGGGTAAGTCGGGATACTGGAAACAAACAATTTTTTTTTTACGCCTTATGTATACATAAACTCAATGATTCCAATATTTGAAAAAAGGGACATAATTCATTTTTTGGGATTGATATAGTCATGAAATTATCCCTGAAATTTAGTTAATTATCTGCAAATTTTTTTTAAAGTGAAAGAGCAAATAATATGAAATAAGGCACTGCCTAAATCGGGAATCAATCTAACATCAACTCATCCCATAACATTTGAAAAGAACTGTCTAATGACAGCACGAAAGGACACATTTTTTAAGTTGATAGTAAATATCTCATTCGGTATATCGCATGGATTGATCCCGATTTTCGTGATTCCCTATCAATTGAAAGGTAGATTTTGGAATGAAAACAACACTGCCGATATTGTATTGTATTACAGGTAATTTCCACCTCTTGGACAGGCGCACCCTCCGGAGAGGTAAATTTATTTATATGAACTGTGCTCACTAGGTGCGTGTATATATACCGTACTAATGTAAAACATATTTTTTCTTGAACATTTGGAGAAGACTAAGTATTTGTTAAATATGCTAATGTTCATGGATTCTGAATGATCGATCATTGCAAGCGCTTTACTATCAGCATCTACCAGATCTCCCCAACCAATTGTCTCCATTACTTCTCTATAGTTTTTCTTATTCCATTTACAGGCATTTTTGATTATTTCCTCAAATTGCTCTGTCAATCTGGCCGTTTGCGATCACCCAGTGTACAACAACTTTCTTAAAAAAAAAAACTATTCGTTTTTTTTTCCTGCCAGTGAGAATGACGGAATATCACCGTCTGCTTTATCTCGGGTGACATTGTGATGCAAGTTTTAAACAACTTTTACCGTGCCGTTTTTTATAAATGTTGTATAATTTATGATATTTCCTCAAGCTCAAGTACAGACAAATTTCAAAGTGATGGCCACTGTCCAAAACATTTGCAGATAATTCATTATACCATTAATTTTGATAAAAGAAATGTCAAAATATTGGTAAACAATTATAAAACACAAAATAAAATTGTCTATCATTTTTTCTAGGGTTCCTCAAGTAAAAGGATTTAAGGAGACAGAATTCTAACTTTAACATTGAAAAATTACGGTCCAGTTCTGTAGGACTGTTTTAAATTTTGCTCACTTCATTCAAAAATAACCTTGGGGCAGAAGTAAAAACCTAACATAAGCTAAAGAGTATAAAGGCGGAACAGAGAAATTTTACCGCATGTAACTCAGTATTTTTAAAGATGTCTAACTGAGACTGTCCCCTTCTATTTCAAAGATAAATTCACTTTGAACAGCAAGAAATCGCTTATCAACTGAAAAATTTCCACTTTTGTACAATAAATCAATAATAAGTCTGAGACTCGAAAAAAAGTAAAAACTTACTAGAAAAAAAGGAATATAAAAATTTGGTCCCAGTGGGGCTCGAACCTATGCCTTCTTGAAAAATATAAGTCAAAGTAGGTTTATGAGGTACACTTTTATGAGTCTAATACTTTAAACATAAACTGATGTCATTGTCAATTTCGTCAAGTGTTTTAGCGGGAGAGTAAACACATGTTAACAAGGAGAAGCTGCATGCACATGCTATTATAACATCTTTTTATACAGTACCATTTCATGGTAAGATGTAATTGTATTAAACCAGGCTGATGAGGAAACTGATGTTTATAGACATAACATTTATTTTATTTTACACATTTAACTGTTTACACATTTTAATAAAAAACAGCATTAATGCATATTTATATCCTATTATTAATTTATTACATGACTCCTTATAAAAACTGGTGGTCCATTATTATAAGTTTGTGCAGTTGACCGGTCTGTATCTCAACAGAAAATTTTGCTTTGCTAAAGTAAAAAAATATACGAAAATATGAAAATTTACTTCTGATGTCATGCAATAAAACACTTTAATACTAAATTGCTAAAAGTGTTAAGAAAAAATTATTTTACAACCATTTTTTATTTCCTGACCAACTGATATTTTTTTAAATTTGCCATGGCAATTCCTGTGACTTAAATGGAAATTAACATTTTTGTATCCTTAGATTAATTAATAAACATAATAAAATAAAACACAAATTTGGCCGCTGATTTTAAGCCAAGCATTTAAGGAAGTAACCTCCAACGGATGTGGTAACCAAAAATCTCTTCAAAAACTTATTAATTAATTCTCTGCATTATTCTAGCATAATTACTCTCAAGTAGGCAACAACGTCAAATGAACATTAGTCATAGCATGAAATAAAAAAAAAAAAGTTTGCACAATTTTCTCAATTCATCAAAGGCAAGAAAACTGTCTCCAAAATAATTTTAGACATAATAATTATATATCTCCTGCGAAAAAAAATGAAAATAAAAACTAAAGAAAGCATGAAATATGTAAAGATATGTTGAATTCATATTTTACAGTAATTTATACTCCTTTTCTGGTGGACATTATCATGTTTACTGCTATCATCATCATCATCATCATCATCATCATCATCATATTTGAAAAATACGTATTATTACACCTGCAGAATTCCAATGCCATTTTATCCCTGTTTTTAACTGATCATCATCATAATTCCAATTTAGTGTTTAACTGATGATGATGATGATAATGATCTTCATCATCATCATCATCATCATCATCATCATCATCATCTTTGTCATTGTCATTCTCCTCATAATAATAATGAAAATCATCATCATCATTATTACTTATCATCACTGTCATCATCCTCATTCTCCTTCTCATGATCACTGTTTTTAAAATTAATAACAGTTCTATTAGTCGTCATGATTTTAATAATAAATCATCAAACAACATGATCAACTACATCATGTAGTACATGTCAGATTATGATGATACTGATCATTCTCATAGTGACACTCAAAATTATAAAATCTTTGATACTTTTACTGACATAATAAAAAGCATTTAATTAATACTGATCTCTACAGTATATTATTTACATATGACTCAAAATATACTAAAAACAACAAACATTTATCTAATAAAGATGATCTTCAAACTCATTAGCTTACGATTTTACGCCAATTCTTAATCGATTAGCTGCAAGCAATGAAACAAATAAGTATATAACTGTTATCAAATTGGATTGACAGTTTCGCTAATTAGAAAAGAAATTAATTAAATCAGCCCTTACCCAACACGGCCGGAAATGTTGGATCTTCTATTAGTACATCCATATGTTTTTATTTTTCCTTTTTACAAAATGTCGGTGAATTTATAAATCCATGTTGAGTATAAAACGTGTTTACTGGAGTATAAATTGTACAATACACCAATTTATCAAAACATGAAATATACACTACACTGAACTTCGCCCCTAAGTGACGTCATGACATGTGATTTACCTGAACAGATAAATTGGTTAACGTAGATATCCGAGTATTCCTAATTAATTAGTGCGCTTATTAAATCGAAAAAGCGCAAATTATCTATATATTGAATTGCATCAAAGAAAACAAGAGCGTCACTTGTAAGTTTCTAGCGGTTGAAACGACTGTCTTCTCTAAAGATGAAAGAGCGTTTGCAAAACATGTCCACATTTGAAGAATATGATGGTCATTGTAGTACAAAAGTAAAAAAATAAAAAAACTTCTGTAAGAGCTCTGCGAAGTCCGAAATTCTAGATCAGAGGAAGTAGAATTAGAAGAAACCACATTAATAACTTTTAATTTGTGTCAGAGGCGGGAATGTTATGTGACGGTGGGTATGAAATAAGGTGGGGGACGTGGGGTGGGGATGCCGCTGAAGGTTGTGCGGCGGCTGTGTCGGATTACTAAGGCACAAGAAACTAAAAGTTTTTTTACTTATATTTTTGGTGGGATGGGTGGGAATGGGATATTGTAGGCTGTTGGGTTTAAGGGGTGGGGTAGGTGAGAGTAGTTCGGATTGCTGTACTCCTGTAATCGTCTCATTACCACCCACCTCTATTCCAAGCTTAACGTCAATACCTTTAAACAGTTTTGAAGTTGTGCGCCGGTCACAAAATACAAATTTAAACTCCCTTTGTCGTGTTGACCTTTGACCTGCCGACCACCAAGTTGATACGCTCTGCACATCATCTCATCGCCACCAACATATAAGCCAAGTTCGGAGTCAAAATTTTGAATGGTTATTGAATTATGCTCTGGACACAAAATATGACGGACAAACGTGACCTTGGTGAGACCTTGACCTTTGACCTACCAGCCTGGTTCATGCGCTCTGCATATCGTCTCATGGCCGCCAGCTATCCTTGCGCCAAGATTGTATCAATGCCTTGAATGGTTATTAAATCATGCTCCGACTATGAAACATGAACGACAAATTTGACATTTGAGTTCCATTTGTGACCTTCACCTTTGACATCTGGTTCATGTGCTCTGCACATCGTCTCATCGCTGCCCACCTACATGCCGAGTTTAAAGTCAATACATTGAATAGTGTTAACAAAAACAAGACACGAGAAGTGTTCCGCCAACTAAACAGGACAAATGTTGTTAACTATTTACGAGGGAAGCAGTCGGTTAAATGAACAGGACAAGTGTTCTGTTAACTGGACAGGACATGCGTTCTGTTAACTGGACAGGACAAGTGTTCTGATAGCTGGACAGGACAAGTGTTCTGTTAGCTGGACAGGACAAGCATCGATAACTGCACAGGACAAGTAATCTGTTAACTGGGCAGGAAAATCATTGTTAAATGGACAGGACAAGTGTTCTGTTAACTGGACAGGACAAGTGTTCTGTTAGCTGGACAAGACAAGCATCGTTAACTGCACAGGACAAGTGTTCTGTTAACTGGACAGGACAAGTGTTCTGTTAACTAGACACTGATGCAATAGTGCCACCACTTTTAAAATACTGGAAATTTCTTTTAAGGGAAATTTCGTTAATTCTAATGTTTGCCTTTGTAAGTATCATACGCATTTATACCATTTGCATGCTCGGTAATGTTCTTATCATGTGTCTATGTATTGAAATATTGTTTGAATACTAACAGATATGAAAATGTACAAACGTGCGGATCAGGCACCACAGTTTACATTATATCATAATGAAATTACAGTCAGCCGGTAGTAAAAGAGTTTTTACAAAGCACAACATTCTCCGAAAAAAAGAAGAAGAAAAAACACAAGTATTTACAATTTGAAGCCGGTTATAGCTGCACGGAAATGTTGGCAGCCCCTTTCCTATTACCACTTCTTGGTGGTGCAGCTAGGATTTAGTAGCCGTGTAGTCCGGAAATGGACAGGACAAACACCCATTAGTTAACACGAGGCCCAAATGATCCCAACGGTCGCTCACTTGAAGAGGACATTGACTATCTGACCTTACTTCTAACCAGATTTGGTGAAAATCCTCTAAGCAGTTCATTAAAACAAGAGGACCATGATGGTCCTAGATCGCTTAAAGTGAAATTATACGCATTTTCAAGTAAAAATCCAGCTGAAATAGATGTGTGTGTAAGAAGGGTGGAGGAAATTATAGCTTTTAACCCAATATACCAAACTCTTCCTCTTACCAGTACAAAATAATAACTTTCCAAATATGTCTTTTCTTATTTTGACTGGGGCAGTCCTTTTAAGAAAAGTAAAACTGCACGCAGGAGTTGCTTCCCTTCAACTTCAGAAATCTCTACCTTTAGGTAAGGGAGATCATTGCGTAGAAGATTAAAGAAAAGAACTATTATTTTCAGAAATCTCTACCTTTAAGTAAGGGAGATCATTGCATAGTAGATTAAAGAAAAGAACTATTATTTTATTAGTCCGATTTCTTTATTTCTAAAACATCAACCTCAAATACTTTTGCGGCATTGTCGTTAATTTAACACATTTTAATGCACAGCAACCGAAAATTGCTTTTATAAAACATTCACAAAAAACACACTTTATGCAGTAAGATGTGCATAATGTCACTTTAAACAAGCTAGAGTGTGCAACTTTGGAAGAGGACCATATTATGCTCCAGGTGTCGAAAGGTTCCATGATTACATAAGTAAGTGTGACAGATGACAAACCGTTCAAACACTATATTTCTTGGGTCTTTGAAATTGGGTGGAAAAAATACTCGCACACAATTGCAGCAGGCCGAGGGCATTTTGGAAGTTATCTTTGTAATAGCTATATTTATCTCTGGTAGCCCCTTAAGGGGACTGCCCAAATTCAAGGTTGGAAGAGGACCTTACATTGGTTTGGTGGAGTCCATCACACCGTTCATAAGAAGTCGTTTAAAAGTATTTCTAGTTTTAGATCTAGCGGCTTCCTAAGTGCTCAAGTATCCCCATTTGAACAAAACTAATACAAAAAAAAAATACCAAAACAAAACCAAGGACCTTATAATTATGCTACATAGAAAGTTTGAAGAAGATCCGTTAAACAGTTCGGTCAGTTGTCCTCATTTGTACAAATTCACGAGTGGACCTTATGATGCTACAGAACAAGGAGATCCAAAAAGCAGTTTAAAATCCATGAAACTGTTCACGAGTGGTCATTTTAAGGTATTTCTATTTTTAATTCTACCAGACCCTTAAAGGGGTCAAGTGCCCCCATTTGAACAAACCTGGGAGAGAACCTTATAATTGTCAGAATAATTTGTATATTTGATATATTGCTAACGTTGTAAGTAAGCACAGATAGTGCTTGACTCCTTTTTCATTGTATCATTGCTATAAGTATAGTTGAATTGCTGTAAATAATAGGATTTAGGCCATTTATGGACGATTTGGTTTAATTATAGTCATAGCTGGGTCCCAGCATCGCATATTATGTTATATACAACAGTTAAAGGGAACCAACTATTTGTTTTGTAAAATGCTATGTACGAATTTGGACCAATCAGATACAAGTTTTATAAATAGCACCAATCAAAGCTCAAGTCTGCTAAGGTATAAACAAGTAGATGGGTGACAGAGAGATCATCTACTTTTGAGCTCCCGTCGCGTGCACGTCGCGGAATAGGCATGCGGCTCCACCGGAAGTGATCATAACTATATTGAGGACAGCCGGTGGAGTCGCAACAAAGGACGGGAGCTCTGGCAGTAAGAAGGGACGTTTATCATCTCAGCTTTACTATTGGCACTTTCATCGAACGAAGAATATGGTACTCCAACTGGACTACGACAGCGGTATGACAAGACGCTCGTCTCGGCTCAAAGACCGGAGGTGAAGGCGCAGATAGTCTCCTCATATGGTGTAAGTGGCAGCGAGTATAAATAAACTCACATACTACTACTACTACTAGAGAGATCATTCTGTATCCAGCGATTGAAGAAGACACATCGAGGATTCAGCTAATAATTAAAGAAAACGTTTGAAGCTATAGACTAAAGAAGAGTTGCAGAATTTCAACAATGTTTCGAGCTATAGGGCCAGCGCATAGGAGTTTTACCTTAAGGGTAGTTGAATGCTACAGACGATAGCAAATATAGGCTGAGCATCGGAAAGCTGAGGCAGAGACATAGGTTTTGGTGATCTACTGAGAAAGTAGGAGAGCACCAGCTTATAGACGAGGTTCAGCGTTATTGGTGAAGTACAGCCAAAATATCAGGGTTATACCTATATGGTAGCTGAATGCTATAAGTGATAGCATATAGGCACTGAGCATCCAGGAGTCAGGGCATACTTTCTGAGGTGCAGCTTTAATTAAGAGAACATAGGCTGAGCATCTACGCGATAGGACTCGTACGTTGTTGTTTAAAGACATTGTCTGAAGGGAACTTCGACACAAAGACCAGTCAAGTATAGTATCTCAAGCCTTATAGGAGTTTAAGCTGCTGATTTTGAGTTGAAGGTTGATAGTTGAAATATTGAATGATTTTTGCCAGAACCCTGAAATTATCTAGCTCATAATTGAAATCATTCACGAATCATTGGTATACGAATCATTTAGGCAAGGTAGCCAGAGGAAAATTTTATTTACGAGATATTTAGTCCCACCAGCTAAACGTTTTAACAAAGGACATTCTACATCGTTTGTCAGCTAGTCTAAGATATAGTCACCTTAGCGATTGGACCCATTTCATTGATCAAGATACTAAAGGCGTAGGCACTTTCCTGGTTCATATAACTCGTATCCTGACAATTTGGGGACTCGTCCGGGATCTATATCCAAGGAGGTAGAGAGAATAGTGGTTTTAACGTTCTGTTGGTGTACCTGAAGGCGTTGTGACTGAGCTACCTATACTTGAGTTCCAGTGATAGTTCCAGCTTAAGGGTTCGAGATGAACTACGATAAATGGGTATCGATGGGTGAACGCATGGGTTTGTGAGGTTCAGAACTCATAGAATTCGTGGATAGGGAAGAGAAGGAGTATACTGAACGTGAGGAACGGATGCTGAGACGTAGGTTTGAGGCTCAAGAAGCTGAGAAGAAACGATTGTACGAGCTTGAACAGGCTGAGAAGAAAAGGTTATTTGAGACTGAACGCTTGAAAGAAGAACGAGCTTTGAAAGAGGAAGAACGTGTTTTGAAAGAGGTGGAGTTGGAAATGTTAAAAATAAAGGCTGTAGCCGGAGATTTGGCAGCTGATAAAGGCACTGATCACCAGAGCAGTAAAACATTATGACCAAGACTCCCGAAGTTCGAGGAAAGTAAAGATGACATGGATGCATACTTCGAACGTTTTGAGCGGTTTGCAAAAAGCCAGGGATGGAAGGAAGACATTGGCTGTGAGCCTCAGCTCATAACTAACAGGAAAAGGCCTGGACGTTTATACAAGCATGCCTCCAGATCAAGCCAATGACTATCCTGCATTGAAGAAAGCAGTGCTGAAGCGTTATCAGGTAACAGAGGAAGGTTTTAGATTTAAGTTCTTGGAATGCAAGCCCGATGAGGTGAAACTGTTTTGCAGTTCATGGCAAGACTGGACAGGTATTTCAGTCGATGGACAGAGACGGCAGAAGTTGACAACACGTTTGAATGCTGAAAGACCTTATGATCAGAGAACAGTTCATCCCAACTCGTTCCAAGGACATTGCTTTATTCTGAAAGGAAAGAGTTGCAAAGTCGAGAGCTGAGATTACACAGTTGGTAGAACAATATATTGAAGCTCATGGTGGCTCTATCGCATCTAACCGGATGTATAGAAGTAATTTGATATGCAGCAAAGAGCCACAAGCTTCGACCGAGGTTCAGCCAGTGTATCAGCCTACACAAAGAGAAAAGCCAGCTTTTAAAAAGCCCATAAGTTTCATATGTAATAAGGAAGGTCATATAGGACGAGAATGCAGAGACCTATCCAAGAGGAAAATAAGCGGTGCTGCTTTAGCTAGTAGGGGATCCTTTGAGAAAAGACAGAGAAATAGGCATGGAATGCAAGATTCTACACCAACAGACTGGGGAAAGGAAGGCCAAGCGCAGAAAGACAGATATTTGGGTGACAGAAAAGATTCAGCTTCATGCATAGCTGTACCATTAGATGACAAAAAGTTAAAAGACAACATAGAAGATGGACGACTTACGTTAGCAAATGGACAATCCGTTTCGGTCATAGCAAGTACCTCTACCATTGATTCAACAACAGGTGAAAGGAACTTGGTATTGATGAAAGGATATATAGGTGATACAGAAGTTCAGGTTTTGAGAGATACAGGGTGTGAGCTGGCAGCTGACAGGAAAGATCTCGTATCAGAGAATCAAATGTTAGACAAGAAGTATCTTCTGGTTGCGATTGATGGACGTTGAATTCAAGGACATTTCCTGCAGCAAAGCTACAGGTTGATACATCATATTCTATAGGTGAAGTTGAGGCAATGGTTTTGCCTACCATGACATGCGATTTGATAATCGGAAATATAAAAGGAGTTTCAGATAAGCCAGTCATAAACTGGAAAACCCGAGATGAAAGACAGTTTTCATCCAGCGAAGATGTTTCTGCAACTGGGATGTCGGAAACCCAGCATGCAATAAATATAGAAACTACGAAACCATGTGAGGTTTGCATAGCCAAAGATCAGACATTAAATGTTGAGCAAATAAAGAATGCTCAGAAAGATGATGAGACGTTGAAGAAACTTTGGACTTATGCCATAGATAAGGCGACACTGAAAACAAAGAGGTTTCAAGTCTCAGTATGACGTGAGGAAAAACGTATTACATGTATATAGAATCCTTGAGAAGAAGGGCAGAATTGTTAAACAGATAACAGTCCCAACACAGTTCAGGAGAAGTGTTTTGACACTAGCTCCCAAGTCTAAGGTCAGGGGACACTTATCAGCTAAAGGGACAGTTGATGAAATACGAACAAGTTTTCTCTGGCCTGGTATAACAAATGGAGTAACAAGGTTTTGCCGGTCATGTGATGTATGCCAGAAAGTAACTGACTTGGCATCGAAATGTAATAACATAAGAAATGGTTCACAAGAATATAGACATCCAGATAGAACAGAAAGAAACTGGAGTCAGATCAGAGTCACACAATTCTGATGATATAGAGGATGGAACCGAAATCGTGAGAGGTCATCTATTAAGTACATAAACAGAGGACCATGTTGTGATATCTGAAAGGGTATGGATAGAGATATTTACAAACAAAATTACAGGGGTTATAAAGACCGTGGCTTTGATCATACGAAGTCATGGAGACAAAATGACATGGGAGATGATCTCGGTAAAAGATTTGTAAGTAGGGCCGACAGGAGTTATCATATAAAAGGAGGATGACAAGTACTCTTGCGGTGAGACAAACAAATGAATATCAATAATGACGATAGTAAAATAGAAAGGTTAGGAGATGTTTAAGTGTTGACGCAGGACAGCGGACCATCCACCTATACTAATAACTTACCCTGAACAAAGTTCAGATGAGCTAATAAAAATTGAATTGGTCATGCTATTTTAGCATCTTATTACCTGGTTATTAGAACAAAGTAAAACAAAAAGACCATGATGGTCCTGAATCGCTCACCTCTTCCCACATGACCCAGTTTTGAGTATGACGTCGTTTTTTCTATTATTTGACATAATGACCTAGTTTTTGAGGCTCATGTGACCCAGTTTTGAACTTGACCTAGATATTATCAAGATAAAAATTCTGATCAATTTTCAAGAAGATCCATTGAAAAATATGGTCTCTAGAGAGGTTTTTCTATTATTTGACCTATTGACCTAGTTTTCGAAGGTACGTGATCCTGTTTTGAATTTTACCTAGATATCAAGGTGAACATTCTCACTAATTTTCATGAAGATCTCATGAAAAATTTGGCCTCTAGAGAGGTCACAAGGTTTTTCTATTTTTATATCTACTGGCCTAGGTTTTGACCGCACGTGACCCAGTTTCGAAACTGACCTAGTTATCATCAAGGTGAACATTCAGATCAATTTTCATGAAGATCCATGGAATAATATGGCCTCTAGAGAGGTCAAAAGATTTTAATAATTTTAGACCTACTGACCTAGTTTTTGACCGCAGTTGACCCAGTTTCAAACTTGACCTAGATATCATCAAGATGAACAATCAGACCAACTTTCATACAGATCCCATGAAAAGTATGGCCTCTAGCGAGGTCACAAGGTTTTTTTATTATTTAACCTACTGACCTAGTTTTTTAAGGCACATGACCCAGTTTCAAACTCGACCTAGATATCATCAAGGTGAACATTCTGACCAATTTTTATGGAGATCCATTCACAAGTATGGCCTCTAGAGAGGTCTCAAGGTTTTTCTATTTTTAGACCTACTGACCTAGTTTTTGATTGCACATGACCCTGTTTCGAACTTGACCTAGATATCATCAAGATGAACATTCAGACCAACTTTCATACAGATCCCATGAAAAATATGGCCTTTAGAGAGAGGTCACAAGGTTTTTCTATTATTTGACCTACTGACCTAGTTTTTGATGGCACATGACCCACTTTCGAAACTGACCTAGATATCATCAAGATGAACATTCAGACCAACTTTCATACAGATCCCATGAAAAATATGGTCTCTAGAGAGGTCACAAGGTTTTCCTATTATTTGACCTACTGACCTAGATATCATCAAGATGAACATTCAGACCAACTTTCATACAGATCCCATGAAAAATGTGGCCTTTAGAGAGGTCACAAGGTTTTTCTATTATTTGACCTACTGACCTAGTTTTTGAGGGCACGTGACCCAGTTTCGAACTTGACCTAGATATCATCAAGGTGAACACACTGACCAATTTTCATGAAGATCTTGTGAAATATATGGCCTCTAGAGAGGTCACAAGGTTTTTCTATTTTTAGATCTACTGACCTAGTTTTTGAAGGCACGTGACCCAGTTTCGAACTCGACCTAGATATCATCAAGATGAACATTCTGACCAACATTCATAAAGATCCCATGAAAAATGTGACCTCTAGAGTGGTCACAAGCAAAAGTTTACGGATGAACGCACGGACGGACGACGGACACCGCGCGATCACAAAAGCTCACCTTGTCACTTTGTGACAGGTGAGCTAAAAATTCAGCTGACCCTTTTTTTTCACACTTAAATAAATCATCTACAACCAGGGT
Source organism: Mercenaria mercenaria (assembly GCF_021730395.1). Classification (NCBI taxonomy): domain Eukaryota; kingdom Metazoa; phylum Mollusca; class Bivalvia; order Venerida; family Veneridae; genus Mercenaria; species Mercenaria mercenaria. The sequence goes on along the minus strand of NC_069377.1, from coordinate 66,729,502 downwards.
CCAGTTGTTCGAAACTTTAAGTCACTGTTTAACTAACATGAATATAAACTTTGGTCCAAAATATTTGTCTTGGTGGGAAAAACTAGTATAATGTTCTGATTTTACTGTAGACTTTTTAGTGTTCGTAATATTGTTTCACTAAGTCTTGTAAAGTGTCGAAATGTAAATCTAAAAGTCAATCAACTGTTAGCTTAATCACCTGCTAAACTCAGAAACAACTGGGTCCAGACAGCAAATTCTCCAGGAAATTTAAATAACCTAGATTTGTACAAAACTGAGGCCAAGTATGTTAGCAGGAGATACAAGGGAGCATGATGTAGGCATGGTGCTAAGGAAGGAAGTAATAACAACGTATTTTCAAGCATATTTACAGTGTTTATTGAAATGTTTGGATGATGACAGTGAGGTTAAATCTCAACCCCCAACTCTTCATTAGTCAGTAAACAAAAGTCAGCAATTAAATTTGTAAAGCTACAGAGCTGTAAACGTAACGTTTTATGAACAAAAAAAACTTATGAAATCAAAAATCTAATGAACAATGGTATTAATGCTGTATTTTGTCCTGAGAAATCCAAAGAACTTTAAAAATGTGTTCTAGTTGCTCATGTTCCTTACTATATCGATATAGCTCTTCAGCTCATAATTCTCTAACTTTTCCAAATCAATATTTGTCCAGTTAACTACATGTTGTTTATTATTAAACATTTTGATTTGTACATTCAGCATCATGTTTGTTTAAGAATTATATTCTTTTCAAAATGAACATAACATACTGGTTTAATGAATATCGTGTTCTTTCAATAACACAGAATGTTTGTTCAGTAAACAAAATGTTGTTTTTTTTTAATTTCCAAAAGACATCATGTTGTACTTTTTTCAACAAACAATTGATCTTTTAATGATACTATCATGGCTATCGAACAGACAGCATGCTTATCAATTGTATACTATGTTCTTTCAATATACATCATGTTTCTTCAATATGTTCTATTAATAAGCTAATGCATTTTTCATAAACTACTTCAAAACATAATTCAATACACACCCTGTTCCTTCCACAAACATTGTGTTCTTGCAATAAACACCATATTCTTTCAATATGCATCACATTTGTTCAACAAAAATCAGCTTGTTCAATAAACACTCTGTTCTTACACCAAGATTGTTCAATAAACACTTATGTTTACAGCCCTGTTGACAGATGAAATCTACATACAAAAATCTCCTGTGTAGATAGGACCATCTCTCATAATAAGCCCAATATAAATATTACTCAAAGTGCTACAATAAACAATATAAACTTTCCTGTAAATCGCACTGAGGTACACACCAACATCTATAGCAGTTACAACATACAGCTTGTTAGCTTTACATACAGTAAGTTACATAACTTATCAAGGCACTATTAAGCTGTCAAATTGGACTACAGACATTTGCAAAAGAAAAATGCTTTGTTTGCCCTACAACATTTTTGACCAAACATGGTCTGATTAATTACAAGCCCTTCTGAACAGACAAATTTCTTTGAATGGTTAACTTTAAATTGTAGAACTATTGATCAGCTAAATGTTGCCTTAGAAACAGGTAAAATATCATACCTGAATGAAGTATAAAATTACAAGCACTACATCTTCCATACAGTAATTATTTAACCAATTATGACTAGATACATTTTTTCAGTGGCTGAAAAGTATACATCCAAATGGTTTTCATAATTTTGACTTCACATATAGCACCTATTTTTGTGGGTCTATTAGTATTGTTATCATTCAATTAATTTACTACCCTATATCCCATCCAGAAAACCCCAAATGTACTTCCAAAGGATTATGGACAAATTCCCCTACCCCAAACAAAATCACCTGCCTTATTGTCCAAACAAACCATATCCTCATTTCCAAAATATCAAATTTAAAAGCTGGGAGTCAATAGTTTTTGTTTTGGAAGGGGAAAAAGTTTAACCGTGAGGGACTTTGTCCTACATTTCCTTCGTACAGCCTTACACTGACTAGTTTAGAATTAAAGCACATACCGTACTTAACTGTCAATCAAATCCAGCACATGACGAAGATTAAGATCCCTCAGTCAATCTACAATTCAGTTATGGTACCAATACTTGATTTTTTTTTCATTTACATTTTTTTTTTCACTAGGGAAAAATGAACCAATTAAGAGGAACTACTTTGTGAACAAACCAGTGAACTACTTTTGTGATATTATTCCAAGTTGTGTGCTAACAAACCAAAATTCCACGGGCTTATGCATTCGACCTAATGTAAAGTCTAGTGACTTTATGGAAAGACATCGCATAATAAACAAGTGTACCGATATCTATTTTTGGAGTAACACAAAAATTAATGTAAAATCATGTTCAGCTGAAAATAGTTCCCTTAACTGATAAGTTTTAATGATACTAAAAGTTATCCATTCAAACTGAATACGACAGAACATACAAACAGATTGTCTACACAGAGAATTTAGGAGAAACTAGAGCTATCACTAAAGGTGATGAATGTACCCCCCGCATGCACTGACACAGTACATTGCAATTTAACGCACACAAGATTGCATAATTATGTGGACTGTATGTATATAGACTGTATGTATACAGTATAGTAACAAAAAACAAAGTCCCATAACTATGCAGAATATTTATCTAAAAGAATGTAACATGCACCATGCACAACTAGGGTTGGTACTGATCACTTGTGTGAAGTTTCATTAAATTGTGTGTAAGGGTTTGGTAGATTAGGCACGCACAAGATTGCATATGCAGACTGTATGTACATAGTATGTTAACAAGAAACAAAGTCCCATAACTCTGCAATTTTTGTCGCTGAAAGAACCTAACATGCCCCATGCACAACTACTGTTGTTACTGATCACTTGTGTGAAGTTTCATTAAATTGTGTCAAGGGGATGAGGAGAGATGGTGCGCACAAGATTGTGTCTATGTATATAGTATAGTAACAAAAAAACAAAGTCCCATAACTCTGCAAATTTTTTTTCTGAAAGAACCTAACATGCCCCATGCACAACTACTGTTGTTACTGATCACTTGTGTGAAGTTTCATTAAATTGTGTCAAGGGGATGAGGAGAGATGGTGCGCACAAGATTGTGTCTATGTATATAGTATAGTAACAAAAAACAAAGTCCCATAACTCTGCAAATTTTTTTCTAAAAGAACCTAACATGCCCCATGCACAACTACTGTTGGTACTGATCACTTGTGTGAAGTTTCATTAAATTGTGTCAAGGGGATGAGGAGAGATGGTGCGCACAAGATTGTGTCTATGTATATAGTATAGTAACAAAAAAACAAAGTCCCATAACTCTGCAAATTTTTTTTCTAAAAGAACCTAACATGCCCCATGCACAACTACTGTTGGTACTGATCACTTGTGTGAAGTTTCATTAAATTCTGTCAAGGGGATAAGGAGAGATGGTGCGCACAAGATTGCGTCTACGGACAGACGGCCAGACGGACAGACAGACAGACAACCTGAAACCAGTATACCCCCCCTTACAACTTTGTTGTCGGGGGGTACAAAAATATATTCAATACTACAAAAACTATGTTACAAAGTATATGGTAATATTTCATTCCATTTTAAAAATGTTACTATTTTTCTTATTATGTCAACTTAAAATACTACAAAAACTAACTTTATTTAGTTGTATTTAATGCCAACTTTTTATTTGTGATGTGAAATCTGTATGATTAGAATGCCCTGGTGAAATCAATGATTTTTAATATAAAATTTTGTCTGTACAACACATCCCATGGTTTGCATGTAAATGATAAGGAGTAAATCTCAAGGAAATTTCTTTTATTATCAGGCCCAGGATTCAGTCAAAAATCAAAAAAGCTTCAAAATTTCAGGTTTCAGTGACATTCTGAAACCTGAAATGTTCTTTTTTTTCAATTGAATTATACTTTATAGGGAAATTCTCTCACCTAGAAGCCTGAAATCAGGACCAGCCCTGAGAAATCACAGGCCTGTACTATGTCTTCCAACTTATATATATATATATATATATATATATCACACTATGTAGGTATTCACTACTCAGTAATATTTAAATACAATTTGAAATGAATAGAATGAAGTATAACCTGATGGAGAGGAGATAGGAAAAGCCTAATCTGCAGTAAAACAAAAATAAAGCATACAGGTCACACTGTCTCTCACCCAAAATCTATGAAAGTCTAGAATAAAAGGAAACAGCAAAACAAAAACCCCATCACCAAATGCAAAAGAACTGCAATGAACTTAAAATTTTCTTGCTTAAGAAGAGACAGATCTATTTGTTGGCAGGAATCTCTTTCTTTATATTAAAGTTGTTGTTTCATAGTCTGTGGCACTTTACTGCTGCCTGTGGGCTTCAAGTGCTGTAATAGTAAGTTTAAACAAATTTATCTTGAATATTATTATTATTTATTCAGATGACATTGCAGTTCTTTTGAGTGCAAATATTGTACATAAAGTATTACAAATCCTATTTACATCATACATATTCTCAAAAATAAGAGAAAGTCAGGAAAGTGTGACACTGAAGATTTAAAAGGAAGGTTGATAATTTTCATATGAACACTAGAAATGCAGTTATTTCACATGAAAATTTTACCATTTCTTAATTCAACTTGTATGAAAAATGTTTATCAACAGCTGGGTTATGTCACATGATTTTTGATGCTAATAAATGTATCCTATGACATAAAACCAACACAACTTAATACACATTTTGTGAGATTTATATGTGGATGTGCAAGATATCTGAATTCTTTGATATGGAAATACATGGCAGTAGTAAGTTCATTCTTTACTAACCTTCTTACAGGCATTCATGAAAATGCCAGTGCAGTGTTGAGAATTCAGGGTTTTACTGATACTCAACTAAATACTGAATATATATAACAAGGGAAAATGTGAAAAGGTTACTTTGATGTGTTAATAATCAAACAAAAATGCATCATACATCACTTATAGCTGCCTATCAAATAAACTAGGTAAGTAAATTGTGCAATTCCTGTCATACAAACTGAATAAAATATTCTGGTGAAATGGGTCACAAATGAAATGTAAATGCATTAACAGCAGTTTCAAACTAGTACATAATTCAAGGTTTAAAAAATGATAAAAAATAAATTTAAATTCTAAAGTTTAAATGACATGCAATAAGGTGAAATACAACATACTTTCATTTAACATTTCAAAAAGGTAAAATAATAAGTTTGTTCTAAAATAATAATTAAAATATCATGTTTTAAAATATACCTTACCCAAGTTAAATGATAAATTCTCTTTAAGACCATAAAACAAACAGAATTACATGTAAATATTGTCATCATATGATAAAACAACAAAATATAAACAAGCTTTAAAATATAGTTGTAAGTAAAAACACCCGCCAACCAAGTCAGTACAGAATAGCTACCCAAGGAGGGCTTAAGAGAACTAAATAAGGAGATCATTCAAAATAAACAGACCGTATGCGGTCATAAGACACTATATACTTAAGATACAATCTTAAACTCGTATCATTTTTTAATACACATGTTCATTTCAAAGATCTAGAATTTATGCAAGAAAAGGGCTATTTTCAGGAAAGGTATATGTTGTGTATAAAATTGTTGCAACATATAGGAAATACAATACAATAAAAACATGCTTCCAAGCTTTCAATTAATAATTCAACATCTTACTTGTTAGTATTTAATGAATGAAACAAAGTTTTGTAGTTTTCATCGGAGTAAGAAGTACAATGGAGTCTGCACATTAAACAGCCCATGTATTTCCTATCTAGGTGAAAAAATACTCCACTTTTGTTTCACAGCATATCATTATATCATAACAGTTATGTTTTCTTTCAGTAACATTGACAACATTTATCCAGTGCTGCAAATATTATGTTATATATCCTAGAAAACAGATAAAAAGATCTACATTACTGGAGATATATTTACAAGCATACATACATTTTGCAGAAATATACATTTTGTATTCAGTGATGTTACCCTCACTGTGAGTAGATTAAATATTTAAACATAAAAATATTACTGAGAATGAGATTCATCTGATAAGGTTTCTGTTCACACCAACATTACATGTTATATGAGATTCAACAAAAAGTATAGTATTAAGGAATTTTGTTACTTAGTCCCCAATGGAATTTTGGCAGTTTTTTTTCCAGATGCTTCCTTGATTCTTTAGTGATGTGACCAATAGACAAATGAAACTCTGTAATTCCAAATTGAAAATTCTTCGGAGTGTAACATAATATCTAACATGAACCTTAAGTGAATTATTTATTCATTTTGAAAAAAAAAAATAAAAAAAATATGAGCCCGCCCACTTCGCTTAATAGGGAGAGCGCAGATCTACGGATCGCTAGTTCAAGCCCTGGGCGAGGCGTATGTTCTCTTCGACGATTTGATAAAAGACATTGTGTCTGAAATCATTTGTCCTCCACCTCTGATTCATGTGGGAAAGTTGGCAGTTACTTGCATAGAACATGTTTGTACTGGTACAAAATCCAGAAACACTGGTTAGGTTAACTGCCTGCCGTTACATAACTGAAATACTGTTGAAAAATGGCGTTGAACCCAAATCAACCAACCAGATCATTTTGAAAATGACATTAAAGAGAAACCTGTAAAGCTTAAATGAACCCTACAGAGATTCTGTAAGATGTTAATTCTGTAAGATAAGAATATTAATACTTGTCTTCATAAATCTTGAAATGCTTTTATTCTTTTTTCAAATTTCCTTGACTGTATAGATGGCTTAACAAATTCTGATGTATATATTCTATTTAAAGCACAAACCAATTCAAAAAATCTTTTCATAGTACACATGCTTCGATTAAGCCTCACCCTGGGATCAAACTCAGAACCCTGCAATCAGCAGGTCTGTGCTCTCTCTATTAAGGTAAGCAGGAGGGCTAAAACCATCGTTTAAACAGTTTATATGGAAATATAAATTATAAATGTCTTAATGGGATAAAATATCTTCATTATTCAATATGTAGACATAAATGTTCACAAATTTGCCTTTGACATGGACATACTAGACTCCACTATAAACATTTCCATAAAAAACTGAGGCCTTCTCATATGTATGTATGTATCAATGTATGTATTGATGTATGTTTGTATATGTAAATAAACTTAACAGTGATGTGTTGAAAAATGTTTATAATCGTGTAGAGCTAACAAAAAACAAAACCAAAAACAAGTTGTAAACAACAACAACAACAAGAGTAAATGTAATACATATATATATGTATATCTAGGCAGATGTAAGCAAAGTATATGTCAAGTATATAACACCACACTGAGATTCTAAGAAGCTGAGAATGATACTAAAACAGAAGCAATATACATAACAGTATATAGGCATGTCACAGAAAAACGACAAATATTCTATCAAATTTATGAATTGTACAGTTATGTGCCAAATTTACGTTCACATAACAAGTTTAATTTGGCACATAACTGTATAAATTCACTGGACGAAGAGTTCATGATTATGATCTTGCTGTCTTAAGGCTTAAAGTAACCGGCTGTTCAAATGAAACAGTGTCAATATTTAATGGAAAAAGTTATCTAACCTGGCCTTAATTAGCCTCTGTATTTTCTCCCTTTCCACTAAACTGCCACATCTACCTTATACTCCGCAGCCATAAAAAGAATATTTTATACAGTGGCTACCAGAAAGGCAGTAAGTTCATCCTCGATGTGTTAGTCATTTTCTTGTACTTTCATAATTCAAATGATAATTAAATAGTTATTTGAATTTACAACAAAAAATCTAAAACAAGCACTACTCAGCATAAAAACAGCACAAAAAATAAAAATACAGAAATCAATACCAAAAAACAGAAAGAAAAGAAAACAGCACTATTTATATGACCTCACTACTAAATATTTTTCATTCTAGCACTTTTGTTTTAAGAGAGCACTATTCAAAATAATTCTGCATTGGCACATTTTTTTTAAATTTTCAATGTAATTGCGGGTTTTAGCAGCCATCTGTCCCTTTAAGTCAGTACATTAAAAACATGAATTTTAAAAAAAATATTTACGATAAACTATGTCAGCACCAGAAAACAAATAGAAATGCAGGACAATTTTCAATTAGCTTGTTTAGAAAATATTATGCAAATTATCTAAAAAGCTTTTCTGCAAGTATAAAACAAGTGACAGCTTCAAAGTGCTATCTGCTTATATGCAATGAAATCAGACAACAACACTCAGCAATGGCTTTATACAAAAAGGCCTTATCATCATTTATAAAAAGGCAGATAGCCCGTGTTTGCTATATGCCCTCAAAACTTATGCAACAGATAATGTTGAAAATGCAATGATTTGTGGGATGAGAAAATTAGGACTTCACACTGGTTGCAAATACATTCTTTCTCTACAGTATATTTTAAGCTTCCATACATAAACATGTACTCTGCTCAGAACGTTTATTCTTAAATTAAATACACATCAAGTATACATGAACCCTGAGCAAAAAAAAAGACAAGCATTTAGTCTTAGCACAATGTCTTGAAAAAGAATCATTTAAAATAATGTGTATTACTGTAATTTCCAGCAGATACCACACAGACTATTACAAGATTTTAGCTTGCACAAAATTTGCCCCTCAGGACATTTGCCACCCCAGCCCCAATGAAAAAGTGGACTGCTGGACACTTGCCCCCCAGTAGTTTCTTTTCACTGGGTGGACAAATGTCCTACTACCATACTTTCACAAACCAAATTTGTCTGCAGGAAGTAACAGTAGAACAAGATCTTGAATCAAACAAAGCCAGAAAGAAACAAAACTTCTAAAAACAAGAGCTCGTAGAACACGAAATGCCCCCCTTGATGCATTCAGTAATTGCACAAGGAACAGAAATTATTTGCTCACTGTAAACAAAAGTTCTACTGTTCTGGTTCAATGTGACCTTGACCTTTGACCTACTGACCTCAAAATCAACAGGGGTCATCTGCTGGTCATGATCAACCTCCCTATAAAGTTTCGTGATCCTACACCCAAGCGTTCTGAAGTTATCGTCCAGAAAGGGTTTAACTGTTCCGGGTCAATATGACTTTGACCTTTGGCCTACTGACCTCAAAATCTATAGGGGTCACCTACTGGTCATGTCCAATCTCCCTATCAAGTTTTGTGATCCTAGGCCCAAGCGTTCTCAAGTAATCGTCTGGAAACAGTTTAACTGTTCCGGGTCACTGTAACCTTGACCTTTGGCCTACTGACCTCAAAATCAATAGGGGTCATCTGCTGGTCATGTCCATCCTCCCTATCAATTTTCCTGATCCTAGGCCCAAGCATTCTTGAGTTATCGTCTGGAAACCATTTAACTTTTCCGGGTCACTGTAACCTTGACCTTTGACCTACTGACCTCAAAATCAATAGGGGTCATCTGCTGGTGATGACCAACCTTCCTATCAATTTTTACAATCCTAGGCCCAAGCATTCTTGAGTTATCATCCGGAAACCGTTTAACTGTTCCAGGTCTCTGTGACCTTGATCTTTGACCCACTGACCTCAAAATCAATAGGGGTCATCTGCTGGTCATGACCAACCTCCCTATCAACTTTCATGACCATAGGCCCAAGCTTTCTTGAGTTATCATCTGGAAAACGTTTAACTGTTCTGGGTCACTGTGACCTTGACCTTTGACATAATGATCTCAAAATGAATAGGAGTCATCTGCTGGTGATGACCAACCTCCCTATCCTAGGCCCAAGTGTTCTTGAGTTATCATCCAGAAACGGATTGGTCTACGTACTGACCGACCGACATCTGCAAAACAATATACCCCTCCTTCTTCTAAGGGGGACATAAAAATTTACCGAGAGAACAATTATCAATAAAACAAGTTAAAAAATCTTTAATGAGTTTATTTGCATCTTTAATATTGCCTCAAATGATTCGACCATACAATGAAAATCTTTGACAAATGCGTTTATGAGAATTTATCTGGCTTTTTTGTCATTTGTTTTTTTTTTTTTACATCAAAAGATGTGTTAAATGCAATCAAAATTATATCAATGTAATTCAATTGGTACTAAAGGTGTATCTTCTGCATAAAGATGTAATAGACTGAAGTAATGCCTCTCGAAATCCTTATTAATAAAATTTTTCTTTTCTAAATTTCATTTCTTTCTAATCTAAACTAAACTTGCCTACATATGTAAATTCTTTATTCATAAATTATATAACTTCTTTGTTAAAGCACCCCTAAATGAGCCCGTTACTTGGCCCGCTAACCCTCTGGTCATTTTAGTGATGGTCTTGTATACTTGGGGTGTAAATGACCAGCTTGTGCAGATACAGCAAACAGCTCTGGTAACTACACCTTAAGGTGGTTTTGTCTTCCAACTTTAAGGTGCTTATTATATGAAAAGGTTGCTTAGCATTTCTAATCTTTGTTTCAAAAATCTGTCATAAAACTTTTTACATTATACCTGTTAACTTCTTTCTGTTTCAAATTCTTTTCCCATCAACTTGAATTCTTATTTCTTTGTTCATAATACCATATATTCATCTGTATCAAAAATATAGATTCCACTTGTAAAATAAAGCAGTCTTTACTTGAAACTGTTAAAATCTACCAGGAAAATTTTGAACATTTAAACCTTTATAACAGTAGGATTTTTTCATTCAATACTTTATATAAATAAATAACAAAAACAATAGTTTATTCTATCCAACAAAGTTAAGAGTCATAAGTAGGAGTTATTTGTATAAAATTAGAAGTTCAAATCAATTCCATCACAAAAAAAAGTAGAAAATTAACTATCTATAAATCACAAAATAAGACTGCTACACTTTCCTAGCAAGAATCATATACTTTTTATCTTTTTTACTTAATTCTTCAACTAAGTCACCAAAATTCTTTATCTTTATTTTCCATTCTTTATCCATTTCTTTCTGTAGCGTAGCAACCCTTCTTGTCTAACGTTGTCTGAATGCTGTTTATATCTTAGTTACACTGTCATTACTGCTAATGAAATTTGGGTTTTCTATATTTTTCTCGCCCTCGATATCCTGAAGATCAAACTTAGGTACTTTATGAGCTGGTCCCCATTCTGGGCTAGGCTTTAGAAGGAACTTCACTTTCTGCAATTGGAGAGAAAAAAGAACAACATTTAAATGTGAAATTTATCTGTTTTCACTTATTTCAGAAATGTTTTAGTAATTTCTTGCAAAACCTATGCATATCAATGTTTGACCAGTACTTATTGCTTTCTGAGGGATAACAGAAACTGTGATCAAGCTAAAATCAAGTGGAAAAGTTGAAACAAGAGGACCATGATGGTCCTGAATCGCTCACCTATCCCCACATGACCTAGTATTGAACTGAGTACGACGTCGTTATTTCTATTATTTGACATAGTGACCTAGTTTTTGAGCACATGTGACCTAGATATCATCAAGATAAAAAATTCTGACCAATTTTCATGAAGATCCATTGAAAAATATGACCTCTAGAGAGGTCACAAGGTTTTTCTATTATTTGACCCAATGACATAGTTTTTGAAGGCACGTGACCCACTTCTGAATATGACCTAGATATCATCAAGGTGAACATTCTCACCAATTTTCATGAAGATCTCATGAAAAATATGGCCTCTAGAGAGGTCACAAGGTTTTTCTATTTTTCGACCTACTGACCTAGTTTTTGACCGCACGTGACCCAGTTTCGAACTTGACCTAGATATCATCAAGAGGAACATTCTGATCAATTTTCATGAAGATCCATTGAGAAACATGGCCTCTAGAGACGTCACAAGGTTTTTCTATTATTTGACCTACTGACCTAGTTTTTGACTGCATGTAACCCAGTTTCAAACCTGACCTAGATATCATCAAGGTGAACATTCTCACCATTTTTCATGAAGATCCATTGAGAAATATGGCCTCTAGAGAGGTCACAAGGTTTTTCTATTTTTAGACCTACTGACCTAGTTTTTGACCGCACGTGACCCAGTTTCGAACTTGACCTAGATATCATCAAGGTGAACATTCTGACCAATTTTCATGAAGATCCATTGAGAAATATGGCCTCTAAAGAGATCACAAGGTTTTTCTATTTTTAGACCTACTGACCTAGTTTTTGACCGCACGTGACCCAGTTTCGAACTTGACTTAGATATCATCAAGGTGAACATTCTGACCAATTTTCATGAAGATCCATTGAGAAATATGGCCTCTAGAGAGGTCACAAGGTTTTTCTATTTTTAGACCTACTGACCTAGTTTTTGACCCCGCGTGACCCAGTTTCGAACTTGACCTAGATATCATCAAGGTGAACATTCTGACCAATTTTCATGAAGATCCATTGAGAAATATGGCCTCTAGAGAGGTCACAAGGTTTTTCTATTTTTAGACCTACTGACCTAGTTTTTGACTGCACGTGACCCAGTTTCGAACTTGACCTAGATATCATCAAGATGAACATTCTGACCACCTTTCATAAAGATCCCATGAAAAATGTGACCTCTAGAGTGGTCACAAGCAAAAGTTTACGCATGCACAAACGCACGCACGGACGTCACGCGATCACAAAAGCTCACCTTGTCACTTTGTGACAGGTGAGCTAAAAAAAAACCTTTTATGATTTTTCTTTATCTTCAATTACTACTTATTACATCAAGTATTATAAATTATTGCATACCTAGTATTCTGAAAACCTAACTTTTATATATGATTTTTCCCCTCTCGTCAACATTAAGAGAACTCAAAACAAGAGGACCATGATGGTCCTGAATCGCTCACCTCTTCCCCACATGACCCAGTTTTGAGTATGACGTCGTTTTTTCTATTATTTGACATAGTGACCTAGTTTTTGAGCTCATGTGACCCAGTTTTGAACTTGACCTAGATATTATCAAGATAAAAATTCTGACAAATTTTCATGAAGATCCATTGAAAAATATGGTCTCTAGAGAGGTCACAAGGTTTTTCTATTATTTGACCTATTGACCTAGTTCTCGAAGGTACGTGACCCTGTTTTGAACTTTACCTAGATATCATCAAGGTGAACATTCTCACTAATTTTCATGAAGATCTCATGAAAAATATGGGTCTTAGGCATAACGACGATACCGATATATCAGAAGACAAATATCGACGATACATCGATATATCGATTATTAAGTTAGATTAACGACCCGTTTGTTCATATGCATACTATATACCTTCCTGTAAATGCTATTTTTAGTTTTACTGCCTACTTTTCATATTTCTGTTTGATTGTGTTGTATTTGTATTTATGAAATAAAAGAAATAAATAAAAATTAATAACATCTTTCATTTTTATTTTGCCTTCACTCCTTTTTTGCATTCATCCAAATTTACAACTTTGTGAAACTAAGTTGTTTTTAGGGTCTGAGGTAGTGTTTATTTGGATAGTTTTTCTCTCTGTAAAATATCGATTTTTGAAAATGGGAATCGATAATCAATCGACAAAAAAATATCGTTGATACATCGATATCATTTCTATCGATGACAGCTCTACCTCTAGAGAGGTCACAAGGTTTTTCTATTTTTATACCTACTGGCCTAGTTTTTGACCACACGTGACCCAGTTTCGAAACTGACCTAGATATGATCAAGGTTAACATTCTGATCAATTTTCATGAAGACCCATTGAAAAATATGGCCTCTAGAGAAGTCAAAAGATTTTAATAATTTTAGACCTACTGACCTAGTTTTTGACCACAGTTGACCCAGTTTCAAACTTGACCTAGATATCATCAAGATGAACATTCAGACCAACTTTCATACAGATCCCATGAAAAGTATGGCCTCTAGAGAGGTCACAAGGTATTTTTATTATTTGACCTACGGACCTAGTTTTTTAAGGCACGTGACCCAGTTTCAAATCTTACCAAGATATCATCAAGGTGAACATTCAGACCAATTTTTATGGAGATCCATTCAAAAGTATGGCCTCTAAAAAGGTAACAAGGTTTCTCTATTTTTAGACCTACTGACCTAGTTTTTGACCGCACATGACCTTGTTTCAAACTTGACCTAGATATCATCAAGATGAACATTCAGGCCAATTTTCATACAGATCCCATGAAAAATATGGCCTTTAGAGAGGTCACAAGGTTTTTCTATTATTTGACCTACTGACCTAGTTTTTGAAGGCATGTGACCCATTTTCGAACTTGACCTAGATATCATCAAGATAAACATTCAGACCAACTTTCATACAGATCCCATAAAAAATATGGCCTCTAGAGAGGTCACAAGGTTTTTCTATTATTTGACCTACTGACCTAGTTTTTGATGGCACGTGACCCACTTTCAAACTTGACCTAGATATCATCAAGGTGAACATTCTGACCAATTTTCATGAAGATCTCATGAAATATATGGCCTCTAGAGAGGTCACAAGGTTTTTCTATTTTTAGACCTACTGACCTAGTTTTTGACCGCACGTGACCCAGTTTCGAACTTGACCTAGATATCATCAAGACGAACATTCAGACCAACTTTCATACAGATCCCATGAAAACTAGAGCTATCACTAAAGGTGATGAATGTACCCCCCTCATGCACCGACACAGTACATTGAATTTGACACACACAAGACTGCATAATTATGTGGACTGTATGTATACAGTATAGTAACAAAAAACAAAGTCCCATAACTATGCAGAATATTTATCTAAAAGAATGTAACATGCACCATGCACAACTAGGGTTGGTACTGATCACTTGTGTGAAGTTTCATTAAATTGTGTGCAAGGGTTTGGTAGATTAGGCACGCACAAGATTGCATATGCAGGCTGTATGTACATACTATGTTAACAAGAAACAAAGTCCCATAACTCTGCAATTTTAGTCGCTGAAAGAACCTAACATGCCCCATGCACAACTATTGTTGTTACTGATCAGTTGTGTGAAGTTTCATTAAATTGTGTCAAGGGGATGAGGAGAGATGGTGCGCACAAGATTGTGTCTATGTATATAGTATAGTAACAAAAAAACAAAGTCCCATAACTCTGCAATTTTTTTCTAAAAGAACCTAACATGCCCCATGCACAACTACTGTTGGTACTGATCACTTGTGTGAAGTTTCATTAAATTGTGTCAAGGGGATGAGGAGAGATGGTGCGCACAAGATTGTGTCTATGTATATAGTATAGTAACAAAAAAACAAAGTCCCATAACTCTGCAAATTTTTTTTCTTAAAGAACCTAACATGCCCCATGCACAACTACTGTTGGTACTGATCACTTGTGTGAAGTTTCATTTAATTCTGTCAAGGGGATAAGGAGAGATGGTGCGCACAAGACTGCGTCTACGGACAGACGACCAGACGGACAGACAGACAACCTGAAACCAGTATACCCCCCCTTACAACTTTGTTGTCGGGGGGTACAAATATGGCCTTTAGAGAGGTCACAAGGTTTTTCTATTATTTGACCTACTGACCTAGTTTTTGAAGGCACGTGACCCAGTTTCGAACTTCACCTAGATATCATCAAGGTGAACGTTCTGACCAATTTACATGAAGATCTTATGAAATATATGGCCTCTAGAGAGGTCACAAGGTTTTTCTATTTTTAGACCTACTGACCTAGTTTTTGAAGGCACGTGACCCAGTTTCGAACTTGAACTGGATATCATCAAGGTGAACATTCTGACCAATTTTCATGAAGATCTTGTGAAATATATGGCCTCTAGAGAGGTCACAAGGTTTTTGTATTTTTAGACCTACTGACCTAGTTTTTGAAGGCACGTGACCCAGTTTCGAACTTGACCTAGATATCATCAAGATGAACATTCTGACCAACTTTCATAAAGATCCCATGAAAAATGTGACCTCTAGAGTGGTCACAAGCAAAAGTTTACGGACGCACGCACGCACAGACGACGGACACCGCGCGATCACAAAAGCTCACCTTGTCACTTTGTGACAGCTGAGCTAAAAAAACTAGTTTTGACATATGGAACTTACAGATTAACTTACAACCACTTATAAAACTTACAGATAGAACAATGCAGCCCTTAAAATTCAGTCTTACAAACACTATAAAGCAAGGTCACATACAATGAAGGGTAACTGCATCTGAATTATGTTTCTTTTTCTTTCTACTTCAGTTCCAGTATGAAATACAACTATACTGATCAAATGTTTTTCGCGAGTTATCTTTGAAAATTTTGTTTAGCTGGTTAACATTAAAATCATATTCATCAGTATGTGTATAATTATGTACATAATGGTAGGGATGTAACGATACACTAGTCACACGATACAATACATATCATGATACAGATGCAACGATACAGTACATATTCATCATATTGCAATACACATTGAGCATTCTTGTGACAAAATGAAAAAAGAAACAAGAGGGCCAAGATGGCCCTAGGTCGCTCACCTGAGAAACACACCATAATACACCATAACAGTGTAAACACAGACCTAGTGATTGAATGGAAAAAAATATTCTGACCAAGTATCATTAAAATTGGAGCAAACACAAGTATTTCTTTTATTTGACCTAGTGACCTAGTTTTTGACCCCAGATGACCCATACTCAACCTTGACCTAGATTTCATCAAGGAAATCATTCTGACCAAATTTCATAAAGATCAACTGAAAAATACAGCCTCTTTTGCATACACAAGGTTTTTCTTTGATTTGATCTAGTGACCTAGTTTTTGACCACAGATGACCAATAACCAAACTCTACCTAGATTTTATCAAGGCAATAATTCTGACCAAATTTCATAAAGATCAATTGAAAAATACAGCCTCTATTGCATACACAAGGTTTTTCTTTGATTTGACCTAGTGACCTAATTTTTGACCCAAGATGACCCATATTCAAACTTGACCAAGATTTTATCAAGGCAATAATTCTGACTGAATTTCATGAAGATCAATTGAAAAATATAGCCTCTATCGCATACACAAGGTTTTTCTTTGATTTGACCAAATGACCTACTTTTTGCCCCAGATGACCCATATTCGAAGCTGACCTAGATTTCATCAAGGCAATCATTCTGACCAAAATTCATGAAGATTAATGAAAAATACAGCCTCTATTGCATACACAAGGTTTTTCTTTAATTTGACCTAGTGACCCATTTTCGAACTCGGCCTAGATTTCATCAAGGCTATCATTCTGACCAAAATTCATGAAGATTACTTGAAAAATACAGCCTCTATCGCATACACAGGGTTTTTCTTTGATTTGACCTAGTGACCTAGTTTTTGACCCCAGATGACCCATTTTAGAACTCGGTCTAGATTTCATCAGGGTAATCATTCTGACCAAAATTCATGAAGATTAATTGAAAAATACAGTCTCTATCGCATACACAAGGTTTTTCTTTGATTTGACCTAGTGACCTAGTTTTTGACCCCAGATGACCCATTTTCGAACTCGGCCTAGATTTCATCAGGGTAATCATTCTGACCAAAATTCATGAAGATCAGTTGAAAAATACAGCCTCTATCATATACACAAGCTAAATGTTGACGGACAGACAGACAACAGACGACAGACAGACACTGGACATCGAATGATCAGAAAAACTCACCTGAGCATTGCTCAGGTAAGCTAAAAACAAAGTTCCTGCACTAGGAAAGTACTTGAAATTAATGTTATAAGGTTAAGGAAACTGTTACAAATGATAAATTTGTTTAGTTACTATCTTTAACACTGACTATGAAAGTTTTCATTCAATGTTTCTACTTTTCACTGTATCGTTTCTGTATCGTGAAACAGGTCTATGATATGATATGCGTATCGCCAGTGAATTGCGATATATCGTTACACCTCTACATAATGGTGAATGACCTATTCCTAGACTCAGTTACCCTTAGCCTGCTGGCGGCAAGTGATTCTGCCTTTGTGACCAGTGTAAACCAAGATCAGCCTGCACATCCTTGCAGTCTGAGCACGGTCTGCACTGTTCGCCGTTCAGTCAGTATCTTTTTGGTAAGCACCCCTTTTAACAGGTAATGGTATTGTCCAAATTGAAAGGTGGACAAGTTCATTTTAGAGATTTAGCAGGGTATGGGTTAATAGTATCACCCTGTTCTTTGAGAATATCTCTACAGGATGAATGACCTTAGATGTATCAGTCAATCTGGAAAACATACACATACCCATCATTCCAACCTATCACCTTCTCATTGCGAGTCTACACCTAACCGACAGTTTTGCTTACAAAAGACAGAATATCAGCTGCAGTTTGGTATGGGAGTAATCAAAAGTACAGAATGATGTCATGAATGAAGCTTATGTTTACTAGTTAAATCTATCGAAACAAAACAATGTAACTGCCATATAACAAATAAAATATCATAAAACTAGCTCAGCCGAATTTTGAACATGCTAACATTTTCTTCAACTTTAAGTGCTCCTATAAACAGAAAATTAAATGTAGGCAATTTTGAAGTACTGAAAGCTAACTGCATCAATAATAATGGGGTAAAGTAAAGTTGTAAAACCTGCATGCCAAATTGTTTCTTTAACAAGACATTTATTTGCAGTTAATCGCAAGTGTGAAATTGCTAGATTAAATCAATTACAAGAAATTGGTCTTAGGCAAAACATGCAAAGCTGTGGAATCATGGGAGTACAGTTTGAAATCATCAACAACTAAACATTACTTTGATGGGCATAATTCTGGGCTAGGCTTACAAAGGAACTTCACTTTCTACAAGTAATAAAAAAAAGTTTTGCTGAAAATAACTAAAATATGAAATAAAAGTTAAAATAAGAGTATCTGTTTTATGATGATTAACTTTTGTCTTTTTTTCTGGATATTGCGCTTGGGAAAATTAGAGAATTCTCCTGATTTTATGCACACTTAATGACACAAGCTGAAACAACAAATCAAAGATATACTGAAAGGAAAGTTCATCTGATTTTGCATTTTGTGAATCAGAAAACACCGATCTTTCCATACTGCAACAGTATATAAATCATTTTTGCAAATCAAAGTATGGCAGAAGGGCCATGATCGCTCATCTGAATTTTACAGCTGGCTTCAACACTTGGGTAGAGGGTAAACTTAGGAACATTTGAGTGAAATTATTTTGAAATTAAGCCAGCAATTTCTGACAAGATTTCCTATATAGCAAAACACGCCACATCCCTTTTTTTTCCAGGTAACTTAATCTGAAGGAGTTTGGTAGGTCAACCAAGGAATATTTGTGTGAAATTATTGTGAAATCAGGGCAGGGCTTTCAGAGAAGATTTTAAAGACAAGAAATATTGTCAAAACTGATGGATGCTCCCCAAAAAATGTTTATAGCATTAAATTAAAAGCATAAAGCTGAATTCATCAACAGGGCACATACCTTGTCTTAGTAGTGAAGCTTCAAAACAACTTTCTTAGAACTCTAGCAAGATTGAGAGTGAAGCTTCCTATGAAATGATTGCTGAGGAAAACTCCAGACATGGCTGGCATTATAATTTACTAATGTTGAATAATCAAAGGACAATAACTCAACGAAAAATTATCCAACTAGAACATGAAGATATATCTATCTCCTCTTGAGAAATAAGTTTCCTATGAACTCTTGTTGAATTCCAGCCAGTGGTTACTGAAAAACACTCTGGACAATAATGGTGCTATAGTACACTAATGTTGAATAATCAAAGGGCAATAACTCAGTGAAAAATCATCCTACTGTAAGTCCAAACATGAAGATAATATGCGCATCTCCTCTTGGTAAAGCTCCCTATGAAGTTTCACTGAATTCCAGACAGCGTTTTCTGACAAATATTCTGAATGAGAACTGGTGCTTCAGTATAATAATGTTGAATATTCAAAGGGTTATAACTCAGTGAAAAATCATCCATACAGAACATGAAGACAATATGCGCATCTCCTCCTTTTTAGTGAACTTTCTATGGAGTTTCACTAAATTCCAGCCAGTGGTTGCTGAGAAATACTCCTAGAATTGCAGGTCAGACAGACACTGACGAAGCAACAACTATAAGCTTCCACCTTTGGGGAGCATAATAACCAAACTATGGATGACATAAATCTGCAGGAATTTGAAAGTAGGCCACTTAAGCAACATTCCTTAAGCTTTATGGTCTAGGAGATGTTCCGTTAAAGAACTGTAGGCAACCAGACATAAAACAGACCTTCAATGATACTAATAGCTCAACATAGCACTAAGTGTCAGATCTTAGGGCAAAATTTCCAACTTTACAGATGGATAAACACACCAGGTGCTCCTCAAGGCCTTATTTCAGACAATGACAGTCATACCTGTATAACAGTAAATATCCCCCACCCCCTGTGAAAAGAATTTCCTATGAAATCTGTTAAACCGGCAGAACTATCAGTGTTTCAGAAACCATGAAAGACTTTTGAATGTTAGTTAAGTTGAAACAAAAGGGGCAAGTGACTTCTGGTTGTTTTGCTGGGTTTAGAGACCCATGCACCAACATGACTTAGGTCATATGGCAAGTTTTTCAGCCATCTTTATATGTGATATCATAAAGCACCAAAACCCCTAAATGATATGCAAACAAAGAGATACCTCTAACAATGTCATATCCTCCTTGACAGTTGTTATTTTCCAGATCATAGAGCCAAATATCCACATTAACGGGAACAGAGCCAGGATCCAGCCAAGACCATCAGCCCAGGCCGGGTACTTGTATTTACCGTAAGTGATTGGGGTATACTGGATCAAGTTGAATATAAATACAGCCTGGAAATCAACAAAACTGATTACATATTTTCTGCAATTTACAAACACAACTTTTTTTATGTACACATAATTAAGAAATAATAAGCTCAGAAGTGTGGTTTATCGTAGAACAACCCGTCTTTTGAGTTCTTATGTGTAAGAATATATCACAAAAGCCGTAGGGAGACTGTAATGTAAATATTGTCACCTGTTACTGCTCCAGTCACACCATTGATTAAATCCAAAAGTGAGCAGTGTATTCACTTCATTCTGCTGGCATAACATTTCATATACTTAACTCAATTAGCCATTTTCAAAGACAAAAATTCATGAAAATCAAATTTACAAGAAAAATTTGAACGAATGGGAACTTCAGATGTTCATTTGGATTTTATTCTGTAGAAACATCATTAAAACTCCATGAAAATTAGTCCCCCATTATTAGTTCTGATTTAATAGTATTACCAATACTAGTAACTAAATACATACAATGAGAGTAAATGGTGAAAGAAACTGCCAGAACAGTTTGAAGAACAATCTCCATCTTCTCATAGAACCAATCATCAGCTCAACATCCTGAAGGAACCTGTCTGTACCTGTAATATAATATAATACATTCATTAAACTGCTCCAAGGTGACAAATTATCGGAACTCTTTATTTGGGTTTAAAGAGGCAAGCTTCTAGATTTTTAGCACAAATGTTTTCTTTCCAAATTATGTAATTGTTTTCATTAATTAGTAAATGCAACTTAAAAGTGAATTTTGAGTGATACTTTAATATCTGTTTAAATATAAGACAATACCATTCCTACTTAACAATTATTAATCATGTGTATAGTATTAAACTGCTATCAGAGATAGTGATGTAGATCTAAAAAATTTTGTAAAATTTCAGCTTTTTTTCCTTTAAAACTCATCCTTCTGACTTTTAGATGCAGCATAGTGTAGTCACCATCGAACATTTATTTTGTTGGGTTTAGGGCAACACTAACACAATTTATTATTGCATGGTGACTTTTCCAGCTTTTCTTGGAGGAGGACGGCCCCTAGTGACCCTCCAGGCATTGTTT
This sequence comes from Mercenaria mercenaria, assembly GCF_021730395.1. Taxonomy (NCBI): domain Eukaryota; kingdom Metazoa; phylum Mollusca; class Bivalvia; order Venerida; family Veneridae; genus Mercenaria; species Mercenaria mercenaria. Next base: position 66,707,721 of record NC_069377.1, on the reverse strand, counting down.
CAGACAAGGGCAGGAGCTGGGTAGAACCAGTGACCTTCCGTGAGCCAGCTGAATGGCTTCCTCACATGAAGAAATCTACACACAGAGTGAGGCTTGAAACCTACATCAGCGAGGGGCAAGTAACTGGAAGTCACTGTAAAAGTAATATCTTATGTTCAGGAGTGAAATACAGGGGTTGCTGTTAAAACTATACACCATTCATCAGATATACCAGTGAATATCATGCACATCAACATAATCAGATCAACACTTTTGGTGGCTGTGGTAGCAAGACTTATAAACAACAGGTATTATTTCTAATATGAACTATTCAGGCACTAAGATAAACAGTGCAATTATCATACTGGTCTCTACTTAAAACTGCTTTACAAACGAATACATTAAATGTTAAAATGTAAAATAAACAAACTAGCTCTAGAAATTGGGCAGGATAAAGCTTGGCCGGGTACAACTCAGACCTGTGACATTTTTCTACAGTTACATTCTCTCCATCTGTAACAGTGTCATTTTTAACGTGTCCAGCACCAGTTAATTACAGTAGCAGAAGTGCAAATTTTGCTGATAGCGTATCAAGATCATATAATTTATTTGAAATAACAAAATGTTCTGTTTCCAAGAAAAGGCTATTACAAATGGAGGTGAATCTGACAGGAGATTTACTTAAGCTTAACTTAGCCATAGTATAAAGGAAGGTGGGAACAACTGAACATCATTCAAAGCTTACATTTGGGGAATTTGAATGAAAAGGATAATAAAGTTAGGTGTGGGTTCTTAAATACATCTCTGATACGGGATATAAATAGCTCTCCAGTGGGGTACTTAAATAAATCTCTGTAAGGGAACTTAGAAAAGGGGATAACAATAAAATCCTGTATCTCATAATAATCTGAAAGTTTAATAAAAATCTTCGGAATCTACAAAATTTGTATAAATAGATTTAATAAACAATGACTGACAGAATGTTTCCATTATTTAATTCTTTTTTTGTTACCAATCTTGTTCTCCTTTTGTAACTAATAACTTTAACCCCTCATAAATAAGATGACAGTTGACTTAACACATTTTGTCTTCAGTATATCATCGAAGAGTACACCTTACTCTGGATTCAAACTGAAGACATTTTGATCAACTTGTGCTTGATCTACTGAGCTTACCACAGCTTCAATTACTTAAAGAAACCAAATTGTTTCAAAGTATTATTTATTATTTATAGCTGATATTGGTCGGTGCTCTAACTTGCATTGTTGTAGTATCCTGTCACAAGACTGAGAAAACCTTATTATATAGGATTTTACTGTTTCATGTAGTATGTGGTTTAAATAAGGACAATACATGTTATATACATTACCTAATAAACTGAAAATTAAGAAAAGCAACCTATGTTAGTCCCTAATATACAATATGGTGTTTAGTAAGATATAAAACAATACACAACAACCAGGTCAATTAAACACAAAAATACCGATACCAAAATAACCACAGAAATTGTTTTATATCACTGCTATCTATCTTTCATTACACTAAGCATCCCCCCAAACCCCCACCCTTCAAATCATAAAGCATGGTATAAATTCAAAATACAGTTGCTCTACCTCTACTGATAAAATAGGATGACACCTGACAATACAACTACAACAAAAAGTGAAACGAAATGTTTCTTTTTTTTCATTCAAATAATTTAAAGACCTGTACATTTTCAGAGTGTTCATATTAAAAGATATCCCATGACGTCCTTTTGCCATTCTTCTGTATGGATTCCTTCTACTACTGATCTGACATTTAATAAAAGCTCTTATAAACTTATGCCAAACAATTTAAAATGCTGTCTTGTTTTCAGGTCCTTAATTTATTTAAGAAGTATAAAAATAATCCTGAGAAAGTTGATGAAAGTAAAATGACCATCGTAATAACATTTCCATGTATGGTAATTGAACATTTCCTTAAAGGAAAGGTTACCAGTTGTTGGATAAACTGCTGTCTACCTTTTAGGTCCACATCAAAGTTTAAACCAATGTGAAAAAAACTGAATTAGCAAAATGAAAAAGTGGGACACTATAACAAACGAACACAAAATTTTCACTCACACAGAATATTAACAGCTTCAATAACTTTATTTAATAGCTTCAATAACTTTATTAAATACCTAACTCTTACCATCAAAATAGTAACATGCAGTTTCTGAAGGTTTTGTGAAAAAATTAATTCTATTACAGGTTACTGTGCACACCTTGAATGCTGTTTCTTTTTCTTGAAACTACTTTCACTGCCTCTGAAATAATTACCTGACTTTACCCCAATTTTTTGAAAAAAAAAAAGCTATTAAACTAAAGCTAGTGACTAGAACTAACTGAAGTAAAGAAAGAGATTGTGTTTATAGACAGAATGGTTTGCTTTATTAAATTACTGTTACAACAGTTACTGGGTGTGAATATTTCCCTCTAGACTTACAAAATTGTCGAAAATATTTTATCTAACCCTTTTTTTCTATTTTTTTTTCATAAAATGAACATTTTCAGTCTAACTACCATTATTCTTTTCACATCCTATTTCCAAATTTTTGCAACCAAAATAAATACTTTACTCAAACAGAAAAATTACTTATGAAATTAGTCCTTTTTGTAAGTCTATAATAGAACTTGTTTGGTTTTGTATGTGCACAATCATGTGAAATACCCTCTTACCATACACCCAGCCAAAAAGTATTGATTCAGTGGCAGCCATTAAAAATACTGCCCAACTAGACACATAGGCATCCATTAACTGTAACAAGTATACACCACCCTACAAAGAAACAGTGTTTCACAAATCATTAGCTTTGAAGTGACTTACAGATCAGAACCATGCTACTGCATCCGTAAACAATACCATTTACAGAATGTGCAGTCGTAAACGGTACTGCATACATAAAGATAAACAGAAATTTTCTGGTTCAATGAAGTAGAGTTCCTACAAAAAGCAAATGTGTTAGTTAAGCATATGCAGACTATGTACTTCAAGATATAGACAGACACATCATTAAATGACACAGTTGTAATACCTTGATAATATATCAAGAACACCAAACAGACTAAACAAAATGTTAGTAAATGCTAGAACTTGCATAGCAAAAACTGAAAATTCAAACAACAAAATTAATATATTGCTGTATATACTTTGCCACAAGTCATAGTTCCGAAACTAAAAAGTAAGTTTGAAAGACCAGTCTAGGATGTATTATTACCATTTCAAGACTGTGAACCAAATGCTAGTGTGTTTACACTTCTCCAAACTCCGCTTTATGTTCTGGAACCCAGATTTTATCAATTAAAAACACTCCTAATTTATAAACATTCGAAGGAAGATATAAAATGTATAGTAAATGCAAGTATTTGTACATGTTTTGACTGGTGTATGTATTGCCTTATGATCCGGCTTGACATATGGACAAATGTATATACAGTTACGCAATTATCAACTAGTAATCAGCTTTCCTTTAATTGTGTAAAACAAAGAATCTGTTTTATTCAAATGAAAAAATATATTCAACTGGGAAAGTCATGAAACTATAGCTATGAACTGCTATTAAAAGAAACCTCTAAAAACATCATACTCTGTTTAGAAATCAGGAGATTTTTAACAATACAGTAATTTTCTACTGCATTTTTGTTCTCAGTTTATAAAACCTATAAAAATACTTCAGCTCACAAATTTCAACACAACTTTAAAAAGTAAACTGATTACCAGTTGGTAACTGCCAGCTCAAAGACCAAGTCAACAAATAAATACCAGAGAAAACTAGGAAGCATAGCCCAAATACAGAACACCCTGTCAAACATGCAGTTTGTATGTCATTTCCTTACCATAGATCCATCCAAATATAATACTTTCTGTGGCAGCCATTACAAATACAGACCAGCTTGATACGTATGTGTCCATCAATTGTAACACATACATACCTCCCTAGAAACCAACAAACTTTCTTATTAAAGTTCTGCTGACAATCTATATTTATACCCCTCAATGTTCCAAGTCAGGATTTAAAACACATAAGAGTTACTTAATATTGTATAATGTGGTCCTTAATAATTATAAAATTACCAATAAACATTTCTCAGGACACTCCAATTAGTGTAAATATTTTGTAATAATGTTCTAATATAAGATCATGTAATACAATTCCTAATCTTGTTAAAAAAGCACCAGACCACAGGTTTCCAAAGTAATGCTAAAAAGAGTGTACAAAAGCCAAACTATGGCTCCGAGACAGTAATCTTTGAAAATGTAAAGGAATCAACTGCTCAATCCAGCAGTCATAGGTTTGAACCCACAACAGTGTACCTTCTAATATGACTTTTGTACTCTCCTCATATGACATACTCTCCTCATACGACACTTGTACTCTCCTCATATGACACTTGAACTCTCATCATATGACATACTCTCCTCATACGACACTTGTACTCTCCTCATATGACACTTGAACTCTCATCATATGACACTTGTACTCTCCTCATATGACACTTGTACTCTCCTCGTATGACACTTGTACTCTCCTCATATGACACATGTACTTTCCGCATATGACACTTGTACTCCCCTCATATGACACTTGTACTCTCCTCATATAACACTTGTACTCTCCTTATATGACACTTGTACTCTCCTCGTATGACACTTGTACTCTCATCATATGACACTTGAACTCTCATCATATAACACTTGTACTCTCCTTATATGACACTTGTACTCTCCTCATATGACACTTGTACTCTCCTCATATGACACTTGTACTCTCCTTATATGACACTTGTACTCTTGAACTCTCATCATATAACACTTGTACTCTCCTCATATGACACTTGTACTCTCCTCATATGACACTTGTACTCTCCTCATATGACACTTGTACTCTCCTCATATGACACTTGTACTCTCATCATATAACACTTGTACTCTCCTCATATGACACTTGTACTCTCCTCATATGACACTTGTACTCTCCTTATATGACACTTGTACTCTCCTCATATGACACTTGTACTCTCATCGTATGACACTTGTACTCTCCTCGTATGACACTTGAACTCTCCTCATATGACACTTGTACTCTCCTCATATGACACTTGAACTCTCATCATATGACACTTGTACTCTCCTCGTATGACACTTGTACTCTCCTCGTATGACACTTGTACTCTCCTCATATGACACTTGTACTCTCATCATATGACACTTGTACTCTCCTCATATGACACTTGTACTCTCCTCATATGATGACACTTGTACTCTCCTCATATGACACTTGTACTCTCATCATATGACACTTGTACTCTAATCATATGACATACTCTCCTCATATGACACTTGAACTCTCATCATATGACACTTGTACTCTCCTCATATGACACTTGTACTCTCATCATATGACACTTGTACTCTCATCATATGACATACTCTCCTCATATGACACTTGAACTCTCATCATATGACACTTGAACTCTCATCATATGACACTTGTACTCTCCTCATATGACACTTGTACTCTCATCATATGACATACTCTCCTCATATGACACTTGTACTCTCCTCATATGACATACTCTCCTTATATGACACTTGTACACTCCTCATATGACACTTGTACTCTCCTCATATGACACTTGCACTCTCCTTATATGACACTTGTACTCTCCTTGTATGACACTTGTACTGTTCACTACAGAGAAATTCATATTTAAGCCTTCAACTTTCTTCACAACTCAGTTAACATATTTTTTTACTTCGCAGGTATGCAAATGAACCTTCCTTTTAGAATCTTTTATTAATATCACCGCAAACCATCTGTATCAAATATAAACAATGATTATACCTCACAGGTGACAGCTACTCCACCAAGGAAGCCAAGTATTGAGACAACAAGTACAACCCATGTTTTCTTCTGTCTCAATGATGGCATTGTATCCTGTACTGCTGTCATACACGTCTCTAATAATGCAAACTGAAAGTAGACAAGTATATACATGTTTTAATGAAAGTAGACAAATATATACATGTCTTAATGAAAGTAGACAAATATATACATGTCTTAATGAAAGTAGACAAATATATACATGTCTTAATGAAAGTAGACAAATATACATGTCTCTATTAATGCAAACTGAAAGTAGACAAATATATACATGTCTCTATGAAAGTAGACAAATATTATACAAGTTTCTAATAAGCAAACTGCAAATAAACAACTTAAGGTTCATATACTATTTAAGCTGAATAAATTGGTGAACAAACAAACATATATTATGTGTATGAACACTAAGTACATTTAAGTGTCCATGCAATCAATTGCTGATATTAAGCTCAAAATATGCCAAAATTGGTCTACTGCACAAAATTGTACATTAGACTTCAGAGTGATACAATTTCAAACCTCTAATATAAGTGGAAATGTATTCAAATATATATAGTATTTTATTGATCTGTAAGAGGATAGTCTGCCCGCTTAGCTCAATAGGGAGAGTGCAGATCTATGGATCGTGGGATCACTGGTTCGATCCCTGGGCGCGGCATATGTTCTCAATGACAACTGACAAAAGACATTGTCTGAAATCATTCGTCCTCCACCTCTGATTCATGTAAGGAAGTTGGCAGTAGCTTGCTGAGAACACGTTAGTACTGGTAAGAAATCCAGAAACATTGGTTAGGTTAACTGCCGCCCTTACATAACTGAAATACTGTTAAAAAACAGCATTAAACCAACACAAACAAAACAAAATCTGTAAGATAATTTCAGTGTTTATGTTAACAAATATTTAACAGCTTTGAAACTGATAAATAATCAAGGATTTATCATAGCATGTCTTTACTCTGCAAAAATAGCATGCTTTGTTTAGTACTAATTATTTATAAAAGTTTATTAAAGGTCTCTGTGACCAAACTCTTCCTTGAAAATGTCATTAAGTTCTTAGTTTGTAATGATGTTTGTTACTTTTTTCTCTTACGATCAATACCTTTATGAAGACTATGTTGAGAACGTAGATCTAATTTAAAACTACAACAGTTCTTGCATTATTGAAGTCTTTTGGAACCGATTAAAGTTAAAGATGTTCTAAAAAACAATAACTAAATCATATAAATGTAAAATGCTTAAACATATTTTTTCTCAAACATATCTTCAGAAATTTCAGTTTGCCATGATTGTATACAAAGCATTATTATATTGGAGTATTTCAATCAAGTACAAGCTGTAACAGAAATGCCTATTTAAGAACTGGGATAACTGTAGTAAAAACTCTTGTTTATAATGTACAAACCTAGGATCAGCATCACACTACAAAAGTCGTGGGCTGTGTAAAATGTTGACATTTTCGGTTTAGTGGACGAGGACCCAATGTAGTGCCCTTCCAGGCTATTTCAGGCAAGGTGCAGGAACACTGGAAGAACCATCAACCTTTCACATGCCAGGTAGATGGCATCATCAAATGGAGGAATTCTGACCGCTGGCACTGGTCAAATCCAAAGCAGCATGGGCAGTGATTCATAATCAGTGATCTTTATCATATCACTAAATGTCCATCTAATAAAATATACAGAATCTGTTTAATATAGTTTTACCTCACTGCCCATTCCCAATGTTATCATCATGACGAAGAACAATATCGCCCACAGTGGTGATAATGGTAGACGTGTAACAACATCAGGGTACACTATAAATGCTAGACCAGCACCTGAAATGAATTATAAAGTAAATGATTTTATCTGCATGTTCAATTCCTTGTTCAAGAAATTTTATAAAACCTGTCCCAAAGAAGTTTTGTGACAGATGGCTGTACACACAAAAGAAAATCAAACTAGAAGATGCTTTTGTAACAAGAGATCACAGAGTGATCTTAGCGCCCACCAATGTGCCATTTTTGAGTGTTCCAAATTTCAAGACTTACTGACTAGCTCAAGGTCAAATTTTCATTTCTGTACACAACACTGTGCATTTGGTCCAAATTCGAAAGCAGTAGCTTGAGAAATGTGGAAGTAGGTCACTAGATCAATTTCAAGGACAAAGTTCTTTGTACACAAAACTATGCATGTGCATCAAGTCTGAAGGCTGTAGTTAGAGAAATCTGAAAGTAGGTCACTAGGTCAATCTTAAGGTCAAAGGTTATTTCAATACACAAAACTATGCAAGTGGTCCAAATTTGAAGGCTGTAGCTTGAGAAATGTGAAAGTAGGTCACTAGGTCAAAATCAAGGTCAAATTTCACTTCAGAACACAAATCTATGCATGTGGTCCAAATATGTAGCCTGTACCTTCAAAAATGTTAAAGTAGGTCACTAGGTCAATGTCAAGGTCAAAGTTTGTTGCGGTACACAATCCTATGCATGTGGTCTAAATTTGAAGCCTGTAGCTACAGAAATGTGAAAGTAGGTCACTAGGTCAATCTTGAGGTCAAAGTTCATTTTGGTACACAAAACTATGCAAGTGGTCCAAATTTGAAGGCTGTAGCTTGAGAAATGTGAAAGTAGGTCACTAGGTCAAAATCAAGGTCAAACTAGAAAATGCTTTTGTAAAAAAGCCCATGTCTCCCCCAATGCAAAGTCCTATAGGCAAGAAGTCAATAGGGGTCAGGAGCGAAAGTCAAAGAGACACTGATGGTTGGCTGCAATAGGGATCATCTACTTGGCATGTCCAGTTATCCCGCTAAATTTCAACACTCTTGGCCTAGTGGTTCTCAGTCACTGTTCAGGCTCCTGTGACCTTGACCTTTGATCAAGTGACCTCAAAATAAGTAGGGGTCATCTACCCTGCATGTCCAATCATCCTATTAAGTTTCAACATTGTAGGTAAAGTGGTTCTCAAGTTATTTCCAAAAAATGATTTTACATGAACAGGCCACTGTGACCTTGACCTTTAATAGTCTGACCCCAAAATCAATAGGGGTCATCTACTCTGCATGTTCAATCATCCTATGAAGTTTCAACATTCTGGGTCAAGTGGTTCTCAAGTTATTGATCGGAACTGGTTATCAATGTTCAGGCCCCTGTGACCTTGACCTTTAATGGAGTGACCCCAAAAACAATAGGGGTCATTTACTCTGCATGAACAATCATCCTATGAAGTTTCAACATTCTGGGTCGAGAGGTTCTCAAGTTATTGATTGGAAATGGTTTTCCATGTTCAGGTCCCTGTGGCCTTGACCTTTAACAAAGTGACCCTAAAATCGTTAGGGGTCATCTACTCGCATGACAATATCTATAATTTCATCATCTGGTCAATGGTTATCAATTATGACCTAAAATGGTTTTCATTTCAGCCCTGTCTTGACATTTCAGTTTGCCCCATGTTGGGGTATACCTAATGCATTATCTATTAAGTTTCAATCATGTACAAGTGTTCTAAGTACTGCCGAATGTTATAATGCAGGACCCTGTAAAAAACCTTGTTTATAAGTGACCAAAATCGTAGGTCATCTACTGCATCACATACAACTATGGTTTCAAATTTGAAGTGGTTTCGTTTATGGAAAGGTTTCCATGTAGGCCCTCGGCTACTTTAGGAGGTGCCCTAAAACACTGGAAGACCATCAAACTTTCACATCCCTGGGTAGATGGCTCATATCAAATGGTTTTCTGCACCCTGGCTACTGGTCAAATCCCAAAGTCAATGGGGTGATTCATTCAGTGACTATCATCATAATTCACTGGGAATGGTCCTCAAAGTTAATATCAAAAATGGGTTTATATGTTTCACCCCTGGACCTTGCCAATGTGACCAAATCATAGGGCATATTCGAACAACAATCTGGCTCAAGTGGTTACTATGATGGTAAAGGGTTGTCAACAGGCCCTGACTTGCTTTGACGGGTGACCACATAAAATAGCGTGTACCAGCACCTGCAAATGAATTTAAAGTCAGGATTTTATCTCATGTTCATTCTTGTTGAAATTTAAATGTCCAGAAGTTGGGTGACGAGCTGTACGACACAAAAAAACAATAGAATGCTTCTTAACAGGGATACAAGTGTATTTGCGCAACACCAAATGTGCATTTGAGTCCAAATTTGAAGACTTACTTCACTAGATCATAGGTCAATTATCAATTTCTTAAACAAACTATGCATTTGGTCCAAATTTGAAGGCTGTAGCTTGAGAAATGTGGAAGTAGGTCACATATTAGGACAAAGTTTTTGTACAACAAATCCTATGCATGTGGATCAAATCTAAGCTGTAGTTACAGAAATGTGAAAGTAGGTCACTTGGTCAATCTTAAGGTCAAAGGTTATTTCAATAAAAACTATGCAAGTGGTCCAAATTTGAAGGCTGTAGCTTGAGAAATGTGAAAGTAGGTCACTAGGTCAAAATCAAGGTCAAATTTTATTTCGTAACACAGAACTATGCATGTGGTCCAAATTTGAAGCCTGTACCTTCAAAAATGTAAAGTAGGTCACTAGGTCAATGTAAGGTCAAAGTTTGTTGCGGTACACAACTATGCATGTGGTCTAATTTGAAGCTGTAGTTTACAGAAATGTGAAAGTAGGTCACTAGGTCAAATTCAGGTCAAATTTCATTTAGAACACGAAACTATGCAAGTGGTCCAAATTTGAAGGCCTGTAACTTGAGAAATGTGAAAGTAGGTCACTAGGTCAAATCAAGGTCAAACTAGAAAATGCTTTGTAAATTTAAGCCCATGTCTACCCAATGAAAGTCTCATAGGCAATAAGAAGTCAAATAGGGAGTCAGGGTAGCCGCAAGTTCAAGGCCAGGGTCACTGCATGGTTGAACTGAATGAGGCTTATTGGATGTTTGAATTATCCGCTTAAGTTTGATTAACAATCTATGGTAGTGGTTCTCAGTATGTCAGAGCTCTGTGAGCCTATGACCTTGATCAATTGCCCACTAAGCATTGAGGTCTCTGACCTGCATGTCAATCCTCCATAGTTTAACTAGTTTGGTTACGGTAGTGTTTCAGTATGCAAAAAATTTGAATTTACAGAACAGGGCCACTGGCCTTGATCCTTTAACATTTACCCATTGAGAAATCTAATTTGGGCAATGCATGTATTCGCGGGCTGAAATATCTTTCTGCTTGTTTTAAAATCTGCTATGAAGTTTACATATTCTTAATGTTTTTCAAGTTAATGATGGGAACCGGTTATCAATGTTCAGGCCCTGTGAATTCGGACCGTTACTGGAGTGAGCCGAAAAATATAGGAAGTCATTTCCCTTTTGACTTTTGACAATTTCTTGAAGTTTTCAACTTTTTTTGGGTCAAGCTCTCATAGTTATTGATATGGAAATGGTTTCATTCTAGGTTGTTGGCTTGATTTAACAAAGGTGACCGCCTAAAAATCGTTTAGGGGTTCTACTTGCTGGACAATCATTTCTATGTAGTTTCATTCATTTAGGAAGTGGTCTATTTTGAAAATGGTGTCAATTTTAGGCCTTATTACTTTCATCAGGTGATCTTCAAACTCGTTAGGGTATCTACTCTGATGACATTTCTATTAAGTTTCACATTTGGGTAATGTTTTAAGTTACTGACAAATTTTCATGTTTTCAGGTGTGCCTTGACTTATGAGATGAAAAACGGTAGGGGTGGATACATTTGGCATTTACAGTCCTATGAAGTTTAACATTTGGCAATAGTTGGGTTTTTAGTTAAAGAGGAAACGGTTTTTTCCGAGGTCCCCTGGACTTGCCATTTTAATGGTAGTGACCCAAAATCAAACATCTACTCAACCAACATCCATAATGATGTAAACTATTTTGTCAAGTGTTCTTACTTATTGATGTGAATATGGTTTTAAAGTGGCGGCCCCTGAGCTTGGGACTTTGAAGTACAATTTCATGGGGTCATTCTGCTTTTAAATGTTCCATCATACCTGTGACAGTTTAATACTATTTATGGCATCAAGTTGTGTTCTTTTTTAATTGTCGGATAATGCGTATAATGTTTCAGGCCATGTCACATTGACATTGTTGGACATGTGCAAATTCAATAGGTATCAGCTCTTTAAACTTTGGTCAAGTGGTTTCTACTTATGATCGGAATGGTGTCAATTTTCAGAGTGCCTGTACTTGACCTTTAAGTACCTCAAAATACTATTATGGCGTCGTTTTCTCAGAGCCTCAACTATGGTTATTTAAAGTTCGAGCAATGGTTTCAGTTACTGACAGATGAGTGTGATAGTAGGAATGGAGGAGGAACATCCGGGTAAGTAAACAATATTTTTGGTGTGGGTCTTAAATTTTCTAGTCGGAACACCAAACATTTCCTTTTGTAAGTGTATTAAAAATGTGAAAGTAGAGTACTAGTTCAAGGTAAGGTCAAATTTTGTTTTTACAATACTATGCATGTGGTCCAAGCTCGAAGGTCTGTAGTGATAATTTGAAGTAGGTCTCGAGTGGTCAAGTTTTGTTCGTACAAATCCTACATTGTGGTCTTATCTTAAAGCCTGAGATAGAAAGTGAAAGTGGATCACTTGGTGCATTTAAGGTCAAAGTTCATTTCGGTAATAATAAAGAAGTGGTCCTTTGAAGGATGTACTGGGGATCGAAATTCGTAAATGGGAAAGTTGGCACATCAAAATCAACAAATATCGTAACACAGAACTATCATGTCCAAATAAAAGTGTCCTTAAAAATGTGAAAGTAGGTACTACGTCGTAAGTAAATGAAAAGTTTTTGGTACACAGGAACTGCATTTTCCTATATTTGAAGTCGTTAGCTTGGAAGTAAGTAGGTCCTTAACTGTCAAAATCAAGGTTCAAGTTCATTACAGAATTATGGCAACTATGATAGTGGTAAGTTTTTTTTAAGTCTGAAGAGAATAGTGAAAGTAGGTAAAAAGGTCCAAATCCACAAGTTTGTTGCGGTACATTCTTGCATGTGGCTAATTTGAAGCATGAAAGCTTTGAAATGGTAAGATTTATTGTCATAGTCATTTTCTTAAAGTCAAAGTATTCCATGGCACAAATTCTAGTGGTAGCAGTTGGTAGTTTCCAGCCACAGATTCGAATTGGCCAGGGTCAAAATCTGTCATTAGAGATAAAACCTTGAAGTGAAGGCAGTTTTGGTGTTTGAAATATTTGTTGATGTGAGTTTGTGATTAACAAGTTTAAGAATGGTATGTTGCAGAAATTCTGGCAGATGCGAATGTAAGCTTGATGGCATCATTTTCATATAACTGCTTGAAATGCATATATGCCACTATCAGCATTGAGCGTCTTGTGAACTGTCAAATGTCATATAGGCCTCACACAGTTGAAAATAGTGAAAAAAGTAATCGGTTGACAGGTATTTTTGTCCAGCTCTGCAAGTAATACTTGAAACTGAGTACAGAATGCAAGTGGCCATTTGCCTCTATCCATTCCCCTAACATTTTAAGGCCAGTTGGAGATATGGCTAATTTGGGCTGAAATGTCATGTATTTTCGCGGGCTGAAATTATCTTTCAGGTGGCTTGTAGATTTAAAAATCTGTGCTTTGTATGAAGTTTACTATGTATTTTATTTCTTCTTCAAGTAAGATGTAAACCGGTATCTTTTTATTTTCAGGTCTGCATCTCGTAAGATATCGGAAGCCGTCTGACTTGGCCACATCGCTCGGAAGTCCGAAGTACTAGAAAAAACCGCCATCTGCTACCTAAGCATTGTCAATTTTTGAAGTACTTTATGCTTTCTTTAGTGTTGGTCAACATCCCCAGTAAGGTTATTTTAAAAATAGTGATATGGGTCAAAATTTGAATGTTGTTTGATATGTTGAAGAAGATTAAACTTTCTATTTAGGTATATGAACTTTACAGCTATTTTGCCGTAGGGGGTTTTTGAAAAATTGGTAGAGAAACCACATTTATGATTGCTACTTTATCAAATATCAAAGGTCCCAGGCTTTTTTGACAAGAAATTTTCAAACTTTTTGCCATTTTCTAAATACTATGGCCTTTGGGCGGGAATCTGGATTCTGGGGATAATTTCTTTCGAAGAATATTTCTCATCAAGTGGCAGGTTTGGATTTTTTCTAAACTTTTCTATTGTCTTATAACGTGTCAGGCGGGCCATTGACGACAGGAAAAAATTTGTCATTGAGTAGAGGATACATATTGGTTTCATTTCAAGGTCCTGGCCTGTGGGGACAGCAGATTTTCAAAGTTTTTAATTAAAAATGTAGTTTATGAATAACAAGGGCATATGCCTCTAAATTGTTGAAAATAGTGAATTTTGGGGGAACAACAACCAAACAACATTCTACAAATCAAACAACAATGCAAACAAAACAACACACGACAATACGTGCATGTAAAATATTATTTGAATATTTTCACATCTTACTGTGTAGGTAATAAAAAATGTAGTTGAAAAGCAGGGGCGGAGCTAAATTCAGAGCTTGGGGTTTTGAAAGTACAGATCAGTCTATCGGGTAACTAAAGTCTAGTCTGGGGGTGTTTTCAAGTTTGGATCGGAAAGTATGCTGGGCTGTGCCTTGTCTCTAAATACCAGATCATAGTTTATGGAGCCATCATCTAATGTAGGTTTCTTTTTTATGGTCAAGAAAGATTTTAAAAGCAGAGAAATATTTTTCCATGGGGCCAAATCCTACCTTTATGTTTAGCTTGTTGTGTGCATGTGCATATTTGCATAGCCCAAGAAGGAACAAAGCATTTTTATTTGGAAGATTTTATTTGTCCATATGATACATTTTCCAAAATTCAGGTGTCCTGAGTCTACGACTTCATGTTTATGGTCTTAAGACCATTATGCAATTTCTGTAAGTACTATTTCCACGCACTCTTCTCTGTGTTAGTTCAATCAACCATATTTTATTTAAAATATCAACTGAATGGATTTATAACTAAACATCAAGTTGTTTGATATTTGTAGATAGTCTAAATGGATGAGTACTTCATTTACACCATAAATTTTCTCGGGTTCATCTAAATTCTTATTTTATTCTTGTAGTGTACTTTTTTTTTTTCTTAAATCTATTCTAGCGGGATTAGCTCTTTCTTCAACGTTTAGTTATTAATGTTAGGAGAAACATTTATAGGTATTGATTAGTGCAACATTTTGATTTTCTCTAAATAATGGCTGTTTCACAAGGCTTCGGAGGAATTGTTTGACATATTTCTTTTCGAAATAACTCTGGCTTGGAGCCTGCAGGTATAGCAATCTGTTTTAGCGGTATCTAGCTAAATTTGTATTGTGGACTTTAATCGGTAGTGCCAGACTATCACGAGAGAAGTAAATTGTTGTGATAGTGGGATACATGGGTGCTTTTAAGGTCTGGATGTGATTGGGAAATCATTTGCAGCATCTTTATTTTAATTAAGAAGATTAGGTTTCTCTAGATGTACTGAGAGAGATTGCTCGTTATTTCTTGTTATAAATAGGTAAGTTTTGGCCCCCCACTGGACTTAACAACAAAATCACAGCAGCATACCAAAAACAAAAACCAAAATACAATATATTTATAAAATGTTTATTTCAAAGTATTTTTAACTTAACTGTATGTAATATTATTAAAATACTTGTTAGGGAGGATTTTCTGGTTGCGTATTTGAATCAGTTTCTGGTAGCAGTCGCGGTTTTAAATTCTTTCGACAATTTATGCAGGCTTGTGCACAGTGACTTATATAAATTTTAATTATGGGCTATGTTAGTAGGAAGTCATTATTTTGCATGTCAGAAAGATGATGCAGTCCCAAGAATATATGGTTGTCGGTATTCATGGGGCAAATCAACAATATTTACATTTTTGGACATGTGTCAATTTAAAAGAAAAAACATTGCTGTAATTTTTGAATCCAGGATGTGTTTCCCATTTTGTGATAAATCATTTCTTCATTAACATCAGTGCCAACATTCCTATAATCATGTCTGATCTTAATGTTAGTCAGATGGAGTTTCAAAGATTTCATTGGCGTGTCAAACTCACACATTAAGATGTAAACGAATGAAGGCAGTTTTGTTTTAAATATTTTTATTATGTGATTAACAAAGTAAAATGTTAGTTTGCAAAATTCTACAAATGTATCGAAAATATCCAGTTTTACATGGCACAATTTTTTTATAACTGCTTGATATGTAAATGCAACCCTTTTAGTATTACACATCTTTGAACTGTCAAAATGTCAAGATATGCCACACATAAATAGTGAAAAAAGTAATTTGTCTGGATATTTTTGTGAGACTACTGAAAATAATAATCTGAAAGCTTTACAGAAATGCAAGTGGATTTGCCTTATCCATTGTCCCCTAACAATTTTAAGGCCAAGTTGGAGATATGGCTAATTTGGCTTGAATGTCTGTAGATTTCGCGGGCTGAGAATTATCTTTCAGGTGGCTTGTAGATTTAAAAATCTGTGCTTTGTATGAAGTTTTACTATGTATGTTTATTTCTTCTTCAAGTAAGATGTAAACGGTATCTTTTTATTTTCAGGTCTGCATCTCGTAAGATATCGGAAGCCGTCTGACTTGGCCACATCGCTCGGAAGTCCGAAG
This sequence comes from Mercenaria mercenaria, assembly GCF_021730395.1. Taxonomy (NCBI): domain Eukaryota; kingdom Metazoa; phylum Mollusca; class Bivalvia; order Venerida; family Veneridae; genus Mercenaria; species Mercenaria mercenaria. The sequence goes on along the minus strand of NC_069377.1, from coordinate 66,691,254 downwards.
TACTAGAAAAAACCGCCATCTGCTACCTATGCATGTGGTCTAAATTTGAAGGCTGTAGCTTCAAAAATGTGAAAGTAGGTCACTAGGTCAAAATCAAGGTCAACTCATGTCAAGGTTCATCTTGCCACTCAAAAATATATATGTGGTCCAAATTTGAATGTTGTGGTTATTGACAAGAAGATTTTAAAAGCTTTTCCCTATATAAGTCTATATGAACCATGTGACCACCAGGGCGGGGCCATATTTGACCCTAGGGGGATAATTTGAACAAACTTGGTAGAGAACCACTAGATGATGCTACATTACAAATATCAAAGTCCCAGGCTTTGTGGTTTTGACAAGAAGATTTTCAAAGTTTTTCCCTATATAAGTCTATGTAAACCATATGACCCCCTGGGCGGGGCCACATTTGATCCTAGGGGGATAATTTGAACAATCTTAGTTGAAGACCACTAGATGATGTCACATACAAAATATCAAAGCCCTAGGCCCTGTGGTTTTGGACAAGAGGTTTTTCTAAACTTTTCCCTATATAAGTCTATATAAACCGTGTGACCCCCGGGGCGGGGCCATATTTGACCCCAGGGAAATAATTTGAATCATCTTGGTAGAGGACCACTAGATGATGCTTCATACCAAATATCAAAGCCCTAGGCTCTGTGGTTTTGGACAAGAAGATTTTCAAAGTTTTTCCCTATATAAATCTATGTAAATTATAGAAATAAACAAAGGGCCATAACTCACTCATAAATTGTTGAACGAGTCTGATTTTCAGGGGGACACAACTAGGGTACCAATACATCATTCTGACAAAGTTTGGTCAAAATCCCCCCAGTAGTTTCTGAGAAGATGCGATAACGAGAAATCGTTAACGGACGGACGGACGGAATGACGGACGAACGTACCACGGACGCAGAGTGATTTGAATAGCTCACCATCTGATGATGGTGGGCTAAAAAACAGCATGATAGTGATAGGCAAAAAGTCAATAGGGGACAGGAGCGAAAGTCAGAGACACTGATGGTTGGCTTAGTGACTGAAATGTAACAGGGATCATCTACTCGGCATGTCCAACATACTATGAAGTTTCAACGTTCTGGGTCAAGTGATTCTCAAGTTATGGATCGGAAACCGTTTTCCATGTCCTGGCCCCTGTGACCTTGTCCTCTAAAAGTATGGCCCCAAGATCAATAGGGGTCATCTACTCTGGATGTCCAACCATCCTATGAAGTTTCGATATTCTGGGTCAAGTGGTTCTAAAATTATAAATCGGAAATATTTTTCCATGTTCAGGCCCCTGTGACCTTGACCTTTATGTTATAGCTCTGTCCTGTGTGCTTTTAAGTGTGATACATGCAGTATGCCCATCAATAGATTAATGGAATGCAAAGTTCATTTATTATTCTGAAAGATTTTATTTTTGGGGTCCGATATACTACCTTTAAGTTCCAAAATTACAGAAATGTTACCTTGGTCTACGACCTCTTCAATGTTCATATTGAGTTCTTGAGCAAGATATCCAATAATGGCAAATATAACAAAACCGGCAAATAGACTGGTACCTATATTACCAAACGCCACAATCAAAGTATCTCTGAAACAGAAAACAACAAACATTTCTAACAGTTCAAATACAACAATTTTTATTTAAAGATTATAACTAATAAATAGGCTTTTTTCAATCTACAACTACATCAAGTGTGTATGTGAAGCATTCTTTTAAATAGATCTAAACATGGATGATTCCTTCATCTTCTGACAAAACATACATATAACAAATGTTGAACCTCAAGTTCATCTAACATTCTTAATACCATTATCTCTACTCCAGACTGTGTACTTTTTTTTTGTTCTTAATAGTCTATTGCCTCTGTGTAAGGTTTGGCTCTGTTTTTCAACAGCATTTCAGTTATGTAATGGTGGGCAGCAAACCTTATCAGTGTTTCTGGATTATGAACCATTACTTATCTGGTCTCTGAAAATAACTGCCAACTTCTCCACAAGGATCAGTGGTGGAGGAGAAATGATTTCAGACATATCTTCTATCAAACTGTCAAGGAAAACATAACTCTGGCCTTGGGATTGAACTCCTGACCCTGTGATTAGTAGATCTGCACACTCCCTGTTGTGCTAAGCAGGCTAGCTCCCTAGTCTGTATGCATACGCTGTATGTAGTGGACCTTCTAAGTGGGTAAGGTGCCAGAAGCTTATTCAAGAGGAGGCAAGTTCAAATCCTGCTTGTGTCAGAATTTGTACTTTCTTGTAGGATAAATGGTGTGCTTTTCCGCAAGAAGAAGATCTGGTCAATGCACTTGTAATTTTAGGTGAAAAATGAGGACATTTTGCAAAGCCAGTCTGACTTTAATACTACAGAAGTTTCAGTTAGGGTTATTCTATAGTTATCTTTGAGAAAGACTTACTTGAGACAGTTATTATGAAACTTGTTATAACTAGAGAGAGTAATCAGGCCTCCCCATGCTGGACTTAAAGCAAAGAAAATCTGAGCAGCAGCATCTGACCACACCTGTAATATCATATTGCCAAAATACATATATTTACTAAATGTTTTTCAAAGTCAATGTTGTTTAAACAATAACATCAATTATTACATATTCATTTAAAAACTCTGTTAGGTTGTAGGAATATTGGTTGTGTGACGTCATTTATGACATCAGTTTCATGTATGCAGTCGCGTTTAAAAGTTCTTTAACGACAATATTTTCAACTTTAGTCAGGCTTGATAGCAAAGTGTTATCATTTATATAATAATTTTAAGTGTAGATGGGTATGTTATAAAAAGATCATTAGATTTGCATTGAGAAATATGCACTCGTTCTTTCTCAGAATAATATTGCGCTCCTAAAGTCACGCAGTATTTCCACTGCAGAACTCGTGCATATTTCACGATACAAATCTACTAACCTATAATAATCACATCAGAATAGCACTTCATACAGGTAAAAGTAAAAAACTTAAGCCTGCTAATTATTGAATCCAGGATGTGTTTCCCAGCATCTTTGTGGGAAAACATTTCTATGTCATTCACATCTGAGCTAATATTCCTTACTAACAGTGAAATCATTAATGTTAGTCAAGAGTGATTTTCAAAGATTTCATTGCTGTGTCAACTCACACAATTAAATGTCAACAAAGAGACCAAATTCACATTAATTTTATCTTTATTATCTGAAATCAAAGAAATTGTTAGTTTGGACCAAAACTACAAAATTCTGTATCAACAAAATACTCCAGTTTTACAGTAGTCACAAAGATTTTTTTATCAAATTGTTTATATGTAAAATGCAAACCTATATAAAGTTATGACACAATCCTTTTTCAGATAATAAAGTAAAACCTTTCAAGGAATTTCACAACATAAATAATGCAACAAGAACATAATTTGTCTGTCTGATAAATTATGAGAGAAAAATACTGAAAAAATAATCATATCTAGAAGCTTTTAACACTGTAAAATGCTAATGATTTTGACCTTTCAAGATGTTAGAATCTCCACTTAATAAACTTAACTATTTATATCGGCTCTCAAAATACAAAAGTACAAGAAATATCATTTGCCATTCTAATGTCTGTAGCAAGTCTCCGAGGACAGAAGCAATTATTTCTGCAAAAACTTACAAAATATAGAAAAGCTTTCAGTACAGGAAAATAGTAACCATAACACTTTATCAAATCTTGGGTGTAATTCTCGTTTATCCTTCCACTAATTCAATATAAGTAATGGAACAAGAATATGATTTCTCTCTCAGCTGTGTCTGGCAATAATGAGAGATAGAAATATACAAACAAGCAGGCTATGATAGCTGTAGATAGCTCACCTGAGTTTCACTGCTTCAGCAGTTCTGGTTGAGAGTTTTAAAGTTGCCAATAAATACAGGTGGGTAATGTGGGGGTAAGGGAGTTGGGAATGATGACACTGGATACTAGGAGATAATATCAAAAACACAACAAAATAAGTGAAAAAAAGTTAAAAATTGAGGGGCGGTGGGAAAGGGGAGAGGGTTGGTATGCATGTGCATGGGCTTGAAATAATTTGTTAGAGGGTCAGTCAAGGAAGGTTTGTGTGAAATTATTGTGAAAATCTGACAGCAGTTTCCATATAGCCATTGTGAGAAAACTAGCCCTGCACACATGTAGATTTTTTTTTAAGAAACAGAACAATTTGAAGGTTTCTGGTAGAGGATCACAAAAGAAACGATGGACAATCCTAAAAGCTCACTATGAGCACTTCGTGGTCAGGTGAGCTAAAAACATATTATTGAAAAGATGAAACTTAAAGTTACTGACCTTAGCATTTCCAAGCTTTTCAAATCTTGGTGTGATATAATACAAAATTCCCTGTTTGGCACCCGGAAGAGTAATTCCACGGAAAAAGAGAATAAATAATACCACGTAGGGGAACAGAGCTGTGAAATAAACAACCTGAAATAGACACAGAAATAATGTTAGGCACACAATGAAATGAAGAAAACGGTCTAACTTGAAAATAAATACCTAGAGCAGGGTTTTCCCTCGGGTTTTTTATTTGGGAGTCCATGGACTCTCATGGCTGCTAATTTAAGGGTCCCTAAAAAATTTTGGGGGTCCACAAATTATTGATCTTGAAAATGGACATTATTACTATAAAAATTTACCCTAAAACCAAATGAACTTAATTGTATCTTTTTAATTTAGATAGCAGTTGATTCAATATTTCGGAATGGTATCTTTCAAAATGGCATGAGCTTCTCAATTCAGACTGATTACAAAAGGTGTGATAGTCTTTTTGTTATGATCAAATAGCCAGTAATTACCGGCAATTAACGTGTCACCTCGTGTCAATTATGTTGTTCACAGTTTTATCTCGGTTAAAGATAATACTCGATTCTTAATTAGTATCATAATTTCTGTGATTTATTAATATTTTTTCATCAAAATACTTTAAATTTATATGAAATTAATGTTGTTTAAATAAAAAAATAAACCATTCGATCTTTTACGGAACGTAACGGCAATCTTAGATTTTAGCGGTGACAATTAGCGCGGAGAGTAGTTTCCCTTTACCAAAATGGCGAACATCGATAACAAAACTTGTTAGAAGTTGGAAAATCGTCTATACCTGTGTATAATGAGCACCCACGATTCAGTGATGGTCCCGGTGGTAAAAAACTGCGCATTTTACATGGGTATCTGCGCAAAGGAGGCTTCAGTGCAAAGGAGTTTCGTGACCGATTTTGCGGGTCCAGTGGGACGCAGAGGCACTAAAAAACGCGAGTTCAAAGCAGTAAAAGCGCGTCAGGGACGCAGAAAACCTGCGTCCGGGAAAACCCTGCCTAGAGGATTATTTAAACTCACAACTGATTTTAGACATGGTTTTATCTTTTTAAGTCAGGACTTTTGTCATTTTTCAAACATTTAACTGGAAGCTAAAACCATATAAACTGTATAAATATAAACCTTTTTTACTTCCAACTTTTATATATGACTCCTTTCAACAAATATTTTTTTTTAATTTTATAGGAAATCTATTCAAAAGACTCTAAAAATGTTATGTTTAAATGCCTAACATGTGAAACTTCCAACCACCGCTTTTGTATCAAACAACAGTAGCAACCACAACTTTTGTACCATAAAACAACAGTAGCAACCACAACTTTTGTACCATAAAACAACAGTAGCAACCACAACTTTTGTACCATAAAACAACAGTAGCAACCACAACTTCTGTACCATAAAACAACAGTAGCAACCATGGCCTTTGTGCCATAAAATAACAGATCCATGCAGTAACAGTTTCAACAATATTCTTATCAAATGAAGCAGTGGTCCCACAGAGAAGCTGTAATCTGCTGAACATAGAGGGCATAGGTTCAAATCCAACCAAGGCTATGACATGGCCCTCTTGAATAAGCAAACATATACTAAATGTTATGAAATTTTTACCTTTCCAGAAGATTTTACTCCTTTAGAAAGGGCGAGAAATGTCATAGTCCATGCTGCAGCTAAACAAAGCAGAATAGGCCATTGTGGTAATCCCATATGATCTATACCATCTGACACATGTAATACACCTTGACTGAAAAATGAATAGAAATATACTTATGTATACATAAAACAAATTTTAAGAAAAAAAAACCTCCCCTTTTTTCAGTGTTCTTTTCTGCAGTGTTCAAAACTTAGTGAGGTCATATACAGTTCAATTTTGTTTGTTTGAATACTTCCCTTCACTCAAGCTCATTGTTTGCTTCCTAAATACTTCCCTTCACTCAAACTCATTGTTTGCTTCCTTATACCTCTTTTCACTCAAACTCACTGTTACCTTCCTAATATTCACTCAAACTCATTGTAAGTTTCCTTATACCTCCTTTCACTCAAACTCATCGTTACCTTCCTGAATACCTCCCTTGAATCAAACTCCCAACTGTGTATAGAAAACTGAAGAATTGCGGATTGCTCAAACTAATATTCTCCTGGACAAATTTCTGTGGGGCCTGTTAAACTGGAGGGAAAACAAAGTTAGACTGAACTTACATTCCATCTTTAACAGCAAAGGAAGACCTGGTGTCCCTAGAAAATGGAATTTTCTAACATGTAACAAGACCTATCACTAATGGTGATGAAAACCCCGAGACAGCAGCTTATTGTCAGAGGAACAGGGATATTGAAAATATGATACATTGCATTTGTATATTTTACAGGGAGAAAATGTACAAAGATGCACAAACAAGAGGGCCAAGATGGCCCTAGGTTCCTCACCTGAGTAACATACCATAACAGTGTAAACATGTTTTACCTAGTGATTTCATGGAGACAAATATTCTGATCAATTTTCATTAAGATTGGACCAAAAAACGTGGCCTCTTGAGTGTAAACAAGCATTTTCTTTGATTTGACCTAGTGACCTAGTGTTTTACCCCCACATGACCCAGATTCAAACTTGTCCAAAATGTCATGAAAACAAACATTCTGACAAAGTTTCGAAAGACTGGAGCAAAAAACGTGGCCTCTTGAGTGTATACAAGCTTTTCCTTTGATTTGACCTAGTGACCTAGCTTTTGACCCCACGTGACCCAGATTTGAAATCATCCAAGACTTCATAATAACAAACATTCTGACCAAGTTTTATGTAGATAGAATCATAAATGTGCCCCCTAGGGTGTAAACAAGCTTATTCTTTGATTTGACCTGGTGACCTAGTTTTTGACCCCACATGACCCAGATAGAAATTCATCTGATATTTCATGCAGACAAACATTCTGACCAAGTTTCATGCACATCAAATGAACAAGAGTGTTAACAAGCTTTTCCTTTGATTTGACTGTGTGACCTAGTTTTTGACCCCATATGACCCAGTTTCGAACTTTGCCTAGGAATCATCAAGATAAACATCTGACCAAGTTTCGTGAAGACAGGATCATAAATGTGACCTCAAGAATGTTAACAAGCTTTTCCTTTGATTTGACAGGGTGACCTAGTTTTTGACCCCATATGACCCAGTTTCAAATTTGGCATAGAAATCATCAAGATAAACATTCTGACCAAGTTTCATGAAGATAGGGTCATAAATGTGGCCTCTAAATTTTAAACAAGCTTTTCCTTTGATTTGACCGGTTGACCTAGTTTTTGACCCGACATGAACCAGTTTCGATCCAGGCCTAGAGATCATCAAGATAATCATTCTGTGCAAGTTTGTATCAAATCAAAGCATAAACGAAACCTCTATATGGCTGAAAGGGCCAAAATAGAAAATTTTGCCCCTTTCAGGGGCAGTAACTCTAGAACCAATGATGGAATCTAGCCGGTTTTCGAAAGGAACCGAGATCTTATTGTGATTTAAGTTGTGTGTAAGTGTGGTTAAAATCAAATATAAAATGTCACTTCAATCATATTCACAAGGTAAAAATTAACAAATTTTGGCTCTTTCAGGGGTCAATCAGGGGCCGTAACTCCGGAACCTATGATTGGATCTGACAGATTCATCATGGAATCCAAAATTTGTTGTTGTTGAAGATATTTTGCAAGTTTGTATCAAATCAAACCATAAATAAATTCTCTATATGGCTGCAAAAGCCAAAATAGCAAATTTTTGCCCTTTAAGGGGCCATAACTCTGGAACCCATGGATCTGGTCAGTTTTCGAAAGGAACCGAGATATTATGCCAATACAAGTTGTGTGCAAGTTTGATTAAAGTTGATTGCAAAATGTGGTCTCTATCGTGCTCACAAGCCAAAAATAGCAAATTTTGGCCCTTTAAGGGGCCAACGAGATATTAGGCCAATACAAGTTGTGTGCAAGTTTGATTAAAGCTGATTGCAAAATGTGGTCTCTATCGTGTTCACAAGCCAAAAAAAGCAAATTTTAACTCTGGTACCCATGATGGGATCTGGCCAGTTTTCGAAAGGAACCGAGATATGCCAATACAAGTTGTGTGCAAGTTTGATTAAAATTGATTGCAAAATGTGGTCTCTATCGTGTTCACAAGAAATTGTGGACGGACGAAGGGCGATCACAGCTCACCCTGTCACTACTTGACAGGTGAGCTAAAAAAATGTTGTGCAAAACTGTATAAGATCTCCAAATTTCATTGCTGTACCTCAAAAAGAAGAAAGTAGGTCAGTAGGTCAAAATCATGGTCACTGAAAGTCAGTTTTGAGCTGTGTGCACATGCACAACTTGACTTGTACCAATGATAATTACAATGTGTGATAAAAGTCTGGCATATAAGGACCGAGAAATAGCGTGGACAATTTTTTTCCATATACATATAAAGAAAAAATTAATAAAGGGCCATAACTAAGTGAAAAATTATCCAAATGAAACCCGCTTCGCACATGCACAACTAGGCTTGGTACTGATAATAGTTACAAGGTTTGATGGAAATCTGGCAAATAACTGCTGAGAAACAGCGCGGATAAATTCCGTCTACAGACGGATGGACGGACGGAGAAGAATCCAGTATAGCACCCACATACTAGTATCTTGGGGTATAGTATTTTCATAAGACACCATAGAATGTTCAAAAATCAATGTCTTAACCTAAAGCCTAAATGACAAACTGAGTGCCAAACTATTTTATAGCCAAATTACAACGCCTTTAGTTTTCACAAATCTTTCTAAATAAATTACTCCAACTCCCATAATACTTACTAAAAATAATCTTGAGCAGGGGCGTGTTTGGTAACTGCTTGAGCTAGTAAAGAAATATTTTTTGCTTCAACTTCAGTACTGTTATAACACACGCTCTTGTAGTACATACTTCCATTCGTCACTTCACATTCATCAGCATCAAGATAACTGTAACAGTCTAGAAACAAAATAAGTATCTATACAATGACAACTGCTTGATACAAAGTTCAAAATATATCTTACTTTATAAATAATATTTCGAATGGATTTTTTCATTCTTGAAGGAACTTTCATTTCGTTAGGTTTATTGCTGTGACAGTTAAGCCTTAGGGATAAACAGTGACTTCACGGGAGGCCCTTCTGAAGTGTGCCATAAATTTTTAACATTTGAAAGCAACAGTGATACCGATGCAACTGCGAGATTCATAGACCTTATTCTTGATTAACTGAGCTAAAAATATCTTTACACAAAGATGCAGAGCTGCTGGGAAGGGCTAGAGGGAGGTCAGGAATCAAATTTCTTTCAACTAATCAGTGAATATGTCAAGTTCCTTCCAGTAGCCCTGGGTTCACAAAATCTTTCCCCAAAATGTTCAACTCTGACATAAACAGGTACAATATACACCAGGCTATGACAGCTGTGCAAACAAAGGGAGATAACTTACTTTCTGAAGCCCAGGGTTCATGGCATCTTTCCCAGAGAAGTTCACTTCTAATAGACATAAACAGGTATAATATACACCAGGCTATGATCACTGTGTAATAAAGGGAGACAATCGCAGATATGAAGATCATGCCATAACCAAGACCTACAAGTAAGAAATATATCCATGGTAACTACTGTAAACAAAATGCAAAAGAAGACATATGAAAGGATAGCAATAAACAGTGAACAAAGCTCATTCTATAAATTTTATTTTCTAATTTTTTTGCAGATTAATAATTTACTCAAGTGCCCGTAATCATGACCACTGAATAAAAAGCCTTCTTAACATACGACTTTCATCTAGACTTTGTCAAAAGACTACAAGAAACAAAACTGTAAGATTAAAACTAATTCCTTGTACTGCACCATTATCTACCTTACTGTGTAAAAAGGCTTGGATTTCTTTATTTTTTTTTCATTTGGCATTTTGAATATTAGCAGAAAATTATTCCTTTCCAAAACATTGAGAACTAGAGCTATCACTAAAGGTGATGAATGTACCCCCCGCATGCACTGACACAGTACATTGCAATTTGACACACACAAGACTGCATAATTATGTGGACTGTGTGTATATAGACTGTATGAATACAGTATAGTAACAAAAAACAAAGTCCCATAACTATGCAGAATATTTATCTAAAAGAATGTAACATGCACCATGCACAACTAGGGTTGGTACTGATCACTTGTGTGAAGTTTCATTAAATTGTGTGCAAGGGTTTGGTAGATTAGGCACGTACAAGATTGCATATGCAGACTGTATGTACATAGTATGTTAACAAGAAACAAAGTCCCATAATTCTGCAATTTTTGTCGCTGAAAGAACCTAACATGCCCCATGCACAACCACTGTTGTTACTGATCACTTGTGTGAAGTTTCATTAAATTGTGTCAAGGGGATGAGGAGAGATGGTGCGCACAAGATTGTGTCTATATATATAGTATAGTAACAAAAAAAAACAAAGTCCCATAACTCTGCAATTTTTTTTTCTAAAAGAACCTAACATGCCCCATGCACAACTACTGTTGGTACTGATCACTTGTGTGAAGTTTCATTAAATTGTGTCAATGGGATGAGGAGAGATGGTGCGCACAAGATTGTGTCTATGTATATAGTATAGTAACAAAAAAACAAAGTCCCATAACTCTGCAAATTGTTTTTCTAAAAGAACCTAACATGTCCCATGCACAACTACTGTTGGTACTGATCACTTGTGTGAAGTTTCATTAAATTCTGTCAAGGGGATAAGGAGAGATGGTGCGCACAAGATTGCGTCTACGGACAGACGACCAGACGGACAGACAGACAACCTGAAACCAGTATACCCCCCCTTACAACTTTGTTGTCGGGGGGTACAAAAACTTACAGCTTATGCAAAGATATATGACTTTTTTAAACACTGCAAAATTTGTGTCACTTGAAAATATCTGACATTACAATAGTGAAGGTCTGGGATTTGTTTTATACCATAACGAATCATTTACCATGGAAGAGGGGACAGAATCTGCCAAACACCACAGCAGGTCCGAGTCCTGCAAACTGGCCAAACGACAGCTCCAGAAACATCAGTGGAAGACCCAGCAGAAACAACATCAGTACAAACGGAAACACAAATGCACCTGAAATGAAACAAATATCTTCTTTAAAACAATTTAAAACAAACTGAAAGTGATAGAAGAGGATCTGGTACGTGACTAAAAAGTCTAGGAAATGAATTACCACTAAATATCCCCTCCCCATGAATTACAAGCACATGTACATGTTAATGGTACTTCTATTTCACCATTTAACTTATTGGAATGCAGGAATTTGTTACAAGCACAAAAAGAAGTAATTCTGAATAGGAATGAAATCATTCAGTATCCTCACTGGTCACACTGAGCTACCACATGTGTTAAGGTAATGGACCCGTCATGTATATCAGAAATTTCCGTGTGATTACGTATTCTCTGTAACGGAGTTCAACATTCTCCATCTGGCTACTTGATCTAGCTACATTAGCAGCCAAAGAATGCAGAAGCAGGATCTGTCATTATGGGTCAATTACCTTACGTGTTAAACATAGAGCAATATAAGCAAACTTGAAAAGAACAAATTCTCTTTTACTGCACAAGTCAATACTGTGGTGCCACAACATGTCAGTACACAGAGAAATGTATAGTAAGTGGTCCCCTATCCAGTTCGTTCAAGTCTCTGGAATTAAACTTAATAACTGCCATATGGATCACATATTATCTTTTTATTTCATGGTTAGAAATTTGATTGAAATAATGTTAAACACTTATAAAAAATCCACTTCTTCTGTACACAAATCTGTTTCAATCGATCAGGTATTTAAACAGACAGACTGCCAGTAAATATAGCATGAATAGATTTATTTACTTTACTGTCTCATTCACTAAAGGTGTAACAGGTTTTCAAGATTTGCATTATTCAGACAGAAGTTGTGCGTCATTCTAAAGGTCTTTTTGGGTGCTAGTAAGAATGTTTTATAGTTACAGACATCTTTAATAATGTCAATTTTATGGCCAAAATGTATTAAAATTTTCCCTTTGTAAAATTCTGCCCCATGAACTCTTTTTCTAAAAATATCATTTTTACAAAACACTGTTGCTTTATGCTTACTATTTTATAAATAACAATACATCAACATATCAAGCAAAAACTGGAATTTTATATGTTTTCAGTGTTCCAAATGCATGTACCTGTATTATCAAAATCATTTTTATGGCAATACATTCAAAACTTATCAGGCTATTTTGAAATTTATTACTCTTCCGAGTTCTTTCAATGATTTATAATAACTTATATTTACAGAGAAATCAAAGAAAAGTTGTGTTAATGAAAAGCTTGATCTAACAGTAAGTACTTGTAAATTAAGCTGCATTATATATCCCTATCAAGTTTAACCTGAACATTGGACAACATTATATCTCAATAATGAACCGCTGTCTATACAGTATTTCTATTGTGAAGTTGCACACATGCACAAAACAAAATCGTTCAGCTTATCTTGATATTTTTATGTCATACGATCATTTTTGTTTGAAAAAAAACAGGAAAAAGGATCCTGTCCGAATTTTGTGCCAAATATTTTTCTCACGTAATACAGAGGTCTTTACCAAAACATGTTATTCTTTTGCCAAAACTGACAATACCAAGGTGAAAACAACATATTGAAGACTGGCAACTGTGTATGCCAGTGATTTTTTTTCATAAAAAATAAGGTCTGATAACAAATAAAGAAGACCAGAAAAGGTATAATATATTTACAGTTTATTTTGTGCTGCTATATACACAATGTCATAAAAGGTCACATTTTCTGATATTAAATTGTTTTATTGTTTATAGTTTCAATTCTAGTATTAATTCTTAAAAAAATTCTTTTAACACCACAAAACTTAAGATACAGATTCCCTGCATCTGTTATAAGATTCCTTCATGTGTGATTTGAATGAAAATCTTTTTAAAGAAGCACAAGTATGGCATATGCTAGTACATATACTAGAACTTGAATAGGTGGTGTAAGTTAGAACTTAAATTAATGGCATATGCTAGAACTTGAATAGATGGCATAAGTTAGTACTTAAAGGTCCAATACTAAGGAAAGTGAACATTTTAATTTCTTTTAAAAAGCACAGAAACTATTTCATTTTATTGGAAAATGAAAGTTGATATGTAGAAATTCGAAATAAATCGCAGTATATGTACAATTATTTTTCTATGAAGTATGAAGAAAGTTAAAAAGACATGGGGGGTCATTCTGTCGATTCATTGAAATTTCATTATAATACACATACATTTCTTTGAGTTCCAAAGACCTTCTGTAAATTTTGACCTGCCAATCTTCATTATTTAGTGTCTTGCAGAAGTCTATGCACTGGCTATGAAAAAAATTGCCAACTCACTTTCCCTTAGTAATGGACCTTTAATTTAGTGAAATATGCTAGAACTTGAATAGGTGGCATGAGCTTGAACTTAAATTAGTGGCATATGCTAGAAGATAAATATGTGACATGAGCTAGAACTTGAATAGGTGGCATATGCTAGAACTTGAATAGGTGACATATGCTAGAACTTGAATTGGTGACATATGCTAGAACTTGAATTGATGACATATGCTAGAACTTGAATAGGTGACATGAGCTAGAACTTAAATTAGTGGCATATGCTTGAACTTGTATAGGTGACATATATGCTAGAACTTGAATAGGTGACATGTGCTAGAACTTGAATATGTGACATGAGCTAGAACTTAAATTAGTGGCATATGCTAGAACTTAAATTAGTGGCATATGCTAGAACTTAAATAGGTGACATATGCTAGAACTTGAATAGGTGACATGTGCTAGAACTTGAATGTGTGACATAAGCTAGAACTTAAATTAGTGGCATATGCTAGAACTTGAATAGGTGACATGAGCTAGAACTTTGAATAGGTGGTATAAGTTAGAACTTAAATTAGTGGCATATGCTAGAACTTGAATAGGTGGCATAATTATGCTAGAACTGGAATAGGTGACATGAGCTAGATCTTAAATTTGCGGCATATGCTAGAACTTGAATAGGTGGCATAATTATGCTAGAACTGGAATAGGTGACATGAGCTAGAACTTAAATTTGCGGCATATGCTAGAACTTGAATAGGTGGCAGAATTATGCTAGAACTTGAACTGGTGACATGAGCTGGTACTTAAATTAGTGGCATAAGCCAGATTTTGAACAGATGGCATAAGCTTGATTTTGAAAAGACGGCATAAGGCCTAAAAAAAAAATGTTTGTTTCCTGTTACATGCTGAAAAAAATAGGGGTCGGTAGGTAGGAAATTTTTTTTTTTCTTTTTTTTTTTTTTAGTAGGTTTCAGAACATTTCAGTGTTTAGTAACCTTATTATCGCCAATTAACTGCCTAATCAGGCCTCGACCATAACTTTTTTCAGCAGTTGCCAGCAGGTTCACCAACTGCTAAAATCTAGTAGACCTGCTCAGACTTCAGTGGACCTCCAATTCTATCTCATAAATTGTGATGCTGTAGCATCATAACTTCATATGACTCAAAGAAACAGGACTTATTTCTAAAATAATTAAAAATGGAAGACTGTAGCAATCTGTTATCCCGAAAAATAATTATTTTGAAAAGTGTCCCAAAATATGGACACAATCATCATCCTCCCGACCAGTGTTGAAAGTGAAAAAAAAAACATCAACAATTATCGGTAATCATTCTGATGATAAACTAAGTAATTGGCCTCGTTTTCATCATCAATTAACACCCTCTCAAAGAGCTAAAAGAAGTGTGTCGGTTATTGTGGCATCTGCAGTGGAGATCAAAGCGGTATAGTTTTCCCGAGATTGTCATTGCATTACGTCATGTTTTCGCACCATGTGACACATCACTGTCTGATTGTACTTTCTCGATTCCTTTAATTGTTGAGAAGAAATCAGTAAAAAAGTTTTTTCTTGAATTTTTTAAAAGCGAATGTGCAATATCCCGAATAAACTGACATGTAAATGTGTCAGACCGTGAACGATGATGACCTATTTGCCCTCAAGAAATTTACATTATTGTTTGAGAAGAATATCTAACAAAGTGTTGTGTCAAAAAATATATGTACGAAGAATCATTTAAAACTTATTAAAAATCGCAACGACATCATACTGCTTCATTTTAAAACCACATTTCTATTTACGTTCATGAGGTCACGTAACCTATTCTGCCGTGCTAACAGAAATCTGTTTGCCAAAAAATCGTTTTACTCCATGTTTTTAAATTGCTGCCGCTTTTTCATTATTTAAGATTTTTTAATTGTGTTTTTTGTACTTTCTGGTCAAAAGTCCGAATTTAATTACCATAGTATGTACCATTTATTTACTTTAAAAAGGAAATAAATAATCAAGATCGCGCTGTTTGAAATTTTACAAAACATTATATGAAAATTTGATCGTTTTTAAAGAATTTTGCCTACATTCCTGTCAATATCTTATTAAAATTGTTATAGAATTCAAACTGTATTAGTTCTCAAGCGGTGTTGAAAATCTGAAGCAATTATATTAAAAAATGAATGCACTATGCGTGTTTTTTGTGTCAAAAGTAACTGCGATGTAAAATAAGTAGTAGTCGGCGCGTGGCGTGATTGACATCTGTCAGTAGCTAATAAGTACATGACGCTCCGCCTACTGCCATACTTCCGCTTGTGGCGGTGAACAGTATTGAAATTCACCGAGATTTTGATTGACAAGGGGCAGAACTTTTGAACTCGATATGCATCAAAGAAAACTTCTCGATTTTCGCGAGTGAAAACCCAGAACCTCGAGTCTACCGAGAAACTGGCTTTTCGCCATGTTGTTTCATGTCGACGGAACCAGGAACGCTCGTTACTATGCGCGACGAGGTCGGGTACAACTAAATTATCCCTATCCCTATAATCAATAAAGATATGATCAGAATCTCGACCCATAAAAAAATTGCGGTCGGCAGTAAAAACTTACGGTTGGTCGGGTTACAGGAAACAGACATATTTTTTTTTTAGGCCTAAGCTAAAACTTGAAAAGGTAGCATATGCCATCACTTGAATTGAACTTGAACAGTTTCTTGAGAAATTAGGAGAAAGTGAAACCTACTTAAGCTCAGCAAGTATTGATCTTGTAAATATAAGATGTGCTTAACAGAAACTGTCACTGCATATCCATTATGTAATATTTCTGTCTGGATGGCTTGAAAATGGTGGCAAATCAATCTCCCAGCAAATTGTGAATTATCTTATTGTGCTGGGTTTAAAGTTGCACCAACAAAATTTACAAAAAAAAAGTTCAGCTTTTAATGATGAAATAGACCTAAGGTACAAATATTACCCTTACTAAAGTTCTTCAAATGAACCAATCTACATTCTGTGAGTGTCATTCAGTCAGCTATCTAAACCACTCTGTCAAGGTGGTTCCTTACATTTTTCATAAATCAAAGAAAGATCACATACATTCATTTGCTTCAAAGGGAAAACTTACATTATAATGGAGAAATATAGACAAGAGGGCCATGATGAAAAAAAGAAAAAATTCTTACAAGATACAGATATGTCAAAATACACCTAAAAATTGGAGGTACCATCCATGTTGTACCACAGAAAAGTGGTCTCAGTTTTTCCCTACGGCCAATAAAAAAATTTACTAAATAAGCTATTTATAGTAACATAAAAGGGAAGTAATAAAAAAAATACTGTAAGCAACAAAAGAAGGATCTGCCAAGTAAAAACAAGAGCACTGCAATGCAATGCAAATGCAGAGCAATATTCACATAAAACAAAAGTCATATGACCTTTGACCCCTAAGTGTGAAGTTGACATTGAATTTAGCCATCTGAAACATGCGCTCTGCACATCCTTTCAATGAGTGAACATTTGTGTCAGGTTTCTCTAAAATCCATCAAGGGGTTCAAGAGTTACAGAGCGTAAGGGAAATTGCTAACCAACACACAGACAGGCTGAGGGACACCAAGGCGATAACATAATACGTCCCTGTGGGCGTATAAAAAAAAATCGAGATCTTATGGTGATACAAGTTGTGTGCAAGTTTGGTTAAAATCAAATCATTAATGAAGCTGCTATTGTGCAGACAAGGTCAAAATAGCCAATTTTGGCCTTTTCAGGGGCCATAACTCTGGAACCCATTACGGGATTTGGCCGGTTCAAGAATGGAATCAAGATCTTTTGGTGACACAAGTTTTGTGCAAGTTTGATTAAATTCAAATCATAAATGAAGCTGCTATTGTGCAGACAAGGTAAAAATAGCTAATTTTGGCCCTATCAGGGACCATAACTCTGGAACCCATTATGGGATCTGGCCTGTTCAAAAAAGGAACCAAGATCTTATGGTGACACAAGTTTTTGTGCAAGTTTGGTTAAAATCAAATCATGAATGAAGCTGCTATTGTGCAGACAAGGTCAAACTAGCTAATTCTGACCCCTTCAGGGGCCATAACTCTGGAACCCAAAATGGAATCTTGCCAGTTCCAGAAAGGAACCAAGATCTTATGGTGATACAAGTTGTGTGCAAGTTTGGTAAAAATCAAATCATACATAAATAAAGCTGCTATTGTACAGAGAAGGCCAAAATAGCTAATTTTGGGCCTTTCAGGGGCCATAACTCTGGAACCCATAATGGAATCTGGCTAGTTCCAAAAAGGAACCAAGATCTTATAGTGTTACAAGTTGTGTGCAAGTTAGGTAAAAATCAAATCGTAATAAAGCGCTATTGTGCAGAAAGGTCAAAATAGCTAATTTTGGGCCTTTCAGGGCCATAACTCTGGAACCCATAAAGAATTGGCTAGTTCAAAAGGAACCAAGATCTTATGGTGATACAAGTTGTGTGCAAGTTTGGTAAAAATCAAATCATAAATAAAGCTGCTATTGTGCAGACAAGCTCAAAATAGCTCATTTTGGCCCTTTCAGGGGCTATAACTCTGGAACCCATAATGGGATCTGGCCAGTTCAAGAAAGGAACTGAGATCTTATGGTGATACAAGTTGTGTGCAAGTTTGGTTAAAATAAAATCATAAATGAAACTACTATCGTGCAGACAAGAAATTGTTGACGGACGGACGCACGGACGGACTGACGACGGACGAAGGGTGATCACAAAAGCTCACCGTGTCACTATGTGACAGGTGAGCTAATAAAACTAGAGCTGCTTTTGAGAAAAGCGCATGTCTCCCACAACTGTCTAATCATCTAAATAGCAAGTCAGTCTTTATATACTGTTTACTCACTACAAATATACCTTTGAAGAGTAAAAAGACTGACTTTGGGTTATTCAAGGGCCATAATTCTGAAGTGCTTTGGGCGATTTGGCTAGTTAATGAACTTGGCTGAGGAGTTATGGTCAAAAACATTTCGTTAAAGTTTGGTGAAGATCGGATGAGAAATGTTCGACTTAGAGCGCGGACAACAGTAAAATGGCCGATTTTCGGTAATTCAAGGGCCATAATTCCAAAGTGCCTGGGCCGATTTGGCTAGTTATCAAACTTGGTCGAGGACTTACGGTCAAACACATTTTGTTCAAGTTTTGTGATGATCGGATGAGGAATGTTCCACTTAGAGTGCGGACAAGAGTAAAAAGGCTGATTTTCGGTAATTCAAGGGCTATAACTCCAAAGTGCCTGGACCAATTTGGCTAGTTATCAAGCTTGGCCGAGGTCTTATGGTCAAACACATTTAGTTCAAGTTTGGTGAAGATCGGATGAGAAATGTTCGACTTAAGAGTGCGGACAAGATTTGTGACAGACAGACACACACACAGACTGGAGTAAATCAATATGTCTCCCACATCAGTGTGATGGAAGACATAATACTCTGCTTTGTTCAAAGACAAAATTCTGACAGAAATTTTCAATTCAGTCAATTAATTGGACTGTCTCTTATCCAATCTCCCTGGAGCCCTGAATATTGAACTGTTTTGCTTTAACTTTTCTGTTAGAACGAAGCATAATATAATTCATTTATGTACTTAGTTATTGATTGGCAATTTGATTAAAAACCAGTCAATTTTCTAGAGATAATTCAGTTCCACGTGATCTATACTAAGTTATTTTCTTGTAAAAGTACTAAGTGACTTTAGAAATCTGTTCTGCATGAAAGCAGAGGTCACTTAATGCTATTAACACTGCAATTTAGACTTGCACAAATTACAATTTAAGATATTTAAACTTGCATGTGTGATGCTGAACTTTGGCACACTTTCTTGATGCTGAATAGCACTAATCATGATTTTCTCCAACAGAAAATTCACATTCAAAACTGGGTAGTGTACCATTTTGGTAAAGATGTTGATAAAACAGGTCCCTATCTTTGATACACTTCTTTAAGACAATCAGCAATGTCTAGAAAAACTGCTTATCTTTAAAAACCCGACTAGACACAAAACACACATAGGAATGGCAAAATGACCCTTTCTGCACTAGGTGCTCTGTGGTCCTAAACATAATGATTTATCAACGTCCAATTAAACAGTGTAATTTAGTTTCCTTATTTGTAAGTGAAGTAATGTAGTAGGTCTTACATCAAGGTAAAGCCATCAATAACAGGCCACGTCACAGGAAGGAGACAAACTATAGTTAATGACCATGTTTATATTTCATGACAATTCTTGTCCATATCCATTTTCAAGGCTTTTTCACTGTTATCACGCTCTATAGCAGGCACTCCCCGTTAGATAGGGATATTGCATCATTTCGCACCTAACGATAAACATGACTGCTGTTTGACATTGGACTTTTTTTATTTCATATAAAAATATACATTAATCTTCAATTCACTGACGTCAACATTTCCATTTTTGGCAAATTAACAATTTGGCTGTGTTTACATTTTGTGTTATCTCTTTTATATCTAACCAGAGACTTAAATATGAATGAAATATCTGACTATTACAATGAACAAGACAAACTTGGTAGGTTTTTAATGCTATCAATGTTTCAACGCTTCTGTATAACTTGAATGTACTGATCAGATCAACGATAAATCAAAAATAAAATGACAGTTTATCATTTTGTGGACTATCTTCTTAATCTCTCTAGAATCTCTTGTCTGATTTTAAGGATAGGTTAAAATAAAGTAACTCAGCAAAACATAACTAAATGTATTCAATGGGCAACTTGAGCCGACTGTTTTCCGATGTGAATTATCATTCCACTGCCATTGTGATCTGTTGTATCATGTACAATACCCTTGTATTTTTTTTGTATTCAAAAATCAATACCTTGAGACCCCTACAAACTGGCACAATCAATAGAATGGTGTCTGAGTTGGTAAAGGGGAAAAAAGTTGATTTGGAAGAGGCCTTCCTTTTTCTACATGTACTGTTTCCAATTAAGTTATTTTTTATATTTCAAGCCCAGTAACAAAGACAGTAACAAAGACAGTAACAAAGACAAAATTCCATGTTTCCCTTCATAATTAACTATGAGTTTCCTAGGCGCAAAAAATTGCTGTAATTTTCACCATGTGATACACCTTTTTGGCCAGATAATTTTTTTGACAATGAATTGCCCTTAGTCTGCTTTCAAAATGAGTGACCAAAATATTTTTATACCTCTCTTTAATGTTTCCATCAATGACTATTAAAGGCAGCCTGACAATCAAGAGCAGATACAAAAGCAACAAGAACTAACTCACTATCACACCCAATTTTGTCTTATATGAATACTTTGATGATTCAAACAGATACAGAATAAAAACTATGTGTCCATAGGGCACTGGTGCCCTCTTGTCACTGTACATGGTTTCATGACCCTAGATGAAATATTTTTAATACATATGAAATATAAACCTACTTTTTGTGTATTGTTCACTTAGTTAAGGACCATAACTCTGGTCTGACTGAGAGAAATACCAATTAAAACCCAGTTGCACAACTTCATATGCTGAATAACAATCCTGTGAGGAATGATGACTCTAGGTCAGATTTTTATTTGAGCTATGCACAACACAAATTTGGACGGACGGACAATCTGACTTACAGACAAGGGCAAATAAATTAATGATTAAGGGCAAATAAATTAATGATTAGTGCAAACACAACCCTGCATCTTATATAACTAATACTTTGAAATAATAGAACTTGTTATAAAAGCCTCCTGAATTTTTAAGTAACTAATACTGTGAAATTAATCATAGCCTGTGTCAGCACAAAATGGATGATACATCTCCTCTAAGCACCTTAACAAAGCAACAGTGCATGTGAAATGCTACCTCCATGTCTAATGAGACTCAAGGTTGTTTTGTAAACAAAGGTAAGATAAACGTGAACACTGTCTGGTGAAACAGTCCTTTTTCATGGACAAAAAGAAGTAAGGATAAAACATTTAAAACATGTGTCATGAAACTGTTTCTGTCCCAACACTGGATGGTAGCCAGAAAATGATCCTGTCCTGATACTGGTTCCCAATCAATACATTATGTGTATATTTTGTACCTTATGTATCTGAAACATTCTTCCCTCATTCTAGCAAAATTTCTATAAACTTCATTATCAAAATGTGGACACTGGTTATTTTCAATTGGAACAGCCTCAAGGGCAGTGCCCCATGATCTTGGTAAAGTTGTGAATGTCAACAAACATCTTGCTAGGCAAATTATCTTACTGTTAATCAATTGAGAGAATCAACTTACAGTTCGTTTTTGTAAACACCATGTTTGTAAACATTAAAGATTGCGTTTTGTAACCTTAACTCTGGCTTCCATAATTTAGTGTTTCTAGTAGAAGAAAAACGTGAGCTCAAGCTAAAACAAAAAATTATCAGAAAGTAGTAAGGTCATTTTGTAAGTAGAGAAATTTTGAAATTGAAGACCTGTAAACATGTATGACCTAATAATCAAACTGTACAAACTAACATAAACAGTAAACATCTGACTTGAGAAGAAATTATTTAGCTGAACAACTTTAGTTCAATTTATACTTAATCACATTTACTGACTGTAAAGGAAATATGTCCTATATCTAAATCACTGTCATGTCTGGTTTCCTGAAAAACTGGTGCTACTGTTAGATTTGCATGTGCTTTTATGATCCTAGCTGTGTTCAAACCTGTGACCATGATGAGCCACAGACATTGTAACCACTAACCCCACTTAGTCAACCTACCTCCTCCATTACTATAGGCGAGGTACGGGAAGCGCCACACATTACCCAGCCCCACAGAGTACCCGAGCAATGACATAAGGAAGTCGAATCTACCGCCCCAGTTGCCACGGTCCGGTACGTCTGTAACATTACCAACAAGGTCATCATCAAGTGGTGTCAACACAGCTGTACTTGATACATCTTGGACCAGACTCTCATTTGGGTTCTGAAATATTTACAGTGTTGTTTTTTTTCTTGTGAACAGATGCACAAAATTATATTCTTCCAACAGAGGAATGGAAATACTTAAAAGTTTCGACCAGCATGAAAAATGACATAAAATCTTTTTAAAATTCATTTGAATATCCATCTATGTACACAACAATACAAGTTACTGACCTGTCAAGAAAAATGAAGCCTGACATCTGAGCTAGAGGTCTTAGTATGAATAAAAAATTTATAGAGGGTAAAAGAAAAATTACCTTAAATCTTTTACCTCCAAGTTTGGTATTTTTGTTGGGTTTAAACCAACACAATTTATATGGTGACTTTTCCAGCTTTTGTTCGTTGAGGCACTGTTTCAGGCATAGGAGAGCAAGCACATACACACACATTTATGCAGACACATACAGGGGTAATACTATATGCCCCCCACAACCCCTCACCCCCTTCTGCACCGCCTAAATTCTTACAAACAGATGAACACTGCGATCTGCAGGATAATCCACTTGTTTTGTTTTTGTTGGTTTAATGTCAAACCAATACCATTATAGGTCATACTGCGGCCTTCCAGCATTGCATGGTGGAGGAAGACCCCAGGTGCCACTCGGGGCATTATTCTATCATGGGCGGGCACCTGGATAGAACCACTGTCCTTCCGTAAACCAGCTGGATGGCTTCTTAAAATGAAGCATTCTGTGCCCCAAGTAAGGCTCAAACCCATATCACAGAGGGGCAAGTAATTCGAAGTTAGCGACCTAAACCTCTTGGTCACGGAGCCTCTATTTGGTCAAAAAGTTACAAAGCACTCAACTGTTGCAAAAACAGACAGAGTGGACTTCTAGACTAGAATCTGTCTAACTGCATGGACTGGTTTAAAACAAAATCATGCCCATGGTATAATTTCATAACATGGAAACGCATGTATATTTGGAGCATGTTGCTGGATATTCAAAATACAAGTACAAAAGAATGTCATTTTGGACAGGCCTTAGTATAGGTATTCTGTATAGTGTCACAAAAGGAGGTCTTGACATTACATTTCCCTCAAAGTAATAATCCCTCAGTGAAATGTTATGTGGCCCAACAGGTGAAAATAAAACAGTTTTTCACAAAAGAAAATTGTGATGTTAATATTTTATGTTCTTAATATGACAGGCTATAAATTTCATGTTTCATGCGTATATGAACAGCATTTTAATATCCACATGCAATGTTGCATCATCCTAGGTAAAAAATGAGAATTACATCTCTTCAGACTGTAATAAACATTATCAACACATACAGTTATGTATGACAGATTGTTGCATTCTTCCAAAGCTTTCCTTAAGGCAACACAGCCTACATATATGAATGCTACACCTCATGTATTTGCTGAGGCACCATGGCACACCATAAATGAACTCTACACCCTTGTTTTTGCCGGGGCAACACAACCTACCATAAATGAATTCTACTCCCCAAATTTTCAATGGGGGCAAAACATCCTACCATGAATGAATTCTAGATGGGGCAAAACATCCTACTATAAATGAATTCTAGACCCCAAATTTTCAATAGGGCAAAACATCCTAACATAAATGAATTCTACACCCATGTTTTTGCTGAAGCAACACAGCCTACGATACCCGTGAGAGGAGGTTTGAACCAAAAGGTGTGGGCAAGAGGTTTGAAATCAGCAATCACTCTGCCATAGAGACCTCACTATGAATTAAAACAATGAAAGGATTTCAGGTATAAGCTAAATGGTCAACAATTTCAATCAGTTCTATTAACTGGTTCAACTTGAATTGAAACAAGTACGTTATATCTTTTGTCTTCATCTGTTTTGCCCTACAAGATTTCTGTTTTAAGTTTGTCAGTAATGTGGCCATTTCTCACTTTGTGAAGGCAGACCTGTTACCCTTCTGTGCATTACTTCAAGGCAAGCACGGGGGGCAGAATCTGCACCTTTCCCAAACAAACTACATGTTTTTCTCATTATGACATTTTTTATCTATTCTGAGGCTCGTACTAACATGGTGAGGAGATTACAAGTGATTCAAAGTCATTAAGTATAAACACTTTGCAGAAGAAACCCTTTCCAGAGCAGGAAGAAGAAATTAACTGAAGACACAAGTCATGCTAGACAAGTTTATAGGTAAATCTCAGGATATTGAGTGAAATGCACCCCATCAATTATATAATTATAAAATGCATAATATAATATGCACCAAGTCAAACATTTTAATGAAGACAAGCACCCATGTACTGCAATAAAGCAACATTTTTGGGTGATTTATGCTTTCTATAAGCAAAATACAAACACTAACTGTACAACAGTACAAACAAACCTGAGCCTAAGACCACTTATATCATTTTTTGTATTTGTACCAGAAATAATTAGCTTAACAGGAGCACCGCCTTGCGGGTTCAGACGCTCATCTGATTTTTTTGTCTCTGTATAATAGTAATATTACCCTATCCATTATTTTTAAGTCCAAAAGGGGCTGTAATTCTTGAAAAAAGCAATGCAGAGTTAAGGTACTTGCTGTGCAGAGTCAGCTTTTAAATGGCGAATAACTGCTCCAAGTTTTAAAGCAATAGCTTTGACCATAAAGGAGAAAAGTTGACCTAAACACAAAACTTAACCAGGAAATCTGATATTTTCTAAGTCCAAAAGGGGCCATAATTCTTGCAAAAAGCTTGACGGAGTTATGATTCTTGCTGTACAGAGTCAGCTTTTGTTGGTGAACAAGTGTTGCAAGTTTCAAAGCAATAGCTTTAAAAGTTTAGGAGAAAAGTTGACCAAAACATATAATTTAACCAAGAAATCTGATATTTTCTAAGTCCAAAAGGGGTCATTATTCTTGCAAAAAGCAGGACGGAGTTATGTTTCTTGCTGTACAGAGTCAGCTACTGATGGTGAACAAGGTTGCAAGTTTTAAAGCAATAGCTTTGATAGTTTAGGAGAAAAGCTCACCTAAACATAAAACTTAACCAGGCAATGCCGACGCCGACACAGACACCGATCAAGTGATGACAATAACTCATCTTTTTTTTTTTTCAAAAAATCAGATGAGCTAATAAAAGGAAATTATTTTGAATATCAGCCCTAAATTACTTAATAATGTAGTGGACAATTTTGTCCAGTGTACACAATTAAGTGCTATTCTAACAGACACACAGATTACTTAACCTAAAGTTTGTTCACAATTGGGAGGAGACACTGTTCCTGAACCATATCTTAAATGATTGTAGACACCAAAGACTCCTCCCAAAGAGCCAAAGAGACTCCACTGCGAAAAATATGTGCATATACGGGAGTATACGGTCCCGTATATGTCTAATATACAAATATCATATAAAGGGTATCTTTCCTGAAAGTATGATCAAAACCTACGCCTTAAACATACTTTTGGACCTTGACAATCCCTAACTTTGAATACTGACATAAACTGTTGAAACGTATTTATGCTAAGTATGAATGAACGGATCCATGTGAGAAAAACATGAATGCCCAATTAAAGAATGCGGGATTCCCGTATATGGAATGTTCCATATACGAGAAAAATGTTTCCGTATACGCCCATATATTAGGAGTATACGAATGCGTACACTCCCGTATACGGAACCATTTTCCGCAGTGCTCCTCGTACAACACTGTGCCTTTAAACATATAAAAGTACCTCATCTTCCATTGGGTACTGTCCCTTGTTCTGCGATTCATCCTTGTACCATGCCACACCATACTTTTTCTTGTCATCTTTGTGGTCTCCATCCCCGTACTTCTCTGTACCTCTCTGCAAAAGAACAAACTTCAAAAGTAAGGCAAAATAACTCACTGTACCATTATATTTCAATGACAATTTCAATCTGTCAGGACTTTTTTTCTAGGAGTTTTCTGAAATACAGTATAACAAAACTGTGCGAGTTTTTAGACTGCAAACTACTTTTCTCTGGGAAATGTTTTAAAAGATCGGGCACTCCTTTGAAAGAACACAGTATACGGTTATTCTTGAATGTACTGGTCTGAACTTACTATGAAAGTAATTACCATGTGCTCAATTTCATCATCCATTGATTACCTAAATGACTAATTAACCTTTAACACTTTTCTCAGAAACTGCTTAATAATGAATCAACTAATCAATAAACAATAGTACCGTGACCAATATTCTTTTCATCTTCCAGTTATCTAACATGATTCAATCTCTCTGGTTCACTTGGAGGCTCAAATACTCAATTCAATCTTCTATTGCATCACTCTATCTACCCTGTCAATTGTCTAGGGATTGCTATTTGTGAAGGAACTATCATTTCTTATGTTTAAATTTCTTTAAAGAGGGCTTCAAACGTTAGGATATAAATATTCCTAATATAGGCTATAGAATTATATTGCAGCCATTTATTCGAAATAATCCAGAACATTACAACCAATATTTTCATATTTCCAATGAATGTACTCAGGTCTACTCAGTATTCATGATATTCAATGGTACAATTTGTAGACAGTATAAAAATACCAGAACTGTCTGGCAACACAGTTTTCACCCAGTACAAAATCATATATACCTAGTGTTGACTGGTACAACAGTGAAAACAGCACAGAATAAGCTCATGTGTAATATTAGACCACAAAATGAGGGATTGGTTGAATTTCCTGCCTGTTGGTCTTACAGTTTTATACAGCATTTTATTTACATTGAGGTATATCATTTATCCGAAGTATTCATTTATATCAAAGATTTTCGTTTACACCAAAAACATTTGTTTATACTTACAAAGATTACATTAAAATTTTAAACTAAAGGTATTTCATTTACTAATACCAAACTTTCATTTGTACCTGTAGCATTTCATATGACACCCAATGCAGCATTTTTTCCCAAGCATTTCAATTATGTGCAAGTATGAGCAGTTTATAGTATAATATTCCAGTTTGTCACAATAAATATTTGTGTGTAGTACCATTTTAGCAGTTTCAGTTAAATCTATAATAGAATTATCTCAAATCTTTGTCTGTTTCTTTGTTTTGAGTTAAGCAACGTTTTTCAACAGTATTTCAGTTATCTATTTAAAACCCATTTATGCCCAGTAGACTCTTCTATCCTTATCAGTTGGACTAGCCTAGAATTTTTAGAATTTTTAAGAGAAATTTTTAATAAGCAAACTGAAGACCCTGATCAGACGCTGCATTATGCGGCATCTGATTTGGGTCTACGCTGTTTGCAAAGGTCCATTTTAAGGGACGCTAGGCATAAATGGGTTTTAAGAGCAAGCAGATAACCTAACCATTGTTCTCTCAAAGACAAAATGACTTCAGACACAATGTCTTTTATCAAAGCATCATGGAGACCACAGGACTCAACTGTGGATTCAACTCACAACCCCGTGATCTGTCAACCTACTCTCCTCTTCCTACTGAGCTAAACAAGTGGGCTTATCTCATATCTTCCACTTCTATATAAAATAAGAAAATTTTTCAAAGAACTGTTAAGTCTTAAAATTATACTGCCTCAATGTAGACTTATACTTTCAGCAACCTGTCAGTTCTATAAAATAGCCTATATAAAGTACTTTCACATTCATCGATCAATACTTAGAGATCTATTGTAACATTCCCATGTACTTGTCTTGCATAATGATCCACAAATGGAAATAAACAATACAAAAATAGCAAGAAACGTGTAAGGTGAAAATGTGCGACAAACATATTTCTGTAATAGGGCTGTGCATGTCAACAAGAACCAAGACAAGAGCACCGCCTACAGGTGCCATTGCTCGTCTGCAAGTGCTGGACAGTATGTAAGAAAAGTAGGGATGGGAACGAATACTGAAATCAATATTCGAATATTCGGTTTGCCATATTCGAATATTCGATTTGTTTTAATGGAAGCTTTAAATTCTTATTAAGTGATTGGCATATACACAACGTATTTATTTGTTTAAAGCGTGGATCATCGTACGTAGTAAGGCCAAAAAATGTTTGTTTCGGATAACCCGATTCTAGCTGGCAAAACCCGCCGATCCTAGCATTTTATTTCACGATTCTGTCAGTATAATCATGAACATATTTAACTAATTCAATGTTTTAGCTTCAAAATGATACAAAAAATCGAAACGATTATAATTTAGACCATCGCCATTTAATCTAAATATAGCCGGTTGTCCCATTTAAACACGTGACGCGCTGTTGTATTACCGCCGCCATTTTGAAAATTTTCAACCAGCGTGTAAAAATCGTCGTGTAAAAAGCTAGTAAGGCAGACATAAACCTCCATCAACATAAACTTATGCATCTATTACATGTTATTTTTATTATTTATTATAAAGTACTTCAAAATTAAATTCGAATACGGCCGATTGCGGATGAAAACCGATTCTGCGGATGGTCTGAAACGTCGCACAAAATATTGTGAAAACATCGACAGTATCTACAAGTTTGGTATTGTTTTTGAAAAAAAAAAAATCTACAACTTGTTACATAAAACAGGCGCCAATAAAAATGAACAAAGAATAAAAAGATATCACATTTACGCCTAATACAAACTGTTAATCCGTAGTGGTGACCCCAGGTATATTATGCATCGCAATTTTCTTGTTAATTGGCCATCTTTTGACATGCATCTGACACATTGACGCCTGTTGCAAACTGTTAATCCGTAACCCCTGCCAATAATATACATTGCTATTTTCTTGTTAATTGGACATCTTTTGATACGCGATAAACAAACATGACATTGTTTTATTCTGTAGAATTAGCATGCTTATATTGCCAAAAATCAATGATACTACTTTTGAAAAAAAAAAAATACAATAATTTACGAATATTCGAATTTGATTTTCATATTCAAATATTCGACCGATTCCATCCCTAAAGAAAAGAAATAAAGTTCAGCATTTCTAAGTACAAGAAAGACCATAAATTCTGACAAAAAGCAAGTTAGAGTTATGGATCTTGTCCTACATAGTCATCTAATGATATTAAACAAGGTGCAAAGCTGTAGCTCTTATAGTTTTTGAGAAAAGGTGGACCTAAACAAAAATTTTAACCAAGAATCAATTTTCTATTTATACATCATCATTATTGACCAAACAAATGTGCCTAATGCCTACAAGTATGCCAGCATAGAGTTAAATCTACACCATTTTCTTACTCTTTTACTGGAAACACAGCATGTGCTACCTATTTTTATCTCCAAAATATGAAACTTACACAAAGAATACATGATGATTAGCTGATAAGTTAAAAGAAACACACACACTTACTGAGAGTACTCCATTACAATTGTCAGTCATGCCTTAAATACAAAACAAATGTTCCAGTCAGCTCTGATTCATGCTTTGTTTATAAAATATTCCTGATAAACCATTCACAGATCCTGTTACATGCAATGTGTAGCAGAAACCAATACTATAGCAGCCAATTTCAGTGCCACAGGAATCTTTCTTGCATCATATATTATTTCCACACATTCTACACAGAACAGTGCATGCCAGGAGGCTGCTTGTAACTAGTATATGCATGATAATTTATATAAATGTGTTAATTTTTCATTCTCATACCTGACACACATACCATAATACAGAAAATAAAATTACAGTTGGAAAATGAAATTATAGCCGATTTTTTCAATTTACACTAGTTAAACTGTAGAAGTGGGCCTAGCCTTGCTCAAGTCTCAAGGTTACAAGGCCTGATTAAAGTGTACTTAACAGTTTCTAAGTAATAAATTGTGAACTGGCTATTAACCATGTTTTTTTATTTCAAGGATTGTATTTTGATAACATCTGTTTTAAGTTTCAGTTATTTACAAACCAGAGTTCACAAAACGGTCAGGTATTAAGTTATTAGTACAGAGTCAAAGTCTCACTGTTGGTGATTTGCTCAAAAAATCACTGAAACTGACAAAAATCATTATTTTGCTTAAGCACAGACACCCCACACTGTCCCACAGAACTATCAATTTTTCACAGTGACATCAATGTCACACCCCCAACATTAAGTGACCATTGAAATAAATTCATATATTTTAGCTGCCTGTCAAGCTAAATATATAGCTGTAAAGACACTGGCCCAAAGTAACTACTTATCAAACTTGACATAAATTTTGGTAGACTACAAGCCCAAACAAACCATATCCAATTCTAACAACCAGGTTAAAAAGTTTCAAGAATAAACTATTTATAGTAGTAACACACTGGGAAGTAAGTCCACAAAAAATCTAAAGTTTTTTTCTATGTCCACAAAAAAAAACCCTTACCAGGTAGAGGTATATTAAAATACGATTTTTTCCACCTACCACACCGCCCAACAGCCCACCCGTAATGGGTGAAAATATAATACATCCCTTTTTTTTCAAAAGGGCGTATAAAAAGCACAATATTTGTCAGAAAAACTACAATTTTTCACAATAATGAGAAAATCATTATCAGTCTGCAGTCTAATTTAACTTGCATTATGCAGACAAAGTTCTAGAATATCTACATCTTCAAAATTTCTAATCTGTCCCAATGGTGTAATTATGCAAAAACAGGAAATACAAGAAAAACAGACCAACCTGCAAATGACAAAAAGCATACACGAATACAAAAGTAAGCTTGGCAACAGAACTACATTTTGGAACAAAACATGCGTATAATTTATATTTCCTATTGGCTATAGAACGTTTCCACTAGAACAATATCTCAACAAAACAATTTGATTTATTCTTGTGTTATCCTGAAAATATGTATTCACTAATGTCCCTAATGTTCCGCTACAATACATTTACATTATATATAATACCAACCCTGAACTGTTGTCTTGGACCATCAAATGAAACTATCAATGAATTTTAATTGAAGTCTAATATCTTAGAAATACAAAATGGGCAATAAATCAATTGCACCTTCTATGTTCCATCAAAAATCCATATGAAACAGCCTCTTTACTTTAGTATGTTCAAAAAAAACATAATTTATTTTACACATTCATCAAAATCAATCAGGCCCATATAAAAATTACTGACAGACAGACTGATTCCCATATCCCCATATGACAGCCAAAATGCGTTCCTAGATCCGAACATGCTTCCATTGAGGGACAACCACACTGCATTCCTATATCCCCTATATGTATCCACCTAGTGTCAAACCGACTGCATCCCTATTTCCCCCATATGTTTCCACCGAGAGTCAAACAGACTGCATTCCTATTTCCCCAAAATTCTTTCATCGAGGGTCAAACAGACTGCATTCCTATATCCCCTACATGCTTTCATCAAGGGTCAAACACACTGCATTCCTATAAACCCAATATATTTTCATCGAGGGTCAAACAGACTGCATTCCTATATCCCCATATGCTTCCACTGAGAGCCAAACAGACTGCATTCCTATATCCCCATATGCTTCCATTGAGGGTCAAGCAGACTGCATTCCTTATGCTTCCACTGAGAGTCAAATAGACTGCATTCCTATAAACCCAATATGCTTTCATCGAGGGTCAAACAGACCGCATTCCTTATGCTTCCACTGAGAGTCAAACAGACTGCATTCCTCTAAATTCATCGAGGGTCAAACAGACTGCATTCCTATATCCCCATATGCTTCCACTGAGGGTCAAACAGACTGCATTCCTATATCCCCATATGCTTCCATCGAGGGTCAAACAGACTGCATTCCTATATCCCCATATGCTTCCAATGAGGGTCAAACAGACTGCATTCCTATATCCCCATATGCTTCCAATGAGGGTCAAACAGACTGCATTCCTATATCCCCATATGCTTCCACTGAGGGTCAAACAGACTGCATTCCTATATCCCCATATGCTTCCAATGAGGGTCAAACAGACTGCATTCCTATATCCCCATATGCTTCCAATGAGGGTCAAACAGACTGCATTCCTATATCCCCATATGCTTCCACTGAGAGTCAAAAAAAAACTGCATTCCTATTTCCCCAAATTCTTTCATCCAGGGTCAAACAGACTGCATTCCTATATCCCCATATGCTTCCACTGAGGGTCAAACAGACTGCATTCCTATATCCCCATATGCTTCCATTGAGGGTCAAACAGACTGCATTCCTATATCCCCATATGCTTCCAATGAGGGTCAAACAGACTGCATTCCTATATCCCCGTATGCTTCCACTGAGAGTAAAAAAAAAAACTGCATTCCTATTTCCCCAAATTCTTTCATCCAGGGTCAAACAGACTGCATTCCTATATCCCCATATGCTTCCACTGGGAGTCAAACAGACTGCATTCCTATATCCCCATATGCTTCCACTGAGAGTCAAACAGACTTCATTCCTATTTCCCCAAATTCTTTCATCGAGGGTCAAACAGACTGCATTCCTATGTCCCCCACATGCTTCCATCGAGGGTCAAACACACTGCATTCCTATAAACCCAATATATTTTCATCGAGGGTCAAACAGACTGCATTCCTATATCCCCAATATGCTTCAATCGAAGGTCAAACAGACTGCATTCCTATATCCCCCACATGCTTCCATGGAGGGTCAAATAGACTGCATTCCTATATCCCCCACATGCTTCCACTGAGAGTCAAACAGACTGCATTCCTATTTCCCCAAATACTTTCATCGAGGGTCAAACAGACTGCATTCCTATATCCCCCACATGCTTCCATCGAGGGTCAAACATACTGCATTCATATAAACCAAATATATTTTCATCGAGGGTCAAACAGACTGCATTCCTATAAACCCAATATGCTTCCACTGAGAGTCAAACAGACTGCATTCCTATTTCCCCAAATACTTTCATCAAGGGTCAAACAGACTGCATTCCTATAGTATATCCCCCACATGCTTCCATCGAGGGTCAAACACACTGCATTCCTATAAACCCAATATATTTTTACTGAGGGCCAAACAGACTGTATTCCTATATCCCCAAATGCTTCCACTGAGGGACAGGAAGTAAATGACATTGGCACAGAAGCAGAGGAAGAATGTCAAAACCTTCTAGAAAAGCATTCACCTCAATCTGAACAAAAATTTTGCTATTTGATGCAGGATTGTATTAAGGTGGCAGCAGTTGTGTTTATGAATATATGTGTCATCAAATATAAATGTTAAATTATTATAATCTCTGTGTTTCTAAGGAAAAGATCAATAGAATATGATGTTAATCTCACAGAAGAAACATGTACTACATTAATTAACATAGTGGAAACATGTATATATTGCATTAATTAACAAAGAAATATATTCAGTTATGTAGTACATTCATTTGCAGTTACTATTCCCAATTGACATCATCCAGAGCATATTGTTTGTTATATTGTTTTTTTTGGAGGGGGGGAGGGGGGGTTGGGGGAGGCTGACTTTTTTCCAAAATTTACTTTTTCAGCCAAGACTCTATATGAAACATTACGCAATATGCAAACTCAATGCCTTTACGACACAATTTTACATAAATGTTACATTTTAACAAAAACATCCAGTATTTAAAACTTCCAAATTTATAAGTTTTCTGACATACTTTTTCCAACTGTCAAAGTCCCGGCCCCATTTCCAAATCAGTGGGGGAAAAACTCTTGCAAGATACTAGTTTAATTTTAACTGTCAAGACCATAAAAATGTTGCATGGGAAATTATGACAAAAACTATAAAAGTGAAAATATTGAAAATAACACAAAGTTCTGACAGAAAAAAAAATGACAACAATACATGAAAGGACAGTCAATATTTGTCAAGAGATAATAAGCTTTTCTGTCATAATTAACACAGTAACCCAGTCACCTGATTTCATTTTATTCCTTCATTCTAGCATATCACAGTCCTTATCAAAATTAACATATTGTACGAAATAATTTTATATTAACCAATACATATATTAGTATGAAAGCTCTTATCATAATTACCAATGATTTATCTATATATATCTTTTCAGTCAAATGTGTTTATGTGTCAATTAAAGTTAGTGGTACAGATATATCAATAATACTGTTATTGAGAAGCATGACAGTATCAGTTCATCTGAAAAGAGTAAGATCCAATTAAACCAAACATTAATAATACCATTTGTCCCACAGATATCAGAAATACTTACATGTACAAATCTGTATTTTTTACTAATCTTGCTCCAAATAGGGGGGTCAATTTATATTTATTAATTTTCATTTAAAACATTTTTCACTTTTCATATAAAACTATATTTGTTAAACTTATTAACAGAATGAAGTGGCACATTACACTCAGAACCATATATCCATAGAACCAATACAAATCATCAAAATAACAAGAGCTGTCCATATTTAAAGACAGCATGCTTGACTTTTCTCAGTGCTTGACTCTGAATCAGAGCTTTGCCAGTAAAAACTTTATAAAACTTTAACAAAAAAATTCTAAGTTAAAAAGGGGCATAACTCTGTCAACATTCAAATCAGAGTCATGGGGATTGTTTCTCCTGGTGCAGACTGATAGTAAATAAATATTTTCAGTTTCAAGTCAATAGCTTTGATAATAGCAGAGATATCTGACATTATCAAAAACTTTAACCAATGGCGACGAAGAGGCAAGTGCAATTACAGTCAAACCTGTGAACAAAGACCACTCTTCGGAACAAGCAAAAGTGGTCTTTGTTCACAGGTGGTCTTTATTCCGGGGGAAGGGTCACTTCTCAGTTAGCCATTATCATGCTCTTAAAAAAAAATTTTTTACAGCCTCTTGCTTTCTTTATGTTCTATGTATTAATTCGGCCATTGCAAACTTGCAAATTTTCAATCAAGCAGTAATAATTGTTAGCTATAATGCGAGTCGTGAAATTTCGGTGGATTTCAAATTTTTTCATGCTGGAACGGTCCATCTTGGTCGTTATTGGGGGGCAAATATGGCCCTTGAGAATGAATTAGGCCGGTCGCTGGTCGCGGTCGCCAGGTGGTCGCTATTCACGGCCTTTTTATGAGCATTTTTCTACGAGGGGGGGATCTGAGACCGGTCGTTGTCGACAGATGGTCGCTATTCACGGAAGGTCGCTAGCACAAGTTTGACTGTACAGGTCTTCTTTTTCTTCAAAAAGTCGAGCTAAAAACTATCTTTTAGATGGACATTCCTTTAAATATGACAACACCAATTCTATTATTTGAAAGATAACAATTTTTCCTTAAAAGAACATGTCTGAAATCATGAAAATCCTTTAAGTTCTGCTACAAATTCATGTGAAGCCTTTATGCCGGAAAAAATTGTTTTACTAAAGCCTGATAAAAAAGCTCAAGGAATGTTGTGTAATACTGTAAAAATGATATCTTAGACACAAATTAATATATATAATAAATTATATACAGCAATTAGAAGCTAACTAACCTCTTTCAGTAACTCAGTTCCCATTGTCATTTCAAAAATGCAATAAATTCTCCAAAAAATAACATATATTTAGTTTAATCCAAATTTCCTGGCACAAAATTATAACTTATAGATAATATACTATTATTGCTGTTGACTTCTTGTAGTATAGTTCTTACAGCTGTGCCTAACACGAAAGGTGCAGAATTCCCATTTTATTTTTGTTCAGCAAGAACATTTTTATTACACAAGCCTTTGGAAATGTTGGGTATAAAAATATATTGTACTACCCATTTTAAGGTAATCCTCTACTTCCTCAGCAAGTCATATAACAATATAATATTATAGCTATATTAACAGCATTGAATTTTTAAAATTTACAAAATAAAATGTTCACTGGCTTGTTCTCATACATATAGGGAAAAGTGACCACGGTGCCTGGGCTGCAACGTTTTTTGACAAATCAGAATATTTTGAACAATCCTGGCTGAATGTTACATAAGGGCCATTTCAATTTGTGTGAAATTATTTCAAAATCAGACCTGCGGTTTAGGAGATGCATTTGAAGATTTTTCTATTTTTAACTCTGGCAGCCCGTATGAGCAATTTAACCAAGCAGAATGGTTAGAAAAATTTTGCAAGAAGACTGCACAAGGAAATCCAGGCCAAGTTTCATCAACTTCCACCAAAAGGTGCCAGAGATGTTGTTTCAAGAAAAATGTGGCCTGACAGACGCCGGATGGCCAGTGATCACAATAGCTCAACCCATGCAGTTTGTGTTCAGGAAAGGTGACCTAAAAAAAGTCCTGGCTAAAAAGCTCAGTGCAACCAACAAGGTATCTAGATACGGATACTTAACTGGGCTTATTTTAGCTCCCTTTAAATACTGAAAGCCCAGAAAATGAGCTAACAATACTATTTTTCACGTCTCGGGTATAAAAATGTCAGGGATGGGAACCAAACCTGCCTGCTCATTTTTTTTTCAATGGCCATTGCGGCTTTATGTGTCAACTGAGATGTTGTGTTTAAATTTCTCAGGAATCACAGTTTTATTTTTTGAGAATTTCCATCATATTTCCATGACGTAATAAACAGTTTTCAAATTCCATGACTTTTTCAGGTCTGTGCAAACCCTGATGATCAAGAGGAGGAAAATGCTCTTCTTTTAACACACAAGCATAAACTATTGTCTTATAACAGTTATTTTGTACCATTTTAGCTTCTCATATCAGTATTTTACCTTAAAGCCAGTTTGTGACAAAAAAGTTACGTTAGTGTTTAGGTCACCTAAAGGTCAAGTAAATTCATTCTCTTTTTACTCTTTTTAATCATTGACCTACCCAGCAAGATTAAATATTTGCACAAAGAATGAAATGTATTATGGTCAATTCTTTCAACTTTTAATACAACCAAATAAACTTTCACTCAAGAGCTTAACATAACACCATGTGAACAGAACAGCGTGACCTTTTAATTTTACTATTTTGATCTTTCCAGAGGAACATTTTGATTTCAACCAACAATAAATACCTTTTTGAATATGAACTATGCACATTATATACACTTACTACATACACACAGGTCTGGTCTGTGGATAAGTTGACAGTTACTTGTAGGGAATAAGTTTCTGTGTACTGACCACTATCATATAACTAAGTTTGTAAATTCCAAATTATATGCAAAATGATGAAGGTATTTTCTATCACAAAATAGCTGTCTGTATAGACAGCAACACCCTACTATTCAACAGCTTTGTCAATTGAATGCATATAAAGTCAAAAAGGGGGGCATATTTCTGTTAAAAAGCAATACAGTGTTATGGAACCTCTTCAGTGTAAGTCAAATTTATCATAGTGAATAAGTGTGTGAAGTTTCAATCCATTTCCACTAGAGGTTACTGAGATTCCAGCTTACACACAAAATCGTAACCAAATCGGAACACAGACACCAATGCGGATGCTGACACATGGGTGAGTCCAACAGCTCTACCTATTCTTTGAATAGTCAAGCTAACAAGAGCTGTCTGATGACAGCGCGCTCGACTATTCGAAGAATTGATTGAAGAATGGGGTCAAAATATTAACATAGATATTCAGACAAAAGAAAAAAATAGATTAGACAATGTTCCAGTATTTGTGGATTTCGGTAAGTCTTGCACTAAACGGCAATGTGTGAACCAATTTCAAAGTCCAACAAGCAAATTCGATGAATTGGAATCCCCCGCCAAAGGTCAGAGTTGAGAATGGCAAAAATATATCCAGCAAAAAGTTAAGAATGTACCAAGAAGCAAACAATTTCATTAGTCAAAATCAAATTAAGAAATGATTGTGTTTATGGGTGGCTGGGGTGGGGTGAGGATACAACAGTTTCATGTTGATTATAAATATTGATAGTAAAATGAAAAAAAAAAAAAAAAACAAAAAAAAAAAAAAAAAAATGGGGGTTGGGGGGGGGGGAACCAAGGTAAGGTGGTGACCAGGTTAGGTAACAACATCACTGTTTAAAAAATGTTCATGGACAATGATTGAAAGACAGTTAAATGAATTCTTCCAATTGGTTGTGTTTGTATGTACAGATCTGTGGATTTTTAAAAAATTAAAGGCAATAACTATAGGAAAATTGACCAATCGAAAAAAACTTGAAGGCATCGTCGCAGTATTTTGGTTCATGCTGCTTTTCAAGTTTGATGAAATTCTACTGCTAGTTACTGAGAAATGGCTGCAGGCAGACATTTTCATTAAATCAGGGCAATAACTCGGACAGAAATTGACCCTATCAAAAAAAAACTTGAACGGGCATCAGCACAGTATCTTGGTTCATGTCTATTTCAAATTTGATGAATTCAACTGTAGTTACTGAGAAAGGGCTGCAGACGGACATTTTTATTAAATCAAGGGCAATAACTCTGAGGGAAATTGACCAACAAAAAAAAAACTGATGGCATCAGCAAAGTATCTTGTTCATGCTATTAAATTTGATGAAATTCTACCTGTTAGTTACTGAGAAATGGCTGCAGACGGACATTTTTATAATCAAGGGCAATAACTCTGAGGCAATTGACCAATCAAAAAAAAAACTGACGGCATCATCGCAGTATGTTGTTCTGTTTATTTCAAGTTTCAGAAATTCTTCCAAGTTTACTGAGAAATGGCTGCGGACGGACGACGGACGACTGACGGACTGACAACGCCATTTCAATACCCCCCTCCCGATTTCATCGGCGGGGGATAAAAAGGGCCATAATTCAACCTTTATCTCAAAAGACTTAACCATTATCGAGAAAAAATGCCTGGAATTCAAACCTACTACATCCTGTTTGGAAGTCTGCTGTTCTACCTAGACAGGTAACTGGCCAGTCTTGAACACTGGCAGTCTGCTGTTCTACCTAGACAGGTAACTGGCCAGTCTTGAACACTGGCAGTCTGCTGTTCTACCTAGACAGGTAACTAGACAGTCTAGAAAACTGGCAGTCTGCTGTTCTACCTAGACAGGTAACTGGCCAGTCTTGAACACTGGCAGTCTGCTGTTCTACCTAGACAGGTAACTGGCCACTCTTGAAAACTGGCAGTCTGCTGTTCGACTTATTGAGGTAACTGAAGGCAGTCTATAAAACTGGCTGAATGCTGCTTTAACTACTGTGGTAACTGGGCAGCCAAGAGAACTGGCAGTCTGCTGCTTTAACTATTGTGGTAACTGGGCAGCCAAGAGAACTGGTCCGTTGCTGCTTTAACTATTGTGTAACTGGCAGCAGAAACAGGTCGTCTGCTGCTTAACTTTGTGTACACTGGCGCATCCAAGGAATGCAGTCTGCTGCTATTAACTACTGTGATAACTGGGCACCCAAGAACTGGCAGCTTCTTTAACTACTGTGGTAACTGGCAGCCAAGAGAACTGGCAGTCTGCTGCTTTAACTATTGTGGTAACTGGGCAGCCAAGAGAACTAGCAGTCTGCTGCTTTAACTACTGTGGTAACTGGGCAGCCAAGAAAAAAGGCAGTCTGCTGATCTATTTACTGAGGTATCTGGGCAGTCCATCCATCTATAAATACTGCCACTCCCTCTTTCGAGTATTACGTGCAAGTGCGCGTATGTGTCAGAAATTTAAAAGAAGGAATGTACAGTAGTAATACTAGTGTATTTGTGAAGTGTTGAGATCAAAGATGACAGTGCTGTTAAAAAGAAGAATATACAGTTAAAACAGATTCAAACAAGAGCTGTCTCTGTAGGATGAAACATGCCCCCGATGGCACTTTGAATGAATAGTTATGGCCGATGTTCGAGTTTAGGACCTTTGACCTACGGAGCGGTCTTGCGCGCGACACATCGTCTTACAGTGTCACACATTCATGCAATATTATTTTAAAATCCATGCATGAATGACAAAGATATGGACGGACATGCCATCAATGCACTATCATGAAAATGATCTTTAACGTCTAATGTGTGACCTGACCTTTGAGCTACGGACCTGGGTCTTGCGTGTGACACGTCGCTACTGTGGTACACATTGATGCCAAGTTATTGAAAATCATCCATCGATGACAAAGATATGGACCGGAAACCATCAATGCACTATCTTTAACGTCTAAGTGTGACCTTGACCTTTGAGCTACGGACCTGGGTCTTGTGCACTGCACGTCGTCTTACTGTGGTACATATTCATGCCAAGTTATTTAAAAATCCATCCATCGATGTCAAAGATATGGACCGGACACGCCCATCAATGCACTATCCTTTAACGTCTAAGTGTGACCTTGACCTTTGAGCTACGGACCTGGGTCTTGCGCAATGCACGTCGTCTTACTGTGGTACACATTCATGCCAAGTTATTTGAAAATCCATCCATCGATGACAAAGATATGGACCGGACACGCCCATCAATGCACTATCCTTTAACGTCTAAGTGTGACCTTGACCTTTGAGCTACGGACCTGGGTCTTGCGCACTGCACATCGTCTTACTGTGGTACACATTCATGCCAAGTTATTTGAAAATCCATCCATCGATGACAAAGATATGGACCGGACACGAAAATTGCGGACAGACCGACAGATCGACAGACTGACAGACGGTTCAAAAACTATATGCCTCCCTTTGGGGGCATAAAAATGCATTTTTCACATTAGTTCTTATATGAACATTTGAACAATGGCAGTTGGCTGCTCTACCTACTGATGTATTTTGACATCCGGAAGACTAGCAGTCTGCTACTCTATGAACAGATATTTGGGCTGTCTAGAACTACTTTACCTATTGAGGTAACAAGGCACTATAGAAAATTATGTAAAAAAGTTCAAGTCATAAATGTTGCAACATATTAGTGTCATCACATGTGTAATGATGAAAATAAACAGAATTATGTACTTACATCTGTTATGTCGTGTGTTTTTACGCCATCAAAGTCTGACATATCTCTCAGTTTCCCTGACATAGCCTTCAAACTTGTCATAGAACAGTTTTAGAATAATAAAAATTTAAAACTTTTAAAATGTCCCTGTCTACTTTTTAAAATTTTAAATCATCAAAAACAAATCTCTGTAAATATTATCAATCTTGTACAACCAAAGTTAAGCTCGTAAACATACACACACATATATATATATATATATATCTGCCAAACGAAATGCCTTTATAGCCGAATTAACACTCTTTATCTTTCAATCTAGGTTTTGTTATTAATCCTGCGATAAAGTAGTATTGTTTGATGGATTATTTTGTTATCAAAAGGTTTTTAAAAATATTTTTTGGCACGAAGACAGTCCAAATTTTGTTCCATATAAACATTGCATCATCACCAAGTACCTCCTTACTGTTCTGAGTGAAAATGTAAAAAAAAATGTAAACAGTGAATATTTATATTGGCGAAACATATGTTGCCTGTAAATAAGTCCGGATATATTCTAATAAAAGATCAATAAGAGAGTGAGAAAAAGAGCCGGCAGCATATGAAACATCACGATAAAAATACTGCATTAATAATATTTACAAACTGAACAATACAAATATTGGAGAGACACGCATTTCATTACTTAGTATTAATATTCTAAGAATAAAAAAAGTCAAATCCTTATTATTTATTTATGAATATCCTGGTCTTTTATCACTTGTGAAAAACAAATTTATCAATTATCTTACGAGCCAGATAGAACACCTTCGATAAGTATGAACACTTCAAGTTAAATCTTCATTTTATATTAACCCTCCAAAATAATTCAATATGCAGGGGTGGACCAAGGCAGTTAGGAGTGAGTATCTAAGCATTTGACATATCAATCTATGACACACCAATGTTTTACTCAGACAAATACACATAATAAATTATACCGCAAAAAACAACAACAACATATTATATTACTACTTTTTTGTCTGCAATTAAACACGGTTCTCTTGACAACAAAATGTATAATATTCTGACATAAACACATCCCATAAATACAGCAAGGTCTATTTTTATCATTTTACAAAGCAACAACAAGACTGGTCAATTGGTAGCGCACTTATACAGTATGTTTAGAATTAACCATCACATTGAGCAGGCAATATTTTGAAGTTCAATTAAAGTAATTTGTTTTCCCTTTTAATGCACATATTTTACATCATTTGTGTATGTGAAATGAAAATTTGTTGTACAAAAGCATATTAGTTTGGAAATATCATATTGTTTTACGAATTTTAACCGTATAAGAAAATACCAGTATATCAGTTATTATCAAAGATCCCTCATTATCAAGTTAAAATACACTGCAAATGCTAAAATCAGAAAGAAAACAGTTGGAATTTAAAAGCAAGACTATCTCTATTTTCAGGTAGTCTTTGCTGAGGTTTGTCTGTATTTTAACATGGAATTTTTACTTATTTCTCCATCATGCCTACACGAATTAAACACATTAAGATCATGTGGAAATCATGTGCAGACAATTTTACAGACAGTTAACTACCAGTTTCGCACACTTCAGGTTACATAATATAACACTCAAAAGTCTCAATACAATAACTTTTATATACTTATATAACTTCGAAATACCCTGATTAGGTTTTCGGAAAAATTACATCGACCAATGAACAGCCAACTACAACCATTAAATATGAGAATGTGGGCCAGTAAAATCACACAGTACTCAGCAATAAATGTTCTTTAATACCTTTTTCTGCATTTACATGCCCTTTGTTAGGCAAACAGATCAAGACATCAGAGCTGGTGTGAAGTCGCTTTACTGGGTATAACATTATTCCTTAACAATTTCAATTAAACTGCATGTCAGAGTTTCAGCTGTATACAACATGACATTGACAATTTACACCACTCATAAGAAAGCCCTGAAAGGCCTCTGTCCCTCACCTGATCCAGTTCTCATCCCAGAAAACCTCATGTCAAGTTTGGCCTTAAATGTCCTTAAAACAAACATTCTGACCAGGCTATATGTAAATTAGCTAGAACGTTGGCAAAGTTCTTTAATGATTGGTCTTAGTGACCTAGTTATTTACCCATTTGGCCATTTGGGGTCAATATAGTTTTTCTATTATTTTACCTAGCGATGTAATTTCTGACCTCAGGTAACAGTCTTTTTAACTTGACCTATATTTCACAGAGACTATTCTGGCAAAATATATGATGATCAAATAAATTAAGTGGCCTCTAGTG
Organism: Mercenaria mercenaria; assembly: GCF_021730395.1. Classification (NCBI taxonomy): domain Eukaryota; kingdom Metazoa; phylum Mollusca; class Bivalvia; order Venerida; family Veneridae; genus Mercenaria; species Mercenaria mercenaria. Next base: position 66,647,667 of record NC_069377.1, on the reverse strand, counting down.
TTAACAAGGTTTTTCTGAGACCTGACCTCGTACCCTAGTTTAAGACCGCAGGTAATCCAGTTTGGATGTGGCCTGTATTTTAAAACATATATACTGACAAAAATTAGTGCTCAGTGTTAAAAGGTTTTTCTGAAACTGACCTCGTACCTAGTTTTAAGACGCAGGTAACCCATTTTCATTGGCTGTATTCTAAAGGGGCTTTAATATACTGACAAAGATTTATGATGATCAAGTGTTAATAAGGTTTTTCTACAATCTGACCTTGACCTAGTTTTAAGACGTCAGGTAACCTACTTTTAAATTTTACCTACATTTCATCAAGACAAGTTAAAGTAGAAATGTTGCATCTAGAATGTTATAAATGTTCTCTATTATATGACACACATTTATAAATGATGATCAATGACAAAGGTGTCCTTTAGAGTAATAACACGATTTTTCTATGGTTTTAACTTGCTTTTGACCTCAGGTAACAGACTTTTGAACTTGACCTAGACTTCAGAGAGGCAAATAATCTGACAAAGGTTTATGAAAATCAGGTTGAACATTCAGCAGACTGTTTAACAAATTCAAGGAGGATCTTGAAACTGTAGTTTCATAAACAGTACAGTGTATTTTAAAAGTAGCTTACTTCCGAGAAATAACAAAGCAATCTCAAGCACCTCAGTTTGTGAACAATATAGGTCTATAATTTAGTTTCAAGAATTTTATTAACTATTTTGTTTCCTAATGTATGAACTCTGTTTTCAGCTGGATTGTGGTAATTGTTGCTTAAGCCCTCTACAGACGGTAGGTTTTTGTTGTACAACACTAATTATCTCAAAGATGTACAATTTTGAAATTGTACATTTTTCACATACAGACAGTATTCCATTCTAATATAAATCACCGAGATTTACCTATATAATATATAGTGCATCAGGTACTGAAAAGAATGTAACCATTAATAATAAAAACGATATTCACCTTTTTATGTCCCATGAATTTGATTACGCATGACATTAATAAGCCACGCCATGAGAAAACCAACAAAGTGGTTTTGCGACCAGCATGGATGCAGACCAGCCTTTGCATCACTCAGTCTGGTCAGGATCAGTGATGTTTGATTTCAAAGTCTATTGCAATTAGAGAAACCATTAGCGAACAGTATGGACCAGACTGCGCGGATGCTGGTCGGAAGCGCACTATGTTGATTTTCTCATGGTGCGGCTCAAATTAACTTTTCAGTGTCATCCTTTTTCTATTATGCATTAGAAGCCATTTTATGTTCAGATTTGTGTTTATTTTTTGGACAATTGTTTCTGGAATTTCATTCACTTGCCTCTTATCAACTAATTATTTACCAAGTTGTTGCTTGTCAACGTGGGTGGTACGTAAGGCAAAACTTACGAAATAGAACATGTCCTAATCTGTAAGTCAAGACTTAAGATTTACGAAATCAAGGAATAGCATCGTACACACGATAATATTTGGCTGTACATCTTAAATTTAATTGGTGTTGTACAACAAAAACATACCGTCTGTAGAGGGCTTTAGGTTAGATATAATACTCATTCTGCTACACCCATGTATATCACCCTTATCACATTACTGCTGGACTTCATTATACTAAAATAACAAGTCTGTTTCTTTTTTTATGTACCTTAATCAAGTTTTCCCTAGGCAAACCATACATATATATTATATATCTACGTAAAGAAAATTACTTTATTGTCAGCACATTGAGATGGCATAAAGAATGGAGCCACAACTTATTTCATACCACAGTCAGACTCCTAAATCTTATAAATTACATGTCAGATGTTCAATTCATATGACAAATTTCCCTTTCATTCATAAAAATTTGTCAATATACATGTGGCATGTGGTATACTACGTGTCATTCATACATCAAAAAGAAATTAACATCGGAATTCAATTCATAAATCTACTTCTTGGTCATGCACGGATTGTGAATAAAATAAACCAAAGCTCTCCATTTCCCACACAAAATTTGAAAATGCATTTATCAAAGAAAATCTAAAGTAACTATATCTTTTCAAACATACCGGTACACTTCTAAAAAATGTTCAACTACCAAATCAAATTACTGCAAATTATACAATTTTTGTAAGTTTGTACTATATAGCGAAAATATCTTTTCACTGCAATCTGACAGCAGTTAATATTTTGGAAAAAAAATTGTTCTAAAATATGGCCCCTAAATGTTCTCCTCAAAATTGCCAAACAAATACTTTTTCAAAACAGCTTGTTCCAAAATATGGCCTTAAACTTAAAGGCAGTGTTTGTCCTATATTAACTGGAAAAAAAAAACACATACAACTTAGTTTATCAAAATTCTGTTAGGTCAATGGAAGCAACTGCACATGGCACATACCATTTTCATTTCTGACAGAAGTGTCAATGATATAAACTTTCCACACTAGTTAGTTCAAATGTCTAAAGCAGACAATGATGGCACCAACTCACTAACCTGACCTTGACCTTGTATATGTAAAGAGAACAATTGTGTTTAGTATAAAACAAGACAAAATAATAGGTTCCAATTCAAGAAACCAGATAATGAAACTTCTGAACAAAAGGTTTGGAGCAGCACTGGCCTCCAGTTGTACAACAAAAATTAAGTATCAGGAAATTAATGCTATGTTTCTTAAGAAAGCTGTGAAACTTAATTACTGACAGACTATGTGTTATGGAAACACACAAGAATTAGTTGTTTTTAGTAATTTTAACTCTAAAAATGAAAACGATCACTAAATACATAATTATTATTCTGTGCTGTATTGGTAAAGACAGCAAGAAAGTTTTTATTGAGGGGCTGTCTGGGTTCGATTCCCGACTCGGGCTTCTTGATTTGGCATTTTTAAGACAGCTTAGAAACAAAAACTCATATTCTAATGTTTATAATATGATCAAACTTTAATTTTAAAGAAAGATCTTTTCTAGCCAAAATCTGGAGGTCAGTGCCTTTAAACACGATTATTTAAGGCCGCATTTAAATTTGAAACAAATAATAAATAATATTCTTTTACACTAAAATAATGAACTAGTCTTTTATAGAAACATTACTCACAAATGAAGGGTCTAATAAAAAGAAGAAGCGGGGAGACTCATTTAGAGATTTGAACCTTTCCAGACCTTGCTTTTGCGACTCTCTGACTTACAAGTTTACCTAAGCAAAAACATTCTTTAGATAATGTCAGTGTTTTATTCCCACAAGAAACAAATATTTGACGTCAGCGAACTGTTCTTGGTCAGAACGCCAAGTTTGCAGGTGCATTGTACAAGGCTCTTCAAGGGATTATGACATTTTACGTATGTAGCGCATCAGAAATGCATTTTTACAGCAGTTATGAATGTCAGACTTTTTGTTGTGGTTCTTTTTAGACTTTGCAGTCAAAAAGTAAAATACCTCTTAAAAGCACAAACAATCATGAATTATGACTCCCAAATACATACAATAATTAACTAGAAAATAAAATCACAGAACATCAAATGACTGGAACAAAATTTTATGAAAACACTGGAATGCCAGGATGTTTCTGAACACCTCTTGGAAGACTATAATGTGTTTGTTGTTCTGTAGAACTTTCTATCTTTTGTTTAAATACCTGGATTTATTATACAAAACATACCAGACTTTGTACTGAAAAGTGTCATTAACAAAAATAATGAAGTGCACTTTAAGGCACTGACCTTCAGATTTTCGCTAAAAATTATCTTTCTTTAAAATTTTCGTTTTATCATAATTATTATGAACATTAGAAGATGAAATTTTGTTTCTAAGCAGTCTTCAAAGATGCCAAATCAAGAATCTAACCCGGGCCGTGTAAGCAGTAAACATTTTCCTGCGTTTTTGACCAATACACTACCGAGGAATACGTATACTTAATGGTCTAGAAACTAAAGCTTTATAACTGAGGCAGTTCACCCATTACAAATTTTATAATTTTAAATGGAAAAATTTGTAAAAACAACTAATTCTTATGTGTTTCCATAACATGTAATAGTTTTATAGCTTTCTTAAGAAATATTGCAATAATTTTCTGATATATACCAAATGTTTTCCTTTTTTTGTCGTCATATGATCTGAAGGGCAATGTCTTTAATATTTATCACATCTAAAAAAAATTCTGATAGCCATTATTGCAATATTTATTGCTCTTGCCCAGAGCTATTAATACAAGATTTACAGTCAATTGTATTATGAAATAATTAACAAATCAAAGTGATGTTCCAGCAATCATCACAAAAGTTTTAAATATATGTATAGTTAGCAAACCTAATACAATTTACAGCTATTTTTCTTTGTGAACTAGGTATGTGCCCCCACTTCCTATTACTGTATAGTCAAATGCTACTTGCTGACCATGCAAGATTAAGTTTTTACTTTCATATTATCTTCGGATGCAGGCGAGTCATTATAAGAGAAAGGTATAGATACTGCAAAACATCATCAAGAAACACAAGACGAAAGGAACTGAAAGAGTGACTTTTTTTTATATTATTCAGCCCTTTATGCATATTTTTGACTAAGTCATGGGCGATCACTCTGGTCTTGCTGAGTAAAATCCCTAACAAAACCACAGTTGCACAACTTCACTCACAGAACAATACCCCTAAGAGGTAATTTGATTCACAATCTGATTATCTAGATTATGGTTAACAAAATACTAACTCTTTAATATTTTTTCATAATTTTATTACCTTCCTTTCATGATGCAATAATTATATCATATTAGGTAACTTAAAAATGAATGACCATTAATCTAAAAATAGATCAGCAAAATGGATCTTTAAGTGGAAATAACATCTACAAAAAGTTTCAAGTCAAAAGCTTTGATAGTAACAGAGATATTTGACTTAATGAAAAACTTTAACCAAAATTCTAAGTTAAAAAGGGGCATAACTGTCAAAATTCAAATCAGAGTTATGGGGACTGTTTCTCCTGGTGCAGACTTTGAATTAACTGTTTTAAGTTTCAAGTCAAAAGCTTTGATTGTAACAGTGATATTTGACTTGATCAAAAACTTTAACCAACGGGGACGCAATATCTCCACTTCGAAAAGTCGAGCTAAAAATAGCACGAAAAAAAATGGTAGTCACTTTGACTCACATAATGGCGGATTCAAATTATTTTAATAGTCCTCAGTTTTTTTTGCTCTGTAGAGCTGTTTTCCTTATTTTCTTTGCATTTTTCTTTTGCTGAAATCAAATGACAGATCTATGCTTGACATGTAGGTACCAGGTACTGATGATAAACCCGGACAGAAAATGAGTTTTTTTACCTGTAACTTTTTTATTTCTGCTATTGTTATCAATGGTTGGTATCAAAATAAAGCTTAACATTTCATGATTTGCTTAAAACTTTACATAATTCAAATTTATATTTAGTAAGCAAACTCACATGAAGTGAGGCCCTGAAAGGCGTTTGTAAAATTGGGACTGTACGAATGTTGACTGATGATAAATTCAACCACTTTGTCATTTACAAAATTTTCCTCATAGTATCATATTGAAACTTTCCCAAAAATGCTGCAACAAATAGTCATTTCGGATCAAATCATGAAAAATGACCCAATGTCAGACCTTTAATTATAATGTTCACAGTGAGCATGCGTAAAAAAACAACCTCTTCCTCAGTACTTTTGGATAAATATTTTGCTATACAGAATAAATGCAAGTCATTTATTTATACAGAATATTTACCAATTTTGTTTTAGTGTTGCAAGTGGTTGCTATTAGAGAGTGTTTTCAATTATATAAATAACCGATTGCAATCGAATAATTCAAAGGTGGTCAACTTTATCATCTGTCCGGGTTTATCATCAGTACCAGTAGCATTTTCATGATAATAACATGACAGTATTAGTCATGGAAACTTAGATCATATACCACCACTACAATTTGGGGACTCATTATTTGACTGAATATATCCCGGCACAACCAGTTTTCAACCGCTTAACAAGTTTTCTGTGCAGTTTTGTACAAATGCAAGTCCAAATCTTTGGTTTATTGTCTAACACTTTCTATCAGCATAAGTGCTATAAAAGCATAGCATTTAAGTTTCAAGTTTCTAACTGATCGAATCCCTGGCAGGATGATTTTGAAAGCCATCAGTAGGAAGTCATGCTGAAAATTTACAACCTAAATTCGACCACAGGTAGTATTTTCCTTCCAGCAAAATGAAACAGCACTAAACTTTTACTGTAGTTTCATTACAACATGGCAAACATAATACACCCAAAATTCAAGTCTGGCAAGAAACACTAAAACCAACATGGCAGATCAATATACTGTAGGTACACTTGCCTAAATTGGCATCTAAATTACAGGGGGTAGGGTAAAGTAAATGGCAGCCAGAAGTTAGTGCATTATCTAAAGAACTATATCATGTGCTCAATTACTCAAGAGAACAAGGGTGTCACATCTGCTACATTGATAGCTGTCACATATGGCAATGTATTATATAATTGCTAAGCTTTTGACACTCCCAAATATTTCAAATTGCTTAGAAAATGAAAAAAAAATGTTGCAAGGACAGGCATCATGATTGCATTGTCAAAATAATTTAATAATAATATGCTTCACAATTCTGGCAGTAAGCATGTGTTAAGCAATAAACATTTAGTGCAAAAGATATATAAATACTGATATTGGCTTAAGCAAGAATAGGTAGTAGACAAGGAAAGATGTAGGTTTTTTAGTAATAAGAAAAACCTCATGGAACATAGTACTGGTTAGGAACCATTTTCCGGACAGGACCAGTTTCCGGACACATGCAATATCCGCTTTATTTCGTTGTTATTCATGTTATTGTTTTATCTAGAACATTTAGATGTTTGTTCTTCATGTCTACAACAAACCATTATTTTATAAGGCTGTATAATGTTTGGGTTTTTGATGATAACTCACCTGCGTTTACGAAACAACTTTCTGTCTTAACGGGGCATGAAGATAGCATTGCGCATGCGCAGTAGTTCACACATGCCGAGATATCAAGTGTGGAAGAAATAATCAAACTACATAATGATTGTCTGCTGATAACTTGTTCTACTTTTAATTTCACGCTAAATGTTACGTAAAATGCAGGGCTGTCGATTTTTGCACTAATTTTATTCTATTTCTATTGGAATTATCAAGGATTCGTGTTAGACGAAATTCGAGTTTTTTATAGTCAACCTCGGTTTGCTTTCGTAGCTGCTATTGAACGTCGGGTTATGTTTCAAGTGCAATTTTGAAGAGATGAATGATTAAAAAATGTGTAGAAATAGTTTAATTACTTATTTTGATATCAAATTAACAACAAAACACCGTCAAAATATTTGTCCGGAAATTGGTTTACCTGACGGGAAAAATACCTTATTTTAGTGACCCCATTTGGGGCCCCACGGAACCCATATTTTACGTCACAACGCGATGCTGATTACAACATCGGATGCAGAAGGGGCTGAAGTTTGTGCAGTGTGGACTTCATTTATGTCAAATATTTTTTTAAGAATTAATGGAGCCGAAATATGAAAATGTGTCCGGAAAATGGTTCCCAACCAGTACTGCTACATAAATGGAATTTATATAATTTTCTAAGTACCAAAACTGAAGGCAAATAGGTTCCTAACATGTTCTGTCTCTGCTGTAAACAGTGAAACAATCACAACTGATAAATTTGGCTTGTAAAGATTTTTATCATACAAAGTCCTAGGCGGTTGAAAATAGGTTGTGTTTGAAAATAGGTTGTGTGGGGATATTTTTCTTGCATCAAACATGACCCTCATTTTTTTTAATTTTAATTCAGCACTGACAATATTCTTCAAGAAAATGTAAGTTACAGACATTTAAAATGGTCCTGATGTGTGCTAAAGCCATTGGAAATACGTTAATTTTATATAGAATAAGTGTGAAAATCGGACAATAGATCTGTGGTTACTAGGGTTGTACCAATCGAACGCGCCGTGACCTAGGAGATGACGCAACTGGGCGAATTCTAGGGCATTGTGAATGTAAACAATGGCATTTAGGCGACTTGTCAATGAATTCTTTGTTACATCAAATACCATTTACAAAATATATTAACTAATTACTCTTTACTACTCACGAAATCATTTCGAGGAAAATTTATTCGACGAGGCAATCAAACCGCATGGCACAGTCATGGCCGCTATTATTGTTTTCCTTCCCGTTACATATATTCCTCGACTACAGTAAACATGCGAATGTAAGCCAAGCACATTTCAAGAAATAAATATACACTTACCAAGAGATCCACCTTCTGAGCGTGGTCATCTTTAGTGTCTCCCATTTCTTGAACAGTTACCCAAATATGGTCTTCTCTGTTTACAAACAGACGTCTACCGTAGAGTGCGCGCGCTATTAGGTTGAGTTCGTCCTTGGCAATGTGTACAACACCAATTAAAACTTATAAATAAATGTTCAAGTAAGAGAATAGCTATAACGTTTACATGTGATTTTAAGAATTCACAAGTCAGCAGCTTTTAATGAGAGGTAGTTAAATCTATGTGTACCTTTCTATAAATAGTAACAAAATTGCAGGGGACAGAATCCTGTAATCAGGGCAATAACCAGAACCAGATACAATAACTGGAATCGGGCACAATAACAGGTTGATTGACCGACCGGGATGTTTGAAGTTATATTTTACTCAGTTTCGTCGCGAAAAAACTTAATATTTGATAATCGATCTGAAAACGTCATCGCCCGTTATGACGTTATTACACGATGTTGACGTCATAACCAGTGAAGTTCCGGCATTAGGTTACAATAGAGACCACCAGTTAAGTATAGGGAAATTTAATGCTAATAAAGAAAACGCATTCCTCGGACTAAGGTAATGTTATGTTTAGAGCATTTGAATGCTATGAAAACCATATAAAGTCATTTAGTATAACATGTCTTCTTACCAAAAATAGAGAAAAATGAGACGTTATGTTGCATATAAGAAAAATAATCTGTTCTGAAAAACATCACCCTCTGAAAATGCTCCCATAAAAATTGCCATTTAGCAATTATGCCTATGTAGATATTTTCACAATGAATAAAACTAAAACCTGGAAGTTCACAATGAAAATGGTTTGGATCAACAATAAAACTAAGTAAAAAATATAACTGTCATATCCTCATATGATGCATTATACCAGATTTCATCAACAGCATGGAACTACATTTTGGACTTCTTCACATGTAATACTGAATAGTCACCTTCTATTTGGTGTAATCAGTCCTTTATTTTTATGCTCCATTTTGATTGGTCAGTAATAATATTTTCCCGGCCCTTCTCGAAGCAACCTCCGCGCAGGAATATTCTCAATCATCCCTACTTCCAAGTAAATGTAAGGTAATAAGGTAAAACCATGTGATCTTAAATTGGCGACTCGCTTGGCAACGCCTAGTATATCTCGTTTACGTGCCATAAGCTACAGGCAAATTTACATTTATGTCACAGCCTTTTAGAACATAATGAAAGTATTTAATGTGTGTGCAATTCGTCAAATTCTCTGGCTTTTTACCTTGATTTTCTGTGCAAGTTGTTGCAATTGCAATCAAGCCGAGAACCAACTGTTGCAATGAATAAACTTTCTGAATGAAAATTGTTTCCTTTATGCGTAACTGGCAGGTGGTTTAACAATATATTATATACTTTACCAAGTTAACCTTGTTACTGCATTTACAGTATCTTACAGGCATACAGACACTAAATAGGAAAATGGCACGAAAAAAAATGGTAGCATAATGGCGGATTCAAACAGTCCTCAGTTTTTTGCTCTGCAGAGCTATTTTCCTTATTTTCTTCGCACCTTTTATTGCTGAAATCACATGACAGATCTATGCTTGACATGTAGGTAGCATTTTCATAATGAAACAAGAGCCATGTCAGACATGGCTAATCCCCCCACCGGGCATATCATAATTGAAGGATGTGGTCCGCATCAGGGGTTTTAAGATGTGGAAGAAAGAATAAGTCAGTAGTGAGGTGGTTTACTGCTAAATTTTATTAAGTTTCATGAAGAGTATAGCTATGATGTTTTCTATATGGCTACTGTAAAAAGAAGGAATGGAAAGCTAACAGGGAACAAGAGTGCCAGAATGTCACAATATATGCCCGTCAAAGCAAATTTCTTTACTTTAGCAGCTGTATTTGCAAATGGAATGTTAATTTTGTGGTTGTTTAGTAATTATTGTAAGTCTTTTGTTTTTTAAAGTCCACAAAAAACTCCTTACTAGGTAGAGATACCTTATATATAATAAAATTAATAAAATACACCTAAAACTGGAGAGTAACATCTATGCTGTACCACAGAAAAGTGGTCTTGTTTTTTTCCCTAGGGTCAATTATAAAAATGTTACAATATAAGTTATTTATAGTAACAACTAAGGGAAGTTAATCTTTAAAAAAAAAAAAAAAAAAAAAAAAAAAAAAAAAATTGCAAGTCACACAAAAATCTTTATCAGGAAGAGACTGGTCAAAATACACCTCAAAATTGGATTTAGCATGTTTGTTGTACTACAGAAAAGTGGTCTCGCTTTTTCCCTACGACTAGTAATGAAAAAGTTACAATAAAAGCTATTTAAAGTAACAACAAAGGGAAGTAATTCTAAAGAAGGGAACTGCGCATGACACTTCGTCTCATGATGGTGTATAATTGTGCCAAGTTACATCAAAATCCCTCCATGCATGAAGAAGAAATGCTTCGGACAAAGTCATTCTTGTATCTGACCTTTGGCCTCTAAGTGTGACCTTGACCTTAGGCCTAGTGACCTGGATCTTGCGCATGACACTCCGTCTCGTGGTGGTGAACATTTGTGCCAAGTTATATCAAAATCCCTCAATGCATGAAGAAGAAATGCTCCGGACAAGGTTTTTATTTTTGTATCCTTTGACCTCTAAGTGTGACCTTGACCTTAGACCTAGGGACCTGGTTCTTGCGTACGACACTCCGCCTCGTGGTGGTAAACATTTGTGCCAAGATATATCAAAATCCCTCCATGCATGAAGAAGATATGCTCCGGACAATTTTTTTAAGAAAATTTGATAAAGGGGAATAACTCAAAAAATAGGCAAGGTAGAGTTATTGTTCTTGCACACTGCACTTCCTCCCAATGTGTTCTATCAGTGTATGAAGTTTGAAGAAAATCCCTCCAGTACTTTTGGGGTTATGCTCCGGACAAAATGTTTTAAGAAAATATGATAAAGGGGAATAACTCAAAAAATAGGCAAGGTAGAGTTATTGTTCTTGCACACTGCACTTCCTCCCAATGTGTTCTATCAGTGTATGAAGTTTGAAGAAAATCCCTCAAGTACTTTTGGAGTTATGCTCCGGACAAATTTTTTTAAGAAAATAAGATAAAGGGGAATAACTTAAAAAATAGGCAAGTTAGAGTTATTGTTCTTGCACACTGCACTTCCTCCCAATGTGTTCTATCAGTGTATGAAGTTTGAAGAAAATCCCTCAAGTATTTTTGGAGTTATGCTCCGGACAAAGATCGTTGCGGACGCACGTACGGACGGACGGACGGAGAGCATTTCTAATATCCCCTTCACCTTTGGTGGGGGGAGAAATAATATGACAGATTTTTTCATGGCTACTTAGATCATACACTACCACTACAATTTAGGCTCTCATTGTAAACTGATTCTGTAGTTTGTATGTTTGACTGAAAATATTTTTCTTGCATTAAACTTGACCCCACCCCCACCTTTTCTTTTGATTTTTTTTTCAGCACTGAGAATGGATCAGCTCGTATTTGTCCGATCACACTCAGATTGTCCATGTTAATGAAATTTAGTCGGACTCGCAACCGGTTACATGCGGAGTACTCCAGGGTAGCATACTAGGCCCTTTTCTGTTCTCGTGTTATTCTAATGACATGCCAATTAGTATTACCAAGGATTGTAAATTGTTACTTTACGCAGATGACAATACCGTCATTTCTTCACATAAAAACCTAGATTTTATTTCCATTAGATTAGGTCTTGAACTACAATCATATAATAGGCTCAATGACAGCAAATTATCCCTTCACCTAAGGATGACTGAGAGTATTTTATTTTCAACTAAAAAGAAACTCAAGAAAGTCAATTCCTTTACTGTCACATGTAATGGTAATGTAATTACCTCCCAGGAGAAAGTAAAGTATTTGAGCCAGGTCATAGATGATCTGTCAGGAGAGTCAACAGTCAATGGTAAAGACAATAAGGTAAATTCAAGATTAAAATTTTGTATAGACAGAAAAATGTTCTTGATAAAAATCTACGTAAAACTCTATGTAAGTGTCTATTTGACTACACGTGTTCTTCATGGTGTAATGGTCTTCAGTCAGGCTAAAACAAAGGCTACAAATCTGTCAGAATAAAGTTGTAAGATTTATATATGACTCTTCCCCTCGAAAATCTCTTAGAGACATAGATTTTGTAGATTTGGGAATACTTCGTGTAGGTGATAGAGTTGAACAATTCACGCTAAATCACGCTCATATAATTTTCTATGACAAGTGCCCAAGGTATCTACAGGAAAACTTTCAAAAAGTATGTTCTAATCATAATTATGGAACTAGAAGTTGTAGTAAACATTTCTATGTTCAGAAAGTTTCCAATAACATGGAGAGTAACACATTTTATCATAATTGTACCCCCCGACAACAAAGTTGTAAGGGGGGTATACTGGTTTCAGGTTGTCTGTCTGTCTGTCTGTCCGTCTGGTCGTCTGTCCGTAGACGCAATCTTGTGCGCACCATCTCTCCTTATCCCCTTGACAGAATTTAATGAAACTTCACACAAGTGATCAGTACCAACAGTAGTTGTGCATGGGGCATGTTAGGTTCTTTTAGAAAAAAAAATTGCAGAGTTATGGGACTTTGTTTTTTTGTTACTATATACATAGACACAATCTTGTGCGCACCATCTCTCCTCATCCCCGTGACACAATTTAATGAAACTTCACACAAGTGATCAGTACCAACAGCAGTTGTGCATGGGGCATGTTAGGTTTTTTTAGAAAAAAAATTTGCAGAGTTATGGGACTTTGTTTTTTTGTTACTATACTATATACATAGACACAATCTTGTGCGCACCATCTCTCCTCATCCCCTTGACACAATTTAATGAAACTTCACACAAGTGATCAGTTACAAGAGTAGTTGTGCATGGGGCATGTTAGGTTCTTTTAGAAAAAAAAATTTGCAGAGTTATGGGACTTTGTTTTTTTGTTACTATACTATATACATAGACACACTCTTGTGCGCACCATCTCTCCTCATCCCCTTGACACAATTTAATGAAACTTCACACAAGTGATTAGTAACAACAGTAGTTGTGCATGGGGCATGTTAGGTTCTTTCAGCGACAAAAATTGCAGAGTTATGGGACTTTGTTTCTTGTTAACATACTATGTACCTACAGTCTGCATATGCAGTCTTGTGCGTGCCTAATCTACCAAACCCTTACACACAATTTAATGAAACTTCACACAAGTGATCAGTACCAACCCATGTTGTGCATGCTGCATGTTACATTCTTTTAGATAAATATTCTGCATAGTTATGGGACTTTGTTTTTTGTTACTATACTATATACTATACTGTATACATACAGTCTATATACATACAGTCCAACATAATTATGCAATCTTGTGTGTGTCAAATTGCAATGTACTGTGTCAGTGCATGCGGGGGGTACATTCATCACCTTTAGTGATAGCTCTAGTTGTACTCTGGCCTGGAATTCTCCTCCTGGGCATATTAAAGGTAGAAGTAAATATATGTCTTTTAAAAAGGAAGTAAAGAAACATTTTCTAGGACAATACTCTACTAAGAGTTGAAAATCATTTTTGAGTTTTATAGCTAGGCTATTCTTTTAAATACAACACGGTATTGTACTATAAGCTCTAGTATTCTAGTTTGAATCAATTTTTATGACCGATTATTGATGTTAAACAGCTTTTTCATATCAATTTGAGATTTTCTAGATCATTTTTATTACAAATTTAAGAGGACCCCTTTGGAAATAAGTCTTAGACTTTTATGGGCTATACTGCATATATATATCTTCCCAGTACACTAAAGAGACTAAAATGGGTTAGGTTTTATGTAGGCATTGGTGTCTGTAAGCTGACTATGATTCATAAATGATTATTACAGACAGTAATAAGTTGTGCTAGTTAATGTGCTCAAGTAATTCGATCTGTGATAATTTTATTGTGATATTTTATGTAATATGTTTGAAATGTTGTGATAAAGTATGATGTATATATACAAATAGATCTGTCTATCTATCTATCTCATTCACGAAAAAGTATCATTATTCATATTTTTGTCCGAACTTTGGTGGAACTAAAGCAGTTCATAAAAAAAAGTGTGGTTTTGATTTATGGAAGACAAAGAACAACACAAATCATACTTAAAATCATAAACTTGTGAAGATCAAAAAACAAAAAAAAAAAAAGAAAAAAAAAAGAAGAAGAACGGCCATTTTAGTTGAAGGGAGACAAAACGAAGTGCACTTCGAAACCCATTACGCTTTTTGTTATCTCCAACGCGAAGAGGGAAGACTTGTCTTTCGATGTACTAAAGTTAGTATGTTAATATAACTGTATATTGTTGGGAATAAATATGTTTAAACCAAGAAACGCGAAAACTGCAAATTAACATGGGATGTTTTATCAATACTATTGCGATCGCGGTGCAAAAGAACTTGTGAACAATAAGAATCGAATTTCCTTTTTTCCGAGGAGGCGTAATAACGAGTGTCTCTATACAGAATTGCAGAGGTTGCTCTAAATTTATCAAACTCTAGTCTGATTTCTTCTCCAAATAACCAACATTTTTTTTTTAAATTTTAAGAAAGTTTAGAGTCTATCAGTAGCTGAAATTACAATTGTGTTCGCAGATTTAAACTTTGATATTTATCGTAGCATTAATATCTATCAGCACCAGCACAACTGAGTGGAAAATGAAAATGGGTTTAAACACAGGTTTTGTTTTTCACAGAAAGACGGTAAGTACATCCCGATATATGCGTTTATAAGAATCTTTCACTGGTTGCGGTTAAGGATGGGAATATCCGGCACGAGGCTCCTGCCGAGTTACCGTCTAAACAGTTACCCGAGTGCCGGATATTCCCATCTTTACTCGCTGCCAGTGATTGATTCTTTTTCTTGTATGCCTAATTCTTTAATTTGTAGAAGATATAAAGAAAAACGAAAGTTTTTCTTTAAGGCGCTATTTTGTTATAGTAGCGTATGAATTACGCATTCATTCATTAATTATAGCACGTGAGTCATCTTACACCCCTGAGTGTAAGATGAGTTTTTCTAGCACCGGAAAATCACGGGAAAATCCTGTCCGACATGCAAGAATATATATGATTTACCATCGTTTCTCCACTTCAGGTGTTTTTGTCGTATTCACTCAGTAAATTTTCAGCGAAAACCCCTTCCAACAATAAATGGTATTGCCCAAATTGAATGATGGAACAGTCCATTTTAGAAATTTAGGAGGGTGAAGGTTGCAATTCAGGAATGGATCAGTATTTTATAGTGACGATTCTACATTTTTGCTTGTAACAAATTGTCCATGAACAGGTGAGGTAGGATAAGTAAATTGTGTATAATTATACATGTAAAAATACATAATTGTACATTATCATATGTCCTGACTCTATTCTATAGTCTTGACTAGAGGTGGCATTATTTCCCTGAACGTTGTTCGGGCGTAAGCTTGATACTGGAAGCTACGACAATGTACAAATCAAATTCAGGTATATATCCAAGGTGCAGTAGAAATGCTCATTTGAAGTCACAAGTTGCAATAAATATTGACAGATCAAAACAATAGAACAATGTTACTTCAACTCAATATATTTTACGATGGGACAGAACCTTCCATTTTGAAAGGTAGACATACTTCAATGAAATAAAGCGTAGAAACTGATGACAAGCAAACAAATAAATAAATACATGAAAATGTACAAACGTGTTTTTTAATGATATGTTAAGATTAATTCTCTTTGTATATTTAGGAACAATTTGTGTAACTGCATGATTTTATCATAAATGACTGCAATTTACAAACATATTTTTGTAGTTTTACGTCATAGTTTTATGTTATTTCAAACAATAGCATTACTGCGGAAATAGTATGGCAATTTAATCAATGGCTGAGTACATGTTGTATTCATAAGACATTTGAATTTAATAATAGTATAACAAATTCAGAAATAATTAGGTAAACTTTTGTAAACGCAATTCTGGGTGATCCAGATCCCAATTATGAAGAATAATCTATATGCTGAATATCTTCACCTTGTAAATGTTATTCTTTGTTTTTCATTGGTAACTAAAACCATCTTTCAACATACAATACGTTTCTATTTTGTAGAATTCCAATTTTCGCTTAAACTCTGTATATATTCTCTAATAATAATTTGTATCATCTTTGTCGCTAAGAAGCGATTTGAAAGCCTTTAGTATATTTATTTTGACTCATTTTAGCTCCGTTCAAGTGTATTGTTTTGATATATAAATGTATTGTATGTTAAAGATCTAAATAAGCTCCGTTCATTGTAAATGTTGCACTTGTCATGTGATTTTTGTGCTATAGTAATGTTCCTACTTTTCACGAATTTTGTTACTCTTGGTGGGAAAATATCCTATATAAGATTGTATCATTTCTATTCAAATAATATAAGAGTTCCAAAAGAACTGTTAAGAGGCAGACAGATGTGAAAATAAAAGGATAAAGTTGGAAAGGTTGTGCGTTTTTCTGTAGAAGTTTAAAAGGTGTTTTGCAAATGATTGTTTATAAATCAAAGTAAACGGTGGAACAGAACTCTAAAACTCATTGTTGGTTACGTCTAAAAGCTAACGTCGCCACAGTGAATTGGCGCCAGAACCCGGGAATTTATTCAGAGAGAAATATATTCTGGATAAATTCAATAAATTCTTGGGATATACGTAAAGGAAGAAGATGCTCAAAGTTGGATACGTGACCAGGTGTTAAGGTAAACAAGATTTTTTTCTTATTTCTTAATTGTATCATAAATTATGGCTGTTAAGCTACAGTACCTAAAAGGAGTGCGGACACGATTCCGAAATTCCTTACAAAAGGAAGTTGACTTTGGAAATGAGTTTCTTGAAATGGACCTTACATTATTGTCTTCAGCCGAAGCCAAAAATTATCGTCTAAAATTATCTGACTGCAGGGAAAAAATAGAACTTTATATTGATAAAGTATGCGCCCAATCTGAAAAGATAGCACTGACTGTAGGTGACGAGGATGATGATCTTATTCAAGGATAATTTCTGAGGATTCAGAAGATAGTGAAGCAGCAATGTCAGTATGCTTTAAACTTAAAAGCCTAGAAAGTGCTTTAAAGGAGCAGGAACTCCATGGAACAACGAAGGACGGGAGTAAAGCAACTCCGTCTATGTCTGAAGAATTGAATAAGGTATTTGAACATCAGCTAAAGATACAGAAAGACTTCCTAGAAAGCCAAAGGTCTAAAGACAAAGCTTCAATAACAGCAGTGAAGTTGCCAAAGCTAGACATTTATTCATTCAGCGGAAACAAGCTATACTTTGCGGAGTTTTGGGATTCCTTCACAAGTGCTATACATAACAATACCAATTTATCTGGAGTCGAAAAGTTTAATTACAATGTACCTAAGGAGTAAACTGACCGGAGAAGCTCGTGGTGCTGTTTCTGGACTTTCGCTTACAAATGAAAATTATAACATTGCATTGAATATCTTGAAGGAGCGTTACGGTGACAAACAAGAAATGGTAGACCTTCACTATAAGCAAATGATGGATTTGCCCTCTGTCAGGAATACCATAGAAAGCTTAAGATACTTCTTAGACAAAATGGAGAAACATTTGAGGAGTTTGCAAGTATTGCATCAGGATATAGAACAATATGTATTTGTTTCAATGATCAAGAGAAAGTTACCAGCAGATGTGTTATTACAGCTAGAGATTCAGAAAGGAGCCGAGAACAAATGGACCGTGACGAAACTCAGAAACTTATTGAAGGAGTTCATAACAGCAAAGGAGGCTTCGGAAAAGGATACGGCGGTAGATAGAAAGAGTGAGAGGCTGAATGCACCAATTAGGAATCCAGGTTGGAATAGTTCACAAAGGAGGAATGGACACCAAAGATTCAGACAGTCTAATAATGGAGCAACAGGGACATCATACAAAAGTTCTTATTACAACGGAGCTCCCAACGGAACACTGTTGAGCAATGAAAAACGTAACGAAAAGAGTTCGAATCGAACTAAATGCAGATATTGTAATAACGCTCATTGGAGCGATGAATGCGACGT
The DNA here is from genome assembly GCF_021730395.1 of Mercenaria mercenaria. Taxonomy (NCBI): domain Eukaryota; kingdom Metazoa; phylum Mollusca; class Bivalvia; order Venerida; family Veneridae; genus Mercenaria; species Mercenaria mercenaria. The sequence continues at coordinate 66,629,333 of NC_069377.1, read as the reverse complement.
ATTCAAAACTTTGGAGGAACGTAAACGCAAAATTAAAGGGAGCTGTTATAGGTGCCTTAAAGAAGGACATATGTCAAGTGAATGTAAATCGTCAAAGGCTTGTGTATATTGTGGAGAAGTGAATGTTCACCACAGGAGCTTGTGTGATAAAAGATTTGCGGGCAAAAGGAAGGTGGAAGGTGTTCATTTTTGTTCAGATGATGCAATACAAAGCAATTCTGAAACTGAATGTACTACAGGAGAAGAAAGTGGACTTCTTTCTTATAATGAAAGTGTTCTTACGCAAACTGCAACTAGCGAAGTAAAGTCCCCGGAAAAGGAAAATGGGGGAAGTGTTCGACTTTTGTTAGATTCCAGTTCTCATCGGACATACGTGACGGAGCATCTTGTTAAACGACTTGGACTGAAGGGAGACACCGAACAAGAGATTCAACTGGTGACATTTGGAACGGAGAACACTAAAACAATAAGAACGAAAACTACAAAGCTCCAGCTGAAGATAAAGGATGGAAAATTCATGACTCTTACAGCAAACATCGTGCCAGATATTACAGGAACAGTAAACCGGAAAACAACAACATTTACATCTACAAAGAAGTTCACAGACCTTACAAGAAATTTGACTTTAGCGGATACCATTCCAAAGAAGGATGAAATAATAACTAAATAATTATTAATAGGAAATGACTATTACCTTGACATAGTAGAAGCTGAGAAAATAGAGGTTCAACCAGGGCTATACTTACTATCTTCACGACTAGGCTGGATTTTGACTGGGCGGTCTCATTCAAATGAGGAAAGGAATTCAACAGAAAGTGATATGAATATGTTAATCTTAACACAAGGAAATAATTCAAGTGGGATGAAATGCATTTCGAAACTAGATGACGCTGTTTCTATTAAGCCCGAGTTAGAGGATTTCTGGAAGTTAGAAGCATTAGGGATAACAGATATGCCCGAAAGGTCGGATGATTACGCAGCCATTGCTAATTTTAAAGAAACCATTAAGTAAGTTTGAAGATTGGAAATATGCAGTAACTTGGCCATGGAGGAACGAATTTCCTGACTTGTCGGAGAATAGAGGAATGGCACTTGGAAGACTCCGTTCACTTTCAGGAAAACTTCAGAAATAACCAGATTTATTGCAAAGGTATGACAATATTATAAGGGATCAGTGTGAGAAAGGTATAATAGAGAAAGTTGACAGAAACCAAGCTGATGGAATGAAACATTATATTCCACATCATGTGGTTGTGAAACTAGATAATTCCACTACAAAGTTACGTGTTGTGTACGACGCTTCGGCAAAGACAAGGAAAGAACACTAAAAAGTCTTAATGAAAATTTATACCGCGGTCCAGTGCTTCTTAGAAATCTGTGTGGAATACTCATGCGATTTAGGTTACACAAGATTGGGATGACTTCAGATATCGAAAAGGCATTCTTGCAAGTGGGACTACAAGCTTCAGAAAGAGATGTCACAAGATTTTTGTGGTTTCGAAATACGGAATACCCCGACGTTTGTGAAAACAATATTCAGGAGTATCGATTCTGTCGTGTTCCCTTCGGAATCATATCAAGTCCTTATTTACTTGGTGCTACCATTGAACACCATTTAGACTCCTATAATTCTAGGTTAGCAGATCAATTAAAAGAGGATATCTACATGGACAATTTCAATGTCATAACAGGAAAGGATACAGTGGAGGATGCCATCGAACTTTATAAAGGAGCAAAATCAATTTTTAGTGAGGCAAGCATGAATCTACGTGAATGGATGACAAATGATCCAAAGGTCAATGAACAAATACCATTAGAAGATAGAGTAAAGGGGAGTAGTAAAGTTCTTGGACTTACTTGGGACGTTGAAAAGGACACAATTAGTATCAATAAAACAAAAGTGTTTTCAAAGGATCTAAAAGTAACAAAGAGAAATGTGTTGAAGCAAGTTGCTTCAGTGTTCGACCCACTCGGATTATTTGGACCTGTGACAATGAGAGGGAAGGTTCTGATTCAAAAGATATGGAGCCAAAAATTAGAATGGGACGATTCATTGAATAATGAAAATTCTAAAGAATGGGCCGAAATCAAAGGTGACTTAGAAAATATAGAGAATGTAAAATTAGACAGATGCATTTTATCAGGAAATTTGAATTCACAAACGAAATATTCGTTAGTATGCTTCGCTGATGCATCCAAAAGGGCGTATGCTTCTGCAGTGTATTTGGTCCAAGAAGATAAAATTGCCATGAAATCGGATTTGATATTCGCAAAGAGCAGACTTGCACCTATTAAGAATATAAGTATACCGAGACTGGAATTAATGGCAGTAGTGATAGGCATTAGAAGTTTGAAGTTTGTGGAACCACAATTAAAACTTCCGGTTACGGATAAAATATTGATGGCGGACTCAATGTGTGTGTTACAATGGTTAACCTCGGAGAGGACGCTCCCTGTCTTCATACAGAACCGTGTAAAGGAAATAAAAAGTAATGAGGGAGTAGAATTCAGGTTTGTAAATTCAGAAAACAATGCAGCAGATATCGCTAGCCATGGATGTACAACACGAACCCTGTGTGATGACAAAAGGTGGTGGCATGGACCGGCTAATTGACAAGAATTTATTAGGGGGAAATCTATCATAGATGGAAGTGAAAAGTTTCACCAGGAAGATATTCCCACACCAAATGGAAGTGAAACGGACGTTTATCATGTTGTAGATGCTACGGAAGAACCGGAATGTGCATGTACAGAGGCTGAAGTTACGGGTCAAAACTCACATTTCGGCGGTATACAGAGGTATTCGCCAGCATCATAATTAATCAGAGTGACCGCACGGTGTCTCAGATTTATTAATAAGATAAAGAAGAAATCCAATGAGAGAGGATGTCTTAAAAGCGGAGAGTTAAATGAAGCTGAGAAATTTCATGTTAAACTCTGCAAGAGGGAACGCTTCGCTGATGTTATATCATCGATAGTGAAAGGAAGACCAAATAACCTAGCCAGACAATTAGATGTGTTTATTGCTGAAAAGGGATTATTGAGATGCATGGGGAGATTGAAACATGCTAATCTATGCGAATCGGCAAGGGTTCCAATGTTGCTTCCACAACGGGGCACACTTACAAATATGCTAATTGACAAAGAACATAAAAGGATCTTACACAGCGGAGTTTCACAACCATTAAATGCAATCAGGATGAAATATTGGATTCCACGGGGTCGAGCCACCGTTCGTTCAAGACTAAAGCAATGCAAGGTGTGTAAAAGAGTAGACGGAGTGCCATATAAACTACCAAATATGGCTCCGCTCCCAAGATCTCGCGTTACTGATGCAACTCTATTTTCAAGGGTTGGAATAGATTAGATGGGACCTTTGTTTATCAAGGAAAACAATATGTCAACAAAGGTTTGGATTTGTCTTTTTTCGTGTCTCGTAACGAGAGCTATTCATCTAGAAGTAGTTCAAGACATGTCTTCAAGTACATTCATCTTGTGTTTGAGAAGGTTTATTGCGACCAGAGGAACTCCAAGAGAAATCATTAGTGATAATGCTAAACATTTCAAATTGACAAGTAAAACAATCCCTTTGATATGGATGAAGACAATACAAAACAGTGATGTTCAGGATTATGTATCGCAGGAAGGAATCACGTGGATTTTCAATGTTGAATTAGCACCTTGGATGAGAGCGGTGGGGGGGGGGGGGGGGGGGGGGGGGGGGGTTACGAACGCATGGTAGGAATCGTGAAGAAATCTCTCAGAAAAACAATAGGCAAAAAATGCTCACTTTCGATCAAATGCAAACGATCATTAAGGAAATCGAAGCTGTGGTAAACCAACATCCACTTGTGTATGTAGGCGATGACCTCGATTCATCTATTGTAATTACTCCGGGTCATTTCCTATGCCTAAACCCCCGTACTGGTATTCCGGAAATTGAAAATGAGGATGAATGGGACCCTACTTTCAGGCCTGTTGAAAGTTCCGCTGAGAAACTCCTAAAGCTATGGAAGAAAGGAGAAAAAATATTGAACAGTTTCTGGAAATTTTGGCAGGGAGAATATTTACTTAGTTTGAGAAAGAGGACTCAAAAGGCAATAAAATCGAGAAAACCCGAAGCAGATGAGTTTCCACAAACTGGTGATGTTGTTTTGATAAAAGAAGATCTCCCTCATGGACAATGGAAACTAGGCAAACTAAATCGCTTACGCGTAAGTCGGAATGGACAAATTCGATCAGCCGAAGTGATAACGGCTTCAGGAAGAAATCTCAACAGACCACTAAATTTGTTATACCCTAAAGAGGTACAAAGTGAAAGTGTAAAGCATGAAAGAAAGCAAGGTAGTGAAGACTCGGAAAGCACTGGATCGAGTGGATTCACAGTTAAAAGGCCGAAAAGAAAGGCAGCCGAAGTCGCTACGGACTTACTAAAACGCATGATGTAAGATTGCAATAGGAAGGAATAGTCTGACTTATATTTATGTTTGGATAAATTCGTGTTTTACTTTCGAAAGGGGAGATCTTTATTCATGGAATATTGTTTTGTGTTGTAATAGTGACAGATTTTGGGTCGTTTTGTTTTAAGGGGAGGATCATATTCTGTTTATCATACGAAGTTATATTTATTCTAATCATAATCCTAATTTATTGTTGAAAGTTTGTGCAAAATTTTGATATTGTAATATAAGTCATTCGTAAATATTACATCGATCGATTAAAAACATTTATTAATGTATTATTTTTAAAATAAAATATTCTGAAAGACATAATATTCAGAGCAAAGTGATACATTTAATAAAGAAATCTATAAATAAATGTGTCCATTACACTATTTTAGTGGAGTTCATTCAGTTCAAATAATTGTATTCATAGGTGTGAAAACAAATAACGAAAATTCCGTGCAACGGAGCGATTTTCGATACAAATTTCGTGCAACGGAGCCGATTAAACCACGTGTTTCATTTCAGAAAGGAGTCATTCATTTCAGCAAAGATGGCGTCTTGGAGAAGACATGATGAGAACAGCTTGGATAATTTTCATGTTTGTGATGAATGTAGAAGACGCTACAAGTTTAAAAAGAACTTAATCAGACACATCAGAGTAGATCACACACATGTACAATATTTTCCGTGCGTGTATGAACACTGTAAAAGAGAATTCAAGAGGATTGACTATTTGAAACGACACTTGCTAAAATACACAAGTTGGATGCACGAATGGCGGAAGTAATGATGAAAGGTGATTCCAGCAGGGATACGGAGGAAATAGAAGTGGAACCGAGTGTCAAGCGACAGAAATACGAACCCGTATTGGAAGATATCAGTAGTGATGAAAGTGATCTAGACCTTCTAGATGGACAAGACGTACAAAACATACTGGAGGATTTAGAAGGACCAGATATTGAGTTGCTAGAGAAAGATAGCTATCAGAAATCAGAAAGTGATGTAGAATCAGTTATGGATAGTGGTCAGAAGTTAGACAGGAATGTAGATTCAGTGAAGGATGATGCTGATTCAGTGAGGGCTAATGATCATTATTCAGTGAGTGAAGCTGATTCAGAAGAGGATAGCGATCAGCACAAAGAGAGCAGTTCAGTTACGGATAGCGATAAGAATTCAGAGAGTGAAGCTGATTCGAAGAATAGTGATCAAACCTCAGATAGTGATTCAGAGAGTGAAACTGATTCAGAGAAGTATACCCATCAGAATTCAGAGAGCGACTCAGTGAGGAATAGCGGTCAAAATTCAGAGAGTGATGTAGACTCAGAGAGAGAAAATGTTCATAAATCAGGGAGTGAGGTTGATGCAGAGGAGATTAATGATCATAATTCGGCGGGTATTGTCGCTTCAGGAAATGATTCTGATCATGATCAGTATGCTGTTAGTGCTGATGATTTTGATGACTTGTACGACAGATTCTATGGAGAAAATCAAGAAAATGAAGATAATGTCAATGATGTAAATGAAAATATTGATGATGACCTTGAAGATCTAGTAATCTTAGATGACATATGGTCGGAAAAAAGGACCTTGAGAACCGAAGTAGAAGTATGGTGTCGAACGGGATACAGATACACTACCTATAATGCTGAAAATGAGAGACTTTTCAGTACTGTAAGGTATGAGGATGAATATTCAAAATAAACAATGAAACAACAAAAAACTGTTATTTGATGAAGTTTTTGTTTTCTGTTTCCGGTGGAGTGTCGCTAAGAACAAATATTCCGGCCAATTTTCATTAGAATTGGACCAAAAATGTAGTCTCTTGAGCTTAAACAAGTATTTTATTTGATATGACCTAGTGACCAAGTTTTTGACACAAGACGACCCGTATTCAAATTTGACTTAGATTTCATCAAGGCAATCATTCTGACCAAATTTTATGAAGATCAGTTGAAAAATACAGGTTCTATCGCATACACAGGGTTATTCTTTGAGTTGACTTAGTGACCTACTTTTTGACCATAGATGACCCATATTCAAACTTGACCTAGTTTTTATTAAGGCAATCATACTGACCAAATTTCATGAAGATCAATTGAAAACTAAAGCCTCTATCGCATACACAAGGTTTTCCTTTGATTTGAACTAGTGACCAAGTTTTTGACCTCAGATGACCCATCATCTAACTTGACCTAGATTTTATAAATGCAATCATTCTGAAAAAATTTCATGAAGACTAATTGAAAAATACAGCCTCTATCACATACACAAGGTTTTTCTTTGATTTGACCTTGTGACCTAGTTTTTGACTCCAGATGACCCATATTCCAAATTTCCCTAGATTTTGTCAGGGCAATCATTCTGACTAAAATTCATGAAGATCAATTGAAAAATACAGCCTCTAGCGCATACACAAAGTTTTTCCTTGATTTGACCTAATGACCTAGTTTCTGACCCCAGATGACCCATTTTCAAATTCGGCCTAAACTTCATCAAGGCAATCATTCTGACCAAAATTCATGAAGATCAGTTGAAAAATACAGACTCTATCGCATACACAAGTTTTTTACTTGATTTAACCTAGTGACCTAGTTTTTGACCCCAGATGACCCATCTTCAAACTCGGCCTAGATTTTATCAAGGTTATCATTTTGACAAAAATTCATGAAGATCAATTGAAAAATACAGCCTCTATCGCATACACAAGGTTTTTCCTTAATTTGATCTAGTGACCTAGTTTTTGACACAAGATGACCCATTTTCAAACTCGGCTTAGATTTCATCAAGGTAATCATTCTGACCAAATTTCATGAAGATCAGTTGAAAAATACAGCCTCTATCGCATACACAGGGTTATTCTTTGAGTTGATCTAGTGACCTACTTTTCGACCATAGATGGCCCATATTCAAATGTTTCCTAGATTTCATTAAGGCAATCATACTGACCAAATTTCATGAAGATCAATTGAAAAATACAGCCTCTATCGCATACACAAGGTTTTTCTTTGATTTGACCTAGTGACCTAGTTTTTGACCCCAGATGACCCATCATCTAACCTGACCTAGATTTCATCAATGCAATCATCCTGACAAAATTTCATGAAGACTAATTGAAAAATACAGCCTTTATCACATATACAAGGTTTTTCCTTGATTTGACCTAGTGACTTAGTTTTTAATCCCAGATGACCCATTTTCAAAATAGGCCTAGATTTCATCAAGGTTATTATTCTGAAAAAAATTCATGAAGATCAATTGAAAAATATAGCCTCTATCGCATACACAAGGTTTTTCCTTAATTTGACCTAGTGACCTAGTTTTTGATCCCAGATGACCCATTTTCAAACTCAGTCTAGATTTCATCAAGATAATTATTCCGACTAAATTTCATGAAGATCAGTTGAAAAATACAGCCTCTATCACATACACAAGCTAAATGTTGACGGACGACAGACGACAGACCACGGACGCCGGACATCGAGCGATCAGAAAAACTCACCTGAGCATTGCTTTAGTTCTTCTTGAAACAATAAGGAGATACCCTAACTTGTGCTCGAATGGATATACTTTAGTTCTGCTTGAAACAATAAGCAGATACCCTAACACGTGCGCGAATGAATATATACTTTAGTTCTGCTTGAAACAATAAGGAGATGCCCTAACTTGTGCTCGAATGGATATATATTAGCCCTGCTTGAAAAAATAAGGAGATACCCTAACTTGTGCTCGAATCAATATACATTAGCCCTGCTTGACAAAATAAGCAGATACCATAATACGTGCTCCAAGGGATATACTTTAGTCCTGCTTGAAACAATAGGCAGATACCCTAACATGTGCTCGAATGGATATACTTCAGCTTTGCTTGACAAAATAAGCAGACATGTCCCTACAAACTTGAAACTGTCTCATTGTAAAATATTAAGCAGACATACTGACATTTCTTCCAGTAGATATACTTTAGCCCTGCTTGCAAAAAGAAGCAGATACTCTAATATGTTATACGCTATAACCTCAGCTCTGCTTACAAAATAAGCATATATCTTTACATGTGCTCCAATGGATAAACTTTACCCCTGTCTGCAAAAATAAACAGATACCCACACATGTATTCCAATGGATACACTTTAGCCCTGCTTACAAAAATAAACAAAATCCCAAACAGCTTGCAAATATAAACAGATACCCAAACATGTACTCCAATGGATATACTTTAGCCCTGCTTGCAGAATTCGACAGATACCTTAACATGTACTCCAATGGATATACTTTAGTCCTGCTAGCACATATAAACAGATACCCAAACATGTACTCCAATGAATATACTTTAGCCCTGCTTAAAACATAAACAGATACCCAAATATGTACACCAATGGTTATACTTTAGCCCTGCTTGCAGAATACAACAGATACCCTAACATGTACTCCAATGGATATACTTTATCCCTGCTTGCAAAAAAAGCAGATACCATAACGTATACTCCAGTGGATATACTTTAACCCTGCTTGCAAAAAAAGCAGATACCCTATCATGTGCTCCAATGTATACACTTTAGCCCTGCTTGCAAAAAAAAATCAGATATCCTAACATGTGCTACAATGGATATACTTTAGCCCTTCTTGCAAAAATAAGGAGATACCCTAACATGTGCTCAATAAATATGCTTTGGTCCGTGATACTGGACATACTTTGGCCCTGCTTGAAAAATATAAAGTAGACATATCCTTAAGATCTGCCTCATTGGACATGCTTTCATTCCTTATAAAATAGGCATACTATGGCCCTGCAAATTACCACCGCACAAGTACACGTATCACCGCAAGAGTACACGTATCACTTTAATAACATTGCACATACTATTGGTATATACCTCATAAACTAGTGTTTTCTAAAGAATAACAGTAGGTTGAAATATAGTGTATATTCTGATACCACACGACGCATGATAATGTATACAGCATAAGCAAGGACCTTGTGTTGATCTACGAGATTTGGCTTATCTGCCAACCCCTCTCCCCCCCCCCCCCACCCCCAAAAGACCTGATTGTATACATACAATGGCAAACAACAATAAGCTCCAATCAGCAGTTTCATTGTTAACCCTTATCATGCTGGACACGATTGATTCTGCCTTTGCAACCAGTGTAGATCACGATCAGCCTGCACATCAGTGTAGTCGGATAATGATCTGCACTGTTCGCTATTCAGTCAGTCTCTTTTTGGTAAGCACCCCTTTTAACAGTTAATGGAACTGTCCAAATTGAAAGATGGACAAGTTCATTATAGAAATATAGCAGTGTAAGGTATGGAAGATTATTTATGCAAAAATTCTATTATTGTATTTGATCAAACGCTTTATGATTAATGACAACTATTATTGCATTTGGTAAAGTGCTTTATTGTTGATGACAAACGCATGCTACATGTTGCAATTTAGATCACTTATATATGGATATAAGTAAACCAATTAATGCTTTAAATGCCAAAATCCTTAGTATCTTATGTATAGCTTCATGATAATTTTTCAAAGTATTTTTTCTAACGCCAAGTGCCAAAAGAGAACTGGTAGTCATTTACTTGATTTGGGCTATTGGAGACTAGTTAAATGTTAGCAAATACGTTCTCTCATTGTTAATCAACTGTTTTTATTACAGTTATTACATGCATACACTGTAATGTCATTAGGTACTTGTGTAATGTCAAGAGAGCAACGATTTCTGTATTGCGCTTTATGCTTATTCATATACGTAATTTCATGTCTTCATATTTTGTTAGCTGGGTCCATTTTCGTTTAAATGAAGAACGATAACTCCAGCTTACTTATTTGAGAATACAGTTAATAGCTGATCCCTTCAAGAAACTCTCGTTGAAAGAGGTAGCCGGGGTTATTAATAAAACCCGGCCCGGCCCAACCCACGGAAATAGCCGATTCCGATTGTACGGAAACCACCGGAAACTTACGGACGGAAGGCTAATATAATTACGAATGGTGATACCGTCATCTTTATCAAGGCCATTATGTGTATTTTATTTCATTATTACAAAAGTAGAAGCAAAGTATTTGATATTGATGATACGTATGTTTGATGAAGTATTGCACTTGACATAAGCGAAGACCTAAAATAACAAGATATTTGAATCACACTCAATCAAAGAAGTAATACGTTCGGCAGTCGATGTGTCATTTTGTGTACCGGACAGACACGAGATAGCAGTTTGCAGGATACTTTCAACAGAACTGGACAGGCTAGTTAAATGTACGTCGTTATTTCACACCTAACGATGTGACATAAGGCGAAGGGGTCTATACCGTGCACTGGAAGTATTTATAAAATTTGGTTGCCCGACCAAGATAGCGTTTTAGCATATTAAGTTTTAATTTAATGAAAATATCTTGTCTTAGGGAACATATGAATATAAACACTCTTATATTAAGGTTGTCAAAGATTTGCATTGGTAAGTACACATTTTGCGAAAATTAACTAGAAATGTAAGTTTATGAAATTATTATTATACTCCTTTTGCCTATCTCGGTTGCGCAACCAAGATAGATCGAAAATAGATGAACTACGAAGCTATGCGCTGTTTTCATACTTGCCATTTGTTTCAGGTTGTTGAAGTATTCAAATTTGAATATAAAACTAAATAAACTAATAAATTATATCAAAATCTAAAAACATAGTCCACTTTTTACATTTTTTTCATATTAAAGGGAGGCAATTCATGATCAACAATTAGGTAAAATTTGTCGTCTTATCGGTAAAATTATCCCCCTTGAAATCACCTGGCAGTGCGATATTGATTTTTATCTGGTTGATATTTTCCAATAGAAACAAAGAAGGAAAAAAAGTTTGAACAAATATTGTTTTAATTAGAATGAACACACAATATTTATTATCCTATTGAAGTGTTCGTCATTTTATTTCTCTTTACAAAGATGTAAAAATTATTTATCTAAAATGAAGAATTAATGCTTCCCTTGGCGATTAAAAAACATCACTATCAGTCTCTGTTTACGGCATATAGTTACTGAATAAAATAAGCAAAATCATGTGATACGTATCTTATTCTTTTGCCTGTAGCCACTTTATTCATATATTGAGAATATTTATTATCCTATTGAAGTATTCTACAGACAATAAACTTTTTATATATGTTTTTATTTTGAAATTATTTTAATGTCTTCTTGCTTCCCTAGACGTTTAAAAGTTGGTGATTTTTGTATTATTTCTTTATTTGCCGTGTCCGTGGTATTTCCGGACGCGTGCGGAAACGCACGAACCCGCCCGAAGTTTAGCTGCCGATGATACATAAAATATTATTGTTACAACATAGTATTAAGTGATAATAATAGTGCGGGAATAATTTCAGTTATACTAAGGCGAACCATAGTTTTTGGGAATTACAAGCTTACCGCAAAATAAATGTTACAGAGAAAGATGCTGACGTATCATGTTAATAAATAAAAAAAAATATAAGACATGATGCACGTTGCAACTATATATATTTCTTTCTAAACCACTGTCTCGTATTTTAAAGATTCGTTTAATTATACTTATACCCCTTAGTTTAAGTTTTAACCATAAATATGTTATAAAGAATTTATATAATGCAACATTTGAGTAAATTGTTTTCGGAGCCTCTGAAACAGCCATATTAAAGCGCTTTTCGATGGTTGTTTATTACCAATTAACAGCTTTTTGCAAGTTTATTGCTTATCAACACCTTTTTATTAGGGGATTAGGGACGATCAGGTCTTTTTATTACACAGATAATAATCTTCTCGGTGACATGTTTAATGAACGAGACTTAAATACACAATAAATATATTGTTTCATTTTCAACAACAATGTTGTTAGACACATAAGATAATGGGACAGTGATTATTTTACTTGTATTTGATTAAGTATATATATAGAGAACACGTGTTAAAAGTTCGCCTAAGAGTGAAAATATTATAGTATAGAAGTTTTGTGACAACACTGTGAAACATTGTCGTTTATTAATTTATTAGTTTATTCAAAGAAGTATAAAATACATTTTTAATTTTTATAGCTCTTTGGTTTATTGTCTCTCCTGAAAATTATTATGTACTTTCTCTGCTCCATATTATATAATGCTTTCACTTGCTGTAGGCATTGTATTTATGCAATAAATCGAAATTGAATTGAACTGAATGTACGCACAGCTAATCTCAAGAAGGTATAGCACGCGCTAAAAGTGCTTGTTTTATTCTTAGGTTTTCCACTTTTTATTTTAAAAATCTGACATTTATTAAATCAGTCAGTCAGTCCCTTTTGAGAAACCTTGAGAAGTCATAATTCGCACATACTTTATTACACAATGACTGGATCGGGGGCAAATAGGTCACACTTCCAATTAACAGGCCCTGGTGTCATAAAAAGATACATTTTATATTGTCAAGTATGTTTGCTAGTTTGTTTTTCTGTTCATTTTTCATCAGTCTGTGACAATATGTTTTTCAAATGTTCATTACATAACAAAATGAATTTTAACAAGTTAAATATGATTAATAATAATAATAAAAAACGCATTTCACATCTATTTATAATAACTGAAAATGAAATTGTCAAGTTTGTAAGCACTTTTAAAAAATATTTTTATTTTCCTGCTTTCTGTTTTTTAAGATAATAGTAGTTTCATATACATGTATGTTATGCTCGCCTAATATACTTGATTTTGTGTATTTATATTTGTTTTTATGTCTCAGTTTCTTTAATGTAAAATATAAAGAAGATAATATAGTGTTGATCATATTTTCATATACTATGCCAAAGAAGTATAAAACACATTTTTATAGCTCTTTGACTATGCAAAGTAAAAGAATAAATAACGTAGTGTCTTCTTTTTTCCGTTCCGTATTTTACATTATTGAAAAACAAAATTTTAACCCCAAGTTGATGCTTATTTGCTGTTGTTGTTTTACCGTCTTAAAAAAGGGTAAAAATAAATCACTACCGTGTTTTTACAGGAGATTTAAAACTATAACCCTTGTTTTTTTTTTGATCGGCCCCCCCGTGTTGATAAAGCGGAGTAGGCCCCTAACGACTAAAAAAATCCTGGATATTTTGCTGGGGTTTGAAGGGAGCAACAAGGTTAAGCGTTGATCCTAAACAAGGAAAGATAATAAAATGATTTTTCCCCAAATTTTTTTATGTAAAAAAATTTCAAAAAGATAAAAAAGAAAAACATTTCCATAAGAGGTATTTATGAATGGCCCTTTGTTCCTGAAATAAGAAAATAAAAAACAAATACAAAATTTTGCTAAAATGTAAATCTATGATTTAGTTTTAAAAAAAACGGGTGATTTTGTATGGGATGAAGGAGTTACAGTAAGTTGTAAAAAAGAAGAATGGAGATAAAATATAAAAGATCGGTCGCGTTTGCCGGCCCCCCCCCCCCCAAACACACCCCCCCGAAAAGTCCGTAGTCTGTTTAAAACAAAACAAAAAAAACGGAAAAATATTAATAGGAAAAAGGGGGAGGGTAGTGATAGCAATGAACTTTCATTTTTTAAACTTTTTGTAAGTTTTTTTTTGTTTTTAGTTTTTAAATTTTTGTTTCTCTTTTTTATATTTAAAATAATACTAGCATATTTTTTTTAACCCAAAAAATTAAAAAAACCCGGTCGGGGATACGAATTGCTTTTGTATATGCTTATAAAAATATTCCCCAATGTTTTTTTTTTTTTAAAAAATGAATTTTTTAAGCAGGTTTAAAAAAATGGTGCCAATTGTTTTTAAAATTATTATACCCCAACTGCCAAGATTTTCCCCATTAGTTTAACTTAATAATATTCTAAGGTTTTTTTCTGTGCGCAAATCGTTATTTTCATTTTGCGATGTGTTTATTATACAAAATTCCTTTTTGGTGAGGTCGATGGGGCCCCCCGCGGAAAAAACCATCCCCCATTGGCAGGCCCATGTGTTTGCTAACGGTTTCTCTAATGAAATGGGGCGGTGGTTGTGGATAAGGTTTTGGCCGTAATAGGGGTGTGGGTTCGGGGGCCCCAGGGGGTCAGACATGATTTAATAAACCCAGTAGGTTTTTTCCGGAAGCGGGATCGAGGGGGTTAAAATGCTTAAATTTCTACAATCGGTTTAAAAAAAATTTGTATAAACAAAATAATCGCAATAGACAATTTTGGTTTTTCTGGCTTGGCTCTATGGGATTTATGGGCCCTGATAAAAGCAATATAAAACCTGAGGAATTTATCGATTGTATCGTTTTAAACGGGTCGAAAAATCCACATATGACCCCATAAAAACGAAAATTGTTTTTTTCAATTTTACCCTATTAAAAAGTAAAAAATTTAGTACAAAGTCGCGCCTTAGCCATTTTCGTATTTAAATTGTTTACGCGTCGCTTGTTTTGAAATAAGTGTGGAGTACAGGGGAGGTAAATATGTGTTTTTGGGTCCCCCTTCGAGAAAATACGTTTTTTTACTTTTGAACTGTGATACTTAGAAAAATAAAAAGGGATAAAATAGATTTTGATAAAAAATAATTTTACACTGGAAACAACGTATTTTGTTTTTTGCGCATGTGATTTTACTTTTGTGTCCCCCTATGAGAGTCGATATTGTACTGTTTAAAAAAAGACGATGGTTTTTTTAAAATAGGATTAATTTTTTATTTGTGTTCTAATGTGTGAACCCGGTTTTTTTTTTGAAAAAAGAAAAATACTTGTATTCTTTGAAAACTATGGGTTTTTTAAAAATTGGGCCCTGTATACCAAATAAAAATAATATTTTTTGGTTAAAATAAAAACCAAAAAAAAATTAATCCCCGTAACAAAAAGTAAATATTTTTTTTAGGGTTGAGCTAAAAGTGATTTCTCGACGCGATTTGCGAAAGGGAGTTTCAATAAAATTTGAATTATCGGGTGAAGATAACTTTTACTTTTTTAAAAAACAGTTATGAATGATGCAACTTGTTTCGGGGAAAAACCCGTCATTACTTTTCTTTCCGAAAATTTAAAAAAAAATTTTGAAAGGTTAAAACTTTTTTGGAGTTTTGGATTTGGCCAAAAATGGGCATTTAAACAAAAATTTAGCTAAAAAAAATTCATAGATCTTTGTAAAAAAATGCAAATATCGTACAATTATCGGTAAACAAAAAAAGAGCAACGTTTTTTTTTTGATAATTAAAAAGGGTTTTGGGTTTCTACAATAAAAAACTAAAAAAAGAAAGGTTCGAATGCGACGATTACAGCTGCCCCAATATAGATCCAAGTAAGTTCATTTCCGGGTGTGGTAGTCCCATAGTAAAGAAAGCGTGTTAGGAAAATGTTGCAGTACTTGTGATATGAAATTTACAAAAAAAATCTTAATGAAAAAATTTGTGGTTTTAAAGAAAAAAATCCGTTAAGTTTTATTTTGTTTTCGGATTATTTGTAAATTATGTTAGGGGGTAAACGATCCTTGTTTTTTATGTTCAAAATGCCGAGCCTATCAAACTGATGAAAAGGGGGCTGTATCAATAATATTTAAAACAAACCAAATAAAATTTCAAAGTTTTGCAGATTGTCAACCATTGAAAAAAAGTTTAAATTTTTAAACTGAAAATGTGGAAAGGTAAAATTCCAAGAATTTAAAAGTTAAGTTTCTGGTTTTTTTCACGAAAAAGGTGAATCGTTCTGTATATTGAGTGCGTTTAAAAGGTAATTTTGTTCATTTAAAAGAATTCTTTTTCGCGTCGGTTTTGGTTCACCCAATAATGTGAAAAAAAACTGATATGCTTCTGAAAAGAACCCGTACTGCACCCCAAAGAAGGGAGTTGGGCACGGGGAAAATCCTGAGGATTTGCCCGCCCCGGTTTTCGGAATTTGTCCAAAAAAAGAAAAGGTAGAGGATACTTGCAAAATTAAAAATTTTTATATATAAATTATTTATTAAAATTTTTATTTTTATATTTTTATTTTAATTTTAAATTAAAATTTTATTTATAAAATTTTAAAAAAATTATGGAACCTGCGAATATGAAAACGTTATGACAAATGAATGTACCCAAAAAATATTAAATTTTTTTACTTTAAACGTAGTCAATTCAGTCGAAAGTTCAAAAGAACTCAGAATCCGCGTGAAAAAATATTCATATTTGTTTTTTATTTGTTTTTGGTTTTGGATTTTTTAAAAAATTTTTTAAAAAAAAGTTTAAAAAAATGTCACTTTTTTCTAAAAATTTTCGTGTATTAGAAAAAATTCGTATTTTTTTTTTTTGAATTAAAAAAAAATTTTTCCCTAAAAACTCTGAAAAAAAAAAGAAAAAAATCCCCGCCCTTTTTTTACCCATTTTTTTAGGATGTTACGGACACAAGAATTATTTTGGTTTGGGAAGCAAGGTGAAAAAAAAACTCTTTGGGCCCCCCGGGGGAATTCTTTTTTCGAAATATAAACTTTTTTGGCAAAAAGTGATTATAAGAAGGGATTAAAGATAAAAGATCAAAATAGGGAATAATTTAAAAACGTCAAAACACCGATGTTAAGATTTTTGTGTAAATTTAAAAATTTTAAATTAAAAAGGTTTTTTCAACCGAAAGAAAAGCAGTTTTAAAATTCATCAAAGAAGTTTGGGGCATAAAAAGTTTAGTGTTTTTTTTTTTTATAATTTAAATGTAAGTTTTTCGAAATATCTTTAATTTATTTGCCTTCCCCTGAAAATTTCGGGGGTTTCGACAATGAAACGGCTATTTCGTGGGTTGGGTCGGGCGGGTTTTTTAAAAACCCGTTTGAAGGCCCTTTGCCCGGGATTATCTTATTCTTTTCCATTTTTTTTTTTTCATTATGACTTTTTTGTAAATTTTTTTTTTTAAAGGAGGTCTTATATGTTTTTTGGATGATTGTAAGCAAGTTAGGAAAAAAACAATTTTTATTTTTAAACTATGGCAAATTTTAAAAAAAAATTTTTGTTGTTGTTCCTTTAAGCAATTGAACAAGCCGGGGTCAGTCCTTTAATTTTGGAAATGTGGGCCCCACGTTAAAAAATTTTTCAAAATTTTTCCCGGGTTCGGCTTCGTTTAATAAGGAATTAGTGTATGGGGATGGCATTGTCGCTGGCCAGTGTCGAAAATTTTTTTTTTTTCCCATTTAAAAAATGAATTAATGCAAAGCATTTTGGAAGAGCTCTTTCAAAATCAAAATTGGGTTTTCATGCAAACAGTTGATTTATTTGGAGCAATTAAAGAAGTTTGCTGCGAAAATTTTATTAGAGTTGAGGAAGTATGTTTCCCCACAAGCATATAGGTTTATATCATCAAAAAATTTCGTTAATAAATACATTTTTTCAAAACTTAAGATTTTCAAAATGCAAAGATGTTTGTATGAATAAAAGCATTTGACCAAAAGCAGTAATGTTTGTCATCAACAATAAAACATTTTAAAAAACAAAAATAGTTGTCATTAATCATAAAAAGGGTTGATCAAACAATAATAGAAATTTTTTCATAATATCTTCATAGTAGGGGTTAGTTGTTCTAAAAAATTTTTTTTTGACAGGAATCGTACAGTTTAATGTTGTCTGTATTCAATGATGTTTATTGGATAATTAAAAATTAAAAATAAAACTGGTAAAACTTTTTGTGTGATGTAATTAAAAATTATTGAATGGCTTACCCGGGTTTTTTAAATTTATTGGCCACGGTCCCCGGGGTTTTAGTTTGTCTGTTTGGCGGAAAATTCTTAGATGTATTTAAAGGCAATGATCGTTCCCTTTACATTTTTCTTCATGTGATATCCATAAAAAAATTTTTGGTTATATCAACGAAACTTTAAAAATTTAAAACCAGTCAAGCACAAATGTATTTAAACTTTGTAAAGTTAAATAGCAATAAAGCTGTTTTTATAAAAAAAATCCCAAATGTAAGCACTTTCCTTTTAATAATATCCACCAAGAATCGTTTGAATGATCACATACACGTATTTTTACAACGTGTACCTTTTTTTTTCTAGATACATTAAACTGTATCAGGTATACTTGCCAATTAATTTAAAGGATAAAATTCATAGTTCCGCAAGAAGTCAACACTTTTACGTTCCTAAAGATAGAACATACTTTTAATACTTTCTCGAAAGTTTTTTCCAGTTCTAACACTGACATCAATATCAATCTAAAAGTTATTAGTTGTATTAATATTTCCAATTACTTTTTTCTTTATTTTATGTCTTTAAATCAATATACACTTTGACAAAGATAAGTGAATTCTCATTTTTTGCAACGTTATAAAATGAAATTTGTCACCGTTAAAAAGTATTAACACTAAATTTAATCCAAGGTTTAATTAGTCCTTATTTACGACCGTTCTGATTAATATCTCACAACTGATCTCTTGGAACTGGCTCATTAATCATTTTTGATGGAATGGAATTGAAATTAATACAAATTTAGTGTATAAAATTTCTAATAAAAATACATCTTAATGCTCCTCAAAGATTACTGTTCTATGCAAAAATTCAAGTAAACAGAACAATATATTACACTGCTTAAATACATATCAACGTGTCATTTTGTTATGAAATACATGTAAGTCTGTAAAGAAGAGTTGTCTTTCGTACTTTTGAAAGTAACAGTAATCAGCTCAATCACCGTATCAATCGGAACTTCTTTACATATGAAGTTGATTTTTCAATATTTGTGTTAATAACTAACTGAATTCTATTCCTTCAAGTCTTTCATTTTAAAACAGAAATGCAGTAAATTGTGCATAAAGAAGTAAGTAAAAACCCTTAGTTCGATTTTTAATCAATAATCTTTTTTTCCCTGAATGATTCTTAATATCAAAATGGAAACGAACACGGAAGTGGACTGAAGCAAGGCAAACTCGCAAAAACAAAGCAAAGCATGAACCAAAAATATGTGCGATCCTCCTCATACACGACAACATAACTAAACCACTTGTTAACTGTTAACATGAACCGTACAGACACGGTGAATGATGAGTTACACCCGTATTATGCAAAGCGAGTGTTCCTTCCTATTCACGATAACATAACAGAACCATTTGATATAATGAAGCGTTTCATTAGGTCAAACAATATTGTTTTGTTCGGTTTTCAACCAGGGTCACCATAGTTTCGCCGTAAGGGTGACGGAGCGAATGCACGTATGACCTTGATTTGACATGTACAAATCAACAACAGCTGTGATTGTTTAAGTGTTTCAAAACAGCAAACTTTCTGCATGACCCCTTGTAAAATAGCAGACCAGTGATATATCAAAACACCAGATGAAAACTGAATTTATTAATCGTCTCTGTTTTCTAAATATGCACCCCAATACTGAATAATCTTCAAAACATTCAGAGCTCCCAGTGTATATTTTAGATTGCATCGTGCCGTTTTTCTGCCTCTTGCCAAGTCTTTATTTTCGGGATCAACAACACAAGAACACCTGAGAAATATGCCAGTCCACCAAGCAGGTGATATGGTGCGATGTAAGAACCAGAAACATCACGGATTATCCCTGAAATACAACACCAATATATAAATATCACGCTTGGGAGATAGATATGGGGCTTACAGGGAACTGATGAACTTGGAAATCTGTTTGGCTGGTCTCTTTTAACTTTTAATTAAGTTTTAATTCTGTAACAGACAGTATATAAAATATAAAGACTCTTAAAACATTTGTAAAATTTACACGTCCCGAAAGCATATGTCGCTCGTCAAAATCCTAAACAGATATTGCAGAAGTCTTTGCCACCGTTTGTTTTATTTGTTATGATATTTATTTGTAATCAATCAAAATTGGGTTCAATGTTGCTTATTACAACAATTTCGAGAATTGGTGCCAACATAGAATGCTGTGTTCGATAAAAAATTTAAAAAAATGTATTTTAACTTTTACGGCAGTTTCTAGATATCGCAATCTTTCTATTTCTATATACTTTTTTCTATTATTGAAACAATATCAATACCACTCTAAAAGAATAGCGACAAAAAAATACAAGGACAGAAGTCCAACAGGAACAGCCACATTCAAAGAATGCAGCCGCCCATACAACACTCTACATGGAAAAAACCATTGGAGAGTTTAAACTAGTTTACTGGCACCAAACCTCACTCTTTAAGCCATACCATGTTCCTATATAACAAGACAGTGTAAATAGAATTGCTCTCCGCCAGGTGAATCCCTAACACATGAAACCGTAACCACAGGAATATATCGTAAAGCACAAAATATGCTCATGTAAAGATATATAACCAAAACCCATGGAATCATAAACATATGTACTCAGTGAATTGTAGAAGCGAAAGCACTAAGGGAAACACCATTAAGGGCACGACGTAGCAGGGCATGGGACAAATATCAAACCAGTCCGTCCCAAGAGTGGGATTTAAGAGCTAGCAACCATGGAGCCCCCCAACTGTCCGTCACCGCACTATCAAAGAGGAAAGCGTAGTGACCAACTGTAAAAGGGCTGAAAACTAAACATGCGGTATGTCTCAAAACAATACGGTCATAGCCACTACTAGCAATAAATCGTTTTATAATTTTAATAGATAATGGTCAAGACTTATGCATTAGGTACGTATATGAAAGTTAGTGGGCAGAGCATTCCTTGAAGGAATTAACACTTAATTACTGTTACATGAAAGGCTAGGAATTACTGCTGCCATCACTCGACGGGACGTTTCTTGAGTGAACTTACACAGTTACTATTGCATAAAATATTGCTACGGAATTACTCCTGTCCTTACTCGAGGGAACTTACACAGTCATTTCTACATGAAAGACTGCTACAAGGTATTGCATTATCGAGACCACATCATTTTTGTTGGATGGAAGTGCTCGGTTTTCCTATTACAACTTAAGTTACCAGTTACTGGAAAGAATATAGCAGACGATGCTCCAGACACCAGTGTTCCAAATCCTAAAGAACTCTTGAATTTTTCGGGACCCATTACTTCTAGAAGTATCACAGGATGCAACGAGTGGAACTGTCCTGAACAAAATCCTGCAAAAAAAAATAATGGAAAGAGTCTAGATAGATTTTAACTCAAAATAAATGTATCTTTTTCAACAAAATAATTCTTGTTTCAAATAATATGTAATATATTGTAAATACTACAAAAGAAATAAAACAAATGGTAAAAGAAAACTACGACAAATGTTGTTCTTTTATATAAAAAAAAGTTCTTACCGACTACCACTACGAAGATCAAAATAGCGGGAAAATTATTGACAAATCTCAGCAGATGACAGGCAGTTCCGGTAATAAATGCCATAAGCGCAAGCATAGTAGACCAATTCATCCATTTTCTGTCTACAGTAATTCCAACAAATATCCTCGCAAACAAACTGACCGCTGCTAATACTGCGATTTGAATACCAATATTTTCATTAGTTATTCCGACCTCTTTGGCATGTGTAGGTATGAAATTTGGAACAATGGTGTGACATGTCATAAAGGTAAATATCAAAAGTAAGAAGCACAGGAACAATGGGTTTCGCATTAAATGCAAATCGAAAATACTGCTTAGAAGGGAAGCTAATCCAGATTTAACAGAAGACAAATATCCCGACTTCTTTTCGCCGTTATCATTTTGTTCATCATCTGTGCTGTAAGGTTTTCGTGGAGAAGTGCTATAATCAATAGCAGGAACATATAAACCTTCAGAACTTGCAAATAATGCTACTTGAGACTTTGAAATAGCATTCATCAGCGCACGTAATCTACCTGGCTCATCGTGTAATTCACTCCGCGAGGTACTGTCTAGCTTAGGGACTCTCCTAGGTATTTTGCTTCCTACAGAATGGGCACGGACTCTGTTTAACAAAGGCTCATTCTGGGTATTTCCGATAACAAGCGAAGTATTAGAGCCTCTCGCCTCCGATGTAACAACTTCTAGAGATTTGTATAACTTGGCCTTTTCCTCCTTTGACTTATCACTCTTATAAATAGTATTTGCACCTGCGTCTATGATGTCATTGCACGGTATGTTTGAATTTCGTTTTTCTTCTAATACACTTTCAACAGCAGTTTTCTTTTGCATATAAAATTCTGGCGGTCTCATTAACAAGGCTCCAACGCATATATGCATTAGTAGCCCTGATACAATCAACATTGCACCTGTATATTGATATTTATCAAATAATTTCACTATAACTGGAGCGAATATAAGCCCGCCAATCTCAGCCCCGCCCGTAAATATACCGTTGGCCACTGCTTTATGTTTGTTGAAATAAGCACCGATGATAGCCAGTTCCGGTGCGTGAATCAAGGACATGCCCAGACCTGCAAAGTGAAAGAAAAAGTTATGATAATTTGCCGATATGTTTTTGATTTTTTCATTATGTTGGGTTTGGAATCACAAATACACAATGTAGGTCATATGACGACATTTTGATATAAGAAGAAAATATCTTTAGCCCCTCCATGCATTATTTCAGGCACGCGTTGGCACTTGGGCGTCTTGCCCACTGCTTTCCGTAAGCCAGCAGGATGGCTACCTCATACATTAAGCAAGGTTTCGAATCCACCTCGGTTGATCTCCGTTACGTTTTTGAAAGGTAATATACAAGTAAAGATAACACTAACATCTTTGACGTATATAAATATAATTGTACAGTAAGGTTTTGTTATTTGTGTGTGTGTGTGGGGGGGGGGGGGGGGGGGGGGGCTTAACGCCGGTTTTCAACAGACAGTATTTCAGTTATGTAACGGCGGGAAGTTAACCTAACCAGTGTTTCTGGATACTGTACCAGTACAAACCTGTTCTCCGCAAGTTACTGCCAACTTCCCCACATTAATCAGAGGCGGAGGACGACTGTCGTCACAATGTCTTTTATAAAATCGTAACGGAGAACATACGCCTCGCCCGAGGATAGAACCCACGACTCTACGGATCACAGCCGTCACATAGCTGAAATACAGTTAAAATAACACAATGCAAAAAAAAGGCATTGTCGCTAGACTTACCACATAAGAAACCTTGTCCAAAATAAAACACTGAAATGTCAGCTGTGAACGCTGTTAGCAGAAATCCGGCAACTGTAAAAACACCTCCAGCAAAAACAGACACGCGGCTGCTAAATTTCTGAAGACCTATAGTCATGACGAAAACAGCTGAAAGAAAATACTCCGTTTAGAAACTTCACAAGAAGATGACAAAGGATTTGAGAGTTTCTTCCCTTTTCATCCCAAAATGATATCTAATTCAAAGTCATTTAAAATACATGTACATATATTACACAATTTTGTACAAATTGAATTTACGGTTGCTGTGAAGTTCACTAGTCACATACCATTTAAACACCCACTTTTCGATAACTTATTTACAGTCTGTTTCTATCAGTGGTGAATTTCTTGTGCTGTCTCTACTTACATTGTTTTATAATAATTCGTATCATTTTAAATGAATATTTCAATAACGAAGCTACAGACTTAAATATATATCCTGCCAGGAACTTAAAATAATACGACTGATTATTCAAATTTATCAACGATGAGGGTGTGTTCCACTTACAAAAGATGCTCAGTGTAGCATTTTGTACAAGCCCCATGACCGCTGTCTCGTAAGTGCTCGAGTTAAAACGCAACTGGAATTGTATGAAGAAAATTCCAAAGGATCTCATAATACCCCCGTAAATTGTTATCTCTAGTACACATCCTGAAATAAAGTATGTGTCTATTTATCGTACCGACTAATATACTAGTAAATTATCGGGGTTGTAAATGACTTTCCAAGGAAATAAGTATGAAAGTATGATAAAGTGGGGACCGAAGTCTCATATCCATCATACTGACCCAACATAATTTTTGAAGGGTCACTAACGAACTCAATCATTGATTTGTTTTACTACACTTTCTTCAAACAACTTCTCCTTTAAACCATTTAGTGGAAGTTAATAAAACTTGGCCTGGATGTTCCTTGCATGGTCCTTATCAAAATTATTCAAAGAATTCCATTCGATGCATGGCACCAAAAGCAAAAAAAAAAAAAAAACAACAACAACAAACAAACAAACAAATAAACAAAAAAAAAAAACACACACAAAAAAGCTTTTAACAATCTTCTTCTCCAAAACCTTAGCTATCTGATACGTAGCACAGTCTAGTGGTCCTCTACCAAGTTTGTTCAAATCATGTCCCTGTGGATAAAATTGGCCCCGCTAATACGTCCACTTATTTTAAATAGACTTATGCATGTATAAGACAAACTTTAAAAATATTCTTCTCTAAAACCGTAAGACCTAGAGCTCAAACATTTTGCTTGTAGTAGTGTGCAGTTGTTCTCTCCTCAATGCCGTTCAAATTACGTCCTTGAGGTTAAACTGGCCCTGACACAGGGCAGGATTCATTTGTATTGCATAGACTTACATTAGAAAAAACTTTAGATTCAAGATTCAAGATTCAAAGTTTATTTCTTGTAACGTATACATGAATTATCTTGTTACAGACAGATGTATTAACAAATACAACGTGACATATTCAAATAACGCGCACACGTACGCACGCGCGCGCATGCACACACATATACACACGCACGTACGCGCGCGCGCGCACACACACACACACACAATAATAAGACTGACATATAACTGTAACTGGTTACTTACATAGAAAAGAAAATTACACGTTCGTTAATATTTTAACTAGAGAGGATGAACTAATATATTGTATTGTAATCTAACATTTGTACTGGCTCTAAACTGGTGATGCTATAGTGTTAGTAACATACAGTGTCACTCATTAAATAATCTCCTTTAATTAGAAATGGTACGAATTCAGTTCAGTTAAGTGCAATTAAGAGTTACATTACAGTATTTAACACGCACGTATAAACCCCTTTAAGATAGTTAATAAGCGTGGCCTGCAGATACTGGCAAAAGGATAGTATAATTACACTCTACCAATTCAGTTTCTTATTTATTTCATATTAACAATAAAATATTCAGACCTCATTTTCAGCACTTTAAAGCATTTCAATGATATGAAAACCATATATGGACATTTAGTATGACATGTCTTCTTATAAAAATAGAAAAATATTGACATGCTATGTTGTATATAAGAAAAATAATCTGTTCTGAGAAATATCACCCTTTAAAAATGCCCCCATAAAAACAGCCGTTTAGGAATTACGCGTAGGTAGACATTTTTCGCAATGAATAAAACTTATACCAGAAAATTCACAATGAAAATGGTCTAGATCTTATCAATACAATAAGCAATACAAATAAGCCAAATATTTAACTGTCACCTTCTCATGTCACTCATTATACCAGATTTCATCCAAAGCATGGAACTACATTTTGGACTACTTCGCATGTAACACTGAATAGTCACTTCCGGTTTGGTGTAATCCGTCCTTAAAGGAAAGTTTTTCATACTCAAAAAGTGTTATTTTCACTTAAATTGTACCAGTAACCTTAATGCATGGGAAAAAATACCAGTTTCAGTTTGATACAATCAATTTTCAAGGTTTTATGGCTTTTTCAGTAACGTATGCTAGCGTGCCAAATTTCTTTAAAAATGGTATCTATAGGCCAAGTCGCAGCTCGCTCCTGGTCATGCCTTTTACATCTCTGAAGTATATGCTCCGCAGTCTGATCTTCTTCATCACATGGACAAGTTGGCGATGATGTCAGTCTGTATTTCTTGTACATGTGAGCATTAAGCGTGTTGTGCCCTGAGCGGAGCCTGACCATCATCACTTGTTCAGACCGATCATTGAGATGAAAAGCATCTTCCTCCATCCTTGGTCTCGTTAGTGCCTTGATGATGGTGACTTTCTCCTTGTAACTCACAGGTTCTGTTGGTTGTTCTGACTGAGCTCCTAGCTTAACCAGTTTGTCTGCCTCTTCATTGCCTGCAAGTCCACAATGGAATGGAATCCACTGAAGTGCTACTTTGCAGGTTATACTCAGGCCCTGCATTCTCCTGGCTAGCTGCGGAGCTTTATTGTTGATCAGAGCTTCCATGACAGAAGTGCATCTATGAGAAAGACGACTGAGGAGCTTTCTTCTGCCGAGTCTTAAACCATTGAGACGGCCTTCATGAGTGCTTCAGTCTGCCTTGTAATTGTTGCAGTGTTTTCCTGTGGCTGCATGTAGTGTTTCTCTCTTGCCAGATGGGTATTGAATGAAAACTCCTGCTCCTCCATCTTTGACGGCGCATGTGGCTGATCCGTCTGTAAAGACATGAGTCCATAATTCCGTAGGATAGTCTTCATTGATCATAGCAAGTGTGAGGCTCTTCCGAATGCCTTCATCCTCTTGCTTCCCGCGGTCAAGACGAGGAACAGCAAGTCTCACAGTCACTGAGGACAGATCATTCGCTAGTGGGTTTATGATGTCTTCACTACCTAGGGGAGTCGTTGGTATGCTCAGCTCAGTTTTGAACTCTCGGTTGAGTTTCTTTGCCTCATGTACGAAGCTGCTACGTTTGAGCCGATTCTATGTGTAGCCATCTAGCTTGGCTTTCATGGGATGGTCTTGAAAAGACCTGAACTTCTCTGCTTGAAGCAGAACCTTTGCATGTCTTCTGTCTTGTAACGCGACATCATTTATGACCACTTTTCCTTGCTGGGGCTTATTTTTGCCATATTTTATCAAGTTTTACCATAAACTGCACTCAAATCACACACTGTTTCTGTAAAATATACCCAAACTCACCCCTGACACCTAAACTTTACCAATATTTAGTCAGTAAATATGCATTTTTGGAAAAACATACACCCAAAACTGTAAAATTGAAATATTTTTAGCTTTTCTACTTTTTCTCAGCTGAATTGCACTGAAATTGTCATTTTCTATCATAATCTGACCAAACTAGCCTATTTACAGCCACATCTAAACAAGTTTCAATTTTTACCCCTGCTCAACTTAAAAGGAGGCAGTAAACAGTTTTCAGCTGTTAGTGTCGAATTGGCCAGGATCAAATTTACAAATAAGAGGCAGTTTACGGAATGAAGTGCATATTTGAACTTCAAAATAATAATAATTGCTAGAATTGAAGTTTCAGCGGCTAGAATTGAGTTTCACTTATTTAAAAAAAAAATAGTTGAGTAGCCTTGATCTTGATATTATGACGTAATGACTTGCAGATGCCTCCGCTGAGCTAGCTTAAAGTGGAGTTGTCATTTTAACAGGGGCCTCAGGAAAACTGGAATAGTGAAAAAACGGTACGGATGGCACATATATTTGAGCTTATTTTCAGATTTTACAGTGTTACCAGAGTATGAAACCGTGTAGCAGTTGGGGCTATCATTTGAAGGGAGTTTTCTACAGCGATTTGAATATTGGCAAATTTAGCTTTTTTCGTCATCAGTTTCCGCGACCGGGAGAGCACAAAATTCAGGTCTCGTAAACAGAAAACTGGATATTAGGGATGCATTGCAGATGGTTTGTAACGATAAAAAAAAACATACAGTCATGTTAATATTGCAATATCTTTATTTCAGGTGTGTGGTTGCAGACTTTTGTGTGAGGTTTTGAAAGCTGGGTAGGCGACTCTAGGCCGAGAAGCTCTGAAAACTGTTTACTGCCTCCAAATGTAAATTGAAATACTACCAAGGCATGTAATATCAGATATGTTACGCTAGTGTACAGAAATCTTTTGTATTTGGCATGAGCATTGCCTAGTATTAAACCCTTTTAAGATAGTTTATAAGCGTGGCCTGCAGATACTGGCAAAAGGATAGTAAATGTAAATTGAAATACTATACAATACTACCAAGGCATGTAATATCAGATATGTTACGCCTAGTATTCCTCTGCCACTTTTGTTCAAATTATGCCCCTCGGGTCAAAATTGATTCCGCCTAAGGGTTTCATTGTTTTTATATATAGGATATTACACGAGTGTCTTTTCATATTGAATTTATTAAACGAGTTGAATAAAATAATAAAATGCGAGGCTCTGTCGAGCATTTTATCAATTTTATTCAACGAGTTTAATAAATTCAATGTAAAAAGTCAAAAGTGTAATATTCTTTTTATCACATGTTCGCTTTTCCTGTCGACACATCAAAAATTCTACTTTCTTTTACTATATAAACAAGTCAATTTGACCAACGTTTCCAATACTATAAACGACGTCGACGTCAAAGCTTTATTACACTAATGTATTATCATTTTTATGTTATGGCTTTATTACACTCCCGCGACGTCAAACATGTGATAAACCGACTTATGTATGGAAAACTTCAAATAATCTTCTTATCTAAAACCTCGATGCCTAAAGCTTATGTATTTATTTTTTAGCATTGTATAGCATGTAGCATAGCATTGTAGCATGTAGCATTCTCCATTAAGTGTATTCAAATCATGCCTCTGAGGAGAAAACTGGAGTTCACTTGTTTTACATTGATTTATGTGGGGGGAAACCTTCTTCTATAAAAGTACAAAGCCAGGAACTTGGATATATGGCATGAAGCATTGTGTAGTTGTCCAATTCCACCTTTTTCAAATCATGCCCTTCGGGTCAGATTTGACCCCACACAGGAGTATCATTGTTTTACATAAGCTTCTGTAGGGAAAACTTTAAAAAGTCTTCTTGTCCAAGAGCTTAGATATTAGGCATATAACATTGTAGTCAGGTGACTGATATAGGGCCATCATGGCTCTACTGTTTTCCCAGTATTAGTATAATTGTTCATTTAAACTTTTTCATGTGAATTGCTTTCAAATAAGTCAATGTACATTAAGTGTATGTTGAATTTTGTTTTTTACCCATGTATCCTAGAGTAAAGAACTGAATTTACTTCTACAACTACATGTATTCCAAAACGTTTTAATGATACTTGAATCATGAAAAGTTAAATCCGTCAGTCCGTTTTAAAAGCATCATAATTGTCAAAAAATAGATATATATAAACATATTTTTTTATTATGTGAAAACTGAAAAAAATAACGCTCCGCTATAATACTATCTCATCTCTTGTTACAGATCGCACAGTCACTTTTTTTCAAGTCTCAAGTGTGTTCAGTGAGACTATTCAGTGGTTCTCACGGACCATTGTCCAGTGAAAGCTGCTCAATAAGCAGTGTTCCCAGTAGTTAGTGTAACACACAGATGTCATGGAGCTGTGAATACTACAAGTTAAACATTGCTCACTTAGAAGTGTTCACGACGCTGTCAGGTGGTCGGACGTTAGTATGAATTTTATAAGCTAAAGTATATAATATGTATGTAGAGTTTCTTAGCTAGCATGACCATAATAGTCAGAATATATGAATTTATAGCTTACATGTGTGCCTCTTCCTAAACCGGCATGGTAATATTCATCAAGTTATAATTCATTTCGTTGGTTATGCAACAGCTCAAGATTATGTAGCGAAATACTCCAAATAAATACTTTATCTATTCAACTGCAGGCAACTGTACCGTATTATCTAATGACTTGTAGGGCAGTCGGACAACATTTTACCTAATAAATGAATAATATTACAAAGCGTTTTAATAACTTTAAAACTAATATGTAAAGCAAAGTCCCTTACTGACTCAAGTAAAATGTTATGACTATCTTCCGTAAAAGATCAGTTGTGAAAGTTTCAAACAAATCCATAAGGTGATCAAAACTTGATTAACCACCTTTAATGCACTATGTATACATGCACTGACACATGTCAGTGTTTAACACATCAGCGATCCCACACATGTAATAATACGGTTAGGAAAATACATAAATATATAGAGTAAAATATATAAATATATAGAGTAGTTTACCTGCTAGAACAACCCATGCCCATCCTTTGTCAACAGGTACACAAGAGCGCTTTTCATCCATTACAGAATACAAATAACTTTTATAATACATTCAGATACATGCATCACTGTTTAAAAAAACATCATACCAAAGACACAGAAAAATGTAAAAACACATACGTCCCGTCCGTAATGCCAAGGTTGTCTGATATCAGTTAAAGGGACATGCCTTTTGCTTTGCACGTTTATAAAAAAGTAAATATAAATTAATTCATTCTAGGCGAAATTTACCGATTTGAAAGCATGCACGCTGTAGAATCGATCCGTCAGCATACCAGCCAGCAGTACTTATTGTTCGTGTACAGACTTATTTTCTGAAATATTAAAGTTGTGTCTACTTGAAGTTTATAAATTTCGTTGCAGGGCCTACCCTTTAATATCCCAAATATGCTCCAGTTACAACCAAGCATCCGTTTAGTTACGCACGCTCGCTTCTGGAAAAATGCATGTGCTAAATGAGTCATCTCGTAGTAGGCGGTATTATTACCAAGCAACAATTATGTTGTACCGTGTGGATTTCTGAAAACACTTCAAACTTGAAAAAAACAAAAACATTTTGTCTCTTCGAAACTACCGCACGCAGTTAGGACTGTCGCACAGAACGGTGTATTTTGCTATCAAAATTATTTATCAAGTACACTACTATGTTAACTAAGAACAGTTACGAAAACAGTGCTGTTTTGGTAGCATTTACAATGGAAAACAGCATGGGGTTATTTTGCGTCCGAGGATACAAACATGGAGATACTGCTGAGCACAGGAAAGGTAATATGATAAATATATGTGATATGTATGCTTTCTTTATGCCTAATAATTGCTAAAATTGTTTTTATTTGAAATTATGATACCAACCTATGTTGCGTAAGTAATAAGACGACGGTAAATAACGTACTGTCTGTTTTAGGTGAAGTATACCTTTTGTTCATGCACCTGTAATCGTCATTGTCATATATAATGTGTTAGAACGTTAAGATACATAATTTAGATATATTTTACTTGCAGGGCGTAGGTTTGCATACAGTACAGACAAAGGCCTCATAAAAAGAAATATAACTCGCGCGAAAAACATGCTGTTATTGAAAATCCAGTACGCGTCTGGACGGAACAGCGGACTACAAAATAAGACTGAAACAAAATATTGTCTAAATGTCAGTCACAGTCATATAAAACATTAATGTTATAAAATGTGTTGACTGTTAAAACAGGACTGATGATAAAGATGAAGCCAGATCGTCATTGCAATGCTGTGTTGTAACCCCCAGTTAACGTTGTGCTTCGAATTGATCTAATGCAGTGGTGGACTCGGCAAAAGTTCAATTCCAGTTCCATGATATACCACGTATACAATTTGTTTATGCTTATGTTTATTTTTCTAACAAGATGTTCAAGGGTTACATTGCATTTCAACGTGTCATTACACTAAGTTTCGTTAAAATATTTGCATACATTTTAGCGTATCTGAGCCAAAGGCTCAGGATGAGCTATTGTGATCGCTCACCGTCCGGCGTCCGTCCGTCCGTCGATACTTTCCTTTAAACAACATCTCCTCCTAAACCATCAGGCCAATTTTGATGAAACTTCACAGGGATGTTCCTTGGATGGTCTAGCTTCTTTAAAAATTGTTCAAAGAATTGAATTCCATATAGAACCCTGGTTGCCATGGCAATCGAAAGGAAAAACTTTAAAAATCTTGTCCAAAACCACAGGTCATAGGGCTTTTATATTTGGTATGTATTATCATCTAGTGGTCCTCTACCTAGGGTCAAATATGGCCCCGCCCTTGGGGTCACATGGTTTACATAGACTTATATAGGGATAGGGAAAACTTTGAAAATCTTCTTGTCCAAAACCAGAAGGCATAGAGCCTCAATATTTGGCATGTGACATCATCTAATGGTCCTCTATAAAAAGAAAAAGAGGCTCCGTTCCGGGGGTCCCAAGTTTTACATAGACTTATATAGGAAAAGCCTTAAAAAATCTTCTTGTCTGAAACCAAAAGACCTAGGCCTTTAATATTTGGCGTGTAGCATTGCCTTTTGGTTTCCTACCAAAATTGTTCAAATTATGCCCCTGGGGTGAAAAGATGCCCCGTCCCGGGGGTCCCAAGTTTTACAAAGACTTATATAGGATTTTATTTTTAAATCTTCTTGTCTGAAACTGCAAGGCCTATGCTTTTGATTTTTGGTATATTGTATTTCCTAGTGGTTCTTTACCAAGATTGTTCAAATTATGCTTCTTGGGTAAAAAGAGGCCCTGCCCTGGGGGTCCCAAGTTTTACATACACTTACATAGGAATTTGTTTTAAAAAATCTTCTTGACTGAAAGTTCAAGGCCTAGGCTTTTGATATTCAGTATGTGACATTGCCTAGTGGCTCTCTAACAAGATTGTTCAAATTATGCCTATGGGGTGAAAAAAGGCCCCGCCCCGAGGGTCACACAGTTTTCATATAAGTTATATAGGAAAAATACTTAAAAAATTATCTGATCATATTTCCTAGACTGTTTGATTATAATTACCGTATGACCCCAATAAGTAGGGGACATTTGACTGCAACCTTGACCTACTGACCTACTTTCTTGTTTTTTTTTTTTAAGATACAGCCTTGAAATTTGGATGACATAAACTGTTTTGCACACCGATCTTAAAACTGTCTTTCAGTGACCATGAATGTGACTTACTTCGGGATCATTGATTTCAACTCATTTAGATATGAAGATTGAATACTGCTAAAGCCGGTCCTAGGGGGCGTGGGCAGTGTTGCATTTTCCATGACTGCTCATGAACAGACTCAATCAAACCGAGTCTGCAATTTCACTGTTTGCCTTGTTCTCGGTGCTTCCGAGGGATCTACTTTCCAGATTTTATTTACTTCACAACAGCGGGTGTTAAGTGCTGTGTGGCGGCCGTAAAAAGTCGCCCGACTTCATCTCAGTGTTGTTATATTTTCTGGTCCTTCGGGATCGAGTCTGCAATTTTCACTGTTTGCCCTGTTCTCGGTGCTTCCGAGGGATCTACTTTCCAGATTTTATTTACTGACCTACTTTCTTGTGTTTTAAGATACAGCTTTGAAATTTGGATGACATGTACAGTTTTGCACACCGATCTTAAAACTGATTTTCAGTGACCTTGAATGTGACCTACTGACCAACTTTCTTGTTTTTTAAGATACAGCTTTGAAATTTGTTTGCGTGTATAGTTTTGCATGCCGATCTTTAAACAGTCTTTCAGTGACCATCAGTGTGACCAACTGACCTACTTTCTTGTTTTCTAAGCTACAACAAAATGATTTGGACCACCTGTAATATTTATTTTTTACAGATTTCAAAAGTAATCTTGCATAATCTTTACCTTGATCCACTCACCTAATTTTCTTGTTTTTAAAGCTTTAGCTAAGAAATTTGTTCAAACAAGCAACCCTACTCAGGTGAGCGATATAGGGCCATTATGGCCCTCTTGTTAAATTATCACAGGATTCAGTATTTTTGGACAGACAGATAGACGTGGGACAAACCTATAGTCCGGTAGCGGATTAAGAAGGTAAATATTATTTTACTGCCTTCTATGTACAAGGTTGCAGATGGACAGACTGATGGACGAACGGGCAGAAAATGAACAAAGCCAAATAATATGTATATTCTCTTATACTACCTTCTGTTTATTTACTAAGTTTTGTGAAAAATATCTTATACTTTTAAAGTCATCAAGGGATCCGAACCCGCCCTGTCAGTTCAGTAGGTAGAGTACTTGGCTCTGAATCGCGAGGTCGCGAGTTCAATACTAGGGCTAGGCGTATGAACTCCGTAACGATTTGACTGGAATACATTGTGTTTGAACTCCCCTACCTCTGATTCATGTGAGGAAGTTGTCAGTTACTAGCAAAGAACAGGTAATTACTAGTAAAGAAATTCAGGAACGCAAACGCATCCTGATTTGCCAGAGCAATGCAGGAATTTGTAATCAAATTGGGCCTGGGTTGTAACAAAACCCAATTTTAGACATTATTATAAGTATTTTAAGATCTTAGCAAAAGAATTTTCCTGAGTTTCTGACGTGCCCTGCTTTCAGGTATCTAATTTTTTAACCTTGATTCATATCTACTATAATACCTCTCATCACATCATCAGTAGATGTAAGGTAGAGCGTCGGTCTACGGATCGCGGGGTCGCGAGTTCGATCCTCGGGCGGGGCGTGTGTTCTCCGTGACTATTTGATAAACGACATTGTGTCTGAAATCATTAGTCCTCCACCTCTGATGCATGTGGGGAAGTTTGCAGTTACTTGCGGAGAACAGGTTTGTACTGGTACAGAATCCAGGAACACTGGTTAGGTTAACTGCCCGCCGTTACATAACTGAAATACTGTTGAAAAACGGCGTTAAACCCAAAACAAACAAACAAATCAGTAGATGTAAGTTCTCAAGATGTAATTTTGGCCCTGCTTTAAAAAATAAGTAGAAATATGCCCGAGGTCTGCCTCATTGAACATGCTTTCATTCGTTATAATATAGGGCATACCTTGTCCCTGCAAGCGTATCACCACACAAGTACACGTATCACCACATGAGCACAAGTATCATCATGCAAGTACCCTTATCATCGCACATACTGTTGTGAATATTTTGACATATAAACCACGCCACCCACAACCATGTATAAAAGCATAAGCAAGGTTGGTCTCTGAGATTTGCCTTATCTGCCGAAATTAAAAAGG
The DNA here is from genome assembly GCF_021730395.1 of Mercenaria mercenaria. Classification (NCBI taxonomy): domain Eukaryota; kingdom Metazoa; phylum Mollusca; class Bivalvia; order Venerida; family Veneridae; genus Mercenaria; species Mercenaria mercenaria. Next base: position 66,594,445 of record NC_069377.1, on the reverse strand, counting down.
CCTGTCTGTATAAGACATACAATGGCAAACAACAATAAGCTCCAATCAGCAGTTTCATTGTACAGTGCGTTCCTTTACCAATTTGTCTTCGAAAGTGAATCGTACAGAGTTGTAAATATTGTAGTGAAAACGTCCGTTTGTCAACTCTACATATAGTTATTAAGCACTAAACATACATTCTCGACGGCATGTTTTTACAGGACTCCTTATATAAATCGCCGGTCCATAGTTTGTGCTACATGACCCGTCTCTATTCAATGCATATTTATTGGGTTAATAAGTAAAATATTTAAGAATAAAACTGCGAAAATTATTTTCTAATGTCATGTAATAAAATACTTATTGAATGGCTTACGGGTCAATATTCAAATTAAGTGGCAACCTGTCCACTGGACCTCGGGTTATAGTTTTGACTGTTTCATTAGGTGTATACTATGGCAAATGCATACGTCTCCCGTTGACATTTTTCTTCCATGTAATATCCATAATAATAAACTGGTTATATTGCCCAAAACGTAATAACATCTGAACACTAGTCAACCACTATCACACTGTACTTAAGCTTTGAAAAACGTTAAATTCTGCAATAAAGCTTGTTTGATTTTTAAAAAAATCGCTGCAAATGTAAGCACTTTCCTTTCCGATACTATCCACCAATGATTAAATGATCACATCTCACAACATGTACCTTTTTCTAGATACATTAAATTGTATAAGGTATTTGCCATTTTATTTGAAGGATAAGATTCACAAATCCACAATGAGTCTGCGTTATCAACTTAGCAGACGTACTTTTATCCGCGTATGGATATGTTAAAGTCTGTGCAAATAGCCATTTACGTTCCCTCAAGATGGTCTCAATCAAAGAATTTCTCAAATCTCACATTGCCACTGTTATCAATATAAAAGTTATTAGTTGTATTAATATCTCGATTTTTTATGTCTTTAAATCAATATACACTTTGATGAAAATAATTGATTCGCAAAAGTATTTTTTTTTGCAATATAATAAAGTGAAATACGTCACTAACACTAAATTAAATCCCATTCTGATATGCCTGTACCCGCTGTTATCTCCAGAAGGTATGACCGTACTGATTAATATCTCACAACTGATCTCATGGAACTGGCTCATTAATCATGTGTGATGAAATGGAATTGATGAAGTTAACATGATAAGAATGAAATACATGTCTTATAGAATTCTTCTCCTTTAGCAGACAATACGGTTTGTATGTAAATACAAGTCAGCGTTTTATTCCATACCTATATACATTTAACCAGTTGAAAGCTTTCCTTTCTGTCGCGTGACGATACAATAGAAACCAGTATTGTATTGTGTGATTTAACAGTGTTGAGTACAATACTGAATTCTATTGGACGAATACGCAGCAGTAATAAATGAAATTATTCACGTTTTCCATTGTCTGCTAACTATTTTTGTTCCCAGTTCCCGGGTAGTTATATATATATATATATATATATATATATATATATATATATATATATATATATATATATATATATATATATATATATATATATATATAGTCATGTTTTCAGTGCTCTTTTTAAGTGATTGTTAACTGATAATTCTTCACTCGAGTTGAATATTTGACAGCATAACAAGTCTTTTGATTATTTGTTTATTCCCTCACACCCACCCTTACAGGCACGTCGAGTTTCCTGATAGTTATTGCTGATGGCTTGTAGCAGTATTTGTATATTAAAGGCAATTTTTGACTTGACTGTGATTTAAACAAGAGTATTCATCTAGTTCTAGAAAGATTCCTCAGGCCAGACATCACATCTCATTTAAGTTCTTATAGAAAAATAAAGTTCACAGTTACGTATCTTAAATGTATATCCATATATTTTGCGGGTTTGTTTGCATGAACAGTTTCTTGATAATTATAACTACTGAGAAAGTAGTCGAGCATTATTAGAACATTTAAGGCAGATATACATTTAACTTTTGGCTTTTCTAGATATAAATAGATATAAATAGGAATATAAGTGTTACCTTTGTTTTGGATATTTAAATTTTTGTATTTTGATTCTAACTCGAAAGAATGTTCTGTTTTATACAATTGTGGTTGTTCAAAAGCTTAGAGAGACCTGAGTGGCCATCTTACATGCTGTTTAACTGAATTCAAGTTATAACATTTTTCTGTTTCATTTGGGACAAAATAGAAATTTAGATTTTCATGAATATCTGATTGTATTATTGCCTTTGCAGGCTGAGTGGTGTACAAAGATAAAGACAACCGCAGTTACCCCACTTCTACAGGTCGATCATTACGACATCGCACAACACCGTACCAACTGGCATTTACAAAACAAATATAGTCGTATTTGTTGTAGGCCTACATTGTAATGCTGTCAAATACTAAGACCTGTATCCTATATTTCTTGTTTGTTGTTTTTGTAGTTAGGAATATGGAATTAGCGAATAATTGATTTACTCACGACAAAGAGTGAGTAATCCATATTTGGACGAGGTGAATGCACACATTAATACCTATTCTAATATGCTTGTCTTTGCTAAAACACGCTTACGCTAGAATGACGACAGGACAACGTACGGTGACGTCAAAGTTTTTGTTGCGATCAAGAAAGAGAGCTACTATATTTTGTCTACTGTTTTAGATTAAAGGCATATTAGAATCGAAATAAATTATAGCAAAACCGTGTTTTAACACTATTTATACACTCGGGCGGTAATACGTCGTACAAATAATTTCAGTCGGGCTGCGTCCTCGTGAAATTATTCACGCCCGACGTATAACCGCCCATCGTGCATAAATAGTGTTAAAGCACTCTTTTGCTATAAATTATTTCTTAAACGAAGTTCATGTACTTCTCTGAAGATAGGTTTGTTAATTTTCCAACCAAAAAATGTCAACGTTTACTCCCATTGCCAAAAATATTGGAGACAACTTTTCATGAAATTTTAACCGAAACAATAATTGTTCTAACTAAGAAATTGAGTGCTCACACTTAATGTTTCGTTCAAAAAGAAGAAAGTTATCGCAGTTTATTTTAAATTTTACTGCTGCCGCTATATATACAAGGAGAGTAATTCCAAATGACTCTTTATAAGGAATCAGAATAGTAGTCCCGTCCAATAAGTTAAAAATATGGATTTGTTGGACTCCAGGCCAAAACGAAAAAAATATTAGAATCTATGCGCGTAGCGTGGCATACTCAGTTACTCGGCTGAGTAACATTTAAAATTCAAAAATTAAAAATGATAAAGGCTAAAACAACTGATCAGGAGTGGGTATTGGGGTAGGGACAATGTCACAGCATATGAGTATGCTGTTGCCTTGGTCCTTGACTTACAATTTTTATGACGACAGACTGCTGTTGCTCTTTTATCAAAATTTCTAAATTTTTTTTTTCTTGCTCCACTTGCACTTGTTATTGTAAATACATATTTAAATCTAAATACATCTAAAATTCTAAATACATATATGATTTCAGACGCATATATAATATAGCTGCTATTGACCATAAGAACATCTTCTTAATGGCAATTGTCCATCAGTAGTAAAATTTGGAAGGATAAACAACTGTGTCTGTAACAACTATGAATTCCCAAGCATTATTTCCTAATTTGCTATGCTCAAACAAAAATAAATTATCTATCCCATAATCAAAAAGAATCAACGAGAGTAAAAAGAACAGATCCATAAATTAACATTTAGGCTTTGTTATCTGCATTGCCATACGGTATAACACTCAACTTCAGTCTTACAAACTATCAATTCATTAATTTGTACATCGAAAGCATACGGTTATGAATATACTTTCCAGGTCATTATGCTGCGAGGCACCTACTCAACCCTACTCTACTCCGTCGTGGGAGGGGTTAGTATAAAGAAACCATGTTTCAACACCAGACACCTTCTTTTGATGCACTGACACCCATTTCCCAAAAGTTATTGCCGAAAATATAAATCAATCAAAATTATTTAACGCACGAAATAATTACAATACCTTTGAAATACGGTAATACCTCGATTTCTTTACTCCTAGGATACACATATGTAATACATACTCATGACCAGCAAATATTTAATTACATTACTGATGTCGTCTACACATTTACTTTATTATCGTTTCGTGAATTTAGATTTTATATTTCAGCCTAAGCATCTGTCACAAGACTGTTGTCTCTGTATCATTATTTACTTGATTGTTTTTAAGAATATAGAGATATATTTCACGGAAATTGTAAGCTTTGAAAAGAAATGTTCATGGCAAGGACGATTGTGATATTACAAACATGCACAAGATGGCAAACAATAACCTCTAGTAATTACCTTGGGCTAGAAATTAATATAATGCTTACAACATTTTTCTATAACTGCAATATTTAAAAGAGAATTTACCGTAAATTTACTTGAAGAATGAAATGATAATCTTTATCATTTTGTCTATTTTGAAATTGTGCATAAGTCAAAGTTTGTCCTCAGCAGTTCGATCGGTTCCTAGTCATTTTAGATTATTTACTGCAAGGTGATTTGCGTATATTCCGTTGTAACACGTATGCACACATGCATGTGACACGTGTACTTTATTTAAGAATTGAATGCTATTTTCTGTTCGTTTATACGGGTATAAACCACATTGGGACTTCTTGCTAATTCATGAATCGCGCTGGCGATTCTTTTTTTTTTTTTTTTTTTTTTTTTTGAGGCCCCATATGGGTAACCCCGTTTATTCCTTTACATACATGAAAACAGTAACATACACACAATACTATAATCCAGTATACAAAAGCAATGCAATAAAATGCAAACAACACAATGAATAAATATAAGTTTCAGTTTTTCAATCATATTTATCAAATATGTATCGATTCAATTATAATATTCCATATGTATGTAAAGAAAAAGTTTTTTTTTGAAAGGAAGATGTGATGTTGATTGATGAAAAAGGAAGGGGATAGATAAGAGAAGAAAAAACATGGGATCGTTTCCATTTAAATTGAAAAACTATATTCGATTTATGCTAAAAAAGAATAAAATTTTTGGGGTGGCTAAATTTCAGTTAGAAAAGACCATTTGGATTCATGTTTATCTAATCTATCTTTCATTAAAGCTATTTCTTTTTCCAGGGATATACGCAAATATAGATATTCAAGAAACTGTTTAAAAATTGGGATTGTCTTCCTGTATTTCATTCTAAAAATGAAAAACTTACATAATATAATAACAAAATTTATTGCGCTTTTCATTTTAGTATTTTCTATACAACCAAAACAGACATCTTCAAAATTGACTGTATAGGGGATATTTTTAATTTCGAAAAAATTGTTAAGTCTATTCCATAAAGCCTGCACGTGCTGGCACTCCCAATACAGATTCTCGGTTGTTTCAATATTCATGTTGCAGAAATCACATAGATTACTGGAGACCAGTTTACATGTATATAAATATTTGTTTGTGGGTAACAAACGCATTAAGAATCTATACTGAAAACTTCGAAGTGTTGTATCAATATTAGTTGTAAGCGGTACTGTATATATACGCTTCCAGTTAATGTCGAGATTTTCAAAAACATCGTTCCATTTGTTTTCTGCTTTTATGTCTTCAATGGGCATACATTTTATTTGAATTTTATTTAGTAATTGATTAGGTTTATCAATGTTTTTTATTTTATTAATTAATGTATTGTCCCTATTATTATTTAAGAAATTTTGGGTCATATATTTTATGCTGCTTTTTGGAATACTCTTTATTAATTTAAAATAGTTAAGGTAATCATGTTCCTCTAAGTCTAACATTTGTTTCGCTTCATTAAATCTGTAAAAACATTTTTGCCGAAAGTGGAACAACTGGTCTATATATTTTATATTTTTATTATACCAATTATTCCAGAAAATTGTTTTGTTTTGCATTCGTATTTCCGAGTTATTCCATATAACATGGTTTATATCTTCTCTTATTTGGTTGTATTCATGGCTAATCTTAAACCAAGCAATTAGAATATCTTTTAAGAATATATTCCTATTGCAGATAAGATCTATGTCATCTTTATTTAAGTTACATTCAAAAACTAATTGAGCACCAAAGTTTTCAAGAGCATTTACGTAAAATAATTTCCAGGGACCTTTATTCTCGTCACATATTATTCGTTTTACCCAACAGGCTTTTATGGAATGCAAAAATAACCTAATATCTGTTAATTTTAACCCTCCTAGTTCGTAGTCTTTAGTTAAAACCTTACGTTTTATTTTCTCGGATTTATTATCCCATATAAAACTGAAGACCGTTCGGATAATATCTGTTATAATGTTTTCTGATGGATTCGGCAAGACAGTAAAGGGGTATATGAGTTTTGGCAGAGCAAACGTTTTTACTACAGTCACTTTACCTAAAAGAGTGAGTTTTCGGTGTTGCCATTGTTTTAGACAGTTTTTGAATTCTTGTAATTTCGGCTCAAAGTTTAATTTTATATTTGATTCCCTGTCATTATAGAATGTCATACCAAGAGTTTTTGCGCTTTTTGATGTCCAAATGAAATCTTTATTTGTTGCGTATTTCACATCTGAGTTTTTTAATGATCCTACTCTAAGTATTATTGTTTTTGTTATATTAAGAGTAAGTCCCGAAACATTGCCAAAATCAGTTATAACATCTATTAATCTCTCAAACGATTCTTTATTACCGTTGTTAATATATGTTGCATCATCTGCAAAAAGTGTTTGTTTTATTTCAGTATTTCCTATATTGATTCCTTTGATGTGTTCATCTTTTCTTATAGTATTAGTTAATAATTCCATGCAAACGATAAACAGCGAAGAAGAAAGAGGACAGCCTTGTCGAACCCCACGTTCAATTTGAACACTCTCTGATAAAAAACCATTGTTAATAATCAGACTGGTGATATCACTATAAAAGAGCTTTACCCATTTTATGAAAGACTGTCGAAAATTGAAGTGCTTTAAACTTAGCATTATAAAATCATGGCTTAAACTATCAAATGCCTTTTCATAATCTGAAAACAAAAGAAGACCAGGTAAATTTTGTTGATTGAGATATTCTATAATTTCAAAAATAAGGCGCACATTTTCTCCTATATATCTTCCTTTCATGAATCCAGTTTGCTCGTAACTTATAATATGTGGTAAAACGTTTTTAAGTCGATTAGAGATAGTTTTTGTTGCAATTTTGTAGTCAACATTAAGCAAACTAATTGGTCGCCAATTCGCTAGTGAAGTTTGATCTTTTCCAGGTTTGGGTAATAATGTTAAAATACTTTGTTTTTACAGGTCTGACATTTCTCCCTTCTCATATGAATAATTAAGAGCGTTTATGAAGTATACCTTAATGTCTTTCCAAAATATTTTATAAAATTCTGTTGTAAGACCGTCGGAGCCTGGGCTTTTATTGTTTTTCATGTCAAAAAGGGCTTTAGTACATTCCTTATCTGTGAGTTTTCCTTCACATGTACATTTTTCTTCATTAGATAATTTCCTTATAGATTCGTCAAAAAAGTTTATTGTGGACGATTTCAGCTGCCGTTTTTTATACAAGTTTTTATAAAATTTAACTTCTTCATTTAATATCTCTTTTTTATTATTTATTTCTTGTCCTTCGATTACCAATTTTGTTATATTCTTTTTTTCTGCATTTCTCTTTTCTAGATTTGCGAAGTACTTAGTATTTTTTCATTGCCTTCAATATTTAGTGCTTTAGATCTAATTATAATGCCATTCACTTTTTTATCGTAAAGATTGTTTAATTGTTCTTGTTTATCTTGTAAGCTTTCTTTTATTTCTTTTATATCTATTTCCTGACTTTGAAGTTCAATTTCTAAATCTTTAATTTCTTTTATAAGTTTAAGCTCTTGTTTTTTATCTATTTTCTTCTTATTAGTCGAGTATCTTATCGAAGTATTCCTTATATTTCCCTTTATTAATTCCCATAGAACATCAGGCTGTGCTTCCGCATTGAATTCAGCAGTTTCAGTAATACTTTTCCTTATCAAAGTTTAAAAGTCCTCATTTAATAAAAGACTGTTGTTAAATTTATAATAACCTGGTCCTCTTTCAATGTTACTGAAATTTACATTAAATATTACTATAGAATGATCTGTCTTGAAACCAGGTTTAATCACACAGTTATTTGTTAAGCTGCATAAATATTCGGAGATAAGAAAAAAGTCTAGCCTACAGAATATTGGTGGATTTGTATTTGAATGCCACGTAAAATCACATCTTGTTTTATTTAGGTATCTCCAAATATCAATTAAATTTAATTGTTGTTGTATTGAGTTCAGTTTACGTCTTGATTTCACATGGGTGTCTTGTCGGCCATTTTTCTTATCATAACTTATATCGAGTACTGTGTTAAAATCTCCTCCTATTATAAAGTTTTTGTCATTATTTTCTATTAAAAAAGTTTCTAGTTTCGAAAAAAATTGGATATCATCATTGTTCGGACCATAAACATTTAAAATCATAAGATCGTTATCATTGATTTTTATTTCTAATGCAGATAATCGGCCTTTAACTATTTCCGTAAAATTAATTACTTCATATTTCTCTTTAATATTTAATAGCACGGCGATTCCTTCTTTATTGGAATGTATGCCGCTAAAAAATGCTTCACCGTTCCAGTCATTTTGCCATATTTTACTGTTTGCATTAATTAGATGTGTTTCCTGTAATAAGCAGATTGAGAAATTTTGATGCTTTAACCATTGAAATACTTGTTTTCGTTTTCTTGTATTAATAAGACCCCTAACGTTCATTGACATTATAGATGTTGCCATGATAGACCAAATGAATGGTACTGAAATACACTTTTAAAAATGGAAACGATCATAGCTAAACGGGTAAGGGAAGTAATCTTGAAAAGCATGTTTATGAGTAGGTCATGGGTAGTGCCCCTTTTCAATGCCTAGTTCATCCCGTATAATCAATAATAAGTTTAACAAGAAATGTACTTTTAGGTATAGGTAGATTAAGCTATTAATGTTTTTACTTTTTCCCGCTTTTAAAAAAAGAAAAGAAGAAGTATACAGGTGTGTTATAGGCAGATTACAAATTTCAACCACGAATGTATCAAGGGTAAATGGTAGATTGGAAGTTAAATCCAAAATATTCAAATTTAACTGCATATAATGTGAAAGGTGGTGATCATCCTTATTACAGAAGTAAAAAATACATATAATACCTAAATTAATTATAATTACACATACATACATGTAATGTTATCAAAAGTATTTGTATATTGTGAACATTTAATAAAGCGTCATATTTTAACCTTGATTTATATCATTGTATTAAAACGTATTATACAATATTGATGTTCAAATAAATTCTTGTGACATAGAATAAGGCTGAAATAGATACATACGTTACATCTACTTATCAAAACTGTTGTGCAATTTTAACATTCAAAATAGGTTTCGTGTGGCATCAATTTAAGTTCAAGCAGTAAAAGAGAAAAACACTCGTTCTTTCTAATATTAAAAGACAGTCTGATTTAATAATATCTTGTGCGTAATGCGACCGGTACTGCAGTATATAATAATATATGTATTCTTATTAAAAGTTACAGCAAGGAAACGTGTATAAATGTTCATAATGATATGTTGCGATGTATTTTAACATACATTCGTTACGACGGATATGTAAATCGTTCATATAGAAAATATTCCGTGCATTAAAAAAACCAATTCTGCACATTCTGAGGATCTATTTAAATTGAGCAGTCGTAGTGTATACTGTTGAACCTATACGTATGGACTACAGTTTTTTTCATTTTTAAAAAGTCTGTGTATTTAAACGTCAAATACTCTCTATTCTTGAAAAAAAAAACGGGATGAAGAAAAACCTGGTCCTTTTTCGAAACGAAAACTAGTAAGGAATCTAGGTCATTCAACAAACAGTTGCTCAAATTTATATAATCAAGCTTACACATTAACTAAAGAGAGTCTAATTCGTGTTGCTTGAAGTTGTAATTTTTAAAGGTGATTTTCATTTTTTTTATCATGTAAGTATAATTAATCATAATTATTTGTTTTATTTCTTAGACCTTTTGGCTCTCTTTCAAAACGAAATAAAGAGAGCCATTACATCTAAGTACTAAAACACATTCACATATATAGATTACAATTCATCTACATAGAAATATCACATGTATAGGTTATAGCACATCTACATACACGTATTTACATATACACATACACACATATCTATACACACATATACATACATATAACATCATATACATGTATCCACACAACTATATGTATTCGTGCACATATTTAATTATGGTGCCTGCACAACCGAGCTCGCATAGAATATCTCAAAAAGATTTCAGTCAATTTTATAATTCTTAAAAGGTGAATGATAAAAGTATTTCTATGCAAATATTAAATTCTGTGACGTTTCGCCTATGCATACCAATTCACTGTACATTAGTCACTGATATTTCAGTAATACATATTTTTTATTTAATCGGATTCGGTGACACAAAATTATCTCGCCAAACTGTAATAATACATCTGCAAGGTAATAATTTTCATTCTTAACCTTGTATTTAAAGTACACTAAGAAGTGATTTGCATCGGTGAATGTATTAATTGGTTTGCATATCGCAAAGCATGCACATTTCGTGAAAGGTTAGAGATCACGGGTAGAGGTAAATATACATGGCTGGGTTTTTGCCAAAAAGAGGATTGACCTATTTTCAGATATCTGAAAAAAAAAAAAAGAAAGATGCAATGTAGTTTAATTCTTATTTTTATATTTTAGAAAAAAAAAGTCGGCTTTAAAATCTAAAAAGCTTAATCGGCTTCCGATAATGTACTCGTAAATATGTTGTTAATCTTAACTCATAAATGTATTCTAGCATCATATTTTATACATATAATATATAACATTTGCACTTCTGGTATTTGATATAAGTGTTACATTATAAGTTTTTATCACTTTTTGGCCAAGGTAGATTCAGCCAGTGGTCATATTCTCTGCTCTGTACCCGATGCACGTGTCCCATTTTGTTTTTAAAATATAAGTTCCCATTTCGCACCCAGCATTTGTCTACCTCGTCTGGCATTTTATGTTTAATGCACATTAACACTTGGTAGTTTGTGCGTGTTAGATCCTCAGATACATAAATGGGTTTCGGCAACAGTTTTTTTTGTCTCATGAGATTATCTTTGACCAATCTTGATGTAAATCTGCAGATTATCTGTCTTGGTTTATTTCCGCCGCTTTTTCCCAACCGATGACTGATATCTATGTCTTCTCTTTTTAGGTTTAAATCCTTTATATGGCTGTTCAGAGTTTTTATAATGATATCAGTTGTTTGGTCAGCATTTTCTGGTAATCTGTTTTCATTTTTATTGGCATTTTCTAGTAGTTTGGCGCTATTATCTGTTTTCCATGCAGACGGTGTCGCTTGTTTTTGGTTTGTGTCTGCTGCGGCCCCATATTTTTGCATTTCATCATCACTCAATTCTGTAACTGAGGGATTTGCCGGGTATGTTTTTTCCGCAATGCCATTAATTCTTACATTATGTAGCCTGTCATGTTGCTCAATGTCATTCAAGAATTCGTCTGTTTTTACCTCACTTTTTCTCAGATCTGATTTTAATTTTTCATTCTCATAAGACTGTTTGTCTATTGTTTTGTTTAATTTATCTACCTTAGTTTTTAGTGCCTCATTTTCTACATCCCTGTCAAAGATTTTTGCTTCGAGTATTTCAATTCTTTTTTCAACCGATTTAAGAAGTTCTTCTTTCATTTGTGTTATCATATCTTTAATCATTGTTCTCAGGGTGCCATCATCTTTTGTCATTACATTTTCTAGTTTTGAATTTATTTGGTGTAATTGTGATCTAATATCTTGCATGGGGTCTTCTTGGTTTTTATTTTGTTTCTTTTTAGGATTCTTTCTAGGAGTTATATCTGCGCTTGTATCCAGTTCACTCACACTGCTTAATTCACTACGTGGTCTTTTTTTATCACTATCTTTCCCTGCATACTTTTCTGCCATTATTTAGTATAATAGCGTATCTCTATTGTATCTCGTATTAAGGATTAACGGTACTTGTGTCTGATCCTTGCACGGATTATCTATTATGATATCATTATATCATTGTATTTGACAACTGTTCACTAAGATAAGATTTTCAATATGGCGCTCCCAGATTTGACCTCTTCATAACTTTGCTTTATAATATCACATGTTAAACATTGTCAAACTGTTTGTTTTTCATAGTAAATATATTTACCATATAAAGCGAATGTAATAGTCCAAGATAATCCAAAAATCACTTTTTTAGTATTTCCCAAAAAGGAAAAATTTCCAATTTTCCTAAGAGCTCGAAATTTTGAACGTCTCACCAAGGGACATCACTCTAGCGCTGGCGATTCTTGGACGATTAGCAAGAAGCCTTCCAGTGTGGTTCATACCCGAATAAATGCACAAAAATAGCATTCAATTCTTATATTTACATTTTACGATAGCTTGCTACAAACATTGTTGATTTGCTTCCAGGAGTATCAGAAATTCAAAATAAATGTCAATATATCGATCTTTTCGTAATCTTATAACAGAACAGTCAAAAAGACCCGCCCACGTTCAACTATAATTCGCCTTCCGATAAAAATACAGTACCTGGTTTTTATTTAATTTTTTTTAACTCCAGTGAAAATACATACAGTCGTGTCGATTCACTTGTGATCTTTGACGTCAGAAAAGCTAGTTACAGCTATAATGAAATGTTCTTTTTGAACGTTTTGGCGAATTTGTGGAACGAGGCCATTTTGTTAATAATATTTGTGAAGGAGGTCAGATTACGCTTACAATCTCGCGGAAAGGACCGTCATTGACTTTTTTAATCCAATATTGTTTATATGAAGTCAAATATACTTTTAAATGTATTTGGACAATATTTTAAGTCGATGAATAATCCAGACGACAAATTTTCCACACCTGATGCTGATATTTACCATTTTATAGAACGTTATGAAAATAATGAATTTTGTATTATGTTCGATGAATTGAATATGCCTTTTAGTATAGACCAACTCCTTAAATCTGTCAATCAATTAAACTCCAATAAAAGTGGAGGTCCTGATTTGTTCCTAAATGAGTTTTTCATTCACGGTAAAAATACTCTTTTGCCATATATAGTGTTGCTATTTAATATTCTTTTTGAAAATGGATACTTTCCACACAGTTGGTCGGAAGGGTTTGTTGTTCTCTTAGATAAAAAAGGAACGATAAATGATATGAACAATTATAGGGGAATTACATTGCTTAGTTCACTTGGAAAACTATTTACTAGAGTTCTAAATAATCGTTTGTGTACATGGGCTGAACAATATGGAGTTTACATAGAAGGACAGGCTGGTTTAGGTCAAAGATGGGTACATTAGACAATGTTTTTGTTTTACAGTGGCTCATTAATCATGTTATTAATAGTGGAAAGCAATTATTTTGTGCCTTCATTGATTTAAGTAAGGCATTTGAATATGTTAATAAATGTTTGTGGTCAAAATTAATCAAGTTATGTATAAGAGGAAATATTTTGAACATAATGAGAGCAATGTATTCCAGTTTTAAATCAAGAGTTAAGTATATGAACCAGTTAAGTGATAGTTTCGAATGCCAATTAGGTGTAAGACAAGGTGAATGTTTGTCTCCCTTTCTTTTCGCTATGTTTTTAAATGATATTGAAAATATGTGTGCAACCAGTAACTTAGATGGTGTTGATGTTGACACTTTTAAACTGTTCTTGATTTTATATGCAGACGATATTGTAATTTTCGCTAATAGCAGAAGTGAGCTTGAAAACAGTCGTAACATGCTTTATGATCATTGTAACAAATGGAAATGCCTGCAAAACAAAGATATTTATATTAAGAAAAGGGGGTCGCCTACCAACAGATTTTAATTTTTTTTCTCAGATCCTTCAGCACGACTTTTATGTCGTGTTACTGGTACTGTTTAGTTTCTCAGCATGAACATTTCGGCCTGGGTGGTTCCAATACTCCCGCTTTCATAGCTTTGGGTATTGTTTAATCACCCCTAAGATATGGTGCCTGCTTTTTAATTTTGTCTTTTGACAGTTCCTGTGATATGCAGGCTCCATAACCTCAGATCCCCTTTCTAAATTACAGTTTGTTTAGTTCTGCTCATTGTTTTCTCGTTTAGGGCATACCCATTATTTTAACTGGGGACCATACGCCGCTTTTCATGGAATTACACGCTAGTGTAGCATTGAAGGTTCCATGTGCACCGCCGTATGAACACATCTGCGGATGTCTCTAAATTGTTTTTTTTTTTTGTACTTTTAGCATGTGTAAATGTTGAGTTCTGCTCAACCCGGGGCTAGAGGGCGTGGACGCTAGCATGCATTTCCACTACCGTCCATGAACAGGCTAAATCAAACCGAGCCTGCAACATTTTCGTTTTTGTTGTGTTGAGCGACCTGTGGAGTTTCCACTTTTTCTATTTCACTATGGGGAACATAAGATAGTATTTAGTATGTTCATATTCTATAAAAATGCAAAAATATTCTATAAAAATGCAAAAAATAAGTATGCACGTGATATAAGTAAGTGTATGATTTTAATAGTAATGGCAAGTGAAACAGAGATGTAATTTATAATACGGTTTAAGGGAAACTATTCGTTTTCTGTAAAGCTGATTTATATTAATGACAGTGTTTGCCTTGGTATAATCTTTTGCTATCGTCCTCATTAGCCATTGCTATTCCGTATTTGGGAAAATATTATTACAATTTTGTAACTATATTGAACACATCTTGCACATGTACCAATTGTACGCCATATTATCATGCAAATTGTGCCTCATGGGTCTTATGACCTTCTGGTTGTTTATAAAATAAACTCTTGTAACTCTATGAAAATTAACGTTCTTGTCTTTCCATGTAAAATGTGTAGTGAATTCAAATTTTGTATACAACAAATAAGTTTGGAAAAAGAACTCGTGTGTTGCTTAATGTGTGAATAACAAATTTCGTCCTGAATAAATAGACAGCCTAGTCCAAGTCCTTTAAAAATGCCAGCCCCTACCCCTCTCCCCGATCCCGATTTGTAACGTTCATCAACTTATATAGACCTTTCTTTACATTCCGAGCCATTTGTGAATATTTTGTTCTACTGAAGAAGCATAGATTTGGTTAGAAAAGTCACCAGAAGCCACCCTTTCTATTGTTTGCTCTAAACTTTTCACGGGGTGTGTGTGTGGGGGGGGGGGCTCCCTAGACCCCGCCGGAGGAGGGAATTCCTCCTCCCACACTCTATCCCTTGAGTAACAACTAAATTGATCACGCTACGTCCCTAATTAAATTATATTTATTATATGGAGTTTGTGGTATGTAGATTTCGGATGTTGCTGTAGGGATAACGCATGTTTTTTCGTGTTATAACATCTGCAGAATCCCGAGGGATTGGTTGGTACCCGAGCCCGGGGGATTCTGATGATGTTAAAACACGAAAAGAATATGCGTTAACGCTATTCTAGCATAAAAAGCTTAAAAACCAAGAAAATGAATATATTGTCCCTCAACGTCATTAAATTTCCATGAAATGCGCCGTAAAGTCTACGTTGTTTTTTTTCACGTTGACGTCATTTCCATTTGAATTATCCGTTTTGGGGCCGTAATACGTTAACGCTTTTCCACGGAACGCGCATATATAAAAAGGCGTTATATCAGCACGTGAGCGCGAGAATCTCTCTGTTAACACACGTTTTCTCTCCTGTTAAAACACCCCCGACAAGTGACAATAACAGCAGTTTTATACTAGAATATATATACTTATGAAAGTGTGGATGCATTTCAAATCACACAGTACAACACTGGTTACTATTGAATTGTCACGTGACAGAAAGAAAAGCTTCTAATTGGTTGAAAATATATAGGTGTGAAATAGATAACAATATCCGAAACCTGCAGTCCAGAAACGCCATATTTTTTTCGTTTTTTTTTTTTCATATTGGGCGGAACAACTCTTCCAATTCCTTAATGCAAAGAGTCGTTCAGAATTACTTCCCTTGTATAACAAGACAACAAATGCGATAACTTTCTTATCTGTGAACGAAACATATAAGCATGAACACTTAGACAATCTACTAGTCTGATAAGAAGTCTATTATCCTAGTCAGAGAGCTTTCATTTGTAAATAGCTACCTGTTGAATATCTGGCTGTATTACCTTACATATGGCTGTTGGAGAAGTTACCCATGTTATAACTATGAAGGGAAGTGATTTAACACGGGAATATAAAAAGAGACTATGATTGGCAAATGTAAGGACTGTGACCAGTCTAATGAACATTCAATTTTATACTGCGCCGATGATAATGGTTTCAGTTCAAAATTTGATGAAATGTTGTTTTCATTTTTTAGGGGGGGGGGGGGGGGGGGGGGGGGGAAAGG
This sequence comes from Mercenaria mercenaria, assembly GCF_021730395.1. Lineage (NCBI taxonomy): Eukaryota > Metazoa > Mollusca > Bivalvia > Venerida > Veneridae > Mercenaria > Mercenaria mercenaria. The sequence goes on along the minus strand of NC_069377.1, from coordinate 66,578,006 downwards.
GCTGGGAGTAAAAGCACGATAATGCACACATGTAACATTAACATATTATGAGAGAAGAATAACAATTTTCAATGTCTGATATAAATTTTTTGAAAATGTTTCGAATCCTCATATAAAAATGTTTGAATATTAGTTTTTATGTATATTCTTTTTTAATATAGTATGAAATAATAGGTAATTTAACAGTGTTGACTTCAATACTGTTAAATAAGCTCATAATGTTATACTCGTAGTGGGAAGTCGTCATATACAAGTATCTGTATATTACAAAATAATAATGACAATTTAAAAAATAGATATAGGCCTAGAGCTTCAAGGTGAAACCCTCCCCCTCCAGGGATTTTTGTAGACCCCATTATTTTTGATGCCCCTTGTCTGTAGATCATATTTCTGAATTCTGGCAAGAGGGTTCTCTATTAATTACAGCATGTTATTTACGTTACCTTAACGATTATCTAAAAAGTGATAAAACTGGAATGTGGTGATTTATATGGTAGAAACAATTAAAATCATAACATAAGCAAGTGGGTTCAATGAAATGGAGAATATGCTGTTGTCAATGTTCCCGCTTAGTTTTGTTCTCTCAATCGATCATTTCATTTTGTAATTTACGTTACCATTTGTTTTGTTTTTAAAAAATACTCATATCAATTATTTCAACAGGTTTAATTGTCAGAAAATATCAGATATGTCTAAAATATAGTATCTTCATATACATATTATTTAAGAATTTATCGTTCAAAATTTTTAAGAACAAGTGCGTTACCATTATCATATACGTTACTTAAATTCACGATATAATCTTTTCATTTCTCGGTCAATAGATTGTTTATGTAATCATTATAATGATGTTTAGACTTAGATAATGCGAGTATCTTATCAAGTTTGAACTAGTTTGATATAAAAATGCATGTAGCAAAGCACTGACATTGTAACCTATGTTACGATACGTTACTGAATGTGTATTTTATTAACTGAAAATACATGCTTACAGCTGCTTATATGCTTAACCAAATCAATTCACATAAATCATAATTGAGAAACAATTAAGTTGTAGCATTAATCATTCCTCTGCTACCTTGTAATAAGCAATTTAGTATTTACTGCTATTAACAGACAGTTCTTTTTAGTTTGATATTTTCAGTCACATAAGTCGTCATAATCATTGTTTTGTATATGATGTCATCTTGGTCATCTCTACGTCTTCATAGTAATCATCAGAGTCATCCTCGTCACGTGTTGCTGGTGTGTCACAAATAAGTTCAGCTAGTTCTCAACACATTTTCTGATCCAAATTCCCATCCACTTTCATTTACGTTTGGTAGAATTGGGTAGTTGTCATGAGCATGAACCCAAATGAACAATTGATATTTCACACGTGTTACGTGCACTTTAAGTGACAATTGGCAATAGACTCATGTAGTTGATACTTTTCAAGAAACATGTCATATATAAGTTTGTTGACGTTATTGTATTCTTTGTATCCATAGATTGCACAAACAAGATTTTCGGTGCCGTTTAAGAGGTCATCAGAACAGGGATGTGTATGACCTACTTCCGCTTATGTTGCAACATACTCCTGGTTTTCTCTACTATTTTGAGCGGTGTTACTTTCCCTGTGCGAACAAAAGCACTGGTTGTGTCAAGCAGTCAGACAGTCTATTGCAGGCAAAATTGAGCAGATTCTTTCTCCTTTGCTTTGAAAGATGTTGTGAACATTTAAAAGACGTCTTTTGTTGCCTGTTCCCGTGTCAAATAAAACAGTATTTCTGGGGATCTAACTTTAATTATCGTCTTTCATGTAGTGCTAGTGGTACTGATGTCTAAGCAGTGAATATTATTCTTGTGTCTGCTTCTTCCTGTGTAGAGTGCATAGTAGCACATAGGGTCGTACTTGAACTTTGTTCCCATCTTCAGTTGTGAGAAAATAACACTTTTCACCATTGTCAAAATACAGTTGTCTTCCCTTCAACTTTGGTGAATAGCAATCACATTTTCATTGTTCGAAATTTAGATTGATCACCTGTGTTTTGTTTTCACTATTTGACATGAATGTTCCAATCACGTGGTTTGGTTTTCGCTCCTGACAGTAAGAATTTTGGAACAGATCAGTGTCTTCGACGCTCATATGATTTGATCAACTGAGGACTGTTAGTGTCAGTTACAAAATTGACACGAGCTGTTTTTTGGTAGTTGACTGAACACAGTTTCGGCTTCGTCTTGTAATGTTGCAGGGATGGTTACTAAGCTTTGCAGCATGCTGTTACCGTCAAACACCAAAACAACGTCATCTTTTTGGACGCTGGTTAGTCTCTACATAGTGAAGTAGTTTTGACTTGTCTGTTCTTACTGGCATTCCATCTGCAATAGCTAAAACGGCCAGGGGGCAGGTCCTAGATAAAAAGAAAGTGTAAATTCTAGATCTATGTCGTGTTGAACAGCCAAAAAAATCAACTGTTCTTACACGTTACGTTCTGCTCTTATCTGTGGTATTTTGCTTCGAGAACTGGATACTTTCCTTGTAACTTCAGCTGTGGCAAAGGTTTAAGTTTGCTTCTCTTTATGGGGTCATGGAAAGGAAAGGAATTTTCAATCAATCTTCTTTTGATAAATTAATCCATTGTCTTTTCACCAATTTAGTTGCCTTAAGGTCATGAGCGACTTCTGCTTTCGCAAGAATATCAGAGAACACACAGTAAAGTTCAACTTTGTTTCTTTTTCAGCCTGGAATGGGTTCGTGAAGGATTCTTTGCCATCATAGCCTTGTTAACTTCTTCTTCACTCCTTCGTATCTGAGCAGGTTATACTTCTTTGTGTTCGGACAGGTCTTCTCTATTTATGTCTGCATTCTGAAGTGTTGCTTCAACATACCTGGCTCTGTAATGACGGGTCATGCACCAGCAGAAGTATGCAGCATAGTTTCTACTGAAACCAATTATGCCATCCTCAGACTTTGCATGTCTGTTAATTGTATGCTCTATAGTAATATCTACAACATTTCTCGATGCCGGTACAGAGGACCTAGATACATTAAAATCATTAATTCGGAGTAGCTCTTCTGCACCTGGATCAATATTCATCAATGTCAAAAGGTAAACGGGGACGTATCGGGCATAATTATTGTGGTCAAATGCGAAAAACAAAGAGCACAGTGTGTACAGCAATACATACATTAACCAAAATTGAGCAGTTTTGCCACTTTCACCCTTTCTGATTTGAACTGCTGTCTGTTGAAATACTCTTCAAAGTCAGGAGAGTTATATAAAGACCAAATAGTCATGTTCATTAAAACATTTATTAAACAAACTTGAAACGTAAACACAAGTTCATAAAATAATATTTTACATACAACAGAATGAACACAAGTCAGTTCTTGATCGTTTAGAAAATTGTTATTGTTATTGTTCAAAGTTGACCTTGACAAGAAATATACTATTTTGACCAACAGGGAAGTTGATCATATAAAAGTAATAACGAACTGTTTGCATAAAAATGACATATATCTTGTAATTAAGTGTGCAAAATATATTTCAAAAATAACACATGGCACTGTTTCCTCCTACTTTTAAACAAATTGCTCAATTCATATGACACCTATTTTGTTTCGTATGAAGCAAGTGGTGAGCTGATTACCTTTCAGAAACTGTAAAAGTTCTACATGTATATTTTTAAAGCAATAAAAATAGCTTTGACTGTATTATTTTAAATAAATATACTAGTCTGCATTCTGATATGTTACACAAGAAATTGAACTTAGAAGTTCAGAATTTTTTAAGTGAAACTAGAAGGTCTAGGAAGTTCGCAGGCTCTGGGTCAATTGAGTCTAAGTTTATTGAGGAGAAACCACTTTAAAAGTCCAAAGCCCCTACCACCTTGACCATTGAACTATTGACACCAAAATCAATAGGGGTCATCTAATGACCATGGCTTATGTCTCTTTAAGTTTAAAGGCAAGAAGATTACACATTTTCATGTTTGCTCTTCTTATAAGGGGAAACCTTTTCTACACTTATCGTCATCATATCCTGTGTTACATTATTATAAAACTTCTTGTCTGAGGAAGATGGCATAAAGATTCATAGTAAAACTTCACGAGTGTACTTGTGACTGGGCCTGTATTTGGCAATGGCTAGTCTTTAGACAGTTTCTCGGAGTGACTATTGGCATGCCGCTGTAATTGTAAGTTGTAATTCAGTGTTCAAACTGTTTTTTGTTATTTTCACTGTGAAGTCTAATGCCATTTGCAAACAGAAAAATATATTCCATCATTTGGGCCGATGCCATTACATGCATGTCTTGTCTATTTAATGTCCATCAATACTGAAAATATGCACGATTTTTAATATCATTACTCAATACACAAAACTGCAGTGCACGGTTCAAATATTATTTTGAAAACACAATGCATAGTACACCATCGACGCTCATTTATGACCGATTTCTCCGTCATTTGAACATTTACAGAGCTGAAATTTTGCACATTTTTACTTTGTATGTAACTGAATAAATCGTGCGATTCAGAATTTTCCCTACAATGCAAATAAGTGATGGTATTGGGAGAAATGTGTTCACGGCATGCATTTATCAAATGATAAGTTGTCATTTTATCACAAATTTTAGCGTTTCTACTAAAGATTGACTCTTTACGCTTGTGAGAGCATATACACAGTATCTGATTATTAAAAGTAATGCTCTTTTCTTCTGTAAATGTATAAGACAATAGTAAATCGGGGTTTTACTGACCTTGTTGACGAAAAATAATCACGTTTTTAGAAAATACCTTATCACTAAGTGGCACTATCCCGTGTACGCTCCTCCCGTAAAAGTCACCGACCTGTGTTCGATTCTTGACATCAATGCCTCGCGCGTTTACAGTGTTCTTTCAGCCTTGCCAAAGTAATCCGTGTTCGGGGTCATATATAGTTTGAAAAGCAGTCCCAAATAAACAGTGGCGTACAGGATATTCCATTTGTGTTTTTTTTCATACCGAATTTATTAAACGAGTTGAATAAAATGATAAAATACGAGGCTCTGCTGAGCATTTTATCAATCTTATTTAACGAGTTTAAAAAATTCAATGTGGAATGACACGAATGTAATATTCTTTTTATTACATGTAAGACTTTCCAGCTGAAACATCAAAATTTCTTCTTTCTTTACCTATTATAGAACAAGTAAATTCAACCAACGTCTCCTATACTTAAAACGACGTCACTGTGTGTGTGACATTAAATCTTTATTACACTTGTCTAGTGTAATACCAAATTTATATAATGGCTTTATTTACGTTAAACATGTGATAAAAGATATTATATTGAAATTGTTCTCTTCATTCATTTTGATCATTTCCCAGACTGGATGACGAGAAGATAGAAGACTAAGAAACCAGGTGTGCAAGGATGCAGTTTTGGAAGAGCCACGCTCCCTTTTATGACAGGAGGCATCTACTGGAGCTGAATTATGGTTCACACCACTTCCACTCATTGCTTATCATTATACAGACAAATGTTTAGTTTGTATGTATATGTATGTTTATAAGTTTGCCTCTTCCATGTTTGCTTACTTGTGTCATATAATTATTTGCATGATGTGACCTGTGATATACAATTGTGTCTTCTGTACTATGATTATCGATACTTTGTTCATTGGCCATAAATGGCTTAATACTGATAAACATATTCTATTCTATTTTTGAAGTTAAGTGTAGAATTAAATCGCAAATTATTTAAGATATGGTTATGTTATGATTCTGCCTGCATCCTTTCTTATTTCCATCTGTCAGTATTTAAGGAGATGGCTATCCTTCACTTAAATATTCTATATTTAGATATTTACGCCAAATGTAGAAAATCTTCATAAATTATATATGACTTTAGTAAATATAATGCAGAGCTACATTCATAATTTTAAATGCCATGTAGTAACAGCCGATTGTTAAATTTAATTTAATGTGAACTAATTTAGTATTACATGTGCATTTAATTAAGTCGCTTATGTGACGTAATTGCTCAGGATGTTGTACTTTATACTATATTTGCATTATATACTGTAAATGTCATGAAGATGTATTTTATTTATGTATGTCTTGGACATCTGAGATATTGTTTTGTGAATGGCTAAAGGCATGTTTATGCCAATATGCCAAATAAAACCCGTAAACTCGTTAAAAAACTTTCAGTTTTTAGTGGTAGTACACATTTATACTTTGTTTAGCTATAGACGTATAAAGCATGTTCTATTTTTAGCTCACCTGTCACAAAGTGACAAGGCGAGCTTTTGTGATCGCGCGGCGTCTGTCGTCCGTGCGTGCGTAAACTTTTGCTTGTGTCCATTCTAGAGGTCATATTTTTTCATGGGATCTCTATGAAAGTTGGTCAGAATGTTTATCTTGATAATATCTAGGTCAAGTTCGAAACTGGGCCACGTGCGGTCCAAAACTAGGTCAGTAGGTCTAAAAATAGAGAAACCTTGTGACCTCTCTAGAGGCCATATTTTTCAAATGGATCTACACGAAAATTGGTCAGCATACTAACCTTGATAGTATCTAGATCAAATTCGAAACTGGGTTACGGGCGGTCCAAAACTACTAGGTCAGTAGGTCTAAAAATAGAAAAACCTTGTGACCTCTCTAGAGGCTATACTTTTCAATGGGTCTTCATGAAAATTGGTCAGAATGTTAACCTTGATGATATCTAGTTTAAGTTTACGTGCCATTAAAAACTAGGTCATTAGGTCAAGTAATAGAAAAACATTGTGACCTCTCTAGAGGCCATATTTTTCATGGGATCTGTATGAAAGTTGGTCTGAATGTTCATCTTAATTATATCTAGGTCAAGTTTGAAACTGGGTTACATGCGGTCAAAAACTAGGTCAGTATGTCTAAAAATAGGAAAACATTGTGGCCTCTCTAGAGACCATATTTTTCATGAGATCTCATGAAAATTGGTGAGAATGTTCAACTTGATGATATCTAGGTCAAGTTTGAAACTAGATTACGTGCCTTCAAAAACTAGGTCATTAAGTCAAATAATAAAAAAATCTTGCGACCTCTCTAGAGGCTATATTTTTCAACTGATTTTCATGAAAATTGGTCAGAATTTTTATCTTGATGATTTCTAGGTCAAGTTCAAAACTGGGTCACATGAACTCAAAAACTAGGTCACTATGTCAAATAATAGAAAAAAACGACGTCATACTCAGTTCAAAACTGGGTCATGTGGTGACAGGTGAGCGATTCAGGACCATCAATGTCCTCTTGTTAACCTAATGCATAACTACTTACTGTTAATATATATAAACATGTTAATTTTATGTTTACATAAACTATATGAAGTATTTGTTCATGTTTTCAAGTCTCGTATATCTTTAAATTGTCTTCAATTTCCTTTGATAGTTTCAAAGTAATTGTGAAATTTTGAAGAATTCAGTAAAAAAAATGTGTAAGACAATTGAAAAGAAGTATGAAAATAGAGTTATGTACGTTCTGGGCCTTTAGTTCCTTTCCTAGTGCTTGCTTCCATAAATACTTACAAAAATCTATTTTATCGCCAAAAATAAAAAAAGAAACCTTGAAGTATAAAAAGGAGATTATTAAGAAAGTATATTCTTCACTTTTTCTCACTGCAAACACCATTATGACGAGAGTTTTTGACATTCTGGCGTAAAAAATAGATTTTTTAAATGAAAAAAAAAAAAAAAACGGGGAGAAAGTGGGTACGGCCGGGCACATGTACATTGTTACATGATTGTACATTTCTCCTAAAAGTCAAATCCTTGTATCACCCTTGAATAATCGAAATATAAAAAAAATACAAATGTGAGGCTTATAAACATGTTTATATATATATATATATATTTAAATAAAAAAAACGGAAAGAAAGTGAGTACGGTCGGGCACATATATATTAAAGAAGAGGAAACCCTGTTTTATTTTTGTCTAAATTTTAATTTGAAAACAGATTTTTTTTACATATCTCACTGACCGCTCCCTAGAGAATGACCTGTTAGTAAGTGAAAAGGCATGGTAACATATTACTAAAGAAAGAAAGATGATGTATTCAATTATAACCCAGTGCGTATAGAATAAGACATACTCATTATAACATATTGCGCTCCACTTGCCGTCTAATTGATGACCTGTCTCCAAAAAGTGTCTTAAGTAATTAACAAAACGTCATTTTCATTGGATATTACGTTGTACGTCACAGCCTAAAACAATAGAACACATACAACAAACATGGCCGTCGATTTTGTATCACGATTACTAAATATTATCTAGACTCCATATTTAGTGAATTTATCATAAAAAAATAAGCTGGGAATTATTTAATAGAATATCAAAGAAAACGTGATTCACTACATTGGATATTTATTGGATTTCTTAGAGTGAAAAAAGTTTTAAAAAGTGAAATGAAAATTATCTAATAACACGGTGTAGGTTTTTTTGTCTGAGAAATACGTATCAGTGGAAAACACTATGTGTCAAACGTTTTCCATATTAATATATTCGCTTAAATACTAAACAATGTGGATTTGTTGCTTTTTTAAAGTTTACATTATATATATATTCATTAAATCAGTATATTGTGTGGATCCTAACCACCTGGTGACTGAAATAGAACAGCCACTGAAAGTCCAGCAGACGACAGCTCAAGGTTGCAGACGAAATGTCAAAGCCAAAGATGACAAAGAATTCCGGATAGCGTGGCTCGCACCGGAGCAGGAATTCCATAACTTCAGCGCCGCTACAAGCACTGGTGCCGTAAAACTTGCTTTGGCTTTTATTGTTCAGCATGAAATATTGCACGGATATACGCTTAGGTATGATTAAGACATGGTTTTTTTTTTCTTCAAAAAATTGATCTCATACTTTTGTCACCTCAAGTATATGACCTTTTTACAGACAGGAATTTTGAAACAGGTAGAAATGCCAATTGACTATTGCAAACACAAAATATCCGATACAAAAGGTATTTTTAAAAATGCAGCCCGGTAAACAAAACGCAGAGTAGCACATGTGTGATATGCATTAAATAAAACTATTGACATTCAAATGTCAGTGATGTTAGTACTTTCGTGTGCTACAAATTTCATTACTGGTGGTGGGAAGCCTGCTTTCCCCTTAGGGAAATATACAAGTACAGTAAAGCAGACCTAGCTCTGGAAAATAAAGACATTTTCGCAAAAGAAAATCTGTTGACACAGTGGAAATACGCCTAGACACTTCGCGATTATCACGTAGGAAAGTATATTCTATAGAAAAGGCATCTAGAATTGAGAACCATAATATACTGGTAATATCTGGCTGTCAGATACAAGGAAATAACACGAGATGATTAGCAAAGTAATCAATCAATTACCGTTTACAAAAATATAATGCAGTGCAAAAAAATCACGTATAAAACGCTTTATAAATACCAGGGACGTTCACATTTTCGAGTAATGATTGATGTAAAAAATAATCAACGTAAAATCACAAGTCATATCATGTTGTAACAAGATGTGTCCATTTTTTCATGATCATTCAATATGCAACATAAATTGCGGCTTTTAATTAATATTTTGAACCAAAAATTAGTTAATGCAAGTCTATGCTAATTTGCAATTTAAGGTGTTGGTTCAATTAAACGTTCTGCTGCTGAATTACTTTATAGAATAACTGTTAGGAAATTAGCTGTATATGGCTACACTAACAAGTTGTTCTTAGAAAAAAAATCTGTTCCAGAGCATAATCACAAAAATACAAAAATAAGACGAAATGCTTAAGACGGCATGACATAGGACCATACAAAAATACAAATACAATTAAAAAATTGACCCACAATGCTTACTACAACTTAAATGATTATTGCAGAGGTAGCAAATTTTGAGCACTGAAACATGGTGTATACAGATTAATACAGTCTTGGTGTGTCACAGTGCATCATCATACAGGAGACATGATACAGGCAAAATGCATTATTGTTAGCTTGTTTTTGTCACATTGTTGTCAAACTCTTATTCTTAAGGCTGTGTCGCACCCAAAACATATTTCAAAATTATTTATTTAGAAGATACATCATGCTATTTATTTTAGTAGATATTTAACGCTAGAAGAATAAAATAAAAACACTGAAAACAAATGAAATAAAAACGGTTGTAAAATTACACACTTACACATATCATAAATTTAAATCTTGTTAAAATACGATTTATCTCAATTTCAGACGTTTTATTTAACAACTGAGTAGAACTTTATGCTAACTTTAAAAGGAAAATATTTCCTGGAATACTTCGGTCATTAAATCATCACTTGAATTCGATGGGTTTATATTTTTCTGGGACTTTTGGATCACCGAGTCCATTCGCTGTATTTGAACAGTTGAATTCCGCTTTAGCCGGTGATTCGGCGGCAGGGGAAGGGGCGCCAGGAGTGCAGCACATTTCATTACCTTTCACGAACACACTCAGGTTTGTGATCTATGATTCCAAAGGATCTTAAAGATAATTTGTTATATCGCGAAGTTGGCATGCAATAAAGATGGTGCCCCGTTTTTTGGCACTTGTTTGCATCATGATTTATCTTTATTGATGTATAATCTTGGTATAAAATTTCGGTTCTTTCAAATGTGCCGTGTTGGGGGGCCTCTCCTATACCTTCCCGAATGTAACATAGCTTATTGTGGATATAATATTGTGTTTTGTTGTTGTTGTTTTTTTTTCATGTTGTACTCGTGCCTTTTAATGTTGTTTACTGATATGGATATGTATCGCAAAACAAAACTTGCCTTTCTTCTGATTTTTTTTCAGAGAAACCATGCAGTACGCTCTGTGAAAACAATCAATTGTGATTGAATTAGTTGGTTGATTTAAGATATCATAGATGCGTCTATATCAAGAAATGTAAATATTTTAACCACAAAATATAAAAATATAAAAAAGACACTATTCTTGAAACGAGCTATTTCTATCATTTGACAACGTATAATTTTGAAATACTTATCTACCGCAAATCAGGTATTTATATTTTATAAAGAACACCACGTTCTAATCAAGGACTTGTTTCGGTTTCCTACATATAAGCAAAGAATGGGATACTAATTAAACATGCGTTCCAAGAAAAACAAAATTTTGCTTCCTAGAATTGTTTGTGAAATATTATTTTCAAGTTTCCAGTATTATACTTTGCACAACTTCGTGCAGGTGTTTTGTCATGCACAAGCAAAAAGGCAGTCAGCACTCTCTAATACAAGCGTGCCCTTTTGACTTATGTTTCGTCGAAAATGAATTTTAATACGATGTAGCATTAATTTTAGTTATTTCACAGCAAAGAACCACAATACAAATTTAGCCCGTACTAAATAACGTGGCAATGTTGACATTAGTTTTATATTTTAAATTAATTCTTAGCCCGAGTATGACATCTTCAGTGCGCTCTGTAAATTACAAGCAAAATCAAGTCTAGTTTCGGCGAAACTATGCAAATTACAGTGTGTTCAGTGCATGTTATATACAGAAGCTTCTAAAAAAATTATTTTTGTGTTGCGGTATAACGCTCGCACGTCACAAAAACGGGCGAAAAATGTCAAAACATATAACATGTTAATAAAACTGTCACGCGAGAAAATAGCGAATAATTACACAAAAAGCTGAATGTGTAACACAGGTCATTTCCCATTAAAGTGATAAGGAGAGTAAACAATATCTTGTCATCTTTTCTTCTATATAGCAAATACAGTAGAACAGTGATATAACCATGAACTTTTCAGCTGTGCCACTTACCTAGGTCATTCATGTCGATCTAGGATAAAAATAAGTGGTCGATAAAACAAATCAGTTATAGACCACGGAAATGTGAAATGTGAAATATTTGAAAAATGTTCTTAAAACCTACTTTGAGGTATTAGGGAATCGATTCTACCGATTTTTGTCGCGATTTCGGATTTTTTGGAAGAATACGCGTTTTCTTTGTGTCCACATAACTTGTCCGAACCGCAACGTTTTGGACATCAGTATATATATGTGCAGTATTTTATTTTTTTTATTCCGAAAAATAACTTAAAATTGATACAAACACATATTTCTGGGCAAGCTGATGGACTGTAACGATTCCCGATTGAGATATTGCCTTATTTCATATTATTTCATTTAGTATTAAACAGAGGCCTACTCATAATCTTCTTGAAATATTTTCCGTCTAAGTGAAGAATGCTTCTTAAAAAAGGAACATTTATTTAACAGAAATAATAATGACAAATGATAAAAATAAAAATCTACGAACACCACAAATTTCCTGCGAGATCATTTTAATCTCACGGTGAAAGTCCTCACGATGAAAGTCGTGACGATTTTCCGTGCAATTTATATGGAACATAAAGGTCAAACTTATATTTAATAATATGTCCCATTTTACAAATCAGGATATATCTAACACATCCTTTCCAGGCTTGTTTGAAAAAAAAGATTAACATACAGTTTAAACATGTTTTAAAGGCAGCAAGTTTTAAAGTAATGGAGATGATTGGATAATTTGACCACAGGTGCACGGCGCGTGGCCATTACTGAAACTACTACCCACAACCCACTACAACCCCCAAAAATCCTAATGCACATTAAATTTATTCCAAAATCTATTAACATCATCCAAACATCATAACTATTGACAAAAGTCAATAATAAATTTTTGCTGGACTATAAAATTGACTTTTGTCAATAATTATGATGTTTGGATGATGTTGAATAGATTTTGGAATACATTTAATGTGCATTAGATTTTTGGGGGTTGTAGTGGGCTGTGGGTAGTAGTTTCAGTAATGGCCACGCGCCGTGCACATGCGGATTTGACAAAGTGCATTCCTTGTTTTCTGATCGTTTATCGTTAATGCGGCGTTAATATAAGAATAATGTTGGCATTTTTATGGATTTAGACATTATTATATATATTGCATTTTGCACAAAGTTTTCTCTGCCTTACTGTTTGTATGACAGTATTCCGTTTGTGTCAGTTTTCTGGATTAAAAACCAGTATTAACTTACCGCCACAAGTAACTGACAACTTCTATACGTGAATCAAAGGTGGATGACGAACGTCTTTATACGTAATTAATCGATCAGATTATTAATTATCATATTTTATATAGTTAATATTTTTGATTACACCTTATTATCCACGCCCGTATGCAATTTTATCTGTTTGGCTTTTGTTACAAAAGTTGAACCTTAACAATCAAAATAAGCTCACTATGTCAATTAATTCTTTATACATGTATCTTACTGTGAGGATGGTATGAATATTGACACTTTCTTGATAAAAAGTTATCAAAACTGTTGCACTTTTCTATTGTTCTTATGTTACTACCGTTAGATGTACCTAGCCTGCTAAAATTATTTCACACAAAAAAATAAACGTAACACAGTTGTGCACATCACGGGCCCGCGCAATGCAGACCAGACTAGTTACTGGCTTACGTGATATGGATGTCATGCATTTCTTGTAATAAAGAAACGTTAAAGGTATATAAATTAATGTACACGACAATTTATATTTAAGTAGCAAAGTAAAAAAAAAAACACTTGTGTCAAAACCGTTTTAACTGAGACTGTAATCTCAATGTTTACCAAATGTGCTCGTGGTTTTCAAATTTCTGGCAAACATATTTACAGGTGAGTAGTAAGTTGGGCATTTTGTTATATCAATAGAACCAATCACTTTTTAGCATTTTGTGTTTTTCTTTGTTTTAGTTATTTGTTAACAAAGGAGCATGTAGGTAAGTCAGTTATCATTCTTGGAATAGGTTGGTATGGTGTCCATAGACTTGTTAGGGACTTGTGAACCAAGGGAGCGTAGAAACTATTTTATGTATGTCATACACGGCGATGTTCAATTCAAAAATGCGGTTTGTAACTTTAAAATTGATCGAAACGTGTAGTTCTTCAAATTACTCTCAATTTTTAGAAATGCATAGCTTTATTCTCTTAATCCATTTCTCGAAAGCGTCACGTAGGCGTACTCAGCTATATAACGAAAGTATTGTATTGATGAACAATAGCTATAGTAGAGGTGGGTGCTGGAGCATTCACGGTCAGATAACTGTTAAACCTGTTGAAATTTTTTGCTGTTTTTTTTTTTTCAACAAAATATCGTGAGTTTCTTACAGTCACATTCCTTTCTTTTTTTACTGGAGGACGTCAATTTAACCTGCTCAGAAGTAAGGTCAAAAGGTCAAGGGCCTCCCAGATGAGCGATTAGACGCGTCTTGGACTTCTTTTTGTAACTGTTTAGTATACATAATTTTCAGCATTTCAAAAACGCTGTATTTACACATTTTACATTTTTTTCATGTTGGACTATGTATCCATTTCACCTTGCTGTACAGGAGGTGACAGTATGACATTTAGTGTCAGGTATAACATTAGTTTTGACATCATTATCGGTTGGATATGACTTTCCAATTTTTTGTGGTACAAAAATATACAACAATGACAGGTTTATAGAAGTAAAAAATGTGGTTTAAAAACTAGTTCTGCTTTTATTGCTTTTTATATGATAATTTTAGAATATCATCCCCGGCAAAATATACATAAAATTTTCCAGAAATATTGTTCACGTTTCATCTTAGTGCTATTTTCGTCCAAGAAACAGAGATTAAAATGATCTTCAATTAACATTCAAAATTCAAGATTCACTGAAATATTAGATTAATTTGACATATTTAAAGTCCATCAGAAAACGTATATACATGCACTTTAATTAAATAATCCATTTTGTGAGCTGAAAACACGTATAATCATCGACAAAAACGCCGCTTTAAAACATGTAACCTGCTATACAATAACGTATGGCCAAAAGTCACAGGGTCCAGGCTGCAACATGCATCTTGAAATAACATCAATGCACAACAAAACGTTTCAGAAGAAATCTATACAGTACATGAGGAAAAACAACAATGTTGTGAATTAACTAAACATAAAATATGATCTTTGGCATATGAAATTATGCTAACAGTGATTAGGTATACATATACTTGCATGGTTGTGGTATAACGAGCAGACTCACTCAAACCTAGTTTGCCATTGTTTTGTTTGGTTGCGGTCTACGTTCTTTATACGATTTTATTATTAGTCGTTAAGTGTTGAGCGGCCATATGTTGTCAGTCAGTGATTTTATTATACTTGTCGTGTTGGATCATGGAATATATTCAGCGTTCATTTGAATCACACACTTCATCTTAAGCCGGTGATAACCACGTGAATGGTTCTGCGCTTTTCATTGCCGCTCTTGAAAAGACTCAATCAAGACTATAGTTTTTCTTTCAGTGTACTTGTCTGCGTTCTTTGCTCCCGTTCTTAATTCATTTTGTATGATTTCAGGGCCAAGTGGTACGATTCTAAATGTGATTCCAAACAAGCGCTGGTAGCGTTCGTGGAGGCAGTAGAATCTTACGACCCGGATGTAATTATGGGACCCCCATGCTCAACAGGTATAGTCATAAATATAATCAGAACAGAACAGAATTTCATTTCTAGAATTTGAACATACAAGTTCCTCATCCATCACATGAAAAAGATTAAGTCAAGGTCTACATACATACATACATATACAAACCTGAAAAGGAGTGTGATCAAAAAATTTCAAGCAAGCTAATAAACACAGCGAGTTTTTGTTGGATCAACCATTTATCGTTCTGATGGCCTAATCCTTATCAGGATAGCCAATCACAATACCCCACTGCTCAAAGAAAACAGGATTTTTATCAAATTATGGAAGGATTTGACCAAATATATTTTTATATTTGTAAATCAGCTATATGTTCTTTAAAAACGTTGAATTGTATCTAAAGTTGCATTCAGTTACAAACGCAACATATTACTTTACTTTATAAACATTTGTATAGTATCGACGGCCATAAATAGACAAATGTTTGTGAGCATTTTCATGCAATCGCAGCAAGAGCAAGTAAAACTATCAATATTGTTCTCTTGTCAATAATCTGAGATATACAAAACATATAGGAACTGGCTAACGATCGGAACGATGTTTCCACTAATGAACGGTTATCTACTATTGTAGCCAATGCAAAATGTTGTTGTTGTTGCTGGTGGTGTAAAATAAAACTCGATTCACTGATCCAGCAAATCTCTTTTAAAATTTTATGCTGAGAAATTGGCAAATCCAGCAAAGGTTCGTAACTATTATTCCGGCGTGTTTACGTATTCAAAAGGCTTACTCCTAATGTTGTAAAATGTAACGTCTGTGACCCTTTGCTGGTAGAGACGCTCACATGTTACAGCAACGCCCTTACAAAGTCACGAACATCCACAAAAAATAACTGCAATTTTATGTATTTGCGATTTTTTAAACACGAAAGACAAAGCTGCAAACCAAACATTACTCACTATGTTTAAATGTCTAACCTTAGTCCTGTGCATTGTAAATTACCCTAGGCTGTATTCTTTTCAAAAATAAGATGCTTGTCACATACATCATGTTTCAGCGAAATGTTTTAGGCACTTGGTTGCAGCATTGAGCAAATGCAAGGGAACGTTCATTACTTCATTCTGGATATTATTATATTATCTTTATCTGATGAAAGTCGTATATTTTTAACAAACATCTAATTTTATAACGAACAGAACAGAACAGATCTTTCATTGTTATACACGTGTTACAAAAGGTATTCTATGTTATAAAAAGACATGAACATTGCTATGAAATGTCACATTGCACTTTTCTATTTAAATGTAATTCATATCTAAGATTATTAGAGTTGTATGTTTAGAGTATTGATTGGATAATCTGTCAGGTGTTTTCGCGAATTTACATATATAGTAATAGAGTGACTCTCGTAGCAAGATATAGTATAGATAAATGATGGCTTTATGTCCTACGACTCCCGGGTTGAGTGGCCAACACCTAAACCACTAGACCACCGCTCCCCTGATTCATTTTAAATGGATAGTCAGTAACTATATCTAGTATTATTCTGTTTTTCGTCTTAACTTCAGGAGTGTGAAAATCGACATTATCCTTACATCTGCTGACTTCCCTTTCAGTTTTTTAATCAAAACTGCCTTTTCAGCAATGATAAATTTAAAGGCTACACAATTAATGACTGAAGAAAAGTTTAAAACTATAAAGTGTTATACCAATTTCTTACATACAATAGGCCTATACGGCAGTCCTCGACACCCTGTCATGACCTGCCAAAATAATCAATAAATTTGGTGATTTATTATACACGTTTGTCAGCTGAGTTCGAGTTACTGAGTTTAAGATGACAATACAATTAATATACAATATGAAAATGCATGACGAATTACATTGTCCGCATGCATATCAGGTGTAAAGAAGCCAGGTTCCATGGTACCGAAACAGTTGCACGCATGCCTTATGGTAATCTAATCACTGGGCCCGTTTCACGAACCCTACAAGGACTTTAGAGTAAAGTGATTCACGAACATCATTTTAAGTAGATTCATTTTTACTATTCGGCAATTCTGAGAATCTAAGCCAAACAAAAATAAAAACGATTTGTCATAGAAAATGACTAATGACACCTTTTTAGAATGATATATAATGTTATATCTCCTGAAATAAATGCGTTTTAAAAGTCCATATTTAGGAGAGAACGTGGGATAAAACTTATCATCGGAACGTTTGTGAAACAGGCTCAAGTGTTGCAAACGATCGTGGTTTCAAATTAATTGGCAGAGAGCTGACCTCAGACACTTTATTCCGTTAAACCAGATTGCAAGCAAATCTAGACTTTATCTATAGCATAATATTAATTAAAACATATATAACTTTATTTATGTTTAAAAACTTTAGGTCTCCTTGGTGTTGCACAGTTGGGTTCCATCTGGAATTTACCGGTGTTCAGTTGGGTTTCAGACCTGTTGGACTTCAAAGACAAAGACAAATACACAACACTCGTCAGGCTATCCGGTCCACTGTACGCCATTGGTAAGAAGTTAGTTACACTTGATATTTTATACATAATGTTTTCGTCTCTAGAGCGGAAGACTTGTAGAGAGTAAATGATTTCTGTTGGTCCCTTGCAGCTGCCATTGCTGTCTACAGCGTTTCTATGTAAATGATTTCTTTGGAGGGAATCAACACAATTAATGTCTGAATAGTTTCCATGAGGTAACTACTAAGCTGTCGTGCATGGTTGCTTTGCATGTGGTGTTGCAGTTTGTCTCTGAACGGCATCACATTTTATCAACAATTTTTGATCTCTAGCGCTTTACCTGCATTTTTTTCTCCAGCAGATTTATTAATGCAGGTGGCTTACTAAAGAAAGTAAAAAGAAAAGGTTTTTTCTAGTTGCAACCCTTAACCTCTATTGAACGTTTCTGAAGGAACCCAATTTACTGTCGTAATATCTTTTAAGTGTAAGTAGGCTTTAACAGTTCCCTTCATTGATTTGTTGATGTTTTGATTCCTTGTTGACCTCCGAAAGAATCCCCAATCCTGCAATAAGATATAAATGTAGTCACTATACCCGTGCATACTAACCTTTAAACGACTTATAGTCTGTTTCATTGACCTTGATCCCTTAATAGTTGTCTGCTGGATCCTTGCCTAGTAGAAATCTGTGTAGTTTTTCTTTGCAGGAAAGTAACTGCTGTTGCAAACATTGCAACAGCAGTTACTCAGAAAATGTAAACGTAATTAATATTGATGGTAATCTAATTGTTAAGCCATTATAGAGTGGGTATTTTGTTATTTGAAAAACCCTTACAGTTCAATTACCATATGTTATTAAAGAGGTAGAAATTACCATATGTTACTAAATAGGTAGAGAATTCTTTCTATAGGATGTCACTGCATTTCACATATTATTAAAGATGCGCTTTGCTGTTATGTCACTAGTGTATCGTTTCGTCATATTTAAATATACATTGTATTTAACTTTGCTAAAAGTATAGACTAACTGTGCATGTAGAGCTATATTCACAATTAAATGTCATTATCTAATAACAACCATTTGTTGAAAAAAAATCAGTTTTTAGAAAATTAGCGGAATTACAAAGTAATACTGTGTTTATCCATAAATATTTTAAATCTAACATACAGTATTGTTTGTACAAACAATCATGTATATTTTACGTTTATGTAGACATTTTTTTATCATTTTGATAAATCACATCACCATCGATAGCTGCTTGAGTGCAGCTCTTTAGGGGCTACGCTATAATATTAGTTTCTATGGAAAATCTAGTGTGTGTGTGTTGTTTTTTTTTTCAGATTATTGTTTACGAACTTAGATACTTATCACACCTCAGTTACACATGTTGTCTGTTACACTGGTTACTAGTTTGTTGCCTAATACATATCCGTGTTACACATGTTTGTTATAATATCCCCGAGGATATAAATACGACAATATATCACCTAATGACAAAGGAGAATATTGTTTTCTTTTCTCATTGTTGTTGTATTTATGACAGATGAGTGACAATCTTTCTTCATCTTCTATCAACATAGCTGCGTGCTAATCTTAACTTAACATTCATTTACAATACAGACTGCTCCCATTAACAGTATCCGGAGGAGTCGCAAGTTTGAGCCCACGTTGTTCAAAATGTATAACAGTCCATTGGAAATGGTCCGTATAGGGTATTTTGCATTCATACGCTAAAACCTATGAATAGCTTTTGAAATCTGAGCGTTTTCTGCATCTTGCACAACTTAATTAAATGCCTATCAGTGTTCCGGAACATCCGCCTGCATGATCGATACCCGATCGATCGGCGGCTATAAATTGAATTACATATTAACAAAGACATTTACATTCTCCCCGTATGTTCTCACAAATCCTAACAATGGATAAACTTCGAAGGTAATTTCATTTTTATAAAAAAAATCTAAGTAAACAAGACAGTGTCAACACAAATAGAAATACTCACATAGCATTTACAGGCTAGAATTAAGACGTAAAAATATTGGATTACAATAAAATAAAAAATACTGATACAGAATAGAGCAGAAAAACGAGAGCTATTGGAGAACAGCAACGCTCGACATTTCCACAGCCTTGTCACTAAACACGTTCCATGACTGAATACAGAAGTTGATATTTTATGAAAAAGTAACTAAAAGTAATGAAGTCTGTGAAGTGCATGTCATGTTATCACAGTTAACTACAGTCCTTTCCTACAAGCTTAAATACAAAAAAAGACTTGGCCGAAATCTGGACCACTAACGCCGACAAACGAGTGGCACTGCAATAGCTCTACTTATTCTTCAAAAAAAAGAAGTAAAAAAAAAAAAAATACAACGGCAACTAAAAAGGTATTTTGAAATTAAATTCGAACATCATCAAATGACACAACAAAAAGAGTTGCCAGTTAAAACCATTACCCTGCTGAATTTCTATAATGAATTTGTCCATGATCTTTCAATTTGGACAATACCATTAACTGTAAAAAGGGGGTGCTTACCAAAAAGGAACTGACTGAATGTCGAATAGTGCAAATCTTGATCAGACTGCACGGATGTGCATGCTGATCATGATCTACACGGGTCGCAAAGGCAGAATCAGTTGTTTTCAGCATGGTAAGGGTTAACTGATATATGCCTTGAATTTTGGAAAATAACTAGGTTTAACTTCGTTTTGAGCAGTTTTGAAAATGGTTATTTTTATTTCTTTAATTTTTAAAATGCAAAGAGTAATTTTTTGCCTTAATTATGCAGAATTCTGTTATAGTAAAAGTTAATATTTTCCATGACCCTAAAAGGACCAGAAAATATATTTAACAACACTGAGTCCAAGTACTGTGCAGAGTTAAATCACAGTTTAATGCCAGCTACATGTGTAAATATTAAATGTATACTTATTTGCAATCTAGTTCGACTTAAACCTAATAAACTTTATTGGTAAGAACAGGATCTGATTGCTCTGGCGTAAAACCACATGCACGTCACGTGAAGTCATTTCTCGAGAAAAATGAGGAATGCATCAACATCTTTCTCAGTAAATGATACAAGTAAACAATACTGCAGTATACAATAATATTTCTGTAGGATTCTAGACAAGCCCTAACGTTATTATAAGCGCTTTCATATATATTGAAAATAATTGATCATGCATCTGTGTTTTCATTTGAATTGTAGCGTAAGAGTATTTTGTCCAGGTATTAGCTCATTTTTAATGAAGCCGCCATTGGCAGCATTGCGAAGGCAACATTTATTTTGGACCACAGATAAATCAAAGTCCACTTTATCGTATATGAAGTAATTTTTTTTCTATTTTCAGCCGAAACTATGCGTCAAATAGGACTGTTCTTCAAATGGAATAATTTTGCCCTGATATACGACAAGCAAGCCCCTTATGAGGCCGTGGCAGTTGCACTGAGGGAAGCGGCTGTGGACAAGAACTACACCATTAAAAGCACTCATTATATATCAGCCGAGACTACAGACGATCATATGGTGTCAATGTTGCAGCAAATTAAAAAGTTCGCCAGAGGTAGTGTTATTTGAAAACATAATATATAGTTGTGAAACTACCAAAACATTCGCTTTGGGGTTACATATACCGGTTGGTAATTAAACTAACGTACAATTTAAAATGATATTTTTTCTCAAACTGGATAGAACGTTATGATTTGCGGACAGTCTTAGAGTGCAGCCTTGCAATATGCTTAATTCAAGATCAAACTATCAATGAAAAACTGAAGTTTTGAGACTCAATTTTATAGTTTCGTTTGAGGAAGAAAATGTACATGTGTTTGAGATTATTTATGAAAAAGACTGTCTGATATAGGGATCCCCTATAGAACTTATACGCCGTTTTTTCGCCATAATTCGGTTTTATTCTCTAACTTCACATTCGTTAGGATTTTACCACCATACATTTAAATTTTTACAATGTGTGATTCAACTCGGCTAATATATAAAACTAAGTGCCCGTAAGACATAAAACGACACGATTTTAGGTCACTTAAAATAAGTTATTATGCAGGAATTAATAACTCGTCATTTTTCGGTGTTAAAATGTTCCTAAGATGAAACATTTCCTTGTTAACATATTTGTTAATATGTTCATATCTTCATGATTAGGCAGAATGATATATTTTGCCACGGTCTGTTTCGAGGCTAAACATTGTTTTTACAAAACAATTTCTATTGATATTTCCTGCGTTAAATTTAGTTTTCAACTGGAATAAAGGTTATACGTCCTGCGGTATATATAATAAATATATATAAATAACCGATATGTCTTGAATCTATTTCTTGGTCGATTCAAGTGACGTCACCGTTAGCGTGAATTAGAATTATGTCTCCCACATGTAAAGATTTAGTGCTGGCCGTCTGTCAGTCAGTTTTTCTGTCTGTCTGTCTGTCACAAAGTTTGCCAGCGCAACTCCTCCAACACCACTGGATGGATTTACACCAAACTTCACAAGAGTGATTATTGCCAAGCCTAAATGTGCATATCATCGTATTTTCTGATTCGATGATTTTCAGCGGAGTTATGGCCCTTGATTCATCAAATCTTATGATGGTTTGGCCACTTCTGTTATATTATTGGGCGGATTTCCACTAATCCTTGTAGGTGTTTTCAGTGTCAAGCCTGTTATACATATCATCGCTTTGTAGTTGTGCATATCGTGGGTATGTTCCGGTTCGGTGTTTTTCAGCAGAGTTATGGCCCTTGATTGGTCAAATTTTATGTTGTAACCACTTCTCTTATACAGTAGGGAGGATTTCCACCAAACCTTACAGGAGTGATCACTGCCAAGTTTGATTATGCATATTATTGGCATGTTCTCATTTTTGGAATGTCATGGTTCAGTAATTTTCCCTTCAGTTATGGCCCTTAATATGTAGCATTTTGCATTTTTTCGTGGTAAGTGGTGGGAGACATACGTTTTACGTAAAAAACAAGTTTTAGTTGTTCTGTATTCATATCTCTTTAAGTTTGTTTTGTTTACCACGCAGATTTTATGCCAAAATGCTTTGCATTCTATTTTCAGTTATTATATTTGTTGTGCCATGGCACTCTTTACGACATTATCTACTACTGGCCCATGAGCTTGGCATGGCTAACGGAGAATATGCGTTCCTTTGCGTCCATGGTGATGTAAGTTGATATTCATATAACATAAGAACATATTTTTTTTCAACACATTGTTATATACTACGTCATAACTTTCATAGTATATATATATTGTATATATTAACTCACGTTATACGCGTTCATTTTCGTGTACAGAATTCACAATAATACCACATTACAGGCAAAACATATTCGTAACATCATATAATGTTAAAACATCCAGAAAGAAAAAGGTCGATGATTCTACTCAAAATAAAATGAAATAATGCACGGAGATGCAGATTGGGTCTTCATCCATCAATAAAAGCTGGAAAGTCGCCACATGACCTATAATTGTGTCGGTGTGACGTTAAACCCAACAAAAACAAAAAAAAGCAAATCGGATAGCCCATAAGCACGAGAAGACGAACGAAGAATATGCATGTCTCTGCTTGCAAGACGATGCTAATAATTATATTGTAATAAACGATACATTTCTTAATGACATTTCGAAAGAGAAATCCTTCGTATGTTTAACACAATTCATCACACGTTCCAATACCAAGAAGGGTTAGGATTGAAAAACTTGAACATGCAAAACACAATTAATTAATCCATTTTTTTTTTTTGTATACAATTAAAATGTGCATTCATAATGCAGTCGTTGTCGTTTACTTTACAGTTATTTAATTGGGATGTTATGGACGAGAAAATCCTGTCTGACTGGGGATGGAGACGCGATGACGCCCACGACGAGAAAGCTCGGGAAATATACGAATCTGTTATTCACGTGAGTCGAAATATTCGAATTTGTGTATACATTCAAACAGAAATATTCTAATCACGTAATACATGCAAGTTGGAATATTAAATATGTATATTCTTATATAATACGTAAGCAAGTTTAATGTTCTCGAAAAAGCGCCTGATGAATTCAAATAAACTGGTATAATTTGAATATCAAATGATATATATGCAACTTGAAATCTTTAAAATCTGTAAATAATGTGTTCAATTCAACAGATACTTTGGGTTCAGACCGATCAGACGGGCTTCCTAGGAGCTTATAAAACATCTTTTCCAGATAATATAATTTAACCTAATTTAGTAGTAATTACGAAATATTCGTTATACTATCGGTTAAAATAAATGAGCCGTGCCATGGGAAAACCAACATAGTGGCTTTGCGACCATCATGGATCCAGACCAGCCTGCGCATCCGCGTAGTCTGGTCAGGATCCATGCTGTTCGCTAACAGTTTCTCCAATTCCAATAGGTTTTAAAAGCGAACAGCATGGATCCTGACCAGACTGCGCGGATGCGCAGGCTGGTCTGGATCCATGCTTGTCGCACACCCACTATGTTGGTTTTCTCATGGCACGGCTCAAATAAAGTATTTGTGGAATTCAGGAAACGTTCCAAAGTTGACAACACCTAGTGTTGAAAGTTCTCTCCAAATATAAGTACTATTATCATCCAGGTTAGAAGTTTCCATCGAAACTTTGAACTAGGTTACGGAGTTACGAGGAAATGCACGACAAACTCAACACTGCACAAATTAGTATAAGAAATCGGGGGAAAAACTGTTTTTTTCTAATAAGACTATGTTCTACTAAGGTGGAACCTATGTCCCGATTTACGGCTATACTGAGATTAAAGATTTTAATATATGAACTAAAGCAAACTTTAAATTCTACAAAGAAAGGTTTTAAAACTTTTTGGCCAAGTTACAGACAAAATATGCCTATAGTCTGTTTCCACTGGGTTAGTGTTTCGTCAAGATAGTGTATCTAGCCATAAGCTTAACAGTAGAAAAGTCAATTTCTTAACTCCTAAGGAATGGCATTCAAGTCAGTAGCCTATGGTAAATGGAATTCAAGTCAATAGCCTATGGTATATGGATTTCAAGTCAATAGCCTATGGTATATAAGGAATCCTGCTGAGACGAATGCATACGCGCTCCATAAATTCCCCAAAAATGTTTGAAAGTTGGCTTTAAGGACAAGTGGAGTTAACTTGGTCAATGAATTATTCATACAGCTTTACCGTCTTAACTTTAGCGGGAAAGACTTTGCTTTAATAGATATAGTTTAGTGTCTAAATACAAGATATACACCTCAAAGTCCACATACTTAGTAATAACACACACGCAATGGTGTATTAGTACCGTAATGGGGACAGTCAGAACCCAGAGTTCACTGATTTCACTGAGGTCGAATATTCTAATCTGATATGAATATTAAAATACAAACATTTAAATAAGAAAGAACTTTAGTAAACATGGATAAATACAATTCTTGTTGCATATCTGAGACGAACAGAAAGTCCGTAAAACATGTTCACCGAGTTTGTAATTACACAGCTCAAAAAAACTCGTATTTTAGCCACAGGGTGTTACATGCCGACAGCTAAATGCCTTTGAAACATTAAATTCATGGACATCTTTACATCCTTTCTTGATTTCAGAATAATTTAAAATGTCATTGAATTAATTAAATGTCTATCTTAAGTGAAGATGTACCGAGAAAAGTCAACATTACACTAATATGTTTTATAAATTTGCCATTATACTGTGTCAGTAAACAATCTTTACGGAGGTAAAGTGTTGGAGTATTTAAGGCACATCTAGTGCTTGAATTATGCTAAAGATAGACTTTGACTATGTGCTCCCTTGTCTTGTCATTACCATTATACTGAATCAAAGGAGGGTGCTTTGTTATTGGCATGTTAACTCTGATGATCAGCTCGTATCTCGCATTAATCTATATTTTTCCCAAAGTAACTCACAGCTTTCAATAGGACATATTTACGTTAATTAACCAACTCAATGTCCGTAGTAACCTGCATTTCTCCTTAAATAACTCACAACTTTCTCTTATGGACCAAAGTAAGAGATTTAATATTAACGCCGGTGGTCAGTCAGGTAACCAACTCAATGTCCATAGTAACCTGCATTTCTCCGCAAGTAACTCATAAATTTCTCTTGTGCACCAAATGTAGTTGACGACATACTTCAGACGTGGAGAACATCCGCCTTGCCCGGTGAGTGAACTTTCCACCTTGAGCTTGGTAGTCTTGTGTCCTTCCTATGTAGCTAACGAGTTTCCGTTCTCTTTCTTAAACAAATATACTGATATGGTATTAATCTTCAGGTTATAATGGAACCTCTTGAGAAGCACACCTCCGAAAGCTTCCGGAATTTCACGACAGGAGCCGCGGCTGTCAAACTTCCAGAATGGGAGCTACCGTTCAACGGGACAGACGTAAGGGTAAAAGTGGAATAACATAGTGGTTAAAGTCTTTTTTAAAAAAGAAAGTTAAGCAATATACTGTTTTACAATCTTCATTTACATTTATTTGTACGACACAGCTGCAGGTTTGCAGTAGCAAATATCAATTTACTACCTACCAAGATGCATATGCGCCATATTCGCATATTTGAGGGTAGATTTCGTGAAAAACGTTTGTCAAAAAATGATAAAAGCATTTAACAAAATGCAGACGTACCTGTTTCTTGTGCCTAGAATAGAGTTGTATGCGCCATTATTATATGACGAGATTCCCAATGTTGTAGATGGACGTAGTATTCGCCATATTTGTATAAAGTTATTCTCAATTTATAATTGCAGGTGGACGCATATGCGCCATATTTATATGATGCCATTATCACATGGGCACAGAGTGTTAATTATACACTAGAACACGGAGGGAATCCTAGGGATGGAGCACATATTTACCAAGTTGTGCCCAAAGCTGTGAATCTAAAAGGTGGGTGTTTTTTGTTATAAAAAACGAAACGAACTTTGTATCGATTTCCTTGGGTGTGTTACGCTTTTACATACCAGAAGTATTATCTCCGGAC
This sequence comes from Mercenaria mercenaria, assembly GCF_021730395.1. NCBI lineage: Eukaryota > Metazoa > Mollusca > Bivalvia > Venerida > Veneridae > Mercenaria > Mercenaria mercenaria. The sequence goes on along the minus strand of NC_069377.1, from coordinate 66,551,120 downwards.
TATGTGGATCCACTGGTTTATGAAAATGGGTGTATTGTTGCAAATAAATAATTGTAGGCATATATAAAATAATAATGACCAGTAAAATGATATTTGTTGAAATGATGATTTTTTTCTCGACAAAAGTGAAGTTTAATTGCTTTTCTGGTGAATTCTCCCAGTGCCACTGGAATGGAGGTACGATATTCACACATGCCATGCGCAATTCACCGCCCTACCTCGCTATACTCACAGTTGAAAAAAGAGTTCTCGTAACCATAAGTCACAGAAAAAGCAAACATTATTAAACCTTAATCAAATATCAGAATTTAGTATACTTCGTATTTCATGTCGGCCTGTATTTGTTACATGTCTAGCTGCATTTTGAATATTATTGTTTTTTTTTTCATGTAATGGCTGTAATTTGTGAACAATAATTTGCTTTTGTGTTGTCTGTCCATCTGTCTGCGCTACCAGAGTGTTTTTATTTCTTCTCTAGGCGTAACTGGGGATATAGTATTCAACTTACCGGAGATGGAACGTATGTTAAACTACCGGGTGTTAGATATGAGAGAAAATGGGACGTTTTACAAACTGTTCCAGTTTTACTTTAAGAAGGACAAGGAGATGGAATTTAAATTTGTATGTACATGATTACTGTGATTCTAATTTGTATAGGTATAAGTTTTGTGTTTAATATGTATCAGCTTATCTTGATTAAACCTAGTGTATATATAAATCATATTTGTTAAAATTAACTTAAAGAAATATAAGTATTTGTTTTCGTCGTACAAAGGTGCGAAAGATCTTCATAGAACTATCGAAATTCTAAATATTTATTTGCACACCGTGTGTTTCTGAAGGATACTTTAATGTGGGTGCACCTGTCATTTCGGTAATAGTGCGATACTCGCAAAAGGAATAAAGTTGTACGATGCGTAAGCGAAATAAATACGGTTCAGGCACATGCAAAACTTTATTTTACGTAGGATGACATTGAAAGCTTCGAGAAACGAGGACGCTGGCCGACAACAAATGGTAACCCACCTCCGGACATACCAGTTTGTGGGTTTGATGGAGAAAAATGTGAGGAAAGAGTGTACAACAGTATGTAATTTACAAATTATAAAATTCTCGTACTTTACGTCAGTGTATGTAGTCAGGCAATAATGCGTTTCCCTTTATATTTCATTTTCTGACAATATAAAACAGTCAGTTTCTATAGATTTCGGACATTTTTAACTACATACCATATTACGTTACCGCACAGTTATTATAACAATACTTCAGAAAGAAATAACAGAGAAGTATGTTACCTCCTATTTTCAGACTATTATTACAATATTTAACTGCTATACGGTTATAAAAGAATGTTATCCTATTTTTCAGACAGTTAAAACAGTTTATAACTTTATGTATTAAGACAGTAATAACAGCACGTTACTGAAACAGTACGTTACCGAATATCTTTAAAGAGCAATAACAATATGTTACCGTATCTTTTTATAAAGATACTTTACGTTATGGTATTCATTTATTTACAGTATATTACTGTTGATATTTTAGAGAGATTTCTCAGTATGTTACCAAGTATTAATATTTTTCAGAAAGCTAAAACAGTACGTTACAGACAGTTACGTTACTTTATCACATGTTTGACGTCGCGGGAGTGTAATGAAGCCATTATATAAAATGATAAAAATGACTTGTTTATAATAGTCAAAGAAAGTAGATTTTTTTTTATGTTTCGGCTGGAAAAGCTTACATGTGATATAAAAGATATCCTCTATGTATATTTCAGACAGTTACAACAGCACAGTTATCGGAGCATCAGTGTCGGCCTCTGTAGTTCTGGTTCTAGCAATTGTTGTTCATATGATGCTGAGGTATGAGATAACTTTTGAAATGCATACATTTAGATATACAATCATTTGCTGCCTTGATACATAAAAGCCCCGTAGTACTAAAGATGGCGTTTGTTTTAGGAAGTAATCATTATTTCATTTTATTCATTTGTGCATGAAACACATAAAAGTATTTCATGGATGTAGCGGCGGAAAACCTCCACGCTAAACCTATTTTTGGTCGGAGTAGCGTTAATCTAAACAAATTAAAACATAACGAATACAAAACAAATTAAGAACTAAGACTAAGTCATTGTAATAAAAGTAAACCTACATATGTTTATGTTATTAATAGCTAGGTTATCACCGATTATTAAAAAAAAATATTTAAACCTTCCTACAGACGCTAATATGAGTTAACTAAATGTAAGCAATGCTAGTATTTCTCAAGTGTGACTCAAATTTCGCCGTATAATTTTTAGTATTTAACCCTTAGACTACCATTCTGGACACGATTGATCTGCACTGTTCGGCATTCAGTCAGTATCTTTTTGGTAAGCACCCCTTTTAACAGTTAATGGTACTGTCCAAATTGGAAGATGGACAAGTTCATTATATAAATTTAGCAATATAAGGATTAATTAGGATTAATTACCTTTTATTGCAGAAGTCTATGCCGTCCTTACCCTTTAGCCTGCTGGCGGCAAGTGATTCAGTGCAGACCAAGATTAGCATGCACATGTTGTTTTTTTTAAACGCACAGCCGGTTTTATGTTAGTGAATCAGTAACCACAAATACATCTGTTATGCATTATAAACATATTCTGTGTAACTTATGAAAACATCTAATATTGACTGTTTCTTTACTCTTTAGAAGTTACAGCAGGTCTTTTTAAATTTAGCCAATGCGAAATTGAGTAAATGAGAAAAAAATACCCGTATGTAATCATTGCAAGACATAAAATATACATATATTGTGTACATCTTTTTAGATACTGGGTCATCTTTTTAACCATTTTATTGAATTTCAATTCCGAGCAAAAAGTTTTGAGTTGTTGTTTTTTCTCTAGATTTGTTAAGAAAATGGAAAAGATTTTCGTAACTAACCCTTATTTAAAAACTTATTGAAAGGCACTTGTAAACTTATTCAGATTCTATACCCACATTGATCCATCTTTTTACAGTGAAATCATTATTAGATTGATTTGGAAACTCTGTAGACATGTTCCTGAAACAATGAAATATGTCATGATTTCTGTCAACTTAAATAGAAGTTGCGGCGGGTCAAATTCAAATGTAAATTTGTGCATTAATAATAATTTCGCATTTTAACTCAGACATAAATTGCGTTGTAAAGAAAATAAATGACACTTTTCCCTGTCTAAATAAATAAAATATGTAAAAGATGTTTCATGGCTGGATGATGTCTGCCAAAGGAAATACAAAAAGGCACCACGAGGAAAGTACATAAAGTTTGTTTGTAATTAAATGTAAATATAAAAAAAAGAAAATGACATTTTCACCAACAAGCAAGACAGCGCACTTAAATATTTGATTTATCGTTACAGTAAAAGGGAAATAACAATTTAAAAGTAGAAAAAATCATAAACAAAGCCAGTCACACTGTAATTATACTTTTAAGTCACGCCCTCTACCGTCTAGCCGCCATCTTTACATTGCACAAATGTATCTTTTGGAAACACCCGCTAGGCGGCATTATAAATTCAACAAGGCGGGCTCCTAACCCTATCGCAGAAATAAACAGTGAAGTAGGAACCTAACGAGGAAAATAACATACTATTAAAAAGTATAAATGTTTCTCCGTTTTTTTTTATTCAAAGTACTAAAAATAAAATTTCACCTTTTGAACACAGTTCAAAGAAATGTCAGCAAGACTAAATATAAGGTAGCAGGCAATATACAGAAACTGTTTAGGGGGACTTTGAAAACAATACTTTATGTAAGTAAACATTAACACAGCGATTTCAACAATTCAAGCGTTAAAGAAAGTTGAAAGTTATAGATTATAGATGGAAGTATTTATGTATATACAGACATCCTTCCCTCACGGAGACTGTTTAATTTCCCTAAAGGAAACAAGTTACTTGAAGCCATGTAAACACATACTTTTCCTTATGTTACGTTTATCCAACAATTAACATCTCATATTCAAATCCAATGTATATCAACACATAAACTATTTGCATATAATTTTACTTATAATGTAGATATTACTCCTGACAAAGTACCTGCAAAAAGTTATGAATGTGTCCTGTTTAGAGTCAAATAAACTTTAAAACTTTCCATGATGTCGGCGAAATTAAAAGGAAAGGCAATGTTGTTCTGATGTTAATTCTGTCTGCTAGAATTTCTTGACTCAAGAATTTTCAAAATCGGCTTAAAAATGAGAAAGTTATGAGCATTTAAATAGTTGATCAAAATGGCAGCAATTTTGTTTCCATGGCAACAAAAACAAAAAGCCAGATTTATCAAATTTCTAGATACATATCTGAACTGTATTTACTTATTTCTGTAAAACAATTTCTCTATCTTTTCAAGCTATAATGAACGGAATTACCATGTTTTACACCTTACACTCAAGAAACATATGAAATTAATCTATTTAAAAGGTTATTTGCTAAATAAAGAATTCAGAAGTGTGTAAACGACGTCGTAAACACACTAAAATGGCTGCCTCCATGATCCTTTTGTCTAGAGCGCTTGTAAACAACCTTGATATTACAGTCTGAAAAATCCTGTACTTTCCTCTTTATTCATAGAAGCTTACATTACTGTTGTATGTAGCGTAACTGTACAGTGTATATTAAGGAAATAGTGTCACATTGATAAGCAAACTTGTCAATAAATCAAAAGTGCAGTTTACCAGTGCATTTAAATTTTACAGACTTAATTCAGTTGAAGTACAAAACATGTTCTGCTACAACTTGGTCAAATGCTGAATAAATTAGTGAACAATTATTCCATGGTAAAACATATATACAATGTATATATATATATACATCATAATTTGTACATTTTAAATGCTGTTTGTACTTTGTTAAAAATGTCGACGAACCGTCTTATTCAAATTTTTGTATGTAAATGGATGTGTGTTACGTTCTATCTTACTCTTGTTTACATTTGCAATGACAAGAAAATGAATTTCGAATACATTGTAATTGACACAGAAACTATTGATGAACGGAACCTGTTATGCTTGCTTTCTGTATATGGTTCTATGTTCGCCTGGGCCTACGACTTACTGTATCGGAAATAAATCCCTTTCTTCGTCTTTGAAATTGTTTACCATGTGTAATGTTCACTAGATTACTTTGTATATTCTTAAACACTTTCATTGGCAATGTACATAGAATTTACAAAGTACAGAAAATAAAAAATGCGAAACAATGGGACCAAGTAATGACCTTTTGATGACCTTGCCATTGCAGATGTAGTTTTTCGTCTTTTAATAGTCGGAGCCCTAACGATTTGGCGTTTACCTATGTGGGTCCTTTCATATGGAGCTCAATTATTTCATATAACCTCTCATTTCATACCGCATGGTAATTCATATCACCTGTTTTTACATATTGCCTGTTATTTCATACTGTCGGTTATTACATATTGCCTGTTATTTCATATTTTGTATGTTATTTCGTTTACTATTATGGTGTTATTATTCTTTTATTCGGTTCCTTGTTACAGACGTTACCGACGACAGATGAACTTACAGAGTATGCTGTGGCAAGTTCGATTCGACGAGATAGATTTTGTAACAGCTTGGATATGCGGCAGCCTTCGGGTAAATTTGTTTTGTCATACATTTTGTTGACAAGAAAAAACTTTACATGTCTGCATACGCTTGTATTACATAATTCTGTACACATTATTTTCTTCACTGTGTAGTGTTTGCTCTTCAAGTTAAAGTCTATTTCAAGAGTAGGTATATGCTGTTTTCTCATATTCCCAGGGGTCTTAGGGCTTGTTTTATTCCTACTAACAGATTAACCATTTCATAAACAGTATTTGGGTGTAATTTTGTAAAACAATCACTTCTCTTTTAGATCGAGCTATGAGATGTCACAGAAATTATCCAATTTAATTATTTTGTTACTGTATTTGATACCACCCCGCCTCAACAACAGAAATGGACCAAGAGTTTCTCGTATTCCCGTGGATTTAGATTTGACCTTTCAGCACAAACAACTTGAAGAATTACTATGATGTAATAAAAAGATATATAAATCCAGTAGAATACCAATATTTTCATCAATTTGCGTTCAAATCACTTCAAATTTTCAGTGTGTCGGTTTTTGTACTATACCTGTCTAGAAAATAACGAACATTATATCATTTCACGACATTAAGGCAAAATACGAGAATATGAGAAATCCTGAGAATACGAGAAAAGGGGATATGTAATGCTAAATAGTTTTGACACTAACAGTCTTTCAGGAGCAATTGGAACGCCGTTTGCTTTTTTGATAGGGTTGCCTGATTGACAGCTACCATCACAATCCTACTTGGGTCCACAGCTTTGAAGTGCAAGGCGTATGTCTTTTGAAAACAAATACTTAGAATACATCTCCTTTTTTCGTTTGAATGATGCCATACTGCAAATTTATCCTTGAAACTCCTTACATTTCAGCTCTTATACAACTTTATCCATGGTACCACTTCTTACAAGGGTACAACACTCAAATATTTTACAATAAAAGTTCCTTCTCAAACATACCTTTCTGCAAAGCGCATTCCTCGCTATATATGTGAAACCTTGTAGAGTACTTTCATACCCATCCCTTGCATCTCCATGCACACATAATAGTGGAAATAATTTCAAAAAATAATAAATCAGGTGTTAATAGCCATATTTATAGCTGTAATCTCTATTGAAGAATTTAGAGATTAGTATACTTCATTTGGATAACCTTTTCTATTTAAATAAAATTGGCACAAAAAGTTTATAATAGAGATTTCTTTACCGATTTATGAAAATGTTACGGGGAAGTGTCCGTTCCAGTAACTGCAGGTGAGGACATCCCCCACCACACTCTCCCCCACCTTGCCTTTAAAACTCTCCTACGATCATGTATATGTCATAGTGAACCGTCGTTGGCTGGTAAATAACTGACGTCTTGCTTGGAGCTGATAAGTTCATCCAGTTCACTTGTTGAATGTGGTTGATTCTACCATAGTCTATCCATACCTGAAATAATGCCTGGATGGACACCTGGAGTCTTCTTCACCGCATTTTAGATGCCACCATATGAATTTGTAATGACTTTAATTATTTCAGCAAAACAGCATGCATGAGGAAACGATGATATAAACATTGTATACATGTATACACAAACCGCTTCAATATTTCAAAGGAGATTCTTATTCCCGAGTTTCTTATTATCTGTGTCTCTTTCAGAACAGCTTCAGGAATTTACGGAAACCTTCATCAAAAACTCTTAAACGCAGGCGGTATAATGCGGTGGACAAAGAAATAAAAGACATCAAACATATAACGGAAAATGGAAAGAAGGGCTCGCCGGAATTTCAACATCTCAAATCAATTGATGCCAGTGCAATGTTCGGTTCTGTGGCTTTCGTAAGAGGTATGTTGTTTATTTGATACCCGGTATTACGGCTGAAATAAAACAGAACCATTGACGGGTAAAATGCTTTAATTCATATGTAGTTTCCTTACCGCCATCCGCTTATTTATGAAGTTAAGAAATAAAATGTGTGAAAAGATCCTTTGGAAGCAACCAAGCAGCATGATAGCAGACTCGGTTTGAATGAGTGAGTCCGTTCATCATGGATAATGAAATGTGCAACCCCCTTCACGTTAAGCGGAATTCCATTGGGCCGGATGTGTTTAATTGTTAAATATTTTATGTAGTTATGTTTATATGCTCACACAGGTCACATTAATAAACAAATTACTGGGAACTGTTTACAGTCGCCACACGGCACATCACAAAATGAGTCTCGCATGATATATTAAAGAAGGCTTTATTTCAAAATTGCAGGTAATTTAGCTTCTGTTAAGAAGATTCAAAGAGTGAACTCAAATATGACCAAAGGCGTTCTTCAGGAATTGAATCAGGTATGCTCTTTCGTACACTAAAGGTAGTTCCGCATTTTTGATAAACAGGAAGTAAATTGGTATCGTCATTAAATCTTAACTCAAGATACGTAATCGAAACTCATTTTTGAATTGATGGCAACCTGTGTGTAATATATAAAAAAATGATTAACATTTCGACACGTAAAATAAATCGAAGTAATGTCATACAATCGGCTTGAACTTTGATCATGGGCAAATATGTTAGAAACAAGCAAAGGGACTTTAACGTTCTATTTCACCATATGATACACCATATGTTTATCTATAATTGTTACAAGTTACATTAAAAGACAACATTAAAAGAAAACAATTCTGTTCGAAAATGTCATCAAAAGTGTGATTATCTCCCGTTACGTTTGAGGTCCATATTTTTCAAATCAATCCAGCAATAAGTCGAGCAGAAGGTCCTGCCTGATTTATCTACCGAATTTTTTAGGTGTTTTCTAAAGTTCTGAAAAATCAGGGTTTAATCAAATTCTACATTGTCGAAAACAGTTTGATCCGGATGTGCAGAACTACTTCCAAAGGTGGACTGTGATCCATGTTATAGCGTGTATAATGTATATGCAAATAAATACGTAATTCGTATTGACGGAAGTTAAAGACACTGGAAGACTGTTGGCTAGACTAATGTTAAACAAAACACTTCCTAAATATTTGTGTTAATAGATTTGACTTTGATGAGTTGATCAAAGGCATATCAACATACTGTTATTTCTGTAGTCAAGTTTTATCTATATAATATAGGCAAAGTTTACAAAGCATAATTGGTCATATTTATCTAATGATTCGCTGTACTCAAAATAAGAATAATTCGAAAATACTGAAAAAGAGCTTGGTCAGTGCTTAAAAATGAAAGGTAACGAAGAGTAGATTTCCCGGAGGCACAGAGTACAGAAAATACAGCCAAAGCCATGCATTGCAAAGTAGGTCGGCAACAAATTGAAACTGTAGTGGAAATATATAGCAGACTGCAGGTTGCTTCAAAAATCTAACAACAAGTACATTTTAATTATATTCAAGATACAAAAATAGGTATGGAGTAGAGAAAAGGGCGAGAGTGTTCGGGTAAGTATGAGTATTCAACGGGGAAAGCAACGTTAGGCAAATTCAATCACTTTTCAAACAAACTTATATATCGTCTGCATCTACTTTATTTTTTAGAACTGTCATATGTTGATTTTGTAAATGATATAGGTCATGTTTACTTTGTTCGGAAAGATAATGTTATTATAGATTTTGTTATGCCATAGAACATGTTTCTTCAGTTGATGGAAATGAAACACCAAAATGTCTGTGCTTTTGTTGGCGCATGTATAGAACCAAATCGTGCATTGTTGCTCTGGGAATATTGTGCAAAGGGCAGTTTACAGGACGTGATCTGGAACCAGAATATCAAATTAGACCAAATGTTTATGTTTGCACTGAGCCACGACGTTGCAAAGGTTAGTTTTCCTAAAACTCCTTTCAGTAAATTTAATTATCGCGCGAGTATTTCTACCGGAAAATACGACATATTGAAAATAAGGCCGCCCAGTTCTTGACCGTTCACTCATCGAAACATGTCTATAATAGAAAAAATACAACTAGAATAAGTGTTATCTGTTTCTAAAGCTTATGTTAATGTTTTACAGAATATATTGACCACACTAGAAAATACGTCATGATTGTAAGTAATTGAAAGATTTGCAAGTAGATGTTCCAAAATATAATGAATAAATAACAAATGGTGTAAGACTACGTAAAACTTTCAAGTGTATTCTGTTTATCTAAATAGGGTCTCGAATACATTCATAAGAGTCAAATACATTACCATGGAAACTTAAAGAGCACAAATTGTGTAGTTGATAGCAGATGGACGTGTAAACTGACAGACTTGGGCGTGCCCAACATACGAGAGATGGGGATAATTGCGGCACAACAAACAAACGAAGAAATACAGTGGGAAAGTTAGTATTTCCATATTATGATGTATTTTCTGTATAAAATAAAAGTATGCATTATTTACTTCTTACTCTGCTGTTTAAAATGTACTTTCTTTTTTCACTTCCTAGCATTTCATGATTACAATCATTTATTTATGGAAGTGCGCTCATAATTTTAAAAAAGATGTTAATGTCAATCAGAAGTGATGATGTATTTGTGTTTGACGTATTTGACGGCAGTATATATTTTGAAAATATATGTCATAAATCGCCATGTATATTTTTGGTTTCACGAAACAGCTGTTCACAGGCGGATTATCTTCTACAAGACAAAACTAAAATGTCAAACAATGATTGTTCTGAATGTACAATGTATTAGCTGAGCGCTTCTAAAATTAAACTGTTGTTGTGTTTTAGAAATGTTATGGAAAGCCCCAGAATGTTTGCGAGATGGAAAAGACAGACCTTATGATAAACAAAAAGCTGATATTTATGCACTTGGCATTATTTTGAAAGAAATTTTCACTCGGTCTTCGCCATATACGGAATATCCCTTCCTTGTAGCTCATGGTAGGTGGAGTGCTCTTTGTCAGTTTGTTCTTCTTGCCGTACCCATCTTACGCTTTTGTCTGTGTTTGCTGGCATGTCAAACTAGATTCGACTTTTACAAATATAGTCGTCCGTATTGATTCAAAATGATACGAACTTCAATAGGTTACCACCGAGGTGCTACTTACTATATATTATTAGTTATAATATGAAGCGATCCATCAGAAGTTGAAATAAAACGTATCGTCTTGACATACACAGCATCATCGGGACAGCTTAAATATGTATCAATAATTCTTTATGTATTTCGCATATATGTTAGTGATTTGAACCAAAGAAGATAAATTCTACATTTTCCATTGGCTCCCTTGTAATTTCTTCATTTATTGTATACATTACTTTACGTTAATTTTTCTTATAAATTCTTGAATAATTGACAAAAAATAAGTCACCTGTAAAATGGGAGAGGACTAGTTTTCCTTAAAATTACGTCAGCAGAAACTATATTTTTGTTAATGTTCGGATTCCTATTTCAGAAATTTGTGAAAAGATCAAATGTCCAGTTAAGGGGGAGAAAGAGTTCCGACCTATGTTGTCACTTCAGCTACGTCAGCATACTGAACTGGCCAGTCTCATAACTGATTGCTGGAGTGAGGACCCTCCGTCCAGACCATCCGCAACACGTGTAGGAAAACTTTTAAATAAGATAAATCCACAGTAAGTGCCATTTTTATCCTTTACCTGCCGATGATAAAAAACTCCATGTTCACCAGTTCTTGAACGAATAACACTATTTTTCTCCAGCAATACTTTACCAAGGTAAAGTAATCATAATAAACGAATTGTAATGTGTTGCGTTCTTTAAATTATTTTTGATCTGTCGTTTTTACTTTTAACCATAAAGCACTAAATATTGTATATAGATTCCCAGTCTTTTTATATTCATTCCCACTCAATCTATACATCTACACCTAACACGGTGATGGTTTATACTTTTCCGTACAAGAAAATATCATTTATACGGAAGTATATAATTGTTACAGTAATGTAAATTACGTGATTCCTGATTGCACATTTTAGGAATTTATCAATGATTGACAACATGATTGTGATGTTAGAGAAATACGCCAATCATCTGGAAGAGCTTGTAGCAGAGAGGACCAGCGAGCTGGATGCCGAGAAGGCCAAGACTGAGAATTTACTATATAGAATGCTTCCGCAGTGAGTTTTCGTTTCTTTTATATTTGGTGTGTATGGAACGCCGGAGCTGTCTTATGTTAGATGAATACTAGGTATCTTCTTTATTTGGAGTAGTATCTTCTCAAGATCTTGTTATGTCTTGTTAATTACTGTGTTATCATGTTGACTTGCAATGCTATCATGTCTAACGTATTTACAATTTTATCAGAGTGACGTATATTTTGTTAAACGACCATCCTATTTTCTCAAAGGAACATGCTATCATGTCCAGTCATATATTATCTTCTCAGAGTGGCGTACTATTTTGTTAAACGACCATCCTATTATCTCAAAGTAACGTACTTTCTTGTCGGAGTGACGGATTATTTTGTCAAACGACCATCCTATTTTCTCAACGTAACATGCTATCATGTCCAGTGTATATACTACTTTGTGAGAGTGATGTACAAACGACCATCCTATTTTCTCAAAGTAACATACTATCATGTCCAGTGTATATACTATCTTGTCAGAGTGACGTACTATTTTGTTAAACAACCGTCCTATTTTCTCAAAGTAACAAACTATCATGTCCAGTGAAAATACTATCTTGTCAGAGTAACGTACTATTTTGTTAAAAGACCATCCTTTTTTCTCAAAGTAACATGCTGTCTTGTCAGAGTGACCAACTATTATGTCAAACGGTCATCATATTTTCTCAAAGTAATATGCTATCATGTCCAGTGTATATACTATCTTTTCAGAGTGACGTACTACTTTGTTTAAAAAACATCCTATTTTCTCAAAGTAACATGCTGTCATGTCCAGTGAACATACTATCTTGTCATGGTCGTTTGACAAAATAGTACGTCACTCTGAGAAGATGGTATACACACTGGACATAATAGCATGTTACTTTGAAAAAATAGAATGGCCATTTGACAAAATAGTACGTCACCCAGACAGGATAGTATGCACACTGGTCATGATAGCATGTTACTTTGAGAAAATAGGATGTTCGTTAAACATAATAGTACGTCACTCTGACATGATAGTATACACACTAGACAAGATAGCATGTTACTTTGAGAAAATAGGATGGTCGTTTAACAAAATAGTATGTCACTCAGACAAGATAGTATGCTAAGTGGACATGATAGCATGTTGCTTTGAGAAAATAGGATGGTTGTTTAATTTTTTTTTAGATATGATAGCATTGCAACTCAACATGATAACACAGTAATAAACAAGACATAACAAGATCTTGAGACGATACTGCTCTAAATAAAGAATAAACCGGTACCTCGTATTCTTCTAACATAAGACAGCACCGGCGTTCAATAGTTGTGCACTGCTAGTATTTACGTGTTAATTAAAATGAATTTTTTGTAATTGACATTTCGCAAGATTATTACACTGGAGTGGTTGCAACTTTTAAACCTACACTATATGTGTATTTGAGTTCCAACCCCGTTAGTACAACAAAATGAAATTTGCGGTCCCTTACAATTATCGACATAAACAAAAGATGTAACACATTTTGATTCAAATATATATCATACTTGAGTGTAATTAAATAGAGTTACCGAATTCATTAATCATTAAATACGATAAATTAATTCAGACCATTTGAATGATAAAATGCGAAATTTAATAAGATTCATAAATAAGAATTCAACTAAATACAAACAATAAGATCGTTCAACTATAATCAGTTATCATATACATGTATAGGGTTTAAAATCTTTAGTTTGTATCTTCAAAAGACTTTTGATATGTTTTACCTTTCCTACGTCTACAACTTGAGATATTTTTTTCAGAACTGTTGCAGAGGAACTGAAAATGGGTCGACCAATAAAAGCTGAGCATTTTGATGACGTCACTTTATATTTCTCGGACATTGTTGGATTCACTTCAATATGTGCCAGCAGTACACCAATAGAAGTTGTTAATCTTCTCAACAGCTTATATACATTATTTGACGCCATAATAACCCGATATGATGTTTATAAGGTCAGTTGGAAGCATTTCTAAAAAAAAACATTAAAACAGAAAAAAAGCTGAAAAAGTGCACCTCTTGATTGAATTGATTAAAGCGAAATAGGAAATAATTCAAAAGAAGTACAATAAACCAATGTATATTGAATTCTTATACAAATAATTTGTGTATATTCTGATATTAATTTCAGTCACCACTGATATTTTAGGTTTTGGAGGGAAACGCTAAATACAAAAGATGCTCCAATTACAGAATCTCCTATCAAACTTCTCCGTCCAATGCTAAAACATACAAAAAACTGTAAACATTATTTAACATCAAGAAATGTATTACTAACTAGAAATTACTTACAAACCAATGAAAACATAATTTTTAAGGTGGAGACAATTGGTGATGCCTATATGATAGCCAGTGGCTTGCCGAAACGAAATGGAAAACGCCATATTCAAGAGGTCGCGGATTGTGCATTGGATATACTGGCTTCAGTGTCAACATTTTGTATTCCACATCAACCGGACAAGAAAGTTAAAATTCGAATAGGTATACCTAAGGCTTGCTGTTTTTTATTATATTATGAATGCACCTGCAGAAACGTTATTTGGTATAAAAAAGTGACATATGCCTAAATTTTATGACGATGATTTCATAAATACTGTCTTTTCTGTTTACAATACAACTGAATTTAAAGAGTGTGTTTTATATCAAGCTTGAAAGGACGTAAATGTCTCTGAAATGTCATGGATACATTTAACTTTCTGTAGAAGTCTTTTGTCAAATATGAAGCTTTTTGTTCTTGTTAAATGATGAGTCACTTAATACATTTTCATAATTATGCAAAACTTTCATGAATATCTTTGAAACCAGTATATTTCTATTTGCAATGAACGCCAGATACATGAACGTGTTCAGCAAGTGGAATACTTTTTCAAAATCTCTTAAAGCCAAAATTCATAAATTTAACAAAAGATCCATCAGATTTTTCATGTTTCTACTGCAGGAATACACACAGGTCCAGTCGTTGCAGGTGTGGTAGGTTTAGCCATGCCAAGATATTGTTTGTTTGGGGACACTGTAAACACGGCCTCAAGAATGGAGTCTACGGGACTTCGTAAGTAACTTTGTGCTATATTTATTTAAATTTGTATATCTGAAATTAGTTATCCGCAAAATGTACCCAACCTTACGCAGATTCTTTGTAAAATGCTTAATCCAAGAACAGAATTAGGTTGTTTTTTTTTCGACAAACCATACATAGCAGAATTTATTTCAATAAATGTTTGTGCAAGAAATACAAGAGGCGTAATGTCAATACATAGGTAATCTGTAAGAATTTCTTGAGAAATGTCATGTTTGGTGCAGAGACCGACTGTTCCAATTCATCATAACTGCCTTTTAGTTCATCAGTTTATTCTTAAAATCTAGGAATTGCCTTTGTCAATTCTAGTTGAAACTTTTACTGTGGATTGTTTTGGGTTTGAAATAACAAATATACTACCCTTCTAATGATTAATTGCAAGAAAGCATTTTTCAAACGATATAATAGTTGATGGTGTTCCGTTTTGCAGAAATTGCCAGTTTCTTTCTTCAACTCTGAGTTTAATTACGTATGCTTGTATACATTGCAGCTTTACGTATACACTTGAGTTTGACGTCAAGGAATGCGTTGGAGCAGTATCCTGGCTACCACCTTGCATGTAGAGGTGAGATCCCTGTCAAAGGAAAGGGCAATATGCGAACATACTTCTTGTGTGGAAAAGAAGGTTTTAAAAAGGACCTTCCCAAGTATGAGGAGCATAGTGAAACACGCACAGGAGGTGAGATGCGTGTATCTCTGACGTCACTGAACTCTATGGCATCTTTGGTGTCGTCTCCTTCAACATGTTACTCATTTGTTGCACAAACACCTAAAACGTCTCAAGTGTCAAATATTTCAAATATGTCACGCAGTATTTCGATGACTAACAATTCAAATGAAACATTGACTCCACAGGAAGATATTCACGTGTCGGAAAACTCTCAGGGTAGCAATATAGACGAGAAATTCAAGTCAAAACAGACTGGTATTTTGGAAATCACGTGCTTGTGACGCCTTTGATATTTCAGATTTATATTGTTGATAAGAGCATGTGTTTTTACTCTGGATACCAGCTGAAATTTACCGGATATTCTTCAAGTGATGGCGGTATAGCTTAACGGACATTTTCTATGCTCAAATCGAGGAATGCCCCATGTGGAGTGTGTATATCTTGTGCAAATGTGAGACGCGACCTGTTCTCTCCTTACAAAATTTAAAAGGCCTTTCCAATGAAAATCTTTCCCACTACTTTTTGACGAAGCGGGTAAATTTTAACAAATATCTCTGAAATTTCAAGGCACAGCAAACAAACCCAGTTTAAAGCAGACAACTGTTAAGAGCTTTTGTCGTACCTTTTCAAAAATTTTTAGTGGAAGGGATTTTGTCCGCTTCGAAATTGGCCTTCGCCTTTGTCCACTTCTTCAAAATTCAGCGGGTGGGGTTTTGTCCGGCTCCCGTTTAAAGGTACGATGTTTTTAAAATATTTAAGGAATGCTGTACTATTAAAATGAAAGTTGTACTTGGTAAAACTTTGAATAAACACAGCAAAATATTGCGATGTAGACTTCAACACACTCTAGTTCCAGAGAAAAGGAAACACTCGTACCATAAACAGTCTCGTTCTTGGCTGGTAAAAATCGTTTTTCATGTCATAAGTGTATGCACACTTGATGTATATCTTGTAGAAACATTGTCTCAGATTCATTATGTTGTTTATATTTAAGAACTACAGTGTTTTTCATAACGACGTTTACATGTTTGTCACTTGTAAGAGCAATACATTATTTATATTTTGTCCCAGGTAAAGGCAGTAATATTCTATCCCCGATACTGATCGGACAAATGTCTGCTTCACCTGTCCGATTGGTTAAAATCATTGTACGTATTTAACAATGGTGATTCCATAAGTGCCTACATTGTTTTTCAAGAAGTTGTGGATACCTTTTAAATATGAAGATGCTTTATATTGTTTTCCTAGCAGTGTCTAAAAAATGTACTTGAAAGCAAATTTTTAGATAAACTATTCGAAGAATAGGTAGAGCTGTTGCACTCGCCAGTTCTTCGGCGTCTTTGTCCGTGCCGGCAGCGGCGTCCTGATTTAAGTTGTTTAAGTTTGTGTATACAAACTGGTACCTATGTAACTACTCGTGGGAGTGGATTGAAACTTCGCACACCTACTCAGTGATGAACTGACATGCAATACACAGGTTTCATAGCACTGTTGTTTAGATTTTTTTAATTATGCCCTTGCCTTCTCATCTTTACAATGTTGTGCTCCTTTTCTAACTTTTTGGTTGTTTTTGTATGTAAGCTGGTATCTCCATTTCCACTATTGCGGATGTTTAAACTCCACTGTGATGATCTAACATGCAATGCATAGGTTCCATAACTCTGTTTTACTGTTTTACAAAATTTCCCTTTTTCCACTTAACAACTTTTAGTTATCTTTTTTATTATACTCCCAGATACTAGTATCTGGAGGTTATACTGAATTCCGGTCCGTAGACGGAATTTGTCCGGGCTATTTCTCAGCAATTATTTGCCAGATTTCCATCTAATCTTGTAATTATTATCAGTACCAAGCCTATAGTTGTGCATGTGCGAAGCAGGTTCCATTTGGATGATTGTTCACTTAGTTTTTACTTTATTTTTTTTTTCTTTATACGTATACATGTATATTGAAAAAAAATTGTCCGGGCTATTTCTCAGCAATTATATTCCAGATTTCCATCTAACCTTGTAATTATTATTAGTACCAAGCCTAGTTGTGCATGAAGCAGGTTCCATTTGGATGATTTTTCACTTAGTTATGGCCCTCATGGTTTTTTTTTCTTTATATATATATGAAAAAAGTTGTCCGCGCTGTTTCTCGGTTCTTATATGCCATACTTTTATCAAACCTTGTCATTATAATTGGTACCAAGTCAAGTTGTGCATGTGCATGCAAAACATGTTCCATTTGAATGATCTTTCACATAGTTATGGCCCTTTTTTAATTTTTTCTTCATATGTATATGGAAGTAATTTGTCCGCGCTATTTCTCAGTCTTTGTATGCCAGACTTTTATCAAACCGTTGTGCATATGCGAAGCACGTTCTATTTGAATGATTTTTCACGAAGTTATGGCGCTTTATTTGTTTCAAATATGAATAGCGATACATTGGAAAAAGCTTCAATAATTTTGTAACATATTTCACATGCCGTTTAGTATAACTAGTTGATTACCCTTAGTGATTACATGGTCCCTTGAACATGACCTTGACCTACTGACCTGCTTTCTTCTTTTTTAAGATATTGCCATAAATTTGAACCAATTGTACAGTTTTGAACACACATCTCAAAACTGACTTTCAGTGACCTTGATTTTGACCTACTGACCTACTTTCTTCTTGTTAAGATACAGCAATGAAATTTGGAGATCTTATACAGTTTTGCACAACATTTTTATGCATCTTTGTACATTTTCTCCCTGCACAATATACAAATGCAATGTATCATATTTCCAATACCCCTGTTCCTCTGACAATAAGCTGCTGTCTAGGGGTATTCATCACCATTAGTGATAGATCTTGTTTAAGCTTGTATGTCAGTACCCACTAATGGTATTAGCACTTGTTCAATGTGATGCTCTGACATGCATTTCACAGGTTCCATAACACTGTTTTGCAGTTGTACAAAACTATGGTCCTTTTTCAAGTTTTATATTCAGTTGTTTAACTTTCTTTATTGACAAGGCAGTTGAATAGTCGAGCACAGCTCTTGTTGTATATGTAATGTTCAATTATATATCAATTGAGAGCCTTTACTTGACTGAGTGATTCAGAAAATTCTAACTGTTAAAGTCGATTTTAAACATATATTATATATATCATAATTCGTTACATCATTACAAAAAGTGGATAGCTGTGAATTGCCATAATAAAGCATTTATCCTCTTTTTGCGCTGAGCTGACAACACACCGAAAAATTAGATACATTCTATTAACAATTCTTGTGATAATAAAGCATTTAACAGTTAAAGAAAATACCCAAAGACCTATGAAGTGCAGTACCAAATCATTATATAAAATTTTAAGAAATCCATTGGGGGGATAGAAACCTTAGAAAGTATATCAAACTCTATTTTTAATTTTGTTTACATTTCGCACATATGATGCAACACACTGTATGAGCTGTTATAGAAGGTTCGAAAAATAGTATCACACTAAGAGGATGATGTCCGAAAATTCAAATAATGGGTGTGTCAAATGTGTGATTGTTTTTAAGAACTAAATAACAAGCGTTTCTGTGCAATTTATTTTTTGTGGTGTATAGTAAATAAATAGTATCTGACAATGGCCATTATTTAGATGTCGATAAGTGTAAATGTTATGTCGAATATTTTTATATGTACATGTACTTGATGCCAAGCCTTTACATTATAGATGTTTGTGTCTAAGAAATAAACATCCTTAGTGTTACTCCTTTTGTTCATCTATTGTTACCCTTCAAAACATTTTGTTTAGCATTATCAGTAGCCACTGGTTACCCACATGGACGACAATTTGTCATGTTTAGGTTTCGAAGAATACTGCGCGACTAAAATGAAGCTAAATGTTATTAAATTTCGATGGTTTTTCAGAGTTCCAGGCGTTAAGTAACCATACATGTTACTCTTGTCCTTTTGTTGAAAGATCGGGTATACGATGTGTATGATTTCGCGACCTTAATTATCACTGAAACACTGACTCAAGGTTACAGATCAGAGCCTCGTTACCACCTAAACTGTTGCATCCTGGGTCAAGTCAACAGCACAACAGAGTTTACCGTTTACAGCATAACAGCCCGTTCGCTTAGCTCAGTAGGGAGAGCGTATTTCTACGGATCGCGGGGACGTGAGTTCGATCCCCGGGCGAGGCGTATGTTCACCACGACGATTTTATAAAAAGACATTGTTTCTGAAATCATTCGTCCTGCACCTGTGATTCATGTGGGGAAGTTTGTAGTTACTTGCGTAGAACAGGTTTGTACTGGTACAGAATCCAAGAAGACTAGTTAGGTTATTTGCCCGCCGTTACATAACTGAAATACTGTTGAAAAACGGCAAACAAGAACAGCATAACAGAGCATCGTTACAGCCTAAACTATTACACTCTGGCACAAATCTACAAGTCTCGCTACCGCTTTAACTGTTACAGCCTGGCTCAAGTCTACAGCACAACAGAGCCTCGTTACCGCCTAAACGTCACCCTCTGGTTCAAATTTGCAATACAACAAAGCCTCATTACCATCATCAACACAACAGAGCCTCGTTACCGCCAGATTCAAGTTTAAGTTTACAATACAACAGAACCTCGTTACCGCTTAAACCTTTATCCCCTGGCTAAAGACGACAGTACAACAGAGCCTCGTTACCTTATAAACTGTTACCAACTGACAAGTCTTCAGCACAACAAAAAATGAAAGGTTATGGTAGATTTCCCCGAACACAGCCAGAAGGTCATGCATCGTAAAAAAGACAGTAACCTATATTAAAAAAAAAACTGAGTTTAAACACGTTTAGGGCATGCCAACCTCGCACTTTCCCTATTTTCAACAGATTAGACAAGACAGTGTAAATAAGATAACTCCCCACTAAAAAAGACTCTAACATTAGTGAGAAAACACCAGACTATATAAAGTAAAACATATAAACAGGGTCAATCTAAGGTATAATTACACTAATGTACTTAACAACTTGTCTGAAGTCACAGCACCAAGAGCCTAATTTTTAAGGGCACGATTAAGCAAGCTGCTAGACAAATTCCCCTCCCTCCATCCGTTTTTGTAGGATTTAGCGGAGTCTTATACTTTATAGTCATCGCACCAAGCCTCGCTACCGAATACCCACTTAGTTAAAATCTTAATCTAAAATATATTAAAAACAGAGCCTCGTTAACATCTAAAATGATACCCCTAGATTCAAGTCTAGACTAAACCAGAGCAAGTCTCGTTATCGCCTAACCTTTGAGTATACACCTATAACCAGTTAAAGAACATCTTTTATAAAAAAAATCAGTACGAAAACAGTGTGAAGAAAATACAGTATTGGCATAAATACATTTATAAGCATTTAGCAAACAATAAATGAAACGTAATGATGAACATTTACCATGTATAATAAGCGTCTGCCATAAAAAATAAAGAGGACACTCGAATTGAAAAATAATGCATATTAAATTTACCACGTTATCATTTACAATTAATCATTTAACATTTGACTTTGTTGGCTTTCTATAGCTGTGAAACTATTTTTCAAACATAAGTATTAAATCCCTATAGATCACATGGACATTAAAAGTGATAAGCTTGTGTTCACATGGGCAGTAATAGGTGCATAACCTTTTTCAGGCACGCAATGAAAGAGTAGCCTTATTTATTTTTCTCGTTACTGGCTTCGTAGGGCTGGAAGAATGTCCGCTTATGCCAGCCTTAAAATGTATAAATGAGGACCGTAATAATACAATCATACTTATAGCAATAAAGTTTTGTAAAGTATCGAAAAAGTGATATTCTACGAGCGTATATACAAATAATATTTAACGCGGAGCATTAACGAAACGATTATATTTCTAAAACAATTGTGTCATTTTATCTTACTAATCTCTTGTCGTTTTCTTACAGATTTTAGCATTGCTTCACCTTATCCGATCCTCTTCTGCAGGTGATTACCCTCCGCCCGACCGGATATTCGATTTGTCCGTTCAGTATAACCGTGTATATTAAACAATAATTATTTCGTTTTAACAGAAAATAATTGCAGTGACTTCTATCAGAATTACACATATTATGTTAATCAGTGAATAATGTTGTGTTGGGTCAGTTCCCCCAACATTTGTCACTAGGTGGGTCATGTCGATAGGCAATAATATCCATATGCTACTACAAACAATCCATGTTCTAGCACACATTCTTAGCTAATTATATCATAATACCGGTGCCCGTTGAGAAGTGCGGGAATATATGCTTTCCCCATGTCCAGAAACGAAATGCATTATTAATAATCTGCTAATGAGAAAAACGTATATTCAAAACAGTTAAGCTGTTGAAACTTCCTTTACTTTGACCTACTGACATAGTTTAGAAGTATTGTAATAATTATTACTTAATATACATTAATTTGAGACAAACGCATGGATAGCTAGTTGGTAGAGCTTGTGTTATCGAAAGGTCCTTATTTCGTGTCATTGTAAAGAAAAAATTCCTGGATGTTCTCGTGGAAAATAGGAAAAACTTATGGCGACAAGAACAGGATCTCTCAGTGTTGGTTTTTGGGCTTACTAGTCGTTTGGCCTCTAGCCCCAGAGTCTATAATTTTAGAATAAAGGTAATTCCTGGTAAGTTAGTAACAGATGTTTTAAAAGTGTATTTTAACCCAAATGAAAAAAAAGTATTTTCTTGGTGAAGGTGCATATGTCCATATTTTAGGGAAATTTTACTTACTCACTCTACGTCGTGAGTAAATCAATTATTCACTAATTTCACGTTTCTAACTACAAAAACAACAAACAAAAATATAGGATACAGGTCTTAGTATTTGACAGCATTCCAATGTACAAAAAATACGAATATATTTGTCTTGCAAATGTCAGATGGTACGATGTTGTGTGATGTGGTGATGATCGACCAGTAGAAGTGGGGTAAATGGGGTTTCTTTATCTTTATACACCACTCAGCCTGAAAACATACTATCAAAAATTAAGGCAAACATATAATCAGTTGTACATGAAAATCTAAACAGTAAAATCGTGTTTTCTATTGGGTCCCGAATGAACCAAATGTAAAAACTTGAACTCATCTAATCTTGAATAGTTAAACAGCATATAAGATGGCCATTCTGGCCACAAAATAAGAAAAAATGTGCAGTGTGTAAAACATAACATTCTTTCAAGGTAAAATAAAAAATAAAACGAAAACTAGCTCAAAAGAGGATAACGGCAATTTCCATTTGACAACGAAAGAATAATATTGCATGGGGGAAAACAGCATAAGATATATTGATATAGAATTTAATGTCACTTTTCTAAATGTAGATACCGAGTCTGGCATGAAGAATTCAAATGTTTTCATATAATGTTAAATGTATTTCTGCCTTTAAAGTTCTAGTAATACATGAATACTCAACAGTAATTATCAAGGAACTGTTCATGTCTAAAGACCCTTGAAATATAAGGTACGTAACTGTGGGCCTTATTTTCTATCTAAACATAAAGGAGACGTAATGTCTGGTCTGAAGAATCTCTCTAGAACTAAATGATTGATCTTGTTTAAATCACAGTCAAAAAGTCAAATATGCCTTTAATATTCGGATACTGCTACAAGCCATCAGCAATAACTACTAAGAAACTTGAAATGTCTGTAAGGGTGGGTCGGAGGGAATAAACAAATAATCAAACTACTTGTTATGCTGTCAAATATTCAACCTGGAGTGAAGAATATCAGTTAACAATCACTTATATAGTGCACTGAAAACATGAGAAAATCGCGAATTGCAAGCAGAAAACGCGGTAAAATAACTACCGGGAACTGGAGACAAAAATAATTAGCAGACGATGAAAAACGTGAATAATTTAATTTACTCACTCTATGTCGTGAGTAAATCAATTATTCACTAATTTCATGTTCCTAACTACAAAAACAACAAACAAAAATATAGGATATAGGTCTTAGTATTTAACAGCATTCCAGTCGAGCTAAACAAAGAAGGTAATTGTAGTGTAATAAATTCAAAAGATTCTTTTAGAAATATCCAAAGTTTTCAGAACGCTAGCCAAAGTAAACGCAGCACAGCCTAATATTAATGTAACATAGACAAAGCATTCAAAAGACAGTCAACGCAGTAAAGCACGACTGAAATAAACGGTCCATGCTTTCTCAGCACAGCCAAAGCAAAATATCACTTTTTACAACAAACGCTTTAACGATTGAACTAGAAATATATATATATATATATATATATATATATATATATATATATATATATATATATATATATATATATATATATATATATATATATATATCACAGCACAATTAAAGTAACTGAATATGTCAAAAATGAAAAGACAAAATCACTGTCGCTTTTAAAACAACTTCGTTTATTAAAATATAATAATCATTCATTAATGCAGTACCCAATGCTGTAGCTAATGACTTCACAATACAGAAATAAGACGGTCAACAAAATGATACACGACAAAAATAAAACAGCCAACACTTTCATAGCACAGCCGATGTAAATTACAATACTAAACGTTTTCACAACACCAATAATAAGGAAGTCAACGCAATTATATATGCACGACTAGAACAAAGCATCCCACACTTTCAAAATACAACCAAAGTAAAAGTGTCATGGCTAATGTTTCCACAACACTGTCTATAAGGCAGTCAACGCAATAATGCACGGTTAAAATAAACAGCCAACGCTTTCTCAGCACGGCCAAAGTAAAAGGTTCCCTTTTCACCAAGAAACGCAAATGCTTTCCCAGCACTATCAAAGTAAAACGGTCACTATTTCCACAATATAGCCAAATAATTATCTTCCGTCGCATTTCTCACATATTCTTAATTAAAACATCTGAACAGTAAATCAAACAATTTCTTCGTTAAGCTAATAACTAAAGTTTGAAAACTTCTGAAATATATGTCAGCCAAACAACTCTCATAGTATAACAAAAATAAACGGTCAGTGAACGATAAAAATGTAAAAACAAATGCATCATAGCACGGTCGTTCTTTAAAACAGCTCAATATACCAAAACATTATCTTTCATAGATGTACCTATTTTTGTAGCTGAATTTTTTACACAACTGTAATAAGACAGTCAACACAATAATGCATGACTTAATGGCTGGAAACGTATTAATGCACGAAATATAGCTCACATTTTCGAAGTACGGCCAAAGTAAAAGCAACATAACTAATACATTGTCTCAAAAATCCATAGAAGTACTCTGAAATGACTAATATTACAAACTTATAGGCATAGATTTTTGCAAGATACACTCATAAATAACCAAATATATTGTGCAGAAAGTATTAAACAGTTGCAACGCTTTTGAAATAATGCAGACATTTTACATTATTCTTGCATTTTTTCAAATATCTAACTTTTATTTTCACCCACTTCATCATTTTTCAGTGTCATATGCCAAACATGGTAGAAATGAACATATTGAAAATTTTCACCTACACTATGGGCGAGTAGCCTTAAAAACCAAATTTGTCTAAAACATATACTTATCTTTTCGTTGCAATTTTATTCTTGAAAACATGTTCACCATGTGATCTACAATTAAGCAAATCAAAGCTTCTGTGCTAAACACAACATCACACGATTCAAAATCAACATAGCCGACGTTTTGGTGACTTCATGTTACAACTAAAATATAAAAACAAATAATAAATTTTCATCATAGTTCTAACCAATTCTGAATGCTGAATTGCACATCAATAAACGATCTCTACGTTAAGCTGATCATCTCTAATAATTTTTCTCAAAATTCCATAACAAGAGGGTACTCTGAAGTGACTAGTGGCATAAGAATTTTGCAAGATACTCTTAAAGACCCACCACGACCTAGTGACCTACTTTTTTCACCAACAAAATCTTCATGAAAATCATTCTTAAAATACAGCTATACTACAAGATTTTAGGTGGACAATTTAGGCCTTTCCTGAATAAATGTGTTTTGACAACTTCATCTGTAATCTTATTTAGTAAATCTCTTTTCAGCATAGTTTCAAAAATATATATGAATAAATATCTTAAACTGTGGAAACAAAATGTGATCGAAATTTAACTACATACACTGATTTATGTACATATTGCTACAGTAATTCAATAAAATGTTAAGACATTACTCACATTGTCTTGACCTAATATATGTCCCTGTCAGTTTATAACTAGATACTTGTTATTTCTAATTTTCTTCATCCAAAGCATGTATAATTACCATCATGGAAATACAAAAGAATACAGTTATTTTGTGGCGCCTCTTTAAAAATAACCAAATATATTGTGCAGAAGGAACAAACCGTTTCAACGCTTTTGAAGTAGTTCAGTTCAGTCAATTTACATTATTCTTACATTTTTTTAAATATCTAACTTTATTTTCACCCACTTCATCATTTTTTCAGTGTCATACATACAGTCTATGCCAAACACGGCGGAAATTAACACTGAAAATTTTCACCTAAACTATGGGCAAGTAGCTTTAAAAACCAAATTTATCTAAACATATACTTATCTTTTCACTGCAATTTCATTCTTTAAAACATATCCACCCCATGGTCTACATTTAAGCAAGTCAAAGCTTCTGTGCTAATCACAACATCACACGATTCAAAATCAATCAGCATCTTTTATTGTTGTTTTCTCTGATTATGCTAAAAGCTAATAGCATCATCTGAAAAATAAAAATTAACATATCTAATATTAAATCGAATTGTAAACGCTTTAAATACGACCGAGCTGTATACGCCCGATAAATTAAAGTACGAATACGTATGCTTCGCTTCTACTTACTGATACAATATGCACACCTTATATTTACTAGTTCATAAAACTCGTCCCAGAAGTATATACATGTAATATTTACTTTCCTTCGATAGCAGGTTTTTTCATCATGAGTTTATATTAAATAACATTAACAAAAAATAACACATTAAGCAAGAAAACATCTGCAAAGTCATAGAGAAAAACAAATAAACGCATCTTTATGTGTTATACAAACCTTGGGCACATATACCAAAAAACTAACTGAAAATATACAAAACAGATAACAGATTTTAATATGCACGTTTTCTTTATTTGAACATTCTGACCAGACGGTGTAATTTGTTGCACCATTTGCACGAAAACTTCGTGACCGACACTACCAAAACCTTCTCTGCGGTTATAGAAACCGAATCACAAAGGATTATGAACAGATGAAGTTCGTCACATACAATTTTGCTATATAGGTAACATATATTTAAAATGTTTACAGATAAACTGTTTCAAATTTCTACAGCCAACATTACCACTAATTCAAGTACACAGTAGACCGAAATTAAAACAAGATATTTTGTAAATCCGTATTAGCATATATCTCTTAGCGTTGATGAACCTTACCATGTCAATAATCTTTGAAAAAGATATTCTAGCAAAATCAAAACTTTAAGCAATATGAAATGTCTCATTTTGTGGAAACAGTATGTTGATAAATTCTAGGACATTCCCGGAACATAGAAAAAAGTAATAAATCTTTACCTTTCCGAAATTGCTACCTTTTTCGCTGAGTATTACGTTGAGTGCTCATTTCCAGATGCAAATGATGTCCAATCTCAGTAGGGTTTGTCAAGTTTTCTTACGAGAATAAACAAATAATCAAACTACTTGTTATGCTGTCAAATATTCAACCTGGAGTGAAGAATATCAGTTAACAATCACTTATATAGTGCACTGAAAACATGAGAAAATCGTGAATTGCAAGCAGAAAACGCGGTAAAATAACTACCGGGAACTGGAGACAAAAATGGTTAGCAGACGATGAAAAACGTGAATAATTTAATATACAATTTCCTCTAAAAGGTTTTTAAACTCAAAGTATAACATATTACTTTGTACTTAAATGAATTCTTCTGATAAATCATTTTCGGAGAGAAACATAACTAGGCATGTAGGGTTATACATTTCATGAGATTTATCACGCAATAAGAATAAATATACAACAAATTAAGTGCATGCAATTCATCAGTATAACTACAACTGTCTTTTTCATACCATATCCTCTAGAAACACTGTTCTAAAGTATAGCAAAACTACTTTGTGAATAAATAAACTTCATGAGAAAAAGATATTCTCAAAGTGAACGACACTGGTTACTCAGCACTTTAGAGATTCAACTCTATATCAAATTGATAAATATATGTAAACCACACACAAGTCAGCCATATAAAGGCTACTGTCCTTTTTCTATGGAAAAGTCAAATACCATTTCCTCTAGAAAACATTTCATTACAAGGTATAACATGCTACCTTGTAAATAAGATTTCTTTTGATAAATTTTGTTCAAAGTAAAGCAAACTCAGTCAATCAGAGTAAAAGGAATTCGACCCTTTTATATATAGGGAAATACCTGATTTATATTACATACAAATAAAATCTGGAAAGTAGATCCCTCGGAAGCATCGAAAACAAGGCAAACAGTGAAAATTGCAGACTCAGTTTGATTGAGTCTGTTCATGAGCAGTAATGGAAAATGCTACACTGCCCTGTTTTCAGAAAAAAAAGTTGATACAAAGAACGTATTGTGATTAATACTAATATGATACTTTAAGAACTTTTGACAAATATGAGTGAAGATTTTACATATGAGCTACTGTATTGATAAAAAAAAATGTTTCACCCTCTTAGTTTAAATGTAAACCTCCATCCTTAATAGCAACAACTGTCTGCGAGGCTAGTTGGCTTTTAAGAAAGATCGGAAAGACTTAAGACATTTTATCTTTCTGTCCTTAACAAATTTGTCATAGAGACAAGTTGATTTCTTTTAACTTTAGACCCTGTTTCAGAAAAATCAATCTGAAGACAAATAAATGTAACAGAACTGTCAGTAAACGTTTATCAGATTGGAAAACAAAGATGAACTGTCACCAGAGGAATAACTGTTGACATCATTGGTACCAACATGAATAAAGATATTTTCATAATTCAAATTAATAGAACCTTTCATATTTTTTATATCAAATGTGAAATAGTTATCCGTGGAAAAGACCGAATATCTGTTTCTCGTATGTAGGTAACATGTTTTGCCATGAAATCGTAGAGAATTAATCATCTCTTCAACTTTGGATTTCTGAGCTGATTAATGCGAGAAACTGAAGAAAATATTTAAATGATCAACTAAAAATCTGAGCATACAATTGTAATGTGTAAGTTTCAGCTGGCAATTACTTCAAACCAAAATATAGACAAAAAAAAATAAAAAGGATTTCCAATAAATCTTTAAATTCTTTTTTTGACCCAGTGGCATAAGCCGGCAACTTGGAAACTTTGAGATCCTGCTTTAAATCTTCATACTATTTTTTCTGAAAAGCAAATATCCATGCTACAAGTCATTAAAAATTGAAATTTGTTGTCAGGAATGAAACATTCGTAAGTTTTTAACATGTGTAAATGTTGATCTCTGCTCAACCCGGTGCCAGAGGGCGTGGACGGTAGCTTGCCTTTCAACTACCGTCCATGAACAGGCTCAATCAAACCAAGCCTGCAACATTTTCATTTATGTCGTGTTGGGCGACGTGTGGTTTTCCACTTATTATTTTAAATGTTTTGTTAATTTATTCAAATCATCTTGGTAATGTTTTGCCAAGTGGCATCATAAAAGAGAATCTGCTAACGTATTACCGCTACTCGACAAATGAGAAGTTATTTTTGCATTCATAAATGGCTGACAGATAACTAACTTCTCTCCATCTTGAAAAGCTTGAGATTTTGACTTGCCTTAATTTAAAACTTGACAAACTGACTGATTGTCTAAAAACAACTACAATTCTTTTAGGTCTGAATTCCTGACCCCAAACTCGGAGAGCGATTACAATTGTAATGAGCACCAGAAAACACAACAATATCTGTTTGTTTTTTTTTTTTTTTTTTTTTTTTTTTTTTTTTTTTTTTTCTTTTTTTTTTTTTTTTGGTTTAAACATAATGTTGGAGTTGCATTGTGTACGTTCCTCCTCCAATATCATAACCTGTTTACGAAAATTTGACCGGGTCTGAGACATGCTGCAACAAAGTTTAATTTACATATAAGTGACTGTAACTCTCTCTAAGAGTCGCTTTAGACTTATTTAACCAAAATAAAACCAGTTATTTTTATTTCTTGAAGCTTTTCAGAAGTAACTTCCATTGTCATGAAATTAGAGTTGTACCAAATACGAAAGGATTCATAATTTCTGATGAAGGGCAAGCTTTTTCTTTTGATTCAAGTAAACATTCCGGCCTTCAAGCAATAAAAGGCAAACCAAGCTTTATCTTAGTTTCTGCCCTTGCTAAGTCGTCCAGGTAAATTAGAATGGCTATACCTATTTTGAACATCACAAAAGCAATAGCATCAGTTACCCTTTGACATATGCCATATGCATTCCTTAGACCCATAGATAAAACAGTGTCACAAAAGATATATGTTTTTTTCCCAACGATAATCACCCGGACATAATACTTATTTGACTATAATCTTTTCGTAAATCGAATTTGAATATCAAACAGTGTTGAAATTTATCTTTAATCAATTGAATAAAATCATCGCTTCAAGGAAACATAACTTATACATCTTCACATAAATATGTATCTTTGAGAAAAAAAAAGTCATTCAAAGAGTTATCGCTCGAAAATAACCCTCCTTTCTGGTGCATCTATTTTAGGAACTCAATTTAATGGGGGAGTTCCTTATTGGGTTACTAAATGGGTTCTTTTTAAAAGGACTAATTATATAGTTGCATGTCTTTTCTTTTCCAAGATAGCTATTGATTTCTAAAGGGAATTTTTTTGCTCCTCTATGATGTCTGCATTTCCACAACTCTGTCTCCGCAAAAGTATAAGTATTACCTTGACAATCTAAAGGAAATCAATATTGAAGTAAGTTTATAGTAACCAATAAGCATTCGGTACCATTACTCTGTTTTTATATTCCTTTTTACTATCTCTTTACAATCCTGAAAAGTAGGTTTACCAGATTTTCAGACCTTTTCATGTAATTCAGTCTTACGTAAAGAATCATAATCGAAGTCTGATTTGGTTAATTTACAAATTTCGCAAAAACAATTTAGGAGAAAAAAAATAACCAAATGTTCTTGTGAATTACTGGCTTCAGTTAAAATGAGCAAAACCAGTTCGAATTCATTTTGACTGTATAAATATGAGGAGCCCAACTTTGTCTTCCCTCTACTATCATCATGTGAGAACTAGATTTTTGTAGACATTTGTTTTTTATATCAAGGGCAGAACCAAACTTTTTGTTCAGAAAAGTCTTCATTTTTCCTCTGTATTCCTACTTTTAAACTGATGAATGCGACTTCTTAACAGTGGCTTTAGCGAGAATGTTTGTCTCTACATAGTAGAAATCATCACCCCAGACTTTGTGGCCTAATTCTGTTTCTGAGAGAATGGCTGCGTAAAGCGCTTTAATTGTCGCGAATTCATATGACCTACTAAGGTACATAAGTCTTTTTTTTTTATATTTTTCAGAATTTGCAATTTTCACCTTGTAGCAATTTGAATGATTATAACAGAATTTTTCTACAATGTTTGAACATGGAGCAATAAGCCATTTATTTATTTATTTATTTATTTGAGTTTTACGGCGCACCAACACAGTATAGGTTATATAGCGCCAAACAGGACTACAGATTTTAGTTCCACATCTCATTTACATCGAAATAAAAACACGAGGTATGGAATCAAAATTTGCATACCTGCTGGAATCACAGAGTTACTGCAAAACCAAGTGTTAAGACCCTATTAGTCGCTTCTTACGATCATGCAAGGGTAAGTCAGTGGTTCCAATTCTTTTCATACACAAATCGTCCCAGAACCACATGGGGCCTATAAGACATGGTAACCTGGTTATACATGGTAACATGGTTTTAACTGATACTGTCACTAATGATTTTGGGACGTATTCTGTATTCGTCTTATGATGTAGTTTGTAACCTTGTAACCATAGACCATGAAGACTACCTTACGCCGGCGAAGGTCCTGCCCAGATCCTCAGACAGCAACAGATAACTACCATATCGAACATTAACTGACTACTACAAATACAGCTTTTTTCCCAGGAGTATCCCTGCATGGAACTTCCTGCCAGCAACCCTCTATGGCATCGTTTAAGAATGGGCTGTCCAACCTGACCTTCTAAAGGGACTCCGTCCAAGCTACAAAGTAGCTCCAAGTGAAGGACTTGAGACAGTCGACATCGCTCCACGCTCTGGATACCGCCACAGAAGTCAAACTGGTCATATCATGATGGTGAGAAAGTAGCTTGGCAACACGTTTTAGATCACCTGTCACGTAGTGACAGGGTGAGCTTTTGTGATCATATTTTGTCCGCCGTCCGTTCACAAGTTATGGTGAACACGATAGAGACCACATTTTGCGATCAATTTTAACCAAACTTGCACACAACTTGTATTTGCATAATATCTCGGTTCCTTTCGAAAACTGACTAGATCTCATCATGGGTTTTAGAGTTATGGCCCGTTAAAGACCAAAATTTGTTATTTTTGGCTTGTGAACACGATAGAGACCACATTTTGCAATCAACTTTAATCAAACTTGCACACAACTTGTATTGGCATAATATCTCGGTTCATTTTGAAAACTGGCTAGATCCCATCATGAGTTCCAGAGATATGGCCCGCTAAAGGGACAACATTTGCTATTTTGGCTTTTGCAGCCATATAGAGACTTCATTTATGGTTTGATTTGATACAAACTTGCTAAATATCTTCAACAACAATAAATCTTGGATTCCATGATGAATCTGTCAGAACAATCATAGGTTCCGGAGTTACAGCCCCCGAAGGACCCCTGAAAGATCCAAAACTTGTTAATTTTTACCTTGTGAACACGATAGAAGTGACAGTTTATACTTGATTTCAACCACACTTACACACAACTTAAGTCACAATAAGATCTCGGTTCCTTTCGAAACCCGGCTAGATTCCATCATGGGTTCTAGAGTTACTGCCCCTGTTTTTTCTATTTTGGCCCTTTCAGCCATATAGAAGTTTCATTTGTGCTTTGATTTGATACAAACTTGCACAGAATGATTGTCTTGATGATCTCTGGGCCTGGATCGAAACTTGGTCATGTCGGATCAAAAACTAGGTCATCAGGTCAAAGCAAGGGAAAAACAACCTAGAGGCCACATTTATGACCTATCTTCATGAAACTTAGTCAGAATGTTTATCTTGTTAATTCCTTGGCTAAGTTTGAAACCGGGTCATACGGGGTCAAAAACTAGGTCATCCGTTCAAATCAAATGAAAAGCTTGTTAACACTCTTGTTCATTTGATGTGCATGAAACTTGGTCAGAATGTTTGTGTGCATGAAATATTGGATGAATTTTTTTCTGGGTCATGTAGGATCAAAAACAAGTCACCAGTCAAATCAAAGAATAAGCTTGTTTATACTCGAGAGGGTTTTTGGTCCAATCTTAATGAAAACTGGTCAGAATATTTGTCTCCATGAAATCACTAGATAAAACATTTTTACACTGTTATTGTGTGTTACTCAGGTGAACGACTTAGGGGCATCTTGGCCCTCTTGTTTACACTTGTTTCTATCTTTTACTTAACACCATACATCCTATATATACATTTTCTTATCCTTGCGGATCGTCATAGAATTGCCAAGTCTGACAGTATGATGAACTAATGTAGATGTAGATAATTAGACTGGACGGGGTTCTTTTTCTGTGTAATACTAAGGATGTTACATTTTTCGCTCGGACTGCTACTTATCAATTCAGTATCCATGCTGTTGTTTTTTCGGCGTTAGCTGAATAACATGGATTTTGACCTAGATTCTGTAGTAATCGGGACACGGAACAGGTGCGCGCTGAGAAGATAAACCATTTACTAAGTCTTAAATGGCATTGAATATCAGAAGGTACATATTAAATGGAACATATTAAGTAGTTTTTTTTTACCCAAAACTAAAATGATTTATTCTAATTTTAAAGTTTTTAGTAATTTATCACCGCAAGAGAAATCGAAAGTAAACTTCTTCCCCCGTTGCGTACCTCGCTTGCAGATGAATGAGTAGTGGCTGGTTCTACATACAACTGTTGAGTCAGTGTACCCGGTTTCGGACTTAACGCGGTTTCGCACACACGGCAAATTCATGTTCTTCGTGAAAATAAAGAAGAAAATTTAACAATTCTTTGTTATTATTTCACTAAACTGAGTTATTCCCTACATAATTTGACACCAGGGGTCAACCAGACGAAAACAATAACAACACCAATGGAGGCCAGTAGGTCAGCTGAAAAATCTTAAATTTCATGAAAATAGTGACTATGCAAACAACAACAATGTGCAAATTAGATTTAAAAATGACTATTCCATCATATATTACGTAAGTATTTAGGCTGCCTATTAATTTACCCAAATAAAAATATTTCAACATTTATTGAATGTCTCATAATCTGCAAATGTTTGATTTCTTGCTTTAAGTTGTTTTTTTATATTTAAATTGAGAACTTAATAATCAAGTAATTAGAGTTATGGGGCTCACTATATTGATTTAAAAGCTAGCTAGGGTTTTATTTTCATTTCAGGTATTCAACTGCTTTAGCCTTTTCCAGTCCAACCAACTGTACGCTGGTCGACATATTGTGCTAGTTAGTTACTTATGGGGGATTCTGACCCAAAATGAAATTATTTCAGAATCAGCCCAGGACGTCAAATCATTTTGGCCTTCTATCACTGAAAGGATACCTATTGATCATTTAAATTTGCTGCTTATTATGAATTTATTTCTTTATTTATTTGGGTTTTACGGCGCACCAACACAGTATAGGTTATATGGCGCCAAACAGGACTACAAATTTTGGTTTCATATCTCATTTACATCGAAATAAAAACATGATGTATGGAGTCAAAATTTGCATACCTGTTGGAATCACAGAGTTACAGCAAAACCAAGTGTTAAGACCCTATTAGTCGCCTCTTACGATCATGCCAGGGTAAGGCAGTGGTCCCAATTCTTTTCATACATAGATCGTCCCAGAACCACATGCTTAGTTGAAATATTCAAAAATAAATAATGTTTTCGTATATGCATAAAATTATCCAAATCGTTTCTGTCTGTACATTCTGTTTAATTCTGATTTTTCATGCGCCAAACGTTTTTAAAGACATTTCTTGTTTCATTGAATTTTTCTTCTTTGCCTAAAGGCCTAACTATAGTAAATGAACCAACGTGGGAGCCAGCCATCTGGTCTAGCCGCATTATGGCGGACAGGTTTTTGAACATCCATTTATCCGTCTATCTATCTATCTATCTATCTATCTATGGATACTGCCTCACGCCTCTAGCGAGTATTATGAGCAGAGTGCGCGCCGGGTATTAATGAAGAATAAAAGTAAAACTGGAAGAAGTCTTCCAGACATAGTGAGACTATGGGACATAGCATGATTGTTAAAATGTTAAAAACAGTAATAGAGTAAAAGAAGGTTAAAAACAACTGCTATATTTAATACTGAAACAGGGCCACTGCCTGCTTGAAGGATTCAAGATCAGGCAGAGTCGCAAAATGTAGGGGTAACCTGTTCCACAGAACTGTGGTGTGAGGGAAGAAGGAAAATTTAAAGAAGTCCGAGTTGACACGAATTTGGCGGAGACAGAGGGGGTGCATCTGTCTGGTTAACCTGGTTTGGACTTCTAAGTAAGTTGGATGCGGGATGGCTACAAGATGGTGATAATTTAAATCTTGTAGAACATGACCAGTTTGGAGTCAAGGCGTCTCTTCTCAAGTGTGCTCCAGCCAAAGGTGTTCTGTAGGTCAATTACGCTAGTGTATCGTGAATAATCGTTTTAACCCATCTGACTGTGTGTCGCTGGACCATTTCAAGCTTATGTATGTTAACCTGTGTGTGGGGGGACCATACAGATGAGGTGTATTCTAATTGTGGTCTGACCAGGGTTTTGTATGGTAGTGCTTTGACGTTTTCTTGTTTTGTTTTGCGTTTAAGCAGACCTGGTGTTCTGTTTGCATTTGTTGTTATTCTGTTGATATGTGTGTTCCAGTTGAGGTCGTGGCTGATGTCGACACCAAGGTATTTTGCATTCTTAACTGGGGACAGGTTTTGACCGTATAGCTTAAAGGGGAACTGGATGGGCTTTCTGCTACGTGTGATGTGAAGGACCTGGCACTTGCTTGGGTTAAATTCCATATCCCACATTTTTTCCAAAGTTTCTAATTTAAGGAGATCATTTTGTAACCTTTGGCAATATGTGAGGGAGGAAACTGCAAGGTACACGGCTGTGTCATCTGCAAATAGCCATACATGGGAGGTGACTGTATTAGGGAGATCGTTAATGTACAGTAGGAAGAGCAGGGGCCCCAGGACAGAGCCCTGGGGGACCCCTGATGTGACAGGGACTTGATCAGACATGTGACCGTTGACCACGACAGACTTGGATCTGCCTGCCTATTAGGAAGGACCTGATCCAAGACAAGATTTGTTTGGGGACACCATGTTCTTGGAGTTTGAATAATAATTTAAGGTGGTTGACCTTATCGAAGGCTTTACTGAAGTCTAGTAGGATACGGTCGGTTTGTTTACCTGAGGAAAGATTCCTTGATATTTCGTCAACAAGTTCTATTAGCTGGGTCTCACAGGACCGTTTTTCCCGGAACCCGTGTTTCAGCTCATATAGAATGTTATGTTTTGAGAAGTGCGTGGATAGGCTAGAAGCAATAATATGTTCTAAGAGTTTACATAGAACACATGTTAGAGATATGGGCCTATAGTTTGCGGGGTCACTAGTATTACCTTTTTTAAACTGTGGGCAACATTCGCCTTCGTCCATTCCGATGGGAGTTGACCAGTATTTAGGGATCTTTGGAAAATCAGTGATACTATGTCAAGGATCTCATATCGGAGCTCCTTTAGGACAATGGGCTTAATCAAATCTGGGCAAGCAGCCTTATCCACCTTTTCGTGTGGGAGTGTTAACCATCTGTGTAAAGTTGAAGTCATCAATAATTTCAAGGAATTTATCATAGGATTGGGCGTTTGTACTGTTTGGCTTCATTATGGCTATGTGGTCCCAGGTGAGGCTGGGGTGTTAAAATCACCAAAAAATCCATTTGGTGCCCTGAATGGGGTCTGGAAAGTTCCTGTGACCTTTCGAACTAAATTAGGCTCATGAGATCTTTTTCCTTTGGTCTGTAGTAGACAGCAACATATAGAGGCTGAGAAGCATTCATGTTAATTTTGACCCATAGCAGTTCGCACTGTGTACTAAGTTGTTGCTGTACTGACGAAGTACATTTGTTTTTGACCAGAATGAAGACGCCACCTCCTTTACCTGAAAGCCTGTCTTTGCGAAAAGGGGTTTAACCTAATGAAGAGGGGAATATCTCACTTGTGAGGTGGTCTTTTCACTTGGCATGGCAACAGAGGTCTAAATTAAAGCTAGTTTCTGTTTAAATTCCATTGTGGGTGTATTTGTGACATTTTGGTAAAAAATGGGAGAGGAGGTTGTATATGGTGGAGTAAAACTCTATTTTAGTATGAGTAGTACTTCCAGGTCACAGCAGTGTGATTTTGATGTGATTTTACAGTAAGCAAATATGACAGGAGAAATCTCTCTTTATATAGAAGATACATTATCCCTACTTTTCTCTTCATTTTATATCAGTTTTATCATAACTCTTTAAAATGAGGTAAGGCTTTGTTCTCTGAAATGGGTCTAGCTATGTTTGGTAGCGCTTTAAAAAAATGTCAGTTTTATATAGAATATATAGGGAAAACTATTTACTGGTATGTGATCTAAGTGTCGTGGCACATTTAGTGTATTCTAACCTAAATAATTGAAATTAACAGGCGTATTTTTGTTACAATTTCACCGGTTCGAGAAGAGTGGTGTTTGACAATTTTCAGTCTTGTAAACAAAATGTCATTAAAAGTTTGACTCGGCTGTATAGTCTTTTTCAAAATTATAAACCAGCAAGATCTTATAATCATGTATTACTTATTCAATCTGGCCATGGAAATGTCTACTTTCAGTTTGTAAGTTGAGGTCGACTCCGCCCACCTACGTAACGCTTGGAAACATGTCAACAAATACAGGTAATATTATCTGTTCGATTTTGGCGCATGCCCTTTTTAATTGAATGATTTCCTGCTATGGTGATAGCTTTTGTGAAGTTGTTGGGTTCATGAGGATTGTTATTCAAGTGTGTCTAATAAATCTGGCCTATGGGGTCACCTATTGTTTGATATCATTAGAGGTAAGTATCATATTTATATTGTTTTAGAGTCAATAAAACTAGTTTATTGCACGAACAGAGATGTATGACAGCATTGAAAGATTTATTGTGTATCACGGCAAACTTGAATGTGTTACGTTATTGCATGTTTTAAATTCATGTTTGATTTAAATATGCAAATTGCATGATAAGTCTTATGATAAGAAGGAAGATGCAGGTCATCATCTTGAATCTAACTTGATATTTAAAGTTGTTCTTATATGGCAGAATCATTTTTAACTGTGATGTTACCTTACATATTCAGTCTTGTTTACCCTTTGACATTGTCTGTGACAGACATGTTTCAAAAAGATCTCTCGGTGACTTAGACTGACAGCTACAGAGCCAAAGATGTGTTTTTTTTTCCTTTCACTTTAGTCATATGAACATGCAATAAAGCATTTAAAATCCCTCAGCCACTTAAACTGACATTTTCGGAACCAGAGAAGAGATGTTCTCATGAGTCATCTTATCTCTAACTTCAATGTCAATAATTATCAAACTGGGAACAAAAAGTATCTCCAAAATTACATGACACCTGACAAAAAACTGCATCTTTATAATTTGGAATGTTACTGTAAGTGTAACCCACAATTATGCTGCCAGTATTTTTTATAAACTGACACATTAAGCTTTAAAAATTCATCAAAACAGAAATTGAGAATAGTTACAGACAAATAATACTTTTGTCGCAGCTGTAAAAAATCTCCCTATACTTTGTCTTGGTATTGGTATAAATATTTGTTTGACCTTTTACATCATGGAGTCCAATCCATGTAACCCTCAATAGAATTCAGATTAAGGCAGTGCTGTAGTACACAAGGGATGCTGCAGATTTCATTACGACTCGTGAACAGACAATCATAACGGATCTTGTGTTATTTTGCTTGGTTGTGTTCTGTTATTTCAAGGGATCTTCTTATAGATTTTAATTGTATTCACTCACAGTACTCAAAGATTTTATTGTTTTTGTCGCATTTTCCCATTCCCCGCAAAGAATACTACAACTTGATGTGCATGGTAAGATATGGCTTATTTTCAGGAGTAAAGCAAGAGTCACAATGTATTATTGTCAAAACTTTTGCAGACAATTTACTAATTTGAATGTAATGAAGAGACATCAGGTTTTAGGTTTTACCATGTTATGACATAATTACGTGTATATAGCTGTCAGTTTGTATTATGGCTTGGACTTTTTTCAAATCTATTTTTAGGTTCTTGCTCTTTGAACTACATTTCTGTCAACGGGCCTCCATGGCCGAGAGATTAAGGTCTCTTAACTTAAATCACTTGCCCATCATCAATATGGGTTTGAACCTCACTTAGGGCATTGAATTCTTCATGTGAGGAAGCTGTCCAGCTGGCTTACAGAAGGTCGGTGGCTCTACCCAGGTGCCTGCCGTGATGAAATAATACACGGCAGAGCTGGGAAGTTGCCATATGACCTATAATTGTGTCGTTGTGACATTACACCCAACAAACAACAAGAAAGTCATCCAGGACAATTTTAGTATATTACTGTTTCTTCTTGTTCTTTGGCCCTTTTGTAAACAATGCAACTGCAGTTTATAGTATCAACAATATTCCAAGAATGTTTTGTTTTTTTCCTTAAGTCACATTAGTTTAGAATATGTGTGGGGCAGCAGGTTAGCTCTGTTGATAGAGCACTCATCAAGTAAGCAAGTGGTCTCTAATTTGAGCAGTGGACTGACTATGTATTTATCTCACCCAAAACCCAAAACGGGACTTTGAAGGCCTTACTTTGGTTTGTCTCGGACACCAGGTCCTGTTATTGCTTGAGTTCTAAAGTACATGATTTTCAAAATGGTTGTGAAATATGTCATGGTATAGGATTTGTTTACTAATATGGGGAGAAAAGGTGTAAGTGGCCAAGTATCTCTGTCATTGGAGCTTAGGAACAGTATACTCCAAGGCTCTGTGTTGTAGTCCCGGTCTAGCTAGACTTTTTTTTGCTACCTGTGGCATATGCTTTAAATCATATTAAAAAGAAATGTAAGATTAAAATACAAACTCGTGAACGATAAGAAGAAGAAGAAGAAAATACAAACAGAGAAAAGAAATGACAAATGTCAGATTTGAGCTTACTTCTAAAATGTAGACTGGTCTTACCAGCATGCTGTAGGGGTTTCTGGTTGCTTGAATATAATACAACTGATAAGTCATACATTTACTTACCTGTTTTGTTCAGTAAACATCAATTTGTATGGGATGTTTTATACGAAAAGTTATGGAAGACTGGTGTTCCATGCAAATTGCCAAATGCCAAATATTTAATGCTAAACGCCAATTACCAAATGCTAAATGCCAATTATTTAAGGCGAAATGCTACATGACAAATGCTTTATGCCATATCACACTGGCCATAGCTTTATCAGATCAAGTGGTTCCAACGTTGTTTGAGCGGTGAATTTTACGCCGATCAGATGGAGAAATATGGCCGATACTACAAATTTCCGGTCTTGTAAGTATGATTTAAAGGAATTTCTACCCGTTAAATAACGAATCAGTTGAAAACGATGGGTGCACCTGGAGCGCAAATGTGTCTATGTTTTAGCACATGTGTCCATTTAGCTGAGATTTGTGCCGTTCATTCAAACACTTCTGTACAGTCCGGCGGGGGAAGGAGATTTTTGACAGTTTTTGACAATATCGCTTCAAATATAGTGTTTATCGGGAACAAGTAACCGTTTAAACACTTTTTATGCAAAGGGCTACCTCTTTAAACAAAGCGTGTGTATTTTCATAGAATTATTCAGGGTTGTTTCTAAAAAATCGGCCGAAAACCTAATGCAACGCCGTGTCGAGTGGGTCGCTATGCAACGCAATCAAGTGGATACCGTTCTGTGTCTTGCTCATCCGTCTTAAAAACAGTCATTAAAGCCTAACAATGAATAAATTTAGAGAGTTTTATACCCTTATAATGATCCCGCAATTTCTAATATATTGTACTTTACACTTTTATGCCCGCTTAATATCTAACATATTTTTGCGATCATTGTCAAAAATCATCAACACAAAAACATACAGCAAGGATGAACATCGAACAATATCATTAAGTAAATAATAGTAATAGTTCATAAAAAAACAGGAACCAGTTCACGGATATTTATCTTCTTCACGAATGGTACTGAACAGCATACTAAAAGCGGGTTGACTCTTTATATCAGTATAGTTACAGTTGGTTACTTTTTAGTCCCTTAGAATCAATATATTGCGATTTCATTACTGATTTGTTGTGCATTTAAGCTGTTCGTACAAAATAAATAAAATTTGGTCCATGATAAAAGTATTGATCAGTTGTTTGTATATATTTTCA
This sequence comes from Mercenaria mercenaria, assembly GCF_021730395.1. NCBI lineage: Eukaryota > Metazoa > Mollusca > Bivalvia > Venerida > Veneridae > Mercenaria > Mercenaria mercenaria. The sequence continues at coordinate 66,510,066 of NC_069377.1, read as the reverse complement.
TTCATATTCCTGGTGAAGCGTTCATTTATTTTCAGAGAGATATATCGCAGAGAACGTTAAAATTGGCCAGGGAAAAGAAGATTTTATTTGTCCCCTATAAAACAGAAACGACGTAATAAAAATCTATGGTCGCCGTGCAAAAATGAAAATACAAATGAAATGCAGACACCAATGAAAAAGAATAAACGGACCAGCAATACTAACAGAGACGTGTCACCAAGCAAACGATTAAGAGCGTTTTCTCCATGTCCTCAATGTGAATAAAAACACACACAAAGAAAAAAACACGAAAAGACTGCTAACTCCAACTTCAAGCACCAAAATATCAAGAAAAAAAACAACATGTTCACAATAAGGTATTAGAAGAAAGAGTTTTATCTGATGAAATGTTTGAAGAATTAACAGAGGAAGAGACAGATTTTTTAGACATTGCAAGCGACAAGGCTGTCCTGAGGCAACTTTCTGAAGCCAAAGATACATTATTACTCTTATCAAATCGAATGAGTACCCGTTGGCAAACATCGCTTTTCTTCTTTAGTTTGAGATAGTTACATAGTACAACTGTTGCACATCTCTATAAGTATTGCTGGTTCGTTTATTTTCTTTCATTGGTGTCTGTATTTCATTTGTATTTTCATTTTTGAACGGCGACTATAGATTTTCATTACGTCGTTTCTGTTTTATGGAGGACACAAAAATTTTTGTCTTTTCCCTGGCCAATCCTAACGTTCTCTGTGATTTATCTCTCTGAAAATAAATGAACGCTACACCAGGAATATGAATGAAAATATATACAAACAACTGATCAATACTTTTATCATGGACCAAATTTTATTTATTTTGTACGAACAGCTTAAATGCACAACAAATCAGTAATGAAATCGCAATATATTGATTCTAAGGGACTAAAAAGTAACCAACTGTAACTATACTGATTTAAAGAGTCAACCCGCTTTTAGTATGCTGTTCATTACCATTCGTGAAGGAGATAAATATCCGTGAACTGGTTCCTGTTTTTTACGAACTATTACTATCATTTACTTAATGATATTGTTCGATGTTCATCCTTGCTTTATGTTTTTGTGTTGATGATTTTTGACAATGATCGCAAAAATATGTAAGATATTAAGCGAGCATAAAAGTGTAAAGTACAATATATTAGAAATTGCGGGATCATTATAAGGGTATAAAACTCTCTAAATTTATTCATTGTTAGGCTTTAATGACTGTTTTTAAGACGGATAAGCAAGACACAGAACGGTATCCACTTGATTGCGTTGCATAGCGACCAACTCGAAACGGCGTTGCATTACGTTTTCAGCCGATTTTTCAGAAACAACCCTGAATAATTTTATAAAAATACACACGCTTTGTTTTAAGAGGTCGCCTTTTACAAAAAACGTTTTTTAACAGTTACTTGTTCCCGATAAACACTATATTTGAAGCGATATTGTCAAAAACTGTCAAAAATCTCCTTCCCCCGCCGGACTGTACAGAAGTGTTTGAATAAACGGCAAAAATCTCAGCTAAATGGACACATGTGCTAAAACATAGACACATTTGCGCTCCAGGTGCGCCCATCGTTTTCATTTGATTCGTTATTTAACGGGTAGAAATTCCTTTAAATCATACTTACAAGACCGGAAATTTGTAGTATCGGCCATATTACTCCATCTGATCGGCGTAAAATTCACCACTCAAACAACGTTGGAACCACTTGATCTGATAAAGCTATGGCCAGTGTGATATATTTTGTGCAAAATGCAAAATGTCAAATAGCTAATGCTTATTGCTAAATTATAAATATGCTAATAGTCAAACTTCTTTAAATTTATAAATTAATGATTTCTGTCTCTTAACCTAATCATTAATGTATGTAACTTTTGATTATTTGAAGACATATAAATTTCTGCCAGTCTGACTTGAAACAACAACATGTTTTACCGACCATAAGAACATTGGACCAAAACTGTTGAGTGTTCACTCTTAAAATGTTTAGAAAGAAAGTTTGTAATAAAAACAAAGTTACTTCGGTATGTAATAAAGGCCAGTGACTAAAAGATGCATTCATACGCTGATATATTCAGCTGCATTCATAAAACTGTTATTTTCAGCTGCATTCATAAAACTGTTATATTCAGCTGCATTCGTACACTGATATATTCAGCTGCATTCATACACTGATATATTCAGCTGCATTGATCCTCTGATGTATTCAGCTGCATTCATACGACAGATGTATTCAGCTGCATTCATACACTGATGTATTCAGCTGCATTCATACGACTGATGTATTCAGCTGCATTCGTACACTGATGTATTCAGCTGCATTCGTACACTGATATATTCAGCTGCATTTGTACACGGATGTATTCAGCTGCATTCATACACTGATATATTCAGCTGCATTTGTACACTGATATATTCAGCACTTTTAATAAGCACTTAGCAATATGCATTTGGCATTTATTGGTTCCTGTTTCTCAATTAACAATTACCATTTATCATTTGACAATTATCGTTTGACCGTCATATTTGACATTCTGCATTTGGCAAAAGCATTTTGCATTAACAATTTCTCATTTAGCAGTTGGCAGTTAGCATGGCGCACCAGCCTTCCATAAAAATTGTTATTGTTTTTAAATATGTAGCCAAGGCTAAATCCAAACTGAAGCAACTTATTAGAAGGAAGAAAAAAGCAAGTCATGTTGAAAGGTGACATTTCTCATTTGTTCAAGCCCATTTGTTACTTTGAATGTTGTTGCATACTTTAGAATTTTCATATTTTTTAAAAGTTCAGCTTTTAAGTTTTCAATTTCCAGTTTTGTTAAAAAAAATGTTACTGCTTTATATGTTTTGTTACTTGTGAATTCATAAACAGATATGTTAATTCAGTGGAAGAAATGAGCCGCGCCATGAGAAAACCAACATAGTGGGTGTGCGACCAGCATGGATCCAGACCAGCCTGCGCATCCGTGCAGTCTGGTCAGGCTCCATGCTGTTTGCTTTTAAAGCCTATTGGAATTGGAGAAACTGTTAGCGAACAGCATGGATCCTGACCAGACTGCGCGGATGCGCAGGCTGGTCTGGATCCATGCTGGTCGCACACCCACTATGTTGGTTTTCTCATGGCGCGGCTAAAATGTATTTGATCTTGTATATTAAAATTTTGTTCATATGAGACATGTTTAGTCACATCTTGAAATAGATCCTGTAGTGTTATTTTTGTCATTATTAGATGTTTCAAGAAATTTATATCAGTCTGTAAATTAGCTATATATTTTCCTTGTTCAGTACTCATTTATTATCATGAAATGGTATGACAGTATGTGAAAAAAGCTTTAATACAGGTACAGCATAATACTAAGTCTTATAGAATGCATTACTGGTCAATAGTCAAAACCAGTGCTGGAAGGACTATGGGTATATTGTTTTGACTATTGACTGGTAAGTTATTCGATAATTCTTTTTTATTGCATGACATCAGAAGTAAATTTTAATAATTTTCTTCAATGTTAAGTCCTCATAATTATGAGATACATGCATTTTACTGGACCTTGCCATAGAAATCAATTCTGATACAACATTGGAACATTTGTTAATTTAGCAGTTCGAACGAAAGAGAAAACAGAACTATAAATATAAAATATGAATTGTGATTTGGGTGTAAAATACATAATGGTAGTTTTTAATTTATACATGCCCTTGTATTTCATAACCAGATGTTATCTACCAAACTGTGATTTGTATCTCAATTACAAATTCCTTTGCATATAGAACCTTCATACACTGTCCAACATAAAATCACAAAATGTGTTACCACAAGAAAGATTCAACAAACTATCATTCTTATAAGCTTTCACAACAAGAAAAGCAGGGAATAGGTTTTAAGTACATGTGTATACAGAAAAGTTTTGAAATTTTATCTTCATTAAGCTTGAACTTATGAAATCAGTTGTTATGCTTTTAATCCAGTTCTTTTTATTATATCTTCAGGGAGCCAAGTGATGGCCAGATAGTTGTGTCTCTTAAAGTCCCGACTTTACCAACTAGTAAACCAGATATAAACCAAAGCGATTCAAACAAAACCATCACAGATAAGAAAAAAGGATCAAGAAGTAAACTAAATAGTAAGAAGAACACACCAGGGAAGAAACAATCAAGAAGGTAACATGTTTTCTTTTATTTGAGGTCAACACCATGTTTTAACTGTACATATACAGTCAAATACCGTTACCTCGATATTCAAGGGACTGCAAAAAATTGCATCGACGTATCCGAAGTTCGACGTAATGAAACTACATTTTCTATCTGTGTAGGACATCTATATTGTCATTACATCCAATGCTTTTTTTAGAGGATTTTAAAGGGAACAGAAATTGTACAACAGGTAAATATGTCATTTTGAATGTGTTTCGATAACGACAATTTGCTAGTTAAATACGCATATTCTCACTCAATCGAAATATTGTTGTATTGGAAAACAGCTTGCCCGCATGCACGCTGTTCTAGACAGATTATTGAGAATTAAATGCAAACTTGCTTAAATTTAAATTGGGTTAAAGATTAAATGACAAAAAAGAAACAACAATCACACAAACTAACCTGATTATAATTAATACATTGCCGGACAACAATAGGTTGATTTTCACACCTTACAAATAACATCAATATTTTTTGACAAGCTGTGATATCGACGAAACCAGGTGTAAAACAGTACAGGTAAGTTGACAAAGACTGAAAAACCCCATCGAGCTAAACAAAATATCAAACTACTGATATCGAGGTAATGATAAATAATACCACTAAAATATATAGAGAAAATTTGGGACCGACTAAAACACATTGTGCTAACCAGAGTATCGAGCTTAATGATATCGAGGTAACGATATTCAACTGTATTTAGTAACGTGATGGCAGTCACTTATCCTGCCCAGTGTAGGTGGATTTTACTTTAGTAACTTAATTCAGAAAATTATTAACAACATGCCACCATTGAGCTCACATGATTTGTCTTTGGGATCAGACAGTTTCCTCTGGATCAGTTACCTCCACACTAGTAGTCCTGCTGATCCGACAGGCTGCAGAAGACTTAGTTTAGTTTTAAAATAGTTTAAACCTATTACATTTAACATGTTATATCATATTGACAAATGAGTCTTGGATTTATGCCATTACTCACACATTGGGAAAGAATTGTGGAAACTGCAGTCAAATTCAGGTCTAACAGTGAACTGAACCAGCAACCTCAGGATCAGAAGTTGAATGCTCTTCCCCTGCAACAATGTGTCTACAGATGAGGTATGGAATACCTCATTGAATGTGAAGGGTTCAGGCATCCAGTCAAGTGTCTGCAGCTTGTATTTGGTGGTCCAGCTGTGTCAGCCAGACATTTGTGAAAGACACAGCATCAACAATACTTTACAGCAAACACTGTATATATGTTGGTGGTTCACCCAACAGCCAGTCTGTGCTTGAAATAACACCCAGAGTTGAGCTGGAAAGTTACCAAAATAATGTCAGTGTTGCGTAATAAACGGTGCAGCTGTACTGCCTGTACAGTTATGTTTTTACAAAATAATCAAGATGAAATACCTTCTCTTCATATTCACAGCTTTTTTAAGAAGGCTGCCAACCTATGCATATAATTGTGTAATGTATTGAGTGTTTCAATACACAACATCTATATCATTGAGACATTTGTATATCTTTATTTTGATATTGACATTTGAAATCTTACGTAGAGCAAATATTAGTTTGACAAATTTCTCCTATTTGAAAAGAAAGTTGGCAGAGCTGTAGTAATTTCCCAATTTGATAAATATCTTTTATTGAAAGTAATGGTTATTTGTGAACCAATTTTTTCAAGTCTAGTGAAAATTAAACATACACAATGTAACACGAAGGATATGAAATGTTAGTATGTTTATATTTATTGTAAATTTATATTAATAGTTTATCAAAAAAAAAAAGTATACATTTTTGTAGGTTTTAAAATGGAGGAACAAGGCAGTATATGATGTTTTGTATCAGCTTTATTGTAATAACATATAAGTACCGCACAGTATTATGGCGTTTTTAGCTCACCTGTCACAAAGTGACAAGGTGAGCTTTTGTGATCGCGCGGTGTCCATCGTCCGTCCGTGCGTGCGTGCGTCCGTAAACTTTTGCTTGTGACCACTCTAGAGGTCACATTTTTCATGGGATCTTTATGAAAGTTGGTCAGAATGTTCATCTTGATGATATCTAGGTCAAGTTCGAAACTGGGTCACGTGCCATCAAAAACTAGGTCAGTAGGTCTAAAAATAGAAAAACCTTGTGACCTCTCTAGAGGCCATATATTTCATAAGATCTTCATGAAAATTGGTCAGAATGTTCACCTTGATGATATCTAGGTCATGTTTGAAACTGGGTCACGTGCCTTCAAAAACTAGGTCAGTAGGTCTAAAAATAGAAAAACCTTGTGACCTCTCTAGAGGCCATATATTTCACAAGATCTTCATGAAAATTGATCTGAACGTTCACCTTGATGATATCTAGGTCAAGTTTGAAACTGGGTCACGTGCCATCAAAAACTAGGTCAGTAGGTCAAATAATAGAAAAACCTTGTGACCTCTCTGAAGGCCATATTTTTCATGGGATCTGTATGAAAATTGGTCTGAATGTTCATCTTGATGATATCTAGGTCAATTTCGAAACAGGGTCATGTGCGGTCAAAAACTAGGTCAGTAGGTCTAAAAATAGAAAAACCTTGTGACCTCTCTAGAGGCCATATTTGTAAATGGATCTCCATAAAAATTGGTCAGAATGTTCACCTTGATGATATCTAGGTCAGATTTGAAACTGGGTCACGTGCCTTAAAAAACTAGGTCAGTAGGTCAAATTATAAAAAAAACCTTGTGACCTCTCTAGAGGCCATACTTTTCATGGGATCTGTATGAAAGTTGGTCTGAATGTTTATCTTGATGATATCTAGGTCAAGTTTGAAACTGGGTCAGCTGCGGACAAAAACTAGGTCAGTAGGTCTAAAATTATTAAAATCTTTTGACTTCTCTAGAGGCCATATTTTTCAATGGATACTCATGAAAATTGATCTGAATGTTCACCTTGATGATATCTAGGTCAGTTTTGAAACTGGGTCACATGCGGTCAAAAACTAGGCCAGTAGGTATAAAAATAGAAAGACCTTGTGACCTCTCTAGAGGCCATATTTTTCATGAGATCTTCATGAAAATTAGTGAGAATGTTCACCTTGATGATATCTAGGTAAAGTTCAAAACAGGGTCACGTACCTTCGAAAACTAGGTCAATAGGTCAAATAATAGAAAAACCTTGTGACCTCTCTAGAGACCATATTTTTCAATGAATCTTCATGAAAATTGGTCAGAATTTTTATCTTGATAATATCTAGGTCAAGTTCAAAACTGGGTCACATGAGCTCAAAAACTAGGTCACTATGTCAAATAATAGAAAAAACGACGTCATACTCAAAACTGGGTCATGTGGGAAGAGGTGAGCGATTCAGGACCATCATGGTCCTCTTGTTATTTTTAGCAACATGTAAATAAACAATCAGTACTGAGCACTCTTTTAAAATAAAAGATATAAGAATGAATTCAATAGTTGGCTTGATGGCGCAGTAGGTTGAGTGGATAGTCATATTATCATTTTGTAGTGATAGTTTTGATGGTTCGAACCTTGCATCCATCCTTTTCTTTCATTTTACATTTTAATTTACATTCTTTGTGTAAGTTTGTTTTCCTCTGGTTTCGAATTCATTCACGATAGCTTCAAGTGTTAAATCATATTAAAGATGAAGCGTATTTAAACATAATTACGTGTTAACCGTGACATATATACATGTATAAGTAAGTGAATAAGTTATTACTAGATTACCCAACTCGTGTTGTTTTCGTTGAATCGTATTAAAAAATAATAGAAATTAAATACGGTTTATAAAAAAAATACGGGTCAGTCTGGGAATGGAACTCCCGACGAAAAAGTTAACACGAGCACCGTTACCGCTCGGCCAGCGAGGAATTACTGTTTGCATAGTAAACGTAGTGTATTGACTTAAATCTAAGCTATCGTTTTGTTTGTTTACATTTCAAAGCGCCTTATTACTGTGCGATACCTATAGAGCTGATTATTTTTTCCAAAAATATTTTGGAAAAAAAAGGAAATTTCTGAGAATAGTGGACGCTAGTGGTTTAGTTTTTGTGGACTCAACATAGTGTGAAGGTTATAAAGATAGTTTGAACAATCCTACCACAGTGTGATAAATCTCAGACCATTGAGTAAAGGTTCTAAACATATAAATGAAGGATCTATGCATAGTATAAAAAATGTTACGATTGGTGGCATTGAAAACATGTAGGATGAACTTTTGTCAGTTTGCTTACCGGTATTGTTTCATATAGCAATAAGCTACACCACTGATGTGCCATCTTTCTGAATTAAGTTAGGACATTTCATCTAGAGTCCATTTTACTGCTGCTGAAATTATCAGTTACTTGTAGTTTCTTTGCTCAATGGAGAAGTCATGGTAGAAGTTAGATAATAAATGATTGCTCATATCATGCATTTAGAAAGTGATTGATTTTAATTAAGTAAACTATTACTTTGATTTACAAGAATTTTGCAATGGAGACTTCAAGGTAGGGATAGCACATTGTTTCTTCTGTGGGTAGTCGAGAAGTTTTGATGCATGGGTCTTGGCCTGCATGAGTGAAAATCACATTGTTTGCTATGTTTTTATGTGTGTGATTTTTGAAATATTTAAAGATTAAATGTTTAATTTGTAACATGTTTGTAGTGTGTTCACAGAAAATGATATTTTACAATTTTTATTTCTAATTCAATATGTTGATTTATATCCATGCCAAGCTTTAAGGGTATACTGATTGTTGTATCCACATTTTAGAGATAATCTGTAATCTGTTATATGTATATGTTAAAGTATTAAGGTGGAGATAATTTTCTTTCATTCAACAATGATCAGTTTTATGCCACCAGTGTCGATGACCTGGCATATAATGTGTAAACTGTCCGTCAGTCTGTCTGTCCATCCATTTTTTGTGTGTATTAAACTACTCCTACAGTTCCCATCCAACTGAAATGAAAATGTGTTTACATCAGCAGCATGAAGTGGACATGCACATAATATTTTTTGGAGTTTCAGCTCCAATTATTTTTTCTTGAATTATAACCCATTTCTGGACTTTGAAATATTGTAAGATAGACTAGTACATCAGAACATTGTGTTCTCAATTTTCTAATATTATAAGACTAGTACATCAGAACATTGTGTTCTTTATTTTCTAATATTATAAGACTAGTACATCAGAACATTGTGTTCTCAATTTTCTAACAGTCTCCGTGAAACTGAATTAAAACTTGGTATACATCATTAACATGAAATGCATAAATTATGTGCTTATTGTCCGTACTTTCATGTTTGATCATTTCTGTGTCCCTTGTGTCGTAGACCTAGGAGACATCAGATTCTGGTGTTTGTAGTCTGTCTGTCACTCTTTCTTTCCATCCGTCTTTCCATCCGTCACACTTTCTTGTGTATTCCTCTGCTCCTACAGTTTTATTCCAGTTCAGGTGAAACTTGGCATATCTCATTATGATGACTGTCATGTCTGATTTTTAATTTTTTTATTATGCCCTTTTTTGACTTAGCCATATTAGAACTACCTCTGATCCTTGTGTACTTGACTTCTGCAGTTTCCATAATATTGTATACATCAAGATGAAGAGGATAGACACATTCTTTTGAGACTTTCAAGTTGATTATTTTTAGAGATGTCCCCCTTTTTCAACTTCATAGTTCATTCTATGAAGCATTTTCAGGGGGCATGTGTGATAGAACATTGACATTGTTCTTATTTCTAGAGTTATGGGCCTTTTTTGACTTTGAATTATTACAACTACATCAGAGCTTCAACTCATTCTACAGTTTCCCTCCAAATGGAATGAAATTCGGTACATATCATCAACATCAAGCAAACATTTACCTGTTGCCTGGAGTCATTTTGCCTGAATTTTTTGTTAGTTATGCCCCTGCTTTAGGCATTATTCCTCATCCTTTGGGAAAGGCATTTTTCATAGTGTTCAATCATTCTTGTATGAAGATGAAATGATGTTTTTCTATGTTCAGTTTTTTAAAAATATTATTTACAGTGTTTAAAAAAACAGTGTTCATGTTTTTGTACTTTGTCAGGGTTCATCTGAAGATTACAACCTGTGCACTGGCACAAGAATAGAGGGTTCAAATCATTTCTGATAATATATATACCAGACATAATAGTTACCCGCTCTGTTAATTGCCCATTTGCTTACAAATGATCCCAAGAAAAAAACTTGATGAGGAAACTTTTGTATCAGTATATGGACAGAAAAATCACATGTGCCATGCATGATCCATTTAATTTAGATCCATATCTTTCTAATTGTAAAGATAACTATTGTAAAATCCATTTTTTATTTAAGTTGAATACCTTTATGAACTTTTTTGTGTATTGAAATAATAGCTGTAGTCTGTATAAGGTACGAACAAGACAGGCAGTTCAGTACTTTAATGTTTATGATTAACACATGGAATAATACATTGCCAATCAGTTGTAAATAATCGATTCATAGAGTATTCTATAATCTTTGTCATCACTAAATAATGACACCAAATACTTTAATTGTTCTTGTGTAAACTATCGTTACTACCCAGCAGCGTGCTATTACTAGGATTAATACATTGTCTTTAAATAGTTGTGAAACAAAATGAATTAAGATTTTCAATATATATCTTATTCATTCAGGCTATTTAAACAAATCTGACTAGGTTGATAAATTAATAAACTTCAGTTATATACTTTATTGTTGCTGGAATTAAAGTTTTTAAAACAGTTTATTAATTCTGAAAGTTTTAGGACTATTTTCAAATGTTGTTCATTGTGTATAAGTTAAAAGACAACCGGCAGCTAGGATGGAATTTCCATCATATGGGTAAGACAATTTTATACTAGAAACTGGACAACCCAATCTACAAAGACTGCACTTGACCAGCTTGCATGGAAAGCTCCACTGAATGGGAATAATATAAATTGTTTATCTCAAAATGATTTCTTTATGCAAATGCAGCTTGATGCCTATATTTGGGGTTTGATTAATTGATTCAATTTCAGTAACACCGAAACAGAAACACTTTCTTGTTTCTGAAACAGTAACACCAGACCAGCAACCTTTGCTTGTTACTGAAACAGTAACAAACCTTTACTTCTTCCTGAAACAGTAACACTGATCCAGCAACATTTGTTACTGAAACAGTAACACCAAACAAGCAAACTTAACTTGTTTCTGAAAATGTAATACCAACCTGCTACTGAAAAAGTAACACTAAAACAGCAACCTTTGCTTTTTACTGAAACAGTAGCACTGAACCAGCAACCTTTGCTTGTTACTGAAACAGTAACACTGATCCAGCAACATTTGTTACTGAAACAGTAACACCAAACAAGCAAACTTAACTTGTTTCTGAAAATGTAATACCAACTTGCTACTGAAAAGTAACACTAAAACAGCAATCTTTGCTTTTTACTGAAACAGTAACACTGAACCAGCAACCTTTGCTTGTTACTGAAACAGTAACACTGATCCAGCAACATTTGTTACTGAAACAGTAACACCAAACAAGCAAACTTAACTTGTTTCTGAAAATGTTATACCGACTTGCTACTGAAAAGTAACACTAAAACAGCAATCTTTGCTTTTTACTGAAGCAGTAACACTGAACCAGCAACCTTTCTGTTACTGAAACAGTAACACTGAACCAGAACCTTTGCTTTTTACTGAAACAGAAACACTGATCCAGCAACATTTGTTACTGAAACAGTAACACCAAACAAGCAAACTTAACTTGTTTCTGAAAATGTTATACCGACTTGCTACTGAAAAAGTAACACTAAACAGCAACTTTGCTTTTTACTGAAGCAGTAACACTGAACCAGCAACCTTTGCTTTTACTGAAACAGTAACACTGAACCAGCAACCTTTGCTTTTTACTGAAACAGTAACACTGATCCAGCAACATTTGTTACTGAAAGAGTAACACCAAACAAGCAAACTTAACTTGTTTCTGAAAATGTTATACCGACTTGCTACTGAAAAGGTAACACTAAAACAGCAATCTTTGCTTTTTACTGAAGCAGTAACACTGAACCAGCAACCTTTGCTTGTTACTGAAACAGTAACACTGAACCAGCAACCTTTGCTTTTTACTGAAACAGTAACACTGATCCAGCAACATTTGTTACTGAAACAGTAACACCAAACAAGCAAACTTAACTTGTTTCTGAAAATGTTATACCGACTTGCTACTGAAAAAGTAACACTAAAACAGCAATCTTTGCTTTTTACTGAAGCAGTAACACTGAACCAGCAACCTTTGCTTGTACTGAAACAGTAACACTGACCAGCAACCCTTGCTTTTTACTGAAAAGTAACCACTGATCCCAGCAACATTTGTTACTGAAACAGTAACACCAAACAAGCAACTTAACTTGTTTCTGAAAATGTTATACCGACTTGCTACTGAAAAGTAACACTAAAACAGCAATCTTTGCTTTTACTGAAACAGTAACACTGAAACCAGCAACTTTGCTTTTACTGAAACAGTAACACTGAACCAGCAACCTTTGCTTTTACTGAAACAGTAACACTGATCCAGCAACATTTGTTACTGAAACAGTAACACCAAACAAGCAAACTTAACTTGTTTCTGAAAATGTTATACGACTTGCTACTGAAAAAGTAACACTAAAACAGCAATCTTTGCTTTTTACTGAAGCAGTAACACTGAACCAGCAACCTTTGCTTTTTACTGAAACAGTAACACTGAACCAGCAACCTTTGCTTTTTACTGAAACAGTAACACTGATCCAGCAACATTTGTTACTGAAACAGTAACACCAAACAAGCAAACTTAACTTGTTTCTGAAAATGTTATACCGACTTGCTACTGAAAAAGTAACACTAAAACAGCAATCTTTGCTTTTAACTGAAGCAGTAACACTGAACCAGCAACCTATGCTTTTTACTGAAACAGTAACACTGAACCAGCAACCTTTGCTTTTTACTGAAACAGTAACACTGATCCGCAACATTTGTTACTGAAACAGTAACACCAAACAAGCAAACTTAACTTGTTTCTGAAATTAATTGTACTGAAATAAATACGCACTTGCTACTAGCAAAAACTGAACCACAACTTAAACAGCATAACCCCCTTTGCTTTTTTTACGACTGAAGTTGCAGTAACACAACAGCAACAACTTGTGGTTAGTTTACTGAATCTGTATAACATACATGAACCAGCAACCTTTGCTTTTTACTGAAACAGTAACACTGAACCAGCAACCTTTGCTTTTTACTGAAACAGTAACACTGATCCAGCAACATTTGTTACTGAAACAGTAACACCAAACAAGCAAACTTAACTTGTTTCTGAAAATGTTATACCGACTTGCTACTGAAAAAGTAACACTAAAACAGCAATCTTTGCTTTTTACTGAAACAGTAACACTGAACCAGCAACCTTTGCTTGTTACTGAAACAGTAACACTGAACCAGCAACTTTTGCTTTTTACTGAAACAGTAACACTGAACCAGCAACATTTGTTACTGAAAAAGTAACACCAAACAAGCAAACTTAACTTGTTTCTGAAAATGTTATACCGACTTGCTACTGAAAAGGTAACACTAAAACAGCAATCTTTGCTTTTTACTGAAGCAGTAACACTGAACCAGCAACCTTTGCTTGTTACTGAAACAATAACACTGAACCAGCAACCTTTGCTTTTTACTGAAACAGTAACACTGAACCAGCAACCTTTGCTTTTTACTGAAACAGTAACACTGAACCAGCAACCTTTGCTTTTTACTGAAACAGTAACACTGATCCAGCAACATTTGTTACTGAAACAGTAACACCAAACAAGCAAACTTAACTTGTTTCTGAAAATGTTATACCGACTTGCTACTGAAAAAGTAACACTAAAACAGCAATCTTTGCTTTTTACTGAAACAGTAACACTGAACCAGCAACCTTTGCTTGTTACTGAAACAGTAACACTGAACCAGCAACTTTTGCTTTTTACTGAAACAGTAACACTGAACCAGCAACATTTGTTACTGAAAAAGTAACACCAAACAAGCAAACTTAACTTGTTTCTGAAAATGTTATACCGACTTGCTACTGAAAAAGTAACACTAAAACAGCAATCTTTGCTTTTTACTGAAACAGTAACACTGAACCAGCAACCTTTGCTTTTTACTGAAACAGTAACACTGAACCAGCAACCTTTGCTTGTTACTGAAACAGTAACACTGATCCAGCAACATTTGTTACTGAAACAGTAACACCAAACAAGCAAACTTAACTTGTTTCTGAAAATGTTATACCGACTTGCTTCTGAAAAAGTAACACTAAAACAGCAATCTTTGCTTTTTACTGAAACACTAACACTGAACCAGCAACCTTTACTTGTTACTGACAGTCTGACACAGTAACAGCGAAACAGCAACCTTTGCTTGTTACTGTAACAGTAATGCGGAAACAGCATCCTCAATGCTTGCTACTGAAACAGTAACAATGAAACAGCAATATTTACTTATTACTGAAACAGTTACACAGAAACAGCAGTCTTTGCTTGTTACTGAAACAGTAACACCGAAACAGCAACATTTGCTTGCTACTGAAACAGTAATACTGAACCAGCAACCTTTGCTTGCTACTGAAACAGTAACACCATACCAGCAATCTTTGCTTTTTATCTTGACTATTCAAAGAATAGGTAGAGCTATTGGGCTCATCTGTGGGTCAGTGTCCTGATTTGGTTATGTTTTTGTATGTAAGCTGGTATTTAAATATCCATTGAAACTTCACACATTCATTCAGTTTGATAAAAACTTAGTTACATGGGACAGGTTCCCTAACTCTATTTTGCTTTTTAACAAAATTGTGCTCCTTTTTCGACTTAACAATTTTTGGTTAAGTTTTTGTATGTAAGCTGGTTTCTCAGTATCCTCTAATGGGAATCGAATGAAACTAAACACACTAAGTCTTGTGCTCTGTGATGATCTGACATACAGTGCATAAGTTCGGTAATTCTACTCAAAATTATGCCCCTTTTTGGACTTAGCAGTGTTTAGTTAAATTTTTGTATGTTTGTCCTCTAATGGGAATGAAATGAAACTTCACACACTTGTCCACTGTGATGAACTGACATGCATTGTACAAGTTCCATAACTCTGTTTTGCATTTTTACAAAAGTGTGCCCCTTTTTATGCCCCCACTTTGAGGGGGGAGGCATATAGATTTGCCCTTGTCCATCCGTCTGTCCGTCCTTTCGAGAATGTTGTGTCGCGCCTAGCTCCAAAAGTATTTGAGGTAGAGTCACAAAACTGTACAGGAATGTTGGTCAGCATGTGTAGTTGTGCACCTGGGGTTTCACGTCTGGATTCATTCAGTCGTGTAGGAGTTATGGCCCCTGACTTTGTAAAAATTGGTCATTTTAATGTTGTGTCGCTCCTAGCTCCAAAAGTATTTGACGTTGAGTCACCAAAGTTTACAGGAATGTTTGTCAGCATGTGTAGTTGTGCACCTGGGGTTTTGTGTCCGGATTCATCCAGTCATGTAGGAGTTATGGCCCCTGACTTAGTAAAAAATTAGTCATTTTAATGTTGTGTCGCGCGTAGCTCCAAAAGTATTTGACCTAGAGTCACCAAAGTTTACAGGAATGATGGTCAGCATGTGAAGTTGTGCACCTGGGGTTTTGCGTCCGGATTCATCCAGTCATGTAGGAGTTATGGCCCCTGACTTAATAAAAAATTGGTCATTTTAATGTTGTGTCGCACATAGCTCCAAAAGTATTTGACCTAGTCACCAAATTTATAGGAATGATGGTCAGCATCTGCAGTTGTGCACCTGTGGTTTCTCGTCTGGATTCATCCAGTCATTTAGGAGTTATGGCCCCTGACATAGTAAAAAATTGGTCATTTTAATGTTGTGTCGCGCATAGCTCCAAAAGTATTTGACCTAGAGTCACCAAAGTTTACAGGAATGTTGGTCAGCATGTGCAGTTGTGCACCTGTGGTTTCACGTCTGGATTCATTCAGTTGTGTAGGAGTTATGGCTCCTGACTTAGTTAAAATTTGGTCATTTTAATGTTGTGCTGCACGTAGCTCCAAAAGTACTAGACCTAGAGTCACCAAAGTTTACAGGAATGTTGGTCAGCATGTGCAGTTGTGCATCTGGGGTTTCGCATCCGGATTCATTCAGTATTATAGGAGTTATGGCACCTGACCTAGGAAAAAATTGCCATTTTAATGTCATGTAGTGGGGGCATCTGTGTCCCATGGACACATTTCTAGTTCCACTTACATTCATTCAATTGACAAGGCTGTTGAATAGTGGAACACTGCTGTCCTCAGACAGCTGTTGATACTGAAACAGTAACACAGACTTGTTACTGAAACAGCTACAACGAACTGAGCAACTTTTTCTTAAAACGGTAACACCAAACTTGTTACTTAAACACTAGCAATCTTTACTTGTTTCTGAAACAGTAACAATGAACCAACAACCTTTGCTTGTTACTAAAATGGTACACCACTATGTCTCCCAATATATTTAAAGTGTAATTTTATGTTATTACATATGATATTTGGTCTCACTCATCGTCTTCGGGTCATAGGAATTCAGTGTGTCCATTTGTCTAAGACATTAAGCATTTTACAAATTTAAGGTTTATTTTGGTACTTTCAAGCTATTAAATGAAAAGCAAAAGTTAAATGTTGAACATACTATTATTTCAAAACCTGTGGCTTGAAGTATATATTTAACAGGAACCTCAGATTTAAAGACTTTATCATATTGCAGTGTTTGTTAACCCTGATCATTTTATCCATAACTGTCATGGAAAGGTAAATGAAAATATCAGAAAAATCTTTGTGGAATATTTGTACAAGATATCAAAAGATTGATTTATGGATAAGTATTAAATTGATTGCATGATTATGTTGGATGATTTGATATTAGCAAATAGATTTTACCTTTGACTCACCTGGTTGTACATAAAATCTTCCACAGGGTCAGCATTCTTGAAGCAAGAGATACATATAAAGAATGAACATCGCTGGAAAACAAATGCATGCAAGAATCAAAGTAGTCCATGAAATTTGCTGCATAATGAATTAATTAGCCTGTATTTGTTCATAGGAGGTAACTCTTGAAGCTGTTCAAATTTTATGTAATTATGCCCATTTTCTCCTGAAAACATGGGGAATCAGAGGTGAAAAGTTGGTAAAAGTGAAAACAGAGAAATGAAAAATTAACATTATTATAATTGAAAAAAAGGTTGTTTAGTTGATAGCCAGACTTAACAACAACATGGATATTACTGAGTTGTGACTTTTTGGTCTATACCATTGTCAGTTTGAGCCTCTTCTAGGTCCTTTTTAGCTCATCTGATTTTTTGAAGAAAAAATTTTAAAAAATGATGAGTTATTGTCATCACTTGATCGTCGTTGGCGTTGCCTGGTTAAGTTTTATGTTTAGGTCAGCTTTTCTCCTAAACTATCAAAGCTATTGCTTTAAAACTTGCAACACTTATTAACCATCAATAGCTAACTCTGTACAGCGAGAACCACAACTCCATCCTGCTTTTTGCAAGAATTATGAACCCTTTTGGACTTAGAAATATCAGATTTTTTGGTTAAGTTTTATGTTTAGGTCAACTTTTCTCCTAAACTATCAATGCTATTGCTTTAAAACTTGCAACACTTGTTCACTATCAATAGCTGTTAACTCCATCCTGCATTTTGCAAGAATTAAGGCCCCTTTTGGACTTAAAAAATCATGGGTAGGACAATATTTCTATTATACAGAGACAAAAAAAATCGGATGAGCATCTGCACCCGCAAGGCGGAGCTCTTGTTTATGTAATTTTTAGCTCGTCTGATTTTTTGAAAAAAAAATGATGAGTTATTGTCATCACTTGATCGGCGTCGGCGTTGCCTGGTTAAGTTTTATGTTTAGGTCAGTTTTCTCCTAAACTATCAAAGCTATTGCTTTGAAACTTGCAACATTTGTTCACCATCATAAGCTGACCCTGTACAGCAAGAAACATAACTCCATCCTGCTTTTTGCAATAATTATTGCCCCTTTTGGACTTAGAAAATCAGTTTTCTTGGTTAAATTTTATGTTTAGGTCAGCTTTTCTCCTAAACTATCAAAGCTATTGCTTTAAAACTTGCAACTCTTGTTCACCATCATAAGCTGACCCTGTACAGCAAGAAACATAACTCCTTCCTGCTTTTTGCAAGATTTATGGCCCCTTTTGGACTTGGAAAATATCAGATTTCTTGGTTAAGTTTTATGTTTAGGTCAACTTTTTCTGTTAAACTATCAAAGCTATTGCTTTGAAACTTGCAACACTTGTTCACCATCATAAGCTTACCCTGTACATCAAGAAACATAACTCCATCCTGCTTTTTGCAATAATTATTGCCCCTTTTGGACTTAGAAAATCAGTTGTCTTGGTTGAGTATTATGTTTAAGTCAGCTTTTTTCATAAACTATCAAAGCTATTGCTTTAAAACTTGCAACAGTTTTTCACCATCATAAGCGGACACTGTATGTCAAGAAACATAACTCTATCCTGCTTTTTGCAAGAATGATGGCCAGTTTTAGACTTAGAAAATCATGGTTAGGACAATATTTCTGTTATACAAAAAAAAATCAGATGAGCATCAGCACCCGCAAGGCGGTGCTCTTGTTACACTTTCAAATGTTACTTTGTTTCATATTTCTTTCCTCTCCTTATGTTCATTTGTTGCCTACCAATCCTCTGCTTAGCATTTAATTAATTAACCTCCTTCCCAACTTTTGATTTAGAAAAATACATTTCACTTTCCATGTTGTTAATAGTACTATTAAATCTGTCCAGTCTCTTTTCACTGTCTGAATACACACATAACCCAACCACCATACCCATCTATATTCCTTAGGGAAAACAAAGTAGATATAGATATGGGCTGCATTATTTGGTCTCTCTTTCACATTTTATGTCCAGTCCATGGTACATATTATGCCATCCATCAAGGTATTTTGATTGACATTGGCACAAATGTTCCAAAGGTTTACAGAGTGTTTTGTGTCTGGACTAAAAATTGCTATTCATCAGAGATATTTAGCTTGACTATACGAAGTATGTAAAGCTGTCCTTCTCGACCTGATGTCAACGTCTGCATTGGCATCCTTCCACGTCCGCATCTTGGTTAATGTTTTGATGCACTTTATTACTAAATGGATTTGATTCTTTGATTTGAACTTAAAATAGTTGTTCCACATCATCTCTCACATCATATGACACAAGGTGCATCACTTTTGCACCAATATTTCATGAATTATGCCCCCTTTTGCTTAGAATTATTCTTATGTAATGTTTTGATACCCTTTATCTTTATCTCTCTTGTTACTTAATACTTTTGACACAGACTCAAGCTATTATCCAATATTTTCATCCACATTGGAGTCGTTAAACACACCAGTGACAGCTCCAGCTTCCTCAGATGTGCGCTACCCAGCATCAAAATAGTCAAGTGCGCTGTCTCCTGTGACAGCTCTTGTAATATGACTGTTCTCCATAACAAAATAATGTGTCACATGCATAATTAGACCCAGACCTGTAGTTCCAATGTCAAGGTGAAACTTGGTGGAATGGGCAAACTGCAAGACACTAGATGCTCATAGCTGGTTACTCTATCAAATTCTTTTGGTCTTTTCTGTGATTTGGCTACTGTCATATGTGCCTTATGTCTATTTCTGGTATTTAAAGTGGATTTTCCAAGTAAAATTCCAGCTGAAAAAGATGTGTGCGTAAAACTGTGGAGGAAATTATAGCTTTTAACCCAATATACCAAACTCTTCCTGTTACCAGTTAGTAACTTTCCAAATATGACTTTTCTTATTTTGAATGAGGCAGTCTTTTAGTAAAGTCAAACTGCATGCAGGAGTTGCTTCCCTTTAACTTCAGAAATCTCTACCTATAGGTAAGGGAGATCACTGCGTAGAAGATTGAAGAAAAGATCTATTATTTTATTAGTCTGATATCTTTATTTCTAAAGCGTCAACATCAAATACTTATGCGGCATTATCATTAATTTACCACATTTAAATGCACAGCAACCAAAAATTGCTTTTATAAAACATTCACCAAAAACACACTATGTGCAGTAAGATGTGCATAATGCCACTTTAAGGTGTTTATACAGACATTTTACTTTAATCTTAAAAAGATTATGTTGGATTTGATAAGATTATCTTATTTCCTTTAATGTATATATTTTTTGTTTATTTATGTGACATATTGTCTTGTTTTCACTAGGTTTTGAAATAATGAAATAAAGACTGTGCATGGTGGTACAAGTTTAGGTCGTATTTTAGATCCTCTATCATACACAGATTTAGTTAAAAAAATAAAATCTAGTAATAGTTGAACTTACAAACTTTTTGAAAAATAAATGTGGGAAAAGAATAAAGAAAAACTGTTTTGGTGAAAAATGGATTATAAGTGGAAAATACAAGGGATTGCTCAGTTGTTATGCAGACATACGCCATTTTTTGATGACATAACTGAAATATTGTTAATAAGCGACGCAAAACCGAACAGACACAAGCATTCGGCATGTGAAGTTGTGCACCTGGCGTTTTACTTGCGATTTCACTAATCCAGTCAGAGTTATGGCCCTTGAGGTAGAAAAGGGAGTTAAATTTTGTGTCATACATATTGACCTAGACACAAGAAACCTTATAGGAATATTATTCAGTATCTGAGGATGGGATTTCCCTAAGCAGGACTAGCAAAAATATATATATATATATATTTATATATACATAGTCTTTTAACAATAAGCGGGACCAGTGTCCTAATGGACTATGAACACTTAAAATGTAGAATTGTGTATGAACCTGACCTTTTAAAGTATCTCAGATAGTGATTATACTAAGAAAATTTAGCCAGTTGGAATGATAGGGTAGTGTAGAAAGATCAGTACAACTTGTAATCGTACAGTCTAGATTTTTAGCTTGACTATACGAGGTATGGAGAGCTATCCTACTCGACCCGGCGTCGGCGTCCTTCCGCATCCACACTTTAGTTAAAGTTTTGATGCACTTTCTCTTTATCTTTGTTATTCTTGATGGATTTACTTCAAACTTAAAATAGTTGTTCCTCATCATCACCCACATCATATGGCACAAGGGTCATAACTCTAGCACCAATATTTCATGAATTATCCCCCCTTTTTACTTAGAATTTCAGGTTAAAGTTTTGGTGTACTTTCACTCTATCTCAGTTATTAATCCCGCACCATGGTGGAGGGATTATAGGAATGGTCTGCGTCCTTCCGTCCGTCCTTCCGTCCGTAACAAAATCGTGTCCGGTCCATATCTCCTAAACCCCTTGAAGAATTTTCATGAAACTTGGGTCAAATGATCACCTCATCAAGACTATGTGCAGAACCCATGAGTCAGCCTTGTCGGTTCAAGGTCAAGGTCACAACTCAAGGTCAAAGGTTTGAGCCTGCCATTTTGTGTCCGCTCTATATCATCTAAACCCCTTGAAGGAATTTTATAAAACTTGGGTCAAATGATCGCCTCATCAAGACGATGTGCAGAACCCATGAGTCAGCCATGCCAGCTCAAGGTCAAGGTCACAACTCAAGGTCAAAGGTTTGAGCCTTCCATTTTGTGTCCGCTCTATATCTCTTAAACCCCTTGAAGGAATTTTATAAAACTTGGGTCAAATGATCACCTCATCAAGACGATGTGCAGAACCCATGAGTCAGTCATGCCAGCTCAAGGTCAAGGTCACAACTTAGGGTCAATGGTTTGAACCTTCCATTTTGTGTCCGCTCTATATCTCCTAAACCCCTTGAAGGATTTTCATCAAACTTGGGTCAAACGATCACCTCATCAAGGCGATGTGCAGAACTTATGAGTCAGCCATGTCGACTCAAGGTCAAGGTCACAACTGAAGGTCAAAGGTTTGAGCCTTCCATTTCATGTCCGCTCTATATCTCCTAAACCCCTTGAAAATTTTTTATAAAACTTGGGTCAAATGATTACCTCATCAGAACGATGTGCAGAAATTATGAGTCAACCATGGCAGCTCAAGGTCAAGGTCACAACTAAGGGTCTATGGTTTGAGCCTTCCACTTGGTGTCCATTCTGTATCTCCTTAACCCCTTGAAGGATTTTCATCAAACTGGGGTCAAATGATCACCTCATCAAGAACTCGTGAGTCAGCCATGTCAACTCAAGGTCAAGGTCACAACTGAAGGTCAAAGGTTTCAGCTCTGTATCTCCTAAACCCCTTGAAGGATTTTCATGAAACTTTGGTCAAATGATCACCTCATCAAGACGTTGTGCAGAATTCATGAGTCAGCCATGTCAGTTCAAGGTCAAGGTCACAGCTAAAATCAAAGGTTTTACCCTTTCACTATCCATAGCAGTGGCAGGGGATTTAGCTGTCTTTCAGACTGCCTTGTTATTATATGGATTTAATTCAAACTTAAAATAGTTGTTCAACATCATCACTAACATCATATGACACAAGGGCCATAACTCTTTATTATTTCATTAATTATCCCCCCTTTTTATGCCCCCAAGGAAGGCATATAGTTTTTGAACCGTCTGTCAGTCTGTCCGCAATTTTCGTGTCCAATCCATATCCTTGTCATCGATGGATGGATTTACCAACAACTTGGCATGAATGTGTACCACAGTAAGACGACGTGTCGCGCACAAGACCCAGGTCCGTAGGTCAAAGGTCCTAAACTCTAACATCGGCCATAACTATTCATTCAAAGTGCCATCGGGGGCATGTGTCATCCTATGGAGACAGCTCTTGTTACTTATAATTTCAGGTTCAAGTTTTGATGCACTTTCACTCTAACTCAGTTATTACTAAATGGATTTGATTCAAACTTTAAATAGTTGTTCCACCTTATCACCCACATCATATGACACAAGGTCCATAACTCTGGCACCAATTTTTAATGAATTATGCCCCTTTTACTTAGAATTAAAGGTTAGTTTTGATGCATTTTCACTATATCTCGGGTTATTGCTAATGGATTTGATTCAACATGACACCAGGTGCATCACTCTTGCACCAATATTTCATGAATTATGCTCCCTTTTTGCTAAGAATTATACTAAATATTTAATGTTTTGATACAGTTGATCCTTATCTCTCTTATTACTTTTGACACAGACTCAAGCTATTATCCAATATTTCATCCACATAGGAGTCATTGAACACACCAGTGACAGCTCCAGCTTCGTCAGATGTGCCCAGTTTCACTATCCAGCATCGAAATAGTGGAGCGTGCTGTCTCTTGTGACAGCTCTTGTAATGAAACTTCTTGCAGTTTTCAGTTAATTTATTTTCCATCAGAAGTCTGTGCACTTAATTTTGTTTAAGATTTTAGAGAACCACTTTGAAGTTATATTTATAACATGTTTTAAAACATTATCTCATGCAGATATTTTGCCAATATATATCATTTTTGAAAGGAAAGAAACTTTTCTAGTTTTATCAGTTAACACAAAAAAATGCATGTTGTACCTGTCAATATCAAGGTGTGAATGGGAAAGAGGTCTAAGTGTACCATATATAAATAAAGAAGCACTTAGATTTCTTTCACATTCACTCATATTATGTGGAACTTAAGTTTCTTTCTGGGTTCTCCATAAAAATTATGTTTAGCTATAATTTATGATGTACCGAATGTATAGAATTACCTTATTGTTCATTAAAGTTTCATTTGTATTGTACTTGTATAAAGGAAGCAATTATTTGCCTTGTTCCTGAAGTTCTAATACATTTTAAAATATTCAATACGGCTTGTTTAAATTTAATTGTAATTTTGTATTTAACCCGTGGCTAAGTTAAACTTGAAGCATTCCAATGTTTAAAATTGAGAAGCATACAAAAGAAATTAAAATGAATATTGTGTAGTAAGAGAAAGAGCTTGTACAATATATAATACTGGTCGTTAAGCAGACTTGTTAACATCATTTTGAAGTTCGGTTTGGCGAATGTTTAAAGGAACATTTTAAGTGGAAAATATAAGACTGGATAATAAATGTGATAGCAGTTATGTTTAACTATGGATTATGATAAAATCTGTTGACAAAATATTAAAGAAATTCCCAGTCAAAATTGACGGTTAATTACCATGGTAATTCATGGTTTACCATGGTAGTTCATGGTCATGGGACAATGGTTTACCATGGTTGACCATGGCTGTGGTAATTGGCACCACGGTCATAAAACATGGTATCAGACCATAGTAAAAAACCATGGTCAGCCATGGTTGTGGACCACAGTCAACCATGGTCAACCAAGGTCCCAGACCATGGTTGACCATGGTGATTATTGACTGTCAAAAACTGTATAAATATGAATTTGAAAGGGTCGTGAAAATACATGACAGTTGCAGTCTATTTCTATTTTTGCAAGTCAGACATTTA
Source organism: Mercenaria mercenaria (assembly GCF_021730395.1). Lineage (NCBI taxonomy): Eukaryota > Metazoa > Mollusca > Bivalvia > Venerida > Veneridae > Mercenaria > Mercenaria mercenaria. The sequence goes on along the minus strand of NC_069377.1, from coordinate 66,485,465 downwards.
TTTGTCAGAAACTTGCTAAGATGACAACAAATTATAGTCAGACTATGAAAGTTTACCTTTAAATCTTTCTATAAATGCAGGAAAACTATTCTATAGCCAGGAAAACCTTTGGAGCCAAAATGCAGTCAGGCGTCTGTGGTGCATTGTAAAACTTGATAAGTGTGAAAATTACTAACATGACCATGGTAGTCCATGGTCAACCGTGGTTGAAAAAAGTTGACCACGGTAGACCATGGACAAACTGTTAACCGTCTTTTCTGACCATGGTTGACCATGGCCAATCTTTATCTCACCATGGTTGACCATGGCTGACCGTGTTCCTGACCATGTTTTCACCATGGTATTTGATAGTTGACCACATTGAAACATGGTCAAGCATAAAAAACTGCGGTCAACCATGGTCATCTTTTCGTCTGGGTATCTTAAGTTTCAGACAGTACTCAGAAACTTAAAAATATAAGCTTTAGTCATCATAATGTTAGATGGTTCAAATTTCTATACAGAGCTAAAAGAGCAATAAATTTCCATTGAGCTGTTGCAACTTTTAAAAACAACAACAACAAAACAACATTAAGAAAACAGTTTCTTACTATTGAATATACATGTTAAAAAAATCTGATGTTTTTTATTTTGATTTTAGAAAAGTATGAAAACATATTTTGATGAAGGAAATGTGAAATAAATCAGGTTTTATGGGTGGAGTACAATATTTAAGTGCTTTCAAGTATATAATATAATAAATCGATATTTTATGTATAAATGAAATATTGCATGCACAATGCTTAAAAAAGGTCTTCGAAGATTGTGGAAAAATTAAGAGTGTGGGGAGAATTTATCCTGAGTATGGTCTAGAAATTGTAGACTTCCAGACTTGTTTATCTCAAATTTAGGTTTGAAACCTACAGAGACTGAATTTTCCTATGAAATTATCTTCTACCAGGGCTCAATACGACAGGGCTGAATTTGAAGACCAGTCTCATAAATCCAGCATCTGATTGGTTGATTTTGAACACAGTGTTGAAGTTGACCAATGGCAGGACTGTATTCTTAGACTGGTCTGCAAACATTGGAGCCATAGATCGATTGACATTTTGTTCAGTCTGGCCAATTCCTTTGTTTGAATGTTGATTAATTGATCACCGTATCTGTTTGTTAAAGGTTAATTTAACAGAAGATAAACAAATCTCTGGATTGATTTTATCATATTGGATGTTTACAGAATCTCTTCCTAATTGGTTTTAAAGGTGGAGTTGCTATGTTTTAAAGAAATATTCTGAAATTTAAAATTGACAAAAGCTGTATTGCTGAGGTAAAATCTGTTAAACTAGGACAGTCCTAAATAATTTTGTCTTGGACACAGCTAAAAATCTTTATGTGAATGCCTAAAAGCACTGGTCTTGCATTTATTATAAACTAACAATTGACACTTGGGAAGTATAAAAATTAAATGCAGTAAATAAACTGAGATGGAAAATAAATTCATTAAAATATTGAAACCATTAAAGTATGGTTCTTAAGAAATAAATCCATACTTCATAATAGGATTATTCTGACTTTGTAATTGGACAAAATACCTTTCATATTGTAAGCCATTTTATGATCTGGATGCATATTTTTATTGCTGGAAAGTCAATATGAATATTTGAACTGAAAGGACATGGTTTAATAGCCATTTAGATACTGAAACATTCAGTCAATGAGGGAATTTATACTGTTAGCAGAAGTGATGTTTTCATCTACATGTATATGGAGTTTTCATTTTGCTTGTGTATTTTGAAAGTTTTAAGAAAAAGTGATGATCATTATGCTTTAATCAGCTGATTGTAACCTAAAGAAGGTCTGATGATATTCTTGAAAATGACTGAAAGCTTTTATGTGGCTGATTAATAAAAAATACTGGTATGGGAGTGGCAAAAGATACCGAAGTTAAAGTTAAACCAAGGAAGGTTGTGAGGTAATTAAATGGTGTATTTTTTTGTGTGCTTTTTTTGCAGATGTAAAAATGAGACAGAAAGAAAATGTAGTAATTAGGGTATGTGATACATGGATATTTGAAATGTTTGAATAAGATGAAAATTTGAGATACCTTTGCGTGTTATTGACCGGTGTCGAAAACCCTGTTACATTCATTTTTTTCAGCCATTCAGAATTTAGTTTTAATGCAACATGTTTTGCAAAATGACTTGATAATTCCTATCCAGTCAGAGTGCTTCTAAAATCTTGTATATTTCATTTTAGTTTATGACAAGCAATGGACCACAAACAACAGAAAAATGGTATTAAAAGTAAAAACAATAATTTGGCCCAAAAACAAACCAACATTCATCGTAGTTATTGAAATATTGCTAAATGCAAGTTCTGCAAAAGCCTCGTAAAAGGACATTAAAAAAATTTTCTTCATTTTTAGCTCACCTAAGCACGAAATGCTCATAGTGAGCTATTGTGATTATGCTATGTCCGTCGTGCATCATGCGTGTCCGTCGTCAATAATTTCTTTGAACAACATCTCCTCCAAAACCAATGAATGACTTTTGATGAAACTTGACCTAGATGTTCCTTGGGTGGTCTTCTAATTAAATTGTTCAAACGGTTCTGCTTGGTTCTACATAGGGGCTGCCAAAAAATCTTCAAACAACATCTCCAAAACCGCTGGTCAGATTTTGAAATAATGTCACACAGATGGTCCTAATGTACCCTTCTGCCAAGGTTTTCAAATTTTTCTGATTCGTCAATCACGGCCGCAAGAGGGCATAGTCACTTTTCCCTATATGTATATAGTAAAAACTTTAAAAAATCATCTTGTCCAACTGCAGGCCCAATTTTAAAATAATTTCACACAAATAGTCTTTGTGTAACTTTCTACCAAGAGTGTTCAGATTTGTCTGATTCATTTAAAAACATGTCTGCTATAGGGTGTGGTCACTTTCTCTCTATGTATATTTTTGAAACTTTAAAAATCTTCTTAATATGTCAAAATACTGGCCAAATTTCAAAATAATTTCACAAATGGTCCTTGTGTGACTTTCTACCAAGAATTATGTTTCCCATCACACAGTGGTGTGGGAGACATATTGATTTACTCCAGTCTGTGTGTGTGTGTCTGTCTATCTGTCTGTCAGTCACAAAGCTTGTCCACACTCTTAAGTCAAACATTTCGCATCCGATTTTCACCAAACTTAAACAAAATGTGTTTGACCATGAGACCTCAGCCACGTTCGATAACTAGCCAAATCGGTCCAGGCATATTGGAGTTATGACCCTTGAATAACCAAAAACCGTACTTTTTACTCTTGTTTGCACTCTAAGTCAAACATTTCTGATCCGATCTTCACCAAACTTGAACAAAATGTGTTTGACCATAAGACCCCAGCCAAGTTCGATAAGGCCAGTATTTTTTTATTATTAGTTTTACCGATTTTTTTGGAAAAAAGATAGGGTCGGTGGCGGGAAAATTTTTTTTTAAAAAATCCTCGATTGTAAAGTATTTTTGCAAAATCTCGACCTAAACTGAAACTACTAATAAGACAACACTCTTACCAAATTATTTGACGATTATTGAATCAAACTTGTGAAACAAGTTGGCGGATAAAAGTTAAAGAGAGTCGTTATAGTTTTTTTTTTCTCGCATTTAATTTTGTTTGATTTACAGTACGTCCAAAATAAAAAGTCCCAATGGACACCCAGTGTGTCCAGACACAGTGCTCGCCAACCACGCTGTTTCGCCGTGAAATCGCGGTAAATCGCAGTTTTCAAGATTGTTTTAAAATATGCTATTTTCCATTTTATTTTATCCAAAAATGAAAGGAAATATATATATGTATGATAACATTAAATAACATCGTAATTTTTCAGTTTCAATGTTCGTCTGCTAGTTGATTTTGGAGACTTCGTATTTTGCAGGTAGAGCACTTGACAAGTAGCGTATACGATGAGACTGTGCTTAATAAACAATAAAACCTGTGAATTCAGTTGTTTTATTTAGAGTTCACTTTTCAGTTTTCTGTTGTTATACTAACAAAAATTTTAATACGATAACGTTATTTAACACCCTAACAATTAATCTTCGTTCACAGTTTGCATGTAATTTGATAATTATTTAAGAGGTAAGTTACCAGTTAAAATCAATAATTTTTAAATAATTTGTTAATTTATTACGAATTTATTTGCTAATGTAACTATCAAAAAGAATTTTGAAATAAAATTTTAGTACAATATAGAATATCAGAATTAAAAGTTTTTGCTCAGGAAACAGTGGTATTCACTTTTATATAAACAAAGCAATCATCCATTTAAACATTTCGATGCATGTCTACATGTCTGAAATAACATTAATGGAATTCTATCACATGACATGTCGAATTTCAAGAAACTATTAATGTGTAACATACATCTGTATTAAAAATATAAATTTTATCTGCTTTTTTTCAGGGCAAGAAGAAAGCTGTACACGAGCCTTGGAAGCAAGAACTTACAATTTAATGTTTGTTTTGTTAATAACATAATTTTAATAGCATTAAATGTCATAATATATCTATAGCATCATATAATACAAAGACCTGTGTATTGATAGTGCTAACAGATTATTTTGTGTTCATCATATAATTCGTATATGACAAAAATTGTTTATTCTCCATTCTGTATTATTTTCGGCAAAATTAAGATATTTGCATATTTGTAAAAAACATAATTATGTGATCTTTTTCATAAAGTTTGGTCGATGTAATAGGCTAAGGGGAACAGCAGCAAAAAATAAATACAATACAATGTTTTGTTTTAACAACTGAAGGTATATTTGTCACATAATATCTGTGATTATCACATGACGGTTTATAGAATATGTATGCCTGTCTGTCTGTATTTTATATAAATAAACTTCAATTGTTGGTATCGTTTAAATCTATGTACATCTTATGAATAAGAAATAAAGAAATAAAATTAAATGGAAGCATTATAATTTTTATGAGAACGCAACATAACAAATGTCTTTCTGTCTATTGCAAAGCATTCTTGGCTTTTTTTTGTTTAAATTGTTTGTGCTTCCTAATAAATGTTATATTCCGTTAAATTTTGTATAGAATAAAAGGGAAATAAAAAAGATATAGAAGGCCGATTTTTGTGTTTTCTGCTCCTTCCCTCCTCTGGTGTTGTGCTGTAATTTTCACTCTTGTTGAAAGTTTCTTCCCGTAAGCATAGATAACAGCTATTTTACGCTTTCATTATTTATTATACACCATGTGGAAATAATACATATTTATAAGTGGCTTTAAAACATCCTTTAGTGAACGGTCCCGCACGACGGCCAAAAATCTAGTAGTATGTGATTATCACTGTTTGAAAATAAACTTCTTTTTATACAGTTATTTGAAATCAAAAGCATTATCAAAACTACTCATATAGTCCAAACACGACGGTCTAGCTGAATGTGCCTCACGTATGACTAGCTTTAGTAACGTGCGGGACCGTATTACTAGCCATTAACACGTCATGCTCCGAAACTTTACTTCTTGTTTCTTTCTAATTTGATGTACTAGTAGTTTGCGACTGTACCTGGAATAGAAAACAATAATTGCTTTGTTACATTTCATTTATCCCTTAATTCATTGTAAACATTACGATAATAATAATACGGTACCGTAATCGTAACCACTGCCTTATGATAATAAATCAGTGCAAAATAAAAATAAACAGGGCTACAAGTAAAAATGAAATTGATTTAAATATCAAAAACTTTTACGAGTTGAAGTTAATATTAACTGTTTTGAAACTGCAAATAAGTTTTTACTCGAAAACAGTCAAAAATTTAATTACTCTTTATTGACAAACGTATGGGCCGTATTGAACGGGCACCGACAAATTATTATCTAATTAGCACTTATTAACCAACATGAACTTATTAATTATAAGTAACTTACCAAATAGTTTTGCAACATGTGAAAATGGGCAAACATGCTAAACGAAAGAAAGAATTAGGCAGTTTAATTGCAACGGAGGTGAGTAAAACATTTATTCTAACATGTAATGTTAGCAGTAATTGTTAGTGGACGTTTTAACATTTTTACATAGAATTATAAACATAAACAAAGGAAACTAAAAGGTTTATAATTACACATCTTATAAGCTTGGTATTTACCTGAAAACAGAAAACAAAATATGGGAGCAAAAATTATCTTTCTACAATGAAAAACGGGGTTAATTTAGTTAGACGTAATATACACAGAGAATCACTGTGATTGCACACCACGACACAACGTGTCCGCCGATCGCTGGGCGCGGATAAACGGACACGGTGTTCGTATCGATGTGCTTTTTGTTGCACGAAAAATTAACATCTCATTTTGGACGTACTGTTGGTATAAAAGCTGCACGTTTAACGTTCAGGTACCGTTCTAATTATGGTCAGTTGGCGGATCACTCGTGTGTGCATCATTTTTTGACACTTCGATTTTTTTCTGAAATCTTTTTTTTTTTTTTTTTTTTTCACTTTCCCAAATTTTAGGGTCGGCGGGTCGGTAAAACTATAGATAAAAAAATACTGGCCTAACTAGCCAAATCAGTCCAGGGATTTTGGAGTTACGGCCCTTGAATTACCTAAAAATTAACGAACAATCAGCCTTTTTACTCTTGTTCGCTCTCTAAGTTGAATATTTCTCATCCAATCTTCACCAAACTTGAACAAAATCTGTTTGACCATAAGACCTCAGCCAGATTTGATAACTAGCCAAATCCGCCCAATCACTTTTGAATTATGGCCCTTGAATTACTGATTGGATCCACTCGTCTAGACCATCTAATTGGATCCACTCGTCTAGCCCATCTAGAGAAACTAGACATTTTTTATAGGGGCAGTTGTGGGAGACGTGCGCTTTTCTCAAAAGCATCTCTAGTTTTCAAATTATTATAATCCCACAAAACGAAGTTTGGGGGGTATATAGGAGTGAGCTTGGCGGTCAGTCGGTTGGTTGGTCCGTCGATCCGTCAGTTTTCTTGGTTTCCGGATGATAACTCTTGAAAGGCTTGACCGATTTAAATAATTTTTGGTATACAGGTGCAACATCAGAAAATACAGCCCAAGTTCGAATTTGGGGCCAGTAGGTCAAAGGTCAAGGTCACAGTGACCCTGAACAGTAAAACGGTTTCCGGATGATAACTCATGAAAGACTTGACCGATTTAAATATTTTTTGGTACACAGGTGTAACATCATAAAATACAGGTCAAGTTTGACTTTGAGGACTGTAGGTCAAAGGTCAAGGTCACAGTGACTCGGAACAGTTAAATGGTTTCCGGATGATAACTTGAGAACACTTGGGCCTAGGATCATAAATTTTAGTACACAGGTGTAACATTATGAAATACAGGTTAAGTTCTACTTTCAGGTCAGTAGGTCAGAGGTCAAGGTCACAGTGACTTGGAACAGTTAAACGGTTTCCGGATGATAACTTTAGAACGCTTGGGTCTAGGATCATAAATTTTTGTACACAGGTGTAACATGATTGAATACAGGTCATATTAAACCCTTTGAGGCTAGTAGGTCAACGGTCAAGGTCACAATAATACAAAACAGTTAAACAGTTTCCGGATGATAACTTGAGAATGCTTGGGCCTAGGATCATGAAAATTGATAGGGAGGTTGGTTAGCACCAGCAGATGACCCCTATTGATTTTGAGGTCAGTAGGTCAAAGGTCAAGGTCACAGCGACTCGGAAGATTTAAACTGTTTCCGGACAATAACTTCAGAACGCTTGGGACTAGGATCACGAAACTTAATAGGGAGGTTGGTCATGACCAGCAGATGACCTTTAATGATTTTGAGTTCCAAAGGTCAAAGGTCAGAGTGACCTGGAACATTTAAACCTTCTTCGGACAATAACTTGAGAACGCTTGGGCCGAGGATCTTGAAACTTCATAGGGAGGTAGATCATGACCAGCAGATGACCTCTATTGATTTTGAGGTCAGTAGGTCAAAGGTCAAGTAAGTTCAGCTTTGACATTGACTTAGTTCTGTGACAAGGCCATGTTGTGGGGGTATAATTCGTCACTCTTGTGACAACTCTAGTTTTGATTTGTCAAAAAAACATGGTCGCCATAGCATCACAGTGGTCACTTTTCCCTATATGTATATAGTAGAAACTTACAAAATTTTCTTGTACGAAACTGCTGGCCCAATTTTAAAACAATTTCACACAAATGGTCCTTGTGTTCTAACTTCAAACTTAAAACAGTTACTCCTCATCATCACCTACATCGTATGGCACAAGGGCCATAACTGTTACACCAATATTTCATGAATTATACCCCCTTTTTACTTAGAATTTTAGGTTAAAGATTTGGTGCACTTTCACTCTGTCTCTGCTATTACTAAATGGATCTTATTCAAACTTAGAATAGTTGTTCAGCATCATCACACACATCATATGACTCAAGGTCCATGCCCGTGCCACCAGTATTTCATGAATTGTGCCCACTTTTTACTCAGAATCTTAGGTTGACTTTGATGAACCTCCACTATATCTTTGTATTACTTAATGAATTTGATTCAGACTCAAAACAGTGTGCCGTCTCCTGTGATGGCTCTTGTTTAATTACTGGTTACATGTATATTGGCACAGTTTTGCAGAAACATTGACATAGACATACCTTGACAGATATGTGCTTAAACGCTGATTGACAGATGAATATTTGAAATATATGGACACATATACATTTGACAGATGTATGTTTTAATTACGTGTGTGTAGACATAGTTTAATTAGTCCCAGTCGAAATTGATGGTCTATTACCATGATAGTTCATGGTTTACCATGGTAGTTCATGATCATGGGGCAATGGTTGACCATGTGCGGTAATTGGCACCACAGTCATAGAACATGGTATCAGACCATGGTCACAAACCATGGTCAGCTGAGGCTTTTGACCATGGTCAACCATGGTAATAGACAGCTTGTGTACCATGGTAGTTCATGGGACCATGGTTGACCATGGCTGTGGTAATTGGCACCACGATCAAAGAACCCATGGTCGACCATGGTTATGGACCACAGACAACCATGGTTGACCTAGGTCCACGACCATGGTCGACCGTGGTGATTATTGACTATCAAAAACGGTATAAATATGAATTTGAAAGGATTATGAAAATACATGACAATTGCAGTCTATATCTATTTTTGCAAGTCAGTCATTTATTTGTCATAAAAAAGCTAAGATGACAACAAATTATAATCAGACTATGAAAGTTTACCTTTGAATCTGTCTATAAAAGCAGGAAAACTATTCTATAATTAGGAAAACCTTTGGAGCCACATTGCAGTCAGGCGTCTTTGGTGCATTGTAAAACTTGACAAGTGTGAAAATCACTAACATGACCATGGTTGAAAAAAAATGACCATGGTAGATCATGGTCAAACTACTGATCATCTTTTCTGACCATGGTTGTCCATGGCCAATTTTATCCCACCATGGTTGACCATGGCTGACCGTGGTCCTGACCATGTTTTCACCATGGTATTTGATGGTTGACCACATTAGTTCATTGTCAACCATCAAAAACCGTGGTGACCATGGTCAACATTTCGTCTGGGGTTTAATAGAAACATGAACTTAACCATAATAGTTTGGCAAATGAATGTTTAAATAACACAGTTTGACAGATGAATGTTTATGTTACATGGGCATAGACTAATGTTTGAATTACATGGCATAGATTGACAGTTACATAAACCTAGACAATAAAATTGAAACTGCATAACCATAGACAATTTTTTCTGGATTATAACCATAAATGAATTTTGTTTTACTTGTGTGTATTAGAGACTATATTAGTAAATCTGTAAGAGCTCTCATAGTTCTCATCAATAAAAATGAATTCCGAAGTACTTCAAGTTAATCTTTATACTATACAAGTACTTTATCTTAGAGACATCAAATATTTATATTGAATATTAATGATTTCTGAATGATGAACTAGATAGATGCACAGTTTTTGTTTTAAGATTTTTTCACAAGGAATGATGTTAGATGGGTTTGTTTGTTGTTTTTGATGTCTTTTGTCAGGCACTTCTTTTTATTGTACATTTACATGTAATGTTTGTTGATTTGAAATTTAGTGTTTCTTACTGTATGTAATTTTATAACTTGAATATGTAATGTAACAAACCGTTACTGACTTTGACACTGTTATTAAAACATTTCTGTAGGTACTATTTTAAATATTATTCATGTGTAATGTAGTTTTTGTGCATTTGTTTGTATACAAGCTGTTTTTTAGATGTGAAACACCTTTTAATTAGTTGAGAGCTGAACAAACTGCTCCAAAAGTTGGTCCAAAACAAAGTTTTAGAACGTAACTTTAATTCAGTTACCTCCCTTTAACAAAAGTCTCATTTATTCTGACACAATTTCAGCTCAAATTAATCAGTTTGTTTTGTTTTGTTTGTCATGACTTTCATGCTGGAGTCCTAAATTCCAAAACTTTCTAAATCCAGTTCCATTTTGATAAGCATAAAAAATTGGTTTTGAGACTTTTCTATACGATTTATGCTCTTACCTCCTTGTAATTTCAGATTTAGTGAGGGTCGCGAAGTAGAAGACCAAGTGTTACGTAGTCCCAGTCGCCTTGGTTACCGAGAAGAAATTCCAATTATTGTTGAAGGTTCATGGGAAAATACATCACAAGATTCAAACAGGGAAGATTTCAATTTCCTTGACTTAAAAGGTAAGATATTTTACTTAAAGTTTGGAGGAAAACATGTGTGACATAATTTTTTTTACCAATGATTCTATAGTTTATGATGCACGGTAGAAAATTTTTTAATTCTTGGATCTTTTTGCACTGAATTCTATCATTTGTTTATTTCTGTGGTTCATATGTCTTGTTTGCTGCATTTATTAATTCAGTTACCTCCCTTTAATAGAAGTCCTATTTACTATATATTGTATCCATTTATCTCCTTTGATCAGTTGTATCTGCTGCAATTAAAAAAGAAACATGCAGCCAAGAAATAATTTCACTGCTCACTTGAACATTAAAGACACAAGTATTTCATTTGGTGCCAGCCATTTCCAGTTATTTATCTAAGTTTGGATCACTTGAAAACCTGGTTAACTTGAGTGTTTTGCTCATCACTGTGCAACTCTGCTCCTATTTAGTAGCTGTTCAACCCCAGTCTTTCTTTCCAGTAGTAACTAAAGTTTTGACGTATGGTTTCTGTGTTACAGATATAACAACAGATCAGGATCAAGAACCTCATGGTAAAGATTTAGCTAAGGAAAGTCTTCCAATAGAAACCAGGGAGAGTGGACAGCAAACTGACTTCCCTGTTACTCCAACTACCCCAGCATTACCGTCATCTGAACGTAAAGAACCTCGAAGTGCACACTTTGTTTCATCTCATAAATTCTTACTTGAAAAGGGCAGTTCACCTAAAAATCCTTACGAGAAAACTGTGTTCTTTGTCAAATCATCCCAAAACGGTCACTTATCAAAGACAGCTAGTCCTGGAGTGACATACACAACAGGTCAGTCAAGGACATCAAAAGATATCAATAGAACAGTAAGTGTAAGTCCACCAACAAGAGTTGACTCTGGTTACGACAGTCATCCTGAAACTATAAGAATACCTGCATCACCTTCGAAATCTAGGGTACCACCATATTCGGATCGTAACTCTACCACAGCATCTTCCAGATACACCTCACCTGGTAGACACATCACTAGAACTATAAACGACAGAAATATTTCTTATGATTCAAATCGCGTAAATTCTGACAGTAAGACTGAAGTGAAGTCACCAATCATGAATTTTTACGGCACTGACATTATTTCGCCAATGTCATCAGCAAGAAAGCAGGAGAAAGAGGACCTCCAGATGCTGAATGAAAGGTTCTCAACATACATACAAAAGGTTCGTCTTCTTAGTGAACAGAATAATAGGCTTGATGCCAGTACGTTTGTGAAACAGACGAGAATATTGGAGGAGGAAGTAGCAAATCTTAAAACACTGTATGAAAGAGAACTTGATGCTATAAGGTTTGTATTATTTAAAATTGTATCACACGTTTATAGTTTAGTGTTATTAATCAAGTGATTTCATATTGACCTTGTTATTTGTTGAAGGGTTGTAGTACTGGCAAAAGGCTGAGGGTCAATACAACTTCCTGAGGACAAATATCTGGGCCAGTATGAATTCCAAGCACTATCGTTAAGTAAATTAGAAAGGTTTGTGTGTAGGTATATACAGTTAATTTTGAAAGACTTTGTGATGTCTCGATATAATCACCAAAGATTGGAACTTATAATTTTATTTTCTGTAGTTAGGATTCGAGTCGGATCATTTGAGCTTTGATAGAAACTGCTTTAAATGTAATTTATTTGTAGGCTGCAGGTAAAGAGTTACAAAATCATACACATGCGTGTTGTACAATTGACCAAGTACATATTATACAGCCTCATGACTCTTTTCTATTCTTCTCCGAAATTGTATGCAGTTACAGCTGATATTTCGTTTCCTACTTCATGTGTGATTCTAATCACACATCATTTTCCAATGTAAGCCAGTGTAATCGTACAAATAATTCCAAATACCAAAATGTATAAAGATAGGTGTTATCCTTTAATTTCTGAAAATAAAGTCACAATCCTATGACAAAACTTTTTCAAACAAACTACACTAATGACGCAGTTTAAACTTTTTGTTTTCATCTACAAAGATATTTTAATAACATAATGCACCAGTTATCATCTACAAATATGTTTTAATAGCATAATGTATCAGTGATCATCTACAAAAATGTTTTAATTGCATAATGCACCAGTTATCATCTACAAAGATGTTTTAATGGCATAATGCACCAGTTTTCATCTACAAAAATGTTTTAATGGCATAATGCACCAGTTATCATCTACAAAAATGTTTTAATGGCATAATGCACCAGTTTACATCTACAAAAATGTTTTAATGGCATAATGCACCAGTTTACATCTACAAAAATGTTTTAATGGCATAATGCACCAGTTATCATCTACAAAAATGTTTTAATGGCATAATGCACCAGTTTACATCTACAAAAATGTTTTAATGGCATAATGCACCAGTTTACATCTACAAAAATGTTTTAATAGCATAATGTATTAGTGATCATCTACAAAAATGTTTTAATAGCATAATGCACCAGTTATCATCTACAAAGATGTTTTAATGGCATAATGCACCAGTTTTCATCTACAAAAATGTTTTAATAGCATAATGTATCAGTGATCATCTACAAAAATGTTTTAATAGCATAATGCACCAGTTATCATCTACAAAGATGTTTTAATGGCATAATGCACCAGTTTACATCTACAAAAATGTTTTAATTGCATAATGCACCAGTTATCATCTACAAAAATGTTTTAATGGCATAATGCACCAGTTTACATCTACAAAAATGTTTTAATGGCATAATGCACCAGTTTACATCTACAAAAATGTTTTAATGGCATAATGCACCAGTTATCATCTACAAAGACATTGTAGTAGCATAATACAGCAGTCATGTATTTTGAAAAAGTTTTTTTCCCAGCAATTTACAAAGGACAGCTAGAACAGCAACAAAAATGTTTTAAATGTGTTGCACGAAACCAATCTCCTATACGTACAGATTTTGACTTCCTTTAAGAATTTCGAAAGCTCTGAAAAATATTTCTACAGCATTTTACTGAAACTAAGTAAAAATGTAGGATGATTTGCTTTTGAAGAAAAGTTTCATACCTGTTTACATTATGTTTTGTGAAAGTTTACTCAAGTCAGATTGACTAAATTGCTTGATCATAGAGGGAGGACCCATAGGCCATCACCTCATTATAAATTTGACAATATTATTTTTTCCTGAATCTCTGCAAATGCTCTGTTTTTCCAATTGTTACAAACTGAATATGTGTTAATTAAGTTGGTGGTGTTTCAATCAGAGTATTTCTGCCATCAGATAATAATTCTCCTAAGCACCTATGTTTGGTTTGACTAATAAAATGATACCCATACCAACCTATTTCTTCAAAATATCAAGCATACTTGTGACTTTAAAGTGGAAGTGAATAAAATGGTGACTTTAAAGTGGAAGTGAATAAAATGGCTGTCTTTGAAGCAATCATTTCATGATTTTTGTTCAATGATATCCTGATTGAGGTTAATTTTGTTTCAATGTTTATCAAAATCAGTTATGTCCAGCTGCCCTACACAGAGGAATTCCTAACTATGATCAATACAAAATTTTAATGCCACACTTAAGTCCTGTAGCTTGGTAAAAATTCATTGTAACAGTTTGACTAAAGGTTGGAACAGAAGGGATGTAAAGCATCTCAAGGAAATATTTTTTATTTACAGACAAGAGCTGAATGCGGTTAACAGGGAAAAAAGTAATTATCAATTACAATGTGAGAAAAACAAACAAGCAGCAATAGACTTTGAAAGCAGGTAAGTTCATGTATAGTTGATGGAATAACCTTGATACATAGGTTAATAATAATAATAATAATAATAACAACTTAATTTATTGTGGATAAACAATAATTATTTGGTCAAAGACCAATTTTCAATATGCTCCATACAATTATTTACAAGCATATACAATGACATGTTCATAATGGCATAAGAACATAATAATAATTTAAAAGTTGAAAAGTCTAGAAAATGGTGCAAAAATGGCATATATGTAAACACAAATACATCAAGAGTCATAACTCTGACCTGCATTTTGGCCAAATTACACCCCCCCTTTTGGACTTAGAAATTTATGGTGAAAGTTTTGCCTGCAAGTACGTATGGCTATCATTTAAAGGCATATAGCTTTGAAACTTATTTTTTTCTTTTTCTAGGTAAATTACCAACCTTACTGGGTCAAGTCCCATAACTCTGACATGTATTTGGGCCAAATTATACCCACTTTTGGACTTTCCTGGTTAAATTTTTACATGCAAGTTACTGTCTTCAAAACTAATGCAGATATTGAATTGAAACTTCACATGTCTTCGGGGTTATAAAAATAGTTGATAGCATCAAGTCCCATAACTCTGACGTGCATTTGGCCAAATTATGCCCCCTTTTGGACTTAAAACTTCTGGTTAAAGTTTTGCATGCAAGTTACTATCTCCAGAACTAATGCAGATACTGGATTGAAACTCTATAGATATTTTAACATGTAGGGTAGTATTCCTGCTTCTTGGACAATAATTTGAATAGTTGAGCATTGGCTCACGTTTTGGTAAGCACCCCTTTTAGCAGTTAATGGTACTGTCCAAATTAAAAGATGGACAAGTTCATTATAGAAATTTAGGAGGGTAAGGGTTAATGAGTACAAAACTTAGTATTCAGTTCCCATCAGTTACAGAAAAATATTCAATGGTGGGAATACTTGTTTTAGTAGTGGCGTCCCATGTGTCAAAAAGTTTGTTTCAAACGAATTTTCAACCTTAATTATCTAAAATTATAGTCTTTTTTGGCTGATATAACAGTAGAATTGGTATATGTATATAATAAAAGGGGTTATGAAAGCAGTACTTTGGTTTGCAGTGATGCATTTGATGGATTTAGCCAGACCAGATCACATTCAGTGCAAGCACCTTGTGGCAAAATCCACCCAAGCCAAATACAACATAGCATATCAAGATACTTCATAAAACCCTGTTATACTAAATACAAATTTAATATTTTAAGTTATAATATTACAGAATGGCAGTGGAGACAGATAAAAATCGGCGCCTGATGGATGACATAAATCAGTTACAACAGAAAAACAATAGTCTGGAAACTGAACTGATGAACATACGCCAAGCAGGAGATGGTCGCTCTGATTTCATGCATCTACAACGGGAAATGGACAAAATTATACGAGAAAATGAGGACCACAAAAGAAGGTTGGTTATAATTTTCAACATTCAGATATTTCCTTATGATAGTTCAAAGCTTAACAAGGTTAAACTCTTTCATGTGGGAAAATTATCCAGCCTGCTTTTTAAAGGATGATAATCTTTACAAAGTACCAAAAATTTTTGTTTGGAAAAGAACCAGGGGTCTACCTCTACTGGTTAAACTGGAAAATCACCATGTGACCTCATCAAACCGTGTGATATTAAACTAAGTACAAACAAAACATACACTGTTTCAGCGGATCTAGGTTTGGTTGCAGGAACTTTCTAAATATGCCTTTTTAATTCCAAATTTTATTGATACCTTTGCAGGCAAGAACAAGAATCTCTTATACGCACGGAAGCTGAGGACAGGTGCCACACCCTAACTAAAAAGCTCGAGTTTAATGAGCAAGTTCACGCTCAACAGATCGTGGAGCTCCGTGAAAGGTTCGAACAAAGTCAGGCTCTTGTAATCAGCCTTGAATCACGACTCTCTCAGGCAATAAAGAATGACATAGCTATTCCTGAAGTACTCAAACAGGTCCGGGAACAAGCCGAACATGAACTCAAACGATACCAGCTTGAATCTGAAGAAAATTATACAAGAAACGTAAGTTTGCTATTTGTAAACAAAAAAAAATCTTGATCATAAAGTTGCCTTTTGATGACTTTAATACAATTCTTGATAGTATTTAATCTACATATAGTTGTCAGTTAACATATCAGTGTGACCAAAACTTGTTATATCCACAGAATACATGATATTGCATGAAGGGAGGTTGACAACTAATGTCTTTGGTCAATAATCACAGAAAACATTTGTCTTACCTTTTGGTCAAGACCACCGCTCCAAGTGTAGATCCCCAGTACAAGTCTACACTACCACAAAAAGTGTAGACCAAATGTCAATACTTCCAGATTGAAGCAAACCACCACTGCAGGTTAGGCTGCTCAGTCTGGAAGTGACTTCATTTGGTCGTAGCACAATCTCCTCATATGATGTTACAACTGGCATTTCCAGGAAGTAATTGAAATTATGTTTTCATAACAATCAAGCTTTATTATTTATATTTACTGAAAGAAAGCAAATAAATGTTGTATAAACAACATTGGTGCAGTGATATCAAGAGTAACAATGTCATTCATGCATGATCTGACATCATAATAATACAAAAGCAAAATCAAAATGGATACTTAATACCCATTTTTCTGATGTTAAAAATTAAAACTGAATCAACACAGTTGGATTCAGGGGTATTCTATATTATTACCAGGAACTGTATTTTTATCGGATGACAGACTACAATTTAATATAGATGAGTCTTTTTGGCTCTATCTAGATGTTTATACAGATTGATAACCTACACTTTTTATAATTTCAAGATACTCATAAAAAACCCACCTAATTTGATTTAACAAAATGGGAATATTATGTTATTTTTTTCTGAATTACAGTAAATGACAGAATACACAAACAAAACAGGAATTGCTGGCACAGTTCATAGATTTACTGCTCAGATTTTGTCATTCAGTTTGCATTAACTCTATAAAAAAAGAGAGATTAATTTCTAAAATAGGTAAATATAAGCCAAATGTCAGTTTTTACTAATAATTAAATTTTCCTTATGCTTTCAGATATCTGCATTAAAATGTCAAATGGACAATGATGCCCACAACATAGAGAGATTGTCAAGTGAGAAATCACAATTGCAAGGTCAGATAGGAGAACTCAATGCTAAAATAAGGAACTTGGAGGGACAGGTACAGTCACTGACGTTATTTTTTCAGTCAAATCCGTCAAAATGTTCAATGTTATATGCTCATAAATAATGTTTATGCTCCAGGAAAGAATGATGGTATTGTTGTTCACATCTACACATCATTATGTCTCCCCCAGGAGACATATTGTTTTTGCCCTGTCCGTCCGTCCGTCCGTACGTCACACTTCATTTCCGAGCAATAACTGGAGAACCATTTGACCTAGAACCTTCAAACTTCATAGGGTTGTAGGGCTATTGTTTTTGGGGTCACTCCATCAAAGGTCAAGGTCACAGGGGCCTGAACATTGAAAACCATTTCCGATCAATAACTAGAGAACCACTTGACCCAGAATGTTGAAACTTCATAGGATGATTGGTCATGAAGAGTAGATGACCCCTATTGATTTTGGGGTCACTCCGTCAAAGGTCAAGGTCACAGGGGCTTGAACATTGAAAACCATTTTCAATCAATAACTAGAGAACCACCTGACCCAGAATGTTGAAACTTCATAGGATGATTGGTCATAAAGAGTAGATGACCCCTATTGTTTTTAAGGTCACTCCGTCAAAGGTCAAGGTCACAGGGGCCTGAACATTGAAAACCATATCTGATCAATAACTAGAGAACCACTTGACCCAGAATGTTGAAACTTCATAGGATGATTGTACATGCAAAGTTGATGACCCCTATCGATTTTGGAGTCACTCCATTAAAGGTCAAGGTCACAGGGGCCTGAACATTGAAAACCATTTCCGGTCAGTAACTTGAGAACAGCTTGACCCAGAATGTTGAAACTTAATAGGATGATTGATCATAAAGAGTAGATGACCCCTAACGATTTTGGGGTCACTCTGTGAAAGGTCAAGGTCACAGGGGCCCGAACATTGAAAACCATTTCCGGTCAGTAACTTGAGAACCACTTGACCCAGAATGATGAAAAATTTGTAGGATTATTTGTCATGCAGAGTAGATGAACCCCAACAATTTTAGGGTCACTCTGTTAAAGGTCAAGGCCACAGGGGCCTGAACATGGAAAACCATTTCCAATCAATAACTTGAGAACCTCTCGACCCAGAATGTTGAAACTTCATAGGATGATTGTTCATGCAGAGTAAATGACCCTTATTGTTTTTGGGGTCACTCCGTTAAAGGTCAAGGTCACAGAGGCCTGAACATTGATAACCAGTTCCGATCAATAACTTGAGAACCACTTGACCCAGAATGTTGAAACTTCATAGGATGATTGAACATGCAGAGTAGATGACCCCTATTGATTTTGGAGTCAGTCTAATAAAGGTCAAAGTCACAGTGGCCTGTTCATGTAAAATCATTTTTTGGAAATAACTTGAGAACCACTTGACCTACAATGTTGAAACTTAATAGGATGATTGGACATGCAGAGTAGATGACCGCTATTTATTTTGTGGTCACTTGATCAAAGGTCAAGGTCACAGGAGCCTGAACAGTGACTTGAGAACCACTAGGCCACTAGTGTTGAAATTTAGCAGGATGACTGGACATGCCAAGTAGATGATCCCTATTGCAGCCAACCATCAGTGTCTCTTTGACTTTCGCTCCTGACCCCTATTGACTTCGTGCCTATAGGACTTTGCATTGGGGGAGACATGCGCTTTTTTACAAAAGCATTTTCTAGTTTTTGTTTGTTTGTCTGGAGTTCAACTAAAGTACTTAGTTATTTCAAAGAAAATTGGCAGATATAAATAAGACGAAGTGTAGATAGCAACAAGAAATTCTTCCTTAAGGGATTGCAGTGTGGCATGCTGCAATGTCCCTTAGTTGTCATCTGGATGCGGGAACTGCTAGGAAGATTGCTTATTATTGAATTACATCCTAAATGTAGGAATTCATGTTAAGCTGAGCATATCATGTGACGAAGATGTAGATATGATAAGTAATAACTACAAAGTTAGGTATATTTTGCATGTCACAAAAGCTGTATACATTTACAAATATGTAAACTCTGCTAAGTTAAAAATTGTAGAAAAATAATTATTTGACTACAAATGAGCTTTTGTACTGTTTCAAGCAACATTTAAAACATACAATGTTAGTCCAGGAATTTATATAATTTAGAAGCTTGTAAGTCACTTTAAATAGGGGTCTTTCTCTACCATCGCAAGCTGAAAAGTCACATGTAATGATTTAGTTAGTGTGTTGTTAAACCCAACAGAATAACCCAATTGGGGAACTTCCACGTCTCTTGTTGAAACTCAGTTGAAGAATCAGTAGATACCATTCAAGGCTCAAATTTGCTATTACAGTGATATGACATACATAATATTGTTTCCTAAAAGGATGTTAAGACTGGTTTATATGTCATTGTTTCACAGGTAATGACTTTAGAACATCAGCGAGGGACAGTAGAAGATCTGATCAAGCAAGAACGAGATCGCTCCTCACAACAACTGCAGGAAATGAATCTAAAACTCCATGATATGCAGGAGCTTGTTTTCACCAAGATGCGTGAAGCGAGTTCAGAGAGAGATCTGCATGTTCCCCTGAAAGCTGAGATTGAGGCCATAAAGATTCTGTTGGAGGAAGAAGAAAGAAGGTAAATTAAAAAAAATGACTTTAGCAAACATAATTGTAAAGTGTTGATTGCGCATTTCTTTAAAAAAAGTCCAGTGTTTATTTTTTAATACAGATTTACCTCCCTCATATTAATAATATGTAACAATTTAATGAAAGTTGAAGAAGAAAAAAATTCATGAATCTGCTACATATTAATTTATTAATGTAAGGGAGGTAAATCAATGTGATCAAATACAAGCACAAATTAAGAGTTGTCTCCTTTAGAATTCAATGTAAAAATATATTTACAGATTGCAGTTAAGGTTACCTATGCCATTGTAAGTGATTGTTCACTACTTAGACTTTGTATTTATCCTGCTTGTAATAGACACATGCCTTTCTTTTATGATTAACAACTTAAAGTACATGCCCCCATGGCAAAGTGGTTGAGGTTGCTGACTTCAAACTACTTGCCCTCACAGCTGAGAGTTCAAAACCTGACTTGGGATGTAGAATTCTTTCATGTGAGGAAGCCGAAGCTGGCTTACTGAAGGTTGTTGGTTCTACCTAGGTTCTTGCTTTTGCCTGAAATAATGCACGGAGGGGCACCTGGGGTCTTCCTATACCATCAAAAGCTGGAAAGTTGCCATTATTTATTATAAATAATAATTTGTGTTAGTGTGATGCTAATCCCCGCCAAAAGCACCAAATATTGTATTAGATAAGGGCCTAATTAGAGTATTAAAGAACTTTTAAAGTGATTTTTGGAAAGGAAAAATGGTTTTATAGTTCTTGTTTTTAAAAATGTTTGGTAATAGGTTTGATGTTATATATTTTGTAGAACTTGTCCGAAATTTAAAGTAGTAGATCTCTTTCAAATTATACTAAGATATTGTTTCATTTTGATAAAAACATTGTGGAAAATGGTTTCGTTTTTGTATTGGAAGTTTTAAATGTGTCTAACAAAATTATTGTTCTTTGCATTTTGCAAGCATTGTGTATGTATGTCTGCCTCTTGTACCAGACATTTACAGTATTCTGCTTGGCACTACAAAACCTAATCATTCACAGCTTGCATGAAATGTTTAAAAAGCCTTTTATATACCAGATTTGATATAGAATGCAATTCTCACATTGAGAATGCATTAAAGTAGTAAAAACTGGTATTTAATATGTGTAAACTTATGTACAATTCTGATGTTGTTCATCATAAGCATTTCCATGTTTCACCACATTTCAGTTATTATGTCTCCCACACTTCATGGGGGAGGCATATTGATTTAGTGCTGTCTGTCTGTGTCCGTCAGTGTCTGTCTATCACAGAGTTTGTCCACACAGTTGCTCTGACACCACAGAGCAGATTTACACCAAACTTCCCAGGAGTTTACCATTACTAAGCCTAGTTATGCATATCATTGGCATTTTCCTGTTTGGTGATTTTCAGCAGAGTTATGGTCCTTGATTTATCAAAATTTTATGATGTTTTGGCCACTTCTCTGATATAATAAAGCAGTTTTCCGCCAAAATTTTAAAGGAGTGCTCAGTGCCAAGTCTTTTTATGCATATTGATCAGTACCAACCATAGTTGTGCATGGTGCATGTTACGTTCTTTCAGATAAATAATCTGCAGAGTTATGAGACCTTGTTTTTTGTTACTATACTATATACATAGAGTTTATATACATACAGTCCACATAATTATGCAAACTTGTGGGCATAAAATTGCAATGTACTGTGTCAGTGCCTGTGGGGGGGGGGGGGGGGGGGGGGGAGTACATTCATCACCTTCAGTGATAGGTCTAGTTCATATCACCTTGAGCAGTACTCTTTTTCAGTGGCTGTTTATTTTTAGCCAGACTTTTCAAAGAAAAAGTAGAGTTATTGCACTTGCCCCGGCGTTGCCATCGCAATAGGTTAAAGTTTTTGATAAAGTAAAATATTACATGAATACCAGTCCTGTACTAAAAGGAATGAATACTAGTCCTTTACTAAAGGTAATGTATACTAGTCATGTACTAAAGGAAATGAATACTAGTCCAGTACTAAAGGAAATGAATACTAGCCCTTTATTAAAGGGAATGAATACTAGTCCTGTACTAAAGGAAATAGATACTAGTCCTGTACTAAAGGGAATGAATACTAGTCCAGTACTCAAGGGAATGAATATTAATCCTGTTCTAAAGGAAATGAATACTAGTCCTGTACTAAAGGTAATGAATACTAGTCCTGTACTAAAGGGAATGAATACTAATCCTGTACTAAAGGGAATGAATACTAGTCCAGTACTAAAGGGAATGAATACTAGTCCAGTACTAAAGGAAATGAATACTAGTCCTGTATTAAAGGGAATGTATTCTAGTCCTGTGCTATAGGGAATGAATACTAGTCCAGTACTTAAGGGAATGAATACTAGTCCAGTACTAAAGGGAATGGATACTAGTCCTGTACTATAGGGAATGAATACTAGTCCTGTACTTAAGGGAATGAATACTAGTCCAGTACTAAAGGGAATGGATACTAGTCAAGTACTAAAGGAAATGAATACTAGTCCTGTACTAAAGGGAATGAATATTAGTCCTGTGCTAAAGTTAATGAATACTAGTCCTGTACTAAAGGAAATGAGTATTAGTCCTGTACTAAAGGGAATGAATACTAGTACTGTACTAATGGGAATGAATACTAGTCCTGTACTGAAGGGAATGAATATGAGCCCAATACTAAAGGGAATGATTATAAGCCCAATTATTAATGTAATGAATATGATGCCCATTGCTAAAGGGAATGAATACTAGCCCAGTACTAAAGGAAATGAAAATGAGCCAAATACTAGAGGGAATAAATATGAGCCCATTACTAAAGGGAATGAATATTAGCCCAATACTTAAGGGAATGGATATAAGCCCAGGACTTAAGGGAATAAATATGAGCCCAAAACTAGAGGGACTGAATATAAGCCAAGAAATAGTGAAAATGAATATGAGCCCAATACTAAAGGGTATAAATATGAGCCCAGTAATAGAGGAAATGAATATGAGCCCTTTACTAAAGGGAACGAGTAAGAGTCCAATACTAAAGAGAAATGAAAAGATCCTTATTTAGACACTATGAATGATAAAGCATGATTTTTTATTGCCATATCAGTAAAATATTTAACTTGAGCACATCAAGTTAATCTTGTGTAAATATATAGAAGATTCAATTTCAGCTAGTTTTGCATTTTAAATGATCATCAGGCTAGATATTGTCCCAACCGTAATAAGTACTGTACTTGGATACCCACAACAAATTGATTTATATAAGTTTCAAGAACCAAACTTGTTTAAATTTGTACCAGTATGTTTGAACAGTTTTATGACATCAAATTTTTTATAACCACTTAGTTGTTAATATATAAGCTTCCATTTTTAAGTAGCTGGTTTGAATTTTAGGAGACTTAATAAAAAGTTTAGATTTTTTTTACTGTTTTTTTTTTCTGTCTTTAATGTTTTGGAAAGGGAAGCTTTTTAAACCATGAATGCATTTAACAATAAGCTTAAAAAGAGAAAATTTATTCTGCACTTCAGTATTATCTTTAAATGTTAATGCATACTTTGTGAAGGATATATTTTGCATAAAATGGATACCAGGAGCGGAATTAATTTGATTTTGATAGCTGATAGGGATTTTGTCATTAAATTTTGGCAAAGTTTTACATACTAGAGTTATTGGATTTCACATAGGCATCAAAACACATTAGATACAAATCCATATTACATTAAGTAGGGGCATTAGTGCTCTATTGTAATGCTTTTGTAATGGATTTGATACAAGAATAGTCTCTTATACTAGAAGACTTTTAATACTAAGATCAGAAATATCTTAATTCCATTGTATGAATTAAATCGTGGTTTAGCGATAGTTTGTCTTTTTTTTTTACTGAGGTATACACTGTGGGATTTAATGGCAGGACAGTGTCATTGTAATGCAGCTCAAGGGACAAACAGATTGTTGAACTCAATTAGTGTTTTCTAAATGGATGTTAAAATAATTCAATTAGTACCAATATCAAGAGGAAAATTAATAAATAGAGTAGTTGGTAGATGTGCACTGGAAATATTCAATAAGTATTCAATGGTGCATTTAAACAAATGGGATATAAAATAAATAGAACTATAAATGAACAAATCATCAATTAGATTGACAACAGATTGTAATCGGAACTGAATAATTAAACTGGATATATTGATCGCAGGAAGATCACTTGATTATTATCAAAGTATTTTGTTCGATAACCTCTATAACCTACCAATTATTGAAATAAATTCAAAACTTTATATATATGATTTTGATTCGGATCTGGAAAGGAAGGTATTGTCTTGTTGCATGCATATTGAGAGAAGGCTCGCAACGTGGAATCTTCAGTTACAAAAACATAGGTTCTGCAGCTGAATGAGGAAATATTGATCCAGAAATAAAAGACACTTAGACAATGTTGACAGGTGGATGTTGAAGGGAAATGTTTATATTTAGTCATTTATTCAGTGAACAATAAGTCGGATATGGTGAAATAAACAGAAATCAATTTATATAGAAAGGAAACAAGAGTGTTTTACTGGCTGTTGTTAACAAATTGATTGATACATGAAAAAGCATTGAATTTTCAGTTTTAGAATTTACATTGGGTATTTTCTTTTCTACTTTAACATTATATAAAAGATTTCAGAGTTTCTTACTAAAAGAGGAATTTATTAAGGAAAATGGCATAATTCCTTGGATGCATTTTGAAGAGTTTTAGTCCCAGATACAGAGATAATTCTAAATGGATATAAAAATTTTCTGCTTAAAGGTTAATTTAATGTGATCGATATAGACATTTTTAAATCATCAAAAATGAAGATTCGTCAGCCTACATTGTTAATGTATAGTGACAACTTAAAGTTTATAAAGAAGGATAATGTGATACGATTAGCTAAATTGAGACAGGAAGTTTGCCCAGGGGATGAAATTGTGATAAAACCTTTGAGGTAATGTATTTTAAGCGGATTAACAGAATTCAAATGAATTCATGTCAAATAAGGTGAACGTATGAGTAATGAATAAAGAGGTTGCAAATTTGATCCCAGGTGGAGGCATATGTTTTGCCATTCGGCATACGCTACTGATTCTTGATGTTGGCAAGTTCTCAGTTACTTGCAGAGAACAGTTTAGTGCTGGTGTGGAATCTAGGAAAATTGAAAAATAGTTGAAGAATGATGCTAAACTAATAGAACTTTAGAACTACTTTAGAATTAGACAATTTAACTTGTTGCAGTCCTGCATATAATGCAGCAGTACTGCTGTAATTTGCAAAGGTCTTTGTATTTGCAGAATCTATTTTCTTGCAAGTTTCCTTTATCAAAATGCACACCTTACAAAAAAATAGAATAAAAGGCACACTTCCCAGGTGAAATGAAGGTCATATTACCATGGACTACCATGGTGTACCATGGTAGTTCATGGTCATATGACCATGGTTGACCATGGCCGAGCACATTTTGTTAAATGGCACCACGGTTTTTGATAGTCAATAATCAACATGGTCAACCGTGGTTGGGGACCATGGTTGATCATGGTTGTGGACCACAGTCAGCCATGGTCATCATTTCGTCTGGGTAAATTGCACCATAACTCAAATTCAGTATGCATAAGTCCTAGGTAATTATTAAAAAAGACCTGCTGAAACATTTAATTATCTTATATTTTGCTTGAGGCTACAATCATGTTGTGCAAGCATAATTCTGTATATCTTTTCTTTTCCTATTCCAGATTACAGCTCCCAATAACTGCAACTCACCCACTACCCCAGACCTTTAGTACAGGAGTCCCACTGACCCTCCCCGCAGTCTCAGCCCCCATCAGTCAACCACAGCCAGACTATGTCTCATCTCCAACACAGCTCCACACTGCCACAGAAAATGCATTTGCTACCCAAAGTTCAGCATATACTCAACAATATGGGGAGCAGACATCTCAAGGGGAGCCACTCTTCACTCATGTACCCATGCAAAGCTCCACAGACCCAGGTTGGTATCTTCATTGTTGACTGCCAGGCTCCTAATTTATGTTATTTTTAGCTCATCTGATTTTTTGAAAAAAAAAGATGAGTTATTGTCATCACTTGAGCGGTTGTCGGCGTCAGCGTCGGCGTTGCCTGGTTAAGTTTTATGTTTAGGTCAGCTTTTCTCCTAAACTATCAAAGCTATTGCTTTGAAACTTGGAATACTAGTTCACCATCATAAGCTGACCCTGTATAGCAAGAAACATAACTCCATCTTGCTTTTTGCAAGATTTATGGCCCCTTTTGTACTTAGAAAATATCAGATTTCTTGGTTAAGTTTTATGTTTAGGTCAACTTTTCTCCTAAACTATCAAAGCTATTGCTTTGAAACTTGGAATACTTGTTCACCATCATAAGCTGACCCTGTACATCAAGAAACATAACTCCATCTTGCTTTTTGCAGGATTTATTGCCCCTTTTGGACTTAGAAAATCAGTTTTCTTGGTTAAGTTTTATGTTTAGGTCAGCTTTTATCCTAAACTATCAAAGCTATTCCTTTAAAACTTGCAACACTTGTTCACCATCATAAGTTGACCCTGTACAGCAAGAAACATAAACTCCGTCCTGCTTTTTGCAAGATTTATGGCCCCTTTTGGACTTAGAAAATATCAGATTTCTTGGTTAAGTTTTATGTTTAGGTCAACTTTTTCTCTTAAACTATCAAAGCTATTGCTTTGAAACTTGCAACACTTGTTCACCATCATAAGCTGACCCTGTACAGCAAGCAACATAACTCCATCCTGCTTTTTGCAATAATTATTGCCCCTTTTGGACTTAGAAAATCATTTTCTTGGTTGAGTATTATGTTTAAGTCAACTTTTCTCATAAACTATCAAAGCTATTGCTTTAAAACTTGCAACAGTTTTTCACCATCATAAGTGGACACTGTACATCAAGAAACATAACTCTATCCTGCTTTTTGCAAGAATGATGGCCCTTTTTAGACTTAGAAAATCATGGGTAGGACAATATTTCTATTACACAAAAAAAAATCAGATGAGCGTCAGCACCCGCAAGGCGGTGCTCTTGTTTTTCTTAACTTTCAGTCTGCCAGAACAAGCACAATTTCTGTGCCAGAAAGTTAGAGAGGCCAGTTCTATGGTGCAGTATAAACTTTCATGTTTCATCATATTTCACCATTACTGCTAGAGTTACTGCTCTTTATGTTTAATATTATACTTGAATTTTGTGTTCTTGGAAATAAAAACACTCCAGTTTGAATATCAAAAATTGTAATAGATTTGCTGTCCTTAAAGTATGAAGAACACACTCTAGACTTATTATCTTTGAAGTCTGAAAAACTAATAAAGTTAAGAAGATGTTAACTGTTACATTCAAACATTGTTTTGATCTAGATGAAGGTTGCTTATGATAAAGAGTTATTCACTTTGAGTTAGGATAATGAATTAATGAAGAACATTGCCTGCATAAGACATAGATAATTTACACATAAATCATTATCAATGATACCATAATTACTTCTTGCAAAATTGGTATGTCATTTTGAATACAATTGAACTTTGTTCGCTCAGACTCAACAGGACCTTCAAAATATGCTCGAATTATCTGCAGTTCGAGCTATCGAACAATATACACTGTATAGGGATTTTGCCGGGCCCTGATGATGAGTTAGAGCGAAGGGTGTTTTACGAATGATCCGAGTTCGAGCAAAGAAGTTCGGCTGTATACTTCTGAATTTTAAAGATACAGTAACTTCAGAAATAATGAGCTCTTGCAAAAATAATAAAAACATCTATTTCACCATTTTAGGTTCAACAGACTTCATAGGTGCTTCCAAGTACACATATGAGACTTCACCAAGTTTGAACCGGTTACAGATTGACTCCCCACCGAGAACATCGCCTCGAGCCATCGGGCCTATTTCTAGAGCAAAATCTGCACCAGGTACTCTCTCTACAACAATATAATCACCTCTGTCATCATTAAGGTCATGTTTCTCTACGTTGATAATGTCACTGTCTCCACAAGGCTGTTAGTTTAAGGAAGCCATCAGTCTGTGGAAGGTTATTGGTTCTGCTGAGGTACCCATCCAGGTGGGGTTCAAGGGGTCTTCCTCCACCATTACAAGTCTTAATTTTATGTAAGAGTTAGATTGCAATGAAACCAACAGATGTTTCAGTATAGACGAAGTTTGATATTTTTCCACAATCTGATGATTAATGCAAGTTATATACTGGTAATCTCTAGACATTTCAATGGCAGTATGGCCTGTCATAATACTTCTTTTGTTATTTTGATGTAATAAAAATCTAGTTATTACTTGTTTTTCAGTGAATTATTGAAATATTAGAATGATATGTTTCTGTTATCTTCACAGTGTAAAATATCAGATATATTATTCTCTGGTAAGAAACTATAAAATGGGTAAATTAAGTTAAAACATGAAATAAAAAGAAAATTTTGTTTGTTTTACATGTAAGCTCAAAATATTTTTCACTCATGATCACCATATCTTACATTCTCACTGTTGGCTATGCCACTTAGGAAGATATTGCATCTGGTGTTTACTTGTGAAAGATATTTTACTCTTAACAAACAAGTTTCCTCTGTTTCAATTCAGATTTCAGTCGAATACCTAACATTGCTTTTGGAAATCAGACAGAATTCAGTACACTCATTGAAGATAAAATATCTTGATAAAATTGTGCAAAGGGACTCCATACCAGATCAGGCCCCGTGTTCACAAAACATTTTCAGTCTCAGCTGAGTTTGATAATAAAAACTTAATTTCTCATTTATATCTAAAATAGCATGTTTAAAACAAAATTTTAAAGTTTGTATCTATTAAAGAGATTTTCAGTATTGATGGTCAGTCTCATTTGAAATTTAAGCTTGAAGTTTAGTAAAACTGATATTAAATTTCAAATCAAACTCAGTTGAGATCGAAAAATGTTTTGTGAACACGGGGCCTGGATTTTATATTATTGAGTTGATGTGATTTAGATAATGATACTATGTTTTTGGACCTGTAAGCTTTTTAAATACAACTAATGGGAAAAAATTTTTGGAAAAAAAAAAACATATATTATGAATGATTTATAAAAAATGTGTATTTTGTATTACAAAGGCTTAAGTAAAACCACACATTTTCTGGTAATATATTCCAGTATTGTACTTTACTAAATATCCCAAAGTACTTGAGAGGTCAGTCAATTATAGAATCAATAGGCAATATAAATAATAAAATTGCATTCAAAATCAGTAAGAATTTATAAATATTTTGATTAATATCTGTGGTAAACAGCTTTCTGATATTATTATTGCCTGAAAATGAAAACAGGCAATGGCCTTTCTTTCCTTTGACAATTTTGATCTGTTTTTTTTTTTTGTTGTAACGTAAGAGTGACTTCAGAAAGGTGAACATGTCACTTATTTAAGAACTTTTAGTAGTTATGGAGAGATTGAGATTTTATACTTGTATTGATACTGGTATATTTATATCTATATGTTGGTACCAGTTTGCTAGTACCTATAATATGGTGCCAGTATGTTTGTACCTGTATATTGATACAGGTATATTGATATCTGTGTGTTGGTACAAGTATGTTGGTACCTGTGTATTGGTACCTGTATGTTGATACAAGTATATTTGTATATGTTGGTACAACTATATTTGTACCAGTTTATTGGTACCTGTATGTTGGTACAGTATATTGTTACATGTATGTTGTTACAAGTATATTTGTACTAGTATGTTGGTACAGATATGTTGGTACCTGTTTGTTGGTTCAGTATGCTGGTACAGTATATTGGTACCTGTATCTTGGTACAGTATATTGGTACTTGTGTGTTGGTACAAGTATGTTGGTACCATTTTTTTTTAGAAGATACCATGCAACCTTTCTACAGTAATAACCATTAGGAAAGGAAAATTATGTTTGTTGTATTGAGTTTGTTGCCCTGTAGAGGTGTATTTGCTTAGAATCTTATTTTATGGGAAACAAAATATTTGTCTTTATAGAGTGTTTTGCTTCATGGAGGTGTTGTTAACAGGGGATGTACTGTGCTTCAATAGGTACATGTGGTGTCAAAGTTCAGGACATTGAAATCTCAAACAAAGTTACAATGTAGAGAAAAATCCTTGTTAACATAATTTTGAAATCATTTGGATTTTTTTTATTTGATGAGCATAAAATTTCATGTTTTCGCAGAAACTGCTATTTTATGGGAACATGAGTTTGTGGATTTCAAATTTTAAAGACACAGTAATTGGGAATTTTGTTTGCTCATTGTGAGTAAAGTTCATTGATCGACCTACCATGAAATCCACAAAAATAGTCCCTCATGAGTATTAATGACTTCACTCTACATTTTGTATTTTTACACAAAGCTATACACTGGATTAGTTTTTTTTTTGACACTTAAAGCAGGCACTGATAGGAATGTACTGCACATTTGTTTACAGTTCTTAAAACATCAACCTGACTATTATTAAAAGTTCAAGAGTATTACAGCATTGAGTATTTAAGCAGTGCATTATGCAAATTTTACATATAAAAAAAATTCCACTTCCAGTGAGACCAGGGTCATCTGTTCAAGTTGTGCCAACAAAGTTAGGCCAGGGGAAGGACTATTTTGATGAAATGTTCAGGGACCTTACTAGAGAAACTCTGTACACACAAACACGCCCTAAAAGTAGTCCTATGGAAAGGCCTCCAAGTGCGAAGCAAAGAGAACGTCCATCAAGCAGATCTGAATTGTAAGTTAAATCTGATACATCATATTTAAAAGGGGAGAAAATCCAAGACACAATTTGCAGTTTTTGTGAAGGGAATTTAGTTACCTTTCTTCAGTTTTTGGATTTTTCTGAATTGATATTCTTGAGAAAGGTTTTTTTTTATTCACAGTCTTTTGAAAGTACAATGTTCATTTGAAATGATAAATGATTCCAAAGAGATCTGAAATTGGATTAGTCAGTTAACATTTGAGAGAAAGAAGTTAAGATTTGGGAGGTAGAAGAGTGGTTTGTTTGTTCGGTTCTTAGTCAAAGCAACACAGTTAAGATTATTTGGTGACTTCCAAGCTTTACGTAGTGGAGGGGGAAGATTCAGGGAGCTTTTTAGGACATGGTTCCTGGCACAGGTGGGCTACAGGACACTATATCTGGCACAGGTTGACACCTGCACAGGTGGACACTTGGTCAGAACCACAACTGTTGCTTTCTCCTATGAAATTAATATTCTATGTAACAAGTCTGGTTTCTAACCCTCAGGTATGAGGGGAAAGTAATTTCAAGTCAAAAGATTTAATCACTGTTACAGAGGTCCCCAAAAATAATGAATTAGTAAAATAGTACACAGTATCTACAGATGAAATTAATTAACATTTACATTTACTTAAGCCCGCCCGCTTAGCTCAGTAGGTAAGAGTGTTGGTCTACAGATCTCGGGGTCGCAAATTCGATCCTCGGGCGGGGCGTATGTTCTCCGTGACTATTTGATAAACGACATTGTGTCTGAAATCATTAGTCCTCCACCTCTGATTCATGTGGGGAAGTTGGCAGTTACTTGCGGAGAACAGGTTTGTACTGGTACAGAATCCAGGAATACTGGTTAGGTTAACTGCCCGCCGTTACATGACTGAAATACTGTTGAAAAACGGCGTTAAACCCAAAACAAACAAACAAACAAACATTTACTTTAGTAAGAGTGATAGTAAAGTTCTTGCTTTTTTAACCAGCCTTGAAATGGTTACTCAGCAACAGCCTATATTGGCTCCCTCAGCACCAGAAATGACAGAGCAAGTAGAGAGACCACGCAGTGCTGCCTCTGATCGGGTAGATCCAGTGCCTGAGCCCAGACCTGCTGACCGTCCGCAGAGTTCAGTGTTCCATGACTACACAACTTCAACATCAAGGTGAGACATCAACACAGGTTTTTTCATTTGAAGTGCTATGACAAGTGTTAGAAACTGTTATGCATATTTAAGGTTCTAGGTTACAGAAGTTAAGGTTATTTCATATATACACTAGAACCATAATGGAAATGATAGTGAAATGAAAATGTGAACAGATTGAATCCCTAGCTGTTTGACCAGGTTTGGTCTGAAAGTGACTTTTTGTATGCCAAAAGAGACTTGGTATATGATGGTGCAGGTCTTTCCTTCAGAGTGCTTTGACCTATGATTCTGAAACTTTATATACATATTGCACATGGGCAGTGTATGACCCCAATTGATTTTGAGATTGGGGGTCAAAAGTCAAGGTCACATTGACTGTTTGTACAAAAAATCCATTCAGTAACTTGAAAACCCCTTGACCAGTGGTCCACTTATTTATCAGGCATATGGTAATTTATATTTTATATTTATATGGCCAAAGGTCAAGGTCACACTGACTGCAGGAGCATTGCCAGTTGGCAGCAGATGAACCTTATTGAATACAAGGTCAAAGGTTAAGAGCACAGTCACTGTTAGTGCAAGAAGCCTTTTCTGCTCAACATTTTCAGATGACTTTACACAAGACTCTCAAAATTGGCAGGCACATTGCTGATAGGCAGTGAATGACTAATACTGAAATTACAGTGACCGTCTGTCACCTTGGACCCTTCTTATTATCAATGCTTATTTTCACTGTTTTAGGAAATGATCAGATAGATGTATTATAGGATGATACTGGTCATCCACCCATCTGTTTCCAATTTAGTTCCCTCACAATTACTTCAGCTTTGCTTCATGCACATTATGCTATGCACTGTAGTGCACCTGTTTCCACAGATTTATCAAATATTTCCTTGCTCATGTAAAAAATAAAAAAGGCAGTTCCACAGGTCTGTGTTATCCTCCAAATTCTGATCTCTTTAATTAAGATCACATGTGCCCATTTCTTTTAACAACAAAATGTTGTCAGAAACTGTATTTTATTGGAAGGCAAATTCAATTTTAGGTGGGCAGATCTTTTGATCCAGAATGTTGAAACTTCATAAGATGATTGGCCATGCAGAGTAGATGACCCCTATTAATTTTCGGGTCACTCTGTTAAAGGTCAAGGCCACAGGAGCCTAAACATTGACAAGCATTTCTGATCAATAACTTGAGAACCACTTGACCCAGAATGTTGAAACTTCATAAGATGATTGGTCTTGCAGAGTAGATGACCCCTATAGATTTTTGGTCCACTCTGTTAAAGGTCAAGGTCTCAGGGGCCTGAACATTGAAAACCATTTCCGATCAATAACTTGAGATTCGCTTGACTCAGAATGTTGAAACTTCATAGGATGATTGGTCATGCAAAGTAGATGACCCCTACTGATTTTGGGGTCACTTAATTAAAGGTCAAGGTCACAGGGACCAGAACATGGAAAACTGTTTCAGGTCAGTAATTTGAGAACTACTTGACCCAGAATGTTGAAACTTCATAAGATGGTTGGTATTGCAGAGTAGATTCGCTTGACTCAGAATGTTGAAACTTCATAGGATGATTGGTCATGCAAAGTAGATGA
Source organism: Mercenaria mercenaria (assembly GCF_021730395.1). Lineage (NCBI taxonomy): Eukaryota > Metazoa > Mollusca > Bivalvia > Venerida > Veneridae > Mercenaria > Mercenaria mercenaria. The sequence continues at coordinate 66,451,752 of NC_069377.1, read as the reverse complement.
CCCCTACTGATTTTGGGGTCACTCTGTTAAAGGTCAAGGTCACAGGAGCCTGAACATGGAAAACCGTTTCCGGTCAGTAACTTGAGAACCACTTGACCCAGAATATTGAAACTTCATAGGATGATTGGTCTTGCAGAGTAGACGACCACTATTGATTTTAGGGTCACTCTGATAAAGGTCAAGGTCACAGGGGCCTGAACATGGAAAACCGTTTGCAGTCAGTAACTTGAGAACCACTTGACCCAGAATATTGAAACTTCATAAGATGCTTGGTCATGCAGAGTAGATGACCCCTATTGATTTTGGGGTCACTCTGTTAAAGGTCAAGGTCACAGAGGCCTGAATATGGAAAACCATTTCCAATCAATAACTTGAGAAACACTTGACAAAGAATGTTGAAACTTCATATGATGATTGAACATGCAGAGTAGATGACCCCTATTGATATTTGGATCATGCTATTAAAGGTCAAGGTCACAGGGGCCTGGTCATGTAAAATCATTTCCGGACAATAACTTCAGAACCACTTGACCCAGAATGTTGAAACTTCATAGGATGATTGGACATACATAGTAGATGACCTGTATTGATTTTGAGGTCAGTTTATTAAAGGTCAAGGTTACAGCAGAGCCTAGAATGTTGAAACTTAGCAAGATGACTGGACATGCCAAGTGGGTGATCCCTATTGCAGCCAACCATCAGTGTCTCTTTGGCTATCTCCCATATCCCCTATTGGCTTCTTGCATATACGACTATGCATTTGGGGAAACATGCACTTTTTTACAAAAGCATCTTCTAGTTTAGGCTTAATGTTGCAAAGAATATGACTATTTTACCATTGTTTTTAACAGCATTTTAAAAACAGACTTAGTATGGACAAAGCTTGGTCAGAAAAGCTAAATGTGTCAGTTAAAATGAATGAAATTAATACATTATACAATTTCTAAAATGTCTGACTTCATTTCTAATATTTGGATACTTGGTGTTTGCATATTTTTTCACCTTACTTTACATTTACCTATTCACTTACAGAATTGAACCCTTGAAGCATGTATCAAGGTCTACATTATTTTCTAAAACTTTTTTTTCAAGCATTTTTAACACCTGAGCCAAAGACTCATGTTGAGTTTTTGTGAACGCTCAATGTACGTTGTCCATCGTGAGTCATCTGTCCGTCAACATTTTCTAAAAAAATCTTCTTGAAAACCACCGGGCAGAATTACACAAAACTTCACAGGAATGGTCCTTGGGTGGGCCCCTTTCAAAATTATTCGAAGAATTGAATTCCATGCAGAACTCTGGTTGCCATGGCAACCGGAAGGAAAAACTTTAAAAATCTTCTTGTCCATAACTGCAAGGCATAGAGCCTTGATATTTGGCCTGTGACATCATCTAATGGTCCTCTATGAAGATTTTGCAATTTGTGCCCCTATGGTGAAAAGAGGCCCCGCCCAGGGGGTCACAAGTTTGACATAGACTTATATTGGAAATTTTTTTAAAAATCTTCTTGTCTAAAACCACAAGACCTAGGCCTTTGATATTTGGTATGTAGCATTGCCTTGTGGTTCTCTACCAAAATTATTCAAATTATAACCCTGGGGTGAAAAGAGGCCCTGCCCTGGGAGTCTCAAGTTTTACATAGAATTATAAAGGAAAACACTTTAAAAGTCTTCTTGCCTGAAACTGCAAGGCCTAGGCTTTTGATATTTGGTATGTTGCATTGCCTTGTAGTCCTCTACCAAAATTGTTCAAATTATGCCCCTGGGGTGAAAAGAGGCCCTGCCCTGGGGGTCCCAAATTTAACATAGACATGTAGGGGGAAAAAATCCTCTTGTCTGAAAGTTCAAGGCCTAGGCCTTTGATATTTGGTATGTAGCATTGCCTAGTGGATCTCTAACAAGATTGTTCAGATTATGCCCATGGGGTGAAAAGAGGCCCCACCCTTGGGGTCACTTGTTATATGAGTTATATAGGAATAAATACTTCAAAAATTATTAGATCATATTTCCTAGACTGTTTAATTATAATTACCTGATGACCCCAAGTGATTAGGGGTCACTTGACTGTGACCTTGACCTACTTTCTTGTTTTTTTTAAGATACAGCCTTAAAGGATGACATGTACAGTTTTGCACACCAATCTTAAAACTGACTTTCAGTGACCATGAATATGACATACTGACCTACTTTCTAATATTTTAGCATCTGTTTGCCACTTTAAACTTGTGGCTCATATTACTCAGGTGAGCAATTCAGGGTCATCCTGATCCTTTTGTTCTAAAACATCTAATTGAATAGATTTTCTATTTTGTCTTTTCTTTTTTTCTCATTACTAATATGTTTTGTGACTATGTAAGGGCATAGGGTTCTTCTTCCATGTACTAAACACAGTATAGCTGTGTAAAGTTCTTTTATGGAATTTATGAACTCCTTATCAGTGCTGGAAAGAACCCACATTTTCAATAATAAAAGATATATTTTAATGTAGTTTGTTTTAATTTTTTTATCTACTTGAACATTTTTGCAGCAAACTAGAATTTTGGAAAAGGTTCGTGTGTTCAACATGTTGTTGTCTCATCTTGTATCTGTCACCCACTGAGAAAAACCCTTGCACAAAAGAGCTTTTGACCTTCATTTACCATTTGATTTTTTAATGAATTTGTCCCCATATATCTCAGTGTTGTATCACGTCATACAAAACCCTTGACAGTGTTAGTGTTCACAAAATGGTGAAACACACAATTATAGTCTGATATGGAAGCCCTGGAGGGACAATTGATTTTCATACTTCCCACTTCTGACTTCTAACGTTTGCACTTCTCACTTCCAACTTCTTGACTTCCTACTTCTAACTTCTGCACTTCTGACTTCTAACTTCCACACTTCTGTCTTCCAACTTCCTGACTTTCGACTTCTGATTTCCAACTTCCACACTTCTTACTTCCGACTTTTTGACTTCTTACTTCCCTCTTCTAACTCCCACACTTCTGACTTCTAACTTCTGCACTTTTGACTTCTAACTTCCTGATGTTCGCCTTCTGATTTCGAACTTCCACACTTCTTACTTCCGACTTCTTGACTTCTTACTTCCCTCTTCTAACTGCCGCACTTCTGACTTATAACTTCCGCACTTCTAACTTCCTGACTTCTGACTTCCAACTTCCGCACTTCTGACTTCCAACTTTCCCTCTTTGGAAGTCAGAAGTGTGGAAGTCAGAAGTAAGAAGTCAAGAAGTTGGAAGTTAGAAGTACGGAAGTAAGAAGTCAAAAGTGCAAAAGTTAGAAGAAGGAAGTAAGAAGTCAAGAAGTCGGAAGTAAGAAGTGTGGAAGTTGGAAATCAGAAGTCGAAAATCAGGAAGTTGGAAGTCAGAAGTGCAGAAGTTAGAAGTCAGAAGTGTGGAAGTTGGAAGTAGGAAGTAAAGAAGTTGGAAGTGAGAAGTGCAAAAGTTAGAAGTCAGAAGTGGGAAGTACGGAAATCAATTGTCCCTCCAGGGCTTCCATAGTCTGAAGTCAATCAGTGTTGTTGTTTGCTTTTTACCCCATGGCCAGTACTTGGTGGCTGCTTAAATGAACTTTACCTTGCTACAGATCATACATTAATGCTAAAAAATGGACAGTTTTAATCTAATAGTGCTCTTTTTAGTGTCTGGCTTCTTGAAATGATAAAAAGACATGTTTTTACCTTCTTGATAAATGTGTGATTGTTCTGTTTTCTTCTTTTATTGTCTAGTTTGTGAAAACATTTCTAGAATATGGCTTATAATATGTTGTTCTAGATCTAGTTTAATAGATATCATTTTCTTATCTTGTGTGTAGTCGTAGTACTAGTGGGGAGGAGAAGATATGGGCAGCCAAATTAGTTAGTAAATAAAGGGGACAATTTCAAAATATTAATTTTTAGGTCTGTTGTTAGGTCAAGATTGAGATATTGTGATCAGCTTCCATCCATGTCCATCATCCATGTCCATCATCCATTAGTCATCCTTCAACAAGTGTTTATGTCATTGAAGCCTCAGTTCTTGAGCAATTTTCATGAAGCTTATATAGACTGTATATACAAGACTACAAGATCTCAGTCATTTTTATAAATGTAAAGATTACTTTACTAACAGCAGAGTTATGGTACTTGAAAATATTAAACCTAGTTTTTTTATCTTTAACATATGACAGGCCACTTGAGTAAATTTCATGAAACTAGCACAAAATGTATATTTCCACATATTCTCAATTGAGCATGGTAATGGGCAGGTTTACTTTTATAACACCAAAGTTATTACTCTTCAGATTGTTGAAACTGCTATTTTTTCACTATTAACTTAAAAGAGGCCACGCTGTTTAGCTAGATATCTTTATGTTCACAAGATCCCAGACAATATGGATATTTGGCAGGATTTCTGAAATATTATATAACCAGAGTTATGGCCCTTGATTTAAAGAAAAATTGCAGTATGTTTGTTATATCAATGTTTCAAGGAATCAACTTGTTCATTGCAAGTAGTTTGGTGAGAAATATAAGTTCTTTGTGACCCTGTTGTCTTATTTTGAACCATTGTAGCTGTCTTTGAAAATACTTGTTTTTTTTTTCCTTTTCTTCAAAAGTACATTCAAAAAACAGTTTTATTATTATATTGCTTTGCAATGTTATTGTCTTTGAAATACTGAGTTTCATAATTTGAGGCAAATGTTTTAAAATGTTTTTACCTTCAACCAAGTTAACTCCATATGCACTATTTTAAATTTAAGAGTGATATAGCTGTAATTAAAGATGTTAAATCTGTTCATAAGTAAAAGATAGTTTTATCTTCCTCTAAGAAAACGTTTTTATTACATGTCTTTTCTGTGGTTCTAACACAATTTTACTTGCATAATGTCATGTCAACACAGTGTTGATGTAAAAAAAGTTGAAGAATAGGTAGAGCTATTGGACTCATCTGTGCAGCAGGGTTGGCATCCCAGTTTTGTTAAAGTTTTGTATGTAAGCTTGTATCTCAGTAACCACTTTTGGGAATGATCGAAACTTCACAACTATACGTACTGTGTTAAACTGAGTTAGCTTTTTAGCTCACCTGAGCACAAAGTGCTCAAGGTGAGCTTTTGTGATCACCCTGTGTCCGTCGTCCGTCGGCATCCATTGTCCGTCGGCATCCGTCGGCGTCAACAATTTGACTGTTAACACTCTAGAGGTCACAATTTAGGCGCAATCTTAATGAAACTTGCTCAGAATGTTACCCTCAATAAAATCTTGGACGAGTTCAATATTGGGTCATCTGGGGTCAAAAACTAGGTCACCAGGTCAAATCAAAGGAAAAGCTTGTTAACACTCTAGAGGTCACAATTTTGGCCAAATCTTAATGAAACTTGGTCAGAATGTTACTCTCAATAAAATCTGGGACAAGTTCGATATTGGGTCATCTGGGATCAAAAACTAGGTCACCAGGTCAAATCAAAGGAAAAGCTTGTTAACACTCTAGACGTCACATTTTTGGCTCAACCTTAATGAAACTTGGTCAGAATGTTCCCCTTAATAAAATCTTGAAAGATTTTGAAATTGGGTCATCTGGGGTCAAAAACTAGGTCACCAGGTCAAATCAAAGGAAAAGCTTGTGAACACTCTAGAGGTCACAATTTTGGCCCAATCTTAATGAAACTTGGTCAGAATGTAACCCTTAATAAAATCTTGGATAAGTTCAATATTGGGTCATCTTGGGTCAAAAACTAGGTCACCAGGTCAAATCAAAGGAAAAGCTTGTTAACACTGTAGAGGCCACATTTATGACAGTATCTTCATGAAACTTTGTCAGAATGTTAATCTTGATGATTTATAGGTCAAGTTCAAATCTGGGTCAGGTGGGGTCAAAAACTAGGTCACTAGGTCAAATCAAAAGAAAAAGCTTGTTGACACTCTAGAGGCCACATTCATGACTGTATCTTCATGAAACTTAGTCAGAATGTTAAACTTGATGATCTTTAGGTCAGATTCGAATCTGTTTGTTTGTTTTTGGGTTTAACGCCGTTTTTCAACAGTATTTCAGTCATGTAACGGCGGGCAGTTAACCTAACCAGTTTTCCTGGATTCTGTACCAGTACAAACCTGTTCTCCGCAAGTAACTGCCAACTTCCCCACGTGAATCAGAGGTGGAGGACTAATGATTTCAGACACAATGTCGTTTATCAAATAGTCACGGAGAACATACGCCCCGCCCGAGGATCGAACTCGCGACCCTGCGATCCGTAGACCAACGCTCTACCTACTGAGCTAAGCGGGCGGGCTCAGATTCGAATCTGGGTCATGTCTGGTCAAAAACTAGATCACTGGGTCAAATCAAAGGAAAAACTAGTCAACAATCTAGAGGCCACATTTATGACCATATCTTAATGAAACTTGGTCAGAATGTTACTCTTGATGATCTTTAAGTCAGTAGGTAAGGTGAGCGATACAGGGCCTTCATGGCCCTCTTGTTTACAAAATTATGCCCCTTTTTCCACTTAGCAATTTTTGTTTAAGTTTTTGTATGTAAGCTGGTTCCTCAGTACTCAGTACACACTACTGGGAATAGATTGAAACTTCACATACTTGTTCACTGTGATGATTTGACTTGCAGCACACAGGTTCCATAACTCTGTTTTTCACCTTTACAAAGTTATTCCCCTTTTTCGACCTAGCAGTTCTTAGTTAAATTTTTGCTTGTAAGCTGGTATCTCAGTACCAGCTGAAACTTCTCACACTTGTTCACTATGATGAACTGACTGCACAAGGTGCATAAGTCTTCTTTGCATTTTTACAAAATTATGCCCACTAATGGGAATGAATTGAAACTTCACACACTTGTCCACTGTGATGAGCTGACATGCATTGTACAGGTTCCATAACTCTGTTTTGCATTTTTACAAAACTGTATTCCTTTTTAGCCCACCATCATCAGATGGTGGGCTATTAAAATCACTCTGCGTCCGTGGTCTGTCCGTCCGTCATTCCGTCCGTCCGTCCGTCCGTCCGTCCGTTAACAATTTCTCGTTATCGCATCTCCTCAGAAACTACTGGGGGGATTTTGACCAAACTTTGTCAGAATGATGTATTGGTACCCTATTTGTGTCCCCCTGAAAATCAGACTGGTTCAACAATTTATGAGTGAGTTATGGCCCTTTGTTTATTTCTATAATTTATATAGATTTATATAGGGAAAAACTTTGAAAACCTTCTTGTCCAAAACCACAGAGCCTAGGGCTTTGATATTTGGTATGAAGCATCATCTAGTGGTCCTCTACCAAGATGATTCAAATTATTTCTCTGGGGTCAAATATGGCCCCGCCCTGGGGGTCACATGGTTTATAATGACTTATATACGGAAAAACTTTGAATACCCTCTTGTCCAAAACCACAGGGCCTAGGGCTTTGATATTTTGTATGTGACATCATCTAGTGGTCTTCAACTAAGATTATTCAAATTATACCCCTAGGGTCAACTATGGCCCCGCCCTGGGGGTCATATGGTTTACATAGACTTATATAGGGAAAAACTTCTTGTCCAAACCACAAAGCCTAGGGCTTTGATACTTGTAATGTAGCATCATCTAGTGGTTCTCTACCAAGTTTGTTCAAATTATCCTCCTAGGGTTAAATATGGCCCCGCCCCGGGGGTCACATGGTTCATATAGACTTATACAGGGAAAAGCTTTTAAAATGTTCTTGTCAGTAACTACAACATTCAAACTTGGACCACATGTATATTTTGAGTGGCAAGATGAACCTTGACATGAGATGACCTTGATTTTGACCTAGTGACCTACTTTCACATTTCTGTAGCTACAGCCTTCAAATTTGGACCACATGCATAATTTTGTGCACTGGAAAAAACTTTGACCTTTATTTTGACCTAGTGACCTACTTTCACATTTTTGAAGGTACAGGCATCAAATTTTGACCATATGCATAGTTTCGTGTTTCAAAATGAAATTTGACATTGATTTTGACCTAGTGACCTACTTCACATTTCTCAAGCTACAGCCTTCAGATTTGGACTACATGCATAGTTTTGTGTACCGAAAAAAACTTTGACCTTGACATTGACCTAGTGACCTACTTCCACATTTTTGAATGTACAGGCTTCAGATTTGGACCACATGCATAGTTTTGTATTCTGAAATAAAATTTGACCTTGATTTTGACCTAGTGACCTACTTTTACATTTCTCAAGCTACATCCTTCAAATTTGGACCACTTGCATAGTTTTGTGTACTGAAATGACCTTTGACCTTTACATTGACCTAGTGACCTACTTTCACATTTTTAAGGTACAGGCTTCAAATTTGGACCACATGCATAGTTTTGTATTCCGAAATAAAATTTGACCTTGATTTTGACCTAGTGACCTACTTTTACATTTCTCAAGCTACAGCCTTCAAATTTGGACCACATGCATAGTTTTATGTACCGAAACAAACTTTGACCTTTACATTGACCTAGTGACCTACTTTCACATTTTTAAAGGTACAGGCTTCAAATTTGGACCACATGCATAGTTTTGTATTCCGAAGTAAAATTTGACCTGGATTTTGACCTAGTGACCTTCTTTTACATTTCTCAAGCTACAGTCTTCAAATTTGGACCACTTGCATAGTTTTATGTACCGAAATGAACTTTGACCTTAAGATTGACCTAGTGACCTACTTTCACTTTTCTGTAGCTACAGGCTTCAAATTTTAACCACATGCATAGTTTTGTGTACTGAAACAGACTTTGACCTTGACATTGACCTAGTGACCTACTTTCACATTTTTGAATGTACAGGCTTCAAATTTGGACCACATGCATAGATTTGTGTTGTGTACGGAAATGAAATTTGACCTTGAGCTAGTCAATAAGTCTTGAAATTTGGAACACTCAAAAATGGCACATTGGTGGGCGCCAAGATCACTCTGTGATCTCTTGTTTGACTTTTATATTCATTCATTTGAGAAGGCTGTTGAATAGTCGAGTGTTGCTTAAAACATAGTAATGGTTATGTTCTTATAAGAAATGAATGTAAGTTTTGATCAATACAGAAAACGTGAAATGAGTATTGTTAGTGTTAATATGCAGCAAATGAATTGAAAATAGGGAGTTTTTCAAGATATTCTCTATCCTTATGTTTCTGTAAGTAGAAGAAATATATTAATCTTGATTCATAGGATTTTTTAATTTGTATTAATCTATTTTATATTCAGATAGGATTTATATGCATTACATAATATTTTATACATGTATGCAGATTGGTACATGACCATTCAGTGCCTCTGTATTTTCACACGATAAAGAAAAAGTCATTACGTAACATCATCTAATATAAAGTAATAAGTACTATTAATCAAATAAAACTTCTGTATTTAAACCACAATTGATTTTGGGTCGTTATCTCAAAATGACAAAAAAGTCAATAACTTTTCATAGCAGTATTTAATTTAAAATCAGTAGTGAAGAATTTTTTCTTGTATAGACCAGGCTTAACGATTGATTATATTTCAAAGCCAAGGCGATTTTGGATTAGTAGTATTTTAAGAGTATAGGCAAGTCTGACATTAATCAATGTTCAATGAATAGAACTTGGTAACTATTGTTTAATCCCAATAGGGAATAGATTATCACAGATTATGAGCTAGGATTTTATGTTTAATTTGATATAAGGTTCCTCGGGTAAACTTATACTTTGAAATTTAAGGATTTTCAATGTGTGCGAAAAAAATGAGGAAAAAGTTTTGACTGGGTTAAAGTCGGTAATTTATATCTCTGTTCAGAATTTATTGAAATTGAAGAATAATATTTGGCTGAATTATTAATGAGTTTAGAATTTATTGAAATGATTTTGTAAACTAGTGTGAAACACAATAAGCAGATGCATGGTAAATTGGATTTACAAACGACGTGGAGATATTCGGAATTCGTAATTTCATATCCAAATGTACAAGAGTTGATCGATTGATTCTTTATAAATATTTGAAGTGCATCTACTTGAGATAAGATGTATTTTTTTTGCAAATAATCGTTTAAGATTATCTAAGATTTATTTATTCATTTGTTCAAAAGTTTAGATTTGATACAGTGACATATATTTCGCTTCAGTAAGCCCTTGGCAATATCATAATCATACAAACTGTTTGAGTTAACCACAACATTTCTGATAATCGAAAGAGCTGAAAAAAGAAGAAATTTCTCTTGAAAAACTTGGATTTAAATGATAAAGGAATTTGTACAGTTCTTAGTCAAAAAGATATCCAAATACAACTATAAAATAATAATATTGTTTTCTAAAAAGAAATTGTAACAGTTGATGAAAAGTGCTGAAGGAGACTTTGTGAAGCCTAAAAGATACAGATAAAGTGGAATATATTGTGAAAGATTGCAATTATTAGACAACTGTTCTAATATATATATTAGATGGCTCTTAAGTTTCAGTAAATTAACACTGAGAACACATAGTGTATCATATAAGGTGAAATATATTTTGAACTAGACAGCATCTTTGGAAATTGTTTAAAGTTTGTTGCTATAATAACAATAGATTAACAGTATGGGTTTTGTTGGCAGTGCTGTTGGTGATATCAAGATTCTGGAAGTGAACCAGGACGGGAAATTTATACGACTCTTCAATGAAGGAAAACAGGTATGGTCATTGCACTTTTATAATTTACACTTTAACTAGAGTCGCTTGTGCAATTTGTTTGATCTCTGGCTGTTTTTAATATACTTTCTATGTTTGGATGCACTCAAGAAATAATTTGCTTACCCCCATGTGACCTTGAGCTATCACTGTTTTACTGTAATTAAAGGTGGAAATTTGAAAATGAAAAATTTAGTAGTCTAGTATATAGTTATGTTTTATGTAAAGCTACATTCTATACCAGTTGCACCCTTCTTTGTATATTTGCATTTTCAGAAGTGTGTATATTGAAAATTCCATAAATTGTATCTCAGAGTCTGTATATTTTATTTGAGTCATGTATACCTCCGTGAAATTTGGTGTAATTACTGGCCTGTTTAGTTAAATGTATAAAAGATAAAAATCTAAACTTGAATAAATTAAGAATTTTTAATCTTTACAATATTTAACATATTTAAATAAAAAAATAAATAGAGGAAATGATAAAATATAAAGCAACATAAAAAATGGTACAATTACTTTCTGGTAATGGTAATTGTCTTTTTGCATATATTTATTTGCTGAACTAAAGGAGAAAGTTTTGTTACAAACCTTTTTCGTATCTTTTCTAAAATCTATAAACTTGAACTTGATTGAAAGTTGAAATTATATTTACTTAACATTTAGGCTGAATAAATAGAAACTACCCTACATGTGGGTACCGTTTCTAATTAAATGATAAAGTTGACATGTGCTTTTTGTTTGTCTAGCATTTAAAATACACATTTTGGAACATTTGGTCAATAAACTCTTTGTATTGCACAGTGTGATAAAATTATTGAATATTTCAACTTTTAAATTTCAACAAAAATGTTACAGTTTCTTTAAAATAATTTTAAAAGTGAATATACAAGGCTAGTTACACATTGTAGAAGATCATTAATTTTGACAGAAAATCCTGTTACATCTTTGACTTCATGAATACGTAACAGTATTTCCAATTCTGTGAGATAAGGTTTAAAAAGTATGATATTATCAGTGTCAGCATTGAACACTGCTTTTGTTGTAAAAAAGTTTAACTTATAAAGAGGTGAGATGTCAGATTCCAATCCTAGGTCTTGGGGCTAAAATTTAAACATTGGCAGCCATCTTGAATTTCAGCAGCCATCTTGAAGTTAAATGTTAGATATCAGATGATCATCATGAAAGTGGTTTACTTGTAAGAATTAGCAAATTTTTGTTTTAACAATGTAGCTAGTGATGGAATCTTCATAATTACAGAATATAACATAAAGTTCAAATGAAATTGAGAATAATAAAGAAATTAGCCTTCTTCAAAAACAATGTTTAAAATGATGTAACAAGTGACATAAAAGAGATCAATTGAACATGACATAAATGCAGAAATAAAATTTATATAGCAAGAATTTTTGTTTGAGATAGTTATATAAGAAATTCTGAATGATTGTCTGCCTTCAGGAAATAGAGTTTGGAGGCTACATGATACAGCAGAATGTTGGAGGTCATCCTGTTGCCGTGTTCCGGTTCCCACCAAGGACGAAATTTGCAGCAGAATGTACTATTACTATATGGTCTGGTTCCCAGGATCCTATAGAGCACCAACCACCAAAAGATTTTGTATGGAGGGAACAACAGAAATGGGGAACAGGTCCTGAGTGTACAACAATTTTGTGTAAACCAAATGGGCAGGTGAGTTGTTGAGTTTGTTGTATAGGCTTTCTTATTTAGACTTTCTACATTGTGATAGTAGCGCTTCCTTTCTTTTGTCATTTGTGGTTGTGATCTAAACTAGGATCTAACCCTAGATTTGATATAGTTAACTAAACAAAGCAAACTTTGATTAGACAAAGCAAATGTTTTATGAATTCATCCCCCTGCAGTCTTATCAAGTTTCAAAACAATCTTTTTTTTTCTGTAAAAAAGTAATAATCTGATAGTATTGCTGTTATAACCTGCTATCATCCAGTTTATAAGAAAAAAATGAAGATTCAAGTATTTATGAAAATGATTTATTTTTAATATGTTAACAGGCTATAGCATGGATGACAGCAGCTCACAGATTTACAAAGAACCTTTATGAGGATAGTTTAACAGGTTCACCAACTGAACAAGCTCCAAGTAAGTTAGCTTTTAGTAGCTTGTTTTCAAATAGTTTGCCTTTATACTTTCTAACTTTTACAATGAAAGTATAAAACATTTGATACCAGCTCTTGAATAACAATCTCTTGACCAGGCTCATAGTGGGAATGTCCAGAACATTTTATGGTCATGGAAATGTGTTTTATTGTATCTGGTTAGTGTCTGGACAATAATAAATTTCCCATTAATTGCTGGATTCTTACTGCTGAGTTTTCCTGTAGTTACTGAAATATACTTTGTTTTGCTGAATGTATACTGCTGAATTTTTTAAAAATTGTTTATTTATAATGCTGTGTTTTCAAATATTTGTGATTTCATAATGCTGGGTTTTTTCCTTGAATTGATGAATTTATATTACTGAATTGTTTACTCTAATTTACCAGTTAATATTGAATTGTTGATAAAGATATACCTTAATTGCAATATTTCAGTACCAGACACTGGGGTACCAATGACAAGTCAAGATGAGATCTTAACTGAGATGAATGTCAACTTGAATGAACCTAAACCAGAACCTGTCTACCTAGCGGTACTTTTTTTTGCTTCACTTTATGCCCGAGGGAGCATATAGTTTTTGACGCTGTCAGTTGTCGTTGTCACGCCGCAATTTTCTGTCTCCATATCTTGTCCGAGAGGATTTCATAACTGCAAATGTGTCACAGAAACTTCGCGCAAGCCAGGTCTTAGCTCAGTCAAGTACACTTAACTAAAAGGATATGCTTTGTGGGCGTGTCGTCCATACTTTGTCACGATGGTGGACTTTCAATAACTGATGATGTGTACCCATAACACTGTTGGCGCAAGACGTCGTAGCTCAAAGTCAAGTCACATGTTAAAGATAGGCATTGATGAATGCGTCATTCTGTCATCAGAGGATTTCAAATAACTGCATAAATGGTACACACTATACGACGTCCGCGCAAGACCCAGGTCCGTAGCTCAAAGGTCAAGGTCACACTTAGACGTTAAAGGTCATTTTTCATGATAGCGCATTGATAGGCGTGTCCGGTCCATATCTTTGTCATTCATGCATGGATTTTAAAATATCTACGCATGAATGTGTGACACATTAAGACGACGTGTCGCGCGCAAGACCCAGTTCCGTAGGTCAAAGGTCCTAAACTCTAACATCGGCCATAACTATATATTCATTCAAAGTGCCATCGGGGGCATGTGTCATCCTATGGAGACAGCTCTTGTTTTTTTTGGGGTTTTTTTTTTTTTTTTTTTTGGAATTTTTTTTTTTTTTTTTTTAAGATTAACTTCCCTTAGTTGTTACTATAAATAACTTATATTGTAACTTTTTTATAATTGACCGTAGGGAAAAACCAAGACCACTTTTCTGTGGTACAACATAGTTGTTACTTTCTAATTTTAGGTGTATTTTAAGGTATCTCTACCTGGTAAGGAGTTTTTTTGTGGACTTAGAAAAACGAAAGAATTACAATGATTACTAACAACCACAAAATTAAAATTACATCTGCAAATACAGGTGCTAGAGTAAAGAAATTTGCTGTGACGGGCGTATATTGTGACATTCTGGCACTCTTGTTTTTCTATTTTAATATTAAAGAACAAGTACATGTGAAATAGCAGAAAGATTTGAAGAAATGCAACTCAGACAAACCTTTACATCACCAACATCGCCATACTGGGCAGTATCTGAAATTGCCATTTGTTACTTTTGGAAGGGCACATCAGAAATTGTGCTTCTTAAAGATTATGAAATGCACCATAGTTAAATGGATTTATGTAATGACATGTGATTAGATGAATGTCAGCCTCACCAAAGTTATGTCATATGAAATTTATACAAAAATACTGTTTTCTAAAGATGCTAATGTTGTTAATTTTCAGAGAGAAGCAGTCCCCACCCTCATTGAATGCCCAGAAACATCCTCATGGTACAAGTCCTGGCAAGGACACACATCCCCACATAGGGCAGCCACGCCCATTCACCTATGGCAATGATAATAGCAGTGTAAACAGGCAGTCCAGAGTACAGTCAACAAGACCAGACCCCATTCCAGGTACATTGACATTGAATATCAAAGGGAGACAATAAGATAATGTAGAGAGAGTCTGATGTGTTTTAAAGGGAGACAATCATATGTGCTATGAACTTGTTCAATAATGGTTATGTAGCAATGTTTTATGTTTTTACTAGTCTTGATTGAGATTAGAAAATGGCTGTATTATGCTGATTTAGTGTCCCGCTGTTAGACAGAAGACATAATATCAGCAAAGAGGAGATAATTCATTCAAAGTTCTTTACAAGTAATTCTAATAAATGAAGAGAGGTGTGGTAGTATGCATGTATTTCTTGCTTTTTAAGTCCTGCTACCAGTAAAACTGGTAAAATACTTTGCCTTGTCTGTATGTTTAGTAGTTCACTTCAGACATTCTTCTAAATTATCAACAGCATTTCATCCAAGCTTGGTAGGTAGAATTATTATCAAAACTATTAACACATTCTCTATACGTTTTCAGACTGATTTTTGTTTAATTTGGGAGAATTGAGTTAAACTGTAACCAAGTAAGGTGTAATATAGACAAGTTTCCTTACAGTTTTAGTTTGTGTATAATTTATCAGGTCAGCCATATGCAGGGGGATCAGCAACTAGAATTGGAAGTGCACCACTTAGAAAATACAAAAGTACAGCAAGTACTGGTACCATACGAGGAAGTGGAGGAATAGCCAATCGCAGCGTACGTTACATATTTGAATTTTTAAATGATGAAACAGTGTGTTATGTTAAAACAAATTTGAATATGAAAGCAACTGTTTGATTGAGGTAGAAGTGGTTTAATTTTTTTGTTGATAATTTCATTTAAACCTACTTATTAATGTGTTGATTGAGTACTAAAGGCAATAACCTATGTTTGTTACATATTTTCTAAATCTGCATTAGCATTTTAGGTATCGAAGTATACATTGAAATTGAAATGAATCGGGCAATTTGGAAATTATTAAATTTAATAAGATTCCAATTCTGATATCTTCCAAAATATGTTTTAAGTAACACATAGTAAATGATATTAAAAAGAGTATTTCTTGGTATATGTTTAATTCAACATATGAAAACAAAGGACAGAAAAAATGGAACAAAATATACCTCCTCAGCTGAATTTCAAGTGGCAACTTAATAATATAACCAGCTTCATTTTAACACAGTAATAATGATTTGTGTTTTCCGTTTTAAAGTTTTGTATGATTTATGTTGATGAACTAACAAACATTCTCACCATGTCTAGGTATAACATGAAATCAGCCAAATCCTAAATAAATATAACATGTCTGATTAGCAAAGTACTTGATAATTGCATGATTTGGATTCTGTTGTAGGGAGGTTACATACTTTTCAAGTAGAGGTGACAATATTGTAACACATATATTCCTTGTTAAATGCATGACCTTGTTTTTATAGCATGGTTGAATATATTGAATGGCATGAAGTTTTTGGTTTGTTAAGATTTTAATCCCAGTTTCTCAGGTACCTACATCAGGTACCAGATGTCATGGTAACAAATACCTATCCACTTTGAATCACAATAATTTCATACTCAAGTCAACAGAATCCATCACAAATGCACTTACTAGTACATGTTTTCAAATCCCATCCTTCGTTTAAACATAAAGTAAAATAGTTGTAGTGGTAAATAACACTGATGAAAAGAACAAAATACCCTTCTGGACTTAAACTTTCATCACTTACTTGTATTAAGGAACAGTCATTTGTAAACTACAAAATTGAAGTTAATAGTAGAAACCAGGCAATGTCTGTTGTTTACATTATTTTGTTTTGTAAAGTTTTTTGCCCTCAGTGTTGCATAACAAAGGTCAAGGCTTTGTTTGAAATTGTCCCATGTCAGTTTTTTATTGACTTTGTCCTTGCTTCCATTAAAATAATCCTGGTTATCTCAAAGATTGCTCAGCTTTTCCTTAAAATGTTCAAGTGTTTATGGCCTTTGCCCTGTCTTGCCTCAGAATTGTTACACTTCCCCTTACTTGATTGCCTTGTTTCCTGAATTCACCCACATTTCCTGAACCCATCCACATTTCCAGAATTCACCCACACCCACATTTCCTGAATTCACCCACATTTCCAGAATCCACCCACATTCGCTTAATACAGTCAGTAACAGTGTTATTTGTTATATAATGGGGAGTGGTTGTTTCCAGTTGTTGAAGCAGAGATATCTGTACTAACAGTCTAAACATTTTGAAATTCACAAATGCCTGTTGTAATGAAATTCTAAATTAAAAAACATTTGGTTTGCAATGCATTCTAATTACCATTAGTTAGTAGAGGAAAAATATTGTAATAATGTACATTCTAAAACAAATATAGAGATTAATTGTTTGCTATAATATTTGGAAAAGCTTTGAGTACTGTTGCTGTGTGGTAGGGGTATAACAGAAGTGATTATTACCACAGTTATTTTCATAGTTACTAGCCTATAACATAGTTATAGCATAGTTTAATAGCTAATATTTATCATGAATTCAAATGATACCAGATGGAGATTTCTAAAAATTTATTTGTTATTTGAAAAAACATATGAAAAGTTCATGTTTCATTTGTTATGTTGCAGCTGATTTTGAAGTTTGTCTTTGTGCTAGAAAGCAGGCATACTGGTAGAATCAGACTTACCAAGCAGAAATTTTGCATTGCATTTATTCGGAATAGCAAAAAATTTAGTACAGGAAACACAAATCCAATTTATGATGTGTTTGCAAAAAAATTTGCCCTCCTGAAGAAATAACAGCAAATAAGTTGTATCAAAATGGAAGAAGCAGAAAATTCTTTGCAAAATAGTTCGTTAATTTTACAATCTAACATAGCTCAATTTTTTGTCAGTGATATAGGGAAGGTAGCCAAATGTTGTATATTCTGCACAGATGTGCAGGCTGATCATGATCTACACTGGTCGCAAATGCAGAATCTCTTGCTAAAGGTTGGAAGATTTCACAATATGCAGAGAAAAGAATGTAAAAAATAGGCAAAGAATTTGTATCAGATTATGTATACATGTACAAATATGTAACATGAACTTTCATATGTAAAAAATGTAATGATAATAGTCTTGTACAATGGGATGGCAATATCAGAGCTTTAAAATGTACACATACAATAGCTTGTAAAATATGTATCTCTGCCTCTCAAGTCTTACAGAAGTAGAGTCCATACTTTACAGGTTCAACATCACATTTATGATGCTTATGAAACCTAATATTTTCAAGGTTTTATGATTACATGATATTCTTTAGGTTTCATACATTTAAGAATATTTTGCATGATATTGTTGATGTGTTTTGTGCAAAGAAGAAAGCATGGTTTGATGTTTACCATTTAATAAGCAGAACTTAGCATTTGCTTTCTTATATTTAAAGTTATACTAGAAAATTTGATTATTGTATTGTGAATATGACCTAAGATATATTTTGTCTGGTATAAAAAAAAAACAATAGCAAATATTTACCGCAACAAAGAGTAAACTGTTGCACTATACAATCAAGTCATGAGAAATATAGTAAAAACATTCTTATGTAAGAATGTACATTCAGTTTCTGATGTTATATTTCATGAAATTATTTGCTCTTCTTGCCCAGTAAACAGTATTAATGTAGTCCCATGTAGAAACTAATGTGGTACTGATTTTTGTGGATTTTAGGCCAGACAAAATAGTTTCCTGTCCTATCTGGTAACGAATACTACTTCACCACGATTGTAACGGATCAGAATTGTGTAAATTAAAATAAATGTTTGTAATTGCCTGATATGTTCTTTAAATGCAGCAAAATACTTAATGCTTTTCCCCAACACTTAATGCTTTTCCCTGAAACATTGGATCAGTCTTATTTTATAATCAACCAATTTGATATTTGTTTCTATGTATTAACCAATTTCAAGGTAGTTACTGACATGTCAAAAGTATATTAAGTACCTAGAAAATGAGAACATTTCATTATTTCATATTAAAATATAATTTATGTAAAAGATTGATCCAAGATTCAAACATGAATATTTTACTGCTAATTGCATGCCAGTGTTGATGTTCTGCTAACTTTGTTGACTTAGTTCTATATTGTTTGAGTATTCAAGATTTTTTTGACAAGAAAATATAAAATGTCTTAAATAATGATATAAGAAATTTATTCATTTAAATGCCTGTAGTGTGAGTTTGAAACTTTTCATATTTTTTTTTATAAAGATGCGTTAGTAAAACTTACAAAAAAAAAACAACACTGAAACTTGATGAGGCTTTTTGTAAAATATTTTTCATCAAATGACATTATTTTTGCTGGTAGAAAAAACAAATATTTCTGTTTTTGTGAGCTCATACACTTATTAAATATGAGGATCAATAGATTTGAGATATTTGATAAAATTTGTCAGCATAGTTTATGTTTGTAGTGTTTAAATGTAGGCCTAGAGGTTATACAGTAAAACACTGCTCGCTTTAGCTTTGAAGGCTTGAGTACCAAGGCTGCCCCAGCACTTCATGTGATCCCTGGTCGTTTTGTCGTTATGTTCTCTATGTTTTAATTGCTTGAATCCCAGGATAACTTGAGCATTTTGCTCGTCCCATTGTGACTCGGAGCGATCCGTGTTTTACTGTAGTTATAATGCCTGTGAATTACAAAGTTTCTTTTCCCTTTTTTGAACCAACCTATTTTTCTTTATTTTCATACTTGGTTAAAAAAGTACTTAATGCACAAATTTCTTCTGTAGTTTGTATTACACAGGCATTGTTTGAAGAGTTCTTTATATTTGACAAAAAATACAGATATTTGTTTCAGTTGACTGCCAAATTTATGAACAGTACCTGAAGTTATTTGAACTTTATTTATAATTTCTTCATTCTCTGTAACTTTCAATAACAAAAATTCTCAACAAAAAACTGAAATCAGCAATTTGATATCTGTATTTTTTTGGTGTTTGGATTTTTTCAAGTGTTGCAGTTATTTCTAAAAATCTGTTTGTTGTTTGTTTCCATTGACAACGGGTGTTATGATGTTTGTTCTAGGCTGGGGTTATTCGTCATGGGCCACCTACACCATTTCTATCTCCTAAACAGCAAGAGTACTCAGAGTTTCAGGAATCTAGACAATTTGTACGATTTTCGACATAGTTTAGGTGTGTTGTCTAACTCGTATATCTTTTCTTCTTCCCTTTCCATCATCATGTTTAAACATACTGCTTTCATCTTTCACCTTATGCACGTCTCTTACTCCCTTGTACACTGCACACTTTTTCATATGAACCGCTGACTATTCTTAACCTGCATAATTGATTGAAGTTTAATAACACTTTATTAAAGTTTAGTCTTAAATACTGAGTGTAAAGTTATCAGATTCTTACCCCATACATTTTAGGGGCCTCCGTGGCTGAGTGGTTAAGGTCACTGACTTCAAATCACTTGCCCCTCATTGATGTGGCTTATGGAAGGTCGGTGGTTCTACCCAGGTGCCCGCTCGTGATGAAATGATGCACGGAGGGGCATCTGGGGTCTTCCTCCACCATTAAAGCTGGAAAGTCGCCATATGACCTTTAACTGTGTCGGTGTGACGTTAAATCCAACAAAATAATATAAATAAAAATACCCCATACATTTTAGGACATTAAATGTAGCTGACCATTGAATCCCATATAAGGGACAGATTCTACAGCCATTGGGCTTCATATGGAGTCTCTTGCATTGAGTGCAGATCATGCATATTGACTTCTTTACTTATTTTATCTCATGCATGTAGTTGTGTACCTTGTAATTTTCATATCCTTTAATATTAAAGTTTCTGTAACAATTGTTTTTCTCAAATAATAGACTTTCTCTCTATTTACTGCATTACTAATTTGGCTTATCAGGTTTGTTTTTATCCTGTTTGAATGTTTTTATATTTACAAACAGGAATAAGTAATGTTTTACAAGTAAGCTGGCAACCAGTGCAAACGTTATACCTCTGGTCTTTATTTTGACTTCCCACGAGGGTGATTGATCCTAAAGGCAAGTTAAACCTATATATCAAATGACGTCTTTGATGATGTCGCTTGGTCTGATAATGTCATAACGTTATTTCTTATCAATGAAAAATCTTTAAGCCAAAATCCAGAGGAAAAATAAAAACAGTGCTGTGCTCTGTTTATATATTGAATAAAAAAAGACACAGTAATTGTAGCAGAATTTTAAAAAAGTATTTTCTAAGTGTTCTGAATGTCTTGGTAAATACTTTTGATATTCATCCAAATGCAATTTTTCTCAAACAGTAATACAATTAGGCAGTCTCCGAGTCTGAGAAGTCTGCACCCAGTTTTACAAAAATAACATTGCATTTAGCGATCAGTGAGCAACAAACTGGTCAACCAATCAAATACTTGACACGGTACTTGGAGATAAGTTTGTAAAAAAAAACAACAGTACTTGCAATTGACGGCCTTGATAGATGACAAGATTTGGTTATGGGGGGTAAAATTGCAGGGTACCTAGGAGAGTGGGAATGAATGGAAGGTAGACAAATCTTAACACTAAAGTAGCAAAGTGCTTGCAGTTGATTACTTCCCTTAGTAGTACAATAGGCACCTGCATCTCATTATTTCAACATTTTCATATTCTGTTATTTGTTGTTAGCTTGCATTATCATGTACCTTCATTTCAGTCATTAAGAACCCCACAACTACCTGTTTAAGAACCCAGCTTGCTGACGGCCATGGTAAATTTGAGTGCACTTTTCAATGGAGTTAGGGCTATGATTGATATAGTTTTTGGACTTCTGGTCTTTTTTACAGTAGATAGATTTTGCAGAGTGGGTTTTTAATGTTGTCTTTGAAGGTAGTTTTAGCTTTATTTGCACTGCAAAAATATGGATGTTGAAGAAACAGAGGTTCCAAGATGTGTTTCATGCATTCTTTGAAATATCTATCACTTAAATATTAATTAGAGATTGTATTTTTTCACTAACCCTTGCAAAATGTAATGAGAATTTACCTATCGCTAACTCCAGTCAGAGAAATGTTACACCACTTTCAGTTCATATATCATATTTTTCTTGTTCATGTAACTATGTTACTGTATATCATTTCAGTAGCTTCATGTTTGTGCTTGGTCCAAAAATAATGAGTCAGTATTGTGCTTTATTTTCCTTAGAAAATCAGTTTTATTTGAAATCTAAGTTAATTTGTTATACTTCTCTGCATTGTACATTTTAATCTAAAAAAATATTTCATGGATTGAAAACATTAGGCAAGACAGCATAAATATTGACTCCGTTTTCATTCCTTTTGTTGTGAAGCACTAGTTGATTGAAAATCCAGATAATTTAGTCCTCGAAGACATGGAATGAAAAATTTAAGAAAAAGTCATTTATAAATTTCATAAGTAAACTTGCACTAATAACTACTTATTACAACTAGTGTGATGTGATTTAACTTATATATATATATATTGAATATTGAAATATAAATGGATATCTTTCTTTTATTTTCGTGAAAAAATCAAAAGTAAAACTTATTTAAGTACTATTGATTCATGTAACTTTTCAGTGTCATTCAACACACGACTGTGTATTTTACATTTTCACTTGTAGAACATTTGTCAGTTTATATTCTAAGCAATTTCTCATTAGAATTAGCAACATCAGTGTATATTTAGAAATATTCTTAGACTTTTAAGTCATATTGATTTTTGTGGAAATATAATGTACCGTGGCAGTAATTTATATACTTCAAAAGATGTTTTTATTTGTTTTCTAGGAACCTGGCATGACCTCAGAACCTCCAAACCCCTTCCAGACCCCACACCGACGTTTCGAGAAGGGCATGGAGCAGATACAGTCACAACATCATGTTAGTTTCAACCCACCTATGCCACGCCCACCATTGTTCTCAACCTGGTAACCATGACAACATCATATATACAAACACTTACAGAAACTATGAGAATGTAGCTCTAAAATGTGATGTAACAGAGGAAAAGGGGGATTTCACTAGTCACAAGAAAATTATTTCATCTTATATTGGCAAAACTGTTGTAACCTGCCACTTGAATATGTGTGTAGTTACAATAGTTCTGTTCAGATTTGAATAGTTTACTGTTTCACAAAAGGACAGTATGACTGTATTTCACTGGTGTTAACAGTATACAGATTCCACTGTATTTGATAACTACTAACCACAAGAACAAACAAAGTTGATTTTTTCTTTATTTCACAACTATCACTAACACGATTGTCATGATAGACAGAAAATGAAAAAAAATACAAGTAGCATGAAATGAAAGAATCAGTTTCTCTTTTTCATACAATGTCATATTATTAAGATATTCTCACTTAGGTCATGGCCATGTTACCAGGAAATTTAATGTAGTTTTATTTTCATGATAAATCAGGACTTGTGCATTTATTCATTGTACTCAGAGTTGTTGTTTTTGCTAAGGTTGATTGTTGTTTATATTGTTGTTTTACAACAACATGTAGTTTTATTTCTGTGTTTTGAATGCTGGTTTATATGTTTGATATACAACCTTTATGCCAAATGATCAACATTGTGCTTATTACTGATAGTAAGGTCAGTCAATTAAATTGTCATTTTTTAAATGAAAAAAAAACAAGCACACTCAGAGCAACCTGTCGATGGCAAACACCAGTGAAACGGTGTTGCTGTCAAGCTATTTGCAGAATTTCAGCTGTGTATAAGCTTGCAGGGATATGTTTACCCTACAGATCTGATGTTTTTTTAATACAGATTTGATTGTATTACAAATTTCACAATCTTTTTCAAAATAACAAAAAAATTGAAGAAAGATAATCGCTTCTTTTTGGTCTATGAAATTGTCATATATCTAAGTATTAGAAATGGCTTTTTATACATCAAAATGGCTTAGCAATCACTGTTTGTGAACCTTTGGTATTTGCGTGACCAGTATTTTGACTGTTACTGATATTGTTGCATGCTTATAGAAAATAGTGCTTGGTATTTTTAAAGTGACAAGTTCAAATTTATTTATTCTATGCAAATTTAGAGCAAAAAGGGCAAACTGTTTGCATTATTTGTTATACCAGTAATATTATGTAATTGTTATTTAAGATATAAGTGAACTGTTACACTGTTATAAATGCTTGTGAAAGGTTCCGTGAGTCACATGCAAAGAAGTAAGAATTCATTTAATATTAATTTTGTTTTAAAACTGAGAAAAATGTAAGCCCAGTTGCAAAATTTCAAACATCTTGTGGTTTAAAAAGAAATAGTTTGAAAGTTTTTTATATGTGTGGTGTAATGTATTCAGCTCTCGCATGTCATAAGTCTTGTCTGTCCATTTAAAATAAAATCAAACTGCATTTTTCTCTGTGATAAGTTATATACCATGTAACTATGTTACGAAAAAGTTCAGACTGGGGTTCTGTATTTGCAGTTGTCGAGTACTCTATGTACTTGACATTTTACAGTTATGAGCGTAGAATACAAATATTTAGTGCTTTTGTAGAAAAAAGATTTAGACCTATTGTTTACTTGGTACGGTTCATTTTTGACCATGTGCATTGTTTCGCTCCGTCCATTGTAGATTTTTCTATTTTGAGATTTGGTTGACATAAAAAAGCGATTTTCTGTGATATTTTTGTTACTTTGTACTGTTTTTAGGAGTTATTATTTAATATACTTATATTTTCATATATATTATTGTTTCATTTGGTATAATAGTTAGGACATTTATATTAATTTTGCCATTATTCACATGATCATCTTACATGTATGTTTATTTTGAAGCTTTTTATTAACTATTCCAATTTTAAATTTAGTGCATTGTTTTTCTTTTCTGTTAGTGGCATGTTTAAGTTTGGCTTTATTTAGACATTTTGATGTTGTATTATTTAAAGCTATTTAAGAGGGCTTTCCTAAAATAGTGACGTTGCTCTTACATTTTTGAGGAAATACCGGGCCTGTTTGTAGTCAGCTAATGTACTGTTATACTAAACAGCTTATAATGTACTAGTGATTTTTTACAAATAATTCCGTTTTCATTTATTAAACTATTAATGATATCTAGAACAGTTTGGTTTCTTTCCTTAGTTTATGAAAATAAGCAACATATTTGTACGAGAATAATTATTGTTACTGAAGCTTCATGTAGAGAAATCTTATTATCCAACTTGTAGGAAGTTAAACATATTAAATATAATTACTATTTTTCCAATTAAACAGTCTTAAAGAAATGTTGTTGTTAGTTATGTTGAATGGCTTATTTTCAGATACCAAAATGCTGTGAACTATTGCAAGTCTAAATTTCTTATCCTTATGTATTATATTATCATTTCATGGGAGACACATTGTTTTTGCATTTGTGATATGTCTGTCCATCTGTCAGTCTGCAGTTACCTTGTCTGCACTTGTACTAAAACAAGGAGCTGCGTTCAATAAACGCTTGATGCCCCCAGTGGCATCCTTGTCGATAGATTTTGCACCTAGAAGTCTAAAACGAGGTCAAGGTCAAACGGAAGTCAAGTGATGTTTGAAGATGAGGAATGGTCACAGTTTACATCTGTATTAGTATCAATTCATTCTTGTAAGGGGTATTGATGCTAGACGAAACGGTCCCATTTGGTTAACCAAGAGATGGCCCATATAAAGCAACCCAAGTCCAAAATGAGGTCAAGGTCAAACTGAGGTCAGGTGATGTCTGAAGATGAGGAATGGTCACAGGTTACATCTGCATTAGTATCAAGTCATTCTAGTAAAGTGTATTGATGCTAGACGAAACGTTCCCATTTGGTTAACCTCATACAGACGGACAGACGAAGGAACGGACAGGACAATCACTATATGCCTCCCACATCAGTAGCTGCTGGGGGCATAAAAACCCTGGTCAGATTTTAGAACTTCGCACGAGTGATTAGTATGAAGAGCATTACATTGGCATGTCTCGCTCGGATTTTGCCATGTGTGTCATTTTTGAATAGACTGTCTAGACTCCTTCTCCTATACTATTGGTGCGATTTGATTATGCATACCATCAGCATGACCTGCTTGGACTACTTTTTTGCAAAGTTACTGATCCCTTTTATGGTCATTGGAATACTGCTATACTTTTGGTGGATTTTGATGAAAACTTCATACAGATGTTCATTACCAAGCCTTACTGGTCAAATGATTTTTCTTTAGTAATGGCCATTTGAATTTTATACATAAAACCTAAATATAACCTCTACTTCAACATTCTATTTCCTAAGAAAAACCTGCCTTTGCAAGATTAATACATAGGGTGACTTTTTTTTTCAAAAACAACAGTCGAGTTAATACTCTGAAAGAACTGTTTTTTTGATGACATTAATTAAACTTTAACTCAGATTTTTAAGAGTAGAATATTCTTACCAGGGGATCCAACTGGCAGCCTCTGGGAATTTTGTATTAAGCAAGAGCTGTCATGCGCTCGACTCATCGAAGAATGGGGTCAAAATATTACCACAGATATTCAGACAAAAGAAAAAAAAAAGATTAGACAAACAATGTTCCTGTATTTGTGGATTTCGATAAGTCTTGCACTAAATGGCAATGTGTGAACCAATTCAAAGTCCAAAAAAGGGTCATAATTCAGCCAAAATAGTTGTCAGAGTTATGAACTCTTGCCTACAGATTGAAATCATGATGATAAACAAGTGTTCAAAGTTTAAAGCCAATATGTCAAATAGTTTTGACAAAACATGGACTTGTATGAAAACAGAACAAATTTTCAAGTCCAAAAAGGGCCATAATTCAGCCAAAATAGATGACAGAGTTATGTACTCTTTCCTACAGATAGAGAGTAAATATACTGAACAAGTGATAAAAGTTTCAAAGCCATATGTCGAACACTTTACACAAAATAAGAACTGGTACGAAAAACTTAACCGAGATTTCTAAGTCAAAAAGGGCCATAATTCAGTCAAAATCTTTGATGGAGTTATGTTCTCTTACCTATAACTGGACATGGTGATGGTAAACAAGTGTTGAAAGTTTCAAAGCTTTATCTAAAAAGACTTTGTCAAAATATGAACTGGTACAAAAAACTTAACCCAGATTTTTAAGTCGAAAGGGGCCATAATTCAGCCAAAATCCTTGA
This sequence comes from Mercenaria mercenaria, assembly GCF_021730395.1. Lineage (NCBI taxonomy): Eukaryota > Metazoa > Mollusca > Bivalvia > Venerida > Veneridae > Mercenaria > Mercenaria mercenaria. Next base: position 66,424,889 of record NC_069377.1, on the reverse strand, counting down.
TGGAGTTATGTACTCTTGCCTATAACTGGACATGGTGGTGGTAAACAAGTGTTGAAAGTTTCAAAGCTTTATCTCAAAAGACTTTGTCAAAATATGAACTGGTACGAAAAACTAAACCATGATTTCTAAGTCAAAAGGGGCCATAATTCAACCAAAATCCTTGATGGAGTTATGTGCTCTTGCCTAGAACTGGCCATGGTGATGGTAAACAAGTGTTGAAAGTTTCAAAGCTTTATCTCAAAAGACTGTCAGATTGTGGACTGGTACGAAAAACTTAACCAAGGTGTGACGCCGATGCCGTGGTGAGTAGGATAGCTCTACTTATTCTTCGAATAGTCGAGCTAAAAAAGAAAGACTAGAGTGGTGTTTTTTAACCTACTTCCAGTCCCACACATCTCCAAAGTATTTTACCTTAAATTTTACAGAAATGATTTTCAGCTTGTGAAGTTTGCACACCTGATGTTTTGTTTGGGATTTATTCTAGTGATTCTTACTTTTGTAACTAATTATGCATCAAGAATTTGATTTACTTTTTATCTGCAGTATAGGACTAGATCATGCATAATTGATCAAGATCTTTATTACTGAACTCAAATAATAAAGCTAAACATCGCTTACAGGCAAGTGCAAGATTGTACATGCTGATCATGTGACCTATGATACGGCATTCAGTCTACTCTGAAAGCTGTTGAAAAGCACCTAAAACTCTACAGCTGTTTACAATGGCAAGACATCCACAAATAAATGGGGAGACCCGTGTCAGATCGACGCATCTGTAGCTTACAAAATGAATTGATTGTGCATGCTGCAAATTTCTTAAAAGCAGCAATTTTGAAGACCAGTTCTGAACACTAGATTTAGCTTATTTTTAACCCTTACCCTGCTAAATTTCAATAATGAACTTGTCAACCTTTAAATTTGGTCAGAACCATTAACTGTTAAAAGGAGAGCATACCAAAAAGATACTGACTGAATGGCAAGATCATCAGACTGCATGGATGTGCAGGCAGATCTTGATCAGACTGGTCGCAAAGGCAGAATCAATCGTGTCCAGCATGATAAGGGTTAAGGTTATTGCTAGGTTGTTAGAATTCATCATGAACTATTATTTCCAAATGTTGACACTGCAAGTACTAGGAACATCACTAACGTGTATAGGTCGACAGGTCACATCACCGCTGAGCACAACTGGTTTGAATAACCTTCTCCTTACTTACGATAGGTCAGTAATTTTATCCAAATATATCCCCAAAGTTTTCCACTACTATATATAAAGCTTGAAAATTACCATTTGACAAAAATTGTGCCAGTGTGACTTAAACAAGAGGGCCATGAAGGCCCTGTATCGCTCACCTGACCTACTGTCCTAAAGATCATCAAGATTAACATTCTGACTAAGTTTCATGAAGATATAGTCATAAATGTGGCCTCTAGAGTGTTAACAAGCTTTTCCTTTGATTTGACCTAGTGACCTAGTTTTTGACCCCACCTGACCCAGATTTGATCTTGACCTATAGATCATTAAGATCAACATTCTGACCAAGTTTCATTAAGATATGGCCATAAATGTGGCCTCTACAGTGTTAACTAGCTTTTCCTCTTATTTGACCTGGTGAGCTAGTTTTTGACCCTACATGACCCAAATTCATACTGGACTTTGAAATCATCAAGATTACCATTCTGACCAAGATTCATGAAGATATAGTCATAAATGTGGCCTCTACAGTGTTAACAAGCTTTACCTTTGATTTGACCTGGTGACCTAGTTTTTGACCCCAGGTGATCCAATATCAAACTCGTCCAAGATTTTATTGAGGGTAACATTCTCACCAAGTTTCATTAAGATTGAGCCAAAATTGTGACCTCTAGAGTGTTAATAAGCTTTTCCTTTGATTTGACCTGATGACCTATTTTTGACCCCAGATGACCCAATATCGAACTCGTCCAAGATTTTATTGAGGGTAACATTCTGACCAAGTTTCGTTAAGATTGGGCCAAAATTGTGACCTGTAGTGTTAAAAAGCTTTTCCTTTGATTTGACCTGGTGACCTAGTTTTTGACCCCAGATGACCCACATAAATATCGAACTTGTCCAAGATTTTATTGAGGGTAACATTCTGACCAAGTTTCATTAAGATTGGGCCAAAATTGTGACCTCTAGAGTGTTAACAGTCAAATTGTTGACGACTGACGGACGGACGACGGACACAGGGTGATCACAAAAGCTCACCTTTGAGCACAGGTGAGCTAAAAACCATAAATGAATTGAAAAAAAAATAACATGACTGTATGCAATCAGAAAACAAGAAAATTGAAGACAAACAAGTGGTCAGTTTAAAAAACTGTAATAATATTTTATTGCAGCATTTTGCAGTGTTTGACAAAAAATACAAGGCTACAATATAAACTATATTGATAAATAAAAATTAGATCAATCTAAAGATATTCAATGAATAATATAAAATAATCATCGCTGAAAAGTACATAACAATCAGACACAATAAGGTACTGTGGGATATTTTGGAAATGCCCAATTATGGACAATTATATTGAAATCTGTGGTTTAATTTGGTGTTCTTTTATACCAGATTTATGTAATATAACAAAAACTAAAAAACACAGATTTGGTATTGTGCAATATTTGCTATTTAATGAATGTAACAATAAACTAAAATATCTCGTCTCATAATTTTGGTACTTCCAATTTTACCTTTCGAGTAGATGAGGCGTTGTAGACCAATAATTAAAATAATTAAACACATCCAAAATAACCCAAAGCACTGTATTCTGAAAATTCATGGGTTGAATGAAAAACTGAACATTGTAATTTGTGTAAAATTAAGAAGAATTTATGTTGGTTTTTCAACCAACCCTATACTGCATTTTCTGTGTCTAAAAATACATTTATCATAAAGTAACATGCAAAGCTGGGTTTTCACTCTGCAGACGTGGTTTGCCAGGAGAAATGGTTGTACAATGGTTAAATATTACATCTAAAGAACACATTTAGCTAATTACACAGACAACGCTCATAACAATATGTCTGAAACACATTTCTTGTAACCATATCATTCTAGAACATTTCTGAACAGAGGTATTACTAAGTGAACCTTTTACTTCTATTTATTTCCAGCGTAAACAAGAGCACCGCCTTGCGGGTGCTGACGCTCATCTGATTTTTTTTGTATAATAGAAATATTGTCCTACCCATGATTTTCTAAGTCTAAAAAGGGCCATCATTCTTGCAAAAAGCAGGATAGAGTTATGTTTCTTGATGTACAGTGTCCACTTATGATTGTGAAAAACTGTTGCAAGTTTTAAAGCAATAGCTTTGATAGTTTATGAGAAAAGTTGCCTTAAACATAATACTCAATCAAGAAAATGATTTTCTAAGTCCAAAAGGGGCAATAATTATTGCAAAAAGCAGGATGGAGTTATGTTGCTTGCTGTACAGGGTCAGCTCATGATGGTGAACAAGTGTTGCAAGTTTCAAAGCAATAGCTTTGATAGTTTAAGAGAAAAAGTTGACCTAAACATAAACTAACAAGAAAATGTATTTTCTAAGTCCAAAAGGGGCATAAATTATTGCAAAAAGCAGGATGGAGTTATGTTTCTTGCTGTACAGGTCAGCTTCATGATGGTGAACAAGTGTTGCAAGTTTCAAAGCAATAGCTTTGATAGTTTAGAGAAAAAGTGACCTAAACATGCCTAACATAAAACTTAACCAAGAAATCTGATATTTTCTAAGTCCAAAAGGGGCCATAAATTTTTGCAAAAAGCAGGATGGAGTTATGTTTCTTGCTGTACAGGGTCAGCTTATGATGGTGAACAAGTGTTGCAAGTTTAAAGCAATAGCTTTGATAGTTTAGGATAAAAGCTGACCTAAACATAAAACTTAACCAAGAAATTGTATTTTCTAAGTCCAAAAGGGGCAAAATCTTGCAAAAAGCAAGATGGAGTTAGTTTCTTGCTGTACAGGGTCAGCTTATGATGGTGAACAAGTGTTCAAGTTTCAAAGCAATAGCTTTGATAGTTTAGGAAAAAGCTGACCTAAACATAAAACTTAACCAAGAAACTGATTTCTAAGTCCAAAAGGGCATAATCTTGCAAAAGCAGATGAGTAGTTTCTGATACAGGTCTGCTTATGATGTGACAGTTCAGTTCAAGCATAGCTTTGATAGTTTAGGAGAAAAGTTGACCTAAACATAAAACTTAACCAAGAAATCTGAATCAAGTACAAAGGCCATAAATCTTGCAAAAGCAAGATGGAGTTATGTTTCTTGCATACAGGTCAGCTTAGATGGTGAACAAGTCTTCCAGTTCAAAGCAATAGCTTGATATTAGGAGAAAGTGACCTAAACATAAAACTTAACCAGGCAACGCCGACAACCGACGCCGACGCCGACAACCGCTCAAGTGATGACAATAACTCATCATTTTTTTTCAAAAAATCAGATGAGCTAAAAAAGCCCAAACCATTTCATAACAGAGCAGGACTAAAGCACACATGCAAGGGTCATCTGACAATGTAAAAATGTGGAAGTAGCTTTTGAACATACTTTACAGATGGTACAACTCAAAATTCAAGATACGTATCATTTGTGACGTAAACATAAGGTACAATGTAAGTTTTGTTCATGTAAGATCTTTATAATACTCTGAAGATTTGTTCAGTTTTGGATTTTTGCCAGAGAGATAATATAATAATGTCTACTCAAAATTCTGATTCCTCTATTTGTAAACATGTTCTATAACAAGATAAAACCTTAATACATGTATCTAACTTTCACCACATACATCTATATTATATTTGCATCTGTAATCTTTCTTCCACACATATGAAATTATACCTTGTTAATAACAGGTAAAGTAAACTTTTTTTTTTTAGAAATTTTACCCATTTTATTAAAATGGCACATATAAACGTGTAAAAAAATGGAATATACAAAAAGGCAAGACATATAAACATATTAAGGCATCCTACATTATAGGAGAAAAAAAAGGTACATAAATATATCTTACAATACCTATAAACAAACACAGAACTTGCTCTGAAATTCAACTGGCTTCATTCGAATTGATATTTCATGTATCATAGACTTTAAACACATAAAACATGAGGTATTTACTATTATACACAAAGTGCAGGGACAGGGGGTGTGAAAGGTGGGGGTGGGGGAGTAAAGGCCTTTAACATAGATTCTACTTACTGAGTGAAAACTGGTGAAAACTAAGAAAAGCACAATAGTATAATGTGCACAAGTTTTTCATGTTTAGGCCTCTAAATATAGGGCTGACTTCATTCCGAATTAGATTGTTCATTAATTTCCAACTTCCTAACAAAAGATGTGTGTCAATTTACCATTTCATTCAGAATTTATCACTTCTTGCAACAACTAAAGCACTACTGTCTTTGACATTCCTTTATATACCATCATAATAGCTATGCCGTATTTGAAGGATTTGATAATGTTTTTAAAAAGCACTCTTTAAACATAACATCATGGTTACTATACAAATAACTGTCCTATCCTAAAGGGGCATTCCTCCAGATGTATGTCACTCACAACATGAAAATTTTCAAAACAAAAACAATGTCTCAAAAAATATCAATCAATCAATTATTTTTTCTGTCAATATTTTTGGAGTAGACTGTAAAGTACAACTAAAACCCAATCTGACTAAAGTACATATCCTATTATGCTACGCATAGGATCTGAGAACAACCTATTCATGGCCTCGTTCTGACGACCCTTTCGCTAGCCAATCAGAACCTAGCTTACAACATTTTGCAAATCTACCTGAAGCCTTGACTTTTAATATTTACAATTCTTAAGTCGTATTGTGTCAGATGACCGGTTAGCTCAGTCGGTAGGCCACTTGCTTTGTAAGCGAGGGGTCCCGGATTCGAGCCCTGAAATAACTGCATATTTTTCTTACTCTTTGGCATTCTAACAAGTCGTCTGATTGGTTAAAATAAAAATAACAATACTGGAAATCCAAAATACACAGATGACGTATGTGAATGGGTCGTTCTCAGATCTTCGTTTAGAAGATCAAGTACTTCAGTCAGATTGAACTAAAACCCTTCTGCAAATTATGACATATTTTCACTGTATGACTAACACAGCAGAACTTTTCAGTTGAAAGTCAGTATCTCTAATTCCAAGAGATCGAGCGTTTTACATCCAGATAACCGAAATTCGACTTAAAATGATATTTTTGTGCACATGTTTTTGAAAAGGACTTGAAAATTTTTTCTAGTTAGCCAGAATTTTGAGATAAGCAAGTTTGACAAATTGAGTTTCAACTTATTTACATACTATGCAATATTTTTATATGCTAATAAAAAAATGTAATTTTTCAACTTGGAGGCATGTCCCTTTATGGACGTTCTACCATATTTTAACTTCAGTTACCCCATACAGTCATATCCTCATTTCATACAATTAAAAGCAAAACAGATCATCCATTTAAACTGCAAAATCATGAAAAATAAACCTGTAAATGATAATCTTGAAAACATGGCAAAAAATGGTAAAAATATGAATTTATTTTTACAAAATACATGAGATGGCATTATGCTCTGATAAAAATTAGGTTATCACAGGAGACACAAATTATTTACACTAAGCTAAAATTATAAACATAATCTATTCTAGTGTATCACTAAAATATGACAATATTCTTTTTAACTTAAACATTCTCTCCAATTTCTAAATATTCTAAGCAGTTTATGATGTACTAGACTACAAAGGTTGCTAATGTACACATTACTTGACTTCTATTTTTAGTAACTGACAATGTACCAAAGCTACTGGGCTGCAACTAATACACCAGTCTATCTAATGTTGATGAGGTATAAGGGCAATAGTTCTGACTACTGACCAACAAGCTGTTCAGTAAGTGTATTTTATTACTAAGTAAGAAATTAGGTTACACAGCTTTCAATTAACAAAGTCAAGATGACCAAATACCCAAATACATGAATAGCAAAACAATCGTTTAATTTATCAGTATGCTAGAATAAAGAAGTGTATCTTAGTGTAGCTGTGCTGACAAAAGTGAGTGAAAAAACCATGGTCTAGTGAAACAATGAGTGTTTAATACAACAAACAAAAAGCACCATTTCTACATATACCTGCAGTTAACTAGAACAGAATAAATATATATTGCTACATCCGTTTAAAAAAAAAAACAATACGCAAACAGCCCTATATGAAAATGTTTTGATCAGTGAAAATATAGTAATACCCAATGACCATGACTACGTATGGAAATTAATCTACTTCTATCAGAACATGTTTCAAATACAAAATGTAAAAGAAAAGTGTTTTTTTTTTTTTCATATTTATAATCATTTTTTTTTCTTTTAGCATTGGGAATTTTCTATGTGTTTTTCTACAATCATGACAATATGAGTTTCTGTGTAGATTGTTGCTAAGTTAAATGGAGGTTACATATGGAAGAATCCAAAATAAACAATACAATAAGCATACTGTTGTTTAAAATACTCTACAAGTAAAGATCACATGTGGAGATAATCTATGTACTATAAAACATGGAAATATCTACACAGTAGATAAATATTTAGAGTTTCATATCTGATTATCTAGAAAATTGGTTTTGTTCACAATTTTGATCAGCTGATACGTACAAAAACACCTTACACAGGAAATGTTACTTTAAACATTCCTATGAAGACAGGTAGAAGTTCAATTGTTGTGAACCAACAATCAACATATCTGCCATGACACTATTTTAACATATAAGCTAATTTCTCTTATAAATAATACTCTTTCCATTTACAATATATTGAAGGAAAATATTAATTCAGATCTGTTTAAATAATATCAACATTTTTCTACATTGTAAGGCCACACCAAATTGATGTCTTGTTCTTCGGATTTTTTTCAAAAATATTTGGGGCGGTAAGCGAAAAAAAAATTAAAATATTTTTTTTTCAAATCATCATTTATTGATGTGAGCAAAGAGCGATGAAATAAAAAAAAAAAGTAATTTTCGCTTATGTCGTGTTTAACACCAAATAAAGTGTATTTCCACTATACTGTATGACAAGCTGAAACAATCTTAATTTTGGTTCAGCAAAAATGTGTACAAAATAACCTTATCGGCTGATGCTCAAACAACAGTTTCGGAGAAAAGACTCTTCACTGAAATGAGACTTGGACGTAGTAAGTTAGGAGTCTGAAAATACATTTATCACTGGATATTTTATTGTGTTCCTCAGTGTAAACGGCACATGCGGCAATTAGTGGCTGAATGTTTGTCCCATACATACTTTCAATGGGTCTTCTTTATTAGTATACTTAAGTGGTCATGAGAATATTGCCGGGAGTTTCATGTTTGATAATTATCTTTTGAGTTAGGGTACCTGGTTAGAACTTTATTCAAACTAATTCGACTTGATCCTCGGAATATTGAGATAAGTTTTTCATATGTGCAATATCTCCATTTGGTTAGGTTGCCCAACAGAAATATAAAACAATCATTAATGTGACCGTCAAATTATTTGGACTAGTTTGAATTTTTTATCACGTGTTTGCATTTGCAGGGGACATCAATCATTATACACTGAAAATGCAGTTTGTTTTAAACATAATTACTAAAAATTGTGATATTACTTATTTTTCTCTTCTCTAAACCCTAATACTTCAAAGGAAAAGACTGTCAATACTTCAAAGAAAAAAAATGTTTTTACAAGCTGATACTCATGTTTGCTCTTCCATTTCGCCATTTCTTTGTGTCTTTCCTTTTTATTAATTGTGGAATTTTTCTGGCAGTCCCACATGAATTTGATCGTTGTCCAATTATAATATACAGACAACAAATCTCGTACATGTGATACGCCAGATTTTTCAACATCTGGACAGCGTTGTTAGTGAACGTCATTTTTCGTAGTTTTACGTGATTATTCCCAATGTTGAGCTTTAGCTGCTGTAATTTCTACTCAGCTCCAATTCATTTACAATACTTGTTATCACTACCAACTTATTCCAAAGATTATTGTCTGTTAACTAGTATATTTTTTCTAATTTAATTTTACACAATTTCATTCATGCAGGCTGCCATTTTTCATACGTCTGCTCACTTTGATGAAACAAAACCACTACCATACAGTTAAACTTGTATGGACAGTAGCAAATATGGACAGTCGGCGGGTAAAATGAAAATAAAAGTACTGAAAATGACTTTTATTTTTTTTTCATTTTGTCAAAAAATAGGGTCTGCGCTCCCGTAAACTAGAAAATTAAAAAATGCTGGCCTAAATTACAAGCTAGGTGCGTTTAAACTTCGGAATTTCCACCTTTTTTTTACGTTCCTACAGATTTCGACCCAGTGCAAAAAATACGCCAGGTGCGGGCGGTAAAAAAAAAATAAAATTTTTTTTTTTCATTTCCCGTCAAATTGGTGCGGGAAATCCGACGAACAGGTAATCAATTTGGTGTGGCCTAACCATATATTCTTAAGACGAAAATAATTACCTACACAGATATTTTTTGTAACTGACAACACATTATATAACAATTCATTTATTACATGAAATCTATTTTCACTTAATCAGAAAGAGGTATATAATCAAAATATTGGAAGACATTAGTCAACCTTATTTTTTTTTTAAGAAGCAAGCAATCGCAGGCAGACTTTCACTCCGGGTTAATAGCCGAGACCAAGACTGAAGCTTTATAATCTGAACACCAAAATATGAATAGTCCTTAAGATGAGCAATATAATTGTATGAACTAAATTGCAGTCTTAAAAACAGTCTGATGTTGTTAAAACATGAAATTACAAATAAGTACCGTAAATACCCATGTATAATGCCCATCCATGTATAATGCACCCCAACCCACAATTTTGAGCACAAAATCTTGGAAAATAACTTTTTTGTACAATCCAGAAAGAAAACAATAGAAATGTAAACATCCAGTGACTGAATTTACCTCCACCGCAAAGTCTTCAAACATGTTAACCATCAGAGTTTATCAAGTGTTATATGTCATGGTCAGTTACACTACACTGGACGGATCTCAAAAGAATTTAAATTCAGTTTTATTTGTGTGTTGTGGAAATAGGACATTTGAGTTGAAGAGCTGTTCAATTCAAATAGATAACAGAAAATTTTTGTTTTTATCTGTTAAAGATCAAACAGCTAGTAAGTATCCACATGTAGCAGGAAAGCCTACTGTATCATCTTTTAAATAATACTCAGCCCTTTGTAAGTATCATAACTTTGATTTTGAATATTTTTTTCTTTTAATATACTCTTTAATTCACCAATTTTGTTTTTCAGAAGGATATACCATACTCTTTTATTACAGTATGTAACAGCACAATTAGTTTTTAGCCTTGCAAGTTTAGCAAGAAACAGTCGTAAACAAACTTTGCATTGAAGTTGGAAAACCATCTAAACCTGTGTGTAATACACAGCCCAGATTCAGGGCCAGTTCCAGGGGTCAAAAATATGCACATTATACACGAGTGTCTGCATCAGACCACTAGTTATGAAGAAAGCATAAAGTTTAACTACTATATGTATAATATGACTCCAATGTTTTAATCGGGTGTTCTTGAATGTCAAATACGAAATACTGTACTACTATAACAACAAAAACAAATATTTAAATAAACAACAACAACAATAATATAACAAACACAAAATGGTTCTAATATCATTGGGTCAAAGATTTATCCAGTATTCTGTGGTGGTCAAAACTTATAACATTTTTACTGTATAATTTATCTAAAGGAAATCATTCAAAATTGTGCTTTCAAGCCTTACAATATCAACTACACATAGAGACCTTGTCATGTAAAGTAGACGTTACTGCAAAAACTATTTTACTCCATATGTTTCATATAGACTATAGAAAATTAGTCACCTTTAAAAAAAAAAAAGAAAAATCTGAATTACATTTTCTTTTTGTTACTTTTCTCAGAAATTCCCTTTTTTTAGTGTTTTACATTTAACTCGTATAAGATTTTATGTTGGATTTATAAAACAGTATTTTCCATTATATGACAACTTCATCACATGACTCAGAGGTAGAGGCCGTATCACCTCCGATGTTTTGTCCTCAGTGAACAGAGAACACACCCCTCACCTGGGATTCAAACCTGTGACTTTCTAACTGGCAGTAATGTTTTCTGTTCTGAACAAATTCTATAGACTCATTTACAATACAGTCAAGGCGGAATATTAACTGAAAAGTAATGCATCTTTTTACATGACATGGCTCATAAACAAATATTTCTTCAAAGATATCACAAAAACTTGGTTAATTTAAATAAAAGCATTCTAATTTTTCTACAAAAATCATTCTATTCCTTCCATAAAACTTGTGTCCAAATTTTGTATTAAAGTTCTAATAAATCCCATTTCTTTCCGAGTGTTTTCAAAAATGATTCGTGGATCCTGAGACTCGCATCGCAAGCAGTTTGGCGCCATCACCATTGCAAGATTGTTCACGTCCATCTTGGTCACTAAAGCATTTTCTGGGGCTGCAAAAACCTGAAGCAAAAAAAAATGAAGCCATTTTTTACATCTCAATTTTCAAAATCGTCAATTTCATTTCAATAACCCATTAGTGTTTGACATTTTTATCAATGTTTTTAGCACATTATAAGAGTCCATTTCTTGGCCAATACCAGTATGAGTATCTGATAAGGATAAATGTTTGTAATCTTATTGGAATTCAATCCTGTTACCGAATGGATTGCTAGCACGAAACCTTATACTCTACATACATTTCCTTTAGAAGTGTTTCAACTACTATAAGCATAATTCCATTCATCAATTTAAAATAATAAATACATTTTTTCTTTTATATCATCCACATCTTTAATTTTCATCCTGAGATTATGTCTTGTCTCAAAGTATTCATATTCCAAGAGATGTAATTAACTTTAAACCTCCTAAAATAGCATATATCCAATACATATAAAAAAGTTTTGAAATATTTCCTCTAAATTTTTTTCCCAATCAACATACCTGCAAAAACCTTATAAGATAAGCCAGTACAAGTCGGTTGATTTCTGGAAGTCGGTTGACAACGGCAACAGCAGCCTCAGCATTTGTGTAATTAGCGATGCAATCTTCGTAAAAGCTGTCAGGAATGAGCGGAGATTCAAGTTCTCGGTACCACAATTTGAGTAACGAGGCCGGAATATGTGGATCATTACATTCTGTTGGTGGCTTCCATTGATCACAATGAATCTTCAATGCATTCACTTCATCAATATCACCAGGTACTCTGTAAATATATCTCAGATTAGTAAAATATTCAAAATAAGGATCAATCTTTTCCTTTCGAAGTTATATACACATTTTCTGGAAAGCATGAGGATCATTTTTGACAAAAATATTCTGTTCCCAATTTAGATTTAATTTATCTCAATTCCTACAAAACAAATCCATCCTATGTTAAATTTTTTTAAACTGTAACATTTATTGGCCTCATTGTAACTTTTAATGAAGAACTAACTCTTTTTTTCCTATCTCACCTGAAGATGCCTTCAGTTTGAGCACCATTGAGCCGCAGCACCCATTCTGACAGTGAAGTCTGTATCCATGGTAACCGTCTCTCGGGATAGTGATCTCTCTGCATCTTCATTACATCCTCCAGGGTACTTCCAAACATCGAGGGACAGTATATGGATTTCTGAAAAAAAAAAAAAAAAAAAAAAAACATAATGCACAATTGTATCTTGTTTCTGCTGCGTCACAGAAATCTTGTTAACCAAACGTTTTCCTAACTTTCTTCTTAGTGCAATTAACAAATAAATTTCCTCATTAACAGTGTTAGAGAATTAATGACTTCAGATATAATTCCTTTGGATTGCTAATATCAAAATACTCATGAAAATTTACTTTTCAAACAGATGGGTTGATTATATTAGATTTATAGTGGTCATGTTGGGTACTTTTCTGTACCTTTCCTAACACTCATCCACTACATATTTAATGCAAATACTCTCACTGTCATCTGTTCTATTTCACATTTACATATGCAATTACCTCTCACTTTTACTTCTACATATGAAAATACCCTTCATCTTTGACTGATCTTTTTCATATTCACACATGCATTGCAAATACCCTTCACTTGTTCTATTTAACATTTACACAGGCAAATAATCCTCAATTGCACTTCTTCTATTTCATATTTAGACATGCAATTAGCCCATATTCTTTGCTTCTTCTATTTCACATTTACGCATACAAATAGCCCTCAGCTTTACTTGTTGTTATTTCACATTTACAGAGGCAAATACTCCTCCACTTTGCTTGCTCTGTTTCACATTTACAGAGGCAAATACCAATCACCTTGCTCATTCCATTTCAAATTTACACATGCAAGTACCCTCACCTTTGCTTGTTCTATTTCATCTACAGAGGGTTTTCTGACCCCTCTTTTGGCCCCAGATTGCATGGTCCTCTCTAGTCGTCTTTGACAATGTTCAGCAAAGTGATGGATAGGCACCTGAAGATGAAGCAATATGGTATAATGAAATATGTAGGCTGAAAATGGCTCTAAACCTATTCTATGATAACATTATCTGTTCAAATACCAAGTAACATTGAAACCTGTAGTTGTAGCTCTAGATCATCTATCCATAATAAGTACAATGTCACTACTACTGATGAATTTTTATGAGAATTTGTTTGTTTGCTTTAGGTTTAACACTGTTTTTCAACAGTATTTCAGTTAAATAACAGCAGGCAGTTAACCTAACCAGTGTTCCTGGATTCTGTACCTGTACAAACCTGTGCTCTGCAAGTAACTGCCAACTTTCCCACATGTATGAATCAGAGGTGGTGGATGAATGATTTTCGACACAATGTCTTTTATCAAATCATCATGGAGAACATACATCGCGCCCGGGATCAAACTCATGACCCCGCGATCTGTAGATCTGCACTCTCCCTATTGAGCTAAGTGGGCAGGCTTTGTTTATGAGAAACTTACTTTGCTGAATAGGACAATACCTCTCTACAGGACATTTAGGGGTGGGCCACCTAGTTTATATTTATTTTATAAGTATGGCTACTATCATTTCATTAGTTGTCTCATACACAAAAACCTTGTATGGATTAAACATTTTTTTTTATTAAAACCCTTGAAAGTTTTATGACCTTCACAAATATATGTGTATGTATTCTATGACACTTGACGTTGCTATTATTACAGTTTTTCTACTACTAAAACCTCGAACTTTTTTCTGCTAACAATAAAACAATCATCTTTCTAAGTATTTTTCAAACAAGACATTCAATGCCTTTTCAAATTTTGTCTTATTTCCTTGTTAAACAATACAAAAGAATAGTTTAAAAAAAAAAGAACATGCAGGAACTAAAATATTTCAAGTCAATAAATCAAATAACAAACTTCATGCAGAGCGAAATAAAATTCTTTGTGCACATACAATTTTATTAAAGATCAGACCATAAAACGAAGCAAACTGAAATAATATAATGATTAATTTATCCAGTCCGATATTGGATGGACTAATTAGAACTGTCTTCACCAGTAGAATTGGTTAATACTTTTAAAAGTTTTGCAACCAACTTATTGTAGCATTTACCAATTATCACTCTGATGGAGTTAAATGATTTTTTGTAAGCAAATACTATCTGTAGGTAAGCATACTAAGTCAAGTAAGAATATAACAAACCATCACCAATGTACTAATCTAAGAGGACAGTATGATCTAAAAGAGATATATTCATTCAAAGTTCAAATTCTGTCAAATGATCTACCAGTACATCTGCAATTTATCTAAAACTTAATCCAAAAGTGTAAAAATGTGACCATTTAAAAAAAATGGAAGTGTCATATTGTGACTTTTTAACAATAACAAATATGACCAATTAAGATCCCCAAAAGTGTTCTAATTTAGACAAGAGCTGTCCGTAAGACAGCCAAGCTCGACTATTCGAAATATTGTCCTAGAAGCAGGAAAATATTACCCAAAAAGGTTAAATATCAAAAGAGTTTTAAGTACAAAAGGGGGCATAATTTGACCAAAATGCATATCAGTTATGGGACTTGCTGCTATCAACTAGTTTTATAACCCCGAAGGCACATGTGAAGTTTCAATTCAATATCTGCATTAGTTTTGGAGATAGAAACTCGCATGTAAAACTTTAACCAGAATGTTCAAAGTCCAAAAGGGGGCATAATTTGCCCAAAATACATGCCAGAGTTATGGGACTTGACCCAGTGAGGTTGGTAATTGATCTAGAAAAAGAAAAAATAAGTTTCAAATCTATATGCCTTTTAGTAATAGCTGTATGTACTTGCACGCAAAACTTTAACCAGAATTTGCTAAGTCCAAAAGGGGGCATAATTTGGCCAAAATGAAGGTCAGAGTTATGGGACTTGCTGCTATCAACTAGTTTTATAACCCCGAAGACACGTGAAGTTTCAAATCAATACCTGCATTAGTTTTGGAGATAATATCTTGCATGTAAAACTTTAACCAAAATTTTCTAAGTCTAAAAGGGGGCATAATTTGCTCAAAATACATGTCAGAGTTATGGGACTTGACCCAGTGAGGTTGGTAATTGATCTAGAAAAAGAAAAAATAAGTTTCAAATCTGTATGCCTTTTAGAAATAGCTGTATGTACTTACACGCAAAACTTTAACCAGAATTTTCTAAGTCCAAAAGGGGGCATAATTTGGCCAAAATGAAGGTCAGAGTTATGGGACTTGCTGCTATAAACTAGTTTTATAACCCCGAAGACACATGTGAAGTTTCAAATCAATATCTACATTCGTTTTGGAGATAGTAACTTGCATGTAAAACTTTAATCAAAATTTTCTAAGTCCAAAAGGGGGCATAATTTGCTCAAAATACATGTCAGAGTTATGGGACTTGACCCAGAGAGGTTGGTAATTGACCTAGAAAAAGAAAAAATAAGTTTCAAAGCTATATGCCTTTAATTGATGGCTGTATGTACTTGCATGCAAAAACTTAACCAAGGTGTGATGCCGACGCCGACGCCGACGCCAGGGTGAGTAGAATAGCTAGACTATTCTTCGAATAGTCGAGCTAAAAACAAGCTGCACTAAATGTGATTAAATATTATCGGTCATTTAAATCCTTCCGTAATTTGCATATTTCTTAAATGATCTTGCAACAATAAAATAAATTTTTATTTCACAGCAATATCAAGCTGTTTTAATACTAACTGTTTTAAGTAAGTACATATTCATAAACTTAGACAGCCAATATAACATCATTCTCATCCATCAGATGTTCACCAAAATCCCGAGAGGAACCTCTGATTTATTTCTGTCGTTTATTTGGTGAGCATGCCCACTCGTAATTACTACCGGGAGAAGTTTCAGCCAATCAATGTTCGCCACTTTTTGGCACACCAAACTGAAATTTCAAACAATATGCAAGCAAGGTAGTTGCTAACGATGGATAAAGGCGATATTCCATGATTGCGATTAATACAGATTTATTTCTGTTATTCGATGTTAAGAAATTTACCTGAAGAAATAATAATATTCCTCGTAAGTCGGCATCGATATGAAAGGACGCGGTCACGCTTTTCACGGACAATTTTTATTGGTTCGCTACATTTTGTCGCGAAACGACGCTGATTGGCTGAAACGTTTTAGCTGTAATGTAACCAAACCACAAATATCGGCGAAGTGTGCCAGAAGTTCATCCGGGGAACCACGGTAGACCTCTGGTACGCGAGAATGATATAACATCTTTCACTTTATTAATTTTTGTTAGTATAAAGCTTATTATAGCTAAATATAGACCAGGAAGATATTTTCGCACTTTTTACCGACACCAAAAAGCTAGCCATCCGGAAAACTGAAAAACAAACTGCAAGCAACTAAAGCATAAAGCTCATGTGTTAGTGAGAAGTGTTATAAACCACTATATCCCAGCATGCAGAATAACGCATGTTCTTCTTACATGATTATAATGTTCATCGTCAATGATGTCGGTGTATCGTATACCGTGAGTCTTGCACCAACGAGCTAGGCTAAACTGTTGATGAATAGGCAAAAAATAAAACATGTAAAGCCAATATGTTCATGATATATGCAAGAACAGAGTAAAAATGATAACACATAAGTAATTAACACAATCATAATAATAGGCACCGCAATAAAAATGATAATTTTTTTTAAAATTCAGATGAATCTTAAAGTTTTTATAACTTATAGACATAACATGTCTGAATGTTAGAGATTTCTGTACTTAAATTATTTTCTATGCAGGAATCAGCTGTGTGAGATAAATTTGTTCAGTCATTATTGGTCAAACTGTCATCAAATTTAGTAATTTGTTTTGCAGGGTCTAATACTATATTCCATAAGTTAATACGTGACTGTCACATAACCTGACCCGTGTTCTTAGATTCCTTACAAGTTTTCTGTAAGTAATCGACAACTTTTCTACATGAATCTTGAGGACAACTCCCTGCATAAATCAGAGGTACTTCCCCATCTGACTCAGGACACAACTTCCCCAAATAAATTAAAGGACAACTTCCCTACATGAATCTCCGGACAACCTCTCAACACAACTTAGAGAACTTCCCAACATAAAGCAGAGGCTGAGAAGAAACAACCTTAGTTGTATTGTATACAGTCAATTATCAAAGAGTTTATTCTAATAGGGTCTAGTTGTTATAACTAACCAAAGCCTTCATTTTGGATAGCCAGTCTGGTTTGACAAGCATGGTTGATAACAATGATTATGATGCTGATGCCTTGAAAATATCAGATGAATGATGGATGTAAAAAATGCAGTAAAAGAAATAACTGCTAAGAACAAATCACAGAGTGACAGAAATGTGCCTAGACAGAAACCATAGTGAACAGAGATATTAAAACAGCACAATTATACACATTATACAGTATAGACAACAATAACATATTCTACAAAGTAACTAGTAACTGTCAACCCATCATAATGATTATACCATACACATATAATAACTTACACTTGTTTCCTGAACATACATTTTGTTAAAAGCTAGTTTTAATCAAACTGAGATTGTTATAAGACAAAATTCTTCCCAAAATCTTTTTAAGTTTCACACCAAGGCAAAGTACTGTAGTATAGAAATGTTTCCCCATGAAACACTTTAAACATATAAGTTCACAGTACACTTCACCAATAAAAGTCGATCAACTACAAAAACCAGTGAAAAGAAATGTAAGTATATTGCAAATCAAATGATCTATAAATCGAGTATGTAAAATTCTATATATTTTAAACCTAGTTCATTTTACATTTATTGCAAACAAAGTTTTCATAACTTCCTGGTTGATATAACTCCTTCTTTTGCCAGAAACCAGAGACAAGGAGTCCATTGCTCTATCCCTGCACCAGCCTCTATTACTGGCAAAAGGAAATCATGAAGTACAGATACAAGTACCTATTCAATATAACAATTTGGTGTTCATTTAAGAAATAATTTACAGGAAAAGAGTGCTTTAATACTATTTATGCTTGATGGGCAGTTATACGTCCGTCGTAATAATTTCACGAGGGCGCAGCCCGAGTGAAATTGTTTGTACGACGTATTACCACCCAAGTGTATAAATAGTGTTTAAACATGATTTTGCTATAAATTATTTCGATTCTAATATGCCCTTAATCTAAAACAGTAGATAAAATATAGAAGTGCTCTTTCTTGGTCGCAACACAAACTTTGACGTCACCGCACGTTAACGTGACATCATTCTATTGTAAGTGTTTTAACAGAGACAAGCATATTAGAATAGACGTTTAACATCCTTTTTAAAGTAAGACTTTATCTGGACATCATCTGTTATACCCATTCCTGCTTTTATATTTTTGGATTCCTGTACTGTAAATAATTATCGAGTCATAGATTCAAAATGACCAGTCCAACAAAGGTTACAGGCATATTCAATGATTGGCAATATTACTGGGGTGCTTTGGTAGTAAATCAATGATTAAAGGATTAATAACTACTTTTCACTACATATTGTTTGGAAATCCTTAATCAGCATGTGCCATATTTTTGTCACAGAGGTCATTTTGAATGTTGCTATATCATACTTACATTTTCTAGGTCATATTTGGGATCTATATGTCTGGATATATAACCCTCTAGATAGGAATAGAACTTGTGTGTAGGTGGGAAGAAATTGAGAAGTATAGCCATCAGCTCCCAGCCTCTCTGTAAGCTGTCCCTGCAATAGATGACAACATGTTTAATATGGGACACACATCTTACACACAGTCTTGCCAGTTTTCACAATGATTCGGTTTTTTGCCAGGGTTTTTGGAGAGCACTGACACTATTTTTACATATATATCATCTTTCATTTAGAACATCAGTTCTTCAGCACTAGGCTCGGATGTCGTAGAGACCCCAAATACAATTGTTCCGGAATCAATGGAAAATTTATTTACTGTATCATAATCATTTACAATTCTAACCTGAACATTGATTAGTTCTTTACACGAATGCCTCCTAGGAGAAAGTTTAAAGAATTCTGACATGACATCTCTTACAACTGAGTTATTATGAAGGAAGTTTATCTTTAACAGCTGAGTTTCAGAAAAAGAGCACAAAAATCTAAGTTCTTGTTTGCTTCACTTACTCTTTTCTATTATCAGTGGTCTGTCTACAGATCTGTATGAAGATTTCATCTCTCAAGTCTGGGCCCATTGTCCAACCTTTTGTGGTTATCTCAAGAGCCAGCTGTGACTGGGTCAACTTAGTCTTCCTGTCACCCATGTACGACTGGATCAGTACCATCATTAAGGCAAATAAATTTCCACTCTTTTTTAAATATTAATCAAACAAAACAATCAATATAGTCACAATCATCAAAGAAAAAGCACTTGTTATTTAATGTATTCTTAATTTCATACTGTGCGGAATGGACATTTTGTCACAAGTTAGTGCAAAACTGTGCAATTTACTTTCAAAATCCCTCAACAAATGAAAAAGTTGACAGTCAGGTGGCAAATACTCACATATGCCACCCATCCAGGGGCTAGAAGTTATGTTCTTTAAAAGTTTTGAATTCAGGTACATTATATTACAGTTAAAAAAAATTTGACATCTAGTATTTGTGAGTGATTTTGTTTTTTAATCTCCCCATCATTTAATAATGGGCAACAACAAAGATGTTAAAGTCAAGGATATGTTTAAACACTTCTACTGCTTCTTTCTTCACATTCTTGTCTGCCGTTCTCAACATTGGCTTTGTAATTGGATCCTAAAAATCACAAATAACATTTAAGGGTTGTTATTCTAAAAAGATGCATTATACATACTCGCCTAAAGATGATAAACAAGTGTGAGAAATTTCAGAGCTATAGCTCTTACAGTGTTTGAGAAAAAAATGGACTTTAAACAAATATCTTAACCAGCCCTAATGCCGATGATCGACTGACTACACTTCCTCAGTTTTTCAAAAATCAGACAAGCTAAAAAATGGTTTATACCACAAATGAAACATTAGACATTTTTTACCTGTAATGAATTTGAAGCAAAGGGATCTTTTCTCATAGTGCTTGTTTTGTAAAAGTGAGGTGGTAAGATTTCATTCTACTGTGATTTCTCAGATTTTTTTTAAAAGCTTAACAGGACATCTTTTTTAACAAAACTGAAATTTCATCATAATTTACATATTCATTTATAACAACAGCCCTAAAGCATATCTCTAACGTTTTAAATCCAACATAATAATGTGTAAACAGTAATGAGAAATTCTTTTTTCTTTATCAAATAGTTTAACGAAGGACAGTGGTTTTCTACAAAGTAAAATCTCAACTTCTCTTATTATGAAAGACCTTACACTGAAATAGTTTATAAACTAGCTATACATGTACCAGGTGTATATAGTTTTAAACCTTACATACAGTAATGTTTATACACCGACATTAATTTTACATCTTAGGTAATAGGAAGTAATTGTTCTTATTTGGCTCTAATAAATCTTTAAATGAACCACCTGCATTTGCTATGTCTATCGGACAAATTTTACCTTTGACCACTTCAACATGTTCGTAAGTGGAACATTCTTGCCAAAAAGGCCCTTCTTATGTTTATTGAGGTGTTGTTGAGCATAGTTCTCTATGTCACTGTCTGACGGCAGTTTCTGTTTAGGAGACAGGTGCTTGCTATGACTAATTGGTGGACAGGTGCCTGCTCGACCCTGAAAATAGAAACAAGTTTGAACTTTGGTCACAAGGCAAAAAACAAGTTTTAAAGCTATTTAGTTTTAAAATCTACTACACTTCTGTTCTATTTCAAACTCAAAATGAAACTAAAATGCTGACATATTGTTAATGATGTGTCTCATAAACACAATGGTAAATTCTGCATGCAGAACAGTAATGCAACTTTTACAATAGCGGCCAAACATTCACGTAAGCCAAAAAAAACTTCAATTGTTCCTAATTCATGCAATTAACATACACCTGTTGAGTCTTTAAACAATACACATAACAAACATAAATTTCCTCTACATACAACTAAAATCCAAATGATTATGACACATTTTTTAAATACTTTTTTATATGCAGACAGGAAGTTTACGTCCTAAACCCCAGACTTGTGAATCACTGAGCAAATCTGGGCTTAGAGAATAAATGTCAAACCCTCGAGTGCAAAAACTATTAATAATATTACTGCTTAATATGGCCTATAAGTAAAAGGTCAACATCCATTGTTTAGAGGACACAGATGACTTACCTGTCTACTCAAAGATCCTATACTAGATGAGACAGGCATACTGGCGTCAGACTGGCTCGGTACCACCATAGACAGTGGTCTGTGAGTCATGTCTAACTGAGCAGAGTGTCGCTCTGACCCAGGACTCCCGTCTGTGGCTTCCCCACCTTTCTCATGTTTCTTGCGTTTTAATGAGGCATGTTGTGTCTCGACTGCAAGGCCTGTTGGGAGTCCGCCCAGGAACTGTGTGCCAGGATATAGATTTGTGTTCTCTGTGTCTTCAAACCCTTGATCTGGAAAAAAAAGAAATATTCAATTTAGTATACAGAGGAAAAATACTGTACTGTTCTTACAGTTCGGCAATATGAGCAGACATCAGTGTATGAACAAAATTTCTTCTTACACAGTTTAAGATTTTAAGAAACGTTTAAAGTTTACAGTGAAATTATTTTTACTTGTTTCTATGAATTTAAGCTTACTCAAATCACTGCAGTCTTCAACCTGAGAAAAAGCCTAGGAAGTATACAGTCGGGTTCAAACTTCAAACCAATACTTCCCAATCTAGTGGCTGACACCTTAAACATTATTACCACCATTCCAGTGTTAACATTAAACAATATTTTTATATATTGCATCAAACTAAGTTCATTATTTATTTTTTCTCTACAGTATATATCTACTAAATGGTTTTATAACAAGGCATCAAAAAATTAATTTTCACAGTTTTATTCTATTTTTTTTTCACTCATTAGCCAAGTAAACACATGCTGAAAATAAACCAGTCATATCACTGTGTCATTCAGCACAAACTATGGAGCGACCATTTATTTAAGGAGTCATGTAGTAACACATAATATGAAATTATTCAAACATAGACCGTGCCCTTAAACTTTCAATACATGTAGTAAAGAAGTGTCCTATTTCTGTTTCATCTTCAGCATTGTGTAAGATTATAATAAATTATCTGCCTAGTAGTAATATCAGGAAAGAGTTCTTGACTACGAAATCAATCAATAAAAATATGATTACCTTCTGAGAACTGCGAACTTTGCATCAGATCAATCATATGATCATCATCATCATCATCATCTTCCTCTTCCTCATCATCCTCATCCTCCGCCGTTCCATTCAACTCCCGCGTCAATTCCAAAGTAACTGAGCCATCACCATTTCGCAAATCATCATTAAATTCACTAATTTCTATATTAGAGTTTCTTTCTTTTAACACATTTTTCAAATTGTTTTCGTCATTGAGGTGAAATTTTGGAATCTGAGCCAATTCTGTCACTTTGGTATTCGTAATTTCCTCTATTTTCATTGGTGGTGGAATATTTGGTAAATTTGCATATTCTGGTTCTGAATCTTCATCGTCCCCTACATCTTTTGATGTATTTTGTAAATACTGGTTATTTGTTACGTGAGAAAACTGATTATCACTAGTCCGTTCTTTATAATCACGGTCCGGATAACTTTTGTTTGAACCGCGGGAAGAAATAGAGTCTTGAAAAGACACTGCACTATCTTGCATGTTTCTTAACGAACCTTCAGACTGAACGTCTGACATATTTCGAATGGAACCCTGGGAGGACTGAGAGTCAGACAACTCTCGACTGCGTAATGAATGAGAAACTTGACTGTCTTTGCGATCAGGCCCTAATCGTCCTGACGAATAGGAACCATCACTATCTGATCGTTCATGTCGATAAAAGTTTGTTTCAAAATATTCAGGATGAATTTGTGATGTCTGCATTGCAGCACTGTCACCTTGACCTTCACTAGCACCAGGTTCAAGCAGAGCTTGTTCAACATTAATTTTCTTATACGCGGTATTACCATCACGTCTATTTACGCCTATGTATGTTGGATTTGTTCTAGGAAATCGTAGTTTTGGTTTACTTGGCGATGGACTTACATGTCCACCTTGCTGCTGACACAGAATATCCTGGCTAAATGCCAAACATTCATCCCTCGACCCTGACTGAGGAATTACTGGACTATACATACGATCAGTCTGCAACTCCCTTGTTGGAGTCGGAGTGCCTGTATTCACTGGGCTAAATTGAGAACTTCGTTCAACTTCCTGTCGGGACATATTTAACACCGGACTATATAAATTATCTTGTCTATAACTTGATGATGAATTAGATGACTGAACAGTGACGGGGCTATACAAACGTTCATGATCATGTACAGAACCTTCTCGAGAATGAATTGAGTCATGGAAAGATCCCTCACGTGAATGTAACGGGGGAGGGGTAAAAGAATCATGTCTGTTAGGCGGGGTGTAAGTTTCTGACCGACTACTAGCATACATATATTCCTTATCACTACCACTGCCTCTATGATATGCAGCACCCCTTGAAAAACCGTGCCCATGCCCTTGATATATGTATGAATCATCTCTTGCATAATGTGGTGATTCATCTCTCATCCTACTTTCTGGATATCTGTAACTGCTTGATCTTGTTGGAAGTCCTCCACTATGTGTACTTTCACTACGATGGACAGCCGAATGTGTTCGCTGTAATCGAGGCGAATCAACCCCTCTTGGCAACATTTCATATGATTCTCTACGTCCGATGCCAGACTGAAATGATGGGCTTGATGAGTAGCCAGCCTGGGTTGATGAATGAGACGAATGCGAACCAGAGTGTGAGCCTCGTCGGCGGATCTGCTCGGCACTAGCCCGCTCCCCAGTAGCTCGGTCTTTGAAGCTATCATAGTGACCAGAGCTACTTAAAGAAGAACTGGAATCTTGTCGACTGTATCGATGCTGAAATTACAGTTTATGATTATAGTGTTTTACACAAATGACATGCATACCCATAGGGGCTTCCATGGAAAGTGCATAAAACAAACAAATGTAAGAAACATTTGCATTACACAGTATACAGGAATTTGTTATTATAGCATTTTTTGTGTATAAACAATAACAGCTTGATATTAATTTATGCGTTATCTAATAGTTAATCTGTAAGCACTAACATGATTGTTTGGCAAGAGAGCTTAAATGCAAATATATCTTCCTTTACTTTGAATACACCATATTAACTACACAGAGTAGGCATAAATATTCCAATTAACAATTAATTTGTATTTCTATTAGTGCATCATCACTAGCAGACTGAACAAATAAATGGCTACCTTTCTTCCCGGATGAGGACTTGTAACTGGTTGACCGGACGTCTCTTTCAGGGAACCAGTCCTCACATGGTGCTCTCTTCTCTGCAGGAAATAAAATATCACTATGTAAACCACAGAAAATAATGTCAAGAATATGAAAATGACGGCTTCTAGAATTTGCTGACTGGTTATATAATCATCCATCATGCGAGAGACCAGTCTGGACACGAGCTCCATTTTGACTGAGGATTCATGGGAAATGTCTGTCTGCTGCAAGTTTCAATTGTTTGTTCACAACTTCTACAGAACTTTCTATATTATTTAACATAACTGTATGTTATGACTGTTTCTTCATGAATATCATAAAAAAAATCCTGTTGTTTATTATCTATTTCATCCAGTCTGTTCTGCAACATGAATAAATTCCATCAATGCCACTTATACGCAGTAAATGTTATTATTATCAAACCATGTTCTGTGGATCTCCAATCTTACATCATAAAACACCTACATCTACTCCAATTACTGAAGCTTGCATACAACAGGTTGCAGTATGAAATAAACTTCATCAATTTTCAAAGATTCTAAGATCTGATTATTACCAAGAAAAATTTAAGAAAACCATAAACACTTAGACAAAGCACGGCATGATTCCAGAATAAAAGCCTTGTTTCAAAAATAACCACCTAGTTGATTTTTTTTTAGATAACTCCAACAGTGCTTCATATATTCGGCTTTTATATTTATTTTTTCCTGTCTAATTATTCTCCACGATTCAAGTTCTTTTTCTCTCTCCCACATGAGATATTACAGTGAAGACGGACAGTTAACAGACAGTAATATACCAACAGATTCTTATTATGTCTTTGGAAAACATTGCAAGGTGAAATATTTGGCATAGGTAAATAAATCCAAACACCACTTGCTAGAATATCATTTATATTCTCCTTGATATTTCACTGAAACCTGTTTTTCACTTTTAACAGTAGCACCTCTGGTATTTCTAAGTCTAGCTCAATTATTCATAAAATTCTAAATATTTGCCACACACAATAAAACACAGGAAAAAAATCTACTTTTCATAATTTCCTGTTCAAGCAGAGAACTTTTTAAAGTATTCCCCACTGTCTCATGATTCTACAATATCTACATACAAGGTCACAGTCACATTTCATACGGACTTATTAAAAATGCCGTAGACATTTCCAGTTAAAACCACTTTATAATTTAATCAATACTAATGATTCAGTAATTAAAGTTCAAAATGTAACTAGATATTGTCTGTCTGCACACTTATGTTCATTAACGTAACAGCTTATAATTGATTTCCTGTTTTAACTTCATGACTATTCAAAATAATAACAACAAATAACTATAATTTTACAGCTGTTAAACACAGACACGCTCAAATTTCACTTAATTTTTTGGAAGTAATTCCTGTATTTGCGGTCCTCCATACTCTTCACACTTCACAGAAAATTCCTTAAAACCGTTTACATTTTTCACTGTCATGAAGAATACTCATATAAAATAAATTTATTTCATGTGTAAACTGACTGCGCTATTATTCATAAGTATCTTCAGAGAAAAAAAAATCTATTTTCCATGTGATAAACATAATAATGTATGTATGTTTTGCAAGTACTTCTATTGTAAACTGGCAATGATTTGCTGAGGCCAAATATGTAGAATTCATGTTCTTTTAGCCAGTCATACACATTCAAAATAATCACCTTGAATAAAAAATCACTGCATTTTGAAGCCTAATATAACAAAACTTTTATCTATAAATAGATATTTTACGTATAAAGGATATGTGTACTTTTGACTGAAAAAAAATGTATCAAATATTGTATATCCCTGAGACCAGAACCAAACACGAACACAACTTATAACTTTTCCTAGTCTTGGTACTTTGGGGAATGTTGGTACTGAATAGAAAATTATCTTCCATTAATTACCAGCAACACCTAATTACATGAGTGCTTATGTAATGATACTGTTAGTGTATTGACCAGTACAGAAAGCAGCTGTTGCTTCATGTACAATATCTTTATACAATATTCACAAGCAAAACTGAAAACCTGTTATTGGAAGCGGAAAAAAAAATCTGTTTGCTCCATTTCTACCACCTCCTTTGAAACTTGGCAGGAACATTCACCTCATCATGCAATGTTTCAGGAGTTTCAAGGTTTTCTAAGACAACTTAAATTAAAATTTCTTCAGCATTATACTTGTTCATTAATAAAGGTAAAGGATACAAGTGGGGCATTTCAATAACAATTTAAACTCATTGAATTAGATTTTTTGAAGTCTGGCTTGACAGTTGAATTATGCACGCCCCCTTTTAAGCTGTGATTCAACATGCATATTTTGGTTGAGAGATGCAATAACATCTAAAACAATTTCTTTCTGCTCCAAACTAAAGAACAAAACATGTATAAGATTATACCACTGATAATATGTATCTTGTTTATATTACTCATCTAAAAGGTTGAACTTTTTACAGTTTTCAGTGAGCTAAGATATATTATGATCTACAAGAAACATTTTCAGGCCGTTACCTTAAGGATTACTACCTGTAACAGGCCTCAATTTCACCAAAAGAGTACATACATCTTGAAAATATAAGCTTTAAAATGTCAAACGATAGAAATAAGGTGCATACTGACAAGCTATATAGTGACAGAAGTTCTAAAAAAAATCCTTTTAATTACCTCCCCTGATAATTTTGGTTTTTCATGAGTTATCTCCCCTGAAAACTAAAAAAGTAATGATTTTCTCCTTTTCCCTATGGGGAAGTTTAAATTTCTTTTTGATATTTGTATCAGAATCATATAATGCAGCTTTCTACCGCACACTTTTCTCGAAACCCAAGTTCAGATTCTCATAATCAAAGAAATTATATATTTCCCATAGGCATCAATGTTAACTTCAATACCGATTATTTCCCCAAAAATTGATAAAATTTGAAAAATCTCTCGGCGAAATGTTTTTTATTGTGAATGTCTTTAAAGTGACGAAATTTCATTTAAATATTACCATCCAGTTACAAGATATGAAAAATGGCTATTACACCATGTTATCCTTAGGTGCAATTTAAGTAACAAGCAAATTCAAAGACATCATGTAAGTGCACACCACACATCCTTTTCATACTAAACAAGTTGAGAACACCCCCGACTTATGAACAATACTGACATATGACTGAGAATATATTATCACTAAAAAGTACATTTTCAGACACTGCCCACTTTGTTGTCTCAACAGGATATGGTTAAATTTTTAATCTAAAATACAATCATCAAAGCAAAAGAAATTTTCATCGCCAAGCTGAAAAAAATCCCCAAAAACGGAAGACCAATTTTTTTCAACTATTCTCTGTACTAAAGTACAATTCACTGTCAACTGGTCGTAAACTGCTCATGATCATTCTATCCACTTACAAACCAGTAACCTCTGTAATATGTAGAAAATGTTTCCCTGCCTTGACCTTTGACTGTAAGTGCAGCATTCCTATGATGCATAGATAATTATGCTAATTAGAGAATAATAGTCCCAGTGTTTCAGGGTGTAATTGTTATCATTATGCACATTATTACGTTATCATCATAATTCATCTTGCACACTTATAGCATGTCACGAGGTAAGTACTGTAAAATCTGTGATCTTCATTGATGATTTAGCTTGAAAAATCCTTTAAAACCTTGAACATTTATTGTTAGTTTATTCAAATCATGCCATGTCTACAGTTACATGCTCCAACGTAAAAGAGTTATTATAATACAGAATCTTTGCTGCACATCTTAGGAGAACATTGTGAGCCTTTAAGGTAACTTTGGCATGTCAGAGACAGTAACTATCATTACTTTCATTACAAACAATTCTCGAGACCTCACGAAAATATTATAATAATTCTAGTTATCATAGGCGTTGCTGGAGTTTTGAAATATTTATACATACAGCATGCAGGCAAACCATGAGGCTGAAGTTGTGTACCAATGAATGAGAATTAGACACAAAAATATATCTTTACTATTGGGGTAGCCTGTGACCATTTTTTATATTATGCACAATGTGTGTATAAGAGAAAATGCTTACACAAACTGGATGAAAGTGTCTACATATTTACAATTTACAGAACAATAAATCAGAAGTGCAGCTGTATTAAATGATATAACGGATGAAAACACTTAAGAATTGACGTTATACACCCAAACTATAACAGGATACAAACGACCTTCTGTTTTAATTCTGATATAACAGCTTGATGAAATCTTGAATACAAAAACATGTTTTATTTTTCATTCTTAATATATTTCAGAGCCGGAACAGAAGTTTAGCTTTCCAGCTTAATCAAAGATTTCCGACAGGTCTTGAATGATGCTGATAAAGTCTAAATGTTGGAAATAATAAGAGCCCTCTAATGACAGTGCACTCCACTATTTGAAGCTTTTCCACCTAATACTAGCTTTAACAAAATTGAAAAAGTTGAAAAAATAGAATAATTCTGCTAAAATGTACGCCCGACCGAGTTCTGAAACTTGCCACATGAGGTCTGATGATCCCTTGATGCCAAAAATGTGTGCAGAATTTGAAAATTTTTGGTTGAGTAATACCTGAGAAACAAGCTTTCAATGCAAAACTCTCAAAATATTTCTATGTTAAAAAGGGGCATAATTCTGACAAAATAAAAGCTAGAGTTATTTAACTTAAAGGCGTACGCTAGAAATCCCTGTATATGAGATGGGCGAAAATTTTCAGAATTTCTTCAAACTTTGGATATTGAAGGACAATCATCTAAGAAACAAAACAAGAAGCTGCGTTCAACAAATGCTTGATGCCCCCGGTGGCATCCTTGTCAATACAAAGCAACCTAAGTCCAAAACGAGGTCAAGGTCAAACTGAGGTCAGGTGATGTTTGAAGATTAGGAATGGTCACAGGTTACATCTGTATTAGTATCAACTCATTCTTGTAAGCGGTATTAATGCTAGACGAAACGGTCCCATTTAGTTAACAAAGAGATGGCCCATATAAAGCAACCTAAGTCCAAAATGAGGTCAAGGTCAAGGTCAAACTGAGGTCAGGTGATGTCTGAAGATGGGGAATGGTCACAGGTTACATCTGCATTAGTATCAAGTCATTCTAGTAAGGGGTATTGATGCTAGACAAACGGTCCCATTTGGTTAACCAAGAGATGGCCCATATAAAGCAACCTAAGTCCAAAATGAGGTCAAGGTCAAGGTCAAACGGAGGTCAGGTGATGTCTGAAGATGGGGAATGGTCACAGGTTACATCTGCATTAGTATCAAGTCATTCTAGTAAGGGGTATTGATGTTAGACAAACGGTCCCATTTGGTTAACCAAGAGATGGCCCATATAAAGCAACCTAAGTCCAAAATGAGGTCAAGGTCAAGGTCAAACGGAGGTCAGGTGATGTCTGAAGATGGAGAATGGTCACAGGTTACATCTGCATTAGTATCAAGTCATTCTAGTAAGGGGTATTGATGCTAGACGAAACGGTCCCATTTGGCTAACCTCGTACGAACGGACGGATGGACAGGACGATCACTATATGCCTCCCGCATCAGTAGATGCCGGGGGGCATAAAAATGCAATAAAAATTATAGGTCACCGGATTCGAAAAAGAGTTATCTGCCCTTGAAAACGTCATTTTTTGGGGAAATGCCGTTTTCAAGGGCAGATAATTCTTTCTCGATACCGGTGACCTATGATTTTTATTGCATTTTTTTGTTTCTTAGATGATTGTCCTTCAATATCCAAAGTTTGAAGAAATTCTGTTATTGGGAAAATTTTCGCACAAAGTTCTAGCATACGTCCTTAATGCCATATGAGGTCAACCCATGATGGCAAAGTCATGTGAAAGCATTTGGCCAAGAAGTTTTGAGAAACCTTCTTACATGCAAAACTTTTGTGATGTGGACACAAACGCACATGAAAGGGGGATTACAACAGCTCTACTACTTGAAAAATTTAAAAACAGTCCAGTTAAAAATGTCATTCATTATGCTTGTAATATTCCCTCAACTTTAAAATTGTTTGTACAACTAGATACTGTTGTGCTTTCTAATTAAATAACTTAAAGCCCTTGTTGTTGTTGTTCCATGCCTGAACTATGGGTTGAATACTTTCACTGGCTAGCAGATGGTCAGTTGTTGTACTAAGGTAGCTGACCATGACTAAAATACAAGGGCAGCAGAGGTCTCCCTTCACCATAAATGTTGTTGACTAGACTTATAACTTGACAAACAATGCTGCTTAAAAGTGAGAAACAAATCAACAGAACTGCTTCGTGTTTGGAAAACAACTAAGTGACAAAGTCTTGTGTTTTTTCTGCTACATTATATACTCAGTTATATTATCATCATTCACTTCAATATATTCATGACTACCTTATACCTATCACTGTTTTTACAGGGCACAAATAACAAAATTTCCAGAGCTTTCTAACCAACACTGCTGGCTCCATCATGGGAAAGCTTAATACAACAAACATCTTGTTTACAACATAATCATATACACCTGAATATCTCATCAGAGACAGATCAAAGCTTCTCTCAAGGTAAAATGTTATATATCATCAAACACCCTACCATACTGTAATCATAGGGATCAATAAAACTTTACCATACTGATCTTCCTGCAGACATAATTCTACAATATTAAAATGATCAACAAAAGCTGTTCAGGACAGAAGTGCTTGAATCTCCAACAGCCTTGTCAATAAAGAAGGTTAAATTAATGAAAACAAAAGTTTAAAAAGGTGCTTGTTTGTAACAATGCAAAACAGAGTTATGGAACCTGTATGCAAATCTTTCATTTTATGACAAGTCCAGTATCAAAAAATATATTGGATGATATCATACTGGACAGTCATGTGGTACAGATGAAAATTGCTGACTGGCAGTGCTTTTAACAGAAACAGTAACAGTATCAATTTCTTAAAAGCAGTCGATTCCGCTTATTTGAATACTGGTTATTGGTATATTCCGCTT
Organism: Mercenaria mercenaria; assembly: GCF_021730395.1. NCBI lineage: Eukaryota > Metazoa > Mollusca > Bivalvia > Venerida > Veneridae > Mercenaria > Mercenaria mercenaria. The sequence goes on along the minus strand of NC_069377.1, from coordinate 66,393,027 downwards.
AAGTGAATATATTCAGTGCACTCTTAAATTTAATCTGTATAGCAAATGTTTTAAAGACGGTTTTTAAATGATATACACACCTTGAAAAAATTTGGTACAGCATTAATAATAGCATATTTTACTCAATTATATGTGGGGGAATAAAACAAACAACAAACAAACAAAAATAAAAACACTATTTCAATGTTGCAAATTTTTAAAAGTTTTAAAATAAGTAAAATTTAAGACATATCTATTAATTAACATTACTATTTGCTTTCCAAACTAGGGAAGCGTGAAACTGAACAACAATATGGTTAAAAACAAATTGCACATACAGTCGGTGAAAAAAAGTTACCACTGCTGACTAACATTCAAATTGTGAAGGTAATATCTTTATAAGAGGATTACAGGAGAGAGGGGTTTAATTCACCATTTTCAGAATTTTGGGGAAAATCATGTGCATATTTAATATTGCAGGAAGATTATCTAAGGGAGCCAACTTTATAAAATAAGAATAATTCAGCCTTGTTTGAGTTGTTCCCCTTCTATCATATTGAAAGGCATAAAAAGAAAAAAAAAATTAAGTGCTAGGCTTTTTGAAACTTAGTTACTAACAGATTATGTGTTATAGAAACATATGAAGAAAACTCATGTTCTAATGTTAACTTAAATTTTAAAGAAAGATCAGTTTTAGGCTCAATTTAGGGTCATGCAATCCTACAGTAACAACAAGACAAACGCCTTGACTACAGACACCTTGACCGTACCTAAATAAATAAATTATGAAATGAATATGTAAACAAAACACCTATATGTATGACAACTTATATATACAGATGAATAAACCTGATTTGCAAACAGACTAAACATACAGAAATAATACAGCTAATTTTATATATAAGCTGTAAACACTACATTATAAACTGATTTTCTATGTTGTAAAAAATCTTAATTCAAATTCTGCTGCCAACAACCTGACATATCATTCTTGAATCTTTTGACTGTATCAAAGAATAAAACCTTTATGCACATTAGAACAATTCATCATTGTTAACTATACTATCATAAATTATGATTTGCAAGCGAAGTTTGATATGTGGTGGTGGTGGGGGGTGGGGGGCATACAGTACATCTTATGTGATAGGACTAGGCTGTCTTCCAGGTCAGAGTTTCTACCAAGGCAGCTGGGCTCCTCTTCCACCATTAAAAGCCAGAAAGTTGCCCTGTGGCCTGTAGTACGTCTGTGTGATTTATTTATCAAAACCAACAAACTATTGGCAACCTTTGTTATAAAACATTACACTGACTACTGATACAAGCCAGTTGTATCATACACTATATGAATCAGTTAGATTTCTGTTATTTAAACTTTCATAGAACATTTAAATTCTTCTACATTTACAGGGAGGCACAGAGGTTGTCTCTTGACTCAGAGGCTGCAAGTTCAAATATTGTCTGATGAGGAATTTGACCATAGTCTCCACAAATCAATCAAAAAAGAATAGGTCAGAAATCTTGATTTTTTGTTTTGGGTTTAACGCCGTTTTTCAACAGTATTTCAGTCATGTAACGGCGGGCAGTTAACCTAACCAGTGTTCCTGGATTCTGTACCAGTACAAACCTGTTCTCCGCAAGTAACTGCCAACTTCCCCACATGAATCAGAGGTGGAGGACTAATGATTTCAGACACAATGTCGTTTATCAAATAGTCACGGAGAACATTCGCCCCGCCCGAGGATCGAACTCACGACCCCGCGATCCGTAGACCACGCTCTACCTACTGAGCTAAGCGGGCGGGCTAAGAAATCTTGAAGCAAGTTTTGAGAGTGGTCTGAAAAAACAACAGAAAAACCTGTGAAAACTTGAATAAATATCTATTCTATTTTGGAGGTTAGAAACCATCACCTTGAAATTTCATATGTATTGAATATTTCTTCTACTTTTTGATTTTACCTCTCTTTTTTTCAGCTGAAAATTGGCTGGAAGCTGTTTTCACTAACAGTAAACAGACACATAAACAAGCGCATCAAAATCTTCATGATTAAAACATGCTAATAAATTCAGAACAGCCTGAGGATATCATTGAAATTTGTTCTGATTCATTTGACATTTCGACAGCTCTTTATTATATGAATAAAGTAAGAACACATACTGTGTGTGGTAACTGGGGGAATCTTAATTATTATTAATTCTTACTAATTACCCAGGTTTCTTTTATGCTTATACAAATGTGGAAATGATTTTCTGATGAACTTGGCAAGAACTAGATTTATCTAGTTTATTACAGTTCAACGGGTTTTCTACCAGAATGTGATTTTTATCTAGAATTACCTCCCTTTATCCAGAATTACCACCCTTTATCCTCTCTCCCAGCAAAAACTCTGCACTATATTGTCATCTTTTATTTTACAGCCTCTTACATGATAATAAAGAAAATTAAGGCTGCATGCATGGTTACACTTAAGAAAGTCTAATAAAATTAATGTTCTTTCAACTTTTTCTAACAACATTATTACTTATATACTGATAATGTCCTTTCAGAAACTCAAAATTTTTCTTAGCCAGCTATATGTCGCTTTGTCGCAGTAATCTTCAAAACAGAGGCTGTATCATGTATAATCAACATTATGGGAGCGAAACAACATTCAGTCTCAATAAACAAAATTCTGTAATTCTTTAATAATCTTTTTCACCTTACCTTTTGTTTCACTTCAATGTATCTTAGTTTCAAATGACCACCTGAATAGACACTTTTGTTCAATTTACCATTTTTTATTATGTCCCTTTAACATACAACTCGTTATTATATCATTCAAAATTATGGATTGCAAAACACAATAATGAGTAATGTTAGAGTTTAATTAAAACAGAGCAATACCAGATGACTGGCACTTCTCCAACCTGCACACCTCCCCCAACTTTGGTAAATCTCCAAATGTTTATTAATATTCAAGGAACTGAACATTATAATTAACTGCTATTGATGTAAAAAATTCTGCAGACAGTTTTATTACTAATGTGCTTGTTGGCTTTTAAATCAGTTCTTTTTTCTTCTTCTGCAACTGTAAAATGCAATTCACCTGAGTTTCATATTAACTTAAGGTACTCAAGCTTGTGTTTCAGAGTTTTGTTATATCTCATGCAACGATAATGGATATACTGAAGATTTAAAGCAGATTTCTCCAGCTTACAAACCCACCACAAAACAATTTTAACCTGCATCATATGAAAAAATCTTTTACATTTCATGGCAACAGTTTTCTTAACAAGAGCACTGAAATGCCGAGCAATATATGCCCAATATGATCTTTAGTCCCTAAGTGTGACCTTGATCTTGAAGCGAGCCATCCGAAACATATGCTTTGCATGTCGTCTCAATGTGGTGAACATTTGTGCCAAGTTTTTTCAAAATCCTTCAAGCATTTCAAGAGTTACAGAGCGGACATGAAGCAAAAGTCATATGACCTTTGACCACTAAGTGTGACCTTGACTTTGAAGCGAGCCAGCCAAAACATGCACTCTGTACATCCTCTCGATGTGGTGAATATTTGTGTCAAGTTTCTTTAAAATCCTTCAAGGTGTTCAAGAGTTAAAGAGCGGATACGAAATTGCTTAAGGACAGACAGACACTGGCGTCGTAACATAATACGTCCCTCCGGGTGTATAACAAAGTAGATATTTTTTGATCACTGTAAATTTTCCATTACTCAACATACAATTCACCTGATTTTCATATTTTCTTTGATGCTACAAAGTCCAAGCATGTTTTTCTTGGCAATATACCATCAATCACCTGAACATTGATTGTGTGGCACTTCCACTCTTCCATAGATTGCCCATACAGTTATATACAAAATCTTTAGCAAAATTTTCTAAGTTAAACAAGCAAATTCGATGAATTGGAATCCCCCGCCGAAAGGGTCAGAGTTGAGGAACGGCAAAAAAATATATCCAGCAAAAAGTTAAGAATGTTACCAAGAAGCAAACAATTTCATTAGTCAAAATCAAATTAAAAGAAAATGAATGGTTTGTTTGGGTGGGGCTGGGGGTGGGGGTGGGGTAGGATACAACAGTTTACATGTTGATTATAAATATTGATAGAAAATGAAAAATGAAAAAAAAAAAAAAAAAAAACAAGAGGACCATGATGGTCCTGAATCGCTCACCTCTTCCCACATGACCCAGTTTTGAGTATGACGTCGTTTTTTCTATTATTTGACATAGTGACCTAGTTTTTGAGCTCATGTGACCCAGTTTTGAACTTGACCTAGATATTATCAAGATAAAAATTCTGTCCAATTTTCATGAAGATCCATTGAAAAATATGGTCTCTAGAGAGATCAAAAGATTTTAATAATTTTATACCTACTGACCTAGTTTTTGACCGCAGTTGACCCAGTTTCAAACTTGACCTAGATATCATCAAGATGAACATTCAGACCAACTTTCATACAGATCCCATGAAAAGTATGGCCTCTAGAGAGGTCACAAGGTTTTTTTATTATTTGACCTACTGACCTAGTTTTTTAAGGCACGTGACCCAGTTTCAAACTTGTCCTAGATATCATCAAGGTGAACATTCTGACCAATTTTCATGAAGATCTCATGAAATATATGGCCTCTAGAGAGGTCACAAGGTTTTTCTATTTTTAGACCTACTGACCTAGTTTTTGACCGCACATGACCCAGTTTTCGAACTTGACCTAGATATCATCAAGATGAACACTCAGACCAATTTCATACAGATCCCATGAAAAATATGGCCTCTAGAGAGGTCACAAAGTTTTTCTATTATTTGACCTACTGACCTAGTTTTTGACGGCACATGACCCAGTTTCGAACTTGACCTAGATATTATCAAGGTGAACGTTTTGACCAATTTTCATGAAGATCTTGTGAAATATATGGCCTCTAGAGAGGTCACAAGGTTTTTCTATTTTTAGACCTACTGACCTAGTTTTTGATGGCACGTGACCCAGTTTCGAACTTGACCTAGATATCATCAAGGTGAACATTCTGACCAATTTTCATGAAGATCTTTTGAAATATATGGCCTCTAGAGAGGTCACAAGGTTTTTCTATTTTTAGACCTACTGACCTAGTTTTTGACGGCACGTAACCCAGTTTCGAACTTGACCTAAATATCATCAAGATGAACATTCTGACCAACTTTCATAAAGATCCCATGAAAAATGTGACCTCTAGAGTGGTCACAAGCAAAAGTTTACGGACGGACGCACGCACGCACGGACGGACGACGGACACCGCGCGATCACAAAAGCTCACCTTGTCACTTTGTGACAGGTGAGCTAAAAATGGGGGGCGGGGGGGGGGGGGGGGGGGAACCAAGGTAAGGTGGTGACCAGGTGTAGGTACACAACATCACATGTTTACAATAAATGTTCATGGAAAAGAATGAAAGAAGTTTAATGAAATTCTTCCAATTGGTTGGTTTGTTATGTACAGACCTGTGGATTTTTAAACAATTAAAGGGCAATAACTATATGGAAAATTGACCAATCGAAAAAAAACTTGAAGGGCATCGTCGCAGTATCTTGGTTCATGTCTGTTTCAAGTTTGATGAAATTCTACCTGCTATTTACTGAGAAATGGCTGCAGACGGACATTTTTCATTAAATCAAGGGCAATAACTCTGACGGAAATTGACCAATCAAAAAAAAAACTTGACGGGCATCATCGCAGTATGTTGGTTCATGTTTATTTCAAGTTCATGAAATTCTACCAAGTAGTTACTGAGAAATGTCTGCGGACGGATGGACGGATGGACTGACTGACGGACGGACAACGCCATTTCAATACCCCCCTCCCGATTTCATCGGCGGGGGATAAAAAGGGGCATAATTCTGCCCAAATGTAAGTCAGTTATAAAACTTAACATCTCCGGTCATCCCATGATGCCAGATACAGTCATGTTGTGTGAAGTTTGAAAGTATAAGGCCTAGTAGTTTTTGAGAAACGTGCTTACATGCAAAACTTCTGTCACTATAGGGTGACAACAAAAGCTCGGATCCACTATTTGAAAACACTCAAATAGTGGAGCATAAAATCTGGCCGATCTGGAAACAGATGAAAATGGCTTGAAACCAAATGTGTTTGGTGCTTGTGCAGAATTTACAGCTCAATCAAGGAACCAACTTATTGATTAAGCATCTCTTGAAAAGCCTATTTCATATCATAAACACCGTTTTATTACTAATGAGTTTGTTTGGCATTTAAGTAGATCCCTTTTCTCTTTCTGCATGAGTACTTTTCATTGCTCAGCATCAGATACACCTGAATTTCATATTTTCTTTGATGGTAAAACATCTGTTTTTCCGAGAAGGTTTTTATCTGGATATATAATCGCGGATATTAGATGCAACTAATGCATCATACAGGCTCGACACAATTATACTTCTAGAATTTCCTGGATATATTGAACTTAAGGAAGGATGAACAAGATCATGACTAATGCAACATCTAGATCTCCTTAAGATGTTTGTAAAAAACTTCCTGAGAAAAAAACAACAAAACGATAGACCTACATAAAACTATAAAATCAGCAAAATACTAAAATCAAACAAACCTGAACAAGAGAGCCATAGTGGTCCAAAGTCACTCACATGACCTTGAGTATTTGACCTTGAATAAACTATGAAACACTGAATCATGAATAGTGATATCTGTGTTTAGCATACAAAAACATAAAACAGGTCAAGTGCCCTGATTTGAACAAACCTGAGTGAGTATTCTACATACAAAGTTTGATGTAGATACATCAAGCAGTTCATGAAAAGCAGTTGTTTAAATGTTTTCATATCTTTCAGCTAATGGTCACTTAAAGTGACCGAGTATCCCGAGAGTGCATTTCAATGATACTACCTACCAAGTTTGATAATGATCCATCAAGCAGTTCACGACAAGAAGTCATTTGAAGGTATTTCTACTTTTAGCTGTAGTGGGTCCTAAAAGAGTCCAAGTGCCCCCATTTTAACAAAATTTAGCAAAGACCTAACTATGATGGAACAGACCAAATCTGATGAGGCTCCATTAAGCTGTTCATTAGAAGAAGTTGTTTAAAGGTTCTTTATATTAACATCTAGCATCCCCTAAAAGCAGCCGAGTACCTCTATTTAAACAAAATTGATAGAGGACCTTACAATGATGCCACAGATATCCATCATTTGGTTCATGAGAAGAACTTGTTTTTAAAGTGCCCCTATTTAAATAAACCTGAAAGATGTTACCTTACATTGATTCTGCAGACCCAGTTTGAAGAAAAGCAATCAAGTGGTTCATAAGCAGAAGTCATTAAAAAGTATTTCTATTATTAGCTCTAGCAGCCCCTTAAAGGGACCAAGTGCTCCCATTTAAAAAACAAGAGGACCATGATGGTCCTGAATCGCTCACCTATCCCCACATGACCCAGTGTTCAACTGAGTATAACGTCGTTATTTCTATTATTTGACATAGTGACCTAGTTTTTGAGCACATGTGACCTAGATATCATCAAGATAAAAAATTCTGACCAATTTTCATGAAGATCCATTGAAAAATATGGCCTCTAGAGAGGTCACAAGGTTTTTCTATTATTTGACCTAATGACCTAGTTTTTGAAGGCACGTGACCCACTTTTAAACTTGACCTAGATATCATCAAGGTGAACATTCTCACCAATTTTCATGAAGATCTCGTGAAAAATATGGCCTCTAGAGAGGTCACAAGGTTTTTCTATTTTTCGACCTACTGACCTAGTTTTTGACCGCACATGACCCAGTTTCGAACCTGACCTAGATATCATCAAACTGAACATTCTCACCAATTTTCATGAAGATCCATTGAGAAATATGGCCTCTAGAGAGGTCACAAGGTTTTTTCTATTTTTAGACCTACTGACCTAGTTTTTGACCCCATGTGACCCAGTTTCGAATTTGACTTAGATATCATCAAGATGAACATTCTGACCAATATTCATGAAGATCTCATGAAAAATATGGCCTCTAGAGAGGTCACAAGGTTTTTCTATTTTTAGATCTACTGACCTAGTTTTTAACTCCACGTGACCCAGTTTCGAACTTGACCTAGATATCTTCGAGGTAAACATTTTGACCAATTTTCATGAAGATCCATTGAAAAATATCGCCTCTAGAGAGGTCACAAGGTTTTCCTATTTTTAGACCTACTGACCTAGTTTTTGACCGCACGTGACCCAGTTTCGAACTTGACCTAGATATCATCAAGGTGAACATTCTGACCAATTTTCATGAAGATCCATTGAGAAATATGGCCTCTAGAGAGGTCACAAGGTTTTTCTATTTTTAGATCTACTGACCTAGATTTTGACCCCACATGACCCAGTTTCAAACTTGACCTAGATATCATCAAGGTGAACATTCTGACCAATATTCATGAAGATCTCAAGAAAAATATGGCCTCCAGAGAGGTCACAAGGTTTTTCTATTTTTAGATCTACTGACCTAGTTTTTAACCTCATGTGACCCAGTTTCAAACTTGACCTAGATATCATCAAGATGAACATTCTGACCAATTTTCATGAAGATCCATTGAGAAATATGGCCTCTAGAGAGGTCACAAGGTTTTTCTATTTTTAGACCTACTGACCTAGTTTTTGACCCTATGTGACCTAGTTTCGAACTTGACCTAGATATCATCAAGGTAAACATTCTGACCAATATTCATGAAGATCTCATGAAAAATATGGCCTCTAGAGAGGTCACAAGGTTTTTCTATTTTTAGATCTACTGACCTAGTTTTTAACCCCACGTGACCCAGTTTCAAACTTGACCTAGATATCATCAAGATGAACATTCTGACCAATTTTCATGAAGATCCATTGAGAAATATGGCCTCTAGATAGGTCACAAGGTTTTTCTATTTTTAGACCTACTGACCTAGTTTTTGAAGGCACGTGACCCAGTTTCGAACTTGACCTAGATATCATCAAGGTGAACACTCTGACCAATTTTCATGAAGATCTTGTGAAATATATGGCCTCTAGAGAGGTCACAAGGTTTTTCTATTTTTAGACCTACTGACCTAGATTTTGATGGCACGTGACCCAGTTTCGAACTTGACCTAGATATCATCAAGATGAACATTCTGACCAACTTTCATAAAGATTCCATGAAAAATGTGACCTCTAGAGTGGTCACAAGCAAAAGTTTACGGACGCACGGACGGACAACGGACACCGCGCGATCACAAAAGCTCACCTTGTCACTTTGTGACAGGTGAGCTAAAAATTGAGAGACGACCTCACACTGGTGCTACAACACAATTCTGATAAAGACCCATCCAGCGGCTCATAAGAAGAAGTTGTTTGAAGGTATTTCTACTTTTAGCTGTAGTAACCCCTAAAAGGGACCAAGTGCCCCCATTTGAACAAACTACAGCTAATGCGATTATCATTCAGTACTGTAACAGTACGGGAAAGATTTTACAGTGTTGCAAACAACAAACCACTTCCGTTCTACATCTTTCAGCTATTCAGTTTCTGTATGCTTTATTTTAATTGGATTTATTTCATTTTTTATCAAAAATCGCACTAATGTTCTTCAGGACAAGAACTACTGCAAGTAGTCGATCCCTACTCGTATTTATGAACGGATGAGTGGATTTGTCTTACTAAGCCCTGCTTACATGTGTAGACGTCTCCATTCAACTTATCAGAAACATGTGCAGGTCCAAAAATGTAAGATAGTCTTGCTCACTGTTGTTTGTTTTGTAACAATAACTTCAAGTTTTCAACAGAACAATTTCAACTAGAACTGTCACAGGAGTGACGAATACCCCTACAATACAGTCTTGTCACAGTAGAATGGCAACCATAAGAACCACATGGCCACAAGAAGGTGCAATTTAAATCAAACTTGACCTGTATTTTATGATGTTACACCTGTGTACCAAACTTTATCTAAATCTGTCAAGCCTTTCATGAGTTATTGTCTGGCAACCATGAGTTTGACAAATTTAGGTTGGAAAGGGGCCATAACCACATATAAAATTGGTGGTTTGTAGACAAAGTCAAACTTTACCTGTATTTTATGATGTCACACCTGTGTACCAAAAACATTTAAATCTGTCAAGAACTGTCACTGGAGTGTTTAATGACTCCAATGGTGGATGAATATTGCACAATAGCTTGAGTCTGTGTTAAAAAATGTCAAATAATAAAAGTCTGAGGTACAGATAAAGTGTATCAAAACACTATACAAGTATAATTCTCAGCAAAAAGGGGGCATAATTCAGGAAATATTGGTGCAAGAGTTATGCATCTTGTGTCATATGATGTGGGTGATGATGTTGAACAACTACTTCAAGTTTGAAACAATGCATTTCATAATAACTGAGATATAGTGAAAATGCATCAAAATTAACCTTAAATTCTAAGTAAAAGGGGCCATAATTCATGAAAATTTGGTGTCAGAGTTATGCACCTTGTGTCACATGATGTGTGTGATAAGGTGGACCATCTATTTTAAGTTTGAATCAAATCCATTAAGTAATAACTGAGATATAGTGAAAATGCATCAAAATTAACCTTAAATTCTAAGTAAAAGGGGGCATAACTCAGGAAAAATTGCTGTCAGAGTTATACGCCTTGTGTCACATGATGTGGGTGATAAGGTAGAACATCTATCTTAAGTTTGAATAAAATCCATTCAGTAATAACTGAGATGCAGATTTCGGGACGCGCGGGGACGGGATGTGACGCGACAAAACTGACTCCTATATAGCCCCCCAAACATTCAATGAACTGTAATTCTCAAAACTTGTGGAATAAAACATCAGCCTTTACTCAGTATTGACTGGATGAGTCAACCTTAATATAAACTTAAGTACATAATTATTTTCTTGATAATTATTTGAGCCGCACCATGAGAAAACCAACATAGTACATTTGCGACCAGCATGGATCCAGACCAGCCTGCGCATACATGCAGTCTGGTCAGGATCCATGCTGTTTGCTAATGGTTTCTCTAATTGCAACAGGCTTTGAAAGCAAACAGCATGGATCCTGACCAGACTGTGTGTATGCGCAGGCTGGTCTGGATCCATGCTAGTCGCAAATGCACTATGTTGGTTTTCTCATGGTGCGGCTCATTTCTACATTAGTTAATACATTGCACATGAAGAGATAAAACTCTTAACATGCAGTTCTGCAATACTAAATGTTTATAATGTTTTGCACATTATGGTTAAAGCCATATAAAAATATGACATTTGGAAGATAATCTTGTACACTGAGCTTGCATGGAGTTTCACAATGGCTGACATCTGTAGTGAGCTTACAGAAAATCTTCACCAATCTCAAGTATCTTCATTACAAGGAATAAACAAACTGCAACAATTCCCAATAAAACACAAAATTTTATACTCATAATGCTGGAACAAAACAAGAACTGAAACTTCTAGCAATTAACATGCACACTTTTAGTTTCCTTGAAAACAAAGACAGACAGATGGGCAGACAGATGGGCAGATGGATGGACAGACAGAGGGACTGACTGATGGAGAACAGACAAACAACCTGGTAAAATATGACATGTTTCCTCAATGAAGTTGGGAGAAATCACAAAGCGAATGATGAAATTTTCAAATCTCAATTTTTTTTGTTTTGTTTGAAACCTAAAGCTGTATGTGTTCTACTGGTCAAGTACAATAAAAGTTCTTTACAGTTTTAAGAGATATTCAATTCCAGTAGTGTTTGCATGGCTGCTGAGTACCTCTGCCTCATTTCACACAATGCTGTTTTTATATCTTGACTAAATGAAGAATTTTTTTCACTTCTTTTGCATTTCATGTTATCCAGAAATTCAAGCAGGCATGTTTCAAATAATATTTATGCAAACTTCAAAGATAAATAATTTTCAAGATTTTACAATGATAAGTTACAATTTACTTTCTATAAATACGAATGACTAAATGTTTTATATTATCGCATCATAATGATATTGGCATCAACAAATGTGGATCTATGCACGTAACATTCATAATAAACACAGAAACAGAACTTTAACTAGAAGATGCTTTTGTAAAAAAGCACATTTCTCCTCCAATGCAGTCGTATAGGCAAGAAGTCAATAGAAGTCAAGAGCGAAAGTCAAAGAGACACTGATGGTTGGCTGCAATAGGGATCATCTACTTGGCATGTCCAGTCATCCCGCTTAGTTTCAACACTCTTGGCCTAGTGGTTCTCAAGTCACTGTTCAGGCTCCTGTGACCTTGACCTTTGATCAAGTGACCCCAAAATAAATAGGGGTCATCTACTCTGCATGTCCAATCATCCTATTAAGTTTCAACATTCTAGGTCAAGTGGTTCTCAAGTTATTTTCCGGAAATGATTTTACATGACCAGGCCCCTGTGACTTTGACCTTTAATAGACTGACCAAAAAATCAATAGGGGTCATCTACTCTGCATGTTCAATCATCCTATGAAGTTTCAACATTCTGGGTCAAGTGGTTCTCAAGTTATTGATCAGAAATTGTTTTCCATGTTCAGGCTCCTGTGACCTTGACCTTTAACAGAGTGACCCCAAAATCAATAGGGGTCATCTACTCTGCATGTTCAATCATCCTATGAAGTTTCAACATTCTGGATCAAGAGGTTCTCGAGTTATTGATCAGAAATGGTTATCAATGTTCAGGCCCCTGTGACCTTGACCTTTAACGGAGTGACCCCAAAAACTATAGGGGTCATTTACTCTGCATGATCAATCATCCTATGAAGTTTCAACATTCTGGGTCGAGTGGTTCTCAAGTTACTGACCGGAAACGGTTTTCCATGTTCAGGTCCCTGTGACCATGACCTTTAATAGAGTGATCCCAAAATTAATTGGGGTCATTTACTCTGCATGTCCAATTATCCTATGAAGTTTTAACATTCTGGGTCAAGAGGTTCTCAAGTTATTGATCGGAAACGGTTTTCCGTGTTCAGGTCCCTGTGACCTTGACCTTTAATAGAGTGACCCCAAAATCGATAGGGGTCATCTACTCTGCACGATCAATCGCCCTATTAAGTTTCAACATTCTGGGTCAAGTGGTTCTCAAGTTACTGACTGAAAATGGTTTTCAATGTTCAGGCCCCTGTGACCTTGACCTTTAACAGAGTGACCCCAAAATCGATAGGGGTCATCTACTTTGCATGTACAATCATCCTATGAAGCTTCAACATTCTGGGTCAAGTGGTACTCAAGTTATTGATCGGAAACGGTTTTCAATGTTCAGGACCCTGTGACCTTGACCTTTAGTGGAGTGACCCCCAAAAACAATAGGGATCATCTACTCTACATGACCAATCATCCTATGACGTTTCAACATTCTGGGTCAAGTGGTTCTCTAGTTATTGTCGGAAATGGTTTTCAATGTTCAAGCCCCTATGACCTTGACCTTTGATGGAGTGACCCCAAACACAATAGGGGTCGTCTACTCCAGCAGCCCTACAACCCTATGAAGTTTGAAGGTTCTAGATCAAATGGTTCTCCAGTTATTGATCGGAAATGAAGTGTGACGTACGGAAGGACAGGGCAAAAACAATATGTCTTCCCCAGAGTGGGGGGTGGGAAGACATAATGACTCGAGCAGCAACTTGCACAATGTACCTTAGAAAAAAGTGACAATTCAGGATTTTAAATTATGAATTTCCTTGAGATATAAAACTCTCTTATAAGGAACTTACTGGTGTTGGCAGTGGTGTCTGAGTGGAGATTTCCCGCTTTGGTGCTGATAACTCGTCTCGAACCTCGGTATTCTGTTTCAGCGTCTGAAATTGTATTAAGACTCTTGAAATTTAAAGATGACACAAGCATACATTATTTAATCTTTGGTGTAATATATGATATCTGTAACAATTTACTATAATACTGACCCTGGTAATAAAGGGAGGCAATTTAATAAAATTGCAAGACCACCTACATTAAGTCACTGCCGTCTGCCAATAAAACAAGAGCTGTCAGTAAGACAGCACACTCGACTTTTCTCAGTGCTTGGCTCTGAATTAGAGCTTTGACAGTAAAAACTTTAATAAAAAATTCTAAGTTATAAAGGGGCATAACTCTCTCAAAATTCAGAGTTATGGGGATTTTTTTCTTTTGGTGTAGACTTCGATAGTAAATTACTATTTTAAGTTTCAAGTCAAAAGCTTTGATAGTAACAGAGAGATTTGACTTTACCAAAACAACGACAATGCCGGGGTGAGTGCAACAGCTCTACTTTTTCTTCAATAAGTCGAGCTAAAAGCTAATAATGATTAAACATTATGGTTTATATTATAAATAAAACAATTACATTCATTATTTTAATAATGCAATGATGAAGAAAATATTAACAATTAAATTTCTGCTCCCTACATGAAACCTTTCTTCACGGAGCATTTCAGCAAACAAATCCAACTGAACACCGTCTTTCTTCATATAAAATTATAATTAATAAATAACTTTGTATTATGTTTATAAAATGTACACATATGTATATACTTTTATGTCCCCGAAACAGCACAAAGATACAGTAATCATTTCCTCTCCGCGCAGGTCATCCTCCGAAACACGGTCAATAAATAATAACATCCTTCCTCTCTCACCAATTAACGAAAGATAAAGATCAAATAACGTATTTATTGTTCAAGATTTTCATCAAACTTTGACACACTGACAGATTGTGGTTATTAAAATATTTTCAATTATGTTCTTTTTAAGTTTAATTACTCTACAAAACTTGCTTCCATTTTTTTTCTGTCACATATGACTGTCATCCAGAAATGAAGAAATTCACACATATAGGAACAAACTGACTAAGATCAACAGTTTGGGTTTGCAACTTTGCACCTATTCTAGTGCATGTTTAACAAGTTTAAAGGGATACCTGTGACCATTATGCAAGATTTCGTCACAGTTTCTATGATGTATTGATATATTATGTCATTTCTATTTATCATTATTAGCAGTATCAGAAGATGAACTAATATCTAATTTCCAATATCAATACACCATATACCTGCAGGTCATTATATTTTAAATGATATATCTACATGAGGTAATGAGTAAATTTTTAATAACATGGCAGTTGAGGTATTGTGTAAAGTCTTGATATAAAATCATTTAGATTACACAAATGTTTTAATAAAGTAAGGTAAGTTATAATATAGTTCATTAAGAAGAAGTCTTTTCAAGTTTTTTCAGCTTTCGCAGCCCCTAAATGCAGTCAAGAAGAACTGAGAGAAATGCTTTTGACCAAGTTTGGTGAAAATCCATTTAGTGGCTTGTTTAAAGTTGAATGTTGACAACTGACTATCAATAACATGCCCTGAGCATTGGATGCCACTAAGCTACTTTCCTTGAACCCTTGGCAGAACAGTTTAACTTTGAACATTATTTGTGAACAAATGCCTATAGCATATAGATGTCAAGAACTTACCTTTGATAGTAGTTCAGCCCAATCTGCTACACACCTCATTTTATCTGAGATACCGATTTCTTAACTTCAACTTTTGACGATTAAAATCCAGCTTCACTTAATAATTAAATAGTTCAGATTCATTAAGAAGAGGAAAATAATTACACTACTGTTATAGTCAGCCGATTAAACAATAGAATAGTGTTACAATTAATTAAGGCATTACAAGCACATATTTATATATAATGAAACTGAATGGGAATGTTTGATGACAAATGTAACAAGCATATTAAGGAAATCCCAACCTGGTTTCCTGCACAGATTTTCCTTTTCTACGTTTTTCATTCACATTTTTAGACTATGATAAAGAAATGTGTGACAATTATACAGTAACAATGTGAGCACAAGAGATTATGATATATATATATATATATATTTTTTTTTGTTTTTTTTTTTTTTTTTTTTTTTTTTTGCTACATTTAGCATGTTAGAGGTTTTCCTACTGGGATAAATCTTCTGCTCAGTCATGTTTAGTCTATACTTAATTGGTTTACTCATTGAATGGAACATTGTACTTCTGCTATATGTTTGTTTGATACTTTTTGCATTATTTCATTTAAGTAATTGCAATCAATTAACTTATCTTGTGTTCCTGGACCCTGCACCAGTACTGAATTGTTCCCTGCAAGAAACTCACAACTTCCCCACACAGATATGAAAGAATCATCAAAGGAGAATATATGCATCATCCAGGGATAGAACTTGTAGCCTCTCCATTGTGTTTCACCAAGATAACAGGGCAGGCTACCTTTCTGCATATACATACCTGCTATTTACTTCAATTTCAGTTTTTGTATAAAGTGCTCTAGCTAAGGACCGTTAGTGTTACACAATGGTCTCAACCTGCCTCTGAGTGTTCAAATCTGTAACTTCGAACAGGGACTAACTTCACTCCTTCAGTTGCACTACTTAATGCATAAATCAAAAAAGAACAAACCTGTAACTTAGCCAATGGAATGATATCACAGTTTTGGGGTCGATGCCACACGGTTTTCTGACTAGTGGCATTATAATAATAAAAACGTGAGGTATTTGGATCAAACAACTCCCACCACTGGTTGTCATCTGTCTTCTTTCTGAAAATAGAAAAAGAGAACATTGAAAGTTACACGCTATATTTCCTTTCAGAATGCAGATCCTTTTACTCTCAATGTTCCCTACGGGCTAATGTCGACAACTAGTGCTGTACAAACAAAAGCTGTCCGTAAGACAGCCAAGCTCGACTATTCGAAATATTGTCCCAGAAGCAGGAAAATATTACCCAAAATGTTAAATATCAAGAGTTTTAAGTTAAAAAGGGGACATAATTTGACCAAAATGCATATCAGAGTTATGGGACTTGCTGCTATCAACTAGTTTCATAACCCCGAAGACACATGTGAAGTTTCAATTGAATATCTGCATTAGTTTTGGAGATAGTAACATGTATGTAAAACCCAATCTGACTGAAGTGCAGCTCCTATTACGCTACGCATAGGATCTGAGAACGACCTATTCATAGCCTCGTTCTGACAACGCTTTCGCTAGCCAATCAGAGCCTAACTTACAACATCTTGCAAATCTACCTGTAGCCTTGACTTTGATATTTACAATTCTTATGTCGTAATGTATCAGATAGCCGTAGGGCTGTCATTGATTGGGTCTTTGTCATATCGACGATACTGATATATCGGAAGACAGATATCGACGATACATCGATATATCGATTATTAAGTTAGTGTAACAACCTATTTGTTCATGTACATGCTATATACCTTCTTGTTAATGTTATTTTTAGTTTAATTGCATGCTTTTCGTGTGTTTTAATTGTATTTATGTATTTCCCCATATAGGTAGTGCCGACTAGTTGGAAAAGACTGCTACGGGACAAGTTTAGACATGACCTTTATTGACAACTTCCGTTACTTAGGGCGCATTTTTGCAGGCAGAAAAGTTGTTTTAGAGGGTCTGAGTGTTTATCTGGATAGTTTCTTTTCTCTGAGTAAAATATCGATTTTTAAAAATGGGAATCGATAATCGATCGACCAAAAAATATCGTTGATACATCGATATCGTTCTATCGATGACAGCCCTAGATAGCCGGCTAGCTCAGTCAGTAGGCCACTTGCTTTGTAAGCGAGGGGTCCCGGGTTCGAGCCCTAGAATGGCTGCAAATTTTTCTTACTCTTTACATTCGAACAAGTCGTCTGATTGGATAAAATAAAAATAGCAATACTGGAAATCCAAAATATACAGAAGACGAATGTGAATGGGTCGTTCTCAGATCTTCGTTTAGAAGATCAAGTACTTTAGTTAGATTGATGTAAAACCTTAACCAGAATTTTCTAAGTCCAAAAGGGGGCTTTATTTGCCCAAAATACATGTCAGAGTTATGGGACTTGACCCAGTAAGATTGGTATTTGACCTAGAAAAAGAAAAAATAAGTTTCATATCTATACGCCTTTTAGTAATAGCTGTATTTACTTGCACACAAAACTTTAACCAGAATTTTCTAAGTCCAAAAGGGGGCATAATTTGGCCAAAATGAAGGTCAGAGTTATGGGACTTGCTGCTATCAACTAGTTTTATAACCCCGAAGACACATGTGAAGTTTCAATTCAATATCTGCATTAATTTTGGAGATAGTAACTTGCATGTAAAACCTTAACCAGAATATTCTAAGTCCAAAAGGGGGCATAATTTGCTCAAAATACATGTCAAGAGTTATGGAACTTGACCCAGTGAGGTTGGTAATTGACCTAGAAAAAGAAAAAATAAGTTTCAAAGCTATATGCCTTTAAATGATAGCTGTATGTACTTGCATGCAAAAATTTAACCAAGGTGTGACGCCAACGCCAGGGTGAGTAGAATAGCTAGACTATTCTTTTAATAGTCAAGCTAAAAACAATTTGTCAAGGACATCTTCTCAGTCCCTACCATAACATCTAAACTGCAAATTTTGTTTTGTTTGTTTTGGGTTTAACGCCGTTTTTCAAAAATATTTCAGTCATGTAACGGCGGGCAGTTAACCCAACCAGTGTTCCTGGATTCTGTACCAGTACAAACCTGTTCTCTGCAAGTGACTGCCAACTTCCCCACATGAATTATCAGAGGTGGAGGACGGATGATATCAGACACAATGTCTTTTATCAAATTGTCACAGAGAACATACGCCGCGGGGATCGAATTCGCAACCCCGCGATCTGTAGACCAACGCTCTCCCTACTGAGCTAAGCGTGCGTGCGCAAATTTTGTATCATATACATTACAATAACATTGTCATTTACTTCTGTAAGCATTTTTTTTTTGCTTACAACATGGTTTTTGTATACAATTTATTTAAAAGGTTCTTCTTTTTTTTGCATTCCTTACTAAGCTTGTTGGCGTCCTGTTTTTTAATTCCATTAAAAATAATTACCAGTATAATATATTACATGTACATTTCTTCTGATTTTTTTCTCTCCGATATTACAGATATACAGAACTAACTAACTATACTTCACAGCATTTTGACATTTATGCCAAGAACATGTTACGTTTATCTTTTTTATATAACATAAGCTTTTCAACTAGAGGAATTGTTATTGGGTACGCCCTGTGAATTTCGTTTTTTCAAGTGAACACTAAAATTTCTTCCCTGCTAAGAACAGCCACAACATGGTGTAAAATATTCCTAATCTGACATAAAAACACTATCAGGAGTTGATTTATCAAATTTATTCGGGGTATTATGTTTTTGTTACTTTCTATTCTGACAGACTATATATAAATTTGAACTTTCCTTCAATCTTGTGTCAGACAATATTTTAGAAGGATGAGGGGAGCACTTTCTCCACTGTACTGTCACATGTGCACAACTGTCAATGTATTGATCTAAAACAACATTAATGAACCACGCCATGAGAAAACCAACATAGCGGGTTTGCGACCAACATGGATCCAGACCAGCCTGCGCATCCGCGCAGTCTGGTTAGGATCCATGCTGTTCACTAACAGTTTCTCCAGTTCCAATAGGCTTTAAAAGGGAACAGCATGGATCCTGACCAGCCTGCGCGGATGTGCAGGCTGGTCTGGATTCATGCTGGTTGCAAACCCATTATGTTGGTTTTCTCATGGCACGGCTCATATGTTATATCAAGTACATCAATCTAATTATTATGAGCAACATGTATGAGCAACATCACAAACTATAAATAGAATCAAATGACACATTTATAATCAACTAAGAAATATTTAAAATTGTAATTACCTGAATAAATCTGAATATATTTGGATATATGAATACAATATACATGACTATACTATTAACTTTTACCACTGCAGTCACAAGAAGGATGGATATACAATAGAATTCTTGCTACAATAATTTTTCTATCACCGTTGAACCAAAATAATTATACTGGGAGACAAAAGTTAGAACGATCAGCCTTCTGGATGGCTTCTTCACACGAAAGAATTCTTTATCAAATACTATAATTCTATAATCTCAAGTGAGGTTTCGAACCAATACATGCAGGGTCAGTGACCATAACCATCTGGCCACAGAGACCTGACCTGTTCAGAGACTGAGGCAGATACACAAGTAAAGGTATTGATACCATGTCAATCATTTACCAACAAACAAAAGCTGTCCAGAAGAATTCCCTAACTTGTTTGATGAGATGGATGTCCTATGTGAAGTTCCAATTGTTACTGTGATACAACTTTATGGTAAGTTGCATGCAAAATTGTTTTTTTGAGTCCAAGACGTGTAATATTTTACATTAAATCCAATCAAAGTTATCTAACCTTGTTATTTCAGTAGTTCTGATGGCCAAGAAGCATTGTAAGAAGTTTCTATACAATAGATGTAGTCTTTACTGCGATAAATCTTGACAGTCGATAAGTTGATAAGTCGAAAAAGGGTATGAAATTCAACCAAGACTTATCTAACTTGCTTTTTTCACTATAGGCTTGACTGAGAAGCACTGTGTAAAGTTTCCGTCCAATACATACTATGGTCACTAAGTTATGATCTTGAATGCAAAACTTTCACCAACATGTGACGCATGTGAGTGGAACAAGCTATTCCTTAAATCATAGTCCAGTTAAAATCTACTGAGCCTGCCATTTCAAAATGGAGAAAAAAAATCAGAGAGGGAGGTAACTTCTGCTGACAGATTTAACAAACAATGAAAATAGCACAATTATATTGCAATGAATGCCATAGTGGCATGTTGTTTAGAAAAGCATCATGTTGCCTCTTAATTTGTTTAACACTCTTGCTGTAGACTTTTTACCCAATTTTCCACTTACCTGAAAATTTGTTTCTAGGCAATTACTACTGAAACATTCAGAATTAATAAAAATGCAATTCTAAGTCTGACATAAAAAACCTATTAAATTAGCAATTAATTTTGTTTTCTAAAAACACAAAACTACTTAGATGAACAGTTGCTGAAATTATATGTTCATCTGTTTATTATGCAATCATGCTGTGTCATTGTTTTACGGGCTTTTTTAAATATCTTAATTCTGAATCAGAGCTACTTGCATCAAATTATATGAGTGTGTTGTAACATCAAAATGGTCATCTTGCAGACTGATGTTAAAAGTAACATTGACATACTGAGTTTGTGTAGGGGGAGATGAACAGTTCAATGATACAATATCAATTTCATTAGATCAACAGCTCTGTACTGAGAAATCATTTAATTTTAAGGGCATGACAATCCGATGTATATATCAACCCTAAAATGACAAGAAGAATGCACAAAATGGTTCTACTAATCATTTTACTGCAAAAAGTCATTACTGCAAAAACAAATCATCTCTTTTATGTCTTACTTAACAAACAAATAACAAATATCTGTTGTCAGTTATCTGCATCGTGAATGTCTATAGAAAATGCAAAAGGCCCAGAAACACTCCCCGTGCAATGTGACCCGTGCATCTAGCAAGACAAGATAAGAAAACATAAAAGCAGAAAATGTAAGCAATGTTTGAAAGCATCTTCCACACAGAATTTTGATGGGTTATGTTAACAAATTATCTTCATGATTACCAACAACAAAGAAAACCCATAAAGACAAAATATTTAACAGTAAAGATAATGAAAGCAAATATGCAATGTTAACAGTTCTTGACATAAATGATGCAGTCAACAGCTGCAAGCATAACTGTATAAGAGTAGATAGATATTCAATAAATGTTTTAAAATTTGATAGGCATCAACTTTGAAGTATACAATAATGTTCTACATAGCTGTACACTTAAACATTGACAAGCTTGATGATGAAGTATTGTTACTGACTTTTTTATCCAAATAGATAAAATTCCCGTTTTTTCTCTCAAAATTTCAAGGTTTTGCATTCATATTAGCAGTCGAACTTTACAAATATTAGAAATTCAAAAATTAGTACAAAAGTTTCTCCAGTCACCTTTTTTATGAAGCAACAACAAAGTTACTTTGAATGAGTGATGTATTAGCAAATGAACATTAAATTTATAAAGTGTATAGTTAATATAGCATTTACTGGCAGTGGCACTGTACATAATTATGTAATGTGCATGTACCAACAATGTCAATAGATATCGCAGAATGCAGTACCACACTGCACAATGTCTAACAAACTCTCTGAAATGCATTATTCCAGTACTATTTTCAATCCACCTGGAAACAATTCTCCCTGTTCAATCATCAGTTCTCTCTAAATGGCTTATTTTTTCCAGTAACAGTAAGTGGACTGGATTTAATCACTCACAAATGGATGTACTGGTAAATTATTATAACCCAACACTAACACTGTTCTCTTTTTTTATGATAATGAAATGAGCAGCTGCACACTGTTGGTAAAAATTCTGGTACAACTGTAAAGCCTTAAGAACATCACATTCAACAAAGCTACCTTACAATACCCATTTATTTTATTGCATAATGCTTTCATTCCTTGGCAAGGTTTTTTGTTCGTTTTGGCAAAATATGCTATATTATATTATTAACTGACATTTCAAAATGAAATATTAGAGTGAAGAAAATGTATTTCAGTAAATCATACAACAGAATAACCAGAATGCTTCCATATTGTACATGCATGATAAATCATCCTAAATCAGCAAACTTCAAGACATAAGTCAAGTAAATAAAGCAAACATAGCAACACTCCCATTCTACAACTAAGTACATATATTCTAAGAAGGGAGACTGATATAATGACCATGATGTGGATGATGATGATGATGGTGATGATGATGAATTAAAGGAAAATGCTGTTCAGAAGCCAATATGACAGAAATGATGATACTGATGATGGTGGTTTTGATGAAACATACAAATGACAGTGATGACAATACTGATTTTGATGATAAATGACGATTATAACTGATGTTGATATTGAAATGGCAATGATGATACCAAAGACAATGATGGTAATGATGACTATGATAATGATTAGAGTGATTGCTAATATGAAATAATACTCTAAATCCTAACACTGTCTGCAGTTCACATACAAACAGCAGAACCTTTCATCAAAGCTTTCAAGTAATTAGAGATTTTGACTGACGTTTTCCAAACATTACTACACACTTAGTCTTATTACCCTTGGAAATTAGAAAAAAATAGTTTTACTAGAGAACCCGACAAAATTGTAAAGTAGCTACAAGACATCAATTCTACCTGATTACTGTAGGTAGATTATCAACTTATCACCATTTTTCACTGACAAAAAAACTATAAAGAATCATGAAAAGATAAGGGCAGTTAGCAGAGAAAAAAAAAAGCCATAAGTTAGAGGCAGTTCCATAAGTTAGAGGCAGTTTTTTGGAGTGATGTAATTAGCAGATGTATTGTATTGTTGATTATATGATAAGTTTGAGGTTCCCCTCGGAGCAGCTGTTCTTTGTATACCTGTAACCTTAATCCATGGGAACATCTAACAGCCTCAACAACTCTCACTTCTCATCCATCAAACTTATGTAAAATCATCTTTAATGCAATTCTGTAATACCACAAAATATCTTTGGAAAGCAATTAATAGTCTGTATTTTCAATCATGTGCAATTTAATGTGTTTATTTGGTTAGCTGCAAGTTGCACATTGCAAGCCACAACTGATGTTGAATTTGGACTGGTAAACTGTGAAAATTTAGTTAGCCAAATATCCTTCTGTACAAATGATGCTTTATTGGTGAAAAGTTACCTTTTATTAACTTCTGATGCACATGAAGTTGAATCTGTTCAGTTACCAGTGACCTTAAACAGTTCATCCAAGAAAATATCCAGAGTTTTACTCTTCCAAGACTAAAAGGTGGAAAATCACATACATTTATGGCATTTTCCGCTCTTCCTTTATTCTGTTACAGATTTGCTTCAAGGAAAAATAGAATTTTTAATGTTTCAATAGTTTTTATACAATTTTGCAACTAGAAGATGCTTTTGGAGAAAAGCGCATGTCTCCCCCAGTGCACAGTAATAGGCAAGAAGTCAATAGGGGACAGAAGCGAAAGTCAAAGAGACACTGATGGTTGGCTGCAATATGGATCATCTACTCGGTTAGTCCAATCATACTACTAAGTTTCAAAATCTGAGTCTAGTGGTTCCGAAGTTATGGATTGGAAACCGTTTTCCATGTTCTGACCCATGACCTTGACCTTTGAGTGACCCTAAATTCAATAGGGATAATCTACTCTGCATATCCAAGCATCCTATGAAGTTACAACATTCTGGATCAAGTGGTTCTCAAGTTACTGATCGGATAAGGTTTTCAATGTTCAAGCCTGTGACCTTGACCTTTAAACAAGTAACTCCAAAACTGATAAGGGTCATCTACTCTGTAAGTCCTATCATTCTACGAAGTTTGAAGGTTCTGGGTCTAGTGGTTCTCAAGTTATTGATCGAAAATGAAGTGTGACAGACGGATGGCCCCTGAGAAGTTGACCTTTGATCAAGTGACTAAAAAAACACTTGGGGTCATCTACTCCATAAGTTGAAGTTTGAAGATTCTAGGTCAAATGCTTCTCAAGTTACTGATGGGAAATGGATTTCCATGTTCTGAGATCTGTGACCTTGACCTTTAATAAAGTTGCCCCAAAATCAATATGGGTCATCTACTCTGCATGTTCAATCATCCTATAAAGTTTCAACATTCTGGGTCAAGTGGTTCTCAAGTTACTGACCGTAAATGGATTTCCATGTTCAGGTCCCCCTGACCTTGACCTTTAACAGAGTGACCCCAAAATCAATAGGCGTCATCTGCACTGCCTGTCCAATCATCCTATGAAGTTTCAACATTCTGGGCCAAGTGGTTCTCAAGTTATTGATTGGAAATATTTTTCAATGTTCAGGTCCCTGTGACCTTGACCTTTGATGGCGTGACCCCAAAATCAAAAGGGGTCGTCTACTACATAAGCCCTGCCATCCTATGAAGTTTGTAGGTTCTAGGTCAAATGGTGCTCCAGTTATTGATCGGAAATCGATTTCAATGTTCTGGCCCCTGTGACCTTGACCTTTATTAGAGTGACCCTAAAATCAATAGGGGTCATCTACACAGCATGTCCAATCATTCTATGAAGTTTTAATATTCTGGGTCAGTTGGTTCTCAAGTTATTGATCGGAAATGGTTTTCCATGTTCAGGCCCCAATGACCTTGACCTTTGATGGAGTGACCCCAAAAACAATAAGGGTTGTCTACTCCAGCAGCCCTGCCACCCTATGAAGTTTGAAGGTTCTAGGTCAAATGGTTCTCCAGTTATTGATCGGAACTTAAGTGTGACGTACGGAAGGACAGATGGACGGATGGACAGGGCAAAAACAATATGTCTCCCCCAGTGGTGGATCTTTTGAAGGATTCAGGTATTTCCTTTTACTTTAATATAATTTCTGGTTTTACATTTGCACTTGACAGACAGTGGGCTATTTCAACAATACTATTAACCAACTGGTAAGTAAAGCATCTGAATTATTTTCAGTCTACTTTGGTAGACAAAGGGAGGTAATGATAGTTTTTCAAACTGCATTTCTAATAAAGTTTAGTTAAATATACATTCTGTTAATGCCAGTCTTTCACAAAAATTATATAATAGGGCATTCCTTGGGCAAAGTATGTTTATCAAATCTATACCTGTAACAGAATAGGCAGTGAAAAATAGCAGTATGTGAACACAAGTAAGTCACTGTCAACCACTGAAGTTCAACAAATCCGTTACATGACAAAAATCTAAATCCATGAAGCTTTTGGAAATATTTGGAATAGTCTGAAATATATTAAAACAAAATCACCTGTAGTTAAAAAATGCTCTCCACAGAACTGCCACAACATCCAAAGTTGCTGTATCTAACATTGTTCCACTAATTTCAGTGGTTTAACACAGAACACCAACATCCAAACCTTTCAGTAAATGCTTGTCAACTTACAAGAGATGGAACCAGTATATATAGTCATCAATTAGGGGATGTTTTTGTCTGGCTTACAAGTGGTCATTGAGAGCTGGCAGACTTTCTGGTCTCCAATAACTTTTTATCAAACACCAATGAAAAAAACAAAGTGCTAGAATACTAGAAAGAAAGGAACCATCTTGCAAAGACTGAAGTATGGAAACACTTGATCAAATGAAATTTTATTACATAACTTGCAATTAATATGTGTAACTTCAAACCCCATTGAGTATCATCCACAGCTAATTTACTGGAAAGTCATTGAACAGCAGCCACAAGAACACTCCTACACCAGAAAACCACAAAGCTCTCAATGTGCCTTCAAAGTGCCAGAGATATTGTGGGAACATTTTGCTACAACCATCATAACTGTTAAGTGTCAATAATAAATTCTGTTCATGATTTATAGCAAACTATTTACCAAGTATCTGAAGATGTCTCAATAGGGGAGTTATACAGAGTTTCAATCAGAATGTCACAGGTTCATACCTCACTGTGATCATGGCACTGAAAATTTTTTGATCCCCAAATCCTGGATAACAGCCACTCAAGATATAGAATGAGATCCTATGTATCTACTGCAAAAGATTACAATACAAATAATTTTATAGATTTATTAACATTACAAACTATAAACTGACTCCAGGCTAGCTGTCAGACTAAGGCAGTGTACTTAGAAGCACTGATGACTAAATAATTAAGAAATCGTTACTGAGTTAGTTCCCTTTACTTTAAATCCCCATTTGCAGAGAAAGAGGTTTTTATTTTTTCTGTGGATGAAAGTCCTCGTTTGGTTCAATAAAATAAATTGATAATTATTAACCCAACATGGAACACAATTTCTACTGCTTTAAGTCTATGTTTCACCAAAACAAAATGTTTAGAAATTTTGAATAAGTTATTTGCTTTAATGCTTTTTACTCTTCTGAAATACTCAGTCATGATTAATTTTGGTCAAGACATTAATCATAAGCTTAACTGAGATAAAACAAATATCTCACATCAAATATTTTCTTAGCATAAGCTATGTAATGTTTATTTAGCATAAACTTTGAAATGTTTATTTAATTCCAGCAAAAAAATGATGTGATATTACCCACACAAATAAAGATAGTTTTTAATATTAAAAACTATCTATGTAATACAACTGCCATAAAAATACCAAAAATGTCACTGAACATCCCCTAATTTTTCTTGTACATAAAACAGAAAAGGTGAGAAGATAAAACAACCAGGTAAAAATATTGACATACACTAATGCTCATCAGTACTAACTGAAGGTATCAGAAATCAGCAATTAGTGACTGCTTAACACATACCTGTACCATGTAGATAATGTAATAATGAATGTCAATATTGTAGAGGAATAATATAAATATACAGACAGACATTCAGACTGCAAGGCACCTTCATTATCAAACACAGTTTCTACCATTTACTATGTTAGATGAGTCATTGTTTTATTTAAGACCCTGGGAATGAACTTTGCATCGAAGGAATAGTTTGCCTGCCACAGGATCAAACTCAGAACCTCTGGACAGGTAAATCCTACATAATCTCCTTCCAGTGAACCAGGAACATTCTGTTGACAGCTTATGAACAATTGGGACAGCTTACAACACTAAAATAAACATGATCTCCAACAGAGCTGTTGTATTCTTTATTATTTCATACTAAGGAAATTAATATTAGTGGTGTGGTTTTCAGCCACACTGACAAAATTTAGGTCATATGGTAACTTTGCAGCTTTAATGGAAGAGGTAGACCACATAGTATTTACTTCAGGCATGGATGTACTCTGTGTAGAACAAGCCATTTTCCACAAACCAGCTGAATAGCTTCCTACAAGGAGTTAATTCTACACTCTGCAGAGGGTTGGAACCCATATCAATGAGAGGCAAGAGATTTAATGTAAGCAGCCTTAAGCATATAGCAGAAATCTCTATTCATGACAAGGGACAAAAGGGTCTTTATATTATGCTGTACCAGGTTAAAACTTTCCAAATGTTAATATGGCACAAGTACTAAGTTTATATTTCTCTGAAAATTATTACTGTCATTACAAATGGAAATGCATTACCAATAAAGTACTGACAAAGTCTTACCTAGGTCTTGATGTACAAAATAAATCCAATGGCATGAGACTATATGGCATAAGACTGTCCGAGAAGGATTCTGAGAATGGTCTCATTAGGTCCATATGTGGGAACATATCGAACGGTTTCATATCCATAAATTTAGAACTGGTCATACTAGCATTCATCTGACTACAAAAACTCTCAAATCGCTGAAAACTTTCGGATGCCCAGTTCTCAGCAGAAAAACTGCTAAACATAAACGACTCACGGTACTCCATTTTTAATTCTAAAATACTAGTGCTTTCAAATTTTCCAAAAATTTCAATGAGTTAAGAATGTATCTTGTTCAAATTTTATCCTGTAGCTTTTGTAAGTCTCTACATTTGATATTATACAAATGAAAGTATTGTAAGAAAATAAGACATCCCTAATTCACTGCATGTGAATCAACACTCCTTTGCTTATCTTCAACTGCAGCTTCTGTTTGCAACAGGAGACAATATTTGTCTCCATACTGAAGAGTTCTCACATACTGCTTCCTTCATACTGAAGAGTCAAAAAAGTTGATAGAGCACTGTATCCAGAAATCTACCTTACATTCTTTCCAACTGAGAAACAAAAAATCTCTGCATAATATTTACAAGCCTAACAAAACTTTCATAATCACCAAATACAATCTTATTTATTGATAATCAGTCACTTAACTCTCTGAAGTTATTCTTTGCTGCATTTTTATCTGAAAGCTTGGATGGAATTGTAATGTTCTGTAACAACACACATTGGCCTATCTGAGGTAACTTAATGCATGTGGAGCAAGCCGAGCAATAAAATATTACTATAGCTATGGTTATTTCACCTTTCTTTTCTTATAGGACATATATATTTACTCTATATGTTATCACAGAATAAACATGTGCATGGCTGTTAATAATTGAAACACCTTAAACCTCATATAAATAAGTCATTATGCTTATTTCTTTACAATAAATGATTTTTTATTAACACATACTGCAAATGGCAACCTGTAAAAATTGTGCAAATGGCCAACATAAGGCAAAAAGGATTTTATCCACAAAAATCTTATCAATTATTATTGCAAATAAATACATAAACTAGATGCCCACAGGCAACATGTCGAGCCCGCCCTTTGACCCCTAACTGTGACCTTGACCTTTGAAATAGAGTCCGTCTCATTGAGTTAAACATTCATGCCAAATATAAACAAGATTCCTCAATGCATGTCAAAGTTATGGGCCGGACAAGATTGACCTCCAACTCTGACCTTGACCTTCGAGATAGGAACCTGGGGTTTGCGCATGACACTCCGTCTCACTGAGGTTAACATTCATGCCAAACATAAAAGATTGCTCCATGCATGTCAAAGTTATGGTCCGGACAAACAAATCTTGACGGACGCATGCACATACACAGAACCGCCATTTGGACAACTATGTATTTGCTTCCTCAAGCAGGCTCGACAAAAATGTTTTCAGACATTCTAATCTGTTTTTATGGGGATTATACCAATAGTCAAACATGTAAAATATAGTTTACAGGGATTTCAAGTCATCTGCCTTAATTAGCTTGTTACCCATACTGTCCCTTAGTCAGCTACATGTCAGAGGTTAAGTTTGCTTGGCCTGTAAACTCCTTATTTTCTAACAGGCCAACAGTTTTTCAGGAATAATTATTTTTTACTCCTCATAATGTTCAGATCTGTCTAGATCATTAAATGCTCTATGTTGTCTGTAATTAAATTTGCCATATAATAAGTCACTGGAAATTACATCATTATCTTTCCTTTGATATTAAACAACACAGGAAGTAAATTCAAGTTTAAGGACTATGAAAACTTCTCCTTACTTCTGAAACAGTAGTGTGTAACTGTCAGCAAGCAGTAGTTAAGATCTTAGAAGTATCTGGATGTATGTCAAAAAACAACAACAACAAATCTTACAAAAGACAATAACATAAATAAATCAAATATTATAATCATTATAAAAAAAACCTTGATTGTTCACTCACATGGAAACACTCGCCTGGATGCCCCTGTCAAATGTTTATTCATACTTCATGAAGTACTCATGAAGCATTCATGACTTCTTCATGAGTAGACTTCGTGTAGTCTTCATGGCAAAAAAATGAAGTGCAAATGAGACAGATGCATCAGCAGCTCATGAAAACAGATTCATGAATTATTCATGAAGTGGTAAATGCATTAAAAATGCATGAAATTAAGCATAGCCTGTGTTCATGAAGAATTCATTAAGTTTGTATTTATTAATCTTCATGAAGAATTCATGAAAATATTCCTGAAAAAAATACTTCATGAAGAATTCATGCATTATTTTGTTCTTTATTTCAAATGTCTCATTTGCACTTCATGTTTTTTTCCATGAACACTTCAAGAATAAATATTCTTATAACTTCATGAAGACATTTGTGCTTAAATTCTTGAGTATTTCATGAACAATACAAAACATTATAAAAGGACTTCTTTGCCATAGATGATACAGTAATCCATCATATTTTCAGAAACTTTAATAAATAATACCTGTACTTATTAAGTAGTATCCATGCACTTGTTATTAAGAGCTGAGATAATGTATTGAAATTCATGAAACATAAATTTTGATTTTAATGAATATTCATTCTTGAACTATTTTTGTAAAAAAACAAAAGTTTCATGAACTAGTCAAGGTAACCAGTGGTAGGAGTGAAACCTGAGAGATCTGCATGTAATGGGATTCTTTGAACAATATCAGTATACAGTAGCTTGATACAAGAAAAAATCCTGTAGGTCAAAGTGTTGTTCAGTTAGTGGCTAGAGATTGTTTTAGTCTCTGCTGAGTCACTGTGACAGTGACAATTTCCACCCTCAACAAATGAAATGTTTAGTCAAACAGTAAACTGGAGTGGGATTGGGAGCATAATAAGAAGTAAACAATTGCTGTATAAAATACAAAACATTAAGTTAAACAATGTATAATTTACTTTAATCTCAAGATTGAAATTTAGATACTAGCTTTGCTTCAGGGTCGTGAAAACTTGTGACATTTTAGAAGGATTTTATATTTTTAAAATGAACAATTTATAACAACACCATAATTACTTATTTGATATTCAGTATACTCATGTTCCTTTTAAACCATTCCTTTCTGTAGTATGATAAATATTTCCTTCTCTTTTGCTGCACAAACTTCTCAAAAGTTGCTGAATCACATGTGCAAAAAATTTCCCAGCATGCAACAAAATAACGGAAACTGATCATGTGACATGAATTTAATGTTCATGAACTTATTCATTTATTGTAAAAGGTTAACCTAAGTTTTATGTTTAATAAATGGACAGTTCAGAAACTCACAATTGAGTTCAAGAACTGGTACTGAACTAGAAACAGGTTTTGAATTTCATAGTACTTTTAATGAATCATAGATATACTCATTAAATATTCATGACTTTTTCTTAAGAACACATAAAGAATGTTTTAAGAATTTAATATTCTTAAACTGCTCATAAAATGATCATCATTTTTTTTTTCAAGAATTTTTCTTGAATTCTATAGGTATATTGACATTCATGAAAAAATCTTGATTCATTCTTAAACTAGTTCATGAATATTTCAAGGATTTTATAAATCTGCCAATAATGCTTGATATCTTCATGAAGTAGATCAAACGACACTTCATGCATAAAACTTCATCAAGTTAGATCAAGAAGTAATCCAGTTCATGAATAATTCATAATGGTGATGAAAAAATCATGATTTCATGAATTCCATTTCGCTGGGGTGTAGCTGTACATTAAATTTATTGTGCACCTTGAGATTAATAATAATTAACCTGCTATGGAATAAAAATTACACTAAAATGATACTTATGCAAGCATTAACAGGCCATACTTTAGTTAAAAACTTTGTACATTTTACAGATCACATACACAGTTGTGTTTTAATTACATTGTATGCTTGTATGCACCTACATTTACAGGACTGGTACTAAGATGATTGTGTTATGCATGACATGTGCTTTCTTCATTTAAAAAAAAAATGTAAAATCCATGTTAAAATTTCAGATCCCATTAAATGAATCATATTAAAATCTGGTCTAAATTAATACATCCTGTTCAAATTTAATTTCCTTCCAGCTTTTCCTGAAATGAATCATTTTAGGTGTGAATTTTCATTAATTGCACATTACAATCTGGAGGGCATATCTTCTGACAGTTAAATGCAATTAGATGCTCTTGTGTAATTTAAATTTCCTTTCTTCTTTTGGTTCTCATCTCTAAAATGCTTTTTATAATCTTCAAAATGCAAACATAGTAATTCACAGATATCCTTAGGACACCGGGCATATTTTCATGCAATCTCAGCAGGCATAGGTATGTTTTTGATAACACATAAAAATGACCTCACTCTACCTTCAGCTTATTCCAGAAGTGAAGAAAATAAAAGTAGACTTTAAGTTGCACTTCCATTGGTTGATTATAGTCAGGGGTCTCGCGCAGGGGTCAGGGCCTATCAACATGTATTATTTTTTTTTACTAATAGGGAGTCAATTTTCAGCACTTTCTGATGCTTTGAAAATATCTGCAGGCTTTAGGACAACTTGTCAGCTTTTCATCTACGAAAAAAATATTTGAACTCTGAATAATCACAAATCCAACAGGGGTCCATCACGGAGCAAGGGTATATGAGATTTTTGGAACTTTCTCAAATCTTTCAAAAGGTGCTTTTTTGATGTTGTCTGAAAGTGTCAGTATATATGCCTTGGATGTAAGATATTTCCATATTTGGGAGCTGCAGACCTAGACATTTCAGAAATAATTTCGAAATGAATTTCGTGTAATAAATGTTGATTCTACGGAAGTGTGAAAAGGCCATCAAACACTAATACGTTTTATTACGTTACAGGTGCAGAAAGGATATAACCTCCCAGATGTAGTATAAACAGTTCCTTACTAAAATCCATCTTAAAACCAACTTGGACCCTCTGTGGCTATGTGGTTCGAGGTTGCTAACCTGGTTTATGGGTTTCAGTTTAGTTTTGCTTGAAACATTGCAGCCATCTTGTTAGCTTGCAGATAGCTGGTTCCTATCCTTGCCTTCAAATAATCAGAGGGGAATTAAGGGTCTTCTTTTCACCATTAAAGCTCAGATTGAAAGTCACAATAATACTGAACTAAAGTGTTTACTTGTTGCTTAAAACACAACATAGCAATTTTATAAATAAACAGTAAAGTTTTCTTATCTGCTGTTTATATACAGACTTAAATCATTTCTAAAATAAAGGAAAAGTACTAAAATCTATTCTAAGATAAAGGAGAAGTACTACAATATAGATTTAGCAAAACTGTCTGATCTATCGGTCAAATATTCAAATCAATTCCAAGATAAAGGGAGATAATAAAACACTTTTATCCACTAGTTTACTGTATTAAAACCAGTTGCAAAATTTCTGGCAGAAAGTTTACTGGGCTGTAATTAACTGTACTCTGAAGCCTTAATTCTTTATTCATAATTTTACATTTAGCGCAGCACAATTTAAACAAAAGCATAAAGTCTTGAATCAAAGTTAGTACCAAAGACCTCTTCACAAATTTTGTAATTTTTCACACAGTTTCAAGACATGTATCAGCTGATGTTATCTTGGACAATCTGAGATAAATTCTAGAATATAGTCTGTATCAATGGGTGGTTGTGATAAAACATACTCTGTGTCAATCAGGAGGAAAATGATATTACAAAGTTTCTGTGAAAACATTCAACAGGTTTCAGAACACTGAACTTTACTTCATAACAATTACAAGTTGAAATTTTACAATCAAACAGTTACTAATAAACTTTGATAATGTGGCAGTTGGCCTCAATACAGTCAACACTGTTTATTTTCCAATATAGGTAAATCCAATATTTGCTTCACAATAAATCTACCAAGGATTATCTTTGAACGCCCCTGGACTTATTGGACTCACCTGCCACATTATCAAAGTTAAAATATTAGTACACATACGGGCAATCCAGTGCAATATCTTCTATTTGAAACAAGAGGGCCATGATGGCCCTATATCGCTCACCTGTTATCATTGCACTTGAGGACAAGAAGGTCCTCAGAAAACATATCTCAGTCCAAAGGACAGGAACAACAAAGGGAAGAAATTTAACCAAAAAGAAAAAAAAATTCTTACAAGGTATAGATATGTCAAAATACACCTAAAAATTGGAGGTATCATCCATGTTGTACCACAGAAAAGTGGTCTCGGTTTTTCCCTACGGCCAATAATAAAAAAGTTACTAAAAATAAGCTATTTATAGTAACGTAAAAGGGAAGTAATAAAAAAAAAAATATATTGTAAGTGAACAAAAGAAGGATCTGCCAAATAAATCTCTGACATAAATGAAATTTCAGATCAGTATTTTCATTAGTTACGGAGATATACCCATTTTAATTTGAAATAAAGGGAGGTAATTTGACATAAAATCATTCCATAGTTATCTACCCTGATTGTCTCAGTCCAACTCATAACAATAATGAAATTTCAAATAAGTCCTATAAGTACTTACTGATATAAATCCATTTTGATTACAATCAGGGGAGGTAATCAGATATAAAATAACTCCGGAACCTACGATTGGATCTGATTTGTCATGGAATCCAAATTTTATTGTTGTTGAAGATATTTTGGAAGTTTGTATCAAATAAAACCATAAATGAAGTATCTATATGGCTGCAAAAGCCAAAATAGCCAATTTTGGACCTTTAAGGGGCCATAACTCTGGAACCCATGATGGAATCTGGCCAGTTCAAGAAAGGAAGCAAGATCTTGTGGTGATACAAGTTGTGTGCAAGTTTGGTTAAAATCAAATCATAAATGAAGCTGCTATTGTGCAGACAAGGTCAAAATAGCTAATTTTGGCCCTTTCAGGGGCCATAACTCTGGAACCCATTAACGGATCTGGGCGGTTCAAGAAAGGCACCGAGATCTTATGGTGACACAAGTTTTGTGCAAGTTTGATTAAATTCAAATCATAAATGAAGCTGCTACTGTGCAGACAAGGTCAAAATAGCTAATTTTGGCCCTTTCTGGGGCCATAACTCTGGAACCCAAAACGGAATCTGGCCAGTTCAAGAAAGGAACCAAGATCTTATGGTGATACAAGTTGTGTGCCAGTTTGGTAAAAATCAAATCATAAATAAAGCTGCTATTGTGCAGACAAGGTCAAAATAGCTAATTTTGGCCCTTTCAGGGCCCATAACTCTAGAACCCATAATGGGATCTGGCCAGTTCAAGAAAGGAACCGTGATCTTATGGTGATACAAGTTGTGTGCAAGTTTGGTTAAAATAAAATCATAAATGAAACCACTATCGTGCAGACAAGAAATTGTTGACGCACGGACGCACGGACTGACGACGGACGACGGACGACGGACGAAGGGTGATCACAAAAGCTCACCTTGTCACTATGTGACAGGTGAGCTAATTATAAATACTGGTATTACAACTATCTAGAGGTGATATCGATATCTTTTACATTTTTTGTTTCAGTAACTATATATTCAAAACAAGAATAACATCCTGTGATAAATTATAATCAATATTATATGATAGATGACTTTACTATTACAATTGTGATATCTGTGAAATACTGTGATAATAGGCTTTGTAATTTGTTTTGACATGAAGTGCACAAATAAAATTATCATTATCATTATATTTTAATAAGGGTCTTATAAAATGTTTTGGGATGGTTCATTCAAATTTAGACACACATTTGCAAAACTCTTGCAAAACCTTAGTAATAATTCTGCCTACATTTGACTAATGTATTGTACAAGGTCTCAACAGACATAGGAATTCATAACGAAATATGTGTAATATACCTATCTCTTTAAAATTATGCAAATGATAATGTGACTATTGCCCTCTAAGCAGACAAAGCAGTTTTAATGTATTGCTCTTTTGTCTTGAATAACACTGTGTCCAATTACATTTTTGTTCATATTTTCCATTTGTTTGACCATATACACTTTAATATATATCCACCTTATGGGTAGTAAAATTTTATAAAATTTGTACGATAATAAATCATACATGTGTTACAGAACCAGAGTGACTTTACATTACTGACCTTTTTGTTCCATAAACATATTTCTTACATAATATCAAAAAAGTGAAGAATGCCATAAAATGTTGTTTAAATGCAATTGGCCACCTTTAAATGAACTTCAGTTGCAGAGTTTATTCCATAATATCAAAATTAATATTAGTCTTTAGCAATTTTTAAGCTAAACTTCTTGTTAACAATCTATAATTTACCTGTACATTTACTATTAACCTGTCTCCATGGATGGTGTTAACAGTGATTTTATAGACACTTTACTTCTGTTTTAATATCATTCATAATCAAGATAAAATTATTTTTAACTTTCAAACCACTTCAAAATATATCATGTCTACAATCACCCTAATAAAATCAGAGAAAAACAGGTTTGTTGCCAATCCTTTAACTATAATTTTGGGTTTAAAAATGGGATAGATTGTCCAGCAAAAAAAAAGAATCAGCACATGTATCAATTTTCACATCTTTTGTACGACATATGTCCAGGATTAAACAAACCCATGACCTCCCACACTCGAGGCAGACGCTCTGCTACTAGGGTACAAAGACAATATAAATAACTTCAATTAATTTTTGAAAATTTCTGATAAATATCTAAGTAAGACCTGAGTAATGCTAAAACTTTTTTTTTTTCAGAATTTAATGAAATACAAAAAGTAAAAAGATCAGTAAAGCCTGCATTTTTCCCCTGTAAAAATTTCATGCAGCTGCTGACAGTACTGTAGATTTCTTTGTGGAGGGAAAACATTAAGAAAACAATCTTTAATAGATAATTTTTCTCTGAAATTACAAAAATGTAAACAAATTAGAATCTAAAAAAATCACAAACAACAGATGGTGGTATGTAATGCTGATTTCTGACTGCCAGAAATATAAGTGCCAATTATTTAACAGTAAAAGATAAGGCAGGATCTTTTTGTTCTTTGAGATGGTTTCATAGTTTTATCACAATGTATCAGAGCAGACAGGCTATTTACAAGAGCTGCACCAACATTTGCACTAATTGGGGAACCAATTAGAATAATGTAAGCTGTCAAAGAAAACCTGATATCTGCCTCCACAGTCAACAAAACATTTACAGATATAAAATATTTATCCAAATGGTGCAACACAAGTTATAAATGTGCATTAACTGTCAAAAGGACAGACAGACCAATCTACAACTTTTAGTCAGCTAACAATTCTGCAAACACCAGCTTCCAAGGTAATAATATTGAGTCAATGGAAACCAGTCACAGAATGTAACACTGTCATTGGTCAATTTGAACAATATGCTCAGAAACAACCAATCAGATGCTGCAGTTATGAGACTGGTCCCCAACACAACAAAGACAATGAGCATCAAGCAGTTTAGTAAAGAAACTCAGGCTGGATGAACAAGTAAACAAAATTATTGATGATACACCTGTAGACCACACCTGTATCAATATGTTGCACGTGCCACAGGGCATTACATGAGAGAAACTGATTCCAAGACTGTTAAAATTCTAACCCCTCTTAATCCTTATAATCCTTAATAAGTAAAACTTCAGAGCCAGCAGTAAATACAGACTGGATAAATTTGAACTAATTGTATGTCCCACCTGTGAAGAAACCCCATTTACAATCCTTCAAAAACAAGGATTATTAAAATCAGTGAAATTAATTACTCAACTATTATTCTGTTTTTTTTTTGGTTTTTTTTTTCAAAAGAAAACTTTATCAGTGCAACAACTGTTTCAAATGATCTTAATTTATATCAATATCAAAGGGAGATAATCTGTAAATGAACAGTATGGATTAGATAGGCTAAAATATACATTAAATCAACAAAGTTCAAAGTAGTTTCAAACCATGGTGCTAAATGTTATTTAAAGATGTTATAAATAATCAATTAAGTTTCAAAACAGAGTGCTAGTGGTAAAGTGGAATTTAGATTGTATCAGTTACTGAGGAGAGTTCATCAATTTATTTACAAAACTTGTTTCTTAAGCATGCAAAAACTTATGTTCTTGCTTTGTTGCCTTATGGTGGAATACAGTACAGTTCAGGACAAAAATAGAAGTAACAAGTGACCAAATATTGCAGTGGCAATACAGAAGTCCCCTACTGGTATAAAACTCTGTTGCTGATCATCCCTTGTGGCTGTTGGCAACAGTGTTAAGACTAAAAATGCTTCAAGGCATTTAAGAGCTAAGAAACAAAAACTATTTTTATTCAGTTTTCAATAGCGACCTTGACCTACAAGCATAGATCAGGTACAAAGCACATTGTATCATCATGGGGAACATGGTTAATCTGGCCTACAGACCTAGTTTTTGACCACACATGACCCAGTTTCAAACTTGACCTGAAGATCATCAAGACAAACATACTGACCAAGTTTCATAAAGATAGGGTCACAACTGTGACCTCTTAAGGGTGTTAACAAGTTTTTCCTTTGATTTGACTGGGTGACCTAGGTTTTGACCCCACATGACCCAGATTCGAACTAGACCTAGAGGTCATCAAGACAAACATGTATTCTGGCATATTCTCATGAGTTTCTAACGTAAACCATGGACTCTATGGTGTTAACAAGTTTTTCCTTTGATCTGACCTACTTACCTAGTTTTTGATCCCACATTACTCAGTTTCAAACTTGACCTTTATGTTTATTACACATGGGTGTAAGGAATACCCTAATAGTGAGACTTGGTTTAAACAGGTGCAGAGATCATCAATACAAACATTCTGACCAAGTTTCATAAGATAGAGTCACAACTGTGGCCTCTAGAGTG
The DNA here is from genome assembly GCF_021730395.1 of Mercenaria mercenaria. NCBI lineage: Eukaryota > Metazoa > Mollusca > Bivalvia > Venerida > Veneridae > Mercenaria > Mercenaria mercenaria. Next base: position 66,354,222 of record NC_069377.1, on the reverse strand, counting down.
TTAACAAGTTTTTCCTTTGATTTGACTGGTTGACCTAGTTTTTGACCCCACATGACCCAGATTCAAACCTGACCCAGAGGTCATCAAGGCAAACATGTACTCGACCAATTCTCAAGAGTTTCAAACTTAAACCATGGATTCTAGAGTGTTAACAAGATTTTCCTTTGATCTGGTCTACTGACCTAGTTTTTGACCCCACATGACTCAGTTTCAATCTTGACCTAGAGATAATCAAGACAAACATTCTGACAAAGTTTCATAAAGATAGGGTCACAACTGTGGCCTTTAGTGTTAACAAGCTTTTCCTTTGATTTGACCGGGTGACCTAGTTTTTGACCCCATATGACCCAGATTCTAACATGACCTAGTGGTCATCAAGACAAACATTCTGATCAATTCTCATGAGTTTCAAACTTAAACAGTGAATTCTAGACTTTTAACAAGACTTTCCTTTGATCTGGCCTACTGACCTAGTTTTTGACCCCAGACAACTCGGTTTTAAACTTGACCTAGAGATCATCAAGACAAACATTCTGACCAAGTTTCATAAAGATGGGGTCACAACTGTGGCCCAGAGAGTGTTTAAAAGTTTTTCCTTTGATTTGACTGGGTGATCTAGTTTTTTACCCCAAATGACCCAGATTCAAACATGACCTAGAGGTCATCAAGACTCTGACCAATTCTCATGAGTTTCAAACTTAAATTGTGGTCTCTAGTGTGTTAACAAGATTTTCCTTTGATCTAACCTACTGACCTAGTTTTTTACCCCATGACCCAGTTTTAAAACTGAACTAGAGATCATCAAAACAAACATTCTGACCAAGTTTCATAAAGATTGAGTCACAACTGTCACCTCTAGAGTGTTCATAAGTTTTTTCTTTGATTAGATCGGGTGACCTAGTTTTTGAACCCACATGGCCTAGATTCAAACTTGACCTAGAGATTATCAAGACAAACATTCTGACCAAGTTTCATAAAGATTGAGTCACAACTGTGGCCTCTAGAGTGTTCACAAGCTTTTCCTTTGATCTGGCCTACTGACCTAGTTCCCAGTTTCGAAACTGACCTAGAGATCATCAAGACAAACATTCTGACCAAGTTTCATAAATATTGGGTCACAACTGTGGCCTCTAGAGTGTTCACAAGGCAAATGTTGACGCACGATGGATGACGCACGCTGGACAATGACCAGTCACAATAGCTCACCTTGAGTGCTTCGTGCTCTGGTGTGCTAAAAATCCTTCAATGCAATTATGTTATGGGGCAGAAACAAATTTTTACTTGACCTAGCATAGATCATGTGTTGACCATTCTCAACTCAAGATAATCCATCAATGCATATTAAAATTATGGAGCAGAAACACTATGTTGGTTTTCCCATGGCACGGCTCAAATGTTTAAACTATTACCTTTAATAATGAGGTAGAAATCACATGTTGGAGCCTCTCCCCTCTATAAGATAGCCATCTAAATACATTTTACATAAACCTGCATGCAGCATGCACCTTGATTATCATGATTATCAATTGAGCAAGCATCTGTGTGACAGTGTTACAAGGTAAGACCATTTTTCTGTTGTTGCCCTATTCGTGCTGACTTGAATTCTTTTTCTGTAACAATATCTCTCTCATATCTTCCACTTCTTTTGGGGAGACACAACTTCCAACTTGAACCTACCTACTTGCAGGCTAAAACATGAGACCATAATGCAGGATTAGGGATCACCATCTGCCACTTCCTGAGACACCCTGGCTTGAAAACAATGTATATAATGTAAATTCTTCTGTGTCCTTTTAGTTTTCCAGACAAATTGCCTTACCTATAGCTGTTCAAAAAGTGAACCTGGTCTAACAATGACTACAGGTTATGACTTAAAGTTTACTATAGTAAACCATGGTTTAAACAATTAATTTACAAGGACTGGCACAATCACAAAGCCATGTCCACAATTGTACAGCCACTGGTACTGATGAAAATAACCATGATTAGGTCAAGTCTGACTAAAGTGGTTGACCATGGTAAAAAGGTTGGATACAGTAACAGTACCTGATAAATCAGGTTCACTTTTCGCAGGTATGACTCTGGTATAATGATTATACAACCTAATACTCACTGATTCTTAAACATTGAAGCACTTCTAAAAAAAACAGTTTATTTCTATGATTATACACTCTGTATCTTCAACAAATTTATACTACAGATTTCTGCAAGTTCCAAGTCAGAATTAGTTCTCAAAAGATGAAATTATTTCTATGATAACAATAAAGTTTAAAGCCAAGACTACATGATGAGAAGGGAGGAAAGCACATCAGAAAACTAATTAGGAACAATTAGTGAGCAAACAATCCAAACATCTGGGTAGCCAAAATTCTAGCTACAATTATGTTATATATGTATATGTAAGTTAATCAGTATGATGAAATTACAAATTTTAGTGAAATTCTGCAGCAATGCCTAATAATTATATCTCTAAAATTACTCAGTCAAAATTGCATAACAAAACCATCCATGTTTGTGTGATGAAGAAGGCTTTTTGCAGATGGTCTTCTTATTTAAACACAAGAGCTGTCACAGGAGACAGCGTGCTCGACTATTTCGATACTGTATAGTGAAAATGGATACATCTGAAGAAGCTGGAGCAGTCTAAGTAAAAGGGGGCATTATTTATGAAAAATTGGTGCCAGAGTTATGGACCTTGTGTCATATTATGTGGGTGATAAGGTGGAACAACTATTTTAAGTTTGATTCAAATCCATTTTGTAACAACTGAGATAGTGTGAAACTACACCAAAACTTTTACATGAAATTCTAAGTAAAAAGGGGGATAATTCATGAAATACTGGAGCAAGAGTTATGATCCCTGTGTCATATGATGAGGGTGATGATGTTAACCTGAAATTCTAAGTAAAAAGGGCGCATAATTCATGGAAAATTGGTTCCAGATTTATGGACCTTGTGTCATATGATGTGGGTGATAATGTGAAACAACTATTGTAAGTTTGAATAAAATCCATTTAGTAATAACTGAGATAGAGTGAAAGTGCACCAAAACTTTAACGTGAAATATTGGTTCAAGAGTTATGGCCCTTGTGCAATTTGATGTGGGTGATGATGAGGAATAACTATCTTATTTATTTTTTTATTTTGTTGGGTTTAACGTTGCACCGACACAATTTTAGGTCATATGGCGACTTTCCAGCTTTAATGGTGGAGGAAGACCCCAGGTGCTCCTCCGTGCACAATTTCATCACGAGCGGGCACCTGGGTAGAACCACCGACCTTCCGTAAGCCAGCTGGATGGCTTCCTCACGTGAAGAATTCTACGCCCCAAATAAGGTTTCGAACCCACATCGATGAGGGGCAAATGGTTTGAAGTCAACGACTCTAACCACTCGGCCACGGAGGCCCCTAATATAAATAATAACTATCTTAAGTTTGAATATCTTAAGTTTGAAACAAATCCATCAAGTAATTACAGAGATAAAGACAAAGTGCATCAAAACTTTAACCAAAGTGCGGATGCGGAAGGATGCCAGGTCGAGTAGAACAGCTCTCCATACTTCGTATAATCGACCTAAAAATTCACAGAGTTAAAGGCGGTTTTGTTTTGTTTTTGTTGGGTTTAGGTCATATGGCGACTTTCCAGCTTTGATGGAGGAGAAAGACCCTAGGTGACTCTCCAAGCATTACTTCATCACAGGTGGGCACCTGGGTAAAACCACCGACCTTTCGTAAGCCTCCTCACATGAAACATTCAATGTCTCTAGTGAGGCTCGAACCCCACTTAGGTGAGGGGCAAGTGATTCAAAGTCAGTGAATTAATACTTTTGACAAAACATTCAGCCAAAATAGATGACAAGAGTTATGTATTCTTGATTACAGATAGAGACTGTTATAAACAAGAGGACCATGATGGCCCTATATCGCTCACCTGTTATCATTGCACTTGAGGACAAGAAGGTCCTCAGAAAAAATATCTAAGTCCACACAGGACAGGAACAACAAAGAGAAGAAATTTAACCAAAAAGAAAACAAAATTCTTACAAGGTACAGATATGTCAAATTACACCTAAAAATTGGAGGTACCCTCCATGTTGTACCACAGAAAAGTGGTCTCGGTTTTTCCCTAAGGCCAATAATAAAAAAGTTACTAAAAATAAGCTATTTATAGTAACATAAAAGGGAAGTAATTAAAAAAAAAATATTGTAAATGAACAAAAGAAGGATCTGCCAAATAAATCTGTTTACATAAATGAAATTTCAGATCAGTATCTTCATTAGTTATGGAGATATACCAATTTTAATTTAAAATAAAGGGAGGTAATTTGAAATAAAATCAGTCCATAGTTATCTACCCTGATTGGCTCAGTCCAACTAATGACAATAATGAAATTTCAAATAAGTCCTATAAGTACTTACTGATATAAATCCATTTTGATTACAATCAGGGGAGGTAATCAGATATAAAATAACTCTGGAACCTATGATTGGATCTGATTTGTCATGGAATCCAAGATTAATTGTTGTTGAAGATATTTTGGAAGTTTGTTTCAAATAAAACCATAAATGAAGTATCTATATGGCTGCAAAAGCCAAAATAGCCAATTCTGGACCTTTAAGGGGCCATAACTCTGGAACCCATGATGGAATCTGGCCAGTTCAAGAAAGGAAGCAAGATCTTGTGGTAATACAAGTTGTGTGCAAGTTTGGTTAAAATCAAATCATAAATGAAGCTGCTATTGTGCAGACAAGGTCAAAATAGCTAATTTTGCCCCTTTCAGGGGCCATTACTCTGGAACCCATAATGGGATCTGGCCGGTTTAAAAAGGGAACCGAGATCTTATGGTGACACAAGTTTTGTGCAAGTTTGATTAAATTCAAATCATAAATGAAGCTGCTATTGTGCAGACAAGGTCAATATAGCTAATTCTGGCCCTTTCAGGGGCCATAACTCTGGAACCCATAACGGAATTTCGCCAGTTCAAGAAAGGAACCAAGATCTTATAGTGATACAAGTTGTGTGCAAGTTTGGTTAAAATAAAATCATAAATGAAGCTGCTATTGTGCAGACAAGGTTAAAATAGCTAATTCTGGCCCTTTCAGGGGCCATAACTCTGGAACCCATATTGGAATCTGGCCAGTTAAAAAAAAAAGAACCAAGATCTTATGGTGATACAAGTTGTGTGCCAGTTTGGTGAAAATCAAGTTATAAATAAAGCTGCTATTGTGCTGACAAGGTCAAAATAGCTAATTTTGGCCCTTTCAGGGGCCATAAATCTGGAACCCATAATGGGATCTGGCCAGTTCAAGTTGTGTGCAAGTTTGGTAAAAATAAAATCATAAATGAAACCACTATCGTGCAGACAAGAAATTGTTGACGCACGCACGCACGCACGGACAGACGCACGGACTGACGACGGACGAAGGGTGATCACAAAAGCTCACCTTGTCACTATGTGACAGGTGAGCTAAACAAGAGCACCGCCTTGCGGGTGCTGACGCTCATCTGATTTTTTTTGTGTAATAGAAATATTGTCCTACCCATGATTTTCTAAGTCTAAAAAGGGCCATCATTCTTGCAAAAAGCAGGATAGAGTTATGTTTCTTGATGTACAGTGTCCACTTATGATGGTGAAAAACTGTTGCAAGTTTTAAAGCAATAGCTTTGATAGTTTATGAGAAAAGTTGACTTAAACATAATACTCAACCAAGAAAATGATTTTCTAAGTCCAAAAGGGGCAATAATTATTGCAAAAAGCAGGATGGAGTTACGCTGCTTGCTGTACAGGGTCAGCTTATGATGGTGAACAAGTGTTGCAAGTTTCAAAGCAATAGCTTTGATAGTTTAAGAGAAAAAGTTGACCTAAACATAAAACTTAACCAAGAAATCTGATATTTTCTAAGTCCAAAAGGGGCCATAAATCTAGCAAAAAGCAGGATGGAGTTATGTTTCTTGCTGTACAGGGTCAACTTATGATGGTGAACAAGTGTTGCAAGTTTTAAAGCAATAGCTTTGATAGTTTATGATAAAAGCTGACCTAAACATAAAACTTAACCAAGAAAACTGATTTTCTAAGTCCAAAAGGGGCAATAAATCTTGCAAAAAGCAAGATGGAGTTATGTTTCTTGATGTACAGGGTCTGCTTATGATGTTGAACAAGTATTCCAAGTTTCAAAGCAATAGCTTTGATAGTTTGGGAGAAAAGTTGACCTAAACATAAAACTTAACCAAGAAATCTGATATTTTCTAAGTACAAAAGGGGCCATAAATCTTGCAAAAAGCAAGATGGAGTTACGTTTCTTGCTATACAGGGTCAGCTTATGATGGTGAACAAGTATTCCAAGTTTCAAAGCAATAGCTTTGATAGTTTAGGAGAAAAACTGACCTAAACATAAAACTTAACCAGGCAACGCCGACGCCGACGCCGACAACCGCTCAAGTGATGACAATAACTCATCATTTTTTTTCAAAAAATCAGATGAGCTAAAAAGAAAAACAAGTGAAAAAGTTTCAAAGCCATATGTCAAACAGTTTACACAAAATATGAACTGGTACAAAAAAACTTAACCAAGATTTGTAAGTTAAAAGGGGCCATAATTCAGACAAAATCCTTGATGGAGTATTGTTCTTTTGCCTAAAACTGGACATGGTGATGGAACACAAGTTTTGAAAGTATCAAAGCTTAATCTCAACAAGTTTTGTCAAAATGAGGACTAGTATGAAAAACGTAACCAAGGTGTGATGCTGATGCCATGGATGGTGAGTAAGGAAAGTTCTACTTATTCTTTGAATAGTGAAGCTAAAAATGGTCTAGGTCCATGAAAGGGATGTGATATTATTGGAAGACAGATAGAAAAGCTCTACCGCAGTGCTAAAAAAACCAATTCACAATCTGATTCAAAATAAATTTTATCAAAATTATCATTTTGATGCATTAGAATTGCACCAAGAAACATGAGGGTATTGCATGCAGGAATGAAAAGTTGGTGTAAACATCAGCACTGTAAACCACATAGATTGATTCTAAGATATACATAAAATGATCAAAGATACTATCTAAACCAGGGATGCTACAACATTATAACATACTCTCAGATTTTGTTGAGATCCACAAAATTCATCTAACAGGTGTATCATATATATAATTTTATCAGCCATATTAATTTTATATTCTCATGTATAGAAAATCTCTTCTCAACAAACAAAGAAAACAAGTTGATGAGGAAAAGGCATGAAATGCTCCGATGTTACTAAAAACCTATGCTGCACAAATATGGTAAACAAATAAGACTATGTACATACTACTGTATGAACTTGCTTATTTCTGTAGGAGATAAAACAGCATTTATGAATTTTATAATACTGATTACCTCCCTTTAACAAGTAGAATATTGTCACCTTAGCGCAAAAAGTGAATAAGTCCTTCTTTAAGTCAATGCAGTTATCCACTTCTTGCTTTGAGATGACGAAATTTATTAAAGTCGTGCTAACATTCAAATGGAACGCCAAAATTTCATTTCGGTGATAGATAATTATTTCCTATTATGGAACATGACTGAACTTCAAAAGTCAACGGTAAGGCTGAATTCTGAACATTTAACTCACAGCTGCTCTTCCCAATTGACCTGTCTACCAGACAAAGGTTATTCCTAGATCACAGTCTCAATGTCAAATATTTTAGCGGGGCATCTGTTAGTATGCTTAATTTAGAAAGGTGAAAGACTTCAAAAACTCTGAAATTCAACATGCTACCTGTAAATTTTCTTATTTACCCAATCTGCTGAGAAAACATGTCTGACACTTCCAATATGCCACATAATTGGCTTATCAGCCAGATATTGAACCCCCAAAACATATAATAAATCCCTCAATCCTGGATTAATTTTCCTGGAATCTCTTAAGACAAACATTGAGTTTAATCTGGCCTTTGATTAACAAGAGTCTATTCACCTTTTCCATGGCAGGTGTTATATTTCTTTTCACCTGTATCAAACTATGCTGACATTGTGTCTATTTATTTCAATTATTGTTTGAACTTTAAACAGTTTCTTTCTCTGAAATATCAATTTTTGCTTAACATCATAGTGTGCATTATGAAAATCTTGACACAAAGCTATGACTGTATGTTTGACAATACGGTCTGTACAAAGAGTAGCTCAGTATCTTTTTTGTGAGTTGCGTAGCATCCTGTCCCCAGATAACAAACTTACATTTTCATTTAAACAAAACCAGAAAATGTATAGCTTTCTCCTGTGTTCATCTTTGGTACAATTATTCAAAACAGAAACTCTGTTTCCTAAGCTTGAAACTATAGGTCTCCTTAAAAACTGTCCTCTCAATCCAGAAACCCCCTGTCCCCTCAAACAAGATACTCCCTGTCTGCTCAAACAAGAAACCCTCTGTTCCATCAACAAAATACCCTCTGTCACGATTCAAACAAGAAACCCCCTGTCCCCTCAAACAAGAAACCATCTGTCTCCTGAAACCAGAAACTCTGCCCTTTCAAACCTTAAAAACTCTCTGTGCCCTCAACTAGAAACCCTCTGTGCACTAAAATAAGAAACTCTCTGTCTCCTGTCACCAGAAATTCTCTATTCCCGCAAACATAAAACTCTCTATCCTTTCAAACCAGAAATCCTCTATCCCCTCAAACCAAAAACCCTTTATCCTTTCAAACGAAAACTCTGTGCCCTCAAACCAAAAACTCTTTGTCCTTTCAAACCTGAAACTCTGTGCCCTCAAACCAGACACTTTCTGTCCTTTCAAACCTGAAACTCTGTGCCCTCATACCAGACACTTTCTGTCCTTTCAAACCTGAAACTATGTGCCCTCAAACCAAAAACTTTCTGTCCTTGCCAACCAGAAACTCTCTGTGTGCCATCAAACCAGAAACCCTCCATGCCCTCAAACCAAAACTCTCTGTCCTTTCAAACCTGAAACTCTGTGCCCTCAAACCAAAAACTCTTTGTCCTTTCAAACCTGAAACTCTGTGCCCTCATACCAGACACTTTCTGTCCTTTCAACCCTGAAACTCTGTGCCCTCATACCAGACACTTTCTGTCCTTTCAAACCTGAAACTATGTGCCCTCAAACCAAAAACTTTCTGTCCTTGCCAACCAGAAACTCTCTGTGTGCCATCAAACCAGAAACCCTCCATGCCCTCAAACCAAAACTCTCTGTCCTTCCAAACCAGAAACTCTCTCTTCTCAAACCAGAAACTCTCATTCCTTTCAAACCAGAAACTCTGTGCCATCAAACCAAAACTCTCTGTCCTTCAAACCAGAAACTCTGTCCTTTCAAACCCAAAACCATGTCCTTTCAAACCTGAACCTCACTGTCCTTTCAAACCAGAAACTCTGTGCCCTCAAACCAAAAACTAACTCGGTCCTTTCAAATCAGAAACTCTGTGCCCTCGAATCAGAAACCCTCTGTGCCATCAAACCAGAAACCCCCTGTTCCCTCAAACAAGAAACCCTGTCTCCTCAAACAAACAAAAAACAACTTCTGTCCCCTTAAATAAGAAATTCCTCAATCCCCCCCCCCCAACCAAAAAAAAAAACCCCAACAGAAACCCTTTGGCTTCCTAAAAAACCCTCAAGCCTACCTTTACAATGAAAATACCTAAAGATTACACTAGATGCCATTAATTTGCACATTTTGCACATTATTATACCAAAAGAATGCTGATGCTGGATTATTAAACAGAGAGCTCAAATGCAATTCACTTCCATTAACACCATTTTATGTACATTGTATACTGCAAAAAATAATGGCATCTTGTTATGTAATCAGTGAGCTCAAATGCAAGTTCTCTAGCAGTGAGTAACCTCTACGCCTAGAGCATGAAAAAAAATGGAATAGATCTGTTGTATCTTTATGCTCATTTCTGTTTTTTTTTCAGCAATGATTATATTTATGCTACAAAAAAGTAATAGGGTTGCTATCTCTTGTCATTGACCTTTGACCAACAAGCATAAGGGATGGATCCAAAAATGTCAATCATTAATGTTTACATTAAACAGACTGTCCAAACAGAACTGTCAAATACGATTGACCTAGTTTACACAGTAGACTATATGGGTTTTGTTTGTGATACTGCCTGTGAGCACCTGACCTTGGTATGAATAGAATAACAATAGAGGGAGGAGTTAGACGAAATTTATCAACAAAAACTGGAACTGTCCAGTCATGTACGTGCATAATCTACATATTGCCCTCTATTTATATACCAAGTTTTATGAACCTAGCTTGAATACTTTAAGAGTAATTGCAGGATCCAGATTTGCTGATGGACAAACGGATGGATAGACGGACAGAGGGCATTCGTTTAGTTCCCTCCAGTGTTCCATCGAAAGGGGACTAACGAAGGACCTGATGAACAATACAGAAGTAATGAAATTCCCCAAAGTGAAGTGTCCCTGAGTGTGACCTTAACATTGCAGGCACTGACCTACTGACCTAATTCTTGCATGTGACACTCCTCCTAATCATTTGTATAAAGATTTACAGAAATTCTTTACAAGTTATAGTTGAGACATATGTAGTACCAACAGACAAACAGTGTGATTACTATAATTATGTCTCCCTTCTGAGATGTAAATAGATCTTTGTATTAATTTTGATTGATGCAAAATCATCATTTTTCCTCACTGTGATATTGCATTAACTACATGTGAGAAACCTTTCTGCTCAGTGAGAAAAAAAGATGCAGGCAAGTTTTCTGGCTAATGAGAGATAATGCATTGTATCCTATTAGAAAAATAATTAGTTTACCTGAACTGCTTATGATATAATGATCAATGTAACAATAAAACAAACCAAAAACACATTTGTCAAAAACTATAACATTTTACATACCCTTCAGTCACAGAAACTATTACCACATTTACAAACATTCAGTCACATTAAGGTTTAGCAGTATATCACAAAACAACAGATTTTTTAACGAATGAACAGCATCTTGACACACAACTTATCTGTCAAACACATGTTTTACTGTTCTGTCCCACAGAGTTGGATACTTAAAATATTCTTAATGAGTTGTCCCCCTTTAAATAAGAATGCCATTTGTAAAGAAATAAATGTAAACAATTGTCAAAAACGATGTTTTACCTAGTTATGTAAAGTTTAAACACTCGCACGATGTTGCAAATGCATCAAAACGAAGACGTGTAACAGCTTTTAAAAAATGGTGAGTTTTTAAAGGCTCTGAACTGTCCAGAAGTGTGGTCCCTTCATGCAGTCCCTTTCCGGAATTCAATACATATATCAGTAAATTGACAATGGTTTTGTAGAATAATATAAATGTGTTATACGCTGTTAAATTTTCAAGCAAAACAATGCTTTCTTTCTATGATTTGATGACGTTCGAACTTTTTTCTCCGAAACATGGACCTATACCTTAAGTTCAGTAACATTTGAATAGGATGGTTGGTTCTAAAATCCAAGGTTATTTATAAGGATTTTCAGCATTTTCAGTTATAAATGATTTACCCTTTTTTTGTAATATAACTCTATAAACATATTACAAATTTTGTTCCTTAAAATAGTACAGCACATGTTAAGTAATACCAGATTTCTATTGGCCACTAAACCCAAAGGCCACAAATGTTCAAACTGACAATTGTGTCCCCTTGCCACTATGTCTTGTGGACAGTTGTTTCCATATTTTTTAATTCAAGCTTACTTCATCTAAAAACAATCAACAGAATAAACTAAGACAGCTGAAGACTCTTGTATTTAGACATTCTACAAAGGTCTTTTGGAGGGCAGAGCAAATTCCAGTAATCATTTTAATTATGGTTTATTGGCCTCTTATTGAGCATAAATCACCTTCTATTTGACTTCCTTCACATTATTTTCCCTTGATAAATAATTAACAATTATCTACCAAGGATAACCATTATTTACTAATGGTAAAAGAATTTATACACTTGTTATTTCTCTTGATAGCTTCCATTTGGCCACATGAGCAAAGATAAGGGAGGTAATATCAGCCTGATAATCTAAATAGTATAGCTGCAATTACTGTTCTTGGGCAATAAAAAAAAGTTTATGGGAAGGGAAACAACTCAAGCAGAAAAACATCAATGTCATTCTTATATTATTGCCCTTATACAATGTGAAACATGGGACCCAACTCAATAAGTAAATCATTCCTGCATTATAAATTCCCTTGAAAATTGCAGAGAACAACAACATTATGTAAATCATTGACAGATTGACTTCTTACAGGTAGAACACCACAACTATTCTCTACAGTTTATATTTTCAGGTCAAACAGGCAATCAAATATAAGAGAATTTGGCAACATGAACTGTTGCTAATTAGATAATTACACTTTTTAATTCGCTCCTGTCAAACAAAATGACTCAGAAAAAATACAGAACATTTTTCACATATTAAAAAACCTCTATAAGGTCACTTCTGCCAAACATATGATCATTTCAAGAGACATATCCTACATTCATTACATTAATTTATTCTGTCTTTCCAATTCTTAAGATACCACTTAGTTTCTTTTAATCTAAGACCTGGATAAACTGGTCCAAGACTAGTGTTCCTGGATTCTATACCTCTTTAGAATTATTCTTTGTTAGTGACTGACAGCTTCCCAACATAAATCAGAGGTGGAGAATCAATAATGTCTCCAGTCAAACTTCCATTGAGAACATTCTCTCACCTTGGGACTGACCTCTAAACATATAGTCCTGTGCTTACTAGTACCGAGTGCTTTTAAACACCTGCTTAAAAAAACTATAACAAGAGCACCGCCCTGCGGGTGCTGACGCTCATCTGATTTTTTTTGTATAATAGAAATATTGTCCTACCCATGATTTTCTAAGTCTAAAAAGGGCCATCATTCTTGCAAAAAGCAGGATAGAGTTATGTTTCTTGATGTACAGTGTCCACTTATGATGGTGAAAAACTGTTGCAAGTTTTAAAGCAATAGCTTTGATAGTTTATGAGAAAAGTTGACTTAAACATAATACTCAACCAAGAAAATGATTTTCTAAGTCCAAAAGGGGCAATAATTATTGCAAAAAGCAGGATGGAGTTATGTTGCTTGCTGTACAGGGTCAGCTTATGATGGTGAACAAGTGTTGCAAGTTTCAAAGCAATAGCTTTGATAGTTTAAGAGAAAAGGTTGACCTAAACATAAAACTTAACCAAGAAATCTGATATTTTCTAAGTCCAAAAGGGGCCATAAATCTTGCAAAAAGCAGGATGGAGTTATGTTTCTTGATGTACAGGGTCAGCTTATGATGGTGAACAAGAGTTGCAAGTTTTAAAGCAATAGCTTTGATAGTTTAGGATAAAAGCTGACCTAAACATAAAACTTAACCAAGAAAAATGATTTTCTAAGTCCAAAAGGGGCAATAATTCTTGCAAAAAGCAAGATGGAGTTATGCTTCTTGATGTACAGGGTCTGCTTATGATGGTGAACAAGTATTCTAAGTTTCAAAGCAATAGCTTTGATAGTTTAGGAGAAAAGTTGACCTAAACATAAAACTTAACCAAGAAATCTGATATTTTCTAAGTACAAAAGGGGCCATAAATCTTGCAAAAAGCAAGATGGAGTTATGTTTCTTGCTATACAGGGTCAGCTTATGATGGTGAACAAGTATTCCAAGTTTCAAAGCAATAGCTTTGATAGTTTAGGAGAAAAGCTGACCTAAACATAAAACTTAACCAGGCAACGCCGACGCCGACGCCGACGCCGACAACCGCTCAAGTGATGACAATAACTCATCATTTTTTTTCAAAAAATCAGATGAGCTAAAAACAAGATGGCCATGAAGGCCTCGATCACCTGACCTAGGAATCATCAAGATTAACATTCTGACCAAATTTCATTAAGATATGGTCATAAATGTGGCCTCTAGAGTGTTACTAGCTTTTTCTTTGATTTGACCTCGTGGCCTAGTTTTTGACCCTAAATGACCTAGATTCAAACTGGATCTTGAGATCATCAAGATTTAAATTCTGACCAAGTTTCACGAAGATACAGTCATAAATGTGGCCTCTACAGTGTTAACAAGCTTTTCCTTTGATTTGGTCTGGTGACCTAGTTTTTGACACTAGAGGACCAAATATCAAACTCGTCCAAGATTTTATTTAAAGTAACATTCTGGCCAAATTTCATTAAGATTGGGCCAAAATTGTGACCTCTAGAGTGTTTACAGGCTTTTCCTTTGATTTGACCCGGTGACCTAGTTTTTGACCCCATAAGACCAAGATTCGAACTTGACCTAAAGATCATCAAGATTACAATCTGACCAAGTTTCATGAAGATACAGTCATAAATGTGGCCTCTAGAGTGTTAACAAGCTTTTCTTTTGATTTGACCTAGTGACCTAGTTTTTGACCCCATCGGACCCAGATTTGAACTTGATCTATATATCACCAAGATTAACATTCTGACCAAGTTTCATTAAGATATGGTCATAAATGTGGCCTCAAGAGTGTTAACTAGCTTTTCCTTTGATTTGACCTGGTGACCTAAGTTTTTGATCCTACATGACCCAGATTCAAACTGGACCTTGAAATCATCAAGATTAACATTCTGACCAAATTTCATGAATATAGAGTCATAAATGTGGCCTCTACAGTGTTAACAAGCTTTTCCTTTGATTTGACCTGGTGGCCTAGTTTTTGACCCCAGATGACCCAATATCAAACTCGTCCAACATTTTATTGAGGGTAACATTCTGACCAAGTTTCATTAAGATTGGGACAAAATTGTGACCTCTAGAGTGTTAACAAGCTTTTCCTTTGATTTGACCTGGTGACCTAGTTTTTGATCCCAGATGACCCAATATCGAAATCGTCCAAGATTTTATTGAGGGTAACATTCTGACTAAGTTTCTTTAAGATTGGGCCAAAATTGTGACCTCTAGAGTGTTAACAGTCAAATTGTTGACGACGACAACGGACGGACGACTGACGGACGGACGACAACGGACGATGGACACAGGGCGATGACAAAAGCTCACCTTGAGCACTTTGTGCTCAGTTGAGCTAAAAAGTTGATAAAGGGGCATAATTCTATAAACTGTAAGCCGGAGTTACAGAACCTGGCTGAGAGTAGTAATTCCATAATGCTAAAGATTTATAAAGAGTTTGAAAGCAATCAGCCTAGTACTTTTTGAGGCAAAACTTTTAGGAAGCGGATATTTGATGCTGAAGGGTGACATTAAAAACTTTTATTAAAAATTTTTATAAATGACCCTGCCAGCTGTCAAAAGGACTAACATTTATGATACTTTTTGGCAGCAGCAGAACTGATTGCGGTTCTGCCAAGTTATTTAAGAACATCTCCATCCATGGCTAAGTTACAGCCCAGACAAGAGAAACTGCATCAACTTTTAACCTTTGACCCCCAAATGTGACCTTGACCTTCATCTATTTGCGCCTGACAGACTCATTAACAAAGGCAGAGTTCTTCAATCATTATAGATGACTGCTTTAATAAGTTTTTATCTGTTGGAGAAACAATAGCTCTCTTTAAATAACGAAGCTAATTTACCACTGCCGCTAATTTACCACTGCTGCTGAGAACTATTTACACTCAATTATCAGTTCTATTTGCAAACTTTTAAATATCTGCAGAAATTAAATAACCTGCCTGGGAACTTAACATCTGAAGCTTTCCAAGACTGCTATCAGTTCAATCAA
Organism: Mercenaria mercenaria; assembly: GCF_021730395.1. NCBI lineage: Eukaryota > Metazoa > Mollusca > Bivalvia > Venerida > Veneridae > Mercenaria > Mercenaria mercenaria. The sequence continues at coordinate 66,338,543 of NC_069377.1, read as the reverse complement.
GCTAATTCCATTGACATGTAAAACACATCAAGATACCAATATCTGAGTTCTTTCATCTCCTCACAAATGTGTCTCAATGACAAAACAATATTCTTTGGAGATGTTGCTGTGATGTAAAAGAGTTTTTTTAACACTTGTATTATTTTCAGAAACAATTATTACAAATATATCATATTGGACCATAACTGAAAGCCTGAACCTTAGGAACCAACTTGCTATGTGAGGATGAGGGAGGGAGGGTGGAAGCCACAACCCAACTAGTGTTTTTAACCACTTGCTCTAGTGTCACAATTCAACGGCTGAGCTTTGAAAATTAGCATTGATGTTAACTTACCAGCTAAAACAACAATTTCTGACCACACAGTTACTGTATACAGGTTACTAAGAATTCTAAGACTTATGTAATTAGGACTGTAGCTAGCATTGTGTGTCTCCAGTATACTAACAGAATTCCCTAGATGTGAATCAACTCTGTGTAACATGGATGCCAGCCATGTCTGTGCATAATTTGTGTCACATTACATTTATCAACAACAAGAAATCTTGCAATATTAAGGAAGCAACATTATAGCAGTAACATAATGATTTTGTTCTCCCCTGTGACAAGGCCAGGAACATCTTTTGTCAATATTTACTCTACTCTGTAAAATGGACAGCATCTCTCTTGTGGTGACATAAGTGAGCTATCTTGTGACAAAAGGTATTAAAGGATAAACCAGTGACAATAGTGCATTACAGCCTTAAGCTGGAATACTGACAAAGGGAATATAAGTAAAACAGTGACAAATATTGGAACCTACAGAACCTGTATGTCTTAGGTTCACCAGCACAAGTTCTACCACCATTCAAATAAGCTTAACATTTTTCGTTAAATGAAGTAGAGATTGTTTTACACAAAAAACGTATGTCTCCCACCACTCGATGAATGTTCAAGTAAAATCCATTCAACAACAAGAGCACCACAATGCAGAGCAATATACGCCCAAAGGTATTACCTTTGACCCCTAAATGTGACCTTGACCTTGTAGCTAGCCATCCAGAACATGAGCTCTGCACATCATGTCGACGTGGTGAACATTTGTGTCAAGTTTCTTTGAAATCCTTCAAGAGGTTCAAGTGTTACAGAGCGATGCCTTTGACCCCTGTGACCTTGACCTTGGAGTGAGACATCCAGAACATGCACTCTGCATGTTGTCTCGATGTTGTGAATTTGTGCCAAGTTTCTTTACAATCCTTCAAGCAGTTCAAGAGTTACAGAGCAGACACGAAACACACTCATATGACTATTGACCCCTAGGTGTGACCCTGACCTTGAAGCAAGCCATCCAGAACATCTGCTCCGCATGTCGTCTCAATGTGGTGAACATTTGTGTCTTTGTGTTAAGTTTCTTTGAAATCCTTCAAGGGGTCAAGAGTTACAGAGCTTACACACTCATATGTCCTTTGACCCCCCAAGTGTGACCTTGACCTTGAACCAAGCCATCCAGAACATGGGCTCTGCATGTTGTCTCAATGTGGCAAACATTTGTGCAAATGATAGTTTCTATGAAGCTGACACATAATTGCTAACAGACGGACGGATTGACAGACATGGGTATAACATAATACGTCTCTTCGGGCGTATAAAAACAGAAGTAAAGTGGAAGTACATAAAAACATTATCCAGAATTTCTAAGTCTAAAAGGGACATAATTCAGAGAGTACTTCTCCCACAATAATGCTATTTGTGTCGTATGATGTGGGTGAAGATGTGGAACAACTAAAAATCCATTGTGTAAGAACCAAGACAGAGTGAATGTGCACAAAATCTTTAACCTGAAGATGTAAATTAAAAGGGGGCACAATTCATAAAATATATTTTGTTACATAATACAGTCATAGTAAAATGAACTAATTGTATAGAAACAAAGTTTGTGTACCAGTCTTTGCAATCCTACTGTGACATCATATCACTTGCCGGGGTGGGGGTCCTTACATTTATAGGTTAATTGACCCTTCAAAATGAAGATTTATTGTCTCTCAATGCCTGCTGATCCACTGTGTAAGTAGTTTTCTCAACAAAACATCAATCATTTACTCTTTTTCCTAGAGAGGCTTCTGTTTTCCTAGAATTGTCTCAGATTCAATTTTCTGCTAAATTACTGCAAGCTACCATACTGTATTGATTTCACATGATTTGCAACTTTCTTCCACTTTTAGGAGACTTAAGAAACCTTTAAAAATACACAATGATTTATTGCTGCAATAGACCTCAGGGTAAGCCTTATAAATTACAGCAATTGCCTAAGAAGGCCAAGCCCCTGAGTGCTCTTTAACTTTCCTAATTTGTGCAAAACATTTAAGGTCAATGTGTGAGAATGCTATAAAAGATTTACAGTACCATTTAAAGAAATCAGGGATCTAAATTTACATTCTTCAAAGACATTTGTGAAGCTGGGAGGCATTTCCAGTAATATTTTTAAGCATCACCTTTTTTTTCATAACATAATTACCAATCTATATTATGCCAAATCGACATACCTGTCTACTGACATTTAGTTCCTACTTTCATTTCTGGTAATGAAAAGAGATCAGGGGAGGTAATTACTCTAGTTTGTCCCACACTTGTTGCAAACTCAGTTTCTTTTGGAAGCCAGTGTCAAAAGAATAATACATTGTAGCAAATAATAGGCAGAAACATTCTGAACTATGCTTACAAAACAGTATATCTAATGCTATCATCTATCACTTTTTATTTTGCATTAGAAAAAAAATCCCTGGATGCTATCATTCATTTGATGCTATTTTCTAACCATCTCCTCTGTAAAAATCTAACCATTATTGTGCAACATTCTTACCATCAAAGGCATATCATGTGTTATTTTTTGTCTTGCAACCTGCACTGGAATGACTATACCATACACCCATCAATCTTTCTCCCTTCAAACAGAGCAGATGGTTTCATAGGAACAATTTACAGTTAATTGACAGCACATGCAGCATGTAACATGTGGCACACTTTTACAGTCAAAATCTGTGAAAACCTCAGTATCTACAGAGGTATTTCATTCCTCAATGGCTTATAGGCCATAGTTTTACTTTCAGGTGATAATGCACTGGTAAAACATTTTAACACTTTACAAAATTTCTCTAAATATCATTGAAGTGACATAGCACAACCCTGAGGTACATGGAGACAAGGGATAATTAATTATATAATATAGTTATTATTTTTTTTCTCTTAAATAGAATTCTCTTATTCAGCATATACACTCTACTGGGCATTTAAAACAGTCACACACATTTACATTTTTGATCTGAAGCAACTGCAAGAGAATTGTTGGTCAATAAAACTGAGTATTTATTTGCTGAATCAGCTATTTTCTATTTACAAGTCTTTTTTTCATCAACACACAGGGTTGGTTGATGTATTTATTACTGAGCAAACATAAAATATGATAATTTCTACCATATTATTGATTTCAAAAGTTTTATGTTACTTTATGGTCTGCATTACTGTTTTTATACAGCACACCAACATAATTTGGTCTTGTAGCAACATTCCAGTTTTTCATGGGGCAGGAAGACCCAAGGTGCTCCTCCGAGCATTATTTCAGCCATTTGTGTGCATTTGGGCAGAACTACTGACCTTCAGTAGGCCAGCTAGATTGCTTCTTCACATGGAGCAATATTCTAACCGCTCCTTCAGTAGGCCAGCTAGTAGGCCAGCTAGACTGCTTCTTCACATGGAGCAATATTCTAACCGCTCCTTCAGTAGGCCAGCTAGATTGCTTCTTCACATGGAGCAATATTCTAACCGCTCCTTCAGTAGGCCAGCTAGATTGCTTCTTCACATGGAGCAATATTCTAACCGCTCCTTCAGTAGGCCAGCTAGACTGCTTCTTCACATGGAGCAATATTCTAACCGCTCCTTCAGTAGGCCAGCTAGATTGCTTCTTCACAAGGAGCAATATTCTAACCGCTAAGCAGGATTTTGAACCCATAGCAGTGAGGGGGCAACTGACTTGGAATTCAGAAATCTTAACCTTTAGCCTGCTAAATTCCTAAAATGGACTGGTCCATTATTCAGTTTGGGCAGTACCATTTAGTATTTGAAGGGGTGTTCACTGAAAATTTATTGACTGAATAGCGAACAGTGCAGACCATGATTAGCCTGCACGGATGTGCAGGCTAATCTTGGTCTACACTGGCCGCAAAGGCAGAATAACTCGCCGCCAGCAGGCTAAAGGTTAACCACTCAACCACAGAACCCACCATCTACATCTCTCTCCCAATAAATGATTTTGATTACCTTAACTAAATAGAATTTTAAACTTTGCCTCGGTAGGATGAGCCAAGTTGTAAATGTATGACTTGTAATTAGATTATGAATGTCTATATTTTGTAATGCTTACAATATAATGTAATACCAAAACTGAATGATGAATTGTTATTAATCAGACAAAAATTGTACATTTTGAAATCTATCTACATTCATGATTTTATCTAAATTTAACTTGTTCATATGTTCTGATATATATGAATTGATATTATCTACTAAGTATAATACCTCCCAAAACACCAATTCCACATTATGAGATGTTGGGTTTTCAAATCTTAAATTCTACCAGCTCCATGAAGCAGTCTTAGTACAAAATAGGAGAATAATGATTGAGCCTGCCTGCCTGTAGATGGATTAAAATCCAAATGCTGCTTAAACGATTGATTTTAATGCTGCAACATCTCATGATAATTATTATTATGTATTTAAGAAGCCTAATTATTAGGCAACCATAATCCATTTGTATAATTGTAGGAACACAAATTGCCAAATCAACCATTATTACATGTAAACAGTAAAGAATATGGATATTTTAATCTTGTAATAAATAACTAGAAGATGCTTTTGTAGAAAAGCCCATGTCTCCCCCATTGCATATAATATGGGCAAGAAGTCAATAGGGGACAGGAGCAAAACCTCAAGAGACACTGACGGTTGGCTGCAATAGGGATCATCTACACGGCATGTCCAATCATCCCAAGAAGTTTCAACATTCTGGGCCTACTGCGGTTCTCAAGTTATGGAATGGTTTTCCATGTTCTGGCCCCTGTGACCTTGATCTTTGATCGAATGACCCCAAAAGCAATAGGGGTCATCTACTCTGCATGTTCAATCATTCTATGAAGTTTCAACATTCTGGGACAAGTGATTCACAAGTTATTGATCATAAATGGTTTTCCATATTTAGGCTCCTGTGACCTTGACCTTTGCTCAAGTGATCCCAAAATCAATAGGCATCATACACTCTGTAAGTCCTATCACTTTATAAAGTTTGAAGATTCTGGGTCGAATGGTTCTCAAGTTATTGTTTAGAAATAGTTTTCAAATTTCTGGCCCCTGTGACCTTGAACTTTGATCAAGTGGCCCAAAAATGAATAGGAGTCAGCTACTCTACATTTCCAGTCATCCTATGAAGTTTGAAGGTTCTACGTTACGTGGTTCTCAAGTTATTGATCAGAAACCGTTTTCCATGTTCAGGCCTTTGTGTCCTTGACCTTTGATCAAGTAACACCAAAAATAATAGGGGTCATCTACTTTGTAAGTCCTATCACCCAACAAAGTTTGAAGACTCTAGGTCAAATGGTTCTCCAGTTATTGATCGAAAATGAAGTGTGGCAGGCAGATGGCCCCTGTGACCTTGACCTTTGATAAAGTGACCCAAAGAACAATAAGGGTAATCTACTCTGTAAGTCCTATCAACCTATTAAGTTTGAAGGTTCTGGGTCGAATGATTCTTAAGTTATTGATCAGAAATAGATTTCCATGTTCTGGTCCCTGTGACCTTGACCTTTAATAATGTGATCCAATCAATAGGGGTCATCCACTCAGCAAGTCCAATAATCCTATGAAGTTTCAACATTCTGGGTCATGTGGTTCTCAAGTTATTGATCATAAATGGTTTTCCATGTTCAGGCCCCTGTGACTTTGACCTTTAACAGAGTGACCCCAAAAGCAATTGGGGTCATCTACTCTGCATGTCCAATCATCCTATGAAGTTTCAACATTCAAGTGATTCTCAAGTTATTGATTGTAAATGGTTTTCCATGTTCAGGCCCCTGTGATGGAGTGACCTTGACCTTTAATAACGTGATCCAATCAATAGGGGTCATCCACTCAGCAAGTCCAATAATCCTGTGAAGTTTCAACATTCTGGGTCATGTGGTTCTCAAGTTATTGATCATAAATGGTTTTCCATGTTCCGCCCCCTGTGAACTTGACCTTTGATGAAGTGACTCCAAAAACAATAGGGGTCATCTACTCTGCATGTCCAATCATCCTATGAAGTTTCAACATTCTGAGTCAAGTGATTCTCAAGTTATTGATCATAAATGGTTTTCCATGTTCAGGCCCCTGTGAACTTGACCTTTGATGGAGTGACCCCAAAAACAATAGGGGTCATCTACTCTGCATGTCCAATCATCCTATGAAGTTTCAACATTTTGGGTCAAGTGATTCTCAAGTTACTGATCATAAATGGTTTTCCATGTTCAGGCCCCTGTGAACTTGACCTTTGATGGAGTGACCCCAAAAACAATAGGGGTCATCTACTCTGCATGTCCAATCATCCTATGAAGTTTCAACATTTTGGGTCAAGTGATTCTCAAGTTACTGATCATAAATGGTTTTCCATGTTCAGGCCCCTGTGAACTTGACCTTTGATGGAGTGACCCCGAAAACCATAGGGATTGTCTACTCCATACCCCATAAGCTCCGCCACCCTATGAAGTTTGAGGTCCTAGGTCAAATGGTTCTCCAGTTATTGATCGGAAATGAAGTGTGACGGACAGGACAAAAACAATACGTCTCCCCCAGTGGGAGGTAAATATAAATATAGAAGTTGAAAGTTTGTAATATTCAAGACCATCAGAAACAAACATATCTTTAAAAACCAATAATTTATTTAAATAATTTTCTTTGTCCGATAGTGATGTTATAGCTCTTAAAAATGCACATGGTATGTAACTTATTTAGAAATATTATTGGGGTGGGGCATGGCATAAGTAAGTTAATGCAGATGTAAATATTCACAGCCAGCAAAGTCATATTCTTTCAACATTAGTAAACTAATATAATTCTCATAAAAGTTTGAGAACTGCACTTAATTAAATGGTTGAACTTTGCTAGAAATAAAATATGACATAAACTTGGCTCATCATACCAGGTAATTATGAATGTTATATCATTCTGGATGATAAATCTATCAAGGTATGAAAACAACTTTCAGACACAGTGGTAAATGAATATAAGATAACCTTTAATTCATCTAAAATTAACTAACAAATAATGAGTAATTTGAAACTTATCTTATCATGAAAGATTTTCTTCATTCATAAAACACAGACTGTTTTTTTTTCGCAACAGGAAGTACCGGTAAACTGAGACAAGACAAATGGAAGGAGAATATTCTTTTTTTAAAGTTTTTATAATGGATTTTTACATACAGATTTGTTTGTTTCAACACTTTCCACACCACTTTTTAAACAGAAAGGTAAATTATTCCTGTTGAGAAACTTTCATGCCTCACACCACCTTGCATATATTCACAATGGTGATGATGCTTTAAGTGTGCTCTACACATTAAAATAAAGATGGACCTCATACCAGCACTTGCAAGCAACTGACAACCTCCCCATAGAAAACCAAGGTAACACAGAAATACTTTATAAATAGCAGCACAATAATGTATGCTGCAAACTCCAAATATAGTTTTAAGTCTTGAGCAATTTGCATAGGAACTGCTGAGCTGCCCAACATATTTAAACAACTGAGGAATGCACAGCATCTGATACAGACAAAACTTCACACATTTCTGGAATTACAAAGTGCTGGCAGCTATTATAAGCATGTAAAGCAATAAGTGGTTCAACTGGAAAACAATTGGCATTCAACCACAAAGCAGATCTTAAAACCTCACACTTTCCTCTTTTTAATGGCATCTTCAAGAAATAAGAACAAATTACCTGGATTCTGTAATGGTCTTCATCTTCTATAGCAGTTCCCTTTGCAAATACCACACTTTCATAAATTCACAACAATCTGGTAGCCATTGTTTGTAAACACATACAATATTTTAAGGTAAATACTTAACACATTTCTTTATCCAAAACTGTCTAGTAGTACCATGAAATTCTGTAAGATTTTCCACACTTTCAAAGGTTAAAACTCCACACAAAAATCAGCAATGTAAGTATAAAGATTTCACAGACAGCTGAGAATATAAGAGGAGGTTTTATGAAGTACACTATAGGTCAAATCCATCTGACTACTGCATCAATACATCACTGTCAAATATTAATGTCAAAATGAGTTAAATTTGAAAGGAGGAAACTTGTAAAATGGACAATAATCCTTAAAGTTCATCAGTTAAGAGTTTTATCAACTCTCAATCATGGAGGTAAAAAAAGATATAATCATCACACTGAGAGGAAGTCTCTAAACACTAGTAAGGGTGAATGCAAAACCCCTTAATATTCCAGGTTCTTGAATGAGGTATTTTTAACATCTGTGAATACTTATGTAGGAATATCATTAAAAACTCTTCATTTTTAGGTAAAAATGATTGTTGAGTACTTGTACAATGAGATCTAGAACACATTTATACTTGGTGTGCATCCTGGGATGAAACTAAAGCTTTTTACAAGAAGTAATAATATACTGATCATCATAGTACATTTACTTTCATAGCAAGAAAAAGAATTCCACGCACATTAGGATTTCACATTTGGTCAAAATAATTGTCATTTGCGGGGACTTTACTATTTTTCTACTTCTAGTAACAGATGACCTTGACCTCAACCCCATCAGCACCAAATACATTCCAAAGCTAGGTCTGCATTTGGTGACAGTAAATCCATCCAAACTGAAGTTATTGATCGGAAACAGTGTTTGACATATCATGCCTACTCAACTTCCTTCCCCAAATCTAACAATGGTAACTTACGTAAATTAAATCTAGTTTAAAATGAAGGTACATTTACTTACATTTTGACTCCAGGTGGTGGGTCCCATACACACTCCCCCGAGGTGAGGTTGGCGTACATGTGCTCCCGAGTCCGAGGTTCTATTATCTCCACCCACTCCCATCTGAAATAATACAAATATGAATCAATCAGAATTATCAACTGCCTTTTCCGAACAAATAATCATGACATCATTACATAGGACACAAACCCATGACCTCCAGCTAAGGTGTTCAATGCTCTACAAAGATTCACTTCATACATCCATCACCATTGTGTGAGAAATCGTTAGAATTTATGTTCATTTTATTCAACAAGAGGGCCAAGATGGCCCTACGACACTCACTTGTGTAACACACCATAACAGTGTAAACATGTTTTACCTAGTGATTTCAAAGAGACAAATATTCTGACCAATTTTCATCAAGATTGGACCCAAACTGTGGCCTCTCGAGTGTAAACAAGCATTTTCTTTGATTTGAACTAGTGACCTACTTTTTTAAATCCACATTACCCAGATTCGAACTTTTCCAAGATTCCATGAAAACAAACATTATGACAATGTTTCGGGAAGATTGGAGCAAAACAGTGGCCTCTAGAGTGTATACAAGCTTTTCCTTTGATTTGGCCTAGTGACCTAGTTTCTGAACTCACATGATCCAGATTTAAAATTATCCAAGACTTCATGATAAAGATTCTGACCAAGTTTTATGAAGATAGAATCAACAAGGAGCTGCATTCAATAAATGCTTGATGCCCCCGGTGGTATCCTTGTCAATACAAAGCAACCTAAGTCCAAAACGAGGTCAAGGTCAAACTGAGGTCAGGTGATGTTTGAAGATGAGGAATGGTCACAGGTTACATCTGTATTAGTATCAATTCATTCTTGTATGCGGTATTGATGCTAAACGAAACGGTCCCATTTGGTTAACCTCGTACAGACGGACAAACAGACGGATGGACAAACGAAGGACGGACAGGACAATCACTATATGCCTCCCGCATCAGTAGATGCCGGGGGCATAACAAGAGGGCCATGATGGCACTATATATCGCTCACCAGAGTTGATCTGGCCAACTGACCTAGTTATTTACCCCACATGAGCCAGTTTCAAATTTAACATAGAGATCATCAAGACTAACATTCTGACCAAGTTTCATAAAGATTGAGTCACAACTGTAGCCTTTAGAGTGTTCACAAACTTTTCCTTTGATTTGACCATGTGACCTTACTTTTGACCCTAAATGATCCAGATTAAAACTTGACCTAGAGATCATCAAGACAAACATTCTGACCAAGTTTCATAAATACTGAGCCACAACTGTGGCCTATAGAGTGTTCAAAAGCTTTTCCTTTGATCTAGCCTACTGACCTAGTTTTTGACCCCACATAACCCAGATTCGAACTCGGCCTAGAGATCATCAAGACAAACATTCTGACCAAATTGCATAAAGATTGAGTCACAACTGTGGCCTCTAGAGTGTCCACAAGCTTTTCTTTTGATTTGACCGGGTGACCTAGTTTTTGACCCAACATGACCCAGATTCGAAATTGACCTATAGATAATCAAGACAAACATACTGACTAATTCTAATGAGTTTCAAACCTGAATTGTAGTCTCTAGAGTTTTGACAAAATTTTTCCTTTGATCTGGCCTACTGACCTAGTTTTTGACCCAAAATGACCCAGTTTCAAACTTGACCTAGATCATCAAGACTAATATTCTGACCAAGTTTCATAAAGATTGGATCATAAATGTGGTCTCTAGAGTGTTCACAAGCTTTTCCTTTGATCTGGCCTACTGACCTGGTTTTTGACCCCACAAGACCCAGTTTAAAATTTTACTTAGAGATCATCAAGACAAACATTCTGACCAAGTTAGGTCACAAATGTGGCCTCTACAGTGTTCACAAGTATTTCCTTTGATCTAGCCTACTGACCTTGTTTTTGTGACCCCACATGACTCAGTTTCGAACTTGACCTAGAGATCATCAAGATAAACATTCTGACCAAGTTTCATATTGATTGGGTCACAAATGTGGCCTCTGGAGTGTTCACAAGCTTTTCCTTTGATCTGGCCTTCTGACCTAGTTTTAGACCCAACATGACCAAGTTTCAAACTTGACCTAGAAATCATCAAGACTATTCTGACCAAGTTTCATAAAGATTGGATCACAAATGTTGCCTCTAGACTGTTCACTTGACCTAGAATTCTGACCAAGTTTCATAATGATTGGGCCACAAATGTGGCCTGAAGAGTGTTCACAAGGCAAATGTTGACGCACGACGGACGCCACACGATGCATGATGGACAATGACCAGTCACAATAGCTCACCTTGAGCACTTTGTGCTCTGGTGAGCTAAAAATATACTGTTTAAGTTATGAAATCATGGCATATTCTTGTAAAAGGTCTTGTGACATTCAATATACAAAATCAAACCATGTTCTTGCAAAAGGTCACATGAATAAGTTTATACATCAAAACATGTTCTTGTACAAGGTCATGCGACTGTGTTACCAAATCAAATCATGTGCTTGTAAAATGCCATAACACTGTTGTTACCAAATCAAAGCATGTTCTTGTAAAAGGCAATAAAACAGTGTTACCAAATCAAAGCATGTTCTTGTAAAAGGAAATGACTGTGTCACCAAATCAAAGTATGTTCTTGTAAAAGGCCATAAGACTGTGTTACCAAATGTTACCAAATCAAAGCATGTTCTTGCGAAAGGTCATCAGATTGTGTTAGCAAATCAAAGCATGTTCTTGTAAAAGCATTTTTTAGCAAAAGATCACATGACTATGTGTTACCAAATCAAATCAAACCAAATCATGTTTTACTTAAAGTCCATAAAGCATATTCTTGCAAAAGGAAAGATCTACTGGTATATATAATCCTACATATTTCTAGCAATATGGAGGAAATTGCCTGAGGGTCATAACATATACAATTAATAGAATTTCCACTGATTCCATCATTATATACAATATTATTTACAATTATCTCCTTACTTCTGCAATAAATCCCTGGGGAGATGGTGCTCATCTTTTATATTATGAGGGTTAATGGCAGAAGCACTGCACAAACAGATGACTTTGAGAGGAGATACAGCAATTTTACCATTAAATCGCAAAATTGACAATAAGGTCAGAATGTTCCAGGCATATAATGCAATAATGGAAAGCTCATAAAATGAATATTAATGAGAATATGGCAGCATTAAACTGGGCAATATGATACATTGGTCTACTATTTCAGAAACACTGACTGATTTTCATTGCATCAAATTATCATTGTAGTTCCTATAACCAACAGATTTTTTTTCATTTTCTATATCCACCCCACAACTGTAAATTAAACATAACCATGGTAACGCTATGCAGTTGTTACAGTGCAATACCCCCTCCTCCCCACTCACCATCCCCACTCAACTTATGTGATTTTGACATGACTTTCTGCTCATTCTTTCTACCATTATTACCCAAAAAACAGAACCAACGCAATGTTGTTATTATATCGCTTTCCTCTAATCAAATGTCTGTGAAATCTGTTCTTGAATTATCTTGATCTTAGCAAACTTTTATCAACTATAAACCACTGGCTAAGTCTTATACAAGTTTTAAAATCTACTGCAGTTACAGTACCTGCATTTAAATGACCAATTTTTATTCGTTTGAAGGAGCAGAACTTTTCAAGCTGTGAACCTTGTTTTAACATAATAAGACACAGGATAAAGATCTGGCTGCAATAATGAATCCAATCAGTTTAACAGCTGTATAATTATAAAACTCATTTAAATGTTAATCACTTTCATTCACATACCACGGTAGTTCCAAAAACATGTTTTGTGTCACATTATAAATTATTTTTTGGGCCATATGATTGTGTGTGTTAGGGTTTTGTGTTTTTGGTTCAACAATATTATTCAGTCATATAAACACCATTGTCAACTTGTAGCAGCGAGCACTGTAATACCCAACTTTATAAGTACTTGGAATATCACACCGAAAACATGTGACATGATACCCCACCCAGTCATATTATATGGACGCTGGGCTGACCAGTTCTAGTCCTATCCTCTTAATGCTGAACGTCAAGCGAGGATAAGCTACTAGTACCATTTTTCACTTCTTTGGTATGATGCAGCAAGGAATCGAACCAACGACCTCCCACACTTGAAGTGGGCACTCTACACTATGGGCAGGATTCATTATTAAACCCTTATTCCTTACTTCAAATTGCTGATATTCCATACATTCAGGTGAGTTCTCCTGGTTTAAACACAATAGGTTAGGAGCACAACACAATGAATTGAGAGCTTTCATGTTTGATCCTGTTTTCTGTGACAATCTAACAGAACATAGAACCAAAGTAATCCATTCACCACATTTGTTTCATGTACGACAGTTGTCAGTTACTTGTGGAAGATGGGTCAGTATCTGATTACTAAATCCAGGAAACTCACTGATGTTACAGAACTGAAATACCATTGCAAAACATTATTATAATGACATGGAACAAACACGTATTTTCAGATAACTGAAACTTAGCTACTGCAGTATCTGAAACTCAATTAGCAAAGTTTATTTGATGGAAAAGTGCTAATTACCTCTTAATTAACAACACTTTCTGTTTTAAAAGATAAAGCAAATTTGCCCATATTCAAACCTAGGACACATACTCAGATAAATTTCATTCCAGTTTGGCATCTTCAGCAATCAGAGAGGAAACAACTTACTTTCTATGATGATGTTGATGATGCAATCCATACATTTTCCATGCTACACGTCGCCCCACCCACTCATGATATGGACATCCAGGACTTATCATAGGTAACGATCCGAATTTTGCAGATTGCATTTTTGTATATTCACTAATTTTGTCCCTTTTCTATATATCCCTTTTTATTCACATTTAAAATGTTAAGTCTTCAACAGACTGTAATCCTTATGAACTTTTAAAGCCAGCATTAATGCACCTCAAAGTGTATTGCAAAAGCTTTTAAAGATTATCATTATTGTCAATGACTTCACACAACGTACTGTTGCTATAATTCCATCATTGAAGAAGGAGCGAGAAAACACAGCCTAATTTGGAAAATCCCTGTTTATCTCTCCATATCTTAATATTAAATGAGAGATTACGGCTAAATCCAGGTGGTCAATGACACTCAATACTGTCACACATATATTCCATTCAAAATTACACCATTTTTCGCTGATAGTAATCTCAGTTTTAAATCCAGAGGCCGATCAGAAAAGGTCAAAACCTTCATCTGTAAAAATCCAATCAGTAAGCAGACCTTCAGTAATGCATTAAGTTTAAAATAATAAATAAAGCACATCCTTATTTTGAACAATTTCTGCTACATTTATTCTGATATTTTAGAATTTTCAGAAGTATTTGCTTTGAATTTCAAAATACAGTAAAGAACCAAAATGCAAAAGTAAATGCAACTGTCAGCTAGACCATTATTAAAGATAATTATAAACTCTGTTAACATCATTCTAATAGTTTTCTTTTTCAAAATTTTTGATTGAGAAAAAATTGAAGTATTTATACATTTGTGTATTATGAATATGTCTCAAGTATATTTTTTTTATAAACATTCTGTAATATTTCATTCCCAATCCCTAACATTATGATGGACTGTACCCTCACCATGATACAATCATACTGTTGAACTCCGAAAGATCAGACATACATTAATTATGATATAATTTCTGGTAAATATTATCACAGGCTATCAGTATATATATCAATGCCTGTATAATAAAATATTAATCTAGAACCGATCTAAGTACAACAAGATTTTCCAGATTTCTTTACTCTGACCTATCGATAATACATTCTTAAGTCGTGTTGAATTTTGTCATTAATTTCAGTTTTAGAAAAAATCCTAAAATTTGAACTCATCCCTTTTCTCTACTGAAATTCTTGAAGAGGCAATCAGGCACCTGTTCAGTAAGTGTTCAAGTGTAGAAAGTGAATTAGAATATGTGGAAAAAAAGAACATGAAAGTTTTCTATTTAAAACAGTTCGTTAATCACAGCAAAAATCTGTACTCCCCCATGATGTTGTTTTATCTAAACTTGCCAGTATTACAATAGGATGTTTATATTTTGTACAGTATTGAGAACCTATGCTTTTGTTTTCTCTAATTAGGATTTCACGGAACCACCCTAGCCTTCAACCAACCCACATGCAATATCACTTTGCACTACAGATGTCTAGAACACATGTAGGTTTTCTGATTAACTAAAACAGGTTGCTTACAAAATGAACAAACTTATCATCTACTGGCTTAGACTAGCCACTAGCCTGATAATAAAGATATTTCTACATTTTCACCTTTTTTTGTCTAATTCCATTTCATAGAGACAAATGCCAGTCTATTTTAGAGATTTTCACAGAGGAGCTGTGTTAAAATTATCTATGATATTGGATATTAAACCATAAAAATGTAAAAAGACATAGCATAATCTATGAGCTAGTCTACAACTAGCTAGCTGACACACAAATATTTTCTAATGTCAATCTACAATGTATTTTCTATTTTTGTCCGAAGTAACTCCCAAAGTTCTTGTGGATACAGTTTCATCTACTCAGTTTGGAGACCGTATGTTTGAACCCTGCCAGTTTAAAACCATAATGATTTATCATTCCTTCATGAACTAATATAAAGTAGTATTAACTAAAATTGTATTAAAGTTATCTATTTTCAAGGCATTTAAACATGAACAATTTAGTTTCACATCCTACTGAATATTGAATTCCTCCTTTAACAAAAACCACATTGAACACTTAATCCATCAAGAGTTTACATAATACACTAGAATAATGTTAAAAGGAATGTTTTAGTCTTCAATCACACTCAATAACTATTTACATATAACTGGCACAGAAAAAAACTGTTTCTAATTATACTCTAGTACTCTAGTTGTTTCTTTGAGATCTTTTTTTCTTAGTTTTCACTGATCCTACAGATTTCACTGATCTTTAATCACAAACATTCCTCTAGTATACATAGAGGAATAAGGTTATCATCTTTATGAATGGACTTCCTAAACAATTGTTAATCAAAATACTACAAACAGAAGCACCCTACTTCATTTAGTTTCCTTCTAAAGGTACTACTCCTAATGTAAAAACATTCAAAGTAGACACAAGTGTGTGAGTCATTTGATTTAGTACTTTATTGTTACAAGAAAGAATAGCCATGGCTTAAAAAAAGCCTTTAAACCACTCTAGCAGGGGGAAATCCATGCCCACCAGCCCCTTAATGAAACCCCTGCATTTTACTCATGGTCGTTTTCACTTTTACTAACAGACTTATCACGTGACCATGCAGGCCCAAAGATATCTTGGCAACCTGTTATAAAATTTCAGTATACAAATTGTCTTACAAGTACAAAGTTTTCCACCTACAAACATAATCCAGTTAATAATTACCAGTTTTATCATGCACAGAGGCAAATGTGTTTTTCGTTTTGTGCACTGTTAGTTTTTACAAACCGATTAACGTTACTAAAACAAAATGGTCTCAAGAAATTTACAAACCTGTTAAGTTAAACCATATAAAATCGACATGTTGAACCATCATCTCTTTCGTCTCCAGTAAGCAGTCAGCAATATATTACAACCATTATTTGGGAAAGTCGGCAAAAAATCTTACCCAAATTTGCATTGTATTTCGGACAACATATATTCGGATAAGTCATTACAAAGTGTCAAAGAAATAAGAAGACACCCGAGTTATTCAAGTAAATTTCTTTTACTTTATTTACTGAAAAAAGTATAACTATGAGGAACCATCTCCAGGTAAACCCCATTCAATACAATGTTTTCGGGAACATCAAAGCTTTAATTGGCAACCTCTGTATAATTGTTTAATGCAAAAATGTATTGTGTGTTTAGTCCTTTTTTAAACAAGTGGGCCCTGAAGGCCCTGTATCCCTCACCTGACCTAACTCTAACCCCTTATAACTAGCTTTTCCTTTGATTTGACCTAGTGACCTAGTTTTTGACCCAACATGACCCAGATTCGACCCTGACCTAAAGATCATAAAAATTAACATTCTGATCAAGTTTCATGAAGATACAGTCCTAAATGTGGCCTCTAGATTGTTAACAAGCTTTACCTTTGATTTGACCAGGCGACCAAGTTTTTGACCCCACATGACCCAGATTGGAATTTGACCTTAAGATCAGTATGATTAACATTCTGACCAAGTTTCATTAGGATATGGTCATAAATGTGGTCTCTAGAGTGTCAACTAGCTTTTCCTTTGATTTGACCTGGTGACCTAGTTTTTGATCCCACATGACCCAGATTCCAAACTGACCTAAAGATCATCAAGATTAACATTCTGACCAAGTTTCATGAAGATACAGTCATAAATGTGACCTCTAAAGTGTTAACAAGCTTTTCCTTTGATTTGACCTGGTGACCTAGTTTTTGACCCCACGTCACCCAGATTCAAATTTGACCTAAAGATCATCAAGACAAACATTCTGATCAATTCTCATGAATTTCAAACTTAAAATAAGGTATTTTAAGAGTGTTAACAAGCTTTACCTTTGATTTGACCTGATGACCTAGTTTTTGAACCCACCTGACCCAGATTTGAACTTGACCTAAAGATCATCAAGATTAACATTCTGATCAAGTTTCATTAAGATATGGTCATAGATGTGGCCTCTAGAGTGTTAACTAGCTTTTCCTTTGATTTGACCTAGTGACCTAGTTTTGGACCCTACATGAATCAAATTTGAACTTGATCTAAAGATTATCAAGATTAACATTCTGACCAAGTTTCATGAAGATACAGTCATAAATGTGGCCTGTAGAGTGTTAACAAGCTTTTCCTTTGATTTTTTTGACCTGGTGACCAAGTTTTTGACCCCACCTGACCCAGATTTGAACTTGACCTAAAGATCATCAAGATTAACATTCTGACTATGTTTCATAGAGATATTGTCATAAATGTGGCCTCTAGAGTGTTAACAAGCTTTTCCTTTGATTTGACCTGATGATCTAGTTTTTGACCCCAGATGACCCAATATTGAACTCGTCCAAGATTTTATTGAAGATAACATTCAAACCAAGTTTCATTAAGATTGGGCCAAATTTGTGACCTCTAGAGAGTTAACAGTCAAATTGTAGACGACGGACGACAGACACAGGGCGATCACAAAAGCTCACTTTGAGCACTACGTGCTCTGGTGAGCTAAAAAAAAAAAAAAAAAGAAGTTGATGAAAATGGTTTTCTCCCTTATTATCCCAACAATCTTTAGTTAGAGTACCTTTAGTGAGTGTCAGAGAGCAGTAATCCTCCTCACCACATGCCCAGTGTGATAATTAGGTAATGTATACATGTGGTGGCTGTAAGCCTACTAGATCATTACCTTTGATCTTAAACAATTTACCTATATTTTGATTGTTTTCACATTACCTGATAGATCAATGAACTCTCCTATAAATGCAATTTGCTGATTATAAAAATGCAAATGATTAGAGTGTTTGATTGTATCTAATATATAAATAGAGTTACTGATAAATCACTGAATTTTGTTCACATAAAAATGGTGACAAACATTCTGTAGGGACATGGATTCCTAGATTTCAAATGATAATACAGTACAACCTCTCCAGAGTGGCCCTCTCTTAAGCAAAAACCTCTCTATAACAACATCATCAAAATTTCCCTAAGCTGAAATATACTATCAAATTTACCTCTCCAGAACAACAACCTCTACATAACAGTCAATATTTGTATCTCCCAAAGGGTGTTGCTCTACAGAGGTTGCGCTGTACTATCAAATTTCACAGCATAATGCATTCTGATGTATAAAATGTTTCTTTTTTTGTGAAGTTTTCCCCTGCCCCCATCCCAATCCCTATTTTCTAATGCAAAGCTACCTGGATTAATTTAGATTTAGAAAAGATTTCTTTACATTTCATATGTAATTATTGTTCATTACTTTTTTCTATCTACTTTTTTTGTAAACATCATTAATTTCATTTAATTTGGTTCAACTAGTGTTCTCCATAAGTACTGGACACAACAATAACAACTGAGAAGAGGATTTAGACACATTTGTTTGACGGAGAACATTTGCCTACTCACAACACTGGTGCAGACAATAGTGCTGCTATAATGATGTGATTTTTTACATAATAAACCTTTTTGCACTGCAATTTACAGTCCAAGAGTTTTTATTGTTATTATATCAATCTTATCTCTGTAATATCAACAGATAAAGTAATAAAATAAATTTAAGTGTTTGAAGATAGCAAAAATAATATAACTCCACTCTCTGTCTATAATTCTCAAACTTTTTAAATTCTGAAATGAACTTAGTTCAACTTGTTCAATTTTTATATCCCATTATGTTAATTCTCATTATCTCAAATTATCTCAATGCAACACAGTAAAAAATATGAGTTTTATTTGGATGCACTGTCTCAACCACTGTAGTAATCATACTGGGCACCTGGCAATAAAAGTGGTGCATAATGCAGCAGTCATAAAACTATAATAATCTTCTGATCATATGTGAATTCCTATTGGAGTGACCATCACAGTAATTGGACCATTTATCTCTTTCAATTCTGTCAGATAAAGAGTCAGATCTGTTCCATTAAAATTATCATTCTGTAATTAAAATATGCAACAGGAAATCCTATTTTTTCAACAATTTATAATATTGTAAGACAACTCAATTTCAAAATGTGCCACCAATGAGTGTGATCCTTGTAGGGGATGTTGGGGAATGGGACCAGGAGTACAGGTTTAAAGGCCTATCACTACAGAGAGGCAAATGGTTCACTCAGTAAAGTTGTAATTAAGGGAAGCTAATACTTTATTGGTAGTCATCATTAAATTTCACTGGTTCTTGATTGGTTTCTACAGATAAGTTTAATTAACTTTCAATTACCAGGAACCATGAACTATCTTATTTATGAGACTCTGATGACCCACAAGGAAGTAAACATTAAACACTGACCAATAAAACAATGATGTTCATCAGCAAAAGGTGTTAACTTATCTTGAGGAAAACCAGAAGTTAACTTGGAATTCATACTTCAAAGCATTTTTATACATTTTGGTACCACTTTTTCTACAAGGTACTGGTTTATTTCTCCAAATGTTGGAAAAAAACATTTGTGTTTTTTGTTTACAGTCAGGGGTGTGGAAATCCCGATATTTTTCAGTTGTCCACGGACAAATGAGACTTAAAAATCTACTTGTCCGCAGTCAAAACTTACTTGCCCGGATTTTCAACATTTTAGCATGCAAATAATTCTTTATTTTGGACAATAATCTACAAGTAGTAACAAAAGCGAACATAACAAAGTGTAATACTGTAGCTGTTTCAAAAAATAAGCTTTTGACACTTTAGCTTGTTTCGTCCGTGAGGCCGTCAAACATTCAACAGTAATACCTTAAGACTGCTCATCATGCCATGTGAAAAAGCATGGCACTTTCTGACTGTTAGAAAAACAAACATGAAACTTCCTGACTCGTACTAGTGAGCTCTTTGTGCTTTGACTATTTACTTCAATTTTTGTTGGCAGACGAAGTTGTAACCGTTGAATAAATTTGTCCAAAACATTGTGATAACTGTTTACGTTTCCGGTTTCTATTCGACAAGTTACCATGTGCAAAAATCATGCGAGATCATGATAGGGAACCAATCAGAACGCAGAGAAAGAGCTGCTAAATTTAGACACAGTATGGTTTTCCAAAAACTGGAGAAATCGAGAGGCCCTTGGCGGGTGAAACATCCGTTTCATACATCAAATTCTTTTATAAACTCCATAAAGTTGAAGTACTGCTCAGCGTTCCTAAATTATTCTTTTCTTTTTTCATTTCAAACCAGAAAATTTGTGCTTGTCCGCGGACAAACGGAATGCGAAAACTCACTTGTCCGCAGTCAAAAAGTCCCGAGTCGGACAAGTCGGACATAGGAATTCCACACCCCTGATAGTGACACTAATTTAGGTTACCTAATGCTGATAATTTAAACAATATACCAGAGCTCCCAGGTTCTGTAACACAAGTAAGACAACTTCATCACAGAGAACTAACGACTTCAGACATATTGGTTTCTGTCAGAAGAATGGACAACATTTTCTAATACTGCTGTTCATAAAAGATGCTAAAAATACTGCTCTTAGAAAATAACTGCATTTAACTGCCTGTAAAACTGCTTGTTGTGAAAACATTTACAAAAACTTCAAAATAACTACAGAAAACTGGCCACCACCAGTTTTTCAATCCTCCAGTTATATGCAGTTTCTAAAAAAACTGTTTTTTACTGGTCATTTCATGCTGGGAACAGTTTTAATAACTGGCAAAGAAGGCAGTTTTTCTGAAAAACTGCTGTTTCACTGCAAAAGGACTGCAAAATTGAGCAGATTTTTTCCCTAAGGGCATATACCATGACAAGGAACTGCATGCACAACCTATCTCCCAACCTCTCCGCTGATGCACTCTGAATGATCGACTGCTTTACTCCATTTTCATATGTTGTACCGGGTGTTTCTCACAGTGAGTTATATCTTTCAATCAAACTTACAATGTTAAAATTATTATTCAATCAAAGAAAACTAGCCCAATTGTAAGCTTTTTACAAAGTTACAAAATGTACAGTGTATATATTCTTACTTCGACATTTAATACAAGAACAAAACAAAAGAAATCTAACAAAACTTTTAATGAGGAAAGATGTAAACCTTACATAATACTGCATTAACAGATGCAAATCTCATACCTATTAAATATCCATCAAAACCCAACACTTGCAAATACATTTCAAAGTTGAAAAAGTTACAGTAAGTGACCTGATGTAATTCAAGCAATCTGCATCACTAATTGAGGGTTAAATTACTAACTGCAGAGAACTGCAGAGGTTATCTAAATGCAAATGTCAAACATAATGTGCAAAATGCACTTCTCTCAAAGCTATAATCATTTTAGTACATGACAAAATGTAACTTTGAATAGCATGAAATTTTAATTCATCAAGCCGTTTATGTTCAATATGAAGTTTATTACAATTTAATATTGTTTCCAAGAGAAGAATGACAGATTTTACTGTTAGAACCTTGTCCCCATTCCTTTCACCCCACATTCTGTTTTATGGCAGGGCATTTGCAGATACATATAAAACTGAGAAATTGTTGTTTTCTTTGGCATAAATTTTCCAAGTTTCAGCCGAAATATGCTATTTTCGGCTATTTTGTGGAAAATTTTTATCTGTAACAACGAAATAAACAAAAATAAGTTCCCATCAATAACAATGATTTTTCAGCAGATATGAAATTCCATTAATTGTTAATAAATGACTGCTCAAATCCTGCAATTCCATGATTCAAACTTAGTCAAAATATAACATGATTCAAACTAATATGTCAGAATATCATGTGATTCAAACATAGTAGAATATCACAAGTAAAATTTTCAGCTGAATCACCTGGATTGGGTTTCAAACTAGAATTATTTTGTAACCTATAAAATATCTACTATTTATATGAAATAGAATAAATCTAACTGTACTTTATATAAGCCTTAAAATTAACTGAAACAAAACTAAATATACTAAATATTAAATAAATATGGGGGGATTGTTTATAATGTTTTAATATTCCTTATAGTTGAAAGACAGAAACTTTTGATAGTATGGTGTAAAATTTGACGGTATGCAGCCACCGTAAAAAGACATTTTAAAATATTACCAAACCATGCCCTACCATGAAGCTTATCTTCCAGTGTCCGATAAATCAATTGCCCGGAGCCTGGGGGCTACCAGAAATTTTCGTCAAGCTACCAAAAGAATCCTGACGAAAGCCCACTGAGCAACCATAAATTTAAAGCATCAGCAGCCCGGTCTATGAATATTTTACAAAATCAACATCCGGTCATTTACTCAATTATAGCTTGCAATTAAAAACAACTGACCATGTGTAATGATTATCCAGTCATAACCGGTTCAAACTTAGTTAAACCCCGCCCATTATCGATAATTTCAACAGTAGCTGCAGAAACAGTCTCTGCCTTCTCGCAGATTTTTTCATCAACAAATCACGTCACTGAGCGAGTGCATACAGGTAACAGAATCAATGAATGAAGTGTTGATATTAATTGACAGATAACTGATCCTGTGTACTACCAAAAACTCGCCAATTAATAAATTATCCGAAAGCGGCCAGCTGATTACCGAGTGCCCTGTTAGATTTATTCACGCAAGCTTTAAATTAGACCATTGGTTAGTATATAATAAGTATCATATCTAAGCAGTCTGATCCTACCGTAATTTCAACTAGAAAATCCACAAATTTTAATGACTTTCGAAAGCAAGATAAGTTTAGAATGTCCATTCACGATTCTAATTACACCCGATGTTGTATGCAAATTTTTCCATTTATAATTCCTTCAAAAAAGCTATTCACCAGGTGCAATTTTTTATGATAAGTAACATCAAAATTTGAGTTTTTTTATGATAAGTAACATCAAAATTTGAGGAACTATCTCTGGTTTACCTTAGTGAGTCAATCTCTGGTTTACCTTAGTGAGTCAAGTAAACTGAGCAAAAACCACTTTCACACAACATTCCGAAAGTGTACCAGTATCCGGGTAGTACATGTATGTTTTGGATATATTTTTTACAGGCTGTTATAACTAGCACTTTTCTGTTTATGAAATATTGATGAAAGACCTAATCAATATAACATGAATTTTGATAAAATTTAAAATTAATATTAGTTTACAATGTGACCTGAAACGGACCTTTTTGTTATGTTGTAACATCATCTTGGTTTCAAGCTTAAAACAAACCAGGCCCTCCACAATGTCATATTCATGCGAATAAGTTGACATCCTTGGTGACATTTTTTAAGCAAAAGGCTTGAATGGTTTGACATAAATATAAAGTATGTAATATAAAAACCCTTTGTAAACTCTGTTACTGGTTTTGGGAAGATATCATTTACCACTTTATTCTGTGATATTAGTACGCAATAATCATAAATGCAAAGAATACATAACTATAAACATCTAGAAACTAGAGCTATCACTAAAGGTGATGAATGTACCCCCCCCCCCCCGCATGCACTGACACAGTACATTGCAATTTGACGCACACACGATTGCATAATTATGTGGACTGTATGTATATAGACTGTATGTATACAGTATAGTAACAAAAAACAAAGTCCCATAACTATGCAGAATATTTATCTAAAAGAATGTAACATGCACCATGCACAACTAGGGTTGGTACTGATCACTTGTGTGAAGTTTCATTAAATTGTGTGTAAGGGTTTGGTAGACCAGGCACGCACAAGATTGCATATGCAGACTGTATGTACATAGTATGTTAACAAGAAACAAAGTCCCATAACTCTGCAATTTTTGTCGCTGAAAGAACCTAACATGCCCCATGCACAACTACTGTTGTTACTGATCACTTGTGTGAAGTTTCATTAAATTGTGTCAAGTGGATGAGGAGAGATGGTGCATACAAGATTGTGTCTATGTATACAGTATAGTAACAAAAAAAACAAAGTCCCATAACTCTGCAAATTTTTTTTCTGAAATAACCTAACATGCCCCACGTACAACTACTGTTGTTACTGATCACTTGTGTGAAGTTTCATTAAATTGTGTCAAGGGGATGAGGAGAGATGGTGCGCACAAGATTGTGTCTATGTATATAGTATAGTAACAAAAAAACAAAGTCCCATAACTCTGCCAATTTTTTTTCTAAAAGAACCTAACATGCCCATGCACAACTACTGTTGGTACTGATCACTTGTGTGAAGTTTCATTAAATTGTGTCAAGGGGATGAGGAAAAATGGTGCGCACAAGATTTTGTCTATGTATATAGTATAGTAACAAAAAAACAAAGTCCCATAACTCTGCAAATTTTTTTTCTAAAAGAACCTAACATGCCCCATGCACAACAACTGTTGGTACTGATCATTTGTGTCAAGTTTCATTAAATTCTGTCAAGGGGATAAGGAGAGATGGTGCGCACAAGATTGCATCTACGGACAGACGACCAGACGGACAGACAGACAACCTGAAACCAGTATACCCCCCCTTACAACTTTGTTGTTGGGGGGTACAATAACACTAAATTTAGCGAGAGTCAATATTAACATCAAAATAAAAAAAAATTGTCATTTATATATATGTAGACTAATATGACAGAAATGTGTCTGCGGAACTAGAAACAAACACACACGTTTATTTTGATGTTTTTAAATTCATTAACCAAATATTGTTACAGACCCCTTTGATTCTCACATCTCAGTAAGTCGGGTTCAGATAGAGCAAGTTTATACTTTGGGGTTTAAATTTCTGAGCAACAACAAAACAAGAGCTGTCTGATGACAGCGCGTTCGACTATTCGAAGAATTGACTGAAGAATGGGTCAAATATTTCCACAGTATACAGACAAAAAAATAAATAGATTAGACAAACAAGTTCCTGATTTCTTGTTTCGATAAGTCTTGCACTAAATGGCATGTATGAACCAATTTCAAAGTCCAAAAGGGCCATAATTCAGTCAAATAGTTATGTACTCTTGCCTAGAGATGGAAATCATAATGATAAACAAGTGTTCAAAGTTTAAAAGCCATATGTCAAATAGTTTTGACAAAACGTGGACTTGTATGAAAACAGAACCAATTTCAAAGTCCATAAAGGGCCATAATTCAGCCAAAATAGATGACAGAGCTATGTACTCTTTCCAAAAGATAGAGACTATTATACTAAATATGTGATAAAAGTTTCAAAGCCACATGTCAAACACTTTACAAAAAATATGAACTGGTACGGAAAACTTAACCAAGATTTCTAAGTCAAAAAGGGCCATAATTCAGCCAAAATCCAAGATGGAGTTAAGTACTCTTGCCTATAACTGGATATGGTGATTGTAAACAGGTGTTGAAAGTTTCAAAGCTTTATCTCAAAAGACTTAGTCAAAATATGAACTGGTACGAAATATTAACCAAGATTTCTAAGTCAAAAGGGGCCATTATTCAGCCAAAATCCTTGATGGAGTTATGTGCTCTTGCCTATAACTGGACATGGTGATGGTTAACAAGTGTTGAAAGTTTCAAAGCTTTATCTCAAAAGACTGTCAAAATACGAACTGGTACGAAAAACTTAACCCAGATTTCTAAGTCAAAAGGGGCCATAATTCAGCCAAAATCCTTGATGGAGTTATGTGCTCTTGCCTATAACTGGACAATGTCATGGTGATGGTTAACAAGTGTTGAAAGTTTCAAAGCTTTATCTCAAAACACTTTGTCAAAATACAAACTGGTACGAAAAACTTAACCAAGATTTCTAAGTCAAAAGGGGCCATAATTCAGCCAAAATCCTTGATGGAGTTATGTACTCTTGCCTATAACTGGCCATGGTGATGGTAAACAAGTGTTGAAAGTTTCAAAGCTTTATCTCAAAACACTTTGTCAAAATATGAACTGGTACGAAAAACTTAACCATGATTTCTAAGTCAAAAGGGGCCATAATTCAGCCAAAATCCTTGATGGAGTTATGTGCTCTTGCCTATAACTGGCCATGGTGGTGGTAAACAAGTGTTGAAAGTTTCAAAGCTTTATCTCAAAAGACTTTGTCAAAATGTGGACTGGTACGAAAAACTTAACCAAGGTGTGACGCCGACGCCGTGGTGAGTAGGATAGCTCTACTTATTCTTCGAATAGTCGAGCTAAAAATGGTAGCCCAGTACCAGCAAGATTATAAATTTGTCGGACACTGTCTTCACAACTTACCTGGCCTTCATGGTGCTAAATCCCTTACTTGTTCCAATCCCGTCACAATGTATGACTTTTGTTATTCCTTCTGATTCATATTCTTACACATTATAAATTCATCATACAGTATTTTAACATCCCTCTAGCATGCTTGTTTTGTTGCCGATTGAGTATATCTTATCTTCACTATTTGTATTAAATTTCACCTCTCACCATTCCTCTGCTGTTCAAATCCTCAGCTAATACATTTATCTCACCAGTTTTTGCTACTACAACCTTTATTAGTCATCTATTTAAATAAATTTAAACTTATATCCACATAATTGCTACAGTGTATAACAGATATATACATCAAAGTTATCAACAATCAGTTGCATTGTTTGTCAAACAATCTGATTATGCATTCACAAGTGTTTCACTTTTTTTTCCGGCAGCATATTATACTGTATTTCGCTATGAGATAAACTCACATACATGTTTTCTAACCAGTTGCTGTTGTCGTTGGTTAAGTCAGAACATTCTCAGCATGTTTATGAATTTTCCTACATTATCCGTGAAGGAGAACAAATGCCGAAAGTCTTAAAAACAGTTAAAAGTCCATAGTGAAATTGTTAAACATTTTTATACCACCTTTAAGGAATTTTTGGAAAGTGACGTCTGTTTTAAAAATATTTGTGCTTTTCCTACTGGTCTAAAATGTCTTATGAACACATGAACAGTTCTAATCTCCACCAGTAATAGACAACTTTCCAACATGAATCAGAGGGTTAAGATCATATAATACTGAAATACAATGGAAATTTTATATTTCAAAATCCTGATTTACTGAATTCACTCGCTCTAAACAACTCTTAACAGGCATGACATGCACAGTCTAATCACTCCATATCGCAACTGTCAATTTTTCACAAATTTAATTTTGTTTTCACATAAAATTGTGGCAGATCAAGCACTGCTCTACCACCCTTGAGACCTTTTTACAAGACATAATATAAAGCTGAATGAAAACATTTCATGCCAAAGCAGAATCTTTTTTCACCAATAATGGAACCTGCATTATGATTTGAAATCAATAAACATGTTATAAATTACAACCACTACTCTGTATCTCTAATACCGTGTTCAGACTACGTTTTTAATCCTACATTAACTTGGGTTTATTTTTTAAACTCGTTTGCGTCCACACTATATGTGGTGTAAAACGTGAATTTTGTAAAGGTCAAGTGGTTTCTGTAATGTAGCATTAAAACTACCTCGGGAGGTGGTTTTAATACTACATTAAAAAGTAATGCTACATTATTTTACAAATGTGAACGCAAATGTGGGTTATAACTGGTTTTACAATCCCAAATCCACAGATCTTACCTTTTGGAGGAAGAATACCATGTGTTTCTCTTTTGTATCAAACAATTGATGCTGTGGCTGGCAAAAGTAATTGGACTGTTGTTGAAACAAAAACATTAAATTGCGATATGGAGTCATGCTGACGCTCAAAATGGACAATAGATGGAATGAACAGAAATTCTTAGATGAACACAGAAGTTTAAATATTGATGACCCCTTCTTGTTTCTGTTAGCCTCAATTCTTTGTAACCTTTTTTGCTTATTGCAAGATATTTGTTAACTTCCAACATTACATGTATATATTTAAACCACATTTCTTTGCCAAGTGTGGACGCAAACTAGATTATATTTTGATGGGTTTTGAATGTCAAATACCAATTATAGCCAATTAGTGCCTAATAAAAATAAAACCATTCTGCTAGTGTGAACACGGTATAAAAGACACAACTTCATGATATTCGATAATTTGTCCATCATTTTGCTTTATTCAGGGTTGGTAAACACCCCAATACTATTTGTGCTGGGAATAAAGGTAAAATGGGCTTTACTATATCCAGTTCTGGTGTTCAGGGCTCAACAAATTCTTTTAAAGCAACTCTTCCTTTAAGACTGTGAGCTGCCAAGAAGTTTCACTCGTCCTGCTATAATTTGTACTTGTCTGCAAATCACAAAGAATATGATTTTTTAACAGACAGGGTCTATCTTAAAGTCCATTAGAAATGGCCCTAACCGTAAATCTTGTTCTTGACTATCGAGCATCCAGCTAATGAGATCATAATGCTGTACTGTAATGGAACTGAGCAGATTTTAGTGTAGCAATTATCAAATTAAATTTTATTTTAGATCTGTTTGTTACCTGGCTTCTTCAAAGCTCCATTTTAATTGGATTTATTGTGTTTTGGGTAAATATCGCAGTTGTCCTGCGTGACAAGTACTACAGCAAGTTCCACTTGCCAAGAGCCAATTTCTACTCTTACTTACGAGCAGTAAAGTGGCTTTGTTGAGCCCTGGTGAAACTTGCTCATCAAAAAGGACAAAACTGTATTAGGAGGGGAGGTGTTTATGTTGAGGGGAGGGAAGTACTGTGGTTTGTCTCATCACTAACTACCTCAACGCAGAGTTTTAAGTCAATATTATAAATGGATACTAAGTGCTCTTGACACAAAATTGACCTTGCTGTGTCCTTGACAACTGACCTACAGACCTAGTTCATAGGTTCTGCACAATGTCTTACTGCCACATACCTATATGCCAATATTAAAGTCAACATCTTGAATGGCTATTAAGTTATGCCCTGAAGGCAAAGTTGATTGTGAACTTGACCTTTAACCTATCGCTGGTTCCTGTGCTCTGCACATCATCTCATCACCACCTACCTACATGACAAGTTTAAGATGGGCAGGATTGTTCAATTATATTTTATAACAAGAGCTGTCTCCATAGGATGACACATGCCCCCGATGGCACTTTGAATGAATAGTTATGGCCGATGTTAGAGTTTAGGACCTTTTGACCTACGGAGCTAGGTCTTGCGCGCAACACATCGTCTTACTGTGGTACACATTCATGCCAAGTTATTTGAAAATCCATCCATTGATGACAAAAATATGGACCGGACACGCCCAGCAATGCACTATCCTTTAACGTCTAAGTGTGACCGTGACCTTTGAGCTACGAACCTGGGTCTTGCGCGCAACATGTCGTCTTACTGTGGTACACATTCATGCCAAGTTATTTGAAAATTCATCCATCAATGACAAAGATATGGACCGGACACGCCCATTAATGCACTATCCTTTAACGTCTAAGTGTGACCTTGACCTTTGAGCTACGGACCTGGGTCTTGCGCGCGACACGTCGTCTTACTGTGGTACACATTCATACCAAGTTATTTGAAAATCCATCCATCGATGACAAATATATGGACAGGACGCGCCCATCAGTAAACTATCCTTTAACGTCTAAGTGTGACCTTGACCTTTGAGCTACGGACCTGGGTCTTGCGCGCGACACGTCATCTTACTGTGGTACACACTCATGCCAAGTTATTTGAAAATCCATCCATCGATGACAAAAATATTGACCGGAAACGAAAAATGCGGACTGACAGACCGACAGACTGACAGACGGTTCAAAAACTATATGCCTCCCTTCAGGGGCATAAAAACAATATAATATCGAACGCATCACTACAGTTCCGGTTTGAGCGTCTGCAAAAACGATGTAAGTATTTAGCCTGTTTATATTTACATTTTTCATTGTCTATTTAAGGGAAATAATATTTCCATAGTTTTATATCACAATTACACAAGTGCAGCACTATTTGATTGTATATCCAGGGCTTCAACCGAAGACTGTAAAAAAATGGCACCCTTGATCAAGCGTGCCAATTTTTTCTACAATACATATTTTGACCGATTAAGTTACACTGCAGACAGTTCAGCGCGTAGTAATACGCCTATATAGGTATCGACTAGAAATGCATCAGAATATCTCAATGATTGCTAAAACACAGGGGCTTGAGGGGGCCTATGGTATATTTGGCCCCTGGACAAGGCTTTGTCATGAATGCACCGGGGATCCCTTGCCAGCCCCCGGGCCCCCTGTCGAAAAGGTTTGGCCCCTCCAAAGTTAAACTCACTCCTACGCCTATGAATAGTAACTTGTGCCACACAGCACAGAAAATCATGTAAGAATAACTATGCAGGAAACCAATTTTCTAGGTTCTGCAAAAAGTGCAAACTAGGTTTATCTTTTTCTACATCACAGGTTGGAAATTACCAACAGACAAGGAAGGCAACATAAAAATCAATGAAGATAATATTCAGATTACATGTAACCATGCAGAAAATAGTTCCTTGCAATAACTTGTCACGAAACATTGTTATCTTTACAATCTGGACATATGCACGTACATAATTTTGGCAATGAGTACTATACTCACAGATGTAAGTACTCCATTGTTTGCAGTAAAAGCACATACAAATTCACAACCTGGACTTATACAGTTTACAGTTGAGTACAGTTGTAGGGAATATCAAAAGCTGTTATTTTCAAAATTATTTAATTTAATGTTATTTAAGGATTTCTACCCATTTGTTACTTCAAGTAACTTAATGTCATGGTAACACTCAGTGAAAGGTCAAGGACACTATCCAACCTATATGAGTACATAAAAGTCATTGAAATATTGAACAGTGGGTCAGAGGCCAAGGACAACTTATTTCATAAAATTGCTTAACACTAGTCAGTGACTAAGCCATGCATGGCAAATTTCTCCAGTACAGGTCCAGAAGAAAAAGAAGCTATTGAAAACATAATATATTTTCCCCAATTAAGTCTCCCATATTTACAGATTTTTGTACATTCAAACACAAAACGGCACTGCATGTTCAAATCAATTACTGCCTAAGTCATGGCTCTGGCTGGCTTATGCCCTTCTATAACATGCGGGGTGGAGGGTGGGGTGGGACACGTAAATGCATTATTTTCTCAAATAATACAGGAAAAAAAATCATAAATTCATGGTAATTTTTTGGTAACATTTTCGCAAGTTCAGGCCGTTTTGACATTTCTGCGCTTCATTTGGCACTGTTTGATGCGATTCCATTGCAAAATGGAACAATTTGTTTTAATCAAATCAAATTTAGCACTGTATACAGCCTTCTTTAATACACCATATGGTTCCATCCCAGTATCAGAATTACCGTATTTGACCTAAGTCTTGGGACACCCTAAATCTTGGGACACCCCTAAAATGTGGAAAAATAATTTTTTTTTTGACCCTAAGTTTTTGGACATGTATTTTCTCAGCGTATTTTTCGTCCCTAAGTGTTGGGACTAAGGTTGTATACTGATTCAAGATGTAACCCAAATACCGTTATTATACATTGTATGGTGTTGTATCGATCAAAATGTCAAATAATTATGCAGCCAGGAAGTCCAATTTTCGTTATTTATTTATTTTTATTTACCACTGACTGGAATTTACCCGCGAATCGTACAGATATCAAAACGCCATGCCGGTAATTTTCCATTCCACGAGCACGTGCGACCTATCGTAATGTCTAACTTACAACGCCGTTACTTTTGTTCATCGACACGTATACAAAAAACGCGCGTCACGCATTCATTTTTTGATTTTATCGCTTCAGATTTTCAACACCGATTGAGAAGTAATATAGTTTGAATTCTACAACGATTTTAAAAAGGTATCGACAGAAATGTTGGCAAAATTCTATAAAAACGGTCGAATTTTCGTATAATTACTTGCAAAATTTCAAACAGCGCGATCCTAAATACTTATTTCTTTCTTAAAGTAAATAAATGATACAAACTACGGGCATAAAATTCAGACTTTTGACTAGAAAGTACAAAAAACAGAATAGAAAAATCTTAAATAACGAAAAGGCGGCAGCAATTTAAAAATATGAAGTAAAACGATTTTTGGCAAACAGATTTCTGTTACGTGACCTCGTGAACGTAAATAGAAAATGCGTTAAAAAATAAAAACAATAATGATGTTGTTGCGCATTTTTAAGAAGTTTTGAATGAATCTTTGTATATGTACATTTATTTTTTGACACAACACTTTATAATAAGATATTCTTCTCAAACCATTTTGTAATTTCCTTGAGGGCAAATAGGTCACAGAGGTAAGATATCCGCTATTATAGTTTGACACGTTTACCTGTCAGTTTATACGGGATATTGCACATTCGCTTTAACAAATTAAAAAGAAGCTTTTTTTTATTGATTGTTACAACACTAGATCTACTTCTCAGCACTTAAGAAACGAGGCGGTACGATCAAACAGTGATGTGCAACATGGCGCGAAAACATGACGTAATGCCATGAAAATCTCGGGGAAACTATACCGCTTTGATCTCCACTTCTAATGTCATGATACCGACACACTTCTTTTAGCTCTTTGAGGGGATGTTAAATGATGATGAAAACAAGGCCAATTACTTTGTTTATCAACAGAATAATTACCGATAATCTTTAAGTTGTTTTTTTTCCGCTTTCAACACGGGTGGGTGGGGGATGTTACCCGATGACGATGATTATGTCCATATTTTTGGGACACTTTTCAAAATAATTATTTTTCGGGAAATAAGTCTTGGGACAGTGAAAAAAATAATTATTTTATGCTGTCCCAAGACTTAGGTAAAATACGGTAATCACTTATGAAACAAGTGTGCAAAATGGCGGCTTACTGTTTACCGAAAAAGAGACATATACTAAGTAGTAATATTGTTAACTGGCAGAAAACACTTGCTTCGTTCAATTTTACAAACAGAGAAGGACTGTTGGTTGGAAGGGTGATTATTTCATTTAACTGGGCAGAAATTTTGTAAATGTTTACCATTCAAACATGACACAGACTCGTTTAAACCTGGCAGCCTTATTCCCCAATTTACTTTCAATGTAAATAATATGAGTTGGACACCTACATGATAATGATAGGTTGAACTGATTAAATCATTTTTTTAAACACAGTGAATATCTCAAATGACAATTGAAGGCATTCAAACTTTTTAAGACAAATGTAACATAATTTTTTCAAGCCTGCAAAAACACAAACCCACTCTTAAACATTTTTTCAGGCTCTTACTATGCCCTCTAACAATTAAAGACATTATTCAACCATACAGGAAATTATGCTCTTAAAACACTTCCTATATCCTATAATGTAAAATGTCATTCATGACACCCATTGCAACTGCCCACATAACAAAACAATACATCAAGTAGTTGAATCTTTCCATATGTAACATGATTTACTTCTGTTACATCTGTTTTAAAGGAAGTATATATATATCAAATTACTCAGAACTATCTTCACCATTGTTTAAAGGTTGACTCCATAATCATCAAAATGTCAAGGAAAATCATTACTTCGTGATTCATATATGATATTGTAGGGTTTTCTTAAAACTGTGTCCAGTTACAGAATAATATAAGCTAAAGCCAATCTCCTGTATTTTCAACAATGTCAGGTTAACGATTGCAAATGCCAGTAAAAACCACAATTTAACGCCAATTTTCACTCATAATCAATAACCAGGGAGGCATTCTGACAGACATAATGTAGTAAATATAATCTACAAAGATTTACCAGAGAAAGAAAACAATTATCTTTGGACAGTAAGATAGCCATACTGTTTCAGGAGCTATTATTTTGGAAATATCAACCATCAAAAGTTTTGTCCAACTACAGGTAGCTAAAAGACCACTTATTCCTGGATGCCTGCCCAGGTTAGCCACTCAAAAGAACTCCTGTTATCCTTAGATGCCTGCCAGAATTATTCACTCGAAAGAACTGGCGATCCTCGGATGCCAGCCCAGGTTAGCAAGTTGAACAACTTACAAGACAGGCTATCCTTAGATGCCTGCCATCATGGTTAGCCACTCGCAAGACCTGTCTATCCATGGATGCCGGCCCAGGTTAGCCACTCGCAAGACCTGGCTATCTGTGGATGCCTGCCCAGGTTTGCCACTCACAAGACCTGTCTATCCATGGATGCCTGCCCAGGTTAGTCACTCACAAGACCTGGCTATCCTTAGATGCCTGCCCACGTTAGCCACTCGCAAGACCAGGCTATCCACGGATACCTGTCCAGGTTAAGCACTCACAAGACCAGGTTATCCATGGATGCCTTCCCAGGTCAGTCACTCACAAGACCTAGCTATCCATGAATGCTTGCCCAGATTATTCACTCAAAAGACCTAGCTATCCATGGATACTTGTCCAGGTTAGCCACTTGCAAAACCTGGCTATCTTTGGATGCCTGTCCAGGTTAGCCACTCACAAGACCTGGCTATCAATGGATACCTCCCCAGGTTAGCCACTAACAAGACCTGGCTCAGGTTAGCCATTTGCAAGACCTGTCTATCCATAGATGCCTGTCTAGGTTAGCTACTCGCAAGACCTGGCTACCCTAAGGTAAGTCACTATCCATGTATGCTTGCCAAGGTTAGCCATTCACGAGAGCTGGTTATCCTTAGATACCAGCCCAGGTTAGCCACTCATAAGACCTGACTGTCTATGATGCCTGCCCAGTTATTCTCTTTCCATGGATGCCTTCCCAGGTTAGCCCCTCAAAAGACCCAGTAATCCATGGATGCCTCTAAGGTTAGCCCCTCACAAGACCTGGCTCATAATCCTTGGATGCATGTCCAGGTTAGCCCCTCACAAGATCTGGCTATCCATGTGTGCCTGCCAAGGTAAGCCACTCACAAACCCTGGCTATCTGTGGCTGCCTGCCCAGGTTAGCCAGTATCCACGTATGCCTGCCAAGGCTGGCCATTCACAAGACCTGGCTATCCATGGATACCTGCCCAGGTTAGATGCTATCCATGTATGCCTGCCAAGGTTGATCACTCAAAAGACCTGGTAATTCATGGATGACTCTCCTATTTAGCCACTCAAAAGATCTAGGTATCCACGGATGTCTTCCCAAGTTAGTCACTCGTAAGACATGTCTATCCATGGATGCCTGCACAGGTTAGCCACTCAAAAGAGTTGGTTATGTATGGATGCCTGCCCAGCTCATGTGAGGAAGTTGTCAGTTACCTGTCTTGATAGGTTTACTGAATGCCACTTCATAATTGAACAAGAGCTGTCCGTAAGACAGCCAAGCTCGACTATTCGAAATATTGTCCCAGAAGCAGGAAAATATTACCCAAAAAGGTTAAATATCAAAAGAGTTTTAAGTTCAAAAGGGGAAATAATTTGACCAAAATGCATACCAGTTATGGGACTTGCTGCTATCAACTAGTTTTATAACCCCGAAGGCACATGTGAAGTTTCAATTCAATATCTGCATTAGTTTTGGAGATAGAAACTTGCATGTAAAACTTTAACCAGAATTTTCAAAGTCCAAAAGGGGGCATAATTTGCCCAAAATACATGCCAGAGTTATGGGACTTGACCCAGTGAGGTTGGTAATTGATCTAGAAAAAGAAAAAATAAGTTTCAAATCTATATGCCTTTTAGTAATAGCTGTATGTACTTGCACGCAAAACTTTAACCAGAATTTGCTAAGTCCAAAAGGGGACATAATTTGGCCAAAATGAAGGTCAGAGTTATGGGACTTGCTGCTATTAACTAGTTTTATAACCCCGAAGACACATGTGAAGTTTCAAATCAATATCTGCATTAGTTTTGGAGATAATAACTTGCATGTAAAACTTCAACCAAAATTTTTCTAAGTCTAAAAGGGGGCATAATTTGCTCAAAAAACATGTCAGAGTTATGGGACTTGACCCAGTGAGGTTGGTAATTGATCTAGAAAAAGAAAAAATAAGTTTCAAATATATATGCCTTTTAGAAATAGCTGTATGTACTTGCACGCAAAACTTTAACCAGAATTTTCTAAGTCCAAAAGGGGGCATAATTTGGCCAAAATGAAGGTCAGAGTTATAGTACTTGCTGCTATCAACTAGATTTATAACCCCGAAGACACGTGAAGTTTCAAATCAATATCTGCATTAGTTTTAGAGATAGTAACTTGCATGTAAAACTTTAACCAAAATTTTCTAAGTCCAAAAGGGGGCATAATTTGCTCAAAATACATGTCAGAGTTATGGGTCTTGACCCAGTGAGGTTGATAATTGATCTAGAAAAAGAAAAAATAAGTTTCAAATCTATATGCCTTTTAGAAATAGCTGTATGTACTTGCACGCAAAACTTTAACCAGAATTTTCTA
Source organism: Mercenaria mercenaria (assembly GCF_021730395.1). Lineage (NCBI taxonomy): Eukaryota > Metazoa > Mollusca > Bivalvia > Venerida > Veneridae > Mercenaria > Mercenaria mercenaria. The sequence goes on along the minus strand of NC_069377.1, from coordinate 66,301,691 downwards.
AGTCCAAAAGGGGGCATAATTTAGCCAAAATGAAAGTCAGAGTTATGGGACTTGCTGCTATCAACTAGTTTTATAACCCCGAAGACACATGTGAAGTTTCAAATCAATATCTGCATTAGTTTTGGAGATAGTAACTTGCATGTAAAACTTTAACCAAAATTTTCTAAGTCCAAAAGGGGGCATAATTTGCTCAAGATACATGTCAGAGTTATGGGACTTGACCCAGAGAGGTTGGTAATTGACCTAGAAAAAGAAAAAATAAGTTTCAAAGCTATATGCCTTTAATTGATGGCTGTATGTACTTGCATGCAAAAACTTAACCAAGGTGTGACGCCGACGCCGACGCCAGGGTGAGTAGAATAGCTTTCAAAGCTATATGCCTTTAATTGATGGCTGTATATACTTGCATGCAAAAACTTAACCAAGCTACTATAGCTAAAAATGTCTGTTGAAAAATAGCATTACATCCACATCAAACAAACCAATACACTTGCTGCAAATGCCATCCTTTAGAGTTGAAGATTACTTCTGAACTATCTGTAACATTCTGATGCAAAGACAATTCCAGAAGCCCTTTCTCCTAATCCACTGTACTACAATGAATAAATTAAATAGCCAGAAATACTTTGAAAATTAAGTAAAATATTTACTACATCGGTCCTGAATATTAATTTACATAATTCAACTTACACTTTACAGTCTTAAAGAGTTATGTAACAAAATTAGCCATTCAAGTAATCAATCAAGAAAGAAAAGCAGTGATTTTTCTGACCTAAGGAAAGTTCAAAACTTCATACAAATATTGTCAAATCAATAAAGCATCCCCTAGAGATTTGGTAAAACAGTGACACTAACAACATTACTGCAGCCGCTGATCAATTCTTTTAATGAATTTCTAAACATATTTCCCAGAACATAGAACATGGTTCTCATAAATTGGTTTGGATGCTTGTTTTGTTGGACTTGAAATCACACTGACATACTGTGACTTTCCAGGTTAAAATGGCGGAGGTAGACTCCAGACTTTAGTCACAGACAGACACCTACCGTAGGTAGAAGTACTGACATTCTGACCTTCTACATCCTAGATCCAATTGGAAAAACCATGTTCCAAGAACACAGCACAATAAAACCAAACCCCAATATATGTAGCAGTGTATGTATGGATATGAGTCTACATTATTAATACACAAAAACATTTAGTAAAATATATCATATACAAACATATCTTTGTAAACAAGAGGATCATGATGACCCTGTATTGCTCACTTGTTATGTTAAACTTGGCCTTGGAATCATCAAGATAAACATTCCGACCAAGTTTCAGGAAGAAAGGGTCATAAATGTGGCCTCTACTGTGTTAGAGTCATAAATGTGGCCTCTACAGTGTTAACAAGCTTTTCCTATAATTGGAGTGGTGACCTAGTTTTTGACCCACATGACCCAGTTTCGAACTTAGCCTAGGAATCATCAAAATACACATTCTTACCAAATTTCATGAAGATAGGGTAATAAATATGGCCTCTAGAGAGTTAACAAGCCTTTCCTTTGATTTGCCCGGGCGACCTAGTTTTTGACCCAACATGACCAAGTTTCGAACTTGGCCTAGGAATCATCAAGATAAACAGTCTGACCAAATTTCATGAAGATAAATTATGGTCATAAATGTGACCTCAAGCGCGTTTTAACAAGATTTTCCTTTGATTAGACCGGTCGACCTAGTTTTTGACCCCATATGACCCAGTTCCGAACTTGGCCTAGGAGTTATTGAAAAAAACATTCTGACTAAGCTTCATGAAGATAGGGTAATAAATGTGGCTCTTGGGTGTTAACAAGCTTTTCATTTAATCTGACCTGGTGACCTAGTCAGGGTTCGAATTTAGCCAGATTTTCTACTTGCATTTTTTTGTAAGTGGTATTATTTTTAACTTGCTAAATGAAAAAACAACTTGCATTTTCCGCGACTTGTCACAAACACAAACATCCACGTGACGAGTCCAGCCAATCGTATTTGCGCTATATAAGTAGTAACTTACTAAAGATTACCAAAAAAACCACCGGATGCAGTAAACATCATCAAACTTGGCGCAGGTACTTGTCCGCAGTTGAAAAGACATGCGCACGGGACATGTATCGAGTGTAAACTTCCGTTTACGACGAAAGATGAAAGAGTGCTCTGATATTCGTTCTGCAAATGACAATGGGTTGCAATGACCGCGAGTTGTTAAAGAAAGAACAGTGTAAGATCGAGACGACCGTAAGAAATGCACATTATTGGGCCAAAAATTTCCACTCACAAAAAAATGCTGGTGTCTGAATTCACACCTCGCAGTTTGAAATTTGCTAGCTTAAATTCGAACTCAGCTAGTTTTTGACCCCACATGACCCAGTTTCGAACCTGGCCTAGAGATCATCAAGATAAACATTCTGTACAAGTTTGTATCAAATTAAAGCATAAATGAAATCTCTATATGGCTTAAAGGGCCAAAATAGAAAATTTTGCCCCTGAAGGGTAACTCTAGAAACCGTGATGGAATCTAGCTAGTTTTCGAAAGGAGCTGAGACCTTATTGTGACTTATGCTGTGAAAGTGTGGTTAAAATCGAATTTTTAGTACGCACACTATATGAATTCAATTGGGTTTTCTGCAATTTTAATTGCGTAAATACGCAAATACGCAGCTTATCTGGAGCTCTGCAAAGTCCCCTACTGGAAGGACCTAATTTTTTTTACTGCAGTATAACATGATGATCTGATATCTGTCAATGATGTATAAAGAATATTGTACTATATATAACACAAGCAGGCCCTTCCCCAGCCGCATAAGGCGCCGCGCTACCGCGGCGCTTAAAACACGAAATACAGCTTCCCGCAGCGCTTAAATATCCCGCGCGGTGCCTCAATTATTAGCGCGGCGTCTTAAATCAGTAAGCGATTTCATCCCCGTGAGATACCTCATGAGTAGTGTATATGTAATTTCCCTGTTGACATGCCTCGACGATTTTTTTGATCAGCAAATTACGTCACGGCGAGTGCACACAGGTAATGAGAATCAATGAAGTGTTAAAACTAATTGATAAATAGTATGGATGCTGTGAAATGTCAAAAAGGGGTGCGTAAGCGGCCAGCTGATTACCAAGCACGTGAAAAGTGCCCTAGATTTCTTTGTGCAAAATTTAAATTAGACCGTTGTTTAGTATAATAACAAGTACATATCAATGCAGTTTGATTCTACTGTAATTTAAACTAGAAAATGCACAAATTTTAATGAATATCGAAAGTAAAAGTAAGTTTAGAATGACCGTTCACGAGTCTTATTACTCGCGATGTCGTATGCAATTTTTCCGTATTTCCTTCAAAAAAAGATGACAGTCGGTGTATTTTTTTACGATGAGAAACATCAAAATTTGAGGAACTATCTCTGGTTTACCCTAGTAGGTCATGTAACTGAGTAAAAACTACTTTCGGACAACATTCCGAAAGTGTACCAGTATCCGGATAGTATATTTTGGATATGCGTTTTAGTAAACTTTAACCTGACTGTAATAGCATTTTTCTGTTAATGAAATATTGATGAAAGACCTGATCGATACAACATGACTTTTGATAATTATTAGTTTACAATGTGACCTGAAACAGGCCTTTAACTATGTTGTTTACAACATGATCTTGGTTTCAAGATTATATAAGCTAATATATTAAGACCCTCTACTATTTCATATTCATATGAATAAGTTGACATTCTTGGTGACATTTTTTAAGAGAAAGGCTTGAATGGTTTAACCTAAACTATAAAGTAAGTAAAAAACCTTTGTAAACTTTGTTACTGGTTTTTGGAAGATTTACCACTTAAATTTATTCTGTGACATTTCCATTAAGTGTGCAATAAAGATAAATGGAATACATATTAACTATAGACATCTAGAAAGGCAACTACTGCTATGATAACTTTCAGGTTGAAAAGAGCACCCTGCCCCTTTCGGACAACACTCTGTCCCTTTTTGGCAGCACTCTGACCTTTTTGAGCTCTAGAAATAACACTATAATTATTATGATATATTGATGGTTATAACATTATGTGAAATGTAGAAGTAATGAAATACACGTTGTTGTGTTTTTTTTTGCATATGGTATACTTAAAAAAGCACAATTTGGGTTCGATTTAAAAAAAAAAAATCGAACACGGGAGGGGGTACCCCTCCCGCACCCACCCCTTATCCCGCCACAAAAACTTTACCCCAGCGCCTTAAAAAATTTCTGGGGAAGGGCCTGACAAGTGTGACTTGGATTAAAATTTGCATATACAAAAATCTACAGTTGTTGACTGTTTCATAACATTTTATGAAAAAAAGCCTTGTTGACCTTTGACCTCCAACTGCATTCTCGCATACCAGAGGTCTACCGTGGTTCCCCGGATGAACCTCTGGCACATTTGTGGTTTGGTAACATTACAGGTAAAACGTTTCAGCCAATCAGTGTCGTTTCGCGACAAAATGTAGCGAACCAATCAAAATCGTCCGTGAAAAGCGTGACCCCGTGATTCATATCAATGCCGACGAGGAATATTATTATTTCTTCAGGTAAATTTCTTAACATCGAATAACAGAAATAAATCTTTATTAATCGCAATCATGGAATATCGCCTTTATCCATCGTTAGCAACTACCTTGCTTACATATTGTTTGAAATTTCAATTCGACGTGCCAAATAGTGGCTAACATTGATTGGCTGAAACTTCTCCCGGTAGTAATTACGAGTGCGCATGCTCACCAAATAAATGACAGAAATAAATCAGAGGTTTGTCTCGGGATTTTGACGAACATCTGATGGATGAGAATGTCCAACTGTGACCTTGATCTTTGAGCTAAGGATCTAGGTCTTGCCCATGACACGTCGTCTCACAATGCGGAACATTTGTGCCAAGTAATATTGTTATCTCTTGATGATTGACAGAGTTATGGACCCTGTTCATGCCATGTGAACATTTGACTGCCAAGTGTGTCATGTCATTTGGCGCATTTATTTGTTCAATACTGGTGCTATTTATTAAAAAAAAACATTCACAGACAGTCCAGGGCCCAAAAATAAATGTAGCCTTACTCATTTGGCATATCAGAATGACTTATTTTATGATCTGATATTTTATAGTTGTCATCCCTCTAAGCCTTACCCATATCTGCATTTTACTGTTCAGAAAACGAAGACATTAAATCAAAGGCCTGAATGGCCTGAGTCGGCTAATGATTGATTTACTGACAGTATAGTCTACCAGTTTCAGTTTGTTTTTAGTTTTTTTCTTAAAATTTCATAACACAGCTCGATATTTACCCAAAATATTATATCCGGATACGATTACACTTTTCTCCAGTTTGAACAATATATTTTACAAATTGTGATGATACGAAGACATTTAGCAGCAATTGGCAGTATCTGACATTGAAGTTTACGGTTAAATTACCTCTTATTTAAATCTTTTCATAAAAAAGTTGTTTCGTTTCGTGAAAGCAGCCAAACATAGACGATCTACTTTCGATTTCAAAAACTACAAGAAAATACAATTTAATGTTTCGCCGATTTGTTTATTTCTCGAAAAATAAGAATTAAAATCATTTTTAATATTAGTAGTAACTAAACAAACCAGTACGAGCTTCTTCTTCCGATAACTCAGGGTCCACGCTTCTAGGCGACGTGAGCGAAGTGGTCGCTTTTTTTCTGATGACTTCGCTCTGTTTGTACAGAAAAGCGAAAAACAAGTCGCCCTAAAATCTGGCGCCCGAGGCAGTTGTCATACATGTATATATCACATATATCAGCTTCTAATCAGCTTGTAAAAACATTACATAATCAATTAGCGAAACTTATCCTGTTACGGGTTGTGAACTTCACCTGTCAACAAAGTATTCTCCGCCTATCACCGAATATCGTTAGGATGATTTTAATTGGTCGAAAACTTTGGAAACACCAATCAAACGAGGCGAAACAAAATTGCCTTTAATTGATTTTGTGCATCACGGATAGAAAGTGTGTGCATCACGTGTGAAAACAAACAACTAAAAACTGTCAATAAAAACAAAAACACAAGTATGTCGGCGCAAGAGTCAGTAGCTGATTATAGGATGATAGCCCTTCGCAAATTGACCGATAGGGCCTAAAGAAAAGCTCTGAATAATAACCAGAGTTGTTCGTAATGTATGGTTTTAATTGCGGCTGCCAGACGTAAATATCCGTGTTATACACAAATTAAATTGAAATTCAGACAACAGATATTTAATTTCAATCAATAAAAATCAATCACAATCAATTTTAGATAAGAACACATTAGCTTTTATCTTTCTGTAAAAGTTTTTTGAAAACGAAAGTAGGCTGTCAGAATGTCTGCTCGCGGTGACAACTTGCCGGTATTCCATGAACATTTTTCTTAATTTTCTCCAATAAAAGGTATTGTCATTGTAGACTTTAATATCAGATACTGTCCTGTGCTGTTAAATTGTCTTTGCATCATCACAATTTGTGAAATATATTCTTTAGACTGGAGAATTGGGCAATGCTTATGAGTGTATCAGTATCCGGACATAAAATTTTGGATATCCGGATTTTGACCAGCTGGGGTTTGAAACAGGGGTGTGCATGGATAAGAATTGAAAATTTAATTTTCTATTGTTAGTTTTGACTGGTGGAAGGAAGATGAGCCTGGCAAATCGCACTGTGTTATATGTGGACTGGCAAAATTTGATAAAGCATATGCAAGGGGTCATGACACATGAGCCGAACAACAAATCACACTACACATGCCTGTTACAATACTGATGCTGATTTAGTATTATTTATGAATGTTTCAAACTACTGCATAAATCCATGCTCACTGTGTGTGTTTGTATTTGATACTTGGCATTTTGTACTTATAAGTAAAATATGTGTTGTTTTGAAATGTTATTCCTTTGTGTTGTACCATCAAAACTGTAATATATGGTTTAATTAATGACTGTTTTGACCCGCAGCCTCACTTCTCCCTGTTCTGAGAAAACTTCTCCCTATTTTCACTGAAGGGAGAAGTCACTTCTCCCAATTTTTCTGGGCTAGCTTGAACCCTGATAACTTATCCGTTTACTGACTGCAAAATTCAACCCACGCAAAGTTTATAGAAATCATACGATGCGTGTTTACGTTCAATGTGGGAGAATTAAGGCTGATCGGCTATGTTACCTAACGCATCCAGACGATTCAGATTTTGTTTTTAAAAAAGCATTGTGTGCGTTTCTGTAATTTTATATACGTTTTTATAGCTTAGAAATTATTAGACATGCGTATTTGCATTATTTCTATACGTAATTTACGCTAACACGCATCTTATTTGGAGCCCTGTGGAACTATTTTTTGTCTTTCGCTGGATGTTACCCAAGCTTTGTAAGCCTGCGCAATTCTTAAAATGCACATTTATGCTTAATGAGTTACATTCGAGAATTGCACAATTACAAGTCATAAATATGACAGATTACATCGTATATTGGTCATAGCAAAGGGAATTGACACAACTTAATTTCATTCATGCAGTGAACTGTTTGAAGTTTGAGAAATCTAATGGAACTACATCCCTTCACTGTGTTATTTGGTCCATTTAGAGAATCGTTGGATAGCAAGGACTCGTCAAAAGGCTTTCAGCCTTTAGCCGACTCAAAAATCCAGAAAAGTCATAATAAACTGGTCAGACTTACTTGCTTTATTAATAAAGTAAACATTATCCACATGCATCCACCAGTATTGACCACTACATGTACTGATCAGGGATACTGCGTAGGACCAAAATTTGAATTGACCAGTGTTGTCCATTCTAATGAGTGTAATTTATAGTAATAAAATCTTTAATGAATTTTAAATAAAGGCTACTGTAAGAAGATAAAAGCATTGAATAAACTAGGATTGACCTGTCTAAAGTATTTCCAAAATGAAGCCTGACCAGCACACATTGCAAAGGACCAAAATTGAATTGACCAGTGACCACTCTACTTTTTAATGAATACAATTTTGTATTATTCAAATTGCTCTATTAATTGTATTATTTATATATACTATTTCAGCCTGTGCTAATCTGCAAATGTAAAAGTGTTGAATAAACCAGTAATGAGCACCCAAGAGTGACCATAGTACTGAATTGACCAGTATTGACAGGTATTGACCAATGGCTCGGTCAATACTCATACTAACCGGCTGTTTGCCAACATTTGAGCACCCATTTACTATATATAGACCAAACAAATATGCCAAATGCCTATGTGTCATATCAGGTCTTATTTATAGGACTTCTGTGCTAGAAGGTGCTTTGGAGGAACCCGGTCTCTATACAGGAAAAACTTAAGAAAGAATGCGAGTTGTGTAGGGGGTAGTCAAAATAATTTGACGTTCAGATTGTTTTATATATTGTGACAGGCAATCTGAACGTCAAAACTTTGAAGGACCAAAATAATGGAAGATACATCACAGTACACAATCATGTAAAGTTACAGGTTTTATCGCTTGCACATATTGACATGTAGTTTATTGTAAACACGGTAAACGTTAATGGTGTACAGTATATACATAGTTTTAAATCACCAGAAAATTTGTAATTTTGGATATTATTTGAGAATTTTGGCATAAATCAATGAAGAATTGAATCCCCTTTAAATACATGTAAGTTTTATTTGAATTTATGGCAAATTCGTGAATTAATCAGCATATAAACCTACAGCATGTAATTTATTATGTAAAGCGTGGGCAGCAATGAAAATTTCATCGGAGATTGCTTCAACTATTTTGGTCTTTCCAGTGTTTGACGCGAGTGGGGATATTGCCCATATGAAAAAATTATCTCAATATTTCCTTGGATTGCGTCAAATTCATTGGACTATGTAGGGGGTAGAACAACTATATTAACATATCCACTGAACGGCTAGACCCAGTAACCCCTAGACATATCTTACACATCAAGCCATAGGTTCAGACAGAAGGTCTCAGACCAAAGTCTTGGGGTGAAGGTTATATTGCCCTAGCTACTTCTGGAGACCCTTAAAAGGACAGCTGGAAATCAGTGTCTGTAAATTTTATATCCTGTATAAAATTATTTCTATTTGTAACTGTGCTCCTAAACTTTAAAAATGTACCAATATGGACTGCTTACCTTTCTGCCATTTTCTGTTCCTTTCAACTGTATGGCACTCTCTCATGCAAGTCTATGTACATGTTTCATATAAAATAAACTTTGCACAAACTGTCAAAATCCGCCATCTTGATTCCCCTGCAGTTGTCAGGTCCACAATCGGGAGGTTTCATGCACTTTCTACAAGATATGAATGTGCAATATCCAAAGAAGACGCATATGGCTTAATCTACAGTCTTTTTAAAACTTTAATTGCTTCAAATTAATTAGGAAAACAATGTTAATTAGCCGGAAGCAGGTGCTATGCGCATGTCTGAACTCATTTCCGCCGGTGCATATGTAAAATTCTACCAATCAATTTCCTTACAAAAATATGTTGCTCAGAAAATAAACTTTTCTTGCTGAATGAGAGTAAACCTGATAAATTCTGACTTAAATACCGCAGTATGGAAAGAGGTAGTATTTAATGATTTGCCATTGACTAAACACTAAAGAAGTTAACAATTATCAATACCGATATTCAGAATAAGAATAAATTTTCCTTTTGTTTCCTTATAATCTCAGTTCACTTATTGTTAGTGTAGCAACTTAGTGTCTCACATAATTTAGACTTACTAGGTGCAGGTATATCAAAATATTGACATTTTTTTTCTTCTCAGAAATGATTGTGGCTATAAGAATATTGTGAGTACATAGTATGTTGTTCTAATATGAAATTAGGCGCTGCCTATCTGACGGGAAAACCTAGTCATACGGAAGTTCTTTCTTTTTTTCTGCATAAATTGTTCTTTCTGATACCGTATTTTCCCGAATTAAGGCCCCCCCTCTAATTAACGCCCCCCCCCCGCCCATTTTGGAGGGGAAAAAAGTCAACAAGAACGGGAAAAAAAATCACCTACCTCATTTTTATAAGTCCATATAATAAGTAATTTACAGTACAAAAGTCCAATGTATTGAAAATTAAACACTTTTAAACAGTCCATGTACCGTAAGTCCAAAACATTTGTACTAAGTACGGTACGTATCCAATCATCAAACAGAAAATTAAACGGTAAATACATTTTTGATTTGTTTTTGCACCACTCGCGCACACGCTTCCTGCCGACTTTAAACAAACTTGCAGCAATGTGTGTACGATATACCCTTTTCTTCGGCAGTTTTAAGAACTTTTAATTCAAAAGCAGGCACAGCAGCGTGTCAAACCATTGACATTGTGTATTGGGCTTTTAGCTACCCGCATGTACTAAGGAAAATGTTATCGGAGTACACAGCTGTTTGGGTCATGACGTAATGTGTAGTGTCGCGAGCGTGTCAAAAAGCCAGACATGGAATACACGAGGTACCGTATTTAAATGCATAAAAGACACACTGCATTAAATTGGATGCCAAATAATTACGTTTTGGGGGATTAAACAACACAGAAACACTTTACAGATAGTTTGAACGATGTTTTTAAGTTTTGTAAAAAGTTTCGTTTTTTATTTTTTTACCTCAAATAAACGCCCCCTCTTCGAAAATGTAACGCCCCCGGGGGCGTTAATACGGGAAAATACGGTATTTTCAGTTTTGACAGTAAGCCTGATGGTTTTGCTCTTGATTGCAATTTGTTGAAAAAAGAACGATTTTGACTGTAGCATCAATTTATTTCCAAGATAATGTTGAAAATATAACCAACTTTATGTTTAAAAAGTGGCCGAATATTTACAACCTCTAGAAGGTAAAATGTGGAGGCTAAACCCGTCCGTTATTTTAATCGCTATTTTATTGTTTACCATTATGTAAATGGCCGTTAATGACAACAATCAATGTTGCTTGTATTAAAGCACATAATTATGGTAGAAATTTTGTACAAATCAATTGTATAAAGAAAGACATATTTATGAAAAACTGCAAAAAATGGCCGAATTTACGACTGGAACCAGTATACACATTATTGATTTCAGTTCCAATAATTGCAAAAATTGTGATAAACATCAATAAAAAAAATAAAATTGGGCCTAAGCAAAAAAAAAATAAATATTTCAAGCAGCTGACGAGATTCGAACTCGAACCTCGCACATGGAAAATATGTACGCTAACCACTGGACCACGGTGAAGTGTTACGCCATCTGGTGTTAAATTTATATTTATAAATGAATTTTGTAAGGGCAGCGTGTCTAAACATTTTATTTTGGCATTTTTGAAATTATTGGCTTTTCTACATTAAAAAATATAAATAAACGATGATTTTATTATTCAAACACTGCTGTAATGTAGCCTACATTATTATTCAATATTGGAAACAAAAAGCGGGCCGCTTGAATCATCCATAAACTCGCTACATGAAGAAACCCGAACAACACCGATTTCCATTAATACCGCGAGTTTTCAACTCGATAGAATAATTTGTTTTGATAATGTGGCGCCAGATCATTCATAAGCAATTTTATTTTATCAAATGTCGTCCTGAAAATTATCTATTGCGCAAACTGCACGGCAGCAGTTCCGGGAATTATGGGTAAAAACAACAACAACGAAACTGTGAAGGTATAGAACATATTCCCAAGTTGAACGGTATATAGGTTTACTTTGACATATACACGTACACATTATCTATAGACGGAAAAACCTTCGGTTTTCCCATATCAATAGCTTAGAAATCTAATAAAAATGAAACCACATATGCAGGGATCACTTTTGGCCGCGATCTCATAATATTCTCTCGTTTTTTGGGCGAAAATCGCATAAGTTTTGCTCAAATGCGATTAGAAATCGCGTCCGCGTGGCTGTGAATTGTTTGCCGAAATTGCGACTTTTAGCTGTAGTGCGCACTTGCCGTTACATGCTGATTGTATGACGTTTATTAGGCGCTTGAATTTCACTTTAATCTCCATAGAGCGACCGGTGATATTGATTACCAGGGAATAGTTACCCATTTTCATGAAGATTCAAAATGCCACCGAAGAAGAAATTGAAGCGTTTAAAAGGCCAAACTTTGCTTCCATTCGCTCGGACGAGTAGCGATGAGAATAACAACAAGGTGGAGAAACCCCAGGTGAAGTCCCTTCATGAAAAAGAAATGCTGAAAGCCCGAAATTCCAAATGATATGTTTGAAGTTGAGGGCGAGGGTAGGGTCATTATGAGATTGACTTCAAAGCTGTTCTGGCCTGATGAAGTGTATCAGATCTGGAAAAATTAAAATATAACTGAACTTCCAGTTGGACAGAGCAGCTTTGAAGTAAAAACTCGAAAGTTAATTCCTTACTGAAAGGAAAAATACATGTGGACCCTGCACTCGGCTACAACTTTCATCAACCTATTCAGGCACAGAATTTTAAGTTATGATAAAAGTGTCTCTGAAAGGAACTGTAATGTTTCTTTACAAATAAACAGATGTTTTCTTTTCAGTGTAATAAAGGCTGTCTGCAGATGTAAAATCTCATAAAAAGAAAAACTCCCATTCATTTTGTCAAAATCTTATGTATTCAAGGCAAATGGGAATTAATCTCATAAAGGTATCTGCCAAAAGTGATCCCTGCGTATGTATACCAGCCATCATGATCATAGTTCAACAAATATGACGAGATCCTAGGAAATATTGAGATAATTTTTTCATATTGGCAATATCCCCACTTGCGACAAACACTCAGAAGACCAAAATAGTTGAAGCAATCTCCGTTGAAATTTTTATCGCTGCCTTTATTCGAATTTTCCGCGAAAAGGTGCCTCATTGATTCATACAAAGCTACCAGCAGTTAGTTTTACAACTGACATCAGAATTTTACATGTGTCGGCTGTATACATTTTCTAAAGAATTAACAGTCATTATCTCGCAACTTAATTTACAGACCTCCAAAATTACGAAGTTCTAATTATAACAAATATTGACGGGGGCCAAAATTCGAAGTGTACCCTGCTACCTGATTATCTGATTCATTTTCACACAGTTTTTGATGCATATGAGTCTAAGATTATGACATGAAATATTGTGGTAAAGACCAGAAATGCTTCGTTGTGTTGCCTTTTGTTTAATTGTGATAAGTTGAATGTCAAGTGCCACGACAATACAGATGAGCTGTATATATACATATTTACATACAAACAAATAATATGAAAGGAAGTGTCTAGCTGTCGCGAGTTGCGCCTATCAGGATTTATATATGACTTAGTTACTGCATACCTATAATTTTTACAAATAATAGACCCCAATCATATTCACACCACTATTTCCACCCACCGATGAGCTGTCATAGATCAGTGTTTTGAATGATAGACTTAGTTAACATTGACGTACAAATTGCATATTAAAGAGAAAGGGAAGTAACTTGGACTATATATGTTGGAATCCAAGTGTCTATGATTCATTTACCTTTATTTTATGACAGTCAGAATGTTCTGTTGTTTCAGTTAAAAAACCGGAGTGGAATAATATGAGGCAAAGCAAACATGAACAGATTTGAAACAAAGTAAAAGTACATTTGTATATCCATTAGAGACATGCAAGGTTAAGACATGAATGAAGTATCAATTTCTTGTTTTAATATTTACAGGTTTGAGCTTGGAACGAGTGTCTGACAATACAATATCGAAGGAGGAGTGGTTGAACAGATTTAACAGTCATCAAATTACACGTGCAGATATGAACACACTGATTATGAATTATCTTGTGACAGGTATTTTGGAATATTATAAAGCTTCCAGGTTGTATTGAAAAAATTGAATATTTTTATTTACAAATGTATTCAGAATTATAAATGCCTTTTCTTGGAATACTTCTCTGAAACTATTGACTTGCCATATTTGACTTCTTATATGCTAGCACCTTCATTTCTAAACGAATCCTTATCATATTTACAAATTTTATGTATTTGTAAAATCAAAAGAGAACTGGTGAAGTTAAGACTTTTATTTGATGAATTTGCTGTTGATTTAGAAATAATTTCCATGAAACATTTATGTGCAGTGTAACTTTTGTATTACTACAGAGAGACCATATATACCAAACTTACTTTTGAATTTGTTAGCTCACCTGACACGTAGTGACAAGGTGAGCTTTTGTGATCGCCCTTAGTCCGTCATCCATCCACAATTTCTTGTGAACACAATAGAGACCACATTTTGCAATCAGTTTTAATTAAACTTGCACACAACTTGTATTGGCATAGTATCTCGGTTCCTTCCGAAAACTGGCTAGATCCCATCTACATCATGGGATCTCTGCCTATTTTTCTAAAGAATTAAATTGCACCACAAATGATGTACTGTTTGTATTTCTACCAACACAAGTCTCAGTGCTATGCACAGGTATGAACCATATACTGTTGTATCCTGTCATTTAAATAAAGCAGTGTAGGAGACATGGACATGTTTCATAAGCAGTTTCTAGTTTGAAACTTTGATATTAAATGTATATCTGAAAAAAATAAAGCGAAATCTGGTGATAAATACATGTAAAACCCCTTACAGAATGTAAAACCCCATGCAGAATGTAAAAAAAAGCAATGCAGAATATAAAACCCCATTACAAAATATAAAACCCCGCAACAAATATAAAACCCTGTGGACTGTAAAACCTTATATACATGTAGCTTGTAAAACTTGATGCAGAAGGAAAGAACCCGTGCAGAATGATAAAAAACCTTTTGAGCAGTATAAATTTTGCTCATCATTCTAAACTATCTCAGCTGCTTTACTCTTTCCAGATCATTGTTTTTTGCTCTTTACAATTTAATTAGAAACTGAGAAAATTTATACACAAATAAGTTTATAATGAAGCCCCTAGGCTACTACAAATTAAAAGTTCTAAGAAAAAATTGATAAGACTTCAATATTACAAAAAGAACTGTGATAGAGTCACTTTAAACAAAGTTATTTTAAATAAGAGACTTGATGACAAAAGTCTTACAATATGTGTGTACTAAAAAAACTGTTTCATGAATTTCTTACAAGGGGCCATACATGTAGTTAAGGATTTGAACCAGCTACCTCAGGATTCGGAGTCTGGCACTCTTCCTTTGTGCCATCGTGCCAACCGTTTGAAAATAGAAATGGTGGTACTTGTATTTAAATATTGAGATAAAGTTTTTAGGCAGGGCATTTTCTGCCTTTTGCCATTGCTGCCAAGTAAGGAAGATTCTAATAAGAAATGAAAATAATTTGAAAGTCTTTTGCCAACAGAAGTTCGTTTGTTTTCAATGTTTAGGTTTGTTGTGCCAAAATTTTGTCATTTCTTACAGCTGATGTAATTCATTCTGTCAGTCTGGGTATAAAAGCTAAATAAGAAGAGCACAAGGCTGCTAATAAGGAAGTCTGAGACGGAATTCACTTGCAAATGTCTCAGTAATGGTTGAATAAAGACAATTTATTACATGTTTTTCAGTGAATTATGGAAAAATAAGAGTGAAATATAGCTGGTATCAAATGGATAAATTTCATCAAAACATGAAATAAAAAGAATATTTGTTTGTTTTACATGTAAGACCAAAATATCTTCCTCTCATGATCACCATATTTTGCACTTTCACTCGTGGCTATGCCACTCATGAAAATACTGCTTCTGATATTCACTCATGAAAGATATTTCAATCTTACACTGAAACAACCAAACATCAACTATATGTCAAAGGCCATTCATCCTCCACCTCTTACTGATGTGGGGACATTTTCGGGTACTTGCAGACTATAGGTATAGACTATGGGAAGGAATGGAGAAACACTCATTATGTTAATTGATTGCCACATATAACTGAAATTCTGTTGATAAACAGTGTAACACCGAACATAACAGAACGATTTTTTTTTGTATTTTCTATGAACAGAAGGCTTCAAAGAATCTGCAGAGAAGTTCAGGCTGGAATCCGGTATACAGCCATCAGTAGATCTCAACCAGTTAGATGACAGGATCAAAATCCGGGAAGAAATACAGAATGGAAGAATAGAAAGTGCAATATCATTGGTGAACACCCTGCAACCAGAACTGTTAGACAATGACAGATACCTCTACTTCCATCTACAGGTATACACTAACTGAAGTGTCAGCTGGTCATTACACAGACTGGTCATAAAAATGATCTCCTCATAAGATACAGCTTCTCACCTGAACACAAAGTGCTCATGGTGAGCTATTGTGATTACTCACCATCTGATGGCCGTCCATCTTTCCACACTTTCTTCAGATGATGTTTGTTTATTTTGATTTCTGCTGGTTCCTCACTGTCCCAATATGCAGTCAGAGGAGAGTTCATCGGTCCCTGTTCTTGAGGAGTACAAAAAGCCACAAAAAGGACTAGTAACTTGTTTCAATAGATTTCATTGGCTAGCACTTTACACATAGGAAGAAAGTAGATTCAGCAGTTACCGAACTAAAGCTAAGGTGTTATCATATCATATGTTAGTTTTCAGAATGAACATGATATTGCAATATATAGCAAAATATGTAATACAAAGGTTGTTTTGTGCTGTAGGAAATAGATCATATTTGTCCTCCACCTCTGTTGCAAGTGGTGAAGTTGTGCACCACTGCTGGAAAATGTGCACCACTACTGGAAGTTGTGCACCACTGCTGTTGAGCTAATGTTCAACACATTGCTATGAGATACGTGAATTATATGATAGAATTAAGTGACAGTGTTGTATCTAAGGTGATATGTGTCTGAAACACAGTTACAGTCTGAAATAATGTTAAAAAAATTTCACCAAGTGCTATGCCGGAATAGATTTCTGTTGGTGTATATACACAAGTAGTTATAACACATTTCTTTTCCTGATATTCAGACATATGTATTTCTGTATTGCTTCAGCAACAACATTTAATAGAACTGATCAGGCAAGGGAATGTTGAAGGAGCATTGGAGTATGCACAGACACATTTAGCGGAGAGAGGCGAGGAGAATCCTGAAATTTTGTCCGAACTCGAGAGAACCTTAGCCCTTCTAGCTTTTGAAGAGCCGGAAAAATCACCCTTTGGAGATCTGCTACACTTATGTCAAAGACAAAAGGTATAATGATGAATATTGAGTAGAAAGTAACAAAAGTAGATCCCGGTTGCTTTTATGTTGGAATAGTTACCAAAGTCTTTCAAAAGGACATGTACCTTTTCAGCTAACATGAGCACGAAATGCTCATGGCGAGCTTTTAGGATTGTTGGATGTCTGTCGTCCACTTAAACCGTGAAGCAAATTTCATCCAAACATTACAGCAGTGTTCCTTGGGTGGTCTCTTTCTAGATTATTTCAAATCAAGGTCATCAATGGATAATTCTGGTTGCCATGACAACTTAAACTTTTGTCCTCAGGAAAGCACTAGCCCAATTTTGAAATGATTTCACAAAAATCTTCCTTGAGTGACTCTACCAAATTCCTTCAGCTCATTATTTTTTTGTTGAAAAACATGGTCACCAAGGGGATGTGGCTAGTTCTCCTTTTCTATATAGAAAACCTTCTTTGATACTGGTGGCCCAATTTTATTGTCCCGCCCACTTTTAGTGGAAGTGAGACTAAACGATCCAAATTCTGGAGGCGGCGGAAACAGCATCAACAATTGGGAATAACTAAAAAACTGTTACATGTATTTCTTTTAAACTTTGTAGGATGTTTTAGAAAGTAATTTTCCAACCCCTAGCGACCTTGACCTTGAAGAAATTAGCATTTTTAGCTCATCTGGTTTTTTGGGGGGGGAAATGATGAATTATTGTCACCACTTGATCAGCGTTGGAGTCAGGTGGTTAAGTTTAGGTCAGCTTTTATCTTAAACTATCAAAGATGTTGCTTTAAAACTTGCAACACTTGTTCACCATCAATAGCTGACTCTGTACAGTAAGAAACATAACTCCATCCTGCCTTTTTGCAAAATTATGGCCCCTTTTGGACTTAGAAAATCAGATTTCTTGGTGAAATTTTGTGTTTAGGTCAGCTTTTCTCCTAAACTATCAAAGCTATTGCTTTAAAACTTGCAACACTTGTTCACCATCAAAAGCTGCAAGAAAAATAACTCCATCGTGCTTTTTGTAAGAATTATGGCCTCTTATGGACTTAGAAATATCAGATTTCTTGGTCAATTTTTGCATTTAGGTCAACTTTTCTCAGCAGTCAAAGCTATTGCTTTAAAACTTGGAGCAGTTATTTGCATTAAAAGCTGACTCTGCACATCAAGTACCGTAACTCTGCATTGCTTTTTGCAAGAATTATGGCCCCTTTTGGACTTAGAAAATAATGGGTAGGACAATTTTTCTATTATACAGAGACAAACAAAATCAGATGAGCATCTGCATCAGAAAGGCTGTGCGCTTGTTTAAATCTTTTTGATGCATTTGAAAATTCTCAAAAATAACAATTTCTCAAAAACCATTACATGTATTGCTTTAAAACCTTGTAGGAGGTGGTTCAAAAACTCCTTTTACACCCTCATGGTGAGTCCTGGCCCCCTAATGACCTTAACCTTGAAAAAATTAGCATTTTTACGATTTTTGACGCCTTTGAAAATTTGCAAAAATGACAATTTCTCAAAAACCATTGCATATATTGCTTTGAAACCTTGTAGGATGATTCAAAAACTCATTTTACACCCCTTTGATGAGTCCTGGTCCACTAGTTACCTTGACCTTGAAGAAATCAGCCTTCGAAAATTCACAAAACTGACAATTTAAAAAAAATGTTGCAGATATGGCTTTGAAAAGTTGGAAGATGGTTTTAAAACTCATTTTGCACCTATTTCATGAGTCAAAGCTCCTGTGGGCGACTCTTTAAAGTGGGGTCCATCTTATACTTTCACAGCAGTGTTCCTTAAATGAACCTGTACCACATTTCGCCAAATTGAATCCGTTTTGTTAAATAACATGGCCACCAAGGTCGAGACTAGGTTTCCCTATACGAAAAATTTTGAAAGTCTTCTCTCCTGAGACCACTGGCTATTAAATAATTTCAAGGCAATGTTTTCTTAAATGACCCTCTAATACAAGGCAAATTCCTTTGTTACAACATGGCCACCAAGAGACGGGGCTGTTTTTCTCTACACTGTTTTATAGAAAACTTTAAAAATCTTCTCCTGAAACTGCTGGTCCAATTTCAAAGTAATATGACAGCAATATTCCTCGGTTGATACTCTTTCAAAGTCCTTCAGATCTTTCTGTTTCATTTAAAACGTGGCTGCCTTAGGGCGAGGCTTGTTTTCTCTGTATGACTTTATGGCCCCTGTTATCCACACACATTACCCACATGCATTTATTTAGTGGAAAAATGTTCCGGCTATATATCAAAATAATTCCACAATTATTTTCCTTGCATGATCTTCTTCTGAAGCTGTTTAAGCAAGCTGTGTGATGCTCAGGTGGGCTCAGGGTGAGGTATTGTGATCGCTCACCGTCCGGCGTCCGTCCGTCCGTTGTACGTCCGTCCGGCGTCCGTCCACACTTTCCTTTAAACAACATCTCCTCCTAAACCAACAGGCCAATTTTGATGAAACTTCACAGGGATGTTCCTTGGATGGCCCCCTTTCAAAATTGTTCAAAGAATTGAATTCCATGCAGAACACTGGTTGCCATGGCAACCGAAAGGAAAAACTTTTAAAATCTTCTTCTCAAAAACCAGAAGCCCTAGAGCTTAGATATTTAATGTGAGGCATTGCCAAGTGGACCTCTACCAAGTTTGTTCAAATCATGACCCCGGGGTCAAAATTGACCCCGCCCCAGGGGTCACTTGATTTTACATAAGAAAATCTTAAAAAATCTTCTTCTCAAAAACCAGAAGCCTTAGAGCTTAGATATTTGACATGTAGCATTGCCTAGTGGACCTCTACTAAAATTGTTCAAATCATGACCCGGGGGTCAAAATTGACCCCACCCCAGGGGTCACTTGATTTTACATTGGAAAATCTTCAAAAAATTTCTAAAGATAAACCAGAAGGCCTAGAGCTTAGATATTTCACATGTAGCATTGCCTAGTGGACCTCTACAAAATTTGTTCAAATCATGGCCCCCGGGGTCAAAATTGACTCCGCCCCAGGGGTCACTTGATTTTACATAGGAAAATATTTTAAAAAATCTTTTTCTCAAAAACCAGAAGACCTAGAGCTTAGATATTTGACATGTAGCATTACCTAGTGGACCTATACAAAATTTGTTCATATCATGACCCCCTGGGTCAAAATTGACCCCGCCCCAGGGGTCACTTGATTTTACATAGGAAAATCTTCAAAATTTTTCTAAAAATAAACTAGAAGGCCTAGAGACTAGATATTTGACATGTAGCATTGCCTAGTGGACCTCTACAAAATTTGTTCAAACCTTGTCCCCCGGGGTCAAAATTGACTCCGCCCTAGGAGTCACTTGATTTTACATAGGAAAATCTTTAAAAAAAAATCTAAAAATAAACCAGAAGGCCTAGATCTTAGATATTTGACATTTAGCATTGCCTAGTAGACTTTTACAAAGTTTATTCAAATCATGACCCCTGGGGTCAAATTGACCCTGCCCCATGGGGTTACTTGATTGTACATAAAAAAATCTTCAAAATTTTCTAAAAATAAACCAGAAGAACTTAGATATTTGACATTGTAGCATTGCCTAGTGGACCTTTACAAAAAGTTTTCAAATCTTGTTTTTAAAGTTACTTAAAGAAAATTTCAACTATATTTTCTCATAATTCTTTTGATTGATTTCTGTTATGATCTTTTGACCTTGAAGACTTGTCCTTAAGTGCAATGATAACAGGTGAGCGATATAGGGCCATCATGGCCCTCTTTTTTTATGGAAACGAACAATATTAATGGTTATTCTTTCAATCATACCAGAATTTCATTTCTGTTAGCACTAGAAAACACTATTGGTTAATCTTTTTGCACTTCTAGTAAAGCTTTGTTTTTATCAACATTTTGAGAGTTGGAAGGAACTTGTCTAACGATTCTGGCTAAATTTGAAAAAAAAAGAATGACATTATCTTGGTGATTTGTCTTAGGCCTGGATTTAGTTAACAACCAAGTATAGACATAAAATAAAGATTTTTTTAACTAGACGTACATTATGACATGTATTCCATTTGTTGATAATGTCCAACTTTCCATAAAAAAAATAAAGGTATAGTTATAACACAAGGTTTTTGCAAATAATTTTAGAGAGTAAAGTACTTGCAATGCATGAGGCATATTAATTTTTAGCTCGACTATACAAAGAATATGGAGAGCTATCCTACTCACCCCGGCATTGGCGTCTTTCCGCGTCCCCACCGTGGTTAAAGTTTGTTTTTAGCTCGACTTTTCGAAGAATAGTCTAGCTATTCTACTCACCCTGGCGTCGGCGTCGGCGTCACACCTTGGTTAAGTTTTTGCATGCAAGTACATACAGCCATCAATTAAAGGCATATAGCTTTGAAACTTATTTTTTCTTTTTCTAGGTCAATTACCAACCTCTCTGGGTCAAGACCCATAGCTCTGACATGTATTTTGAGCAAATTATGCCCCCTTTTGGACTTAGAAAATTTTGGTTAAAGTTTTACATGCAAGTTACTATCTCCAAAACTAATGCAGATATTGATTTGAAACTTCACATGTGTCTTCGGGGTTATAAAACTAGTTGATAGCAGCAAGTCCCATAACTCTGACTTTCATTTTGGCCAAATTATGCCCCCTTTTGGACTTAGAAAATTCTGGTTAAAGTTTTGCGTGCAAGTACATACAGCTATTTCTAAAAGGGATATAGATTTGAAACTTATTTTTTCTTTTTCTAGATCAATTACCAACCTCACTGGGTCAAGATCCATAACTCTGACATGTATTTTGAGCAAATTATGCCCCCTTTTAGACTTAGAAAATTTTGGTTAAAGTTTTACATGCAAGTTACTATCTCCAAAACTAATGCAGATATTGATTTGAAACTTCACATGTGTCTTCGGGGTTATAAATCTAGTTGATAGCAGCAAGTCCCATAACTCTGACTTTCATTTTGGCCAAATTATGCCCCCTTTTGGACTTAGCAAATTCTGGTTAAAGTTTTGCGTGCAAGTACATACAGCTATTTCTAAAAGGCATATAGATTTGAAACTTATTTTTTCTTTTTCTAGATCAATTACCAACCTCACTGGGTCAAGTCCCATAACTCTGACAGGTTTTTTGAGCAAATTATGCCCCCTTTTAGACTTAGAAAATTTTGGTTAAAGTTTTACATGCAAGTTATTATCTCCAAAACTAATGCAGATATTGATTTGAAACTTCACATGTGTCTTCGGGGTTATAAAACTAGTTGATAGCACAAGTCCCATAACTCTGACCTTCATTTTGGCCAAATTATGTCCCCTTTTGGACTTAGCAAATTCTGGTTAAAGTTTTGCGTGCAAGTACATACAGCTATTACTAAAAGGCATATAGATTTGAAACTTATTTTTTCTTTTTCTAGATCAATTACCAACCTCACTGGGTCAAGTCCCATAACTCTGGCATGTATTTTGGGCAAATTATGCCCCCTTTTGGGCTTTGAAAATTCTGGTTAAAGTTTTACATGCAAGTTTCTATCTTCAGAACTAATGAAGATATTGAATTGAAACTTCACATGTGCCTTCGGGGTTATAAAACTAGTTGATAGCAGCAAGTCCCATAACTGATAATTATGCATTTTGGTCAAATTATTCCCCCTTTTTAACTTAAAACTCTTTTGATATTTAACCTTTTTGGGTAATATTTTCCTGCTTCTGGGACAATATTTCGAATAGTCGAGCTTGGCTGTCTTACGGACAGCTCTTGTTTTACACCTTCTCCTCATCTCTGTAATTACTTGATGGATTTGCTCTTAACGTAAAATAATTATTCCTCATCATCACCCACATCATATGGCACAAGGGTCATAACTCTCACACCAATGAATTATCCCCCTTTTTTACTTAGTATTTCAGGTTAAAAGTTTTGATGCACTTTCACTCTATCTCAGTTATTCCTAAATGGATTTAATTCAAACTGAAAGTAGTTGTTCCACACGATCTCCCACATCATATGACACAAGACCCATTACTCTGGTACCAATATTTAATGAATTATCCCCCCTTAGAATTTCAGGTTGAAGTTTTGATGCTTTTTCACTATATCGCAGCTATTACTAAATGGATTTGATTCAAACTTAAAATGGTTGTTCAACATCATCACTCACATCATATGCCACAAGGGCCATATCTCTTGCACCAATATTTCATGAATTATGCACCCTTTTTACTTAGAATTTCAGGTTAAAGTTTTGATACACTTTCACTCTGTCTCAGTTATTACTAAATGGATCTGATTCAAACTTAAGATAGTTGTTCCATCTTATCACCCACATCATATGACACAAGGTCCTTAACTCTGGCACCAATTTTTCATGAATTATGCCCCCTTTTACTTAGAATTTAAGGTTAATTTTGATGCATTTTCAGTATATCTCAGTTATTACGAAATGCATTTGATTCAAACTTGAAGTAGTTGTTCCACCTTATCACCCACATCGTATGACACAAGATGTATTACTCTGGCACCAATTTTTCATGAATTATGCCCCCTTTTACTTAGAATTTAAGGTCAATTTTGATGCATTTTCACTATATTATCTCGGTTACGAAATGCATTTGATTCAAACTTGAAGTGGTCGTTCCACATCATCACCCACATCATATGACACAAGGTGCATTTGCACCAATATTTTATGAATTATGCCCCCTTTTTGCTTAGAATTATACTCATATAGTGTTTTGATACACTTTATCTTAACCTCTCTTATTACTTAATATTTTTGACACAGACTGACTTGCAAGATCTTCATCCACCATTGGAGTCACACAGTCACACAGTGACAGCTACAGTTTCCTCAAATGTCCCCCAGTTTCACTATCCAGCATCGAAATAGTCGAGCGCACTGTCTCCTGTGATAGCTCTTGTTAATTTATGTTACTTTGTGATATTTTGTACTATTTCTACTATATTCCAGGTTGCTAGTGAACTAAATGCTGCCATATTGGAAACAGACTCTACCCCCAAGTTAGCAAATTTATTAAAACTGTTGCTGTGGTCACAGGAAGAATTGGACAAAAAGAAGATAAAATATCCAAAAATGACCGATATTGCTACAGGGACTATAGAAACACCGAAGGGATGACTAGCAATGTTAAATGATGTTCTTTCTCAGTATTGTGATAGATTACTGAATCAACAAACATCTTAAATGAGAATCGTTAGGATAAAAACTTCCATCTAGTGTATTTTTAGAGGTTTTGTTAATGATACTAATATTTTATGTCAAGAAAATATACTAAGTATATCTTCTTGTGGGTTTAAGGACTTTTTGAGGAACTAATGAAGTAAGTGTTCCCAAAATGTAATCAGATAATGACAATAATAAATGATTTAAATGTTTGTTAACTTGTTTTGCAGAGGGGTCATATTATAGTGAGTGAATTTCTAAAAATAGGATTTTTGCCTCAGAACAGTGGAACAAAGTGTTTGCTTCCAAATCTGTGTCTCGCTGTATGTCTACTGTGGAGGCAAATATATTCAGATTGTTTTATTGTGACCATTTTTATAGATGTCAAGTCGCTTAATTTGTGAATAAGAAAATGTATTTAAGAAACGTATCTAGATTTAGTTGATAACATTTGGTGTAATGTGTGTGGAAGCCAGAGGCCTCCATGTGTAATTTTAAACATAATGGTGTATTTTATACCCAAATGCTAATATTTTACACTGTAATTCAAATCTTGTTTCCTCTTATGTCACAATGTTTCATTTGATAAAATGTTGCATATCTTTGAAGTTATAAGTATCTGACACAGCAAAACTGACAACTTGCAGAAGTTATTGGAAAGTTTTAACTTGCATCACATTGCACTATTTCTATGTGCAGCTTGAAGGAAAATGCACTTACAGTTGTTTGTATTTTATATGACGATGTGATGTGTGTTTACCAACCACTGTGACCTCTGGAATATCATACCTTTAGGATCAATAGATTTCTTTAGAATTGAAATGCAGTACCTGTATACAGAAGAAGGAAACAAATAAATTTTAAACATTAATTCCTTTCTCATAACTGCAACTGCATTCTTTATCACATTTGGACGAATTGAATTGGTAAACAGAACATTGTAACAGTTGTGTATGTTTGAGTACTGTAGATGAGAGAGCATTTGATAATAGCTTAATATTTGATGGTCAGTTTGCCATAGTGTATTCATGTCTTTGCTGTTTAAAAATTTACTTTCTTAATGTAACAGCACCTGTATCTCCATATTATTGTGATTGTTTCTCAGTGTGATGATTTTTATATTGAGGAGTAAAACATTGTATGCATTTCTGTACAAAATTTCTCATTGTTGTTGTTTTCATTATTTGTATTCATTTGTATTTAATTTCAATGGAATGTATATAATATGCAATTTACAAAGACTATTGTTTTTACAGCTGTTGTTTGTTTTTTGTTAGTTCAGCAGTTGCGGCATTACGACAGGTCTTTATCCATCCTCCATGTGTACGTCCCTTGTCTTGTTTTAAATGACATCTATATGAAACTTCTTGAAAACTTTCGTCTCCAGTGGCAATTAAAAGGAAACATTTAAAAGTCCTGAAAAACCAAAACTTCTTTTACCAAAAAAAAAAAAAAAAAAAGGGCTACTTGATTCTGAAAAAAAAATGAGGGCATCTATAGCATCATTATATGGTCCTCTCCCAAATTTGTTCAAATGGGGACACTTGGCCCCTTTTAGGGGCCGCTAGAACTATAAATATAAATACCTTTTAACGTCTTCTTACCATGCACCACTTGATGGATCTTCTTTAAACTTGGTCTGTGGCATCATTTTATGGTCCTTTCTCAAGTTTGTACAAATGGGGGCACTTTGGGCTGCTAGAGCTAAAAATAGAAATACCTTTTAAACAACTTCTTATCAAGAACTGCTTGCTGGATCTTTATCAGACTTGGTCTGTAGCATAATGATATGGTCCTCTCCCAAGTTTGTTCAAATAGGGGCACTTGGCTAAAAATAGAAATACCTTTTAAAGTTTTTTTAGCTCACCTGAGCAATGCTCAGGGTGAGCTATTGTGATCGCACTGTGTCCATCGTGCATCCGTCCATTGTCAACAATTGCGTTTAAAAGACATCTCCTCCAAAACCACAGAATGGATATTGATGAAACTTGACATGGATGTTCCTTGGATAGTCCTCTACCAAAGTTGTTCAAACGGTTCTGCTTGGTTACACATAGGGGCCGCCAGAGCTAAAAATAGAAAAATCTTCAAACGACATCTCCTCCTAAATCAATGGTCTGATTTTAAAATAATTTCACACAAATAGGCTTTATGTCAGCCTCTACCAAAATTATTCAAAATATACCGATTCGTTAAAAAACATGGCTGCCAGAGTGCATGGTCACTTTTCGCTATATGTATATACCGTAGATACCAATGTATAATGCGCAGTTTTTGACCCCCCGGGACCACCCCCGAATTGTGGGTGCGCATAATACACAGGTATAGACAATTTTCCAACTTCAAAACAAGTTTGTTACTGATGTTCGCCATTTTGGTAAAGGGAAACAACTCCCCGCGCTTACTGTCATCGCTAAAATCTAAGATTGCCGTAACTTTCCGTAAAAGATCGAATTGTTTATTTTCCTTTCAAATAAAATTAATTTCATATAAATTTAAAAGTATTTTGATGAAAAAAAAGTTAATAAATCACAAAAATTATGATACTAATTAAAGATCGAGAATTATCTTTAACCGAGATCAAACTGTGAACAACATAATTGACGCGAAGTGACACGTTAAATGCCGGTAATTACTTGCTATTTGATCGTGACAAAAAGACTATCACACCTTTTATTATTGGCTTGAATTGAAAAGCTCATGTCATTTTGAAAGATACCATTCCAAAATGTTGAATCAGTTGCTGTTTATTTATTCAAAATAGATAAGGCCTAAAAAAAAAAATTCTTTCAATTTTTTTTTTTTACGCCTAATTAAAAAGGTAAAACAACAAATAAAACAATATTTTACTGGTTTTATTTTCGAGAAAACAAAAATCGACAGTACGGCGAGACCGATGCTGCTCTCTGCTGCAAAGAATAAAATTTATTACCGGTGTCGGTGTCAAAATTGACCAAAAATGTTTTTTTTCCAGGATTTTGGGCCAAAATCGGGGGTGCGCATTATACACAGGTGCGCATTATACATGGGTATCTACGGTAGTGGAAACTTTATGATTTGATTTTAACCAGACTTGCACTCAACTTGTATCACCATAAGATCTCGATTCCTTTTCAGCTATCCTAAAGTTTTTTTACACTTTCGCTTTTTTCAACTTATCTCTGTAATTACTAGATGGATTTGATTCAAACTTGAAATAGTTATTCCTCATCATCACCCACATCATCTGGCATAAGGGCCATAACTCTGGTGCCAATATTTCATGATTTATCTCCCCTTTCAACTTAGTTTTTAAGGTTAAAGTTTTGATGCACTTTCACTCTATCTCTTATTACTGAATGAATTTGATTCAAACTTTAAATAATTGTTCAACATCATCACCCACATCATATGACACAAGATGCATAACTCTGGCACAAATTTTTCATGAATTATTCCCCCTTTTTACTTAGAATTTCAGGTTAAAGTTTTGATGCACTTTCACTCTATCACTGTTATTGCTGAATGGATTTGATTCAGACTTAAAGTAGTTGTTCAACATAATCACCCACATCATTTGACACAAGGTGCATAACTCTGGCACCAATTTTTCATGAATTATTTCCCCTTTTTACTTAGAATTTCAGGTTAAAGTTTTGATGCACTTTCACTCTATCTCTGTTTTTACTGAATGGATTTGATTCAAACTAAAATGGTTGTTCAGCATCATCACCTATGCCATATGACACAAGGTGCATAACTCTGGTACCAATTTTTCATGAATTATTCCCCCTTTTTACTTAGAATTTCAGGTTAAAGTTTTGATGCACTTTGGCTGTATCACTGTTATTATTGAATGGATTTGATTCAGACTTAAAATAGTTGTTTAACATAATCACCC
This sequence comes from Mercenaria mercenaria, assembly GCF_021730395.1. Taxonomy (NCBI): domain Eukaryota; kingdom Metazoa; phylum Mollusca; class Bivalvia; order Venerida; family Veneridae; genus Mercenaria; species Mercenaria mercenaria. The sequence goes on along the minus strand of NC_069377.1, from coordinate 66,273,551 downwards.
ACATCATTTGACACAAGGTGCATAACTCTGGCACCAATTTTTCATGAATTATTCCCCCTTTTTACTTAGAATTTCAGGTTAAAGTTTTGATGCACTTTCACTCTATCACTGTTATTACAGAATGGATTTGATTCAAACTTAAAATAGTTGTTCATCATCATCACACACACCATTTAACACAAGGTGCATAACTCTGGCACCAATTTTTCATGAATAATGCCCCCTTTTACTTAGAATTAAAGGTTAATTTTGATGCATTTTCACTATCTCTCAGTTATTATTATGAAATGCATTTGATTCAAACTTGAAGTAGTTGTTCCACATTCTCACCCACATCATATGACACAAGATGCATAACTCTTGCACCAATATTTTATTAGCCCACCATCATCAGATGGTGGGCTATTCAAATCACTCTGCGTCCGTCGTCCGTCCTGCCATCCGTCCGTCCGTCCTTCCGAGAATGTTGTGTCGCGCCTAGCTCCAAAAGTATTTGACGTAGAGTCACAAAACTTTACAGGAATGTTGGTCAGCATGTGTAGTTGTGCACCTGGGGTTTCGCGTCTGGATTCATTCAGTCGTGTAGAAGTTATGGCCCCTGACTTTGTAAAAATTGGTCATTTTAGTGTTGTGTTGCGCCTACCTCCAAAAGTATATGACTTAGAGTCACAAAACTTTACAGGAATGTTGGTCAGCATGTGTAGTTGTGCACCTGTGGTTTCACGTCCGGATTCATTCAGTCTTGTAGGAGTTATAGCCCCTGACTTAGTTAAAAATTGGTCATTTTAATGTTGTGTCGTGCGTAGCTCCAGAAGTATTTGACCTTGAGTCACCAAAGTTTGCAGGAATGTTGGTCAGCATGTGCAGTTGTGCACCTGGGGTTTCACGTCCAGATTCATTCAGTCGTGTAGGAGTTATGGCCCCTGACCTGGGAAAAAATTGTCATTTTAATGTCATGTAGTGGGGGCATCTGTGTCCCATGGACACATTTCTAGTTTCTTCTTGTTTTTGGTTAAAGCAATGGTACTCAGGTTAGCGATATAGGGCCATCATGGCCCTCTTGTTTCTTGTTTTTTTTTGTGTATTTTTTCTCTTTAAAGATTAACTTCCCTTAGTTGTTACTCTAAATAACTTACCTTGTAACTTTTTTATAATTGACCTTAGGGAAAAACCAAGATCACTTTTCTGTGGTACAACATTGATGTTACTTTCAAATTTTGGGTGTATTTTAAGGTATCTCTACCCAGTAAGGATTTTTTTTGTGGACTTAGAAAAATAAAAGAATTACAATAATTCTAAAAAAACAAAAACATTGTAAACAACTAGAAAATAAAAATTCCATTTGCAAATACAGGTGCTAGTGTAAAGAAATTTGCTGTGACGGGCGTATATTGTGACATTCTGGCACTCTTGTTTGTTCTCTTACCATAATTTCTTTTTGTATTACTTCCCTTTTTATGCCCCCAGAGGGAGGCATAATAGTTTTCAACTGTCCGTCCGTTCGTTCGTTCGTTAGTTCGTTCGTTCATTCGTTAGTCACGTTAACTTTTTGCATGAAGGCACTTTACTCGTGAACCACTGCACCCAGGACCTTCAAACTTCACATGCTGAAAGTACTTATTGAGTACACCACCCCTACAGACTTTGGGGTCACCAGTTCAAAGGTCAAGGTCACAGGGGCCAACGTTAACTTTTTGCATGAAGGCACTTTACTCGCGAACCACTGCACCCAGGACCTTCAAACTTCACATGCTGATAGTACTTATTGAGTACACCACCCATACTGACTTTGGGGTCACCAGGTCAAAGGTCAAGGTCACAGGGGCCAACATTAACTTTTTGCATGAAGGCACTTTACTTGCGAACCACTGCACCCAGGACCTTCAAACTTCACATGCTGATAGTACTTATTGAGTACACCACCCCTACTGACTTTGGGGTCACCAGGTCAAAGGTCAAGGTCACAGGGGCCAATGTTAACTTTTTGCATGAAGGCACTTGACTCGCGAACCATTGCACCCAGGACCTTCAAACTTCACATGCTGATAGTACTTATTGAGTACACCACCCCTACTGACTTTGGGGTTACCAGGTCAAAAGTCAAGGTCACAGGGGCCAACGTTAACTTTTTGCATGAAGGCACTTTACTTGCAAACCACTGCACCCAGGACCTTCAAACTTCACATGCTGTTAGTACTTATTGAGTACACCACCCCTACTGACTTTGGGGTCACCAGGTCAAAGGTCAAGGTCACAGGGACCAACATTAATTTTTTGCATGAAGGCACTTTTCTTGCGAACCACTTCACCCAGGACCTTCAAACTTTACATGCTGATAGTACTTTATGAGTACACCAACACTACTGAATTTGGGGTCACCAGGTCAAAGGTCAAGGTCACAGGGGCCAATGTCAACTTTTTGCATGAAGGCACTTTACATGCAAACCACTTCATTCAGGACCTTCAAACTTCACATGCTGATAGTACTTATTGAGTACACCACCCCTACTGACTTTGGGGTCACCAGGTCAGAGGTCCAGGTGCTGCGGGGGCATTTGTCACCATTAGTGACAGCTGTTGTTTGTTACTATAAATAGCTTATTTTGAAACTTTTTTTATTATTGGCTGTAGGGAAAAACTGAGACCACTTTTCTGTGGTATAACATGGATGGTACATCCAATTTTTAGATGTATTTTGACATAACTTTACCTGGTAAGAATTTTTTTGTTGTTCCTGTCCTTTGGGCTTCAACAGTCAAGTTCTTTAAATTTTGCTCCCATCCTCTGGTTTAACCCTTTGGGCGTATATTGCTCCGCTTGGCGGCGCTCTTGTTTTTTTCAAAGTTATATCTACTGTACAAGCAGAATATTGGAACCTGACATCAAAACAAAACATTTGTGAAAAATTCATATGAATGATTTTTTGTCACAATGTTTGAAAAATTCATGATTCGTTCAGATATGTCATGATTAAACACTCAGGCCTCTGGCCATCATGATAAGAATACTACAAATCTGAACTCAAAATTACTTTATTTGCCTACAAAGCATGCAAAACTTAAATTTATTTCACATTTATATCAAATACATGTAAATGTAAATAAATGTAAATGAAAATTTTATTTACCGTCGCTTTGTGAAACAATTAACATAAGCTCTGTAGAGCTTTGGATCAACCCTATTTTTTTTAAGAAACATTAAAACCTATTATACCTTACCCCCCAGCATTTTTCTTGTACCCATTTACAACTGGGTCGACTGAGGCAATTGTGATAGTGCCTTGGGCCGAAGACACACCGCAGTGGGAGTAGCAAGGATTCGAACCAGGGGCCCTCCGTAGGAAAGCGCCTTATCCCTCTCAACCACTGTGTCCACCAAAGCAATTGTTTTTTGGACAGTGTAAGATTCAGCCAGATTAAGAAATAAGTTACCTATTAGACAGACATATTGATTTTGCTGAATGCCAACCTACTTCCATTTTCAATGATGACAAAATTAATGTTGAAGAATTAATCCAGGAATCAATGACACTTTTCTCAGAAATCTATATCTTAAGATCATCTTGCATCCCAGGGCATGAGTTTTTAGCTCAACTGTCACAAAGTGACAAGGTGAGCTTTTGTGATCGCGCGGTGTCCGTCGTCCGTCGTCCGTCCGTGCGTCCGTAAACTTTTGCTTGTGACCACTCTAGAGGTCACATTTTTCATGGGATCTTTATGAAAGTTGGTCAGAATGTTCATCTTGATGATATCTAGGTCAAGTTCGAAACTGGGTCACGTGCCATCAAAAACTAGGTCATTAGGTCTAAAAATGAAAACTATTGTGACCTCTCTAGAGGCCATATTTCTCAATGGATCTTCATGAATATTGGTCAGAATGTTTACCTTGATGATATCTAGGTCAAGTTCGAAACTGGGTCACGTAGGGTCAAAAACTAGGTCATTAGGTCTAAAAATAGAAAAACATTGTGACCTCTCTAGAGGCCATATTTCTCAATGGATCTTCATGAAAATTGGTCAGAATGTTCACCTTGATGATATCTAGGTCAAGTTCGAAACTGGGTCACGTGCGATCAAAAACTAGGTCAGTAGGTCTAAAAATAGGAAAACCTTGTGACCTCTCTAGAGGCGATATTTTTCAATGGATCTTCATGAAAATTGGTCAGAGTGTTTACCTTGAAGATATCTAGGTCAAGTTCGAAAATGGGTCACATGGGGTTAAAAACTAGGTCAGTAGATCTAAAATAGAAAACCTTGTGACCTCTCTAGAGGCCATATTTTTCATGAGATCTTCATGATTATTGGTCAGAATGTTTCACCTTGATGATATCTAAGTCAAGTTCGAAACTGGGTCACGTGGGTTAAACCTAGGTCAGTAGGTCTAAAAATAGAAAAAAACCATGTGACCTCTCTAGAGACCATATTTCTCAACGGATCTTCATGAAAATTGGTGAGAATGTTCAGCTTGATGATATCTAGGTCAGGTTTGTAACTGGGTCATGTGCGGTCAAAAACTAGGTCAGTAGGTCGAAAAATAGAGAAACCTTGTGACCTCTCTAGAGGCCATATTTTTCACGAGATCTTCATGAAAATTGGTGAGAATGTTCACCTTGATGATATCTAGATCAAGTTTAAAAGTGGGTCATGTGCCTTCAAAAACTAGGCCATTAGGTCAAATAATAGAAAAACCTTGTGACCTCTCTAGAGGCCATATTTTTCAATGGATCTTCATGAAAATTGGTCAGAATTTTTTATCTTGATGATACCTAGGTCACATGTGCTCAAAAACTAGGTCACTATGTCAAATAATAGAAATAATGACGACATACTCAGTTCCGAAACTGGGTCATGTGGGGATAGGTGAGCGATTCAGGACCATCATGGTCCTCTTGTTTAAGATCAGTAATAGTCTTAGTTTTTTTTTCAGGTGTGCTGTATGTGACCTTGACATGCCTTGCTGCAACCTTGACACTCCTTGCTGCAACCTTGACACCCCTTGCTGCGACCTTGACACTCCTGCAAAGTTGTTTTCCCTGCATGTATCCACACACATGAAGTGCTGATAGCTAACGAAGAACTATGGTCTCATACTGATGCTTATCGATATTTTTTTCACAATACTTACCTCTTTATAAAAGTTCAATGTATTTGGATATGTTCATAGTGGCTTTGCGACCAGCATGGATCCAGACCAGCCTGCACATCCGCGCAGTCTGGTCAGGATCATGCTGTTCGCTCTTGGCTGCTCTCATTGCAATAGGCTTTGAAAGCGAACAGCATTGATCCTGACCAGACTGCGCAGATGCTGGTTGCAAAGCCACTATGTTGGTTTTCTCATGGCGCAGCTCATATTTTGTTAGCAGTCTTTCAATAATGGAACATCAGTATGTGGTTTGTTTGCCAACAGCTAAAATACTGCTGTATTCAGATATTGCCCTCTTAAGGTTCATGATCATTTTGTGAAAACGAAAGTTTTTAGATATTTTAACAAATTCTTATTGTGATACAAAATTTATTCTACAAGTGTCTTACGACTTACAGTTACAGTCAAACTTTGTTCTACAAGTGTCTTACGACTTACAGTTACAGTCAAAATCTTATAGTATACAGTCAAACTTTGTTCTACAAGTGTCTTACAACTTACAGTTATTTTGTGTTCTACAAGTGTCTTGCAGCTTACAGTTACAGTCAAACTTCGTGTTCTACAGGTTTCTTGCAGCTTACAGTTACAGTCAAACTTTGTGTTCTACAGGTTTCTTGCAGCTTACAGTTACAGTCAAACTTTGTGTTCTACAGGTTTCTTGCAGCTTACAGTTATAGTCAAACTTTGTGTTCTACAGGTTTCTTGCAGCTTACAGTTACAGTCAAACTTTGTGTTCTACAGGTTTCTTGCAGCTTACAGTTACAGTCAAACTTTGTGTTCTACAGGTTTCTTGCAGCTTACAGTTGCAGTCAAACTTTGTGTTTTACAGGTTTTTTGCAGCTTTATCTGGCACCACAAATGTCAACTAGATTCTACTTTGACAATAAATAAATCATAATTCATATTCCAATCTTCCAGACTGAAGTTTTAACTTATTTATATGCCACTATGTTCTGGCGTTTTTGTTTCAGTGCCATCATGTAGGTGATAGTACTATATTTAAAAACTGCATATATAAACTTTGAATGAAGATTTTACATCTGATTTCTAAATCCGACCTTAGATGTTATTAGAAATAACATTTTCACAGCTGTAACTACTTAATACTTTAATGAAAATTTACTTAATATCTGAAAATTCTGTTTTGTGCAACGCTTTCCTTTTGTAGGGAGGTTTTTATAATAGCATATGGCCAGCCGAATGAGGTATCAAGCTAAAATGTAGTACTGTAAAATGTAAAGAATTTGTGTGATTAGAATGAAAATAATAAATATGTTCCAATAGTTTTATCAGTTGATATAATATGGGCAGTCGTTTCGGATGCGAATATTAAATCACTCGTGCTACGCTCTCATGATTTAATTATTACGCATCCGAACTCCTGCCCATATTTTATTAAATGATAAAATATAGGGACAAATTTATTATTTCTAAATTTAACTAATTTCATGGTAACAAATCAGCTTTTTTTTTTTTTTGGATGGAGCATATTTCTTTGTATACACATTAAAATATGTAACTAGATGTGAATAAAATCTAGTAATACAGACATTACAAGTTGTTAACAAAATATATTTTTCATACAAGTGTGTAAATTTATTGTCAGTAACATAATGTCATAGTTCTTATGTGACATCAAGTGAAACATCTGTGTGAGCATAATGTCATAGTTCTTATGTGATTTCAAATGAAATGTCTTTGTGAGCATAATGTCAAGGTTCTTATGTGAGAGCAAGTGAAATGTCTTTTTGAGCATAATGTCAAGGTTCTTATGTGAGAGCAAGTGAAATGTCTGTGTGAGCAAAATGATATTGTTCTTATGTGACAACAAGTGAAATGTGTGTGAAATGTCATAGTTCTGATGTGACAATGTATGAAATGTCTGTGTGAGCATAATGTCATGGTTCTTATGTGACAAGAAGTGAAATATCTGTGTGAACATACTGTCATAATTCTTAGGAGACATCAAGTGAAATGTCTGTGTGAGCATAATGTCATAGTTCTTATGTGACATCAAGTGAAATGTCTGTGTGAGCATAATGTCATAGTTCTTATGTGTTATCAAATGAAATGTCTGTGTGAGCATAATGTCATAGTTCTTATGTGACATCAAGTGAAACATCTGTGTGAGCATAATGTCATAGTTCTTATGTGACTTCAAATGAAATGTCTTTGTGAGCATAATGTCAAGATTTTTATGTGAGAGCAAGTGAAATGACTGTGTGAACATAATGTCATAGTTCTTATGTGACATCAAGTGAAACATCTGTGTGAGCATAATGTCATAGTTCTTATGTGACTTTAAATGAAATGTCTTTGTGAGCATAATGTCAAGGTTCTTATGTGAGAGCAAGTGAAATGTCTGTGTGAGCAAAATGATATTGTTCTTATATGACAACAAGTGAAACTTGTGTGAAATGTCATAGTTCTGATGTGACAACAAATGAAATGTCTATGTGAGCATAATGTCATAGTTCTTATGTGACATCAAGTGAAATGTCTGTGTGAGCATAATGTCATTGTTCTTATGTGACATCAAGTGAAATGTCTGTGTGAACATAATGTCATTGAAATGTCTGTGCGAGCATAATGTCATAGTTCTTATGAGACATCAAGTGAAATGTCTGTATGAGCATAATGTCATAGTTCTTATGTGACATCAAGTGAAATGTCTGTGTGAACATAATGTCATTGAAATGTCTGTGCGAGCATAATGTCATAGTTCTTATGAGACATCAAGTGAATGTCTGTATGAGCATAATGTCATAGTTCTTATGTGACATCAAGTGAAATGTCTGTGTGAGCATAATGTCATTGTTCTTATGTGACATCAAGTCAAATGTCTGTGCGAGCATAATGTCATTGTTCTTATGTGACATCAAGTGAAATGTCTGTGGGAGCATAATGTCATTGTTCTTATGTGACATCAAGTGAAATGTCTGTGTGAGCATAATGTCATTGTTCTTATGTGACATCAAGTGAAATGTCTGTGTGAGCATAATGTCATTGTTTTTCAATAACAAATGATAAGCCTTAGAAGTCAATGATATGTATTAAAATGGGGCTTCATGTTCACTTAATGTTTGTTCTAGGTAAAATCTATTAAAATAAGCCAATATTTCAGTCAAGATATATAATTCTACTGTTTGTTATGCCCCCCCCCCCCCCCCCCCCCCCCCCCCCCCCCAAAAAAAAAGTGTTAGATATATATTGATGAAACCTTGCATGAGTCTTAATCATGATATGGACTTGCGCACCTCCTATTTTTCATTTGGGTATGCCCCCTTTTTTCAGAGTTATGGTCCCTGAAATAGTCAAAAATGCACATTTTCACCTTGTGACGCACCTAGCTCAAAGATAATTTTATATAAATTGATAAAACCTTACATGAGTCTTTATCATGATATGAACTTGCGCACCTTCTATTTTTCGTCTGGCTCAACCCCCTATTTTCAGAGTTATGGCCCCTGAAAAAGTAAAAACTGCACATTTTCACCTTGTGATGCATCTAGCTCAAAAAGTATTTGATATGGATTCATGAAACCTTGCATGAGTCTTAATCATGATATGAACTTGAGCACCTCCTATTTTTCATTTTGGTTCGCCACCTATTTTTAGAGTTATGGCCCCTGAAATGGTCAAAAATGCACATTTTCACCTTGTGACGCACCTAGCTCAGAAAGTATTTAATATAAATAGTTGAAAACTTGCATAAGTCTTTATCATGATATAAACTTGCACACGTCTTATTTTTTTGGCTGGCTCCACCCACTATTTTTAAAGTTACAGCCCCTGAAATAGTAAAAAAATTGCACATTTTCACCTACTTATGTGCCTAGCATAAAAAGTATTTGATGTGAATTCATGAAACCTTGCTTGAGTCTTTATCATGATGTGACCTTGCACACTTGGTATTCTTCATGAGAATCTTGGCACTTGTACAGTGTTATTGCCCTTGAAATAGCCAAAATAGTGGATTTTTTGTTTGTGATGCTTATAGCTCAAAAAGTATATGGCCTAGAATAATGAATCCTTTTCATAAAATGTTTGTTGAGGCTATACCCCATTAAGATTGCGAACATTTGAATTATTACCCCTTATTTATAACAAATGTATCAGTGGGGGGCACACCCTGTGTCCTACAGACAAATTCTAGTTTCATATGTTTTATAGAGGATATTACACGAGTGTCTATTCATATTAAATTTATTAAACAAATTAAATAAAATAATAAAATGTGAGGCTCTGCTGAGCATTTTATCAATTTTATTCAACGAGTTTAACAAATTCAATGTGGAAAGTCACAAATGTAATGTTCTTTTTATCACATGTTAGTTTTTCCTGCTGAAACATCAAAAATTCTTCTTTCTTTAGCTATTAAAACAAATCAAATTGACCAACGTCTCCTATACTTGAAATGATGTTGACGTCAAAGCTTTATTTCACTAGTGTATTATCATTTTATGTAATGGCTTATTACACTTCCAAGACAGCAAACATGTAATAAACATTTATATTACATTGTACATGTAATAGAAATAAATTACAGTTGATAAACGATATTCTGTTTGTTCTTTGTTGTGAAGGATGTCAACTAGTGATCTACCATACCTGTTTTCTTTTTAAATATTAATACATTTATTTTTTAATGAAGTTTCATGTAAATCAAATATATATTTATAGACATTTGTTTAAACATGACAGATTTTATTAGCTCACCTGTCACATAGTGACAGGGTGAGCTTTTGTGATCGCCCTTCGTCTGTCCTCGGTTCATCCACAGTTTCCTTGTGAACACGATAGAGACCACATTTTGTATTTGCTTTTTATAAAATTTTCACACAAACTTGTATAAGCATAATATCTTGGTTCCTTTCGAAACCGTGCCAAATCCATCATGGGTTCCAGAGTTATTTCCCCTTTAAGGGCCAAAATTTGCAATTTTTGGCTTGTGAACATGATAAGACACCACATTTTGTAATCAACTTTAATCAAACTTACACATAAACTTGTATTGGCATAACATCTTGGTTCCTTTTGAAAACTGGCCAGATCGCATTATGGGTTGCAGAGAAATTGCAATTTGGCTTGTGAACATGATAGAGACCACATTTTACAATCAACTAGAATCAAACTTGCACACAACTTGTATTGGCATACTATCTCTGTCCTTTTCGAAAACTGGCCAGATCCCATCATGGGTTGCAGATTTATGGCCCCTTATAGGGCCAAAATCTGCTATTTTTGGCCTGTGAACATGATAGAGACGAAATTGTGCTATCGACTATAATCAGACTTGCACACAACTTGTATTGGCATACTCACGGTGGCGATACCTTGGGTATGCAGGGGTGCAAAATTTAACCTTTTTTCGTGGTAACTTTATTAATACTTAACCAATTTAAATGAAATAAAGACGAGTGCCTGCCCATACGAAAACTACAGCCTCGGTTGTAGGGCTTAGTCATCTGGTTTTCATATTTTATGTGATAAGTTGAACGGCGCATTCTAATGAAACAAATCCAACTGTTTGTACTTTAAAAAAAGAACGAAACTCGTGTGCCTAAGCCTAACCATCGAGGCTGTAGTTTTCTTATGAGCAGGCACTCGTCCTTATTCCGTTTAAATTGGTTAAGTACTAACAAAGTATTCATGAAAAATTATATATTTTGCACCCCTGCATACCCAAGGTATCGCCACCGTGATACTATCTCTGTTCCTTTCGAAAACTGGCCAGATCCCATCATGGGTTGCAGAGTTATGGCCCCTTCAAGGGCCAAAATTTGCTATTTTGGTTTTTGCAGCCATGTAGAGACTTCATTTATGGTTTGATTTGATACAAACTTGCAAAATATCTTCAACAACAATAAATCTTGGATTCCATGATGAATCTGTCAGATCCAATAATAGGTTCTGGAGTTACGGCCCTTATAGACCCCTGAAAGAGTCAAAATTTGGTAATTTTTACCTTGTGAACATGATAGAAGTGACATTTTATATTTGATTTTAACCACAATTTAAGTCTCAATAAGATCTCAGTTCCTTTCGAAAACTTGCTAGATTTCATCATAGGTTCTAGAGTTACTGCCCCTGAAAGTGGCAAAATTTTCTATTTTGGTCCTTTCAACCACACAGAGGTTTTGATTTTATTCTAACCAAACTTGCACACAACTTGTATCACCATTAAATCTTGGTTCCTTTCTTGAACTGGCCAGATCCCATTATAGGTTCCAGAGTTATGGCCCCTGAAAGGGCCAAAATTAGCTATTTTGACCTTAACTGCACAATAGCAGCTTTATTTATGATTTGAATTTAATCAAACTTGCACAAAACTTGTGTCAGCATAAGATCTCGGTTCCTTTCTTGAACCGGCCAGATCCCTTAATGGGTTTCAGAGTTATGGCCCCTGAAAGGGCCAGAATTAGCTATTTTGACATTGTCTGCACAAAAGCAGCTTCATTTATGATTTGATTTTTACCAAACTTACACACAACTTTGATTTTAACCAAACTTGCACACAATTTGTATCACCATAAGATCTCGATTCCTTCTCGATGCCCTAAGGGACGTATTATGTTATTGCCTCAGTGTCTGTCTGTCTGTCTGTCTGTCTGTCTGTCTGTCTGTCTGTTTGTTAGCAATTTCCCTTCCGCTCTGTAACTCTTGAACCCCTTGAAGGATTTCAAAGAAACTTGACACAAACGTTCACCTCATCGAAACGATGTGCAGAGTGAATGTTTCGGATCTTCAAGGTCACACTTAGGGGTCAAAGGTCATATGACTTTGTTTTGTGCGTGTATTGCTCTGCATTTGCGTTGTATTACAGTGCACTTGTTTTTTTAATTCGCAGATCCTTCTTTTGTTCACTTACAATTATTTTTTTCATTACTTCCCTTTTATGTTACTATAAATAGCTTATTTAGCAACTTTTTATTATTGGCAGTAGGGAAAAACCGAGACCACTTTTCTGTGGTACAACATGGATGGTACCTCCAATTTATAGGTGTATTTTAACATATCTGTACCTTTAAGAAAATTTCAACTATATTTTCTCATGATTCTTCTGATTGATCTTGATTATGATTTTTGACCTTCTTGTCCTTAAGTGCAATGATAACAGGTGAGCGATATAGGGCCATTATGGCCCTCTTGTTTGTGTTCGTTTTAATGTATGTCTAAATTGGGAATGCACATTTCACAGTCTGCACTAGTTTGTTGTTTTTCAATAAATGATGTCTAAAACACAGTTGCCTTGTTTTATTGTTTTTATGGCCACTTTTGGCTTGTTTACCTTCTGAAAGAATTGCAAAAGCAGGACAGTTCTCTTCAATGAATGTTGGCATGTTTTCCTTGTCAGAGATTGGCAAGAGGACATTGTAGACTTGTTGATGGAAGATAACTCAAGAACGCTTGGGCCTAGGAGCATGAAACTAGATAGGAAGGTAAGTCATGACTAGCAGATGACCCTATTGATTTTGAAGTCAATAGGTCAAAGGTTAAGGTCACAGTGACCCAGAAAAGTGAAACGGTTTCTGGATGATAACTCAAAAATGCTTAGGCCTAGGATCATGAAACTTGATAGAGATGTTGGTCTTGACTAGCAAATGAGCCCTATTGATTTTGAGGTCAATAGGTCAAAGGTCAAGGTCACATTGACACAGAACAGTGAAATGGTTTCCGGATGATAACCCGAGAATGCTTGGGCCTAGGATAATGAAAGTTGATAGGGAGGTTGGTCATATCCAGAGATGACCCCTATTGATTTAGAGGTCAGTAGGTCAAAGGTCAAGGTTTCAGTAACCCAAAGCAGTTAAACCGTTTCCGGATGATTACTTAAGAACACTTGGGCCTAGAATCATGAATCCTGATAGGGAGGCTGATCATGACCAGCAAATGACCCCTACTGATTTTGAGATTAAAAGGTCAAGGTCACATTGATCCAGAACAGTGGAACTTTCTTGTACAGTCACCATATATTTCTGTTCCTGGTGCAATTACTGAATGCATCAAGGGGTGGGATGGGTGTTTGGGGTGGCATTTCGTGTTGAATGAGCTCTTGTTTTTGTTGGGTTTAACGTCGTACTGACACAATTATAGGTCATATGGCGACTTTCCAATGTTGATAGTGGAGGACGACCCCAGGTGCCGCTCTGTGCATCATTTCATCACGAGCGGGCACCTGGGTAGAACCACTGACATCCCGTTAGCCAGCTGGATAGCTTCCTCACATGAAGAATTAAATGCTCCACATAGAAGGCGTATTCTAGGTGTCTTGGGGTGAACGCACATCGATGAGGGGCATGTGATTTAAAGTCGGCAACCTTAAACACCCGGCCACGGAGCCCCCTAGACTTTAGTCTCAGCTGCCTAGGCGTTTCTTCTCTAAAAGGAACAAATAAAACTTCTTATACAAGAAAACAGAACACACTGTCAGCATTCACAACAAAAATGTTTTTGTGCTCCGTAAGGGTGACATACTTTTGGCTATGAATGATAATAATTAAAATGATTCCGACCAAACTAACAAATGATACATATCATGTGAAGGGGTATGGAGCCCCACATTCCATAATATACTGTTACCTCCAAAGCCCACCCGCATAGCTTTATAGGGAGGTTGTTAACCTACAGATTGTGGGATAGTGAATTCAATCCACGGGTGGGGCGTATGTTCTCCATGACGATTTGATAGATTTGTGTCTGAAATCATTTGTCTTTCACCACTTATTCATATGAAAAAGTTGGCGGTTACTTGCAGAGGTCAGTTTTATACTGGTGCAGAATCCATGAACGATGAAAATAATTTTAAAAAGTCATTCCAGGTGAGTGTTAGGGAGTTGCAACATCTCTAGCAACAGATGAAAGCATTAAAACACCAATTTTAGATTTTAAAAAAAGAAAAACAAACAAACATCCGATTTAAGAAGTTAAAATACTGTTGAATTACACTGACTTGAAAGAAAGATGTCAGACAATTATTTTAATACACTTTTCTACATTCACCCTTCTATCATCCTATGAAGTATGAAAGTCCTTGATCAAATGGTTGTCAAGTAATTGATCGGAAACATTTTTCCATCTTCAAGCACTTGTGACCTTGACCTTTGATGGAGTGACCTCCAATCAATAGGGGGTCATCTGCTCTGCATATCCAATCATCCTATGAAGTTTCAACATTCTAGGTAAAGTGGTTCTCGAGTCATTGATCTATATGGTTTTCCATATTCAGACCCCTGTGACCCTGACCTTTGATAAAATGACAAGAAAAACAATAGGGGTGATCTACTCTGTAAACCCTATTACCCTATGAATTTTGATTGTTCTAGGTCGAATGGTTATACAGTCATTGATTGAACATGAAGTGTGACGGCTTCAACAGACTGGACATGTTTCAAAGTTAATACACGAAGTTTGGCTTTGAAACCAGAAGCCATGTTAACTTCATATTTTGATTGTTTATCAGGTTGGACAGAAACATTTAACAGAATGTACGAATTAATGAAAATGATGATCTGGCTTTAAGAAGTTGTTTCGTTTGCACACCATACTGTGTTCGTTTCGTTTGCACACCATACTGTGTTCGTTTCGTTTGCACACCATACTGTATACCACAATTAAGGGCATTTCATGTAAATAAATAGGTAACATCAGAGGAATTAAAAAAATGTCTGATTGAATAGTTATATTGAAATTTTCTATTATTTAAAGTAGAGCGTATTAAAAACCGTTTGATATATCTTCAAAAACTTAGTTTGTAGCATCGTTCCTTTTCCAATTTTATTTAAATTATTCGGAGGAGTTAGGGCTCCAATTTGGCGCCAAAAGTAATAAGAATAGAAATACGTTTATACAACTTTTCTCATTAACCACTTGTCAGATATTCATCAAACTTCACCCGGTCCTTTTAGAGATCAGTACAGCTAAAAATAGAAATACTTTAAAGAGCTCTAGGGATCTTCACCAAAGTTGTAATTATACCACCCTGCTGTTTATTTCTAGGTCAAAACTTCCCCCGACAACTGCACTGCTATTTTCATAATGTAGTATGCTCTTTCTGATCTTGTACTTTTTTTATTCTTCTTTTCTGATTTAGGGGCAGTTGATCTTAATATTGTGAACAAGTTATAAGATTTGTCTCCCTTACATTATAGGTCTTAAATAGCACTAACAAGGTCTCAAGAATTATCTCCCTTATAAAGCATGTAGCTTTTGCTGTTTCGACATTTTGGCGTCGAACAATTCTACTTCAGTCATTGCGCTAATACCTCAAACACATTTTGCAACAGTATAATTTCTGTAGCATCGCCAATGTATACAAAGGCAAAAGGAAGATGAATTAAAACAATATTACAACTAACATGTAGATTAAAAATATTCGCTTGATGTCAGCAAACAGACGATGGAGAAAAAAAGACTTTAATTAAATTGTTTAGAACGAAATAATAAGCCATAACTTGCTTTGATGTTAGAAACAGTATGTCGTTTAATACAAGAAAAAAAGAACAAAAAGCGATCATGTATCGCATGTGAAATATTCATTGTATTTGATTTTGAAACAAAATAAATCAAATTTATGAAATAACAATACAAAACGTCGTTATTTTGCTGGAGATAGGGGAAGCGCCACGGTAAATAATGGGAAAGTCTAAAACGGTAACCCCCAATGTTCTGTAAGACACAGACAGCGATTAGAACTTTGAACGTTTGTTCAAATCTATTAAAATACTATCTGGCACTTTCTTTCATATAGGACTTTTACGCGAATTTCTGATGAAACTCGGGGTCAGTTTTACGCGTTTTGAGTTCATAGCTTAATCGCTTGTGACGTCGAAATAAACTTGACAAATTATATGTACCTGGAGAGTTTTTTGCTGTATTTTAGTTATATATGAAAGGTTGCTGAAAATGTATTAAGTACTTTCTTTTGCGCTCTGTTGAAAATACAGTGCAACCTCTGTAGAGCAACACCCTTTGGGAGATAAAAATATTGACTGTTATGTAGAGGCTGTTGTTCTGGAGAGGTGAATTTAATAGTATATTTCAGCTTAGGCAAGTTTTGATGATGTTTTTATAGAGAGGTTTTTGCTTAAGAGAGGGCTGTTCTGGAGAGGTTGTACATACGACGTAACTGGTAAAATTTGAAGACATACAGCAGCAAAATGGAGAAAATAGAGAACTGAATAAAAAAAAAAGGAACAGCTGTCAGAAATAACATCAACCTTAAAATTTCAAAATAGTCCGTTGGAAAATGCTGGATTGTGCGTTTTGTGTATCTACGTGTACAATTGCTTTACTCTACCTGACACGTGTTCTATCCCCGCCTTCCAGCTGGCGCGCGTTCTATCTCTTTTGTCCAGTTGACATGCGTTCTATCCCCGCCGTCCAGTTGTCACACATTCTATCTCTGTCGTCCGGCCGACTTCCAGCAAACACGAGTCCTATCCCCGCCTTCTAGTAGGGAGGGCGTTGATCTACGGATCGCGGGGTCGCGAGTTCGATCCGCGGGCGGGGCGTATGTTCCTCCGTGACGATTTGATGAAAGGCATTGTGTCTGAAATAATTCGTCCTCCACCTCTGATAATTCATGTGGGAAAATTGGTAGTTACTTGTGGAGAACAGGTTTGTATTGGTACAGAATCCAGGAACACTGGTTAGGTTAACTGTCCGCCGTTACACTGAAATACTGTTGAAAAACGGCGTTAAACCCAAAACAAAACAAAAAAAAAAAAAAAAAAAAAAGTCACACGTTCTATTCCTGCTGTTCAGCTGCCACGCGTTCAGTCTCCACCATTCAGCTGTCACATGTTCCGCCGTTCAGCTCTCATGCGTTCGATACCCGCTGTTCAGCTGTCATGCATTCTATCCCCGCCATCCAGCTGACACACGTTCTATCCCCGCCGTTCAGCTATCGTGCCTTCTATCCCCGCCTTCTAGCTGTCACGCGTTCTATCACCGCCTTCTAGCTGTCACGCGTTCTAGCCCCACCTTCTAGCTGTCACGCGTTCCATCCCCGCCTTCTTGCTGTCACACGTTCTATCTCCCCCACCAGGTGATACGAGTTCTATCCTGAAGTCACGTACACTATCTCCACCGTCCAGCTGACACGCCTTCTATTCCCGATGTGGAACTGACACACCTGCACATGTGCAGGTGACATGTTATATCCCGCTGTCCAACTGACACGCCTGCTGACCCCGATGTGTAACTGACACGCCTTCTATCCCCGCAACTGACACGCCTGCTATCCCTGCCGTCCAGCTGACATGTTATATTCACGTCTAAATGATACGTTGCAGCCACTGTCTACAGCGAGTCATTGCGGATAATTGTAGCCATACAGAACATTTCCAGCGAGCTAGAACAGAAAGAAAACTGCAGTGAGTAATTGCAGGCCCACTGAACCCTTATTATATGCAGCAGCAGTGGTGGTTTGTACTGGTGAAATGGGATATAATTAAATCTGGAATAAAATGCAGCACACTTGTTGATTTCCCCTTTCCCAACTGCTTATTCAATATGCATTTAAGTGTATCTCTTTTGCATGGTTATCACGGGAAATCTCTGTTTCTTGTTACATGTGCTCTCAAAATGAATGAAAAGTAAAGGTAAGAATTTTATTCTTATTATGTTGATCTAAGATATTTCATATATATAATAATATACGACGCTTTTATATTTAGATTATATATGCTGAGCTCGAAAAACATCTTCTTCCATTGTTTAAAAACAATAAGTATTACAGTCTGTGCAGTGTGTTATATTGTTATTCCGGGGAAACATCCTCACTGACCGTCTCTAATGCTCGTCCCCCTACTTCAGTAGCAGCAATATTGCTGAATCCCCGCCAAACACACACAGCTGCGTCTATGCCACGGGATCTTGCTGAGGTTTTATCGCCCTTTCAGCAGAACAAAGACCTAGATTTGGAGGACATTCGTTCAATCTAAACTCACGGTGGCGATACCCTGGGTATGCAGGGGTGCAAAATGGCGGCGGAATCTCTCGATTCAGGTAACATTTTTCATTATTACTGTCTTAATACTTAACCAATTTTAACGAATTAAAGACGAGTGCCCGCTCATAAAAAATACTACACACCCCTCGGCTATAAAGCTTAGGCTCCTGATTTTGTTGTTTTTGTGAAAAGTGCAAGGGCGCATTCTGATGGAAAAAATGCAACTGCTATGTAGGGGGGCATTTTTATGAAAATGACTAAAACCAACTACCCCCGTGTGTTTCGAAAAACGGCTTGTAGGGCGGAACCGGGCTTGACATTTCCAAAGCTGCTGTAAACTTTATCAAGTGAAATCGCCAGTTTTCAGCAATTCCCGGCGATTGAAAGGAAATGCTATGTGGGGGAGTTTTTTTCATTATGTTATTGTGGGTGATTTTGACATGTGGGGGTGACCTCAAGTTAACTGCTGCTAAAGACACGCAATAATACGGACAAATAAACCACGAAAAATACTTTTAACTTTAGGGCAAATTATTTCATATATATTGTGATGATTCCGTCCTTCGTCTTTGCATGTTTCTTCTCAAAACATCGTTGGCACTAGAAACTTGAAACTTGATCACGATTCTATGGCATTTGGAGAGTACATTTTTATACCGACACCTAGATATAAAGTTTAAGGTGTCAAAAGGGGGCCTGGATCTATTATATCAAATTTGGCCATAACTTGTTCAAAATTAGTACTTTAACCAATTTGGCTAATAATCAATAACAACCTTGTTGACAAGAGTTCAATTAAATTTTTTTAATATTTGCCCTTTACCTAATTGACTTTTCAACCTTTACTTTTTAAAGTCGGAACATAGTCCATTTTGAGGGTCCATCTGATATTTGACATCTACTGTTTAAACGCTAAAAACAGTTATTTTGCTGAAATTTTTTTTATTTACTTCACACATTTGACTCAATTCACAAAATACCAATTCTTGTACAATGTGTTCACTTTGTGTATTTAAGTGTGACAATGTCCTTCATTTTACTTTGATTTTTGCGTTTAAAAATCGGAAAAAATTAAATTCCCCTAACCTTTGTCAATTTTATAACCAACTTGGCTGAAGGGTAAACTGAACAATCCATGCAAAAAAAAAGCGGCGTATATACCGATGGTATCATTTGACAATTCTATGATTTATTGTAGTCTTCCTTTAAACACATTGTAGCAAACGGACGAAAACACATATTACTTTAGGCAAGTCAATAAAACTAAAAAATTTACCAATAGAAAGTCATTTTTTGTAATGTTACATAGTCAAACTATAATATCAAAAGTTGTAATCGCTTTACATTTCCAAATGAATGCAATTCTGTTTCAGTATTGCTTTTAAATACGACAAAGATTGTCTTTATTTAATGAAGAAAACGTTTCACGAGCTCGTTTCCCCACCGGTGCAAATGTCATGTAGAATAGTAAATTTAATTGAAATACAAATGCTGTTTCAGTAAGACTTACCCCGACGTATATTACTAAAAACTATTAATATCTCCGTTGCCGCTGTTGTTTTTTTAAAACGAATTTTGCGACCGGTTTATATCAGTTGATCGGCTGCATCTCCACAACCAGGAACAGCGGGGGTAACATTCGTTAAAAACTCTTTTAAAAAATTGGAAAAAATATTAAAGGTGGCATTAAAATTGTATTGTACTGAAATATAGGCATGACAGTTGAAACTAAATATTCTATGGTTCTAAGTGGTTAACCGTTGTCTAAATAACGATTTTAAACATATTCGAAAATCGCTATCTTCCGCCGTTCGAACAAAATTTTGATGGTCAAACTCGTTCACATACACAGGCAAAATTTCAAATATACAACAATTCGGTTTGAAATATCATGCTACGATTTTGACTTTCACTATATATTTCTACTAACCTTCTTCTTCGTTTTTTTTTTTCAAAGTTAAAACAGTTAATCAGAAAACATTGCTGTCACGGCACTCGAACATCAAAACAAAACAAAAATATTTGGTAGGTGGGGCATGATTAGGCTATAAGTATACGAGAAAACTAAAAAAAACAAGATGTGTTTTTGAAGCACAATGCCCCCATATGAAGCTGGAAAAAAGCTATGTGCTTGACGTGTAAATGTGCCCAAAAACGAAGACTAAGGTCAAATTTTTTTACCAATGAAATGGCATGACATTGTACAATGAATGGGTTTGTGTGAATAGGAAGGATTTCATAAAGAAATGAAAAAGAAAAGGGTAAAACTTAAGAAATTTTGTGTTTGGCCTCGAAAAAGTTATCTTGAATGCCGAGTTCATACTTTTAAAGCGAGGAGAAGCATGTGTGATTTTCAAATATATATTTACCTGCAACGGATGCGAAGAATATTATATTGGCCAAACTGCGATAAATTAAGAACAAGAAGAACTATCCACCACAACAAAAAACGAGACCCTTCAACTAGACAAATTCCACTAAGTAATCATATAATTTTTGCAGTAATAAAAATCCAAATTTTTCAAATGTTCCCTTTTTTTTAAAATGAAAGTAGATAAATACTTCAGCTAGGTTAGCGAAAGAAAATTATTTTATAAAATGTTTTAAAAAAACCAAAACTTAACAGCCTACAGTAACATTATATTCTAAAAAAATTAAATAACAACGTTTATTACTCCCCTTTGGAAAATAACGTCAAATTACGTCCCCTTTAATTGACGTCGCGTCATTACCATAGTAACGTCACTTTAAAATTGTATTACACTGATACCGATAGCGAAACTATTTTTGTATTTTTATAATTAAATACTGTTGGAAAGGCATGTGAAGTCATTTTATTTATTTGATTATATATTATTAATATATATATCAAGAAATGAATCTTTCCCATTAGCATTAATTTGATAAATGGGAAAAATTGCTAAGTGTTTTAAACCGTGAAAAAGTTATCCTGAAGGTCATTGTCATGTCTATATATCAATGTAAAGGTAATATGACAATGAGTAAAGTATGTGAGTTTCAAAGACTCAATTAAGAAATGAATTATT
This sequence comes from Mercenaria mercenaria, assembly GCF_021730395.1. Taxonomy (NCBI): domain Eukaryota; kingdom Metazoa; phylum Mollusca; class Bivalvia; order Venerida; family Veneridae; genus Mercenaria; species Mercenaria mercenaria. Next base: position 66,252,407 of record NC_069377.1, on the reverse strand, counting down.
TATATGATATTTTACGTTTGGAGACAGAGCCTGAGAAGGCAACAAAATATTGTCCCTGATGTACGGATACGGGATAAAAACACAGGGAATATTATCAAAATACAATACGAATCTGAACGGACGGAGTTGACAGTCTGTTCCAGAGATAGTACCTAAATGTGTCCGTAGAAGGCATTTATATGTTAACTTCACATCCACCTTGAAAATGAAAATTTTGAAAAGGTTTTTTTTCCACTGAATAATTTCTTTCCATATTATATATACTTTATATATCAAATGATCAATCACTGCGAGCCTCTAGCAGCCTGCAGCCAGTTCGCCCACCCCCACATTCAAAAGCACCCCCACTAACATAATAAAAAACACCTCCCCCACATAAGCATTTCTTTTCAATCGCCCTGAATTGCTGAAAACTGGTAAATTTCACTTGCTAAAGTTCTACAACAGCTTTGGAACAGTCAAACTCGGTTCCGCCCTACAAGCCGTTTTTCGAAACACACGGGGACAGTTGGTTTTAGTCATTTTCATAAAATGCCCCCTACATAGCATTGCATTTTTTCCATAAGAATGCGCCGTTGCACTTTCCCAAAAAACTACGAACTCAGGAGCCCAAGCTTTATAGCCGGGGGTGTATTATTCTTATGAGGGCACTCGTCTTATTTCTTTAAAAATTTGGGTTAAGTATTAAGACAGTTAAATGAAAAATGTTACCTGAATCGAGAGATTCCGCCGCCATCTTGCACCCCTGCATACCCAGGGTATCGCCACCGTGTAAACTGTCTCTCACTCGAAAGTTTGAGAGACTCAAATTAGCTTAAGGAATCAATATCATTGAAACTGAAAGACGTACAAATTTATTCCAAAGATAGAAAATGATCTTTCTTTGTCATTTTAAAAATCAAACGAAAGATAGCGTTTAGATGGGGAGAAGCTCCAACTCGTTCAAGTGGTGTAGTTTTGTATCTATAAAAAGATCAAAAAAGACCAAGGAAGGAAAAAATTTACCTTGGACAGCCACTGGTGGCCCTGGGAGGGCATATAAGATGACCTTGCAGTGTTAAAAATGTTATTATTTTTTACCATGTCTTGTATTTTTTTACAAGGTTTGTTACAAGGAAATACAGACATAGGCCTACTCTACACGAACGTGCAACCAACTGAAGCCAACAGTGTGTACCTAGAGCAGCTGCATTGTGCGAAAATACCAAAAGGTGACTGGTTATGTTCGAACTGATTCATTTCACTATTTTGACCTATCGTGAAGTTTTTTTTTACTCGGTACATGCCTCATGCAGGCCGTGACAGCCAGAACAGATACCTTTAATCAGTTGTAAATGACTTATTCGCCTATTCTAAAACATGAACAAACATGTACATTTTGTGTATAAAATATCTTTTTCCCTATAGTTTGAAAAGATTCTAGGGTAGATTGGTATGTTTAAAACCGCTGCATGCTTTGTGTAAATAGATGAATCAGCTTCATATTTGAACTATTTAAAGCGGCATGTCTCCATATCGTTCGAAAAACAACAATGAACTTATCTTTTTTGGATATTTTCAAATAAATGCTATATTTCTTACGGCTTTAAAACTTAATTACTAACAAACTTTATGTTAGGGAAAACACACATAGAATTACTTTTTTAATACTTTTTACGATGAAAATCGAAAACGTTTGTACGCAGGTAAACTGAGAACTTCATAATTTTTAAACCGCGGGGGACATCCACCCCCTTTCGATTTTTGGGCACGGAATACCCGATTTACTAAACGTTATTTCCGTTGACGCACGAGCGATTGGAAGATACCATTTATGAAAGAAAGGGTAAAAGGGCGATTTGAAATATGAAAAAAACACTGAAATGAAACGTAAACCCTCGACAAGAAGTTTAAAAAAAAAAGGAAGAAATGCAACATTGTTTAGGATTCGATCAATACAGTGATATGCAATTATTGAAAAATGACCTGCAAACTGCAAACAATTGTAAGGAAACCCTCATTGCATCCAATGAAATCGTCCGCTTGGTTTGACCTACTATATATAACGGAAATTCAAATTTTGACCTTCAGAAATTTAGCGCTTGCCAGTATACACATTGACTAACAAAGTTATCAAGATGGCTTTTCTTAGCAGTTGCTGGATTTCTGTTCACAGTTTTGCTCTTCCCTGTTCCGAGTTGAGGTCTTTTGCCCTGCGGCTTGGCCAGTCGCAGGCGGGGGGTGGGACTTGTAAGTACATTTTCGATTTTCACTTTCCAGTATTTCATTTTCAGTCAATCCTGGTGGCTTTCCCTTTATCTTCTTATGAATTCAATTATGGGTTATGTTTACTGCCTGTTTGGAACTATTTGAATGTTCAAAGCATGTGCTCAAGTTAAGAAAATTGTGCTGGCTGACTCGAACTCGCACTGGGTATTCGACTAACAACACCTGTGAGTGATACTGTACTCCTGTGATTTAGTCGAACTAATCCGACTTATACAGTTTGTTTTATATTGTGACGGTCAAACTGTAACGGCCGCAAAAGTCAGAAATTAAAAAGCAGCCGCTCAGCGACAGTAAGCTTGTCTATCCTGTGATCCTTCATAGCTAATGTTGATTTGTTGTGCCATACTGACAATAAATAAAATTTGTATTGTATTATGTATTGTATTGTATTGTATTGATTTATATACATGTACGTGTACTGAATAATCACAACTTAACCATATATTTATTACGTATTTTACTGAAGATTTGAAAAGTATTAGTATTGAATGTGTACGATCATACCTCAACAATCACACTGGCCTTAGCTTTCACAGAAGCGGTGGTTCCAACGCCATGGCGGTGGAGGATTCGTTGCAGAAACGGTGGAGAAATATGGCCGACTGACTATATTTACGCTCTCATCAGTACTTTTTCTAACAAGTGTTTCACGTTTGCCTGAAAACCAGTGAGACGGGGGCCCCCCTGCCCACGTGTAATTCTTCCAGCCACAAAACCTGTTCAGTGCAGTTCTTTGTCTTAATGTAAACACTTCTGTATAGTTTTTACGTGGGACTGCCGTTCCCTTTTATATTCCCATTAAAAATTTTAAAATCTGTACAAAACGACCCCTGAGCACGTTCGCAGTGAAATGTAAGTCTGACACTGTCGAACAAAAACGTTTTCTCCATAATGGATGATTTTTCATTGCAAGCATACAAAATGATCAACCAAAAATCATTCCAACACAGTGTGTATTGGGTACAGTTACAACGCATTATGGTGGATCTTGTTTCTTTTAAATTTTGCATTGACTTTAAAATTGGAGTAAACAGCATTTTTCCAAAATTTTGATTTGGTAGGAACCAGGGGTCAAATTTAACAATAGTTTGTACTAGCAGAAATTAGCTAGTGCCCTTTTTGATCACTAGCTAAAATGAAAAGCTACCGGCTAAAGTTAATAATATTTAATTACTCTTTTAATATTTTATTGGCCAAAACTTACTGATTGATCTCTGCTAGTAGCCTGTCTCAAACAAAAATATTTTCTATTAGTTTAAAATAGCTTGTGCCATTTTTGTTGAACAATAAAATATCATAAACATAAATGATAACATTCCTTTCATGAAGAAAAATGTGTACCTTCAAAACAATTAAACTTTATTACAGCTCTGAAGACATTTGCTTGTTATATTATTGACTAGCTGAAATTAGCTAGTACATTTCAAACCCACTAGCTATTTTAAAATTCCACTAGCATTTAGCTTGTATGCTTGTCTAAATTTGAACCCTTGGAACTTGAAATCACATTGACATTAGATAGCAACAGAAACTGAATGTTTAGAATAAATATGACATTGATTCACATCTGTAAATGCATAATATCAAGTGACAATATTAATTTTCTGATTTGACCACATGGCATCATATGATAAACCAACTTGACTTGGTACAATACAATTACTAATACGTACATACCTTAACAAAATCCATTAGCAGCTGTGTACTGAGTTTAAAACAATTTTAAAAAGTAGGCTAATTTTTCCTCTTCTTCAACAATATCATTTTATTATGCCCCCCTTCGAAGGAGGGGTATATTGTTTTGCAGATGTATGTCTGTCTGCCTGTCTGTTGGTCAGTCTGTATGTAGACCAATCAGTTTCAGGGTGATGACTAAAGAACACTTAGGCCTAGGATCATGAAAGTGTATAGGAAAGGGTTTTTCATCACCTGCAGATGGGCCCCTATTGATTTTGAGATCTGAGGGCAAGGTCAAGGTCACAGTGACCCTGAACGTTAAATGTTTCTGATGAAAACTCAAGTACCCTTGGGCCTCAGAACAGAAGTGCAAATCAATAGTATATTATTACTAAACATTAAGTTTCTGTTGCTGTCTGATGTCAAAGTGATTTCATGGACCTACCCCAATCAAAATCTCAGGAAAATGCTGCTTACTTAAATTAAAAGTCCATAACAAACATTAAAGAAACAAGATCCACCGTAATGCGTTGCAATTGTACCCACCACACACTGCGTTGGAATCATTTTTGGTCAATTTTTTCATATGCCTGTAATGAATATTCACCTTTTACAAAGAAATATTTTTTGCTTGACAGGGCCAACTTACAATTTGCTGCAAAAGTGCTCAGGGTCGTTTTGTACAAGATTTTAAAACCCTTTTTAATGGGAATTCTACAAAAAAAAAGCAGTCCGTCTTCAAAGTGTACAGAAGTGTTTACAGTAATGACCAAAGAATTGCACTGAACAAGTGTTTCTGGTTTTGGGAAAAGTACACATGTTGGGCTCCTGTCTCACTGGTTGTTTTCAGTCAAACGTAAAAGGTCATTAGAAAACGTACCGATGATAGCATAAATGTAGTCAGTCGGCCATATTTCTCCACCGCTTCTGCGACGAATCCTACACAGCCGTGGCGTTGGAACCACCGCTTCTGTGAAAGCTATTGCCAGTGTGACTATATCCATGTAAAATTTTAGACAGGCTTACTGTGGCTGAGTAGCTGCTTTTTTATTTCTGACTTTTGCAGCCACCGCAGTTTGACCGTCAAATATAACATAGCAATCAAGGCTCCGCAAAGGCCAGGAGTGTGATCGGGGTTCAAAGGGAAGGTTATCCCTCTTAGGGGTCAAGAGGGCGATGATCCCTAAAAGCTGGAAACGCCCTCACATGGAAAATTTAGATTTTTAACAAAAAATGATCTGGTTTTGAATAGTCTTCCTCCATGTTTAATTTTGTGACGTTTATTCATGCGGTAGAAATAACACGTTGCACTGGTGAATGTAAAAGCTGTATTATCACGGTATGAAAACATCATGTCAACGTCGCCTCGCTTGTTTGATTCAATAATTTTCTATGAAAAAACAATTGATTGCTTTATTTCTTTAAAATGCGTGTGACATTGAATAGTAGGCGTGTGAGCGTGATCTAGGGCCGAAATGCGTGTGACACACGCACAATGCATGTGTCTTGACAGGTATGATATAAAACAAACTGTACATGTCAGATTAGTTCGACTGTCAAATTTCTATTAATATCTATCTATCTATCTATCTATCTATCTATCTTTGTGGGAAAAATATGATTTGTCGCGAAAATGAAGATATTTTAAGGCGATGCTATCTATTTTCATAAATAATGGTAATATTTAGGATTAAATTAGGAAATTTTTAAGAAAAAGAAAAGCAAGCATTCTTTGTGTTAGCCATTGTTTTTGTTCCACAAAAATTGGAAGCAAAGTGAAATTATAGCGTTTTTTGGAAGGCATTCTCATTGTTTCTGTCAATCGAGCAGATATACCATCCTCGTTATTGAAGTGAACATAACATTGACACAGACCCCTTTTCTAAAATTTAGTGATAATATGCAATGACCAACCAATATAAAGATAAAACATAGGAGAGATTGTCATGATGTCACGCATTAACATCTATTTATCTGGTGGTGGGCAAAACAAATGTTTTTACATTGTGTATGGGATAATTTTACTTCTTAATAACTGTTTCTCTCATTTATGGTTCCTAAAAATTCAAAAAGTTTTGAAATACGTACAATTTTCATATTTTTGTATTCAAATATCTTTTTTAAAAGAATAACCGTTTTAAATGACATATAAATTTGATAGCGGTGTAGTGATGTTCAAAACTTTTAGAAAAACACTTTAAGTGTTCATAATTCATCCATTTCGAAATAATAGTTAAAAGTAATTAATAAATCACTTGTTTTATAACCTTTGCATTGATAAAAAAATATATAGATATGATTTATGTTTTAAGAAATTTTTGGCCGTTAGAAAGACTTCACTGTTTACAAAAAAACATGGACATTCGGCAACAGTCACTCTGTCCACCTGATCGCTGTCTTATAAATCGGTTCTAAAAAAAGAAAATACAACGGATCTGTATACAAACACGATCTCTCCTGTACCCGTCAGCTACTGGAAGCAGCCTATCGGAAGAAAACTTCTTGCACAATTTTATTCAAATTTGCTACCAAGATCCAACCACATAGACCCATTTTTAGCTCGACTATTCGAAGAATAGGGGAGCTATCGTACTCGCCCCGTTTGCGTCCATTGAGATATTGTTTTCATATTTTGCATTCTTTTTTACCATCATGACCCAAGTCTGTAAAAAGGTGGAGGCAACTCTATCAAGCATTTTGATTGAATTATGGCCCCTTTTTGACTTAGAATAAATGTTAAAGTTTGCGTACCACCCCAAATATTTTCAAAGTCCATTGAGATATTGCTTTCATATTTTGCATACTGGTTTACCATCATGACCAGAGTCTGTAAAAAGGAGGCAACTCTATCAAGCATTTTGACTGAATTATGGCCCCTTTTCGACTTAGAATATGCTTATTGTAATGTTTTTACTCATTGCTTATATTATACCATCAAGCACTGAGAATAGTCGAGCGCGCTGTCCACTGACAGCTCTTGTTTGTACTTTCCAATTGAATTGCGACTTCTGAAACAGGAGTCTGTCACTAGTGTCAGTATATGTTATCTTGTCTTGTTTAAAATATTCACCCATCAACAAGATATGAATATGGTGTCTTATATGAATTACCTAAGAAAAATTATTCAAGGACATTATGAGTTCTCCACACAGATATTAATTCAAGATGTCGAATATATACAACTGACGGAATTTACCCGAAGTTATTCTATTTACCTTTTTGCAGTTTGAGGGTCCCTATTTATAATCAAAGCCTTGAGATGTCTGGTGGTTGCGGGTTTTGCTTAGATCTGATTTATTTTCATTTAAAATGGCAATCTCTAAATATACATGTATAAGATTTATAAACAAAAACTAATGTGTCTCATATCTAAAATAAACCCTGCCTTTACTTACATGAACAGCTGGAAGTCAGTGATATAACCATGGGCTGGAATACCTAATCATTGAAAGGTCTTATATAATCTAAATGGCCAGTGTGAATGGATAGAGGATGAATAAGAACTGTTACGATCATTGATAATTCATCCGCATTGTTCATGAATGGGACTACTTTGTGTAGCACATGAACATCCTTTGGTTGTGATTTGGAATCAAATAAAGATGCTACATGATTGTCAGAAATACACTTAACTTTGGTAGCGGAATAAACCTGCAACCAAAAAACCTGGATCAGCCCTATGCTTGTTCAATGTAACTATTTGTATATCATTTCAAAATTATTTCAGCTGGTCTGATACTTAACCTTTATTAAAATAGCACTTTACCATTTTTAGCTCGACTTTTCGAAGAAAAAATAGAGCTATTGCACTTGCATCGGTGTCGGCGTTGCCATTGGTTAAAGTTTTTGATAAAGTCAAATATCTCTGTTACTATCAAAGCTATTGACTTGAAACTTAAAATAGGTATTTACTATCAAAGTCTACACCAGGACAAACAATCCCCATAACTCTGATTTGAATTTTGACAGAATTATGCCCCTTTTTGTGCCCCCCCCCCCCCCCCCATGAGTGGTGGGGGCATATAGATTTGGTCTTGTCAGTGTGTCCGTCCGTCCGTCTGAAGTTCGTGACGCGCCTAGCTCGAAAAGTATTTGATATAAATTCATGAAACTTTGCATGAGTCTTTATCATGATATGAGTTTGCACACCTCCTATTTTTCATCTGGCTCTGCGCCCTATTTTCAGAGTTATGGCCCCTGAAATAGTCAAAAATGCACATTTTCACCTTGTGACATGCCTAGCTCAAAAAGTATTTGATATAGATTCATGAAACCTTGCATGAGTCTTAATCATGATATGAGTTTGCACACCTCCTATTTTTCATCTGGCTCCGCTCCCTATTTTCAGAGTTATGGCCCCTGAAATAGTCAAAAATGCACATTTTCACCTTGTGACACGCCTAGCTTAAAAAATATTTGATATAGATTCATGAAACCTTGCATGAGTCTTAATCATGATATGAACTTGCGCACCTCCTATTTTTCATCTGGCTCCACTCCCTATTTTTAGAGTTATGGCCCCTGAAATAGTCAAAAATGTACATTTTCACCTTGTCACGCACCTAGCTCAAAACGTATTTAATATAAATGGTTGAAAACTTGCATAAATCTTTATCATGATATAAACTTGCACACCTCTATTTTTTTGGCTGGCTCCACCCCCTTTTTAGCTTGACTATTCATAGATTAGTAGAGCTATTGGACTCGCCCATGCGTCGGCGTCCGAGTCCCGATTTGGTTAAGGTTTTTGTATGTAAGCTGGTATCTCAGTAACCACTTGTGGGAATGGATTGAAACTTTACACACTTATTCACTGTGATAATCTGACTTACATTGCACAGGTTCCATAACTCTATTTTGCTTTTTTACAAAATTATGCCTCTTTTTTGACTTAGAAATTTTTGGTTAAGGTTTTGTATGTAAGCTGGTAACTCAGTAACCACTTACGGGAATGGATTGAAACTTCACACACTTATTCACTGTCATAAACTGACCTACATTGCACAGGTTCCATAACTCTGTTTTGCTTTTCTTACAAAATTATGCCCCTATTTCGACTTAGAAATTTTTGATTAAGGTTTTGTATGTAAGCTGGTATCTCAATACTTACTAATGGGAATGGATTGAAACTTCACATACTTTTTCACTGTCATGATCTGACATGCACTAAGCAAGTCCCATACCTCTACTCTTTTTTTCAAAATTATGCCCCTTTTTCGACTTAGCAGTTTTTGGTTAAATTTTTGTATGTAATCTGATATATCAGTATCCACTAATGGGAATGGATTGAAACTTCACACACTTGTTCACTGTCATGATCTAACATGCACTGTGAAGGTCCCACAACTACTTTGCATTTTACAAAATTATGCCCCTTTTTCGACTTAGCAGTTTTTGGTTAAGTTTTTGTATGTAAGCTGGTATCTCAGTATCCACAAATTGGAAAGGATTGAAACTTCACACACTTGTTAACTGTCATGATATGACATGCAGTACAGAGGTTCAATACCACTACTTTGCATATTACAAAATTATGCCCCTTTTTCAACTTTTGTATTCATTCAATTGACAAGGCTGTTGAGTAGTCGAGCGTTGCTGTCCTCTGACAGCTGTTGTTTAGCTCACCTGTCACATAGTGACAAGATGAGCTTTTGTGATCACCCTTTGTCTGTCGTCCGTCGTCAGTCCGTCCGTGCGTCAACAATTTCTTGTCTGCACGATAGTGGTTTCATTTATGATCTTATTTTAACCAAACTTGCACACAACTTGTATCACCATAAGATCTCGGTTCCTTTCTTGAACTGGCCAGATCCCATTATGTGTTCCAGAGTTATGGCCCCTGAAAGGGCCAAAATTAGCTATTTTGACCTTGTCTGCACAATAGCAGCTTCATTTTTGATTTGATTTTTACTGAACTGGCACACAACTTGTATCACCATAAGATCTTGGTTCCTTTCTTGAACTGGCCAGATTCCTTTATGGGTTATGGCCCCTAAAAGGGCCAGAATTAGCTATTTTGTCAAAATAGGGGCCATAACCCATAAAGGAATCTGGCCAGTTCAAGAAAGGAACCAAGATCTTATGGTGATACAAGTTGTGTACTGAAAGGGCAGAGTGACGGCTCCTGAAAGGGCCAGAATTAGCTATTTTGACCTTGTCTGCACAATAGCAGCTGCATTTATGATTTGAATTTAATTAAACTTGCACAAAACTTGTGTCACCATAAGATCTCGGTTCCTTTCTTGAACCAGCCAGATCCCTTAATGGGTTCCAGAGTTATGGCCCCTGAAAGAGCCAAAATTAGCTATTTTGACATTGTCTGCACAATAGCAGCTTCATTTATGATTTGATTTTGACCAAACTTGCATACAACTTGTATCACCACAAGATCTTGGTTCCTTTCTTGAACCGGCCAGATTCCATCATGGGTTCCAGAGTTATGGCCCCTTAAAGGTCCAAAATTGGTTTTGCAGCCATATAGAGACTTCTTTTATGGTTTTATTTGATACAAACTTCCAAAATATCTTCAACAACAATAAATCTTGGATTCCATGACAAATCAGATCCAATCATAGGTTCCAGAGTTATTTTATATCTGATTACCTCCCCTGATTGTAATCAAAATGGATTTATATCAGTAAGTACTTATAGGACTTATTTGAAATTTCATTATTGTCATTAGTTGGACTGAGCCAATCAGGGTTGATAACTATGGACTGATTTATGTCAAATTACCTCCCATTATTTCAAATTAAAATGGGTACATCTCAATAACTAATGAAAATACTGATCTGAAATTTCATTTATGTCAACAGATTTATTTGGCAGATCCTTCTTTTGTTCACTTACAATAATATTTTTTTTTTAATTACTTCCCTTTTATATTACTATAAATAGCTTATTTTTAGTAACTTTTTTATTATTGGCCGTAGGGAAAAACCGAGACCACTTTTCTGTGGTACAACATGGATGATACCTTCAATTTTTTAGGTGTGTTTTGACATATCTGTACCTTGTAAGAATTTTTTTTTCTTTTTGGTTAAATTTCTTTCCTTTGTTGTTCCTGTCCTTTGGACTTAGATATTTTTTCTGAGGACCTTCTTGTCCTCAAGTGCAATGATAACAGGTGAGCGATATAGGGCCATCATGGCCCTCTTGTTTAAAGTTATGGCCCTGAAATAGTAAAAAAATGCACTTTTTCACCTAATTATGTGCCTAGCTCAAAAAGTATTAGATGTAAATTCAGGAAACCTTGCTGGAGTCTTTATCGTGGTGTCACCTTGCAGACTTGGCATTCTTCTTGAGAATCTTAGCTCTAATTCCAGAGTTATGGCCCTTGAAATAGCCAAAATAGTGGATTTTTTGTTTGTGATGCTCATAGCTCAAAAAGTATAGGGCCTAGAATAATGAATTCTTTGCATAAAATGTTTGTTGAGGCTATACCCCATTTAGACTGCAAACATTTGAATTATTACCCTTTATTTGTGACAAATGTACCAGTGGGGGGCACACCCCGGCGTGTCCTACAGACACATTCTAGTTTGTACTAGTTCATATTTTGACAAAGTCTCCTTGAGATAAAGCTTTGAAACTTTCAACACTTGTTTACTATCACCATGTCCAGTTATAGGCAAGAGTACATAACTCCATCAAGGATTTTGGCTGAATTATGGCCCCTTTCAACTTAGAAATCTTGGTTTAGATTTTCCTACCAGTTCATATTTTGACAAACTCTTTCAAGATATAGCTTTGAAACTTTCAACACTTGTTAACCATCACCATGTCCAGTTATAGGCAAGTGTACATATCTTCATTAAGGATTTTGGCTGAATTATGGCCCCTTTTGACTTAGAAATCTTGGTTTAGTTTTTCGTACTAGTTCATATTTTGACAAAGTCTTTTGAGATAAAGCTTTGAAAGTTTCAGCACTTGTTTTTCATCCCCATTTCTAGTAATAGGCATGAGTACATGACTCCATCAAGGATTTAGGCTGAATTATGGCCTCTTTCGACTTAGAAATCTTGGTTAAGTTTTTCGTACCAGTTCATATTTTGCATAAAGTGTTTGACATATAGCTTTGAAGTTTTTATCACTTGTTCTGTGTGTTATAGTTCAGTATTATAGTCTCCATCTGTAGGCAGTAGTACATAAATGTCATCTACATGTATTTTGGTGGAAATCTGGCCCTTTTTGGACTTGGAAATCGGTTCTGTTTTTGTACAAGTCCATGTTTTGTCAAAAATATATGACTTTTAAACTTTGAACACTTGTTTATCATCATGATTTCCATCTGTAGGCAAGAGTACATAATTTTGACAACTATTTTGGCTGAATAATATCCCTTTTTAGCTCGACTATTCGAAGAATAGTCTAGCTATTCTACTTACCCTGGCGTCGGCGTCGGCATCACACCTTGGTTAAGTTTTTGCATGCAAGTACATACAGCTATCATTTAAAGGCATATAGCTTTGAAACTTATTTATTCTTTTTCTAGGTCAATTACCAACCTCACTGGGTCAAGTTCCATAACTCTAACATGTATTTTGAGCAAATTATGCCCCCTTTTGGACTTAGACAATTTTGGTTAAAGTTTTACATGCAAGTTACTATCTCCAAAACTAATGCAGATATTGAATTGAAACTTCACATGTGTCTTCGGGGTTATAAAACTAGTTGATAGCACCAAGCCCCATAACTCTGACCTTCATTTTGACCAAATTATGCCCCCTTTTGGACTTAGAAAATTCTGGTTAAAGTTTTGCGTGCAAGTACATACAGCTATAACTAAAAGGCATATAGATTGGAAACTTACTTTTTTTTTTTCTAGATCAATTACCTACCTCACTGGGTCAAGTCCCATAACTCTGACATGTATTTTGGCCAAATTATGCCCCCTTTTGGACTTAGAAAATCCTGGTTAAAGTTTTACATGCAAGTTACTATCTCCAAAACTAATGCAGATATTGGATTGAAACTTCACATGTGTCTTCGGGGTTATAAAACTAGTCGATAGCACCAAGTCCCATAACTCTGACCTTCATTTTGGCCAAATTATGCCCCCTTTTGGACTTAGAAAATTCTGGTTAAAGTTTTGCGTGCAAGTACATACAGCAATTACTAAAAGACATATAGATTGGAAACTTATTTTTTCTTTTTCTAGATCAATTACCTACCTCACTGGGTCAAGTCCCATAACTCTGACATGTATTTTGGCCAAATTATGCCCCCTTTTGGACTTAGAAAACCCTGGTTAAAGTTTTACATGCAAGTTACTATGTCCAAAACTAATTCAGATATTAAATAGAAACTTCACATGTGTCCTTGGGGTTATAAAACTAGTTGATAGAATCAAGTTCCATAACTCTGACTTGTATTTTGGGCAAATTAAGCCCCCTTTTGGACTTAGAAAATTCTGGTTAAAGTTTTGCGTGCAAGTACATACAGCTATTACCAAAAGGCATATAGCTTTGAAACTTATTTATTCTTTTTCAAGGTCAATTACAAACCTCACTGGGTCAAGTTCCATAACTCTTAGCATGTATTTTGAGCAGATTATGCCCCCTTTTGGACTTAGAAAATTCGGTTAAAGTTTACATGCAAGTTACTATTTCCAAAACTAATGCAGATATTGAATTGAAACTTAACATGTTTCTTCGGGGTTATAAAACTAGTTGATAGCATCAAGTCCCATAACTCTGATATGCATTTTGGTCAAATTATGTCCCCTTTCGAACTTAAAACTCTTTTGATATTTAACATTTTGGGTAATAATTTCCTGCTTCTGTGACAATATTTCGAATAGTCGAGCTTGGCTGTCTTACGGACAGCTCTTGTTTTATTTTTATTTTATTGGTGGGGTTTACGTGTATGTGAATTTATCTACTATTTATTTGAAGTCGTTTTTCACTATTTCAGTTATTTACATACAGGCAATTGATAAGCCTTGTCTTCGTTCATGGAAAGAACCATTTATAGACTCACATAAGTGAAAATAGTTCCATGTTTTGTTTGTTTTATATTTGTGACGGTCACTCTAAATGGACCAAAATAATCGAGGATAAATAACAGCACACCGTCATTTAAAGTCATTGGTTTTATTTCTTACACATAACGTGTTACGTTAATCGTTTTAAGGGGAATCATGATAACTTTTACATAAATTAACGAGGAATTAATCCCCCCTTTTGATTAGTCTAAATAATGAGACCTCGGGTAGACCGATTTACATTTCGAAATTTTACGTTGTCTACGTAAAGGGGATATTGACCAGCCAAAAAATATAACGATATTCAACTCTTGAGTACAATTATTTGGACTACCTTTTGATACATGCAAGTTTTATTTGAATTTATCTCATATTCGCAACAAATCAGCATCTAAACCCAAATCTAGCGATGACAATTTCTTTCAAGTAGAGAAAATAACTTGTAACTGTTTCCTAGGATCGCATCAAAATAGTTAGACTAAGACCCACATATTCCGTAAGAAATTGCCGACTTTTTTTCAACTAAAGAGGCATGGTCGGTTCCAGGAATCGAACTTATGCCCTTCAATCAATGATGAGCGAATCCAACATCTCGAGTCAGTCACGTTTTATAATTATTGTGAAAACTAAACACGAGATACGTTATTTAAAAGAAAAGTCTGCAGCAAAAGTTACTGAAATTTAGGCAGAAAAAAAGCCTGTAATGTATTTTTTCACATCCACGCTACCTGAAGGTAGTGTGCATTGTGGCAAGATTCATTTAAATTTTAAATGAAGATTAGATCTAGTACATCTGTTACAATCCGGTTAAACACCCTTTCAAACAGTATTTAAATCATCATTTCTCGGTCATGCAGCCAATGTAAACAAGTTCATTCAGTATTTTTTACTTGTATCGGAAAGGCAGAGTTACGAGTTCCAAAAATAGCTTCAGCATCGCTGCTTTTGTGACGTAAAGGAACAAGTCTATCGATTTAAGATAAGGCGAAAGGGCAATTTGATCTGCAAACAGTAGTAATCATTTGTACACTGCTATGTCCATTTAAAGTAGCCCACCAAAAAATCCTGGCTTGATTTTTTTTCAATGGGGTGAGCATGTGCCAAAAGCCAAAAAGTAATTTCTGTGTGTTTCTGAAAATATACGAGCGGCAAATCCGATGAACAACTTATTAACTAAGTGAGGCCTAACTGTTGGCTTTAAAATCTGTAGATTACTACATGTTTAACAGGAAGTTACAGGAATGTTGAACAGCTTGTTGTTGCTGTTGATTATGATTTGAATAATGATGGTGATGATGATGATAAAGATGATACAAATGCTGCTGCAAACTGTTTGCTTTAAAATAGATAACATGCTATATCATTCTTAAATAGACATTGTTTTAGTGAAGGTTCATAATAGGGAAATGTTGCTGCTGTGATGATGATAGCACAATAGATTTAACAGGCTTTTATGATTCTTAGATAGATATGGTTAAAGTGAAGGGTCATATGGTTTTTATCAAAACTGGAATACATTTATGAAGTCAAATAAGATTTTATTTATTGTAAAACATGGACAATAATTTTATTGTCAAATACATTTATATAATTCACACTGGATTACCTGCTATCCTGACGCCCGCTGGTCAAAAAACCTGCTGGAAAAGTGACACAGCTGTAAATCGGTAGATAAAGGTTTTCATTTAATTATTTCTATTAAAAGGAAGCCAATTCTTGCAAATTTGTTATTTTTCAACGACAGTTTTGCCGGGACATGGCTTACATTAATAAATTTTACAATTTTTGGGCCAACTGCCAATATAGTGGAAGTTTTTCAACAGTCATTTTTTTCAGTCATGCCTATTTAACAGCTAATATATTTTTTCAGAAAGAAGGTAGAACTTGGAAACTTCACACAAGTTTTCACAGGTTGTTCATAAACAAAATTGCGTGAATCTTTGCATATTTGTTCAATTTTTCAAACTGAAGAAATTGTTCTTCAGACTTATAAAAACACAACAATCATTTTCAGCCCAGAAGTTTTAAATGTAAGCCATGTCCATTCCTCAACAAAATTGTCAAGCTGATTTGTAGAATTGGCTTCAATAGAGATAAATGAAAAACTTTATCTACTGATTTACAGCTGGGTTACTTTTCCAGTGTTTTTTTTTTTTTTGTCCAGTGGGCGTCAGGATAGTCGATTATCAAGTGTGATATTGTAGCCATAAAACCAAATCCAATTCAAAAGTCAAATTGCTCTTTTCAAAGTCCATACAGCTTTAAAAAAATATTGAGATGAATAAAACAAAGTGTAAAGGTTAAGAATAGATGAATAGATGATCAAGTATCTTGATTCAGTGAAACTTCAAAGTATGAGTAATAATTTCCTCTAAAATGATTACATATATTGACTCTTTTGCCTTGAAGGGTAATTTTTTCTTTTCCATTTTATTATTTATCTGTTTTGAGAAACAAAACAAACAAAAAAAAACAGGAAATAATATGTGATTCTATGTTTATCTGTGACTATTGACTTCAAACTTGGGACAAGGGTACATGGCAATAAGAAGCTGTGTAGAGCGCTTAAACCGGCTGTAGGGCAAAGGTCAAGGTCATAAACTGAGCTGAAAGTTAAAAATTAGCCAACATACTTTTTGTCTGGAGCATATATCCATAAACATGCAAGGTATTGACTTAAAACTTGGTTTGTAGGTAGATAGCATGAGTTGATGTGCAGAGCACATAAACCTGGTCTATAGGTCACATATTGAGCTCAAAGGTCAAACTTTTTGTCAGTAACTTGTATAACTTGTAACTTCTGCCACTTGTTTCAATCTCTTCTGTACTGTGATGACACAACATTCACATAACTATTTTTGCCAGCTAAATTTCTGCCTCTGATGATGTCTGTTAACAACTGAAAATATCTGTAAGTATGTGGTTTGATAACTATATTTAACTTGTGTAACTTTTGCCACTTTTTTAATCCTTTCTGTACTGTTACAACAGCAGTTATGACAACATTTTTTAGCTCGACTATACGAAGTATGAGGAGAGCTATCCTACTCGCCCCGGCGTCGGCGTCGGCGTCTTTCCGCGTCCCCACCTTGGTTAAAGTTTTGGTGCACTTTCTCTTTTTTCAACGTATCTCTGTAATTACTTGATGGATTTGATTCAAACTTGGAATACTTATTCCTCATCATCATCCACATCATCTGACATAAGGGCCATTACTCTGGCACCAATATTTCATGAATTATCCCCCCTTTTCACTTAGATTTTCAGGTTAAAATTTTGATGCACTTTCACTCTATCTCTGTTATTACTGAATGGATTTTATTTCAAACTTAAAATAGTTGTTCAACATCATCACCCACATCATATGACACAAGGTGCATAACTCTGGCACCATTGTTTCATGAATTATTCCCCCTTTTTACTTAGAATTTCAGGTTAAAGTTTTGGTGCACTTTCACTCTACCTCTGTTATTACTGAATGGATTTGATTCAAACTTAAAATAGTTGTTCAGCATCATTACCCACATCATATGACACAAGATGCATAACTCTGGCACCATTTTTCATGAATTATTCCCCCTTTTTACTTTGAATTTCAGGTTAAAGTTTTGGTGCACTTTCACTCTACCTCTGTTATTGCTGAATGGATTTGATTCAAACTTAAAATAGTTGTTCAGCATCATCACACACATCATATGACACAAGATGCATAACTCTGGCACAATTTTTCATGAATTATTCCCCTTTTTCCTTAGAATTTCAGGTTTAAGTTTTATGCACTTTCACTCTATCTCTGTTATTACTGAATGGATCTGATTCAAACTTAAACAATTGTTCAGCATCATTACCCTTATCATATGATGCAAGGTGCATAACTCTAGGACCAATTTTTCATGAATTATTTCCCCTTTTTACTTAGAATTTTAGATTAAAGTTTTATGCACTTTCACTCTGTCTCTGTTATTACTGAATGGATTTGATTCAAACTTAAAATAGTTGTTCAACATCATCACCCACACCATATGACGCAAGGTGCATAACTCTGGCACCAATTTTTTATTAATTATTCCCCCTTTTTACTTAGAATTTTAGGTTAAAGTTTTGATGCACTTTCACTCTGTCTCTGTTATTACTGAATGGACTTGATTCAAACTTAAAATAGTTGTTCAACATCATCACCCACACTATATGACACAAGCTGCACAACTCTGGCACCAATATTTAATGAATTATGCCCCTTTTTTGCTTAGGATATACTTATATAGTGTTTTGATACATTTTATCTTTACCTCTTTTATTACTTTAAGTTGATATTTTTGACATAGACTCAGGCTATTGTGTAATATCTTCATCCACAATTGGAGTCATTAAGCTATCCAGTGACAGCTCTAGTTTCCTCAGATGTGCCCAGTTTCACTATCCAGCATCGAAATAGTCGAGCACGCTGTCTCCTGTGACAGCTCTTGTTTTACATATCTTGAAATAAATGTTATATTTTTAACTTAATTAATGACTGACTATATGTTACGGAAACACAGGAGTATTAGTTGTATTTACTACTTTTTACAATGTAACACTTTACTCTAGGTAAACTGCCTTGATTATAAATATCTGTATCACTAAATCCTCGGTAGCTTTATTGGTAACAACAGTGGAAAACTTAATTCTCTATTGTCGTGGCAGTCCAGGTTTGATCACAACATGGACATCTTTTTATACTCCCGAAGGGACATATTATGTTATGGTCCCAGTGTCCGTCTGTCCGTCGGCAATTTTGTGTCCGCTCTTTAATTCTTAACCCCTTGAAGGATTTCAAAGAAACTTAACTCAAATGTTCACCACACTGAGACGACGTGCAGAGCGCATGTTTTGGATGTCTCATTTCAAGGTCAAGGTCACACTTAGGAGTCAAAGGTCTTATGAGTGTGTTTCGTGTCCGCTCTGTAACTCTTGAACTGCTTGAAGGATTTCAAAGAAACTTGGCACAAATGTTCACCACACAGATACGACATACAGAGTTCTCGTTTCGGATGACTAGCTTCAAGGTCAAGGTCACACTTAGGAGTGAAAGGTCATACATGACTTTGCTTTGTGTATATTGCTATGTATTGCAGTGCTCTTGTTTTTATTTGGCAGATCCCTTTTTGTTCTCTTACAATACATTTTTTTAAACTGTCAAACATTTGTGGAATTTAAATTATTTTATTGGTTTGAATACTTTTTACTGACTTACATAGACACCGTGAAACCAACTTTAACTTTTAAAATTAAGGTATACATCAATATAATATTTCATGAAACTCAAAGTTTGTTGTTTGTATGTCGTGGCAGTGCCTGACAATTTGTTTTTTGATCAATATTTAATTTATTATTAAGCATGTAGTCATTATTGTAATATATTGTTAATTACCTCAAGTGGAACGGCAGGTACTCGAAAAATGCAGCTCTCTCATAGGTCAATGTATCACCTATTCTTGATGTCAAGATAAAGTTATGAAAATGTTTTCCAATTCTTCCTTTATGCTTTATAAGTTTGATTTTGAACTTTTTACTATTGACAAGTTGAACCAACCAAGACCACTTAATGTTGTACAACATGGAGGGTAATCCAATTTTGTCGAGCCAAAGTCCTGTTCGGTGTATGTGCGTGAATCGTCCAATTTGTTTGTCTGGACATACTTTGACATGCATGGAGCATATTTTTTTAATTGGTGAATGTTAACACTCAGTGAGACGGAGTGTCATGCGCAAACCCAAGATTCCTATCTCAAAGGTCAAGGTCACATTCAGGTCAAAAGTCAAATTAAAAATGACTTTGTCCAGAGCATTTCTTCTTCAGCATAAGGATTTGATGTACTTGCACAAGTCACCATAAAGACGAAGTTTTCCTCGCAGACCAACCTGTCTAAGGTCAGGCCACTAAGTCAAAGGATAAAAATGACAACTGTCGAGATCTCTCATGCAGAGGATTTGATGAATTGCACAAATGTAACCACATGAGACGGATGTCATGACAAGAACAGGTCCCTAGTTTAAGGCAGGTCACATAAGAGTCAAAATCATACAGATACTTGCCTGCATTTTTTTGATGCTGAGATTGATGAACTGCACATGTTCATCATCATGTGATGGGTCATCCAAGACCTAATACTTCCCTTCATGTTACTAAATAGTATTTTGAACTTTATGATGGCGAGGAAAAATCAAGACCACTTTTCTGTAGTACAACATGCATATTACATCCAATTTTCAGGTGTATTTTGACCTATCTCTACTGGTGCGGGTTTTTGTTTGGACTTAGAATTTTTTTTTTTTAGATTTACGTTCCTTTGTTGTTACTTTAAATAGCAGTTAAACTTATATTGTAACTTTTTGCAATCTCTGTTTTCTTTGGCATAAATGTTTGCCTCAATGAGACAAGGAGTGTCATGTACAACTCCCAGTCCTTTTGACAGCTGGCGGGCTCGACATATTGCCTGTGGGCATCTAGAGATGTATTTTGACATAACTTTACCTGGTAAAGAATTTTTTATGGACTTAGAAATTTTTTTATGCCCCCCTAAGTGGGGGTGGGGGTGGGGGGGGAGCATTTGTCACCATTAGTGACAGCTCCTGTTTTTTTTGAATTTCTTCTTTTTGTTGTTCCTGTGCTTTGGGCTTCAACAGTCAAATTCTTTAAATTTTGCTCTCATCCTCTGATGTAACCCTTCTGGCATATATTGCCCTGCTTGGCGGTGCTCTTGTTTTTCTTGATTTGGCATTTTAAAAACAGCTTAGAAACAAAATTTCATTCTGGTATTCTAATTTTCATGATATGACCAAACTTCAATTTGAAAGAAAGATATTTTTTATCCAAAATCTGGAAGTCAGTGCCTTTAACTCCAGTTTTCAAACTTCAGGAGAAGTAAAACATCTTTTAAATAAAAATTTATAGCCACTGAATTGATATTTCTGTGTACATTGAACAATGATGATTTATAATCTGTTCAATAATTGACATTCATCAGTGACTTAACCCTTACCCTGCTAAATTTCTATAATGAACTTGTCCATCTTTCAATTTGGACAGTACCATTAATTGTTAAAAGGGATGCTTGCCAAAAAGATACTGACTGAATGGCAAACATTGCAGATCTTGATCAGACTGCATGGATGTGCAGACTAATAATAATCTACACTGGTGTTTGTTCTTATTTCAAAGTGTACTCGACTTTTTAACAGAAAAAATATTTCAATTTTTATTAAAATCTAAACATAGTACAGACAGAAAAGTTTGGGGGATCTGTGTGGTGCAGTCTACATTATTGAAGAACCTGCACACTTCCGAAAGATAATTTATTGTTGAGCCAGCTTGCAGAAGCGAAGACATAGTTGTCAAAATGGCTGTTCGGTGTACGTGCGTGGGTGTGTCAGTGCATGCATGCGTCTGTCCGGATTTGTTTGTCCGGACCATAACTTTGACATGCATGGTGCAATCTCGTTTATATTTGGCATGAATGTTAACCTCAGTGAGACGGAGTGTCATGTGCAAACCACAGGTTCCTATCTCAAAGGTCGAGGTCACACTTGGAGGTCAAAGGTTAAATTCAATGATGACTTTGTCTGGAGCATTTCTTCTTCATGCATGGAGGGATTTTGATGTAACTTGGCACAAATGCCCCCTTTTGGACTTAGAAAATTCTGGTTAAAGTTTTGCATGCAAGTTACTATCTGCAGAACAAATGCAGAATGATATTAAATTGAAACTTCACATTTGCCTTTTGGGATTATAAAAGTAGTTGATTGCATCATGTCCTATAACTCTGACATGAATTTTGGTCAAATTACGTCCCCTTTTCAACATAAAACATCTGGTTAAAAATTTGCATGCAAATTACTATCTCCAAAACTAATGCAGATACTGGATTTATACTCTATAAATACTTTAACATGTAGGGTACCATTTTCCTGCCTCTGGGACAGTAATATGAATAGTCGAGCATTGGTTGTCTTAAGGACAGCTCTTGTTATGTTTGCTGTTGTGACTGGTGTTGGATGATGATGACTATAACATTGTATGGCAAATGAATCTGATCTAGATAATCCTGATTGAAGGTTCACAATGTGGGTTTTATGCTTGTTTTCATGACTGCCATTGCTGCTGCTGATGATGATAACTGTAACTTAGTATTGCAATATCAGTTCGACATTGAAACTGTTGCTTGAAAATCTATAATGTGGAATTAGTGTGATTGTTGTTGTGATTGCTGCTCTGTTTCTTGTCCGGTCCATAACTCTGCCATTGATGAAGGGATTTTAAAATTACTTGGTATAAATGTTCACCATAATAAGACGACGTGTCATGAGCAAGACCCAGACCCCTAGCTCCAAGGTCAAGGTCACACTTACAAGTCAAAGGTTAACATGGTCTTTTTCTTGGTAAGTCCTTAACTCTGCCATTGATAAAGGGATTTTGAAATTATGTAGCATAAATGTTCCCTATATTGAGATGAGGTGTCATGTGCAAGACCCAGACCCCTAATTCCAAGGTCAAGGTCACACTTAGAAGTCAAAGGTTTTTCTTGTCTGGTCCATAACTGTGCCATTTATCAAGGGATTTGAAAATAATTTGACACAAATGTTAACCATATTGAGAAGATGTGTCACACTTATGACCGAGGACTCACTCATTCACTCCAGTCTGGAGTGACGGGCTCCAGTTTCCTCAAATGTGCCCAGTTTCACTGTCAAACATCGAAATAGTCGAGCATGCTGTCTCCTGTGACAGCTCTTGTTGCGACTACTACTGCTACTGTAGATGATGATGATGCAGAATTTGGGAACTGTTTACACTTGTGTTATAGCTGTTGCTGCTGCCGCTGATATTGCTGATAGTATGATGACTGCTGCTTTGAATTCTTAATTATTCATCTGTTATTGTCACTGGTCTGAAAAGGTAAAAATGATGATGAAGATGTTCATGATAGAAACAAAGTCACAATGCTATATAATTTACTGCTGCTAACTTTTTGAGGTGATGCTGATGATGATACTTAAACAAAATTTCTGATAATTTACAAGGTGCTATCAATTTGAAAGTGAGAATATTCTTAGGAAGATTAAAATGTGGAATTGGTTGTGGTTGCTGCTAGTGATTTTAATGGCATTGTATTCCATATCAATAACCAGGTATTACCTGTTTAGTATGTACAATGTTTCAAGATTGTAAAAATGTGGAATTATTTACATGTATATTGTTTAAGGTGATGTTGTTTTTTGTTGCTGAAGAGTTTGCTGCTTTTGCTGATAATTATCACAATGATTTCCTTATTTTGGTTAATGGGGTACTTGTATTAAAAATTTGTGCTCTGAAGGCTTATCATTATGTGATATTTAAGAGATGATGGATTTGAAAGTCTTACAAGTTTTATAAGTTTCAGGATTAAATTTATGTACAAAATCAAGGCTGCTTTTTTCTTATTACGTATTTTTTCTACTTTCAGGTACTGAGGTGACCGAGGCTATGAGGGCACTACCTCCCGGTAGTGATGAGGTCGTTGCTTTGGCTGTGACGGAGGAGCTGTCTACTGAGGTGACTCCCTTCGCTAGCCAGGACCCCGTCCGCCCTGTTGTAGATGTTGCGGTAATCCCAGAGGATACGCCCGCCGCTGACGTCGAAGGTATTGGGGAAGGGGCTCCTCAGGGTGGCCATCCTGTGGAGCATGAGGTGGGTCCTGTACCCCAGGTGGATCCTTTCCCTTTTGTACCTGAGGTAGAGGTGCCTCTCCCACCTCTTTTTGTCCCAGAGGTAGAGGTGCCCGATCCTTTTGTGCCACAGGTATCCCAGGTATTCCCAGGGAACACCAGAGACAGGGAGTCTCTGGGAGGGGTGGTTCAGGGATTAGAGGTTAATCCTGAGGGTAGGCCAGAGTTAGATGTACAGGTTTTTGTCCCACGCAGGTCAACTAGGCCCCGTCGACCTCATGTGCCTATGCAGATTATTTGGGGCAGGGGGGTTAAGTCCTATGATTAGCCAATGGCCTCACACCTCCTCCCTTCTTGTGGTTGAGGAGAACATGACAGAAATAAGGGTGTTTAGTATACTTTAACATTAAGCTACTTCATCATCATACATTATCATCATCTGTTCATCATCATCCATTCATCATTATAATCATTCATTCATCATTATCATCTGTTCATCATCATCATCATCATCATCCAATCTTCATTATCATCATCCATTCATCATTATCATCCAATCTTCATCATCATCATCCATTTATCATCATCTACTCATTATCATCATCATCTATCCAGCGTCATCATCTGTTCATCATTATCATCATCCATTCATCCTCATCCATTCATCATCATCTCTATTCATCATCATCATCGTCTATCATCATCATCATCTAGTCATCATCTCATCGTCATCATCATCTATTCATCACCATCATCTCTATTCATCATCATCTTCTCTATCTATCTATCATCATCTGTTTAGTCATCAGTACTTGATTTTTCTACAGACACTTGTTGGTTAGTCCCAATCCCCCCTCCCCTCCTCTGCCCCATGCCATTTGTCAGCATCAAGATTTAGAACATGATCAAAGATGTACTCTTATTTTCTATCATGTTCTGCGTTGGTTGAGTAGGTTTATGTGATGGTATGTTTGCATTTTTCTGGTCATGGCTGCTATTTCCTTGCCGTTGGGGGCTGTCTGTTTTCTCTTAAAAGAGAAATTAGATTGACGGGAAGTGAATCTGTGGCCATGACAAAGAAACATGCCTACAGGCCAACACCTTAGCCTGCTCAGCTCTTACAGAACATGACTGAAGATGACAGCTCGTCTCTGATAACCAAATACTACTACTGATAATAATAAATTTGAATATAGCATGTTTTATAATCACAACCATTTCTCAGTTTATTTTAAAAGACTAAAAGTTTGCTGATAGTTGTCAGGGTCTTAGAAGGGGAGTTGGGCAAACCCACTGGTGAATGTGGATTTTCCAAGGAAACTGGCATCACTGCTTATCATTCATGTCCATCAATCATCATCATCCAGTCTTCATCATCATCATCCATTTATCATCATCTACTCATTATCATCATCCATTCATCCTCATCCATTCATCATCATCTTCTTATCATCATCATTATCATTATCTCTATTCATCATCATCATCATCTAGTCATCATCTGTTCATCGTCTAGTCATCTCCATCATCATCTTCTCTATTCATCATCATCTTCATCATCTAGTCATCATCTATTCATCATCATCATCATCTAGTCATCACCATCATCTCTATTCATCATCATCTTCTCTATTCATCATCATCATCTGTTTAGTCATCAGTACTTGACTTTTCTGCAGAAACTTGTTGGTTAGTCCCAATCCCCCCTCCCCTCCTCCGCCCCATGCCATTTGTCAGCAGTTTAAAAAACTAAACCTGATAGTTGTCAGGGTCTTAGGAGGGGAGTTGGGCAAACCCACCGGTGTATGTGGATTTTCCAAGGAAACAGAATTGGCTTCAATGCTTATCACTCATCTCCATAAATCATTTGTCATTATCAAATCCATTTATCTTCATCTGTCCATTTAATTATTATCATGTATTCAGTCATCTCTATCATCATTCTCATCATTATTCATTACAAACATAATTCATCATCATTTTAAGTCATCATCATCACCATCATCAGTCATTTTCATCATCATCCTCCTCCACTTCCTTCTCCTCCTCCTCCTCATCTTCATCTATTTTTATCATCATTCTTATCATCATTACTCATCATCATTATCATCAAACATTATCATATCTATCTGTAAATCATGCCCAAACTACATTTATTCAAGGTGTTAAATGTATACCAAACAGTCAGATTTCTTGCCAGTTCTTTGAAACCATTTCTTAGTTAAGTGGTGTGATTGTTGTTGTATGTGTATGTTGTTTGTGTATGTGGAGTTATATGTTACCAGTAACACTATGTGTACTATAAATACTTAAAACAATACTAAATTAGCCAAGGAGGCTTTAATAATGGCAAACATTGCATGCAGTACTGGATTTTCCCAGGACCCATCAATTTCCAGGACCCTGCAAAATTAGTATTTATGGTAACTATCTTCTATGCACGGTACTGGTTTTTTTCCAGGAAGTGAAAAGAAGAATGTGTGAAAAGTCATGTGTGCTTGTTTTGTATGATAGTGTGTGTGTGGTGTGATTGTTGTTGTTGTATGTGTATGTTGTTTGTGTATGTGGAGTTTGAAAGCTTGTGTTATATGTTACCAGTAACAGTATGTGTACTATAAATACTTAAGACAATACTAAATTAGCCAAGGAGGCTTTGTTGATAATGGCAAACATTGCATGTAGTACTGGATTTTCCCAGGACCCATCAATTTCCAGGACCCTGCAAAACTAGTATTTATGGTAACTATCTTCTTTGCATGGTACTGGTTTTTTTCCAGGAGTGAAAAGAAGAATGTATGAAAAGTCATGTGTGATTGTTTTGTCTGATAGTGTGTGTGGTGTGATTGTTGTTGTCTTATGTTTATGTTGTTTGTGTATGTGGAGTTTGAAAGCTTGTGTTATATGTTACCAGTAACACTATGTGTACTATAAATACTTAAGACAATACTAAATTAGCCAAGGAGGCTTTGTTAATAATGGCAAACATTGCATGTAGTACTGGATTTTCCCAGGACCCATCAATTTCCAGGACCCTGCAAAACTAGTATTTATGGTAACTATCTTCTTTGCACGGTACTGGTTTTTTTCCAGGAGTGAAAAGAATAATGTGTGAAAAGTCGTGTGTGCTTATTTTGTATGTAAGTGTGTGTAGTGTGATTGTTGTTTTTACAAAAAATACAAAAAATACAAAAAAAAAAAAAAAAACAAAAAACTAAAAAAAAATAAAAAAAAAAAAAAAATAAAAAAAAAAAAATAAAAAAAGTGCATGTTCTTGTTTGTAGTATTTAATGTAATATTTATTGTGACCATTGCAGGCTGCAAGAAAGAGCATCATAATGCAGTTAACTGAATTCTGTTATGAAGCAGGAAAGGGATATCAAACAACAGTGGACAAGATTTTATTATGAAGCAAAAAAAGGAACATCAGAGTGCAGTGGATGAGATTTTTTTAACAAGGAAGAAAGGAAGGAATATAAACATGCAGTGGACTGGAATTAATTATGAATCAGAAAAGGAACATCAAAGTGCAGTTAATGCAATTTTATTATGAAATGCAAGGAAGGGACATCAAAGTGCAATGGACTGGAGGCTACTGGGGAGAAGATGTTGCTTCAAAAGATTGGCAGAGTTGCTTTTTGCAGTAGAGGAATATCAAAGTGCAATCAACTGGGTTTAACATAAGGCAAGGAAGGATTATCAAAGTGTTATGAATTAAACTGTTTCAGGACAGGAATAAACAACATCAAATTCAAATTGACTGGATTTTCTTGGGAAGGATAGAAAGAACATGAGGAAGGAACATAAAAGTGCAATTGATTCAGTTTTATTATGGAGAAAGGAAGAAACGTCAAAGTGCAATCGACTTGGATTTTATTTAAGTGCAGTGGACAGACTGGATTTTCTCAGAGTGAAGAGAGGATATCTTGATGTTAATGTGACCCATAAAAGTGACTATATTCATTTGTAGTGTTAAAAGTGAAAAAATAACATAAAAATGTTTATCATTGGAATTGATACTTTTTGTGGGGGTGGGAATCTCTGTCCTTTGTATACCATTTCTTCCCATTCATCCTATCTTATTTTATCCTGACCCTGCCCATCCCATCCCTGATTGGTTACCCAGATATGATTGTACATATAATATAGCATATATTTGAATTGAAATATAGATGTAGAGCATGGCCACGAAACAAACAAGAGAAAAGATGTGTATAAATCAATTTAATATGAAATATGTTGGTGTGAAATCATGTCTTATTCATGCAATTGACACTTTCTATATTCACACTATATGAAGTAGTAAAAGTACACTTCTTTATAAGCAAATGTATGTATATGATAAAAAAGGTCGAAAACTTGAATTTTTTCGAGACATTCATAATATTATTATTATGGATAGAGTCTATTATGTGAAGTGGAATAATTATTAAATCTGGAACCACGCTTGTACAGTTTTTTTTGGAAGTTACACTCTCGCGATATTTTGAAAAGAATTTTTTAAAGGTAATTATATTTTTCTCTTTGTTACATATTTTCTGAATTACAAGAGTAATTTATATTTCTTGTTGCCATGCTTATTTACAGTACTTATACCAGTTCATTTTCATTCAGTTTGAGCTGCAAGGTGAAGCAGGAAAATGGTGTCAAGTGTCAAGGCAAGCCAAAGATGCAGTCCTGGATTTTCCTTGGAAAAGTATGAAGAATGTCTGTGAAAAAAGTGACTGTGTTCATTTGCAGTGTTTAAAGTGAAGAAAGAACAAAAAAGTTTAAGACAGCAAAAGAAGACCATCGAACTTAAATAGATTATATCACTTTGTATGAAGAGCATTATTATGCAGTGAACTGGAATTTATTATGAAGCAAGAAAGGGACATCAAAATGCAGTGGACAGGAATTTATTATGAATCAAGAAACGAATATAAAAGTGCAGAGGACTGGATTGAATTATGACACAAGAAAGGAACATCAAAGTACAGTGAATGGAATTTTATTATGAAGAAAGAAAGAGACATCAAAGTGCAATGGACTGGAGACTACTTGGGAGAAGATGTTGCTTTAAAGGATTGGCAGAGTTGCTTTTTGCTACAGGTGCAAAGCCCTGACAGATTCCTTTACTATTGATTAAGACATGCTAATGTTGCCTTCGAGGACAATCCGGTGTCTATATGTCCGCTAGATTGTGGCGTTTTTTGGAGCGACTGGTCTGCAACATTGTGCCGGCAATGTTATGATGATGGTTGTTCCTCTCTGTTTTGAGAGATGGAATCGGGGATTGTGAGGATTTGCATTTCTTCCATATCAACAGACTGCCAATGACAACTGACTTTATCTCCCGTTCATGTACAGTCAGCGATTGATTTGACTATTATGAAACAGTAGAGGAATATCAAAGTGCAATTAACTGGATTTAACATAAAGCAACAACAACAACAAACAACAACAACATTTATTAGCATAATCGACATATATATGCCTTTGGCTAATGAACAGTATACAGTTCTTTCAAAGCATTGTGCCGGCAATGTTAAGATGATGGTTGTTCCTCTCTGTTTTGAAAGATGGAATCAGGGATTGTGAGGATTTGCATATCTTCCATATCAACAGACTGCCAATGACAACTGACTTTATGTCCTGTTCATATGTACAGTCGGCGATCATGTTGACTTTATTATGAATCAGTAGAGGAATATCAAAGTGCAATTAACTGGATTTAACATAAAGCAAGGAAGGATTATCAAAGTGTTATGAATTAAATTGTTTCAGGACAGGAAGAAACAACATCCAATTCTAATTGATTGGATTTTCTCAGGAAGAAAAGAAAGAACATGAGGAAGGAACATAAAAGTGCAATTAAATTCAATTTTGTTATGGAGCAAGGAAGAAACATCAAAGTGCAATCGACTTGGATTTTATTTAAGTGCAGTGGATAGACTGGATTTTCTCAGAGTGAAGAGAGGATATCTTAATGTTAATGTGACCCATAAAAGTGACTGTATTCATTTGTAGTGTTAAAAGTGAAAAAATAACATAAAAATGTTAATCATTGGAATTGATACTTTTTGTGGGGGTGGGAATCTCTGTCCTGTGTATACCATTTCTTCCCATTCATCCTATCTTATTTCATCCTGACCCTGCCCATCCCATCCCTGATTGGTTACCCAGATATGATTGTACATATAATAAATATAGCATATATTTGAATTAAAATATAAATGTAGAGCATGGCCACGAAATAAACAGAGAAAAGATGTGTATAAATCAATTTAATATGAAATATGTTGGTGTGAAATCATGTCTTATTCATGCAATTGACACTTTCTATATTCACACTATATGAAGTGGTAAAAGTACACTTCTTATAAGCAAATGTATGTATATGATAAAAAAGGTCGAAAACTTGAATTTTTCGAGACATTCATAATATTATTATTATGGATAGAGTCTATTATGTGAAGTGGAATAATTATTAAATCTGGAACCACGCTTGTACAGTTTTTTTTCGGAAGTTACACTCTCGCGATATTTTGAAAAGAATTTTTTTAAAGGTAATTATGTTTTTCTCTTTCTTACATATTTGCTGAATTACAAGAGTAATTTATATTTCTTGTTGCCATGCTTATTTACAGTACTTATACCAGTCCATTTTCATTCAGTTTGAGCTGCAAGGTGAAGCAGGAAAATGGTGTCAAGTTTGAAGGCAAGCCAAAGATGCAGTCCTGGATTTTCCTTGGGAAAAGTATAAAGAATATCTGTGAAAAAAGTGACTGTGTTCATTTGCAGTGTTTAAAGTGAAAAAATAACATAAAAATGTTAATCATTGGAATGGATACTTTTTGTGGGGGTGAGAATCTCTGTCCTGTGTATACCATTTCTTCCCATTCATCCTATCTTATTTCATCCTGACCCTGCCCATCCCATCCCTGATTGGTTACCCAGATATGATTGTACATATAATAAATATAGCATATATTTGAATTAAAATATAAATTTAGAGCATGGCCACGAAATAAACAGAGAAAAGATGTGTATAAATCAATTTAATATGAAATATGTTGGTGTGAAATCATGTCTTATTCATGCAATTGACACTTTCTATATTCAAACTATATGAAGTGGTATAAATACACTTCTTTATAAGCAAATGTATGTATATGATAAAAAGGTCGTAAACTTGAATTTTTCGAGACATTCATAATATTATTATTATGGATAGAGTCTATTATGTGAAGTGGAATAATTATTAAATCTGGAACCACGCTTGTACAGTTTTTTTCGGAAGTTACACTCTCGCGATATTTTGAAAAGAATTTTTTAAAGGTAATTAAGTTTTTCTCTTTGTTACATATTTGCTGAATTACAAGAGTAATTTATATTTCTTGTTGCCATGCTTATTTACAGTATTTATACAAGTCCATTTTCATTCAGTTTGAGCTGCAAGGTGAAGCAGGAAAATGGTGTCAAGTTTGAAGGCAAGCCAAAGATGCAGTCCTGGATTTTCCTTGGAAAAGTATGAAGAATGTCTGTGAAAAAAGTGACTGTGTTCATTTGCAGTGTTTAAAGTGAAAAAATAACATAAAAATGTTAATCATTGGAATTGATACTTTTTGTGGGGGTGGGAATCTCTGTCCTGTGTATACCATTTCTTCCCATTCATCCTATCTTATTTCATCCTGACCCTGCCCATCCCATCCCTGATTGGTTACCCAGATATGATTGTACATATAATAAATATAGCATATATTTGTATTAAAATATAAATGTAGAGCATGGCCACGAAATAAACAGAAAAGATGTGTATAATTCAATTTAATATGAAATATATTGGTGTGAAATCATGTCTTATTCGTGCAATTGACACTTTCTATATTCACACTATATGAAGTTCATGGTAAAAATGCACTTCTTTATAAGCAAATGTATGTATATGATAAAAAAAGGTCGAAAACTTGAATTTTTCGAGACATTCATAATATTGTTATGGATAGAGTCTATTATGTGAAGTGGAATAATTATTAAATCTGGATCCACGCTTGTGCAGTTTTTTTCGGAAGTTACACTCGCGATATTTTGAAAAGTTTTTCTTAAAGGTAATTATGTTTTTCTCTTTGTTACATATTTTCTGAATTACAAGAGTAATTTATATTTCTTGTTGCCATGCTTATTTACAGTACTTATACCTGTCCATTTTCATTCAGTTTGAGCTGCAAGGGGAAGCAGGAAAATGATGTCAAGTTTGAAGGCAAGCCAAAGATGCAGTCCTGGATTTTCCTTGGAAAAGTATGAAGAATGTCTGTGAAAAAAGTGACTGTGTACATTTGCAGTGTTTATAGTGAAGAAAGAACAAAAAAAGTTTAAGACAGCAAAAGAAGACCATCAATCTTAAATAGATAATACCACTTTGTATGAAAGAGTGCATTATTATGCAGTGAATTGGAATTGATTATGATGCAAAAAAGGGACATCAAAGTGCAGAGGACTGGATTGAATTATGACACAAGAAAGGAATATCGAAGTACAGTGAATGGAATTTTATTATGAAGAAAGGAAGAGACATCAAAGTGCAATGGACTAGAGACTACTTGGGAGAAGATGTTGCTTCAAAAGATTGGCAGAGTTGCTTTTTGCTACAGGTGCAAAGCCCTGACAGATTCCTTTACTATTGATTGAGACATGCTAACGTTGCCTTCGAGGACAATCCGGTGTCTATATGTCCGCTAGATTGTGGCGTTTTTTGGAGCGACTGGTCTAAAGCATTGTGCCGGCAATGTTAAGATGATGGTTGTTCCTCTCTGTTTTGAAAGATGGAATCAGGGATTGTGAGGATTTGCATTTCTTCCATATCAACAGACTGCCAATGACAACTGACTTTATGTCCTGTTCATATGTACAGTCGGCGATCATGTTGACTTTATTATGAATCAGTAGAGGAATATCAAAGTGCAATTAACTGGATTTAACATAAAGCAAGGAAGGATTATCAAAATGTTATGAATTAAATTGTTTCAGGACAGGAAGAAACAACATCCAATTCTAATTGATTGGATTTTCTCAGGAAGAAAAGAAAGAACATGAGGAAGGAACATAAAAGTGCAATTAAATTCAATTTTGTTATGGAGCAAGGAAGAAACATCAAAGTGCAATCGACTTGGATTTTATTTAAGTGCAGTGGATAGACTGGATTTTCTCAGAGTGAAGAGAGGATATCTTAATGTTAATGTGACCCATAAAAGTGACTGTATTCAGTTGTAGTGTTAAAAGTGAAAAAATAACATAAAAATGTTAATCATTGGAATTGATACTTTTTGTGGGGGTGGGAATCTCTGTCCTTTGTATACCATTTTTTCCCATTCATCCTATCTTATTTCATCCTGACCCTGCCCATCCCATTCCTGATTGGTTACCCAGGTATGATTGTATAAATAATACATAATATAGCATACTTGAAATAAAATATTAATGTGGAGCATGGCCACAAAATAAAGGAAAGATGTGTATAAATCAATTTAATATGAAATACGTTAGTGTGAAATCATGTCTTATTCATCCAATTGACACTTTCTATAGTCACACATTATATAAAGTGTTAATAGTACACTTCTTTATAAGTAGATATATGTATATGATAGAAAAGGTTGAAAACACCTATTTTTCAAGACATAATTTTATTATGGATAGAAAGTATTATCTGAAGTGGAATAATTATTAAATCTGGAACCACACTTGTACCAGTTTTCAGAAGTTACACTCCAATGATATTTTGAAAAGTCTGGAAAAAGAATTGTTTGAAAGGTAATATGTTTTCTGCTTGGTACATATATGCAGAATTACAGGAGTAATTTATATTTGTTGTTGCCATGCTTATTTACAGTACTTATACCAGTCCATTTTTTTTTTCAGTTTGAGCTGCAAGTTGAAGCAGGAAAATGGTGTCAAGTGTCAAGGCAAGCCAAAGAAGCAGTACTGAATTTTCCCCAAAAAAGTATGAAGAATGTCTGTGAATAAAGTGACTTTGTTCATTTGTAGTATTTAAAGTGAAGAAAGAACATCAAAATTTTAATCATTGGAATTGATACTTTTTGTGGGGGTGGGAAACTGTCTCCTTTGTAGTCCAGTTCCTTCCCATCAGTCCTAACCCCATTTCATCTTGAACCGGCCCATCCCTTCCTGATTTGTAATCCAGATATGAATGTACAAATAATATATATCATATTTGAATTAAAATGTTAATATAGAGCATGGCCACAAAATAAGCAGAGAGATATATATAGATGAATTTAATATAAAATATGTTTGTATGAAAATATGTCTTACGCATGGAATTGACACATACAATAGTAACACTTTATAAGAATTGATAAAAGTACACTTCCTTGTAAGTAAATATATGTATATGATAGAAAAGGTTGAAAACATGAGTTTTTGGAGATGATGGATTCAGTCTATTATCTTATATGATAATAGAGAAAAGTGGAAACTTCACAGGTCGCTCAACACGACAAAAACGAATATGTTGCAGGCTAGGTTTGATTTAGCCTGTTCATGGCTGTAGTGAAAATGCATGCTACCGTCCACGCCCTCTAGCCCCGGGTTGAGCAGAACTCAACATTTACACATGCTAAAAGTACAAAAAGCAATAATTATTGAATCTGCAACCACTCTTGTAGAGTATGGGAACAAATAAGCAGAGAATGGATTTGTATAAATGAATTCAATATGAAATAATTGTTCATGTGAAAATATGTCTTATTAATGCAATGAAAATTTGCTATAGTTAAACCTGATTAGAAGTGGTAAAAGTACATTTCTTTGTAGAAATGTATATATGATAGAAAAGGTCAGTTAATAAGACTGCCAATGACAACTGACTTTATGTCCCGTTCATATGTATAGTCAGTGATTGATTGGACTTTATTATGAAGCAGAAAAGGAATATAAAGGTGCAATAGAAAGGATTTAATATGAAGCAAGGAAAGATAATCTAAATTTTATAAAAAGTGACATAATTAAAATGTCAATTATTTGAATTGATACTTTTTTGGGGGTGGGAATCTGTCCTGTCTATACCATTTATTCTAATTCGTCCTATCCAATTCCAACTTGACCCTGCCCATCCCATTTCTGATTGGTTACCCAGATATGATTGTATAAATAATACATAATATAGCATACTTTAATTAAAATATTAATGTGGAGCAAGGCCAAAGAATAAGCAGAGAAAAAATGTGTATAAATCAATTTAATATGAAATATGTTAGTGTGAAATCATGTCTTAATTATCTGAAGTGGAATAGTTATTCAATCTGGAACCATACTTGTACAGTTTTCAGAAGTTATGCTCCAATGATATTTTGAAAAGTCTGGAAAAAGAATTGTGTGAAAGGTAATATGTTTTCTGCTTGGTACATATATGCAGAATTACAGGAGTAATTTATATTTGTTGTTGCCATGCTTATTTACAATACTTATACCACTCCATTTTTCTTCAGTTTGAGCTGCAAGTTGAAGCAGGAAAATGGTGTCAAGTGTCAAGGCAAGCCAAAGAAGCAGTACTGGATTTTCCCCAGAAAAGTATGAAGAATGTGAAAAAAGTGACTGTGTTCATTTGTAATATTTAAAGTGAAGAAAGAACATAAAAATTTTAATCATTGGAATTGATACTTTTTGTGGGGGTGGGAATCTGTGCCCTTAGTCCAGTTCCTTCCCATCAGTCTTAACCCCATTTCATCTTGACCCGGTCCATCCCATTCTTGATTTGTAATCCTGATATGAATGTACAAATAATATATATCATATTTGAATCAAAATATTAATACAGAGCATGGCCACAAAATAAGCAGAAAGATGTGAATAGATGAATTTAATATGAAATATGTTTGTATGAAAAAATGTCTTATGCATGCAATTGACACATACAATAGTAACACTTTATAAGAATTGATAAAAGTACACTTCTTTGTAAGTAAATATATGTATATGATAGAAAAGGTCGAAAACGTGAGTTTTTGGAGACGTTTATAATATTGTTACGGATTCAGTCTATTATCTTATATGGAATAATTATTGAATCTGGAACCACTCTTGTAGAGTATGGGAATAAAATAAGCAGAGAATGGATTTGTATAAATGAATTCAATATGAAATAATTGTTCATGTGAAAATATGTCTTTCTTATTAATACAATTAACATTTGCTATAGTTAAACTTGATTAGAAGTGGTAAAAGTACATTTCTTTGTAAATATGTATATATGATAGAAAAGGTCAGTAGACTGCCAATGACAACTGACTTTATGTCCCATTCATATGTATAGTCAGCGATTGATTGGACTTCATTATGAAGCAGAAAAAGAATATAAAAGTGCAATAGAAAGGATTTAATATGAAGCAAGGAAAGTTCATCTAAA
Organism: Mercenaria mercenaria; assembly: GCF_021730395.1. Taxonomy (NCBI): domain Eukaryota; kingdom Metazoa; phylum Mollusca; class Bivalvia; order Venerida; family Veneridae; genus Mercenaria; species Mercenaria mercenaria. The sequence goes on along the minus strand of NC_069377.1, from coordinate 66,216,390 downwards.
TGTTATAAAAAGTAACATAATTAAAAATGTTAATTATTATAATTGATACTTTTGTGGGGGGTGGGAATCTCTGTCCTGTCTATACCATTTATTCCGATTCGTCCTATCCAATTCCAACTTGTCCCTGCCCATCCCATTTCTGATTGGTTACCCAGATATGATTGTATAAATAATATATAATATAGCATACTTGAATTAAAATATTAATGTGGATCATGGCCAAAAAAAAAGCAGAGAAAAGATGTGTATAAATCAATTTAATCTGAAATATGTTAGTGTGAAATCATGTCTTACTCATCCAATTGACAAATTCTGTATTCACATGTTATATGAAGTGTTAATAGTACACCTCTTTATATGTAGATGTATGTATATGATAGAAAGGGTTGAAAACATGAATTTTTCTCGACATTTTTAATATTATTATATATAGTTAATTATCTGAAGTGGAATAGTTATTCAATCTGGAACCACACTTGTACAGTTTTCAGAAGTTACACTCCAAAAATATTTTGAAAAGTCTGGAAAAAGAATTGTTTGAAAGGTAATATGTTATTCTACTTGGTACATATATATATGCAGAATTACAGAAGTAATTTATATTTCTTGTTGCCATGCTTATTTACAGTACTTATACCAGTTCATTTTTTCTTCAGTTCGAGCTGCAAGTTGAAGCAGGAAAATAGTGTCAAGTGTCAAGGCAAGCCAAAGAAGCAGTACTGGATTTTCCCCAGAAAGTATGAAAAATGTTTGTGAAAAAAAGTGACTGTGTTCATTTGTAGTATTTAAAGTGAAGAAAGAACATAAAAATTTTAATCATTGGAATTGATACTTTTTGTGGTGGTGGGAATCTGTGCCCTTTGTAGTCCAGTTCCTTCCCATCAGTCCTAACCCCATTTCATCTTGACCCGGCCCATCCCATTCCTGATTTGTAATCCTGATATGAATGTACAAATAATATATATCATATTTGAATTAAAATATTAATATAGAGCATGGTCACAAAATAAGCAGAAAGATGTGTATAGATGAATTTAATATGAAATATCTTTGTATGAAAAAATGTCTTATGCATGCAATTGACACATACAATAGTAACACTTTATAAGAATTGATAAAAGTACAATTCTTTGTAAGTAAATATATGTATATAATAGAAAAGGTCGAAAACGTGTGTTTTTGGAGATGTTTATAATATTGTTACGGATTCAGTCTATTATCTTATATGGACTAATTATTGAATCTGGAACCACTCTTGTGTAGAGTATGGGAATAAAATAAGCAGAGAATGGATTTGTATAAATGAATTCAATATGAAATAATTGTTTATGTGAAAATATGTCTTATTAATGCAATGAACATTTGCTATAGTTAAACTTGATTAGAAGTGGTAAAAGTACATTTCTTTGTAAAAATGTATATATGATAGAAAAGGTCAGTAGACTGCCAATGACAACTAACTTTATGTCCCATTCATATGTATAGTCAGCGATTGATTGGACTTCATTATGAAGCAGAAAAAGAATATAAAAGTGCAATAGAAAGGATTTAATATGAAGCAAGGAAAGTTCATCTAAACATTATAAAAAGTAACATTATTAAAAATGTTAATTATTATAATTGATACTTTTGTGGGGGTGGGAATCTCTGTCCTGTCTATACCATTTATTCTGATTCGTCCTATCCAATTCCAACTTGACCCTGCCCATCCCATTTCTGATTGGTTACCAAAATATAATTGTATAAATAATAAATAATATAGCATACTTGAATTAAAATATTAATGTGGAGCATGGCCAAAGAATAAGCAGAGAAAAGATGTGTATAAATCAATTTAATATGAAATATGTTAGTGTGAAATCATGTCTTACTCATTCAATTGACAAATTCTGTATTCACATGTTATATGAAGTGTTAATAGCACACTTCTTTATATGTAGATGTATGTATATGATAGAAAAGGTTGAAAACATGAATTTTTCTCGACATTTTTAATATTATTATATATAGTTAATTATCTGAAGTGGAATAGTTATTCAATCTGGAACCACACTTGTACAGTTTTCAGAAGTTACACTCCAAAAATATTTTGAAAAGTCTGGAAAAAGAATTGTTTGAAAGGTAATATGTTATTCTACTTGGTACATATATATGCAGAATTACAGAAGTAATTTATATTTCTTCTTGCCTGCTTATTTACAGTACTTATACCGGTTCATTTTTTCTTCAGTTTGAGCTGCAAGTTGAAGCAGGAAAATGGTGTCAAGTGTCAAGGCAAGCCAAAGAAGCAGTACTGGATTTTCTCCAGAAAGTATGAAAAATGTTAGTGAAAAAAGTGACTGTGTTCATTTGTAGAATTTTAAAGTGAAGAAAGAACAATAAAATTTTAATCATTAGAATTATTACTTTTTGTGGGGTGGAATCTGTGCCCTTTGTAGTCCATTCCTTCCCATCAGTCCTAACCCCATTTCATCTTGACCCGGCCCATCCCATTCCTGATTTGTAATCCAGATATGAATGTCAAATATATATATCATATTTGAATTAAAATATTAATATAGAGCATGACCACAAAATAAGCAGAAAGATGTGTATAGATGAATTTAATATGAAATATGTTTGTATGAAAAAATGTCTTATGCATGCAATTGACACATACAATAGTAACACTTTATAAGAATTGATAAAAGTACAATTCTTTGTAAGTAAATATTATGTATATGATAGAAAAGGTCGAAAACATGATTTTTTGGAGATGTTTATAATATTGTTACGGATTCAGTCTATTATCTTATATGGACTAATTATTGAATCTGGAACCACTCTTGTGTAGAGTATGGGAATAAAATAAGCAGAAAATGGATTTGTATAAATGAATTCAATATGAAATAATTGTTCATGTGAAAATATGTCTTATTAATGCAATGAACATTTGCTATAGTTAAACTTGATTAGAAGTGGTTAAAGTACATTTCTTTGTAAAAATGTATATATGATAGAAAAGGTCAATAGACTGCCAATGACAACTGACTTTATGTCCCATTCATAGTATAGTCAGCGATTGATTGGACTTCATTATGAACAGAAAAAGAAATAAAAAAAAAGTGCAATAGAAAGGATTTAATATGAAGCAAGAAGTTCAATCTAAATGTTTAAAAAAGTAACATAATTAAAAATGTAAGTTATTATATGTGATACTTTTGTGGGAGTGGGAATCTCTGTCCTGTCTATACCATTTATTCCGATTCGTCCTATCCAATTCCAACTTGACCCTGCCCATCCCATTTCTGATTGGTTACCCAGATATGATTGTATAAATAATACATAATATAGCATACTTGAATTAAAATATTAATGGGGAGCATGGCCAAAAAATAAGCAGAGAAAAGATGTGTATAAATCAATTTAATATGAAATATGTTAGTGTGAAATCATGTCTTACTCAACCAGTTGACAAATTCTGTATTCACATATTATATGAAGTGTTAATAGTACACTTATTATATGTAGATGTATGTATATGATAGAAAAGGTTGAAAACATGAATTTTTCTCGAAAATTTTAATTTTATGATATATAGTTAATTATATGAAGTGGAATAGTTATTCAATCTGGGACCACACTTGTACAGTTTTCAGAAGTTACACTCCAAGAATATTTTGAAAAGTCTGGAAAAAGAATTGTTTGAAAGGTAATATGTTATTCTACTTGGTACATATATATGCAGCATTACAGAAGTAATTTATATTTCTTGTTGCTATGCTTATTTACAGTACTTATACCAGTTCATTTTTTCTTCAGTTTGAGCTGCAAGTTGAAGCAGGAAAATGGTGTCAAGTGTCAAGGCAAGCCAAAGAAGCAGTACTGGATTTTCCCCAGAAAAGTATGAAGAATGTTTGTGAAAAAAGTGACTGTGTTCATTTGTAGTATTTAAAGTGAAGAAAGAACATAAAAATTTTAATCATTAGAATTGATACTTTTTGTGGGGGTGGGAACCTGTGCCCTTTGTAGTCCAGTTCCTTCCCATCAGTCCTAACCCCATTTCATCTTGCCCCGTCCCATCCCATTCCTGATTTGTAATCCAGATTTGAATGTAGAAATAATATATATCATATTTGAATTAAAATATTAATATGGAGCATGGCCACAAAATAAACAAAGGAAAGATGTGTATAAATCAGTTTAATATGAAATATGTTAGTGTGAAATCATGTCTTATTCATCCAATTGACACTTTCTATAGTCACACATTATATAAAGTGTTAATAGTACACTTCTTTATAAGTAGATATAAGTATATGATAGAAAAGGTTGAAAACACCTATTTTTCAAGACATTCACAATTTTATTATGGATAGAAACTATTATCTGAAGTGGAATAATTATTAAATCTGGAACCATACTTGTACAGTTTTCAGAAGTTACACTCCAATGATATTTTGAAAAGTCTGGAAAAAGAATTGTTTGAAAGGTAATATGTTTTCGGCTTGGTTCATATATGCAGAATTACAGGAGTAATTTATATTTGTTGTTGCCATGATTATTTACAGTACTTATACCAGTCCAATTTTTTTTTTCAGTTTGAGCTGCAAGTTGAAGCGGGAAAATTGTGTCAAGTGTCAAGGCAAGCCAAAGAAGCAGTGCTGGATTTTCCCCAGAAAAGTATGAAGAATGTCTGTGAATAAAGTGACTGTGTTCATTTGTAGTATTTAAAATGAAGAAATAACATAAAAATTTTAATCATTGGAATTGAAACTTTTTGTGGGGATGGGAATCTGTGTCCTTTGTAGTCCAGTTCCTTCCCATCAGTCCTAACGCCATTTCATCTTGACCCGGTCCATCCCATTCCTGATTTGTAATCCAGATATGAATGTACAAATAATATATATCATTTGAATTAAAATATTAATATAGAGCATGGCCACAAAATAAGCAGAAACATGTATATAGATGAATATTAATATAGAGCATGGCCACAAAATAAGCAGAGAGATGTATATAGATGAATTTAATATAAAATATGTTAGTATGAAAATATGTCTTACACATGGAATTGACACATACAATAGTAACACTTTATAAGAATTGATAAAAGTACAATTCTTTGTAAGTAAATATATGTATATGATAGAAAAGGTTGAAAACATGAGTTTTGGAGATGTTTATAATATTGTTATGGATTCAGTCTATTATCTTATATGGAAATAGAGAAAAGTGGAAACTTCACAGGTCGCTCAACACGAGAAAAACGAAAATGTTGCAGGCTAGGTTTGATTTAGCCTGTTCATGGACGGTATTGAAAATGCATGCTATCGTCCATGCCCTCTAGCCCCGGGTTGAGCAGAACTCAACATTTACACATGCTAAAAGTACAAAAAGCAATAATTATTGAATCTGGAACCACTTTTGTAGAGTATGGGAACAAAATAAGCAGAGAATGTATTTGTATAAATGAATTCAATATGAAATAATTGTTCATGTGAAAATAATTCTTATTAATGCAATGAACATTTGCTATAGTTAAACTTGATTAGAAGTGGTAAAAGTACATTTCTTTGTAAAAATGTATATATGATAGAAAAGGTCAATAGACTGCCAATGACAACTGACTTTATGTCCCATTCATATGTATAGTCGGCGATTGATTGAACTTTATTATGAAGCAGAAAAGGAATATAAAGGTGCAATAGAAAAGATTTAATATGAAGTAAGGAGAGATAATCTAAATGTTATAAAAAGTGACATAATTAAAAATGTTAATTATTTGAATTGATACGTTTTTGGGGGTGGGAATCTGTCCTGTCTATACCATTTATCCCGATTCATTTTATCCAATTCCAACTTGACCCTGCCCATCCCATTTCTGATTGGTTACCCAGATATGAGTGTATAAATAATACATAATATAGCATACTTGAATTAAAATATTAATGTGGAGCAAGGCCAAAAAAAAAGCAGAGAAAAAATGTGTATAAATCAATTTAATATGAAATATGTTAGTGTGAAATCATGTCTTAATTATCTGAAGTGGAATAGTTATTTGATCTGGAACCATACTTGTACAGTTTTCAGAAGTTACGCACCAACGATATTTTGAAAAGCCTGGAAAAAGAATTGTTTGAAAGGTAATATGTTATTCTACTTGGTAAATATATGCAGAATTACAGGAGTAATTTATATTTGTTGTTGCCATGCTTATTTACAGTACTTATACCAGTTCATTTTTTCTTCAGTTTGAGCTGCAAGTTGAAGCAGGAAAATGGTGTCAAGTGTCAAGGCAAGCCAAAGAAGCAGTACTGGATTTTCCCCAGAAAAGTATGAAAAATGTTTGTGAAAAAAGTGACTGTGTTCATTTGTAGTATTTAAAGTGAAGAAAGAACATAAAAATTTTAATCATTGGAATTGATACTTTTTGTGGGGGTGGGAATCTGTGTCCTTTGTAGTCCAGTTCCTTCCCATCAGTCCTAACCCCATTTCATCTTGACCCGGCCCATCCCATTCCTGATTTGTAATCCAGATATGAATGTACAAATAATATATATCATATTTGAATTAAAATATTAATATAGAGCATGGCCACAAAATAAGCAGAGAGATGTGTATAGATGAATTTAATATGAAATATGTATGAAAAATGTCTTATGCATGCAATTGACACATACATTTGTACAATAGTAACACTTTATAAGAATTGATAAAAATACAATTCTTTGTAAGTAAATATATGTATATGATAGAAAAGGTCGAAAACGTGAGTTTTTGGAGATGTTTATAATATTGTTACAGATTCAGTCTATTATCTTATATGGAATAATTATTGAATCTGGAACCACTCTTGTGTAGAGTATGGGAACAAAATAAGCAGAGAATGGATTTGTATAAATGAATTCAATATGAAATAATTGTTCATGTGAAAATATGTCTTTCTTATTAATGCAATGAACATTTGCTATAGTTAAACTTGATTAGAAGTGGTAAAAGTACATTTCTTTGTAAAAATGTATATATGATAGAAAAGGTCAGTAGACTGCCAATGACAACTGACTTTATGTCCCATTCATATGTATAGTCAGTGATTGATTGGACTTCATTATGAAGCAGAAAAATGATATTAAAGTGCCATAGAAAGGATTTAATATGAAGTAAGGAAAGATCATCTAAATGTTATAAAAAGTAACATAATTAAAAATGTTAATTATTATAATTGATACTTTTGTGGGGGTGGGAATCTCTGTCCTGTCTATACCATTTATTCCGATTCATCCTATCCAATTCCAACTTGACCCTGCCCATCCCATTTCTGATTGGTTACCCAGATATGATTGTATAAATACCGTAATACATAATATAGCATACTTGAATTAGAATATTAATGTGGAGCATGGCCAGAAAATAAGCAGAGAAAAGATGTGTATAAATCAATTTAATCTGAAATATGTTAGTGTGAAATCATGTCTTACTCATCCAATTGACACTTTCTATATTCACACCTTATATGAAGTGTTAATAGTACACTTCTTTATAAGTATATATATATATATATATATATGTATATGTTAAAAAAGTTTGAAAACATGAATTTTTCGAGACATTTTTAATATTATTATAAATAGTTAATTATCTGAAGTGGAATAGTTATTCAATCTGGAACCACACTTGTACAGTTTTCAGAAGTTACACTCCAACAATATTTTGAAAAGTCTGGAAAAAGAATTGAAAGGTAATATGTTATTCTACTTGGTACATATATGCAGAATTACAGAAGTAATTTATATTTCTTGTTGCCATGTTTACTTACAGTACATATACCAGTCCATTTTTTTTCTTCAGTTTGAGCTGCAAGTTGAAGCAGGAAAATGGTGTCAAGTGTCAAGGCAAGCCAAAGAAGCAGTACTGGATTTTCCCCAGAAAAGTGTGAAGAATGTGAATAAAGTGACTGTGTTTATTTGTAGTATTTAAAGTGAAGAAAGAACATAAAAAATTTAATCATTGGAATTGATACTTTTTTGTTGGGGCGGGAATCTGTGCCCTTTGTAGTCCAGTTCCTTCCCATCAGTCCTAACCCCATTTCAACTTGACCCGGCCCATCCCATTCCAGGTTTGTTATCCAGATATGAATGTACAAATAATATATATCATATTTGAATTAAAATATTAATATAGAGCATGGCCACAAAATAAGCAGAGAGATGTATATAGATGAATTTAATATGAAATATGTTTGTATGAAAATATGTCTTATGCATGCAATTGACACATACAATAGTAACACTTTATAAGAATTGATAAAAGTACACTTCTTTGTAAGTAAATATTATGTATATGATAGAAAAGGTTGAAAACATGAGTTTTTGGAGATGTTTGTATTATTGTTATGGATTCAGTCTATTATCTTATATGGACCAATTATTGAATCTGGAACCACTCTTGTGTAGAGTATGGGAACAAAATAAGCAGATAATAGATTGGTATTAATGAATTCAGTATGAAATAATTGTTCATGTGAAAATATGTCTTATTAATGCAATGAACATTTAATTTTGCTATATTTAAACTTGATTAGAAGTGGTAAAAGTACATTTCTTTGTAAAAATGTATATATGATAGAAAAGTGCTATAGAAAGGATTTAATATGAAGTAAGGAAAGATATCTAAATGTTATAAAAATGACATAATTAAAAACGATAATTATTGGAATTGATACTTTTTGTGGGGGTGGGAATCACTGTCCTGTCTATTCCAGATCCTGCCTATTCATCCTTTCTGATTCCATCCTGACCCTGCACATCTCATTCCTGATAGGTTGTCATGATATGTTTATACAAATAATATATAATATAGCATACTTGAATTAAAATATTAATGTAGAACATAGTTGCATTAAAAGCAGAGAAAAGATGTGAATATTTTCGTGTGAAAATATGTCATATTCATGTAGTTGACACTTTTTGACACTTTCTATAGTCACACTTTATAAGAAGTGGTAAAAGGATACTTCTGTATAATGTATATATGATGTTTGTAGTGTTTAGAGTGAAGAAAGAACATGAAATGTTAATAATTGAAACTGAGGCTTTGTAGGGGATGGGAACATTGTCCAGTCTATTCCAGTTCCTTCCCATTCATACCTGTCCTAAGCCAACCTGACCCGGTCCATCCCATTTCTGATGGGTAATTCATGTATGATAGTACAAATAATATATAATATAGCATATTAGAATTAAAATATTTATGTTGAGCATGGCCCAAATAAAGGAAGAGAAAATATGTGTATAAATAGAATAATTATGAATATGTTTTATTCATGCAATTGACACTTACTATGGTTACACTTTATAAGAAGTGGTAAAAGTACACTTCTTTATAAGTATATATATATATATGTTTGATAGAAAAGGTTAAATACATTTGTTTTTCAAGCTGTTTATATTATTATGGAAACAGTCTATTACCTAAAGACAAAAAGACAAATGATTATTAAATCTGGAGCCACACTTGCATGGGCAAATGAAGGTTCATGTACAGTTGTTGAAAATTACATTCTTGCTGTATTTTGAGAAGTATGGAAAAAGAATTGTTTGATAGGTAAAATACTTTTCTGTGTTTCAGTCATATTTGCTGAATTTGCTGACCAATGTCAGCATTTAGGACACGGCTGTGACTAAATTTTTAAAAAAACATACCCTATGTTTAACATGTACTAAATACTACTTTTTAGATTTGTGTGCTGTACTGTTTGGACGCAGGTGGATTTTCCCTGGGAAAGAATGAAGAATGTTTTCAAGAAGAGACTGTATCCATTTGTAGTGTTTGAAGTGACAAAAGAATAACAAATTGGTACTTACTGGAATTTATATTTTTTTGTGGAGTTGGGAATCTCTGTCCTGTCTATTCCTGTTCCTCCCCATTCTGTCTTGTCCCATCCTGACCTGGCCCATCCATTCCTGATTGATAATCTAGAAGTGTTTGTAAAAAGAACATGTTGCATATTTGAATGGAATTGTATACTGAAGTAGTGTTTTAGAATATGGCCACAAAATATGCTGAAATAAAGACAGTGTATAAAAAATATTAATAGGAAATGTGTTAGTGTGAAAATGTGTTTTATTTATGCTATGGATACTTAGTTTAGTTTATTATTGTATAAAACTAAAGTGTGTTTCAGGAAAGTATAATTTATAAGTCTATACGAGTTTTGTCAAACATATGGATACAGTTATACAGTATTATACAGGATATAAGATAGAATAAATATTAAACCTGGAATGACATTTGTAGCAATATATAATGGAAAAACTTGGTCTGTTGGGAAAACTATTGGGTATATAAACATTGAATGTAACAACATGACAAGTCTCTTACATTATACTGTTTCTAGAGGCAGAAGACAAAAGATGTTGAATGTGACAGCTGTAAATGCTAGAAATGTAAGCAGTAGGCTACATGACTGATTTCCAAAACAAATGATAGGCACTGGTATGTATTGTTGTTTATAATTATACTTGTAGTGTTGTTTATAAAAGGTTTCATTGATATGTTGACCTGTTCAACACAGGTAAATATCAACTTCTCCACTCATATTAGAGGTGGGGGATGATAGTTTAGGAGGATTTAACTGATATATTCCATGTAACTTTTACCATGATTTTAGATGCCTAAGTTCTAAAACATTAACACACTTCTTAGCAGAAACACCCATGGATGAAGAATCAGAAGGCTTAATCAACAGATGGTGAAAATTGTCACATGCTGTAAGAAAAATGCCAGCTGGAAAGATATAATCCCACACACCACCAGCACCAAGTCGGACAGATGGTGGTGTCACCCCGGTATAGAAGTACTTCCGGGTCGTTGTATCCTAGAAAGTGGTTCTTTGAAATTTTGAAGTTCACAATTTAACGCTATCCCTACTTTGACATGTTATATTCCAAATGTATTTATTGATACTGTGTACATTTTTTGTCATTTCTGATGTCTTTAACAGTTGTTTTATGTGTGTTTTTTAGGATTACATTTCTGTGCGGAAGGATTAAAAAACTACACCAGACTGGTGGCCATGACAGATGTCAGTGGGAAATCTAAACATGGACTAGATACTTTGATGTGTAGCAAAAAAGTTCATCGTTGATGATGGTGTTTTTCTGTGATATATTGACTGGGATAGTATTACTCTTCAGAAATACAGAGCTGTCAATGCTGCAAGTTTGTTGTGAAATTCACAATCCATGTCCAAAAGTGCTTGTTTTACTATACAGCAAAGAAGGAGAAATTGTACTGGGCCGACACCTATATGGCAAATTCAGAATGTGGAATATCTCAGCCACTATAGGGTTTACAGTCATGAAACTTCACACACTAGTAGCTGATAACAATACAAATCAGTGGCTAAAAGGATATTTCCAAGGTTTGTGAAATTTTAATTTTATTCAAATTTTAAAAATTCAATAGTTGAATTTTCTTTGAAATTTGAGTAAAAGTTGTTTCCTCTTGATTTGTCAGTCTTCTACTATAGTGCAAAGACACTGAACAAGCAGGAAGCTTAAAAAGGCTATATAAAAAGAAGACACATAGTTTTTCACTTTAATTTTAAGAAAGAAATATAAATTTAAATTTCTTAAATTTTTTTAAAAAAAAAGTCTATTTCACCTAGGGTCTCTTTTCCGAAGAATTTATAAGTATATATATGTGAACATGTTATATAGTGCCGCAATAGACCGTGGATGAACAGTGTCGTATGTATTGAAGCTGTACATTTTGAACCGGATGGGTTAATTGAGGCTATGGTCTGTTTCGTAACGAGTCGGAGAGACTCGGAAATGCTTGTCAGGCCTGGATCTCGAACCAGTCACAGTGTTATTACACTGATGTTAAAGCCAGTCAGCAGGCGTCTCATATATGATATAAAGAAATTGCGTGAATGTTCGTTCCCTTGCGTATGAGACACATAACTAATATGACACGAAATAATTATTTTTCTCATTTCAGTCAAATTCAATGTGCTACCGGCATTTTGGCATTGAAGGACATTGCTTACCAGTTAGTCTGGCTACCACAGACTACTTACCAGTGTGCTGAGTGCATTTGTCGGCATTATTAATGTATAACAAGTTTTCTTTACACTGACAGGACATTGGTTGTATTACACAGGGAATTACATGGAGGTTGCTTCAGTGTGATAAAATAGTTGTTGTTGTTGTTGTATTATTTTATTTATTCATTTGTTTTTTCAGTTTAGAACATATTCCGAGCTTTCAGCTTCAGCCCGCATCAGGCCGTCGTCAGATACATTCTGCCTTGAATGGGATGCTTCTATTCAGATTTGCTTTTCAGGTTTACAACGCAGGTCTGTGTTACTAAGAAACTATTTAACCAGGCTGATTTCCTGGGTCGGCCTCGTGCAGTTTCCTTAATATGTATTTGTCTTGGTACTGACTGGAAACACAACTTGACGGTATTTGTATTTCAGTTTTGCTCGATTCATTCTACTTCATTCTTTAGATAGGACTTTTCCTGTTGGGACTTTTATTCATGTTTTTCTGTATGTTGTTTTTTCATAGCATTTATGTGTTTCAATTCTTTTAAATGTGCATTTCAGATACTTTGTTTTTTTGTGCTGAAAGAGGTTGTCTGGTAATACTTATTTTAATATTCTTTTCACTATTTCAGCTAACATATATGTAGAAAATTATTCAGTTGCAGCGTTTTAATGACAGACTTCCTGTAAAGTTCCTGAACCAGTTGATATCAGAATGATAAAGACATGACAGATGGTACCAATCTGTGAATATTATGTCACTTTTTTTCTACAGGTGTTCCTGATCACCCTTAGAAGTATACACACACACTCAGTTGTTTCTCAAGAAAGGCCGACACCGGTTCACATCTTTCTTTTGTCATTTGCAGGCGATGAATTCCATACGTCAGTAGGAATTTAGAATCATACAACCAGTCAGCAGCTACCCATAAACCAGACCAACCTATTAAGTCGAGTGGGCAGAAGCTGTGATTCCCAGTGTAACACCGCAGAAAGACGGCTAGTTTTCGGTAAGCGATTTACATTTTCCACCGGTGCATTTCCCTCTGGTCCTAATGTCTTTAGTCAGAACTGTAGCCTTATCAGTAACTGCTTGACAGTTTCAGGAGTACCCTGAGCTGTGTCTGGCTCCAGTTGGAGTTCTTGACCTTCCGCACTTGCCTGCTTCCAAGATGGTGCAGATCGGCTTTGCATTTGACGTTTCAGACATTGCCTGGCTTAGTCGAAGAAATAATTCACTTTAAGATAGTCTGTGATGTATTGATCTGTTTTACTTCCAGTAATTGTCATAAATATAATCACATATTGGTGTTTGCTTGTGGGTTCTGGTCTTTCAATCATTAAAATTTTCATTTTTCTGCAATTGTAGTGGGTAAATTTTGCATTTTTTACTAAAAATTGCATATTTTTAAAGTAAATACTCATTTTGATACATCATTTTTCAAAATAAATAAGCTTAAAGTTACATAAAACATACTATAAGCATTAACTAGCGATATCACAGTTGATTTCATGAAAATCTGATTGAAATTTTCAGAAGGAAGGCAAATTTTGTAATGTGCCTTTTTTCTTCAAAATTCTGGTTTCCGAGCCAATTTCTCTGCAAAGTAGGTCTAATGTTTGAAATGTTTCTGCGGTACAAAATTTTCTTTGCGATGACAATGTCTTGTATAACTTTTCTCGCAAAACCCTAAGTTACAAGATTTTGTGGGAAAAATTTGGCTAAATTAAAAATTTGAAAAGATTTAGGTGTCACCCCGGTATAGAAGTACTTCCGGGTCGTTGTATCCTAGAAAGTAGTTCTTTGAAATTTTGAAGTTCACAATTTAACGCTATCCCTACTTTGACATGTTATATTCCAAATGTATTTATTGATACTGTGTACATTTTTTGTCATTTCTGATGTCTTTAACAGTTGTTTTATGTGTGTTTTTCAGGATTACATTTCTGTGCGGAAGGATTAAAAAACTACACCAGACTGGTGGCCATGACAGATGTCAGTGGGAAATTTAAACATGGACTAGATACTTTGATGTGTAGCAAAAAAGTTCATCGTTGATGATGGTGTTTTTCTGTGATATATTGACTGGGATAGTATTACTCTTCAGAATTACAGAGCTGTCAATGCTGCAATTTTGTTGTGAAATTCACAATCCATGTCCAAAAGTGCTTGTTTTACTATACAGCAAAGAAGGAGAAATTGTACTGGGCCGACACCATGGTATCTCAACATATAGTAGATTCACCGTGATACATTGTACATGTAGCTGGTCAGATCATACAAGAATGTTGAGGTAATTAAACTTTATATTAAATTTATTTTTTCATAAGAGCGGTTTACATTCGAACTTCTGCAGATAGGGAGTACACACAATGAACATTTAAACTTTGACCTGCTGCCAGCAAATGATTCTGCCTTTGTGGTCTGCGCTGTTCGCTATTCAGTCAGTAAATTTTAAGCGGAAACCCCTTTTAATCATAAGAGGTACTGCCCAAATTAAATGATGGACCAGTCCATTATAGAAAAAAAGCAAGGTAAAGGTTGAAGCATATGCCATTGCCAAAAAAGATGAAGTTAACTGTTAAAGTTCTAATGCTAACTGCTACAAAGTTTTTTTGCTTTTTTTTTCATTTAAAAACAGAACTACATCAGTTATTAAAAAACTGAATCATTTTTAGCTCATCTGATTTTTTGAAAAAAAATGATAAGTTATTGTCATCACTTGAGCGGTTGTCGGCGTCGGCGTCTGCGTTGCCTGGTTAAGTTTTATGTTTAGGTCAGCTTTTCTCCTAAACTATCAAAGCTATTGCTTTGAAACTTGGAATACTTGTTCACCATCATAAGTTGACCCTGTATAGCAAGAAACATAACTCCATCTTGCTTTTTGCAAGATTTATGGCCCCTTTTGTATTAAGAAAATCATCTGATTTCTTGGTTTTAAATTTTATGTTTAGGTCAACTTTTCTCCTAAACTATCAAAGCTATTGCTTTGAAATTGGAATACTTGTTCACCATCATAAGCAGACCCTGTAATCAAGAAACATAACCCATCTTGCTTTTTGCAAGATTAATTGCCCCTTTTGGACTTAGAAAATCAGTTTTCTTGGTTTTATGTTTAGGTCATCTTTTATCCTAAACTATCAAAGCTATTGCTTTAAAACTTGCAACACTTGTTCACCATCATAAGTTGACCCTGTACAGCAAGAAACATAACTCCGTCCTGCTTTTTGCAAGATTTATGGCCCCTTTTGGACTTAGAAAATATCAGATTTCTTGGTTAAGTTTTATGTTTAGGTCAACTTTTTCTCTTAAACTATCAAAGCTATTGCTTTGAAACTTGCAACACTTGTTCACCATCATAAGCTGACTCTGTACAGCAAGCAACATAACTCCATCCTGCTTTTTGCAATAATTATTGCCCCTTTTTGACTTAGAAAATCATTTTCTTGGTTGAGTATTATGTTTAAGTCAACTTTTCTCATAAACTATCAAAGCTATTGCTTTAAAACTTGCAACAGTTTTTCACCATCATAAGTGGACACTGTACATCAAGAAACATAACTCTATCCTGCTTTTTGCAAGAATGATGGCCCTTTTTAGACTTAGAAAATCATGGGTAGGACAATATTTCTATTACACAAAAAAAATCAGATGAGCGTCAGCACCTGCAAGGCGGTGCTCTTGTTGTTCAAATTGAAATCATTCTTTGTTAAATACAGGAGCTCGTCCAGTTCAACTTAATTTGAAATACATCATCAATAACATGCATGGACTGTACAGGGTATAGCTCCTCTCCCTAGTATGCTGTTAAGGGGGATAGTTTTAAACTGTACAGACTAGAAAGGTACAGATTCGTTGTCTATTGGGTGTACCTACTACATTAAGATACAATAAAGGTATGTATACTACGTCTGTGTGAAACAAAATTGTTTGTTTCTGGTATCCGGCTCAGTGAATATAACTGTTTACGGGTTGATAAATCCTGATATCAACCTATGAAAAAGTCGATAATTGTATAATATTGTCGCTTAAATATTTTTTTCTGCAAATGTCCGAGTGGATAAGAATTATAAAAATTTCATCAGGCTTCCTCTACATCTACAACCTCCCTCAAGCATTTATGAACATAGATTATATGATACTGATTTATAACATTGTAAACTTGATTCCTCGAAACTGCATTTGTTAGATTTTAAAATTTTAATAAATCATACATGTTACAGCTGCTAAAATTTAATCTGTTACTAAAATACAGAACTTATTGAAGATCCTTGATTTTCACATTTTTAAAAATGGTGGGTTGAAAGCTTTCGTATGTGCGCAAATTAACTTAAAAACGGCATTAATGAAGAGTGTTTCTGTGCCGACAGCCGGCCAGACCCAAAATCACTTGAGCAGAAAGTTTACTTGGACATCAGCCATACCTACAATTAGCATACAGTAAAACCTGCTGTTGCCTCTATTAAGCAGCCAACCTGTCTTAAGCAGCCAGTGCCTCGTTTCCCTTCATTCTATAAATGACATGCATTAAGCAGCGACATTCGCTAAACAGCCACTTTTTCCCCACTCTCCTGGCTGGCTGCTATTGACAGGTTTTACAGTATGCTGAAAGACAATGTCAGCTCTTCTAGAAATGTTGTTGCTTTTTCGTAAAAATAGGGTGTTGATGATGCCTATTCTGTTTCTGGTAAAGGACAATGAATGCTAGGTAAGTTTCTCAAACGTTATCTTCTTTCCCTGACAGAAAACATTCATATGAACAAAAAAAATTCATTACTTCAGACATGGATAGTTGGCTTCCTGCGAAGAAGAATGTATAATGTAACACCTGCAGCCAGAGAATTCGGAGAAAGGGATCAGCTCAAAGAACATTGGAGGGGTCTGATGACAATATTGATATAGGATATGAAGGTATGTCTGGTATCATTTAACAAGGTTTTTGGTTATTTAAAATACTTGTGCTGCTGTATATTTACTTTACAGTCTGACAGAAGTGTGCACACTATTTTTCAATTTCAGCTAATTGAATGATCAAGTTTAACATTGATCTTTTAAGACGAAGAACACAGCCAAGTGAAATAGTAGCAGATATACAAATAATAATACTGTGAAATTCATCATCAGTTTTTGCATTAAGAATACAGTTGTGTTGTCTTGATCTTGTTTCTTTTAATTATATAAATTTTAAGTATATGCAAGGTACCATTTTAAGGTCTCTTTGTTATTTTTAATGCAACCCCGAAAGGGAGGCATATAGTTTGTGATTGACCCATCTGTGGGTCTGTCAGTCTGTCAGTCTGTCCGCAATTTTCGTGTCCGGTCCATATCTTTGTCATCGATGGATGGATTTTCAAATAACTTGGCATGAATGTGTACCACAGTAAGACGACATGTTGCGCGCAAGACCCAGGTCCGTAGCTCAAAGGTCAAGGTCACACTTAGATGTTAAAGGATAGTGCATTGATGGGCGTGTCCGGTCCATATCTTTGTCATCCATGGATGGATTTTCAAATAACTTGGCATGAATGTGTACCACAGTAAGACGACGTGTCGCGTGCAAGACCCAGGTCCGTAGCTCAAAGGTCAAGGTCACACTTAGACATTAAAGGATAGTGCATTGATGGGCGTGTCCGGTCCATATCTTTGTCATCCATGGATGGATTTTCAAATAACTTGGCATGAATGTGTACCACAGTAAGACGACGTGTTGCGCGCAGGACCCAGGTCCATAGCTCAAAGGTCCTAAACTCTAACATTGGCCATAACTATTCATTCAAAGTGCCATCGGGGGCATGTGTCATCCTATGGAGACAGCTCTTGTTGTAGTATACTTAACTCATTCTGCCCTAAAGCCTTATCTCCACTTGAACT
Organism: Mercenaria mercenaria; assembly: GCF_021730395.1. NCBI lineage: Eukaryota > Metazoa > Mollusca > Bivalvia > Venerida > Veneridae > Mercenaria > Mercenaria mercenaria. The sequence goes on along the minus strand of NC_069377.1, from coordinate 66,198,484 downwards.
TGAAGTTTCTCCTTCACCCACCTAGGAGATACATTGATATTGTCAATACAGTAAATTCTAAAGCCAACCAAGGGAGTTGGAAAAAGTGGCTGCTTAATGCAGGTAGTTTATAGAATGAACGACCATTTTGGAAAATGAGACACTGGCTGCTTAAGACAGGTTGGCTGCTTAATAGAGGAGACTGTGACAGCAGGTTTTAATGTATACCACTGAATACCTGGAGATATTATGAGATTTGTAGTTTGTTGCTTGGGTTATTTTTGTTAATTTGCGACATGACATTGTATGATATCAAATTTTAATAGGTATGGAATTGGTACTTAATTTAATGCAGCTGTGCAATACAGTAATTTTTAGCTCACCTGAGCACAAAGTGCTTGAAGGTGAGCTTTTGTGATCGCCCGGTGTCTGTTGTCAATTTGTCGTCATCAGTTTGACTGTTAACACTCTAGAGGTCACAATTTTGGCCCAATCTTAATGAAACTTGGTCAGAATGTTACCCTCATAAATCTTGGACGAGTTCCATATTGGGTCATCTGGGTTCAAAAACTAGGTCACCAGTTCAAATCTAAGGAAAAGCTTGTTAACACTCTAGGGGCCACATTTATGACTGTATCTTCATGTAACTTAGTCAGAATGTTAAATCAGAATGTTAACCATGATGATCTCAAAGTCCAGTCTGAATCTGGGTCATGTACGGTCAAAAACTAGGTCACAAGGTCAAATCAAAGGAAAAGCTAGTTAACACTCGAGAGGCCACATTTATGATCATATCTTAATGAAACTTGGTTAGAATGTAAATCTTGATGATCTTTAAGTCAAGTTCGAATCTGGGTCATGTGGGGTCGAAAACTAGGTCACCAGGTCAAATCAAAGGAAAAGTTAGTTAATTAACACTTTAGAGACCACATTTATGACCATATCTTAATGAAACCAACTTGATGATCTGTAGGTCAATATGTCAGGTGAGCGATACAGGGTCCTCTTGTTTTTGTTGTTGGTTTTGGATTAAAACCACCTCATTTTATATATTTTTTATTTGGCTTGCATGTTTAAATCCTGAACTGTACATTTTGTATTAATGATGCTTGATAATGTTTGTTTAATGTTGTATATATACTGTATATAAACTCAATGTATAGCCCTTGGAAATAAAGTGGTTACTTACTTACTTGAGTATAATGTTGCACTGCAAGCTTAAATTGTGTAATGCAATGAGGTCTCGATTTAGAAATATTTGAGCATACGAAAGAAACAGCAATATTTTCTGGTTTATTCAAAGGTGATCTACAACATGATTCTACAACTGCCAATGAACTTCGGATGAAGAGCTGGAGGGGAGTGGAGTGAGCAGATTGCAGTACAGTCAAACCTGTCTATAAAGACCACCCTTGGGAGAGCCAAATGTTATCTTTATTGGGAGGTGGCCATTATTCACAGGTTAAGATATATTGTAAATGTTAAAATGGGAAACAAAACATGTTCTTTAGAGCCAGGTGGTCTCTGTTCAGAAGTGGTCTTTAACACGGGTTTGACTGTATACACATCAGTGGGAGTGGAACAGGCAGATTTCAATACATACTTCATCAGTGGGAAAAGCACAATGAAGTTCAGCTGTTTCCAGCTTGAAACACATGGTATGATTTGTTTTTAGCCCATCTATATCAAGTATATGGAGAGCAATCCTACTTGATTCAAACTTAAAACAACTGTTCCATGTCATCACCCAGATCATTCCACACAAGATCCATAAATCGGGTATCATAATATTATGATTATGCCCCATTTTTAGCTCAACTATTCATAGAATAGTAGAGCTATTGGACTCACTCATGTGTCGGCGTCTGCGTCCCGATTTTGGTTAAGGTTTTGTATGTAAGCTGGTATCTCAGAAACCACTTGTGGGAATGGATTGAAACTTCACACACTTATTCACTGTGACAAACTGACTTACATTGCACAGGTTCCTTAACTCTATTTTGCTTTTTTACAAAATTATGTCCCTTTTTCGACTTAGAAATTTTTGGTTAAGGTTTTGTATGTAAGCTGGTAACTCAGTAACCACTTGTGGGAATGAATTGAAACTTCACACACTTATTCACTGTGATGAACTGACCTACATTGCACAGGTTCCATAACTCTATTTGCTTTTTTACAAAATTATGCCCCTTTTTCGACTTAGAAATTTTTGGTTAAGGTTTTGTATGTAAGCTGGTATCTCGGTACTTACTAATGGGAATGGATTGAAACTTCACATACTTGTTCACTGTCATGATCTGACATGCACTAAGCAAGTCCCATAACTCTTCTCTTTTTTTTTCAAAATTATGCCCCTTTTTCGACTTAGCAGTTTTTGGTTAAATTTTTGTATGTAATCTGATATCTCAGTATCCACTAATTGGAATGGATTGAAACTTCACACACTTGTTCACTGTCATGATCTAACATGCACTGTGAAGGTCCCATAACTCTGCTTGGCATTTTTATAAAATTATGCCCCTTTGACTTAGCAGTTTTTATGCCCCCGAAGGGAGGCATATAGTTTTTGAACCGTCTGTCTGTCTGTCCGCATTTTTCGTGTCCAGTCCATATCTTTGTCATCGATGGATGGATTTTCAAATAACTTGGCATGAAAGTGAACCACAGTAAGATGACGTGTTGCGCGCAAGACCCAGGTCCGTAGCTCAAAGGTCAAGGTCACACTTAGACATTAAAGGATAGTGCATTGATGGGCGAGTCCGGTCCATATCTTTGTCATCGATAGATGGATTTTCAAATAACTTGGCATGAATGTGTACCACAGTAAGACGACATGTCGCGCGCAAGACCCAGGTCCGTAGCTCAAAGGTCAAGGTCACACTTAGACATTAAGGGATAGTGCATTGATGGGCTTGTCCAGTCCATATCTTTGTTATCTATGGATGGATTTTCAAATAACTTGGCATGAATGTGTACCACGGTAAGACGACGTGTCGCGCACAAGACCCAGGTCCGTAGCTCAAAGGTCAAGGTCACACTTAGACACTAAGGGATAGTGCATTGATGGGCGTGTCCAGTCCATATCTTTGTCATCGATGGATGGATTTTCAAATAACTTGGCATGAATGTGTTCCACAGTAAGACGACATGTCACGCGCAAGACCCAGGTCTGTAGCTCAAAGGTCAAGGTCACACTTAGACGTTAAAGGTAATTTTTCATGATAGTGCATTGATTGGCGTGTCCGGTCCATATCTTTGTCATTCTATAAAAATGCTATAAATTCAAAAAATAATGCAAAAAAATCAGGAAACTATCAAAAGAATTTAAATTTTGGAGACAAAAATAAAAAAGTTTACCAAAAAAAGCCAAAAGGACATTTTATTCCCAAAATATTGATGACAACAAGAAAAACCCTAAAAAACTTTGGAAACATCTAAATGAATTATCTGGTAAAGGTAAAACGTACCAAACTAATTACATAAATGATGATAATGGTAACCCAATATTGGATCCATGCACAACAGCTGAAACTTTCAATCACTTTTTTTGCAAATGTTTTTAAATCCATTTCAAATCCACCACAACACCTTAAAATTGAAAGTGAGGAACTCATTCAACATTTTGTTGACAGTAAGTTAGAAAATGTTTCATTTAAGATACCGCCAGTATCTGAGGAATTTATTTTAAAAGAACTTAAGTTATTAGATGAATCAAAGGCAACAGGTCTTGATGACATAAGCTCAAGAATTTTGAAGTTATGTCATAAAACAATCTGCAGACCACTCACAAAGGTAATAAATTTAAGTATAAATAAGTGTAAATTTCCAGAAACATTTAAGACAGCAAAGGTAATTCCAATCTTAAAAAAAAATTCTAAAACAGACAAAAGCAACTACAGACCAATATCAGTCCTCCCAATATTATCTAAACTCATAGAAAAACATGTCTCTAATCATATAAAAAACTTCTTAGAAACAAACTTCTGCATTCCAGACAATCAGGATTTCGTTCAAACCATTCATGTGAAACTGCTCTTACAAATATAATTGATGAGTGGATTCAAGCTAAAAATGATAAATCCTATGTTGGAACTATATTTTTAGATCTGACCAAAGCATTTGATCTAGTGAATCATGCACTATTGATAGAAAAATTAAAACTGTACAAGTTTAGTGAATCTGCTGTAAAATGGCTATTCATACCTACAGAACGCTCCCACAGTAGTGATCTGAAACTTTCTTCTACCCAACAAATTTCTGCAGGTGTTCCTCAAGGCTCCGTTCTCGGTCCGATACTGTTTATACTATATATCAATGACCTACCATTGCACACAAACAAATCATCTTTTTGACATGTTTGCAGATGATAGGGCAATGTCTGTTTTTGGGTAAAACAGTAATGGAGGTACACAATACACTGCAGACCAACATTGATATTGTTGATAAATGGTGCAAAGGCAACTCGATGCTTCCAAACATCAAAAACTAAAGCTATGTATATCACTGCTTCCTATAAAAACAACAAGATAAAAGATCACACAAACTCTAACAATATTCAAATGCAAGGTCAACCTATATCATACTCATCAAATGAGAAATTATTAGGAATTCATGTTGATGAACACCTAAACTGGAAATGTCAAGTTGAACAAACCTTAAAAAAATGCAATACCAATTTATATCTTCTCTTACGTATAAAACAATACCTAAGCTTACATTCTCGAAAGTTATTTTACAATGCCTACATTCTCCCACACCTAGATTATTGCTGTACCATTTGGGGAACTGTAATGATGAGCTATTAAAAACTGTTCTAAAATTCCAAAAGCGTGCTGCAAGAATTATTCTCGACAAAGATTTCAATGCTCCATCATCAGAATTATTCTTGAACTGAAATGGATGACATTTCCTGACAGAATAAAATACAAAAAAGCTATCCTAGTATATAAATCAATAAATATGCAATCGCCGGACTATCTTCCTTCAAAATTTAACCACAACCAAAACCAAACATGTGATCGTGAACTTAGGTCAAATCGAAACAATGAACTAAAGGTACCAAAACCAAGAATAGAATTTTTTCGTAAATCTTTGAGCTACTCTGGACCCACAATCTGGAATAACATACCCAATCATATACGCTCATCTGATACTCTTGCAAAATTCAAACAATCCTATCTTCAATGGCACTTTTCTCACCCAAAATTACTATCAGAAAATACTGCCTACCAAATTCTTTAAGTTTCTACATGTACAGACTTTTAATGTAAGTCATTAACTTTACTTAGAATATTTTTGTTTGTTTATACATGTATATAATTTTATTTCAGTTCATATTGCTTTTTTTGTAATTGTAGTTATGGATTATATCTCATAACAGTTGCTGTCATGTTCTGTAAAATTTTCTCTTATTATTGTTTATAATCATGTTTATTATACTTGCACATATTTATACAGTGGACCATATTGTAAATTGGCTCTGCCAAATATGTCATCCACTATAAATAAAGTCGTTACTTACTTACTTACTTACTTACTATTCATGCATGGATTTTAAAATAACTACGCATGAATGTGTGACACAGTAAGACGACATGTCGCGCGCAAGACCCAGCTCCGTAGGTCAAAGGTCCTAAACTCTAACATCGGCCATAACTATTCATTTAAAGTGCCATCGGGGGCATGTGTCATCCTATGGAGACAGCTCTTGTTGGTTAAGTTTTTGTATGTAAGCTGGTATCTCATTATCCACAAATTGGAAAGGATTGAAACTTCACACACTTGTTCACTGTCATGATATGACATGCAGTACAGAGGTTCAATACCTCTACTTTGCATTTTACAAAATTATGCCCCTTTTTCAACTTTTGTATTAATTCAATTGACAAGGCTGTTGAATAGTCGAGCGTTGATGTCCTCCGACAGCTCTTGTTTTTCTTAGAATTTCAGGTCAATTCATGATGCTATTTTTCTCAACCTTCTTGCAGAAATATTTCATGAAGCATACCTAGTAAATGATTAGACGCTAGTCTGCTTGAAAGCTTTCCCTCCCCACGCTAAGCTCAATAGAGAGAGCATAGATATACAGATTGATTAAAGGGTTGTCAGTTTGATACCTGGGTGGTGCATATGTTGTCTGTGATGATTTGAGCCGCGCTATGAGAAAACCAACATAGTGGGTTTGCGACCAGCATGGATCTAGACCAGCCTGCGCATCCGCGCAGTCTGGTCAGGATCCATGCTGTTCGATTTCAAAGCCTATTGTAATTATAGAAAATGTTAGTGAACAGCATGGATCCTGACTGCGCTGGTCTGGATCCATGCTGGTCGTAAACCCACTCTGTTGGTTTTCCCATGGCGCGGCTCATTTGATAAAAGACACTGTGTCTGAAATCATTCATCCTCCACCGCTGATTCATTTGGAGAAGTTGGCAGTTACTTGCGGAGAACAGGTTTGTACTGGTACAGAATACAGGAACACTGGTTAGATTAACTGGCTGCCAAGTAACTGAAATATTGTTGAAAAAATGGTGTTGAACCCAAACAAACTCACCACTAAATACATTTTATTCAGACTTGCAGGAGTCTAGGAGTCGTTAAGGTGAATCTTCACAATTGAATAATCTGAGGTGTTCGTGTAAAGTCATTAAAGAATAAAGACTAGATATGGAAATGAAAATCATTCAATGAATAGATAGCAGTATGTATGTAAATCTATTACAATGGACTAGATATGGAAATGAAAATCAATGAATTGATAGCAGTATGTATGTAAATCTATTACAATGACAAGTTTACTTTTCTTTTAAAGTTAAAATACCATTTCAAAACATCTGAGACATTGAATTAATAGAAAAATGTCTTAAAATCAGGTTGAAATGCTTGGATCTCTTTGGTTATGGGCGAAATTATACCTTAAAATCAAGCAAAGGAGCCTATGAATCTTAGTTCACCATAGTATAGGCCACATTTTCAATTACGACTGAGAAGTTTCATTAAAATATTGTATATTGTAGAAAAAATTTCAGCTATCAGACTATTTTTTTTCCTCTGGAGCTTTGATATTTGGCATGTGTCATAAGGATTTGACTTCCTCCGTAATTGTCCAAATTAATGCCCAAAGGTCAAAAATGGCACGCTCCTGTGTATGACATGTACTTACTAAAGGCTTATAAGAAAATTTGGATTTTTTCTCTGAATCCATAAGTAGTTGTTCAAATTATTGCCCTAAGTTCAAAAAAGTGTGTGACATGTATATAATATAGGCTAACATAGAAGAAATTACAAGTTATACAAACACACTTGAAGCCTTGTACACAGGTGAACACTTTAAGGTCATTGACCCTCTTGTCTAAATTTGTTCTGGATGTATCGAGGTTTGAAAATTGAACAGCATGTAAAACGTGTATATTACTGTACAAAACAAGTGTCAGTGTACTAATATAAACATGAATTCCGGAAGAGGACTGCCCAAAGGGGTCCCACTTCCAGACAGTCAAACACCTTTAAAAACTCACCATTTTTCAAGGAACTGTTACATAATTATGTTTGTTTTGATGCATTTGCAATAGCGTTCAACTGGTGAAATTTCACATAACTAGGTGGAACACAGTTTTCAGCAACAGTTTATTTTTATTTCTTTACAAATGGCATTCATTTTCAAAAGGGGGCAATTTTTTCAGAATATTTTAAGTATCCGTCGCATGGGACAGCTAGTACGGCAGAACATGTAATGGTCAAGTAAAATATCGGTAAAGATGTTGTTCGTTTATCAAATATTTCTGTGTTTTGATGATATACTCCTAGTAAGTTTATTAGTTTATTATATGTTTATTTTGATGGAATCCATTTTACAAGCTACATATTTGTATTTTGCAGTTTGTATGTACATGAATTATTTTTCTTCAGAGGTTGAAGTTGCAAGGAGAGACTGATGGAAAATGACAGTGACTGGACAGACAATGATGATGGTGAAGAACTATAGAAAACTGTGGAAAACTTTTAATAGTGGACCTCAACAAGCAGACATTGATTCCAGTATTCCAGACAATGTATCCCTCTCGTAGGTAGCAAAATGATTAAGATACTGTTTGTCAAGTTGTTTTTTTAGACTGCTGTTTCAGAATTTATTTTAAGCCCACCATCTGATGATGGTGGGCTATTCAAATCACTCTGCGTCCATGAACCGTCCGTCCGTTAACAATTTCTAGTTATCGCATCTCCTTGGAAACTACTGGATGGATTTGACCACACTTTGTCAGAATGATGTTTTGGTACCCTAGTTGTGTCCCCCTGAACTATAACTATAGTGTATGGAAGCAGTTAGTGGTATTACCATCATAAGATAGCATCATGCAGACTGAATGTTTATTCAGCATTCATAATAGGAAGAAAGTAAAAACAAGTAATATTTATGCATAATAGTTTTATATTCCAGTTTAGATAAGTAACAGTATTCAACTTTTAAGTTTTTGTTGACATTTACCCATTTGTCTCTTAGGTTAACTTTAAAGCAGGACTTGCACTGTCATGTGGGGGAAAAACATGAAATGGAGACGATCACTTACCAGCCTACACAGTTGACTTGAGAAGAAATTTCTTACCAGTCAGGTGATTTTTTAAACATAACTTTCTTACATCATTGTGCAAATGTTGAGCATAAATCAAGCCTAGAAATTTAGATGGGAATGTTCTACATATGAATTTGACTGAAAGAAATATGTCTCAAGTCATTTCTTTTTTTATGCCCCCGAAGGGAGGCATATAGTTTTTGAACCGTCTGTCAGTCTGTCGGTCTGTCAGTCTGTCAGTCTGTCCGCAATTTTCGTGTCCGGTCCATATCTTTGTCATCGATGGATGGATTTTCAAATAACTTGGCATGAATGTGTACCACAGTAAGACGACGTGTCGCGCGCAAGACCCAGGTCCGTAGCTCAAAGGTCAAGGTCACACTTAGACATTAAAGGATAGTGCATTGATGGGCGTGTCCGGTCCATATCTTTGTCATCGATGGATGGATTTTCAAATAACTTGGCATGAATGTGTACCACAGTAAGACGACGTGTCGCGCGCAAGACCCAGGTCCGTAGCTCAAAGGTCAAGGTCACACTTAGACATTAAAGGATAGTGCATTGATGGGCGTGTCCGGTCCATATCTTTGTCAACCATGGATGGATTTTCAAATAACTTGGCATGAATGTGTACCACAGTAAGACGACGTGTCGCGCGCAAGACCCAGGTCCGTAGCTCAAAGGTCAATGTCACACTTAGACGTTAAAGGTCATTTTTCATGATAGTGCATTGATGGGCATGTCCGGTCCATATCTTTGTCATTCATGCATGGATTTTAAAATAACTACGCATGAATGTGTGGCACAGTAAGACGACGTGTCGCGCGCAAGACCCAGCTCCGTAGGTCAAAGGTCCTAAACTCTAACATCGGCATAACTACTCATTCAAAGTGCCATCGGGGGCATATGTCATCCTATGGAGACAGGTCTTGTTGTTTTTACATTTTTATTCATTTAAGTATACACAGATTGCACATGTTATACATTTTAAACACTTACAGATATTGTATATTAACACTATATGTTAGAAAAATGAAAATATAAACATACTGTATAACAGTACCTTAATATAACCTTAATATAACCAATATTAATATAGTGTGTCATCTGATATACTTAAAGGTTTTTGCTTGATGATGTGGTGATAGAAAATTTGGAAAAATTACCCAAACTTTTGTGAGCAAGAATGTTTAGAGAGAACATGTTTTTCGATATTATATTCTGCGCTTCTGCATATACATATACATTTGTATATAAATATAAGAGTTCAAGTTATAAAATCATTCCATTTTGTGTTAAATATATCTAATTTGTCTTTCAAAATTGCTATTATTCGTTCAATGCCAATACGCTGTGTTAGATAAAGTTTGAAAGATTCAATTTCGGATATATTTTTGTTATACTTGTATTTACTTACAATATTTCTTTTTATAGTATCTGTTTCTCCTTCTGACCCTAATGACACTGTTCTATAACTAAGGATATCTAATTGAATATTTTTAGTTCTGAGAAGTCTTTGTAGATTAACCCAGAATTGTTGTATTACTTTACATTCCCAAAAAAGGTGCCTCTGGGTTTCTGGGACCATTGAACAGAAATCACAAAACCTAGAATTTGTGAGTTTGCATTTGTACAGATAATTGTTATTTGGTATTATTCTCATTAGATATTTATATTGATATTCTCTTAACTTTGAATCGATAATACACTTTGTTGGTATTGTAAAAACATGTTTCCATCTAATTTGTTCTAATAAAAATTCTGAATACCATTTCTTTAGATTTTTGTTGCTACTGTGTATTTGTTTAATTTGTAATTCATACAACATTTTATTCATTTTTATAGTTTGATTATTTTTATCTATTAAATATCCAGTCCCAAGTGTTAAGTTGATTTGCTCTTCAGCTAAGTGTTTTTCCCATTTTTTGTCAATTGCTCTTCTCAATGTCAAATAGTTTAAAAATTCACCATTTTCGATACCATATATATATTGCATTTGTTAAAATGTTAAGAGATGTTTAGTTCGGAAGTCAAAAATATGTTCCATGTATAAAATGCCTCTTTCCAACCAAGGTTTGTAAAGAAACAAGTTTCCATTTGTCTGTTTTTAGCTCACCTGTCACATAGTGACAAGGTGAGCTTTTGTGATCACCCTTCGTCCGTGCGTCCGTCCGTGCATCAACAATGTCTTGTCTGCAGGATAGTGGTTTCATTTATGATTTTATTTTAACCAAACTTGCACACAACTTGTAACACCATAAGATCTCGGTTCCTGTCTTGAACTGGCCAGATCCCATAATGGGTTTCAGAGTTATGGCCCCTGAAAGGGCCAAAATTAGCTATTTTGACCTTGTCTGCACAATAGCAGCTTTATTTATGATTTGATTTTTACCAAACTGGCACACAACTTGTATCACCATAAGATCTTGGTTCCTTTCTTGAACTGGCCAGATTCCATTATGGGTTCCAGAGTTATGGCCCCTGAAAGGGCCAGAATTAGCTATTTTGACCTTGTCTGCACAATAGCAGCTTCATTTATGATTTGATTTTAACCAAACTGGCACACAGCTAGTATCACCATAAGATCTTGGTTCGTTTCTTGAACTGGCGAGATTCCATTATGGGTTCTAGAGTTATGGCCACTGAAAGGGCCAAAATTAGCTATTTTGGCTTTTGCAGCCATATAGAGACTTCATTTATGGTTTTATTTTATACAAACTTCCAAAATATCTTCAACAACAATAAATCTTAGATTCCATGACAAATCAGATCCAATCGTAGGTTCCAGAGTTATTTTATATTTGATTACCTCCCCTGATTGTAATCAAAATGGATTTATATCAGTAAGTGCTTATAGGACTTATTTGAAATTTCATAATTGTCATTAGTTGGACTGAGACAATCAGGGAAGATAACTATGGACTGATTTTATGTCAAATTACCTCCCTTTATTTCAAATTAAAATGGGTATATCTCCATAACTAATGAAGATACTGATCTGAAATTTCATTTATGTCAACAGATTTATTTGGCAGAGCCTTCTTTTGTTTGCTTACAATATTTTTTTTAAATAACTTCCCTTTTACGTTACTATGAATAGCTTATTTTTAGGAACTTTTTTATTATTGGCCGTAGGGAAAAACCGAGACCACTTTTCTGTGGTACAACAAGGATGGTACCTCCAATTTTTAGGTGCATTTTGACATATCTGTACCTTGTAAGAATTGTTTTTTCTTTTTGGTTAAATTTCTTGGCATTGTTGTTCCTGTCCTTTGGACTTAAATATTTTTACTGAGGACCTTCTTGTCCTCAAATGCAATGATAACAGGTGAGCGATATAGGGCCATCATGACCCTCTTGTATATTTGAGTTATTCCATATTATTTCTTTCGAGTAGTTTTGTATACATGGTTTATAATTAATTGTGCACCAGGATATTACTATCTCCTTAAGAAAGGTGAACTTGAAATTTAATTTAGCTGCATCTGCTTTGCAAGTGTTATATTTAAATATATGTTCTCCATATTTTTCTAGGTCTTTGTTATAAATTTTATTCCATTTTGCATTATTCACTTCTTACCCATAGAGCATCATATGAGAAAATTGTTGTCTGCTTACAGAGGATAGGTCAGTAAAAGGAGTAATACTGGACAGCTGAATATACAATATAAACTTGTTTAACCCTTACTCTGCTAAATTTCTATATTGAACTTGTTAGTCGTTTAGTTTTGAAAGTGCTATTTACTGTTAAAAGGGGTGCTAACCAAAACGTTTCTGACTGAATGGCAAACAGTTCAGATCTTGATCAGACTGCACATATATATACAGGTTGATCATTATTTATCCCCCCACCAAAGGTGAAGGGGATATTAGAAATGCTCTCCGTCCGTCCGTCTGTCCGTGCGTCCGCAACAATCTTTGTCCGGAGCATAAGTACTTGAGGGATTTTCTTCAAACTTCATACACTGATAGAACACATTGGGAGGAAGTGCAGTGTGCAAGAACAATAACTCTACCTTGCCTATTTTTTGAGTTATTCCCCTTTATCTTATTTTCTTAAAAAAATTTGTCCGGAGCATAACTCCAAAAGTACTGGAGGGATTTTCTTCAAACTTCATACACTGATAGAACACATTGGGAGGAAGTGCAGTGTGCAAGAACAATAAGTCTACCTTGCCTATTTTTTGAGTTATTCCCCGTTATCATATTTTCTTAAAACATTTTGTCCGGAGCATAACCCCAAAAGTACTGGAGGGATTTTCTTCAAACTTCATACACTGATAGAACACATTGGGAGGAAGTGCAGTGTGCAAGAACAATAACTCTACCTTGCCTATTTTTTGAGTTATTCCCCTTTATCATATTTTCTTAAAACATTTTGTCCGGAGCATAACCCCAAAAGTACTGGAGGGATTTTCTTCAAACTTCATACACTGATAGAACACATTGGGAGGAAGTGCAGTGTGCAAGAACAATAACTCTACCTTGCCTATTTTTTGAGTTATTCCCCTTTATCATATTTTCTTAAAAAATTTTGTCCGGAGCATATCTTCTTCATGCATGGAGAGATTTTGATATATCTTGGCACAAATGTTTACCACCACGAGACGGAGTGTCATACGCAAGAACCAGGTCCCTAGGTCTAAGGTCAAGGTCACACTTAGAGGTCAAAGGATACAAGAATAAAAACCTTGTCCGGAGCATTTCTTCTTCATGCATTGAGGGATTTTGATATAACTTGGCACAAATGTTCACCACTACGAGACGGAGTGTCATGCGCAAGATCCAGGTCACTAGGCCTAAGGTCAAGGTCACACTTAGAGGCCAAAGGTCAGATACAAGAATGACTTTGTCCGAAGCATTTCTTCTTCATGCATGGAGGGATTTTGATGTTACTTGGCACAATTATACACCATCATGAGACGAAGTGTCATGCGCAGTTCCCTTCTTTAGAATTACTTTCCTTTGTTGTTACTTTAAATAGCTTTTTTTGTAACTTTTTCATTACTAGTCGTAGGGAAAAGTCGAGACCACTTTTCTGTAGTACAACAAACATGCTAAATCCAATTTTTAGGAGTATTTTGACCAGTCTCTTCCTGATAAAGATTTTTGTGTGGACTTGCAATTTTTTTTTTTTTTTTTTTTTTTTTTAAGATTAACTTCCCTTAGTTGTTACCATAAATAACTTATATTGTAACATTTTTATAATTGACCCTAGGGAAAAAACAAGACCACTTTTCTGTGGTACAGCATAGATGTTACTCTCTAGTTTTAGGTGTATTTTATTAATTCTATTATATATAAGGTATCTCTACCTAGTAAGGAGTTTTTTTGTGGACTTTAAAAAACAAAAGACTTACAGTGATTACTAAACAACCACAAAATTAACATTCCATTTGCAAATACAGCTGCTAGAGTAAAGAAATTTGCTTTGACGGGCATATATTGTGACATTCTGGCACTCTTGTTCCCTGTTAGCTTTCCATTCCTTCTTTTTACAGTAGCCTTATAGAAAAGCATCATAGCTATACTCTTCATGAAAATTAATAAAATTTAGCAGTAAACCACCTCACTACTGACTTATTCTTTCTTCCACATCTTAAAACCCCTGATGCGGACCACATCCTTCAATTATGATATGCCCGATGGGGGGATTAGCCATGTCTGACATGGCTCTTGTCTGCACTGGTAGCTAAAGCAGATTTGTGTCCAGCAGGATAAGGGTTAATGGCCGGCTGGTCAATAGTCAAGTTTGAAAGATGAGCACAGGTTTGACTATTTACTGCCTAGCCACTTGTTAAATGTGTTTTATCACATGACTTCAGAAATAAGTTTATATGTTTTTTTCTACAAACTGTTGACCAGTGATTAATATGAGCAGAATTATAGTCTGTACTTAATTAATGGCTTGCTGGTCAATAGTCAAAACTATTGCCAGAAATAAATTTTCACACTTTAATTCCTAAAGTTTTGACTAAAATATTTGCCCAGTAATGAATACAGACTGGTCATACAACATTAAACTGATGACCTGCACATTGTATAAGGACTTGTGTTATAGTATCACCAATGTTAACAACATCAATGTAGAGAAAACTGATTCCTGCAAGGGCAGATTTCTCTGAAGTAGATCTGTATCATCTTTTCTTAGGCTTTTTATGCCCCCTCTTTGCGGGGTGTGGGTGTGGTACATATAGATTTGCCCTTGTCTGTCCATCTGTCCTTCGGAGACTGTTGTGTCGCACCTAGCTCCAAAAGTATTTGACGTAGAGTCACAAAACTTTACAGGAATGTTGTTCAGCATGTGTAGTTGTGCACCTGGGGTTTCGCGTCCAGATTCATTCAGTCATGTAGGAGTTATGGCCCCTGACTTTGTAAACATTGGTCATTTTAGTGTTGTGTCACGCCTAGCTCCAAAAGTATCTAACGTAGAGTCACAAAACTTTACAGGAATGTTGGTCAGCATGTGTAGTTGTGCACCTGGGGTTTGGCATCAGATTCATCTAGTCATGTAGGAGTTATGGCCCCTGACTTAGTAAAAATTTGGTCATTTTAATGTTGTGTCGCGCGTAGTTCCAAAAATATTTGACCTAGAGTCACCAGAGTTTACAGGAATGTTGGTCAGCATGTGCAATTGTGCACCTGGGGTTTCACGTCCAGATTGTAGGAGTTATGGCCCCTGACTTACTTAAAAATTGGTCATTTTAATGTTGTGTCGTGCTTAGCTCCAAAAGTATTTGACCTAGTCACCAGAGTTTACAGGAATGTTGGTTAGTATTTGCAATTGTGCACCTGGGGTTTAGCGTCCGGATTCATTTAGACATGTAGGAGTTATGGCCCCTGACTTACTTAAAAATTGGTCACTTTAATGTTGTGTTGCACATAGCTCCAAAAGTATTTGAGTTACCAAAGTTTACAGGAATGTTGATCAGCATGTGCAGTTGTGCTTCTGGAGTCATCGGTATTGTAGGAGTTACACCCCCTGACCTAGGAAAAAATTGTCATTTTAATGTCATGTAGTGGGGGCATTTGTGTCCCATGGACACATTTCTAGTTTTACCAAATAAAGATTGCAACTAAATAAAGATAAAGCTGCTAAATTTTCTGAAGTGGAGCATACAGAAATTAAAGATTGCAACATAATATATTTTCTTCAATTTCCTTTACAGGAATTGGCCAAAAAGAATGTTGATACTGATACAACTTCCTCGTAGCAACTTCAGTCCTACAGATTTATAAGGGGAGGCAACAATTATCACTATTGACCTGGAAACCATTGACCTAAGTAAGTTGCTTCTGATGCTTTTTAGCTCACCTGAGCCAGAGGCTCAGGTTGAGCTTTTGTGTTTGCTCACTATCCGGCGTCTGCCCGTCGTCCATCTGTCCACACTGTATAGACTTGTATAGGAAGAGAACTTTAAAAAATCTTGTCTGAAACCACAAGACCTAGGCTTTTGATATTTGGTATGTTGCGGTGTCTTGTGGTTCTCTACCAAGATTGTTCAATTTTCCTAGAATGTTTAACTACAATTACCTGATGACCCCATGTGATTAGGGGTCACTTGACTCACCTTGACCTACTGACCTACTTTCTTGTTTTTTTTTTTGTTTTTTTTTTTTTAAGATAAACCTTGAAATTTGGATGACATGTACAGTTTTGCACACCGATTTTGAAACTGACTTTCAGTGACCATGAATGTGACCTACTGACCTACTTCCTAATATTTTAGCATCAGTTTGCCATTTTCAACATGTGGCTCATATTACTCAGGTGAGCGATTTAGGGTCACCATGACCCTCTTGTGTAAGCTTTAGCAAAGAATTTTGTTCAAGCAAGCAACTTAACTCAAGTGGGCGATATAGGGCCATCATGGCCCTCTTGTTTTCATCCATTACAGTATCAAGTGAATAGATATGCAGTGTGCCTTTGCCATAGTCAATGCTTCTAGGGCTTATACTATAACTATTTTAGTAGCATTGTGTTTTGGTGAAGATAACATTTAATATTTTGTTTCATAGCTTTATATACATGTAATTGATTTTCAATTGATGGAAATTCATTGGTTTTCAACCAATTAAAGAAATAAAACTTGTTTTTGCTTTTAAAGATTTGTCTGTTTTGAATTTTATACATTTTGTCTAACTACTTGTCGGTTTTACACATAGTTTTTTTTAGAGTGATATACAGTAAATTGAGATATTTTTTTATATAGTTAAGTATGGGAAGATGCCACATGTCACACAAAGCCGCATACCACAACAAAGTGTTGTAGCACAGATATCTGTGTCACAACTAAAAAGGAAATTTCTCCAGAGGCACAAAGGATCACCAGGATTGCATGGAATATTCAGACACAATGACGATAAAAAGCACAATAGTCCAACACATCTGTACCTGGAATTAAGTCGACTGTAGAGAAATTGTGTACTTGGCTTGAAAAGATCCTAAAGTGTTATAGAAGACAATTTGATTTTCCAGTTCTTGTCTTAGCTCTGCTGTGCACAAAAACAACTAGGACATTATTCAGCTGAGTTTCTTCTTAAAAGTATTCTTTTACCAGTGTTCAAGAAACTGTATCCTAAACAGTCATACTTGCTATGACACTACTTGGTATCTGGTACAATGCCTATAACTGACAGACAGACAAATTTATTATGAAACACTGGGAATTTTCAAGCAGTGACATATACTCATGATAAATTTGGTACCATAATGTTCATTATCGTAAGTAAAAAATGACAGCTGTAATTGGAAATTCGAATTGTATTTTACTCTATATTTAAGAAAATTAATATATTCAAACTTGTAAATTTTTTTCATTTGTTAAAATGTTATATCATAGCTTTAAGCCTTAATGCCCTCTTTTTACAATCTGCCTAAAGAAACACTTTAGTTGTTCTTGTTTATTATTTAGCCATTTTCTTGATTAAAAATACACAACAAACGTCTAGCTCAAGACTTTCCAAGGTTGACAAGTTTTTACTTTCTTTGACTTTGCTTAAGTTTGTCAATTATTAGTAATACTTTTGTTCAAAATTTAATGAGGTGTAAAACCTTTAAATAATATCCTTAAGCAACAGATGTTATGTTTTAATAGTAAAGTAAGGAGGAGACAACCTTTACTGTAAGCTAATGTAGCTTTCTGTCCAATGCCTGAAATGTTTTTTTTGTAAATACTTCATGACTTTCTGAATAAAAGTGTATATAAACCCCAAACTTCTAAGGAGCAAGAAGACAAAATTTCATTTTATCTCGTGTATAAAATTAAATTTGTGATATTTTTCTTAGTGATAAGTTTCTCAGTGATAACTAGACATTTAATTTTATATCTGTATAGATTTTTGTACAGTTAATTTAGGTGTAGACAAGACAATATTTATAAAGACTTTTATACCCCCAACATCTACTGATGCGGGAGGCATATAGTGATTGTCCTGTCTGTTCGTCCATTTGTCCGTCTGTATGAGGTTAACCAAATGGGACTGTTACGTCTAGCATCAATACCTCTAACTAGAATGACTTGATACTAATGCAGATGTAAGCTGTGACCATTCCTCATCTTCAGACATCACCTGACCTTAGTTTGACCTTGACCTTGAACTTTACCTCGTTTTGGATTTACGTTACTTCGTTTCGACAAGGATGCCACCGGGGGCATCAAGCGTTTATTGAACGCAGCTCCTTGTTTTTTATGTTTTAAGCTACCTAATTATCTATATTAGAGAAAACTGTTAAATTTTAATTACTTTATAAGCGAGCGTACATGTAAATCCTATTTCACTATACTTACATATTATTGAAAGCTAAGGGACTCCATTGGAAATAAGTGACATTGTTACTTTCATGGTTTATCCCAGGCAGAAAGATCATCATTTTTTTCCTGATGTTTATGTATTAGCTTGATTACACTTGTAAAGTACAAACATATAAAGGGCTTACTGCATATTTATTAATTCTAATATTTTTTTTATTTCTGTACCACTTTGTATTTCTGTTAGAATTGAACCTTATATCTGAATAAAATTGAATTGAATTGAACTGAATTGCATTTTAAATGAAACTGAATTGAACTGAATTCTAAACTGAACTGAATTTGAAACAGAAACTGAACTGAATTTTAAACTGAAACTGAACTGAACTGAATAAAGCTGGGTAAAAAACTACAGTACAGCTTGCAGAGAGCACCAAAAGGAAGGAAAAATCATGTTCTGTGTATGCAACATAGTTTGTTCTTTGATAACATAAAAAAAGGAACTGAAAAAGTGGTCTCTTAATGCAAGTAGTCTCTAAATCAAATGTACTTGATGAAACTTAGTATGCTTTTGTGCTGCACATTTTGTAATGTAGTTTTGTGTCTATGATGATTTCTTTAAATAAACTTTAAACATTATTTCTCTTATTTATTACAATATTTGCAGTTGACAGATGCATATTAGTTCAAATAAAATGACATGAGATTTGTGTGCCATTTACCAGTCCATATAGTTTTGCTAATACTGTCATCATTTTCATCAAATTTTCCAGTAATCACATCCTTCTTGAAGGGTATACTCACGATTTGATTAAGGTACTGTTCTTGCGTGGCTGTAATGGACAAAAAATTATGTCTCCCACATCGCTGATTTACTGCTGTCTGTCCGTCTGTCACAAATCTTGTACGCAGTCTTTAAATCAAACTTTTCTCATGCAATCTGCACCAAATTTGAACAATATGTGTCTGCATGACCATAAGTCCATGGTGAAGTTCTATTGCTAGCCAGACCACTTTGGAATTACGGCCCTTGAAAATCAGCCTTTTTACTCTTGTCTGCACTCTTAACATTTCTCATCTGATCTACACTAGACTTGAACAAAATGTATTTGCCAATAAGTCCTCTGCCAAGTTTGATTACTAGCCAAATCCCCTCCGCCCCTTCAGCCCCCACCCCACCACCCCACCAGGCACCTAATAATTATGGCTCTTGAACTACCCAAAATTGGCCTTTTTACTTTTCAAAAGTAAATTTGTAGTGAGTAAACAGTACATTTGATTATGAAAACTGACTTACTGTTCAGATGATTAGGCAGTTGTGGGAGACATGTGTTTTCTCAAAAGCAGCTCTGGTTATTAATCTAAAAAGTCTCATTTTTAGCTCAACTATACAAAGTATATAGAGAGCTATCCTACTCGCCTTGGGGTAGGTGTTGGCGTCTTTCCACATCCCCACCTTGGCTAGTTTTTTTTTTTTACACTATCTCTTTTTTTCTCCATATCTGTAATTACCTGATGGATTTGTTAATCCCCCGCCGTGGCGGAGGGATTATAGGAACGGTCTGCTTCCGTCCATTAACAATTTCTCGTTATCGCATCTCCTCAGAAACTACCAGGGGGATTTTGACCAAACTTTGTCAGAATGATGTATTGATACCCTAGTTGTGTCCCCCTGAAAATCAGACTGGTTCAACAATTTTTTAATAAGTTATGGCCCTTTGTTTATTTCTATAATTTACATAGATTTATATAGGGAAAAACTTTAAAAATCTTCTTGTCCAAAACCACAAAGCCTAGGGCTTTGATATTTGGTACGAAGCATCATCTAGTGGTCCTCTACCAAGATGATTCAAATTATTTCCCTGGGGTCTAATATGGCCCTGCCCCGGGTGTCACATGGTTTATATAGACTTATATAGGGAAAAACTTTGAAAAACCTCTTGTCCAAAACCACAGGGTCTAGGGCTTTGATATTTTGTATGTGACATCATCTAGTGGTCTTCTACTAAGATTGTTCAAATTATCCCCCTAGGGTCAAATATGGCCCCGCCCCGGGGGTCACATGTTTCACATAGACTTATATAGGGAAAAACTTTGAAAATCTTCTTGTCCAAACCACAAAGCCTAGGGCTTTGATATTTGTAATGTAGCATCATCTAGTGGTTCTCTACAAAGTTTGTTAAAATTATCCCCCAAGGGTCAAATATGGCCCCGCCCTAGGGTTCACAAGGTTCATATAGACTTATATAGGGAAAAGCTTTTAAAATCTTCTTGTCAATAACCTACAATATTCAAATTTGGACCACATGTATGGTTTTGAGTGGCAAGATGAACCTTGACGTGAGTTGACCTTGATTTTGACCTAGTTACCTACTTTCACATTTCTCAAGCTACAGCCTTAAAATTTGGACCACATGCACAGTGTTGTGTACCGAAACAAACTTTGACCTTTACATTGACCTAGTGACCTACTTTCACATTTTTGAATGTACAGGCTTCAAATTTGGACCACATGCATAGTTCTGTGTTCTGAAGTGAAATTTGACCTTGATTTTGACCTAGTGACCTACTTTCACATTTCTCAAGCTACAGCCTTCAAATTTGGACCACTTGCATAGTTTTGTGTACCAAAAATAAACTTTGACCTTACATTGACCTAGTGACCTACTTTCACATTTTTGAAGTACAGGCTTCAAATTTGGACCACATGCATAGTTTGTGTTCTGAAGTGAAATTTGCCTTGATTTTGACCTAGTGACCTACTTTCACATTTCTCAAGCTACAGCCTTCAAATTTGGACCACTTGCATAGTTTTGTGTACCAAAATAAATTACCTTAAGATTGACCTAGTGACCTACTTCAGATTTCTCAAACTACACCTTCAACTTGATGCACAGCATAGTTTTGTATAAAAGAACTTTGTCCTTGAAATTGATCTAGTGACATACTTTCACATTTCTCAAGCTATAGCTTTCGAATTTGGACCACATGCACAGTGTTGTGTACGGAAATGAAATTTGACCTTGAGCTAGTCAATAAGTCTTGAAATTTGGAACACTCAAAAATGGCACATTGGTGGGCGCCAAGATCACTCTGTGATCTCTTGTTAATTATGCACTCTTTTTGCTTAGGCTATACTTATGTAGTGTTTTGATACACTTTATCTGTACCTCTCTTATTACTTAATATTTTTGACACAGACTCGGGCAATTGTGCAATATCTTCATTCACCATTGGAGTTGATAAACACTCCAGTGACAGCTCCAGTTTCCTCAGATGTGCCCACTTTTACTATCCAGCATCGAAATAGTTGAGCACGCTGTCTGCTTTTGTTATACACCCTAAGAGACGTATTGTGTTATCGCCTTGGTGTCTGTCTGTCTGTCTGTTGGTTAACAATTTCCCTTCCACTCTTGAACCCTTGAAGGATTTCAAAGAAACCTGACAGAAATGTTCACCTCATCGAAACGATGTGCAGAGCGCATGTTTCGGATGGCTCACTTCAAGGTCAAGGTCACACTTAGGGGTCAAAGGTCATATGACTTTGTTTTGTGCGTATATTGCTCTGCATTTGCATTGCATTGCAGTGCTCTTGTTTTTATTTGGCAGATCCTTCTTTTGTTCACTTAAAATAAATTTTTTTTAATTACTTCCCTTTTATGTTACTATAAATAGCTTATTTAGTAACTTCTTAGCTCACATGTCACAAAGTGACAAGGTGAGCTTTTGTGATCGCGCAGCGTCCGTCGTCAGTGCGTGCGTCTGTAAACTTTTGTCTGTGACCACTCTAGAGGTCACATTTTTCATGGGATCTGTATGAAAGTTGGTCAGAATGGTTATCTTGATGATATCTAAGTCAAGTTCGAAACTGAGTTACGTGTGGTCCAAAACTCAGTGGGTCTAAAAATAGAAAAACCTTGTGACCTCTCTAGAGGCCATACTTTTCAATGGATCTTCATGAAAGTTAGTCAGAATGTTTAGCTTGATAATATCTAGGTCAAGTTCAAAACTTGGTAACGTGCCGTAAAGAACTAGGTCAGTAGGTCAAATAATAAAAAAACCTTGTGACCTCTCTAGAGGCCATATTTTTCATGGGATCTGTATGAAAATTGGTCTGAATGTTCAGCTTGATGATATCTAGATCAAATTTGAAACTGGGTCAACATCTATTAAAAACTTGGTCAGTAGGTCTGAAAATAGAAAAACCTTGTGACCTCTCTGGAGGCCATACTTTTGAATGGATCTTCATGAAAATTGGTCAGAATGTTCACTTTGATGATATCTAGGTCAAGTTTGAAACTGGGTCACGTGCCGTCAATAACTCGGTCAGTAAGTCAAATAATAAAAAAAACCTTGTGTCCTCTCTAGAGGCCATATTTTTCATGGGATCTGTATGGAAGTTGGTCTGAATTTACATCTTAATGATATCTAGGTCAAGTTCAAAACTGGGTCACATGCCATCAATAACTAGGTCAGTAGGTCAAATAATAAAAAAAACCTTGTGACCTTTCTAGAGGCCATATTTTTCATGGGATCTGTATGGAAGTTGGTCTGAAATTTCATCTTAATGATATCTAGGTCAAGTTCGAAACTGGATCAACTGCAGTCAAAAACTAGGTCAGTAGGTCTAAAAATAGAAAAACCTTGTGACCTCTCTAGAGGCCATATTTTTCAATGGATCTTCATAAAAATTGGTCAGAATTGTTGTCTTATTATGTCTAGGTCATGTTCAAAACTGGGTCACATGAGCTCAAAAACTAGGTCACTATGTCAAATAATAGAAAAGACGACGTCATACTCAGTTCAAAACTGGGTCATGTGGGGACAGGTGAGCGATTCAGGACCATCATGGTGCTCTTGTTTATTATTGGCCGTAGGGAAAAACCGAGACCACTTTCCTGTGGTACAACATGGATGGTACCTCCAATTTATAGGTGTATTTTGACATATCTGTACCTTTAAGAAAATTTCAACTATATTTTCTCATGATTCTTTTGATTGATCTTGATTATGATTTTTGTGAAGCCCGCTTGCGGAAGCGAAGACATAGTTGTCCAAATGGCTGGTCGGTGTATATGCGTGCGTCTAGTTTATCTAGGTCAAGTTCGAAAGTGGGTCACGTGCCTTCAAAAAGTAGGTCAGTAGGTCAAATAATGAAAAAACGTTGTGACCTCTCTAGAGGCCATATTATTCATGGGATCTGTATGAAAGTTGGTCTAAATGTTTATCAACTGGGTCATGTGGGAAGAGGTCAGCGATTCAGGACCATCATGGTCCTCTTGTTTTTTTTAAAGATTAACTTCCCTTAGTTGTTACTTTAAATAACCTATATTGTTACTTTTGTTTATAATTGACAGTATGGAAAAACCAAGACCACTTTTCTGTGGTCCAACATACATGTTACTTTCAAATTTTAGGTGTATTTTAAGGTATCTCTGCCAGAGTCTACCTGGTAAGGAGTTTTTTTAGTGGATTTAGAAAAACAAAAGAATTACAATAATTACCACAGAACCACAGAATTAGGATTTCATTTGCAAATACAGGTGCTAGTGTAAATAAATTTGCTATGACGGGCGTATATTGTGACATTCAGGCACTCTTGTTAAATTTAATACTTTTATCACAAGTAAGATCTAATTAGGTCAAGGTCTGCCTCAGGTGAACGACTTAGGCCCCCTTGGGCCTCTTGTTAATATCATAAGACACTAATGCATATAATATGCTCTTCCATTGATTTTACAGAAATAATCACTACAGTAGTTTATCTCCCAATAAAGTAGCTAAAGGTTACTTGAATCATCAACATAATATATATGCCGTGCCATGAGAAAACCAACATAGTGGCTTTGCGACCAGCATGGATCCAGACCAGCCTGCACATCCGCGCAGTCTGGTCAGGATCCATGCTGTTCGCTAGCAGTTTCTCTAATTCCAATAGGCTTTGAAAGCGAACAGCATGGATCCTGACCAGACTGTGCAGATGCGCAGACTGGTCTGAATCCATGCTAGTCACAAACCCACTATGTTGGTTTTCTCATGGCAAGGCTCATATGGTTTTCAGGAGATTGGGCTAGTTCCCTTTACTACTATATAAACAAGAGGGTACTGAAGGTCCTACATCGCTCATCTGACCTAGTTCTTACCCTAGATAATCTAGTATCTAAATTGTAAAAAATTATCATATTTAATTTATGCAGGTCTAATATGACTTGGAAAAAGAGCAAATTTTAATGCAGCTTTCATTTCAATATTTGGCCCAAGTGTGGTTTTAAATATGTTTATTGATACGCCAGTTGTATTTACTTATTTCTATAAATTAATTTGTCTTACTTTTGCCAACTATGATGAATGGTATTGCAATGTTTTACATCAACATTCGATATTAATCTATTTGAAATATTATTAGCTAAATGAAGAATTCAGCAATGTGTACACACTAAAATGGCTGCATCTATGCTCAGCAATTTTCTTAATATCTTTTTATTCCCCCACCACAAGTTGGGGGGGGGGGTGGGGGTAGAGAGGGTTATAGGAATGGTCTCCATCCATCCTTCTGTCCATCCGTAACATTTTGTGTCCACTCTGTATCTCCTTAACCCCTTGAAGGATTTTCATGAAACTTATCAAGTCGATGTGCAGAACTCATGAGTCAGCCATGTCGGCTCAAGGTCAAGGTCAAAGGTTTGAGCTCTGTATCTCCTAAACCCCTTGAAGGATTTTCATGAAACTTGGGTCAAATGATCACCTCATCAAGACAATGTGCAGAACTCATGAGTCAGCCATGTTGGCTCAAGGTCAAGGTCACAACTCAAGGTCAAATGTTTGAGCCTTCCATTTTGTGTCCGCTTTGTATCTCCTAAACCCCTTAAAGGATTTTTAAATTCATTGATGTCATCATACATGGACTAAAAAATATACTTAACAATGTCCACCCAATACCATAAACCCTTTCACTATCCATAACAGTGGCGGGGGTTATTATACCCCCACCAAACATGTTTGAGGGGGGTATATAGGAGGCAGTTTTGTCGCGTCCCGTCCCGTGCCGTCGCGTCCCGAAATCTATTATCTCAGTTATTACCAAATGGATTTGATTATCTCAGTTATTACCAAATGGATTTGATTCAAACTTAAAATACATGTTCCACCTTATCACCCGCATCATGTGACACAAGGTGCATAACTCTTGACACCAAGTTTTCATGAATTATGTCCCCTTTTACTTAGAATTTAAGGTTAATTTTGTTGTATTTTCACTATATCTCAGTTATTACTAAATGGATTTGATTCAAACTTAAAATAGTTGTTCCACCTCATCACCCAGATGATGTGACATAAGGTGCTTAACTCTGACATAAATTTTTATGAATTATGTCCCCTTTTACTTAAAATTTAAGGTTGATTTTGATGTATTTTCACTATATCTCAATTATTACAAAATGGATTTGATTCAAACTTAAAATAGATGTTCCACCTCATCACCCACATCATGTGACACAAGGTGCATAACTCTGACACCAATTTTTCATGAGTTATGCCCCTTTTTACTTAGAATTTAAGGTTAATTTTGATGTATTTTCACTATATCTCAGTTACTACTGAATGGATTTGATCCAGACTTAAAATAGATGTTCCACCTCATCACCCACATCATGTGACACAAGGTGCATAACTCTGACACTAATTTTTCTTGAATTGTGTCCCCTTTTACCTAGAATTTAAGGTTAATTTTGATGTATTTTCACTCATTCTGATTGGCTTAGAGCCAAAGGGAAGTAACCTTTTTAGCTCATCTGATTTTTTGAAAAAAAATGATGAGTTATTGTCATCACTTGAGCGGTTGTTGGCATCGGCGTCGGCGTCTGTGTCGGCGTTGCCTGGTTAAGTTTTATGTTTAGGTCAGCTTTTCTCCTAAACTTTCAAAGCTATTGCTTTGAAACTTGGAATACTTGTTCACCATCATAAGCAGACCCTGTACATCAAGAAACATAACTCCATCTTGCTTTTTGCAAGAATTATTGCCCCTTTTGGACTCAGAAAATCAGTTTTCTTGGTTAAGTTTTATGTTTAGGTCAACTTTTCTCCTAAACTAACAAAGCTATTGCTTTGAAACTTGGAATACTTGTTCACCATCATAAGCAGACCCTGTACATCAAGAAACATAACTCCATCTTGCTTTTTGCAAGAATTATTGCCCCTTTTGGACTCAGAAAATCAGTTTTCTTGGTTAAGTTTTATGTTTAGGTCAACTTTTCTCCTAAACTATCAAAGCTATTGCTTTGAAACTTGGAATACGTGTTCACCATCATAAGCAGACCCTGTACATCAAGAAACATAACTCCATCTTGCTTTTTGCAAGAATTAGTGCCCCCTTTTGGACTTAGAAAATCAGTTTTCTTGGTTAAGTTTTATGTTTAGGTCAGCTTTTATCCTAAACTATCAAAGCTATTGCTTTAAAACTTGCAACACTTGTTCACCATCATAAGCTGACCCTGTACAGCAAGAAACATAATTCCATCCTGCTTTTTGCAAGATTAATGGCCCCTTTTGGACTTAGAAAATATCAGATTTCTTGGTTAAGTTTTATGTTTAGGTCAACTTTTTCTCCTAAACTATCAAAGCTATTGCTTTGAAACTTGCAACACTTGTTCACCATCATAAGCTGACCCTGTACAGCAAGCAACATAACTCCATCCTGCTTTTTGCAATAATGATTGCCCCTTTTGGACTTAGAAAATCATTTTCTTGGTTGAGTATTATGTTTAAGTCAACTTTTCTCATAAACTTTCAAAGCTATTGCTTTAAAACTTGCAACAGTTTTTCACCATCATAAGTGGACACTGTACATCAAGAAACATAACTCTATCCTGCTTTTTGCAAGAATGATGGCCCTTTTTAGACTTAGAAAATCATGGGTAGGACAATATTTCTATTATACAAAAAAAATCAGATGAGCGTCAGCACCCGCAAGGTGGTGCTCTTGTTTTAACTTTTGTACTGAGTTTCTTAACCCTTTACCACACAGAACAGAAGCCAAAGTAACCTCTTTTACATAACACTGATAAGTGATAATCAATAATCAATAATCGGTATATGGCTGATAAAGGTGACTGTCTTATCTGAACAGAGGTGTTGGCATTATTTTGTGATTACACATACTCATGTTAAAAATGTCATTATTTTAATATTTTCTGTAAGTTTGACATTATTTTTGTCAATATAAAGTTTATAGCAATTTAAATTCTCTTTCCGATGATACAAAATTTATTGTAGTTTCTCTTTGAGTTTCGAAGATATAAAGTGTTAAAGTACGGGAATATATATTTTTAGGCATAAAATTCTGTTTTGGATTACTTTCACATTGAAATTCATATACAATTTCATTTTGATGTTTGAAAGTTTGATTTATAGTTAATAGACTTATCTTCCGAATCGGAATCGGTAAGTATTTATATAAAAAACAACCATCAAACTGAATAACACTACAAAAATAACGGATCGTAAAATTTCTGAAAGTGCAAAAAGATCGCGGAGATCGAGACTCGTAACCAACTACAGTATTCTTGTGCTAAAAATTAAATATTTTTAAGATAATATTACGTAATATTTTGATGATCAAACGTCAGTACATCACGGGTGACTTCCGCTGCAATTAACTCTTGGGGTGTCATAAAATATTTGAAAGCCGCGGTACTTCTGTTTTGATTAACACTTCCCGTTATGTAAGGCCATAAATTCCAAGCCATCATATACACAAATTGTTGTTTAGGGGAAATCTGCATGTATCACGCGTGACCTTCATGACCTAACACATTTAAAAATACTTTGATGTTAAATGGTTGTTATTTTTAGAACGAGGAAAGCCCCGCGAAACGGCTAGTTGCAAGCAGTTTTCTCAGTAATTTTCCATGACGTAGCGTCGTGCACATGTAGGAAAAAACCCCGGTGTCTTTCTTTGCAAAGTACTCGATAAATTTAAATAGTAACCACATGATTTTTTATGTAAATAATGATGACGAAATCCCATATTTTGAGTTAGTAAACATCCGGAATTTGTTTCTTTAGGAAAAGAATGAAAATAAAGCGATTGATTATGAGACACGGGA
Source organism: Mercenaria mercenaria (assembly GCF_021730395.1). Classification (NCBI taxonomy): domain Eukaryota; kingdom Metazoa; phylum Mollusca; class Bivalvia; order Venerida; family Veneridae; genus Mercenaria; species Mercenaria mercenaria. The sequence goes on along the minus strand of NC_069377.1, from coordinate 66,170,077 downwards.
TAAAACGATTCTGTTCAAATGGCCGTTAATCAGTATAATACGTTTCTATCGGGGAACCGTTAGACACGGGTCAATACGTTTCTGTTTGGGAATCGATAGATACGGTGATAAACGTATCGATGTGGGAAAGGGTTAAATTCCAGGAATTAGTCTATTTTTAGAAATCCTATTTTTAGATTTTCAGTATTTTAGGTGTTTTTCGAACTTTTTTATTATAAGTCCTATGTAAAAAGTAAAAACATTTTTCTGTGGTAACATGGGTCGGTAAGACCCTTTTTTGTATTCACTTTTAGTGTATCTCTAATATTAGAGATTTAATATATTTACTTGTATTACTATACTAGTATTATACTAGTATTACTTATATGTGGAAGCCCAGGATGAAGTACTCCAAAGTATTTTTAAGATTCCTTATGGTTGCCATTCTTCTGTGACAAGACCGTATGGTGGGGGTATGAGTCACTCCTGTGACAGTTCTAGTTAAAGTTGTCTTTCAGACTGCCTTTTTCAATATACTGATCCGATTCTATCAGCTTTATGAAAGGCTTGATGATGGCTTTCATATGAAATCAACTTATTGTCAGGCAGTTAATGGGCTAATCAGAACTTTGTGTAGACCGGAGAGTGTACTCTGTAGGGAGTCCAGGGGAAATATTTTGGCAAGTTATCCTTGAAATGATGCAATCTGACTTATATTTGACTAATAGTTGCCACAATGTCACCTTTAAAATTGTGCAAAAATTGATAGCTTTTAATTTTGACGGCCACTTAAGCAATTATAAATACAACTGATATAATGTTTTGAGAATGGAGCAAGCTGAAAAAGTCTTCTAAAATGACTGTTGCTTAAATTTTAGGCTACCAAAAATGTAAGCTCACCTGATTTTAGGGCAGGGAGTGGTGGAGGTGGTGCATTTCATGTGTGAAATGGGCAAAATTTTCCAGATCAGCAAAGCAGTAATTGAGGTAGACGCTTTTTAGCTCACCTGAACCAAAAGTTGAGGGTCAGCTATTAGTATTTGCAGATGGACCTCTCACAAGTTTATTCAAGTGGATAAGCTTGACCCCTTTAAGATGTGCCAGAGCTAAAAATAGCAAAAACCTTTCAACAGCTTCTCATGAATCACTTGATAGATCTCCAGTAAACTTGATCTGTACCAGACTTTTAGGGACCTCTCACAAAATTATTCAAATGGTTCTACTTGACCCCTTTAGGGGTGCTAGAGTTGAAAAAGGAAAAACTTTTCAATAATTTTTCATGAACCACTTCATCAATTTCAGCAAATGTGGCCTGTAGCATCCTTGATGAACATTTCCCAAATTTGTTAAAATGGTTCAGCTTGACTGCACTTAAAAGGTTTGACATCGTTGTTCGTATTTCAATTTCTTCTGCTAGACTTTCTTATATCCTTAGAACAGCAGGCACATTTTTATGCAATCTCGCCAGGCATATGTATGTTTTTGACAACACAGAAAATGACGTCACTCTTTTCATCTACGAAAACATATTTGAGCTCGGGATAAACACAATTCCCAAAGGGGTCCGTAATGGAGCAAGGGTACATAGAGATTTTTGGAACTTCTTCAAATCGCTCAAAAGGTCCTTTTTGATGTTGTCTGAAAGTGTCAGTATATGCCTCGGATGTAAGATATTTCCGTATTTGAGTGCTGCAGACCTAGACATTTCAGAAATATTTTCAAAATGAAATTCATGTAATAAATGTTGTTTCTACGGAAGCGTGGAAGGGCCATCAGACTCTAATACGTTCAGTTACGTTACAGCTGGGGAAAGGTTATTTAATTAAAAGAAGTGAAAGAATTTTCAAAACCATAAAAATGAGAAAGTTATTAGTAGTTCAGTAGTTTTATCAAAATGGCAGCCATTTTGTTTCCATGGTAACATAAGATAACATGACGGATTTATTAAATTTCTAGATATATATATTTTTAGCTCATCTGATTTTTTGAAAAAAAAATGTTGAATTATTGTCATCACTTGATCGGCGTCTGTGTCAGCGTCGGCGTTGCCTGATTAAGTTTTATGTTTAGGTCAGCTTTTCTCCTAAACTATCAAAGGTATTGCTTTGAAACTTGCAACACTTGTTCACCATCAATAGCTGACCCTGTACAGCAAGAAATATAACTCCATCCTGCTTTTTGCAAGAGTTATGGCCCCTTTTTGACTTAGAAAATATCAGATTTCTTGGTTAAGTTTTATATTTAGGTCAACTTTTCTCCTAAACTATCAAAGCTATTGCTTTGAAACTTGCAACAGTTGTTCACCATCATAAGCTGACCCTGTACATTAAGAAACATAACTCTGTCCTGCTTTTTGCAAGAATTATTGCCCCTTTTGGACTTAGAAAATCAGATTTCTTGGTTAAGTTTTATGTTTAGGTCAGCTTTTCTCATAAACTATCAAAGCTATTGCTTTAAAACTTGCAACACTAATTCACCATCATAAGCTGACCCTGTACAGCAAGAAACATAACTCTGTCCTGCTTTTTGCACGAATTATGGCCCCTTTTGGACTTAGAAAATATCAGATTTCTTGGTTAAGTTTTATGTTTAGGTCAGCTTTTCTCCTAAACTATCAAAGCTATTGCTTTGAAACTTGCAACTGTTGTTCACCATCATAAATTGACCCTGTACATTAAGAAACATAACTCTGTCCTGCTTTTTGCAAGAATTATTGCCCCTTTTGGACTTAGAAAATCAGATTTCTTGGTTAAGTTTTATGTTTAGGTCAGCTTTTCTCATTAACTATCAAAGCTATTGCTTTAAAACTTGCAACACTTATTCACCATCATAAGCTGACCCTGTACAGCAAGAAACATAACTCTGTCCTGCTTTTTGCAAGAATTATGGCCCCTTTTGGACTTAGAAAATATCAGATTTCTTGGTTAAGTTTTATGTTTAGGTAAACTTTTCTCCTAAACTATCAAAGCTGTTGCTTTGAAACTTGCAACTTTTGTTCACCATCATAAGCTGACCCAGTACATCAAGAAACATAACTCCATCCTGCTTTTTGCAAGAATTATGGCCCTTTTTGGACTTAGAAAATCATGGGTATGACAATTTTTCTATTATAAAAAAAAAAATCAGATGAGCGTCAGCACCCGCAAGGCGGTGCTCTTGTTTTGAATTGTATTAACTTATTACTGTAAAATACTTTCTATCCTTTTTCCAGCTAGAATGAAAGAAATTACCATGTTTTACATCTAACACTCAAGAAACACTGGAAGTCTATGGGTATTTGCTAAATAAAGAATTCAGCAGTGCGTAATTGACATCATAAACACACTCAAATGGCTGCCTCCATGATCAGCCATTTTCTTAAATTTCAAACTGCCATATCTTCTTCAATTGTGGTCCGATTTTTAACATTCTTTCAGCATTATAAGAGGCCTGGGGATAACTTTCATATAAAACTAACTTACTGTCAGGCATTCCTTGCACTTTAAGGGTCATCAGGGCTAAAATCAGGAAGAAAAAAACTTTAAAGGACTTCTCATTTATGCTGAATGGATGTTCACCAAACTTGGTCAGAAGCAGTGTTAAAGCCTCTTGTTTGCAGATTTCTTATTGATAAAAAACTTTTACATTTGCCCTGTACATTTAAAACTTCTGAGTTTCATTGCATTCCCCAATTAACCCTTACCCTGCTAAACTCTGCTAAATTTCTATAATGAATTTATCAGTCATCAGTCTGTACCATTAACTGTTAAAAAGTGGGGGGGGGGGCTTTCCAAAAAGATACTGACTTAATGGTGAACTAGTGAACGGATGTGCCGGCTGATCAAGATCTACACTGGTTCCAATGGAAGAATTAATCCTGTCCAGCATGATAAGGGTTAAGATAGTTTTGCATATTTTATTCAAATTAAATAAAAATGGTTTGGTTGTTTGGTTGATTTTTTGCTAGATTTATTTGATATATATAGACTTCCGCCAAGTTTTCATAATGGACGTCTGCTGGAAAATCAGAATACTGATGACAATTTTGCATAAAGGATAATTTTTACATTGTAGATTTTTATGAAATTTGTCACAGTTGTAAATTTAAATATCTTTCATTTGTTTGAGTAAAATGTTTAGGTCTGTGTGCTTATTTCTGAGATTCTTGCCCATATTTTAAGAGATCTGCAAATTTCAAGCTGATTTTGTAACCGGTTTTGCATTATTTTACATGTCAACAATTTTGTCAATATATTTGATCTTAAGAAAGATAGAAAAGCTGCCAGTTTAATCAGTAACACAAAGGTTGCCATTTATCAGTGATTTCTTTAATCTGCCATTGCATAATCTGGGCTTTTTAGCTTGTCTGATTTAATGAAAAAAATCTACGAGGTATTGTCGTAACTTGATTGTTGGCGTTCGTTAAAATATTTGTTTAGGTCAGCCTTTTCTAAAAAGCTATAAGAGCTACAGGTTTGAAAATTTTTCACACTTGTTAATCATCATTAGTTGACATTATAGGCCAAGAACCATAACTCTGATAAGCATTGTATTCGAATTATGGCCCTTTTTATTCTTAGAAAATTCAATTTTCTAGGTTAAAGTTTTTGTTACGTCAAATTTTTCCCCAAAACTGTAAGAGCTACAGCTTTGAAACTTTGCGCGCTTGTTTTCATCATTATATGAGTAAGTAGACCAAGAGCCATACCTTTTGCTAGCATTTTATTAGAATTATGGCCCTTTTGATACTTAGAAAATTTGAATTTCTTGGTTAAAATTTTTGTTTAGATCCACCACTTGAATACTACAAGAACACTAGCTTTGCAACTTTGCAGACTTGTTTATCATAATTAGGTGGGCACGTAGGCCAAGAGCCATAAGTCTGATATGCATTTTCTCTGAATTATGGGCCTTTACGTTCTTACAAACTTTTAATTTCTTTTTATTTAGGTCCACTTTTCTTGAAAATCTATCAGAGCTATAGTCAAGAACCATAACTCTCTCTTGCATTTTGTCAGAATTATGGGCCTTTTAACTTAGAAAATCAGTATTTCGTGGTTGTTTTTTGTTTAAGTTCACTTTTCTTGAATACTTTACTATAGCTTTGAAACTTCATATATTTTTATGCCCCCAAAGGGAGGCATATTAGTTTTCAACTGTTCGTCCGTTCCTTCGTTAGTTAGTTCGTTCGTTCGTCACAATGTTAACTTTTTGCATGAAGGCACTTTACTCACGAACCACTGCACCCAGGACCTTCAAACTTCACATGCTGATAGTACTTATTGAGTATACCACCCCTACTGACTTTGGGGTCACCAGGTCAAAGGTCAAGGTCACAGGGGCCAACATTAACTTTTGGCATGAAGGCCTTTACTTGCGAACCACTGCACCCAAGACCTTCAATCTTCACATGCTGATAGTACTTATTGAGTACACCACCCCTACTGACTTTGGGGTCACCAGGTCAAAGGTCAAGGTCACAGTGGCCAACGTTAACTTTTTGCATGAAGGCACTTTACTCGCGAACCACTGCACCTAGGACCTTCAAACTTCACATGCTGATAGTACTTATTGAGTACACCACTCTTACTGACTTTGGGGTCACCAGGTCAAAGGTCAAGGGCACAGGGGCCAATGTTAACTTTTTGCATGAAGGCACTTTACTCGCGAACCACTTCACTCAGGACCTTCAAACTTTACATGCTGATAGTACTTTATGAGTACACCAACCCTACTGACTTTGGGGTCACCAGGTCAAAGGTCAAGGTCACAGGGGCCAACGTTAACTTTTTGCATGAAGGCACTTTACTCGCGAACCACTTCACCCAGGACCTTCAAACTTCACATGCTGATAGTACTTACTGAGTACACCACCCCTACTGACCTTGGGGTCACCAGGTCAAAGGTCAAGGTGCTGCGGGGGCATTTGTCACCATTAGTGACAGCTCTTATTAGCTTAACAATTTCTAGCTATTCTACTCATCCTTGGTTAAAGTTTTGCATGTAAGTACATATAGCTAACAATTAAAGGTATATAGCTTTGAAACTTATTTTTTTCTTTTTCTAGGTGAATTACCAACCTCACTGGGTCAAGTCCCATAACTCTTACATGTATTTTGAGCAAATTATGCTCCTTTTTGTACTTAGAAAATCCTGGTTAAAGTTTTGCATGCAAGCACATATTAAAGCTATTATTTAAAGGCATAGAGCTTTGAAACTTATTTTTTCTAGGTCAATAACCAACCTCACAGGATAAAGTCCCATAACTCTGACATGTATTTTGGGCAAATTATGCCCCTTTTTGGACTAAGAAAATCCTGGTTAAAGTTTTGCATGCAAGTATATTTCCAAAACTAATGCAGATATTGATTTAAAACTTCACTTGTGTTTTCGGGGTTCTAAAACTAGGTGATAGCATCAAGTCCCATAACTTTGACTTGCATTTTGGCCAAATTATGCCCCCTTTTGGACTTAGAAAATCCTGGTTAAAGTTTTGCATGCAAGTTACCATCTCCTGCAAGAAAAGAGTTATGTACAGCTCTTGTTTTATCATAAATTAAGATGAGTAAAAAGGCCAAGAACCATAACCCTTTTCTTGCATATTGACCAGCACTCACAGATGACGGATGGCACCCGCAGACGGTGCTCTTGTTTCTGTTTTACAGGTAATGATTTACCTAATCACTCCCAGTTTTTCAAACATGCAGAACTACCTTTATGTGAAATGTTTCCTCAGATATTATTAATGGACAAGATACTTGAAAACTTCCTTTCTTGAAACAAAAGTGAAACAGCAGGATCTTCACCTGTTACTTCATATCCCTATATGCTCCAACCTTTAGGGACTTATTAGTCCTCTATCTGTTACCTACAACATGTACACACACAGACCCTTAGCTCAAAGATATACTTGGAAGTCAAAAGTCTGTATGGGTTCACTGTCTGCTCCATAACTCAACCATCCATCAAGGGATTTTAATGTAATTTTGAACAAATGTTCCCCATAACAAAGTCAACTCACAGATGCACAACTCAGGTCAGGCTCATACTTGGAAAGTCAATATGGAGTTTTTTCATCTGTTGCATAACTTAAACATCTATCAAGGGATTTTAATATAACTTGGCACAATTTTTGCCCATGTAAATAGGATGTGTGGTGCACAACTTCCAGACTACAAACTCAGAGATCAACTTCAAGTCACATATGGAACAATTATTAACAGGGTCTGTTTCATGTCTGCGTCATACATCAAGGGATTTTGATATTACTGCGCACAAACATTCCCCATATTGAGATGGTGTATCGTGCGCAACACCCAGGAACCTCATCAAAGGTCAAAGTCTTGGACATCAAAGATTTAAGGTAATTTTTCAAGTCCTTTCTTAAAGGGAACCTAATACAAGAAATTAATGCAGGTCCCTGTGACTTTGAACTTTGAGCCACTGATCACAAAGGTATTAGGGATCTTCCTGGTATTACACTTATTCATTGTGTAAAGTTTCAAAGACATAAATATTACAGTCCTGAAACCAATGTCAGTCTGCAGGTCACTCGGTCATTGACCTTTGACCTGTTATTCTCAGTAGGGATCCTAAGTAGTTCTTAGTCATTGTAGCCATTATAAGAAGTTGAGTTTGGTCCCTGTAACTTTGACCTTTGAGAGAATGATCCCAAAATCAGTAAGTATCTTCCTTTAGTTGTACCTAGTAATTATTTCAAGTTTGAAAGCAATTATACCTTGACATAGAGTCAGAAAGCATTTGCAGCCTCCAGGTCACTGTGACCTTGACCACTGTGTTATTGACACCTGAAACAATAGGGATCCTACTCAAGTGGTGCTTAATTACCCTGTAAATCTCTGAAGTTTGAAGCTGTAGATATTATACTGTCAAAAAAAAAAAGAAGGAAAATGTTGACAGACATGAACAACATCATTCTATGACCTGCTCTATATGAAAGTGAATGATAATTGATTAAAATATATAGATAACCCATTAATAGTTTACATAGTGAATTATGTATAAGATGGAGCAAGGAACTGACAAATATAGAAAGTTAATGACTTTTTTTATAGGGGTGGGGGAGTGCTAAAGTTCATGGATATCAATAATACGGTTGGCTTCAACAATTTATATAAATTTCCATTTGTTGTGTCTTTGAAATTAATGACTTTAAGTCTGCACAACAGACAAGACAGCTGTTTTATGCAAACAGAATTATATGATTTTCTAGTATATAATTTCCTGCCAAATTTTATACAAAACCAAAAGATACCAACTACATGTACTGGTATAATAATCATTAGTATTACAATAAATAATGTTCAGAGAATGCAAAAATCACAGTTTTATTATCTGTTGCATTTACATTGGATACATACATGTTTTAAGCATACAAAGTGTTTTGATCTATGTAACTAAGGCCTAATAAATTTTATGAATTGTTTGATTTGGTTATTTGCAAAATCTCTTCACCGATAAGCACAAAACCTCACTACTGATAAGCTAGATACTAAAAAATGTTATCAGGACCTGGTATACTTCCAAACAAATTAACTAACCCCATCAAACTTCCAGAAATGACTGCAAACATAGATCAAACTCAATGCATAGAAGTAATAGGCAAGAAGTCAATAGGGGACAGGAGCAAAAGTCCAAGAGGCACCGATGGTTGGCTGCAATAGGGATCATCTACTCGGCATGTCCAATCGTCCCAAAAGTTTCAACATTCTGGGCCTAGTGGTTCTCAAGTTATTGATTTGAAACAGTTTTCCATGTTTGGGCTCCTGTGATCTTGACCTTTGATTGAGTGACCCCAAAATATATAGGGGTCATCTTTTCTGCATGTCCAATCAACTGATGAAGTTTCAAGATTCTGGGCCAACCGGTTCTCAAGTTATTGATTGGAAAGAGTTTTCCATGTTCAGGCCCTTGTGACCTTAACCTTTGTTCAAAAATCTACAGGGGTCACCTACTCTGTAAGTCCTATCATCCTATGAAGTTTGAAGGTTCTTGGTCAAATGGTTCTCAAGTTACTGATAGGAAACATTTTTCTAATTTCTGGCCCCTGTGACCTTGATGATAGGAAACTGTTTTCTAATTTCTGGCCCCTGTGACCTTGAACTTTGATCAAATGACCCAAAAATCATTAGTGGTCATCAACTCTACATTTCCAATCATCCTTTGAAGTTTCAACATTCTGGGTCAAGTGGTTCTTAAGTTATTGATCAAAAACAGTTTTCCATGTTCAGGCCACTGTGACCTTGACCTTTGATCAAGTAACCCCAAAAATAAGAGGGATCATCTACTTTGTAAGCCCTATCACCCAATGAAGTTTGAAGATTCTAATTGTCAAATGGTTCTCCAGTTACTGGTCAAAAATAAAGTGTGATGGGCAGATGGCCCTTGTGACTTTGACCTTGATGGAGTGACCCCAAAATCAATAGGGGTCATCTACTCGGTTAGTTTATAAAACATTCACCAAAAAACACACTATGTGCAGTAAGATGCGCATAATGCCACTTTGATGTGGTAATTTTCCATACTTTTTCACCAAAATTGACTAAGAAATGATGATCAACTATGTTAAATTTGCACACAGAATGGGAAGTGTATCAAAATCAGAGCCCATAGGTACTAAACTCTTCTTTATCACAAAATTGTATGCCAGTAAAAACAAACTATTTCACAATGTCTGTATGAGAATTTTAAAATGATTAAATAATACCAGGTATGGCCCATCTTTCTGTTTGCCTTTATTGTAAACTACTGCATTAGTAATTATGGCCCCCTCCTAAGAAGGTGGGGTATATTGTTTTGCAAATGTAGGTCAGTCGGTCTGTCCGTAGACCAATAAGTTTCCGGATGATACTCAAGAACTCTTGGGCCTAGGAACATAAAAGTTAAAAAGGAGGTTGGTCATGACCAGCAGATGACCCCTTTTGATTTTGAGATCAGTTTGTCAAAGGTCAAGGTCAAAGTGACCCGGAACAAGTAAATTGTTTCGGGATGATAACCCAAGAATGCTGAGGCCTTGGATCATGAAAGTTGATAGGGAGGTTGGTCAGGACCAGTAGATGACCCCTATTGCTTTTGAGGTTAGTAGGTCAAAGGTCAAGGTCACAGTGACCTGGAATAGTTAAACGGTTTCCTGATGATAACTCAAGAATGCTTGGGCTTAAGGTCATAAAACTTGATAGGGAGGATGTTCATGACCAGCAGATGACCCCTATTGATTTTGAGGTCAGTAGGTCAAAGGTCAAGGTCACAGTGACCTGGAACAATTAAACAGTTTCTGGACTATAACTTGAGAACGCTTGGGCCTAGGATCATGAAACTTAATAGGGATGTTGATCATGACCAGCAGATGACCCCTATTGATTTCGAGGTCAAAGGTCAAGGTCACAGTGACCCGAAACAGTTGGAACTGGATGATAACTCAAGAAAGCTTTGGCCTAGGATCATGAAAGTTGACAGCAGATGACCCCTATTGATTTTGAGATCAGTAGGTCAAAGGCCAAGGTCACATTGACCCAGAACAGTAGAACTTTTTTTGCCAAATAACTAGAGAATGCTTTAGTCTAAGATCACATTTGATACAGAGTTTACTTATGACTGGTAAATGAACCATAATAATTATTATTGATTTGAGATCAGTACGTCAAACATCCAGTGCACATTGACCAAATAATTTCTGCTCCTTGTGCAATTACTGAATACATCAAAGGGGGCATTTCATGTTCTACGAGCTCTTATGTTATCATAGAGGAACAGTATATAACCTCTATATGTTTCAACTGTTTATATGGTGCTTTCATTGTTATATGTTATATGTATATGCTGTTTTTTTTAACTTTGTTTACTTTGCTTTAACTTACTTGATCTTCTCAATTGTGTTTGTTTTTGGAGGAAATGCACTGTATGTTTTTTCCTGCTTTCAAGATTTTGTAAAGAAGTATAGTCAATTTACTACTGTGCATGTCTTGTTTATCCAGGGGATATCCCAGGTAAGATTGTAACTTTAAAACAGCTCTTGTTTGAGCATGCACCCAGACAACAACATTTGACAAACTACAAAAATATTGCCAGATATTCAGTTCAAAAGGATATAACAGAAAAATGACCGATAGTGTACCTGGGAAGAGTTTACTTGAGGAAAGTAAATTTTATGAAAATTCTTTATCTGAGAACCAGTCTGAAATAAACTGTGACTCCTGTGAAGAAGATGTTGAGTCTAGACCTGCTGTGGGATTTTGTGTGGAGTGCCAGAGCTATCTGTGTGATCAGTGTTTTCAATACCACTGCCTTCCACGACCTATGCGGCATCACCGATTGCTGGATAAAAAAGAAATGCCCAAGAAAAAGGTGACAGGGAGTTTGTCTGAAGTTTGCCAAAAGCATGAAGGGGAGACAATGAAGTTTTACTGTAAAACTCATGAAGAAGTTGGTTGTAACTCCTGTATGGTTATTGAACATAAGCCATGCCCAGAAATATGCAGTTTGGCCGATATTGCCAAAGGTGTGGAAAAATCTTATCAGTATAGAAGTCTATGTGACAAAATCACTGTAACCAAAAGAGAGCTTGAAGATCAGATCAGAGTTGCCCATGAAAACATCGAAATAAGCAAATCATGCAGAGAAACAGCAATTTGCAGTATAGATGAATTTCAACAGAAAATGCTTGAGAAACTTGAATCACTTAGAAATGAAATAACGAAAGAAGCTGAAGAAAAAGAGAGAAAAGAAACCATTAAAATAGAACAAGTAGTCAAAGTAGCAAATAAAACAAAGGAAGAACTGCAAGATTTATCAACCAACATGGAAATACTTGAAGAAACGAAACAAAGCAAACAGTTATTTGTCGCTATAAAAAAAGTAGAAAAGCAACATCAAGCTTTGGTGAAAAACTTGGAAGACATGAAAAAAGAAAATAAAGTGGAAAGATATTCATTTGTTGCAAATGAACTTTTGTCAAGTATGTTCCAGAATATTGATGCGTTAGGTGAACTGAGCATTCCTGAAGCCGACAATTCATCTGAAGCACTGCTTAGTTCTTACAGTTATTATCTTGAATATGGATTCCCGAAAGTACTGGTGACACCAGACGATTATTTTCTATTTACTGACCGCATATTTAATGACATTTACTTAATGGAAGATAATGAAATCATTGCAAAGAAACGACTAACCTCATGCCCATGGGATGTAGCACTGACTGAAGAAAATGAATTTGCAGTCACATTCCCAAATGAAAGGAAAATCAAAATCCTTGCAGTTGCTGATCAAGAAATCATAGAAAGCAGAGAAATTAAAGTAAATGCAAGATGTGAAGGCATAGCGTATGCCAATAAGCTGTTACTTGTGGCTTGTACAAATCCACCATCAGTGATTGTATTAGATATTTCTGGCAAGATCATTCGAACCATTTCAACGGATGAAAATGGCTGCCTGTTGTTCAAACAGCCAGCTTACATAGCATTTAGCAGAAAAAGAAAACGTATTTGTGTGACAGACAGACAGAGTGACAGTATAAATATACTTACGATGGAAGGAAAATTAGATAAGGTTTGCAAACTGGAGGAAGTCAAAATGCCTCTTTCAATTGCTTTTTGTGAAGATTCAGATGAAGATGAAGAAAAAGATGAAGATGAGGAAAGAGATGAAGATTCAGATGAAAATGAAGATACAGATGAAGGAAAAAATGAAAATGAAGAAAACGATGAAGAAAAAAAGGAAGATACAGATGAAGATAAAGATGAAGATGGATACTTAGGACTTGTTGACTTTAAAGACAATTCTTTACATGTATTCAACATACACACTGGTGAGTCAAAGTCAGAAATGTTAGACTTAACTGATTCAGACAACCCACATTTTTGTAAAATTACAGACTTTAAAATTTTACATTCTAAAATATTGACAGTCACTGGGTTTATGACAACAAAATATTAAGTGTATATTGATGCTACTACATTGTACTTGCATTTTTTTTTTAATAATGTTGTTTGTTGAATGTATACCAGAGTTCAATCTTAAATGGTATCAGACAACTTTAATCTTAATATAGAGATCTATAGATATATATTATGGAAGCAATTTTTGTTTTTATCCTATTTCCAATTGTGTATATATTAAATCGACACAGTCAACGTATAAAATTGACTCTAAAATCCTTTAACCTGCTAAATTTCTAAAATGGACTGGTCTGTCATTCAGTTTGGGTAGTACCATTTATTAACTGAAGAGGTGTTCACTGAAAATTTACTGACTGAATAGCAAACAGTGCAAACCATGATCAGACTCCACGGATGATCTTGGTCTGCACTGGTCGCAAAGGCAAAATCACTTTCCCTCAGCAGGCTAAAGGTTAAGAGGCACTTCTCCAGATAATGATTTGCATCAGTTTTCTTTTCTGAATTTAGTCAGTACAAAATAAGGAAAGAGGACCATCGTGGCCATAAATCACTCACTGGACCTTGTCCTTTTGACCTTGATTATATGTCACACAGTTTATCATGAAAGGTAACCATTGTTAAAATATTTATCCTGAAAATATGAGTTATAACCTGTACAAGGAAACTAGACATCTTTTACTAAGGAGATATGATCTTAACAAACACTGTCCAATCATGGTTTCTGAATAATGTTTTATATACAGACATAGTTTTTACAGAAATGATTTAGTGTAAAGCAGTAAATCCCTCAAAGTATAAACCCATAATGTAAGTTTTCAGAGAAAATTGTATCTGAAACTGTTGGTCCAGAAATTAATAAGAATTATTTAGGCAAGATTTTCATTATTTTTAATGTATTCTCTTGACATTTTTAGCTCACCTGTCACACATAGTGACAAGGTGAGCTTTTGTGATCACCCTTTGTCTGTCTTCCGTCGTCAGTCAGTCCGTCCATGCGTGCGTGCATCAATTTCTTGTCTGTACAATAGTGGTGTCATTTATGATTTTATTTTAACCAAAGTTGCACACAACTTGTATCACCATAAGACCTTGATTCCTTTAAATACGCCCGAAGGAACGTATTATGTTATCACCTTGGTGTCCGTCTCTCTGTCTGTCTGTTGGTTAGCAGTTTCCCTTCCCCTCTGTAACTCTTGAACCCCTTGAAGGATTTCAAAGAAACGCGACACAAATGTTCACCTCATTGAAATGATGTGCAGAGCGCATGTTTCCGATGGCTCACTTCAAGGTCAAGGTCACACTTAGGGGTCAAAAGTCATATGACTTTGTTTTGTGTGTATATTGCTCTGCATTTGCGTTGCATTGCAGTGCTCTTGTTTTTATTTGGCAGATCCTTCTTTTGTTCACTTACAATAATTTCTTTTTTAATTACTTCCCTTTTATATTACTATAAATAGCTTATTTAGTAACTTTTTTATTATTGGCCGTAGGGAAAAACTGAGGCCACTTTTTTGTGGTACAACATGGATGGTACCTCCAATTTTTAGGTGTATTTTGGCATATCTGTACCTTGTAAGAATTTTTTTTCTTTTTGGTTAAATTTCTCCCCTTTGTTGTTCCTGTCCTTTGGACTTATTGCTATATAGAAAACTGATTTCAAAACAATTTTATTTTACACAAGACTAGTGTTCCTTGGGTGACCCCTGCTGGTCCGTTTTCAAAATAGTTTTACACAAATGTTTCTTGGGTGACCCTCTACCAAATTCCTTCAAACAATTTTGATTCATTGAAAAAGTGGCTGCCTGGGGGAGGGGCTCATTTTCCCATATGGCTATACAAAAAACTTCTTGTATAAAACTACTGGCCTGATTTGAAAATAATTTTATTTGAAGCAACTTTGAAGTGCCGGTTTTAATCTATTTTTAGATTTTTAGATCAGTGACAGTGGTGCCAGTAATGATCTGTTATTGGTGGAGCCTGTATGGCGCAGTTTATATTAGATCATGGGCAAATTTGATCAAGAGTATGGGGAAAAGGTAGAATATTTTATGCAAACAGGACACTGATCTTGGATTTAGCTTAATTTTTATTTTGCAGTTATTTTCAGGCAAGATGAATGCATAGTTCAGTACTGCAAGGCTGATGTACAGCTTCTCCACATATCTCTCTGGCGTGGCGACTTGTTTGTAAATCAGTTACATTTTGTTACTGTTCAGTCCGTCTTATACATCTATACATGATATAGTCTAGTTTTTAATGTTTCCTCCTTGATTGCTATGAGCAGTTGGTCTAGTAGTTAGAATGCGTTCCCAGCGGTATCATTTCCAGTGATTGGTTGTATGTACCAGGGGCGTCCTTTTTGATAGTAGATATATTGCCAGAATAGCAGCTTTGTGAACGTTTGTCCAGATCCTCTTTCCTGGTAGAATGCTGAATGCATTTTCGACATTTGTAACAAGTGTATTGTATCTTGTGTCTGTTCAAAGATTCACAGTGTTTGTATTATTTGTAACAAATTTCTGTAATGTAATGTAATGTAATGTAATGGTAAATCATTCCAAACAACAGGCCCTGAATACAATAAGCTTCCTTTGAAAAGTTCTGTATTTGGTTTTGGTACTTTGAAAGTAGGACCACGTACTGATCTTAAAATAATGGATTGATTAACATCATCTGCATCCTTAAGTTCAAAGTCTTTACATATATACATTGGAAAATTTCTGTTTACAATTTTAAACATAACTATAGCTTTATTGAATTTAACTTTATCTAGGAAGGGAAGCTGATTCATTTTTCTCATCGCGTCTCCAAAGGTTGTATAGTTTTGTCCAAAAATCAGTTTACACGCCAATTTTTGAAGGCGAATAATTTTACTGACATTAGAATGTGTTGTATTTGACCATAAAATACTACAGTAATCAATATGTGATTGAATATATACATTATAAAACATTATTTTGTGTTTTAAATCAAGAAATGATTGAATTTTTGAGAGAAGCCAAAGGTACGAGGATATTTTCCTTGTTACATATCTAACATGGGTGTCCCATTTCCTTGTATTCTCAATATGAATGCCAAGTAATTTCTCTCCATTGCTAATTTCAAGATTTACATTATGATACTGAAGAGATAAAGGTTTTTCTGAAACCTGTCGACTTCTCTGAGGGGTTGTAATAAGTAAAACTTTGGTTTTGGAAGTATTCAATTGGGTTCCATTATATTTGCACCAATGCTCTAATTTTTGCAATGCTTGCATCAAGTTTGACTGTAAAGTAGCTTTACATGACATCGTATAATGTAGTGTCATCAGCATATAGATCAACTGATTTAATATTATCAGAAATTAAGAGTGGAAGATAATTAATAAATAGAAGGAATAGTAAGGGACCAAGTATTGAGCCCTGGGGTACCCCACATTCATAATTCTGTTTTACTACACATAATTATAATAGACTGCTAGTTCTGTTCTTGTATATTTTATAAATATCGTATTTGTAGTTTTTTTTTTTTTTTTCTTTTCAGTAATTAATTTGGGAAAATCTGCTGCATAAGACTAAAATGAAAGAGATTCCATTAATAATAGTTAGTTGGTCTCAATTTAATGAAATGTTTTGACACTGTATGATTTTAAGTCACCACATGGCCAGTGGCCAGCTTTCTGATTAACAGTCCAAAGGTTACTAGTTCCATCCTTGAAATCCTTAAGTTCCATCCTTAAGATTTATAAGTAGAATAAAAATCTTGATTTAACTAATTTAAGTTATTTTCTCTTTCAGTAAATGCTACATCTCAGTTGGGATTATTTGAGTAGTAAACTCGAAAATATATGTAATTGTTATAATTCTTATTTCTGCAGTACAGTCCTTTTAAATCTTTTAAATGTAAGGCTACACAAATTGATGAGCTGATCTTTTGTGTATCTATATTACTGCTTTATTGTTTTCATTTGTACTAATTCATGTGATATACAATAGACCTGACAAACAGATTTTGTTTAATTTGTTTCCTTTTGTAAACATGTGTATTTGTTAGAACTGGATGTATCATTAAACAGATTACAGAAGCTATTTTTCTTATTTGCTATATTGCCCCATGGATCAGTGAAGATTCATAGCAAGATATTTCATCATTCTTCTGAATGTCAAAGATGTTTCAAAGGTAGAAATGATAATTTTTACATTATTTAACATCTACATGTTGATACCAGTATTAATTAAATAAACTTTGTAAGTTTGTTCAACTGTCAAAAATAAGCATAACTCTTAATACGTGGAACATAAAAGCAGTGCTTATTTGAAACTATTCAAACTATGCACGTATAAAGCACCTTGTGTGAGTTAGATGAAAAACAGGTATTTTGGTGTGGAAGTTATCCTTTGACAACAAAAAGGTGCTTAAAGTGCAAAAATTCATTAGAAAAAGCTTCAGATTGTTACTGTATGTATGTGTGTATGGATAATCGAAGCTACACCAGCTTGGCAACTGAAACTAAAAGCTTGCTCACAAGAAATGGATTTGGTTACTTTTGGGACAACCAATATAATAGTTGAAACTGAAACTGAAACTGCTTTATTTGATTAAACGCCTAACTTTGCACATAGTATATTCACTGGCGTTGTACATTAAATTAAAGATTTTATGATAAGATATATACATAATGGTATCAAACAATGAAATACAGTGTAACTTCCGAAAACCGGACCTTCTGAAAACCGGAAACCTTTGAAAACCGCACGAAACTCAAAGTCCCATTTTTTTCTGTTCTTATTTCTATATATTTTTAACTTCTGAAAACCGGAACTCCCGATTTCTGAAAACCGGACGATTTTTGAAGCACCGTTTATATTTTAACACTAAGATTGACTTCCGAAAACCGAACAGCAAAATTTTTGCTGGATTAAAAGTGTCACCTGATAGTCCAAAAAAAAATGTCAACATCTTCTTTTGTTTATCAGCTATTAGCGGCACGTGTTTATTTTGACACGCTATATAATCACAATGATCATCTGATGCAAAAGTAAGGAAGTAATTAGCGATTATTTTCATTTGTATTCAGTTTATGAAAACATGAAGAATTAAATATCTTACGTGTTAAAACCTTTCTTAATGTTTGAATGAAAGAAAGATAGGCGTTTTAAATGATTTAGTTACATCGATTAAACTATGCATTATCAACATTAATTAAAATTTAATGTTGACAACTCAGGACTCCAAAGATGGTAAAATGTAAGTGGAAAATGTTTGCATAAATGCTATTACTAAAGTTATGTTGTTTCTTTTTATACTTGTTATTTATGTATTTATTATCCTTAATGTTTGTAATTGATTATTAATTAATTAATTAATTTCTTTATGTGAAATTGTAAAATTGAAAAAAAAGATAATAATCTCCTTCATCCTACAAGTAGGAAAACATAACTCTTTGTGCACCATGTCCACTTTGCCTACAGACTTCCAAACTTCTGAATTCCGGAAACTTCCAAAAACCGAACTTTTAGGCTGGTCCGGAGGTCGTTCAGTTTTTGGAAGTTACACTGTACAACATATTTTACAAAATTGTTATACAGTGCAAATTACAACATTGGGTATTAAACATAAGTTGATCACACTACATAGTAGAGTATACTCAGCATTTCTTCCATATTCAGTCCATCAACAGAGAAATAAGCAAAGCCATGATTCAAAGCTTCCAAAAAACAGTGTTTTGAGCTTTTTCTTAAAGTGTCTATTGAATCAGAATTTCTCACATTTACTGGTAGTTTGTTCCATAGTTTCGGCCCTACAGTTTGAAAACTTCTATAACCAAATGTTTGACATTTGTTAAATGGTACCTTGTAACAACCTGTAACAGAGTCTGAAAACCTTAAACTACATCTTGGTGCTTGTTCTGATACTAATTCAGTCAAGTAAGATGGAGCTTGGCCGATTGAATGATTAAACATGACAGTTAAAATCTTAAATTCAATTCTAGCTTTGATAGGAAGTCAATGTAGTTGGAACAAAGCTTGTTTTGAACTGTCGTACTTGCTGAGTCTTAAAACGAGTTTGGCACACATGGTTTATATCTTCTGAACTTCACAGTGAGGAATACCATACAATATTGCATTGCAATAATCTATATGTGGAATGACCAGTGATAATACCAGAATTTCAGTAGCCTCTTTAGTAAGGTATTTTCTGATTTTTGTTTTTTTCTGAGATAATTAACCATTGCAGTCTGGCATTTTCTCTTGACATGATCCTTAAAACTAAGATTTTCATCTAAGAATGCCCCTAGGTACCTGATACGATGTACTGATTTCATTTTGTCACCGGCAATGTCAATTTCTGTTACTGAACATTTATCAAGTTGCTGCCTACTACCAAATAAGATGAATTCGGTTTTTGACGTGTTCATTTTAAGTTTGTTTTGTTTCATCCAGTTATCAATGGTGAATGCACAGCTTTCCAGTTCTTGAATAGCCTATTTCTCCTTTTCAACTGAAGATGGTCAAAAGCGCTTCTTCAGCAAAACCATACACTAATATTTATTTGGTAACAACATTAAATAGAGTTCCTGCATAAGTGAGATAGAGCCAGGAGCTTAAACAGCTACCCTGGGGATTGCTACACTGTAATGGGCATGGAGTTGAAACTGCAATTTCTACACTTACACTACAATATAGTTGATGATAAACTTTTCAAACATAAAACTGAGTGATCTGGGATAAGAAACAACAAAGTAATTAAGAAAAATCATAGTAAAAACATTGTTTTAACTCTTGAAGCCACATTGTGTACTTGATATTTGGTTACAATGTGTACTGTCACAATATCTAAGTCAAGGCTGAAATGAATCATATGATGTCATGAACTAGGTCAAAATAAAGAAAACCTTTATCGTGACATTTTACAAGTAAACTTGATGCCCAAGGGCAACATGTCAAGCTCACCTTTGACCCCGAACTGTGACATTGACGTTTGAGATAGGAACCTGGGGTTTGCACATGACAATCCATCTTGTTGAGTTAAACATTCAAGCCAAATATAAACAAGATTCCTCAATGCATGTCAAAGTTATGGGCCGGACAAGATCTGACATGACCTTTGACCTCCAACTGTGACCTTGACCTTTGAGATAAGAACCTGGGACACTCCGTCTCACTGAGATTAACATTCATGCCAAGTATTAAAACAAGATTGCTTCATGCATGTCAAAATTAAGGTCCAGACAAACAAATCCGGACGGATGTCCCACCGAAATGAAGGAGGGGTCCATTTCTTTTGTTATTTTCTTTTGTTTGAATAGAGGGCCCTGGCCCTATAATCTATTGTTAATGGATTGAAGCTATTGTTCTCTTTTGTTCTCTTTACTGTTAGATGGCCGTCTTTCATTTATGTTGCTCGGACGGACGGATGGACGCATGCACACACACATACACAAAACAGCCATTTGGATGACTATCTCTTCATTTCCACAAGCAGGCTCGACAAAAAGAGCTCTGCCTAATGAAGCATATGCCCCATTTGAGTACAGGGCAGTAAAAGTAGGCAGGATAAATTACTTTGGATGTGTGTGGGGGTGAGTTGGGGAAAAACTAGGATTACTTGAGCTGGTGTGTGGGGTGTGAATGAGGGATACTAAGACATAATCAAGAAACTAAATATGGTATCAAGAAACTGAACTTAAAGAAAGTTCAAATCAAACAAGGCGGCAGAAGTTGTTGAGGAGATTTTCCCCTGATCTTGAACTGTGAGCCACTGACCACAGAATTACTGGTAGTAGGGATCTTCCTTATATTGTACTTAAGTAATTCTTTGAAGTTGGAAAGTCATAGCTATTATACTTTCTTATTGGCTGGAAGTGAAAAAAAACACCAGAAACTAAGTCAAGCCCCTGTCACCTTGCCCTCAGAGCCACTGATCCTAAAATCAACAAAGATCTTCCTCTACTAGCATTAACTCAACATATAAAATATGAAAGCTGTAGCTATCATACTTTATGACTTACAGTCCAGGAACCAGTTTCAGTCTCCTGGATGACCTACTGACCCCAAAGGTCAGGTCCCTGTGACCTTGACCTTGACTCAATGACAGACTTTTCTCTATTTCTACTTAACTGCCTCTGTAGCCTAGTGGTAAGCACCAGCTTCGACTGTGGGAGGTCGTGGGTTTGCTCACTGACTGTGTCATACCAAAGACATAAAAAATGATAGTAGTAGCCTCCTCGCTTGGCACTCACCTTTAAGGACAGTACTAGGACTGGTCAGCCCGGTGTCAGTTTAATGAGACTGGGTGGAGTATCACTTATAGAGCCTCTGTCCTACATATAAATGTTTAAATTTTGTGGTTTTTAAGTCAGTAAAGAAATTTCATACTTTTGTAAGATACTGTTCATCTGCAAGCGAAACAGTCTTCAACTTCAAAAAAGTAGCTGGGGAGAAAAGTCATGCCATATGAAAAGAAAAATATATAATAATTATTATAAACATTTCAACCAATGCATGTCTAAGTTACTTATCAGATGTTATATGATATGTTCAAATAAAATTTCTTTTGAGATGTTTTGACAACTCAAACAAAAACAAACTGTATCATGTATGTGCAAAAGAGGGCTTCTCACATTTCCTAACATAATCATTCATTTGACCTTGAATTATATGGAGGTAAACTTCTGCACAAAGCTTAAGATCTAACAAAATCATTGACTTCTACATTCGTTTGAAACATCTGTATATATTTCTTCATTATTATTAATGTCACAACATTTTTGCATTTTCAAAAGTGGAGATGCATTTTTCAGTCAGAAAACCCTGCAAAAAGGTTGTTTTGTCATTCTTTTGAAATATTGTAAAATCAGTATCATCATGATGCCAATCAGACAACACTAATTTTCTGGATTTAGAGGTTCATTTTTTAAACAAAATCCATAGAAACAACTAAAATTTGAAATTCACAATCAAAGGAAATGGCAGACGTTAGGCAACAAGGTTTTATGTCAATGAAATTAAATTATTTTACAGCACATGTACCTATTTTGAAGTCAAGGTATTACAAAATATCAATTCATTTTTTTGCATGTTGTCTGTTAGTCTTTGTTCAGATCCTGTGTTTTGTTCACAGATAACTCTTAAGGCTATTTAAATTTTGTGTAATTATTATCCCTTTTCTCCTCAAAACATAGGTAAGTCAGAGCCAAAAAAGATCAGTCAGAATATATAAAAGAAGTTCATGAAAAAAAAAAAGATTATCTAGTCTGTAGCAGGAATAGTTGTCTGTTTGCCTTTAAAAATAAACATCTTGCAAAGATATTACTTTCCAGTTTGCCAACATTTTATTAAGAAGTATATTTACTGTCTCACTGCACAGCCCATTTTATCTCAAGAATGAAAACTTTAAAACAGCTCCTGTTTGAGCACGCACCCATATTGAAGAACATTTGAACTATTTCAACAGTTGCTGGATTTTAGTGTATCCTCAGTACATAAGGATAAAATAGTAAAATGGCAGATTGTGTTTCTGGAAAGATTTTATTTGAAGAAAACGAAAGGAACCAACCCAAAAAAAACTGTGACTCCTGTGAACAAGATGGGAAGTCCATACCTGCTGTGGGATTTTGTGTGGACTGCCAGAACTATTTATGTGATCAGTGTTTTCAGTATCATTGTATGCCACGTCCCATGAGGCATCACAGATTGTTAGATGAAAAGGAAATGCCAAAAAAAAAAGTGGCAAGGAGTTTGTCAGAAGTTTGCCAAAAACATGAAGGGGAGACAATGAAATTTTACTGTAAAACTCATGAAGAAGTTGGTTGTAATTCTTGTATGGTTATTGAACATAAACCCTGCCAAGAAATATGCAGTTTGGCTGATATTGCTAAAGGCGTAGAAACTTCTGATCAATATAGAAGTCTTTGTGACCAAATCAGTGCTACAAAAAGAGAGCTTGAAGACCAGATTAGAGTTGCCCATGAAAACATTGAAATAAGTAAATCATGCAGAGAAACAGCAATTAGCAGTATAGATGAATTTCAAGAGAAAATGCTTGAGAAACTTAAATCACTTAGAAATGAAATAATGAAAGAAGCTGAAGAAAAAGAGAGAAAAGAAACCATTAAAATAGAACAAGTAGTCAAAGCAGCAAATAAAACAAAGGAAGAACTGCAAGATTTATCAACCAACATGGAAATACTTGAAGCAACTAAACAAAGCAAACAGTTGTTTGTCGCTATGAAAAAAGTTGACAAGCAACATCAAGCTTTGGTGAAAAAGTTGGAAGACATGAAAAAAGAAAATAAAGTTGAAAGTTATTCATTCATTCCAAATGAACTTTTGTCAAATATGTTCCAGAATATTGATGCAGTAGGTGAACTATGCATTCATGAAGCCGACAATTCATCTGAAGCACTGCAAAGTTCTTACAGTTATTATCTTGAATATGGATTCCCAAAAGTACTGGTGACACCAGACGATTATTTTCTTTTTACTGACCGCATATTTAATGACATTTACTTAATGGAAGAAGACGAAATCATTGCAAAGAAACGGCTAACATCATGCCCATGGGATATAGCACTGACTGAAGAAAATGACTTTGCAGTCACATTCCCAAATGAAAGGAAAATCAAAATCCTTGCAGTTGCTGATCAAGAAATCATAGAAAGTAAAGAAATGAAAGTAAATGCAAGATGTGAAGGCATAGCGTATGCAGAAAACACATTACTCGTGGCTTGTTCAAATCCACCATCAGTGATTGTACTGGATATATCCAGCAAGATCATTCGAACCATTTCAGAAGATGAAAATGGTTGCCTGTTGTTCAAACAGCCAGCTTATATAGCATATAACAGAAAAAGAAAACTTATTTGTGTGACAGATAGACAGAGTGACAGTATACATATACTTACAATGGAAGGAAAATTAGATAAGGTTTTCAAACTGGAGGAAGTCAAAATGCCTCTTTCAATTGCTTTTTGCCAAGAAAAAGATGAAGAAAAAAAGGAAGATACAGATGAAGATAAAGATGTATGCTTAGGACTTGTTGACTTTAAAAGCAATGCTGGACATGTATTCAACATACACACTGGTAAGTTAGAGTCAAAAATGTTAGACATAAGTAATTCAGACGACCTACATTTCTGTAAAATTACAGACTTCAAAATTTCACATTCTAAAGTGTGGACAACTGGGTTTATGACAATAAAAACTTAAGGATGTACGAGCGTTTTTTTCTTTTCAGGATATCCGCCATTTTGAAAAATGTTTCTACGAATATTGCTTTCTGACAAAAGTTTTGCCAAAAATTAATGATAGATAATTAAAATATGGCTAATAATGTACCATTTAACTAAACAGATTCTACTTTTTGCCAAAAAAAAATTTTTTCACCCTTATTTTTGGCTGGTAATTGCCCTAAAATTGACATAAGATTTACAATGGGGTAGGTAATGTCAAATATCTATTAAAGTAGATCAGGTTTGGTTTTAAAATTTTCCTGACTGATACATATAATGATAAGCTATAATTAATAATAATAATAATAATAATAATAATAATAATAATAATAATAAAGACTTTATTTATAGAGGCAACACAGTAAGGTCTAGCCCAATCTTCCCTATGAGCCTCATACAAAATATATTTACAATGGTACAAAATGAAACAAAACAGAGGTTGTTAATGATAATCACATGGTATTTTATTAAAGAGAGACCAAAAACAAGCTTTATAATAGATGAAGAGATGCTTCATGACAAATTTTTAAACAAAGGAAATAGATATAAACATAACATCTCACAATTTTGATGACTACAAAACAACAACATAATAAAGTCATCATAGACAAAATTTGGAATAATTACTTTACAAAAATTTGAATATGACACTTTAATATTATTGCTTATGAACTTTGACCTATAGAAGACATTCTCCAATGACTTATGTATTTACTTTTAAAGCTTGCAAGACATTCTGCCTGACGGCCATCATTTGGCAATGTATTCCAGATTTTTGCTCCAGAGTATTCAAAGCTTTTTCGAAAAAATTCTAAGTTTGGTTTAGGGGGATACAGTTGATCTCAGACTATGTTTGTGAATAGTATGGGTGTGGGTAAATTTATCTTGTAGGTATTGAGGGCATATATTGTTGACAGACTTATAAACCATAATTGACTGTTTGTATTTGACTCGCTCTGGGAATTTTATCCAGTTTAGTTTAATAAACAGTTCCTCAGAGGGTGCATCAAATTTTGTGTCCAGGATAAGCCTAGCCGCTCTCTTCTGAAATTTGTTTTTGAGGAGATAAAGTTTTGAATTACATTTTTTTAGAACATTATTAATATGATCTTTCCAATTTAAATTTCTGTCAACTTGCACACCTAGTAGTCTTTCAGAACTAGAGAAGTCAATGGGTGCACTGCCAAGGTGCAGGGTGTTACAGTCACTTGAATTGTGTCTGTTTGTCGGACAAACAGTCATAGCCTTTGATTTTTTGGCATTTAATGACATGGAGTTATTTTGACACCACAGATTAACACTGTCAAACTTGTGCATTCTGCAGTGCTGTTTGTTCTTCATGATAATTTTTTTAAGTGTTTCCAGTGGCAGTTAGAGTAGTATCATCAGTAAATAGATCAGTAAAGATTTTTTTTATTGCCTGTGGGAGCCCATTAATATAAAGAATGAATAGTAGAGGCCCTAACACAGATCCTTGCGGAACACCTGATTTAATATGACCAGCCTCTGACAGTTTTCCCGAGACACATACCTTTTGGTATCTGTCAGACAAATAAGATTTAAACCAGGATTGCAGAGAGTTCTGACTAATGTTAAATGATTTTAATTTCTCTAGTAGAACCGAGTGATTCACTAAATCAAATGCCTTTGAAAGGTCTAAGAATACAGTTCCTATACATTTACCTTCATTTATAGCATTTATCCATCTGTCTACTATTTGAATTAAAGCTGCTTCAAATGAGTGATTTTCCCTGAAGCCAGATTGGTATTGTAATTGTATACTGAGTTATTTGGCTCAAGATGCTTTTTCAAATGAACTGAGACATGGCGTTCAATGATTTTAGACAAAATTGGGAGTAGAGAGATGGGTCTATAATTATTTATGTCACACTTTGAACCTTTTTTATGGATGGGTGTGATTTTTGCCCTTTTAAACTGATCTGGAAAAATATGTTTAGAAATGCTTAGATTAATGATATATGTGACAGGTTTTGATATAATATCTGTTGTCATTTTCAGAAATTTGGCCACAAGACCATCCAACCCTGTGGCTTTATTAACATCAAGATTAAGTAGTTGTGCTCTTACATAATTGAAATAAAAGTTTTTAAGATAGCACATCATATTATCTAGAACAAAAAATACAAAATTCACCAATTTTTAACAGTTTTTTCTTAATAAATCTCTTAGATGCACAGTGACCCCCAACTTTTTTTCTTTTCATTTTGAAGCATTTTTGTGGGTCATTAAAGCTGCAAAATATTTTGAAAATCTTAACGTCAGATTTTTTTTTGTAAATCGAAATATGTTTTTTCCATTGACAATAAAGTGGGTGGGGTAATTATGTCAATACGTAAAAATGAAAGAGAATTGTTAGTGACATTTATGTTTATATAATACTGGCATCACCATGTATTCTTATTAACCTGTACATCTGAAATCCCTATAACATTAAGTGGGATATTATATGTTTTATAAAGTACCACCATTTTTCTAATTTTGCAAAATTTCAGAAATGCTTAAGCAGTGGGTGAAGAAAATGCCGTATAAAATTAAAACAAGTTCGGTGACCTATGTTTTTTCTTCTCTTGTTTATCTTGAACCAATATTCTTCAAGCTCACAGAGTATGAAAAAATTCTTACCGTTAGAAAAAATTTGCTCCTACATCCTTAAATGTATATTGATGTTACTACTAATGTATTTTTTCCTTTAATAATGTTGTTTGTTCAATGTATATACCAGTGTATTCTTAAATGGTATCAGACAATTTTAGTTTTAACATATAGATATATATTATGGAAGCTATTTTTGATTTTATCCTATTTCCAATTGTGTATATATTAAAACTTTATTTGACATTTTTTAGAATTGACTCCAAGATCCTTTAATAGGCACTTCTCCAGATAATGATTTGTGTCAGTTTTCTTTTCTGAATTTAGTCAGTACAAAAAAAAGACAAGAGGGCCATCATGGCCATAAGTCACTCACCTGACCTTGTCCTTTTGACATATATGTCACACAGTTTATCATGAAAGGTAATTGTGAAAATATTCATCCTGAAAATAACAGTTATAACCCATACAAGGAAACCAGACATAGTGAGCTGTGTGACTTTGACTTTGGAGATATGATCTTAACAAACACTGTCCCATCATGGTTTCTGAATAATGTTTTATATACAGACATATTTTTTACAGAAATGATTTAGTGTAAAGCAGTAAATCCCCTATCAAAGTATAAACCCATAATGTAAGTTTTCAGAGAAAATTGTATCTGAAGCTGTAGGTGAGGTCAGGTCCAGAAATTAATAAAAATTATTTAGGCAAAATTTTCATTATTTTTAATGTATTCTCTGACATTTTAATCTTCTCATGGGAACAAGAAACAGTTCTGCCAAATAACTTTGAAAACAGTCCTGCAGATTCAGAGGAGAAAATATTTTCAAATTTTTAAAAATGTAGGGAAAACTAGCTCTGCATCAACTGACAAATCAAGATGGTTTTAATGATATTCGAAGAACGTATCAAAATCAGGCCAGTGGTTGAGGAGATGGCATTTGCAGATTTTTCTTTTGTCTGCTCTGGTGGCAATGTTTTGACGACTCCAAATAATTAGTATAAACCTGGAAAGGGGTTTCCCATGACACACTAGTTGGAAACTGTTTCAATATTATGCCAGTAGTATCTGAGGATATTTATTGTTTCACAGTCTGCTGGTAATGTTTTTTAAATGAATCCAATGATCTGTACACATTTGAACATTTGTGTGAAATATTTTACAATTGTGCCAGCATTTTTTGACAGAAGGATTTTTAAAGTTTCCATTACATAATAATAGAGAAATGTCACCACACCCCTTGGCAGGTATTTTTACTGACAAATCAAATCATCTGAACAAGGATTCTAGGTCACCCAATGAAGATTTGTCAGAAATTATTTCGAAATCCGGCCAGCAGTTTCTGAAAAGAAGATACTAAAGTTTTTTTTTCTTTTCTGTTGCCATGGAATCTGAGTTTGAAATGGAATGGATTTCTTTGAACAACTTTGAAAGAGGACCACCCAAGGAAAATTCCTGTGAAGTTTTATCAAAATTGGCTTAGAAGGAGACGTCATCTGGACATTGAATGATCATAACAGCTCACATTGAGCTTTATGTGCTTAAGGTGAGCAAGAAATATTGGTGTGTCTTATGCCTATGCAATTTACTTTGGGGTGGCATGTAGAGTTACCTCTGTCCATGTGTCTGTTAATGCATGTGATGTTCATAATTATGTGTGTTCAGAAAATTGTGTCAGGCCAATAGCATTATTGTGCAAAACCCCAGATCCGTAGCCACACTAAGAGGTCACACTAGGTAATTTCTCTCAACTGGATAACTTTCTTGTGCATTCCTGCATATTCAAATAACTTGGCACAAACATTCTTTGTAACATGAAATCTTGCCACTTGAAAGACCCAGACCTATACCTCTAAGGTCACATTTAAATGTCAACTATTTGAAGTACCTTTTGGAGTCATTCACCATAACAAGAAGAGATGTCATGTACAAGACTCAGAAAGGTCACAGTCACATTTAAAGGTAAAACATTTAGGTAATTTGTCTTGTCCCTGTTCAATATAACAAGCAACATGTCCCTTACAAGATTTAGACACCTAGTTCAAAGGTCACAACCTTATTTAGTGTTCAGTCTAAATGTTCTATTGTCAAAGTGTCATTAATCTAAGGACAAACACTTTTGCATCCTAACATCACATAATGAGGAGGGACATAATTTTATTTTTATTTTTCTACACACTTATAATAGTGCTAGTTCTGTTTTTGTCTATTTATATATATTGTATTTGTTGTTGTTTTTTCAGTACCATTAATTTGTAATTAATTTGGGAAAATCTGCTGCATAGGACTAAACATTAATAAAAGTTAGTTGGACTCAATTTATTGAATTGTTTTGACACATGGCCAGCTTTCTGATTTAATAACAGTCCATAGGTTACTAGTTCTACCCTAATGCAAGTTGGCTATCTCTGTGATTTTTAGCTGGACTATTCTTTGAATAATCCAGCTACTCTACTCACCCTGGTGTCGGCGTTACACCTTGGATAAAGTTTTGCATGCAAGTACATATGGCTATCATTTAAAGGGTATGATATAGCTTTGAAAGTTATTTTTTCTTTTTCTAGGTCAATTTCCAACCACACTTGGTTAAGTCCCATAACTCTGACATGTATTTTGGGCAAATTATGCCCCCTTTTGGACTCAGAAAATCCTGGTTAAAGTTTTGCTTGCAAGTTACAATCTCCAAAACAAATGCAGATATTAAATTGAAACTTCACATGTGTCTTTGGGGTTATAAAACTAGGTGATAGCATCAAGTCCCCATAACTCTGACATGCATTTTGGCCAAATTATGTCCCCTTTTGAACTTAAAACTTCATGCAAGTTTCCAAAACTAATGCAGATACTGGATTGAAACTCTATAGATATTTCAACATTTAGGGTAATATTCCTGCTTCTGGGACAATAATTTGAATAGTCGAGCATTGACTGTCTTACAGACAGCTCTTGTATGGTTTATACAAGTCCATGAACAGGCTCAATCAAACTGAGCCTGCAACATTGTCGTGTTGAGCGACCTGTGAAGTTTCCACTTTTCCCTATTTTATAAGTTGATTGAAAATCTGGATTTAACTAAATTACAATATTTCTCCCTCAGTAGAATTATGCTACATTTGATAGGATTATTTGAATGTAAACTCATAGATGTGTAATAATTAAAACTACAATTGTTTTAATTAAATGTAATGCTACACAAGTTGACGAAAAGATCTTTTCTATATCTATTTCAGTGCTTTATTGCTTTCATTTGTACTTATTCATAATTAATTTGGATGAAAGATGTATTTATTATGCAATATAGAATACACTAGAAAAACAGATTTTGTTTAATTTGTTTCTTTTTGTATACAAGTATATTTGTTAGAACCTGAAGAAACCATTATTCTTAATAACTATATTGCCCTGTGCTTTGTTCAGGATCAGAGAAGATCCACTGCAAGATATTATATCATTAATTGCTATTCTTCTGAATCTCAAAAATATTTAAAAGGTAGAACACAATAATTTTCACATATTTTAACATCTACATGTCTATATGAGTTTCTGTCATGAGAAATAAGTGTAAATGATACCAGTACTAAACCAACTTTATAATTTTAGTCAACTGTCAAAAATATGGATTTAAATGCCGGACTCAGAAACGTAGGACTCCTTAATTTTGAAACTATTCAAAATATGCATGTTTATTACATGCTTTACAGTGTTGAATTATTAGAGTGAAATATGTCTGGTATTTTCACAGTGAAAAATATCAAATATATTTTTTACTAGTAGGAAAATAAAAATGGGTAAATTTAGTTAAAACATAAAATAACTAGATGTGTGTCACTAGAACACAGGTGCCCCCCTCCTCATGGTTTTATGACTCAAGGTTAAACATTTCACAAACCTTTAAGATCTATTTATAATGTATTCTTTCTCATGTACATGTATATATGTTGACGCCCATATGTAAGATTGGTTTCCAAATATGTTTGCCTCGTAAAATAAAGTCATTATTATTATTATTTAATCATGTGTATTTTTCACTTAGTGAAGGACCATAACTCTGGCCTAGCTGAGTAAAATCAGTTTGATCTAAAAGTTGTAAATAAATTTTTAACTCCAGAAAAATGTATATGAAGAATGTTCTATTTGTATCCTACTCCCAAGTTTTCATGAAAATACCCTATTTAAGTTCTACATCTTGCCCTTATTTAGCTGAAACTATGGAGCAAATTTATTTTGTTGATCATTATTCAAATCTTCTTTGTAAATTTCATAATATATACTTATTTGTGCATGTATTGTAAACCTACAGTTAAGGTTTCACACTATGAATGCTAAAACATATATATTTCTATGGGAAATGAAAATGATACCTAGCCTGGTGTTTAAAGACAAAATGAGTCTGTTTTCCAATGTGTAATTTTCAACCTGACTTGCTGAAAATTGTTAAGTCAGAAATAACTTATAATGCATAAGTTTTTTTCTCAGGGAAAACCTTCGAACCCCAATCTCACTTAAACTTTGAATTTGATAGTCTTAGCATGCGGAGGAGATGGTTGTAATAAGACTGCTGTAACAGTAGTATGCACACTGAAAATAATGAAGATAAAAAAGCAAAAATTTTAACTTGAATGAAAATGTAACTGGACTATGGTAAGTGCTATGTACCTGTAGATAATGTTCATTATTGCTGAAAAGAGGCACAACATTACTTGTAATGAGATACCAAATATGAGACAAGAGGGCCATGAAGGCCCTAGATCACTAACCTGAGTTTAGTTGCTTGCTTGATCAAATTTCTTTGCTTAAACTTCATTAACAAAAACTAGGTGAGTAGGTCATGGTAAAGGTTATTCAAGATATTAACTATTGTAATCTGTTTAAAAATTAGTGGTCCAAATTTCTTTGCTGTAGCTTCAAAAACAAGAAAGTAGGTCAGTAGTTCAGGGTTAAGAATATTAAAGATGAGTACTGAAATCAGTATCAAAAGTTATAAACCTGGTCCAAATTTCTATGCTGTACCTTCAGAAACAAGAAGTAGGTCAGTAGGTCATGATTAAGACAATTCAAGATAAATATTGAAATCTGTATCAAACATTATGCTTGTGGTCCAAATTTCTTCGTCACTACTTCAAAAACAATAAGTCTATGTAAAACAAAGGACCCCCGGCGCGTGGCCTATATTGACCCTAGGGTCATGATTTGAACAATCTTGGTAGAGAACTACTACAGCAAAACACACATTAAATATCTAAGCTCTTGAAATTATTGTTTACGACAAGAAATTTTTTATAGGTTTTTCCCTGGGTACTAGTCTATTTAAACCATGTGCCCCCTGAGGCGGGGCCATATTTGACCCTAGGGGAATAATTTCAACAATTATGGTAGAGGACCACTAGATGATGCTACACACCAAATATCAAAGGGCTAGGCCTTGTGGTTTTGGACAAGAAGATTTTTATAGTTTTTCCCTATATAAGTCTACATAAACAATGTGACCCCCGGCCTTATTTGTCCCTAGGAGGATAATCTGAATAAACTTGGAAGAGGACTACTAGATGATGCTACATATCAAATATCAAAGCCCTAGGCCCTGTGGTTTTGGCCAAGAAGATTTTTATAGTTTTTCCCTATATAAGTCTACATAAACAATGAGACCCCCGGCCTTATTTGTCCCTAGGAGGATAAATTGAATAAACTTGGAAGAGGACTACTAGATGATGCTACAAATATTAAATATCAAAGCCCTAGGCCCTGTGGTTTTGGCCAAGAAGATTTTCAAAGTTTTTCCCTATATAAGTCTATATAAACCATGTGACCCTAGGGAGATGATTTGAACAAACTTGGTAGAGAACCATTAGATGATGCTACATACCAAATACCAAAGCCCTAGGTCATGTGATTTTGGACAAGAAGATTTTCAAAGATGATCCCTATATAAGTCTAAATAAACCATGTGACTTCCAGGGCAGGGCCATATTTGACCCTTGGTGGATAACTTGATCAATCTTGTTAGAGGACCATTAGATGATGCTACATGTACATACCAAATTACAATGCTCGAGGACCTGTACTTCTGGACAAGAAGATTTTCAAAATTTCGTAAACCATGTGACCCCAGGGCGGGGCCATATTTGACCATAATGGGATAATTTGAACAATCTTGGTAGAGGACTACTAGATGATGCTACTTACCAAATATTAAAGCCCTATTTTCGGACAAGAAGATTTTTAAAGTGTTTCCTTTTGGTTGCCATGGCAATCAGAGTTCTGTTTGGAATTCAATTACTTGAACTATTTTTAAAGATGACCACACAAGGAACATCCCTGTGAAGTTACAACAAAATTGACCTTGTGGTTTAGGAGAAGATGTTGTTTAAAGGAAAGTGTGGAAGGACGGACGGCAGCCGGCCCGATGCCGGACGGTGAGTGATCACAGTAGCTCACCCTGAGCACAGGTGAGCTAAACATGTACATAGGTATGCAACATGAATTGTTTCACAGGAATATTCAGGAAGTTGTTATTGAAGAATTAATGCTGGATCTCCAAATAATGCTTTGCAATATCCTTATGATGGCCAGCACCTTTTAATACAATCTTGCCAGGCATACGTATGTTTTTGACAACATAGAAAAAGACGTCATTTGAACAGATTATGGTAGAGCGACTAACCCTGGTATCACAAACCAAATATCAAGGCTGTAGCTATTATAATGGATTCTGAGAAGATTTTCGAAGTTTCTTATGTATAAGCATATAGTATATACATCTCACACTCAGGGGCCTCCCCAACTCTGGCTCAAGGGCATTAATTTGAACAATTACGGCAGTCAAACCTCAAGATTACAAGCCAAATATCAAAGCTCTAGTTATTATTGCTTCAGAGAAGATTTTTAAAGTATCAAACTTAAACCCTATTTTAATCATAGTGATTCACATGTTCAATGACCCATAACCATTTGAACAAATTTGAAAGAGGGCTACCAAGAGATTGTTTGTGTAAAGTTTCATCAAAATTCTTTCAGTGGTTTTTGAGGATTTGTTATATGCATGCACAACAGACAATGGACTCAGCCTGATCACAATAGCACTTTGTGCTGAGGTGAGCTAAAAATCTGACCAGCACTTTGAACAACTTTGGAAGAGGACCACTCAAGGAACATCCATGCCAAGTTTCATCAAAATCCATTTAGTAGTTTTGGAGGAGATGTTGTTTAAACACAATTGTTGACGAGGGACGACTTGACGGACGGACAGACAATGGACACAGCTTGATCACAATACCTCATCATGACCACTCGTGTTCAGGTGAGCTAAAAACACTACCATTTTTTACTACATAAAATTATAGAAAAAACTCCATTGATCACTGATATTGTCCAGAAATTGTACATTGTCGGCATCAAAAATACATATTTTCTTACTAGAAGAATGATTTAAGAAATAATATATTTCATTTAGTGATTTGTTGCTGAATAAATCACTGTTTGGAGTTCAAATGTGAAGGAATCATATCACGAGGGCGCAGCCCGAGTGATGTAATAATACGCATCTGAACGACAAACAATGATTTTATTCGAGAGCAAATCACTAAATGAGATATATTATTTTGATTCTAACACATTACCAAGGACTTGAAAGTACATCCTTGAGGGCATTCATTAAATATTTGCCCGTTTTCAATAGGTTTCTTTTCCAGCGCGTAGCTATGCTGTTTAACGCTATGACGTAATAATTGTGACGTCAGAACAGTGAATTGTTGTATAATAATTCAATGTTTTCAGCCTTCGTTAGGAAAATGAATCGGATCCGATGTTAGAATTACATATAAATGTTTCATGGATATAGAAACAAAAATCATTGCTATTTTTATGGCTACAGACTGCTAAAGTTTTGTAAGGTAACAGACTGCTAAATTTTCATATGGTTACAGACTGCTAAATTTTTACCAGGTTACAGACTGCTAAAATTTTCTAAGGTAACAGACTGCTAAATTTTTATATGGTTACAGACTGCTAAATTTTCATATGGTTACAGACTGCTAAAATTTTCTAAGGTTACAGACTGCTAAATTGTCATATGGTTACAGACTGCTAAATGTTCATATGGTTACAGACTGCTAAATTTTTACCAGGTTACAGACTGCTAAATTTTTCTTAGGTTACAGACTACTAAATTTTTCTAAGGTTACAGACTGCTAAATGTTCTAAGGTAACAGACTGCTAAATTTTTCTAAGGTTAAAGACTGCTTAATTTTTCTAAGGTTATAGACTGCTAAAATTTTTATCAGGTTACAGACTATTAAAATTTTTATCAGGTTACAGACTGCTAAATTTTCATATGGTTACAGACTGCTAAACTTTTCTAAGGTTAAAGACTACTTAAATTTTTATCAGGTTACAGACTACTAAATTTTCCAAAGGTTACAGACTGCTAAATTTTTACCAGGTTACAGACTTCTAAAATTTTCTAAGGGTACAGACTACTAAAAATTTGTCTAAGGTTACAGACTACTAAAAATTTTTATCAAGTTACAGACTTCTAAATTTTCTAAGGTTATAGACTACTAAATTTTTTTATCAGGTTACAGACTACTAAATTTTTTGACAAAGAATAATTTGAGCAATCTTGTAAAATTAAATTATTTCAAAATTGGATGAAGATTTAGGAGATGATGTCTCTCTATTTTTAGCTCTTGCGGACCCTATGTTATAGATAGAGTTTATGAACTGAATTCTTCATGAAAAAAGAACTGATAGGGACTGACCGACCGAGGTTTCTTTTTCTCTTCAATTTCTCTTTCTGACATAGAGTGAAATCTACGTCTGACCAATCAGAATTGCAGAGTCAGTCATGCCGACGCTCTTCATTATGTCGAAAACTACAGCTACAGTCACCATGGACTTCAGGAATAAGAAGCCACACTTTTTGAAAAATAACTTGCTCTGATTATCCAAGCGGAATGGTTTGAACAATTTTGGAAGAAGACCACCCAAGCAACATCCATACCAAGTTTCATCAGCTTCCGTCAAACAAGTGGATTTGGTTTAAAATCTTAATCTGCTTTGTGACAGAAGCAGCTGAAAACTTGGTCGTGACAACCAGTACCCTATCTAGTTGGTTGCTTTTCCAGTGGGCAAATCCTTTTTACCGCAGCAATTTTACACAAAAATAAGTGAAAAATAATGCTCCATCATTCTGCAAACACAGACAATAACGGCTTGTTATTTTTTCTAAAATTTAATTAGAAAACAAAATGCACTAAAAAACGTCCATTTACAATTATCTGTATTTACCATACCACAAGTAATCATATGGACTTAACCATTTCTTTATTCCTAACATGTTATTTTTAGCTGCATATTCAAAAGTAAATGGATTCTGGTTCATTTTTTCTAAAAGCTCTTCTTCTTTATTTAACTGCTCCAGAGATTCCCTTGACACAATCCTCGCTTCAAACGGTAACATATCAATGACAACTTGTAGAATTGGCTTCACTTCTTCAAACTCTACTTCTCCACCCATTTCAAGAATAATTCGCCTTGCTCTAATTGGAGTAACATAAAACTTTATAGCGCCTTTTCCGCCGCCCATTCTGACCCCTTGACCTTTCTTCGTAACAGACTGCCACGGTGGATCAAAGCGCCAATATGCAAATGATTTTTTATCGTCCATTTTTCTAATGACTTGAAGACGTATGTTGTCAATGTGCTGCGGTTTCAAACGTCCACCTGCCAGAGCCTTCAATAGACAAACAATTACATTACTGTACGCCGTGTTAATTTGATTTTCACAATTTCTTTTTCCCCACCATTTGTGAAAAGGGTGATCTGCAGTTACTATCAAGCAATATCTATCACAGTGTAACCAATGACAAACACATATTCTTATTACTAGAATTGCAAAATAAAGAATGTTGCAAAAATGATCAACTTTATAGCGCCTGATTCCAATTTTGTGTGGAAGTAAAGAATACAGAGAACAAATGAAAGAAGTAATACCAGTGTCTCCACAGTACATTGAAGTTTTAGATTA
Source organism: Mercenaria mercenaria (assembly GCF_021730395.1). Classification (NCBI taxonomy): domain Eukaryota; kingdom Metazoa; phylum Mollusca; class Bivalvia; order Venerida; family Veneridae; genus Mercenaria; species Mercenaria mercenaria. The sequence goes on along the minus strand of NC_069377.1, from coordinate 66,133,352 downwards.
TTTATCTTATTTGGGTCTTGACACAATTTTTCAACAGTATTTCAGTCTAATGTGTAATGATGGACAACTGGCATAGTCTGCGCTTTTGGATTCTGTATCATTACTTGTTTGTGCTCTGCAATTAACTGACATACTTTCCACTGGAAAGGGGTAAGCTTAACCACTTCAGACCAATCTGACTATTTAATTATCATTTATTACAAACAATTTCATCAGTTTGATAGAGGTAACATTAAGATGGTACCTTGAAGCTTGATGTAAGATTCTTTCACTGGTTGTAGGTGCAGATGGGAATATCCAGCTCGAGGGTAACTGTTTTTGGCTGTAATGAGGCTCTGCTGAGTTACGGCTTAAATAGTTATCAGAGAGCTGGATATTTCCATCTGTACCTACCATCAGTGACTGAATCTTTTTTTGATGCCATTTCAACAAATAACAGTACAAATAAATTCAAACAAATGATTTTCTTATGGCACTTTTCTTATAGTAGAGTATTACCGGTATTAAGGCCTAAAAAATATTCTTTGTTTCCTGTAACATGCTAAAAAAAATTTGGGTAGGTACATTCGGAATGTTTTTTTTTCTTTAATTTTTATTTTATTCAGTGGGACTTTTCGGAAATTATCTTTGTACAAACAAGGGGGTTATGCCTTTAGAGCATCAGTAAAAGCATCAGTAAGTTGATTTCTAACATCACTGACCATGTTTAAAGCATACAAATATGTAAAAAATGCAGTTTTGTAACTTTTTGTCAAAAAGTTGAAAAAAATATTCTCCAAAGCCATAAAAACATTTAGGGTCGGGCCAAAATTTTAGGGTTGGTCAGGATACCGGAAACAAACAATTTTTTACACCTAACAAAGTGCATGAATTTTACATCCATAAACAGGAAATATGTCATGACATTTCGTAGACAAAAAACAACGTAATAGTTCCAGTTTTGTTTTATCATCTGTGGTTGAACTTTATGTTTTTTTCCGTTAAATGACTTTTTTTGAATCAAGAAACATGTTATAAGGAACGAAGAGAAACTATCAAGGTATTTAATCTTTGTCCTGTTTTACATAAAACATAATTATTACTACACAAATCTACTATGCAGATGTAGTTTGTTATACGTCATTTACAGCATGAGTGTCATCTTCAAAGCTCCAGATAAGCTTTTGGTGGAATTGGGTATTTACCCATCTCTTTTTGTCTGAATTGGTTATTGGAAATCTGAATTGGGTAAAAATAATATTATTACTAAGGCTTTTCAAAAGTAATTGGGTATTTGCTAAAACCAATTGGGTATTTCACCAATCTCGCACAAACAATTGATTTTTTTTTCTTGTGGCTAAACTGTACTGGATGAAACATGCTTAATGTTACAGAATATATCATTAACAAGGTTTGACTGTTTTTCTTCATGCCTGTAGGGAAGGTAAACATGTGTAGTTTAATTTATAGTTCTAATTATGTGTAATTTTAATCAATGATATTTTTTTCTCCAATCGTTTGTTTTCTGGGAAACTATCATTCCATCGTACTTTTGGCACTTTAAAGCAGCATGCCTCCAGATTTGGCTAAAAAATATAAATCTTTCTTTCAAATTGAAGTCTGGTCTTATTATGAACATTAGAATATGAATTTCGGTTTCTAAAATATTTTAAAAGTTTCAATTCAAGAAAGAAAGATGACCGCGTTGGGAATCCATAACCCCGGACCGCCGCGGCAATAAAGACATTTTCCCGTTGTCGTAACCAATAGCGCTAAAGCTGAAGTAGTGAATAATGGCTTCAAAATATAGATATTAATAATCGAGACAGTTTACATGGAGTAGAATCATGACAAATGCTTTTCGATTTTCATTGTAAAAAGTGGTAAAAACAGCAAATTCTCATGTGTTTCCGTAACATAAAGTTTGTCAGTATTTAAGTTTTAAAGCCTTCTAAAAAAATCTAGCATTTATTTTAAGATATCTAAAAATAGTAATTTTTTGTTGTTGTTGAACGATCTGGAGGCATGCTGCTTTAAATGCAGTAGGAGATCAATTAATCCACAATATGATGAATATCCCGAACAATATATTCACTGCAATATTGTGCTCTCCTGTAATATGTCGGCCAGTATCGGTTGCACTTTATTATCACAAACAGATAAACTGTTTTTGCTGAACAAAAAAATATCCTTCTATTTTGTTTGTCTGTGCTGCAACAATGTTTTCTGCGAAGTGGTCAGTTTATCGGCGTAATGTTTTTGTTTACAAAAGTTTCAAATACCACTGATCTGAGACTGAATGGTCCTGTGCCTTTTCCTATAAATAGATATCTGTTTTGCCGTAACATATTTTTTTTATGTATAACCAGAATGTCGTCTAGTGTTAAAGTCTCATACCCATTCTATAATATGGAAAATGAGATACGCTAGTGATTTTTAATGAATTGGGTAATAGGAATTTTAAATTGCTTGTCAGTATGCACACTATAAATTCAATTGGGTTTTCTGCAACTTTAATTGCGCAAATACGCAGCTTATCTGAAGCTCTGCATCTTGCACCCCAGGGTGTAAGATGGAGTTTTCCAGCACTGGTGAAATCACCAGAAATCCTAGTCTGGTATGCAAGAACAAGATTTCTACAACTGGCAGTCACATAACAAAAGCAGTTCATGCTAAAAAAAATTCTGTGCCATTTGGATGGCTTCATCACATTAAAGAATAGAATGATAAACCTGCTAGGAAAATGCTGTGAGAGGTAAGTGACTTATTTCTTTGAGCTTTTTTTTTTAAAACAAACAATGTAAAGCTACTTTTGTAACGTCTTAAAAAAGACAGTCTGAACTCATTATTAAATTGGACTGACCTGTATACCATATTCCCCATAAATGATTCTGTTGTGGGTCTGCTCAGGTCCTCTCATCAGTTCCAACCGTTTACTCATTTTGTAGTGGGCTCTAGTGGCTGACAATGGCTCTGGTATCTTTTCCATCATGCGTAACCTCATTCTTTCTGGATACTGTACATCTGAATGATAATATACACAATATATAGGAAATATGACAAATGCATGATGCATTTATAAACTGGCTCATTTATAATTTTAAGGTAGTAGCAGTTGAAAGTTGTATAAAATTTTTATAAATGTACATTCACACCTGTACCTAAGTATGTTATGACACATGCCCCATGAAAACCCTTGATAGACAGTGAATAATGTTTGTAACTCCCTAATAAAATAATTGGACATGGCAGTTCCAATAATGTGCACATACTAACTTTATGTTGATAATGTATACCAAGGTTTATTTCACTTTGATAGAAACTGTAGGGGTGGAGTATACTATATTCTAATTTAGTTGTTTTAAAACCCCAAAATAGGCTATTACTCCAGAAAATATGAACAGATTGGCACCTTTGCCCCATATTTTTGGTCAACTTGTAACTAATTTCATCTTTTTAAGCATTTTTAAACCAAATTTGGTAAGATTAGCATGTTTCTCATAGATTTTATGTTGTAAATTATCCTTCTTACTTGTAGCTTATTTACTTTTGTTAACATACACTTGTTTTATAGTCGGTTAAAAAAGCTCTTCAGAGCTTATGTTATTTGTAAATGTCTTGCCGACTCAAAATAAATCTTATCTTATCTTATCTTAGATAAGAAAATTCCTAAAAGTATGATCATGTCCACTTCATGCTAATGATGCCAACCAAATTCCATTTCAACTGGATGGAAATCGAAGGAGTAGAGGAAAGTTCAGTATAGTTTGACTTTACATCTTTTAAAAATAGTTTTTGTTTCTTTGGTTGTTGCACTTGTTACAATGAGGTCACTGATGAGATCAGTGATAAGGTCAGCAATTTGAGACAAAAAGTCCCTCTAGATTCAATATGGATCTTAAAACAGTGTAACAACGCTAACAATCTATTTTCATTTACTGTGCGGCTTGCTGAGAAACAGCAGTTATCTTCTGAGATGCTATTTATGAACTTAGAAATCAGCACTATGAATGTTGCAAATGTCAACTTGATACTTAGTTATGCATTTAACTTTAAGTGAAGATCATTATTTTATCTATTAACAGTTCAAAATTATCACTATAATACAAATATTTTTTATTTTTATAACTGGAAAAAGGTAAATATCTTTGTACAGGACAAAGATAAGACACTTACGATCATAGTTTGGTGGTTTCTTCAACTTCATAATACCCGCTGCTTGTACATAAACTGGAGATTGTACCTCTATAAAATACAAGGTGAGTAAGTTAAAAGAAATTTCTGAATTGATACTATTTTCCTCAACACAAATTCTTGTACCTCTGTAAAATACAAGTAAAGTTAATAAAGCTTAAAGGAAATGCCAGGATATAGTCTGAGGTTCTGAATTGATACTATTTTCTGAATTAAACCTCAAGACAAATTCTTTAATGAAACAATTATACCTTACTTATCATTTACAGATGATAATTGTATGTATAAATACCAATGAAGCATAAAATAAGTCAACTGGCACAGTAGAAAGGTAGATCTACAGTGACAGCTGCTTGTTAACCTTTACCCTGCTAAATTTCTAAAATGGACTGGTCCATCATTCAATTTGGGCAGTACCACTTACTATTCAAAAGGGTGCTCAATGAAAATTTACTGACTGAATAGCAAACAGTGCAGACCATGATCTGCCTGCACTGCTGATCTTGGTCTGCCTGGTCGTAATGGCAAAATCATTTTCCGCCAGCAGGGTTAGGATTAAAAATGAATGTTTCTATCAAAACAGGATAGTATTGTGTTTGCCAGTAGGTCTAATTATTATTTTTTAAAATGCTTGCAGATCAAAAAGTTTACTTTTACATTTTTAATGCAGCAAAACAGATCAAAATTAAATAGAGATACATGCATTTACACTGGATATGAGGTAGTTAAAGACATGACAAGTATTTAAATGTCATCAGACTGATGAGAGGGGTTTAAAGCTTATATAAAGTAAGTGCCCTATTAAACTTTTTTTGATAATTAAGGGCAAATGTTTACTTGCTATGTAGCCTTACTCATTTGGCTTATCGGGATGACTTATTTTATGATCTGATATTTCATAGTTGTCATCCCTCTAAGCCTTACCTGTATCTGCATTTTACTGTTAGGAAAATGAAGACATTAAAAATTAAAGAAAAGTCATGATATACTGATCAGACTTACTTGCTTTAATAAATAAAACATTAATATCCATGTAGAAACTTCAAATGAGTTGAATTTAATTCTTAATTTTAAATAAGAGACTTAAATCTTCGAAAATATGATGTGGCAGGTGCGAGGAGAAATCTACCTTGACATCGATTTAAATAAACAACAGACTGCCGATTTCACTTAATTGCACAGACAAAACATAAAATATACATTCATAAAACGTCAGCAACATAAATTCATTTTCAGAGATGTAATTATTACAAAAACTATGCACATGTACCAGAAAATGTTCCCAACAGATTTCAATTTGGGATTTCCTAACAGAAATAAGCAGAACAAGTTTGGACATGACGGGAGATGATTTCAAATGTTTGCTCTTGTATTTATCTCATTGTAGGCCTAGTTATGCTGCAAACTCGAGTTTTAACCTTTTTTACCAACAAAGTTACTTTTAGTTTCTTCCACTCTAAATTTTTATCACTATATTCTTTCTCTTTTAGATTTTGATGCGCAAAACGTCTACATTCCCACCAAGGGGTTTGACGTAAACGGCAGATAGATTTCACGAATTAGCCATATCTGTAAATATTATCACTTTCCTAGACCTGTTTATAAAACAAATGAATATCATTTTATTTTAAGGATATTGATATGTAGATATCGGAGTGTACTCGTGATTTGAAGAGAATTCCAGACGTTTCACCCCCAAGACTTTTCCTCCCCTAGACATTTCACCCCCAAGACATTTCCTCCCAAGACTATTCACCCCCAATTTTACAAACCCTAGACTTTTCACCCCCAGTTTTTAATATAGTGAAAATATCATGAAATATTTTGTTATTTGATATTTAAAATCTTTTTTGTATATTTGTATAGGTTGTTAGGGCATTTATGAAGATAATTTGTTACTTTACGGACCATAATTCTATAAAATATACACTGAATTTAGGGTAAAATACATGTAGTCAACGTCATCAACTGATCTTTTTTAATGTCAATTTGTTGAGACTTCTTTATGATTAATTTTCTTTCGATGTTATTCAACTGGATTCAAGTTTTAATTATGTAATATAATTATGAAAAATATGAGTAGATTTAGATTACAATAGTAGATGTAAATATTAACTAGGGGTTAGAATTAGAGGGTATATGTTTATCCTTTAGTATATTAATGATAGTCTAATTGTGATAACGTAATATGGGTATGTATAATAATAATAATAATAATAATAATAAATTCTTTATTTAAAGAGGGTAAGACTCATTAAGTTTCATACATAACATACAAATCTTATTTTCAATGAGGCCCTCTAACAAACACAAAACCATTTACTCATACAAATGAAAATATCACAGGCATTCCATAGAGCAGACTTGTAAAGAAAAAAATAAACAAAAACAAAAAAATGTATGTATAAGTGCAATATGATGTGGAATTTATTTTTATGACATATTTTTATATATTTAACAAGATATTTAGTCTCAGGTAACTCAGTATTGAGTGACAGCATTCGATATGTTTAATGTTATTATATGTAATACATGTACATGTATATACTGTGATGTTATTTATGTATGCTGATGAGACTGAAATAAATAAATAAATAAATAAACTAATATTACAATTTGAAAGTCATTCATTTCATTGTAGGTCAATATTTTAAACTCTTCTCAGCTGTTGTGATTAATCAACACCTTTTGATTGACAGAAATAGGTGTTGTGATTTAATCAACACCTTTTGATTGACAGGAATAAGTGTTAAAATATAAATGGATTAACTGGCTAACCTGTAGTATATTAAACTTTAATGAATCTAAACCTTGACTGATCCTATGGAAATAAAAAAAAAATAATCATACTAATCACTCAAAAATGATGTTGCTTCAAAAGTCACATTTTCAATCATTGAATAAACAAATGGATTAAAAGATAACCTTGTAAATAACTTATATTTAAAGTTTATGGTCATCTCTACTAACAAACAGCATAAAATATTTTTTTTTTAATGTATTAACCTAATTATAATACATATGATGAAATTATTCATAACTATACAACCCCCTCCCCCACCAAAAAAACATTATAATCATATTTAATAATAAAAACCAATAGGCTATAAAACACCAGACTTTTCACTCCCAAATTGGGGGTGAAAAGTCTTGGGAGGAAAAGTCTTGGGAGGAACAGTCTTGGGGGTGAAACGTCTGACACCCATTTGAAGAGGTAGGGCGAAATGACCAAAACGGGGACAAGCTGACATTGGGATGAGTTGACTAGGGACTGAGTTGACCTGATATAGTGCGTAAACTTTTAAATTTCTTGTACAGGCGCGCAGCTGCACATAATACTCGTTAAGAGGAGTGCTGCAGTATAGGTAGGTAGGTAGGTAGGTAACCGTATTTTGTGTCGTCCGAATACTGTCTTTGTAGTGTTCCTTATGCCATTTATTTCATGTCATGAAGCAGTACCCTCACTGCATATCATATTCGTAACATTAATATAAACCATTTTTTAGAAAACGTACCAAAAAGCAGGTATTGTTAATGATTGCATTTGTCCGTTTTCAGTGTTTTTTCAGATACACTTGCTTCTACTAATTACAAAACTTATCCGATTGAACGCAATCCGTGAAATTAACGCTGATTTAATTGAATTTTGTAATATACTAACGTATGACAAGTATCTGATGATAGACCAACAAATATGAAACTCTGAAGTTATGGTTATAAAAGAAGATTTGCAACAGGCATTTTATAATCATTATTTAGGCTGTCAACATATGCGACCTACAAACAATTGGGTTCAGCCCTAACCGTAAACCTCCGCCACTCTGTAGCTGTCAGATTATTTAGGCATTGAGAAAATGTTTTGTTTATTTGGCGCTTTATCTTTTGATTGCAGTTTCATCATGTTTAAAATTACCTTTACTCAGGACTGCCTGGGTGGCTTGTGTAGGTCGTAGAGCGTCCTTCAGTGCTGCGCTCGGCATGAAGAGATAGTACAGGACTGATCATCTCTGTAGAGGTAGTCAATAATGAGTCTCTGTGCATTTTACAATCTGAATATTAGTTTAATAATTTGTTTAAGTACTGATTTGATGAAAGCTTTACAGGCTTGGATAAATTGCCGATCGAGTTTACAAATAAAAAGTAATATTCCTTGCAAAAATAATGAAGTATTGCTTTCAAGCTCGATGGGCAATGTTACCAGCTGTTTACAATGTAATTGGAACCACTCTCAGTCCGCTTCCTGGAAAAGCAGTTTAGATTGGTCAGTTACTTTAAAATGTATAAAGTTAATTACATTACATTGGAAATGTTCAGTTAAATTACAATTACGTTAAGGCAGTTTTAGCATGTAATTAATTACAATTTACATTGCACATTGTATTAATTACATTCAGTACAATACAAATGTGGTGCTTCTTACATGAACACGTAGCAAAGTCTTTACTTGTACTACATATACTTGATGTTAAAATTTGATTTAAGCTCAAGTAAAAATGTGATGTTGCAGAAAACAAAACTCAGTCTTTAATACTATTGCAAGGACTTAAAGTCAGCCAATTAATAGTATAATTATACATTGTCAAAGCAGAATGGTTAAAGAAGCACTGACATCTTATGTGTCGGCGTATTTCTCTGAGTCGAATTTCTCTTAAATATTATGGCCCAGGTTCCATATTTCAAAAGTTTAATTAATAAATCGTATATCATTACATTTTAACATATTAATTTTTATCCTTGCACTAATGTTATTCAAAGAACCCATTGAAAAAGTTAAAAATTCATGAGCCATCCTAGAAAAATAGTCATTAAAAACTGAAATCTAATTCCCAATATTAATTTATTTTTAGCACTGGCCGAAGTAGTCAAGGTGAGCTTTTGTGATCGCCCTGTTCCGTCGTCGTCCGTCGTCGTTCGTTGTCAACAATTTAAACTGTTAACACTCTAGAGGTCATAATTTTGCACTAATTAATAAACTGGTCAGAACTGATGCCCTTAATAAAATCTTGACAGTTCGATGCTTGAGTCATTGGTCAAAACTAGGTCACGGGTCAATCAAAGAAACTTGATTTACATTCTAGAGGTCATTTTCGTCATTTAATGAACTTAGTCAATGTTACCAAAAAATCTGGACAAATTAGATATTGGTCATCTGGGTCAAAAACTAGTCACGGTCAGATCAAAGAAAGCTTGTAACACTCTAAGGTCACAATTTTGCCAATCTTAATGAAACTGTGAATGTTACCCCAATGAAATCTGGACAGATTGTATGGTCATTCTGGGTCAAAAACTATCACTAGTTCAATCAAAGGAAAGCTTTTAACACTGTAGAGTCACATTAATGTATGTATCTTCACGAACTTGGTCAAATGTAATTGGATATTCAAGTCCTTTGATCTGGCATGTAGGATAAAATCAGGTCACCGGTTCAGATCAAGGAAAACAGTAAAACACTCTAAGAACATTTTTACATATCATCATGAAAACTGGTCAGAATGTTAATCTTGATGATCCTAGTCATAGTTCAAAATTTGATCGGTGGGGCAAAAATAGGTCACCAGGGTAAATCAAAGGAAAAGTTGTTAACATTGAGGTACAATTTTGCACCAATCTTAATTTGAAAACTTAGTATAATTGTTACACTCAATTTAATCTTGGACGTGTTGATATTGGGTCATTCTGGGGTCAAAACAAGGTCACCATGTTCAGTCAAAGTAAAAGCTTGTAGTGGCCACATTTTGGCCATATCTTAATGAAAATGTCAGAATGTTATCTTTGATGATATATAGTCAAGTTTAAATCTTGGTCAGTTGGGTCAAAAACTAGGTCCATAGGGTCAAATCAAAGGAAAATGCTTGTTAACACTAGAGCCCATTTAGACTGTACTCATGACTTAATCAGGATGTTATTTGAGTCTTTAGGTAGGTTTATTGGGTCATGTGGGGTCAAAAACTAGGTCACCAGTCAATCAAAGGAAAGTAGTTAACACTTTAGAGGTACATTTTGGACATATTTTATGAACTTGGTCGAATGTTGATTTGATGAATCTTTAGATCAAAAAAGGTCATGTGGCGATACAGGCCCTTCATGTCCCTCATTGTTTATCTTGTTAGAACTGTGGTTCATGTCTATGTTGTTTGTATAATTTAATACAACAAAATTTATCACGAGATAAAATATGATTAAACTAATGTCGCGTGGGTGCAAATTATGTTACAAGGACACTTGTTTATAATATAATTACTCCTTAAGCATTATTGATGTTATTGTTACATGTTTTCTGTATCATAATACTCCTAAATATATATTGAATTCTCCTAATTATGTTATTATGTATATGATTTGCTCATTTTTTATTGTGATTTGTAACCATAAATTTCATGCTGGCAGGAAAACTTTGTGCTATAAAAGGGCTTTGATAATACTATATGGTAAGCATTTAAATTTTTGCTCCGATAAAAATCTAAACAATAATGATGCAAATAACAATTTCAAATCATAATTTGATCATTTTCTCCTAAAACATAGTGACAAACATCATCAAAGATACCAGTTGGTTCTGATAAAATAATTATATCAGAACAAAGGAGCTTCGTCCAAGGGATTAACACCTACCATAATATCCTATTGTTATTTTTCACAGCTATGAAATGCAAATTAGCATTTTAAAGTGAAGTATCACTGGTAAAAAACTTATATATACCATTTGTATATATACTATTTGTTCAACAAACTGGATTAGCATGTGCCATGTAATTGGAAAGTAATTGAAATGTAATTGTCATTACACCCTAAAACTGCTCTGTAATTAAATAAATTACAATTACTTGTAATTGATAAATGACCCAATTATAAATTACATTCAATTACTTAGGACATGTAATTTAATTCCAATTAATTACAATTACATTTTTAATTACCCCAGGTCTGACCAGTACTGGTGTCATATGAGAAGTCATGGTTGTGACCCCAGTGGGGCTCTAACCCACAACCCCGGGATTGAGCGGCCAACACTTTATCCACTAGACCACCACTCCCCTTCTTTTTCACGTTACAGGGGAATATCGACCAGTCAAAAAATATAACGATATACAACTCTTGAGTATAATTATTTGGACTACCTGAACAGGTTCCAGAAATATGTCACTTTATTATTATTATTATTAGCTACAGGGTTTTTTTTTTCCTTAATTAAATGAGCAATACCAATAAACAGTACCGTTCCCAAGGCCAAAAAGTGTCCATTTTTCCCAATCGTCCATAAAAAAATCCAAAAATTAAAGAAATATTTCTTAGATGACCTTCTACAAAATTATTTCAATTTATAAAAACATGGCAGCTAGAGGGCATTGTCTTTTTTCTTGTTATGTATTTACAAAAGAGGGAACTTTGAAAATATTCTTGCCACTGCTTGCCTGATTTCATAATAATTTAAAAGAAATGTTTCTTGTTTGATCCTCTAATGTCCCGAACTTAGATATTTAGCTTGCAGCTTTGTGTAGTAGTCCTGTACCAGATTTGTTCAGATCATGCCCAAGGGATCAAAATTGACTACTTCCTGATGCACTTCTTTTACATAGATTTACATAGGAAAAATACTAAAAATCATTTTGTCTAAAACAGTCTAAAACTGTAATACCCTGAGCTTTAAATAGATACTCGACATGTAGCATTTTATAGTTGTCCTGCAACAAGTTTGAATAGATCTTGCCCCTTTTGTCAGAATTAGCCCCACCCTGGGGTGCACTTGTTTTGCATAGACTTGTAAAAGTCTTCTTGTTTATAACCATAATGCCATCAGTGTAGGTATTTGGCATGTTGCATTTTGTAGTGGTTTTGGCCCAAGGTTTTTCAGATCATGCTCCTGGAATCAAAACTGTTGACTTGTTTTTAGCTCACCTGTCACAAAGTGACAAGGTGAGCTTTTGTGATCGCGCGGTGTCTGTTGTCCGTCGTCCGTCAGTCCGTGCGTCTTTGCGTCCGTAAACTTTTGCTTGTGACCACTCTAGAGGTCACATTTTTCGTGGGATCTTTATGAAAGTTGGTCAGAATGTTCATCTTGATGATATCTAGGATAAGTTCGAAACTGGGTCACGTGCCATCAAAAACTAGGTCAGTAGGTCTAAAAATAGAAAAACCTTGTGACCTTTCTAGAGGCCATATATTTCAGAAGATCTTCATGAACATTGGTCAGAAGTTTCACCTTGATGATATCTAGGTCAAGTTTGGAACTGGGTCATGTGCCGTCAAAAACTAGGTCAGTAAGTCTAAAAATAGAAAAACGTTGTGACCTCTCTAGAGGCCATATATTTCACATAATCATCATGAAAATTGGTCAGAACGTTCACCTTGATGATATCTAGGTCAAGTTCGAAACTGGGTCACATGCCTTCAAAAACTAGGTCAGTAGGTCAAATAATAGGAAAACCTTGTGACCTCTCTAAAGGCCATTTTTTTCATGGGATCTGTATGAAAGTTGGTCTGAATGTTCATCTTGATGATATCTAGGTCAAGTTCGAAACTGGGTCACGTGCGGTCAAAAACTAGGTCAGTAGGTCTAAAAATAGAAAAACCTTGTGACCTCTCTAGAGGCCATATATTTCATGAGATCTTCATGAAAATTAGTCAAAATGTTCACCTTGATGATATCTAGGTCAAGTTCGAAAGTGGGTCACGTGCCATCAAAAACTAGGTCAGTAGGTCAAATAATAGAAAAACCTTGTAAGCTCTCTAGAGGCCATATTTTTCATGGGATCTGTATGAAAGTTGGTCTGAATGTTCATCTTGTTGATAACTAGGTCAAGTTCGAAAGTGGGTCACGTGCTATCAAAAACTAGGTCAGTAGGTCAAATAATAGAAAAACCTTATGACCTCTCTAAAGGCCAAGTATTTCATGGGATCTGTATGAAAGTTGGTCTGAATGTTCATCTTGATGATATCTAGGTCAAGTTCCAAACAGGGTCATGTGCGATCAAAAACTAGGTCAGTAGGTCTAAAACTAGAAAACCCTTGTGACCTCTCTAGAGGCCATACTTGTGAATGGATCTCCATAAAAATTGGTCAGAATGTTCATCTTGATGATATCTAGGTCAGTTTTGAAAGTGGGTCACGTGCCATCAAAAAGTAGGTCAGTAGGTCAAATATAGGTGAAATAATGAAAAAACGTTGTGACCTCTCTAGAGGCCATATTTTTCATGGGATCTGTATGAAAGTTGGTCTGAATGTTGATCTTGATGATAATTAGGTCAAGTTTGAAACTGGGTCAACTGCGATCAAAAGTAGGTCAGTAGGTCTTGAAATAGAAAAACCTTGTGACCTCTCTAGAGGCCATACCCTTGAATGGATCTTCATGAAAATTGGTCAGAATGTTCACCTTGATGATATCTAGGTCAAGTTTGAAATGGGTCACATGCCTTAAAAAACTAGGTCAGTTGGTCAAATGATAAAAAATCCTTGTGATCTCTCTAGAGGCCATACTTTTCATGGGATGTGTATGAAAGTTGGTCTGAATGTTCATCTTGATGATATCAGGTCAAGTTTGAAATTGGGTCAACTGCGGTCAAAAACTAGGTCAGTAGGTCTAAAATTAGAAAAATCTTTTGACCTCTCCAGAGGCCATATTTTTCAATGGATCTTCATAAAAATTGATCTGAATGTTCACCTTGATGATATCTAGGTCAAATTAGAAACTGGGTCACATGCAGTCAAAAACTAGGCCGCTAGGTATAAAAATAGAAAAACCTTGTGACCTCTCTAAAGGCCATATTTTTCATGAGATCTTCATGAAAATTAGTGAGAATGTTCACCTTGATGATATCTAGATAAAGTTCAAAACAGGGTCACGTACCTTCGAAAACTAGGTCAATAGGTCAAATAATAGAAAAACCTTGTGACCTCTCTAGAGACCATATTTTTCAATGGATCTTCATGAAAATTGGTCAGCATTTTTATCTTGATAATATCTAGATCAAGTTCAAAACTGGGTCACATGAGCTCAAAAACTAGGTCACTATGTCAAATAATAGATAAAATGACGTCATACTCAAAACTGGGTCATGTGGGAAGAGGTGAGCGATTCAGGACCATCATGGTCCTCTTGTTCTTAAACTTACAAAGGAAAAACTTAGCCCCCACAGGGATCACATTTTTATGTCTGTGGTTTCAAGACTATGTACTTAGATTTTTGGTATATAGCATCATCTATGCTCCTTGGGTCAATATTGGCCACTTCCATTGGATGTCACTTGTTTACATAGACTTAATACAGTGTAACTTCCGAAAACCGGACCTTCTGAAAACCGGAAACCTTTGAAAACCGCACAAAATTCAAGGTCCCGATTTTTTCTGTTCTTATTTCTATTTATTTTTAACTTCTGAAAACCGGAACTTCCGAATTCTGAAAACCGGACGATTTTTGAAGGACCGTTTATATTTCAACACTAAAATTGACTTCCGAAAACCGAACAGCAAAATTTTTGCTGGGTTAAAAATGTCACCTGTAAATCATAAAAGGCTGTCAACATGTTCTTTTGTTTATCTATCAGCAGCCTGCGTTTATTTTGACAAGCTAGATAATCACAATGATCATTTGTAAGCAAGAGTAAGCAAGTAATCAGTAATTACATATTATGAAAACGTGATAAATTACATATCTTAGTGTGAAAAACTTTTTTAATGTTTGAACGAAAGGAAGATAGGTGTTTAGTTCATTTAGTTACATCAATTAAACTACGCATTGTCAACATTAATGAAATGTTGACGAACTCCGAACTCCAAAAATGGTAAATGTAAGTGGAAAATATTTGCGTAAATGCTAAATTTAAGATATGTGGTTCCTTTTATATTTGTCATTTATGTATTTATTATCCTTAAAGTTTGTAATTTATTAATAAATTAATTAATCATTTACTTTTAATTAAATTGTAACATCAAAAAGGATAATAATCTCCTTCATCCTACGTGTAAGAAAACATAACTCTTGTGCACCAAGTCCACTTCGCCTACAAACTTTCAAACTTCTGAATTCGGAAACTTCCAAAAACTGAACTTTTAGACTGGTCCGGAGGTCGTTCGGTTTTCGGAAGTTACACTGTATAACGAGTTTAAAAATCTTCAAGTTTAAAACCAAAAGCCTAGAGATTAAATTGAGGCATGTAGCATTGTTTACAGGTCATGTTGTTGAAATCAAGCCTGTGATCAAAATTCCCTCTGCCCTGGAGCTGAGTGAATTTACATAGACATACATTGTATACTAAAAAACTAAATTTAGAATCATTCTCATGTAAAACTGTCATGCATTGAGTTTAGATAATTGGTATGTAGCATTGTCTAGTAATTCTCTTCAAAATTTGATTTTTGTTGCAGTGACTTAAAGAACGTATCAAAACTTAATATTACAATCTTCTCTTAAACATGTTAAATATACACAAATCCAGTACAGACCAAATTGAGTCTTTCAGTTTCTAAATCAAACTGATGTTACTGTTTTAGTGGAAGAGATCCTGATAAACCCAAAGGAACTATCAGAGATAAATGTTGGAGATGTTGTTGAAATTTACCATCCAGAGGAGGAGTACAGGTAGAAAGATTTAATTTATATCTCCTGTTGTTTTTTTTTAACTAAATTGTTCAGAGAATAGTTAGAGCTATTGCACACAAACTTTCCTATGCCTTGGTTAAGTCCAGTGTTTGAGCTAGTACATGTATCTCAGTAACTAACAGTGGGAATTGATGGTCTGACATGTAATGCCATTTTTTATGACAAAGTTTTTGAATAGTTTCTGTCCTGACAGCTCATGTTTTATATCTCTAAGGTTATTGCATAAGAATTATGACTTGACATACCTTTTCAGATTTAATTCTTTAGTCAGTCTGTCCTCTCAACAGTTAAAACAGCTTGAAATATTGTGTATATGCATTTCTTTTTCTGAATCGAAAGCTTACAGTCTAGGCCTTGAACTCAAAAGATGCCCTTTGTTAGGAAATTCAAAATGACTAAGAAAGTAAAACTGACTATTTACTTTTGTTATTATAGCCGGCTTCTACTACAGATTAATACTCTACCAGATGACCCACCAAAAGGTAAGTGAAAGTTTAATAGAGCAAGGTACTGTCTAAGAGTAGTTTTATTTCAGATCTGCTCCATATTTCCCAGACCTCTGGAATGATTTTCATAAAAAGAGCATCAGTTGTTTACCTCATTAATATGATGTGCAGAGTGCCAACTTTTTGTTTGTAAAAGCAGACTCTTGAGGGAATTTAGGAATTTATCATCTCCCCCGATAGCTGTAGCTGTAGGAATGATTTTCTGTGCTCTGTCTGACCCACCAAATTGCCCAGTCCGAACTTTTTTTTTTTGTATGTGTGTAAGAGACACATCTACCTTTTGTGCAAAGATCTAATATCATATTCCCTTCTTTCATTCATGACCATTTGAGCTGCACCATGAGAAAACCAACATAGTGCGTTTGCGACCAGCTTTCAAAGCCTTTTGCAATGAGAGAAACCATTAGTGAACAGCATGGATTCTAACCAAACTGTGTGGATGTGCAGGCTGGTCTGGATTCATGCTGTTCACTTTCAAAGCCTTTTGCATTGAAAGAAACCATTAGTGAACAGTATGGATTCTAACCAAACTGTGTGGATGTGCAGGCTGGTCTTGATCCATGCTGTTCACTTTCAAAGCCTTTTGCATTGAGAGAAACCATTAGTGAACAGCATGGATTCTAACCAAACTGTGTGGATGTGCAGGCTGGTCTGGATCCATGCTGGTCAGAAATGCATTTTGTTGGTTTTCTCATGGTGCGGCTCATTTTACACTATGACTTAAAAGGTTAACCTCAAAAATACGAAGTCTTTGATAAAGTTCTTAATATGAAACCAATTTTATGTGATAGTTTTTTAACTAGTTGTATATTGAATGAAAGAAAACAATAAAAATGTCACCTATATACCTACCTACCTCAAACATTCTGGGTCCCAGCACAGGAAAGTTTAAGGATGGCCTAGCAGTGTTTTTGACATAGTCTTTAACCTACTTGTTACTCTTTGATTATTGCTAGAATGAAGGAATATTGTATGAAATTTGTAAAACTAATGTGTACTAATCAGTTCAAATAAAGACATAAAAGTTAATATATTTATTTCCTTGTTTGTAGATAATATAGTGAGTATAGAGCACTCCATAGCCACAGCCTTCCAGCTGAAGTCATACCAAAATGTTATTGTCAATAAGGTGGATAAAAAGGTACTTGTAGATAAAATCTGAAACACAGTCACATTACTTTCTTAATCAAATATTGCATTCAATCTGTTGATCAGATGGGCCAGTGGTCTAGTAGTGACACGCTTGACTGTCAATCCAGAGGTCCATCTGGGGTTCGAATCCTGCCCAGGCACTTGAAATTTCTGAGATTTTCTTAAGTGTCTCCCACTAAACTAAGAGGCCTGTACTGGTTCTTCCCAGGAAAGACGGCTTCATGTGTATTAGTGCTATACACTGGGCACATTAAAGAACCAGATTGTCTATTTGTAAAGAGCTAGGCTAAGTTAACCAGACATGCATGTATCTGAAAATGATTTCTCTCTATCTGTTCTGGGGGGCTTTGTCTCACTCTGTCCCTCTGGTCAGATCGCTGTGTGTCTGTACTAGTAGAGGATGAATTTCGCGCCCTGTGTAGCTGCGTTTGATATATGTAAAGCGCCTTTGAAGGTGTTTATCCTGAAAATGGTGCTATATAAATCTGGTATAATAATAATAATAATATAATCAAACAAGATTTCTAATGAAGCTTCAAATCTTAGCTGAGCAGTTATGGATTCAAATATTAGTTTGACACATGGTGTATCATAGTTCAAAATGTTCAAATTAGGCTATTACAACATGTCTATATCATTGTCTAAAATATTTCAGAATTTTAGTAAAAGGTAAAAACTGCTACTCTCATGGTTAATACAATTAAGTAATTATAAAATGGATTTTTGTCACATAGTGTTATTACTATTTGTATCATTACACAGCAAGTGTCCCTGGACTTGGTGGAGATACTGTTTAAAGACCAGTATTATAGTAGAAGTGATATGCACAGGCTCAGAACTAGTATGGTATGTATGATATATGAAATGTAAGAGTCATTAATTCAGATCAGCTTTTTAACTGGATTGTGAAGAAAGCTTATACTACTGTAACAGTATATTAACACACACCTGAATAGCACACACCTTTCCCTTTGGGCAGATACTTTCTGTCCATTTAGATAAATTTCTTAGTAAATTAACTTTTCAAGAGCAGCAACTTCTGTAAAACAAATCCCACATGGTGTTCACTCTAGAGGGGTAAGTTATGAATGTGAAATTGGAAATTGTTTGGGAAAATATAAGGAACCCAAGTAATGTAAGTACTGCATTAAACTTGTTGTACTTAAACCTTCTAAAATAAATTTTAAGGCTTTGATAGAATTCTTATGTATGTATTTGATGTTATTGTTTTGCTTTGTCTGAAGTGTACATATAAATAGAAAACGATAAAGAAAATGTTACCGGAAAAGTCGATTTTGTCTTTATTTGTAATTCAGGGTATATTTCATGGTAAATCAGAGTTTTTTTTAAAGTCGATACGATTCAAAAGTAGTACAACTATTTTGTCACTGATAATGGTTTCACTACCCTATTCTCCTTTTCTCAATAATAACATTAACATGTTATTGTTATAAATACCGTGTGCGAGTAGTACCTGGAAATGAATTCTTGTAAGACTTAATTGACATTGGTTATTTTGTTTACAGATTGGATCCTGTGTTTATCTCAATAAGAAGATTGAGTTTAGTGAGATGAGGTAAAGTATCTCATTTTGTGTAGGAAATCTGTATGAAATGCCACATAATAAATAGCAAAATGTATGTATGTGGTAATAGACAACTTTTTTTACTCCAGTAACTGCACGTAATACAAAGCTAGTTGGCAAAACCTTAGGCAAGTTCGTATTAAAGGGAGACAAATGCTACAGCTCTTAAAAAACCAAAATCATTTATTTTCCTGAATGAATTTTTTTTTTGACTAAATAAATTTGGAAAATATTGGTGGGGATACAAGTTTGATATGAATTTACATGTATATATATTTGACAGGGCTCAAGTGAATGAATTGTGGTGTAAAGGTGAGAAAGTCACATGTGGAGTTGTCTCAGAAGAAACACGGGTAAAAGTCACCGACTTTTTTGTTTGTTATTTATTGCAGACCTGTTGTTTTGAATGTTTATAGAACACTTATTTGACACTAGAAAAAGAAAATATGTTTCATTGCTTTAAAGGAGCTAATTATTTTAGTAAAGGGTTTTGCATTCATCAAGTGATTAATTTGTATACATGCTTTTAAGTTTTTTAATTGCATTTTGATGTGATTATGTTCATGTAAGAAAGAACATATTGGGAAAAGTACTCCTAGTAATAATACAGATATTATCACAAAATGAGTAGCAACAGATATCAGCATATAAACTTCTCTTCTGCAAGATTTCCCATTTTAACTTCCACCTCTTAATTTTCTTTTATAAATATTTTCAGATTGTGTATAGATCTTCAACGGCTGTAGTTCAGATATTTATTCAGATGAGTTCTGAAATGTGGGACTTTGATATTAATGGAGACCTATATTTTGAGAAAGCTGTCAATGGATTTTTAACTGATTTATATGCTAAATGGAAGGTTAGAGGCTTACTTAATTTATACATTCTTATTTAGGATGAAGTGTTATTTTATAGTTTTCTGGTACACAGTGTGGAGTAATCTTAAAACTTACTATATATATCTGGCACTTCATTTGGCAGTAATAAAATAGATATAAGGGAGACTATGAATCTCTTTCCCCTCACTGCTTGTAATTCCACTGGGGATGTTGAATTCCTTCATGGAAGGATGCTACATGGATGGATTGCAGCTTGATTGGTTTATGGTATTTTTTACTCGCAGTTTCTACCCATGTCTGATATAATCTTTGTATAGCATGGAACTGATGATCTTTCTAAACCTTTGGAACATCTGGTTTTGTTTTTAGCTCGCGTTTACATGACTAAAATAGGATTTTTTTCTTTAGAAAGATTGTATATTATATTTGTACCTTGACAAAGACTCCGTAGAAATAGAAACGTAGTGACAGCTTCCTGGAACATTGACCAGAATTTCCTCCTTCAGAGACTTGTTTATGTTTTCAGGAGCAGAACTGTCTCCATGATGTAACCATAGTGATGTTTTCAAGAACATTTTATGAAGCTTACTCCAGAGGTTTGTTCAGTTACCAGAGACATGTCATAATGTCAGATATTTTCATCTGCTTTTTATCTTTGCTGAAGTCGTATTTTACCTGTAAAGTTATTAAGGTCTGACTTTAATTTATGATCAATTTGAAAAAAATCATTAAAAATGGGAAATTGACAAAAAGAAATTTGTCATAAAAATTGCTGATTTTACATAATAATAAAAGGTACATAATAAAAAATGTAATGGTAAGATAGTAAAAAATTTAATAGTATTTCAGACTGAAATACAAAGCCTGAATGTCCACTTTTGTTCCATTTGTAGATGAGTTTCCACAATACATGCAGGAATGTTTACAACAAGACTGCATGGGAAGATTTTATGAAGATTTTTACAGGTACTACATGTATATAATTATACACCTTCAATTAACACTATAACACACAAGAGAATTCATTTCTTGGGGCAGGGATTTTGCAGTGTAATAAAAGAGTGGTAGTGTCTTTACTCATGACCTAGTTACAAAATAATTGGTAAAAGTGGTGATAGGTAACAACAAGTGATGCTTGCCTTGAGATGGTAAGTTCAGATATGTAGGGCAGCAACATTAAGCTGCACTGTCTGCAATTCTTGACAGCAGTCTCTATGGGCACACAAATTGATTTGAAAGAAGGAAAGCAGTCATTGATTATAGTAAACAGAAAGTTATAAGAACTTTCTCTATAATTTATATAGGACTTCTAATGCCAAGTGATTATGGTTGTTGACTTAGGAACAATACTTTTTACTACTGTGTGTTTGGTTGGTATGTTGAATTCTGTCTTGTGAGATAACTATCCATTCATCTTGAAGAAAATGAGTTTCCAGTCAGGTGCCTGTTCATGTATGAAATACTGATTGAAGAGGCACTTTAGGTGTCTCTCAACCATTAAAACTTGAAAATTTCTATATAACTTTAATTGTGTTCATATAATTTAAAACACAACATATAAATTTTTTCATGTATACCAGTAACATTGGTTTGATGTTGTCATGTAAAATTGAACTTAAAGGTGAAAATTTATTGTTTGTTTTCAGGATTGTAGTTCAGAATGAAAGGTATGAAGAGTGGACAGGAACAATCAAACAGTTGAGGAAGATCTTTAATGAGTATTCAAAAATGGTCCTAAACTACCACACACTGCGTGGCTATAAGGTTCCCAAGGCTTACAATTCAGTCGCGGCTCAAGGAAACTTCTTGGAGACCCTTAATATGAGCCTAAATTGTAAGTATACACATGCAATTATTTACTGTTTTAAGGGAGGCTATAAACGTGCTGAAGGGAAGGTAAGAATGTAGGTGTATCATACAGATTTCAGGGTGTCAATATTTCCTCACAAAAAGTCACATACAACAATTTTGAAATGTTTAAAAGGTCTCTGTCACACTTTTATTCCCTATAATAAAGGGGTAAACACACTCTGTTATATGATGCATGGTTTTCTAATGTTTCAGTGTTTGAGAGGTACTACATGGATCGTAACTTTGACCGTACTGGGAAGGTTGCAGTAGTGATCACGCCAGGGGCAGGGGTGTTTGAGGTGGACAGGGAACTTACCAACATCACGAAACAGAGAACTATAGACTGTGGTAAGGAAGATTTATTCAGAATGTGCAGAATGTTCAAATATAGCAAATGTAATGGACAAGAGGCAACTGTGTTAAATCTGGTTACTTTTTATGTTTTTAATAAGGATTATAGGAAATTTTATTAAAGAAATATGCCAACTTCAGCTGTAAATTTGAAAAGAAAAAGAACAATTTGCATTTTAAGGATGAGTGAATTGTTGATAACTTACTATTTCCTGAACTGACATACCTGACTGATTTAACAAAAAGGAATGTCCCATGAATGTTAGAACATTTAGAAATACAATTTTAAGTGTAGCGTCACTTGCTTATAGAAAACTTTACATACAACCACTAGCTTGTTGATTTCACATTGGTTAATTGCTTTTTGTTCTGCTGAGTAATAGTATTTTCAGTACAAGTAATTGATAAATGGGATATTAAACCAACTACCAGTCCAACACAGTTTTGAAATATAATTTTCTTCTCTGTTCTGTGTTGTTTCATATCTTTGTGACTTGACTGTTCTATAATTTTTATTGCTTTTGGAGCTACAAGGTTCTGAACACTTGCATATAATATAAATGAAGTAATACACTGATATTGTGAAATAAGTATTATTTGTGGGATTTTGTGTTTGTACCAATCCAGGAAGTTAAATTCTTACAAACAAAAAATCTTACCTTATCTAAAAAAATGAAATCCAGGAGTTTTGTAGCAGCATTTGCTAAAACCATGAAATTTCATGGCGATTGATTTGATATCAAATGCGGATGAACTGTAGATGAAATAGCAATGATGTGTGAGACAGGTTGGGATTTATATACATGTATGTATGTTACAGGTGTGGGAAGTGACCTTGTATGTATGGGAGAGCAACCTCTGCATGCAGCACCACTCTTCAAGGTTTGATTTCTACTTGTATGGATGCTGTTCTGATAAAGCAGTTTTTGAAAGCATCAGCTTATATAATCATATTCATTTAATAAAGTAATAAGCTTATATTTTAACAGTAAAATGTTCTTGTCAACATTACACTGACAGCAACATAACCTGATAGTACCCTGCTACAAGAAAGAACTCAGCTGTGTGATAGGAAGGGACTAACTAAGAATATTAAACATTAACTGAGTTCAATATAAGATGTGCATTGAAAAATATGAAAGAAAGCTGTTTTTATGTTTTTGTAAAATCCTTGATATAGTATGTTAACTTTGTTTATCAGTTAAAGTATTTTCTTTACATTTTACTCATTTCAAATATTTGTATTTGTACTTTAATGTACAATGATGCTTTTCAAAAAGTTATTATGTCAATATGTTTTTATGGAAATTACAAGTTTAAACATATTTTGAAAGGACTTCATTTATATCCCAAAGAATGTTGGCAAGTTACTTTAAGAAACATTAAGCACATCCATGACCTGTGTTTGTCAGTATTATATTGTACTTGTATTATTGTGTCTACAAATTGTCTGGTTTCAGTTTCACAGTAAGAATCAGAAGATAGCGCTGGAAGTAGGAGATGATTATAACATCCCACACTGGATGAACCACAGGTACATATAGCCAGAAATTGAAAGCAAAAAATGCTTCTTTATAAATATGTTCTTAGGCTATTTTTTCTATTTCTCCAATGGGTTTAGATACAAGTGCATACACGGTTACTCCCATATTCTGCTCATCGATGTGGGTTCCAGCCTCACTCGGAACGTTGAATTTTTCATGTGAGGAAGCCATCCAGCTGGCTTACGGAAGGTCGGTGGTTCTACCCAGGTGCCCGTTCGTAATGAAATAATGCTCGGAGGGGCACCTGTGGTCTTCCTCCACCATTAAAGCTGGAAAGTCGCCAAATGACCTATCAGGTGTCTGTGCGACATTAAATCCAACAAAAACAAAAAAAAAAACTGTATATAGTTGCAGTGTTTAAATTGGGTGCTGAATTGTAATGCCAGATACATGTAAAAAATACACTATTTTCTTTTTAATTTGGGTACTTGCAGTTTGTAGGGTAAGTGTCTGAAAAGAATAATAAATTGTGTTCTTACAGTGTTATGCCCCTTTTCATTAGTGTTTATTGGGAATATATTCCACAGACCAGAAGATAGTTTCAGTATAGGTTAAAGGAATTGATTAAGATTGAAATACAAATGGAATGTAGAAAGTTTATTTGGATATTTTGTGATTGTATATTTTAAGGGTTCAGCTTGAATGTTTCCTATTTTGTGTTTCAGTTTCTACACATCGAAAAATCAAATTCAGTTTTACTCTAACAAGACTTTTGTACCTCGGATCAAGATCCCACCAGAAATAGTAAGCGTAACTTGTGTTTTCCATAGAAGTGATATATTGTGTTTGATATATTTATATTAATTTTGTTGGATTTAGAAGTTTTCTACTGGTAGATTTTAAGTGTAGAAAAAACAACAACAGTTTCTGGTGTTTTAAATAACATAAACAAAATATGAGAAACAGTGAGGGACATATTGTAACCTATTGAAATCATTAATTTTCATAGGGAACTTACATGTATTTTTCTGGATGTCTTTGTTACACCAATCCACATAATGAAATCCTGGCGAATAAGCAAATTTTCTGGTCATCATCACATTTTGAAATCCACAAATTCTTCTGTTTTTGCAGAAACCACGAAATTAATGCCCAAGAAATTAAATGATTTCATAGTATTCAACTTTACTTTTAGCAAATGATCCTTCTACGGGCTAATTAATGCAAGCATAAGTCAGTACTACTGACTGCCACTAGTATGATGTGGATTTTATGTAAAATATTGACCACTGATGAGGCTAGAACTACAGTTCAACTAGTAAATGGGAAGTGGTCTGAGGTCCAGAATTTTATCCGTAGTCATGCTTGCCTGTGTTAGGAGTATCTGACTCGGGGAATAGGAAAGAAAGACAGCATTTGTAATAGAAAACAGGTATCTGTCTTGGTTTTACACATGGTTTGTACAGTGATTTGTCTATAAAAACAGCTTGATATGGGAGCATTACAATGTCTTTCAAAGATGTTAAGCTAGAGATTCCAGTATGTGGATGACACGAAATGTAGAAAATCTCTATTATACGTCCGTCTCTGAAAGAACGAGGCGTATTATGTGAACGATATGGGCGAACGGGCGGTTGGCGTCCAAAGCATGCCCGCTCTGAGTTTTCATCTGATCTCCACCAAACTTGCTGACAATGTTTGTGGGCATAATATCTCGGCCAAGTTTGATAACCACCCAAATCACCCCAGGCACACTTGGATTATGACCCTTGAATTACTTGAAAAAACTGCGAATTAGCCTTGGCCGCTCTCTAAGTCGAACAGTTTTCATACAATTTTCATCAAACTTGCTGACAATGTTTGTGGGTATAATATCTTGGCCAAGATTGATAAACACCCAAATCGCCCAAGGCACTTGGATTATGGCCCTTGAAATAGGCCAAGTTCGATGACAGATGTATTTTGTGACAGTCTGTCACTCTTGTTTTATAATAGGAGGCATGTATCATCTTTTGAATATTGTCTAATTAAAAAATAAGGTCACTTTGCTTCATGTTAAATAGCATTGATATACATGGCAAAACAAGGATTTATACTTGTAGATCTGAAGTTTATGAAAATTGAAATGCTCTGAATTTTGAAGCAATGCATGATTGTTGAAATAGTGACCAAAAATCTACATGAAAATATATAATATGTTCAGAATCCCAAAATTGATGTTTGCTTTTTTTGGCTTGAGTTTGGTCTCAAAACTGGAGTTTTTTCATTGACATAAACACTACTAAGGATTGGAGTGATTGAAGTCATTTCTAAGAAAACAGCTGCTGTATTTGTTTCAAACTATGACATAATAATGTATGGTTGTACGGATACACTTTGCTTATCACCACTGTCTATAGGCAAAACCTAGAAATGCAAACAGACTTGCTGGCTTACAAGTCAAAATTTATTTAACCCTGATTCAAATTACCCCTCAAAATTTATACCTATAAGTAATCCAGTCGTATATGCCCCTAAACCAACAGGAATGTAGATAGGATGCCAACATCGGTATAGGAGAAATACGACTGGCAGATACAATAAAATAATAACTTCTGAAATGCTTTTGTGTATGAACAGGGAAGTTTTTTGGCTTGCACGATCCACCCTCTGACAGAAGACAGAATTTTTCAGCCAGAAAAATGTACAAATTTATTCTCCAAAAGTTCTGCATGCCTATGTTGTTCTTATGGTTTGCTGTTGAAATTGCACAACTTTACCGCAAGTCAAATTTTACTACATGTAACTAACTGAGGCCATGATTAAATCTTATATTTTATATAATTACTATATACTGTGACATTTTAACCTTTGAAAACACCATACAATGTAATGCAGTAAAGTTTATCATATGTGTCCATACCCGGGTCACTTGGAGGGCCAGAGTGCCAGTGTAGAGGTATGGACAGACTTGAAATTTGTCAGGATTGTCTTCAAATGGTTGATCCTTTGATGTGTGAGGTAAAAATGTTCAAAGTTTATTGTAAACACTTTGCATTGGGCCATTGAATACAAATTTCATATCATTTGTAATAAATGTCAAATATTAACAGTTAAATTCTTCCTTATATTGCAAAGATAGCACTAATTGTATTATATCTTTAGGCATTTACACATGTGCATGCACTAGAATATCTTAATGGGAAGTAGAAATGAAAAATTACAGGTCAGAAAAAGTAACACCGCTACTCGGCATGATTGATTTTGTTACTCTGTGGTAGACACATCACTCGGTGTTGAGGAACATCAGGTAATAGGGTGTGTAAATGTAACTGAAGAATAGCAGCATGTCCGTCTGTCTAGTATTGACATTCCAACCAACAGTGGTTTATTCTCAGCTGTTGAATAAAACAAGTCACATATTGTACTGGCTAGGAACTAGTTAAACAAAAGACAATATTTGAAGGTCACCAAATGCCTAGCGATTGTGGCATATGGCCTAGCAACAGCATAGACAGCCTGAATAATGTTACTTGCAAAATGAAGTGAATTATTTGCAGGAGAATTTAGTTTCTTTTATTGTAAGACATTGGTGAATATCATCAAAATTTCATCTATTTTGTAGACATAATTTTGTCATTTCTAATTCATTTTGATGTGTTTTATTATAGAAAAATATACTTCAAGTGTGAAGTTGATTCTGTTTTTACATTTAATGAAGGAAATGTGATTTTTTGTTAATAATAAAATTGGCAATTTTCTGCCATTTCTTTGGTGAAACACAGATTGACAGGGAAAACAATGTATTCCTACAAATTTTTGACATCATTGATAATGACTGTGGTTATACGAGGGTTAGTGCTAAAAACCCAAATTATCATCCAATGTTGGACTGTGATTATAAGCGAGTGTGCTTTATATGTGAGAATGTGCGGTATGTTTGTTAACACTGTATTTTGAGGTTAAGATATCAAGAAACCATACCTTGCAGCACAGATTTTAATTTTTTCAAAATTTTGGCAGTTCTGTAGAGGGATGTGAAATACCAGAACTTTGACCCTTATGCCCAGGAGATCTCATGTATGACAAATACATACCAATTCAAGTATAACATATCAACTGACATATTGTGTGCATTATCACTCGATAACTGGTTCTTGTACAAAGAAGTTATAACTTCATGTTAAGAACCAGTGACCATTTTGAAAAAGTGTATTAAAAAATTAAATAAACTTTCTGAGGCTATGTTTGGAAATTTTTAGTAATATATGCATGATTTTTCAAAACACATTTTAACAGTGCACAATTCTATAAAGTTAAACTATGATCTTGTAATGTTGATATAAAATTTAATGTAAAGGCATTCCCTTTTGATTCATTATTGCAGAAAATTATTTGTCACTAATTTTCTATTGAAACACGAGTGTCTGTATCCTGACTGTATTTCACAATATAAATCTGGAATAGCAGCCATTTCTTTTGCCGAAACCACTGTGAATGTCTCACAGAAACCATTAGTTGTTGACTCCCTTCATTATAAGCTAGGGCAGTTGGTGTTCCATTTAATCTTTCAGAAGACAGGAAGTTGTTGAAGACCCAGCGACCATTTGCATGCAACAAAACCACTCCGTCCTTGTGATTGGTTGCGAGGAATGATGTCCTGTCTACTTTTGTTGCAATGTCCATTACACTGTACTTGTGACGTGTAATGACTGTAGCAGCGTATGTAAAAGGGTCTATTTGTAGGATCACAATTTCATTCTTTTCTTTATCGCAAACAAACATTTTGAAGTTCTGGTCGACATAAATCTTTGAAAGAGAACTTCCGAAAATATTTTTATTGTCTCCGTCATTTTTAAAAGTGTGACGATTTTCACCTTTTTTGTTTATCATGCAGATATATCCTGGTGGGTTCTTTCGAAATGGGATTAAATGTTTTGGAGAAAATGTAACAAAAAAGAATTCTCTCTGATAGCATAAGCCAAAAGCTTGTGTTTTTATTTCAAGTATTTTTCTTTTCTTTATTTGACTTTCTTCTGTAATTTCAAAAGAAACTAACCAGCTCTCATACCAAAAACCTGGAAGTAATAAAGAGAAGGTATGTTGTCCAGTAAGAGTCATATCTGTTATCATACCCCACCAGCCTGCTTCCTTAATCTCATATTTTGTAATCTGCTGGAAGTCCTCATCATACAGTGTAACTTTTCTTCTCTCAGCTGTGAGGACCTTGTTGTCCTCCATGACAAGAATAGCTGATACATCAGTGGCTTCTGTCTCGACATTTCGTTCAAATTCTGCAGATAACTGGCTACCAGTGTCACTCATTATGTCAACCTAAGAAAAATAAATTTAATCAATTTTTATTCAGGTTTTTCAAAGTTGAAAACCTGGTTATCAGATTGTTAATGTTGTTTGGCAGATGGATGGATGGGCAGTGTCAAGAATTGGTTTCTGTTCAATAACTTATGTTTAGGTGAAGATATTATAATGAAACTTGGCTTATAGGTAACTTGTAGTAAGACCAAGGTTTGGATTGAATTTGGGGTCAGTGGCCACTGTTGCTAAAAATAGAAAGAAAAAACAGTTTCAGCTCAATCTGTTAAGTTTTGATTGATGGATTGAAATTGAACTTTGCATATAAGTAGCTTATAGAAAAACCAAGGCTTGGATTGCATAATGGGGTCAGTGGGGTCGGGTTCAAGGTCAGAATAACTGATTTAATTTGCGTACTTAGAAAATTCCACTTTGGCGCAGTGGTCTAGAGTGTTGGGCATAAGCTACGTTGGTGCTATGGAACGGATGGATGGCAGCTTAAATCCCACTAAGTGCTTAACTTTCTTTTTCTTATGATAAAAAAGTCATTTTAATGCCATGGGTCATTGTCAAGTTACTTAAGTAGATGAGGTTTTTTTTTTTGCTGGCATTGTCATAAAAATTTGGTGACAGAAGAGTAGTGATTCTAATCCCAGTCTAAGCTTAAAGGTCCAATACTAAGGAAAGTGAACATTTTAATTTCTTTTAAAAAGCACAGAAACTATTTCATTTTATTGGAAAATGAAAGTTGGTATGTAGAAATTCGAAATAAATCTCAGTATATGTACAATATTTTTAGCTCACCTGTCACAAAGTGACAAGGTGAGCTTTTGTGATCGCGCAGCGTCCGTCGTCCGTGCGTGCGTAAACTTTTTGCTTGTGACCACTCTAGAGGTCACATTTTTCAGGGGATCTTTATGAAAGTTGTTCAGAATGTTCACCTTGATGATATCTAGGTCAAGTTTGAAACTGGGTCATGTGCGGTCAAAAACTAGGTCAGTAGGTCTAAAAATAGAAAAACCTTGTGACCTCTCTAGAGGTCATATTTTTCAATGGATCTTCATGAAAATTGGTCAGAATGTTCATCTTGATGATATCTAGGTCAAGTTCGAAACTGGGTCAACTGCAGTCAAAAACTAGGTCAGTAGGTCAAATAATAGAAAATCCTTGTGACCTCTCTAGAGGTCATATTTTTCATGGGATCTGCATGAAAATTAGTCAGAATGTTCATCTTGATGATATCTAGGTCAAGTTCGAAACTGCGTCACATCCGATCCAAAACTAGGTCAGTAGGTCAAATAATAGAAAAACCTTGTGACCTCTGTAGAGGCCGTATTTTTCATGGGATCTGCATGAAAATTGGTCAGAATGTTTATCTTTATGATATCTAGGTCAAGTTCGAAACTGGGTCGACTGCAGTCAAAAACTAGGTCAGTAGGTCAAATAATAGAAAATCCTTGTTACCTTTCTAGAGGTCCTTTGTTTTATGGGATCTGCATGAAAATTGGTCAGAATGTTCACCTTGATGATATATAGGTCAAATTTGAAACTGAGTCACGTCCGGTCCAAAACTAGGTCAGTAGGTCAAATAATAGAAAAACCTTGTGACATCTGTAGAGGCCAATTATTTCATGGGATCTGCATGAAAATTGGTCAGAATGTTCACCTTGATGATATATAGGTCAAGCTCGAAACTGGGTCAACTGCGTTTCAAAACTAGGTCAGTAGGTCTAAAAATAGAAAAACCTTGTGACCTCCCTAGAGGCCATATTTTTCAATGGATCTTCATGAAAATTGGTGAGAATGTTCACCTTGATGATATCTAGGTCACTTTTGAAACTGGGTCACGTGCCGTCAAAAAGTAGGTCAGTAGGTGAAATAATAGAAAAACCTTGTGACCTCTCTAGAGGTCATATTTTTCATGGGATCTGCATGAAAATTGGTCAGAATGTTCATCTTGATGATATCTAAGTCAAGTTCGAAACTGGGTTACGTGCAATCAAAAACTAGGTCAGTAGGTCAGATAATAGAAAAACCTTGTGACCTCCCTAGAGGCCAGATTTTTCATGGGATCTGCATGAAAATTGGTTAGAATGTTCATCTTGAGAATATCTAGGTCAAGATTGAAACTGGGTCACATGTGGTCAAAAACTAGGTCAGTAGGTCAAATAATAGAAAAAACTTGTGACCTCCTTAGAGGCCATATTTTTCATGGGATCTTTATGAAAGTTGGTCTGAATGTTCATCTTGAGAATATCTAGGTCAAGTTTGAAACTGGGTCAACTGCGGTCAAAAAATAGGTCACTAGGTCTAAACATAGAAAAACCTTGTGACCTCTATAGAGGCCATATTTTTCAATGGATCTTCATGAAAATTGGTGAGAATGTTCACCTTGATGATATCTAGGTCAAGTAGAAAACTGGGTCACATGCCTTCAAAAACTAGTTCATTATGTCAAATAATAGAAAAACCTTGTGACCTCTCTAGAGGCCATATTTTTCAATGGATCTTCATGAAAATTGGTCAGAATTTTTATCTTGATGATATCTAGGTCAAGTTCAGAACTAGGTCACATAAGCTCTAAAACTAGGTCACTATGTCAAATAATAGAAAAAACGACGTCATACTCAGTTCATGTGGGGACAGGTGAGCGGTTCAGGACCATCATGGTCCTCTTGTTTCTATGAAGTATGAAGAAAGTTAAAAAGACCTGGGGGGTCATTCTGCCGATTCATTGAAATTTCAACATAATACTCATACATTTCTTTGAGTTCCAAAGACCTTCTGTAAATTTTGACCTGCCAATCTTCATTATTTAGTGTCTTGCAGAAGTCTATGCACTGGCTATGAAAAAAATTGCCAACTCACTTTCCCTTAGTAATGGACCTTTAACTTTTTTTTCCTTTTTTTTTTTTAGCAACAAAAAAAGAACCGTTTAGATGCCATAGCGTCAAGGTCAAGGGCACAGTTACTAAAAATAAATTGTAATTAATTTTTTTCTTGAATCATCGAAAAGGTGGTTTTCGGTTTATAACTTTAGTTCCAACTGACTTGCTGTCACCAAACTTAGTGCACTGCAACCTTATTATAAAGAACTAGCTTTGGATTGTATTTGTGGTTCATGTTACTAAAAACAGAAAAACACTTTCTGCTCAATAGCTCTAGTTAGTAGGTAAAAAGTGCATACTTTGCATGAGACGCTATGTACATAGCCACCTAAGCCTACAATAAAGTTTTAGCGGAGTTGTCTCCATTTTTAGGTGAGTAATGCTCAGGTGAGTTATTGTGATCGCTCGATGTCCGTCTTCTGTCTGTCAACATTTAGCTTGTGTATGTGATAGAGACTGTATTTTTCAATTGATCTTCATGAAGTTTGGTCAGAATGATTGTCTTGATGAAATCTGGGTCAAGTTTGAATATGGGTCATCTTGGATTAAAAACTAGGTCACCCAGTCAAATCAAAGAAAACCATTGTGTATGCAATAGGGGCTGCATTTTACACTGGATATTCATAAAATTTAGTCAAAATGGTTGCCTTGATGAAATCTAGGTCAAGTTCAGATATGGGTAATCTGGGATCAAAAACTAGGTCGCTAGGTCAAATCAAAGAAAAACCTTGTGTATACAATAGGGACTGCATTTTACACCGGATCTTCATGAAAGTTGATCACAATATTTGTCTAGATGAAATCTAGGTCAAGTTCGAATATGGGTCATCTGCAGTCAAAAACTAGGTCACCCGGTCAAATCAAAGAAAAACATTGTGTATGCAATAGGAGCTGCATTTTACACTGGATGTTCATAATATTTAATCTGGGCCCAGTTGTTCGAAATTTTAACAGGCTGTTAAACTAACCGGCTGTTAAATTATGATTCAAAATACTAGTCTTGGTGGGAAACACTAGTACGATATTACAGTCTAACCTGTACTAACGGTCACCTCCGATCAGCGGTCACCTCCGTTCAGCGGTCATTTCATGACGCCCCCGACGGATTTTCCTATTATATCACTTTATTCAGCGGCCACCTCCCGTCCGCAGCCAGCGGTCACCAAAATTGCCTCCCGACCGCCGTATTTGACCCCTTTCAGCGGCCATGTTTCTTCCAAAACCACTTATTTTTAGGCGATAATTGCCGAAGATGCCCGATTTTCGAGAAACACGTGATTGCTAAGTTTCGCGTGACTTCACCACAAGAACGTCAAAATGACTTGAGCTTCTCAATTAAAACTGATAACCAAAGGTGTGATCTCCTTTTTGTTACAATCAAATGACCAGTAATTATTGTCAGTTTTGTTGTTCACAGTTTGATCTCGGTTGAAGATAATACTCGATATCTAATTAGTAGCATAATATTTGTTATTTTTTATATTTCTGTCATCAAAATACTATTAAATTTATACGAAAAAATATTGTGTTTGAAAGAAATATAAACCGCTCGATCGTTTACAGATCGTAACAGCAATCTTAGATTTTAGCATAGACAGTAAGTGCGGAGAATAGCTTCCCTTACCAAAATGGCGAAAATTGTAAACAAACTTGTTTTGAAGTTGGAAAATTGTCTGTTACATTTTTGTTGTAAAAAAAAAAAACACGCCTGAGTTGAAGATTGCTAAGAAGACTATTCGTATTGCGAAGGCAAATGCACATCAATGTATCCTGGTAAAATAATAATAGAAAATCGAAAAAGAAATGGGCCTAAAGGCTAAACTGGTCAGAAGTCTGAAAAAGTCATATTACTGGCTGCACCTCCGATCAGTGGTCACTTGGCTTAAGCGGCCAAATTGTCTGCTTCCCTTGGCTGGCTGCTTAAGACAGGTTAGACTGTATAGTTTTACTGTAAAGACATCTTAGTGTTCATAATCATTAACTAATTCATTAGTTTTTCTAAGTTTTCTAAAATGTCAAAATATAACGCTAAAAGTTAATCAACCTTTAGCTTAATCGCCTGTTAAAGTTTTGAACAACTGGGCCCAGAATGTTTGTTTTGATGAAATCTAGTTCGATTTTAAATAGGAGTCATCTGGGATCAAAAACTAGGTCACCCAGTAAAATCAAAGAAAAACTTTGTGAATGCAGTAGGGGCTACATTTTAGGCAGGATGTTCATGAAATTTATTCAAAATGTTTGTTTTGATGAAATCTAGGTCAAGTTCAAGAAGGGGTCATGTTGGGTCAAAAACTAGGTAACCTGGTCTAATCAAAGAATAACCTTGTGTATGCAATAGGGGCTGCATTTTTTCAGTGGATCTTCATGAAATTTGATCAGAATGTTTGTCTTGATGAAATCTATATTGAGTTCAGATAGGGGTCATCTGGGGTACAGAACCAGGTCACCCAGTAAAATCAAAGAAAAACTTTGTGAATGCAATAGGGGCTACATTTAAGGCAGGATGCTCATGAAATTTGATGAAAATGTTTGCTTTGATGAAGTTCAAATATGGGTCATGTTGGGTCAAAAACTATGTCACCTGGTCAAATTAAAGAATAACCTTGTGTATGCAATAGGGGCTGCATTTTTCAGTGGATCTTCATGAAATTTGATCAGAATGTTTGTCTTGATGAAATTGAGTTCAAATATGGGTCATGTTGGGTCAAAAACTAGGTCACCTGGTCAGATCTCAGAAATACCTTGCCTATGTAAAGGGGTTGCATTTTAAGCAGGATATTCATTAATTTGATCAAAATGTTTCTTTTGATGCAATCTAGGGCAGGTTCAAATATGGGTCATCTTGGATCAAAAACTAGGTCACCCGATCAAATCAAAGAATTACCTTGTTTATGCATTAGGGGCTGCATTTTAGACTTGATATTCATTAAATTTTATCAGGCTGTTGTCTGGGCGAAATCTATGTCAGGTTCAAATATAGGTCATCTTGGTTCAAAAACTAGGTCACCCGGTCAAATGAAAGAAATACCTTGTGTAAGCGTTAGGGGCTGCACTTTAGACTGAATATTCATGAAATTTGATCCTGCCGATTGTTTTGATGAAATCTAGGTCAGGTTCAAATATGGGTCATCTTTGGTCAAAAAATAGGTCAACCGGTCAAATCAAATAAGTACCTTGTTCTAGCTGTTCTCAGGTGAGCGACCTAGGACCATTTGGTCCTTTTGTTTACAGATATTTTACCCAGGATCTTTTTTTTCTTTCAGCTCAAATAACTCTTCTTCAGAAAATGATATCAAAAAATATTTTTTTGATATTGCGTACTTTGATGCAGTTAGCTACAATCTAAAATAGAAAGTGCCTACTTGAAGTTTGTATTTTTAGTTACAATGCCTATATTATTCTATTTCTTGTTTTGTAATGAATGCTCATACATTGGCATTTGTATCAGAAACAACATCTTGCATCTTGAGTGCACCTGTTATATAACAAATGAAGTCAAAATATAAAATGTAGGCATTCTGAACAATGAAGAACCCGCTTGTATAAATAGATCATTTTTATGGCAACAAACATTATATAACATAAAAAGTGTTGAAAAAAGCATGAATTTGTGAGTTAAAAGAATGTTAAAGTGGTTTTATGTTTTGAACTTTATTTTCTTGTTTTATTGACTTGATGACTCATAAATGTCATATATTTAGAACAACTTGATAAAACAGACTTTCTTACTTTAAAAACGAGACTATTGATTAAGGTTAATTGTAGATAATTATGAAAACATTAAAATCTTACCTTCAGAAAACCTTTGGTTGTAAATAAAATCTATATTAAAATGGCTGAACTATCCTGTTGTACATAGACATATTGTATTACATTTTCTTCCGTTAAATTATTTTTAACCCTATGTAATTAGAAACCAGTGTATTGCTGATAGGTTGCTAAACTGTACACATATCCAATATCGTATATCAAATTGTTTTAAGGGTCCTATTATTATTACACCACATTTATATATCACTCTTCATGCACATGTACATGTAATCATAAACCATTGTTAAATATTTATTGCCTATCAATCGGGATTTAAATGATGCATTTATTTGCTTTTGTTATCATGACACCGTGACTTTGAATAAATTTTCGAACAATTAGAATTCTTATCTTGTATTTTCTAAAGTAAATATAGAATGTTATTATCCCCCACAAAAAGTCGGAGGGATATAGTTTTGGCGTTGTCCGTCCTTCTGTCCGTCTTTCCGTCCGTCCGTCCTTCCGTCCGGAGCCATATCTAGGAAATGGTTGGGAATATTTATATAAAACTTCATATACATGTTCACCACTATGAGTTCTTGCGGCCCGTCAAGTTTCAGTCAGATTGCCCTAGTAACACCAGAGTTATGGCCCTTAGAAGTTTCTACTGTTAACTATAGAGGGTACTATAAATATGGCAATTTCTGCATCATAACATTTGATATATTTGACCTAGAACTATGAAACTTAAACAGAATTTAGATCACCATAACGTGGTTGTGTACACACAATTTCGTTCGCATTTATTTGTAAATTAAGAGTTATTGCCCTTTAATTTTATAAAAATCCACATATTTGTACATAACAGACTTACCATTTGGTAGAATTTCATTAAATTTCTTTCATTCTTTTCCATGAACATTTATTGTAAACATGTGAAGTTGTGTAACCACACCTGGTCACCCCTTCACCTTGATCACCCCCTCCCAACCAACCACTCCCCCCCCCCCACACACACAAAATCATTCCTTATTTTAGACTTTTTTCAAACAAACTTCATACTTCATATACATGTTTACCACTATGAGGTTATGGGGCCCATCAAGTTTCAGTCAGATTGCCCTAGTAACACCAGAGTTATGGCCCTTAGAAGTTTCTAATGTTAACAATATAGGGTACTTAATAATCCCTGGTGAAAATGAACATCTGGAATACCACTGGAACATCAACTGGAATTCCATCTCAGTTCCACTGGTATTTTTCAATGGAATAGTGTTGGTATTCCACTGGAATAGCGATTATTTTCCAGTGGAATTCATTTGGAATACTAGTGAAATCCCACCAAAATACCGTTGAAAAATACCAGTGGAATTCCACCAGAACACCAGTGGAATTCCACCAGAATACCTGTGGAATTCCACCAGAATACCAGTGGAATTCCACTTAGAATACCAGTGGTATACCATCAAGATTCCAGTTGAATTCCATCATGTTTCCAGTGGAATTCCACTTAAAATACCAGGGATATACCATCAAGATTCCAGTTGAATTCCATCAAGTTTCCAGTGGAATTCCATTTGAAATACTAGTGGTATACCATCAAGATTCCAGTAGAATTCCGTCAGGTTTCCAGTGGAATTCCACTTAAAATATCAGTGGTATACCATCAAGACTACAGTAGAATTCCATCAAGTTTTCAGTGGACTTCCATCTGAATACAAGCAGACTATCATCTCAATACCAGTGAAATGCTGATGACCCCCACCCCTAAAGGCAGTGGAAATCCTTTTTGTTCTAGTTAAATTACATCCACATCTCTCACCTGGAAGAATTCTAATGGAAAATAAATGGTATTTCAATGGTAAATCAATGAAAAAAAATGGTACTTTAATTATATCTAATGAAAATCAATGGTAAATCAATGAATATAAATGGTACTAATGATATCTAATAAAATTCAATGGTAAAAAATGCACTGCATGGACAGCATTTTTCCCACTGCAACTGGTGGGCATTCAAGGGACACTGGACAGATGACGATTCTGACAGATGGCCCTGTCTGTCAGTGGATATTCATTTATCATGTGACTTAAATCCTTGCGTTAGGTAAATATATATCTTGCAATGTTGCTTTTAATTGGATGTTGGTGTCATCATCATGTGTAAAATAGATGTGCAAGTTTACATCATGATAAAGACTCATGCTAGTTTTTATCAATTTATATCAAATACATTATGAGCCAGGTGAGTCACTAGGTGAAAATGTGCATTTTGTCACTATTTTAGGGGCCATAGCTCTAGAAATAGGCGATGGCCACAACGTAGGAGGTGCCCGGAAGTTCATATCATGTTATAGACTCATGCAAGGTTTCATTAATCTATATGAAATTCTTTTTGAGGTAGGTGCATCATCACAAGATGAAAATGTTTTCTGTTAAATTGATTTTGACTAATGAAATTATTTGCTTCTTATTAACATCCTTAACTTTTTGCCAGACATATTTTTTTGCCATTCCTCACCACAAACCCTTTCGGCGGGGGATACCAATTCATCGAATTTGCTTGTTTTTATATACAATTCCTATAACCTCTTTGTCACAATAACTTAATTTAAACAGGCATCATTTGTATAATGTTAAACAGTACATTGAAACCCCTCTAAACTAGAACCCCGAATACTGGAACCCCTCCAAACTGAACAAATATTACTGTCCAGAAATTTGGCCTTTGTATTTCATTAGAAAAATGCTTCTGTAAATCAGAACCCCTGTGTAACGGAAGCCAAACAACTTTTCCAGAATGTAACCTCTATTAACACAAATTTACACCTGAAAATTGAAAAACTTTACAGGCAGTCAGAATTTTGGCACTTGCCCTTAATTATGATTACCAGAGTTTACTCTGTTTGGTACTATGCTGTAACTAAACAAAATCAGTATTTAAAATGAATCAGGTTGCTATGTAATAGTATATAACTATGTATGTATAAATATAATGCACATTCCTCTACACCAAAAACCCTTCCAGATTGAACTTCAAACAGAGGTTGTTTGGTTTAGAGGGGTTCCTCTGTACTGTAATATGATGTATTTTTGAACAAAATTATGTATGTTATTATATTTATGCCAATAAATATTTTGATTTCAGTTGACTTAACTTGAATATACTTTATTATTATTATTATTATTATACCAGATTTATATAGCGCCCTTTTCATGATAAATATGTTCAAAGGCGCTTTACATAATATTAGAGCTGTCATTGATTGGGTCTTTGTCATATCGACGATACCGATATATCGGAAGACAGATATCGACGATACATCGATTATTAAGTTAGAGTAACAATCTATTTGTTCATGTACATGCTATATACCTTCTTGTTAATGTTATTTTTAGTTTAATTGCCTGCTTTTCATGTGTTTTATTTGTATTTATGTATTTCCCCATACAGGTGGTGCCGACTAGTTGGAAAAGACTGCTACGGTACAAGTTTAGAAATGACCTTTATTGACAACTTCCGTTAATTAGGGCGTATTTTTGCAGGCAGAAAAGTTGTTTTAGAGGGTCTGAGTGTTTATCTGGATAGTATTTTTTTTCTCTGTGTAAAATATCGATTTTTAAAAATGGGAATCGATAATCGATCGACCAAACAATATCGTTGATACATCGATATCGTTTCTATCGATGACAGCCCTACATAATATTATAGCAAATGCAGCCACACTGGGCGCAAAATTCATCCTCTACTAGTACAGACACAGAGCGATCTGACCAGAAATCCTTTTTAGATACGAAATTGTTTAGCTAACTTAGCCTAGCTCTTTGCTAATAGGCAGTCTGGTTCTTTAACGTGCCTTGTTACACCTATACATGCAAACCCGTCTTTCCTGGGAAGGACCAGTACAGGCGTCTTAGTTAGGTGGGAGACACTCAAGAGCATCTCAGAAATTTCGAGTGCCTGGAGCGGGATTCGAACCCCGGACCTCTGGATTGACAGTCAATTGTGTTATCACTAGACCACCGACCCACCTATACTTTAACACGAAAATAAAATTTATAGTAGATTGTAAAATGATAAAACTTCCTTGGTGCAAGTCAGTATTGTTCACAGAATAACAGCAATCGAGGATAACTGCTTAAGGCAGTTCTTTGATAAAGTTATTGACATTATTGTGGTTTTGAATGATTTCTGTTGAAGGTGGAAAAAGGTATTAAAAGTTTCTAAAGGAAAAGTAGGCCTTGTCGACTATTGAGAAATTTCAATTGAAAATTGAACAGAAGGAAGAAAATTCAGATATTATATATTTTTTGTCAATGCAAATTTGAGTTCAGTGCTATACTTTTAGTGAGCTAGTATAGTTGCCCTTAAAATCTGCTGGCTGGATTTTGAAAACAAAGTCACAGAAATTTTCCTTGGGAGACTTAGGTTACCCTCTACCAAGTTCTTTTCAATCATTCTGTCTTATATAAAAACATAGCTTACTACTTTTCCATATATATATGGCTATATGAAAAACTTTGGAAATCTTCTCCTCTGAAACTGCTGGCTCAGATTTGAAATAATTTCACAGCATTGGTATATCAAATTCCTTATAAATGTTTATGTTTCGTTTAAAAGCGTGGCTGCCAAGGGGACATTCTAATTTTCCCTGTATGTCTGTATGGAAAATGGTTAAAGTCTTCTCCTCTCAAAGTGCTTGTTCAGTTTTAACATATTAAATGTTCTTTATGTGACCCACTACCAAATTCCTTCTGTTAAAAAACACTGCTGTCAAATGGTGGGGCCAGTTTTCTCTGTAATATGGTTATATTGAAAGCTTTGAAAGTCATTTCCTCTTAAACTGCTTGCCCTAATTGAAACAATAATTTCTCAAAAATGTTCCTTTGGTGACCCTCTGCCAACTTCCTTTAAGGTCCCGGCAATTTTACTCAGCCCCCCACCCCGTACACACGTTTTTTTAGCTCACCTGTCACGAAGTGACAAGGTGAGCTATTGTGACCGCTTGATGTCCGTCGTGCGTCGTCCGGCGTGCCTCAACAATTTGTAAAAAAATCTTCTTCTTGAAAACCACTGGGCAGAATTACACCAAACTTCACAAGAATGATCCTTGGGTGGCCCCTTTCAAAATTGTTCAAAGAATTGAATTCCATGGAGAACTCTGGTTGCCATGGCAACCAAAAGGAAAAACTTTAAAAATCTTCTTCTCAAAAACCAGAAGGCCTAGAGCTTAGATATTTGGTGTGAAGCATTGCCTAGTAGACCTCTACCAAATTTGTTTAAATCATGACCCCGGGGTCAAAATTGACCCCGCCCCAGGGGTCACTTGATTTTACATAGGAAAATTTTAAAAAATCTTCTTCTCAAAAAGCAGAAGTCCTAGAGCTTAAATATTTGACATGTAGCATTGCCTAGTGGACCTCTACTAAAGTTGTTTAAATCATGACCTCCGGGTCAAAATTGACCCCGCCCCAGGAGTCACTTGATTTTATATATGAAAATCTTCAAAAAATTTCTAAAAATAAACCAGAAGGCCTAGAGCTTAGATATTTGACATGTAGCATTGCCTAGTGGACCTCTACAAAATGTGTTTAAATCATGACCCCCGGGATCAAAATTGACCCCCCCAGGGGTCACTTGATTTTACATATAGAAAAATCTTAAAAAATCTTCTTCTCAAAAACCAGAACCCTAGAGCTTAGATATGTGGTGTGAAGCATTGCCTAGTGGACCTCTACCAAATTTGTTCAAATCATGACCCCGGGGTCAAAATTGAACCCGCCGCAGGGGTTACTTGATTGTACATAGGAAAATCTTAAAAAATCTTCTTCTCAAAAAGCATAAGCCCTGGAGCTTAGATATTTTACATGTAGCATTGCCTAGCGGACCTCTACTAAAGTTGTTCAAATCATGACTTCTGGGTCAAGATTGACCCCGTCCCAGGGGTCACTTGATATTACGTTGGAAAATCTTCAAAAATTTTCTAAAAATAAACCAGAAGGCCTAGAGCTTAGATATTTCACATTAGCATGGCCTAGTGGACCTCTACAACATTTGTTCAAATCATGACCCCTGGGGTCAAATTGACCCTGCCCCAGGGGTCACTTGATTTTACAAATGAAAATCTTAAAAAATTTTCTAAAAATAAACCAGAAGGCCTAGATCTTAGATATTTGACATGTAGCATTGCCTAGTAGACTTCTACAAAATTTGTTCAAATCATGACCCCCAGGGTCAAATTGGCTCCGCCATATGGGGTTACTTGATTGTACATAGAAAATTCTTCAAAATTTTCTAAAAAAAAAAACCAGAAGGCCTAGAGCTTAGATGTTTGACATGTAGCATTGCCTAGTGGACCTCTACAAAATTTGTTCAAATCTTGACCCCCCCAGGGTCAAATTGACCCAGCCCTAGTGTTCCTTGATTGTGCATAGGGAAATCTTTATAAATTTGCTAAAAATAAACCAGAAGGCCTAGATCTTAAAGCTTTAGCTAAGAAATTTGTTCAAGCAAGCAACTCTACTCAGGTGAGCGATATAGGGCCATCATGGCCCTCTTGTTTTCTCTTGATGCTGTCTTTTAAAATCACATTGCCACATGATCAACACTTGGGCCCTCCCACCCTGCAAAAAATAATGTTTTTTACTATTTCTTGGTTTTTGTATTTGTCACTCCCTATCATTGTCTCTAAACCACCCTCACCCACACACATTCCGCAACCATATTTTAGCAAGAACTTGTAAAGAGTTGTTGTTTACACACATAAAACTGTACTTACATTTTTATGTTATCCTATCAGGGTATTATTCATTACGATTATTTGACAAAATCCTTGAAAATTTTCTTTTAAGACATCAGTAATACTTGCTGCAGGTGTAATAATCTATACTGCACGAATTTAAGATATTATCGAGAAATGTAGGTTAGTAACTTCCCTAGGAACATGAAATAGCTACTTTCGCTTTCCAATTCTTTATAGATTCATAAATAACTGGAGTTTCCACATTTTTTAGACAGCAATTTTTGCTGTTTTTTTTTTTTATTTTCAGTAGCAGTATAATTATTCGAAAAATAGCAGAACACATAACTTAAAGGTGCACACCACCAAATTTATTTAAGCGAGTGCATTCGTTAGTAATTCTAGAAAAAAAGTAAAATTTGTGATTCTGTGATTTCTGGTAGTATTTATTTATGAAAATACTTGTATAGTCTGTAAAATATATTATGCTGGATTAGTCATTGGAATTAGGTGTGCTTTGTAATTCATATTTTTGTATACTGTACAAGCTTTTCAAGTGTTTTTTGCTTGTGCTCCTCTTACACTCTGGGGTGTAAGATTTTATGAATGAATGTGAAAATCCATATCAAATAGTGCTTCACCTTTACCATGCTTAATTTCAAAAATGGACTGGTCTATCTTTCAATTTGGGCAGTACCATTTAATATTCGAAGGGATGTTCACTGAAAATTTATTGATTGAATAGTGAGCAGTGAAGACCAAGATCAGTCTGCACGGACGTACAGGCTGATCTTGTTCTGCATTGGTCGCAAAGGCAGAATCGCTTGCGGCCAGCAGTCTAAAGGTTAAAAATGAAACCATTCATTTTATCTTATTTCTTCTAATATTTGAAAAGTATGCAGAAAAATTCACTGATTGTAGTTGTGAATGTAAAAATCCAGCTCTCTGGTAATTCTTTTGCAGTAACTTGGCAGGTTCTCCTTACCACCTAGGCCAGATATTTAAGTCCACTTCTTGCCCACTGGTCTTGCATTTCAAGTCATTTTATCCATGTCAGCAAAAGCCCCCTTGCACCCCCATGCCAGATTACTCTATGCTGTTAATGACAACTAAGGATTAGTGCATTGATTATCTATTGTTTATGTAAAAATTCTCAATTCAAAAATATTTATTTTACAGGGAAAAAAAGACACAAAATTACTCTACAACCAGAACTTTGCAGTTGTACTTCTTCTAAACGTCATGATCTTCATTTCTGATTACGGATATTAATTACCTGCCCTTTGTTTAAGAAAGAGTGCTACAATAAAAGTATTTAGTTTTGCTTTATTTATTCTGTGATTTGTGAAAATTTTGTATGCAAAATAAAAAATGTTCTACAGCTGCTGTTTACAGATGCAGATGGGAATCTAGCTGTCAGATGTTACGGCAGTAACTAAAGCAGAATGTTCTTTACAGAAACAGTTAACAAGATATTCCCATTTGCATCTCATCC
The DNA here is from genome assembly GCF_021730395.1 of Mercenaria mercenaria. Taxonomy (NCBI): domain Eukaryota; kingdom Metazoa; phylum Mollusca; class Bivalvia; order Venerida; family Veneridae; genus Mercenaria; species Mercenaria mercenaria. Next base: position 66,089,651 of record NC_069377.1, on the reverse strand, counting down.
AGTGAACTCAAAATAATAGATTTATGAATTTGTATTTTATCTGTTTAAATATTTTTCAATCTTGATGTTCATCTAGTAGCATGCCTCTTTATAGATAAAAAAACATATTTCGTAAAACACAGAATTGAAATGGTATTCAAATATATTAGACAGCTCTACTGTTCTACATAAGGATTATACAGAATTCTTGTGGGAACTGAATCATTTTAATGGTAGACTTCTTATATCTAGCCATTGTATTGACTGTTGTCCCTCCAGCAAGTTAACCAATATAATCTTGTCAATCCTGTACTGCTTTTTGCACAGCATAAGACTGGGAACAAGCTTACTAGCTATGATCTGACCATTGTGAGAGAGTGGGTAAACCTGGTCTGACCTCTGTGAGAGGGTGGTACCATGTCTGTACATTGTTGAATTTTGATAACATATAAGGTTGTTGACTACATAACATCATTTTTCTATTGTAACACGGAAGTCTGTTGAATAACTGCATTTCACATCATACACTATGAAAACCAAAGTGCTCCATGGAGAATACCAGGAAGATCGTTGTGTGGCAACAAGCAATTGTTGGTCCTTGTCATTAAAAGCAACAGCGAGAGGTTTTCCTTCTAATTTCCCACATGGTAAAAAGTTATTGAAGACCCAACCTCCGTTTGCATGCAACAACACAATACCATCACGCTGACTCGTTGCAAGGAAAGACGTCCCATCTAGCTTAGTTGTTATATCCATTACTAGATAATTGTGTCGTGTTAGAACGGTTACTTCACGATTGATTGAGTCAATCTTTAGAATGATTAACTCATTCTTTTCCACATCGCAAACAAACATCCGGAAGTTCTTATCTACATAAATCTTCAACAGATGATTGCCGAAGAGGGCATTGTTTTCTTTATCTACTGTAAACACTTGTTTGCTTTCCCCATTTTCGCTATACATTTTGACACAACTATTTTGAGAAGTTCTGAAAAGTGTGGCAGGAGAGATTGTTACGAAAAAGAAACCTTTTTGAAAGCAAAGTCCAAAACTTCTTCTGCTGGTGTTGAATTTTCCAACTTTTTTCATCCGTTTTTCTTCATCCAGCTTGAAGATGCGAATATCACTTCTTGTCCAAAAGCCTGGTACTAAAACAGCAAATCTTTCTGAGTCAACCTGAGTCATGTCGGTGATGCCCCACCATCCAACATGTTTTAGCGTGATTTCATTAATAAGTTCAAAGTCTTCTAACATATATAGCTGAATTTTGCTTGTTTTACTGTCAGCAGTCACAATTTTATCATTGTCAATGATCAGCATTGCTGATATATATTTAGCACTGCTGTTTATGGTTGTCCTGTACTCGGCTACCAGCTGGCCATCATGGTCACTCATCTTTATTAGCTGGAATGTTAAAATTAATGATTGACAATGAGTCACTGATTCTGTGACTATTTTACATTTTAAACTTCTCATTCACATATATTTTTTGGTTTAAAAAAGTTATATTTTATGATTTTATTGTAAATCTGTAATGTCACAGAAGTATCTTTAATACAAATTCATGATGCAAAAAGCTCAAAAGAAACACTGAAACACTTCTGTAAACAAAGATATTCATTTGCATAGAAAGTTACTTATTATTTGATACCAGGTTTCATTCCTTGTTATTTTTTGCATGTAGGAATAAAGTATACATGAATTTGTTGATCCAGAAAATGAATGAGTAGCTTGCAGTTACAAACTATGAGTGTTTTTGACAGAAGACATCATGTTTGTCTAAAGTTATCCATTCTCCACCTCTTGATACATGTGAGGAAGTTGTCAGTGACTTGCAGAAAACAAGTTCAAACTGGCTCGGAATACTGGAACGTACATAAGATGAAACATGCTTGAAATAATCTGTAGATGAAGCTTTTTGTAAACATAACCAAAAGTCTTACCTGAAAGCCGTTTTTAAAGTTTCTGTAGTAATAGTCTGTGTTTAAATGATTAAATGTTTAAAACATGCTTCATATAGATAAAAAGTGCAAAAATATGTAACTATCATGTGTTAATCAGTATATATAGATACAAGTAGATAAACAAGACATGTATAGTACATGTACAGTGCAAACTGTAAAGAACAAACAAATCCATGAATTCATATCCCCACAAAATTGCCGTTTTGACCAAAACACGAAATTTCATGCCCACGAAATTAAATGATTTTACAGTATATGCATGAGATATATAGATATTACAGGACTCAATCAGTGTCAGTGTCTGCATGGTCAGTCTGTGGGGTGGGCAGAATTGTAGATGCTCAGGTTGTTGCTCTTGTTCCTGTTTTATTCAGTTTTTCCTTAGTTTCTACATTTCATTCCATGCAGCTTACTTGTTTTGTTTTGTTTAGCTCATAAAATGTCATCTTAAATAATATTGTTACCGTTAAACTTTGTTTGCCCATACTCAACAGGACTGGCAAAATTTGTTTTAGTTGTCATCTAGTTTGAGCCATCATACAGGAATTTTGTCAGGACCTGATGATGAGTTTGAGCAAAGGGCAGTGTTTTAATAATCCAAGTTTGAACAGTTGAGGTTTGACTGTATATTGGTAGTAACTCTTTAAACTTTTTGAAATCTTGATGATCATCTAAATTTCCTTTTAAAGATAAAGTAAACAAATATGATATGATCAAGCAGTTAAATCTTTAAATATATCTCACTGATATAATTTTAACCCAATAATGGTATTCTCAAGTAAAGTACATTTTAAATGGTAGCATATGTAGGAGAACATGATTTACTACAAAATGTATGCCACAAACTATGGAAATCAGGGAAATTTCCTGGGAATTTAAAAATTTCAGAATTATTAGGGAATTAAAAAAAATGTTGAGAGAAAAAGTCTTTAGCTGCTTGCAACAGTTTCTCATCTTATAATTCTGAAGTGAAAACAAATAAAATGTTTCAAAAATCATTAAATTACCTGGTAATGTCAAAAAATAAGAGACTGGGTTAATGATGGTGAAGAGAATGTAACAGAAAAGACAAGGGAATCAGTCAGGGAATTATCACACCCTATAACGTGATAGCGCGACACCACCAGATAACATGACACCAGATCGGATAACGCGACACTCTGCGGAGTTTGTTGTCGATTAGAAGTAAGTATTTTCAATTTTTTCTTAACACAGTGTGAATCAGTGAAATGCAGACTCTTACCAGGTTTCGAGGATAGAAAGAGGCATCTAAAGGAATGTTTTCTGAATTAAAAAGACCACCAAATAATCATACAGATGGCTAATCCACGGCCAGATTTTCATTGTTTTGGATATTGAACCGAGGATTTTTTCTCATTTCTGAAGCAACAAGCTTGGCATTACCCTCAATAGAAAGCCAAACATTCTCTCTCTTTGTCTGCCAAATATCCCGGCGAAATCTCCATTACTTTCGAAAATACGAGGTGTTAAAGTCGGATGGGTAGACCAAAAATGTTCTGTCTGACACCACATAATTCCCTGGGAAGGTTCTTACTGACACCAACTTTTGAAGATTAGATGTTCTGTCTGACACCAGCATTTGATCATACTTTTTTTTGCCTTTATTTCGCTCGATTTGCAATATTTTATCTAATTTACGCATGTTTTCGGGTATAACGGGTCGTTAAATTCATTTTTCTAATAAGGGCTTAGGTTATAGTGTAGAAATTCACCGTAATTCGGTCGAAAATGTGCCTTCGTGGTGTTGTTGAAAGTAGTATACATAAAAAAAAACTTACTTTTTTATTTTTGGCACTTTTGCGTGTAAAATGGGGGCTTATTTCATTCGCAGAATGTATTTTCAGTAAAATAAGACGCGTTTCAGGTTAAATATCGCGTGTATATGGCAAATGATAAGAGAAAACGAAAGTAGGGTCGTTTACTGCGCGATGCCGTCAACAACGCGATTCGAGAAAGGGTCAGTGGCTTCAATCTGGCGGCGTTCCACCACAAATCTGTCTACACCACCTTTTCTTTTCATAGTTTGACGGCTGATTATTTGTAGTTTACTATATATATATAGGTTTCTATGGTTTGAAGTTCTAAAAGTATAGTACATGGATCTAAACTATGGCGAATTTACACAAGAACCCTGGTATAAAACCTTTACAGTTCAAGACGACATTCAGCACGATTTTACGTGTCATGACAATAAAAGTGTAGAGAAAGTAAAATCCCGAATGATTTAACGGTTGTGCACCTCTGAGTGGGGTAGGAGGAGTCATATTTTGATAGGATTGTCAGAGTCAATATTCAACAAGCTCTGAAAGACCTATTCATATATTGTTGACCTATTCATATTCTGTCAATGTTTTAGTATCTAGATATATATGATATATGAGCAACATGAGAAAACCAACATAGTGGCTTTGCGACCAGCATGGATCCAGACCAGCCTGCGCATCCGCGCAGTCTTGTCAGGATCCATGCTGTTCGCTAACAGTTTCTCTAATTGCAATAGGCTTTGAAAGCGAACAACATGGGCCCTGACAAGACTGCGCGGATGCGTATGCTGGTCTGGATTCATGCTGGTCGCAAAGCCGCTTATAATGTTTTTCTCATGGCGCGGCTCATATAGAAGTAGAACATATTTTGAAGGGGTCTCAGGCGTCATTTTGATTCATTGTGCTGTTGGTGGAATCCAGACATTTGAATTGAAAAGACTGGCTGGTAGATAGGTTGCTATTTACAGTAATGGAGACCCATTATTAAAAAAATCTTATAGTCCAAAGGTCGTGTACAGAAAATTTAAAGACATTCTCTCCTCCAGAACTTACTCTTTGGTACGCTTTCAAAAAATCGAAATGAATGTATTATCGTTTTGCATACATGCCCTTGATACATTAAAACAACTTGCTTGATTGAAGCTGGCAATATTCATATAGACACCTTAGTTAAAATGTTAAGTTATTGCCAATTTTCAATATTACAAATCATCTGCAGGCCCGTCCGAAGTCTTGTAAAGTTGCGGGTGCTAATTATATAGCGGTCGATAGTTATAGCGGCTAATTCAACCGTTTTCGTATAATTTCTGTATATATCTATATATTCCACACATTAATAGCAATTAATATTTCAGGTTAATGGAAGAATAATGGACAACAGACGGAAGTACAGGTGTTATTACTGTGATGAAAGCTTTGCTGTATTTAAAGTTACAATAGATCATTTAGTGCAAAATCACCCATCATACTGTATCAGATATCAAGAAATTGAACTGAATCCTGAAAATAGTTGAAATTAAAAGGTTTTATACCAGTATAAACTGAAACCACTGACCCTTTCTCGAATCGCGTTGTTGACGGCGTCGCGCAGTAAACGACCCTACTTTCGTTTTCTCTTATCATTTGCCATATACACGCGATATTTAACCTGAAACGCGTCTTATTTTACTGAAAATACATTCTGCGAATGAAATAAGCCAATATTTTACACGCAAGAGTGCCAAAAATAAAAAAAGTAAGTATTTTTTTATGTATACTACTTTCAACAACACCACGAAGGCACATTTTCGACCGAATTACGGTGAATTTCTACACTATAACCTAAACCCTTATCAGAAACATGAATTTAACGACCCGTTATACCCGAAAACATGCGTAAATTCGATAAAATATTGCAAACCGAGCGAAATAAAGGCAAAAAAAGTATGATCAAATGCTGGTGTCAGACAGAACATCTAATCTTCAAAAGTTGGTGTCAGTAAGAACCTTCCCAGGGAATTATGTGGTGTCAGACAGAACATTTTTGGTCTACCCATCCGACTTTAACACCTCGTATTTTCGGAAGTAATGGAGATTTCGCCGGGATATTTGGCAGACAAAGAGAGAGAATGTTTGGCTTTCTATTGAGGGTAATGCCAAGCTTGTTGCTTCAGAAATGAGAAAAAATCCTCGGTTCAATATCCAAAACAATGAAAATCTGGCCGTGGATTAGCCATCTGTATGATTATTTGGTGGTCTTTTTAATTCAGAAAACATTCCTTTAGTTGCCTCTTTCTATCCTCGAAACCTGGTAAGAGTCTGCTTTTCACTGATTCACATTGTGTAAAGAAAAAAATGAAAATACTAACTTCTAATCGACAACAAACTCCGCAGAGTGTCGCGTTATCCGATCTGGTGTCATGTTATCTGGTGGTGTCGCGCTATCACGTTATAGGGTGTGATTATCTCTGAATTCCTGAGTAAGTGATTTGCCAGACAGTTTTGGAAGGCATGCTGCAAGAAATTCTGTCAGTCACCAAAATTGGTCTATAATAAAACTTTCATTGATGACCATACCATAGACATGTACCTTCTTTAAAACTACAGTTGGTCAGCACATTGCTGGTGGCTTGACTTGAAATACTTGAATTTGTCATGACAATTTTGTCTGTATTTCATTTTTGAGTCCTTTATTGATTATGCCATAGAACAGTTGACATACTGACATGATTATACTCTTTTATTTCAGTTTGACAAGAAGAAACAGAAGGAGACAGTGGTTGAACAAGGTAATCATTTAGAGATAATTCATTAATATTTTTATACATCTGTCCGTTAGCAATTTCGTGTCTGCTCTGTAACTCTTGAACCCCTTGAAGGATTTCGAAGAAACTTGGCAAAAATGTTTACCACATTGAGATGACATGCAGAGCACATGTTTTGGATGGCTCGCTTCAAGGTCAAGGTCACATATAGGGGTCAAAAGTCATATGACTTTGTTTCGTGTCCGCTCTATAACTCTTGAACTGCTTGAAGGATTTTAAAGAAACTTAGCACAAATTCACCACATTGAGATGACGTGCAGTGCGCATGTTTCGGATGGCTCGCTTCAAGTTCAAGGTCACACTTGGGGGTCAAAGGTCATACTTTTGGGCATATATTGCTTCGCATTGTGGTGCTCTTGTTGATGTATGGTCTAGTGATATACATATAATAAAATGTCTAGTGATATAGGATAAATGGTCAAGTGATATATGATGAAGGTCTAGTGATATGTATATGATGAATTGTGGATTTGTCCAGTGATATATGATGAATTGTGGATTTGTCCAGTGATATATGATGAATTGTGGATTTGTCCAGTGATATATGATGAATTGTGGATTTGTCCAGTGATATATGATGAATTGTCTTTTAATTTACCATTAATATATGATGACTGTTCTAGTGATAGATGATGAATGGTTTCTTGAAATATATTGGATGGTTACGTAAAATAGTGTAATATTAGCAGAAACGCAGCAGTCAAGCCGTAAAATGACTATGGAACGAGGGGAAGTAAGTGCATCCCTTGCTCCTTGAACTACAATAACTGTCTCAATGTGACTTGAAATCAAGGTCCAGTGTTGTGTGCTTTGTATCTTGCACATCAAACAAGCTTCTAGAATCTTGCTCTATCCTCTAAAACATTAGTTTGAAGGAGATAGTCACCTATATCGGTAGCCAGTGAAAACTATAAACAAACTTACAAGCACACACACATAAATATTATGATTGGTCTTGTGATGTTTATTGTCTGATTTTAAGCTCTTTTGTCCTTATTGTTAATGACCTTGACCTATATGACTGTATTCTTTTGTATTTCCATGATGGTAATTATATATGATCTGCATGAAAAAAAATGAGAAAAGCAGGTATCTAGTTACAAATTGGCAGTGACAAATATTAGGCCAAGAGAATATGTGTTGTGTCTAAGCATTTTATTGAATGAATGTAGCAGCATGCACAGATGTTGGTGTATTAAGTTGAGTTTAGGCTAATCTTTTTTCTTTCTATATAGTAAAATAGTTATTTACCTGTGTTTTTAAAACAATACTGAAAAGAGATTGATTCAATCAGTTGGCAGCTGAAGCTTTGGAAAAAAACATCAATTCACGGAGGGCCTAAGTTGTCCACCTGTAATATTGTAGCATACCTGTGTTATACCAATATTACCAGAATGATTCACGAATTTCAGGTTGGAGGAAGAAGTACGTCACTAGGGTGTGGTGGGTCTTTAAAGACACCCCACAAAATAACTGTATTCTTTTGTATTTCCATGATGGTAATTATTAATGGTTAGCATGAAAAAATTGAGAAATAACAAATATCTAGTAACAAATTGACAGTGACATATATAAGGCCAAGACAGTGTATTTACTGTCGAAATATATCGTTAAATAAATGTAGTAGTATGCAGAGTACAGTGAAACACCGCTCGCTCGAGGTCGCAAAGGGATGAGCAAAATGCTCGAGTTATCCATGGTTTCGAGCGACCCAAACATTGACCAACGTACGAAGAAAATTGAATTTTGTTTTACCAATTGTCACCGAGACCATTGCAGAGGAAACGGTGATGCGTAATAATAACACACTCGTGACATTTTCAAAAAAACGTTGTTTATGATAGATCGTAAATGGCACATGTGAAGAAAGAGCTAAGACATTTTTTTTTATTATTTGAAATACTGTAATGGAATTCGCAATTTTCCTCCCCAAATTTAGATCTCATAATTATCGTCTCAATTTTATGAAAAGGCTATCTTATTTCCTTTATTTGCATGCAAACAACTGTTAATTAAAACATTAAGATCTCATAATTATTTTCTCGACCCCGCAGAAAAAAAGTGATAATTGATAACAATTTTGATCAATAAAATTTTTCTTCCACCTTTTATCAATAATTGATCTCATTATCAGATCAAATATACCGACAAACAAACATTTAAGATAGTCGGGGAATAGACCATGCAATTCTCACGGCGTGAGAAAATTTTAAATTAACAGATACATTCTGACCGCCGAAGGTGTGAAAAATTTTGACACCTCTGCTCGAGTTAGCCATAAGCAACAAAGAGTAAATTAATACACAGGGACCAGGTGTCATGCTCGAGCGATCGAGTTATCGGTGCTCGACCCAGCCATGGTAATTTCATATAGAAAATAGAAGGAAAACGGCCGGACCACATGAATTGCTCGAGCGAGCCGGGGTGCTCGAGTCATCGATGCTCGAGCGAGCGGTGTTTCACTGTACTTGATATATTAAGGTGAGTTTAGACCACACTTTGTTTCTACAGTGTAAGAACGTTTTAATTATGACTGGGAGGGCTTAAATAGTCCAACTGTCACCTAATGTAGAATAAATGCAGTAAACCAGAATGATTTGCACGAAGTTCATGTGGGAGGAAAAAGTAGGTCACTAGGTTGTGGTGGGTCTTTAAGTGAATCATAGTAAATATGAAAAAAGACCAATTTTGAAACTGAAAACAACTACCAAGTTTGCAGTACAAGCTAAATATAAAATTGTTAGAGACCAGTCATAGAAAATGGTAGATATAAGGTGCTGTACGCATTACTGGTAGTTTTAAAGTTAAATGTTAAAAAGATAAATGTATGTTTAGTGTATAAAGGAAGATAATTTTTGATTGGCAAACAATGTTGTTTTCTTATATTTGTAGATCTCTCCTATGGATCAGAGGATGACAATTTTCCCTTTGTGGACTATGATGAATATGATGCCCAAGTTTTCAAATTACCAAACAGAAATATATCACTTACCAGGTGAGTCAACTTCTGTCAAATACATCATTATTTAAGATACTATATATAGTCACATATAAATGAGTTTATGATGAAGGGGTTGACTGAATGCTACTTTCATCTGGTAACTATGGATTTGAGGCATGCTTGAAGCTTTCATATGGAGAAGTCATCCATCTGGCTAGCAGAAGATTGGTTGTTCAGCACTGGGGTCTTCTTCCATCATAAGTGGAAAAACCTGATGGTAGCAGAGAAGTGCCATGACGTTTATGATGGCCATACAGCAAGACAACATCTGTTTAAAAAAAGAAATAAGTAACTTAAAATGCAGAAATGTTGGTAAAAATGTCAGAAATAAGATCAGGCATTTAATTCTTCTCATGAAATGTTGTTTTCTCACAAGTTTTAACATACATTGTTATTGAATTGTAGTGTTTTAGTGTGGTAGACAAATTACTGAAGTTTTAGCATACATTATTATTGAATTGTAGTGTTTTAGTGTGGTAGACAAATTACTGAAGTTTTAGCATACATTATTATTGAATTGTAGTGTTTTAGTGTGGTAGACAAATTATTAAAGTTTTAGTGTGGTAGACAAATTACTGAAATTTTAGCATACATTATTATTGAATTGTAGTGTTTTAGTGTGGTTGACAAAATAACTGAAATTTTAGCATACATTATTATTGAATTGTAGTGTTTTAGTTTGGTAGACAAAATAACTGAAGTTTTAGCATACATTATTATTGAATTGTAGTGTTTTAGTGTGGTAGACAAATTACTGAAGTTTTAGCATACATTATTATTGAATTGTAGTGTTTTAGTGTGGTAGACAAATTACTGAAGTTTTAGCATACATTATTATTGAATTGTAGTGTTTTAGTGTGGTAGTTTTAGCATACATTATTATTGAATTGTAGTGTTTTAGTGTGGTAGACAAATTACTGAAGTTTTAGCATACATTATTATTGAATTGTAGTGTTTTAGTGTGGTAGACAAATTACTGAAGTTTTATCATACATTATTATTAGCTCACCTGTCACAAAGTGACAAGTTGAGCTTTTGTGATCGCGCGGTGTCCGTCGTCCGTCGTCCGTGCGTGCGTGCGTCCGTAAACTTTTGCTTGTGACCACTCTAGAGGTCACATTTTTCATTGGATCTTTATGAAAGTTGGTCAGAATGTTCACCTTGATGATATCTAGGTCAAGTTCGAAACTGGGTCACGTGCCTTCAAAAACTAGGTCAGTAGGTCTAAAAATAGAAAAACCTTGTGACCTCTCTAGAGGCCATATATTTCACAAGATCTTCATGAAAATTGGTCAGAACGTTCACCTTGATATCTAGGTCAAGTTCGAAACTGGGTTACGTGCCATTAAAAACTAGGTCAGTAGGCCAAATAATAGAAAAACCTTGTGACCTCTATAAAGACCATATTTTTCATGGGATCTGTATGAAAATTGGTCTGAATGTTCATCTTGATGATATCTAGGTCAAGTTCGAAACTGGGTCACGTGCGGTCAAAAACTAGGTCAGTAGGTCTAAAAATAGAAAAACCTTGTGACCTCTCTAGAGGCCACATATTTCATGAGATCTTCATGAAAATTGGTCAGAATGTTCACCTTGATGATATCTAGGTCAAGTTCGAAAGTGGGTCACGTGTCTTCAAAAACTAGGTCAGTAGGTCAAATAATAGAAAAACCTTGTGACCTCTCTAGAGGCCATATTTTCATGGGATCTGTATGAAAGTTGGTCTGAATGTTCATCTTGATGATATCTAGGTCAAGTTCGAAATGGATCACGTGCCATTAAAAACTAGGTCAGTAGGTCAAATAATAGAAAAACCTTGTGACCTCTCTAGAGGCCATATTTTTCATGGGATCTGTATGAAAATTGGTCTGAATGTTCATCTTGATGATATCTAGGTCAAGTTCAAAACAGGGTCATGTGCGGACAAAAACTAGGTCAGCAGGTCTAAAAATAGAAAAACCTTGTGACATCTCTAGAGGCCATACTTGTGAATGGATTTCCATTAAAATTGGTCAGAATGTTCACCTTGATGATATCTAGGTCAGGTTTGAAACTGGGTCACGTGCCTTAAAAAACTAGGTCAGTAGGTCAAATAATAAAAAAACCTTGTGACCTCTCTAGAGGCCATACTTTTCATGGGATCTGTATGGAAGTTGGTCTGAATGTTCATCTTGATGATATCTAGGTCATTTGAAACTGGGTCAACTGCAGTCAAAAACTAGGTCAGTAGGTCTAAAATTATTAAAATCTTTTGACCTCTCTAGAGGCCATATTTTTCAATGGATCTTCATGAAAATTGATCTGAATGTTCACCTTGATGATATCTAGGTCAGTTTCGAAACTGGGTCACATGCGGTCAAAAACTAGGCCAGTAGGTATAAAAATAGAAAAACCTTGTGACCTCTCTAGAGGCCATATTTTTCATGAGATCTTCATGAAAATTAGTGAGAATGTTCACCTTGATGATATCTAGGTATAGTTCAAAACAGGGTCACGTACCTTCGAAAACTAGGTCAATAGGTCAAATAATAGAAAAACCTTGTGACCTCTGTAGAGACCATATTTTTCAATGGATCTTTATGAAAATTGGTCAGAATTTTTATCTTGATAATGTCTAGGTCAAGTTCAAAACTGGGTCACATGAGCTAAATACTAGGTCACTATGTCAAATAATGACGTCATACTCAAAACTGGGTCATGTGGGAAGAGGTGAGCCATTCAGGACCATCATGGTCCCTCTTGTTGAATTGTAGTGTTTTAGTGTGGTAGACAAATTACTAAAGTTTTAGCATACAGTATTATTGAATTGTAGTGTTTTAGTGTGGTCGACAAAATAACTGAAGTTTTAGCATACATTATTATTGATTTGTAGTGTTTTAATGTGGTAGACAAAATAACTGAAGTTTTAGCATACATAATTATTGAATTGTAGTGTTTTAGTTTGGTAGACAAAATAACTGAAGTTTTAGCATACATTATTATTGAATTGTAGTGTTTTAGTGTGGTAGACTGTGGTTACTGAAGTTTTAACACAAGTCGTTATTGAATTGTGTTTTAGTTTGGTAGACAAATGACTGAAGATTTACAAGTTGAGGTTCCAGGCCTTTTTAATTCAGATACCTAAATTTGCAGTTTAGATCTTTTGTGAAGAAGTGTGTAAATTTCGTTTCCAGTAATTTTGCTTGTGACTCCTTTTGAAATTTGAAATTACATAATTCGCTCTTATACAAAAACTTACTATCATATTTGATTGTTAATTATGTCTCTCACATTTGATGGAGGAGAGTAGACATTTTGATTGTCTGTCTGTCCATATGTCCACGCAACTCCAACACCAACAAGTGGATTTACAGGAAAATTGACTGAAATTATCCTTGCTAAGCCTGGTTATGCATATAATTGGCATGTTACGGTTTTGGATTTTCAGTGGAATTATGGCCCTTGATTCATCAAATAAATTTTATCATCTTTTGGCCACATTTCTTGTATTATTGGATGGATTTCCACCAAACCTTAAAATAAAAGAGTGACCATTGCCAAGCCTCATTGTGCTTATTGTCAGCATCTTCCTGTTCAATGAATTTCAGTAGAGTTGTGGCCCTTGAATTGTAGTATTTTACCTTGTCTGCGCAACTGGTCAGATACCACCAGAAGGAATTATACCAAATCTAACAAAAGTGATCATGGCCAAGCCTAATTATGCATGTCATTGCCTTGTTCTGGTTTGGTGATTTTCAACAGACATGGCTCTTTTTTATTCATCAAAATTTATGATGATTTGGCTACTTCTCTTTTACTGTTGGGTGGATTTCCACCAAACCTTACAGGAGTGATCAGTGTGAAGCCTTATTTGGGCATATTTTTGTCATGTTCAAGTTCATTGATTTTCAGCAGAGTTATAGCCCATGGATTTGTTGTAACTTAGAGAGCTTACACTACTTGACAGATAAAACTTGGCTTAATGTTGAATGGTGATGGGCAATTGGCTATGATGTCTGTGCTATTTCTCCTATATCACTGATTGGAATTGCACAAAACTTTACACAAGTTATAAGTGCCAGGCCATGTTGTGTAATCATTGGATTGTTATGTTTCAGTGATTTTCTTTGGAGTTATAGCCCTTAAGTTGTGGCATTTTACACTGTCTGTTTGTTAAGTGGTGGGTTGATATACGATTTTCATGAAAAACAAGCCCTAGTTTAGAAACTATTTCTAATCTTTAAATAAATCTGATTTATAACTTGATATTTCAGTTACAGAAATGCTAGTAGCAGTCAGAGACACAAGTCTGACAAGTATGACGTCAGTAAGAAACAACCCCCACAGACATTCATGGAGGCCAAACTATTCCACATACCACGTACACGTCATATCTCTGACGATGTCTCATTACTACCTGTAGAGAAGCCTGACTTAAAACTTGGAACCTCTCCAGTTGTGTCAATACCATCAAATTCCAGTAGTGGAGACAATTTGTCTTCATCACTTGGATGTTTCCCGATACTTGGTAAGTAAGTTAACTGTAACAGTTGTTTTGTCAATATAACACCGCCTTTGTCATAAAGCTATCTCATTTGGAAGATAATTTATGATTCTTTTAGTACGGAGTTAGATCCCAGGCAGAGCAAACATTTTCTGTGCTGATTTGATCAAGCACAGATTACAGTATGAATATAGTTACAGGTGATCTCCTCTGTTTTGTATGATAAAGTTTGCCTGGTTAGCCCAGTGGGTATAGCATAAGATTATGTTCGGAGAGCTGAATCTCTGGGCACCTTTTTCCATTGATTGTTTGGGCAACGTTTGCCATTGATTCTTGACAGATAACATTATTTGCAAGTCATTTTTTTTACCTTTGATTCATGTGAGAAGGTTGTAAGATACATGTGGAGAATTAGTCAGAATGAGTAAATAATCCAGTAAAGCTGGTTAGGTTAACTGATAGTTGTTACATAATTGAACTACTGCTGAAAGGTGAACTCATACAACACTGTTTAATGAGCTGAAGTTATTTATTATCTGCAGATGACAATCAAGAGTAATGTTAGTTTGTCTACTCATGTTATGTTCCTAAACTGCTCTTAACATGTTTTGATCTCTGTCAAAAATTGTAAAGGAACATTTTGAGAGCTGTCAAAAGACAAATGAAACATTTGATATTTGTGGATGTTTTGACTAAAGTTCTTTAAAATGTACTTACAGAGGACTTTAGAAGGCAATACAAGTGATCTGATATTTTTACTTTCCAGAGAAAAAATCCACAACTGCTAATGATTCAGAAAATGACACCTACCTTGGTTTGAGACCCATTGTTGGCAGTGCTGGCTCGCCAGTCGGTCACAGGAACTTTCTTCATCATTACAAACGTCACAGGGCTCTAATAAATCCATTTGCACCATCAAGGATGCAATTCAAGATGACCTCCAATAGGAGGAGATGGATCCATGCTTTCCCCACAGGTATATTTATGCATTCTTTTAAGCAGATATTTTTAGTCCCCGACTACTTGAAAACCAGTTTTGGAAACAATAGGATTGCCCTTTTTCGTCTTTCTGGATGTCTGCCCATCCACACTTTAGCATCTGGTCAATAACTCTGCCAACCATCAAAGGATTTTAATAGTACATGTCACAAATGTTCTTTATGTACAAACCCAGACTCCTGTCTTAAAGTCAGGGTCACATTTTGAGGTCAAAGGTTTTTTTTTTTCCTGTCCCAAGAGTGGCAGTCCAGACCCACCATGTTCATAGAGTGGCAGTTTAGACTCAGTGTGTTCACAGAGTGGCAGTGTGTTCACAGAGTGGCAGTGTAGACTCAGTGTGTTCACAGAGTGGCAGTTCAAACCAACTGTGTTTACAGAATGGCAGTTTAAACTCATTGTTTTCATAGAGGGGCAGTACAGACCCAGTGTTTTCAGAGTGGGGCAATACCAACCCACAGTATTCACAGAGTGGCAGTTCAGACTGACAGTGTTCACAGAGTGGCATTTCAGACCCACAATGTTCACAGGGTGACATTTCAGACCCATGGTGTTAACAGAGTGGCAGTATAGACTCAGTGTGTTCACAGAGTGGCAGTTCAAACCAACTGTGTTTACAGAATGGCGGTTTAAACTCATTGTTTTCATAGAGGTGTTTTCAGAGTGGGGCAGTACCAACCCACAGTATTCACAGAGTGGCAGTTCAGACTGACAGTGTTCACAGAGTGGCATCTCAGACCCACAATGTTCACAGGGTGACATTTCAGACCCATGGTGTTCACAGAGTGGCAGTATAGACTCAGTGTGTTAACAGAATGGCAGTTCAAACCAACTGTGTTTACAGAATGGCAGTTTAAACTCCTTGTGCTCATAGAGGGGCAGTACAGACCCACTGTTTTCAGAGTGGGGCAGTACCAACCCACAGTGTTCACAGAGTGGCAGTTCAGAGTGACAGTGTTCACAGAGTGGCATTTCAGACCCACAATGTTCACAGAGTGACATTTCAGACCCACAATGTTCACAGAGTTGCAGTTTAGACTCAGTGCACTCACAGTGACAGTTTAGACTCACTGTACTCAAAGAGGGGCAGCTCAGACCCACCGTGTTCATGGATGCATATAATTTTGACACATATAAGATAACTATATTTATATATTGTGTGTTTTAAGATCCCCATGGAGTGGCTGTCCAGGCCCACCATGTGCACACATACAGTTACAATGATAACAGTGCTCAAGAGGATGTGCATGTATGTGAAACTCACTCCAGAAGTCCTACAGATAGTATAGAGGGGCAATTCAGACTCACTGCACTCAAGTGCGAAGTTTAGACTCACTGCACTCAAGAGTGGAAGTTTAGACTCACTGCTCTCACAGAGTGGCAATATAACCTAACTGCACTCACAGAGTGGCAGTTAAGCCTCACTGCACTCACATATTTGATGTTCAGACTCATTGCATTCACAAAGTAGAAGTTTAGACTCACTGCACTCACAGAGTGGCAGTTTAGACTCACTGCACTCACATAGTGGAAGTTTAGACTCACTGCACTCACATAGTGGAAGTTTAGACTCACTGCACTCACAGAGTGGAAGTTTAGACTCACTGCACTCACATAGTGGAAGTTTAGACTCACTGCACTCACAGAGTGGCAGATCAGACCCATCGAGTTCATGGATACATATAATTTTGACACATATAAAATAATTATATTTATATATTTTGTGCTTTAAGATCCCCATGGAGTGGCTGTCCAGACCCACCATGTGCACACATACAGTTACAATGATAACAATGATCAAGATGATGTGGATTTGTGTGAACTCACTCCAGAAGTCATACAGGTACATTTCATGGACATTTTTAAAACTACATTTAAAGTTCTTAGATACATGTGAAAAGGTTTCGCAATATTTGTCAGTGAATATTTCTACATTTTCAGCTTGACTATATGAAGAATAGTCTGAGCTATTCTACTCACCCTGGCATCAGTGTCGGCATCACACCTTGATTGAGATTTGCATGCACATAGGTGTAGCTATCATTTAAAGACATATAGCTTTGAAACTTATTTTTTCATTTTCTATGGCAATAACCAACCTGACTGGGTCAAGTCCCATAACTCTGACCTGTATATTGGCAAAATTATGCCCCCTTTTGGACTTAAAAAATCCTGGTTAAAGTTTTACATGCAAGTTACTATCTCAAAAACTAATGCAGGTATTGAATTGAAACATCACATGTATCTTCGGGGTTATAAAACTAGGTGATAGCATCAAGTCCCATAACTCTGACATGCATTTTGGCCAAACTATGCCCCCTCTTGGACTACCCACGTTAAACAAGAAACTTTACCTTTGGATAGCATCAAGTCCCATAACTCTGACATTAATTGTTCCCCCTTTTGGACTTAGAAAATCCTGGAGAACCATTTGACCCAGAACTTTCAAAACTTCAATGGGTGAAAAGACTTGCAGAGTAGAAGACCCCTATTGTTTTTTTGGGTTATTCAATCAAAGTTCAAGGTCACAGGGACCAGAACATGGAAAGTCGTTTACGAGGGGCCAGAACATGGAAAATAATTATTGGACATACCTAGTAGATGACCCCTATTGATCTTGCGGCCATTCTTTCAGAGGTCAAGGTCATAGGGGCCAGAACATGAAAAACCATTTCTGATCCATAATTTGAGAACCACTTCGCACAAACTTCATGGGATGATTGGACATGATGAGTAGATGATCCCTGTCTAAGCCAGCCATCAGTGTCTCTTTGACTTTTGCTCCTGTCCCCTACTGACTTCTTGCCTATTACTACTATGCTTTGGAAAGAAATGTGTCTTTCCACCAAAGCATCTTCTAGTTATCCATTTTTTGCATGTGACAGGTTGGTGAAGTCATAGTTATCATGTAGGGGAGTTGTGATTTACCTGTAGAGAATCACCTACTGTTTGGTCCACATTTTTCTGCCATAAGGCATTTCCTTGATTTCTTAGATAGAAGACAATACCATTCATATTATACACCATGCTGTCTGATAATGTTTAGAGTTCTTAAGTATCTTCATTAGTTTTGAATTAATCATCAAAAATGATTTTTATCAATATTTTCCATTGTATTTGAGCAGTTTTGAACACCAAAAAGTTTTAATAATTCAGTTTATACTTTGTTAAATTAATTGTTAAAAAACATTCGGGTCATCTTAGTATAAAAACAACATTTACATATTTACAATAGCATTTGGAAAATTTTGACAATAAATTGGACATTATTAAAGAAAAAAGATTCTGCTACCACCCTTGGATGTAATAGTAGACTAGTAGTCATAAACACAAAAGACAATGGTTGAAATATTATGTTCTTATTGATGTTAACTAAAACTGTTTGACAAGAGTTAAGCCATACCACACAAGAAAGCTATATGTTGTTGCAGGCAGCGGAGATAGCTGTGAAAGCTAGGAAGGAGCAGGGTACCAGTAGAGCTAGTGATACACTGTCTGATTCCAACACGTAAGTTATTTTATCAGTAAAATATGCTTTAAAATCAATACTTAGTCATAGGAATAACTGCTTGCAACGTTATTAATTAAAAATCTACAGAAACAAAAATTGCTGGTAAATCTACATGTTATTGAGAAATACTGTTTATTGTGCATTGCCAATTTCTCAGAAGAGTACAAGAAGTGGCAGAAATTCTGATCAATCTCTAAGCTTGTAAAACTATGTCTGGAGACCATTCTCAACATTCAGGATTTGTTGTTTCTGTGCTGATTTGTTTTTGAATGACAAATAGCAAGGTTTTGTTCTGAAACTGGTTTACAATCTCAGTATTATAATTTTGGAGTCGAGTTTAATTTTGGAGTCAAGTTTAATGTCATATCAGGTCTTGACATGACTGACCTAGCTAACTCACAAGTATAGGATACAAACTCTAAATTCACTGTCAGTGGAGCTTGGAAGTATTGAACGCATCAGTAGTTATCATTCTGTTGCTACATAAGAATAGTCTAGTAGATTTGAATTGTCTTGCATATATGGGTGAAAATACTCTGTAAGTTCAAGAGTTTCTGTACATAAATTCTGAAAAATTGTGCAACATATGTTATAGACTAAGTTCTGCCATTGATACCTGTATTAATTTACATGTTTCTCAGTTGTTTTTTTCTTCAGACTGGATGACTTGGTCAGTGTTTCAGGTGTCTCGCCATTGAGAACAGGTGTTTCACCATTAAGGAAAGGATTGACACATGATTATAGTATGTACATACATGTATAATCTTTTTATTGCCAGTAGCTACAAATCTTTTGATTACAGTGTATTATAATGAAGCCCCTTATGCCAAATGATGAAAGTTACTGAGTTGGAACCACTTGCTCCTCAAGTTTTTGGTTTGCAGTGCAGGTTTTTATGTAGAACTCTTTCAGAGGAGGAAGTTGATTGATGGTTTTACCAAAGTGTCTGTCCATATCTTTGCCAGAGATAACTGAGAGGAATCTGTGGAATTCTTCCACCATTAAAAGCATGAAAGTCACTCGGGTAGATTTAATAGGGTAAAATCTTTGTAGTTTTGCATTTTAGACTTTCAGAATAATGTATAACTAAAATGGTTCTTTTATCCAAAGGTCGCGGTTCAATTTACAGTCAGAGGGATTACAGAGGACAGAGGTCATTCATGTGGGGCCCTACAGGGGAACAGGAATGGACATCTGAATTAACCACAGGTGAGAACAGAAGTTTTAATTATCAGGTTAATTATTGCTTACCTACTTGTTCAAATTAATGCTTTACAAAGTTATTTTTTGACAATAGTAAATGCTTCTGTTATATTAACTTTGAAAGCCTAGACCAGGAAATTTTAAACTTTTATACCTGGACTTGAAATTACAAAACTGGAGTTTTGAAACCAATAGAATGTTATTTCACTATTGGTCAATTTAAAGAACAAACACAAAACCTACCAATCAGATATTGCCATTTTGACATTGGTCACCAATCTCAGTTTTGTAACCTTTTTTCTCTGCTGTTGCAGAATGAACTTCGAGAGATCTTTCAGATTAAGATCTTTTAATGCTTGTGTACCTCATGAACTACATATCAAGTGCTTCAGTAGCTCAATGGGAGAATGTACACTTGTAGTGCAGAAGTATTGGTGGGGGTGGGGGTTGATTCCTAGCCATGTCATACTAGAGCTATGAATAATGGTACTGGTTGGCATTCAGTAGTTAAAGGGTTGTAAAAGTAGATAAAATAAGTCCAGGTAAGTATCTGTTCCAGCTTACCTAGTAGGTCACACAAGAGCTTTATAGCTCATGTTGTCTGTTGATTATATGCAATGTTATATCCAAATACAGTTTATCCTTATAATTTCTTACAAATAATACATTCCAAATAAGTAAGCTCAAAACATAAAAAATGCAGGAGCATGGTATTTGTAGACCAGACTCAAAACTCCAGTATCTGGTAGGCAGATTCTGAGCACAGTTCTTTAATTGATCATTGGTAAGGATGCATTGTGAGACTGTTCTCACTTTTATAGTCTTGGAACCTGTTCTGCATGAAGCACTTCTGATGGAAAAATGTCATGTTTGACAGCATTCACAATATTGTGCAGTAATATTGCTTACTTTTTGAGCTTTTCAAGATTGCTGTTTGCTTATTTTTTACCTACAGAAGTCCATTTTTATCGAGATTGCCTGTGATGAGCTCGACTTAGCCTTCAAAATAGCATTTTGGTCTATGTTTGTGAGTGTGTGTGTGTGTGTGTGTGTGTGTGTGTGTGCATCAGTCCAATTTTGTCAAGACTCTATGATGTGCATGAAGTTGTTAGCCTGAATGTGACAGTGTCACATTCAAACCTCAGGCCCCTATCTCAAAGATAAGGATCATGGCAGATCTTGTACAGACTGTAACTTTGAGATACATGAACCTATTTTCTTTTTGATTTTGCAGACATGCCTCAATAAGACCAAGTATTGTGTTGCATCACAAACCTCGGGGGTCCTATTTTAACTTAGGTGTCCAAGGTATTTTAGTCTTTAGATCTTGTTGAAGCTTTTAGGAAGAAATATTTGCTCAATGAGACAGTGTCTAGCAAGCAAATCCCAAGCCCACATTTAGGGCTCAATGGTCAGTTTTAGAGCTTGTCTTGACATTGAAGTGTTTAGAGTATTTTTTTTCAGAAATGTCTGCCTTAACAAGGTAGAGTGTAGCCTACCCTCCTAAGGTTTTAGGTCAAAGTTTGGGTTCAAAGGTCATGTGATATATTGTCTGAGTCATAACTTTCATATGCATGGAGCTTTTTTTAAAGAAATGTTTGTCTGATTGTGATGGAGTGTTACATGCAAGACCAAGGTCCCTATCTCAAAAAAAATCAGGGTCAAACTTTGGGGTCAAAGGTCATTTTATAACTTATTTTGGCCATATCTTTGACCTATATTGAGCAACCTTTCCCTATTTGGTAGAACTGCTTTTTCTCAGTGACACAGTATGCCATGCACAAGACATTGGACTTTGTCTCAAAGGTCAAGGTCTCACTTAGAGGTCAAAGCATTTCAGATATTGTCCAGGCAGACATGCATGGAGCAATCTTTTCATTTCATTCCCCCATGAGTGGTGAGTGGTGGGGGCTTATAGATTTGCTCTTGTCTGTCCGTCCGTCCTACCATCCGTCCTTCCGAGAATGTTGTGACGCGCCTAGCTCCAACAAAAGTATTTGATATAGAGTCACAAAACTTTACAGGAATGTTAGTCAGCATATGTTGTTGTGCACCTGGGGTTTCGCGTCCGGATTCATTCAGTTGTGTAGGAGTTATGGCCCCTGACTTTGTAAAAATTGGTCATTTTAGTGTTGTGTCGCGCCTAGCTCCAAAAGTATTTGATGTAGAGTCACAAAACTTTACAGGAATGTTAGTCAGCATGTGTAGTTAAGCACCTGGGGTTTTACGTCCGGATTCATTCAGTTTTGTAGGAGTTATGGCCCCATTACTTAGTAAAAAATTGGTCATTTTAATGTTGTGTCGTGCGTAGCTCCAAAAGTATTTGACCTAGAGTCACCAAAGTTTACAGGAATGTTGGTCAGCATGTGCAGTTGTGCACCTGGGGTTTCAGGTCCGGATTCATTCAGTTGTGTAGGAGTTATGGCCCCTGATTTATTTTGTTTTTTAAGTTTTACTCAGCTAGGCCAGAGTTATGGCTAACTAAATGAAAATTATACAAGGTTGTTGCAAACATCTTAAAAATTATTTAACCTGAGTCATGAAACCATGTTACAGTGGCAGAAGTGGGGGGCACCTGTGTCCTATGGACACACATCTAGTTTCATAAAGGCAATTTGTCAGCAAACAACAAGCTTTACATTGTTGCTTTTCTAGTAGTAAATAGCAATAGAACATTTTTACAACCTTTATTATGCATAAGAAGCCTCTGCAGGTTAGTCTCTAGGGATACTTACCAACCCGAAACAATTGCCCCTCTGTGCTGTTAGTTCAAAAATCGTAATCAATTCTCTTGTTAACTTGTAGAAGGTTTGTGTAATTAGCTTAAATAATTGCTGTGTCTTCTTCAACCATAAAAGCTTGACCTAAATTTTGATGGTGGGACTTCTAACTAAACATAAAGAAACGTTGATCAAATAATTAATATATTGGGAACTGCATCTTCTGTTATCTGTTTACTGAAAATTGTGACAGTTTATCAGCAGTGCAGCAGTGATCTTGTCATTATCCTAAGGTGAAGGTCATTATTATATAATCAGCATATTGTGCATTAGGGGAATGATATGTGGCATTTAACTCGATATTTAATAAGTAGAATCTGATCATGTTTTCTTGATAGGAAAAGGGTGTTCAGCTATAAATGTATGAATAACCCCAGTCTTTTTAGCTCACCTGTCACAAAGTGACAAGGTGAGCTTTTGTGATCGCGCGGTGTCCGTCGTCCGTCGTCCGTCCGTCCGTGCGTCCGTCCGTCCGTAAACTTTTGCTTGTGACCACTCTAGAGGTCACATTTTTCATGGGATCTTTATGAAAATTGGTCAGAATGTTCATCTTGATGATATCTAGGTCAAGTTCGAAACTGGGTCACGTGCGGTCAAAAACTAGGTCAGTAGGTCTAAAAATAGAAAAACCTTGTGACCACTCTAGAGGTCACATTTTTCATGGGATCTTCATGAAAGTTAATCAGAATGTTCATCTTGATGATATCTAGGTCAAGTTCGAAACTGGGTCACGTGCGGTCAAAAACTAGGTCAGTAGGTCTAAAAATAGAAAAACCTTGTGACCACTCTAGAGGTCACATTTTTCATGGGATCTTCATGAAAATTAATCAGAATGTTCATCTTGATGATATCTAGGTCAAGTTCGAAACTGGGTCACATGCGGTCAAAAACTAGGTCAGTAGGTCTAAAAATAGAAAAACCTTGTGACCACTCTAGAGGTCACATTTTTCATGGGATCTTTATGAAAGTTGGTCAGAATGTTCATCTTGATGATATCTAGGTCAAGTTTGAAACTGGGTCACGTGCCTTCAAAAACTAGGTCAGTAGGTCTAAAAATAGAAAAACCTTGTGACCTCTCTAGAGGCCATATATTTCACAAGATCTTCATGAAAATTGGTAAGAACGTTCACCTTGATGATATCTAGGTAAAGTTCGAAACTCGGTCACGTGCCGTCAAAAACTAGGTCAGTAGGTCAAATAATAGAAAAACCTTGTGACCTCTCTAAAGGCCATATTTTTCATGGGATCTGTATGAAAGTTGGTCTGAATGTTCATCTTGATGATATCTAGGTCAAGTTCGAAACTCGGTTACGTGCCATCAAAAACTAGGTCAGTAGGTCAAATAATAGAAAAACCTTGTGACCACTCTAGAGGTCACATTTTTCATGGGATCTTCATGAAAGTTAATCAGAATGTTCATCTTGATGATATCTAGGTCAAGTTCGAAACTGGGTCACGTGCGGTCAAAAACTAGGTCAGTAGGTCTAAAAATAGAAAACCTTGTGACCACTCTAGAGGTCACATTTTTCATGGGATCTTTATGAAAGTTGGTCTGAATGTTCATCTTGATGATATCTAGGTCAGGTTTGAAACTGGGTCACGTGCCTTCAAAAACTAGGTCAGTAGGTCTAAAAATAGAAAAACCTTGTGACCTCTCTAGAGGCCATATATTTCGCAAGATCTTCATGAAAATTGGTCAGAACGTTCACCTTGATGATATCTAGGTCAAGTTCGAAACTCGGTCACGTGCCATCAAAAACTAGGTCAGTAGGTCAAATAATAGAAAAAACCTTGTGACCTCTCTAAAGGCCATATTTTTCATGGATCTGTATGAAAGTTGGTATGAATGTTCATCTTGATGATATCTAGGTCAAGTTCGAAACTGGGTCGCGTGCTGTCAAAAACTAGGTCAGTAGGTCTAAAATAAGAAAAACCTTGTGACCTCTCTAGAGGCCATATATTTCATGACATCTTCATGAAAATTGGTCAGAACGTTCACCTTGATGATATCTAGGTCAAGTTCGAAAGTGGGTCACGTGCCGTCAAAACTAAGTCAGTAGGTCAAATAATAGAAAAACCTTGTGAGCTCTCTAGAGGCCATATTTTTCATGGGATCTGTATGAAAGTTAATCTGAATGTTTCATCTTGATGATATCTAGGTCAAGTTCGAAAGTGGGTCACGTGCCATCAAAAACTAGGTCAGTAGGTCAAATAATAGAAAAACCTTGTGACCTCTCTAAAGGCCATATTTTTCATTGGATCTGTATGAAAATTGGTCTGAATGTTCATCTTGATGATATCTAGGTCATGTTCGAAACAGGGTCATGTGCGGTCAAAAACTAGGTCAGTAGGTCTAAAAATAGAAAAACTTTGTGACCTCTCTAGAGGCCATACTTGTGAATAGATCTCCATAAAAATTGGTCAGAATGTTCACCTTGATGATATCTAGGTCAAGTTTGAAACTGGGTCACGTGGCATAAAAAACTCGAAACTGGGTCATGTGCGGTCAAAAACTAGGCCAGTAGGTATAAAAATAGAAAAACCTTGTGACCTCTCTAGAGGCCATATTTTTCATGAGATCTTCATGAAAATTAGTGAGAATGTTCACCTTGATGATATCTAGGTAAAGTTAAAAACAGGGTCACGTACCTTCGAAAACTAGGTCAATAGGTCAAATAATAGAAAAACCTAGAGACCATATTTTTCAATGGATCTTCATGAAAATTGGTCAGAATTTTTATCTTGATAATATCTAGGTCAAGTTCAAAACTGGGTCATATGAGCTCAAAAACTAGGTCACTATATCAAATAATAGAAAAAACGACGTCATACTCAAAACTGGGTCATGTGGGAAGAGGTGAGCGATTCAGGACCATCATGGTCCTCTTGTTTCAGGTATTGTTTTGTAGTGTTTAATTTCTCTTGATCAGTCCCAGTTACATGTGAAACAGATTTTAATCTGAAATGAAGACAGCATGTTTTTGATTTAATTAATATTTGTCAGTCTGTGGATTAGTGTGTAGGATGACAAGAGTTATAATGGACAAAAGAGGAGAGGTCTTGTTGGCCACTCAATGCTGACTTCACATTTTGGAGTCCAGCTGGGCTCGTGTTGGCACCTGCCAGTATGAAGTCATTATTCACAATTCAGCTGAAATAAATTCTACTAGCTAAGCTGATGTAAACAGACATCAATATTGTCATAAAAGTATTTGTTTTAATGTCATCTGGTAAGAGCTTGAAAGCTGTTGGTAAATATGGGATCTTTTAGTTAATTTTGCTTTGTTTTACTCACTTTTTCTCAGTTCTTTGGTATTCAGTTTTGATTTAACCATCAATACTAGATGGCTTATAATACAGTTTTTACATGTAACCATAGCATGGGGTGAATGCTTTTTTACAATTTCTCAAGATGGTTAAAACTTTGTAGTAGATTAAAATACACTTTGAATGTTTTACAATGTTTTAATTGATCTAATTATGTCCCCCAGGAGACATATTGTTTTTGCCCTGTCCGTCCGTCCGTCACACTTCATTTCCGATCAATAACTGGAGAACCATTTGACCTAGAACCTTCAAACTTCATAGGGTTGTAGGGCTGCTGGAGTAGATGACCCCTATTGATTTTGGGGTCACTCCGTCAAAGGTCAAGGTCACAGGGGCCTGAACAGTGAAAACAATTTCCGATCAATAACTAGAGAACCACTCGACCCAGAATATTGAAACATCATAGGATGATTGGTCATGAAGAGTAGATGACCCCTATTGATTTTGGGGTCACTCCGTCAAAGGTCAAGGTCACAGGGGCCTGAACATTGAAAACCATTTCCGATTAATAACTAGAGAACCACTTGACCCAGAATGTTGAAACTTCATAGGATGATTGGTCATGAAGAGTAGATGACCCCTATTGATTTTGGGGTCACTCCGTCAAAGGTCAAGGTCACAGGGGCCTGAACATTGAAAACCATTTCCGATCAATAACTAGAGAACCATTTGACCCAGAATGTTGAAACTTCATAGGATGATTGGTCATGAAGAGTAGATGACCCCTATTGATTTTGGGGTCACTCCGTCAAAGGTCAAGGTCACAAGGGCCTGAACATTGAAAACCATTTTCGATCAATAACTAGAGAACCACTTGACCCAGAATGTTGAAACTTCATAGGATGATTGGTCATGAAGAGTAGATAACCCCTATTGATTTTGGGGTCACTCCGTCAAAGGTCAAGGTCACAGGGGCCTGAACATTGAAAACCATTTTCGATCAATAACTAGAGAACCACTTGACCCAGAATGTTGAAACTTCATAGGATGATTGGTCATGAAGAGTAGATGACCCCTATTGATTATGGGGTCACTCCGTCAAAGGTCAAGGTCACAAGGGCCTGAACATTGAAAACCATTTCTGATCAATAACTAGAGAACCACTAGACCCAGAATGTTGAAACTTCATAGGATGATTGTACATGCAAAGTAGATGACCCCTATCGATTTTGGGGTCACTCCATTAAAGGTCAAGGTCACAGGGGCCTGAACATTGAAAACCATTTCCGGTCAGTAACTTGAGAACCATTTGACCCAGAATGTTGAAACTTAATAGGATGATTGGTCAAAAAGAGTAGATGACCCCTAACGATTTTGGGGTCACTCTATGAAAGGTCAGGTCACAGGGGCCGAAACATTGAAAACCATTTCCGGTCAGTAACTTGAGAACCACTTGACCCAGAATGATAAAACCCTTCATAGGTTGAATTGGTCATGCAGAGTAGATGAACCCTAACGATTTTAGGGTCACCCTGTTAAAGGTCAAGGCCACAGGGGCCTGAACATGGAAAACCATTTCCAATCAATAACTTGAGAACCTCTTGACCCAGAATGTTGAAACTTCATAGGATGTTTGGGTTCATGCAGAGTAAATGACCCTTATTGTTTTTGGGGGGTCACTCTTTTAAAGGTCAAGGTCACAGGGCCTGAACATTGAAAACCCCAGTTCCGATCAATAACTTGAGAACCACTTGACCCAGAATGTTGAAACTTCATAGGATGATTGAACATGCAGAGTAGATGACCCCTATTGATTTTGGGGTCAGCCCTATTAAAGGTCAGGTCACAGTGGCCTGTTTCATGTAAAATCATTTTTTGGAAATAACTTGAGAACCACTTGACTTACAATGTTAAAACTTAATAGGATGATTGGACATGCAGAGTAGATGACCCCAAATTTATTTTGAGGTCACTTGATCAAAGGTCAAGGTCACAGGGGCCTGAAACAGTGACTTGAGAACCACTGGGCCACGAGTGTAAAATTTAGCTAGATGACGGGACATGCCAGTAGATGATCCCTATTGCAGCCAACCATCAGTTCTCTTTGACTTTCGCTCCTGACCCCTATTGACTTCTTGCCTATAGGACTTCGCATTGGGGGAGACATGCCCTTTTTTATAAAAGCATTTTCTAGTTTCCATTCAGGTTTTAAACAGTACCAGCTGTATACTGTAGTAAGATTCAACAAAGAAATTTTGACATTGTGCCATAGTGTAGAATTAGCATGATATGTCTCAATGTAGAAATATAAGATATGTTCCAAGAACACAATAAAAGAGATGTTATGGATAATTTGCAGTAATGTAAATTGATAATTTAAGGAATGGGAATCAGCATTTTAAAGGTCATTTACCTTGAATCAGTCAGTCAGTGGTTCTGGTATGATCTTGTCAGCAAGATTACCTGGAGGGTCACCAATTGTCCTCCTGAAGCTAGAATGTTGTCATAATGGTAGTGAGCATACAAACAAACATTTCAATATTTACCATACTTTTTCAACCAGTCAGATGTAAGACGTTTTCAAATTTGTCTAATACTTATTCATGAAGAGTGTACAAATTTCACAGAATCTGTGAAGAGAGTAAGTTGGAGGACTGATCTATCCAAAGTGTAAACAATTCGATTTCTTCGAAAGTATATCTACTCATTGAAAGCAGTCAGCATATATTGTTAACAGTAAATCTGCTCAAAAGCCTTGGACTTGCATGTCTATAATATTGGAAATGAGGAGTTCAGCTGTAATATATGCAACATGTTGTAATTCTTAGATGCACCTAGAGCTGTGTAAACTGATGATGGTATTTTTAGCAAAGTTTTGGAACTTTGAGGGTAAATGGAAAGATGTTTTTTTAGCAGATTTTTGAAAATTCTCAGATACATGGAAAATCTTTTTCTGGCAAAGATTTGGAATTTTTTGACACTTGTAATAGAATGTTACTTTCAGCAAAGTTTGTACTTTTAAGACAAATGAAATGATGTTTCTTTATCAGCAAAGTTTGGACTATTCAAGATAAATGGGAAAAAATGTCATGTTTAGCAAAGTTTTGGAATTTCCAGGACAAGATTGGAGACCTCTGGATGATGCGGAAATCAATCAGGCAGAATCAAGGCTAATTAAGCCTATACTTACAGCCGACATTGAAAATACACAAAACTTTTGTGCCGGCATAAGTAAGCATGAATGTGGCCAGTAGTCCAGAGTGCAACTAACATAGCATGCTGTTGGTGTTGATAATTTTCTGCATGGTCTTTCTAATGTAATATAAGATACAAGTTTCAACTTTCACACATTCATACATGCTTAATCAACAGAATATATGTGATCAAAACTTAGGAAAATAATTTTCTAACCCCATTTTTTTAAAACCAGTATTACTTCTTGTTTACAAAGGGGCCTGTGCCTTTAGTTAAACTGTCAAGTAATTTTCACCTGGATTACACAGGAAAGTATGTCCTAAGTTAATCTCCATTCTGAAAGCAGGCAAGACAAGAAATATGTATAAATGAGTGAAGTTGAAGCTTGGTATCTTCTGATATTGGTTATCTTTTATATACCTCTTATGTTGCAGTCTTATCTTGATTATTTATTTGCACTGTTGCTCCACTCTCCACAAATTTACTAAGAGATTTGGTCCCTTACATCATCCATTTTTTTCATAATTAATTCAGTAGAGTTCATATATTTACTGTATAAGTGCAAAATCCTGGTTACACCATACATTCCTGAAGTATTTAAAGCCTGTCTGGTAGGACACGATACTATCATTGGAGAGGTCACAAGTTTAAGCCAGAGACAAAGCAAATATTCTCTGTGACATTTTGATAAAAGACAATATGTCTGGATTCACTGGTTATGGTACCTCTAATTAATGTTGCCATGTTGTTAGTTACATATAGAGAATGTTAGATTTTGTACAGAATTTAAAACTGCATGTTAGGATAACTGACTTCCATTACATTTGAAAATAGTGCTAAACCTATGTTAAACAATTTATAAAGTTATGCAACAGAAATGCTTTTACCATTTTAATTCATTTATAATTTAAAAAAGTGTAAAGAATATGGAGGAAAAAGTGCTTAAGTTTGCCTTTTTAGAACAACATCACACATACATCTTTAGTTAATAATATTACATATGATTTCTACTTAATAGCATTACGTACTCTCCTGTACTTTATAACATAACAAATGCCTCTCATTTGATATCTTTTCATATACTGGTTGGGAACCATTTTCCGGACACATTTTCATATTTCGGCTCCATTATTCCCTAAAAAAGATATTTGACACAAATGAAGCCCATACTGCACATACTTCAGCTCCTTCCACATCCGATGTTGTAATCAGCATCGCGTTGTGACGTAAAATATGGGTTCCGTGGGGCCTCAAATGGGGTCACTAAAATGAGTTATTTTTCCCGTCAGGTAAACCAGTTTCCGGACAAATATTTTGACGGTGTTTTGTTGTTAATTTGATATCAAAATAAGTAATTAAACTATTTCTACACATTTCTTTATCATTCAACTCTTCAAAATTACACATGAAACATAACCCGACTTCAATAGCAGCTATGAAAGCAAACCGAGGTTGACTATAAAAAACTCGAATTTCGTCTTATACGAATTCTTGCTAATTCCAATAGATATAGAATAAAATTAGTGCAAAAATCGACAGCCCTGCATCTTACGTAACTTTTAGCGTGAAATTAAAAGTAGAACATGTTTATCAGCAGACAATCATTATGTAGTTTTGAATATTCCTTCCCCACTTGATACCTCGCATGTGTGAACTACTGCGCATGCGCAATGCTATCTTCATGCCCCGTTAAGACAGAAAGTTGTTTTGTAAACGCAGGTGAGTTATCATCAAAAACCCAAACATTACATAGCCTTATAAAATAGTGGTTTGTTGTAGACATAAAGACTAAACATCTAAATGATCTAGAGGAAACAATTCCATGAATAACAACGAAATAAAGCGGATATTACACGTGTCCGGAAACTGGTCCTGTCCGGAAAATGGTTCCCAACCAGTACCTTTATAATTTATGTTGATAATATAACATGTAGTATCATTTTAGTAGTACAGTATACAGTACATTCATAACAACTCATATACCACCTAACATAATAACATGATTCATATGTGTATTTCCTTAATAACCTTAGTAACATTACACGTGTCTCTTAACTTGACAACTGTCTGCATTGTTGTAAAACATCAGTCGCTCCAAGTAACAAGAGCATGAGCAATCCAAAAATAAAAACAATTACAAAAATGACCTGGGGACTATATTGTTCCAGGGAGTCCAGGTTCTGGAGTAATGGGTGTTTCACTGTGTGAGAAACAGAAAGAAAGCACTAGCCTATAAATAAAGGTTCAGTGGGTAACTCTGTGATTACAATTTTCTCTCAAAGTCTGAGTCTTGGTCCTATACCTGGTGTCACTTCCACAACATTTACCAGTTACTGTACCGAAACCATTTCAAATTATATCAGGGTTAAAACTGATTTGATAAATCTGAATCACCGTAACATTCACTAACAGTTTAAAGCTAAAATGTAACAAACAAACATATCATAAGTACAGTGTAAAGCAACAGGCAGTTTTTCTTTCAAATCAGAGCTTTATATCTATGCTTGCTTACAATGTAAAGAGTGCTTAATTAGACAAGGTGATTGATTTGGCTTACCATGTAACACTTGCATGTAACAACTGAATCTGCATGTCTATTTGAAATATGCAATATTTACATATCCTTATTTACTGTCCAAAGGTTTTTTTAAGGTTTCTGGGGCCTTGAAACAAAAATCAAACAACAACCAAATCATAGAAAGAAAGAAGTTTGTTTACATGAAAACATAACAACATGTTTAAAAAAACATTGATATTTACTTTACGAAACAAGTTCAGTATACTGATTATAAACATTGAATCCGGAAAAGGGCTGCCATTAAAGGCTTCCACTTCCGACGTTAAACTCCTATTAAAACTCACCATTTTCATAGAACTGTTACACATGTTCTTTATAACATTCAATACCGTGCAGTAGGTGAAATTTCGCATACAGTGAATTCCATTATAACTAGCAATTGTTCTCTTATTTCTTTACAACTGTTGCATTCATTTTCAAATGGTAGTACAACTATCCCAATTATTTTAATACAAAGCATCATTTCAAAGGAAACTACTTTTTTCCGATTATTTAAGTAATTCATTTGAGAAAAAAGTGTCCTCCCTTTGAAAATGAAATGTCAGTTTGTAAAAAAAAAGTTATCAATTGCTGAAAACTATGTTTCACCACCTTCCACCGTTACTTACGAAAATTCACCACGTTAACAAGACTGTATTGCAAATGTCATCAACAAACAGTTGTAACAGTCTTTGAAAATAGGAGAATTTAAACGCGTTTTAACTGTCCGTAATGAGCCACTTTGGCAGCCCTTTTCTATTCAATGTTTATATCATATACTGACCTTGTTTACGTAAAGAGTATATACAGTGTTTTTACAGCGTACATTTCATGTCAAACAACTCTTTCTTCTATGATTTGGTTTTTAATATGTTTCATACCAGTGCCTCCATCAAACTTAAACCATTTGCAAAGTTTAGCAAAGTTATCTCAGAAGTTGCAGCATGGAATGTTGCAGATTGTCTCCACTGAGGATTTATTAGAAGACAGTTTTTCTGAAGGCATTCAGTCTTTACCTTTTGATTCATGTGGAGAATTTTCTAGTTAATTGTGGAGCAAAGTCAGTACTGGTGTAGAATCCAGGAATGCTTGTTGGTTAACTGACTGCACTTACATAATAAATACAAAAATGGAAATCAATGTTGAAAATATATCTCGGCCAAGCAAACAACATTGCAGGGTTCTGAATTTTTAGGGGTGGTTAGTTTTGCACACATTTTTTGCTTTCTTGTTGTAGATTTGTAGTGTATCATCTTTTTGTTTTACAATTATTCACTTATATTGATTCATAAAATATCTATTTTGTCTTTAAATCTGTATCTGGTATTTACATGTAATAAATTCAAAATTCAGAAATTCTTCACAAAAGCAGTCAAGTTTACTTTATCATATATGCTTCTAGTTTTGTTCACAGTAAAATAGCCATGTGTATATCATACATCCCCATGTTAATGATACCTTGTAAAATGCCCTTATGTGGATGAAATACAGCTAGATGAAACTGTTTAAGTAAATGATCCCTTCCATCTGTTACCATCTGATAGCATTGTATATTTTCTGTAGAAAGTAATAATATTGTACATAGTTGTCTTGAAAAAAAAATTTCTGGCATTTTTATATTGAAGGTGTTGATTGGAAGTCATTAACAATGCCTGCCTCGTTGCCAATAACAACGGACTACTTTCCTGACAACATCAGTCTCCAGAATGACTACGTAGTATCTGACTACAGCTTACTACCAGACGAGGTGAACAGCGACTACTATATGAAGTAAGAATCGTTTTAAAAGAAGAAAAAATAAAATTCAAGTCATCTCATTGATAAGAACCCTTGGTGAAAATTCAGAATATTGGTTTTTGGAAATTCTACAGATACAGTTTCAGACATCCCAACTTTTCCTGAATGCCAAGTGGGAGTTTTTGCATTTCTAAGTGGGAGATTGAGGTGTTCAAGTGGGAGATTTAATACTGCGGTATTTACGTTCATGGTATTACTTAACGGAATCTTTTAATACATACAAAGGTAAAAACACATGTAAAGTGTATAACATCTCTTAAGCACTCCTAACAAAAAAGATAAACTACATGCAATGCAGAAGCTAATGATAATATTAACTTATTTGCACTTATAATATCACTAGTCATTACTCTTCACATGTTCATGCATTTTTTAAGCCCTGAAAAGTTAATATCTAATTCAACTCTTTGTTCCTTCTATGCAAAATTTAGTAGTTATTGCACTTTTAGCACTACTGTATGTCTAAACTCAAAACTCCTGTGAGAATTGAACCTGCACTGATATTTTTTTTGAGGGGAACAAGAGTTGGACCTAGGTGAATTTTTACATTTTTGGCATGACAAACAATGCAAGTGTTAGAACCGTCAAAACAAAATATATAGAGTTAAACATAATACAAGTTTATGCAATAGAAAATTAACTGTTTGATGTTCATTCCCACCAACCTGTATCTAAAACCTCTAGCCCCAATTTCTTTATTGATAAAAATCTGGATATCCAAAAGTTTATGTCCAGATACTGTTACGCTTTTGTAAACATTGCCCATATCTCCAATTTAAAGGATGTGTTTGACAAATTGTGATGATGCAAAGACAGCTTAACAACATTTAACAATATCTAATATTAAAATTTACGATGACATTTCCTCTTACTAAAATAATTTAAGAGAAAAGTTTATCAAAATCGGCACCGCGTTAATCTACTTTCGATTTCAAAAACTTACAGAAAAAGGTAAAGGGAATATTTTTTCTTAATTAAAATTGATTGTAATTGATTTTTAGCTCGACTATTCTACTCACCCTGGCGTCAGCGTCAGCGTCACACCTTGGTTAAGTTTTTGCATGCAAGTACATACAGCCATCAATTAAAGGCATATAGCTTTGAAACTTATTTTTTCTTTTTCTAGGGCAATTACCAACCTCTCTGGGTCAAGTCCCATAACTCTGACATGTATTTTGAGCAAATTATGCCCCCTTTTGGACTTAGAAAATTTTGGTTAAAGTTTTACATGCAAGTTACTATCTCCAAAACTAATGCAGATATTGATTTGAAACTTCACATGTGTCTTCGGGGTTATAAAACTAGTTGAAAGCAGCAAGTCCCATAACTCTGACCTTCATTTTGGCCAAATTATGCCCCCTTTTCGACTTAGAAAATTCTGGTTAAAGTTTTGCATGCAAGTACATACAGCTATTTCTAAAAGGCATATAGATTTGAAACTTATTTTTTCTTTTTCTAGATCAATTACCAACCTCACTGGGTCAAGTCCCATAACTCTGACATGTATTTTGAGCAAATTATGCCCCCTTTTAGACTTAGAAAATTTTGGTTAAAGTTTTACATGCAAGTTACTATCTCCAAAACTAATGCAGATATTGATTTGAAACTTTACATGTGTCTTCGGGGTTATAAAACTAGTTGATAGCATCAAGTCCCATAACTCTGACTTTCATTTTTGCCAAATTATGCCCCCTTTTGGACTTAGCAAATTCTGGTTAAAGTTTTGCGTGCAAGTACATATAGCTATTACTAAAAGGCATATAGATTTGAAACTTATTTTTTCTTTTTCTAGATCAATTACTAACCTCACTGGATCAAGTCCCATAACTCTTACATGTATTTTGAGCAAATTATTCCCCTTTTTGGACTTAGAAAATCCTGGTTAAAGTTTTGCGTGCAAGTACATACAGCAATTACTAAAAGGCATATAGATTTGAAACTTATTTTTTCTTTTTCTAGATCAATTACCAACCTCACTGGGTCAAGTCCCATAACTCTGGCATGTATTTTGGGCAAATGATGCCCCCTTTTGGACTTTGAAAATTCTGGTTAAAGTTTTACATGCGAGTTTCTATCTCCAAAACTAATGCAGATATTGAATTGAAGCTTCACATGTGCCTTCGGGGTTATAAAACTAGTTGATAGCAGCAAGTCCCATAACTGATATTCATTTTAGTCAAATTATGCCGCCTTTTAAACTTAAAACTCTTTTGATATTTAACCTTTTTATACGCCCGTTTGAAAAACGGGACGTATTATGGGAACGCCCCTGGCGGGCAGATGGGCGGGCGGGCGGCGTCCACAGACTTTGTCCGGAGCATATCTTCTACATGCATGGAGGGATTTTGATGAACCTTGGCACAGTTGTTCACCATCATGAGACGGAGTGTCATGCGCAAGAACCAGGTCCCTAGGTCTAAGGTCAAGGTCACACTTAGAGGTTAAAAGTCAAATTCAAGAATGACTTGTCCGGAGCATATCTTCTACATGCATAGAGGGATTTTGATGAAACTTGGCACAGTTGTTCACCATCAGGAGACGGAGTGTCATGTGCAAGAACCAGGTCCCTAGGTCTAAGGTCAAGGTCACACTTAGAGGTCAAAGGATACAAGAATGAAAACTTTGTCCGGAGCATTTCTTCTTCATGCATAGAGGGATTTTGATATAACTTGTCACAAATGTTCACCACCATGAGGCGGAGTGTCATGCGCAAGAACCAGGTCCCTAGATCTAAGGTCAAGGTCACACTTAGAGGTCAAAGGATACAAGAATGAAAACTTTGTCCGGAGCATTCTTTCTTCATGCATAGAGGGATTTTGATATAACTTGTCACAAATGTTCACCACCATGAGGCAGAGTGTCATGCGCAAGAACCAGGTCCCTAGATCTAAGGTCATGGTCACACTTAGAGGTCAAAGGATACAAGAATGAAAACTTTGTCCGGAGCATTTCATCTTTATGCATAGAGGGATTTTGATATAATTTGGCACAAATGTTCACCACCACGAGACAAAGTGTCATGCACAAGAACCAGGTCCCTAGGTCTAAGGTCAAGGTCACATTTAGAGGCCAAAGGTCAGATACAAGAATGACTTTGTCCGAAGCATTTCTTCTTCATGCATGGAGGGATTTTCATGTAACTTGGCACAATTATACACCATCATGAGAGGAAGTGTCATGCACAGTTCCTTTCTTTAGAATTACTTCCCTTTGTTGTTACTATAAATAGCTTATATTGTAACTTCTTCATTACTAGTCATAGGGAAAAATCGAGACCACTTTTCTGTAGTACAACATGCATGCTACATCCAATTTTGAGGTGTATTTTGACCAATCACTACCTGGTAAAGATTTTTGTGTGAACTTACAATTTTTTTTTTTTTTTAGATTAACTTCCCTTAGTTGTTACTAATAATAACTTATATTGTAACTTTTTTATAATTGACCATAGGGAAAAACCAAGACCACTTTTCTGTGGTACAACATAGATGTAACTTTCAAATTTTAGGTGTATTTTAAGGTCTCTCTACCTGGTAAGGAATTTTTGTTGTGGACTTAGGAAAACAAAAGACTTACAATGATTACTAAACAACCACAAAATTAAAATTCATTTGCAATACAGCAGCTAGAGTAAAGAAATTTGCTGTGACGGGCGTATATTGTGACATTCTGGTACTCTTGTTGGGAAATATTTTCCTGCTTCTGGGACAGTATTTCGAATAGTCGAGCTTGGCTGTCTTACGGACAGCTCTTGTTATTGATAGAAATTATAGGAGAGATCGCCGTGACGTCACGCGTTAACATCTGTTTATCTGGTGGTTGGCAAAACAAATGATTTTAACACCGTTTGCGTATTGAATCAGAATTTTTAATTTTTAATAACTTTTTTGCTCATTTATGGATTTTCAAAATTCAAAAAGATTTGAAATACTAACAATCTTCATATTTTTGTATCCAAATATCTTTTTTCAATGAATAACCGTTTTAAATGACATATGATTTTAAAAGCGGCGTAGTGATTTTCACAACCTTTAGAAAAACAGTGTAAGTTAAGCGTTCATAATTAATCCATTTTATTTCGAAATAACAATTAAAAGTAATCAATAAATTGCTTGTTTTATAACCTTTCCATTGATCAAAAAATTATTTATGTAATTTGTGTTTTAAGAAAGTTTAGACCGTTTGAAAAACATCACTGTTTACAAAAAACATGGACGGTCGGTTTCTGCCCACCCGATCACTGTCTTATCAGTTCTAAAAATAGAATTTGTATACAAACACGATCTCTCCTATATACCTGTTTAAATTGTGACACATTAATCAACACCTGGCTTTGTTATATCATGCAATAAACAACAATCAACAGGGGTAAATAGGTGTGAAAATATCCGAAAACTGTTTTACAGATTTGTTATAAGCGAGGATTAGATTAATGTAAAGGATTTTTTGTTTGATTTTCTTTTACAGTAATAATACAATACAATACATATTGTATTGATTTTCTTTTATAAATCGGGAGATTTTGACTTATCTGGGTGATTGGGTTTTACGTCCAGAATCGGGAGAAATCCGACAGGATCGGGAGAGTTGGGATGTCTGCAGTTTGTTTGAAAAGAAAATATTGCATTGAAAATGCATTAGGTTGTTATTATAATATGACCAAGTCATAACTAAACATCCTTCTTCAAGATGGCCTCTTTTTTAATGCAATAATTGTCAAAAATGACAACATGAAAGGTGCATAGAAGCTGAATTGCATGCTTTGCATGTGTTTTTTTTATGCCTACATTCATTTTCAAATTAATCCACAACACGCATTGCATGCATGGTATTTTGGTATTTTCTTTAAATGACATAAGTCACCATTGAAATCAATTCCAGGATAAAATTAGTATTAATGTGGTATAAGAGTGGCCTGTATCAACTTTTTGGTTGGCTTACCTGCACTGGTGTCATGTATAGTAGTCCTTTTTTCCCTGTTAGTACACATAATGTATAATGTATGACTCTAAATTACAGGGAAGTATATTCCAAACATAAGAGGTAAGGAAGCATTAAATAAGGCTTATGCAAACAATTGTACACTGCGGAAGCAGATATGCACAGACTGAACCTGATACAACATCAATGCTTGCATATTGCTATATGCAAATGAAAAACTTATTTTCTTGCTTTAAATTTGTTATCCTTTGTGGACAGGATGCTGTTACATGGGACAGGTGTAACTTTGTTCTGTGTTACTCTTAGGTCCGGAATAGGTGTTCCCAGTATAACACTGCGTGCAAATTTACCCTGTTTCTTCTTTGTTTGATTTCTTTACTCTTTTTTTAGCTCACATGTCACAAAGTGACAAGGTGAGCTTTTGTGATCGCGCAGTGTCTGTCGTCCCTGCTTGCGTGCGTCCGTAAACTTTTGCTTGTGACCACTCTAGAGGTCACATTTTTCATGGGATCTTTATGAAAGTTGGTCAGAATGTTCTTCTTGATGATATCTAGGTCAATTTCGAAACTGGGTCACGTGCGGTCTAAAACTAGGTCAGTAGGTCTAAAAATAGAAAAACCTTGAAGTCTCTCTAGAGGCCATACTTTTCAATGAATCTTCATGAAAATTGGTCAGAATGTTCACCTTGATGATATCTAGGTGAAAGTTTGAAACTGGGTCACATGCCTTCAAAAACTAGGTCAGTAGGTCAAATAATAAAAAAACCTTGTGACCTCTCTAGAGGCCATTTTTTTCATGGGATCTGTATGAAAGTTCGTCTGAATGTTCATCTTGATGATATCTAGGTAAAGTTCGAAACTGGGTCAACTGCGGTCAAAAACTAGGTCAGTATGTCTAAAAATAAAAAACCTTGTGACCTCTCTAGAGGCCATACTTTCAAATGGATCTTCATGAAAATTGGTCAGAATGTTCACCTTGATGGTATCTAGGTCAAGTTTGAAACTGGGTCACATGCCATCAAAAACTAGATCAGTAGATCAAATAATAAAAAAAACCTTGTGACCTCTCTAGAGCCATATTTTTCATGGGATCTGTATGAAATTTGGTCTGAATATTCATCTTGATGATATCTAGGCCAAGTTTGAAACTGGGTCAACTGCGGTCAAAAACTAGGTCAGTAGGTCTAAAAATAGAAAAACCTTTTGACCTCTCTAGAGGCCATATTTGGTCAGAATGTTCACCTTGGTGATATCTAGGTAAGTTCGAAACTGGGCCAAAGGGGTCATATTTTTCATGAGATCTTCATGAAAATTGGTGAGAATGTTCACCTTGATGATATCTAGGTCCAGTCCAAAACTGGGTCATGTGCCTTCAAAAACTAGGTCATTAGGTCAAATAATAGAAAAACCTTGTGACCTCTCTAGAGGCCATATTTTTCAGTGGATCTTCATGAAAATTGGTCAGAATTTTTATCGTGATGATATCTAGGTCAAGTTCAAAACTGGGTCACATGAGCTCAAAAACTAGGTCACTGTGTCAAATAACAAAAAAAAAGACGTCATACTTCAAAACTGGGTCATGTGGGGACAGGTGAGCGATTCAGGACCATCATGGTCCTCTTGTTTATCAAGTATATCTGTCATTCTGTATTTCCTGACAGCTTATTGTTCAGTTTTAAGTCATTGGCTTAATTGACAATTGTTCACCTGAAACCTACCTCTTGAAGCTTACGTTTAGCTCAACTGATTTTTAGCTCACCTGTCACAAAGTGACAAGGTGAGCTTTTGTGATCGCGCTGTGTCCGTCGTGCGTCAGTGCGTCCGTAAACTTTTGTTTGTGACCACTCTAGAGGTCACATCTTTCATGGGATCTTTATGAAAGTTGGTCAGAATGTTCATCTTGATGATATCTAGGTCAAGTTTGAAACTGGGTCACGTGCCATCAAAAACTAGGTCAGTAGGTCTAAAAATAGAAAAACCTTGTGACCTCTCTAGAGGCCATATATTTCACAAGATCTTCATGAAAATTGGTCAGAATGTTCACCTTGATGATATCTAGGTCCAGTTCGAAACTGGGTCACGTGCCATCAAAAACTAGGTCAGTAGGTCTAAAAATAGAAAAATCTTGTGACCTCTCTAGAGGCCATATATTTCACAAGATCTTCATGAAAATTGGTCAGAACGTTCATCTTGATGATATCTAGGTCAAGTTCGAAACTGGGCCACGTGCCTTCAAAAACTAGGTCAGTAGGCCAAATAATAGAAAAACCTTATGACCTCTCTAAATGCCATATTTTTCATGGGATCTGTATGAAAATTAGTCTGAGTGTTCCTCTTGATGATATCTAGGTCAAGTTCGAAACTGGGTCACATGCGGTCAAAAACTAGGTCAGTAGGTCTAAAAATAGAAAAACCTTGTGACCTCTCTAGAGGCCATATATTTCACAAGATCTTCATGAAAATTGGTCAGAATGTTCACCTTGATGATATCTAGGTCAAGTTCGAAACTGGGTCACGTGCCATCAAAAACTAGGTCAGTAGATCTAAAAATAGAAAAACCTTGTGACCTCTCTATAGGCCATATATTTCATGAGATCTTCATGAAAATTGGTCAGAATGTTCACCTTGATGATATCTAGGTGAAGTTCGAAAGTTGGTCACGTGCCTTCAAAAACTAGGTCAGTAGGTCAAATAATAGAAAAACCTTGTGACCTCTCTAGAGGCCATATTTTTCATGGGATCTGTATGAAAATTGGTCTGAATGTTCATCTTGATGATATCTAGGTCAAGTTCGAAAGTGGGTCACGTGCCATCAAAAACTAAGTCAGTAGGTCAAATAATAGAAAAACCTTGTGACCTCTCTAAATGCCATATTTTTCACGGGATCTGTATGAAAATTGGTCTGAATGTTCATCTTGATGATATCTAGGTCAAGTTCGAAACTGGGTCAACTGCGGTCAAAAACTAGGTCAGTAGGTCTAAAAATAGAAAAGCGTTGTGACCTCTCTATAGGCCATCATAACTTGTGAATGGATCTTCATGAAAGTTGGTCAGAATGTTCACCTTGATGATATCTAGGTTAGGTTTGAAACGGGGTCACATGCCTTAAAAAACTAGGTCAGTAGGTCAAATAATAAAAAAAACCTTGTGACCTTTCTAGAGGCCATACTTTTCATGGGATCTGTATGAAAGTTGGTCTGAATGTTCATCTTGATGATATCTAGGTCAAATTTGAAACTGGGTCACGTGCGGTAAAAAACTAGGCCAGTAGGTCTAAAATTATTAAAATCTTTTGACCTCTCTAGAGGCCATATTTTTCAATGGATCTTCATGAAAATTGATCTGAATGTTCACCTTGATGATATCTTGGTCAATTTCGAAACCGGGTCACGTGCGGTCAAAAACTAGGCCAGTAGTTATAAAACTAGAAAAACCTTGTGACCGCTCTAGAGGCCATATTTTTCATGAGATCTTCATGAAAATTAGTGAGAATGTTCACCTTGATGATATCTAGGTAAAGTTCAAAACAGGGTCACGTACCTTCAAAAACTAGGTCAATAGGTCAAATAATAGAAAAACCTTGTTACCTCTCTAGAGACCATATTTTTCAATGGATCTTCATGAAAATTGGTCAGAATTTTTATCTTGATAATACCTAGGTCAAGTTCAAAACTAAGTCACTATGTCAAATAATAGAAAAAACGACATCATACTCAAAACTGGGTCATGTTTGAAGAGGTGAGCGATTCAGGACCATCATGGTGCTCTTGTTATAAAAATCAACAAGGTTTACTGATATCAGTGTCAGCATATGTTAAGATTTGTGTTAAGGACAGCTATAATAGTTATAGCTTTGACACTTTGCAAACTTCTTTTTTATTGTACTTGGCCAAGAAGCATAACTCTCTCTGGCATTTTTAGAATTATGCATATTTAGCATAGGTGGTTTGAATTTTTTATAGTTCCACTTTTTTTAAACGGAAAGAACTATAGCTTTGAAACTTTGTCCTCGTTGTTTATTATTATTATAATGTAAGGATGTAGGCCAAGAAGCATTACTCTCTTTTTTTTCTTGCATTTTGTTGGAATTATGGTCTTTTTATCTTAGGAAATTGGTATTTCTTGGTTAAGATTTCTTTTTAAGTATATTTTTTTTGAAAAACTATGATAGCTCTAGTATTGAAACTTTGTACACTTGTTAATCATTAGTAGATGAGTAAATCAGCCAGTAACTATAACTGTTGTCTTGCATATTGCCTGATGTCAGGCCCAAAATATCAGACGAGCTTTGGCAGTAGAAGGCTATGCTCTTGCTTATAATTTATAGTTCAGTAGAATGAAACTATTTGTTAATAATACACATGAAGTTTTAAGGGGTTAGTGACTGTTACTTTTATTCTAGCTTGTTTTGCCTTTGTTTTTGCTTATACTGGGACAAGTTGTCACACTAGTCCATTACTAAAACATGGAATGGAATAGAATGGAACTGTTGAAATAAATACATGAAACACTAAAACAGAACAGATAAATTTTGAGTATGGAAGAGTATTAAATATGGAACAAGTTAAAGTACAAGTTTTAATATTGAAAATATTTTATATAAGAAATCTATGAAAAAGCCCGCCCGCTTAGCTCAATAGGTAAGAGCGTTGGTCTACAGATCTCGGGGTCACGACTTCGATCCTCGGGCGGGGCGTATGTTCTCCGTGACTATTTGATAAACGACATTGTGTCTGATATCATTAGTCCTCCACCTCTGATTCATGTGGGGAAGTTGGCAGTTACTTGCGGAGAACAGGTTTGTACTGGTACAGAATCCAGGAACACTGGTTAGGTTAACTGCCTGCCGTTACATGACTGAAATACTGTTGAAAAACGGTGTTAAACCCAAAACAAACAAACAAACAAACAAACAAACAAAATCTATGAAAAATGTGATTTATATTTCTTAAATGTAAAAAACAACTTTCATGCTCTAAATTTGGAATCTGAAAAGATATGTTTAGTATACTTATGGAATAAACTGTGCAGAAGAACTTAAAAAAACACAGTATTGTCTATTTTTAGAATAGATAAGAGGAGAATTCTGGAATTCACAAGAAAATGACCTTAGAAATAGAATTTGTTCCTTCAATACAATATTAAAAAAAAGATTTATATGTTGCGGTAAATTCTGGAACAGTTACCTAGGCGACAATATGATAAACTTTGTTGGCAAATAAATTATAAGCAATACACATTCTATAAATTCAGGATGAGATGATGTTTCAAAAAAAATATACTTAAAAAGAAAATTCAATCATGGTGAAGGCCATGCTTTCAGTTAAAAATAACTGAATGTTAGTGGAAAAGGATGCTTTAAGTGTTAATGAACTATTAACACTGTTTAAGTATGAACAAACAACTGCCATAAAGTACACAGCCATATTTTAATAAACTTTAAATATGTTGAAGTGTACATTTTTTTAGCTCACCTGAGCACAAAGTGCTCAGTGTGAAGTATTGTGATCGCTTACCGTACGGCATCCATCCGTCCGTCCGTCGTCTGTCCACACTTTCCTTTAAACAACATCTCCTCCTAAACCAACAGGCCAATTTTGAT
Source organism: Mercenaria mercenaria (assembly GCF_021730395.1). Lineage (NCBI taxonomy): Eukaryota > Metazoa > Mollusca > Bivalvia > Venerida > Veneridae > Mercenaria > Mercenaria mercenaria. The sequence continues at coordinate 66,045,788 of NC_069377.1, read as the reverse complement.
GAAACTTAACAGAGATGTTCCTTGGATGGCCTTCTTTAAAAATTATTCAAAGAATTGAATTCCATGCAGAACTCTGGTTGCCATGGCAACCGAAAGGAAAAACTTTAAAAATCCTCTTCTCAAAAACCAGAAGCCCTAGAGCTTAGATATTTGATGTGAAGCATTGCCTAGTGGACCTCTACCAAATTTGTTCAAATCATGACATCGGGGTCAAAATTGACCCCGCCCCAGGGGTCACTTGATTTTACAAAGGAAAATCTTAAAAAATCTTCTTCTCAGAAACCAGAAGCCCTAGAGCTTAGTTATTTGACATATAGCATTGCCTAGTGGACCTCTACTAAGTTGTTCAAATCATGACCCCGGGATAAAAATTGACCTCGCCCCAGAGGTCACTTGATTTTACATAGATTTCTATAGGAAAATCTTCAAAAAAAAATTAAAAAATAAACCAGAAGGCCTAGAGCTTAGATATTTGACATGTAGCATTGCCTAGTGGACCTCTACAACATTTGTTCAAATCATGACCCCCGGGGTCAAAATTGACCCCGCCCCAGGGGTCACTTGATTTTATACAGGAAAATCTTCAAAAATTTTCTAAAAATAAACCAGTAGGCCTAGATCTTAGATATTTGACATGTAGCATTGCCTAATAGACTTCTACAAAAAAGTTTCAAATCATGACCCCCGGGGTCAAATTGACCCTACCCCATGGGGTTACTTGATTGTACATAGAAAAATCTTCAAAATTTTCTAAATATAAACCAGAATGCCTAGAGCTAAGATATTTGACTTGTAGCATTGCCTAGTGGACCTCTACAAAATTTGTTCAAATCATGACCCCCGGGGTCAAAATTGGCCCCGCCCCAGGGGTCACTTGATTTTATATAGGAAAATCTTAGATATTTGATATGTAGCATTGCCTATTAGGCTTCTACAAAATTTGTTCAAATCATGACCCCCGGGATCAAACTGACCCAGTTCCATGGGGTTACTTGATTGTACATAGAAAAATCTTCAAAATTTTCTAAAAATAAACCAGAAGGCCTAGAGCTTAGATATTTGACATGTAGCATTGCCTAGTGGACCTCTACAAAATTTGTTCAAATCTTGACCCCCAGGGTCAAATTGACCCAGCCCCAGGGGTTACTTGATTGTACATAGGGAAATCTTCATAAATTTGCTAAAAATAAACCAGAAGGCCTAGACCTTAAAGCTAAAATTAGCTAAGAAATTTGTTCAAGCAAGCAATCTACTCAGGTGAGCGATATAGGGCCATCATGGCCCTCTTGTTTTAGATTTCCCTGCACTGGTATACTTTCAGTTGCAATAGCCAGGGTTCATGACAACTTTTGTCTCTGAAGTATTTAAAAACAACCATACGCAGGTATTACGAAAGAAGTGTACTTCTAAATCCATGATTTGGACAGTGTCAGTGTCATTTATTATATTGGTAAAATTGTATCTGTGTGAAAACTGCAGCTGCCATTATATACATGCGATAAAATTGGTTTGCCCATGTAAATTCAGCCTCAAAATTTTGCATTTAAAAACTAAGAGTTTTGTAAAAAAGCATTACAGCTGCTACAAGACATTAAACTAGATTGTGAAAGTTCAAGCCAGGGTGATGTTTCTCTCAATAAACTGGAATTCTACACAAGTGTACAGAACAGATACAGGCGGAAGTAGAAGTGGAACACGGTGGAATAAGACCTATTGTAATGAGGGAGAGATACACAAATGGAACAGGTCTGGTATATGAGAAACTTGAAACTTGTGGGGGACATGGAAGTAAAAGATGGCGGTCACGTTGGTTGACGGTCAGCAGTTTAAAATGCTTAAACAACAAAGTAACGTTTATGACTCAGCTTGGTGACCTGCCTCATGAAGTGGAAATGACAACTGCAAATGTAGTCAAAACAAATGCAAATTTTCTTACAGTCAAAATTACAGATGTTTACAGAGAACAATTTTGATTGTGGACTGTATGCAGTAAGGAAAGTCACAACACTAGCATATTGTCTTACAAGTACATAAGCGTTTGTCTCATTCATTATGCATGGACACCTAATTGGATGTTTAGAAAACAAAAAAACAATGATTTTTCCAGTGGCTACAGGTAACAAAATCAACAAAAGACAAACTGTCTTACTGACATATTGTCTGTGCAGATGCCAGATATCGGAACCCAGTTACGTATTTTATGACAATTGTGAAGAAAAATACCATCCAGAATGTATTATGGTCAATAAAAGTATACATGATTCCTTGAAATTTGTTTGCCCAAAATGTACCTTTTAATAAATTGTGAAATAACAGTATAATAATGGTTGTTCCATTTTTAGCTTGACTATTCAAAGAATGGTAGAGCTATTTGACTCACCCTTTGGCCCGCGTCTGCATCCCGATTTGGTTAAGTTTTTGTATGTAAGCTAGTATCTCAGTAACCACTTGTGGGAATGGATTGAAACTTCACACAATTGTTCACTGTGATAAACTGACTTACATTGCACAGGTTCCACAACTCTATTTTGCTTTTTAGCTCGACTATTCATAGAATAGTAGAGCTATTGGACTCGCCCATGCGTCGGCGTCGGCGTCTGCGTCCGCGTCCCGATTTTGGTTAAGGTTTTGTATTTAAGCTGGTATCTCAGTAACCACTTGTGGGAATGGATTGAAACTTCACACACTTATTCACTGTGACAAACTGACTTACATTGCACAGGTTCCATAACTCTATTTTGCTTTTTTACAAAATTATGCCCCTTTTTTGACTTAGAAATTTTTGGTTAAGGTTTTGTATGTAAGCTGGTAACTCAGTAACCACTTGTGAGAATGGATTGAAACTTCACACACTTATTCACTGTGATGAACTGACCTACATTGCACAGGTTCCATAACTCTATTTTGCTTTTTTACAAAATTATGCCCCTTTTTTGACTTAGAAATTTTTGGTTAAGGTTTTGTATGTAAGCTAGTATCTCAGTACTTACTAATGGGAATGGATTGAAACTTCACACACTTGTTCACTGTCATGATCTAACATGCACTGTGAAGGTCCCATAACTCTACTTGGCATTTTTACAAAACTATGCCCCTTTGACTTAGCAGTTTTTGGTTAAGTTTTTGTATGTAAGCTGGTATCTCAGTATCCACAAATTGGAAAGGATTGAAACTTCACACACTTGTTCACTGTCGTGATATGACATGCAGTACAGAGGTTCAATACCTCTACTTTTCATTTTACAAAATTATGCCCCTTTTTCAACTTTTGTATTCATTCAGTTGACAAGGCTGTTGAATAGTCGAGCGTTGCTGTCCTCCGACAGCTCTTGTTTACAAAATTATGCCCCTTTTTCAACTTAGAAATTTTTGGTTAAGGTTTTGTATGTAAGCTGGTATCTCAGTACCCACTAATGGGAATGGATTGAAACTTCACACACTTATTCACTGTCATGATCTGACATGCACTGTGCAGGTCCCATAACACTACTTTGCAATATTTTTTTCAAAATTATGCCCCTTTTTCGACTTAGCAGTTTTTGGTTAAGTTTTTGTATGTAAGCTGGTATCTCAGTATCCACTAATGGGAATGGATTGAAACTTCACACACTTGTTCACTGTCATGATCTGACATGCACTATGCAGGTCCCATAACTCTCCTTTGCATTCTGTCAAAATTATTCCCCTTTTTCGACTTTGCAGTTTTTGGTTAAGTTTTTGAATGTAAGCTAGTATCTAAGTATCCATTAATGGGAAAGGATTGAAAGCTCTACAAAAACTGTTCAAAGAATTGAATTCCATGCAGAACTCTGGTTGCCATGGCAACCAAAAGGAAAACCTTTAAAAACCTTCTTCTCAAAAACCAGAAGCCTAGAGCTTAGGTATTTGGTGTGAAGCATTGCCTAGTGGTCCTCTACCAAATTTGTTCAAATCATGACCCCGGGGTCAAAATTGACCCTGCCCCAGGGGTCTCTTGATTTTACATAGGAAAATCTTAAAAAATCTTCTTCTCAAAAACCAGAAGCCCTAGAGCTTAGATATTTGACATATAGCATTGCCTAGTGGACCTCTACTAAAGTTGTTCAAATCATGACTCCGGGGTCAAAATTGACCCCGCCTCAGGGGTCACTTGATTTTACACAGGAAAATTTTCAATTTTTTTAAAAAATCAACCAGAAGGCCTAGAGCTTAGATATTTGACATGTTGCATTGCCTAGTGGACCTCTACAAAATTTGTTCAAATCATATCCCCTGGGGTCAAAATTGACCCCACCCCAGGGGTCACTTGATTTTACATAGGAAAATCTTCAAAAATTTTCTAAAAATAAACCAGAAGGCCTAGATCTTAGATATTTGACTTGTAGCATTGCCTAGTAGACTTCTACAAGATTTATTCAAATCATGACCCCTGTGGTCAAATTGACCCCGCCCCATGGGGTTACTTGATTGTACATAGAAAAGTCTTCAAAATTTTCTAAAAATAAACCAGAAGGCCTAGAGCTTAGATATTTGACATGTAGCATTGCCTAGTGGACCTCTACAAAATTTGTTCAAATCTTGACCCCCCCCCCCCCTCCAAGGGTCAAATTGACCCAGCCCCAGGGGTTACTTGATTGTACATAGGGAAATATGCCCAAATTTGCTATAAATAAACCAGAAGGCCTAGATCTTAGATATTTGATCTGTAACATTGCCTAGTAGACTTCTACAGACTTTGTTCAAATCATGACCCCTGGGTTAAAATTGGCCCCACCCTAGGGGTTACTTGATTGTACATCGGAAAATCTTCCAAAACATTTCTAAAAATCATCAGTTTGACATTTGAAACATGTAGCTAATATTACTCAGGTGAGCGATCCAGGGTCATCATGACCCTCTTGTTACAAAATTATGCCTCTTTTTTTATATGCCCGAAGGGACGTATTATGTTATGACGCTGGTGTCTGTCTGTCCTTTAGCAATTTCGTGTCCGCTCTGTAACTCTTGAACCCCTTGAAGGATTTCAAGGAAACTTTACACAAATGTTCACCACACCGAGACGATGTGCAGAGCGCATGTTTTGGATGTCTCGCTTCAAGGTCAAGGTCACACTTAGGAGTCAAAGGTCATATCACTTTGTTTCGTGTCCGCTCTGTAACTCTGGAACCCCTTGAAGGATTTCAAAAAAACTTGACACAAATGTTCACCACACCAAGACGACGTGCAGAGCGCATGTTCTGGATGACTTGCTTGAAGGTCAAGGTCACACTTAGGGGTCAAAAGTCATGTCAGTTTGTTTTGTGTCCGCTCTGTAACTCTTGAACTGCTGAAAGGATTTCAAAGAAACATGGCAGAAATGTTCACCACATTGTAACGATGTGCAGAGCGCATGTTCTGGATGACTCGCTTCAAGGTCAAGGTCACACTTAAGGGTCAAAGGTCATATATGACTTTCCTTTGTGTATATTGCTCTGCATTGCAGTGCTCTTGTTTTTATTTGGCAGATCTCTTTTTTGTACTTACAATAATTTTTTTTTTGAATTACTTCCCTTTTATGTTACTATAAATAGCTTATTTTGAAACTTTTTTATTATTGGCCATAGGGAAAAACCGAGACCACTTTTCTGTGGTACAACATGGATGGTACTTCCAATTTTAAGGTGTTTTTTTACATACCTGTACCTGATAAGGATTTTTTTGTAGACTTTGAATATTTTTTTTGTGGACTTAGATTTGTTTTTTGAAGTTTTCCTTTTGTTGTTCCAGTCCTTTGGGGCTACAACAGTCAAGTTCTTAAAATTTTGCTCCCATCCTATGATGTAAGCCTTCAGGCGTATATTGCCCCGCGTATATTGGCGGCGCTCTTGTCAACTTTTGTATTCATTTAATTGACAAGGCTGTTGAATAGTCGAGCATTGCTGTCCTACGACAGCTCTTGTCTTTCTTGTATTCTGTTATGAGTTGTTTCTTCATTGTTTTAGTGTTCCTTAAATACTGTTCTCTCTCATAGACTGGTATTAGTTCTATTTGTTTTGTTATGTTGCATTTCATACTGTCCCATGTTTTAGTAATGTCCATCACACAATGGCATGCTAATTTATGCTGGAGAGGCTTGTTTTGTTGCTTTCAGTTTGCTTTCATAGGCTGTTCCCAATATTTTGCATTGTGTATTGTCAAGGTTTGCTAGATTCAAGATAGTTTTATTTTTGCTAATATTGGCAAACTTTGCAAGTCATGAATTTAAAGGTGAATCTGCTCATCTTTCATTTGAATATTTCATCTTCTGATATTAACTTAAGCTGTGTATGGTATAATTCTCATCAAATGTTTTTGACTGAGTTAAATGTACAGACTGTGTATGTAGAGCTGTTTTCTGAATTACAGTACTATGGTGAAGCTATTAAAGTCGTTTGAAAAAAATGTGCATACTATTTATAAACTCAACATTATGAGATATGGGATAATTACTAATGATGAAATTTCCGTTAATATATCAAAATTTTATTGAGTTAAAATTACTCTGCTTTGATTGATGACATTTTGTTTCAGTACTTTGATCGTTTCTTGCACAGAACATAAATAGCTTTGCCATAGTGTAACAGTCATTTGTTAAACTTAACATCTATTGTGTACTGTACAATACTGTTTATGCATACAAACATTTTTATTTTGTGTTAACTTATATTCTGTTTATTAGCTCGACTATTCAAAGAATAAACTTGCAGCTATTCTACTCACCCTGGCGTCGGCGTCACACCTTTGTTAAAGTTTTGCATGCAAGTACATACAGCTATCATTTAAAGGCATATAGCTTTGAAACTTACTTTTTCTTTTTCTAGGTCAACCAACCTCACTGGGTCAAGTTCCATAACTCTGACATGTATTTTGAGCAAATTATGCCACCTTTTGGACTTAGAAAATCCTGGTTAAAGTTTTACATGCAAGTTACTATCTCCAAAACTAATGCAGATATTGAATTGAAACTTCAAATGTGTCTTCAGGGTTATAAAACTAGTTGATAGCATCAAGTCCCATAACTCTGACCTGCATTTTGGCCAAATTTTGCCCCTTTTGGACTTAGAAAATCCTGGTTAAAGTTTTGTGTGCAAGTACATACAGCTATTACTAAAAGGCATATAGATTTGAAACATTTTTTTTCCTTTTTAGCTCATCTGATTTTTTGAAAAAAAAATGATGAGTTATTGTCATCACTTGAGCAGTTGTTGACATCGGAGTCTGCGTCGGCATTGCCTGGTTAAGTTTTATGTTTAGGTCAGCTTTTCTCCTAAACTATCAAAGCTATTGCTTTGAAACATGGAATACTTGTTCACCATCATAAGCTGACCATGTATAGCAAGAAACATAACTCCATCTTGCTTTTTGCAAGATTTATGGCCCCTTTTGTACTTAGAAAATATCAGTTTTCTTGGTTAAGTTTTATGTTAAGGTCAGCTTTTATCCTAAACTATCAAAGCTATTGCTTTCAAACTTGCAACACTTGTTCACCATCATAAGCTGACCCTGTACAGCAAGAAACATAACTCCATCCTGCTGTTTGCAAGAATTATTGCCCCTTTTGGACTTAGAAAATCAGATTTCTTGGTTAAGTTTTATGTTTAGGTCAACTTTTTCTCTTAAACTATCAAAGCTATTGCTTTGAAACTTGCAACACTTGTTCACCATCATAAGCTGACCCTGTACAGCAAGCAACATAACTCAATCCTGCTTTTTGCAATAATTATTGCCCCTTTTGGACTTGGAAAATATCAGATTTCTTGGTTAAGTTTTATGTTTAGGTCATTTTTTTCTCTTAAACTATCAAAGCTATTGCTTTAAAACTTGCAACAGTTTTTCACCATCATAAGTGGACACTGTACATCAAGAAACATAACTCTATCCTGCTTTTGCAAGAATAATGGCCCTTTTTAGACTTAGAAAATCATGGGTAGGACATTATTTCTTTTATACAAAAAAAATCAGATGAGCATTAACACCCGCAAGGCGGTGCTCTTGTTTAGATCAATTACCAACCTCACTGGGTCAAGTCCCATAACTCTGACATGTATTTTGAGCAAATTATGCCCCCTTTTGTATTTAGAAAATAATGGTTAAAGTTTTACATGCAAGTTACTGTCTCCAAAACTAATGCAAATATTGAATTGAAACTTCACATGTGTCTTTGGGGTTATAAAACTAGTTGATAACATCAAGTCCCATAACTCTGACCTGCATTTTGGCCAAATTATGCCCCCTTTGGACTAAGAAAATCCTGGTTAAAGTTTTGCGTGCAAGTGCATACAGCTGTTACTTAAAGGCATATAGATTTGAAACTTATTTTTTCTTTTTCTAGATCAATTACCAACCTCACTGGATCAAGTCCCATAACTCTGACATGTATTTTGGGCAAACTAAGTCCTTTTGGACTTAGAAAATTCTGGTTAAAGTTTTACATGCAAGTTAGCCTGCCCGCTTAGCTCAGTAGGTAAGAGCGTTGGTCTACGGATCGCGGGGTCGCGAGTTCGATCCTCGGGCGGGGCGTATGTTCTCCGTGACTATTTGATAAACGACATTGTGTCTGAAATCATTAGTCCTCAACCTCTGATTCATGTGGGGAAGTTGGCAGTTACTTGCAGAGAACAGGTTTGTACTGGTAACTCCAGGAACACTAGTTAGGTTAACTGCCCGCGGTTATATAGCTTAAATACTGTTGAAAAACGGCGTTAAACCCAAAACAAACAAAACAAACAAATTTACATGCAAGTTACTATCTCCAAAACTAATGCAGATATTGAATTGAAACTTCACATGTGTCTTCGGGATTATAACACTAGCTGATAGCATCAAGTCCCATAACTCTGACCTGCATTTTGGCCAAATTATGCCCCTTTTGGACTTAGAAAATCCTGGTTAAGGTTTTGCATTCAAGTACATACAGGTATTACTTAAAGGCATATATATTTGAAACTTATTTTTTCTTTTTCTAGATCAGTTACCAACCTCACTGGGTCAAGTCCCATAACTCTTGACATGTATTTTAGGCAAATTATGCCCCCTTTTTGACTTAGAAAATTCTGGTTAAAGGTTTGCGTGCAAGTTACTATCTGCAGAACAAATGCAGATATTAAATTGAAACTTCACATGACTGTGCCTTCAGGGTTATTTCACCAAGCCCCATAACTCTGACATGCATTTTAGTCAGATTATGTCCCCTTTTGAACATAAAACTTCTGGTTAAAGTGTTGCATGCAAGTTACTATCTCCAAAACTAATGCAGATACTGGATTGAAACTCTATAGATATTTTAACATTTAGGGTAAAATTTTCCTGTTTCTGGGACAATAATTCGAATAGTCGAGCATTGGCTGTCTTACGGACAGCTCTTGTTTTTAGCTCGACTTTTCGAAGAAAATGTAGAGCTGTTGCACTCGCTCCGGCGTCGCCGTTGGTTAAAGTTTTTGATGAAGTCAAATATCTCTGTTACTATCAAAGCTATTGACTTGAAACTTAAAGTAGTTATTTACTATCAAAGTCTACACCAGGGGAAACAATCCCCATAACTCTGGTTTGAATTTTGACAGAATTATGCCCCTTTTTAACTTAGATTTTTTTGTTAAATTTTTTGATAAAGTCAAATATCTCTGTTACTATTAAAGCTTTTGACTTGAAACTCAAAATAGTTATTTACTATCGAAGTCTACACCAGGAGACACAATTCTCATAACTATAATTTGAATTTCAACAGAATTATGCCCCTTTTTAACATGGATTTTTTTTTTTACTGGCAAAGCTCAAATTCAGAGTCAAGTACTGAGAAAAGTCGAGCGCGCTGTCTTACGGACAGCTCTGGTTTAAAATATGACATTTATAACATTTTAAAAGAGTGGTGACTATTTACTAGCTCATGACTAGTTATGGGTTGAATTTTTTTTTATGTTTCCAAATAGGTTGGCTGTTGAGTATTTCATAAAATCATAGTGATGCAAAAAATAGTCAGTTTATGTAGTTCTTGTGCCCCCAAAAAAATTTGGGGGGGCAGGGTGTTTGCCCTTGTCCGTCCGTCCATATGTCTAAATGTGTCTTGCATATCTCAATATCTCAAAAAGAATTTGACTTAGAGCCACCAAACCTCCCAGGATTGTTATTCAGCATGTGATATTATGCACCTGATGTTTTGATTGATATCACACACAGCCAGACCGGAGTAACTGTTATGTCCATTGACTTATTCAAAAATATGCATAAAAAGCGTCTAAAACTTTGTGTCACATGTATCTCACAAAGTGTTTGACCTAGGAGTATGAAAAATTATAGGTATATTATTAGCATGTGGAGTACACCTGGGGCTTTGTTAGAGATTTCATTTAGCCAGACCAGAATTAAGGCCCTTGAAATGGTGAAAAATGTGCATAAAAGGGCATAAAAATTTGTGTCACAAATATCTTGATAGGTATTTGACCTCAGGTCATGAAACATAATAGAAATATCATTCAGATTGTGAAGCTGCACTTTGGGTTTCATTTGGGAGTTCTGTCATTCAGACCAGAGTTATGGCCCTTGATTAAGTAAAAGATATACCTAAAGGGCATACAAGTTTGTGTCGTATGTGGCACAAAATGTATTTGACTTAGAGTCATAAAGCATTAAGGGATTGCTATATAGGATGTAAAGTTGTGCACCTGGTGTTCTGTTTGGGATTTCACTCAGAAAGACCAGAGTTATGGTCCTTGACTTAGTGAAAAATACACATGAAGTTCTTATTATAAAAGTTTTTGCTGCATATATCTTAGAAAATATATCACCTAGAGTCATATAACAATGTAGGAATATTATTCAGCATGTGAATTTGTGCACTTGAGTTTGTTTTTCTTAACTCAGTTTGCAAGACTAGAGTTATGGCACTTGACTTAGTAAAAAATTGTATTAAGGGCATAAGCGTTTGTGTCCCTTGTATGTACTTGACCAAGAGTCATAAAACATTAAAGGATTTTTAAATAGCATGTGAAGTTGTGCTTCTGGTGATCTGTTTTGAATTTCACTCAACTAGACCAGACTTATGGTCCTTGACTTAGTGAAAAAAACAATAACATAAAGTGCTTAAAAAAAGTTTGTGTTACATATATCATAAAAGTATTTCACCTAGAGTCATGAAACCATGTACAGTACAGGAAGTGGGGACAACAGTTACTGTGTCCTGTGGACACACATCAAGTAATAGCTAAGTTTTATCTAGGTTACTAGCTCTTTGTCTTTTGTGCCAGTTCATATTTGGTAATGCAGTGTTAGAACAGCTGACAAAAAATCTGTTATTTTCTACACTAGACTAGAATTATAAATTTGGACTGCTGAAAAGTCAGAGCTGGAGTACTTCTTTTTCCAACAACCATTTAGCTTTTATTTTACCAAGAAGACTTAATTGCATTAAAAACAGATGTTTTCTTAGCTATTTTTTTCCAATTTTTTAAATCTCTGCATGAAATTATATTTACATTGTCTGCTTTTGTTTTAATGGTTACAATGATTTCATCCTTGGGAGATGAGTTCAATAAAGAGGTAGAAATTATTTGTCACACTTTATTTATTACAGACCTCCAGTGACTGAAGATGAGAAATACTACAGGAAACAGCCACTGAGTACAAAGGAAGTGTTTAAAGAACTCATTTCCCAGAGACTGGCTCAGGTACAGTACTGTAACAGCAGTAATGATGTTAAACCTTTCGTGGTCTCCTTGGCTCAGTGGATATAGTTGTCCTACTTTGACTTTTTTTGCCCCTGACACCTGTTGGTTCACAACCCAACTCATGATGTACAGTTTATTTTTAAGATGCTATCTACGTGGTCTGCAGAAGTTTGGAGGTTCTATTTAGATGCCCTGCTATGCCAGTAATAAGTCCTAGATCAACAGTTGGAGTTTTTTTTCTACCTTGAAACTTAAAGTTACTTAAAAATTCCCAACAAAATTGACTTTTAAGCTATCGTCTGACTTCTGATTCACTCATCTCTTATACTAACAAACTTTATTTTTAGCTCGACTATTCGAAGAATAAGTAGAGCTATCCTACTCACCACGGTGTCGGCGTCACACCTTGGTTAAGTTTTTCGTACCAGTCCACATTTTGACAAAGTCTTTTGAGATAAAGCTTTGAAACTTTCAACACTTGTTTACCATCATCATGGCCAGTTATAGGCAAGAGCACGTAACTCCATCAAGGATTTTGGCTGAATTATGGCCCCTTTTGACTTAGAAATCATGGTTAAGTTTTTCGTACAGTTCATATTTTGACAAAGTATTTTAAGATAAAGCTTTGAAACTTTCAACACTGTTTACCATCATCATGGCCAGTTATAGGCAAGGACATAAACTCCATCAAGCATTTTGCTGAATTTATGGCCCTTTTGACTTAGAAATCATGGTTAAGTTTACGTACAGATCATATTTTGAAAATCTTATTGAGATAAAACTTTGTACTTTCAAACTTGTTTTCTAACATCATTTGGCAGTTATAGGCAATGATTATATTACTCTAAGGGATTTGGGCTGATTTATGGCCCTTTCGACTTGAAATCTTGGTTAATATTAAGTATTTTAGTTCATATTTGACAAAGTCTTTTAGTAAAAAGCTTGAACTAATTCAACAAGTTGTTTACATAACCATGTCAGTTATAGGCAGGAGACATACTATCGGGGAATTTGGCTGAATTATAGCCCCTTCGACTAGACATCTTGGTTATATTTTCGTACCAGTTCATTTATTTTGTGCAAATCTTTTGAGATAAAGCTTGAAACTTTAACACCTGATTACCATCACATTGTGACGTTAATAGCAGGTAGTACTTAACTTCACAAGCATTTTGCTTGTATTATGGCCTTTTGACTTAAAAATCTAGTGTTTTTAATGTTTTTTCGTACAGTTTATATATTTTTGTAAGTGTTTGAATATGGCTTTAACTTTTATCACTTGTTTAGTATACAAGTTCTCATCTGTAGGAAAGAGAAATAATCTGTCATCTATTTTGGTGAATTCATGGCCCTTGTTGGACTTGGAAATTAGTCTGTTTTATAAAGTCCATTGTTTTGCAACTATTGAACCATATGGCTTTTAAACTTTGAGTCTCTTGTTTATCATTTATGATTTCCATCTGTAGCAATGTGTACACTAACCATTTGATCTGATTATGGCCGTTTTTGACTTTGAATTATGGCTCAATATATTGCCATTTAGTGCAATGACTTGTCGAAATATAGTAATCAGATCATTGTTGTCTATCTTTTATTACTTTGTCTAAATTCTTGAAATATTTGACCCCAATTTTTAAATCAATCTTCTATTAGTCAGCGCTTGTCATACAAACTTTTTTCAAGAGCTGAACTTAATTTACCATGTTTATCCTTGTGAATTATTCTACAGGTTTCCTAGGGAAGTAAAACAAAAACTAGGTTCTTTGCAGATTTTTTAATTGAATTAATTTTACTTGCAAGGAAAATTCATTGTGTAAAATTAAAACCAATGAAAAGTTTTAAAAATATATATACAGGTATGTTTTTTTTATTGAATTTTTTTAGCTATCAGCAGCATAAAATAACCCCTTACGATCAAGGATCTGTTACTTGGCATTTGTGAAAATTGTTGACAATTTAATAACAAATACATGGTATGGAATAATCTCACTGTCCTGGATCACATAGCCTTGGTATTCCGCAGTTTAAAGGCTTTGTTGGCACAAGTTAAAATAGAAAAAAAATCATTGGTACTTATCAGTTATCAGTTAAATTTGAAAACCCTTCCATTATCTTTCAGGGTTTTCAGTTGATTACAATGCTGAAACCAAGTAGTGGTCCACAAATACTGGGAAGCACCCAGGCTAATCCAAGGTATATCTTGGGCTCAAGCCCACAAATTTCCCACATGTCTGGTCTCATCCGAGCCAGACCCCGGGAGGAGCAGGATGTAAGTATTATTCTTAATCAGATAATGCCCCTAGAAAATCTAGAAAAGCAGCCTGGAACCAGTCTAGTGAATCAGACATGATCAGTCTCATCTGAGCCAAACCATTATTAATGGTAGATTTTGAAACCGATCTGGCAAATCATGTATATATTTTGGGCTCAAGCCTTAAAGTTTTCTGCTAGGTAATTAAAAACATCACATCATGATTATTTCAATATAATATGATTTCTGTGTGATCTCTTGTAATCAAATTAGCCAATTATTTAAAGTCACCAAAAAATCCCAAAATTTACAATGTGTGAAGTTTAAGAAAAAACAGACTATTTTGTTTTGGAACAGGAGGAGGTGTACCTTAGTATAGGAAGGATCTTCCACAAGTTGACGTTGTCTGGACCTACAATCACTGTGACTAGATATAGACCAAGGTTTGTGAAAGAAAACAAAATTCAGTTAAGGTCATAATGAATTAATTGTTCAGTTGTCACTCCTGCCAACCTATGTTATGACGCCGGTGTTTGTCTGTCCGCCCGTTAACAATTTTGTGTCCGCTCTGTAACTTGAACCCATTGAAGGATTTCAAAGAAACTTGACAAAAATGTTCACCACATTGAGACGACGTGCAGAGCGCATGTTCTGGATGGCTTGCTTCAAGGTCAAAGTCACACTTAGGGGTGACTTTATTTCATGTCAGCTCTATAACTCTTGAACTGCTTGAAGGATTTTAAAGAAATTTGGCACAAATGTTCACCACATCAAGACAAGGTGCAGAGCACATGTTTCAGATGTTCTCTTCAAGGTCAAGGTCACATTTAGATGTCAAAGGTCATACCTGAACCCCTTGAAAGATTTCAAAGAAGGTTGACACAGATGTTCAACACATCAAGACAATGTGCAGAGCACATGTTCTGGATGGCACACTTCAAGGTCAAGGTCACACTTAGGGGTCAAAAGTCATATGACTATGTTTCGTGTCCGCTCTGTAACTCCTGAACTGCTTGATGGATTTTAAAGAAACTTGGCACAAATGTTCACCACATCAAGACGATGCACAGAGCACATGTTCTGGATGACTCTCTTCAAGGTCAGGGTCACACTTAGGGGTCAAAGGTCATACCTTCCGGCGTATATTCCTCCGCATTGCGGTGCTCTTGTTCATGCTGCCTTGATCCTTTTTATTTTGCCCCTGCCTTTTAAAATATAGTGTATATAATGTTACCCTGTGTGTGTGTGTGTCCAGGTGTGTGTTTGTTTTTGTGCGCACAAAATGTGTTCAGCAAGTGACTGGTGTGTATTGTTGGATTTTGAAATAACATTTAATTGATAACTACCATAACAAGACTTGTCAAGTGTAAGACCCAGATTGTTATCTTAAAGGTCAAGGTCATACTATGAGGTTATTTTTCATATTCAGGTAATTTGGCACAAACATTCACCCTAATAAGAAGGCATATCATATTCAAGACCATACCCTAACCTTAAAGGTCAAGGTCACTGAGGTCATAGATTATACATCATTTGTTTCCAGTCTGTATCTTTAATATGAATTGATGGATATCCAGGTAACTTGGCACAAACTTGCAACATAACTTGACAATTTGTTGACAAACCTTTAGCTACAAGGTCAAGGTCACCCTTAGAGGTTAAAGAAACATACCAAAGCATTAGTTATTGTCAGTATTGTGCGTCTTCACCAGTAAACAAATCGATAATGACATGTAGTATTTGCCAACAGAGTAGTCATTGCCAGTTATCTCCCTTAGATTGAATTATCGGCGGATGTCATTAAAGATTGGTGCTTATATTTAGCGATGTTTAGAATTGGCATATTCGTTGTTGACCACCAATATAGCCAAAATTAAACCACCGGCAATAAATCTACATATACAGTAAGTTTTAACATTGAAAAAACAGAAATATTTCAGTGATAATGAGCAATGACATCAAATATTTGAAAAATTGTAAGATGCTAAAAACTGACATCGCACAATAATACTGTCATGTTCTCTTTCAGACATCCCAATTCACAGATGTGTTACAGCTACAAGTACAGATTTCAGGCCCCTGATTCTTTCCACTACGATATTTCCTGGAGTGAGTTCAGAAACGAGAAACTAGAAAACTACAACTGGAACTATTTAGATCAGTACATCTGTACTAGAGGAGAGGGAGACTTTGGTCTTATGGATGTATGTTATTATTATTCCTCTGAAAGTGAATTTTAGGGGTTATGTAGGAGTAATCTGATAGTCAGTTAGTTAGTCGGATGGCCTGTCAATCCATTACCCAGACTTTGTGGTGCAAACTACTTTTACATTTTCATTGAGAATCAAATGAAACTCCATTCCATGATTAACATGAAGTATATATAATTATGTGGGGCATCCTTTTTTCAAACTTGGTACAGGAATTGCAGAGTTATGCATTCTTTGACTGAAACATAATGTGTACTCTGGCATAATTGTCCCTTGGGAGTTTGTGACTTAAACTAATTCCATTCCTTTAAAAGGGGTTAAGAAACTTAACACATATGATCACAATAAAGAAAAGATGTTTGTTACATATGTTTTCAGGGGTTGACAAAGGTTGGGGGTACCCATAACCGCATTTCCATTAAATTTTGTGGGAAGATAGAGATACTTTAACATTTAGGTTAATTTTCCTGATTCGAAAAGTCGAGCATTGGCTGTCTTATGGACAGCTCTTGTTAGCTCACCTGAGCACAAAAAAGGAAAGGAGAGTTATCCTTGTCACCTTATGACTGTTGACTGTTAACACTCTAGAGGTCTCAATTTGGTTCAGTCTAAATGAAACTTGGTCAAAATGTTTGTGTCAGTCTGGGATGAGTTCTTTTCTTGGTCATCTGGTGTCAAATACTAGAGGCCTACAAAAACTCTAGAGGCCACATTTTCTATCTTAACTTCATAAAATTTTTGAAAAGTTTTGTCTCAGTAAAATCTAGGTCAAGTATAAAACTGGGTATTCTGAGGTCAAAAACTAGGTGACTAGGTCAGATGATAGAAGAAGAGGTTTGGACTTTCTAGTCAGTGAAGAGAAATGAGCTGCAATTAATGTTTGATTTGTTGTACTGTTTTAAACTGTATAATACTTAGATCAAGAATGTATGCTAATCACTTTAGTCTCCTCTTATTTTACAGTCTCTAAAGTTCTGGAGAAGCAGATTCTTCATATTACCCTGTTCCAACCAAGCTACAAAGAAGATTATTGATGGATCTCAAAGGTAAGTTCTAATAACTTTACTTGGACATTCTGGAATAGGCAATACCAGCTTATAGTTTTGCCGGACAGAGTAGATTTCACATTTTTGCCATTCTTGTAATAGTTTGAATACGCCACATAAAAAAGGAGAAGTGGATTAAGGTAGCTGACTTGCAGGACATTTTTCTACAAGTGACAACAGGTGTCTGACATTGTGTTAAATAGTCGTAAATAATTGCTCTTGGAAAGTTGTCATATGATTTGAAGCCCTATACAACAATATGTTGTGTATTTTAGTAGTATCATAATGGCAATTTTTTAAGTGCCATTTTGTAGCTGTTAAAACTTAGTCTATGTGTGGTCAAACTTTCTGATCTGTTCAGCTCGTGGAGTCTGTTCAGATTTATTAATTTCCCGCCACAAGTGGTGGGGGGTTATAGGAATGGTCTCCGTTCAAGGTCAAGGTCACAACTTAGGGTGAAAGGTTTGAGCCTTCTGTTTGTGTCCGCTCTATATCTCCTAAACCCCTTGAAGGATTTTCATCAAACTTGGGTCAAATGATCACATCATCAAGGCGATGTGCAGAACTTATGAGTCAGCCATGCCGGCTCAAGGTCAAGGTCACAACTGAAGGTCAAAGGTTTGAGCCTTCCATTTTGTGTCTGCTCTGTATCTCCTAATTTCCTTGAAGGATTCATATGAAACTTGGGTCAAATGATGACCTCATCAAGGCGATGTGCAGAACTCATGAGTCAGCCATGTCAGCTCAAGGTCAAGGTCACAACTCAAGGTCAAAGGTTTTAGCCTTCCATTTAGTGTCTGCTCTCTATCTCCCAAACCCCTTGAAGGAATTTGATAAAACTTGGGTCAAATGATCACCTAAACAAAACAGTGTGCAGAACTTATGAGACAGCCATGCCGGCTCAAGGTCAAGGTCATTGCTTAGGATCAAAGGTTTGAGCCTTCCTTTTTGTGTGCACTCTGTATCTCCTAAACCCCTTGAAGGATTTTCATCAAACTTGGGTCAAATGATCACCTCATCAAGAACTCATGAGTCGGCCATGTCAACTCAAAGTCAAGGTCACAACTCAAGGTCAAAGGTTAGAGCTCTGTATCTCCTAAACCCCTTGAAGGATTTTCATGAAACTTGGGTCAAATGATCACCTCATTAAGACGTGCAGAATTCATGAGTCAGCCATGTCAGTTCAAGGTCAAGGGTTTACCCTTTCACTATCCATAGCAGTGGTGGGGGATTTAGCTGTCTTTCAGACTGCCTTGTTAGAATTTGGGTTAAGCTGGTGTTAGAGGGCATGAGGGGTGTTTCATATTTCATTACCTCTCATGAATAGACTCAGTCAGACCGAACTTTGCTCTTAATGTATCTGCTTAAAGATGTTATTGAAATGTTTGAGGATAGAAACTTGAGTCAAGGAATTGTTCTGAAATTATTACTGATAATTCTGTTTACTTAAGAAATAATAAATCTGTTCCTATATTTTATCAGTTAATAAAATATGGGCAGGAGTTTGGATGCGTAATAATTAAATCACGAGTGCTTAGCACGAGAGATTTAATTATTCGCATCCAAATGACTGCCCATGTTTTATTAATTGATAAAATTATTGGAACATATTTATTATTTCGATTCTAACAACGCAAATAATTTGCATTTTACAGTACTACATTTTCAGCGTAATACGTCATTCGGGTCATATGCTGTTACAATTTACCCCCTATGGTTAGAAAGTGTTGCATAGCCAATGGAACGTATAGATATGTGTTTCTTTTTTATCAGAATTTTGAGAAGTGTTCATAAATTAGTAATCTAACAGCTCGCAAACTAATTATGAACAGAAGCATCAAATTAGGCTAGTTGACCCTGTGTTACGAGTGACGAGCTTAACTTTTATATGACGTCACATCATTATGACGTCATACTTTATGTCATACATTTATGACGTCACCGCTGAATCATAATTAAGCTAGTTGAATTCGCTCGTAAAGATCAGAACGTGTTTTACGGACCTACACATAACTCAGTATGACTTTTTATTATATTTATGTTTTTGAAATGCTGTTTTCAACCGTTAGACCCTGAAATAATTCGTATGTAATGGAACTGAAGTAGAATCTCTTATGTTACAATCATAGGGGGTGAAATGTAACAGCCAACCATATTTTATTGTAGGTTCATGTATAGGCGATTTTGCTATATGTTTATATAGCAATTGCTGCGGATCGTGTTAGAATGAATGATAAAATATGGATAATAAAGTTTGTGTTTTAGGTGTGATATATATGAAGACAAAACTGCTGTAGAGTTAAAACAATTGGTGACTGGATTTACGCGATATCTTGAAACTCTCAACAAGATGAAGAGAACAGCTGTGACAAGAAAAACAAGTTGTTTGGTGAGTATAAATTTTCCAGTTGTACATGTTATATTTACATTATAGTTGAACAGCATATGGCAGGCTTTACACATTGTCTTGTAGCATTGGATAAAATGAAGAGAACTGAATGTAATATGACTTCAACTTGGCCAATGAGAGCAGTTTATCTGTAAATATTGTAAATTATGAAAATAATGATTTTTGCTTTCACGTTATTGACCTTTAAGTCTACATAGAGAATCTTGTTCAGAATTCATTTCCAAAAGAGCCTGCAGGGTTTCACAGAAATTTCAGTGAATGCTTCACTAATAATAGATGTGCATATTATCATTACTTCCTGACTTGATGAGTTTTCACATAGCTTTGCTACATAAAGTATATCGTAGCACCATTTGTTTTTTCCTTTCCTGGAGGGGCCTCCTTGGCCGAGTGGTTAAGGTCACTGACTTCAAATCACTTGCCCCTCATCGATGTGGGTTTGAGCCTCACTCGGGGCGTTGAATTCTTCATGTGAGGAAGCCATCCAGCTGGCTTACGGAAGGTCGGTGGTTCAACCCAGGTGCCCGCTCGTAATGAAATAATGCATGGAGGGGCACCTGGGGTCTTTCTCCACCATTAAAGCTGGAAAGTCGCCACATGACCTATCATGTGTTGATGAGACGTTAAATCCAACAAAAAAAAAAAAAATTTTCCTTTTTTGGAGCACAACTCCATAACTGCTTAAGAGATTACAATGTAACTTGGAGTGTTCATAGATATCATTAGAAGTATTGCAGTGCAGAAGAACCAGAGATAAATTGTCTGCCTGTTTGGACTTAATAATCCCCTACTGTAGGCAAAGAGATATAGAATTTGCATTGTCCATCCTGCCGTCCGTCTTATCTGTCCATCTGTATGTGTTTCTGTGCATCCATCTGTCTGAAATTGAAAATGCATATAGTTTAAAAAAAAGTATAGTTAGAATCACCAAACCTCACATGATTATTAATTAGTACATGACCATTGCTCATGTGTGTTGTTATCCCCCTTGACCTAGTAAAAGCAGACTTTTTCTCCTTGATTACATAAAAAATAGGAATTTTTACTGTGTCTGAATAACCTATTGACAGATTTTTATGAAACTTAAGACAAATATAGGTCACTATAGGGCAGTTGTCTGGATATCTTAACTAACTTTAGAGTTATTGTGTTGAATTGGGGGGGGGGGGGGGGGGGGGGAAATATTGAAATTTTATAATATTCTCATTTTAAGTGGATATTTAACTTTATCTCACTGCCTTGAATGATTTAAAAAATAAAGCAGACAGAAGAGTAACATTATATCAATGACTTTTGCCTTAAAATGCATGATTTAGGCTTGTTTAGTGAAAAGAATATTCATGATTTCTGATTGTTAATTGAAACTTGCAGTCACTTTAAATTACAGTAAAAGGAAGCACAGAGCATAGGACATATATCTATGTCCCAAGTTCTTGCATGGTACTTTTCTAGAACATGCTACATGCACTATAATGGCTTGAAAAAGCATTATCGGGGAGCATCCATCTGTTTTAAGGATTTCATTGTTTCATCATTCATCAGTACTTTATTGAACATTTCAGCATAAAGAATTCCTTGATGAGAATCCCCAAGGAATACCTCAGCCAGATACAAGGTAAAGATTTTTTTCTGGAAGTGTTTTGAAGTGTATGCATGAACACAGTGTTTTCCTATGTTGTTTAATCACAATGTAATCAGGAAATTTTCACATGTTGCTTGACCTTTCTTAAAGGTAAAAGAAAAAATGATTTCACTCCAGTTTTTAGTATTTCAATAATGTAGTGGAGATCAGTTAATTTTAATTAGTGTCAATGGAATGTGTACCAATACTAACATCCTTCACAAGGGATTGACAACTTATAGATATAATCAGTGGTGGAAGTCACATTGTCAGTCTTTTTGTTTTCTTTCAGATTGTTACAGAGAACATTTCTCTGACAAGGGATCTAACTTGTGACCTTTCAAGTCAGTAATTTTGTCTACTTCTTACTGAACACAACCATTGATCTACTTTATAAGTGAAGAAAGTACAGTTTTTTTTATACAGAAACAATGTTGATTGATAATATATCATAATGATTCCATCATGTATTTAGTTTTTTGTTTGTTTGTTTTTTTCAGACCAGAGTCGGAAATACTGACAGTAAATTCACCTTCAGAGAAGATTGTAAAATGGATGTTGGATCCTGGGTAAGTTTAGTACAGATAGAAGGTTACGAAAAGTAGTGTACTTCACTCTTCTTTGCTCTGTCATTTTAAAAGGTTACTTTAGAATGAGAGATTTGGGAATGGTTTGTTTTAAGATTCCATATTTTTGTGACCTTGCACACTTGGCATTCTTCTTGAGAATCTTAGCATTTATTACAGACTTATGACCCTTGAAATAGCTAAAATAGTGAATTTTTTTGAGTTTTGATGCTCATAGCTCAAGAAGTATGTGGTATAGAATAATGAATCCTTTTCATACTTTTTTTGAGGCTATACCCAATTAAGACTGCAAACATTTGAATTATTTCACTTATTTGTGACAAATGTACCAGTGGGAAGGGGGGAGGGGGGCACACCCTGTGTCCTACAGACAAATTCTAGTTTTTTTCTAATCCATGTTTTCAAAAATGTAGTTGTTTGAGCGTGCAAGTTGATAGCATCAATAAAGAAGAAAATTATAATGATGAAACTTGCTTTTTAGGTAGCATAAGTGGAGATGACAATTCCACTCAAGATCAAGGTCACAGTTATTAAATACAGAAGAATGATTTCTGCTCAATGTTTTTAGTTTGGATATATCTGTTGTCACCAAACTTGGTTTATAGATAGCTTCTATTGAGACCAAGGTTTGGATTGTATTTGGGGCCAGTTTATTCAAGGTCCTATTCACTGTTATGAAAAATAGAGAAATTGTTTCCATTCAAAAACTTTAGAAGGTAAATGAGATATACTGGTGAAACAGTGTTAGTGGGCATAATATCTCGCCCTTGTTTTATACAAAGCTGGATTTTTGTAAGTCTGTCTGGAGTAATGGCCCTTGGTTTACTCACTTTGTGACTCCACTCCAAATTGAGCAGTTCATTCCCTGTGTTCACCAAACTGGATCACAATGTTTATGGTTTATTGGCATTATTGTCAACCAAGTTTGAAAACAATCCGAGTTGTCCCAGTGGCTCTGGAGCTATAGCCCTTGAAGTATGTAAAATTGCAAAAATATACACTCTAACTTGTTTAGTTCTTATGTGTTGTTCACCAAAGCACCAATCTTGATCATAATGTTTTTAGATAAGCTTAATAACCAGCCAGGTAGTCCCTGTCAGTCTTGCATTATGGCCCTTGAATAACTTGAAAATTTCAAAATTTGTCAGTGTTTGCTTAATATCTTATGCAGTTCTTATTTAGTATTTACCATAATTAAGCAGTATATTTATGGGCTTACAGTTGTAGCCAGGTTTAATAACCAGCTGTATAGTCTTTGTAACTCTGGAGTTATGGCTGTTGAGTTAGTCAGAAGTGGCAACATTTACAACTAGTCTGCTGTATAAGTAGATTCCCAGCATTATAATAGATTTCCCAGTTCTTGGTGACTCTTATATGTAGTTTATTTTGTGATGCCGATTCATCATAGATAAAATATCTGTTACTTTCAGGTGTGGTATTCCAATGTTACCAAAGCAACATGGTTTACCGACCCAGTGTTTTATCTCCGCGGAGATAGTAGACTGGTGCTATTACCATGTAAAAGGTGTTAAAGGTGTGAAAACAGCCATGGATATGCTTCAGGTAACACAACTGTAAAATAAGTGCCTGAAATTCATATGGTATTGTAATGCAGGAATGGTTCAGTTAAAAAGCACATCACTTGCCAGTGAACACTGCTGGTTTGCAATGATGGTATTGTTTCAGTGTTGAAGCCATGCAGCTGGTTTAGGGCAAGTTTGATTACTCTACAGAATTGCCTACCTGAATAATGTACAGAGGGCTACAAGTTAAATCAGCTTACAGAATATCAGTTTTAAGCTCATCTCAGGCAAAGGTTGCAAATGGACTGTTTGTACAGTGTTTTCATTAGTCATCTTCTTGTCATTTCACAACAAACATTCTCAGTAGCATCGGTTAATAAAGCTCACTTTAATTTAAGATTTTGGATTTCATAGTAAAATTATTGTAACCTTTAGGGTTCGGTTCTTATGAGTTTTTATAGACCAGGTAGAATTGACGACCTCTGGCTGTCCGTCACTTTTCTAAAGTTGATAAAACTTCATACTAGAACTACTTTATTTGGACTGGATAGCTAACTCGGGAAATGATAACTTGAAAAAAAAAGACTTAAGAATCTTGATATTGGAATTTACATGCTTTGATGGCTTGCATCTTTAATTGAGATCGTATTATGTTGTTAACATTTCAGAGAGTTTATGATGATGGATATATAATCCATGCCTCTGGAAGCCCAGGTCATAAGATGATCTATGGATTCTACCTGTATACATTTGTATCAAAGGACAAATCTAAAGAAGGTAAAACTGTCTGCCTTTATGGTTTTAATTGTGTATTTTTGTACTCCTCAAACAACGAAGTTGTAAGGGGGGTTATACTGGTTTCAGGTTGTCTGTCTGCCCGTCTGTCTGTAGGCACAATCTTGTGCACACAAACTCTCCTCATCCCCTTGACACAGTTAAAAGAAACTTCACACAAGTGATCAGTAACAGCAGTAATTGTGCATGGTACATGTTAGGTTCTTTCAGAAAAAAAAAATTGCAGAGTTACAGGACTTTGATTTTGCAATCTTGTGCACACCTAATCTCCTGAACCCATGCACACAATTTAATGAAACCTAACACAACCAACCCTTATTATGCATGGTTCATGTTACGTTCTTTTAGATAAATATTCTGCAGAGTTATGGGACTTTGTTTTTGTTAATATACTGTATACATACAGTCTGCATAATTATGCAATCTTGTGTGCACCTAATCTCCTGAACCCATGCACACAATTTAATGAAACTTCACGCAAGGGATCATTACCAACCCTAGTTGTGCATGGTTCATGTTACATTCTTTTAGATAAATATTCTGCAGAGTTATGGGACTTTGTTTTTGTTACTATGCTATATACATAGAGTCTGCATATGCAATCTTGTGTGCGCCTAATCTCCTGAACCCATGCACACAATTTAATGAAACTTCACGCAAGTGATCATTACCAACCCTAGTTGTGCATGGTTCATGTTATGTTCTTTTAGATAAATATTTTGCAGAGTTATGGGACTTTGTTTTTTGTTAATATACTATATACATACAGTCTGCATAATTATGCAGTCTTGTGCGCCCCTAATCTCCTGAATCCTTGCACACAATTTAATGAAACTTCACACAAGTGATCATTACCAACCCTAGTTGTGCATGGTGCATGTTACATTCTTTTAGATAAATATTCCGCAGAGTTATGGGACTTTGTTTTTGTTACTATGCTATATACATAGAGTCTGCATATGCAATCTTGTGTGCGCCTAATCTCCTGAACCATTGCACACAATTTAATGAAACTTCACACAAGTGATCAGTACCAACCTTACTTGTGCATGATGCATGTTAGATTCTTCCAGAAAAATATTCTGCAGAGTTATGAAACTTTGTTTTTATGCCCCCGAAGGGAGGCATATAGTTTTTGAACCTTCTGTCGGTCTGTCAGTCTGTCTGTCGGTCTGTCAGTCTGTCCGCAATTTTCGTGTCCGGTCCATATCTTTGTCATCGATGGATGGATTTTCAAATAACTTGGCATGAATGTGTACCACAGTAAGACGACGTGTCGCGCGCAAGACCCAGGTCCGTAGCTCAAAGGTCAAGGTCACACTTAGACGTTAAAGGTCATTTTTCATGATAGTGCATTCGTGTCCGGTCCATATCTTTGTCATCCATGGATGGATTTTCAAATAACTTGGCATGAATGTGTACCACAGTAAGATGACGTGTCGCGCGCAAGACCCAGGTCCGTAGCTCAAAGGTCAAGGTCACACTTAGACGTTAAAGGTCATTTTTCATGATAGTGCATTCGTGTCCGGTCCATATCTTTGTCATCCATGGATGGATTTTCAAATAACTTGGCATGAATGTGTACCACAGTAAGACGACGTGTCATGCGCAAGACCCAGGTCCGTAGCTCAAAGGTCAAGGTCACACTTAGACGTTAAAGGTCATTTTTCATGATAGTGCATTCGTGTCCGGTCCATATCTTTGTCATCCATGGATGGATTTTCAAATAACTTGGCATGAATGTGTACCACAGTAAGACGACGTGTCATGCGCAAGACCCAGGTCCGTAGCTCAAAGGTCAAGGTCACACTTAGACGTTAAAGGTCATATTTCATGATAGTGCATTGATGGGCGTGTCCGGTCCATATCTTTGTCATTCATGCATGGATTTTGAAATCATTGGGCATGAATGTGTACTACAGTAAGACGACGTGTCGTGCGCAAGACCCAGGTCCGTAGGTCAAAGGTCCTAAACTCTAACATCGGCCATAACTATTCATTCAAAGTGCCATCGGGGGCATGTGTCATCCTATGGAGACAGCTCTTGTTTGTTACTATCTGTATACATAGAGTCTATATACATACAGTCCACGTAATTATGAAATCTTGTGTGCGTCAAATTGCAATGTACTGTATCAGTGCGTATGGGGGTACATTCATCACCTTCAATGACAGCTCTAGTTTGCATTGTTTGTATTTTATGATTTAAGGGTCTTATGTTAAGAATTCACAACTAATATTTGTTACTTATTATATATGGTGTTGGTTAATATTCTCATCTTGTTTGAATTCATAAGACTTAAAATTTGGGAATATTAGCACAAATAATCCATTTACAATAAGTATTGCAAAGAGTGTGTTTCATACTTAAATGCTCGAAACAGGAATGTCTTCAGCATTGATCACAATTTTGAATGTTTTGAGCAGTTTATTAGAAATATGTTAAAGAAAATTTTTCTTCGTTTCTCTTATATTTAGACTTTTTCTATTGCTTAAATGATGTCAGTTGTGGAAAATATAGTCAGTCACGAATTATTGCAGCAGATTAGACCCAGTTTAATAATTAATGAAATATGAATTGGAAAGCCATTTCTGTTATTAAATTCAAATTTTCCTCTGTTGAAATGAAAATTTCATGTTAAAAGAAGTCTCTTTGAAATAGTTTGGTATTCAAATTAATTACTTTTCAAAATGCCTGTTTTGAAATTTTACAGAACAAGAGTTGTTCTACAATCCACTATTCCAAAATGATTGGTGTGAAGTTGCCTTTGTTCCTATACAAGAAGATGTTGATACAACTCTAGTCAAATTCAGCCTTGAGGAAAGTGACAGAAGTCCCCCAATTTTTGATTTCACATCACCACTAAAGGAAGATTGGAGAATTCAGACTGGGTTGAATAAAACCGGTCATACATGGGCTCAGCAGTCAGGTATATATGGTGAAATATGTTAAGTTCTTATGTCTACAAATTTATTTTTATGCACGAAAAATATATAGTTTCCATGTCACAAAAAAAGATTAAACCTAATTTAGATGTTTGTTAAGTCAATGTTGGGATTTAAACAGATTTTTACAAACTATATGATATAATATTTAGGTTAAATCCAAGGTCTAGGTTATCCAGGAATCATTCTAATTAGTCCATTATTAAGAGTATGTCACATACAACGTATACCAGGCTAATGTTTACATGCAGTTGACCCTGCTTCAAGCCTTTGAAATAGTACAGAGCTTCATGTGTGAAACAGTTGTGTCCAGGGTTTGACTAGAATTTACAAGAACTGTCACTGATTTTCAGTGCACTTAGATTTATCACCAGTTTTGAGATAGACTGTATACCTAGTACCCAGACAACCTCCTTTGCACAGAGAGGTAATGTTGAAATAGTATGTAAATCTAGATACATTGAAAATCAGAGTCATTTTACTGGAAACCCTAGTGTATGGTGTGTCACAGGGGAGGTTTCAAAATACTTGGAAAACAGAAATTGGACCAGCTGCATGTAAATATTACCTTGTTAGCAGATTGGCATGGCATTTTTACCTACTTTTGATTAAAATGCTGTGCTGTTGTTTTGTTCGATGCTTCAGCAAGATTCGGATAACTTAGTAACTGCAAGTCAGGTCATTTTAGAATACAAAACTAAAACTGCATTTCAGTAAATCTGCAGTATATGTTAAATAACAGAATATGTTTGTAATGTTTTAGGTCTTCTGTGTGAAGGTAGACTAAAATGGAACTGTTTCCAGTATCTTAATTTCTGTCTTTTTCTATGACTAAAATATAGTACCTTTCCCCTGTTGGTAAAATTCATGTACTATTTTAATGTTTTGAAAAAGTTGCTGACCATTTAAAGAAATGGGATGGGGAGAGAGATATGAATAAAACTAATTGTCACTTTAAATTGAAAGTAAAGGCTGTGCAGCTTTTACGTTTGTAAGATGTTGATCTGTCTTCTTTCAGCATGTTTGCAGAAAAAAAAATGATTATTTGAAATATGTTAAGCATGATGTGAGATGTATATAAAAAGTAATGGTATTGTAGCATATTGTCTGAATATCTTGAGACTTTATAATACTTTATTCCACTTTTCCTATTAGTATAGACTCTTGCCTTAATTTTAATGAAAATTGTTTGAAAATAAAAGAAAAAAAGAAAGGAATTTCCTGGATTGAAATTTGGAGATTGTGTGAGTTTAAGCTTTCATTTTTCTCCGCACAAAAAAGTGGCATGTAGGGACAGTTAGATATGCAAAATTGGTTGAGTGTTTGGGAAAAAAGAAGTAATAAATATAGTTAAGGTAGTTCTGCATGTTTGGATCAAACTTTTTTCTACAATGTAGAATTTGATTAAACTCTGATTTTTCAAAACATTTAGAATATACCTAGATAATTACGCAAATAAAAAGGATAGGGTTGTTGTTGCTTGATTTTTTGTTAGTCTGATATTGAAAAATTGGGACCTCACGCAATATTGTCATAATTGGAGCTCTCTATTGGAAATAGCAAACTTTCATAAACATTTCATGAATAGAAATTTTCCAACATGTAGATTTTAATGAAACTTCACAGTTGTAATAAACATATGTCTATAATGAGTGAGAATAAAATGTATAGGTCCATGTGTTTATTTCTGAGATATTTTGCCATGATTAAAGTGAACCACCTATTTGAAGCTAATTTTAAGACATTAAGTATAGGTTAATAAATGGGAGAGCGGTGCTTTGAGTGATAATGAGCCTGGCAGGTGATAATAGCCGAGGGCTTTAGCCCGAGGGCTATTATTTCTTCAGGGCCAATTATCACTCAATGGCCGTCTCCATGTATTTACCTGTTTATTACATGTTTACTATAAATAGTGAGAATTTTTTTTGTGTCATTTTTATGGGTACTAGCTTGCATCTTCTGGCACATAAATTTCAGTTTTAGTTGTCTATATTTATTTGTTTGAGGTCTATTTACTGTAAGAATCAAATACTGGATAGTTGTAACTTTCTTGCTAATGCATAATTTGAAGGACAAAAAACGTATTTCACGAATGAATACACGATGTTCAGTCAAGATGATTAAATTAAATGGAAATATTCGCTGTTTTAACCTCCTGAAACCCATGAGTCATTTCTGTTTACGGACGTTATTTCCGCCCTAACGCCAGGGTATTATCGATAATGCCCTGGGGCTTATTACGAATGTGATAATGCATGAAGCAGTGCGATAACTGGGAATTGTCAGCACAAATTTGTTACTATTTATAGGTATTCATGTAATATGTGAATTATTTTAACATAGTCAGAGTTTTAAATCATATTTTAAACTTTTAGAAAAGGTAGAAAACTGTTACAATTTATAAATTTATTCAATGGTTGCCATATTCATAAATGATTTGATTTCCTACGCAGAATCCAGCTTTATTCTACGTTTCCGGTATAAAAATCATTTCCGGTTTATCAAATGTGCAAGAACTACCTTAAGAAATGTTTTCTCTGTTGGAATGATTCAGTATTTCTCAGGTCAAGATATAGTGTTAGGCATAATTTTGTTATATCAGTTAATAGTTGCAAGTGGGTGATTATTTTATTTTAATTGGGTAATTATTCATTTTATCACATTTACATTTTTCAAACATTTTAGGGTAATTCTTTTAATTATAGTGATACAAGTAAAGTTCTCTAGAGCAGCTCAGATTTCATACTTGTTCTGTAACA
This sequence comes from Mercenaria mercenaria, assembly GCF_021730395.1. NCBI lineage: Eukaryota > Metazoa > Mollusca > Bivalvia > Venerida > Veneridae > Mercenaria > Mercenaria mercenaria. The sequence continues at coordinate 66,015,983 of NC_069377.1, read as the reverse complement.
CATTTGTATGAAATATAATTATTGTACATATTTATGGATTTACTACACATACATGAGCTCATATTGAAAATTCAACCTCTCTGCTTTCACCAGATGTGTCATAGAACAGTGCTGTATAATGAATTTTAATGTAATGCATGTATGTATGTTTCAGAGGAGCTGGCCATGTCAAATAAAGCTCGGGGTCTGTACTCAGATCTTCTTGTTTATATTCTGCATCTAGTACAGCAATGCTTATCCTTCTGTTCACTATGGTTGTATCTACAGCTCTATCTGATGTTATATAGTCATAATTTGTAAAATTTTGCACCATTAAAGGGTGAAGGGTGAAAGTCTTTGAACACATGTCATGATTCTATTACAAATGTGTCCATATAATTGCGAGCTGGGTATAGTGAAGTTGTTTGTCACCTAATCAAAAACTTTGCCCTTAAAACTCTTAAAATATTGGTTGAACTTTTGAATGTTTTAGTTAGAATTGCTAAAGAAAAATTACAATTCCATGTTTTTATGCCACCGAAGGAGTCGAATATAGTTTTTGAACCGTCTGTCGGTTTCGGTGTCGGTTTTGTCCCGCAATTTTCGTTGTCGGTCCATTATCTTTGTCATCGATGGATGGATTTTTAAATAACCTTGGCATTGAATGTGTACCACAGTAAGACGAAGTGTCGACGCAAGACCAGGTCGTAGCTCAAAGGTCAAGGTACACTTACACGTTTAAAGGGTATTTTCATTATAGTGCATTCGTGTGGTCCATATCTTTGTCATCCATGGATGGATTTTCAAATAACTTGGCTCATGGATGTGTACACAGTAAACGACGTGTCTTGCGCGCAAGTACCAGGTCCGTAGCTCCAAAGGTCAAGGTACAATTACATGTTAAAGGTCATTTTTCATGATAGTGCATTGTGTCGGTCCATATCTTTGTATCCATGGATGGATTTTCAAAGGACTTGGCCATGAATGTGTACCACATGTAAGACGAAGTGTCGCACGCAAGACCAAGGTCCGTAGCTCAAAGGTCAAGTTCACACTTAGACGTTAAAGGTCATATTTCATAATAGTGCATTGATGGGCGTGTCCGGTCCATATCTTTGTCATTCATGCATGGATTTAAATTATTGGCATGAATGTGTACCACAGTAAGAGAGTGTCGCGCACAAGACCCGAGGTCCGTAGGTCAAAGGTCCTTAAACTCTAACATCGCCATAACTATTCATTTCAAATTGCCATCGGGGGCATGTGACATCTATGGAGACATGTCTTGTTATTTGACGTCTAATACAGATAAGGCAGTTGTTTAAGTACAGAATATGCATATCTATATAATTACAAAGTGCAGTTTCAGTATTGGACATTAACTTATACATGTATGTGGGGGGGGGGGAGGGGTATATAGCATTGCTGTTGTCTGTACGTAAGTACATCCATCTGTATGTCCCGAAATCTTGTGTGTCCAACTCCTCCCACACTATTAGCCTGATTTGCTTCAAACTTTGAAAATGTTGGTTAGTTTCACAAAGGGCTTCTTTGGAAGGAACACACTTTTGATGGCAATTTTGTGTGTAGAAGAAGTTCCACAATGTAGATTATAATGAAATTTTTCATACTTGTAGATTTACCTATTTTCAGTCACAAGGTCCTATAAAATGAATCGGTCTACATGCTTGTTTGTCACAATTTGGCAAAATTTAATACCTGTTTTATTAAAAGATAACTGATTATTTCATATCATTATTTCATGTTATATTACATCAACACCTATCTGTTATCAAACTTATTTTTTAGAAAGACAGTAGTACTGACTGTTTAACACGTAAAACTCTGGATTAAATAGATTCTCAGTAACATTTATGCTACCTGTATAATGGCTACCAGGCATTATTCTAGGGACCTCCGTGGCCTAGTGGTTAAGTTTGATGACTTCAAATAACTTGACCCTCACCGATGTTGGTTCGAGCTGGGGACGTTGAATTCTTCATATGAGGAAGCTATCCAACTGGCTTACTGAAGGTGCTTGCTCATAATGAAATAATGCATGGAGGGGCACCTGGGGTCTTCCTCCTCCATGAAATTTGGAAAGTTGCCATATGACCTATAATTGTGTTGGTGCGATGTTAAACTCAAAAAAAAAAAAGATACTATTCTAGGTTTTTTTGGATAAATGGCTTTCAGTCATCACTTCCTGTTAATGAGACATTCCAGTTAAAGCATGCATGAATTGTGCTTAGTTATAGGACATTTTCTAATTTTGGTGGTTGGTGGACTGTCAAATAGCTTGCTTTTTTCTTAACACAGATTTTGAGTGAATCCTTAATAAGTGAATAGAGTGTTTTTAAGCTTAATTTTGACCTGTAAACTGGAGCTCTATCTTGCAATGGCTTTTAGTTTTAAATTAATTCTTTCTCTTGCAACTTTGGAGCAAAACAACTGTTGAATGAGTTTCATTGTAACGTTTTCTAAATTGAAGAAAACATCTCAGGAATTCAGATAGGGCTTGTTATATACAATCATTTTAGTGGTGAATGTGTCACTGTTTGAATTGGACTTATGGTTGATTAATGAAAAAAAAGACATGTTATCATATTTATCTTGTGAAAAAAGCATGATTGTATTGATAATTTATATATGTTTTTTCAGTGGTAAATTAAATTTAAACTGGAAAAAAGGTTGATGTGAACCAATTTTATTTCCAAGTGACCATAGCATGAGTAATTGTAATAAGTTATTGTAGCCATGTCTTATTAGGCTTTAGAGAAAATTGAGTTAATGAAGTTATTATTAGTTCCATGTGACCATAGCATGGTTGTTTATCATAAACATTGAAGTTATTGTAGCAGTATATTGGACTTGCTATAGTAAAATATATTGTTTAACCTGTTGTGTAATTGTCAGATAATGCACTTATTCATTTGCTAATTCGTCATAATTATGATATTCAACTGAAGAATACATCATCAGGATGGTCAGTACGTCAGACATTTAGAGTAATTGCATAAGGCTTGAATATATTACTGTATGATGTTGATGTTACAATGTCTGGTTAGAGTGAGACAAAGGTGGGAATGTTACATTGTGGACTACTTTAAAATCATTTAATATTGAGGGCATGAAGTTTTCTGGTTTTCACCGAAACAGCTGCATTTGTTTAAATTCTGCAGGGATATGAATTTATGGACATAAAATGAATGGAAATTTTAATTGTTCTATTTCAAGAAATCCACAATAGATATTCTCCTATGAATATTAATAATTTCACAGTATATAAGTCTTCAATGTCACATAGTAAATTGGCACCAAAAGAAGGCATATTTCAGACAGTGTGGTGTTAGAATGTCACATTGTGCATTTTCTACATGAAAATGTTACATTGTGGACAACATATGGTTGGTAGAACGTCGCATTGTACAGTTTAGACATTAGAATGTCACTCTGGAGACAGCATAGAGAAAGCATATATCACCTTGTACAGTTAAGATATATAAGTAGCACTTTGTGATCAAAACGAGGCTAGAGTAGTTAGACATTAAATTGCCATAGTGCAGACACCAATCAAAAAAAGATAGCATATGTTCTTCACAAATGTCAGTTTGTATGGTTTGGACTTGAAAATGCGCTCTGTGGTCAACATGAGGCTACAGTGCCATGTTGCAGTTTGGACAACAGATTCTGTGATGTGCTCAGGGTAAGGCCAGAGTGCCAGATAAAACATCCTTATGAAACAACATAGTTTTACAATGTCACATTCTATATTGTTGCCTGAGAATTTAACATTAAGATTTGTAGACACGAGAATGTCACATTGTGGACAATATAAAACAAGTACCGTAGATACCCATGTATAATGCACAGTTTTTTGACCCCCGGGACCACCCAAGAATCGTGGGTGCGCATAATACACAGGTATAGACAATTTTCCAACTTCAAAACAAGTTTGTTACCTATGTTTGCTATTTTGGTAAAGGGAAACTACTCCCCGCGCTTACTGTCACAGCTAAAATCTAAGATTGCCGTTACATTCCGTAAAAGATCGAATGGTTTATTTTTCTTTCAAACAAAATTAATTTCATATAAATTTAAAAGTATTTTGATGAAAGAAATGTTAATAAATCACAAAAATTATGATACTAATTAAAGATCGAGAATTATCTTTAACCGAGATCAAACTGTGAACAACATAATTGACACGAGGTGACACGTTAATTGCCAATAATTACTGGCTATTTGATCGTGACAAAAAGACTATCACACCTTTTGTTATTGGTTTGAATTGAGAAGCTCATGTCAATTTGAAAGATACCATTCCGAAATGTTGAATCAGCTGCTGTTTATTTATTCAAAATAGTTAATTAAAAAGGTAAAACAACAAATAAAACAATATTTTACTGGTTTTATTTTCGAGAAAACAAAAATTGATAGTACCACGAGACCGATGCTGCTCTCCGCGGTGGAAATAAGATTTATTACTGGTGTCGATGTAAACTCTACTTTCGTTTTTCATCCACCTCAAAATTGACCAAAAATGTTTTTTTCCCAGGATTTTGGTCCAAAATCTGGGGTGCGCATTATACTGGGGTGCGCATTATACAGGGGTGCGCATTATACATGGGTATCTACGGTATATCAGATTGTAAATTTGACAATCAGAATGTCACAAAATGATACAAAATAAGGCTAAAATGTCACATATTGGATCCGATAAAAAAATTTTTTTTTATCTTAAACAGAGCTTTAGTTTTGACTATAATATTCTATGTTGTTATTCTTGAATCTGCAGTTTGCTATAAGGCATTGAATATTCAGTTATCCATTACATGTGTCGAAAGAATGTATGGTTGTCCAAAATTGAACTGTGCTAAAATATTGTGAAATTAATTCAGGTTTATTACATGTGGTTGCAATGGATGTGAGGTATACCTTATTAGTGAGACTTGATTTAAACAGGTGCTAGAGGGTGTGAGGGATGTTGCACATTTCATTAACTTTCATGAACAGACTCGAATCTATTTTGCTATTATATTTTCTTTACCGTCAGTTTGTCATACAAATTTCAGGCCATGTTGGTGAGTCATCTACAGCACAAGTTGATGTTAGTTCTACCAAAAAATTGTTTCTCTGTCCTTTATATACTATCTCTTTCTTAGCAAGACTTAGTCATTTATAACAAGTAATAATTTTAGTGTTATGTGACATCTTAAGACATGAGTGCAAAACTGATTTTACAGGTACAACAAATCCCCTCATGTTAAATTTCAGAGATGGACAAAAGTCCTCAATAAATCCATCCAAAGAAATTAGTGGTTTAATTAAAGTATTAAATGCATTAATGCTTGATTCAAGTTGCTGGTTTGCAGTCAGTTCCAGGTTTAAGATTTTTATCTGCCAACTTTCAGAGAGGTCTGTATGTTGTAAGATGTTTGAAGTACAAAAAAATGTTAAAACTTGTAGAGTAGAATCTAGATTAAATGTGGGATTTCAAAGATGGCAAACTAAAATACTTTTCAAATGATTAAGAAATGACATTTTAAAGATTTAACACACTATTATAAAATGTATAATAGTAGAGCTTTGATATCACTGAATTTAGAAAGCTTGTCTATTCAGATAGTTAGCAAAACATGATTTTGCCCAGGTTTTTTGCACCTAATTTCCTCTAAACTTTCTTTTCACACTGCTTTGTATTGTTTTATATTGTTTATTGGAAATATGGCTATAAATTACTTTTAATTCAATTGTTAAAATTGGTAACTACACACAGTTGCTCTTTAGATAGTGCGTTAATATTGTGCTTGATGTATAACACAGTAAAAGAGCTTTTTGCAGTATTTTTGTTTAATAATTCGCTTTAGTTCTTCAGTGTAGTAAACAGTGCACACTTCAATTTTCTTGTCTTACAGTTTTATTCAAAGTCCTTGATGTAATAAGTATATTTTTACTATAGTTTGTTTATCCAGATCAGATTTTTTTCAATTTTGTTTCAGTTTTAAAACAGGGTCATATTTATAACTAATTTTGCTTACACTACTTGTAGTTTAGTTTTAAGTTTGCATGTTAAAATGGACCCTCATATCCATAACAAATAGTCTGTCAGTAGCTAAGTTTTAAAGCCTTCTTAAGGAGTATAGCATTAATTTCCTGAAATCTTCTTTATTTCTTTGTTGTCATTATGATCTGGGGGGTAGTCCCTTTAAATTATGAAAAGAAATCACAAGTCACTCACTAAAAATGTCACGTAAAAAAGGAATGAAACAATATTGATATGTAAAATGATGATGTGGTACATTTGGAAGTTTGTCCTTTGCATTGAGTTAAATTGAATACTAAGAAGTGTTACATGATAAAGTAAAATAGGTTTGAAATTCAAAACTTTGTAAATGTAGTTAAATATCACTTGTTACACCTATATGGATACACAACTTTATAAAAAAAAAACCAACATATCACGTTACTTTTCTTTCATTAGCCACCTTGTTGCACAAGTATGTGAATGTTGATGTGGATCCGCAGACTAAGAGTGACAGACCTGAGTGGGCCACAGCTCGGTACCATGCACACTACAGTCCACACTGTGGATTTGAGCTCCAGGTTCAGTGGATGGTTGCCACCGGACAGATTCTAGGTGACTTGGTGAGTACACTGTTGTTTATACCTCATTACAAGGAAAGAATACTGAAGTTAACTACTTTCTTACATGATGAGGATTCAGATTCAGAGTGACTTGGTTTCAGACACCAATAATGATAACTTTTGGATCACATAAAGCGTTTTTGTCTATATTTAATCTTTTAGAAAGATAAACACTCAATAAAAATTTCAAAATTACATTGTCAGGTTAAATTTTAAGTGTTTTGGTAGACCTTTTAAAGGGAGGTAATTAGAAATGCTAAATTAAATAAAACTATCAAAAGTTAGTCTCCTGTTCTTTATATTGAAAACAACAAAGACATTTTGCTTGAATGATTATCAACTGTACAATCCCTATAGAGACTGTAATGTTGTACAGGGGTTACTGCTCTGGAAAGATTAATTTTCTAAGAATTATTTTGGACAAAATATAACTTAACTTTGAGGGGAGTGGTTTGTTAAACAGAGGTTCTATTAAGACTATTTACTAGGTAACATATCAGTTTCATTAGCATATTCTCTTATTTGTGTGGTTCATTTTTATGCCCCCGAAGGGAGGCATATAGTTTTTGAACCATCTGTCAGTCTTTCAGTCTGTCCGCAATTTTCGTGTCTGGTCCATATCTTTGTCATCCATGGATGGATTTTCAAATAACTTGGCATGAATGTGTACCACAGTAAGACGACGTGTCGCGCGCAAGACCCAGGTCCGTAGCTCAAAGGTCAAGGTCACACTTAAACGTTAAAGGTCATTTTTCATGATAGTGTATTGATGGGCGTGTCCGGTCCATATCTTTGTCATCCATGCATGGATTTTCAAATAACTTGGCATGAATGTGTACCACAGGAAGACGACATGTCGCGCGCAAGACCCAGGTCCATAGGTCAAAGGTCCTAAACTCTAACATCAGCCATAACTATTCATTCAAAGTGCCATCGGGGGCATGTGTCATCCTATGGAGACAGCTCTTGTGAACAAATACATTATGAGCCTTTAACTTTCAGATCAACAACTGGGCAAGGAAAGCTGGTGTATGTGGGTTCCATTTGATGCCTGTACCAGTTGACCCTTTTGCCCTGCCAACAGCCCCTGACAGTGATCCCTTGAGGGGACCTATATTTGTGCCATTGAATGTTGGATGTATGGAACCTGCTGGCTCTCTGTTCCAAGGTGGGTGTTGAGTTTTACCTTATTGTAGAGTAATTAAAACTACCATGTTAAATGACACAAGTTGTAGAGAAATTTTATACAGCTATGTTTGATGTCTTCCGGACCTTTATAGAAAACATGGACAAAGTGCTCCTCACCTCTCTATGTTTGAGCCTTGCTTGGGTTATCATGAGGAAGCTGGCTGGCTTACAGAGAGTTGATGTTTCTACCAGGATGCCACCCCACACCTGGAATGTAGCCAAAATTGATTTCTATTTCTGTTTATATATACATACTTGTAGATTAGTTGGGGCCACTGTGGTGGAGTGTTTATATATACATACTTGTAGATTAGTTGGGGCCACTGTTGTGGAGTGTTTATATATACATACTTGTAGATTAGTGGGGGCCACTGTGGTGGAGTGTTTTTATATACATACTTGTAGATTAGTGGGGGCCACTGTGGTGGAGTGTTTATATATACATACTTGTAGATTAGTGAGGGACACTGTGGTGGAGTGTTTATATATACATACTTGTAGATTAGTGGGGGCCACTGTGGTGGAGTGTTTATATATACATCGATATTGGGTCATCTGGGGTCAGAAACTAAGTCATCAGGTCAAATCAAAGAAAAAGCTTGTTAACACTCTAGAGGTCACAATTTTGGTTCAATTGTAATGAAACTTGGTCAGAATGTTACTCTCAATAAAATCTTAGACGAGTTTGATATTGGGTCATCCGAGGTCAAAAACTAGGTTATCAGGTCAAATCATAGGAAAAGCTTGTTAACACTGTTGAGGCCACATTTATGACTGTATCTTCATGAAACTTGTTCAGAATGTTAATCTAGATGATCTCAAGGTCCATTTTGAATCTGGGTCATGTAGGATCAAAAACTAAGTCACCAGGTCAAATCAAAGGGAAAGCTAGTTAACACTGTAGAGGCCACATTTATGACCATATCTTAATGAATCTTGTTCAGATTGTTAATCTTGATGATTTATAGGTCAAGTTCGATTCTGGGTCAGGTATTATCAAAAACTAGGTCACTAGGTCAGATCAAAGGAAAAGTTTGTTAACACTCTAGAGGTCACAATTTTGGCCCAATTTTAATGAAATTTGTTCAGAATGTTACTCTCAATAAAATCTTAGACTAGTTCGATATTGGGTCGTCAGGGGTCAAAAACTAGGTCACCAGGTCAAATCATAGGAAAAGCTTGTTTACACTGTAGAGGCCACATTTATGACTGTATCTTCTTGAAACTTGGTCAGAATGTTAATCTTGATGATCTCAAGGTCCAATTTGAATCTGGATCATGTAGGATCAAAAACTAGGTCAGCAGGTCAAATCAAAGGAAAAGCTAGTTAACACTGTAGAGGCCAGGTTTATGACCATATCTTGATGAAACTTGTTCAGAATGGTAATCTTGATGATCTATAGGTCAAGTTTGAATCTTAGTCAGGTAGGGTAAAAAAACTAAGTCATTAGGTCAAATCAAAGGAAAAGCTTGTTAACACTCTAGAGGCCACATTTATGACTTATCTTCATGAAACTCAGTCCGAATGTTAATCTTGATGATCTTTAGGTCAAGTTCGAATCTGGGTCATGTTGGGTCAAAAACTAGGTCACCAGGTCAAATCAAAGGAAAAGCTACGTGACACTTTAGAGGCCACATTTATGACCATATCTTAATGAAACTTGGTCAGAATGTTAATCTTGATGATCTTTAGGTCAATAGGTCAGGTGATTGATAGAGGGCCTTCATGGCCCTCTTGCTTTTTTATTTTCCCTCCTCCTGTCAACATTTTTCTGCCCAGAATCTAAGTAACAAAAAAGTAAAAAACTCTGTTCTTAGATTAAGTTCCTGTAGAAAACCATGGTCCAGACATTTCTTACACACATTAAAAGGAGGAAACATGTCAGGATGGAATGAATTAGACTGCTGACTTTCAAAGGCAAAAAACAACTTTGTCAGCAGCCACACTACATAACAACATAACTGTAAAATGTTATGTAACAAAATGATAATGTTACTTTGTACAGAACATGCTAGTTTACATGATCTATGTTTGCAAGACATGATAATTTACATGATCTATGTTTGTAGGACATTATAATGTACATGATCTATGTTTGCAGGACATGATAATGTACATAATCTATGTTTGCAGGTCATTAAAATGTACATGATCCATGTTTGCAGGACATTATAATGTACATATCTATGTTTGCATGACATTATAATGTACATGATCTATGTTTGCAGGACATGATAATGTACATGATCTATGTTTGCAGACATGATCTATGTTTGCAGGTCATTAAAATGTACATGATCTATGTTTGCAGGACATGATAATGTACATGATCTATGTTTGCAGGACATGATAATGTACATGATCTGTATTTGTAGGACATGGTAATGTATATGTTCTATGTTTTCAGGACATGATGAGGATACAAGACAGCAGAAATTGTTGCAGTTGCAAGAAACAATAATAAGAAGGTAGGAAATTTACACTTTCTAATCATTAGCTCGACTCTTCATAGAATAGAAAAGCTATTGGACTCGCCCGTGCGTCGGCGTCCGCGTCCCGATTTGGTTAAGGTTTTGTATTTAAGCTGGTATCTCAGTTACCACTTGAGGGAATGGATTGAAACTTCACACACTTATTCACTATGATAAACTGACTTACATTGCACAGGTTCCATAACTCTGGTTTGCTATTTTACAAAATTATGCTTCTTTTTCAACTTGGAAATTTTTGGTTAAGGTTTTGTATGTAAGCTGGTATCTCAGTAACCACTTGAGGGAATGGATTGTAACTTTACACAGTTGTTCACTGTGATAAACTGACTTACACTTCACAGGTTCCATAACTCTATTTTGCTTCTTTTCAAAATTATGCCCCTTTTTAAACTTAGAAATTTTTGGTTAAGGTTTTGTATGTAAGCTGGTATCTCAGTACTCACTTATGGGAATGGATTGAAACTTCACACACTTATTCACTGTGATAAACTGACTTACATAGCACAGGTTCCATATATTTATATTGCTTTTTAAAAAAATTATGCCCCTTTTTCAACTTAGAAATTTTTGGTTAAGGTTTTGTATGTAAGCTGGTATCTCAGTACTCACTAATGGGAATGGATCGAAACTTCACACACTTATTCATTGTCATGATCTGAAATGCACTAAACAGGTTCCCTAACTCTACATTGCTTTTTGTTTCAAAATTATGCCCCTGTTTTAGATGTAGCAGTTTTTGGTTAAGTTTTTGTATGTAAGCTAATATCTCAGAATCCACTAATGGGATTGAAACTTCACACATTTGTTCATTGTCATAATATGACATGCAGTGCAAAGATTCAATTACTCTTCTTTGCATTTTACAAAATTATGCTCCTTTTTGCAACTTTTGGATTCATTCAATTGACAAGGCTGTTGAATAGTTGAGCGTTGCTGTCCTCCGACAGCTCTTGTTTTCTGTATGTTTCCGTATGTTAGCAGTAGCTGAAAAGTCAGTGGTAGGACATTTTAGATTTTATCTACATAAATGAAAATCCTCTTGTCTTAGAATATGTAATTATCAGCCTTCAGTTTAATTGATCTCTATTTACAGGGTTGTTAAGATTTGTATTGAGAAATATTGTCAGACTTAAGGAGCTAAGGGGCACCCATGGCTGAGGAATTAAGCTCCCAAACTTCAAGTCACTTCCAACTCACTGATGTGGGTTTAAGCCTCACATGGGGCATTGAATTCTTCATGTGAGGAGCCATCCAGCTGGCTTACTGAAGGTTTGTGGTCCTACCAAGTTGCCTACTCAAGATTAAATAATGTACAGAGGGCCCCTGGGGTCCTCCTCCACCATCAGTGCTGGAAAGTCACCATATGACCTGTAATTGTGTCGATATGAAGAAAACCCAACAAAAACAGACTTCAGGAGCTCATTATTCCTCTAAGCACAGGTGCATATTACTGGATACAAGTGTAATAGTTTTTTTGTTACATACAAATGCATTTTCACTGTTCAGTTGATGTGTAATTATTTTTTTTACTTTTTTACTTTTATGTAGATGTAAAATCTATTTCTCTGAAATTAACACATTACTTTTCTCAGTGTTTTATATGAGTTATTTGTGTTCTAGGTTTGGCTTTATGGGAAGTAGTGTCAGTCTTGCAAACAAATCATTACTTTCTAATACTGTAATGGAAGAGCACCACCAATATGTGCACTGCACAGGGGGAATGTTTGTCATCATTGAAGGTACCCATGCATCCAGCCCTTCTCCCATAACCAAGGAGATGAAATCAAATCGGAAATTTGGGAATAACGGAAAGGAACAAAGGTCAACAGGAAGTTTAACGCGCAAGTCAACAGCGGAAATGCGCAAGGACTATATCGCCAGGCAAACTAGTCAGACGTTTAATCAACAAAACTTTGATAATGATCATGAAGTAGGTTTCCTGTGGTCATGGAATTTTATGTCATCACGGAGATGGCGGTCATCAAATACAGGAGATGAACATTTTCAAGATAGGATGCTGAGCGATTTTAGAGCTTTTTGTTCTAATGAGGAAGACCGATTACAAACATTCTGGAATGAATACAAAGAAAATAACTTTATTTAGTGCAATATTTTAGATAGGTTGTATGTCTATACTACCTACACAGGTTTTATGTAAATTGTTTTTATGCCCTAGATATTTATATTTGAGGGAACAAGGGCATTATCATAGTGTTATCTCTGTCAATATAATTATGTCTTAAGTGTAGGTCAAACTTGTGTGCATGCATGTTTGTGTGTGCAGAAAACCATGTCTGGCTTAGAAGTTTGTAATGCTTCTTTGGGATTTCAAATTTACTCAGTACAAACGATAATGTCGCATGCAAGATCCGGACCATCGGCTTAAATGTTGAGGTCACATTTGGAGGGCACCTACTTAAGTGATTTTTTTTGTCCCTTCTTTAATTTTTGTATGCACCAAACTTGGCACAAACATTGGCTTAAAGGTTCTTTATTTTAATACTCAATTGGCAAAGAATTTTTTTATGCCAGTAGGGACTTCGAGGTAACTAGACAAAAACGATCACTATTAGGATATGCTTCAGTGTCTACATGACATAATGTGGTATCCATTATCTATGGACACATTTCTAGTTGTGGTAATTATTTCTGAAAGGACACACATATGAATAGTTTGAAACAATACAGATTAATGAGATAGTGTCAGTTCCAGAAAACTAGCCAGTAACTTAGTGAGTTTAATTTTTATTGTTAGCTGAGAAATGGTGTTCAGTTTTTATACCCCCACAAAACGAAGTTTGGGGGTGTATATAGGAGTGAGCTTGGTGGTCGGTCGGTCGGTTGGTTTTTGTGGTTTCCGGATGATAACTCATGAAAGGCTTGACCCATTTGAATAATTTTTGGTACACAGATGTAACATCAGAAAATACAGGTCAGGTTTGAATTTGGGGTGAATAGGTCAAAGGTCAAGGTCACCGTGACCCTGAACAGTTAAACAGTTTCCGGATGATAACTTGAGAACGCTTGGGCCTATGATCATATATTTTGGTACACAGGTGTAACATCATGAAATACAGGTCAAGTTCGACTTTGGGGTCTGTAGGTCAAAGGTCAAGATCACAGTGACTCAGAACAGTTAAATGGTTTCCGGATGATAACTTGAGAATGCTTTGGCCTAGGATAATAAATTTTGGTACACAGGTGTAACATCATGAAATACAGGTCAAGTTTGACTTTGAGATCCTTAGGTCAAAGGTCAAGGTCACAGTGACATGGAACTGTTAAATGGTTTCCGGATGATAACTTGAAAACATTTGGGCCTAGGATCATATGTTTTGGTATACAGATGTAACATCATAAAATACAGGTCAGGTTTTACTTTGAGGTCAGCAGGTCAAAGGTCAAGGTCACAGTGACTCGTAACAGTTAAACGGTTTCCAGATGATAACTTGAGAGGGCTTGGGTCTAGGTTCATAAATATTTGTACACTGGTGTAACATGCTAAAATACAGGTCAAGTTTGACTTTGAGGCTAGTAGGTCAAAGGTCAAGGTCATAATAACACGAAACAGTTAAACGGTTTCCGCATGATAACTTGAGAACGCTTGGGCCTAGGATCATGAAAATTGATAGTGAGGTTGGTTATGATCAACAGATGACCCCTAATGATTTTTGAGGTCAGTAGGTCACAGGTCAAGGTCACAGCGACCCAGAACATTTAAACAGTTTTCGGACAATAACATCAGAACGCTTGGGAATAGGATCACGAAACTTAATCTGAAGGTTGGTCATGACCAGCAGATGACCTGTATTGATTTAGAGTTCCAAAGGTCAAAGATCAGAGTGACCCTGAACATTTAAACCTTTTCAGAGCAATAACTTGAGAACGCTTGGGCCGAGGATCATGAAACTTCACAGCGAGGTTGATCATGACCAGCAGATGACCTCTATTGATTTTGAGGTCAGTAGGTCAAAGGTCAAGCAAGTTCAGCTTTGACACTGGCTTAGTTCTGTGACAAGGCCATATTGTGGGGGGTATAATTCGTCACTCCTGTGACAACTCTAATTTTTAACTAGTGTATGTAACATTTATGTTGAGTCATACAAGTTTTCAATCAAGATACAATAGGGTTATTATACTAGTAGCGTGATCTTGGTTGCTGTATTTGGCTCGAGTGGATTTTGCAAGATGGGATCTCATGAGGTGCACAAGCGCCGAGTGTGATCCGTTCTTGCAAAATCTGTGAGAGCCAAATACAAAGTCCTAGATCTAGCTATTATTGTAATGACCCTTTTATTATATACTTCCACCTTTTTGTTTGTTGTTTTGTTATCGAAAGTAATCTTCAAAGTTTGACGATGTTAAAATAGAAATGAGTGAAGTTTTTGTGTGTCAGGCCATTCATTTTATTTTCATTTTAAACGAAAGTAGTCCAGTAGCATACAATACAAAAGGTACAATACAGAATTTTTTCTGCCTGTTCATATATACTTGTGAGATACAAGCAGTATTTTTGACAGAATTTCATACAGGTATCTCGGCGATATATGACCATTTTGTGTTGATTTGCCGTAAAACCCAACTCACTCACTCATATAGGTATATAATAAAGTAAGTTATTGTTGTTAGCAGTATTAGCGATAAAGACAGTAGTGTAGTAAAGGCCATACACTGTTAAATGATTACTATATGTTCCCTTATTAACATCAGCCCTATACTAAATGCACACCCCATTCTACACATATTTATGGAAAATAAAAAAATTCTATCATACCTTTCTGAAAAAAATCCAGTTTAAACCTGCAAATATAGTAAATTAATTAATATGCAGAATAAAAAAACATCTTATTGTCACAGAGACTTTAGGTCTATTAAAAAAGTATTTACATGTATCTTGGTTCAGTACACAGTTATATAAGTAATAAAATGTCTGCAATTAGAAATACAGGTAACATTTCACAATGATTATGACACAGATTATTTATCCAGAACATTTCTTGAGCTCAAATAACAAAATAACTTTTGTTTTTCTTTTGATTTCAATTCTAGCTCATTTGAACTTTGTTCAGGGTGTGTAGCATCTTTGCATGGATGTTCATCAAACTTGTCCTCCAAACATGAGCAACTTTGAATCCTTTTTATGTATCTTTTTTAAACATATGCTGTGTTTTTCTACACATTAAAAGTTCCAGAGAAAAGTCCTGTTGCCACTAGCACTGGTGCATGACTAATAGTGGACGGGGAACATCAGAGGCTATAGCAAAAAACTGTGTAGGAGGAATGTGTACACCCTGGTTGTAGTAAAAAAAGGTTATCCTGTAACACAGCTCTGAGATTATACTTGTTTACTTTTTATTGTTTGTTTGTTTTATTTTGTTGCTTGTTATATATTTGAAATGATGTGAATAAAAATTGAAAATGTTTAAGATATTTAGCCTTTTTGCCATTTTTATATAGCTCAGCTATGGAATACTTGGGAGTCACAAGAAAGCTGTTGCATCAGAGGTACTAGATAAAAGACCAAGTCACCATATTACATGTTATGGTGTGATCACCCCAAGTACGCAAATAATATGACAGTGGTTTGGTATTTGGGTAAGGTAATTGACAGTTGACAGAAAACCTCTCCCCACAAAAGTACCCACCTCTATTCATTTAGTCTGCACTTTTAGAAGCTTCTTGTGGGATATTACTAGCCCTGTTTCAAAATAATATCAAAGATGTTTTCCTTGCATGAAGCTACAAAAACTGTTCTAGCAGGCTTCATAACTTTGGTGAATTATCTAGGGCAATCATGAGCCCCTTGTTTATACATTTAGCTAAAAACTTCTTGTCTAAAACCTCAAAGCCTAGAGCTTAGTTATTTGGTAAGTAGCATTATTTAGTGGTCATTTACAAAGTTTATTCAAATTATGCCCCTGTGGTCAAAAATTTGAATCGAGAAATATACTATCAAGGTTAAAGCGCAACTACAATTTCATCCTGTTTTAGGCTAATGATTTAAAATTCATACACAATATACAAGTGGATTGGCAAAGCTATATCATTTAAAGCGAGTGATATGCAGTGAATGACATGGATTATATCTCGCTGATAAAACACAGTAATTCATCAGTTAGCATAAAATAGAGTCCTTTCAATAATTGATAATATATGTATTGAAATTATTGTACCCACAATGGATACATCAATACTCTTAATTCTGAAATTCCCAGGTTGCCAATCATTTGTCAGAAATATTCACGAATCGATTAAATCCACATTTAAAAGAGATTTAATTTGTACATTAATTACATACAGTGCCCTGAGTAAACAGATTCAAATACAACTTATTGTAAAAGATTTTAGAGTTCTAGTGTGAATTGATATTACCAGCTGACGAAGCTTGATGTAAATTGGATTTAAATAGCAAAATTTGAATTGTTAAAAAAGGAAATAAAAGAAATACATTAATTATGAATAAAAGTTTAAGTTTAAAATTAAAGTTCCAATATAGAGAGTTTAAAAGAAAAAGAATTAAGGAACGATAAGAGCAAAGGCCTTTTTCACTTTTCAAAATTTGTGTGCTTTAGGTGATATTAGGTGTGGTGTGTGAGTGTATGTGTCATGGGGGATTGTTTTGCAATTTTCAGTTTTGTAGATTCAAAGTGAACACATCTACATGCATGTTGTACTACAGAAAAGTGGTCTTGATTTTTCCCTACAACCAGTAATAACATTACAAGTTAAGCTACTTATAGTGACAACAAAGGGAAGTAATTCTCAACTAGGAACCTGGTTCTTTCGCTTGACATTCTTTCTCGTGATGATGTACAATTGAGCCAAGTTACATCAACATCCCTCCATGCATGATGAAGAAATGCCCAGGACAAAGTCATTCTTGTATGTGACTTTTGGCCTCTAAGTGTGACCTTGACCTTAGACCTAGGGACTAAGTTTTTGCGCGTGACACATTGGTTATACATGCCTATTATTTGTGTGAAATAATTTAAAAATCGAAGCATGCATGTCAAAGTGATGGACCAGACACGAAGACTACATCATTAGTATATATGTAGTGAAAATTGGTCAAGTTCAACCAAGGATTGTGACCTTGACCTTTAAGCTAGTGAAATGATTATTGCGCGTGACACATTGTCTATCCATACTGATCATTTGTGTGAAATTATTCTGAAATCGGAGCATGCATGTCAAATTTATGGCCCGGACACCAACACCAACTTTTCCCGAACACACAAACATACGGACAAACAAACACACACGGGGGTAACACTATATACTCCCACTCACCATTTTATGGTGGGGCATGAAAATAACAATTTCTTATTGTTACTGGTGTAAGCCATCCCTTTCATTTTACATGGTATTTTTTTGTTACTCGGCCAAAATTTATTTTTAGCTCGATTTTTAAAAAAAAATATATAGAGATACTGCACTCGCGCCGGCGTCGCCGCCTCTGTTGGTTTAAGTTTTTGATAAATAATAAAATCTATAAAAAGATCCTTTGGAAGCAAAGAAAGCAACCAAGAAGAATAATAGCAGACTCGGTTACTCGGTTTGATTGAGTCTGTTCATGAGCCAAGTTACATCAAAATCCCTCCATGCATGAGGATGTTACTATCAAAGCTTTTGACTTGAAACTCAAAATTGTTACTCACTATCAAAGTCAACACCAAGAAAAACAATCCTTATAACTGAATTTTGACAGAGTTATGGCCCTTTTTAACTTAAAATTGTTTGGTTAAAGTTTTTGAGAAAGTAACATATCTCTGTTTTTATAAGTCTACACAAGGAGAAGCAGTCCACACAACTCTGGTTTGAATTTTGACAGAGTTATGCCGTTTTTTGGCTAGATCTTTTTTGTTTAAAGTTTTATAAAATTTTACAGGCAAAGCTCTAAATAAACTTACGTACTGCTTTAAGACAAATGAACTTATTATAATAAAAGCACCAAACCTACTTACAATCAGTCGACAAGAACGGCCGTGACGTTTGGCTTTGAAATGATTTACATTTAAGAGTCCAGTGATGTTCAGCAAAAACTCTCAATTGAGGCGATTCTAAGCTTAAGCTGGAATGATAAGTCAATGATGTGGAATCCCGCTGATCATGGTGGTCTGTTTTCACTTGTTACAGAAAGTGGTCCTTTCTGGATACCAAATCTTGTTTTGAGTAATAGTATCGATGAAAAAGTCTAGGCGCTGACTGGCAGACAATTCGTTTCTTCCTAACGGAGCAGCCTAGTATTACCCAGGGGAGATATATTCAAGCACATATGCTGTTAATGTTGTATTTTACCCTTGGGATATACAGAGATGTATTTTGTTATTTTACCCTCAAAGGCATACAACAGGTGAAGTGTATTTAACACTCAATGGAAACAAAGTTTCACCGACGTATTATCTAGAAAATGGAGGATGGGCGTTTGTTGATTCTCGGATTCGAACACGTTATTCCCCTTACTATACGGATATCTCAATAGAACTAGTCTTTGAAAGAAAGCTCCGATACGTTATTATTAATGTAATTATGCCAATTGCATTTATGGCATTTCTAAACACTGTCTTCATCACATTCTACCAGCTTGACATGCTCTTCTATATCGTCCATGTCTCATACATTATCCGAGCACATGAAAAGAGCATTAAACAAAATGATATCTTGGGGACTGAATTTAACTCTTTTGATATCTCCTATAGCATTCTCTGAAACGTGGCTAAACTCAAACATTTCCAATTACGATATAAAGATTCCAAACTTTCACTTTCCAGAAAGAAAAGATGGAACCGGAGACAGTCATGGGAAGGTTAATCGTACATCTAAAAATGCTCTATATCACATGCGACCTCGAGCTCAGAGGTCTATAGTGCATTTGTGTAGAAGTAATGATTCACTCCAAACGTATTATCTTCGGAGTCTTCTATCGTCCCCCAAATGCAGGTACACGTTGCACTACCATGACTGAAGGATCTCTTAGATTGGCACTCTACACAGATATACCAGGTATCATTGTAACTGGCGATTTTAATATCAGTCCTTCCAATCCGAACTTGTATCGCAAAATTTTTCGATCTGCCAACAGTTCAATCTCGACGAAGTCATTACTGAGCCAACCCACTTCACAGAGTTCTCTTCCTCTCTACTTGATCTCTTTCTCTTTTCGTGTAGTCACCGTGTTGTAACTTCTAGGGTTGGAGAGCTTATACTTGACCAGAATCAACGATTTCATTGCCCTATCTATGCTCTGTTTGCTTTCTTCAAACCTCCAGCCAATACCTTCAGACGGCATGTATGGTTATACGATCGAGGTGATTACAACTCTTTAAGACGTGAAATCGGGAACACTAATTGGGATCTTCTAAAGGAAGATAACATTGATATCTACACAACGCCATTCAGCCCGCCCGCTTAGCTCAATAGGTAAGAGTGTTGGTCTACCGATCTCGGGGTCGCGAGTTCGATCCTCGGGCGGGGCGTATGTTCTCCGTGACTATTTGATGAACGACATTGTGTCGATACATTAGCCTCCACCTTGATTCATGTGGAGAAGTTGCAGTTACTTGCGAGAACAGTTTGTACTGTACAGAATCCAGGAACACTGGTTAGGTTTAAATGTCCGCCGTTACATGACTGAATACTGTTGAAAACGGCGTTAAACCCAAAACAAACAAACAAACAAACACAACGTCATTCACTAACAAACTTCTTCAACTCTCAAAAGAACGTGTTCCCACAAGAGCTATTACTGTGAAACCAAATGACAATCTATGAATAACAACACATATAAAGAAACTAATTCGTAAACGTAAAAATTACATCACCGAGCAAAGAAAACACAAAGTCCATCTCACTGGCAAAAATTTAAACAAATCCGAAATGAAGTTGTAACACTTATGTTTTGCAGTGCGAATATATGTATGAACTTACGCAGCTAGTATCTTTTCATGAACTTCATAAAAAATTTCATTGGGAATCTTTGAACCTGGAGACGAAATCATAAACTCATACTACTGTACAAAATAAAAAATTGCCTTTCTCCTGGCTACCTTTCAGTTCTAGTTCCTCCGTCTGTTGGTGAAGCCACCCGATATAACCAACGCAATGTTGATGATATACAGGGTTTACGCACTCGAACTACTAGATTCTACAACTCCTTTCTACCATCAGCTCTAAGAGAATGGAATAGTTTACCATCAGAAATACAGAATTCATCAACCCTGACACTTCCTTTAAAACACTTCTACATTGGTGCACGGAAATGACAAATATCATGCCCGACTGCGTACTGAGTGTAGCTCTCTGAACCAACATATTTACAAGAAAAACATTTCTCCTTCACCCCTTTGTAAGTGTGGAAGCACTGAGAGCAATCACCATTTCTTTTTTGAATATCCAGATTACAATGACCTTCGTAGAAGACTCCTCCAGCTTCTGCACTGTCACTCTGCACACTGTTCTGTATGGTGACCAGAATCTTCAACTTTTTCAATTTTCAACTTTTATTTCAATACTTAGGCTGATACATAATGAACAGCAAAGCATTACAGTAAAGAAAAACATTTCAAACAATATCAATGGCGGTAACATATGTAAGTTTAGTGCAGCGATATATTAGGAAACGGCAGCCTAGTTTATTATACACTATATAATTATTTGTCACATGGATCATAAATGCATGTGTTGTTTCTGAAGACAATTTATATTATTTACCATCGCGATATAAAATTAAAATTTATTTATTTACTATTGCAGCTTTCCAAAGGCTTTACGGTTTACTTCAAGTTGATTGTTATTAATGAAAACTAGCTAGTATTAGCGAAACACCAGATTATCTTCTGTATAAATGGTTTCTAAGGTTATGATTCATGTAACCAAGAACATTAATTCAAAAGATACATCTATACAAATAGTTTTCAGCACGTAACTTACCATTACCAGACATCCCAACTCTCCCGATCCGATCGGGTTTCTCCCGATTCTGGTTGTAAAACCCGATCACCCCGATCAGAAGTCTCAAACTCCCGATTAAAAAAACAACAACAAAACAACATAAACAACAAATGAAAAAAACAAAAATTTGAAATAATCCACTCCTTTCGCCTATCTGATACTGTATGTATCACCTACTGATCGAGTCTGTAAACAACACCTTTCGGATATTTTCGCACCTTATTCTACCCGTGCTGAATTATTGTTTATTACAACGATTCAACAAAGCCAGTGTTATTAATGTGTCACAATTGAAATTAAATCCACTTAGATATCTAATAAATTCAATCAAATTTAGATTAGAAAATATACTTTCATTCTTTTTCTGTAACTTTTTGAAATCGAAAGTAAATGGTCGCCGAGTCAACCGCTAAGTTTTTAAAAACATTTCTCAAATTCATTTGAGAAGAGGAAATGTCATGGTAAATTTTAATATCACTTACTATCAAATGCTGTAAAACTGTCTTTGCATCAAAACAATTTGTCCCAAACACATCCTTTAAACTGGAGATTTAGCAAATCTACGAAAGTGTAACAATACCGGACATTCAATTTGGATAACAGGATTTTGATCAATAAAAGTATTTGAGCGAGGGTTTTAAATACTGGTTGACAGGGATGAGAAATCAAACAGTAAATTTTCTATGCTTGAACTTTTATTCTTTTAGCTATATACATTTTGTTTTTACAGTTCTAACACTTGCACTGTTTGTCATGTAAAATTCACCTGGGCTCTTCTTTCCAACCAAAAAAGAAATAAAAGTGCAGTTTAATTCTCAGTGGTGTTTTGAATTAAGACATAGTGCTTAAAGTGCCATAACTAATTTAATTTTGCCCCAGAAGGCTTCATGTATTATTGTTCCAAAATATAGACAAGTGAATGTTTAAAGACTAGTGATTTTATATTTGGGGAAATAAGTTTATATTATCATTAGATTTGTTAAAAGCTTCGTTATCAAGAACATAATTACCGCAGTATAAAATCTCCCACTTGGACACTCAATCTCCCTTTGAAAGCAAAATCTCCCACTTGGCATTCAGAAAAAAGTTTGGATGTTGCATTTCCATGATTAATGTAACCAAGGCTTGATATAAATTACATCTAGACAAATAGTTTTCGTACATTTGCAAATTACCTTACAAGATTCATGTAACCAAGAAAATTAATATAAAAATAATCTAGACAAATAGTTTTATTATAACTCTATTCAGCTAAATGTATAGCAATGAAATTGTATTCACATATAGTTTCAAACAATAGGGTACTATTTACAATATTATAGCAATTATACAGTTTGCCTGAAACTTTTATATTTCTTATATCTTATTCCCGAAATAAAATTAAGTTCCCTAAGATTTTTATAGTTTCAGTACATCGTAATGCTCTAAATTTTATGATATTTGTCGTTGGTAATACCTTCTTTGTCTATAATGTCTTTCTTAAAATCATTAATGTGTGAACATACTAATACATAATGGAATTCATCACCAATTCATGCAGAATATACATTTTCTTTCGTTTGAAGGTTTCGTCTCCATCTTCCAACTTCTATTGGTAAACGATGGTTTACTTGTTAAAAACGACATCATTCTTTTTACATAAACATAGGTAAAGTAATTGATATACGTCTTCGTTTATATAACAGTTTTATAGAGCTTATACATATTTTGTATTTGATGTTTTTTTCTATTTCCGCATACCATGTTTGTATGAAAATTATCCCCTTAGTTTTTTGGGGGAGCGCATGATTAATTAACCACTTGGGATTTGAAAAACTTTGACTATACCATATTCCTGAGTATCCTGGGCTACATCACCAGTGTTTTCTACAAGTTTTGTCCTAAAAGCTACAATTCTATTCTTTATATCTACAGGAAACTGGTGTGATGCTAATTTTCATCATAGATCAATATAGGTTGGTGTCACATTTTTAACTGAAAACGTATTTATGAATTTTGGAATCTTTCTATAACATCAATATTACAAAGTCCCAGATTTCACTTCCATATAAAATATTGTTTTACTGTTTTTTTCAAAAAGATCTATCTGGGATGTCAAAAGGTAGTGATAAAGTTTACTCATGCCTTTAAAAGACGAATAATGCTTCTGTTTGCTGTTCGGCAATATGCTTTTGACTTTTAAAAAAGCTCCACTCCCAGCAAAATATATACCAAGTATTTTAATTATCGACTATTTTACAGTCTCATTTCCTATTTTAAATTGAGATTTCTTGGCTGTCTTCCTTTTTTAAAGAATTTCAATTTTTGTTTTATCAACATTTATTCGAAAGTTTCCATTTATGACAATTATTTGAAACAATCTAATGCATGTTGCATATCCTCTTTATTATCACTAAAGACTGTATTATCAGCGTAAAAGATTCGTGAATCATTGAGACTGACTCTTTAAAGACACCCTTACAATTATTACGTATAAATAATCCTCTAAATCATTCAGAAAGATACCCAAACCCAAAAAAGGGGACAAGTTTTCTCCTTGGACGAACGCCGTTTAGGCAATGAAAAAAAGAAAGAACTTCCATCATGGGTCCACAATTTTTATACTCTCACATTTTATAAATGATATTATAGCATTTTCCGTTTATATTTTGCTTTTGTAATTTCTGCTAAAAGTCCTACTCTCCAAACTGAGTCAAAGGCCTGTTTAAAATCAAACAAAACAACAAACACAGTTTCTTTTTATCAGACTAACAAGTTCTATTAGACTTTTAGGGATAAACAAATTGTCACCTGGTGAGTATTTTTTCTAAGGCCTGCTTGTGTTGATTTGTAAACCTTTTTTTTCTGCATAATAAATTTAGTATATTATTTATGATACCCGTTAAACAATTTACCAATACCACTTAACAATGATATTGGACCGAGTTTGCTGGTAAATTGGATCACCATTGTTTGTATTTTAGGTTGTTTCCACTCATATTTGTCCAACTTTTGGTATATGTCTTCATAAAAATAATATTAAACAATTTGTGTAAAATTGGGAACATAGTACTATTGGTTGCCTTAACTGTCGTTTACAGTATTATCTATACCTGGTGATTTATTTAAATTGGGTTAACTCTTTAATGCTTTAAAATTTTCTTGCTTCGTTATGGACCGGTTTATTTTCTGTATTAACCCGTATGGTTCCTTCGTTAACACTATGTCATTTATTGCATTTTCATCTTCATAACCTGTTCATTCACCTTTTTAAAAAAGTCATAAAAATCATTTAAAGGAAACACTCCTGCTTTGAATTTGTTTTCGAGTGTCTAACCTTCCAATACTGTTTTGGGTTTGCAATTTCGCAGAACTCTTAGTTCTAACAATTATGTCCGAATTAAAATTTTATAAAACTACTCAACGTATCCTTATTATTTTATAATTGTTTCAAAGTGGTTTGTAGTAATTTGTTTACGATGGTAAAATCAAACCAACACGTAATAAATTTTATCTTTTATCCCATCGTTTCGGCGCTTCGCCTTCATCCGGATAATACATTATTAAAAAACGGACGTGACGTCATAGAAGTAAACTTATTACGTTGAATGCGGAAAAACGTATAGATCTACGTTTTTTTTTAAATATTTACATAAATTAATGTGATATTAATATAATTTGTACATTAGTCATTTGTTTTAAATCTGTTATATGCCCTTCTTGTTTTGTTATATAAATTTCTGGCATTTAAACACGCCCTATTAAACCATGGTTTTTTATATGAGTTTTGTTTCTGGTGTCCATTTTTGTACACCATACCAAAAGTCTCCTTTGAACAATTTTCAAAAATACATCCAACATCATAGACAATATCATCGATATCATTTTGGGAAATAATTTTCTCTCCAGATAAAGCATCTAACTTGTATTAAATCTCTGCCACTTTAATAATATCAAAATTTTCTGTAAAAGATTATGATTTACTCGAATCCCAATGTTTAAAATATTGTTCTTTTTCAGTAGTTGTATTTCTCAACCTAGGAGAAAAAGTTGTTTTTAAAGTAAGAGTTACGGGACAGTGCACATCCGAAAAGAGGTCACATGAACTTGATAAAAGTTGTCAACTGTACTTGCATTTCTGCATGTTAATTTCGTGCCGTGGAAATCTGACCCGACTCTTCCATTTAATATAAATAAATTATTATTTCTACAAAAATCTATCAATGGTAGCCATAAATTTTTCTGACATTATCCATGGTTTTTCTTTCGTTGGTATATTATATGTATTAAAATTCTGTATTATTTCAGCATCCTTATCTTCAACAAATTCCAAATCATACAGTTCAGAGATAAACTCGTCCATTTGAACATAGTCAGACATATTACTGCATCTTGCATTGTAATCTCCAAAAAGCAATATGTGTCAGACATATTACTGCATCTTGCATTGTAATCTCCAAAAAGCAATATGTGTTTATTATTTATACAGTATCTAAAAACTTCGTTCTGAAGTTCTGAAGTTCAAGAAATGGGTCATCATGTGCATACAGTGGTATATAAACAATGCCACATTTAAGATCTTAGGCCTAATTATCCTGTATATCATATATAACCTTTGAAATTGTAAAAAATTGTACCAGTTTACAACTACAATCGACATCAATTTTTATATATGGAGTTAATTCATGCTTTACAAGTAATGCCATACCCCCTGACCGATACATAGATAGCCTTTTTCTATTAAAACATGTACATTGTAACCAGAAATTTGTACATCATCCGAAACATCCGGTCACATCTGGTGTCCCACAGGGCTCTGTCCTCGGCCCTCTTCTCTTTCTGCTATACATAAACGACATGCCTGAAAATATAGTTTCACAGGTCCGGTTATTTGCTGATGATACTGCTGTTTATATCACAGTCAACAATGTTACACAACAACATACTCTGCAAGAGGACTTAATCAGTTTACAACAATGGAACACACATGGGACATGGAATTCCCAACCCATCCAAAAAGCACAGTGATTAATATTTCCAAGTCTAAAACCCTTACAATTTCCCCTTACACATTACAAAGGGGAGACACTAGCAACCCTAAGTGATGCAAAATACCTTGGTGTTAGCATCACTTCAGATCTAAACTGGAACAAAAACATACACCAGGTCACTTCAACAGCTAGTCAAACACTTATATTATAATATTCCCTCCAAACAGCAAAATATTAGGGAATTTGCCTACAAAACCCTTGTTAGACCACAACTAGAGTACTGCAGCTCAGTGTGGAGTCCACATACACAGCACTACATATATAAAATCGAGATGGTCCAACGCAGGGCCGCTCGATGGGTCACCAGTGACTACTCAAATTACAGCAGTGTCACATACATGTTAGAACAATTGGCGTTCCCTTGCAAACAGAAGGAATGATGCCAGGCTACTGATGTTTTACAAGATTGTCCATGGACTGATTGCAGTGCCAATGCCATCTTATATTTTATCTCCTACCCGGCTTACTAGACATATGCATTCCCTATCATTTCGGCAAATTCAAACACCCTGTAATTATTACAAGTTCTTCTTCTATCCGGCTACCATCATACTCAGGAATTCTTTGTCGGCTGACATTGCTCAGGCACATACCCTGGACCAGTTTAGGCAAGGGGTAACCAAGCTGGGCCAGGACTTCTGAGTGACCAGGCTGTTTTAATCCTTTTACTGTACATTTCGCCTTTTTACAAACACTATCAGCTTTGTCTCAAATTCTCACAAATACATTATGTATTACTTTATTTCTCCTGT
The DNA here is from genome assembly GCF_021730395.1 of Mercenaria mercenaria. Taxonomy (NCBI): domain Eukaryota; kingdom Metazoa; phylum Mollusca; class Bivalvia; order Venerida; family Veneridae; genus Mercenaria; species Mercenaria mercenaria. Next base: position 65,988,943 of record NC_069377.1, on the reverse strand, counting down.
ACATTTCTGCTTTTAAACTCTTCTGCACTGACGCGCACCTGCACAAAATACTCACAAGGGTGTCATGCATTATTTATAGATAGAAACATCAGTTTTTGTTTCTTGTAATTCTTTTATATCATATTTATAAAATGAAATAAATTCTGGACATCTTAACTTTGACACTAATCCACATACATTAAGACATAATATATTCAAATCTTTATAATTGAGTTCACCTCCGGATAATGAAGGGTCATTATCAAAACTGTTTCTATTGTTCGGTAAATAATAGCCGTCTCCTGCTAATCCCTATATTGTATTTTCGTCCATCCCTGCCCGTGTCTCGTTTAATCTCTGATCACTATTGTCACCTTTTGCTTGATCTTTTAAATTAATTTGTGTATTTTGCGGCATTTGTGTAAAATCTAGGTCAATCAAAATTTCACTTATTTCGCTTTCATCATCGATCTCTGAAGATGCTTCCTTTTGCTTTTTAAGCGTAATGTCTGCATCTAAAGGGGACCTCGCTTTTGTTTTACCTGCATAATTCTCGCGTTCTACAGTGTGCTCATCAAAGTTTCCTGTGTTAATGCAATAAACTGGTTCTGAATAGGTATATTGAATGGTTTCGCGACTGTATGCGGCATATTATTTTGCAAATTCTGCCTCGACCAAGGCATATTACTTACATTTCCACTCCGTAAATTCTGTTTCCTTTGGGTATTTATATATTGTCTGCTTTGTATATTGTTTTGTCTTTCATCGTTTTGATTACGCGTGTCTGTGTTTAACATATTGTTTTCATTTGCCTTTCCGAGGCCCGGTATGGGTTGTTCCATCGTATATTGCTTCTTGTTTATATACAGCCTGTCTCTGACAAGACGGACTTTATTTGTTTGGATTTTGCGCGCCTCTTTCGCCACTTTATACAGTTCTTTTCTCTTACTCTCAATTTCTGGAGGGAACTGCTCCTTTACAAAGTAATCAGTGTTTATAAGTGATCCGGGAGCTTTACTCCTTACATATTCTTTGTCTTTATAGAATCTTTATAGAATGTAAATTTAGCCACAATTGGCCTCGGGTATTCTGCAGCGGGATTATATCGGCCCAACCTGTGTACGCGATCGAATGACATGTAATTGCTAATATTCATTTCATCCTTTATGAAATTTCTTATCATTTCTTCACAATTTTCTATATTTAAATAGTTCAAACTTTTGTCCATTGCAATATTGTTGCTAGTTATTTCGTCGCACATGTCGCTGTAGTTTTGTATTGATAAGTCATATTCTGAGATTTTCGTTTTTATTGACTTTATATGAATATATAATGATCATCTTGTAAACTTTTGGTTGCAATGTCTGTTTTATACTGCCAAAAATGTCAAGTAAGTATTTACGCTAGTTATTTAACATAATTTGTTAATTAAATCCAACAACAAATTAAATCTGTTACCACTTTCAGTAGAGTAAATACGGCAATAAGACATTGACCCGGTCAATCCATTACGATCCGATGTGTCATATATTGTATACTTCAAGTATATATCACATGTTACGGTTGCTATTTTAGTTCACCCTCTATAAGCACATGTATTTATTTCACTATCTGATTTTGTTCACCGTCCTTAGTGGCACATAAATATACACTATACTGAGGCTATGTAACGAGAAACATCATATTGTTTAAGTTACTGGAAATAAAGAATATGTTCAGATATGTTCAGATGTGAATTTGTTGCGCATAATTAGAGGGTCGCAATGGGGCTTGCTTTCACATATTAGTCATGCATTTGAAGGTAACGATAATATTTAGTTGTTTGAATGTACATATGTTATGTTCTTCAAGAATGGAGGAAATAAAAGAATCAATCAATCATCCTCGGGTTTTGTGATATGTAATCCACGGAACGCATTCAGTCAGAGAGTCGCCTTAATTAGGAAAGAATTGTTTAACGTCAGAGGTTATTTCTAAGGTCACGTAGTTTAACTGGCCAGCTTGTAATGACAACAGCTTTCGATATCAGTAGTTCAGTCAAGTGTGACTTACCAAATTAAAATAACAGACCGTTTCCATTATTAGAAGTACAAAACATCGCTGACTTCAAAACTGAACTATATAGTAAACTGTCTGATTATTATAAAGACACGCCACGACCTAGTGACCTACTTTTTTACCCACAAAGACAACTTCATGAAACTCACTCTTATAATACGGGCAATATACAGCTATACTACGAGTTTTGGTGGACAATTAAGCCCCTTCCTGAATAAATGTGTTTTCACAACTTCATCTGCACACTTTTTAGTCAATCTCTCATCAGCATGATTTTAAGAATATAGATGAATAACCATTTTACACTGTAGAAACAAAATGAGATTGAAATTTAACTAAATACACTGATTGCTCTACATATTGCTGCATTTATTCAATAAAATGTTAAGACATTAAATACATTGTCTTGGCCTAATATATATATCACTTGTCTATTTTTCATGCAAATCATGTATAATTACCATCATGGAAATACAAAAGAATACAGGTATTTTGTGACGCGTCTTTAAATTGACACAAAAGTAACGGTATCTCAGATTAGTCCGCTAGTTAAAATAGGTAAGCCAGTCAATATTTGTTTCAGTGGTGTAAAACAGGCTGGGCACATCTCCCGATCGGGGTAATTTAGCTCGTTCGGGCTATTTTACCTCGATCGAGGTAAAAACCTAACAAAAGAAATCATAAAGTATCAAAATTATGACCGGGAGCGTGTAAAAGCGATTTCTCTTCCATGTCTCGATGTTTTCTAAGTGTAAAAACAAGGCAAAATAAACTCATACATGTACATTTTTTTTCGCATAAAATGCGCATTTTGGGTAGAAAAATAGCAATTTTTGAAAATACAGGCTAAAATGGCCCCATACTATCACTAACACTTACAGATCGAGAATTATTATTCGACAGTTCAACGCAGCAACTCAATCGCCGCCATCTTGAAGTGAATGGATATTTTTCGTGATGCACACAAGCCGTTATTTCCATTGTTTTTAATAATAAGTACAGCCTGTACTCATAATCATTGAACCATCATGTTATTTTTTTTATCTTATTCTGGAACCTGAAGCAATTTTCTGTATTATTTAAAAGTCTCCCTCACTATGCTAAATAACACGTTTTCCACACTTTCCTAATTTATTTTATATTTAATTACATAATACAATGACAGATAATGCAAGTCACTGTCGATGACGCTACTGGTTAGTAATACCGGTATATATATAAATCACTAACTCGTGTATCCATAATTTTAACATGTGCGAGACATTGCGGAATGATACTAAAAATTCATTTAGGTAATGATAACATTTTACTCGGACTTTATCATAGAATCCTTGTGTAAAATCTTAAACTTTAAACTAAAATAAAACCGTTAAATCCATAAAAAAATCCGGATAAAACTTCGAAGATTTGTAGTTTGTAGCATCATCTGGGACATGTGCAGTCAAAAATCTTTCTAGACTAAAAAAGTGTGATATTTACTGATTTTAGTCAGTATATTAAGCATATTATACAATAAATGCGCGCGGACATGTAAAATAAATGCACAATTTTGCCATGCGCTCCAATAAATCATTCCGGGCATGCGCTTGACGGCTGCACTGATCTGTAATGAGAAACGTCGAAGTTGAAACTGGCAGGTACTTAAAAATGCAGTGCTCTGATTGGTCACAAAAAACTCCAGCTGTCATGACAGAGTTTTGAATTCGCTCTTCAGCTGGTCGCAGATATCACTTCAAACGTTATGACAGATAAAGGACATAAAATGTTGATTTTTTATAACTACATTGTTTTAAGTAACTAACTTCTTTTTCATAAGTTAAATTGTATATTTTAATAATTTTGCGCATATGTACTAATTAATACAAAACAGTAGAATATTCTGTAGTGTGCATCACGGATAAAATTTATTCACTTCAAAATGGTCGCTGTTGAGATGCTGGATTGAATGAGAAACATTTTTTGGCTAATATTACAGCGTAAGTGATAGTACTGGGTCACTCTTGTGTGTATTTTCAAAAATTGTGATTTTTCTACCCAAAATGCGCATTTTATGCGAAAGAAAAATGTACATGTATGAGTTTATTTTGCCTTGTTTTTACACTTAGAAAACATCGAGACATGGAAGAGAAATCGCTTTTACACGCTCCCGGTTATAATTTTGATATTTATGATTTCTTTTGTTAGGTTTTTACCTCGATCGGGGTAAAATACCCCGAACGAGCTAAATTACCCCGATCGGGAGATGTGCCCACCCTGTAAAAGTGGTTTGGCTATGTGGAACAAGGTACAGTTAGAGCAGCAAAATTTCCATATAACTAAAATTAGAATTATCACTCAAGAATTTTTTTAACGAATCAACAAAATCTGAAAAATAAATGAAAATATATTTAGACTGTCTAAGTTAGGCTGCGACAACGGAAGAAGAAATATCACATATTTTCATGTACAAAAAACTGAAAAGTCTAGCAAACTACTCTGACCTCTACCTGTCTGAATTTCTGTAGATTTAATATATTAACAACAGGCATTTTGTTTTTAGTTTTATGACATAAATAGGCAAATTCCTAGAAAAACTTTTCAGCATATATTGAATAACAATTTTAATGGCACATGTTGTAATGCAACTTGTGTTTTATGCACACTTTCCATCAGCCAGGCGAATTTCATTTGAATTTCGCAGCCATAAATTGGTACATACTCTGATAAAAGGTATATTTTTTGAAATTATAGAAATACAAGTTACCTCACGAAAAGCAAGAATAATTGATATAACTCAATAAAACATTTGTCTGAATGTTCACGTACATTATAACACTAAGTTGCAGTACTTTCCTAGTATCCAAAACAAACACATGCAACACAGTTTAGAAGTGGTTGCCATAAAAATGATATTTATGATCTAATGCAGTGGATGGGATGTAAACTGAATATTATTTGTAAGTAACATTTACATATCTTGCAAAATTTACAGTAATGTTTTGGTTGAGAAAAGGGTTTTTTATTTGAAATTCATTATTTGGTTACAGAAAGCTGCTAGTAATAAGAAAAGATAAACAGGCCAAACATTTCTTCCCCAAAGATATTTTGCTGTGTAACCAGTGCAGAAAAATGTGTAAGGACCGGAAAATTAAAGAAATCCCATTCAAAGGCATCTCTTTGTGTGTTCACCCCTCAATTTATGTAAAGCAGTATGGTATGTCATGTCCCCATTATTTTCAGTTGTCATAAGTATGTATTGTTTAGCTCACATGAACAGAACATTTATATGTTTATGGTGAGCTTTGAGGATTGATTGATTCCTGTCTGTCCATCGTCGTCTACTACTTATACCAATACGTCCATTTCACTCCAACAGTTACCAAAAATGTTCCTTACATGGCCCACTTCAAATTCCATGAATCCTAGATCATACATGCAGAATAATTACATGGCAACCAATACGAAACACTTGAATAATCCCCTCAGAAACCGCTGGCCTTACATTGAAATAATTTCACAGAAATGTTCCTTGGATGACCCCCTACCAATTTCCCTTTTTAAAATGTTTCTTTGATAAACAATATTATGGTGCAAGAGGTGGGACTTGCTTTCTCTATATGGCTCTATTGGAAACTTTGAAAATCTTCTTTTAAAACCGCTGGGCTTCTACAAAGTTAAGAAAATCCCTTTATGGCAATATGGCATATTTTTCTCTAAAACTGATGGCTTAGTCAAAATAATTTCACAGCAAATCCCTTCAAATAAACATTTTCCGTTCAAAACGTACGGGGCTAATTTTCCCTGTATGCCCAGAAGGAAAAGAAAAAACATGGCGCCAGGGATTGGGTAAATTGCAATTTTGAAAACTTTGAAAATCTTCTCTGCTGAAATTGCAGTCCCGATTGTTCCTTTTTCAAAAAGTATTCAATCTAAGTGTAAGATTTTCAGTCAGATACGTATTTGAAGGTATTTTAAGTTACTCTCCTACATGGTCAAAATACGACACAGCTAATTAAATATCGTGAGAGAGAAAAATAAATTTAACTTAAGCCTGTAACAGTGACCCTGGATTTTTAGGTAATAGAACACTTTTTAAGGAATGGGACAATACAATTTCTCATGGAATATAACTTTTTTCTTGACAGCTATTGTGTTAGTCTACCTGTTAGTGTAAATAGATATGCTGATATATGTAGAAATAAGGTCTTTAAGTTCAAAACAAACATAATATGATATAAGATAAGATATGACACCTTTATAACGCATTCAAAAATACTTTTGTGTTACTGTGTTTAGGATTAGCACAGTTTATGAAAGCTATAGTGGGGTCATAATTGTATTTATGTCAACATTTCCTATTATTACACGATATGTTATATTTATTGCCAGTTGATAGTTTGTGCTATATGACCGGTATATATTCGACATTCACTGCAGGGCTAAACTCGCTAAAGTCAAAAGTTGAAGGCCAAATGAACAATTATTTCTGATGTCATGTAATAAACCACTTACTGGACACTTACTGCCAGCCAATAGTCAAAACTATTTGCACACGATCCATCGAACCTCGGACAATAGTTTTGAGTATTGAACGGCAAACATTCAATAAGTGATTATATTAAAAAAATGCACTGATACTTTACTAAAATAATATTGAATTTATTCAGAATTATTACCATAAAATTGATCAAACGCAGAGCCTAAAAGTAATGATTTACTGTATTTCTTTTATATGTGATAACTCCGCAAATTTTGTATAATTATTCTTTCCTTCTAACAGAGAACTTTCTTAGGTAGTAAACGCAACATAGAAAATTAAAAAAGAAGCCAATAGTTTATACCTGAAGCAGTATTTATTAATAAAAAAGTAAAAGGACATTGCGATCTTGTTTTTTTCCGTAAGTTGTTTATTAATAAAAAAGTCAAAAGGACATTGCGATCTTGTTTTTTTTTTCAATTTCGTAGGTTGTTTGGTTTTATTCAAACTACAATAATGAAATAAATAAAATATTTTAAAAAGGTAGCGCTGTACCTTTTCTACCATGGTCGTATTATTTTGATTCGTTCCTCTCTTCACTATTTCTACTTTTCTTTATAATAAATTCACCAACCAAATATCCTTAATTGATGTAAGCATGGAAGGTAACAAAATACTTTTGTTATAGACGTTCTGAACTGAAAACAAATTGTAGAAAATAAAGATATATATTTGTCTAGATCAGTTCAACCACAGGTTAAATAGGGATTTAACGTTCTTTTGTGTTTTTTAAGCGGATATATCTTTAAATAGGTAGTAAAGTAAGTTAATATTAGATTTTTCAGATGGTCTGAGATGTAGCCCTATTATAGTATATTGTTCAGGAATGATTAAATTTCAAGTGTTTTTACCATGATGCTTGCATTCACGTTTGAACTTTTAACTGACAGAGTCGTGGGAGATCAGCTGATTGTTCCTATTCAGGCAGTTTGTAGTGATATCTCTATCATTCGATGACAGAATGTAAAGTAAGTTTCTTAAATTTTGGTATTTTAATGAATGTGTATTTCATACAATTTAGTATTATTGTTTATGTGTCACACCTTTATATCAGAATTCCGTGTTCTCCATTGCTGCTTACTAACTTCCTCATACACCCAAAGTAAAAAGTATCCGGGGATTACATTGAACTCGTGCATATCTGTTGGCCCATCAATCAATCCATCCATCCATCCATAATTTGTATGTGCTCCATATCTCCTCAATTTTTTATAAAACTATTAACCTCATTAAACCGATGGACAGAGCGCACAACCCATGTAGGTCACTACATCAAATGTCAAGATCATATTTGGAGGTCAGTTCTCAAATAGCTTGTCAGCGTCATATTGTCTAAACCACTTGGAAGATTTTCATGAAACTAGAACATGACTAAGGTCACTAAGTCCAAGGTCAAGGTCACACTTACAGGTCAAAGATCAATTGCGTAATGTCGTGTCAACTCCATGTCTTTCTTACCACTGGAAATAATTTTATAAAAGTAACGTCCATTTTCAGCATTATGTATCAAGGTTTTAGTGATATTTTATGAACGTAATTATGAAAAAATATCTAGATAGTTATAGACTGACATACTATAACAACCAAGTCGTAGAAAGAGTCCCTTAACATAATTATTCAAATTTTTATATCCACAATACAATGACACTCAGGTTTCACTCTGAATACATCATTAACACTTTTATGAATACAGTATCGTGAAATTCTCGGGGTGCCAGTTATTTGTTAGTGAAACATTCATACATTAACAAAGAACACATTGAGTTAAAAAGACATGAAATCGACGGATTTAATTAGTATAGCAATTAGGGTATAGTTCCCTCAGGTTCAAATAGACCTTTCATGTTGAGTGAATGTACTATTGAAAGTTTTAGACTTCCAGAAGGAATTGATACTACCGGCTGGCAAAATATGATGTTTGGATTTAAACTGAAAATATTTGGACTATTAGAAAATTATATTAGTTATTATTACTGGTGTTGATTTGGATTTAAAGTGCCATTATAGGAAGCTTAAAGTAATAATGAATACACTGGAAAGAGTAAAGCGGTTTTAGGTTTTAGATTTGCCCTTGTCTGTACGTCTGTCCATCCGGATTTGTGTGGTAAAGTATTTGACCTGGAGTCATCAGACTTCACAGGATTGTATTCAGCATATGAAGTTGTGCATCTAATGGCTTAATTGGGATTTCACACAGCCTGCCCGGAGTTAGGGCCCTTGACTTAATTAGAAATATGCATACAGTGACAGGAAGTTGGGGTACCAGTGTCCTATAGACGCACATCTGGTAAATCAGTGAGAATAAGTTCAGAGAAAATAATTGCAACACCAGAATTCGTGTGTAGTATGTGGGATGGTAGGATGGGGTGGAAGGGGACAGGTTGATGGAGAGAAACCATTTGGCAAATTTCAGTTTTATGGAATCATGGTACACACATATAATTATGCTATAGCCAGATATTTGGGAGCTGAGAGAGGGAGGAGGGCACTGAGAGTTTCCCTTGTCTGTCCGTTCATATATCTGGATTTTTGTCGTGCATATCTCAAAAAGTATTACATGCAGAGTCATCAAACCTCACAGGATTGTTGTTGTGCACTAAGGGTTTCGAGCTGGCTCTCGCACAACCAAACCAGAGTAAGTTCTGACCCTTGACATAATCAAAAATATGCATAAGAAGGGCCTAAGTTTGTGTCGCATGTATCTCAAAAAGTTTTTAACCTAGGGTCATGAAACATCATAATAATATTATGCAGCATGTGAAGTTGTGCACCTAGGATTTTGTTCCGGACTTCTGTCAATCAGATCAGAGGTATGACCCTTGATTTTCGAAAATATACATAAAAGGCATACACGTTTGCCTCGCTTGTATCTCAAAAAAGTATTTGACTTAGAGTCATAAAACATAAGAGCGTTATTATATAGCAAGTGAAGTTGCTCATCTGCAGTTCTGTTTGGGATTTCACTCAACCAGACCAGAGTTATGGTTCTTGTCTCAGTGAAAGATACACATAAAGTACATAAAAGATTGTGTTGCATAATTGTTAAAAAAATATTTCACATTGAGTCATGAAACAATGTAATAACTTTATCATATTGAATTGTTTGTTACTTTCTTTATTAATGCAAAACAATGCATTTTTTGTATATTTTTTTACAGAAATATCTAATGTTTTTTTTTTTTTTTTTTTTTTTTTTTGCAAGTTCCATCTAGCAGCCGACAAAATGGCTGTTCCAGCCTTAAACTTGACTGATGAGTCAATGATGTGGAATCCGGCGGATCATGGTGGACTGTTTGCACTTGTTACGGAAAGTGGTCCTTTCTGGATACCAAATCTTGTTTTAAGGCCATACCAAATTGATATGTCGTTCGTCGGAACTACCGCATCAATAATTTCATTCCCGAGAAAAAAAAATAAAAATTACCCGCCCTCCGATTTTTTTTTTCGATTATGCGGTCCGGAATAATAACGGCAAAACAGGTTTTATCGCTGTTTTAATGCGTCAAAGTGATATTGATCGGATTTCATGCGTCATGTAGCTGATGATCCAAACTCAAAAAGTCAGGAATTATGGTGTTGTTCATCATTTGTTTTAAATCTGGAGTGTCCTTCGATAGGTAGGTAATGAAATAGGCACATTCTACTTTTGTTCAATACAGTGAAAAGAACGAAGCCCGACTTGTAAGACGTGCACGGGGATGCAGTTAAAAATACATCTACATCTACATCTTTCACCCAACCGTCGATTTCCGACTATCACTGGGCGGCGCTGTCAGAGAAACAGTTGTTAAAGAAATGATATGTTACAATGTTAAAATAATAAAAGCTAAAAAAGACAGTATGCTACAGTTAAAATGGGGCAGAGGCAATAGAATTACATACTGACCACCGCCAGCCTCTCTCTAAAGATACCGAGACTGGGGCTAGATTTAACATAAGTTGGTAGGGAGTTCCAGAGACGGATGGTCCTTGGGAAGTAGGAGTTAGAAAAGTACTGAGTGTGAGACATGGGGATTAAGTAATTTAGGTTTCTAGTTGGAATAAGATGAGATTGATCGACTGCAACTGTCTGGGTCCTTATTTTATAAAACATTACCAATGAGTTGTGTAACCTTCTATATTGGAGTGTATTCCATTCTTAAGTTTTCAGCATTTGTGTAACACTACTGGTGTAACTGTAGTCGTACATGACGTACCTAGCAGCTGACCTTTAGACATTTTCGACTTTGCTAGTGAGGATTTTTTGCCAGGGATGCCAATATTTGGAAATATTGTTCAGATATAAAGTTTTCAAACCATTTGTTATCAGCTGTTTAATTCAGCATGTTAGATCTAGAGCCCAAAGCTGAGGCCAACTACTATCTTAAAATATATTTGTTCACAGATCCTGACCGACCTATCACATTGTCTCGGCCCAAATCTTTTTGAACGTAACTTCTTTAGTACAGCAGTCAGATATTCTATCAAAACACATTTAGTCAATTTAAAAATTGTTTAGCTTTTCAAATAAGTAGTGTTGATATGAAAATAATTTCTAACAAAATCTGTCCTTTTGTAACCCCAGTTTTGCCTGTTTGTACACATGACGCCAGGATATATTTAAAATTGGCTGTAAATTGATTGAACGAAAGAAACTAAAAAAAACCAGACTTCCCCAACTCTAAATTTATAGTTCAGTCAAAGCACAACAAACAACACTTTTAAGGGTGGCCATATTGGGATCATTCTTTGTCCGTCTGTTATTATTATTGCCTGAAATGAATCTCTACCACAAAAGCTTAAGCTAGCCTGATCATGATCTGTTAAGAAATTATTCCAAAGGGATTCGAGCAATGTCGAAGCATCTGTATGCCCAATTCCGTTTGGTCTCACTGGTCAAGTGGTTTATTACTTCCCATCACCTCTATGGGTTGGAGTTCCACTAGGGGCACAAATTTGTTCATGCGTAAAAGCCATCTAACTGTTTTTCAGAAGAAATGTTATTCCACACAATCATTTGCCTGTTTTGTCTTAAATATTCCTCATCATGTGCCATTAAATAGGCACGTCTTCAGATTAATGTAGAAAAATCAAAATTAAAAATAAGACACTCATTCCTTAGTAATTAAAATTACAAAATAAAAAAAATAAAGTGATTCAGTGAGTTTTGGCAAGAATTTATTTGCAAAATCATTCATGTAGTCTTTAAAACATATAGAAAAGCTATATACTGTGTTACCCACACTGTAAATGTTTGATTTCTGTGTTATTTCTAAAGAAATGTTAACTTTATATATAATCATAACCGCCTCCTCAAGGGTGCAAGCTGGGGGAAAAAAAATGCCCGCTCGCTCCATGTAAAATCAACCCGCCTCTGAAAAAATCAAAATTGAGAAAAAAAAAAAATAAAATAAAAATTTCGCTCGCCCGCTCCTATTTTTTTTGAAAATTTTCCGAAGAACTATTAATCAATTTGGTATGGCCTAAGTAATAGTATCGGGGAATGGAAACGTATAGGCGCTGACTGGCAGACGATTCGTTTCTATCCTAACGGAGCGGCCTATTATTATCCAGGGGAGATATATTCAAGCGCATGTACTGTGGATGTTACATTTTACCCCTGGGACATACACAGTTGTCTTTTGATTTTTTCCCCTCAAGGGCATACACCAAGTGAATAACATTTAACAGTTAGTGGAAACAAAGTTTCAACGGCGTATTATATAGAAAATGGAGGATGGGCGTTTGTTGATTCGAGGATTCGAACAAGTTATTCCCCTTACTATACGGATATCTCAATAGAACTAGTCTTTGAAAGAAAGCCCCGATACGTTATCATTAATGTAATTATGCCAATTGTATTTATGGCATTTTTAAGCAACGTGGTTTTTCTAATTCCCGCAGATTGTGGTGAAAGAATTTCTTACAGCATAACTGTACTACTGGCAGTTGCAGTGTATCTTACACTTGTTGGAGACAACCTTCCAAAAACTTCTAATCCGATGTCTTATTTCAGTTATTATCTACTAGCGCTGTTAGTAACAAGCATTTGTATCGCCATGGCAACAATTGTCAATCTACGAATTTTCCATAGTGACGAGTCAGATCCAGTGACTGAATGTTGGGCTAGTATTGCTTCATGTTTCATATGTTTGAGGAGGAGAAAAAGAAAAACAAAAGAAACAATAATTAGACAGACACACCAGAATGGAAATATTTCCCAAGGAAACATTTATCCTGTTGTCCATGGAAATGTTTACAAACCGGCCTCTCATTTGCAGGTTCCAAATGTACACGTTCCGCTACAGATAAAACGGCAATCGGACATGTCTGACTTACCGTACATGGCTACGTTGGATGAAAATTCTAACAGCGACAAAAGCATCTCATGGAAAGACGTTAGTGTAGCTCTAGACAAAATCTTCTTCGCGATTTTCTTTATAATACTTACTGTTGCAACAGTTGTTTACGCGGTAATAATTTCTACAAGTGAGCGTGTACAATTGTCCTAATAATCACACAGCAAACGTGCATTACTTGCTTGTCTATCAGACTTGGGCAGCGAAATGTTAAATAAAAATATATAGTATTGATGTTCTCTAAGATTGTGAAAGGTAAAGCCATGTGGTACACGTATTAGTTCACCTCGTCTGGACAATTTTTAGATTGATTTATATGATTGATTTATTTGATATATTTGTTTATATAATGCAGTATTATATTATGTTTACTATCAATTTAGTCCTTATTCAAATGTAAATGTATTTTGCCTGATATAATAGTGTTAAATCTGTATAGAATAAGAGCCACTTTTGCATATTTCTGAAACGAATAATTTTAAAAGTGTATCTTCTGTTTTATCAATAGGTGCCGGCCCAGTACAATTTCTCCTTCTTTGCTGTATAGTAAAACAAGCACTTTTGGACATGGATTGTGAATTTCACAACAAAATTGCAGCATTGACAGCTCTGTATTTCTGAAGAGTAATACTATCCCAGTCAATATATCACAGAAAAACACCACCATCAACAATGAACGTTTTTGCTACACGTCAAAGTATCTAGTCCATGTTTAAATTTCCCACTGACATCTGTCATGGCCGCCAGTCTAGTGTAGTTTTTTTAATCCTTCTGCACAGAAATGTAGTCCTGAAAAACACACATAAAACAACTGTTAAAGACATCAGAAATGACAAAAATTGTACACAGTATCAATAAATACATTTGGAATTTAACATGTCAAAGTAGGGATAGCATTAAATTGGGAACTTCAAAATTTCAAAGAACTACTTCCTAGAATACGACGACCCGGAAGTGCTTCAATACCGGGGTGACACCAATAGTGTTAAAAGCATTCCGATTTGTTACTAATGGACGTTGTCACTTTCCCCTGTCTGTATACAGAACGAATCTGATAAGCCGCCACTTGTTATTTTGCAATTATCAGAAAAATGATGGAAATACCTTTTCGAAAAATTATCGTATGTTCAGAACAAAACCAACATTTCAACAAAATCAAACTATGCCAGCATATAAATTTACTCATTTTACTCCTTCAGAATACCGACCCACTCAAGGTCAATAATATTAAAAAATCTGTCATTTTACGACAAACTGTACATTCACTTTACTCAATATTTTTATTCTGTTGTGCTTTGACCATCATTTTGCAAGAGGTAATATACCCGCCCGCTTAGCTCAGTAGGGAGAGCGTTGGTCTACGGATCGCGGGGCCGCTAACTGCCCGCCATTACATGACTGAAATACTGTTGGAAAACGGCGTTAAGCCCACCCCGCACCCCCCTCCAAAAAAAAAGCATGTGGTAATAAGTGTACTTCTTATACTGGGTAAACGAAAACAAAAGAAGTACGTGATCTAAAGGTGGTTCTTGAGAATAAACATTTAGCCATGTAAAGTTACCTCCCACAAACTACGTGTCAACCAACCGAATCCTCAGACGAGGAGTCCTCTGATGCGCGTGCCATCGGGAACCAACGAAACGTTTCATTTTGTTTTGGCGCCATCGCAAAAGTTTGGCACGTGCGGCAGCATGAGACAAAATGTCACGTTCTATGTTTCGTAATGTCGCACTGTTAGTTTCGTTATGTCGCATTGTCGCGCGTGACACTTACAACTTTCCAAATTTCGTTATTGCGCTTTTGGTGCGCGCCAGGACGACACAACAAAATGTGCTACATAAACCCCGTGCACATCGACACGACAGAACGCATTGTCCTACATCAGCCAGTTCCCTATACAGTGACTAAAGCAGCGATGAAATATTGCATAATATTATTGAAGTGCTGAAACAACCTTGCAATATTACTGACAATCTGTCAAAATAGATTTGCGTTTTCTGAATATCGTCATAATATTGCGCAAGTCTTCTATATTGCCCATTCACGTTCAATCTGATTTACAATATCCTATATTGGCAATGTAATTGTCTGTGCCATTGACATTTGTTATTGACCGTAGATGGGCCTCTTGACGGCTTTGTGTAAATATAAATTATAGTGAAATACCCAGTCGGACAAATACTTGTGAACCAGTCATGCATCAATGAAACAGAGTTATAGTATACTGTCTGATTGCTTTAAAGTGACACAAAACTAACTGTATATCAGATTAGCCCACTATTTAAAATAGGTACGGTAAGCCAGTCAATATTTGTTTCAGTGGTGTACAAGTGGTTTGGCTGTACGGAACAACGTACCATTACAGCAACAAAATTTCCATATTACTAAAATTAGAATTATCGCTCAATAAAAATCTTCAATGAATCAACAAATTCTGCAAAATAAATATAGAAGCAAGTTATAGAAGAAATGTCACATATTTTTATGTACACAAATTTGAAAAGTCAAGCAAAACACTCTGACCTCTACCTGTCTGTAGATTTGATATATTAACAACAGGCGTTTTGTTATTAGTTTTATGACATAGATAGGCAAATTCCTAGAAAATCTGTTTCCGTATTTATTGAATAGTTTAATGGCACATGTTGTAATGCAACTTGTGTTTCCTGCACACTTTCAAAACAGCAAGACAAATTATGTCTGAATTAAGCAGCTTCAAATGACATACGTTTAATCATACCTTTTTGAAATACAGAGAAATGTAAATTGCCTCATGAGAAGCAAGAATAATTGATTTAAGATAGTCATACTGTCTGAATGTTCATGCACACATTGTTTCCGGTATCTCGACCTACCCTAAATTTTTGGCCCGACCCTAAATGTTTTTATGGCCTTGGAGAATTTATTTTTCAACTTTAACAAAAAGTTGCAAAAGTGCACTTTCTATGCTTTAAACATGGTCAGTGATATTAGAAATCAACTTACTGATGCTCTAAAGGCATAACCCCCTTATTTGTATTAATGTTTTGACACAAAAATATTTTCCGAAAAGTCTCCCTTAATAAAAACAACAACAACAACAACAACAACAACAAAAAAACAAACATTTGCGACCTACCTACCCTAATTTGTTTGAGCATGTTACCGTAAACAAAGATTTTTTAGGCCTAACAGTAAATTGTGCCACTTTATAGCAGTCCCTCTGTAGTATCCTGAACAAACACAAACATCGCAGTTTTGAAGTTAAGAGTTTTTAGTCAGATTTTGTATTGGTTGCAATAAAACATGATATTTATGATATAAGGCAGTGGATGGGATATAAACTGGATATCATTTGTAAGTAATATTTACATATTGCAAAAGTAATGTTTTGATGTAGAAAAAAGGTCATTATTTGGTGATAGAAAGCTAATAAAAAAAGATAAACTAGAAAGACCAAACCTTTCTTCTCCATAAATGCTTTGCTGTCTGAAAAGAATCGTCTGCAGAAAAATATGTGTAAGGAGAATAAAAGAAATCTCAGTCAAAGGCTAACACATCTCTTCGTGTGTTGGCCAGATGTAACATAAATTCACTCCTCACTTTATATGAAGCAGTTTAGGAAGACATGTCTCAGTTATTTTTAGTTGTTACAAGTACATTGTGTGTGCTTTTTTTAGCTTACATGAACAGGAAGTTTATGTTGAGGTTTTAGGATTGATGGGTGTCCGTCTGTCCATCATTGTCCAATATGACTTCAAAGAACATCTCCTATCCAATATGCAAATTTCTACGAACTTTCGCAGAAATGTTTCTTATATTGTCCACTTTCAGATTCCATGAAACCTAGATAATCCATGCAGAATTCTGGTTGACATGGCAACCAAAATGAAAAAAACTTAATAATCTTCTTTTCAGAAACCTCTTGCCTGATTCTTAAATAATTTCAAAGAAATGTTCCTTGGGTGACCCTCTATCAAATCCCGTTATATCTTTATGTTTCGTTAAAAAAATGACACCAGGGGGTAAGATTTATTATCCTTACTTGGCTGTATGGGAAACTTGAAACTGCCGGTCCGATTTTAAAATAATTTTACAGCAATGTTCCTTCGGTGCATGATTCTCTTCAACATTTCTAGTTCAGAAAGTCCCTTTATGGCCATATGGAAAATTTACAAAATCATCCCCACTCCATCCTCTGGCCTAATCTTGCAATTTTCTACGGTGAACCTTTGCCAAATTCCTTCAAACCATACTGTTTAGTTTAAATAAATGGCTGCTTTGGCTTGGGGCTAGTTTTCTCTGTATGACTTTGCAGAAGATAATAATAATAATAATAATAATAAACACTATCCTTTGAAATTGCTGGCTTGAATTGAAAATGATTTCATAGCAGTATTCCTTGGTTGACTTCTATTAAATTTCTTAAGATCATTCTGTTTTCTTTCAAAACATGGCGGCCAGGGGCTTGGCTAGTTTTCCTTAAATTGCAATTTGGAAAACTTTGAAAATCTTCTCTGCTGAAATTTTAAAAAATGATTTTACAGCATTGTTCCTTTTTCAAAAAGTATTCAAATCTAATTGTGAGGTTTTCAGTCAGTTACGTAATTGTAGGTATTAGAAGTTATTCTCCCGTGCCAATATTTAAAAATTGTCAAAATACGGCACAGCTGATTAAATACCGTGAGATAGAAAAATAAATTTAACTGAAGCCTATGATAGTGACCCTGGATTGACATTTTTAGGTAACAGTACACTTTTTAATTAATGGGACAATACAATTTCTCATGGAATGTGACTGTTATTGTGTAAATCTACATTATAATGTAAATATCTGTAGAAGGACTTTAAGTGTAAAACATTTCAACATGATTTAAAAAATTCATGTGAAAGAAATCAAAGGATTATTAAGATGGAGGAATTTACATTTTAAACATACTTTTAATTGTGTAAAGTAAGATTTAAGCAACCTTATAACGTAGAGCATGCGTCGGATAAAACATCTAGTGGTTCTACATATGTATGTATATCTGTTGGTATAATGATAATTATTGTTATTATCACTAGAATATCACATTTACAACGCATTCAAAAATACTTATGCATAGTTTATTTATTGCTGTTACTGTATTAAGGTGAACGATAAGGCAGTGGGTCATAATTGTTAATAGTTTGATGTAACACGCTCAACATGTAGAGGATATTTGTTTGTTTTAGTATAAGATCGAAATATATTTCACCGAGTGAACACTATAATGTAATATTTTCACGAGTGGCGCAGCCACTCGTGAAAATGTAAATTCTGGTGTTAACGGGTGAAATATATTCCGATCTTACACTGAAACAAACAAATGTTCTATTTATTTTATGCATTTTTAATGATTTTAACCAAATTATATTCAGTTTGCCTGCGCAACGTCACGTGCATCGCATCATGACATGATAATGTCGTGACGTCAGGATGTCTCTGTAGAAAAACTATAAATAGTTCTATTACGTTTTCTGATTTCTTTGACATTTTATTATGAAAAACTGTAAATATTTATGATCTTTTTATTATTTTTATACATCTTTACCTTTACTGAAGAATATTTTGCAAGGAATTTCTTATCATTTATAATTCATATCATTTCGCATTCAAATATAGTTCCGTACCAGTGAAAAATAAAACTGATATTTTCACTGTTTGAGACAGTGAAAAAATCAATTTTATTTCACTGATAAATTTCAGTAGATTCTATTTCACAGAAGAGTATAGAATAATACCTATTATTACACGATTTGTTTTATGAACTGCCAGTTTATATAGTTTATGCTATTGTGCCGATATATATTCAACTCTAACTCCTGGGCTAAAGTCAGAACTTGAAGGGAAAATGAACATTTATTTCTGATGTCATGTAATAAACCACTTACTGAAGGCTTGCCAGTCAATAGTCAAAACTATTTGAACTAAGGCCATCGACCCTAGGGCAACAGACTATTGACCAGCAAACATTCAATAAGTGATTAAATTAGAAAAACTGTGATGATACTTTACTTAAAATAGTATTAAATTTATTTAGAATTATTACTATAAAGCAGAACAAATAGCTTTGGTTGATAAGATAACTCCTGAGCCTATTCAAATTTTGTATAATTATGTTATTTTGTTCTGACAGAGACTTTTTTTAGATAGTAAAGGCAAAATGGAAAATTCGAAAAGAAGCAAGTAGTAGAAGTATTTTTAACTAAAACGTCAAAATTGCTACCCACTAAAGGACAATGCGATAGTGTATGTTTTTTTTTATTTCATGGGTTGTTTGGTTTTATTTAAACTATAACGATTTCAATACCGCAATGTTTATGCTGAAAAACGTAAATAGTTATCGGAAATGTTTAAACCAGATACGATCTACCGTTGAATACCAATGCGTCATTGGAAAACATGACATAGAATATTTTAAAAAGGTACCGCTGTACTTCTGATCTGTTAGTATTATTTCCATTATTTCTTCTAATCATTTGTAATTTGTTCAACAGACAAAATATCCTTAATTGATGTAACCATGGAAGTTAACAAAATACTTTTGTTTTGGGTTTAACGTCGTTTTTCAACAGTATTTCAGTCATGTAACGGCGGGCAGATAACCTAACCAGTGTTCCTGCATTCTGTACCAGTACAAACCTGTTCTCCGCAAGAAACTGCCAACTTCTCCGCATGACTTATCAGAGGTAGAGGGCGAATGATTTCAGACACAGTGTCTTTTATCAAATCGTCACGGAGAACATACGCCAAGCCCGGTAATCGATCTCGCGACCCCGCGATCCGTAGACCAACGCTATGAAAAATAAAAATACATACTTGCCTAGTTCAGTTCAACCAGCTTTAACATTCTACTGTGTTTTTATAACGGATATACCTTTAAATACGTAGTAAAGGAAGTTAATATTTGATTTTTTTCAGACGGTCTAGATTGATTTGGCTTAACAATATCAATAATACTTTGTTGAAACCAATTCTAAAATGTAGCACTAAATATTACAATGTGTTGTTCAGGAAACACTGATAAGAATGATTTCATAAATTATCACTTCAAGTGTTTGCATTTATGTTTGAACGTTTAACTGATAGGGTCGTGGGAGGTCAGCTGGTTGTTCCTATTCAGGCATTTTGTAGGGATATCTCTATGACAGAAAGTAAAGTTAGTTTCTTAAATTTTGGAATTTTAATGAATGTCTATTTCATACAATTTACTACTTTTATTTTGGGTCAAACCTTTATATTTAAATTCTGTGTTCCCCACTGCTGCTTACAAACTTCTTTATATACCCAAAGTAAAATGTATCTTAGGATTATATCCCTTGGACGACGGACACATTTTTTATACAATCTCAAGAGGCATACGTATGTTTTTGATAACACAGGAGTGACGTCAGACGATCTTCAGCTTTTTTTCTGGAAGTAAAGAAGGCCAAACTTAGAAAACGAAAGTCGTATTTGCATTGGTCTATAGTCAGGGGTCACGGGCATGGGTCACCCCGTCTAAATGTATGCGCGTAGACTTCTTTTTTTTTTCTTTTTTCTTTCTTGCTAATGGGGAGTAAATTTTCAGCACTAAGTTCTAAGATTTGAAAATGCCTGCACTTTAGCACGACATGTCAGCTTTTCTACGAACAAATATTTGAACTCGTAATAAACACAAAACCCACAGGAATCCGTAACGGAGCAAGGGTATATCGAGGGCTTAGAGCGAATCTGGTCTATCTGTTTATAGAAAAAGAAGCAGATAAAATAGTTTCCCTTTAAACCCTGGATATGGAGATTTTTGGAACTTCGTCAAATCGTTCAAAAAGTCCTTTTTGATGTTGTCTAAAAGTGTCAGTATATGCCTCGGATGAAATATATTTCCGTATTTGAGAGCTGCAGACCTAGACATTTCAGAAATAGTTTCAAAATGAATTTCGTATACTAAATGTTGATTCTATGGAAGCTTTCAATCCATAATTTGTATGTGCCCCATATGTTCTAAATAACAGGGAAGATTTTCACAAAACTTGCAGAAACTATTAACTTCATTAAAACGGTGAGCAGAGCGCATAACCCATGCCAAGTTACATCAAATGTCAAGGTCATATTTGGAGGTCAGTTCTCAAACAGCTTTACTTCATGTCTGCGCCATATTGTCTAAATCGCTTGGAAGATTTCCATGAAACTAGACCATGACCACACCGCCTCGGTAGCCTAGTGGTAGAGCGTCCGCTTCGAGTGCGGGAGGTCGTGGGTTCGATCCCGGGCCGCGTCATACCAAAGACGTAAAAAATGGTACTAGCAGCTTCTTCGCTTGGCGCTCAGCATTAAGGGGATAGTGCTAGGACTGGTCAGCCCGATGTCAGTATAATGTGACTGGGTGGGGTATCATGCCACGTGTCTACGGCGTGATATTCCAGTGAGGCAGCACTATAAAGTTGGGCATTGTGCTCACTGCTACAAGTAGACACCGTCGTTTATATGACTGAAAAATTGTCGAAAAAGAAGTTAAACCCGAACACACACACACACACACACACACACACACACACACACACAGAGAGAGACCATGACCAAGGTCACTTAGTCCAAGGTCAAGGTCACAATCAAATATGTAATTTCGTGTCAACTCTATATCTTCCTTACCACTGGAATGAATTATATAAAAGTAACTTGCATTTTCAGCTTTATGTATCAATGTTTGTAGTGATATGTTATAAACGTTATTATGAAAAAAGTTCTATTTTTATAGACTGACATACTGTTAAAACCAAGTCGTAGAAAGAGTCCCTATGATTAATATAATTATTCAGATTTTTATATTCACAATACAATGACAATCAGGCTTCATCCTTGATACGCCATTAATACTTTTGTTAATACAGTATCGTGAAATAAATTCCCGTGATGCCAGTTATTTGTAAGTGAAATATTCATACATCAATAAAGCACACATTAAGATTAAAAGAGATAAAATCGATGGATTTAATTAGTATAGCCATTAGGGTACAGTTCCCTCAATTGAAATAAACTTTCATGTTAAGTGAATTTACTACTTCCATTGGGAATTGATATTACCGGCAGACAAAAGATGATATGGATTTAAACTGAAAATATTTGGATTATTAAAAAATATTTTAGTTATTAATACTGCTTTTTTATTTGAAATTAAAGTGCCATTATAGGGAGCTTAAAATAAAAAGGATTACACTGGAAAGTTTTGATTTGAAATTACATTGCCATTATCAGGAGCTTAAAGTAATAATGATTACACTGGAAAGGGCAAGGCGGTTTTAGCTTTAGATGTGCCCTGGTCTCTACGTCTGTCAATCCGAATTTGTGACGTAAAGTATTTGGCATAAAGTCATCAAACCTCACAGGATT
The DNA here is from genome assembly GCF_021730395.1 of Mercenaria mercenaria. Taxonomy (NCBI): domain Eukaryota; kingdom Metazoa; phylum Mollusca; class Bivalvia; order Venerida; family Veneridae; genus Mercenaria; species Mercenaria mercenaria. The sequence goes on along the minus strand of NC_069377.1, from coordinate 65,966,679 downwards.
GTATTCAGCATGTAAAGTTGTACACCTAGTGTCTTAATTGGGATCTCACACAGCCAGCCCAGAGGTAGGGCCATTTACTTAGTTAGAAATATGCATACAGTGACAGGAAGTTGAGGTACCAGTGTCCTATAGACACACATCTAGTAAATCAGTGAGAATAAGTTAATAGAAAATAATTGCAACACCAGATATTGTTAGTAGTATGTGGGATGGTAAGGCTATACTGGATTCCGGTCTGTCGGTCCGTCTGTAGACGGACTTTGTCCATGTTATTTCTCAGCAATTATTTGCCCGATTTCCATCAAACCTTATAATTATTGCCAAGACTAGATGTACATGTGCGAAGTGAGTTCTATTTCTCTCTTAGTTATGGCCCTTTAGTATTGTTTCTTTATATGAATATGGAAAAAGTTGTCCGCGCTATTTCTCGGTCCTTATATCCTTATATGCCAGGCTTTTATCACGCCTTGTAATTATCGTTGGTACCAAGAAAAGTTGTGCATGTTTAAAAGAAGTTCCATTTGAATGATTTTTCACATAGCTATGACCCTTTATTAATTTGTTTTTTATATGTATATGGAATAAAATTGTCCGCGCTATTTCTCAGTCATTGAATGCTAGACTTTACTCAAACTCTGTAATTACCCAAGGTCCTTCCAATGATTTTGACTAAATATAGAACAAACATTAGCAAAACTAATCTATAATTATGTTCTGCAGTGGATGATTTAAGTCAGCAGAACCATGACCTTATTCTCTCTCAACTACATTTGGTATGACAGATAACTTGTTAAGTACTAACTAGTACAACACAGTTTCAAATTTGAATACTATTTTTTACCTTCCTTTGGTGTAAATAGAGCGTAAACACGGTTTTAATCAGTGTAATGTTGATATCTGTAGAAGCAAGCGCTTAAAGAGAGAATGAGAGAATGTAGAATTAACTATCTGAAATAAAATGGATTTATAATACATATTTAAATCTTGAACTTGTAGTAGTTTGTGATGGTGATTTAGCTTTTCCTTTAATCAATCTCTTCGTATGAATCACATAGTGGATATTCACCAGATTAGGTCAGAAGCATCTTCCATGTTTGGGACTCTGTAATATTTGTTCAAATGATACTCCTTAAGCCACTTTTAATCTATAAGTCTCTTAACATTTTGAATAAATATGGATCTATTCAAGTAGATACAAATTACATACACAGATTATCCAGTAATTAGATATATATTTGGTACGAATATTTACGTAAGCTTAGTCAGCAGTGAGCTACGTTCGTTTTTACATTTAATTTGGTTGAGTTGTTCATACATATATATTTACAGTCTCCAAGTCTGATCATCTTTGTAAAAATAAGATAATGTATTCAGTCTATTAAGGGGACGCATACTGCTACATTCACAGTTCATATAGCAATGCGGAAGGGGTGCATATTCAAGAAATCGATGGTGGGAAAATAAAAAACATATTCCTAAACTGATATAATACTGATGGACACCTGTAATACTCAGTATTTTGTGGATAAGGATGTGGTACTATGAATGTAATAGGAAAACAGAGGTCTTTGTGAAAGTACATTCAACACAAAATATTAAGCTTTTGTATAAGGAAAAAACAGTTTTTTTACAGTAACAGTGTTCCAAATAATGTTGAAGGGATGAGATTTTCTTTCTAACACACCAGGTTTGCTTAAACATGTAAAAATTTAACGCCACGTCTGTTCATCTCGGGATGGACGCCATATTTGTCATTGATAAAAAATGTAAACAAAAAAATCAGAGTGGGATTAGCATTGCAAGGGCATAACATGACAATCTACACAATGAATACCTTAGAACAGATATCTAAGATGCTACACAGGTCAGGTGGGTTAAATGCATAATGTCGATCACTTGAAATTCATACTTGAAAAGGTGGTTAATTTTAGTTTGTTTACATGGTTTTTAATTTTCCCACGACTTCTCGGCGATTCACTGCAAATAGTATTACTGCGCCGGACGAAAGGTAACTCTAATAAACAACGGGAGACAATTTAGGTGTCAGCACGTGTACGATTTTAAAAAAAAACATGTCGATGATTTTATTTCTTATCAATAATGAATCCTATTCAGATATTCGTCTTTAATATTGAAAAATTATTAATTTTCTGTGGACATTTGTCAAATAATATTGCTTACAGTGGACTACTTTGCGCATCAAACTGGTTTCCGCTTCAGTTGTGAGGCACTTCCGTTATACTTTTTGACAACTTTGTACTTTTTGACAACAATAACAAAACACAAAATGAATCAATAAAGTCACTTATAAACCGACTGCTACTTAAATCAGTGTAAGTAAAGTTGTTGTTACAACATTATACATGTTCGTTACGTTATGAGATAAAGTTTATCTTGAACTGCATAATCCATTAATTACGTTTAGATGATATTGCATTTACAACTTATTTGACCCCGTTTTTTTACGTGAATGACAGCAATTCTCGTGCAACTCGTGCAAACAGATTATGAAAAGTATGGTGGAGAATTCAAGGACAAATTATAAATGACATTAAAGTGAGGATAACTGTATATTCGTCCAGTTATTGATCATTGACATTCCTGCTGTTTATTAATAACTTTTGTAAACAAGATTAGAATGTTGCTTTTGCACATATACACTTGATTGGACCTCTCAACCAAATTTCATACCTTATTTTTGGGATTTTTAAGACAATACAATTCAAAAGTTTGTTGAATGTGTTTTGATATTAAAGTGCATTGTAGTTTATGAATACCAAGTTAAAAATTAATAATGGCAACATTTCTAGGCCTTTATTGTAAGCCACTAGACTTCTGTAACGATAAATGTTTAATGTATTTAGGGGAATATACTCTTTTTAGTTTTGTAATGTGGCATTCCTGACCACCGTATCTTTTTTATGCACTACTTTGTAAACAAACTAAATAATGTGTTTTAGCTCACATATGCGAAATCAAAAGCAGACAGTGAACTTATTTCACCTTCTTTCTTTAAATTAAATCTGTAGGACATTGATTAATGTTTGGACAAAGTGAAGCACTATTATTTCGCACCAAAAAGTCTTAATTGTTGACTTTGAATGTACACAAGAAGTCTTATGTAATTCAACAATAACTTTCTTGTTTCAGTTTTTCTCATTTTTATTTTAGTGAGCAATCCTTTGTGTACTTATAACAGTTGAAACAGTATTCATTTCATTTACCAAAACCTTGTACTTTTTTGCAGGTAAATTTTATAATACCCCACCCACTTTTTTCTAATTTCAAAGTATGCGTCCCCTTAACTGAGAAATGAACAAGATTATATTTTGGTTTAAAGTATAGTATGTAACAATTCTTTAAAGTAATTATTTCACAATTTTTAAACACTAAGAAGATAAAAGCTGTTGAAATACGTGAACGACAAATTAAAATTTAAACGTTTCCGTTGACTTGTTCTCAGTTGAACTTGCTGAAACACTTTCAATGTATATCAGTAAAATGTATTTACTAGTAACATGAAATACGACAGGAAATGATAGAAACAACAAAAACAACAACAACAAAATAACCAAAGGCACCATCGTTGACAGCTAAACTACTAGTCAGTTCATTTTTTCTGCAGAATTCAGAAAATGCCAGGGACGCTGTGCTTTTAGAAAAATAGGTTCTTAGTGGAAGAGAGGGTTTTCACTTCAAGCATGGGGGGGACCTAAAGAACACTTTAGACTGCTTAATTGTGTTTTTTTACAAATTTGTTTTTGTCACAACGTCAGTTAAACTTATTAAACAAAAAATGCTTTACAACATGTTTTCCGGTGTATTATCGAAATACTAGGGAGAAATATGTACCTGGTATTTTAATAGTGAAAAATATCAAGCATATTTTCATTTAGCAAGAAACTCAAAATGGATAAATTTAGTCGAAACATGAAACAAAAAGAAAATTTGTTTGTTTTAATATTTTCATAGTGGAAAACAACATGTGTATTTTTAATTAATAAGAATCTATAAAATGGGTAAATTTAGTCAATTGAATCTGTAAACAGATTCCTTGGAATCACAGAATGCAACCGGAAAAGAATAATAGGTTTCAAAACATGACATGAAACAACACAACACAACGCAACACAACACAACACAACACAACACAACACAATACCTTTTATTTCGGTATTAAACAACATACAGTTTATAGCTGCATATGAGACTATGGTGAGCAAAAGAAAAGAGCTATATTTAGTTGTTAACAGATGCTATCAGAGTCACAATGAAATTTAGCAAGTGAAAATAGTTTTTTTTGTGAGGCCCCTTTCAGGTAACCCCGTTTATTTTCAATATCCATTTACATACGTAAAGGTACACAATTACATTTGAATATACATGTATAGTATCATAAAATTGTCATATACATTGTCTATATTTTAATTTTGAAGTATATTGTATTATGTTTCGCTAGAAATGTAATTATGCAAAGTAGATAAAAATATTAATGTAGTGTGCACATATTACATGCAAGTGAAAATAGTTAAAATTTACACAATTTTATCCAATAAAGATGTGTTTTGTTTTACTTGTAAATCACTCATGAACACCATATCTTACATTTTCGCTCGTAGCTATGTCTTTTCTAAAATGATTGCACCTGGTGTTTACTTGTGAAAGAAATTTCAATTTTACACTGGAATAAACATCTCTTCATGTTATCCTTCTGACGTATACAAATACCTATATTATTTTCTACTTTTCAGGTAAGATTAAACCTGCAGAGCTGGAGACGGGACGAAGATTGCATTAAATATCCGCATGTTGACGTAACCATGACAATAATCAAAATGCTCTTATTTGTGACGTGCATTATAATGCTCAACGCCCCTTTATTCCATTGCCACACCATTAATGACACAAACAGACTGCTTAAAGACAAACTAACTGATTATAATAAAAGCACCAGACCCACTTACAATCAGTCAACACCAACGGCTGTGACCTTTGGCTTTGAAATGGTTTACATTCAAGAGTTCGATGAAGTTCAACAGAAACTCTCAATTATGGCGCTTCCAGGCTTAAACTGGACTGATGAGTCAATGATGTGGAATCCGGCGGATTATGGTGGTCTGTTTTCACTTGTTACGGAAAGTGGTCCTTTCTGGACACCAAATCTTGTTTTGAGTAATAGTATCGGGGAATGGAAACGTATAGGCGCTGACTGGCAGACGATTCGTTTCTTTCTAAACGGAGCGGCCTATTATAACCCAGGGGAGATATATTCAAGCGCCTGTACTGTGGATGTAACATATTACCCCTGGGACATACACAATTGTCTTTTGATTTTTTCCCCTCAAGGCTTTTCTCCAAGTGAAGTGTATTTAACACTCAGTGGAAACAAAGTTTCAACGACGTATTATATAGAAAATGGAGGATGGGCGTTTGTTGATTCGAGGATTCAACCAAATTATTCCACTTACTATACGGATATCTATATTGAACTTATCTTTGAAAGAAAGCCTAGATACGTTATTGTTAATGTAATTATGCCAATTATATTTATGGCGTTTCTAAGCAACGTGGTTTTTCTTATTCCTGCAGATTGTGGTGAAAGAATTTCCTACAGTATAACTGTGTTGCTGGCAATTGCAGTGTATCTCACGCTTGTTGGAGACAACCTTCCGAAAACCTCAAATCCAATGTCTTACTTCAGTTATTATCTACTAGCGTTGTTAGTAACAAGCATTTGTATCGCCATGGCAACAGTTGTCAATCTACGAATTTACCATTGTGACGAGACAGATCCAGTGACAGACTGTTGGGTTAAGATTGCTACATGTTTCAAATGTTTAAAAAGAAAAAGAAAAGCAAAATATAAAAAGTCATATCAGAACGGATATGTTACCCAAAGAATACGTGAAAATGTTCAGAAGCCGGTCTCTTATTTGCATGTTCCAAAAGTGCGCGTGCCGCTACAAATCGGACAACATTCGGACATGTCCGACGTACAGGAAATGGCTACCTTTGATGATAGTTCGAATAGTGATAAAAACATCTCCTGGAAAGATGTTAGTGTAGCTCTAGACAAAATCTTTTTCGGGATTTTCTTTATAATACTTACTGTTGCAACAGTTGTGTACGCGGTTATAATTTCTACATGTGAGCGGGCAAAATTATCCGAATGATCACAAAGCAAACGTGCATTTCTTGCTTGTCTACCAGATCATTGCTTTTCTGCATGCTTTAAATTGTTAGTAAGAATGTAAATAATATTTTACAATTGAAAAACAATTAGAAAGCATTGGTAAACTGTACTGTTTGATGCACGTTTTCTGTAACAAAATTTCCCTACACATCTCTATTGATGTCAGATAATATCATTCATAAACGAACTCTAGAGGTAGTAAAAGACAAGGGTGACTAAAAGAGACATTAATAAGTTCTTCTTTCTTTGTGAATGAATTGTTGTTTTCATGAACGAGAACACTTGACAAATACTCTTGTGGTCTTAAAACTGGCATTATTAAAGGTATCTTTCTGCCAGCAAATTGTACAATATCGACAGTCCAACATTCTGCTTATTGTCTATTATCAAATCCTGATGAATGGTCATGTTGAGCCTTTAGGTGTAAAACCACATGCCTCGTTGTATGGTGCGTAGATTAGGAAAGTTACCAGCTTTAACACACAAGTTTATTTACAAGATGATCTATATACTAAGATTAGATCCAGGTATAAATACTCCAGGTTCTTAACAGTTTTTGTCAGAGTTGGGTCGAGTACCGAGTTTTAATAGTCGAGAAATAGCCGAGTACTGGACAATTTTGTACTTACTCGCGTGGGTACTAAGTACTAAATTTGCTAAAATACTCGAGTATTACTTGAGTATTACTCTTGTAATTTATGAGTACCGCAGTTTAGATGATTTCATATACTGTACAAAAATAGTCACAAACATAATATTATACAACTTCTTTGCACTGTTCTACATATTTTACTCTTAAATTATAGCAGTTGCTCAATTTCTTCTGATAAATATTATCAACAAACCATTACAATTAAAATAAATAGTTTCTTCAATGATATCTGAATTTCACTTTATTTTTTTTTGCAGTTGTAATCAAATTATGTTAGTGTAAATAGGACAGCGCTTTTCCGTTCGTCATTCTGTCCCTCCGTCCGTCCACAATTTCGTGTCCGGTCCATACCTCTGTCAATCATCAAGCAATTTTGATATTACTTTCCACAAATGTTCCCCATGATGAGACACCGTGTCATACGCAAAACCCGGACTCCAGGCAACACTTTGAGGTTAAGTTTAATGGGGCTTATTTTCCTGACCGGTCAATAACTCTGTTATCCATGAAGGGATTTGAAAATTTTAGAATTAGCACAAATGTATCACATTTAAAGACGCTGTGCCATGTACAACTTTCATACCCCTAGTTCAGAAGTCAGTGTCGCACACGGCAGTCAACTGTTAACGTTGCATGAACAGGATGTGTTTCGTGTACGTTCCATAACTTTGGCATCAACCATCGGATTAAAATATTACTTGGCATTATGTTCCCTATGTCATGTCATGTGCAACACCCAGAACCCAAAAAGGTCAAGGTCACACTTGGAGATCAAAGGTCAATAGGGTTTCTTCCTGTCCTTCCCATAACTTTGTCATGTAAAATCCGGACCCTTAGCTGAAAGGTCAACGTCACACTTGGAGGTCAAAGGCGAACAGCACTATTTCCCTGTCTGTTATGTAACTTGACAATCCTTTAAGGATATTACTTAGCCCAGATGTACCTCATGACAAGACAATGTCTCATGCGCAACACCTAGCCCTCTAGCTCAAAGATCAAGGTCAAAGTTGGAGGTCAAAGGTAGATAGGGATATTTAGTATGGTCAATAACTCTTTCATCCATGAAGGAATTTTAATATTACTTAGCACAAATGTTCCATTTTGAGACATCTTGTCTGAAACAACATTTAACTTGAAGGGCAACTGTCGGACTTCAAAAGTCAATAAGATTTTTCCTTTCTGGTCCATAACTCATCAATTAAGGGATTTTAAATATAACTTTACACAAATGTTCCCCACAATAAGCCAACCTGTCATGTACAATACTCAGACCCCTAGTGAAAAGGTCAAGGTCACACCTGAAGATTAAAAGTCAATATTAATCAAACCTTTCTTCCTTATTAATGATTTGCTGTCTGAAATCCAATGCAGAAAAATATGTGAAGAATTAAAGAAATCCAAGTCAGAGGCTTTCACAGATCTTTTGGCCAGTTTTTCAACTATTTAGTAATGACTTAAGCTCCGACTTAAGCCGTGTCGGATATATTTACAACGCTTAAGTCAGCACAGAATAACGGGGCTAGACAAAACTTTCGATTGGATTTTTCTACTTTGAGCGGTGTCAGCAATGGCTTATCTTTCTATTGTTATTTTAAACCTGGGGCATAGGTGGTTTAAGAAAAGATGGCGGCGGAATATTTAGACATGAATTTAAACTTCAGATCATGTGAATATCTTTTAATGTAAATAATATAAAACCGAATTTTAAAATACAAAGCAGTGTATTAACAGGAGCTGTCAGCTCGGTCGACTTTTCTCAGTGCTTGACTCTGAATAAAAGCTTGCAAGTAAAAGTTTATAAAACTTTACCAAAATATTTTTGTTATAAGGGGGCAAAACTCTGTCAAATAAGAGTTATTAGGATTGTCCTCCTGATGTAGACTTTGATAGTACATGACTATGTTAAGTTTCAAGTCATATTGCCAGTTTTTCAGCTCTAGCACTAAGAAATGCTTAAGTCAGTATTAGTTAAGCCATCGCTCAACCTTGTTTTCTAACGGATTTTTACTAATACTCGGTGGGTATATTTGCGATGTATTAGCTAAGCCTTGGTCACACACTTTGAACATGTAGATACAGTCATCGGACCGTTTCGCTGTTTTTTTACAGAACAGAACAGAACAGAACAGACAATTTATTCAGACTTGTACATGTGTACATCGTCAAATATACATTGAACATAAATAAAATCACAATGATCGAAGTTATACAGGATGTTCACATTTAACAGATACAGAGGATGAATTATTCTGTTATAATTGTTGATAAAAATAATCTATGTGACAATGCAGTTCTAAGATATAGACATAGATTAATGAACATATTTCTATTTTCTGTCTTTAACATCTCAATAAACTTATACATATCTAAAACGTGTTACTTTCGTGATTTACTACTTTCGAAAAAGGAATTCTCAAAGAAATCATAGAAAAATATAAAGACACATTAAACCACAAAAGCACTAGCACCCGACTAATGAATGAAAAAAAAATGTTTGCAGGGAAAAGGTGACAAATGAATTTAATTCAAGGTAAGACTACAAGCATTACTATGTTTGCTCATTATAGTCCTAAATATTCCACCTTTCATGTACAAAACACGTGCAATATGCACGTGTAATTAGGAATGGATTTGTAAATTTAAAATTAATAGTATAAATACTCAAATTGCACTTGTAAATGCATGAATTTCAAAATGAGACGTTTATATACAGACGTGCGTATCCATATATATGTTCACCTACATATTTGTGCGTTACATGTAATCATAATTAATTACATGCACTTATATATTTATGCTTGTACGTATATTTTGAAACGTTTACAAACGTAGCGAATTTAGTAAAGTTAAATTGAAGAGTTGAATCTGTTACATATGTAGCTAGACTTTTGGAATAAAAAATAGAGCTATTGCACTCGCCCAAGCGTCGGCGTCGGCGTCGGCGTCGGCGTGGTTTAATTTTTTTTATAAAGTAAAACATCTTCATACTAGCTTTACTGAGACGAAATCTATCCAAAAGTCCAAATCGTCGTACATAACGAAAGGGTTTGCTCAGTCCTGTATGATTCCCTCCTTCATCAACATTTCTGCTTTAACTTCGTGCTGGAAATTTAAATCCATGTCTAAATATTCCGCCTCCATCTTTTCTTAAACCACCTATGCCCCAGGTTTAAAATAACAATAGAAAGATAAGCCATTGCTGACACTGCTCAAAGTAGAAAAATCCAATCGAAGGTTTAACTTTTGTGGAGCCCCGTTATTCACGTGCTGACTTAAGCGTTGTAAATATATCCGACATGGCTTAAGTCGGAGCTTAAGTCATTACTTAATAGTTGAAAAACTGGCCAATAGTTTTGATAGTAACACAGATATTTGACTTAATAAAAAACTATAACTAAAAAATCTAAGTTGAACAGGGGCATAACTAGGTCAAAATTCAAATCAGAGTTATGAGGATTGTTTCTCCTATTGTAGACTTTGATAGTACGTAATTACTTTAAGTTCAAAGTCAATAGCTTTAGTAGTATTAGAGATGTTTTACTTTATCAAAAACTTTAACAAACGGCGCCGCAGACGCCGGCGCTGGGGCGAGTGCAATAGCTTTATTTTTCCGCGAAAAGTCGAGCTAAAATGTAACAGATTCAACTTTTCACTTTTTAAAAATCACTGTGTTTGTACACGTTTCAACATATACATGCACGCATAAATATATAAGTACATGTAAATACTTATAATTATATGTAACGCATAAATATGTAGGTGAACACATATATGAATACGCACGTCTATGTATACGTCTACTTTCAATGACGTGTGGATTTTGAAATTCATGCATTTACAACTGCAGTTTTATTTTATAATTATATACTACATATAAATTTAAATTTACGAATGCATTCCTAATTGCAAGTGCATATTGCACACGTTTTGTACATGAAAGTCGTAACACTTAGGAATAATGAAAACAATAAGACAATGGACAAACATAGGAATGCTTGCAGTCTTACCTTGAATTAAATTCTTTTTCATTCAGTAGACGGGCGCTGGCGCTTTTATTTTCCAACGTGACTTTGTATTTTATTTTTATGATTTCTATGAGAACTTGTTTTTCGAAAGCAGTATCAAATCAAATCAAATCAAAATTTATTTATTGTCGGAGAGTTTTCAACAAATTAACAAAAACTATGTATAGCTTTTTACCGACATGCCTTGCACTTTGACATGGCCAGGCTCACTGGCACCAGAACAGAAAGAAAATACCTCTGTACATGTAATACCAGTCCCCCAGGTATTCCATTACTAACCCGTTTCAATCGCGCATTTCATACATAAAACTTGCAGTTCGGTAAATGTGTACTATGGATATCAAACAAGTGATAATTTATCTTCCATTGTGTACCTGTCACATCTTTATCTTAGAAAAACAACGCGTCGTTTATAGTTATTTCAACGTTACACAAAAAAAAACTTGCTTGAACTTCCCTAGTGAAGTTCCATTCTAGATTACAAAACCATTCTGATTGGCTGTTGTGAACATGTATGTCAGTCGTCATTTTACTACACGTGTTCGCTAAAATGTGGAAATGCAGCATACATGTGCTAAAATGAATAAAATAAACAGAACAGATGCAGACCAATGTACGATGTCAAATTAAAGATCATATACAAGATGAATTTCATCCATCATTTCGAGTTTTAGTGTAAAATTGTGATTTTTTTCTAAATCTGTTTTTGTTTGTTTACAATTCGCCAAACATGTGCATACTGCCGCGACCTCTAGACTGGATGTTCAATAGGGAAGGTCATGCAAGTTTTTTCTTTAACGTTGACGAAGCATAAAATATGTTGATAATCTCAGCAATATGGAATATTGACACAATGTGACTGGTGCACGATGGAAGATAAATTATCGCTTGTTCAATATACTAGGTACCCATTCACCGAACTGCGCGTTTCAGTTGAGAAATGTACGATTGAAACGGGTAAGTGTATTTTCCCCTTCAAGACCATGGTTCTTATAGAATACCTAGGAGTAGGGTATAACATGTGCAAATGCATTTTCTTTCTGGTCTGGCGCCAGTGGTCAGGCTAAATCACCAAAGTAACACGTTTTATATACGTAAAAATATAGCGAAACGGTCTGATTACTGCGTGACCGCGGCTTAGCTAATACATCGCAAATATAACCGCCGAGAAATAGTAAAAATCCGTTAGAAAACAAGGATAAGCGATGGCTTAACTAATACTGGTTTAAGCCTTTCTTAATGCTAGAGTTGAAAAACTGGCCATTTGTGTGCTGGTCAGATTTAACATATAAATTCACCCCTAAATTTACATGAAGCAGTAAATTGTTTTAGGTCACATGAACACGGGCCTGTTTCACAAAACTTTTTCATATAAAGCTCGCAAGATTCTTCGTACGCAAACCGTACGAAAAGTTCGCGAAATTCGTAGGTCTGTTTCACAGAAAGTGACCAGGTCTATTTCTCTCCATGTGATAGGTGATTTCCTCTGCACATGATGAAATATGTAATCAAAACCAGAGAAAGCATACACACCGCACAAACTTTACAGTAGATATAGAATAAATGGAAGAAACTGCGAGGTTGATATCCATTCATGGTAGCTTGTAAGGTAATAATTATAAATGTGGCCAACGTCCTTATTTCACAGGAAAGAACGTATCGTTCTCAGTATTGTGTAAATTTTAAGAAAAAACTTTATCAAGAACATCCACGATCAAGTGACGATAATACCTCGTAGATTTATTTCGAAGTCGGGCAAGCTAAAAAATAAGATAATTTTATGTCCACCAATTTGGCGTCTCTTTTTAAAAGAAAAAGAACTAGAAAATAACGAAATTAAAACGACTTTACAACGTTATATGTTAATCACCGTTACATAATACCATAAGCAATAACATATATACATGCCATTACAGCATCTTCAGCACAGTTAGATAGTAAATAACAACTCTGTTTTAGGACGTGCTTTCAGGTAGCTTCGCATGTTTAACAAACCAGTATTATTTATTCGGTTAACATGCACCTTATCCATGAGGCCACTAACTGCTGCTCGGTATATATTGGTAGAAGCAATTATTTAAGAAATAATAAGTTCCCAAACGTGGTTTATCGTAGAATAACCCGAGTTTGAGTTCATATGCGTAAGAATATATCACGAAGGCCGAATTATTTCCTCCTAATTCCAACCAAACTCCACAGAAATGTTCCTTTATGGTCCGGTTTTAGATTCCATAAAGCTTAAATTATCCTTGCACAATGATGGTTGAAATTGCAACCAAAACGAAAAACTTGAATGATCTTCTCCATGGAAACCGCTGGCCTACTATCTAAATAACTTCACAGAAATTTTCCTTGGGTGACCCTCTACCAAATTTCTTTTTATGTCTCTTTGATAAACAATGGCGCAGGAGGATGTTTTTTCCCTATATGGCTGTTTGGAAAACTTTATAAATCTTCTTTAAAACTACTGGGCCGATGTCAAAATAAGATTACAGCAATGTTCCTTCGGTGACTCCCTACATTATTTCTTTAAAGTTAAAATATTCCCTTTATGGCAAAATGAATATTTTTTTCTCTCTAAAAATGCTGGCCCAGTTTCAAAAGAATAATCACAGGAAACTCCTTCAAATAATTCTTTTTCGATTAAAACGTGATCTCCTTGGTACAGGACTAGATTTTCCTGTACTGCTAAAAGGAAACTTTTGAAGATCTCCCCCCTCTTCTGGCATAATTTAGGAATTTTCCTACGGTGAAACTTTACCAAATTCATTCAAGCCATGTCGTTTAATTAAACAAATGGCTGCTTTTCTCTATATGACTTCATTTAAAATTTAAAATTCTATCCTTTGAAATTGTTGGCTTGAATTGAAAATAACTTCATAGCAGTATCCCTCAGATTACTTCTATTAAATTCTTTCAGATCAATAGCTTTTGTTTTAAAAAAGGCGGCTAGGGGTGGGGCTAGTTTTCCTTAATTGCTGTTTTGAAAACTTTGAAAATCTTCTCTGATGAAATCGCTCTACCGATTTAAAAGAAATAATCAGTTTACAGTATAGTTCTTTTTTAAAAAGTATGTAATGTAGGTTTGAGATTTTCGGTCAGTTGTTACGTAATTGAAGTATTCTACCACGCCCACAGTCAAAAGTGGTCAAATACGACACAGTTTATTAAATGCCTAGAGACTGAAAAACAAATTTAACTGAAATATGTAACAGTGACCCTGGATTGATATTTTATAAGTAATAGGACATTTTTTTAAGGATTATTGAGAAGCAGAAATTTACTTTTTAAACATACTTTAAATTTTGTGAGGTAAGATTTAAGCAATCTTATAACGTACAGCATGCGTCGAATAAAACATTCAATGGTTATACATATGTATGTTTATCTGTTAGTACAATGATAAGTCAGTGAGGTAATAATTGTTAATATTTTGACGCTCAACATTTCCTATTATAACGCAATTTGTTATATGAACTGCCAGTTTATAGTTTGAGCTATTGAGCCGATATATATTTAAATCTAATTCCTGGACTAAGGGGAAATGAACATTTATTTCTGATGCCATGTAATAAACCATTTACTGAAGGCTTGCCGGTCAATAGTCAAAACTGTTTGAACTGAGGCTGGCGGCCCTATCATGGCAATAGTTTTGACTATTGACCAGCAAATATTCAGTAAGTGATTAAATTATAAAAACTGTAATGATACTTTACTAGAAATAGTATTAAATTGTTGGTTGTTTGGTTTTATTCAAACTATATCGATTTCGATATCACTTTGTTTATGCTGAGTTTATGCTGAAAAACGTAAATAGTTATCGGAAAAGTATAAACAGATACGATTCATCGCTGAATACCAATGCGGCATTGGAAATATTTTATTCATTAGTTCAACTTTTCATCATTTGTAATTTATTCAACAGACAAAATATCCTTAATTAATGTAACCATGGAAGTTAACAAAATACTTTTGTCAGTGCCGTGCTGAACTAGAAAATAAAGATACACACTTCTTTAGTTCAGGTCAATCACTGGTCAAATACGACTTTGGATATGCTTTTGGATATTCAGCCTGGTTTTTTTTTATACATTTTTCTGTGTTTTAAAGCGGATATATCTTTAAATAGGTAGTATAAGTTTATATTACATTTTTCAGAAGGTCAAGATTGTTTTGTCTTTAAAATATAAATGTTTCATAATTATGACAGTATGTATTTGTCGAAACTGATTCTGACATGTAGCCTAGTTATATTACATAGATTTCAAATGTTTTTACCATGGAGTTGACATTTAACTGACAGGTCGTGGGAAGTCAGCTGATCATTCCTATTCAGACATTTTATAGGGATATCTGTATCATTCTATGACAAAATGTAAAGTTAGTATTATAATTAATGTGTATTTCATACAGTTCAGTATTATTGTTTATGTGTCAAATTTTATATATAAATCTGTGTTCTCCATTGCTGCTTACTAACTTCCTTATACACCCAAAGTAAAAAATTATCCGGGGATTACATTGAACTCGTGCATATCTGTTGGTCCATCCATCCATCCATCCATCAATCCATAATTTGTATGAGCTCTATAATTTCCTTACCACTGGAATGAATCTTATAAAAGTAACGTGCATTTTTAGCTTTATGTATCAATGTTTTTAGTGATATGTTATAAACATAATTATGAAAAAATATCTATTTTTATAGACTGACATACAGTTAAAACCAAGTCGTAGAAAGAGTCTCTTTGATTAATATAATTATTCAGATTTTTATAACCACAATACAGTTACACTCGGGCTTCATTCTGAATACATCATTAACACTTTTATCAATACAGTATCGTGAAATTCCCCAGGTGCCAGTTATTTGTAAATGAAACATTCATATATCAATGAAACATATATTTAGTTTAAAAGAGATAAAGTCGTTAATTTCTACTGGTTTTGATTTGAAATTAAAGTGCCATTATATATGTGCCATTATATAAGGAACTTAAAATAATATGTTTTACACTTGAAAGGGCAAGGCGGTTTTAGCCCTTAGATTTGTACTAGTTTTCAGCATGTGAAGTTGTGCACCTAGTGTCTTAATTTGGACCTCACACAGACAAACCAGAGCTAGGGCTCTTGACTTAGAAATATGCATACAGTGACAGGAAGTTAGGGTACCAATGTCTTATAGACACACATCTAGTAAATCAGTGAGAATAAGTCCATAGACAATAATTGCAACACCAGAATTTGTGTGTAGTATGTGCGGCGGTAGGATGGGAGTGGAAGGGGACAGGTTGGGGAAAGATAGGGAGAGAATTTTGTTGGCATATTTCAGTGTTATGGAATCACGGTAAACACATTTAATTTTGCTATATTGAGGTATTACATATTAATTCATTTTTCAGCGTGGATTTCACTCAACTAGACCAGAGTTATGGTCTTCAGTGGCATAAAGTTCATAAAAGTTTGTGTTGCATATATCTTGGCCGAGTTATTAAGGTCGCTGACTTCAAATCACTTGCCCCTCATCGATGTGGGTTCGAGCCTCACTCGGAGCGTTGAATTCTTCATGTGAGGAAGCCATCTAGCTGACTTACGGAATGTCGGTGTTTCTACCCAGGTGCCCGCTTGTTATGCAAAAATGCACAGAGGGGCACTTGGGTCTTCCTCCATCATCATGGCTGGAAAGTCGCCGTATGAACTATAATTGTGTCGGTGCGACGTTAAACCCAACAAAAGTAAATAAATAGTGCATATATCTTTAAAAAATTCACATTGAGTCATGAAACAATGTAATAATTTTATAATTGTGTGCACCTGTTGTTTATTTCACTAACCAGAGTTATGGCCCTTGACTAAGAAAAAATTAAATGTTTGTGTCCCATGCATCTCAAAATGTACTTGAGCTAGAGAAATAAAACAGTATACAATTTCTATATCGCATGTAAAGTTGTGCACCGGTTGTTCTCTTCGGGATTTCAAACAGCTAGGTCAGCGTTATGATCCTTCACTTAGTGAAAAATAAACATAAAAGTGTAAAAAGTTTGTGAAAAATATTCCAGCTGGAGTCATGAATGAATGTGCATTGACAGGAGTTCGGGTGAGGTGGAGGGGCACATCAAGTGTATTACTGTGTGGGTCGTATATATATTTTTACCATTAAATATTTACATATCTGTATGTTATATTATTTACTCAAAATCTATCATTACGAATGATCTAATTTGCTATGATTTTAACTTACGTTGATCAATCGTTTGTGAAATTATGTGTTTTAGGCAAAATGAAATCCACAGAAACACAACAAAAACACACTGAAAACAACAACACAGAACAGCGGCAGATCATTAAATACCGAAAGATAGGAAAACAAATTTAAGATATTTTTCTGACACTGATATGACATCTTATTTAGGTATCATTAGTCCTCCACCTCTGACTCATGTGGGGAAGTTGGCAGTTACTTGCGGAGAACAGGTTTGTATTGGTACAGAATCCAGGAACACTGGTTAGGTTAACTGCCCGCCGTTACATGACTGAAATACTGTTGAAAAACGGCGTTAAATCCAAAACAAACAAACAAACAAACAAACAAACAAACAAAATTAAGGATTCGATGAATAGTTGACGTCTTAAAATTGGAACATCATAAACTCATAGAAAGAAATAGTTGTTCAACATGAAAATTGCACAGCTTACATTATTCTAAAATTCCAGTGTCAATTTAATGATAAATGCTTGCATTCCCGAAAAGGGACCACAATAAGGGGCCTCACTTCTGACAGTTCAGAGCCTTTAAAATCTAACCATTTTCAAAGAAATGTTGAATTGAAAATGTTGAACATCTTCGTTTTCATGCATTTGCAATAATGTACGAGTACTGAAATTTCGAATACTAAGGTTGATAATCTTTTCTAGGAATTTTGAAAATTGATTGTTTTTATTTCTTTACAAATGAAATTCAATTTTAAAGTTGAATAACTTCTTGTGAATGTTTGATGTTTGGAGCAGTACGCGACAATGCGTTTAAACATGTATTGGACCTAGTTTATTGGTAAAGATGTTGTCCATATAAAGACAAATGTGAGACGTTCAATTTACTGTTTATAATATATCATGTCTGTTTTGATGAAAGCCGTTACATGTATATGTTCAAAGTTTGTAAATGACAGACTTTGATATATTGCATATTATGGACAAATAGAACAACGAGTCCTAAAATTAAAAAATGTGTGAGATTGTGATTGATTTACCTATTTCTTTCTATTTGTCCGCCATACAATTTTTTTTTTTTGACAGACTGCCATTCGCAATTAAATCAAAGGGAAACAACCCTTGTAAGAAAATGTGCATAATTACTTTCATGAAACGTAAATGATTAATCAGTAACAAGAGAATCATAAACCATGAAAATAAAGCCTTGCAATGTTTTGCAAACGTACAACGTCTTTACCGACATTCTTGTCATTCAATACATGTTTTCCTGTTGTGTTCCGTACTGTCGCGTATTATTTTCAAAAAGTTGTCCCCATTTGAAAAACAATTCTATTTGTAGAGAAATAAAAAAATAAAAACAATATTCAAATTTCCAGAAACTATGTTTAACCCTGTCATTCGAAATTTCAACACTCGCACAGTACTGCAAATGCTTCAAAACGAAGATGAGCAACATTTCTTTGTCAATGGTGAGATGTTTAAGGCGCTGCACTGTCCAGAAATTAAGTGTGGCCCCTTAATTTGGACCCCATTCGGGAATTCAAGCATTTCTCAATAAACCGACGACCGGTATTTAGAACAATATTCCTATTTTATCAGCTGTTCCATTTTCGTGTCATACAACTTTTTTCTTTCTATGACTTGATGATGTTCAAGTTTCAAGACATCAAGTATCCATCGAATCCTTAAGATACCAGTTAAATAGTATTACAATACAGTTTCACACGGTAATACTAGTTTTGACATTTCTTAAGTGTAAATAGATATGTTGATATCTGTAGAAGCAAGGACTAAAGGACAGAAGGTTGAAGAACTGTTTGGAAAAAAATAAGAAACTGGACCCATCTACAGTACATAAGATTTTTTAAAATCTTGAACTTGTGAAGTTGTTTGTGATGGTGCTTTAGCTTTTGATTTAAACAACTTCGTCGTAGAAACCACATAATCGATCTTCACCGGATTTGATAAAAAACAAACCTATTGTATGGAACTCTCTCAGATTTGTTAAAATGGTTTTCCCCATGACACTTTAAAAGGCTACCAGAATTAAAATAGAGTAAACTTAAGAATACTTCTTTTTATGAAGCACTTGATGAATCTTCACAAAGCTTAGTTTCTAGCATCTTTGTAGATCCTCTTTAAATTTTATATATAGTTCCACATGATACCTCATTGGAGCCATTGCAGCTAGAAAAAGAAAACCCTTTAAACGACGTCTGTTCACAAACAACTGGATTGGTCTTTGATAAAATTGATATCTAACGTCCTCGTTTGCACTTCTCTCGAAAATGTGTGAAAAGGTCTTTAGCAAGCATAGAATGCCTCCAAGCATCATAATAGCAGATTTAGTTTGATTAAGATTCTGTTCATGAGAGATAATGAAATGTATAACATCCCTCAAGCCAAAAATTCGTTTATAATATAAGAAATTAGAATTTTTGGACGTTTGGCTGGAAAAGAATACGTTAAGAATATTTCACATGTGACTTTCCACATTGAATTGATTAAACTCGTTGAACAAAATTGATAAAATGCTCAGAAGAGCCTCGCATTTTATCATTTTATTCAACTTGTTCAATACATTTGATATGAAAGACACACACGTAATATCCATTGTAAAATGCACATGCTCTATAGCTCTGTTTTGCTTTTTCACAAGAGCCTGTCGCTTTTCGACGAAGCATTTCTGTATAAAATATTGTCTCATTAAACATCATAAGAGGTGTGAGTCTGCTGGTAGGAAATGAAAAAATGAAACTCGTAACAAAGAGTCATTATCATAACACGTTCAGAATTGCTTTAAAAAGCGGAACGAACTGCTTTCCTTAACACGTTTACTTGGAAGCATCTCCCCCAAAATGAATTTGTTCACTTCTATGAAAATATCGAATATAAAATTTAAGTTGGTTCTTTGTTTCAGTAAAAATCAGAATCTGCTGTGCACGACCGAAAGACACTTAAAATGTTTAAATGATTTTCTATTGGTCAGTTACAAATTGTATGTTTTCTTTTCAGGTATAATTAAATAGTTTCTGGAGACGGGACAAAGACTGCATGAAAAGATATGCATGTATAAATAACTATGGCATATAAACTGCTATTATTAGTGACGTGCATAATAATGATCAACACCCCTTCATTCCATTGTCACACCATAAAGGATACAAACAGACTGCTTAAAGACAAACTAACTGATTATAACAAAGGTACAAGACCCACTTACAATCAGTCGACCCCAACAGCCGTGACCTTTGGCTTTGAAATTGTTTATATTCAAGAGTTCGATGAAGTTCAACAGAAACTCTCAATTATGGTGGTTCCAGGCTTAAACTGGACTGATGAGTCAATGATGTGGAATCCGGCGGATTATGGTGGTCTGTTTTCACTTATTACGGAAAGTGGTCCTTTCTGGACACCAAATCTTGTTTTGAGTAATAGTTTCGAGGAGTGGAAACGTATAGGCGCTGACTGGCAGACAATTCGTTTCTATCCAAACGGAGCGGCCTATTATTACCCAGGGGAGATATATTCAAGCGTATGTACTGTGGATGTTACATATTACCCCTGGGATATACACAAATGTCTTTTGTTTTTTTTCCCTCAAGGGCATACACCAAGCGAAGTGTATTTAACACTCAGTGGAAACAAAGTTTTAACGACGTATTATATAGAAAATGGAGGATGGGCGTTTGTTGATTCCAGGATTACAACAAATTATTCCCCTTACTATACAGAAATCATCATTGAGCTTGTCTTTGAAAGAAAGCCTAGATACGTCATTATTAATTTAATTATGCCAATTATATTTATGGCATTCCTAAGCAACGTGGTGTTTCTTATTCCCGCAGACTGTGGTGAAAGAATTTCCTACAGCATAACTGTGCTGCTGGCAATTGCTGTGTACCTGACATTTGTTGGAGACAACCTTCCGAAAACCTCAAATCCAATGTCTTACTTCAGTTATTATCTACTAGCGATGTTAGTAACAAGCATTTGTATCGCTTTGGCAACAATTTTCAATCTACGAATATACCATAGTGACGAGTTAGATCCAGTAACAGGATGCTGGGCTAAGATTGCTACATGTTTCAAAGGTTTGAGAAGAAAAAGAAAATCAAAAGAAACACAATATAAAGGGGCACATCAAAACGGACATGTTTCCCAAGGCATTCGTGAAAATGTTCACAAACCAGCCGCTTATTTGCATGTTCCAAAAGTGCACGGAACGTTGCAAGTCGGACGACATTCGGACATAGAAGAAATAGCTACATTTGATGGTAGTTCGAATAGCGACAAAAGTATCTCCTGGAAAGATGTAAGTGTAACTTTAGACAAGATTTTCTTCGCGATTTTCCTTATAATACTTACTGTTGCAACAGTTGTTTACGCTGTAATAATTTCTACAAGTGAGCGGGCAAAGGTATCCGAATGATCTCACAACATACGTGCATTTCTTACTTGTCTACCAGATCATTGCTTTTCTAGAAACTGTCAAATATTAGTGAGGTTTTAAATTAAAAATTAAAATCAATCAGAAAACAATGTGAAGTTCTGCTTTTTACACACATTTCCTTGATATTAGATAATACCATTCGTAATATACGTCATAAGTACAGGGACAGAAAATGAAACATAAACAAGTTATTCTTCTTTTAATTTGTATGTATTTGCTAATGAATACAAACAATTTCTCATAATAAAAGCAACAATTTTTTCATATACCAGAACACAGGAAAACACAATGTACCTATATGGTCATAAAACCACTGATATTATGATAAGTACTGAATTTACTAAAATGTTCGAGCATTACCTGAGTATTATTCCAGTACTCATGAGTGATTTACGAGTACCGCAGTTTAGATCCAAATTTACAAGTGAATTTCATACAAAAACAAATATAGTCAAAGGCATAATACACTACATCGTCGCTCTGTTCTACATATTTTACTCTTAAGTGATAGCAGTCGCTCAGTTTCTTCTTCTTTCTTCTTCAGCACACCATTGCAATTGAACAAATTTATTTTACTCAATTATATCAAATTTTACTTCATTTGTTTGTTTAATTGTAATCAAATTCTGTTGATTTTTGTTTAAATTTTTATGTTTCTGTGTAACAAAATCAAAAGGAGGATTTTGTCCTGTGGTCAAATTGAGAAGGTGCATTTTGTCCAACACTCACCGGTTTCGAGTGTTCCGGTTATTGATAATGGCTAAAAATATTTTGTATTGTATCCATTCAAAACTTAGCTATTGTGTATTGCAATAAGACTGATTTTTTCCTTACGTTTTGTGGTAACAGGTATGATTTGGCAACCTAAAATGACTTAAAACAATTACTTCAAATAACGAAAGATACCATCGGGTATGTTAAAATGTTCATATATGGCCAGTTTTTGAATTTTCCTACAGCTAAAAATGTTGGTATACTGATTATTATGACATGTTCCAATATCAATAATATGACTATAAGTACTAGGGTGCTTGAATTGCGCTGAACCTGTGATTTTAGTGTTATCATTGTTTGACAGGTGTTTAGTCTTAATATAGAAGATAATCTGTTCATCTTTACTGGTGATGGTGACGTGATTGTTGTTTATTCATACTTTATATGATACAGTATAATAAAGATGATGTTATTTTATTGAAGGAAAATAGTAATGTTGGCAAAAATCATAACACCGTTTTAAATAAATGTTTGTCAGATTTTAGTACTTTTCAAAACTAACAAAATATTCATGAGTACCTAACAAAATACTCGTGAGTACTAAGTACTCAAAAGAACAGGTACCAATATAAGGTTCCTGTACTAATAATAGTCGAATACTGAAGTACTCGTCGGCCAAACCCTGAATATTGTCTCACGCTCAACATTTAAATGATTCATACTTCTTTGCCGAAATGTTCTAGGTCATATTAACCTAACCACTCTAACCCTTTCTAAGTTATCATTAATCCTTAACCCTCTCTACAACCCGATCATATTCAATTATCCTGTTAAATTTCTGTAAAACATTTCCTTTCGTCTTTTTCTGTCCTCCTGAATACGTCTTCTTTTTCTATGCATTTTTCCTACGTATTGATACCTTTTCAAGACCCTTTCAATAACATTTTTTACAAGCATTTCAGAAATATTCATAGTTATTTCAAAAACATGTCAATCAAAACGTCTATTATGTACTCCTATAATCGCTGTTATGAAATTTGCTGTAAAGACAATATCTACAAAGACTTAAACATATGAACAAACTGAATCTTATTTCTATGAAGTATTTGAATTTTCTACCCTCAATGATAACGGATTAAGTAAATGTAGCCCTTTGAATTATTTTAGATTGGCTCTTTTCTCAAGTTTTATGCTTGTGAACTAAAACGGGCAAACATCTTAATTATGTCCTAGTTATTGTGATATTTATTCTCCTGTTTACTACAGCTCAGTATTTATCTCGTGGTTATGGTACGAATGAAGTGAGTGAGATAATCTTGAACTAAAACGCAAAGCTATTACTTCCCGTCGAAAATAGATCTACGTTGTTCCTTCACAATTGCATATTGGTCTCAGTAGTGAGAGGAAGGTCGCGAGATCCCTCTTAATAATATCGTATACTTAGTATATATTATACTATGAAAGGATATATACTAACTACTTGAGTACAACAATCTCAATATTTATCTAAATAATGGAAATGCAGACGATCCTGGTAAGTTTGTTTTAATCAATTGATTAACGTTACCGTAGGATCGTACTTCTGTGATATTTTTATATGCGCATATATATTTTGTTTTGAGGGAATTTGTATAGAATGTTTTGTATTTAGTCTTATGTATGTTTGTGTGTATTATACAGGTTTTCATGCGGTGTAATGTCTCCGTCGTAACAATCGAATCAAGGTACAAACCGTAAGCTGACAGTCTTCTGATTACTAACCCTGGTCGGCCCGTTGCATAAGCGCAATTACGAATTAACTGAAGGCTGACCTTCACTTTAACGTTGTTTGTACTGGGCATGTTGTAATTTGCACAATGCCATTTTTAGAATACTAAACTACAAAGCGTTCTTGCAATTTAACCGTGAGGTAACTAAGCAGTTAATGACTTTATAGCATTACTGGTATGCTAATGCGACTAAGCGTAGTTTTACATATAGCGGATTTGCTTTTCCATTTCAAAGCTCATAGTGAAGTTTAACACCGCCGTACGGTTCTTACCACAATCTGTTTATTTTGTTATAGAGTCATACACTATATTAATGATACGTCAGCAATATGTTTAAGTGTGAAGTAAACAACATAGCTCCTGTATAATCACATTGAGAATCCCCATGTTGTAATTCATCCATAAGACGATATCGGTGAGACGGCCCTCTATGGGTCTTACTACCTGTCACAGCTTTTGTTGGCTGAAGGTAAGTCCAAATAATGGGACGTTTCGGGATTGCGTGATTACTTTTGACTGTCGCTGTCTACTGGCACTAGACCAGAAAGAAAATGCCTCTGTACATGTTATACCCTACCCCTAGGTATTCTATTAGAACCATGGTCATAGACGGGAAAATATACCAACCCGTTTCAATCGCGCATTTCATATTTAAAACGCACAATTCGGTAAATGTCTACTATGAATATTGAAAAAGTGTTAATTTATCTTCCATTGTGTACCGGTCACGTTTCTTCAATATTTCGAATCTTATCTTAAAGAAATAACGCATAGTTTATACTTTTTCAACGTTGCAGAAAAAAATTTGGTTGAACTTCCCTGGTGAAGTTCCGGTCTAGATTACAAAACCATTTTGATTGATTTGAAATCGATGTGAAAATGTATGTCAGTCGTCATTTAATTACACGTGTATGCTAAAATGTGTATATGCAGCATAAATGTGCAGTATGAGTTAAATAAACAGTAAAGATATACACAAATGTATGATTTCAAATTCAAAATCATTTCTAAAATGAATTTCATTCATCATTTCGAATTTTATTGTAAAACAGTGAATATTTTGCATTCTGTTTTTGTTTGTTTACATTTCGCCTAACATGTGCACACTGCTGTGACCTCTAGACCGGATGTTCATTAGGGGAGTTCACGCAATTTTTTTCTGTAACGCTGACGAAAGCATAAAATATGTGGAGTATCTCTGCAATATGAGATATTGATAAAATTTGTTTTGTGCACGATGGAAGATAAATTACCGCTTGTTCAGTATACATGGTACCCATTCACCAAACTGCGCGCTCTAGGTGAGAAATGTACGATTGAAATGGGTTAGTGTACATACCCGTTCATGACCATAGTTCTTATAGAATACCTAGAGGTAGGGTATAACATGTACAGAGGCATTTTCTTTCTGATCTGTGCCAGTGTCGCTGTCCCGTGAGAGGGATGACAACTATAAAGTATCTGGTCATAAAATAACTCATCCCGATAAGCCAAATTAGTAAGGCTAGCTGAAGGTATGCAGATATCAAAATGGAAAATGGCGCAAAAATGGTACGTAAAGCCGGATCTAAATAATTCTCAGTTTTTATAATCGCATTTTATTTTACTAAAATCACATGGCGGATCTATGCTTGACATTTAAGAAATGTTTTGATAATGACAAAGGCAGTTGTTGTGAAGCCTTTGTCTTGCACCATAGAAAAAGTTCAGTTTTTATCTGATTTCAAGGTGTCAGATTGACTGAAACTATGTTTTCTTTAATCATGAACCCCATTTTTCTTTTGATAACAATGCTGTCGTCTCAATAGCTCAGTATTAGATTGTCCGCTTTGAGTGCGGTTGGTCTAGGGTTCGATCCCCGGTCGCATCATGTGTGAAAACTGGTACTGTGAGCTCCATTGTATGGCACTCGACATTTACCTAGTTTTGTCGCTCAAGAGATTTGTAGCTCGTGTTGTTTGTTCATTCTATGCAACGTTAAATAATGCTTTGCTTAACCTTTCTGGGGTTTTATTGGACTTAACCAAAATATTTTATTCAAAAAGCAAAAATCATATGATTTTATAAAATGAGTGTAAATGTTTTATTCTAGATATTTATAATCATAGTGCGCATGCGCGAGAAATGGTGGTGCAAATTTTTTTTTCAGGATAAACAAATATGGAAATATACTTTAAATAAGTGAAAGAAAGCTACAATATTATGTGACTTATTGTGTATCTTGTATGTGATTGCATTACTGATGACAAGAAACTGTAAAAAGACTAAAGAATCACCAGGAAGTAGTCAGACCGAGCTCAAACAACGGACAACAATGGCTCGAAATGGCGGGATCAGGGCATTCAGTATAGCACAAATTCAAATATCAGGCAACAATGGCTCGAAATGGTTGGATCAATGCATTCAATATAGCCCATACTCAAACATCAAGCAACAATGGCTTAAAATAGCGGGATCAGGGCATTCAATATAACCAAAACTAAAAAATCGGGCAATAATGGCTTAAAATGACGGGATCAGGGCATTCAATATAGCCCAAACTCAAACAACAGACAACAATGGCTCAAAATGGCGGGATCAGGGCATTCAATATAGCCCAAACTCAAACAACAGACAACAATGGCTCAAAATGGCGGGATCAAGGCAGTGTTGCAATATAGCCGGAATGCATGTTATTAGACAAGTCAAACTTTTAATATGAATATGCAACAAATGCTGCAAATATATCAGCAAAATACACCATACATGGGAATGAACTCAGCATAACCTGTGTTGCAAGCCGTATTTCAGAGATTTCGCGGCATTGTTATAGATTTTTTGATATCTGTTTAATATACGAAAACAGCAGGTGATAGTTCTTAATTTTTGTAGAAGGTTTTACATTTCAAAATTTATATTTCCAAGGTTTGTTTAATTAAACGCACTTGTTGGTAAGGCTCTATGGGTAGGGTAGTGTGTAGTACTTCTTTTTTAAATAGTATATTATGGCACCATTAACCGGGGGTTGAACATCTATATGCAGCTCGTCTGGGCATACCGTGTGATGCTTTAAGCAATGGCATTCACAATAGGGGTAAAGTGACCTCAAGGGGAGGGGTGCGGTCATGACTGTTTGTTATAATTAGGCTGTTATTATTATTATTGTTAGAATTGTCATTAATAATATTTTTATGATAATAATTATCATTATTATGTACAACGCCATTGAATATATCATTGTATAAAAAATAGGCGTTTAATCAAATTATTCAGTTTCAGTTTCAGTTTGCAAGCTGGTAGCACCCCAACAACCCCATCAATGCAGACATTCCCAAATCAAAACATGGACATGTTTACAATGTTATTTCAATGGCTTTATTCTATGGATGGTAAGTTGTCATAATTAAGCGAGAGAAAAACTGCATGACGACTGGCTTAAGTCTTAATAGAATATATGTTGTGTTGTGTTCTGTTCTGTTCTGTTCTGATCTACAATCTTATTCAATGTGCCCGTTCTTTAGAAAATATCTAGGAGAGACAGAGGACTGTCTTGTCCTTAACAAATAATCTATGTTTTCTTCACATAACGGTAGTTTATTTTATAATGTTCTTCAACAATTGATTACCTTTACAAAATGTTTGTATGATCTGTAATATTGTTTTATTGTATTTTTCCAATATATACAATTGTGTTTACTTTCCATTTCTATTCACCAACTCATCAACAATGCAACCCTTCAAATAACTAAATTGTGTGCGGGAAGTCATTAATTATCTAAAAGCGACATAATGTATTGTGTCTCATCACAAACAAAGTTATACAAACCTGATACCTGTTAGAAAATTTTAATTGAGGTACTTGTAATTTTAACGGAAACATCCACTAAAAGCACTCATTATTTATAGTAAATGAACTCGGAATGATCAATGAAAATGGAGATGAATTCATATTTCTTACAAAATGCTTCAATGCACTGGTATACAATTTTATACTAATGAATGACAAACATACCGATAGTTATCGATGATCAAAAGTGATTTTAAACAAATCATTAGATAAGATCAGATAATTCATTTCAGTCTCATCATCATGTACATGCATATGTTTACACATAACAAAAACATACATGCGTATATATACTTACACAATGCATAACATTGTACGCAGATGCCACTCATAAGTGAGTTATAAAATACTATTCATGAATATCATAGATACTATACAAATACAACATTTGGTTAAGAAATCTTAAAAACAAATTTTAAGACCATAAGAATGCGATGAAAGTTGAAAAAGTATTCGGCTTTTTAGTGCCAGTTTGAATGTAGGAGTGAACAAGTATCACGAAGGAATGACGAGTTGTTGTATGAGTGAGTGTATGAGTGAGAGATTTCTTGGTTGAAATTTATATAGGTGTGTGACTGAATTATAATGACTCTGCTTTAATGCTTACCCGACATATGAATAAAAATACACTGTTCTTGATAACTAGGATATAATCTATCACATGTACTACTATCTATTTCCATAGTAAGACTAAGGTGCAGTTGCCAATCACTTATAGAATTAAATTAAAAGGATACATCTAAAAACTAAACAAAAGGGGACATATATAAAATATAACTTGCGCACTAATAAGAAAACTATTTCTTTTATTTTAAAATAAAAAATCTTCTGTTTGTAATATCCTGCGATAAGTTTACTGATAAACGGCTATTCCTTAGAACAAAGTAATCCAGTATATTAGCTAAAAGCTATTACTGAACATTATTTACACCTACGCTAAAAATACTAAAACTCATTTTTGTGTACACCTTCTGTTTCCTATCAAGTAGAATATGATAGCTTAGTTTAGTTTATTTATTCATTTTAGCAGGTTTTGGCAGCTATATACACAAAGGTGCATCCCATTGTGGACTTGCAGGCAATGAAGAGGCAGACAAACTGGCTAAGCAAGGAGCTCAGTCAGAACAACCAACAGAACCTGTGAGTTACAAGGAGAAAGTCACCATCATCAAGGCACTAACAAGACCAAGGATGGAGGAAGATGCTTTTCATCTCCTTGATCGGTCTGAGCAAGTGATGATGGTCAGGCTCCGCTCAGGGCACAACAAGCTCAATGCTCACATGTACAAGAAATACAGACTGGCACCATCGCAAACTTGTCCATGTGGTGAAGAAGATCAGACTGCGGAGCACATACTTCAGAGATGTAAAAAACATAACCAGGAGCGAGCTGCGACTTGGCCGATAGATACCTCAATCCACCAGAAACTGTATGGAGGTATTGAGGATCTGCGGCAAACCACAAGTTTCATCGAGGCTGCTGGTCTGACAGTGTAGTCGCGAACGACAAGAAGAAGAAGAAGATACACAAATAACTATTTTCTCATCATCAAACATATACATGTATGTATTTTGATTATTTACTGACAAATTACAAATTGCAGTGGCTAAAACTTTCCTTATATCATTATATACTGGGTAGTAAAAATATGTGGTTTTCATCTTCTACACTAGCATGACTATTATAACATATCCTTTTTACATCAATATTTTGATATCCCGTTTCTTAGCGGTACATCACGTCAGAGTTTTGTAAAGGCCCATCTGTAATAAACGACAGTTGACACATTAGGTATTTTTCAGTACAAAACTGAGGCTTAAACCTACTGTACGTTTTCAGTTTATTACAACTATGTCCTCCAATAAAGTAATATTTTTCCAAAAATAGAGTCCAGTACTCAAAAAAAAAAAAAAAAAAAAAAAAAAAAAAAAAAAAAAAAAATCAACCCTTGCTGATTTAATCTTGTTTTTATTTTTATTTTAATGATCGAAACTCAAAGAGTTATTCAATGAATGTGTACTGGAGACATATCAAACTACAAGATTTAATTCACTTTTTTGCCCTTGTGCGCCTACTCTTTGAAATGTTCATGGTAGAAAATGAAGACCAAATACCATCAAATCATACGATGTTCTTTAAATATCCACATTCTTTTGAGTAGTGAATAATTTTGTTGTAACAAAGTCGTTTCGCAAGCTTTGACTTTTTGCCTTATTTCATATCAACATCTTATTAGTTATCATTTGCGTGTTTTTAAAAAGTAATTTTCAATCTTTACAAAGAAATACGTGAACACAATAGTGCTTTTTGCCATAAGCTTCAGAATTTCTTATGACAAAATTGCAATAAGAAAGTTTCAGAAAAGTCTACTTATGTCTACATTGACATTTATCCACAATATTAAATCAATTCTATTTGGCACTGATTCAACCTTGTACTTAATATGTATTTCAAAATGAAATATTTGTTCATAATATTTGTAGAATTAAAACAACGTCAGAATTGTAATATTATAAAATAACTTCTACAAAGGGCACAGTCCTTCGGCTTATAACCAACACTATGAACATCGATTTACATGAAATCCATTTCACTAATATAAGCATTAACAGCTACTCAGGACGTCCTGTGTGAGAGGTCACTGGAATTATTGGTTAATCTTAAACAGCCTTATTAATCCTTATTAGGTACTTAAACACATAAAATCGTGCCAGAATAAAAAACAGGCTTTGATAGCAATAGTGGTCAGATTTGAAACTGGATCATGTGAGTGTTCTTATTCATTCACAAATGTATAGGATTTTATTTAACTTATTAACATATGTTTTCAGAAGATAATGTTTAGACATAATTGTGTATGGGCATTTCTTTTTGCACAGAACTACAAAATTATTATAAATTATGCTGTATGCATCAATGACGTTGCAAACGGCAATACTTTCTGATTTATTTATATTGCCAAATTTTCGAGACGGCAAAACGATATCTATATCAAATAGTTTTAAACGTTTTTTTGTATATATTTTAAGGAGCGTGGCGCAACAGTAAAGTTTTCTAAAGTCAAAAACTTTACGAAGTGCTCTTAGACGCTGTTTTGTTCCTGAGATCAATAGAAATTCCTGTGAAAACGACATGTGCCGAAGCTCGTAAGAATTAAAGAGGACTTTTCAAATTAGATTCAACTAAGCTGGAAAATTATGAATTTGTGTAACTCATCGAAAGGACTTTCAATATTTGTATGTCTTTGTATGTGTAGTCATCTTTATTACTGTCAAATAATAAATGACACGTATAACCTTCTGAATGACAAACTAGCAAATTATAACCGGAAGATCCGACCCACTTTCAACCAATCGGCTCCCACTGAAGTGAAGTTTGGTTTTCAACTGGTAGCCATTAGTGAGTTTGACGAGTTACAAGAAAAACTTTCAGTTGTTGGTGTCATCCATCTAAACTGGGTTGACGAGATGATTCAATGGAACCCGCTTGATTACGGAGGAATGTACACCGTTCTTACTGAAAGTGGCTCTTTCTGGATACCGAACTTGGTACTCACAAATACTGCAACAAAGTTGGACAAAATTGGTGACGACTGGCAAAGTATTCGCTACGTATATAACGGTTCAGCATACTATTATCCGTTAGGTATATATACAAGTTCATGCAGTGCTGATATTACACTTTACCCCTGGGATATCCACTATTGTGTTTTAAATTTTACGCCACAAGGTCACATCAGCAGTGAAATGACAATTCAGACAATGGGAAACAAAATCATTAAAGACCATTACATTGAGAATGGGGCATGGACATTGCTTGCTTCGAAAGTTCAGTCATCTTATATATCTGGCTACATGAGTGTTGACGTGGAGATTGTATTTGAACGGAAACCCAGATATGCATTAGTTAATGTGGTATTGCCGATTGTATTTTTAGCATTTCTGAGCAATGTTGTGTTTTTAATACCGACTGATAGCGGAGAAAGAGTATCATATGCTATAACGATGCTTCTGGCAATGGCGGTGTTTTTAACATTAGTTGGAGACAATCTTCCGAAAACTTCCAGTCCAATGTCGTACTTAAGTTATTATCTAATGACCTTGCTGGCTGTAAACATATGCGTGTCAATGGCAACAATTTTCAACTTGCGCATTCACCATAATGATGAATCTGTGCCGGTAACAGGCTGTTGGACAAAATTACCAGCGTACATGAAAATAGCTTGTAGAAGTAAAGAGGTAACGAACAAGAATGGAGAAGACTTACATGACCAAAAAGTGAACAATTCTATGAAAGTCGTGTGTAATTCAAAGGCAGAGATGCAAGCTTTCGATAGCTAAGATAGAAATAAAACAAAAATGAATATTCCTTCGCCGACAAATATTCCGCGGCAAACTCGAGTGCATCCACATATGTTTGGTGTTCACAAACCGGAAGAAGATAAATTGTCATCAATGTCAAACAGGTCCATTCAGAACAAAAACATTGGCTGGAAAGACGTCAGTGTTGCTCTTGATAAAATGTTCTTTGTGATCTCCAGTATTATTCTTAGTGTAGCAACACTTGTTTATTTCTTACTTATTTTTACTAGTGACCGAATTACAACTGAAAACAAATAATTACTCACTGATGTAAACGAATTAACATTAGAACATTGAACCCTGGTATAGAAAACCCTGAGAGACATGCAGTGTTTGAACTGTCTGTGCGTCATTCGTCCTTTCGTCCGTCCGTCACACTTCCTTATGTATACTCAACTCCTATTACAGTTCTCATTCAATTCAAAGAAACGTGTTATACATCATTAATACGAAGTGTGCTTGCGCATAGTATCGGGACTTTTATGTCCGAGTATTATTTATTTGTTATGCTCCTGTATTGGACTAGGCCACACCAAAAACCACATCTGTACCTTGTGTACCCAGCTCCTCCTACCATTTCCATCCAATTCAAATGAAACACGCTCTATGCCATGAACATGAAGTGAATATAGACATATTGTCGGGATTTTTATGTCCGATTATAAATTTAACGTCAGAAGCTCGCCAATTTTTAGCTTGATTATTTGAAATATTTCAAATAGTAGAGCTTTTGTTTTCACCTTTTCACCGGCGCCCGCCAGTTTTGTATGTAGGCAGGTTTCACCAAAAACTACTTGGCCTACTGCTGTCAAATTCCACACATGTATTTGGCGTCATGTGATGATCTTATAGGACAATTTACTCTAGTTTTTATTTTGTCAAAATTTTGCCCGTATTAACTTGGAACTTTTGTTTCAAGTTTTGCCTAATAGCAGGTTTCTCAACATTTAATAGGCCAAATCACACATGTATTTGGTGTGAAAAGATGACTTCATTGGGCAAGTTACATAAGTCTAGCTTTTACTGTGTTAATCTTGAAAATCTAATGAAAGTTTTGCACGAAAGCGTGTTTCGCAGGAACTAATTGACTAAAATTTAATGTTTTTATATTCTCAACACGCCGTCGGCTTCATCGGATAACCTCAAATGGCAATCTTCATAACACTGGCTTACAGTTTGGCAAAATCATGCCATTTTTTCAACTTAGAAAATTTAAGTCTGCTTAGATTTTTGTATGTAAGCTAGTATTAGGTAGTCGAGAGCGCTGCCATTAAAGAGCTCTTGTTTGACTATATTTCATTTTATCCAGAGTTTTCAAGGAGCATGCTTCATACAATGTTGACACCAGTCTTGTTCGTATATAT
This sequence comes from Mercenaria mercenaria, assembly GCF_021730395.1. Taxonomy (NCBI): domain Eukaryota; kingdom Metazoa; phylum Mollusca; class Bivalvia; order Venerida; family Veneridae; genus Mercenaria; species Mercenaria mercenaria. The sequence goes on along the minus strand of NC_069377.1, from coordinate 65,933,108 downwards.
TTGTTTTCAAATTTTAAAGTTGGTTTACTCTGTTGTGTGTTTGCTGAAAATATACCAGAATACAAACAAATAAAAGCTACTGCAGAGTAATTTTTTAAGGTAGTGGGTAGAGTATAAAGCTTTATGAAATTTATTCACAAAAATTGTCAAAGGTTAGTATCTTATATTCTATCTTATATTCTTATACATCAAATATGTCATAGGTCATGAAAGAAAATGAAATATCTTATCAATTATCAAATCATCAACTTCTTGTCAAGTGTTATAAACCACCTTAATATGAACATAAAGATACTGGCATAAAGCTAATTAAGACAAACGGATGGAGATAATATTTATAGCAGCATGTTTCCTATCTTTGCCTACCTATTTCTGCTTTTTAAAACAATTTTGCTTTCTACTTGAAAACATTATAAAGTTTTCTATCATATTTCTTTGTGACCATTGTTTATGTTATTAAATCAATCGTTCATATTTAGCACATCTCGCCTCGATCAAATGTCAAGTTAAAATTATTACACCTTTGATTGATATTATTTTCATGTACTATTTCTAATGCTTTTGTCATCATGCGCATTTTTTGCAGTTTCTTTGTCATAATTTTTTTTTAATCGGCATTAAATATTTATCATGAGTAAATATTAACAACTTGGCAGGTCGCACTTTTATTATCCCCCGTCAAAGGTCGAGGGGTATTGTTTTGGCGTTATCCGTCCGGCTGTTAGTCTTTCCGTCCGAAATTAAAATAAAACTTGGAAAAAAGTATTAAAGCTAGAATCACCAAACATAAAATGAATTAATTTCTAGTTAAATTCCATTTTCTGTTAATGTCAAACACCTCTTTATAATAGTTTGAGACAAACACCCTCTGGGGTGTTTCTAAAATGTAATATATAAAGATCCCTTTAAAAAAAAGGATACAAAACAAATTTTATTTCTACAACTTTGTGTAAACTTTCTACTCTGTAACATTTACCATGCAAAATCTTTTTGTTAACTGTTGTTACAATATATATTGTAAATATCAAAAGTGATTAAAAACTGACTGTGTACATTTCTTGTGAACGTATCGTAACATTTACATCTGGAGTTTAAACAAAAACTCCTAAAATTACATAAGAAATAATGTATAGAAAAGCCGTGTTTTAACGTTATTAATACACGAAAAAAGGTTATATGGCCGCGGAATAAATTATTATTAATTATTCTGGCGATGTATAACCGATTTTGAGTGTATTAATTTAGGTAAAACACGATTTTGCTATATATTATTTCGATTCCAATATGCCCTTAATCTAAAACAGTAGATAAAATATAGTAGCTCTCTTTCTTGGTCGCAACAAAAATGTTGACGTCGTCGCACGTTAATGCGACGTCATTTTATCGTAAGCGTGTTTTAACGTTATTAATACACGGAAAGAGGTTATACGTCCGCAGAATAATTTCACGAGGGCGTAGCTCGAGTAAATTACTCTTGCGACGTATAACCGATTTTCCGATGTGAGCTTGCACACTTGGCATTCTTCTTGAGATTTTAGCGCTAATTACAGAGTTACGGCTCTTGAAATAGTCAAAATAGTGGATTTTTTGTTTGTGATGCTCATATCTCAAAAATACATGACCTAGAATAATGAATTCTTTAATTGTGACAAATGTACCAGTGGTGGTGGGTGGGGGGGGGGGGGGGGGGACACATGCCTGTCCAAGATCCTGGCCACCTGGAATAAAGCAGAAAACGTACTGAATGTCACTTCTGAATAATTGTATTCTTGTGTAATGATATTAGAGAACTTTCTTTCAAAGAATATTCACAATTGTAACATGGATCCCGATGCTTACCTGACATCGTGACATTCCTGCTTCCATCAACCAAAAATTAAAATCAACCAAATTTTAAGAATACAAATTACAAAATCACGATTTGTACGTGCACAGCCAAGCACGGAATTTTCGCAAAAGTAAAAATTATTTTATCGATATTTGTGTAGACATTCAGGTCAATAAAACGATGTTTAAAATTCATTAGCTTACCTTTTAAAATAAAAAAGATATCTATTCTTCAAGTGTCTAGTTGGAAGTTTTGCTCAGTATATATCTAGTAAAGCTAAATGCATTGAATGAGGATTTTATATATTCGAAGTAAATATCTACAGATAAAATATTTTATTTTATCAGTAGGAGATGAATATAAGAAGCAACATACTCACCCGTACTCTGAAAGGAATGTTGTTTTAACCAAGATGAGAAGTGACCTAGATTTAAACCATATATCAGTAAGAGTGGCCTGTCGCTTCTGCCTATTGATGCTGATTGAATGGGATAAGGCCGTGACTATATTATTATAATATCATTACTATATGTTAATAAATAAGTGATTTGATAGTGGCTCTTTTATTTGTCTGAGGCATTCGTTTTCGGCCTCGGGCCAATACGACTGTCCCGATGACAAATAACAGGGCCGCTATCAAATCACTTATTTATTGACAAGTTTATTAAATAACTACATGTACTTAAAGGATTCAAAATTTAAACACTCAATTTATTAATTGTAACAAAGAACAACTCTAAAAATACACAACATAGTTCAACCATTTTTAAGGAAATGTTAAGTAAAGACGACATTTTCAAAACTTACGCATTGATCCACGCGAATAAACGCTTGTATGTGATTTGGTGAAAATTTTAGCACGCAGCAGTTACATACCACTAAATCGTGTTGTTTTGTTTTGTACGCTAAAACTATGAATAAGTTCCTTGATCAAACAGTTTACTGACTAAAAACAAAATGGCTGTCGTTTCCGAACTTCCACCTGCGAATCTATATCATTTTTTGCCCTGTCTAATAAGCCAATCAAATTCCTTAAAATGCGGGCTTTTTATCTGTATTACTTTTCGGCCCGGGGCCGCTGACTGATATAGATATTGGCACTGTTATGGAGGAGGCCTATGTGTTATTGGACGAGGCAAATGATGTGTTTAAGGGCTAATAATTAAAAGTTTTTAATAAAGAAAAATAATAAAATATCATGGCATATTGTACGAGATATAAGTGTCATGAAATGAAGCATGAAATAATAGATTTCTAGCTAAAATGCATAGAAACAAAATAGACAACGCTATGATGCTGAAGCTGTCATGCACCAGATAATGCAAACAGAATGCATTGTGCTAGGCAGGTCCAGCTACTGAAAATCCGAGGCCAGATGCTCAACGAATTCTTCACATAATAATGATGATGGTTATATCTCTGATTGCCTAAAGTATGCTAATGATTATGTATACAATATGCCATACTAAAATGCACAAATTGTGTTGAGGGCCACCAAATATTTTATCAAATAGAATTTGACCTTAAAACGGTACATAAAATATCATATCTACTTATTTAAAAGCCACATGCAAACATTCATTTCTTTGATAATATCAAAATTTTTCGGCTTATATACTTTCAAAGATGACAATATAAGCTATATTCAGCTATATTTGACAATTATCAGTAGACGAAAGATGGATGGAAACTTACTCGGTTATCGATGATAACACAGACATGATATTAGGTATTGCTAATAATTCTTTCAAAATTGATAGAAATATTATCATCGGCACTTCAATACTTACGTGAAATTAAACAAAAGATCCAACTAATGGTGCATGATACGCCCGTCCGCAACAGAATAAGACCAGGCATTATGGAAAGGCAGACTTTGAAGGTGGGTGTGAGATGAAATTGGAAAGGAATTGCACTGTGAATGAGGGATACTAGTATACAATATCAAGAGAGCTAACATGAAGTTAAAAGAATATAGAAATTGGTATATTTGTGGTGGAGAGGGTGTGTGTGCATGGTGTGGATGAGAGATACTAACGTAGAATATCAATAAATAACCCCAACGAAACTGATTTTTTGTTTGTTTGTTTTGGGTCATGTAACGGCGGGCAGTTAACCTAACCAGTGTTCCTGGATTCTGTACCAGTACAAACCTGTTCTCCGCAAGTAACTGCCAACTTCCCCACATGAATCAGAGGTGGAAGACTAATGATTTCAGACACAATGTCGTTTATCAAATAGTCACGGAGAACATACGCCCCGCCCGAGGATCGAACTCGCGACCCCGCGATCCGTAGACCAACGCTCTTACCTACTGAGCTAAGCGGGCGGGCCCAACGAAACTGAAGTAAAAAAGAAAAGAAATTGGGGGTGGGGGTGGAGGGTGGGAGTCTTCCTCAAGTGGTACTTAGTCAAAGTGTAGCGGTTAAAATCCGTATCTATTATACTTTTTGACTTAGGGCTTAATAAAGGAATTAAGTCAGGTCCCTCTGACTTTGACCTTAGAGTTATACTCCAAAATCGGTAGGGCTTTCCTCTAATTTGAAAGCCGGAGCTATTATATTTTATCACGGTCTAGAAACCATTTTCAGTCTTCCCGTTAAAGGTCCAATACTAAGGAAAGTGAACATTTTAATTTCTTTTAAAAAGCACAGAAACTATTTCATTTTATTGGAAAATGAAAGTTGGTATGTAGAAATTCGAAATAAATCGCAGTATATGTACAATTATTTTTCTATGAAGTATGAAGAAAGTTAAAAAGACCTGGGGGGTCATTCTGTCGATTCATTGAAATTTCAACATAATACACATACATTTCTTTGAGTTCCAAAGACCTTCTGTAAATTTTGACCTGCCAATCTTCATTATTTAGTGTCTTGCAGAAGTCTATGCACTGGCTATGAAAAAAATTGCCAACTCACTTTCCCTTAGTAATGGACCTTTAAGTACATCTACATCTACGGAGATACTCCCAACAATCAATTTCTGATCATAACTGGGAGGTCGGGGCAGTTGTTAAAAGCATGTTGCTATGTAACATGATACATGATATTCATGTTGTTAAAAGAGTAAGAGCAGTAATATATACAGCTTGTTAAAAATAAAAACAGGATGATGACATTAGTACATATACGAATCTAGGTCAGATGTGAAGCACTGAAGGTTCACACTGTCCTTAATGTTATAAGGTAAGGCGTTCCAGTATCTGATTGTGCGGGGAAAGAAGGAGTTCATATGATATTGTGTTCTTGAAGATGGAATGATAAAGTTTAAATTTCTAGAGGTTGTCAGGTGGTTATGATCTACAGAGACGAGGTTGTGTGATATTTTATACAACATAATTAAAGATGCATGTATTCTTCTTTGTTCTAATGTCTGCCATTTAAGAGTTTCAAGCATTGATGGTACGCTGCTTTGGTATGAGTAGTCATTCATTACATATCTGGCTGCAGCTCTTTGTACCTTTTCTATCTCATATGTTAAGTTTTTCTGCCATGGATGCCATATGGTGTTACAATATTCTAATTGTACTGTGACCTAAACCTAAGACCTATTAACACCAAACAATATAGATCCTCCTCAAGCGGTCCTAAGTCGCTATTTCATGTTTGACAGGTGTAGGTAATATACTTTGTGACTTAGAGCCCTGAAACGAAAGCAAAATGCCAGTAATTGAGTCGGATACTTGTAACCTTGACTTTAGAACCACTGACCCTAAAATCAATAAAGATCTTTCTCTAATAGTACTTAGTCACAGTATTCAGTTTGAAAGTCGTAGTTGTTATACTTCTTTACGATTATGATACCGAAACCATTTTTAGCTTCCAGGTAACTGTGACCTTAACCTTTGACCGATGGACTCAAAAACAAATGGAGCTTAGGCACTATGTAAAATTTGAAAGACATTCTTACGACTTTTTGGCTTGGCAGAAATTGAAGAGGATATAATTTTATGACGAAAAACTCCAAGTGCTATTCGCAGGATTCAAACCCGGGTCGCATGAGTGGAAGTCCAATGCTCTAACAACTGAGCCAAAGAGTCGACTCCCTGACGCAGTTGTCAGAGATTGGTTTTAAGCTTACAAGCCGTAACACTTCCCCTCTTCAAAGGAGTCATCAGTTAGGTTACACTGTACCATTTCAGTTCCTTCTTTATTTCATATAAAAAATAAAATCTTGAGACCTCATTTTCAGTACTTTAGAGCATTTCAATGATATGAAAACCATATAGGGTCATCTTCTTTGAAGACAAAAATAGAAAAATATTGACATGTTACATTACATATAAGAAAAATAATCTGTTCTGAAAAACATCCCCCGTTTCGAAGGAATAATCATTTATGATTACGTGTAAGCCATTTCGGCAAAGAAAGTGCCATTTTCGGCACGTGCCCCCAGCTTAGGATTTTTGAGCGTGACAGAACTTTAAGAGGATAGAACTTTATGAGGAAAAATCCCATATGCCTGTGGCGGGATTAAAACCCTGGTACATGAGTAGGAGTCCTATGCTCTTACCACTGAGTCAAAGCGTCGACTCCCTGACGCAGTCGTCAGAGATTGGTTTTAATCTTACAAGCTATGCGTATGCGACCGTAACACTTCCTCTCTCCAAAGAAGACATCATTTATTATGACGTGTAAGCAATTTCGGCATAGAAAGTGCCATTTTCGGCACAAGGTAAAGTCCGTATCCCAGACGAGTTACGAGATAGAATTTTATGATGAAAAATTCCATGTGCCTGGGGCGGGATTCGAACCCGGGTTCACGGGTTGAAGTCCAGTTCTCTAACGTCGACTCTCTGACGCAATTGCCAGAGATTGCTTTTAAACTTACAAGCTATGCGTAAGCGACCGTAACAATATACTTTCTGTACTGACTTAGAGTCCGGAAACGGAAAATGTTCACGTACGGAAAATGCCATTTCATGTACGTTCCATTTTTTAAGCGGGCGTATGAAGATTACAAAACAAAAACCAAAACAAACAAAAATATCTATTATAAAAACGTATTCTCCGCCCACGCGTTTTTTTTGCGGATTATAATGACGTCGTCTCACTGTCACCTAGTGAAATTAGAACTTTAATGACGTTGCGAATTTGTAACTGCGCTAATTATATCAAATCCATAATAATCAGCTGAAATCCCTAGGGCTGCACAATTTCCCCAGATTTAACCGGGGTACTATATTAATAGAAACTGTGACTCAAATAAGGCAACAATATACTTTTTATTTCTGTGGCCACTGCCTGCAATACTAAAATTGTTTTGGACTTTTGGCCTTGAAAGCAAAAATTCGTCTTAGTAAATATGTTTTGAGAAAACCCCTCAGTTTTGATCGACGTACATAGTACTTTTGCATGTCCGTTTCTGAGCTCGTTTCGGACTTATACAGTACGCATGTCCGTTTTTCAAACAAACGGCGACGGCCATAAACCAGTATTTTCGGGAAATAGAGTTTTTGACCAAGGCGCACAACTCTGCATATAGTCATGTTCGGTTGTAAGTAGCTCTGGTCTCCCTACTGATCTTACTATAAAGGTGATTAATCTGGAGTTATTTGGATTGTTACATACGATGTTCCCTTTGGACAATCGTGACATTTTATTTAATACTAAACCGCGATGCACTATGGTACGATGACGAAAACGCGATGGTGCGGTGGCACGATGTTGAAACAACGATGGTACGATGGTGAAAATGCGATGGCACGATGATGAAATCGCGAAGGTGCGATGGGACGATGGTGAAATGTCGATGTAATATCGCGTTTTAATCATCGTACCATCGCGTTTTCACCATCGTATCATTGTACTATCGCGTTTTCATCATCGTACCATCGCGTTTTCACCATCGTGCCATCGCGTTGATGATGATAACGCGATGGCATGATGGTGAAAACGCGATGGTACGATGGTGAAAACGAGATGGTACCATGGTAAAAATGCGATGGTACGATGATGATAACACAATGGCACGATGGTGAAAACGCGATGGTACGATGATGAAAACGCGATGGCACGATGGTGCGATGGTGAAAACGCGATGGTACGATTATGAAAACGCGATAATACATCGACATTTCACCATCGTACCATCTCACCATCGCACCATCGCGATTTCATCATCGTGCCATCGCGTTTTCACCATCCAAAGAGCTATAAAAATAAATAGATCGGTAACTTAAAAGACATATAGAGCAAGTCTCGCCAACATCTCGTGACAACTGAATGAGATCTCGTTTACTGGAAGTGACGCGTTCTCCGCGCGCCATTTTGCATGCGAAAGCCATTATTCATCGGTAAATTAATTATCACCGTATGACCACGCTTCTTTTGATGGCAAGAAACGTGTACTTTGTGTCTTAAGACTATTTCACATTAAACTAATGTTGTTTTAGAAGCTAACATGTATTTTAAATGTAGGTTTAAAGGTACAAATTGTAACTCCATGCTCGCCGATGTTTGTTTTTACTAAGATAATGCCGATGCACGCTCTGACACGAGATCACGCGAGGTTACAGCCAGTTGCCATTCTGTGTAGTTTATACTTCTTTGCACCATCATACCATCGTTGTTTCATCGTCGTGCCATCGCGCCATCGCGTTTTCGTCATCGTACCATCGTGCATCGCGGTTTAGTATAAAATAAAAGGTCAAGATTGTCCAAACGGAACACCGTAGTTACATCTATATATATGTAGAATTATTTTCTCCCGTAGCCGTGGTACTGATAAAAATACTTTTATTGAAACAATTACATTCAATCATGGTTGATGCAAATATTCTGTGGTGTTGTCTGTTTCACATTAATTAAACATCCCCTCTGCAAAATTAGCATGTCTCCAAGTAGACGGATGCTAAAAATAGAAAAAAAACCACTTTAAACTACATGTATTACTCTTCATGAGATGCTTGATGGATATTCATCATTCTTGGTCTGTAGCATTATTCTAACGTTTTGCCCTGTCGGAGCCGCTAGAGATGATAAAAGAAAAAAAACACCTTTAAACGACATCTTCTCATGAACCGCCTGATGGACCTTCATCAAACTTTGTCCGCAGAACCATTATAAAGCTATCTCCTATTTCTTTTCAAATAGGGGAGTTTGATCCTTTCAGGGCCCGCTAACACAAAAAGATAGGAAAAATCTTTAAACGACTTTTCTCACGAGCCACTTGATGGATATTCACCAGACTTGGTGTGACAGGAAAGGCCGTACCAGCGACAGTAACCATCAGAACAAATCAACACCCTTTACAATATTTACAAATTTATTTACATAAGATTATTATTTACAATGAATAGATGATATGAAGAAAAAAAACTGATTAAAAAAAAAAATAAAAGTTCAGTATCACCAGATACAAAGTTCGTATAGTTCCATTCTAATGTGACGTGGTACAGTTCTTTAATTTAATTGCGAACTTTAAGTAGCACAAACAATATCAAAACGTATCTTGAAATAGAGTCCCTTTTAACCGTGAATACGTTGATTCCGTATTGGCTCCCTATGGTGGTAGGTGATTGCATCCCTGAGCTGACTTCAGAGGATAACAAAAATCAGCGTCTTTGCGGTTTACGGCACAACCATGGGACGTAAGCTCTGCGCTGGGAATATCACATCCAGGCGAGTGAAGACAAGTGAACCTCGGGCATTGTTCTTCCGGGTTATGACATCATCAGGAAAATCGTCTGGCGGAAGAAGCTAAAATATATAACATATGGTAAGCACCATAGCAAAACAAATAAGTCAGGTCATATAACTGCTCCTTTGGGTACACCATACCTCCGTTGGCTCCCATAAATAATACGTGCTACTTATACAAAACATATGTGCTACTAAGTTCAAACGTCACATGATTAAAATACGTCACTTATTACTTCCATTATTACAAAGATTACTTACTTAAAAGACTAAAGTATGAAAAAGATATGAAAAGTATATGATGAAACATTATAGATACGGACATGATAAACTGCAGCTATTATTTACAACTACAAAATAACAAAATTCAATATAAATCAAACGTTATATCATAGTTGGTATCAATATAATGTCTAATGTCATACAACAAAACGGACATTGTATGTATATGCAATAGACTTGCACACAATTTCATATTACAATAATATATTACATACATGGCACTAGACTTGCCATATAGATTTATACATAACAATACAATGCAGTAATGGCGTTCCATAATTAACAAAATGTTTGACATAAGTTTTTGAAACAGTGCTTTACAATTATCACGATACAAATTTCAGTATAAATCTAACATCTTATATAAACGAAACGTTTAGACTCCTCTTTCTAAATAATTTACAAAAGTCTGAAAAATTTAATAAATTATCCTGACATACCGAAACTAGCCAAAATCATGTGCCGAAAAGTAAATGTTACAGAATTTTGTAGAATGAACAAAAATTTACCAAATAAAAATCGTAATGCAAAAATCATACAAAAATCTAACAAATAAATTTTTTACCTCGATCGAGCATAAAGTTCTAACAAGAAAATAATTCAGACATAGATTCGTCTATAATGTCGGAAGGTGGTGTGCGCAAGGCATATCTAGTCCAGTCTATTTAAAGGGTAATGTCCCGCCAAATACTAAATTTCATGGGATTCACGGCCTATGCGTGAACTCTTACTATTTCTATTTTCACGGGATTCACGATATAGCCGGGGAATCTAACTACTTTGGCGCGAATTTAAATTGACAATTTGAGGCCCATTATAATAGTTTTGGGGATAAAAACACGAATTACTGAAGTTTATAAAATATCAACTTTCTTATTACTGAACAGAATTTAATGAAATTTACATGGAAATTTATGTTATGAAATACAGAAAAACATGAGAGGTATTTTATGCGTGAAATCTGACATTTACCTCAATAACTCAAAAATTTACAAAAATATGATGCAATACCTGCATTTACACTGCAGATACAATAAGGCCGTATGTCAATTTGTGACACTTGGTCTGTAGCGTCATTCTAAGGTAGTCTCTCAACTTTAAGGGACCGCTAGAGCTAAAACAAAAGAAACACCTTTCAACGACTTCATCTTATGAACAGATTGATGGATCTCTTATCAAACTTTGTCCGTAGAATAATTGTAAGATCCTTTATTAAATTCATTTTAAAGGTGGCACTTGTCACGTTATAAGGGCCGTTAGTGTCAAACATTGAACCATTTAATGGATCTTCATCAAACTTGGTCAGTAGGATCATTATAAGGTTCTCCAAATTTATTCATTTGGTACACAGACCCCTTTAGTACCGCTGGAGCTACAAAACCGCTTGACGGATCTTCATCAAACTTGGTCTGTAGAATCATTGTTAGATCCTCTCTTCATTTTGTGCACATGGCGGCTCTTGGTTATATTTTTGGCCCAAGACACGAGCTTAAATTAGACGTATATCTAAACAACTTCTCAAGAATCGTATGATTGATCTTCATAAAACTTGGTCTGTAGTTTTCTTATAAAGTCTTTTGCTAAATATCTCCAAAGAGGGCACTGTGACCTTTTAAGAGAAAACTTCAGTTAAAAATAGAAATGTCTTTAACCTTTACCCTGCTAAATTTCTAAAATGGACTGGTCAGTCTTTCATTTAGGCAGTACCACTTGTGATTCAAAGGGGTGTTCACTGAAAATTTACTGACTGAATAGCAAACAGTGCAGACCATGATCAGCCTGCACATCTGTGCACAGATGTTTCAGGCTGATCTTGGTTTGCACTGGTTGCAAAGGTAAAATGACTTGGGGCCGCCAGGCTAAAGGTTAAACGACCCTTTTATGAAAACAGTTGTTACCATTTAGTGTGTGATACATATATACAATTTCAAGTAAGCGACTTAGGGCCATCATGACTTTCTTGTTTTGTAAAGCGACGATGTAGTCAACTAGGCACATTAGCTTTAAACATCCAATTAGAAGAGCCTTTTGTTTTCAAAATGATGACGCTTTAAGGCTGTGAGAGAAACTATTGTAAAAGACTACATTAGCACGTGGACTATTCTATAATCATCAATATCGTTGTATTGGTGAGCTATGTTAAAATATACACAGGGCGCCAATACATTCATACATCAATGGAACAAGTAAGATCTATAGATTTAACTGTCACAGTTTTTCCTAATGAAACACATGAATAAAAATCTGAAACCTTTATAAAGTTTGTGTGAATTTACTAGCTGACAAAGTTTGGTCTGTTGGATTTAGTGCAATACTAAAAGACTTCGGTAAGAATCTTCAAATTTTTAAAATTTTACAGAAACGTGTTAATTAGAACTGTATAAGCATTTCTGAAATTTTGTAAAATTGAAAAAAAGATGGTACTTTATAAAACATATGATATCCCACTTAATGTTATAGGGATTGCAGGTTTTACAAGTTAATATGAATACAAGGTGGTGTCAGTATCATATAAGCATAAATGTCACTAACAGACCTCTTTCATTTTTACATGTTGATATAATTACCCCACCCACTTTATTTTCAATGTAAAAATCGTATTTAGATCTATACAAAAATTGTGACGTTGAGATTTTCAAAATATTTTGCAGCTTTAATGACACACAAAAATGCTTCAAAATAAAGAAAAAAAACTTGGGGTCACCCTGCATCTTAGAGATTTATTAAAAAAAAAAACTGTTAAAAACTGGTGAATTTTGATATTTTTTTGCTCTTTTTGTTTTAATTTATATTTTCTAGATAATATAAAGTGCTATGTATCTTGAAAACTTTTATTTCAGTTATAGCTTATCATTACATGTATCAGTCAGGAAAATATCAAAACCAAACCTGATCTACTTTAATAGATATTTGAAATCACCTACCACTACCCCATTGTAAATCTTGCGTCAATTTCAGGCAAATGCCAGCCAAAAATAAGGGTGAAAAATTATTTTTCGCAAAAAGTAGAATCTATTTGGTTAAATGGTACATTATTAGCCATATTTTAATTATTTAACATTAATTTTTGACAAAACTTTTGTTAGAAAGCAATATTCGAAGAAACATTTTTCAAAATGGCGGATATCCTGAAAAAAAAGCGTTCGTACATCCTTAACTGACAATACAGTTAAACATGCAACTGAGTCCACATCTATTGAGAGACCACATAGTCAGTTCCTTTTTGTAATGTTAAAGATCAAATTAAGATGTAATTAGAGACAATTATTAGTATTGCGAGATAACATTATACTCTTCACCTAAGGTGGTCTCTTAATGCAAATTCTATTGTATATAAGTTTAGAAAAAATAAATGCATAATGACGTCACAGGAAATGTGTGCGGGGAGAAAAAAGAGAAATATCGTGTTTTACTGGTGTTTTTAGCTCACCTAAAACTTTAAAAATCTTCTTGTCCAAAACCACAGGTCATAGGGATTTTATATTTGGTAGGTAGCATCATCTAGTGGTCCTCTATCAAGATTATTCAAATTATCCCCCTATGGTCAATTATGGCCCCGGCCCGGGGGTCACATGGTTTACATAGAGTTTATATAGGGAAAGCTTTGAAAATCTTCTTTTAAAAACCACAAAGCGTAGAGCCTCGATATTTGGCATGTGACATTATCTAATAGTCCTTTATAAAGACTGTAAAAGTTTTGCCCCTGAGGTGAAAAGAGGCCCCGCCCCGGGGATCCAAATTTTTACAAAGACTTATATAGGAAAAACTCTTCTTGTCTGAAACCTCAAGACCTAGGCCTTTGATATTTGGTTTGTAGCATTGCCTTGTAGTCATCTACCAAAATTGTTCAAATATACCCCTGGGGTGAAAAGAGGCCAGCCCAGGGGATCCAAAGTTTTACATAGACTTATATGGGGAAAAAATCTTCTTGCCTGAAACCACAAGACCTATGCCTTTGATATTTGGTATGTAGCATTGTCTTGTAGTCTTCTACCAGGATTATTCAAATTATTACCCAAGGATGGAAAGAGGCCCCGTCCCGGGGGTCCCGTGTTTGAAAAAACTTTAAAAATCTTCTTGTCTGAAACTGCAAGGCTAGGCTTTTTATATTGGTATGTGTTGCATTGCCTAGTGGTCCTTTACCAAAATTGTTCAAATTATGCTTGTAGGGTAAAAAGAGGCCCTGCCCTAGGGGTCCCAAGTTTTACATAAACTTATATAGGAAAAAAACTTTTAAAAATCTTCTTGACTGAAAGTTCAACGCCTAAGCTTTTGATATTTGATATGTAACATTGCCTAGTGGCTCTCTAACAAGATTGTTCAAATTATACCCATGGGGTGAAAAGAGGCCCCGTTCCGAGGGTCACTTAGTTTTTATATGAGTCATATAAAAAATACTTCAAAAAATATCTGATCATATTTCTTAGAATGTTTAATTATAGTTACCCGATGACCCCAAGTAATCAGGGTTCACTTGACTGTGATCTTGACCTACTGACCTACTTTCTTGTTTTTTTAGATACAGCCTTAAAATTTGAATGACATATACAGTTGTGCACAACGATCTTTATACTGATTTTCAGTGACCATGGATGTGACCTACTGATCTACTTTCTTAATATTTGCGCATCTGTTTGACATTTGAAACATGTAGCTCATATTACTCAGGTGAGCGATCCAGCTTGTTTTCTTTGCCACTTTTGATTGTTAGTACAAGATTTAGCTTAGCAAAAGATTACTTCTATCGCATATGTAAAAAATGGATGAAAATAAGCATTTGCAAACCTGATCTATTTTAAGTCCTGCATATGTATTGTAAGAATCTCTATTCTATATTAACAAACGTCAATGCACGTGCGAGTAAATACTCTAGAAGAATTATCGTTCCTTGTCAGTCTGTTATTGATAACTTGCATAACACAATAGACTAACTTAAAGATGCAAGAACACACATTGGTGCAGAGACTATTCGCAAAGAATGTGCATGAGTCTAAGATGGCGTTGCTCTACTGATAATCGGATGCCTTTGACTGTACCCTTGTATCCATTACATGCTAAGCCAAGTCTGAAATGCAACCACATGTCTGTTCGTCCGTCTGTCTGTCCTTCCGTATATCCACAAAATTAATGTGGCTCCTGCAATTACTCAAAAAGTATTCAAGTTGGCATGTGAATAGAAGGCAATATGTAGATTATGCAAATACACTATTTATTTGTATGTCATAGGTCATGGTTGCTATTGAAGGTCAGGTAAAAACTGTTTCTGCTCTATAACTTTTAAATGTATTGATGGATTATCTTAGTGCTACACACAAACATTCGCCATGATGAGACAATGTGTCAACACATGATCTATGCTAATCGGTTTAAGGTAAAGGCCACTGTTAAGGTGATGTAAAAATTTGCTTTTAATTGCATGGAAGTCTTGTTTTATCATTACACTGAAATGACTATGTCTCGCTCACATGACTCATGATCAAAGGTCAGTCACTATTGAAAGGTCAAGTAAAATTGTTTCCGCGCCATAACTTTTACGTGCCTCGATGGATCTTAGTACTACAGCAACACACACATATTCCTAATAATGAGACGATGTGTCGCGTACATAATCTATGCTTGTAGGTTAAGGTCACTATTGAAATTGAAGTAAAAATAGATTTTGTTTCTTAGCACCTATATGCCTCGAAGCATTTAAGTCCCCTACCGATGGAACATCGGAGGGGACTTTAGGAATGCCGTCCGTCCATCTGTTTTTTTCATCCGTCCACCTGTCCGTCCTCAAATCTAGATCCTGCAGTTACTCAAGGTTCAAACTGTTGCCAGCAATCACAAGGGACGAACACTAACAAAGTTTGACTTCTGTATTGCCACAGAAATACTCGGTCCGTGTTTAACTCATTTAATAAATTCAATGTGAAAGGACGCTCGCGTAATATCCTCAGTTTAAATAGCATTGCCAGACGATACTGTCGATTTTTTATGAAAATAAGAACAAAAGAATGAGTTGAAAATCGGAGAAAAACAAACTTACTTAAATTAAATTTTAATGTATCGCGTGCAACATGTTCCAAACAGACAGTCTGTAATGGTTTTACTACTTAATTGAGTCAGAATTACGGATGGCGGAACAAATTGCAATTTTGAACACGTTGCTCCTAAATAATAATGAAATTTGTTTATGTAAATATCTGTATTCGACGTAACATAAAAAGCAGCATTTTCGTGAGTGCACGAGTAAACGATAGTTTGATCACGAATGCTGTTTATTACCTTTCGGGGTAATAATAAAAGTATAAACATGAGAAACACTTTTATTTCAGATCCCATATAACGGCTATGTTTACGTTTAGTTCGATATTTTGTTGACTATGCAATATTATGTATTTATATCATGCATGATTCCACCATTTAACGTAATGTCGAGTAACTTTAGTTTTACTTGTAAGCCTTGAGAAAGACATAGCGCCAAAACATCGATAAAACAGACATACTGTATTGTTAATATCGTGTTGGTGTCGATCTTTTTAGAATCAATAAAAATATGCAAGTAATAATCTCACGTTTATGTTGAAAAAAAAGAGGAAATAGTTTAACCAGACTTAATCTACTTTTGTACAATAAGAAGTCACTGAAAAATATGATTACTTATACAATTTTTAAACTTTATTTTTTCTACTTTTTCAGTCATTATGAAATGTGCAAACCTGAAGTCCAGACAAAGTTACAGTTCAAATATCTGCAGGTTGTACACGTTCATGTAACTATGGCAATAAATAAAATGCTGTTATTAGTGACGTGTATAATAATGTTCAACGGCCCTTCATTCCATTGCCACACCATAAATGACACAAACAGACTGCTTAAAGACAAACTAACTAATTATAATAAAGGCACCAGACCCACTTACAATCAGTCGACCCCAACGGCCGTGACCTTTGGCTTTGAAATTGTTTATATTCAAGAGTTCGATGAAGTTCAACAGAAACTCTCAATTATGGCGCTTCCAGGCTTAAACTGGACTGATGAGTCCATGATGTGGAATCCGGCGGATTATGGTGGACTGTTTTCACTTATTACGGAAAGTGGTCCTTTCTGGACACCAAATCTTGTTTTGGGTAATAGTATCGGGGAATGGAAACGTATAGGCGCTGAATGGCAGACGATTCGTTTCTTCTCTTCTGGAGCGGCCTATTATTACCCAGGGGAAATATTTTCAAGCGCATGTCATGTTGATGTTACCTATTACCCCTGGGATATACACAAATGTCTTCTGACATTTTTCCCTCAAGGGCATACACCGAATGAAGTGTATTTAACAGTCAATGGGAACAAAGTTTCAACGAAGCATTATCTGGAAAATGGAGGATGGGCGTTTGTTGATTCGAGGATTCAACCAAGTTATTCCCCTTACTACACGGATATTTCAATAGAATTAGTCTTTGAAAGAAAACCTAGATACGTTATTGTTAATGTAATTATGCCAATTATATTTATGGCGTTTCTAAGCAACGTGGTGTTTCTTATTCCCGCAGATTGTGGTGAAAGAATTTCCTACAGCATAACTGTGCTACTGGCAATTGCAGTGTACCTCACACTTGTTGGAGACAACCTTCCTAAAATATCTACTCCAATGTCTTACTTTAGTTATTATCTACTAGCGCTGTTAGTAACTAGCACTTGCATTGCCATGGCAACAATTTTCAGTCTACGAATTTACCATAGTGACGAGTCAGATCCAGTGACTGGATGTTGGGCTAAGATTTCTACGGGTTTCAAATGTTTTAGAAGAATCGGAAAAGCAAAAGAAGCAACATCTAAACAGGTACAACATATTAGATATGTTTCCAGTGGAAGTATTTATCCTATCATTAGCGGAAATGTCTACAAAGCGGGATCAATTTTAGAGCTTCCGAAAGTGCACGGGTCGCTACAGATCAGGCGACATTCGGACACGTTTGACACACAGGAAGTGGCTAAATTGGATGGAAATTCAAGCAGTGACAGAGGCGTCTCATGGAAAGACGTTAGCGTAGCCATAGACACAATCTTCTTTCTGGTTTTCTTTATCATGCTTACAACAGCAACAATCGTTTATGTGGTAATAATTTCGAAAAGTGAACGTGCAATATTATCTGAATGATCACACAGCACTCGCGTATTTCTTGCTTGTCGGCTAGACCTCTGCTTCTCTATTATACATCATTACTTCCCATTCCAGATACACGAGCGTTCCGTGCCGTTGTCACTTTTAAAGGAAAG
Organism: Mercenaria mercenaria; assembly: GCF_021730395.1. NCBI lineage: Eukaryota > Metazoa > Mollusca > Bivalvia > Venerida > Veneridae > Mercenaria > Mercenaria mercenaria. Next base: position 65,915,096 of record NC_069377.1, on the reverse strand, counting down.
ACCGAAAGAAATTTCGTATCTCTAAAACTTTGAAAGCGTATTAGGTCGTATCTCTGGAATTTTTTTAACTCGCTTAAGTGGTCTTAATTAAGCAGGGTACATACAACACAGTAGGTTTAAATAATTGTAAGTTACCAGTACTTGGATACTTAAAAGCTTAACGAAACAATACGCCTATAGGACGTAAAAATAAGGCATGTAATGCATGTAATAGATGAGTTCTCTTCTGATATCAACCTTGTGAAGTTAAGATGTTAAACATTAAGGAGAAGGTGTAATGAATTTATCGCATTGGACTACTTTGGCAAACTGGTTTTAACGTTCAGACATGAAACATAAGTGCAAATCATAGTTAAAACCAATACTGACAAAATATACAATGCATCAATAGTAGATTTCCCTTTTCTAAAATCAAATTGGGCATCTGAAATTATATTATTGTTTTTACAAAGAGTACACATCGTTTATTTATAAGACATGTATTGTGCACATGAAACTTGATAAAACCAAGACCAAGATATAAATTTAATAACACACCAGGTCGCTAGAGCAAACTATAAGACTCGGCTTTTAAAGAGTTTTGTTAAAAGAAGATCCTTTGCATAGCACACAACCAAGCAAAATAATAGCAAACTAGGTTTAATGTAGGTATTTGTTATATAAAATTTGCTAAAACTGTCCTATGTTTTAAAATATTTTTGAAATTTTTTATATCCTTTGCGCACCGGTAACGTAGTGAAACAGGTAAAATTTTTGAGTCCTCAGAAACGGGCCAATATTTACAATGAATGCCTATAACGCTTTTAAACGGGGTAAATTTTTCTATCCTCAAAACCTGACCCCATTTTAGCGTAGGAACCCTGAAACTTTTATTTTTTTATTTTTAATTCCTGAAATTGAAACGTTTATTACTTATGCTTCTAAAAAGCGGACTTAAAATTTTCTTTCACTATCTTAATATTTTACCTGTTAAATTCATGATAAATAAATTTTGTTAGGAATGTCTTTATTTAAAATACCTATTTTTATCGATATAAATCAATAAACTGTCAAATTTGCATAATTTAAGCATTCTTGAGAAAACCCTGACCTATTTAAATTCCAATCACGCATAATAAAGCCTTATAAGACAAACATAAGACTTATTAGATTTGGAGACAATATATGGGTTATCTCGATAAAATTATAAAAGTGATCAATAAAATCGATCTTAATGGTAATATCGATCATTATTGATTATTTTTAAAATATGTATTTGAACGTTGTGGGCATGTTGGCAAAAGTTAGGACTCTTTATCCGGTAACGTTCACAACCGTATTTATTACGTCTATCGACGTTCAAATTTTTGCTAAAACACAGTAGAAATGACAATATTTGTTTGAACGTGAATACGCAATAGGATGGTTCACATACATGTTTTATAATACTACCTACTTTATTTATACTATATAATTATAATAAATAATACATGGATTGCCTGTAGCGTATATAAGAGGGTTCTATGTTAACAGTTTTTGCACTACCCGAAAGCACTGTATCGTTGAAGAACGTATATTTGGTTCTTACCCGAAAGAGCACTGTATCGTTGAAGAACGTATATATGGTTATTTTTATACGCTTTTATACGGTAAATGAAGTCATTATACTGAAAATCTGCTCTTGAGCTTAAGAAACAGCTACAACCGAGAAAAACGTATTCGAGTTCATTTTAACGTTGTTAAACGTACCCTTTTCTGAAAATACGTCAAATCTCGCGTCCGGTTTTAAACCTGCAAAACAGGCACCCGTCTCATAACGCTGCATGCCCGGTTTTGAGGCAAGGAATTTTTTACCCGTTTCAATACGCTACAGGCAATCGCTGTAAAAATTGGCCAGGTGCGCAAAGGATATGGAAAATAATGATAGTTTGTTTTATTTCACGTATTCCACTCGTTGACAAATCAACTGTTTTATTGAGTAAAGCAATCATATAGAAAATGAGAAAAGCATGTACTATTTTAAAGCAGATAATCTCTCTTAAAAACAATGCTATATTAACCTGATACTTGTTGACAAGATTTACTTGTTGACAAGTTTTAAATGCGAATTTTTTTTTTTTAAATTTTCAACGGAAAAAATCCACTAAAAGCAAAATCATTTGCTTTTGTTCAATATGACTGAACTCTAAATAACCATTCCATGTGAATGAAAACTATTGATTAGAACTAGTGGACGGAAGTTCTAATAGGCGGTAGTTAATTGAAAATGAAAACGTTTTGAACGAAGTTTACTTGGTGAACATACATTGTATTTAAACAGTTAAAATATTTATTGATTAATTTCTACAAACACTAAAAACGGCGACTTTCGTTTTCTGTAAAAAAAAACATCCCTTCAGTGTGTACTTGAAAATCCACCCATTCGTACAAAAATGTATAGACCGGACAAGGAAACTGATGTGAAGTCTTTACTTTAAAGTGTGACATTGGGACTTTATTGTGGGAGTATGAATCTTTAACGTTACATGTCGTTTTGTGATTGTGAATGTTTGTGCGTAGTGAAATAAATTTCGTCCAGTACAAAATAAGTGTTTAATTTTATTTTTTCCAAAATAACAGTAATTATGCTCAGAAAGGAAGAATTTAAATAATATGTCGAACTTCGGTATTTGAAAAACAAATTTCGATTATGTTTGTAAGATAAAGCATATTTTCAAGACTGAACATTACAAAGCAAAGTGTTGATGTCAATCTCTATATAGCTGAGAAAATCAGTTAACAGTTAAGTTAAGTTTGCAAACCCTGGAATTTGGCAAACTCAGCTACCATATTTGTTGAATAAACGTATCCTTCTGTATGCCATTTAAAGAAACACTGAAGCGTTTTTGTGTTTATTTAAAAATAAGCCAACATCAGAATCCAAGAAAGATATATTTCCTCCGGCGGCAATTTTTGATCTCGTAGTTTCTTCCCCCGCATTGTCTTTAAAATGTCCAAAACACATACTTTTGCAGGACTGTGAAGAATAGTCTTTTTACTATCACAATATGTTATTATTTAAAACAAGAGGGCCATAATGCCCTTAGATCACCCACTGTTTCACAGCTTAAACAGGCTAGAACGTGTGCAACTTTGGAAAAGGGTCATAACAAACTCCAGGAGTCGAAAGTTCCAGAGGTAGACGAAGTATTTTTTTGGGTTCAACGTCGCACAGACACAGTTACAGGTCATATGGAAATTTCCAGCTTTGATGGTGGAGGAAGAACCCAGGTACCCCTCTGTCCATTATTTCATAACGGGTAGGCTTCTAGGTAGAACCACCGATCTTCAGTAAGCCAGCTGGATAGCCTCCTCTCATGTAAAATTCAACGCCCAAAGTGAGGCTCGAGCCTATATCAGTGAGGGCAAGTAATTTGTCGACAACGACATTAACCACTGGGCCACGGAGGCCATCAGAAGAAGTTTATTACATATATTAGTGTCCCAGACGCAATACAGTTAGAAAAGATCTTTAAAATTGGGTGGAAAAAATAACAAAGAATTAAAGCAGGCTGAGGGTGTTTTGGAATAGTGGTTTTCTCTATCCAACGGTTCATGAGAAGAAGTTGTTTACAGGTATTTCTATATTTCTCTCTTGTGGGCCACCAATTTGAACAAGTTTGGAAGAAGATCTTACACTATTGAGATAGATCAAGTTTGATGATTATCCTTCAAGCCATTCATGATTACAAGTCGTTCAAAGGTAAAAATTCTATTTTTAGCTCTAGCGGTGCAGCACCCTCATTTAAATAAATTGGGAGCGGTCATTACAATGATGATTCAGACCAAGTTTAATGGAATTCCGTCAAGCAGTTATGACAGAAAACGTTAAAGGTGTTTCTAGTTTTAGCTCCTGTGGTTCCTAAAAGGGGCCATGCTTATTTAAACAAAAATGGGTAATGGCATTATAATCATGCTACAGACAGAGATTTTTGAAGATCTATCAGGCAGTTCATTAGAACGAGTCACTTAAAGTTATTCCTGTTTTTAGATTTAGTGTCCCCCTAAAAGGGTCCAAGCTCCATCATTTGTAAAATGTCTCCCCGTACTTAGATTCTGTGTTGTTATATTTTCTGGTCCTTTGGGATCATGGAGTCCATTCAATATCTTTGTAATAGAGTTCTGCTTAAGCTTGTGCTGGGGGGCCTGAGGGGTGTTGCACTTTCCATTATCTCTCGTGAACAGACCCGATCAAACCGAGTCTGCTGTTATTTTGCTTGGGTGCATTCTGTGCTTCCAAAGGATCTTATTATAGGTCATTATTATGCTGCTGCAGACTAGGTTTGTTGAAGATCCATGAAATAATTCACGAGAACAAGTCGTTTAAATGTATTTCCATTTTTAGCTCAAGTGGTCCTTAAAAGGGGCAGAACGCCCCCTTTTAAAATAAAAATTAAAGAAAATGTTACACTGATGCTACAGACTATGTCGAGCCGCTTATAAAAAGAGTGTCATTTAAAGATATTCCTATATTTAGCTCTAGTTGCCCCAAAAGACCAAAGCAACCCGGTTTGAACATATTTATAAGCGGACTTTACAATGATGATACACACGAATTATAATGATGATCCATTGAGCAGCTCATGAGAACATATCATTTGAAGATATTTCTATTTCTAGCGGCCCCTAAAATGGGCCAAGAACCCCCATTTGAACTAGGAAGAAAACCTTAAAATGATGCTACAGATCAAGAATGATGAAGATCGATCAGGCGATTACGGAGAAGAAGTTGTTTAAAAATATTTCTAATTTTAGCGCTTGTGGCATCCCTATTTAAGTGAAATAGGGAGAGGATCATATAATGATGCAACAGATCACCATGTTTGATCCATCAAGCGGGAGATGTCATTTGAAGAAGGGACGGAAGGAAAGACGGACGGACGACGAACGCTGAACACTCAAAATAGCTCGAAATTAGCAGGTGAGCTAAAATACGCCCAGAAAAGAGGTAATTCAAACTGCATGCATTTAATTTTTGTATTCCATTTACACTTTAAATGCATAACAGAGATTATTTAGATAAATTGTTGATCATATTAGAATTATAAATCCTATAATAGTATTAAAACAGATTATGGTAGCAATAATGATCTGATTTAAAACTTGTAAAATTCAAAGTTATAAAATGTTTTTTAGTATTTTAGCTGTTTACAGAACTTAAAAATCTTTTCTGTGGATGCCTTTCATTTAGAATCTAGACAATCAATTGAAAAATTAAGGGCAACATGTTAGTACTTAAAATACTAGTAGGGGAAGAACCAAGTTGTCAGTTTCCCCGGTACTATCTATTATTATTCCGGTATGTAGAAAATACATACTAGTGGGGAAAACAACTAGTCAGTTTCTTCTTCCTTCATCAAATATTACTTAGACATACAAATACATGTACACTTTGTGGAATAGAACCAAATAGTGAGTTTCTCCCTCCTTTCACTGTCAATTATCATACTTGCATGAAGATCTATACATTTTTGTATACACTAAAGTTGAAAGAACTAGCTAGTCAGTTTCTTCCCCCGTCACCACATAGAAATCAGACATGCAGATACATGAACAATAGGGGTGAAAGAACCAACTAGTCATGCAGTTTATTTCCTCTCCACTGTCTATTATCATTTAGGTATTTAGATATATACGCATCAGTGGCGAAAGAATCAACTAGCCGGTTTCCTCACCCTTCACCGTCTATTATTCAGGTAGGCTAACTCAAATACCAGAAGGGAAAGAACAAACTAGTCAGTTTCTTCTCCCTTCATCGTCTGTTATTCTATATAGATACAAATGTACTAGGGAGGAATGGACAATTAAGTCAGTTTCTTCCTCCGTTGCTATCTACCATTCAGGTATTTAGATGTGCACATGCTTGAAAGAACAAACTAGTCATTTTTCCCCTTCAGGTTAGTTTTTGTCTGCCCATTTTTGTGTACAATAACTTTGAAGGAATGCATTAACCAGGGGTTGAAGAAAACTATTGATTTTTTTCTCCTATGTTTTTGTTGTAAGGGAGAAAAGCCCAAATGGAGTTTTTTTCACACGTTTTTGAACCAAAACGGGGGAACAAACCGGGGAAGGGAAACCAACCGGTTAATGTTTTCCCCAGGAAAAGAAACAACCGTTATTTTTTTGCCCGGGAAAGAAGTTATCTAGCTATTTTTTCCCTTGGGGATGGGGACTGGTAGAGAAAAAACTAACCATTTCACCAGGTTGAGCATATTACAAAAATTATCAAAAGACAATTTTAAATAGCAAGGGGCAAAATCTTGTAATAACACAGCAATTCATTTGCTGTTATTGTATTGATACACGGCTTTTATTTTTGAGATGGTGTGAGAGTGCCGCATATTTTTGCTCTGATTGACGTCTGGATCCGTTTTTTATGCTCAACATAATTTGTGAAGTATATAATACTGGTATACCATCCATCAGTTATATAAACTTGAAACAACTTTTATTTAGAATGAGTCTCCTTGCGTTTATATATTGCAATTTAGGCGATTTTATTGCGTCATTAAAACCGCATAATTATAATTAAACTTATTTCTCAATTTAAACTCAAGTAAATTTCGTTTTGTTTCGCTTCCTCTGATTGGCCAACTATTTTATTTAGTTAAATCTATTGATCTTATTGAATTGGATTTTGATAAAAAATTAGCAATTCTAGTTTCAATTTAGTACGATTTTTTCATTCTGTACCGTTTTTGGTCAGACAACGTCAAACAATTTGTTTTCTAAATACCGAAATATTTTCGTTCAAGTTACATTTATAGTTCAGTGAAATCGTATAGAACTGGAGAGGTATGAAACATATTGTAGAGATAGACCCTAACATTTTCATTGATAGAAATACATTAAATAAAGTCTAGAAATTGATTTCCAAGTCCTTGAAATTAACAAAAATGATTTCACAAATGTGCAATGTATGATAGTTTTGCTAATATCAATAACAGAAATTTTAATATTTAATTCAAAGTTGTGATCCGCAAAGAATGTCAACTCTTGCCTTGGGCTAGTACTTTAAAGCAGAGATATCTATTAGTTTACTTCCCTTGCAATTACACAATAGAGTAGAAAACGAAAACGGTTTAAGACACAATATTATACATTTTTGCACAACAAAGTCGTTCAGGATTTATTAATATGTGTTTGATTTACCTCTGAATCACTGGTTCCTATGATTTTGTCAACTTACTTACGGTAAAAATTAACATTTAACAAGCCGATATTATAATGAAATACCAGAAAGTATTTTACAGTGCAAATAATACAGTTTTGCTTGTATCAAAATGTCACAGTAGAAGCACTTTTGTAATACAGAACACCTGGTAGGGTTAGTAAAGGTGCAATTATATTGATCTCTTTTTCGGCGACGCCGTCTCAATTCGTTTTCGTTACCTATGCCACGTGACTTCAGTTTGCAAATCAAACTACTTGATAACGCATTATAGATAATTTATCAAAATGGAAGATTTATGCAACACTCTGCCTGATTGGACGAGAGTGTCAATTTCTTTCACTCTGTTGATTGTGCTACGCTGAGTGAAATGTAGAAAAAGCGTTTATCCTAAACGACGCTGTTCACAGTTTTAAAGCTAACTTTGGCTCAGTATATTTAGCAAGAATATTGATATATCTCAAAATGATAAGTAAGTTTAATAAATATGATAAAAACCTGTTCAAATACCAACATATATCAAATTAAAGAAAGAGCTGAATACGTTCTACGTATCACATGAATAAGGGTGTGATAAGAGTCTTTTATGTAGAGAAGTGCTTTTTAAAAGATTTTCCTTGTTGCAATTGTCGTCTGTATATGAAAAGGTTTCTTGCTTTTGTGACTTATTCAGATTGCATATTAAAATGAGTACTTGTTTGCTTTGATATAATTGTTATAAATTATTTAACTGATTTATTATATATGAATATTTTTTCTTTAGTATGGTATGCAAATATTGAACTCAGTTGAAATCTATTTTATTATATATATGCTATATAATGACTGAATCTCATTACACTGAAATGAAGGTATGCTGCATACAGTTTATCTATGCGATATGATTACGGTCAAACTTTGCTTAAGAAACAGAGATATTGAAATAATTACAATTGTATGTTTTACTTGACCTTCACTTTTTTATAGGTGTGACGTTATTGTCCAAAGATTCATGAATAGCGAATATGCATTTGTTAAAGCGGGATCAGTTGGCCTATTTTAGAAATAAATAAAAATGATAAATAAAAAAAAATTCTTTAATTGAGTTTTTTCTCATGTATTCTAATCAAACTTGATTTGTAGCATCTTTATTAGGCCCGCAGCCAACTTTGTTCAGCTGGGACATTTAACCCCTTTTAGGGGCTGCTAGAGCTAAAACTAGAAATGCCTTTATACAGCGTCTCATGAACAGCTTGGTGGACCTTTGTCATACTTGGTCTGGAGTATCATTATAAGGTCCTCTTCCAAATTTATTTATATAGGAACTTGGGCCCAATAGGGACCACTATAGCTAAAAGTAGACATGCCTTTCTTCACATTAACCACTAAAATTTAATGGATTTTTATCAAACTCGATGTGTAACAATATCGTAAGGTCTCCTGCTATTTTGTTACAAATGGGGATAGGGACCAATTTAGCTAAAAATATAAACATGTTTAATGACCTCTTCTCATGAACCGCTTCATGAATCTTCATCAAACTACTGCTGTAATTATTCGTCTAAGGATAAACGAAACAAAATTGCAACCCTACGAAACCTTTGCGAAAAATTAAAAGAGAACCATTTAAATTGTTAAAGTGCGGTGTTTAGTTTTGCAATTTGAAAAATGTTAGATGAAAGATGAATGTTAGATGAAAAATTCATAAACTTCTTTCCTTATTACAATTCGCCGACCATCATTTTTAAAGATATTTCTTGTTTCCTATGCCTACATATTGGACGTTTCCGATTACTAAAAAATTTCTTTTTATTGTTAAAAGAGGGAACAAAGTTCATGATACCTTCATCAGAAAATAAAAAGTCAAGTCAGCAGACTGTAAAACATAATTAGGAACAAACAAAGGACTGAGGATTCAAATGTCGCATAAAATGAAATTTCTTTCGACAGCTCAAACGACACTGGTTCCCAGCTTGCCAGTGCAGTTACAATTTCTCGCACAGAAAGCAAGGTAACAATAGTCTCAATGGTATTCGTTAGCTACGGTCTTTTTCGTTGTTTTTGAACAAAAGCTCTATCGTGATATCGTCCCGGCGAGACGGGCGGGTATAGATCTTAGAAGCAGGTCAACACGCTAGTCGGCAAAATAAAATTTTGTTCAATATGACATGTTTACCGAATTTTAAGTGATATTATTCATGATATATTTATTATAAGGAGAAATGAAAACGATAGTACGCCCCGGTAATGGAGATTTCAAACACTTCAGCAGATTGGTAATTAAAATGTACCGGAAGGATTACTCGGCCACTGAATTAAAATAAAAACTGAAAAAGGGGCATAACTTTGTATAAATGCAAAACAAAGGTATGAAACCTGTACAGTGCATGTCAACTCATCACAATGGATAGGCGTGTGAAGTTTCAATCCATTACCATTAGGCTTAAAAAAATTCTTTGTTTCCGGTAACATGCTCAAGAAATTAGGGTAGGTAAGATTTTTTTTTTTTTTTTATTTTGTTTAAAATTTATTAAGAAAGACTTAATATTTTTGTATCAAAAATGAATACAAACAAGAGGGTTATGCATTTAGAGCATCAGTAAGTTGATTTTTAACATCATTGAGCATGTGTAAAGCATAAAAAGTGCAGTTTTGCATTTTTTTGTTAAAAAGTTGAAAGAAATATTCTCAAAGGCCATAAAAACATTAAGGGTCGGGCCAAAAAAATAGGGTAGGTCGGGATACCGGAAACAGACAATTTGTTTTACGCCTTAGGGTTTTGAGCTTCCACCTTACCTACAAAACTAAACCAAAAATTGTTAAGTCAAAAAGGGGCATAATTTTGTTAAAATGCAAGGTTAGATTATGAGCCTTATGCAATGCATGTCAGATCATCAAAGTAAGCAAGTATGTGAAGTTTCAATCAATTTCCTTTAGTAAGTACTGAGATACCAACTGTATGTAATACAAAAAGTTAGCCAAAAACATCACATCTAAGATCTAAGTCGATAAACAGTCATAATTTTTTAATGAAACCTGTGCACGGCATGTCTGATTATCACAGTGACAAATGTGTGAAGTTTCAATCTATTTCCATCAGTGGGCACAGAGATACCAGCTTACATTAAAAAAACCAAAATGGCTAAGTCGAAAAAAGGGTTTAATTTTGTAAAAAAGCAAAATAGTGTTATGGAACCTGTAAGTGTAAGTCAGTTTATCAAAGTAAATGAGTGTGTAGTTTCAATCCTTTTCCATAAGTAGTTACTGAGTTACCAGCTGTAAAGGGTAAAAATATCAGTGGTAAACAAAGATATTACTAAACATGTGAATAAAAATATATGATGTTCATATTAATTTTGTGATAAATGCCTATCTGCTTTAAAAAGGACAAAACATTGCCGACTGAAACTTTTCGAGATGGAACCTTGTAGTATGTACTGCGCTGCGTAGCGAAGTCCACACAGTCGATTGGCGGTGTTTGACATTGAACCAATTCAGATTCAGAGGGCAGGACGTAAATACTGTCTTTCTGTGGTTTAAGTGAGAAAATTGTCTATATATTAAACATGGCGGATTTTGTTGACAAATCATCACCATAGAGTGGATATATTGCCAAGTATGTGAGTTTTTATTTTACTTTCAAATTGGAAACATTACATGCGTGCATTCTGTAACCAAGTTATCTCCTCCCAAATTTACCCCGAGTCTGTACCTGGCGCCATAAAAAGTTATTGAACGCTTAATATGGCGACAAATAGTTCAAATCCTGCTCAAGTCCAATTTTCCAACGATTTTTGTTAAAAACAGTGTCAGTTCGACCAAATTTATGATAGCCAATATGTAAGAATGATAAATTCTTTCTATTTTATGACTGCATAGCACATGTGCAAGAATATTTTATTGCCGATTTTTTCTTGTTTAAGCCGATTTCAGTATCTTACGGGGAATTTTAAAACGGTTTAGTCTCTATTCGGGTCACTCTGTACTGTGTAAGAGTTACTAGTATGATACCATTCCAACGTACAAGGAAAGTGGCCACAAGACATTTCGATAGCCGAACTGTTATCAGTTGTGACGTTTTATATTTGCAATCTAACAGTTATTAAGACAAGTTAACAAAGTATGATTTACTTATTGTGTTGTATTGACTTACATAAAATGTGCGTAAATGTAAGTACATGCTAAATGCAATCAGCAGTTGTGAATAGAGGTCTAGTGTTATAAAAACTAAACCCACAACTGGGAAACGTCACTTATAAGTATCAGACAGAACATCACGGTACGTGGTAATCACAATTTATTATTCTAACGTGTAAATGCTATAATCTATTCACAAGTACTCATTGCAGGCAGTTTCTGTTATATGCAGGCTCCATACCCTCAGATCCCCTTTCTAAATTCCAGTTTGTTTAGTTCTGCCCATTGGTTTCTCATTTAGGGCAAACCCATTATTTAAACTGGGGACCATACGATACTTTGCATGGAATTACCCGCTGGTGTATCATTGAAGGTTCAATGTGCAGCGCCGTATGAACTCATCTGCGGATGTCTCTAAAATGTCGAGTTCTGCTCTACGCGGGGCTAGAGGGCGTGGACGGTAGTATCCATTCCCACTACGTCCGTGAACAGGCTCAGTCAAACCGGACCTGTTTGTCGTGTTGAGCGACCTGTTGAGTTTCCACTTTTTAGCTCACCTGAGCACGAAGTGCTCAAAGGTGAGCTTTCGTGATCACCCTGTGTCCGTCGTCCGTGCGTCCGTCCGTCAGTCGTCCGTCGTCAACAATTTGACTGTTAACACTCTAGAGGTCATACTTTCGGCCCAATCTTAATGAAACTTGGTAAGAATGTTACTCTCAATAAAATCTTGGACAGGTTTGATATTGGGTCATCTGGGTCAAAAACTAGGTCACCAGGTCAAATCAAAGGAAAGCTTGTTAACACTCTAGAGGTCACAATTTTGGCCCAATCTTAATGAAACTTGATCAAAATGTTACTCTTAATTGAATCTTGGACGAGTTTGATATTGAGTCATCAGGGGTCAAAAACTAGGTCACTAGGCCAAATCAAAGGAAAAGCTTTTTAACACTCTAGAGGCCACATTTATGACTGTATCTTCACGAAACTTAGTCAGAATGTTAAACTTGATGATCTTAGAGTCAAATTAGAATTTGGCTTATGTGGGTTGAAAAACCAGGTCACCATGTAAAATCAAAGGAAAAGCTAGTTAACACTTTAGAGACCACATTAATGACCATATCTTAATGAAACTTGGTCAGAATGTTAATCTTGATGATCCTTAGGTCAAAAGGTCAGATGAGCGATACAGGGCCTTCATGGCCCTTTTGTTCTATTTTATGAACTGCTAGCTTGCAAATATGACACGTCACAACTGAAAACGGTTCGGCTATCGAAATAAGAAATAATTCTTGTACATTGGAATGGTTTCATACTAGTAACTCTTACACAATACAGAGTGACCCGAATAGAGACCAAGTTGTTTTAAAGATCCCCGTAAGATACGGAAATCGGCTAAAATAAAAACAAATCGGCAATAAAAGGTTCTTACACTTGTGCTCTGCAGTTGTAAGTAAGAATTAATAATTCTAAAGTCTTGGCTATCATAAATTTGGTCCAGCTTGTACTGCTTTTGTACAAAAATCCCTGGAAAAAGTGGACTTGAGCAGGACATGAACTATTTGTCTCCATATAAAGCGTTCAATAATTTTTTTTTTATGGCGCCAGATACAGACTCGGGGTAAATAGTCAGGAGGAGATCAATACTGTGGTCGTAGAATGCACGCATGTAAAAAAAAGACTCACTTACTTGGCAAAACATCCACCCTAAGGTGGCGATTTGTCAACAAAATCCGCAATATTTACCCGATAGACACCATTTTCCCACTTAAACCACCGAAAGACACCATTTACGTCCTACCCCCTGAGGTTGATCTTCTTTGTTCAAAAGATAAGAATAAGTAAAACGTGTATGTTTTGGGTAGAATCATTCATGTGAGGAAGCCATTCCGTTGGCTTACGGAATGTCGGTTCGTGGTTCTGCCAAGGTGACCGCCCGATATGAAGTAAATTCCAGAGGGCACCAGGTGTCTTCCTCCGTTATGTAAAGCTGGAAAGTCACCATAAACACGATAAATGCCCTATCTAGTAATAGGCATTTGAAAATGTCTTCCTGTTAAAAATATTCATACTGTCTTCATTTGTACATTTAATTTTGTAAAAGAATTAAAATCTAACACACTATACTGTTTATATATAATCATTTTTATTTCATATTTATGTAGATATTGGGTAGTAATTGTTCATATATCTGCAAACATTTAGTGAAGTGAATGAATGGATTAACATAAACCTTTATGGTGAAATCTTGAATCGCTAGGCTAAAGTTTAGACTATCCTATTCCGGATGTTTTTGTTTTCATGTACTTGTTTTGTACTCTAGAACCCAACCTTTAACACAAGTGTATTGAGTATGAAGATAAAAAATATTTGGTAACATTTTCCTCATCGGAAATGATACATTGCATAAGCTATTAAATGTGCTTTGTGGTAAACACGCACACTTTAAATTATTGATATTAAACAAACTGCTAGAGACATTATATATGTACACGTACGGGTATATAAAGAATTCCATTCTAATATTCCTGGATGTTTAATGCCCGGTAAAACGTGCACGGATTTTGAATATGTTTAAAAATCTCTCGATGAACTTGTTGCAGGGAGTCAGTTGTTTTTAATTTTACATTGATCATTTATGTTGTTTTGTTCTTGGTAAACACGTAATATAAATTTTATGAGAGCTGGTATACAATGTACGCGCTACTTTTTGAAAACATTGCACTTTATTGATTGCACAGTCAGATGGTTTAAAATTTCTGCACTGTAAGAGGCTTAACAATCAAAATATTTACACAAAATACACCAATTTACAATATATATATATTGAAACTTTAAACACATCCGCATTCACTGATAACGTATGAATGAATGAGTTGGGTTTTACGGCGAATCGACACAAAAAGGTCATATATCGCCGAGAAAAAAAGTTAAATGAATTACGTTAATTTTAAAGCATCTATAAAACTATTAAAGTAAAAAGGTATATACATATATAGCGTAAAAAGACAATTGCAAACATAAAAAAGTAAAACATGTAAATAAAAATCAAATAAAGTTCAGATTTTATGATATATGCCTATTTGTTTCAAAAATTGCAAAATTTTGGTCGGCAGGAACTGATCAAACAACTCTTTTAAACGATTCTACATTATAGTATGAATTGCGCTGTGGATCGAAGTCAACACGTTGATTAAAATATGTTTAATAGAAAGCGGTGTTTGACATGGTACACACTCAGGTTGATCTTCATTGTTCAAAGATACGAATGAGTTAACCGAGTATGACCTATCGACAACGAGAAAGAACAACTTCTTCCCTGCGAACAGATCTATTTCCCTGGTGCCATTCACCTAAAGTGGTTTAATTTCACGAAGTTTATTGAACGAAGCATTGTCCATGAAGACTGCCATTTAGTTAAAATATATTTGTTGATATTTGACCTAAAATCAGTATACGGTAATTTCAATTTAGATTGATTTAATGAAAGTGATTTCTTTGCTGCGGTATCAGCATCCTCATTTCCATGAATACCAACATGACTAGGAATCCAACAGAATATGATGGACTTCTTAAAAGATATTCATGAACCTTGACAAGAATATTTGAATGAGAGGATTTTCTGTATGACGGTTGTGTATTGATTGTAATACAGAAAGTGAGTCAGAAAGATGATAAACTTTTCTTCATTATATCTGAAATAAATTAAGGGCCAAATCAATAGCTTTTGCCTCGGCTGAAAAAATTGTAGCGTTATTTGGCAAGCGTAATTTTGATTGATGCAGATTGCTAACGGCGGCACATCCAACCTTTGAATCATCTTTAGAACCATCTGTATAAATTGGAAAATGATCTTTGTAAGTCGACTTGATTTCATTATATTTGGACTTGAATATTTCAGGGTTGTTTCAGACTTTTTCAAGGCGGTTTTCATATCTAAAGAACTGTTGGAGAACTAAGAGTCCATGGTGGTGTATTCAGAACTAAGTTTTCTTGATATCATCAAATTCAAAATCAGTTCCTTCATCGAATTGCAGATGCGAAATCCAAAAGGTTTTATTTGTTTTGGTTTTCTGTCATACGAATCCTGGTATTTGGGTTTAAATATGATTTTATGAGCAGGATTGGATTTGTTGGCAGCTACCCTCAGAGCATATTGTAATGACAGTTTTTCACGTCTCGTGTAAAGGGAGGGTTCGTTGCTTCAACATACAAGCTTCAACAGGCGATGTTCTAAATGCGCCAAGGAGCAATACGAAGACCTTGATTATGAATAGTATCCAGCATCTGTAAATACGATTTTGGCTGAACCATAAACAACACAACCGAATCTAGCTTGGATCGAATCAAAGCTCTATACAGTCTTAACAAAACCTGCGATCTGCTCCCCAATCAGTATTTGAAATTACCTTTAAAAGATTCAACGATTTCAAACATTTGGCTTTCAGGTATTTTATGTGTGTATAAAGAAAGCTTTTATCAAAAATAACACCAAGAAATTTTGCTTCGTCAACAACGGGTATTTTTGTACCATTTAGAAAAGCTCAGGGTCACAATGTTGTTTCCGTAATTGACCAAAAGTGGACACACTGAGTTTTTGATTGGGAAAATTTAAAACCATTTTCCATCGCCCAAGTTTGAACTTTGTTCAAACACTGCTGTAATTGGCGTTCAATCGTACGCATATTTTTTGAACGATAACATATTAGAAAGTCATCAACATATAATGAACAATCTATCCCTGGTGACAAACATTTCACAATATTATTAATTTTGATGCTAAAAAGTGTGACAGATAAAATAGAACCTTGTGGAACTCCCTGTTCTTGCTCAAAAGAGTCAGAAAGGGTAGAACCAACACGTACTTTAAAATTGCGATCTGATAAAAATTGCGATATAAATGTTGGAAGACGACCTTTTAAACCTAAGTCGTTAAGATCATTCATAATACCATATTTCCATGTAGTGTCATAGGCTTTTTCTAAATCGAAAAAGACAGACACTATATGCTCTTTTTTAACAAATGTATCACGAATAAAATGTTCCAGTCGAACAAGATGATCAGTTGTGCTGCGCTGCTTGCGAAAACCGCTTTGAAAGTTTGTAATTAGGCCTTGAGATTCAAGATACCAAACTAGTCTAGAATTGATCATACGTTCTAGCGTTTTACATAAACAACTGGTAAGTGCAATCGGTCTATAATTACTGGGGTTAGTGCTATCTTTCCCGGGTTTTGGTATTGGAATAACATAAGCTTCTCTCCAGGAATCTGGAAAAATGCCATTTTTTACACGTAATGTTATAATTTCAAGTAGAGGTCTAATGATTCTTGTGGTAAATGTTTCAAGAGTGATAATGAATTTGGTCCGGACCAGCTGCGGTATCGTGACATTTATCTAAAGCGTCAAGCAATTCTGTGAGTGAAAAAGGTTTATTATAATCTTCATCATTATTTAATCAAAATTTAAAGGTTACTTTCTTTAGTCGATTTTATGTTTTGAAACCTTTTATCATAATTGTTTGATGAAGAGTTTTTTGAAAAAGTTTTACCAAAGTGTATTGGCAATGTCCTCCTTGCTAGATGCAATAGACTGGTCTGACTTGTAAGATGGGAAACATTTGAAGATTTTCCTTTTCCACTTATTTTGCGAATCATTTCCCAGACTTTTTTAACCGATGACCTAGAATTAAGTTTTGAAACGTATGAATGCCATGATTTTTTCTTTGCTTGTTTTATAGTTCTGCGAGCTTTTGCTCTCAGAATCTTAACTGATTGTAGGTTTTCTTTCGTCGGCCGTATATTGAACTTTTTAATGGCCGCTCTACGTTTTCGAACAGCAGTCTTACAATCATCATTATACCAAGGCTTATTTTTATGTTTACCATTTCTTGAAAATTTAGGAATGGACTTGTCAGCAATATCGGACAGAAGAACTGAAAACCGATCAATAGGATCATAAAAATTAGTAAAATTCTCCAAAGTCAAATCATTTTACATAGCGTTTCAAATGCTTCCAGTCAGCTTTATTAAATTTGAAATATGAAGGGTGGTCTGATGGCAGATTAGAAGTATTTGAAATAATAATTGGGAAATGGTCACTACCATGCAAATCATCCAGTACTTTCCATTCAAAATCAAGAAAGATGTTCGGTTGACAAATTGTCAAATCAAGCGAGGAAAGGTTACCTGTTGCAGGATGAAGATAAGTTTTGGATTTATCATTTAACAAACAAAGGGCATTCTTTCAATAAAAGTTTCAATAATTTGACCCTTAGGTTGCTGTCAGAACAGCCCCCAAAATTCATGATGACCATTGAAATCTCCCATAAGCAAAAATGGTTGTGGTAATTGTTTTATAAGATCATCAAGATCTTCAAGATTAGTTTAAATTTGGGAGGTATGTAAACGAACAGATAGTAATTGGTCGATGTAATGTACGTTTATTGCAACTGATTGAATACTTGTATTTAGAACAATTTGTCTGTGAGGACATGCATTATTAATAATAATAGATGTACCACCAGAAGCTCTATTAGTGTTAGTATTTATGAAGTTATACACTGAGTAATTTTTGAAAGCTATTTTGTCCGTTTCCTTTAAAAATGTTTCACTAAGGCACATAAGTAAGGATTAATTTTGATAAGAGTAGGAGAATTTCATTATAATTTGCTTTAAGTCCACGGCAATTCCACTGGATAATTGTACTTTCCATTTACAATGGCAAACAAAAATTGAACGACTGGAAATTTAGAGTATTAGTGTTGCATTGACTCAGGAGTAGGGAACCTTTTGATCTTCCCCTCCTTTGTGCTGATTAAACTCGGCGGAGCAGATAATGGCGGATCGTCATCATCCTCCCCTGTCAACCGGTTCAAATCAAGAGGGAACCGGTTATGGGTTTGTATGGGATCATCCGATCCCTTTCCAAACCCATCAGTTCTCAAGTCAATTTTTTGTTTTGGGTGTTTGACTCACCCCACGTGATTAGTAGTTGATGTAGCATTTGCTTTGATGATTGTGAATTTGCGTAGTTTGGAACATTTTGTACAGCTGTGGCAGCCTTGGTTAGCAGCTGCATTTTGAACTGCTGGTGTCTGAACAGGTTTTGCTGGAACTTTTGCTTTTCGTTTGAGCATTTGGAACGGGCACAGAATCAGTTTGCGTAGACGCATCAATACATTGAGTTGATTTGTTTGATGTAGATTTTGTTATGGAAGAATAAGTCGATGTCAGTGATGGAGATACGAATTTGGCATTTGCAATTTGTCTTGCTTCAGGAAATCCAACACCCTGTGTGAATTTGACATGGAGAACTTCCTTCTCAATCCTCCATGTCTTGCAATCTCGAGACCTAGCTGAATGCGGCTCGCCGCAATTTCACACAACGCATTGGATACTTGCAGGTGTCATGTTCGTGAGAATATCCATTTTGGCAGCATTTTGGACAAATGTAGGTCAGCTTTACAGTCTTTTCGTTGTGACCAACTTGAAACAATTGTAACACTGAAGAGGATTTGGTATGTAAGTAGTAACCTTTGTACGTAATAGCCAATGTTTATAAAGAAGGTAGGAACGGAATGCCAAATGTTAGAATGATAGTGTTGGTGTGGATTTCTTTCCCTAACTTTTTTATTTTGATGCTCTCGCGCTGTTACGTGTTGAGCAGTAAGTTCTTAACAATCTCCGCCTCTGATACCCCAGCAAGAATCGGGACACCGAATGACCCCCCTTGAGGAGTTCAAAGTACGGTGCGGTATACATTTGCACGGATGGTTAAAGAAGGATGTAATGCCAAGTAGATTTTTAGCGTGTGCTGCTCTGTCAACTTCAACGAGCAGATCACCAGTACGCAACTTTTTAACTGATTTAGGAACACCAGCTATACTTTCTATTGTTTTCTCAATTGCAAACGGTGAGATACTTGTCATTTTGAAATCTTCGATATTTGATTGAATGAGTAGGAATCTTGGAAAAGCCATATTTGATGTGAGAGGTTGATGAGAATTTTCACCTTCCATGCCGTCAGAATCCGTTTCGGTATGCGGTCGTTTTTTATTTTGATTTTCCATACTGAAATATTAAAATTCGTCACTCGCAGCCCCCACCCGCCGCGGAGTCCAACATGGGAACATGAAAACAGAGCGGATATCCAGCTCATACATGTTAGGGATACTGTAGTGATATACTCGGCCAGGTATTTTACAATCTTGTTTATATCACCAACTGTATTGCAGAAATGCAATCACGGGATTCAAGGGATTGTTACTCTACCCACCCGATTGGCCCTAAGCCACCGCCTTCTAGGAAACATAGATTGAAGTACATATGAAATATATTGTTAAATACATTTGTGTGAACGTAATATGATGTTTATTGAGTGCAGTAAAATGTGACAATAGAGCAGAGTAAAGACAGGTTTTGTGTAACGTATTTTGTTCCAAAGTTGTGTTTGTGAAAATATAAAAATTATCACATAAAGATGCAGTTTGAAATAAGCGATAGAAAATGTAAACGTTAAGGTGAGATTTCCTAGGGCTTGGCATGACTAGCCGATTGATCGTACCGGGCCTATACGACCGCCTGAACGTCTACACCGAATTAGAGGCCAAAGATGTGTATTGGCACCCACATCCCGGGAAGAAGATGCGCACATGCAAACAAGTACGCATCATCTCCCCGGGATGCCATGGGGCACCTCAACATCCAGGACCCTCCTCTCCGGCTTACGGGCCGCCACCCACGGCAAACAGGTGGCTCCATTTTCGGGGGAGTCGTACCCCTCTGCATGGAGATACAGCCAGCATTTTCTATCCCCCCGCCGGCAAGGGGCCTCATTGATAACGATCACTGACGAATTATTGATGCAAGTATGACATAAACTGTAGTAATCTCAATGTTGAAGTGATACACATAATGTGTCGGAAAAAAGACCAAAAGTAAACTTTTATTTGATCATTTGTGTAGGAAAAATATCAAAATATTTGTATAAAAATAGTAGAACCTTTTTAGCAAAGTAAAGTACGACTGTGGCTAAAACAGATCTGGTGCGCCTGTAATATATTACAGACTCCGGTATATACCGGATACAAGCGATTTTAATTTTTTCATCTTTAAAGTATAAATTTTGTAACCATGGTAATCCTAACCCTAACCTTTAGTCAGTATATTATACATATTATACACTAAATGCGTGCGGACATGCAAAATTTACGTATTTTTGCTGTGCGCTCCGGTGGTAATGATTTTGTGACATGCGCAGAACGACTGCACCCGACACCGGTAAAGCTACAGTCACACATACGGATATGTCCGTGCGTTGAGGAACGGTGCGGATAGGATTAGCTTGCGGGTGTATAACTACGGAGCAGTACGTCTTAGTACGGGAAAAATGGTGAGAAACAGGAAACAAACAAAACAATACAGGATGCGAATAAGTACGGATAGGTACCAGGTACTGCGTTGAATTACGTTTTACTGCGCCTTGCAACTTGTCCAGCGCACGGACGTGTCTGCGGTAAACTACGTTGAACTATGCTCAAGTACGAGCAGCCTCGGATAACTACGTTCGGCTACGGCGAGGTACGTAACAGCACGGATAACTACGTTTAAGTACGTTTAACTACGGATGAATAAGTTTCAGCCAAGTTGGACTAAAGTCACGCTCAAATGGCTACGGTTCGCTCAAACTTTTGTGTATGTTTCAAAAGTTGGAGAAGCTTGCAAGTTTGGAATAAGTTTTGAATACGCGTTGACCACGTTTTGGTACGGATTAATACGAATGACTACTCTGAGGTACTGCTCAGGTACGGATCGATACGGATTACTACGTTTCTGTCCGTAGCTATCCGCACAGTATGTGTGACTGGGGTATAAGGTACTGTGATTTGCTAAAAGCTGAGCTGTCATATATCGCTTCGTCTGGTCCTCACTTGCTAACTATGATCCACGTATCCTGATCTATAACTCGAATAACTTTATCTTCCTTAAGGTATCCGATCTACAAGTAAGCAAGTTCTATATAACAGTGCTATATAAATATATCAAATATTGATGCCTGGTAGCCTCATATAATTTTGGTATCATTTGAAAGTATATCATCTACTGAAAAAGAAAATATAAATTACATGATAAAAATATGTTATAGAATTTTTATTTTTTTACTTTATAGTCTTCAATGATACTTCAACAGAAATCCAGTTGTTACAGAGTAAGATTTATCATTTTACGGTCATAAAACAGGACTGTAATTATTCTTGCATATTATTTATGGTCATCTTATTTATTAATTCTTGTTCAGCAAACACAACTCTTTCAAATGATACCAAAAAAGCATGGGGTCACCAGGCATCGAAATTTGCCTATTTGTGGATCGGATACCTTAAACCCACCGGAAAGCATAAAATTATACGATGTCGCTTCTGATTCAATAACGCCAAGAACCAAGATAATCCTTGCATTTCAATCTTAATTACAACTTAAATGCATTTGCAGCCTTACTTCGAACTCGCTGGAAAACAAACCTGCTGCTACTGAGTCACATCTACTTTGTAGATGTATGGAGACTTTTCAAAAGTGTCTTCAAAATGCGACAGTCAGTATGTGCAGTGATTTATATCAATAATAGTAAGGCTATTGCCTTCTGAATTGATTAAATGGAAAAGACATAGAAATCTGGTTCTATCAAGATTAAATACTTTTAGCATATTTGAAGTCTAATATGATTTTATGTTTATAGAATATACAAGACCTGATCCTTGCATATCAGACAAAGGACCTCAAGCAAGCGTTGGAAATATTATTATTAAGAAACAAACAATCTGCATTCAACAAGAGGAA
Source organism: Mercenaria mercenaria (assembly GCF_021730395.1). Lineage (NCBI taxonomy): Eukaryota > Metazoa > Mollusca > Bivalvia > Venerida > Veneridae > Mercenaria > Mercenaria mercenaria. The sequence goes on along the minus strand of NC_069377.1, from coordinate 65,892,957 downwards.
ACGAAACAACTCGAGATAAAGAACCTAACATAATGCGGCAAAATGGTATCTAATCGGTTCACGTGTCAAAACAAAATATAAAGACAAACGAGTTGTTCCATGTCAGAATCAGCGATTCATTGTATTTATGTTAGGAATGTTATCTTGATCAGTCTCTTCGTTATTTGGTTTCACTTCCGAGATGCTTTTATCACGCCAGGCAAATCAAAAGTTTAAAACCCCCATAAAATCTGTCAGTTTTAAAACGTAGCTCACTCTACAACACCAATGTAAAAGTTACTTCCTGAATGTATTGTTAACGGACGTTAAAATTTTGTATACAAGTTATACATATGGAAGGTGCATAGCTAAAGAAATACTTTCTGTCATACTATTTTTCACGCAAATTGTAACAACCTTATTGAGTGGACGCGATGCTCGAGAGGGCGGGGCGGGGCGGGGCGGGCGAGTACATGAGGATAGTGTTTCTATGATGTAAGTAAAGGTAACGAACTAAATATATATGTGTGTAAGTATCATGTCTTTATAGAAGGTAAAGCAATAAGAGAAACGCAGGATAAAATAAAAATATCAAAACAGTTGGTTAAGTATTTTTTATGGAGTCTGCCACATGTTCCATCAGTCACTGTATGGTAACTACAACGGTAGCTGTGAGTTTAGATCTGTCCAATATGGCCACTCAAAGCAAAAAACAATGGAACATCATGTAAGTTTTTAAAATTATTTCATACGTCTTTTTAAAATTCTGGTACCAAACTCAATAACATTAGTAGTGCCTAAAAAGCAATCGCCACAACGGCATTGCAATCTGAATAGTATTTAGCTTAAATGTGTCCTCTAAACTTATAGAAATTGTTCTAACACACTTTTTAGGGTCATCTTGTATCCATTTCAAACAATTTTGAAAGACTGTCTTCGAAACTGGTAGTAGTAATATCAAAACACTTGTAAAACTAATCATATTTATCTCTTTGAAAGTTTACACTTCCATTTCATAGGCATAATTATATATTTATAAAAATATAAAAACAAGTGACGGATGGCCATGCTTCGTTTTTCGAAAGATATATTTGAATATGTACCGCTTAGGCTTTCAGTGCAAACTATGAGAACATAAGTTGGAAACAAATATTTGCAGTTAGGAAGGTCATCCAAAAGAGATGTGCATGTGTTATCCATACCGTTACATTAATGTTTCTACTACACTCAACTTTTTGTGTGTCCTTTTGAATATTTAGGTGTTTTGTACACATCACAGTTGATACATACTTATACCAGAGATTATAATTAAATATATTCACACCCATTAAGACTAAGTAGTTTGAGTTTACTAACAATGACAATGAAATGTTATAACACCTAATAAGAAATTGAACAATTTCTATAAGTTTAGAGGACATATTTAAGCTAAATACTCTTCAGATTGCAATGCCGTTGTGGCGATTACTTTTTTAGGCATTACCAGTGTTTTTGAGTTTGGTACCAGAATAAGACGTATGAAATATCTTCAAAAACGTACATGATGTTCCACTGTTGCTTTTTTTTTGAGCGGCCATATTAGACAGATCTAAACTCACGGCTACCGTTGTAGTTACCATACAGTGACTGATGGAACATGTGGCAGACTCTATAAAAAGTACTTAACCAACTGTTTTGATATTTTTATTTTATCCTGTTTCATTATGCCGGTGTTTCTCTTATAGCTTTACCTTCTATAAAGTCATGATACTTACATACATACATATTTGGTTCATTACCTTTACTTACATCATAGAAACACTATCCCCATGTATCACCACAGTAAACAAGTGTGTGAAGTTGTTAATGGAATCTGAAAAAAGATCCTTTGGAGGCATAGAACGCAACCAATCAACATAATAGAAATCTCGGTTTGACTGAGTCTGTACATCAAAGGTAACGAAATGTGAAACACCCCTCACGTCCCCTTGCACCGGTCTGTTATTAGTAAAACTGAATATACTCCATGATCCCAAAGGACCAGAAAATAAAACAACACTGAGTCCTAGTACGGAGTGACTATTTACAGCCACCATACGGTTTCAGTTCATTCTTTAAAGTGGTCAGTGAAACAAACAAACAAACATGCATACAAAGGCTTAACGCAATTTGTTAAGTAGAAAAGGCGCATGCCTTTGTGACAAAGTCAAATTAGAGTTATGAAGCGTGTTCATTGTATGTTAGATCATCGCAGTAAACAGGTGTGTGAAGTTTTAATCAGTTAATTCAACTAGTAGTTAATGAAATACCTGCGTACATACAAAACAGTTATAAAGATTATCTATTGGAAAAATGGCATAACTTTATAAAAACGCGCACTAGAGTTATGGAATATGTGTGTTTCATACCAGATCATCACAGTGAACAAATGTGTTTCGTCTCAATGCAAAATATTTTCAAATCGGGACGCTGAAGGTGACAAACAGACGCATGCAATAGCCCTGTGTATTCTGAAACTACTTTTGGAATTGAAAACTAATTTGTTCAGGGCTTTTGCTTTTAAGCTGGTAGTGGAAACGGCAAACAAACGTTTATAATGGGAACATAGTTTCAGTTCATTTACGGATCACTGTTCCTGAAACGACAAATGAGATGAACAAATGAACTTTAAAAGCATTTGTTTTAGATCAAATCGTCCTGGAGACGGAAGATTGGCTTGTTAATTGACTTGTATGCATTTCCACTACCGTCCATGAACAGGCTCAATCAAACCGAGCCTGCAACATTTTCGTTTTTGTCGTGTTGAGCGACCTGTGAAGTTTCCACGTTTTGCTATGCTATTGTACAATCTGAACCAGTTAGGAAATCAAACATACGTACTTGCAGCCCATGTTTGAAAAGTCTTTTTGACTATCTATCAGGATATATAATGCTTCATTTTATAAATGTTCCCGGAATTAAATCATTTAATACACGTAACACATTCTCACTTACCAGTGAAAAAAATTATTTACTACAATGTGAACTCTTGAATTGTTTGAATACAGTTTGTCCTTTTACAAAGATCCAGTCGAAAAGGTTCCCGGCGGAAATCTTTCTAGTACATTTATACAGCTCCTTCATGGAACAAGAGAAGAGCAGATTACGTCAGAATATGTCGTTTTACTAGACAGTCAGAAAATTTTGAAAGGTCTTCTTTCATTCTACAGTCAGTTCAGAAATTCACCTGAGATATGTCATACTCCAGACAATGTTCTGATTGGCTGACTCTTGAATTGTTTGAATACAGTTTGTCCTTTTACCTTAGATATTTAGTTTTATGACCGTTAGTGCGCTTCTTTCCCTAAATGTTGTTCTTGGTGATGTATGACCTTTTGTGTCAATTCGCCGTAAAATCCAACTCACCAGATTTTATGCCATCCATATACAAAGCCACTCAGATACCCAAGAAATTAGTGAAGGGGATAACTGTAGTAGTATCTAGTTTTATCAACCTTGATACCGATTATGTGAATTTAGTTGCTATCGAAACCGTAACATATACTAAATCCAAACCGTTTACTGTTTTTCAATTACTTGTATCCAAACCGTTACATGTTTGATATATGTGGTTGACTTCAGGTTATTTTTTGTCGCAAAAATACTAAATTTTCAGTTGAGAGACAATGACTATATATGTGAAAATTTTTATAACTTCGTTTTAGCTTTCTGATTGTCATAATCTGCACGTTTTATCACTTAATATTTTTAACTGGACTGCTTTGATAATTTTATATCCCATAATTTTGAGCTTAGAATGATAAGACAAAACGGTATATTTTTTTATGTAAAAATTGTGGTAAATGGGAGAAATCACCAAAACTTACGCGATGTTTGGAGGGGTTGGGGGAGGGGGGGGGGGAGTGGGGTGGCTTTTGCTCGAAAGAGGCCATATTAGACAGATCCAAACACACGGCTACCGTTGTAGTTACCATACAGTGTCAGTGTAGCGTCTGACTTTACTACACCAAATATGTGATGTGTTTTTTTTCATAATTTTACCAATACAATTTTGCAAGGACACAGAATCTTACGAGCTTCATGCATGACATACGCGCTCAAGTCAGGGCGTGATATACCTTTTCGCATCAATGTCTTTAAAACGCTTGAATTTTAAAAACCGTAATAAAAGTTAGTAAAATATAAATATGAAGCTTTTGATTATGACTGCCCTGCTGAATCAGCTTATTGGTAATATATTAATATATTTATTGCGATCATTGCAGTTTTAAATATGACCTAGCAAATCCAATTAATTGTGAAATATTTATCTCATAATGTGTTGCAAATGTCTCTCTTTTCATATATTCTAGTACAAATTAAATCATTAAATATATAGATAGAGATTCAATCAAATAAAAAGACGCAAAAGTTTCCAGATAGTTAATTTTATTGAGAATAAATATTACCGACTTCTATCATTCAAATAGCGTGATACATTGTAAAATGCTGTAATTATGTCAGGCTACGTAGTTTCTTGTAATTTGTCATTATATAAAGTAGATTGCTACTTAGATAAATAATTGTATTTCATGGTCTGATGATAAATGCTATATGAAAATTATTGTTCATATACCAGTTAGCAGATTCTTATAGCTTAACTTTCATTGCATAAAGAAGATGGCCAATAAGTTACATGGTCTGTTGGTAAGTGCTATATTTTGTTAATACCATCTCGTCTTGGCATGGTACCACAGGCCTGGACCCAGAAATACGCGGGAGGAGGGGAATGAGCACCAGTGTAGAACCAAGTCATCGCCAGCGAGGCGCATAGCGCCGAGTGGGACAGGCACGGGATGGGGACCTCCTCTCATGTTAGTGGGCTCAGGGGGGTCTCCCTCTGCAAATTTTTGAAATATATGTATGAAATGGTGGCCTCTTGTGAATTCTGGTCTAGATTTTAAGGTATTGGAGGTGGTACTAAGTGGAGTCAGGGGGTCTCCCCCTGGATTATTTTTAAATATAGGTATGAAATGGTGGCCACTGGTGAATTTTTGGGTCTAAATTTTGAGTAAATATTCCTTTTGCCAACAGACCATGTAACTTATTAGCTATCTACTTTGATGAGTATAGGTCACTTCTCAGCCAATTAGTACTTTGATCAGTATAGGTCACTTCTCAGCCAATTAGTAGGGGTGGGGGCATGGGCTTCCTGGGCCTGATCCTGGACCCGGGTCTGTACTATTTACAACTAAAGCACAGGTCTTGGACATAAAACTGTGATGTAAGTTGGCGTTCTAATTTGTAATTTCATTCTCTTCCACTAGGTACACGTATGTAGTTGTAAATGACTGGTAATTTGCCGTACATCTGATTTTCATAGATTTACCTTTGTATAGAGTTGTTGCACCTCCTACTACATTCTTGCATTTCTATTGGTTAAAAGGTTTTCACGTGATGATTCTTTTATTTTTATGAACGTTTAGTACATTTTCATGTCGAGTTGGGCTAAAAACAAGAGGTCCAAAACCAATCAGTGACTATCCATGGAAATATGTTGGGACTGTATAATAAACATGGGAACTTGGGTTAACTCCTCACTTCCCATCATTTATCATACATGTACTGATCGAACGTATTTCCATGAACACTAACAAACCCGGTACACAAAAATAATTACTTGGTCTGGAAGGGTGGGCTTTAGACTCAGAAGATTCATAGTGTCTGTTCAAACTCTTGGAAATGAAAAACTCATTCATTCGAAAGATTTTATAAGATTTCTATGTATCTTGACACAATACCTTGATATCATTGTGAAATTTTATAGTTCATGAAACTAATGTCATACACCTTTTATAAGCATACTAAAAATAAATGTGATTTTCTCCGGTTATGTCCGCCTATGAAAACTTCCTGATACTAGTAGTAAACAACGCATGTATAATACATTGAAAGCTATTTTCTGTCGTAGTTTTTTTAGAGCTTTGATAGTTTTGATTATTAGATGACCATTTAAACCACAGGTAAAATATTATTTTAATAACAAATTAGTAATAAATCTTTAGATATACGTTTTGATATATTTTCTCATAGCAAAATAATGTGATTTCAATTTCTTTGTTTTTAATTTTAAATATAATATATTTACGAGACCTGGGAACAGCGATCTTTTAATTTTAAAGATAACGATTTTTGTAAATTCTTGATTGAAATATTTTAAAAAAATTATTGGCGTACAAATGTAAATATACTATATGTTGATCAGCTCAGCTAAAATTATCACATTTTTTTTAAATCAACACATTCTCTACAATCTGATTTTAAATATACGAAATGTTTAGCAGCTGTTTACATTTTTAGTATAAATGTGGTCTAAAATGAACTAGATCTTTGGCATATTTGTTGAAAAAAAATCTAGAAAAAAAACTTCACAAAAATGTTTTTTTCTTTATGTTTAGCGTACAAAAGAAATTAAAAAAGATATTATTATACGCTGCAGACATTGTCTTTTTAAAAAAAAAGCGATTTCAAAGTGTTTGAAAAACATTGATAAACTGCAGATATTTTTAATAAAGCCATAAAATGCATGTCTTTTACAAAGCATTAAAATGTAATAAAATACAAAATACAAAATAATGATAAACCCTAATAATGATAATTTTAATATCATTTCATGAATCATATCTTAAGCATTGATATACACAAAGGCAAATGGCACAAGGATCGTTTGACAATCAATATCTTTACTGATTGTTGAATTTTTGAATATAAGATATTCTGTAAAAATAGAATATTTTGTAATTTTTCACATTCTTTCATCTACGTTATGTATAACTAATAATAATTCATACTATTCTTAAGTCATGGTACTGTTTACGAGGAAACTTTCACACAATATACATTTAGTAAAACAATCCCATTTCCAAGAAGATGAGTCATCACCGTAGAATGTACACAATACACTACAACAAGTGCAAAATGTGCACTTCCTCATATAGGGAACAATAGGCGAAAGTTTCCATGACTAAGAAATAATGTTACATTTCAAACACATAGAGTATCCACTTAATATTTTTATTAAATTAGAGTCTATAGTCAGTTATTTATTTCCACGTGTTTCTGTGTACATAAATTATTTTATTTTTTATGAATATAATCTTAGTTCAAGCATTCTTGAGCGTTAAAGAATATTTTATGGGTTAGACAATCGCATTTGTTTTTGAAATGATAACTTGCTTAATAAAAATGAATCAAAGAAAGACTTCACAAAAACAACTCTTCTTGCCCAAAGACGGCACATTTTATGAATTTATGGTTCATTTGATTCTTAAAGGAATTGAACAAATATTCTGAAAATTATTTCTTCACTGAAAAGATAAAATAAATATATATTGCATGAAAAGTAAAAATAATCATAACTTACATTTTTCAGGAAAATGAAGCTTAGTGCGATACCTTTGCTTTTGCTGTTGGTTTCAAAGTTTTCAATGGCTCAATCATTGTGTTTTGGATGGACGGGAACATGTTTCTCGAGTTTTCAAAGCTGTGAAGGGATCACACTCGGGATGAATATTCCAGGATATTATACATGTGCTCGGCAATGCCATTGCCTCGGATACTCAGTAGGAAGCTGCACAAGGGACACTGGGTTCGAACTTTGCTCTCAAAGAATGCCATGGATATGCCTTTGTCGTGGACATGCAATTCGTAGGAGAAATAAAAGACGGCACTGTTGATAGTGGCCACAGATTTGAGCAATTTTAACCATTTTAAACAGGATTTAGACAATACATGAGTGATTAAAGCCTGTTTGTTTCAATGTTTAAAGAGTGATATGGACAATGTAGATATTTACACTGACCTTTAGAATTCTTTGTAGAATTTAGACATCTGAAATGTTTAATGATGAGAACAAAAGACTGTAAACATTTACTGTTGATTATAATACTGGAGGTTAGATTATTTTAATGTTATGGATAATAGTGGATTTTAACTCCTAATTTTATTCTGACGGTAAGTATGAACTAGCCATCTTTAGGCTTTTAGCAATAAGGGCTTCAGAAAAGTCTATGTTTATATTAACTGTAATTGTTAAGCAGACTATGTATATAGTCTTTGTTAATGTTAATTATTATGATATTTAAAATTATTGTATATTTCTAATAAGTTATATGTTGATACAGATTTCAAAGTGATCTTAAAATGGCAAATAACGCTCTGTGAATCATCTTTTGCATTATGTTCATATTTAGGACTGATTTCATTTACTGAAAAGTTTTACTTCATTCAATACTGTATTCCTTGATGGAACTTTAAATTAATTTTGTAACAAAGTTGTAGGTTCAAACAGTACATGTAGCGTATTTTTGCCGATTCTTTTCTCAAAACATTTTCCTGTATTTTGGCCATTTTTCATATTGTTCAGGTTTGGTACACCCTTTTCTTTGTTATGATTTATTCTGGTATAAAAATATGCCTAAGACAAATATTGTTACATACTAATATATTTTATTTTTGTATATCACTACATATGACGATGCTTTTTATAAAAAAATATAATACCTTCAAAGTAAGCGTAATGAAGAAAATATGAAACAGAAATAACAATTTCAAATGAAGAAAAAATAATCAGAAAAGTAGGCTAAATAAATAGTAAAGTAGCGAATTAAAATACCAAGCACGACATTTCATAATATCTAAATTAAATCAAGAATTGAAATCAGTTACGTTATCAATACATCTGAAAGGTGTAAAAGCCAACATATCTAGCACACTAAATTCAAGTAACTGCCCTGGTTAAACTAAAAATACTGAATCTGAGGTTCGCGGGTTCGATCTTCGGGCGCCGCGTATATGACAATTTGATAACAAAAACATTTGTAAATCAACAGTGGGTTTGTGAAAAAGAATCAACGATAACTACAATAGAGTCTATGATTAATGCAAATTAAATAGTTTAGATTTTATTTACAAGGTGATACTTAACTATTTATTCAATTATATATATGTTGATGACATTCTTTGACGTATTTAACCATTCTTTCGTGAATATTTTTATTATTGATATGATGTGTTCAACTTATTTATTTATTACACTGACGAATGTCCTAACAATAGAAAATCCCTGTACAGACTTTTTATGTGTATGTGTATAATTTCGTGTATTATGCATATTATAAAAAAGTCAATAAACGATTATGTTATTTCTTTTATTTCTTCACTGTCTCTACCATTAAGTTAAAAACTGAATTCTCGATAGTTATCTTAGAAGGGCCTGCAAAATTCGAAACAGATCGTTTAAGCTTTGTATGTATTACATAGTGCATTGTGACCCTATATTTTTTATTCATTCATTGATCTTTTATGTAAATAGTAATCAATTACACATCTATACCTACACAGCGGTAGGGTTTCGTTTCAGCGAGGTTGCATTTTTGGGGGTGGTTATTCGTTTGTCTTTGTTTAGTTTTAAACTTTGGCACAAACGAAGTTTGGATAGTTTTACAAAACATCCAAACAAACAAAAAGAACAATAGTTTGTTTTTGGACGGTGTATAAGTCGCATATTGCAGAAGTCTTTTACATTATTTAATTATTTATTTTTCCAATGGGTATGTGAGTACGATTAGATTTTAAGTATGTCCAAAATTAACCAAAACAAAATATTTACAATCGCCCTATTCTTTTCCATTGCAACAAGGCAGTATTGCGACATCAAGGAATTTGTTCCTAGCGATATGCTGAGATATCGTAGGAATAAGTTTAATATAAAAAGAATCATGTGTATACAATTTACCAAAACATTAGACCCAAGTTTCATGAAGAATATCACAGAAATCCGTCAAGAGATTTATAGGATATTGAGCATACACGAAGCAAAGGCTCAGATCTTTCACCTTTAGTTGTGACCTTGACATTGAGCCTGCATGGTTGACTCATGCGTTTTGCAAACCATTTTAACCAAAGTTTCAAGAAAATCCTTCGAGTGGTTTAGCAGAACAGGAGGGGACAAGAAATTGAAGGCTGAACCATTTGAATTGTGACCTTGACCTTGAGCTGGCATGGGTGAATTTTCCGTTCTGCACATCGTCTTGATAAGAGGATTACTACAGCCATATCATATCAAAATCCCAGTTTACTTGCCTTAATCATGAATTATCTGCCCTTGAAAATTGGATTTTTTTTAGCATTTTCTGATTTTCAAGGGCAGATAATTCAAGAACAAGCACCGATACCTATGAGTTTTAATACATAATGATATTTCCGTTTTTAACTTGATTCTCAATCAGTACACAAAGTTTAAAGAAATTCTGTCCGTAGAAAAACTTTTTTTCTATATACATATAACTGTCAGATGTGTCTTTAAATTCAACAAAATGTGTGCAATTTATTATATAACCCTGTTTAAAAATAGAAAGGAAATATAATGTAAATACAAGAAATGATTTTTTTTTGAGTTTATACGAAATAAACGACAAAATAGGATCGGCAAATTAAACATGAACCGCTATTGCGGTTCAAAAATATTTTATTTCTTAAATATTATCCGTATATCTAATACAGATTTTTATTCGTATACATATTGTATACAAATATAAAAAGAACATAGATCTACTTCTATTAGATATTAAGTTAATGGTTTATTAATGTATTAAAATGCGCTTTTCGTACTTCAAATTCTCTTTATCATGCACATCTGAAATGACAAAGAAGTGATTTAAATTTATATCTCCCACTTAACCTAGGTAAAAATTGTACTTCCTGAAACATTTTGCACTAAGTGACACTCATTTATATACATGTGCAAACTAGTATGTAAATTATTATATTATTATTATACCACATTTATATAGCACTCTTTTCATGCACTTGTACACGTTCAAAAGTGCTTTACAGAATAAATTGCAAAAATACAAACAAATACGTATACAAAGATAATGCATTCCACATTAACAAAAATCATGAATGAAAACAAGTATAATTTAAAAAAAAAACAAGATAAAAAAAAATAAATGTATCGGTCAGTTAACAAAATATTGTACAAAAAAGTGGGTTTTGAGCAGGCTTTTGAAAGCAGCTAGCGTGTCAGCTTCCCTGATTTTGACAGGAAGAGAGTTCCAAAGCTTTGGAGCAGTGCACGAAAAGCTGCGATTGCCATACATCATGGTATTAGATTTTGGCATAACCAGTGACAGCGTGTCTTGCGATCTTAGGGTCCTGACCGGTTTATACACTTCTAGCATATCCCTAATATAGGCAGGGGACTGATTGTGTAACGCCTTAAAGGTGTGGGTCAGAACCTTGTACTGCACCCTGTATTTCACTGGCAACCAGTGAAGCTCCTTCAGAACCGGTGTTATATGATTGCGACGGGGCGTCTTAGTGATTACGCGAGCTGCAGTGTTCTGGACATGTTGCAACTTGTTAAGTGTGCTGTTTGGTATACCACTTAACAAGGCATTACAGTAGTCTAACCGTGAAGTAACCAGGCTGTTTATAAGGGTTTTTGTGGCATCACTGGTAAGATACCGTCTGATGTGACCTATTCTGCGAAGTTGTGCATATCCAGCCCGGCACACCGAGTTGACTTGTTGTTCCATATCCATACCGCTGTCAAATACTGCTCCAAGATTCCTAACACATTTCGTGGATTTTATCACAGAATCACCGACCTTCACAGAAACGTCATCAATGTACTTGGAGTTACGCTTTGATGTCAATAGCATTACCTCAGTTTTGTCAGCATTGAGCTTCAGCATGTTGGAATTCATCCACGAGACAATTTCAGTCAGACAGCTCTCAATGCGGCGCAAAGCTTCACTTCTGGCCACAGCCTCTATCGGCTTAAAAGATAGGTATAATTGAGAGTCATCAGCGTAGAAATGATGAAGAAGTCCATGACGTCTGCATATGGCACCCACGGGTTTAGTGTACATGATATAGTTCTTTGGACCAAGCACTGATCCCTGGGGCACACTGTATTTCATCAACGTAGGCGTCGACAACTCACCATCAACGCATACAGTTTGATAGCGGTCACTAAGATATGATGACATCCATGCAAGTGCTTTGTGTGTGACTCCAAAATGATGTTCGAGCCGGTGTAACAGTGTTTGGTGATCAATCGTGTCGAAAGCCGCAGAAAGATCGAGTAGCACGAGGACTGTTACAGAATTTTGATCGAGAGATGTGAGGATGTCATTCTGTACCTTTATCAAAGCCGACTCAGTTGAATGAAACTTTCTGTAAGCAGACTGCAGTCCCTCATGTAGCTCATTTTCACTCAAGTGCCGCTCAAGACGCGCATCTACTACCTTTTCTAAGATTTTTGAAATGAAAGGGAGGTTAGATACAGGCCTGTAGTTTTTGAGAATGTTTGGTTCAAGACCTGGTTTCTTAAGCAGGGGTCTTATCCTAGCACTTTTAAACTCTTTTGGTACATAACCTAATTCCATTGATGTATTTATGATGTTTGTTATCAGCGGCAAGAGCTCATCGAGACATTTCTTCAGAAGCCATGTTGGTAAAGGGTCAAGTTCGCAGGATTTGTTTGGAGATTTTTGTATAATTTGTTCTACCTCTTCTATCGTTGTAGGAGCCAAATCAATAAGACAGTTTGCTACTTCTTGGTGTTCTGGACAATGCAAGTCTACTGAATCACGATCAGTTTGGCTATGCGAAATAATATCATTCCTAATGTTCTCAATTTTCTCGATGAAAAGTCACTAAACTTCTGCGCAAGTTCCTTGGTGATGTGTTAGAGGGACGGGAAGCATCTTGGCTGTCTCCTAGTAGATTTTTGGTTATCTTGGCCAAACTTTTGTGGTCAGTGCCACACGACTTCACCTTATCAGAGAAGTAGTCGGTTCGGGCCTGAATTAGGAGTTTATTCATGGTAGCACATTGGTCCCTATAAAGTTGATGGTCGATTGTTAGTTTGGATTTACGCCACTTCCGCTCAAGCTTGCGTTTTAAGTGTTTAGCCTCATGAAGTTCGTCTGTAAACCACGGACAGCTAGGTCGAAGAACGATAGTTTTTGTGCGTAAAGGAGCGTGTTTATCTATCAGTAAGGATAATCCTTTTGAATATGCATTTACTAGCTGATCCACGTCTGCGCCTTCTGGAAGCGTATTTAGTGCAAGGGACGCTGAGATGTCTTGTTTGAAAGAACTTACGTCAATAGAGCGTAGTTTCCGAAAAGAAACTTGCTTCCGTATCGGAGCTGGTTTTGCGGCACTGGCGTTGAAGTGAATTGCATGGTGATCCTGTGACATATTACCAGTATTGTCACCAAGACCTGGATCGATGACCTCGACACATGATATTATTTTGCTGTCGTTCCTGGTTATTACAACATCTAATGTATGACCGCGGGCATGGGTTGGTCCGTTCACATGTTGATGCATACCACATGACTGAAGTACACTTTTAAATCTGACAGCATCTCGGTCTGATGGAATATCAAGATGGAAATTCATGTCTCCCACAATGATGATGTCTTTATCAACTGTAGCATACCTGCCTAGGAAAGTAGGCCATTCTTCCTCTAGAAACACACTAGTCTTTAAACCGTTTTGTTTTGTTGGTGGTGGTCTATATATCACTGCCACTCGTGCAGAAAATCCATTGATGCTCAAATTACAATCCATGTATTCAAATTGTTTAAAATCTTTGTCACGACTAGATGCAACAACACGAAGAGTAAATGCAGACTTATGTATGAGAGCCACACCCCCTCCACGGCTGCCGCTGCACCGTGCCACACTTTTAATTGAATATCCATTCGGTACAAGTTCGCCAATACACGTTTTATCCATGGTAGTTCCGAGCCAAGTCTCAGTGAGTGCTACCAAATCAAAATCATTTGAAACTATGTGATCACACAGAGAAACTGTCTTATTTTTGACAGATCTTGGATTGAAACTGCATACACGAATTTTCTTCTCACTTCTTCCTGTTGTAATGGATTCACATCTAATTTTGGTAACATTTTTGGTATTTTGCTGCTGAATTTCAAGGTTTTGGCTATCCATACAATTTGAACTGTTTATACAGATTTCATTTCGTGGTCGAACTATAATTATGATTTCTTCAGGCAGTACTTGTAAATTATACAAATGGACCCCTTTATTGACATCCCATATTGATTTAACTTTATGTTTACCTCCTCTTGAACCTCTGTATTTTAAAATACCTAACTGTTTTATTGTTGTTAAAAGAGGAATATCTGGCCGAAATTTCCTCCGGGCATACTTTCCAATATCAAGTAGTTCACGTCTATTGTATTGGTGTTTGACATGAAAAGCTACAAGTGATAATTGGCCAATCATTGTGTGTGAAGAGAAATCAGTTGAAAATTTCAACGTTATTCTGAAAAAAAAAATGCACAAATAAATTGAAAAAATACCAACAAAATGCAAGTATTTCACAATATTTCACAAAACTATTTACATCAATCTTCCCACAATCAACCAATACAAACTTAAGACAACTTCCACATATATATGTTTAGTAATTCTCGAGAAATAATCAAATAAATGTCAGCGAAATGAAATGCAGCCTACACTTGGCGCAATATATAACGGTAAAATGACGTTCCTGCTCTGAGTATAAACATTTTTTCTTAACCATTTCAGACATATCCATTTTCAAATTGCCTCTAAATATGCAGTTGCATGGTAAATTATTTTTTAAAGGAGTTTTAACATATATAGGTTAGGGCTTCAACGTTTTATTTTATAATTCAATAATAATTCTATTCATTCACTGTTTATTCAGCAAGCTTCTGCAAATCCTTTGTTTTGTGAATTATACTGTATAATAACGCGTAGAAGAATGTAAGCACCATGGAACACAGGCTGTTGAGCACCGTTGGGTGCCTCTTCCCGACCTCGATAATGAAAACATAGGAGCAAAAATATCTTTTTTGGATTTTTTAGAGTTTAGTTTTTTTGAGTATTCAAGCAATTTAAGCTTAACCCTTTCACAGCTGAAATGAATAAATTTATATTCTGTATTTGAACAAACTTTCTTCAATAAAAAGTATTTAAAATGCTCTCCATTATTTGTAGAATAATAGTTCCTTTGCACTGCTTGAGTATAAATGAAAATTACTTTTAATATAATGTAAAATTCTAGTTGCTTGCTTAGAATACATCTGCAACTTTTGGTAGAGAAATGGTCCTAAAAATATTTAATCATGCTTTCTCATGGAAAAATAATTGTATCAATAAACCCGAAATTTTTTATTACACCGGTGATGATATTTGGTAACGAAATATATTTTTCTTTTACAAAATTTTGACAGAATAATTAAATCCATTCTTCTAATCAGATCTAATTCTTACAAGAGCGTAATTTTAAAAAATCTAATGTATTGTAAAGGAAAAAACAACAGCAAACTATTATTCATGCTGTTGTTTTAATATTGTTTAATGAATTTTAAAACGAGCGTAACCGATAGAAAAATGTGTGAAATTAAGGATTAACTGATTTGTTTGAAAAAGTGAATCCGATGTCTCTTTACCTTTCTTGAATACTGTAGCTTCTTTGTGATAAAAACTCCTGTAATGGTTTGAAAATGATTAACTATTTTATTCCTGTACAACTCCTTTAATATTAATATGATTAATGAAACGACACAACATCCGAATTGTTCCATACATATGAACAGACAAAAAGACAATTTTCTCCAGTGTAACAAATGTAACATTAAACCATTCTACTGAGCTAGCGGGCAGATATTTCATGTCGAGGGATAGGGAACCAAGTGGTATATGTCCACCGTGTGGAATGCTTTTTCGATCACAACCAGAATAATATACTCAGTAAAAATCTTACCAAAGTGGGGCGTCAAACATCATTTTGATTACGTTGTTCTCCGGGTTGCCATTCACTAAATACCACTGTTTTGTTGAATAAAGGTACGTTTTCCTTAGAAATTGATGAAAAGGAACACAGAACAAAAATCCGAAGCTCTTACGGTTACTGAATTTTGCAGTCGCTGATCCTTTGACTCCTGCATTACCAATCAGTTCAGTCATGTTTCGCCTTACATTGGTCTTCAAAATGATTTAATTCATCATTGATGACAAAAACATATGTCAGTAATATCATGGTAGTGGTCATGTAGTATTATTGCCGGAGAACGTACTGGAAATAATGCTTTTTCTGTAACAAGCCATTATTTATCTGCTATTTTCGCAAGGTTTTCTGAAGTAATTGAGAAAAGTGCCTAGATTTGCTGGAGAACAGGTAGCAACGAGTATTCCAAAATGTTCAGAGCACATCTTGCGCTGTATGCCGTCTTTGACAATAATTTCGAAATAACAGAAAAATACAATTTTTCTACCTAAAATCACCAAAATCACTCCATTTGATCCGAGATCATGTGTTACTGATCCGGGTTTTCAAAGTAACAATTGGACGCGGTGATAACTTTGTAACGAAGTAAATTCAGACTTACAGAGCCTGTACTATGTATGTAAAGACCATCACTGTGAAAAAGTGTGTGTAGTTTGAATTCATTTCAACTGTTCTGATCTGGAATATCTGCGTACAAAAAAAAGTTACAAAATTGTTAATTCGGAAAAAGGGTCATGCCTTTGTGAAAATGAAACATTAAGTTATGGAATTGTATATTAAATGTCAGATCATGACATTGAACAAACATGTTTCAGTTAGTGCTGATATAACAGCTTTCTTACATATAATTAACAAAATGAGACAGGGACGCAGACGAACGGTTGCGTGCAACAGCGATAGTGGAGGTAAATTATCGTGAATGGTGAAACGGATTGCTTTTTCGTTCGTAGTGGGGACGGTAAACGAACGTTCCTTTTTAACTGGAGGCTAGTTTCTGTGCATTTACTAAAGTCGCTGTTCCTAAAAAGGCAACTGACAAATGTGGTAAACAAATGAACATTACCAGAATTAAGATCAAAGCATACTTCAGAGGGTGGATCGAACACGAATAATTTGGATAACTGTACCGGGCTGTCCGCAATCGTACTAACGAAAATGCTTCGTATTTTGGGATTTTTTTTTCCAAAATGGATTGAAGTATTTGTGAGCATGCATGTACACTGTTCTTTGTTAAACTGACGACAAATTGATATCTTCAAGTCGATATATGGAAATAAGTTTCTGATCTGTTCTGTGATGGTGTGGTATTCAAACATAAAACCATGTGATTGTAAATTTCGATTTTGTCTTAATTTTGAATTTGTAATAACGGTTGAATACTTTTCCGAAATGTAGGTAAAATCTAAAGAGTGTTAATGTTGTCATTAAAAAGTCATGCGTTGCGTTAAAAAAGACATTTTAGTGTATTATCAAAAGTTTGTTTCATATCTGTCTGTCTGTCTGTCTGTCTGTCTGTCTATGTTATTTTATGAAAAAAGCACATGTTGTTAAAATGTACAAGATATAGAGAATCTGTCATTGGTCTTCGGTTAAGATCAGAAAATCCCAACCCGAGGGCGCACCGCTCAAGTCTTAAACGAGGCTGTGCCGAGTTTAAGACTTGAGCGGTGCGCCCGAGGGTTGGGATTTCCGATCTTCACCGAACACCAATGATAGATTCTATTTCTCACTTACCACAACAAAAACAATAAAAACAAGCATGAAAATATGAAACTATTTAAAACGCGGGAAACTGACGTCCGTAAGCAGAAGTGACGTCATGACATTTCAGTGACGCACAATAACAAAGTTCCGCTTTAGTTTTATCGTTTGTAGCGTAACGGTACGTTCTTATCATAAAGTAACGAATTTTAAATCGAGAAAAACACTATAAGGGACGGAGAGAAAAGATAAAGGTACGTGATTTTAATAATATGTATATTCAGTGCATGAAGTAGTCCGTCACAGGAGTGTGGGATAACCCATGTGAGATAAGATTTTCCAGCATTTCTAAAAATAGAGATTTTTCTGTCCGATAAGTGAGAAATTATTTTCTACATATGCATTCATTTATTTTCTCACTTATCGGACAGAAAAATCTCTATTTTTAGAAATGCTGGAAAATCTTATCTCACATGGGTTATCCCACACTCGTGTGACGGACTTCTTCATGCACTGAATATACATATTATTTATGTAAAATAGTTAAAAATCAGGTACCTTTATCTTTTCTCTCCATTCCTTATAGTGTATTTCTCGATTCAAAATTCGTTACTTTATGATAAGAACGTACCGTTACGCTACAAACGATAAAACTAAAGCGGAACTTTGTTATTGTGCGTCACTGAAATGTCACGACGTCACTTCTGCTTATGGACGTCCATTTCCCGCGTTTTTAATAGTTTCATATTTTCATGCTTGTTTTTGTTGTTTCTGTTGTGGTAAGTGAGAAATAGAATCCATCATTGGTGTTCGGTGAAAGATCGGAAATCCCAACCCTCGGGCGCACCGCTCAAGTCTTAAACTCGGCACAGCCTCGTTTAAGACTTGAGCGGTGCGCCCTCGGGTTGGGATTTTCTGATCTTAACCGAAGACCAATGACAGATTCTCTATATCTTTTCATTTATCTACTAGTTATGTATCTATGATTATGTTTATTTTCTCAATTATTTCATTAGTTTCCTCTATATTCTCAAAACAAAGTAATGAATATTTCTTCCAGCTGCTTGAGCACGAACGGAATTCAATGCAAAAATGCCCTCCAGTTTATCCACTTGTATAGGGTACAAAGATAATAGACAAAGTATGAAAACTACAGAAAATATTGGCCCCACCTCATTTTTCTAATCTATAAGTGCGCATTAACTGGGCGCTATCCTTAATTGTATTTTGATGAAGTTTACATGATAAGTTTAGAGTTTATATATATCTTCTATCTATTAAAGTAGCTGTTTCATTTAGTGTAATTATTCAGAAAGTCGTTGATTTAAGAATTGTTTTTAAAGTTTGATAAACCTGTTGTATACACAAAGATTGAATGCTATTAAATATTTACCCAGAACCAAATGTGTCCATAGACTCTAGACATTAGGCTGTTAGTATTTTCTTAATCTGTCATGTGCCCATCTTCCGGTAATAATTAAATAGGTAGGTTACAATATTAGTTTGTTCTAGTACAAAATAGGTATGGATACCAATATTAATCCATTTTTTTTTAAATTATTGATCTTTAGAAATGCAAGTCAGCAATTATAGAATTTCCGTGAGTGTTTTATGAGTATGATCGAATTTCCACGTACACTGCTGGGAATTTGCCCGAAATATCGCTCTTTTTGAGCCAGGTAACCTCAAGGGCATGCATCATTAATAGATAATTATAATTACATGCATATCGCTCTGTGGCAGAGAGAAATCAGAATGATAGTAAGCATGATTAGATAATGATCTGTAGATTGCTTATGATAAAGAGAACACATTTCTTTTATATGGGTTTGCAATAGAAAAAATTATTTGTTTTAAGTAAAAAAGTATATAAACATTTTTCTTTTTAAAAACAGTTTTATTTTCCATTTTAGTATGATAATAAAATATTATTAACAATGAGTAGATCTAATACATTGAAAGAAAGTTTTATCTACAATAGAAATGATTTACTATAAAACAATTGGCTAATGCATAGATAAAGAAAAGACATGAAATACATGTATAATTGATATATGGAGACACATTTTTTTTTTAAATGAAAAATGATAAGAATTTCATTTCAGTTGCTAAAAGTAAGATATGTGACATGTGTATGGCATTGATATATACATATAAAACATAACAAATTTTAAACACCCCGCCCTATATGTCACCTTTCATAAATATTCAACATTATTTAGTTTATACTAAAAGCTTCAAGCTTCAGGCTTAATGGAACCACTCCTGAGTCCGCTTCCTGCAAAAACAAATACTAGTGTCATATGAGTCATGGTCGTGATCCCAGTGGGGCTCGAACCCACAACTCCTGCATTGAGCGGCCGACACCTTATCCAGTAGACCACCGCTCCCCTTTTTGTTAACTGAAAACATTATTTCACTGATTTTTTTTATTTATTTATTTTATTTCAGTCTCATCCATTTACATAAATTGTAAAAACATATAAACATTAAAAATCATACAATGTAAATTGCCACTCTCTAAGAGTTACAGGAGACTATAGATAGTTACTCATATGAGATTATTACATTTATATTATACAAATACAACAATTAGTATGTTGTATAAGGTCATAAGAGGCGCTTCCTGTCAACTGACTAAGTACGGATGAGTGGACAAATGAGAGGGTGGACAGGAATGAGTGAGTGAGTGAAAGTGGGTGGGTGAGTGAGTGAGTGAGTGAAACAGCAGATTGATGGGTGCATGAGTGGATGAATGAATGCTGCATGTGTGTCTAAGTGTGTGGGCGGATGAATGAACAAGAGCTGTCCGTAAGACAGCGCGCTCGACTTTTCTCAGTGCGTAACTCTGAATTAGAGCTTTGCCAGCAAAAAGGACGTAACTCTGTCAAAATTCAGATCAGAGGTATGGGAATTGTGTCTCCTGGTGTCACTGATACACACACGCACTAACAGAATACAATAGTGAACAAGGGCATTTCAAATTTAAAGTGCTTAGATAATTGTTAAGTTATTTCGTCATTCATATATATATTTGATGAAAGAATGTAATGATATCAGTTAAAGAAAGCAGGGCAAATGTTGTTGTTTATATGTTTTTACGTATGATTTACCCAAAATATTTAAGTAAACAGGATCTTTTAACATGATATTTTGCTACATCCTGAAAACAGCTATGTAAGTTTGGTGAATAGAATTACAATATATTCTAATTATTCTCCAGTTAAAGGTTTTAAAATGATATACTTTATGATGTACTTTAGGACGGATATTTACAAACTCAATACAGAGTGTGAAGATATCAATATATATCAAAATTCAGATTAACGTTTAAATCAACAGTTCAAATTATATATCCGAAAATGTGTTCCTTTCTAAGCCAAATTTTATTCTACAGTTTGACAAATTTATGTCTCATACCATATTGATCAACAAAGAAACTGCAAGCAAAACATGTAATATAGATGATTTATTTTGTTACCATTAAAATCAAATTATGTATAGGGAGAGAGTTTCTAAAAAAGCTGTAAGCTTCCTATTCAATCCTGTAAGTTGATATGTAGCATTGTAAGAAATGCAATTATGTTGAATAAATATTGTTTAAACCAAATAATGTACAATTAATCATGCCACTCATTGAATACATTACGAGAATGCTGAATTCATTTAGAACCTCTTCTTAGAATACAAAATGATAAACAAGGCAACATAAACAAAAATAGTCAAATGCATTGCAGAATTTTGTTAACTGAAAAGTGCGTTGTGTTAATACTACAGAATAATAAACCTTATGTATAAAACAGAAAATCTACTTATATGGCAAAAAATTATATCTTGTCACTTTGCAACAATTTTAAAATAATCTTTCAATCTCAAAATTGTTTATATATAAAAACGTTTTGGCTGTGAATGTTTTTTTTGTATAAAGTCTAATCTTTTTCATTTTGCTGATTGTGGTCATTGATACATACACAGGATGAATTTTTATCTTAGGCAGCCTGTACAAATAATGTGATAACATAAGATAAGATTAATCAGTATAGTTGCAGTGGTGCTGACTTTATAATCAAGGTAATTGCTAGCAATCATATGCCCTCAGTAAGAACCTAATTAACACCTTGGTGTGAGAAGGGAAGAAATTTTGTAGTATTTTTTCTTTCTCAGGGCATAGTCCATGGACTGCGTAATTGAATCATTTACAAATAGAATAAAAACCTATTATATTTCCACTAAATATATTTTGTATTTTGATTTCAAAAAAGGCATAAGGAATAAATCGGTTTAAAGACAGTAGATAATGTTTCATTTTATCAGAAGGACATGAATATAAGAAGCGACAGACTCGCCCGCACTCTGAAATGAAGAGAAATGACCTAGATTTAAACCATATATCAGTAACAGTGGCTTGTCGCTTCTGACTAATGATGCTGATTGAATGGGATAAGGCCGTGACTTTTATTATTATAATATCATTACAGAAACTTAATGAAATATCATGGCATATTGTATGAGATAGAAGTATCATGAAATGAAGCATGAAATGATAGATTTCTAGCCAAAATGCATAGAAACAAAATAGACAACGCTATGATGCTGAAGCTCTAAATATGATAAGCACACATGCACTAGACAATGCAAGAAGAATGCATTGTGCTAGGCAAGTCCAGCTACCGAAAATCCGAGGCCAGATGCTCAACGAATTCTCAACATAATGATAATGTATTCAAAGGAGACAAAAATATGAATCCAACGCAAGTGCAAGAGAATACATTATTATAACAGAACAGAACAGAACAGAACAGATAGTTTATTAAGACTTGTACATAGTACATCATCTATAATACATATTCTATACATATATAATATCAACGTGACAATTAACATGGCATAATGGATCATTTATATTTAGTATTTTATCCTTGAATATAATTATATATACAGTAGAAAATATGTGGAGAATGAACATAAGATATCAACGTTCGACAGTTAGAATTGCATTTCTGATGGTTAGAGCTTCTTTTACATATCTAGATAATTGAATAAGTTCGGTTTTGTTATTTGAATTAAGGAGCTGTATGAACTTATACACCGATGAACGTCTACAATATTCTACTTTTAAATATTTCTTTCTAATATTAGCGTAACATTTACATACACAAACAAAATGGTATTCGTCTTCAATGTCTAAATTGTTGCAACATAAACAATATCTTTCCTCACGAGGAATTCGATTTCTACTATATCTGCCAGTCTGTATTCTGAGTGGAAGACCACTCATCCTTAGTCTACAAAAATAAAATCTAAAGCATCTTGGCAGTATATCCAAATACCCCTCATATTCAAAACTATTTTTAACGTTTTTATACATATACAATACAGAACTGTTTTCAATATTAGCATACCATTCTTGTTTAACAGTGTCAATAACGCGACATTTAAATTCGTTCAAAAACAAAAGCTTATTTATACCTTCAGGATGATCAAATATATATGAGAATCCATAGTCATTTAAAAGTTTTCTAACAGCTGAAACCCAATTTGTACAGCCATTAATACTATCTTCCAATGCTTGATTATACACTGTTTTTAATATTATGTTCTCAGTATCAATAATTTTCAACCAGTACTTAATTATTCTTACATACCTATGAACATATAAAGGATATCGCCCAAGTTCACCATAGACACTAGCATTACAAGTATTTGGCCTAACTTTTAATAACTTTTTACAGAACTTTAAATGTATTCTTTCAATTTCTTTAGACTTAGAGTTATCCCCCATTTCACATGAATAGTTCAATATAGATAACACAAAAGCATCGAATAACTGGCATAACGTTTTAGGACTAAGATCAAATTCCTTACATTTACACAAAAGTACATTCATTGCCTTTAACGCTTTACCAATTAAATGTTCTTGATTTAAAACAAACTTTCCAGTATAATTAAAACTAGTACCAAGATAATTAAAATCATTAACTACTTCGATTAATTGGCCATTATAGGTCCAACGTTCGGTAGCTAGTAATCCCCCTCTTTTACGAAAAACCATAATTTTCGTTTTCAATGTATTTACTTTAAGTCCCCAGTTATTACAATAAGAGTATAAAAGATTTAAAAGTTCTTGTGTTTCATCTGGAGTTTTACCTATTATGGCCATATCATCTGCGAACAGCAAAAGTATTAAAACTATATCATCTAAAGAAAGACCAGACTCGGCATCTTTTTGTAGATATAACTCAAGATCTTCTATAAAAAGAGAAAATAATAGAGGAGACATTACCTCCCCTTGACGTAAACCGACAGCATATTGAAAATAATCAGAATAGTTAGAACAAGCTTTGACACAAGATTTAACTTTTTGGTACATATCACGTATAATTCTGAGTAATCTACCTTGTATTCCACAATGATACATTTTCAACCACAAACCATTTCTATAAATAGAATCAAAACATTTCATCATATCAACAAAAATAACATACAATCTTTTATTTTCATTTAAATATTTTTGAACTAGTGACGTAAGTACAAATATAGCGTCTACAGTTGACCTTCCTTTACGAAATCCGAATTGAGCATCCGAAATAGTGTTATTATAACACTGAAATTGTGTCTGCAAAATTAACGTTTGTATTTGATGCATTAATACATTTTTTATCTCTCATTGTATTATTTGTATAACGGACTCGGTTGCTAGGTTTGGATCGGGCAACTTGTGCTACGCAATGATTATAACTGCACTAACCTCACATTCAACAAAAGAAACAGGGGGGTCATGTCTGTTTCAACAGACCCAGGTGTTAGAGGTTTGTAGCAAAGTGATCCACAAATATGTTATATATATATATAGCATATGTACTGACCTACAAGTACAATGCATTTTTATCAATTGCCGACGAATCACTGATCAACTGGCCGTAGAGTTGTTAACCCTGCTCTAAATAATCTACAGTCACTTCAAGGAACACTATTGAACGGCCGAACATTTAGGTCAAGGTCTCCTCTAACGCTCGCCCTTAACATCAATGATAAGTGAAGGCCAGCCGACCGCCAAACATTGAATGCTGATCTAGTGACCAACCTAGGAAGTGAGCTTGTATTTTTGTGATACAGTCGCTGTATCAAAAGCCATTTAAAAGCAAGCCAATTTTGTGGATCATAATTTTTATTTATAAGCTTACATGTAACGGGCGGACATCAGTTATTGTTTAAGTTAGAATAAAACTGCCAAATAGAATACTACTACTTATGCATTTGTTTTTCGGACCATATTTTTGTCAAGTTTATGCAGTAATATATCAGCCACGATGGGAACAAAAGTCACGACTATCAGTTAAAACTGAAGACTTTAAAATGATACTTTTAGCTTTTTTAATCTTGATCTTATGATGATGTGATTTTGCAGGTAAAAAATTAGCACGCGTGTTCACTGTAGAACACGTGAAAAATGTTTGTATATAATACATAAGTGAGCGTTTCTGATATATTGTAAATAACAAGTGTCTTTTTAACTGTTCAAAACCCACAGAAACCATAACGAAACCTTCATATACTTGGTCGCAAGCTTTTGACTTCTTGCCAGGAATAAATTGTCTTTATCCATAAAAGGCATTGTATATAACCGTGGCTGTATGTGGCATGACCTGGTGTATTGACACTGAAAATATATAACACGGCAGCAGAAATTTTTTAAAAAAATGTTGGGGTGAGGAGGATGTTTTTTTTTTGTACACAAAGTGTCGACTTGCCTACTTAGTTATTTTAGAAGGAATGATTCGGTTAAAATATGAAATGACAAAAATGACCACACCCGTGATCTGCTCGTGCGGGAAAATAATTAATCGAGGCACGTTATATTATTTGGACTGGATTGAAATAACAGAAACAGAAATTATAGCTTTTATGTGCCTACTGAAAAATAACATTGATTTATTTCTCAAGAGAACATAAATTCCTTTATTTCTGCACATAAATACCCTATGGGAAAAATTCATTTTGAAAAGAAATATGTATTTTTGACAAATAAAGAACAAAAAGAAACAGAAAAAGAAAATAATAATAATAATAATAATAATAATAATAATAATAATTAAACCAAAAATAATAACAAAACTTGTTGTACTTGTTGTGAAAAACGGTATTTATATATAATTATAGACATTTGAACCAAATTATACCTAAATGTCCACTGTCCACTATGAAATCAAGGCTCCGACAGTAGTTGAAAAAAATAACTATTACATAAGCAACAGTAGGAAGGAAAGGTTACGAAATGTATCAAGAATGAGGACATAGCTAAATGTAAAAACGATTTCAAGACTGAGGGCTACATGTCTCTTAGGTTTTCAGAATGCCCAGAGGATTGACTCCTTACTGTTGCGGTCACACTCATTAAAAGTCTAAGAATTCATTGTTAAGGACACCATACCAATATATCATATTACAAAGGAAAATTACGAACCAAATGATATAATCATTAAAACAGTATCATTTTCAGTATATTTAAATGTATGTCATATGCATTAACATTTACGGTCTTAAGGTAACAGATTACTTCTGTCAATAGCTTATATTTCTTTGGAAAAATCTGCTTCTCAAGTGACATTATGCATACTTTTTCTTTTGCATTATACTGTAGAATGAATGATATTTTAAAGTATTGACAATCAATATTTTTGTAAATGGTTTTTGAAAACTAATGTTCTTTTCGTGGGAAATTACACATGTTTTCTGTATTGAACTTCCTAGTGGCTTATAGGCCTATTGGGCCGTGTACGTTTACCTGTTAAATATTGTATGTAATTATGCCTCCATACTCACACAAGTTACGTCAATAGAAATAACTTCGAATGAGTGATCCAACACGCTGAAAAGTTAACATATTATGAACTACATTTGCGGCGGGGTGAAGTAATAACCGTTTCATCGTATTGTCGAGCATCGTTTAGCATTGTTGTGTATCATTCGACGCCGCCCAGGAGGCGGCGTCGAGTATATGGAATACACTTTTATTTCGGACCCTGTAAAGATGGTAATGAATAGTTTCGGAGCGATAAACTGAACACAGTGAATAGTTTGTAAAAGGACCAACGATAATGCACAATAGACTTTAGTGAATAAACAAAAAATGCCAAAAAGAAAACATAAAAGATTGTATGTAATGCAACATATTATGTGATATAAAACAATGTTATCTTTCTTTCCTCACCTTATTTGTAGAGCAGAATTATTTTTTTTATTTACAATTTCGTCAAAATGTTGATCCAATTTATTGATATGGGAGGTTACTCTGTAAGTCAAGTTTTCTATTTCTGATCTTAGCATGACCTACTTACCTATCTCATTTTCTATTAATAGAACACACCGGACTAGTAAGCAGTCATGTATTTTACAATAACTTCGAAGAGAATATTAAAAAATAAAAATACGGAAAATTACTCTTTGCCTGCATAAAATTCATTGTAAAACGTATTAACAAATTAAATAAAGGAATCAATAAGCATATATATGTTGAAATGAACGAAGGAAGTGCCGCTGGTAACTTATTTTTAACCTTTTGTCTTATTTACGGTTCAACGAGGACTTCAAGTTTATCGTTCGTCCGAAAAAAAAATGAAATCTATGATATTCCAAAAGTATATAAGAAAAAATCATGCTTTGTGAATAGGGCAATATATAGAGAATAATAGGTTAGTGCCGTAGATGAGAAAGTTTATCTGGCGAGGTGGAGGAGGTTATCGGGTGAGCCGAAGGCGAACCTGATAACATCCGGAGCCGAGCCAGATAAACTTTCTCCATCTTAGGCACTAACCTATTGTTCTATTTATCTTGTCATTACTTCATTTTCCGATATTTGGCAATTTATTTTACAAAAATAAGTGTGCGACAACCGCTTTAATGACGTCATATTCATAATGACGTCACTTATATAATGACGTGATTACCGGCAAAATCGCAATAACTTCTTCGTTTTTGAATAAAAACTCATTATTTGACCACTCATTTTCTTAGTTCGAACATTTCCAACACATTGATGATGGTTTCGTTGCAAAATTTCTTATGACAACAATATCGATCAAAAGGTCACATGATCAACTGACCGTATATCACTGGTCACATGATCAACTGACGGTATATCAAGAAATATATACGGCACCCTGATATCGGGTCGAAAATACTGCAAGTGACAGGATAAAGAGATTACTCATGTTACATAATTCTTTTCTTGGACACAATTTTTGGTTGTTTTGGCAACGGAAACAGTAAAATGCTGTGTATAATCTGCATTCTGAAATCTATATTTGTAGGTGACTAAGGTCTATGAAACTTCATTAATGAATAGAAAACACTCATTACATTACATGATAATAAAAATAATGGTTTCTGTGAACCACAACTTTGAAATAATTATCTTTTAACATTACCTCATTTTCCAACAAACTGCATTTCTGTGAAACTTCATACACACGCTCCTGCATATAAGCCTTAGTGAAATAATAACTTTAATTTTGTATGTAAAGGGACCACCTACTCGAAATGTCAATGTCATTGCAAGTAGAGGATTTGTATTGCATGGTAATACTTTTCTATCATGTTTATTCTTCATGTTTTAAACAGTTTATAACATATATTGTTTTATGTGCTAGTGTTGATAATTTGTAGCCGGTCAGACTAATAAAGTAATGATTAAATATCGGAGAAGAAAACATACACTTTCATTGGACTACAAGTTAATAGTAACTTTGGAGGTCTTTCCCACTCTTAAAATGTATTTCATGCCCAAATGATAGCCACAAAATTATGATACATTTCAAAACTGAATATCGAATAGGTTGGAATAGACATATTCTTTTAACAGTCCAATCTTTGTTATAACGCTTTACGGTGATCTCAAATGGTAATAAATCGAAGAATCGAAGAATGAAATGGAAAACCGTTTTGAATAATTTTCATTTTGGTATGAAATACACTCGCTGTGTCTAAATTACTTACGTAATACGGTATCCGCGCATTTGAACACGAATAATTACATATAAATACAATATTGGCTGTTTGCTGTTTAACCCCTATTTATTTGAGATTTACTTTTACTATAAGAAATCGTACCCAATACCTCGAAAAAAGATATATTTAGACCAAGACGAGCCGGGTTATTAATTCTTTTGAGCTTTCTTTCCAATTTATTTCATCCAATTAAACACAACTATATTTCAACTTCCTCATTTTTGCGATTCACGCGTCACAGAAATATACGCAACGTATGTAAGTAAATACGTAAACCCTTTGTTTATATTCTTTTAATGTTGACAAGTATTGACTATAGATTTCAACCGATAAAAGGTGAAATGATCTGTAAAATGTGCTAATTTCTCCTAGAGACAAAAACAACAAAAAAACCCACACAAATTAGGTACACGAATTTTCCAATTCAGGCTTAGGCCAGCATTTTTTTTATTTTCTGGTTTACGGGAGATTTTTCAAAACATTTGGATCGGGGGGACAAATAAAAATAAAAATAAACCCCCCAATTTTGAGTAGTCGACCACATAAATAAAAATAAAACATCCAAAAAGATATATTTGTTTTTTTATTTTTTGTACACCACAGAAAACGAAAGCTTGCAAGCTTAAATTGCATACACACTCACAAATGAACTATTCTAAACTGGTTTTATCTCATCATCTCAGTATATTGTTGTTTTCTTTATGTGTAGTTTCTATGCATAGTGCCATTTTCGTTTAATAAAAGAGACTCGACATGTCAGGTATAGACTTAAAAAGTCACCAAGTATATGTAATATTTGTGTTTTTGTATCTATCTATTTTGTAGTAAAAATAGACCTGTGGAAACAGTTTTCATAATAAACTATACAGATACCACAGTTGACATAAGCACATTGCATAATGAATAAAACTGCTGCTATTCAATGACTACTTTATGTCTGCATCCTGCATATATGCAATTGGCTGGAGACGCAAAGTCTTAAAAGAAGGCATTGTCATACTAGAAACAAAGCAAAAATTACGATTTTTTTTATACTTTTGGAATCTGATTCGTCAATTAATTTAACCAATAACATCAATATTGTTATAGCTTAAGTTTCAGTGGCTTATATATTGTTTTATATTTTGCCGACTGTCAGTGCCACCTACATTGTACAACAAGCCGAAACAATCTGAATTCTGGTTCAGCTAAAATGTGTACAAATTAACCTTGTCGGCTGATGTTCAAACAACAGTTTCGGAGAGAAAACTCTTCAATAAGATGGGACTTGGACTTAGTAAGTTAGGAGTCCGAAAAAAACCCATTTATTACTGGATATATCATTATGTGTTCCTCAGTGTCAAAGGCACTTGTGGTATATAGTGTTTGAATGTTTGTCCCATACATACTTTCAAAGGGTCTTCTTACAGATTTTATTGGTATACTTAAAGTGGACCTGAGAATATTGCTGGCAGTTTCATGTTTGATAATTATCTTTTGAGTTATAGTACCTGGCTAGAACTTTAGTCAAACTAATTTGACGTGATCCTAGGAATATTGAGATAGTCTTTTCATATGGGCAATATCTCCACTCAGTTAGATTGCCCATCACAAATATTAAACAATCTGACCGTCCAATTTTTTTCTGTCAAGCATTTGCAGGGGATATGAAAATTGTGAGAAATTCTGATTCGGTAGACACTTTTAAGAAAAAGCACTGTACAGAAACTTTGTCAGATATGTCGTGTTTCATTGTTTGATACCATTATGTATATAATTTATCATGATTTTTCTTTTTTAATTTAATGTACAACGCCAGTGAATATACTCTGTGTAAAATTAGGCGTTTAATCAAATAAAGCAGTTTCAGTTTCAGTTTCAGATATGTATCATATGTTTTAAACAGAACTACTAAAATTCTGGTATTAGTTATTTTTTCTTCTCTGACCCTCAAGACCTTAAAGTAAGAAACAAATGTGTTTGCAAGTTGATATTCACTTTTGCTCTTCCATTTTGCCATTTCTTTAATTTCTTTCCTTTTTATCAATTGTGGTATTTTTTCTGACAGTCCCACATGAATTTGATCGATGTCCAGTTATAATATACAGACAACAAACATGTGATAGCATTGATAGCGAATGGCATTTTTCGTAGTTTTACGTGATTATTCCTTATGTTGAGCTTTAGGTACTCTAATTTCTACTCAGATCCAATTTGTTTATAATACTTGCTATCTCTGCCAACTTATTCCAAAGATAATCGTCCGTTAACTTGTATATATTCTCCTGTATTTAATTTCACACAACTTAGTGCTGTGTGGCGGCCGTAAAAAGTCGCCCCGACTTCATCTCAGTTTTGTTATATTTTCTTGTCCTTCGGGATTATTGATTTCAACTCATTTAGATTTGAAGATTGAATACTGCTTAAGCCGGTGCTAGTGGGCGTGGGCAGTGTTGCATTTTCCATTACTGCTCATGAACAGACTCAATCAAACCGAGTCTGCAATTTTCACTGTTTGCCTTGTTCTCGGTGCTTCCGAGGGATCTACTTTCCAGATTTTATTACATTCATGCAGACCGCCATTTTTCATGCGTCTGCTTAAGTGGCAGGGGACAATTTTGCATTTGGTTTTTTAAATAAAATAGACAGATGCACTTTAAATGCATTTATATTCAACTGGTTATTTATGATGTTTATAGAACTGAGGATTCCTGCGTACGAGTAGTTATTGTGTAAAGTAAATATGTGCTTGAATCGATTTTCCTAGCTCCGTGTAGACGGCCGGGTCTAAAATCTTACCTGAGGTAACGGAATTCAGACGAAATGGAAGCGGTCATCCATCTATCCAGATTCAGCTCAAAATTGCAGAAAAAGTAAACGGTTATGAGACACTTTTCTTCCCACCATTATTTTCGTCTGGCCACTGCTTTGAAAATATACATGTGTTTTAGGTCAGTCATTTGCAGATAATACGGTACAGGTCGCGCAAAGTGTGCATTTTGGGCCATTTTTGCCTCAGAATTTACTGTCCTTAAACCTGCGTTTTACTCGTTTACATCACAGAAGCAACAGTTTTGTATGTGCGATTTCCCGCGCTATAAATAGCACAGCGACGCTATACAAATACAATCATATAACATAGAATGAGAATGACACGTTTTGTAAATAGAATCATCAGATATTGAACAACAATAATGACTTTAACCATAAGAATATCGAACATACAATAAAAAAGTTAAAGCATACCAAAAGTTCCTTCTAGGGCACATCTGTATAAATATAAAATGACCATCTTGTAAAATTTTGGTTGCAATGTCTGTTTTATACTGCCAAAAATATCAGGTAAGTATTTACGCTAGTTATTTAACATAAATTGTTAATCTATTATGATTCGATGTGTGGATTCATTGCACATAATTAGAGGGTCACAATGGGGTTTGTTTTCACATATTAAGTATGCATTTGAAAGTAACGATAATATTTGTTTGTTTACATTTAAATTTGCTGATATATGTCTATCTGGTGAATGTACATATGTTATGTTCAGGAGGAAATAAAAGAATCAATTAATCATCCTCGGGTTTAGTATTGTGTAATCCATGGAGTCGCCTCAATTGAGAAAAAATAGTTTAACGTCAGATGTTATTTCTAAGGTCATGTAGTTTAATTGGCCAGCTTGTAATTACAACAGCTTTCGACATCAGTAGCTCAGTCAAGTGCGACTTATTGAATTAAGATATTCATTCTCAAGAGAAGGAATAAGTAATAAAAAGAGCATTGAAACTCGAGGGTAAACGACTTTTACGAGGGGGCGTAGCCCCCGAGTATAAATCTTTTACCCGAGAGTTTTAATGTTCTTTCTGTTTTGTATCATAGCCATCCATATATGGTAGTTGTAGGCGTTACACATTGTCATATACAGCAGTTCAAGTGAGGGGATGGATTCGGATCTGACATTTTGCGCATGCACCAGTCGTGCACGTGTAGGTGCACGTATCTCGTAATGACGCAGATTTCAACAAATCAACCAGTGCTTATCAACGCATATTTACTAGTTTTGAAAATATAGGTTTCCATGTGTTGTGTTTATACTGAGATCACATAAAGACACTACTGGTCTAAAATAGGCTGAAAGTTGTGTCACAGTAGGTTTATTATTTTTGAACGTATATATAATTAGAGCGTTCAAGGGAGCCATTATTCATGTAATTATTGGTTTGAATCTCGACTGGTACGCAATCTCATTGGTGTCTCTGTTTTCCTGGTATACTTTCACGAGAACTTCTTCCAAGTCATCAACTGTAATTAACACCAGTTAATTGAAATGAATAGTACAACGCACGTTGTTAGCAAAAAGATTGTGACATTTGAATTTATTATTATGAATGCCTGTCAGTATCCAAAATAAATATATGCCGCCAGCCAATTCTTGTACGTATTCATTTTGACATGTGTCGCCTATACATGTTGTTTTAGTTGTAAAATGTTTTCCTGTTTATTCGTGGAAAAGGTACTTTGTTGTGCTTCCTCGTTCGCTTCGCTCTGCTTTTCTGAACACCAATGCAATGAAAGAAAAAGAACGAAATTTCACTTAGAAAGCAACATAGAATGCACATTCATAAATCGAGTTCAACCGAGTATTTTTTACGTATATGTAAACCTATAACTTTTACATCAAAATTCCTTTCTGGCAACATCCTTCTAAACTTTTGATTAAAATCTTACTTTTCTTCGTATATTTCAAACTGTTTGAGGTCTGCATGGATGTCTTTTTTTTTGAAATCTCAAAATAGCATTCTGCAATGTACACGAAATATGTGCAATTAGTCTAACTCTCTGTGCCATTTATAATTTACCAAATTCTAACATTCATCATACTTGCTGCTAAATGCGTTGTATATTGCTGCACCCCCCCCCCCACCCCCCCCCAAAAAAAACAACAAAAAAAAAAACAAAAAACAACAACATTATTTGCGTCTTTACTAAAAATTTTCCTCGCATTGCCAGGGTTGCAAATGATGAACTGCATGAAATCAAGTACGTGCATATAAACTCCCCTAAGCACGCACACGCACACCAACCCAACTCGTTATTAAAATCAAACCTCCGTACCGGTACTAGTACATACATATGTACAAATTACTCAATTTATTTCATCCACCGATCAATCATGTATCATCGGATTCATCGTATTTAGGAATAAATATATTTAGTAATTAAAGTGGCCTTAAAATATTTGTCAAAAAACTAGGTATAAATATATCGATTAACGATTTAAATCTGATTCTGTCGTAATCTGAGATGAGAGAAATGGAGGGATATGATTGGTTTCTTAAAGCGGAAGATTTTTTTCCCGTTTAAATGTTTTCAGCAAACGAAATAACAAAAGCAATCTTCCGCCTTGGTGCTTTTCATTGAACACGCTGTCTGTTAGAATATATAAGGACATGAAAGAACATTAAGAAACATTGCTTTTTTGAACAATACAACATGCAGGTCGTAATTTTATTTGCACACATTTTTCTGCTAATTGGAAAAGCCACATTAACGGTAAGTTAATTAGCATTTTATTTCATTTTTATTGACGGTCGTTCCACTGTAATGTATATGTATATCTATTGATTAGAAAAGAAAATGTTACTTAAAGCATACACAAATATGTATAGATGCTACATGTATATGTAAGCGCTCAAAATATTTGAAGTGTTGTTCGTTTCAGGACCGTTAAAATGTGATACTGTTTCCTTAGTTACAAGTACTTTCTCAGACCGAATTGTTTCGACTGTTTATATTTGATTAAATGGCTGTTCCTCCTTTTATTTACATTTATTGTACATACTGCGTCAAATAGTCCTATTGTAAGTTGACGATGCGACTGATATGTTTCTACATACATTTGAACAATTATGGAGGCCCAGAGGTTAAACGCCGGGTCCTACCTGGCTGATACAGCGTTAGTAAAGCCATTAAACACCAGGGTAAAAGTATAAAAGGCAGACAGGCTCAGAAAATGTCTACTTTTCAGTTAAACACAGTGCTGTGAACAACAGAAAACTGATACATTATTTCTAAATATCTCTATTTTTATTGAACATAATTTTTTGAAATTTGGAACATATGTTCTCTAGTATGACTGAATTCAGTTTGTAATTTTTAAAAAAAATTTTTATCAAGTAATTACCGCCCTTCTGAAAAAAGGTTTTTGTTGTCTGTTAGAAATTCAAATTTACCTCTACTTGCTAAAGCCAGCCCACATAAAGGTTATGACCTCCCTTTCAGCCAGTAACATAATAGGGAAGTTTACATGAGTAACATCTTTATCTGACAGGTGGCGGGAGATGAAAAAAATAACTCCATTCAGCATTTAGATATTAGAGAAAAGAAATAAAATGTGATACTGTTTCCTTAGTTACAAATACTTTCTCAACCGAATTGTTTCGACTGTTTATATTGATTAAATGGCTGTTTCTCCTTTTATTTATATCTAAAGTACATACTGCATCAAATAGTCCTATTGTATGCGGTCGATGCGACTGATATGTTTCTACATACATTTAAACAGTTATGGAGACCCAGAGGTTAAGATAGGAGTTAAATATACCTTTGTCCAGGTTATTTAGCATACATTAGAATTGAAGATACTGACCCATCCTATTCGTCATTATTCTTACTAAGTTCATTAATGCGTTTTGTTTTGTTTTATATAAGTATAACAACAATGTCAGGATATGTTGTGTTTGTTTCTTTTTATGTTTTTTTTTTATCCATTTGCATAAAACAAAAGAAAAATTGCTTGTTTTCGTGAATAGGAATATGTTTAACCTCTAACTGAGATAATTTTCGCTCACGATTTGTCCCAGTTTTCTAACAAATATCCTCTGTATATTGAAATAGATACTGTTAAAACGAAATAAAACTAACATGGCAGAAAACGACGAAGACGAAGACGACGACAACAACAACAACAACAACAACAAATAATATCTACCATTAGTTTTTTTTCTTTAGTGATTACTAACCTTCCTTTGATGTAATAGATATCTCTTTAAGAAAATTTAAATATTTTAAGATATATAATGTATGTAATGTAGTTATATATGTTGATAAATGTACCATCTAAGGATAAAGTGTTTCAAAATTGGGTTTATACACAACTGAAAAATTAGATACACCAAACGTATACTTTCATATGAAATTTAACTTCATTTCCAAATTGGTTTAATTAATGAAATAACGATGACGTCAGTTTTCTCAGTAAAACGACAAATTATAATGTCTGTGGCACAAGAAATAAGGTAGCGGACCTGTAATTATATTCCATCTAATTCCGATCTGTAACATATTCCCCGTATGCAATGTATTTGTATGTGCTACGTGAACAGCCAGAGAATACCGGAAAGGCTTACGAGAATACGTAATCACACGGAAATTGCCGATTGTCATAACGGATCCACTACCTAAAGCAAAGATGATATTTCAATAACTGCATGACTTTCACGTGTCTAAAATCTGTATCAGATATCATTAAAATATTGTTTAAATCCAGTTTGTAATCATATTCATTAATCCGTAATGACAATCGGCAATAACAAAATGTATTTTTTTCATGTCATCCACAGTATCTTTCAAATTATATCCAACTGCCAGATTAGGAATCTAGGCGAAAATGAGCCACAGTACAGTTTTAGGTGATGAAAAACGCAAATAAACGAAATAAATTTGGAATTGCCTTCTTCAAAACAACAAAATAGAAAAAAGACAACAACAAGAAATATACGTGACCCTTTATTACTTTTTAATATGTTTGAAATATACATTTTGGATTGCATTTACCGCAGAAACATCTATGTCGGTACATGTAATTGTTATCGCTTATTCAATTATTTATCTTAATCTCCCGCGTTTATTCTAAACTTATTTCATCGATCCGGTTATTCAACAGCGGATGTTAACATAATTTTGTTTATTTATACGTTTCATGATGAATCTTTTATCCAACAAGAAACTGGAGCCATATATATATCCATCAATGCTTCCCTAGAGTTTCTGTATCTGTACTGGGGACAATTTTTAAACTCGTTTCAGTGGAAAAATCTCTCGGAGTACTGTTTTTATGATAGGAAACCATTTTATTACAAGTCTCACAATAATTTCTTATATCCAGTACAAACATGGAATAACTTTTAGATATTTTTCATTTATGGCAGGTTTATGGTATGGACACAACATGTGATGTCTGTGTACTAAATCAAGTTGAAAGTTGCACAGAAAACGTTGAAATAGCCTGCGAAAAAGGGTCTAAAACCAAAGTTGTGAAGGGGACCATCTGTATACACCAAGTATGTGGTGTGTTCAGGCATGCTTATTGCACTATAGGAGGTCGATGGGTTGATCAAGATGGGAAAGAAGTGAGACGAAATGTTGACCAAGAATGTATGTATCAAATGTTCATAACTTGTGTTTTTCAGTATCCATTGAATAAAATCAAGACTCGTACCTTTAAAAGTAAACAAAAAGTTTAGCAAGCTCTATTCACGTAATGACGATGAAACGTTGTTTATATAGAGGTCTAACAACAACAAATTCAGTTGTTTGGATGCACATCAGCAAAGTTATAGTAAATAATTGGAGACTTTAAGTCTGAACCTAGACGTGACAATGCATACTCTGATACAGGTTCATATATTCAAAAACCTCCATTATACTGTATAAGTGAGTGAATTGGGTTTTACGGCGAATCGACAAAAAATGGTCATATATCGCCGATTTATACTGTATAAATGTGAACTTAAAAGACACAAATTAAGCTGAAAAATGCTATAAGCAACTAGCCAATATGACACGCACTTATTTTACAAACGTAAAGAATTCAACTGTGCAAAGTTAAAGCAAATGAAAACATGTCTAGCTTCCTGGTT
The DNA here is from genome assembly GCF_021730395.1 of Mercenaria mercenaria. Classification (NCBI taxonomy): domain Eukaryota; kingdom Metazoa; phylum Mollusca; class Bivalvia; order Venerida; family Veneridae; genus Mercenaria; species Mercenaria mercenaria. Next base: position 65,855,550 of record NC_069377.1, on the reverse strand, counting down.
AAAAAAAGAGTATTGATGAGAAAGTTAGATCGTGACACGAGCACGACCTCGCAGCAATGGTCTTTAATACAATGGTCTCTTTAGTGAAAATGATTGACATTTACACTGATACACTGCACTAAATATATAATTTATTCATGTTGTTTCCTTTGACACTCTTCGCATGCATTTAAATATGTCTTCACTATTTTGCGATGGTATTTATTGTATGCCAGAAACTATTATTTTCCCAGTAAAATATTTATATAATTGAGATATACTTTAATATATTTGACCGAATGAACATCAGCGTTACATGTAATCACTGGTGTTCGCAGGAAACAATTCAACACCTTGTTTATTTTCCGTAAACAAGAGTATAACTTTTAGCAGACATCAGTCTACAATATATTAGCTCTTTGTCCGTTAGGCGCTATGCAACTTCCTACATCTAAGACCGCAGCAAACGGCTGCCGAGCCACCACGTGATTGCAGCCCCTTTATTATCTTTCTCTGTTTAGTCCGCTGTGTGTCTAGTCCACCAATACATTTGCCTGATTATTAATAACGACTGAGCAAAATACATAACGCGCACATTGTATTCTACTGTATCAATAAAAGGAACTGTCATTCAAATATCATATCAAATAGGGTTATTATAATAGTAGCTCGAACTGGGATGCCGTATTAGGATCGAGAACATTTTTGTCAGATCGGATCGCACGAGGCGCACAAACGTAAGACTCACACTGACCTTGAGAATCAAAACTGGTTTGCGCAGGATTTGTTCTAGGCCTTCAAAATTCATAAGATGATTTTTAGTGTTCGATGATATTTCATGTTGTTTTAGGGGTATTTAGGTCGAAACCTAGTGTCATAACAGCCTTGGGATCCCGGACAGAAAGGTGTTTCATATAAATACCTGGAGAACGCTAAAGCTTGCAACAGTCAAGCGTCATTGAACGAAAGGTCAGTCACAGCGTACATGAGACAGAAAAAAATGACATTACCCAACTATTTCAGAAAGGCTATCGTTGCTAACAAACACCTCGTGTTTTTATCAGTAGTAACACTGTATAAAAATAATGCATACACATACTGTTTTGTTTAATACATTACAGAAAGAAAAATGCGCACACAAAATATAATGTAAAAAACGAACACAGTACCTATTTCCAGGTGCGGTTTCTTACACTTTGCATTGTATTGCCGTTATTTACTAGACAAAGGAGCAAAGATGATTAAAGCCTATTTGATAATTAGTGTTTCAATTTCATGTATCATTGTATGTGTCACTGTACTGTAGTCTTTTATAATTCAGTAGTGAAAATGCTTGTATTTATATATATACTATACTTGTATTTATATACATGTATATACTTCGTATGACCATATACATTGGTTGATTAAAGCTTATTAGATAATTAGTGTTTCAGTTTCATGTATCATTGTATGTGTCACTGTACTGTAGTCTTTTATAACTCAGTAGTGAAAATGCTTGTATTTATATATATACTTCGTATGACCATATACATTGGTTTAATCAATAAAGACTCTATGACATACAGCTGCAATAAAAGAAGGAAAATAACGATTATACTCTCAAACCAGTCATTTCCAAACAAGAACTTAAGTAGTCGTGAATGTTCACTTTTGATTAATTATATGTTCTTCAGTGACATTAATATAAATGATCATTACAAGTAATTTTTAAATAGTAATTTCAATAATGAGTATTTATTAGAGATATATCTTGCTCATACCGTATACATACATACAATATATTAACTATCGAAAATAATGAATAAAAACATTAGTAAATAACGTCTTTGAACTAATGACTATGCCAATGAAAAATACAAGTTATGCATCCTTATTCATTGCTCATCCGGAAGGTCATTGGCCCTTCCCATCACTGGCACCAGACCAGAAAGAAAAAAAAGACACTGTATATGTTATACCCTACCCTTAGGTATACTATAAGAACCATGGTCATGTTCCTGTGTGCACATGCTAGGAGAAATGTAAACAAACAAAAGTAGAATGCAAACTATTCAGAATTATAAGATGAAACTCGAAATAATGAAATAAAGTCATCTTAAAAACGATTTTCAATTTGAAATCATACAGTGGTACACATTACACATTTGTGTTGCATATACACATTCTAGCGTACACGTGTGTAGCGACGATTGACATACATTTTCGTATCAGTCAATAAGAATAATTTTGTTATCTAGTCCGGAACTTCATTAGGGAAGTTCTGCAACGTTGACGAAAGCATAAAATATGCGGAGTGTCTCTGCGATATGAAATATTGAGTCAATGTGACTGGTGCACGATGGAAGATAAATTAACACTTGTTCAGTATGCATAGTAGATCTACCCATTTAACGAACTGCACGTTTAAGGTGAGAAATTCCCGTTCATGACCATGGTCCTTATAGTAAACATAGGGCATGCGCGGATCCAGCATTTTTTTTTCAGAGGGGGTCCAACCGAACTTACTATGACAATCATGTGTCTTTATACACTAAATAATTCGATGTTTTTTAGTGTGGATGTTAGACGTTTACAAGTAGAGGGTTGTCAATAAGTTTTTGTTGAACAGGCTGAAATAGAAAAAAGCGGACCAGGTAGAGGGGTTCGGGGGCATGCCCACCCCCAAAGAAAGTTTTGAAATTCAGCGCTTCATTTCTTGCATTCTTGGGCATTCAGGAGCATTTGAGAACACATTTTCCACTGCAATTTTATATACGATATATCCCTTATCTTCGCATTTTATGAGCTCACTTAGGAAAAATGATAAAATTAAGTTTCCTTAAACGTAAATGATTTGTTTCTTTGATATAATTAACATAAATATGACTTACGTCGGGGTCGTATGTAGCAGTAGCCATATACACTTTGAATGCGGTCCTAATGTTGCCTTTTCGGAAAACTATTTTCTTTCCTTCTCTTGTTTCCTTTTTTTGATTTTCTAAGGTGAGGGGGGGGGGGGGGGGGGGGAGCACTCTGGACCCGCGCATGTAGGGGTAGGGTATAACATTTTCTTTCTGGTCTGGCACCAGTGCTTCCCATGTGACTTTACATACAATAGAGTTAAATAGGGCGACATTATAGCAACAGTTAACGAATGTCATTTAATATCTATACATTTTAAACGTCTTCTGTATTGTTATTAACAAATAATTAACAAATAACAAAAAAACGCATACGATGCGATTTTAGGTAAAACAAAAGCTTTTGAGAAATAATGGCTCATTTTTTGAATGCCATAGTTAACAATAACAGTTGGTATGGTTTTATTATATATTAATCATTGAATATGTAATATCTAGCAGAAAATACATTAGTTCTACAAGTAATCAATAAATATATCAACTTAATATTACATCAACGGGTAGATATCAAACGTGATTTGATCAGATTTATATTAAGTAGTTAATATCTATTACTAGTAGCCAGTAAACTCAGGTAATGAACATGATAATTTCTGATGAATATGTTTTATTTCATTTAGGTAATGATGAAGAATACAAGTTCGATCCTAAAAACAAAGTCCGTGTAAAGAGAGGATGGTTCCGTAGAAGATCACCACCTCCTCCTCCTCCTCCTCCACGTTAGTGAACTTATCTGTACTGTGATATATGTATATAATTACGAAATTGGTTATAAATAAGTATGTGCTTTCTTTAAAGTCAAATTCAAGGTCAAAAAGACATTTTCTTCAAAGACTAAATAATATTTAAAAGTAAAATAGAACAATTTCATTTCCCATTTTGTGCGACCTTCCTCGTCTATGTGTGAAAAAATTAACATCAACCTGTGTGTCTTTTTTGTCTCCAAAATTTGTGCAGCCGTTTATTTCCATGATAAAACAAACAGAACGATTGATTTATAGTACGTGCTATAGCATTTTTTTCATATTTTATTTAGCCAACTGTGGACAACCTGGCACTATAGCGCATACGAGTTTATACGTGACAAGTACATCACAAGGCGGCGTGGCCACATACACGTGTCACTCTGGTTACGGACATACAGCGGGCTTCTTGACACGTACCTGTCAATCAAATGCACGATGGTCTGGCAGTCCACCAACATGTTCATGTAAGCCATTTCGAAGTGCATGCTTGCTCTGCTTAAAGAAACAACAAAAAAGTGAATCTATGATAAATTATTAGTTTAATATCAAGGAAGGCCCATGATGTTTTATCCACTGGGCATAAACTCCGGAATGATTGGGTGGTTGGATAGTGTCCCCACCCTTAGCATTGACAGATTTAAAGGGACTTTAGAATAAAGACGGCCTTAAATAATTCAAAAATAACATTTTTGCTGGGACTGTTCGATACTAAACAAGATATTAATGAAATAGATAATTTTAACGTTCACTATATATATTGTAATCATGACCGATTAGATGAAAACAGGCGAATACAATTTAATCTTAAACATAAACAAGTACATTCCTACATTGGTCCTCGTTTTCGAGAACCGCCACTATAACAAACTTTGATCACGTTCTGCTAAACATAGCGGACTAGACATTTTGTTTTAAAAACGATGAACCAGTTTTGTGACAGCAAACGATTTTGATTCAGACCTAGAACATAATATCACTGTTATTTCAGGATGCATCAGAAGGTTGTTTGTGACTGTATCTTCTTAACTTTTCATATAGTTTACGGATATGCACTAATTTCAGACTTTATCTTATTCTACATCGGTTTTTTTTCCGGTATTTATAATGCGTAAATGCCAGTTTTAATCTCAAAATATGTCTTCAAAGATTGTCCGAAATTCGACCTTTAACAGAGGTCGTTTTAGACCTTCAAGATATAAATATTAATACACTTAAGATATCCTTACTCTATTGTTGACGGTATATAGATATGAATAATAACAGCAACTCGTTGCAAACTGACCGAGGACCAAATGAGAAAAAACAACGTGCCTTTATTACCCGAAAGTTAATATTTCTTTGGCTCACTACAGATGCGTTGATTGTTTTAAAGAGACAGTCTATGTACACAAAACAGTAGTGCTATGACAGTAAATATCAAAACGGTTTGATGGTTTAGATTTACCAGAAATAGAATGTGTTTTACTATAACAAACTAAAGTTTACACCATACAATTGTATATAAAGTCTACATTAGATTCCTACTGGTCACATCCTAATACTTTAGATATACGGGACGTAACTCTGCAAATTGTTGACTCAGAAGAACTGAGTACATTTTGAATCTGGCTGTGTTCTTCAAGAATACTATTTGTCTGTCGTTGCAGACGATCTGCATTGCTATATGAAACTCTTCAGGACCTTTATATTGCTTTTATAAGTCTCTAGGATATTTACATTGTTCTGTAAAGCTCCCCAGTACATTACAATTATTTTCAATGTCCCCCATTATATAATCATTGCTTTATAAAGCTATCAAGCACATATACATTGCTTTACAAAGCTCTCCAGTACATTACCTTTTTTTCATTTCAGATATGAATTCTTGTAGCAGCAGTCCATGCAAGAATGGAGGCACGTGCAGAAATATTCCTAACTCTTTTACATGCAGTTGCCCGAGCATTTGGAAAGGCTCGCGATGTGAAATCGGTAAAATATGGTTGAAACTTTTCAGGAGTACTGTAGTAGGAAAACAATGGACAAAACCCATGTAGCATAGTTGAAGCGTAGTGTTATGTAGTAGTGATGCAATCATGAATCACATTCTTATTTTAAATATACTACGTTTGTTCATTGTTAGTGTATGTAAGCAGTGAAATGATAAATGCGCCCTATATTTTATCAGACACGAGTGTGTAGCATGATTGATCCGAACGACAGCCTATATCTTAATCACTGATGAAAACAAACGCAATATTGCCCTTTGTCATCATTGGTATTTGCCCAGAGGGTGCATCATTGCCCGCAGGAACACGGTAGATGTTAAAGAGTGAGGTTTCGCGCCAGTAAATTAGTTAAAAAGTTTGCCACTGACTGTTCGTTCCAATGCAGTGCCCTGCTGTGTTCCTACTTCTGTGTTTCGTTTATGTTATAGTGTGTATGTGCTAAGCCATTGTGTATGTGTATTCATTTACACATATCCTTATTTCAATGTGGAGTGCTTTGTGGATGTCTGCGTTCATTGAATGTCACTTTTGTTCTTGTTTTTCAGACATATATGGCACGGAAAAAGTGCTTTCTATCAGCATCGTCCATATGTATGCGTATCTATACTCAATTAAGTTGCAGTCAAACGTAAATTATACAATAAATAATAATGTTGTGGTATACTTTGGTATTGCAATACCGATTTAATACTTTAATGCAAAATTGCGATGTTTCTTTCCAGATACCAACGAATGTGCCTCAACATCGCTGAACAAATGTAATCAAAAATGTAGTAACACCTATGGTTCTTTCACGTGTTCATGTAATACCGGGTATCGTCTGCTTCCTGACAGGCATACATGCACAGGTATTCAAAAGAAAACCCTGATTCAAACAAGAACGAACTCCAGTTCAGTGGCCAGACACTGAATTTGGAAATCAGGGGTCACGAGTTTGATCATACGCTATTTTTACTAAAGTTACTAAGTTCCATATATAGATGCTCTACGCAAGGCTTGAGAAAGGATGAAAAAGAATATTCTTTTAGTTTTTTATGTGTTTAACGTCACACTGGCACAATTATAGGTCATATGGCGACTTTCCAGCTTTTGGTGGTGAATAAAGACCCCAGACACCCCTCCGTGCATCATTTCATCACGGTCGTGTACCTTGGTAGAAACACCGACCTTCCGTAAGGCAGCTGGATGGCTTCCTCACATGAAGAAGTCAACGGCCCGGGCGAGGCTCGAACCAACATTGGTGAGGGACAAGTGATTCATTGACCTGAACCACTTGCCCATTGAGGTCCCTATTGGCTTATGTAGGTAATGAAATAGTAATACGGTTCAAGAAGTCCCTGGCAAAACATCAAGGAAAAGAAAAACTAAAAGAAAAACAAAAACACCCCTTAGACATTGAATATATATGTACTGATGAACTTATGTAATCACGTCTCTTTAAATGTTCAAAATAATTATATTCCAGATATCGACGAGTGTGCTGAGAAAACTTCCGGATGTGCTCACGCATGCGCAAATACAGCTGGTTCTTTCACATGTTCCTGTAGAGAGGGTTTCGAATTATCATCAGATGGAAAATCTTGTCAAGGTTCGCTTTCACTTGCATGTAACATCTTCTGCTAATTATACTTTTCAAGAAATAGAAATAATCCACTTACATTCATACACGAGGAGAATACGCAAAAGAAGAGCCGTTGTATTCTTGTACTGCGCATATCAAAAGGAATTCTAATATCAAACTTTAGAAACTGCATTATTATTATTATGCTTATACAATTAACATGTATTTATGCATCTGTATAAAAACACATTTACATAATTGTTACATAATCAAGTCGCTTAAAAATATACATGATGTACTACATTTTTACCATCTGTATAGCTAACAGTAGAATACAAATTCCGAATCTAGTAAAGTACCACATGGTGTACAGCGGTAGATTAGAGAATTATATAGATTTAGGAGTCCAAGATTGCTGTAAATCATAATTTACATTTTCAGACATTGACGAATGTGCACGAGGAACTTCCGGTTGTGAACAAAGCTGTTCCAATACGGCTGGTTCTTTTACTTGTTCTTGTAAAACGGGATATAAGCTCGCAATCAACGTGAAGTCTTGCGCAGGTAACTGGCGAGAAGTTTTAATTTTTTTTTATAATTCATGACTGTTATAGATTAAACAATGATTAGTACCTAAACGAATAAGCATGGGAAATACTTCTTTTTATGCGTAGAAAATGTGCTCATTGACTCTTACATTAATAAACAGTTGAACCCCAAATCAAAGTTTGATAAAACTCTAACTGAACTACGCTGGTTTACATTTATATTACGAATACCTGTTGCATGTAGTGAAGTATTTACAAAATGCCTACAGAAGACAGAGTATAAATGAATGCGCTCGAAGAAATCCGGTGTCCGGTAACAAATAGTGTAAAATGATTTTTGTTTAATCTAAACCATATTTTAACTCAACCAGACGTAGACGAGTGTACAGACGGAGCTGCAAAATGTGATGTATATTGTACAAACACAGAGGGGCCATATCGCTGCTCATGTGAGAAAGGGTATGTGCTCAAGGCAGATGGCAAAACGTGTGAAGGTAAACTAATTTACTCTTTTTTAGTATACGTACAGTGCAAAATGTCAGAGTAAAGTGATCATTTACATTGTTCATGTATTTAGAAAAGCAGACGAGACGACAATACATTTTATAAAAACATCAGCTGCAAGAATAGAATGCAACAGAGCAAAGTAATAGTAGACTCGACTTTAGTAGTTATAAGATTCTATCACGGTTTTTTGGCGTAGATTGGAATATTCGGCTCGACTCGAGGGCTGTTTAAACGGTAACGAACCTCTGTCAAATCTGCTGCATAAAAGTAGTTCCTAATACGTCATTTACAGCACGACCAGGGTGTAAGATGGATGAAGTTTTCCAGCACCGGTGGGAGCTTCAACCCTACAATTAAGAAAGAGTGTGTTTTTAGAATGGGTTACAGTATACTTCCCATCATTGCTTCGTAAAAGTATTTGGAAAGCCTAAATTTCTGTTTATTTATTTTAAATATAAATATATGTATTCGATATGTATTTGGCCGATTAAATATTTTGTAAATAACTGAACGAATTATGATATTTTATCTAAAGACCAGGACGAGTGTGCCACAGGAAATGGGTCATGTGATCAAGTGTGTGTTAATCAACCTGGTTCATTTACTTGTGAATGCCACACAGGGTATATGCTTTCAACTGACGGACGCGCATGCGCAGGTATTTAAATATTTTTTTTCAAACTGAACGAGTTTAATAGTTGAATCATAAATGGTTATTGAGGAATCACTCCATGTTATTAAACTAACCCGTAACTTTAAAATGAAATTTGCTATACCTATTTCAGTTAAGTATGTTGAAAGAATTGGTAAATGTTTCTACCCCAACAGCATTGTCAGTTGGTGATATTTAACATTACAAGCATGTTGACAGGGTATATTTTCATAATTTCAATTGTCAAAAGATTCCCCTTAAAATAGAGTTTAAGCGCATTGAACTGTATACATTTGAATTGGGTAACTTCTTAAAATGTTACCTGTTGTTATAGGAAAACTAGTAAACTCAAATTTAACTAATGTGTTGAGATATTTAATCTTGATATAAGAAATACTTTAAGGATAATATCATAAACATATTATTATGTGTATTCTATTTCAGACATAGATGAATGTATAAAAGATGTTGATGGTTGTTCTCAAAATTGTACGAATACAGAGGGATCTTTTCAGTGTAGTTGCCTAAGTGGGTATGAGTTACAACCAGATCAGAAAACTTGTACAGATACGAAATCTAATTCCTATCAGTTGAGCGTTTTCTGAATTCTATAAATTCAGATATACGAAATGGATTATGTAGTAAGTGTAACATGAAAGTATTAGAGGATGATTATCAGTTTTATTATTGTGTCCTAATTAAAGTTACTAGTATTTAAGGTGGCGGAAATTGCTTTTTGTCATAACGGGTCCACAGCCGTAATATAGAGACATTCAAAAAATGGTATTGTCATTTGCCGAATATCTCTTGATTTTCAATAAAACCCAAACTTTCAAAAGCCCACGCTTTTTACTTTTGCGAATATGCTGAGATTTTGAACATTCTTCTCTCTTGTCATATTGCATCACCTCTGGTTTGGCAATATACAACATGTTTGTATTTAATACTATGTACATGTTGTTGTTTTTGTCATAATTTAACAGCGTTTGCTCCAACAATATAATGCATAGTTCGTGTGGCTGTGTAGGTTGTTGCTTGGTACAATATTGCAGGGTATGTTGTTGCTGGGAATGCTGTTGCTTGGTATGTTGTTGTTTGGTACGTTATTACGGGATATGTTATTACGTGGTACGATGTTGTTTGGTATGTTGTTGCTTGACACTATTTTGTTTGGTATATTTTTGCTTGGTACGATGTTGCTGGGTAAGTTGTTGCTTGGTACGTTGCTGTTTGATACGATGTTGCTTGGTACGATGATGCTGGGTAAGTTGTTGCTTAGAACGATGTGACTAGGTATGTTGAGTGTCTTGTATCATGATCTGAAAGTTGTTATTTATAGTCCAAACGCAATGTCTAATGTAAAAGAGTCTTTAAAATAAGTAGCATCTTCTGATTTTATATGTTCTTCAGATATTGACGACTGTAAAGGAATTATATGTCAACATGGCGGCACATGTCGGGACGGTTTGAATTTCTACTCTTGCACATGTGTAGAAGGATATACATCAACCCATTGTGAGAAGGGTAAGCCGTTAATTTACGAAATCATAGGTTGTTTGATACTTATACTTTACATGAAAATTCTTCTTGTTAATATATTTTGTTCTTGAAACATATATTTTGAATTTAAAAAATGTTGCGTGTATAGATCACGGTCAAACGCAGATCTCTGTTTTGCTCTCGTATTCATCGTGTAGAACAGTTCTGCCTTACCGGAAGTAAATTGTTTAGTAGATTGATATCGAGTGGCCAAAACATAAGTTCATACTTTTGGTGTTTTAACAGATGTAAATGAGTGTTCCATTCATAACGGGGGATGTCAGGATGCGTGTATAAACACAGACGGCTCATACCACTGTGGATGTTATGATGGTCGGCAGTTGAAGCCTGATGGCCGCTCGTGTTCCGGAGGTAAACAATTATCATTGATCTTTTGTGACATACGTCACGATAGGGCAGAAATGATATAAAGACGTTCTTTTAGATTAGTTTTAAAGACGGATGTTAAGCAGTACCATTCTTAAAAGAGTGACGATGATTGATGCCCGTTCTGTGGGATATGAAAATTTCAAAGTAAAATCCATTGATTTATATGTGAGTAAATCTTGAGCCCACAAATTTCATTTTTCTGATTTAATGTTTATGGTTTGCAGGTGATCGTGACACCGTATTTGAACGATTTGTAATTGCTGATGGAAAATTACCAAAGGCTTGTTTTATGCTGCCACTGGCACATTGTACAGATGGCAAGGGCCTTGGCACCCAGCTCACCTCTACATCAGAATGGTACAGTCTCACAGCAGATTCTGCAACGTCCTTTACCTTGGGAATAGCATTTATCAAGGTCAATGACTTGTCGTTACCTGTATCAATTGAAGGCCTTGAAGTTACAGTTTCCTCGGACGAATTTCAGCTCAGTTATGGTACCAAATACAACTCCAGTGAAGGAACCATTATTAAAAATGACGAAACACCAGAAAATTGCAAATCATTTGAATTTGTTGAATCAGATATATTTGAATTTATATCGGCTGGTTCCTTTTTGAAAACGTATTTGCTGAACTTGTTCCCGGCTTTACCAAACTGGATCAAATTTGAAAAGACGCGCGAGTCAGTTTTAGCCATCCAAGATCTGAGGAGCGATTTAGTTTACGGAAGACACATGGAACAAACTGCGTGGTGCGAGGGGGCACCTGTTCTTCAAGATCATCTTTACAGTGTATTCAGATTTGGTTCAGCATTTTCTCTAGAAGTTATGGGAGACAAAATAAAAGTTCCAAATCCTCTAGCGGGTGATAAATTTTGCTTCATTATTGACCTATGCCACAGCAACGGTGGTAGTATATTTTTCATGGTACCCGAAGAATCGAGAAATCTCCTGGAGAGCATAAATGTGTTCAAACTGCTTAAACAGGAAGACCAATTGACCATTCATCCAAGAGGCATTGGTATTTCTATAGTGAATGGGATTAGCGTTAACCACGATACAACAGAGCTCCAGTTATGGAATGGAGACACCATGTTTCAGTACCCGTAAGTTTTTATATCTTTGTTGTCTAAACTATCGGTTCACAGAATTGGAAAGCAAATTTTGAATATTTTTAAATATACATTTGTCAATATACTTGAAACAAAAATGCAAACACTCTGTCAATATGTCTTAACCAAATATACTAACACCCTGTCAGTACATGTAACCCAAACATATTAACACCCGTCAATATATCTGAACCAGATATACTCACACCCTTTCAGTATATTTGAACCACATGTATGCTAACACCCTATCAATATATCTGAACAAAATATACGCACACCCTGTCATTATATCTAAACTTAATATACTCAGAAATTGTCAATATCAGCATTTTAGCACAAAGTTAGTATAAATTTGATTCCATTTACATTTTTTAATTTCAGAGTATTTCCAAAGGGAGATTTTTGGATAGGAGCCGATGTTGTTAAAAATGATACAAAACTATTGGTGGAAGGAAGTGCAGATATATTTATCGGCTTGCCAAACATAGAAATAGTAATTACATAAAGTTGACCTATTCTTGTAAATGCGGTTGCAGCAGTCAATCATGAAGGATTTTGTTTACCATTCAAAGAGAAATGTATTATCAAAACTTTAAAGGAGACTTTTGCCAGCTTTTCGAAACTCTAAAAACTCTGCCATAAGCAGTTTTATTTGTTAGTACGTGTAAATGTAAAGATAGAAAGTAATTCAGGGGAAGTCTAAGACAAACTTCCTTCATACAAACACTCGTGTTGGTTATAAAAAACAGCAATCTGCTACGTCAGGCATATAGTAAATATCTGATGTTAAATAGACGAAGTTCTTTCATGTAATTTATAACAAGCCTTATTTTGATATTGTATTATCTCTTTTCCATTTAGATGCTAACATCCATATTTCTAGATGAGTGGAGTGGATACGTGCGCCTCACATTGTCAGCATCACCTACACTAAAATTCAAACTTTTTGGGAACCAATATGCAGTAACGTTCAAAAATCTTGTTACATCTGAAATGAATCTCTACCTTTCCGTTGGCGGTAAGTAAACAACCCTTATCTTAGATATTTCCCACGGATGGATAGTTTGAAATATACCTGCTATCCAGCTGGCATCTTGGAGGCCTTTTGTTCTACCCATGTGTCTGACATATCTGTTATAATGTCTAGAGTGTACCGGTCTTCTTTCTCCGCTCTTAAAACTGGAAAGCCAGAATGAAGTAATTCATATTCCATCGTTAGACATCACAAACTACAAAACAAGACTGGTAGAAAAAGATAACAAGCCTTGATTTGATTCTTACTTTCTAATCGATGTTTAATTAAAAAAATATGTCTAACGAAATAATATATATTTCAGGTCCTCATCGTGTTTGGTGTGGGGAGAAGGCCAATCCACCAGGGTTCTTCTTTTCTCTCCGGCTGGAAATCAATCCATTTAAGGGTGTTCCGATGTTGGCAGACTGGGGTATCTCAAATACTCACAAAGCATACGGATTTGTTACCTACGAGCCTCCTCAAGCAGTCCTTGATATCAACATTAAAGAAGATATACTGAACTTCAAAGATATATTAGATCGACTGAAAGTTCGTTTTAGAATAGAACTTAAAAAGCTAGGCATCATTTTTAGGAATACGACACTAACCTTGGCTGATGATATTGAAATCAACATTGAAACAATGAAAAGTCTTGTATCCGTTCTTTTGGATGATATTCTATCAGGGGACTGGAAAGAAAAGAAACGAATTTTAGAGCAACTATGGCAAGAATTCCAAAAAGTAGAACACAAAGTTAAATTATTCTCCGATGACACAGAATTTATAGCTCAGAATGCGTATAAGAACCTTACAAATATCATTAAGAATGAAATTGACGTTGTAAAAACTAATCTGAAGAATGCTATGGAAAAAGTTACCAACACTTTGGTAAGAAGTTCGTCTAAGTCTGGATACACTGGCTTCGGTTTGAAGTACACCACCAATTTGAAATTTCATGGTTTGAAATTAGGAGAGTTTGACTTAGAGATTGTTGATTCTGTCGATCATCTTTTTAAATGCAGCCGATTTGAGAAAATCAGGAAACATTTTGAAGGCGAGAAAGCTTTGAGATTTATAGGAAGGGCATCCCGCTTAGTGAAATTGAATAAATATATTAAATTCCAGGCCGGAGGAGGCATCGGTGGGGCACTTTCTTCTGATAAAGACAAATTTGCTCTTCAGCTTCAAGTGTATGCGCAATTTCTTGGAATGAAGGCGACGACAGATCTTTTTATAACCAAAAACGGTTTATACACTTACACGGAAGGGAACATATGGGACATATTCTTGGCACAATTAGATGTTTCGGCAGAGATGAAATCAGAATGGCATAACATTGTTTATAAAATAAAAGGACGTTTTGTTGCAAAGAATAGGAAAAGGAGACAAATACAAACACGAAGCGACTCATTCGAAGACAGTTATTTAGACGCACTTAAAAAAGTTGTAAATACCATTGCCGATATGGCTAAGAAACGATTAAGCCAGGTTCAGGAAGGACTCACAGCTGCCCAGGGAGGACTTTCAAAGGCACAGAATTGGCTTGAAGAAAAGAAAGTTGTTGTTAGAAGAGCTAATGAAAAGTTTGACAGTGCTGTTGCTGCACTAGGAAGAGCTAAAGATAAGTTAGATGCCGCTAAGAAGCCGTTTGAAGATGCTTTGATAAAACTCAATGCAGCGCAAAGAAAAGTAGATAATCTTTGTCGAATCCGATCATGCAGGATATTGTGCATTCCAGGAGTTAAATGTAGGATATGTCGTAAAAAGTTGGATGGGCTAAAATTCCATACCCTTGCTGCAGATTTACGAATTGTATGCTTAAAGTTCCAGATCCTATATGCCTTGCTGCCAATCTGGCTTGCAGAATTGTACGAGGAGCAGCATACTTAGCTCTGGAAGCAGTGAAAATATTTGTAAGAGCTCCAATGCTTGCCTTTGATGTTGCTAAAGGTGCAGTTTCTGTAGCCCAGTTTGTCGTTGATAAATCGCGTGTAGTTTTGGATGTTGCAGTGGGTTTGCTCGACATGGCCCAGACAGGTTTAGAGTATGCAAAAGGTGTCCTTGAAGCAGCTAAAGTTGTATTAGAGGGAGTTAAAATCGCTATCGGAGTTGCTGCGAAAGTTCTTGAATTTGTTATAGATGTCGGATTAAAGAATTTACTTGACGTGAGAAATTGTGGTTTCAATGTTCAATTGTCAACTCACGATCTATCGGTATTCGACATATTTTGCGACGTTAACGCCTTTAGATTAGGATGGAAAACTATAACTATTAGAATCAACTTCAAAAATATCGTGCAGAGTTTATGGAACGCGGCACGAGCTACAATCGATATGCTGAGTAAATTAATTGGCGGAATTGGAAGAAAACGTAGAGAACTGGAATTCAGAGCGTCTGCAAAAATGCACGCTTATCTGCGGAATATTAGGGAGGCTGAAGTAGAAAACGGTACATATCAATATTCCAATGACAGTTACGACAGTATAGATATTGTAGATGAAATTCTTGGATTTGAAAACAACACTGACAACGATTACGACAGCCGGAAAATCATTTTCAAGGAAAAATGCAAAACGACCTCTTATTTGATGAAATTTATGCAAGAGGCGTTTGGATCATTGAATGAAATTGTGAATGAATCAAAACATTACCTGGATGAAATGTCCTCTCTGAACGATCAGCTTCAGCAGTTCACTATTGACGGCCTCGCTGAAAATATGACACTGGATAACGCAGGAATTAGTAGAGACTATGCAGAACGTGATTATAACATGACTGAAGATGACTTGAACAGAGCATTGAACGAATCAAAAGCAGCTCTTATGAATGACCCACTTCTTCGTGAAATTAATTCTTCAACTACACTTGCAATGGAAAACTTAAACGCAGAAAAGGATTCTATAGAATCAATAAATTTTCTTGAGATTTGGTTGGATGCCATGTCAAATACTTCAAGTGAATACTTCAATGCTACCGAATGCAGCGGTTTAAAAGACTGTGTTCGGTATGCGATATCGGAATTATATGCTGCCTACGAAGCGGAAGATTTTCCGAATATAGATAACGTTAGGCAATCCATCCTTAACCTTGAATCTATTTTGATTGAAGTATTCCAGAATCAATCGTCCTTGATAGAAGAGTCAACCGTTGCCATGGACAACATCATGTCAAATGTGACTTACTTAGAGGAAGTCAATCCGTTTTGCTCGGAGGCACCTGTATTTCAGACGGAATTGAAAAACCAAACAGTACTAAATGGAACAGATGTGGTATTTACTTGTAACGTGTTAGGTAGTCCGTATCCAAAGATCCAGTGGTTCATGAATAACGAAATTTTACCAAATAAAACGTCAATAGAGCTGATCATTGCGAATGTGACTGTCAATGACAGCGGAGAATACACCTGCCTGGCTGGAAACGTGGTAGCGAACATAACATCAAGAGTTGCTTACCTTAAAGTTGTTACCTACGGTAAGTTTTCTACATACATGTATAGTGTGAAAAAATTAATGTTTATGATGAGTTTTCGGTTGTTTCACGAATTGGATTCAAAGGAACTGTCCATTTATTTTACTTTTGGGAATCAAGAGAAATGTCGTCTTTGCTCTATTGCACCGGTCTTTATTTCTGTTCCTGCTCTGAACAAGATATCTTGCGATTGTCGATTTATTTACTAGCTGGACGTTCTTTAAACAGAACACTCATAATGAGTTTGATATTCTTAAATACAGCTATGGCATTGTAAACTTAAGATACGGTTTTCATGAAATCTTTATTTTGCTGAATCTGAGACACTGTAAAACGTTTTCTAAAATCCTTATTAATATTATTCTATTAATACCAAAGAATTATACGCTTTTCAGATGACGATGAATGTGAGACGAATCAAGGTGGATGTGAACAAATGTGTGAAAATTTTATTGGTTCCTATGTATGTCGATGTTTCCATGGTTACAAGCTAAATGATGATGCGAAAACATGCTCCGGTGAGTAAAAGAATACCAGTATTTTTGCAAAACCTAGCAATGTATGTGTCGTGTTACAGCATTAAATACTAGCTTCTGGTCTCAGGGTAATTAGTTTTTAGGAGTTCCGCTGAGGCCGATGATAGGGGTGATAATAAGAGTTTATTGTTAACGTCACGAGAACAGACTAAATGGAATCGAGGCGGCTATCTTTTGTTTTGTTGCGTTCCAAGCTTTCAGAGGATTTTCAGATAGATTTGATTAATGTTCTCTTTACCACTGTGTTGTTTATATAAATGGCAATATGTTATCGTCCTTAAAATGCATGTATGTATAATGGGACTTAATCCTAAACATCTTTGCATTGTTGATTCTTTAGATGTTAAGATGCGTTTTAAATAAAATTTGTAATATCTTCAAAAGCCAAAAAGATGCAAGTGCAAAGATTCCACATGACCATTTTGTATTTGCTATTTTATTATTAACACAATATATTCGTGTTCAATTTATTGTAATTAACAGATGTAGATGAGTGTCTAATTGGAGCAGGAAACTGCGAACAAACATGTCTGAACAGTCTTGGTTCTTACTACTGTGACTGCAAAGACGGTTTTGTGATGGACATTCCTGTCAAAGTAGGTACACAGAATCATCTGAAATAGGGTGATTTGTTGAAAACTGAATTAATCATATTTCAAAATACCATATCACTTTACTCGGAAACTTTTTAATGTATTTCCATTGAAGTAGTCTTATTCATGGATAAATTATTCAATGCAATTGTAAATTCAATATTACAATACTGGTTTTATCTTGTACACATTTTGTTCATAATTTCAAGATGCTACATGACATATGCTTCTGTATTTTTTAGATGATGCAGGTTTGGATGATCGAACGATAGGTAATACATACAAGTTCTTCTGTTATTCGTTGACCGCTTTCTGTTTTACATTTAGTTTGTCTGACATAATTCGTAATACACATTGTTTTATATATATAAATTCAGTGGTGAAAAAAAGAAAACTTCAGATTTTCTTTCGTTTTTAGACAGTATTTCAGTTATGTAACGGCTGGCAGTTAACCTAACCAGTGTTTTTGAATTCTGTAACAGTATAAACCTGTTCTCCGCAAGTAACTGCCATCTTCTCCACATGCATAAGAAGTGGAGGGCGAATAATTTCAGACACAATGTCCTTTATAAAAACGTCACAGTGGCATACGGCCCGCCCGAGGATCGAACTCACGACCCCGCGATCCGTAGATCGGCGATCTCCCTACTGAGCTTAGCGGGTGGGTTATCTCAAAATTGAGTGAGTGAGTGACGATAACAGCCTCCGGAATACATTATTATCTGAAACCTTGAATGTTTATATAAAATAAATAAATCAGTGTTATTAATGAAAGAAAAAGAAGTTACAATGAGCATCATAGAAATGTACATAGACATAGTTACACTTTCGATGCATTTTCACTTAAATGTAAGTAAGACAGATTAGGAAATGTTGATTAAAATCATTTTAAACATGTGTTTACAGCGTTGATGGTTTCAATAAATGTGCTGGGTGTTGCGGTTTTTGCTGCAGTAGCTGCCTTTACGTACTTTAAGCGAAAGTAAGTACACACCTTAACAATTGTATGAAATGACTGTAAATTATCAAATGCTAGTCAATTACAAACAAAATGTTAATTCAGATATGTCTGTGGACCCTGAATATGTTTTAATTACAATGTTTCTAAAATTTCGTATTCTTGGTTAGAATGCCGTTTGAATTCTATCCTGAAATATAGGGTTGTTTGTTTTCACGTCATTTTCACCGAATGATATATTAGTCACCAGTGTAATGAGCATTTTAGATATTATCTTGTTTAAAAGTCAAGCTTGTTTTGCGAGTTGCGTTATTTGCAACTATAAGCACAAATTCAGTCTTCTGTACAGATTAGATAGAACGCAATCCACACACTTTACCAAAGTGCAACTCAAGAACAAAGTAATTGTTTAAAATTGAATTTCTAAATATATCATTTTATCCTAAAAACTTTCAGGGTTCCAAAGATCTTACCCGAGAATGAAAAAGAAGTTGAGCTTACTCCTGTCAAGCCATTTATATATGGGCCAATTGCTGAAGTAGAATATGGGCCATCAAAGCCTGTTTTCAAGACTTTTGTGTTGCAAAATATCCGAAACGCCAAAGAATGAAAAACTTATCTTAAAGATTAGAAGACGTCCCAGGGCCACGATATTATGTTTTCACAACGATAAACTTGTTGAATGATTTATAAGATTTGAAAAGCAGATGTTTACGATTGAATCCAGACTATTAAAGACAAGGAAAATCAAGCCTTACTAGAGTGAAAACAGCTGTTTTTTCTTCTCCAGAGGTTTCTTTTTCTGAAGAGTTTATTTTACTAAGAATTAATTTGCCTTTGAAGGAAAATATTGTTATTAAGATGTGTTGCTTTCTTTTATTAATCTGTATATTTATTTTAAAACAACATATAGCTGGGATGATTTTAATCAATGTGCAACTGTTAATCGTCATTTCTTTGTTTGTTTTTAACTGAATGTTATGATTGTTCGATAATTTTATTTAACATTAGGCTTCATGCCGCTGTCTTGTTATATGTTTTATTTTTTCAATATGTATTCCTTTGATTCCGGCATGTTAAATGACTCGTCGTAGTCAATAACCTTTTTAAATATCAGAGCATTATTAACCTGTTTGATTTTTCTTTTTAGATCTGAACTCTACGAACACGTATATCGGTTAAAAACACAAGATTATTAGGTTATATAACAGTAATTTTGCTAAAAATGTGCTTCCGTGGTGTAGTAAAAAAGTCGCTAATAAATAGATCCTAATTTTTCCATTGTTCGCGCATTTGCGCGTAAACCGGGGGGCCAAATAGGCACTATTTCACTCGTTGAATGTATTTTACATAAATAAGACACTTTTCATGCTTATATTCGCATGTTTTCGAGTTGTTTACTTAAAAACGAAAATAGGATGTTAATTCTGCAGATCGCTTTCCAAAATGCGGCAAGATGAAGGTACCTCACTTCAGTTGACTTGCATTTCACTGCATACTATTCAACATCCCGTTTTCTTTTCGTTTTCTTGAAGCAAATGTGGAAAATAGGTCTACGATGGAGTGAAAATCTATAAACTGTATCAAAATTGATCTGAAGCAGCTGAATTTTATATGAAACAAAGAACAATTTCATTTATTGGTATACAGCCACTATAGTTAAGAAATGGAAAATATACTTGTTGGTAATGAGCTGCCTTTGAGTTGACATTCCGTATACTAGTGTTATATATTTTGACATTCGACACCCGATCCTTGATACTTTGTAACAGTTTCTATTGTGTGTGTATGATTTATACATCTGAATTCATGATACAGAGTACTGCAAACTCCCATTTTTAATGTTATTTAAATCGCAATTATTTGCCATGAGGTAGAATTGTCCGGTGTGCTTGCTTTGTTATACGCACATGCTTCATTTACGGGAACGAACGATTCGCCGTCCCGAGTTTAATTACATTTGCTCGGAGACCCGAAGAAATGTCCGCGGCTCCGTATACGTTTTGTGTCCAATTTCTAATGATTGCGTACGATATTATTTTATTTGCATAATGTTAATAGTAATCTTTGAATATTTAGCAACATATCGGGATGAATTGCATTTGGTATTTTGTAATATAGTTAAAAATAGTCTAAATCGCCGACGTTATCTCCTCACATTTTGCTGTTCGGCTACCTCCGTAATGTGCGTGACGTCATAATTTTAGGCCCGGGTGAAATTAAATAACGCTGGGGATATCATCGTGAGCACTTATACAGAGTAGGTGTATTTTTGGGGGTCCGTGTTTTAAGGTTATGGGGTGGGAACGGGGCTTATATTTTTGTACACGGGAATAATGATAAATTAGGAACTATAATATAACATTATAATATCAATTATTTGTCGCTTAAGGATTTTTGCGGTGTAATTCTTAGTACATTTTCGGACTTCAAACAAGTTTATTTTTCTTGTTCTTCTGAACGGACTGAAATGCATGCTGCTGTATTTATTTTTGTGGGCATTGTTCTGGATGTAATTTTGGGATGGGATCAATTTGTTTTGTATTTGAGGCTCCTATTTTGGCCGTTTAAAGTAGATTGAAGGCGAGTTGACGCAGTCAATCTGATATAGGAAATTGACATACATTTAAATAGTTCAAGGGCGAGACCGCCATTGATCTTTATAGGACAGTTCTTTGTGCATTTAATAAGTCGGAGGCAAGGTACTGCCATCGACCTTTTATAGGATCTAGAACTATAAGTAACAATTAAATCTATATCGAAGGCGGGTTGTCGCCGTCGATTTTGAAGATGCTTTTTTTCTGAAGTTGAGCTAATCCTTAAGGTAATAAGTAGGATTTTGCTAGATTAAGTAATATATTATAAGGAGCCTCACTCTAATTGTTATATTCTTTTTCAGGAATTGAATTGTTATATTTTGGTTTTTGTGCTATGGGATGGGTAGTTTTTATGTAGGGTGTTGGGCTGGAACTTGGCGAAGTTGGGAAGTGGTAGATTAGAGTTCTTGTTTAGTAATTTTCTAAATTCATGGGGTTTTAATTTCATAGTAAACTTCGCCTCGCTCCTCATATCATTCACTACGCAACAAGTCAAATTAATACTTGATATTTATTACATGCATAATTAAGCATATAAAAACAAACAGTGTTTTAATATTGTTATATACATACATCTATCATTAAAAACAATAGTTGAACTTGAGATCGTATTCTTACTTCTTTCTAGTGTTTTACACCCATCCCCCTCGCACCATTTAATGTTTAAGCTCCAGTGTTTGGAATGGATTAGCCAGTGAGATTCAAAATCTTTTATTCTAAGTAGAATTTAGTATACATGCACCCTGGCTGATTTGTTCCAACCCACTCTTGTATATTATGTCAGTCATGAGGCAGACCATGCAGGTGCGATGATGGTAATGTGCCACCCAACCAGTATGGTGTGGTTGTCATGTTAC
Source organism: Mercenaria mercenaria (assembly GCF_021730395.1). Taxonomy (NCBI): domain Eukaryota; kingdom Metazoa; phylum Mollusca; class Bivalvia; order Venerida; family Veneridae; genus Mercenaria; species Mercenaria mercenaria. The sequence continues at coordinate 65,833,606 of NC_069377.1, read as the reverse complement.
TCTCGTTATGTATTAGGACTCTAGGACAAATTCATCCCCTATCAACATTGGTACAACGGGTTACTATGGGTTGCCCCACCCCATACGTAACTGGTGTACTTTATCCTCATGACTCACAGAATTATGTGCCCCGTTCGCAGATATCATTTGTGTATGACTTAATATATCACTGACAATGGATAGGCATTTAGACCACTTTTCCATTTCCCTTATCTACCGTGATTGTAGATCACTGTTATGGCTCCTGGGTCGGGTCGTGTGTCCGACGAACGATCCTGGAACCTTATGTAGAAGCAACTGCATTATAACTGTTTTAACCAGTCTCATTTAACCTTTAATTGTTAACATTGCAAAACGGTCAATTATACGCCTTCACTTGAGTTTTCCTGACGATTACGTGACAGTCTCCTGAGTTCTGGGATGTATATATCTCTAGCCGGTCCCCGGGTACGGGGTGGTGTCAGAATTCCTGTCAAGGTTATTGCCCTTTTTATTTGTTATTATGCTATGCTTGACCTGGATAATACTCCTTTTAAACTTGGTGCAATTCTACACCATGATTGGTGGTACCTAGTTGTATCCCTTAGTAGGTGTGGTAATACGTGGAGGTCACGAAACTAGTAGTTCATTTTATCACTTAAATTATCTTTTTATCTAACTTTCATTTTTGTTTTGACTTGTTCCACACACATTTGCATCTAATGCCCAAGCATTACGTTTTGGTATTGCATATAATATCAACACAGGCCAGGTTAAATTTACAAAGGAAACATATTCACCAAATATGATTTTTCAACAGTATACTCTTTCAAATGTTTCAGTATGTTTAATGTCAAATACCCAATAACACATGCCATATTGGTTCATATGTAATTCTCGAACTGAAATGCAATATGAACCTCAGTTTCTTCTATGCTATAGTTTTGGTTTGATTTACTACTCTCCTTCACATTACTTATGGACTTCAGTTAATGTGGTATATACTTTGTTATTAAATATATAATATATTCTTTTGGTACACATATTTGCTCATACTCTACATAGCAGTATTTTGCAGCAAGTGTCTCGCAAACATGTTCTTTTATAGTTTTGCTATGTGCAAACACATGGCTGTTTACTTGTGTTTCACATTTGAAACAAATTAAACTAATGAACGATTGCCAATTTTTCTATTCTTAATATGCAACAAGACATGTGGTCGCTAAATGGCGTTTCCCAGGTCAAGAAGGTATAAAATCATCTGCTCCAACTAACAGTCTGATGCCTTCAAATATTTTGAAGTCGGGACAACTCAAGAGAAAATACATTTCCACAATAAACATACAAAGAAAATAAACTAGGTTAATGGTGGCCATCTTTTAACAACGAACATTGCGTTTACAATTTCGGGAGAGAGCCACTTAATATGCAACAAGACACAAGACACATGGTCTAACAGTCTTTGTGCGTAAATGATGTCTATAAAGGATCACGGTACGATTGCCTTCAGATATTCGGAAGTCGGGACAGCTCAAAAGAAAAACAAATTCCATAATATACAAATAAAGAAAATAAACTAGGGTCATGGCGGCCATTTTTTAACAACGAACATTTCGGGAGAGAGCCACCTAAGGAAAGATTTTGTGAGATCATTTTGAAGACAAACCAGCAATTTCATACAAGACACTTTTCAGGCTTCCAACGGGGTAGTACCGAATCTTGGTACGCTTTTTTATGCATTTCACTGGTCCGTTTTTGATAAACTAATCATGTGATGAATGATTAAAAAATCTATTAGATAATTTAGTTTTAAGGAAGATTTTTAGATATAAAAAGATTGTGAACGAAAAAAAAATAAGTGGATCTCCAATTAGAATGTAATGGTTTCCATTAAAAGCTACATATTTAAAAGCGTTCGGTTTTACCAACGGAGAATTTAAATTGTTGTTATAATTATTTATTATAGATTTCTCATACTGTGAACTTAATAGAACCACTGTGTTGTTTTCAATACATAGACACTAATATAAAAGCTAATTCAAACTGTGTCGGAAGTCCAATGCAAAATAATCGCTTCATATTAATTATGTACATGATAATAAGACTGAAATAAAGTTTTGTACGGTTTACTTTATTTGAAATAAGTGTCAGGCTCCAATCTATTTATAAACATGCATCAGTTTTCATATGTTTCTTATTCTCGGTTTAAAGCAAGGGGAACATATGGTCAGGCACAGCTGAAGTGTATATGGTTACTGCATGACATTGGGATTCGAGATGAATATGAATAAACCAGGAGTACAATGTGCATATTTTCGGGGAAAAATGACACCTTAAGAAATTATGAACTCTTTTTGCACTGTTCGTCTGAAATGTCATATCTAAAGCTATAGTTCGGTTTTGAGTGTGTGTTCGGGTTTAACATCTTTTCAACTATTTTTCAGTCAGAAATAGAACTCTTGTGTGCACTGTTCGCTGAAATGCATAATCAAACTATAGTTCGGTTTTGAAGTCAGCGGTGTTTTTATACTTTTAATAATGGAACGGTCCGTTATTTAGGTAATGTTATTCAGTACAAAGTGGTTCTTACCTAAATAATGTAAAGTAAATCATGTCGATTTCCCTAATTGGCAGACGAGTCTATAAATTGAACTCTCAAACGTCAAAATCAAACTATATTAAAACCGTGTCTGTATTTGTGCACTTGTTGCAAAAACGGTTTTGATGTTATTGCATATTGTTCCTTAGCCATAGGCTTATATGCTTTGCTGTCCTCCCTTTCAGTAAATGCGTTTTCAACTTACACTGTAGAAAATGTCGTGATAATTTGCGTAGTGAATTATAGATATTTTAATCAAATTAGACCTAAATGTCCACTACGAAATCAAGGCATTAGTTAAGCAACAGTAGGAAGGAAAGATTACCAAATGTATCAAGAATGAGGACATAGCTAAATTTAAGAACGATTTCAAGATATTGAGGGTTACACGTCTCTTAGATTTGGAGAATGCCCAGAGGATTGACTCCTTCCCGTTCTGGCCACTCTCTTAAAAGTTGAAGAATTCATTGTTAAGGACAAATTAGCAATATTTCTTATTACAGCAAAAATTACGAACCAAATGATTATAATATTTTCAGTATATTTGAATGTATTTCATATGCATTTACATTGTCTTTAGGTAGTGAATAGTTTATATTTCTTTGCAAAAGTCTGCTTCTCAAGTGACATTACGCATGCTTTTTCTTTTGTATTATGCTGTAGAATGAATAATATTCAAAGTATTGACTATCTCTTTCCTTGTAAATAGTTTTTGAAAACTAATGTTCTTTTCGAGGGAAATTACACATATTTTCTGTATTGAACTTCCTGGTGACTTATAGGCACATTGGGCCGTGTACGTTTACCTGCTAAGTATTGTATGTAAATTATGCCTCCATACTGACACAAGTCACGTAAATAAAAAAAAACTTCGAATGAGCGGTCAGACACGCTGAAAAAATAACATATTATGAACTACATTTCGGAATTCCGTTAGGGCCATCGCCTTTGAATGTATTGAACTGAAACGCGATACTCGATAGTACAATGATGAAAACGCGAAATCACGAAACTACGATAACGGAAACGCGACAACACGATGATGATAAAGCGATACTACGATAACGAAAACGCGATAATACGATAGTACGATGATGAGAATGCGATACACTATCGCGTTTTCACCATCGTACTGTCGCGTTTTCACCATCGCACTATCGTATTATCGCGTTTTCGTTATCGTGATTTCGCAATTTCATTATCGTAATATCGCATTATCACCATCGTACTGTCGCATTATCACCATGGTACTGCAGCGTTATCATCATCGTACTGTCGCGTTATCACCATTGTACTGTGGCATTATCGTCATCGTACTGTCGGGTTATCACCATTGTACTGTCGCGTTATCGTCATCGTACTGTCGCGTTATCACCATCGTACTATCGCGTTATCATCATCGTACTATCGCCTTCCAGTGCCCATGCGCATAGAAGAATTTCCCCTCCAGTGTTCTGGTTTCTATTTATCTTGTTATTTAAGCACTGTTGAAATTCAAAATGATTTCTATTGCTTGCTAATGGGTTGTGAAACGTTTTTCAGCTAAAATCAAATATATACTTTGGCAAAAACTCTGCAGGTCAGTCGCTTTAAGTTTTCTATATAGTATAAGATTAATAACAACAAAAAAGAATGTTATACTGTACCATGATCAGGGCGTTTTTTTTGGTCTGACATGAATATTTTCACAAATATGATGATGAACATTTTCACAAATATGATGGCTTTTATTTCTACACTGAAAAGCAAATGCATGTCTTGTAAAGCTCAAGTTATCGATGTTGAATTCCGTAAGACGCATAAAACTGAAATTGGAGCATCGCAAATATTCGAAGAATATTGTTTGCAGTTTTCATGGCACATATTTTCATTTTAATGCATCAAAGTCTGGCAATTTTCTGCAAAAATAAAATAAAAAGTAAAGCGGTTTACAACCAAAAGTGACAGAGTTAACGCCCCTTTACTCAGACATTTTATTTATGATTTTACAGGAATGAGAAATGCAGTAAAATTATATCTGCACAGCATTCTGAACCTGTTCAACATCCCACATGCTTTGTCTCCTAAAATTCATTTTTCTGTAAATGTCTCTCAAATTGACGAAAGCTGAAAAAGCATGCAAAATGAATGGTTAATTATGTTTTGTTTTGGATTAATTAGCAGCTGTAGCTATAGGAGGATCATCAATAAAATTCATGGTTTTCACACAGGAGCACCCGCGTTCGAATCTGCATATCGCCCTATCGTTAGAGCAGGAGCTGTAGTTCTAAAAGCATAACTTCTAATCTTCTCATTTTTAGCATGCACATGTGCACCGGCAGGCGATGGTACGATAACGCGACAGTACGATGGGGATAACGCGACAGTACAATGATGATAACGCGACAGTACGGTGTGATTAACCCGATAGAGTATCGCATTATCATCATCGTACTATCGTATTATCGCGTTTTCGTTATCGTAGTATCGCGTTATCATCATCGTGTTGTCATGTTTTCGTTATCGTAGTTCGTGAGTTTGCGTTTTCATCATCGTACTATCGAGTATCGCGTTTCAGATCAACACATTCAAAGGCGATGGCCCTAACGGAATTCCATATGCGACGGGGTGAAGTAATAGGTCGGAATTGACATATTATTTTTACAGTCCAGTCTTTGTTATAATGCTTTACGGTGAAATCAGATGGTAATAAATCGAAGAATGAAATGGAATACCGTTTTGAATAAATTTTCATTTTGGTATGAAATACACTCGCTGTGTCTAGATTATTTACGTAATACGGTATCCGCGCATTTTAAACACAAATAATGTTTCAAATTTACATTTAAATACAATACTGGCTGTTCGCTGTTTAACCCCTATTTATTTGAGAAAGAAATCATACCCAATACCTCGAAAAAGGATATATTTAGACCATGACGAGACGGGTTATTTATTCTTTTGAACTTTCTCTCCAATTTATTTCATCGAATTAAACACAACTATATTTAAACTTCCTCATTTTTGCGGTTCACGCGTCACGGAAATGTACACAGTGTATATAAGTAAATATGTTAATCCTGTGTTAATATTCTTTTAATGTTGACAAGTATTGACTATCGTTTTCAATCGATAAAAGGTGAGGTGATTTTTAAAATGTGCTGACTTCCCCAGTTTCCTAGAGAAAAAATACCCACATAAATTACGTGAACGAATTTCCCAATTTTGTATTGCAAAATTCAGGTTCGGCTGTAGATGAAAGTTCCCATATTTAATAACGCTGAACCGACCAATGCACTCGTCATACTTTAACAGGGTTTATGGATACCGCAGCCGAACGAGATCCGAACCCATCCCCTCACGGCCATTCTGACATTTTGCGCATGCACCAGTCCTTATTAAATACAATTTATTGCAGTGTGTATTAAGAACATATTCGGACCGCGCCTATATGTCTCGAACTCTTGACCTTCCTATAAGGAGGTCGAACTCTTTTGCTGCGACAATGTTTCTCTCTCTGTGTACGTTAAGATCATGGAGTAAGATTTTAATTATTAAAGTATGAATGTATCGATTGAGATTTTGCGATATAAGCTCAACGTAAATAAAAATAGATAAGAAATGAAGTACTTTATGTACTATTATATTGTTTGTCGCAACATTTAGGCGGTGACCCAAGTTGTCGGTGCACGTATCTCACAATGACGCAAATGTCAACAAATCAAACAATGCTTATCAACGCATATTTACTAATTTTGAAAATTTAGGTTTTCATGTGATTGGTGTGTATACTGAGATCACAAAGTCGCTGCTTGTCTAAAATAGGCTGAAAATGTTTGTTTCACAGTAGTATTATTATTTTTGAACGTATATATAATTAGAGCGTTCAAGGGAGTCATTATTCGTGTAATTATTGGTTTGAATCTCGACTGGTACGCAATCCCATTGGTGTCTCTGTTTTCCTGGCATACTTTCACGAGAACTTCTTCCAAGTCATCAACTGTAATTAACATAAGTTAATTGAAATGAATAGTACAACGCACGTTGTAAGCAAAAAGATTGTGGCATTTAAATTAATTAATATGAATGCCTGTCAGTATCCAAAATAAATATATGCCGCCAGTTCTTGTACGTATTCCTTTTGATATGTGTTTCTGAGAGTCGCCTATACATTTTCTTTTAGTTGTAAAATGTTTTCTGTTTATTCGTGGAAAGGGTAATTTGCTGTGCTTCCTCGTTCGCTTCGCTCTGCTTTTCTGAATAGCAATGCAATGAATGAAAAAGAACAAAATATTCACTCAGAAAGCAACATAGAATGCACATTCATAAATCGAGTTCAACAGAGTATTTTTTATATGTTAACCTAAACCTTTTTCATTTCATCAAAGGTCCTTTCTGTAAACATCCTCCTAAACTTTTGATAAAAAATCTTACTTTTCTTCGTGTATTTCAAACTATTTGAAGGCCTGTATGGGTGTCTTTTTGTTTGAAATCTCAAAATAACACACTACCAAATTCTAACATTCATCATACTTGCTGCTCAATTACCAGTTATTCAACATCAACTTTAATGCGTTGTGCATTGCTGCAAAAAAAAAAAAAAAAAAAAAAAAAAAAAAAAAAAAACAACTGCGTTTTTTGCTGAAAATTTTCATCGCATTGCCAGGGTTGCAAATGAAGAACTGCATGAAATTAAGTACATGCATATAAAATACCCTCTTCACCGTTCTTCACCATTCAGCACGCACACGTCGTTATTAACGGACATTTCATATAATAAAACCTCCGTACCGATACTAGTACATACATACGTATAAATTACTCAATTTATTTCCATGTTTATAAAGGGCCGAATGATTCACCGTATTTAGGAATAAATATGATTAAAGAAATATCAAGAAGTGTTTACCTGACAAACTTTCTACCTTACATGTTTTTGTTTATTTCATAACTAATATCTACAAGAGCTGATAAGAACAGTGTTTTATGACTGGGGATCGGATGTTTATAATAACATTGCACTGGCCTTAAAATATTTGTCAATAAACTAGGTATAAATCTATCGCATTAACGATTTAAATCGGATTCTGTCGTAAACTGAGTTGAGAGAAATTGAGAGATCTGATTGGTTTCTTAAAGCGGAAGAATTTTTTTCGTTTAAATGTTTTCAGCAAACGAAATTCTATTTAAACGAAAAGAAACTTCCGCACTGGTGCTTGTAATGGAACACTCTGTCTGTTAGAATACATAAGGATATGAAAGAACATTAAGAAATGTTGCTTTTTTAAACAATACAACATGCAGGTCGTATCTTTATTTGCACACATTTTTCTGCTAATTGGAATAGCCACATTTACGGTAAGTTAATTAGCATTCTATTTCATTTTTATTGACGGCCGTCCGACTGTAATGTATATGCATATATATTAATTTGAAAAGAAAATGTTACTTAAAACATACAAAAATATGTATGGATGCTACATGCATGTGAAAGGGCTCAATAGATATATATATATTTTTTTTTCGTTTCAGGACTGTTAAAATGTGACACTGTTTCCTTAGTTACAAGTACTTTCTCAAACCGAATTGTTTCGACTGTTTACACTGGATTAAATGGCTGTTTCTCCTTTTATTTATATCTAATGTACATATTGCGTTAAATAGTCCTATTGTATGTGGACGATGCGACTGATATGTTTCTGCATACATTTGAACAATTATGGAGACCCAGAGGTTAAGATACGAGTTAAATATACCCTCGTGCAGGTTATTTAGCATACATTACAATTGAAGACAAAATACTCTCGTTTGATATTGACCCATCCATCCAATTCGTCATTATTCTTACAAAGTTTATGTGATTGGTTTTGTTTTATATAAGTATAACAACAATGTCAAGATATTGTATGTAGTTATTTAATCTTTTTTATATTTTCTATAGAACAGAGAAACTTATCTTCGTTCGCAGTTCTGCTTAAAAACGTTGTTGTTATAATATAGTTTTATGCAAATTGACGAAATACTGTGTTTTATCAGTGAAATATAAGCCATATCAGTAACACTATGAATACTACAGTTTTTTGTTTCTTTTTATGCTTCTTTATCCATTTGCATAAAACAAAAGAAAAATTGCTTGGTTCCGTGCATAAGGAATATATTTAACCTCTAAATGAGATAATTTTCGCTCGCGCTTCTAAGCGCTAGTGAAAGTATAGAATGTGTCCCAGTTTTCGTTGAGAAATATTCCTTATTAAAGGACAACTATAACTAATATCCTCTATATATTGAAATAAATAGTGTTAAAACGAAATAAAACTAACATGACAGAAAACGACGGCAACAACAACAACAACAAATAATAATATCTACTATTAGCTGTTTTCTTTAGTGATTATTAACCTTACTTTGATGTAATAGATATCTCCTTAGGAAAATCTAAATATTTTAAGATATGTAAGGTATGTAATGTAGTTATATACTTTGATAGATGTATCATCTAAGGATAAAGTGTTTCGAAATTGGGTTTATACACAACTGAAAAATTAAATACATCAAACGTATACTTTCATATGAAATTTAACTTCATTTCCAAATTGGTTTAATGAATGAAAGAATGATGACGTCAGTTTTCTCAGTATAATGTCGATGGCACAAGAAATAAGGTAGCGGACCTGTAATTATATTCCATGTAATTTCCGATCTGTAACGTATTCCCCGTATGCAATTTAATGTATTTGTTTGTAAAGGTAAAGGTCTTGTTTATTATAGTGTCACCCCTATTGAAAGGGCCAGCCAATTTGGCTTATGAGACACCTTTATTGTGCGTACCAATTACCTCCCAACTCCTACCACTTGGCCAGGCGCCAGGCGGATAGAAGTTGGTAACCATTCATTTAACTAGCCCGCGGCTCACGAACCGGCCTTTTCGGAACGAGTCCCATTACAAACATCCCCCGGACGAACGCTCCCCATGGGGCTCGAACCTTCGACCTCCCGTCCCAAGGCGGACACCTTAACCACTGGGCCACGGTGACCGGTATGTGCTACGTTAATGGCCGGAGAATACCGGAATGGCTTACGAGAATACGTAATCACACGGAAATTGCCGATTGTCATTACGGATCCACTACATAATAACTGCATGACTTAAACGTGTCTAAACTCTGTTACAGATATCATTAAAATATTGTTTAAATCCGGTTTGTAATCATATTCATTATTTGCTGCGAGAAAGTAAATATTCAGCGACGTTTAGAGAGCTTGTTAATTAAAAGGGCGGAAACACTTCATGTCAAGTACGTGTTTGAGAGGCAATAACAAAATGCATTTAGATACTCAATTTACACATTGTTTCATGTCATCCGCAGTATTTTCCTAATTTTACTAAACTGTCAGATTAGGAATCTAGGCGAAAATGAGCCAGAGTACAGTTTTAGGTGATGATAAACGCAAATAAACGAAATAAATTTGGAAAAAGGGCTAACAAATAGGCTTCTTCAAAAACAACAGAATACAAAAAAAAACAACAAAAAACAACAAGAAATACAAGTGACCCTTATTACTTTTTAATATGTTTGAAATATACATTTTGGATTGCATTTACCGTAGAAACACCTATTTCGTTACATGTAATTGTTATCGCTTATAAATCTCCCACGTTTATGTATTCTAAAAATATTTCATCGATCCGTTTATTGAACATTGGTTTATCTATATGTTTCATGATGAATCTTTTATCCAACAAGAAACTGGAGCCAAATACATCCATCAATGCTTCCATAGAGTTTCTGTATTTGTACTGGGGACAACTTTTAAACTTGTTTCAGCGGAAAAAATCTCTTGGACTACTGATTTTATGATAGGAAACCATTTTCTGACAAGTCTCACAATAATTTCTTATACTCAGTACAAACATGGAATAATTTTAGACATTTTTCATTTATCGCAGGTTTATGGCATGGACACAAAATGTGATGTCTGTGTACTTAATCAAATTGAAAGTTGCACAGAAAACGTTGAAATAGCCTGCGAAAAAGGGTCTAAAACCAAAGTTGTGAAGGGGACCATCTGTATACACGAAGTATGTGGCGTGTTCAGGCATGCTTATTGCACAATAGGAGGTCGGTGGGTTGATCAAGATGGGAAAGAAGTGAGACGAAATGTTGACCAAGAATGTATGTATCAAATGTTCATAACTTGTGCTTTTCAGTATTCATTTTGTGAAATTAACACACGTACACTGAAAAGCAAAAATAGTTTAGCTCTATACTTTCAAACATACATTATATTACAAGGACACTTTGTTTTATACGAAGTTCTAACAAGAAGTTCAACTGTCTGGATGCATTATCAGCAAAGTTATAGTACATAATTGGCGACACTAAGTCTGATCCTAGACATGTTTGTTTGTTTGTTTTGGGTTTAACGCCGTTTTTTCAACAGTATTTCAGTTCATGAAACGGAGGCGTAAATAAACCAGATGTTCCTGGATCTGTACCAGTACAAACTGATGTCTTCGCAGTAATGCCAACTTCCGCCAGTGATCAGAGGTGGAGGATAAATGAATTTCAGACACAATGTCGTTATCAAATGTTCACGGAGTATCATTACGCCCGCCGAGATCGAACTCACGACCCAGGATCTGTTTAGACCGACGATCCTTCCTATCAGCTAAGCGGGCGGGCGATCCTAGACATGTCAATGCATACTTTGATACAAGCTCACATATTGAAAAGACTCCCATATATTGTATAAGTATGAACCTAAAAGACACAAATTAAGCTGAGAAATGCTATCAGCAGCCGGCCAATACTGTATGGCACGCACGCACTCACGCAAACACAGTATAGATTAAAATATTAAAACTTCACTCGACTATAACTTGCTTTTAAAAGATTAAATCAATTTAATTCAATTTTACTGCTCAAATGTGTGATAAATTTTACTACTGTAGATAATTCAACCGTGTCTAGCTTCCTGGTGAAAAAGGGTAATATGAAAGTTAGGCCGTGACCCGAGCATGACCTCAAATCAGCGATCTGTAATACAATGGTCTATTTCTTAAATACAAGTAGTGAAAAGGATTAACACTTAAATTGATACACAATGGGTTCTATTTATTCTGATGATCATTATTATTATCACGCATTAAGGATATTGACATACATTAATGTATTTTAAACCTTCGCCGTACAGCAACTTCAATAGTATGTATATGTTATACACTGTCTTGACATATGTTTTGGCGTGCTGCAACTTACTGCATCTGAGGCCGCAGCGAAAGGTTCTCCTTGACCGGCTTCTGAGCCGCCACGTGGTTGAAGTGCCTGAATTCTCCCTATCTTTTTAGTACTTTGTGTGTCTAGTCCACAAATACAACAGCTGTCTGCTTATTAATAAAGAATAGGCAAAATACACAACTTGTGCAATTAATTCTACTGTATCACGATAAGGAACAGTATATCATATCCATACCTGTTATAAGGTCGGTCAACTGGCCGCAATATAGTACCAAAGTAACTTATTATGTCTCCCACATGTAGTAGGGGTCTCCCACATGTGATAGGGGAGACATACTGATTAAGTTCTGTCCGACTGTCTGTCAGTTCGTCTGTCCTTCTGTCAGTCAGTCAGTCCGCCCGTCCATCTGTCTGTCACAAAGTTTGTCCACGCAACTCCTCCAACACCACCAAGACTGGATTTACACTAACTTCACAGGAGTGATCAATGCCAAGCCTAGTTGTGCATATCCTAAGCATTTCCCGGTTTGATGATTTTCAGTGGAGTTATGGCTCTTGAATCATTATCATTAAATGTTATGATGTTTGGCCACTTCTATAATATTGCTGGGCAGATTTCCACCAAAGCTCAAAGGTTGATCTGTGCCAAGTCTTATTGTGGATTTGTTGACATTTTTAGGTTCGATAAATTATCAAACTTTATGATGTTTCGTCCTCTTATGTTTTATAATCAAACCATACAGGAGTTATCAGTTATATGTTCATTGTGCATATTGCCGGTATGTTCCGGTTCAGCGATTTTCAGTGGAGTTATGGCCCTTGATTTTTTTATATTTTATCTTGTCCGGGCACAAAGAGGAATTACACCAAATCTCACAAAATGATCATTGCCAAGCCTAGTTGTGCATATCGTCGGCATGTTCCAGTTCGTTGTTGTTTTTTTTCAAGAGAGTAATGACCCTTGATTCATCAAATATTTTAGCTACTTCTCTTATATAATAGGATCGGTTTTCACCAAATCTTGCAGAGTAATCAGTGCCAAGCCTATTGACATGTTCTGCTTCAGTGATTTTCAGCGGAGTTATGGCCCTCTATTTGTCATATTTTACAGTTTCAGTACATCACTTGCTGTATACAATTAAGCTGAATTTCACAAGACCTCACGAGTGATTATAGTGTGAAGCATAGATGTGCATTTTATCGTCATTATGATCTGAATGGATGATTTTCAGCGGAACCATTACCCTTAATTTGTCACATTCTTTAATCTGTGCTACTTCTCCTATACCCACTGGTTGGAATTCTACCAACGTTCACACAAGTTACCACTGCCAAGGTTAGTTGTGTATGTCATTGGATTGTTATGGTTCAGTGATTTTTCCCTAGGCATTTTTGTAAGTGGTGGGAAACATCATGCCTTTTGTTTTGTAGTTCAAAGCACCAAAGGTCAGGCTTGTCATGACATACAGAATCGAAACCGATTTGCGAAGACTTGGGTTTAGGCCTTCAACATTCATCACATAATTTCCAGAGTTAAATGATAACCCATGCTGTTTAAAGGGTATTTAGATTGAAGGCTAATGTCATAACAGCCTCAAGACAGAAAGGTGTTTCATATAAATACCAGCAGAACGCTGAAGCTTGCAACAGTCAAGCTTCACAGAGCGAAAGGTCAAAGTCAAAGTACAATACTTGAGACAGAAAATGACATTATTCAACTACTTCAGACAGGATATCATTGATCACAAACATCTCCTGTTTAGTTTGGATCAGAAATAACACTCTATTAGCATGTATTCATGAAACCAAGTAACCATTAAGCACTAATCACCACAGTCGTATCCAATATTTTTCTTCTTAATACATTAAAAAACGAATGCTTACACTTGCTATTAAACTTAATACATTACAAAACGAAAAATGCAAACACAAAATGTAATGTAAAAAAAGAACACGGTGTAGTTTCTAACACTTCATTTTATTGCTGTTTTAATTAAACAGATGAGCAAAGATGTTTAAAGTATTTTTTAATTTCATATATAACAGTATGTTTCACTACACTGCAGTCTTCTATAACTCAATATTGACAATGCTTATATTTGTATATATACTTCGTATGACCATGTACATTGATTAGGCTACGGATACCGTAAACTTAAGAAGGAAAACTGGTCTCCTGAACTTGTTAAAAAACTAAATCAGTCGACCATTTCGCTCTAACTGATACATGCTTAATTTATAATATAAGACAAGAGAATTTAACAGTATCCCTCGAATTGTTTAAAGCAATATAAACAAGTTGACCACCTTTCTCTCATGAAGGTCATTGTTCATGTGATTCTAAAATAATAGGTTCATTAAAGTAATGTTTAACAGTGCATGCAGAAAGAAATAGTGGTTTGGAATGATGATCAAGTACCGCAACGCATCTGCGCATCCAGAATCCATGTGTCCCGTTCCCATTGTAATACTTAACGAACACAAGATCGACGACTGCAATGGAGGTGTCAGTCAATGAGTGCCATTTTTTAGATATCTATATATTTTAAACGTCTTCTATATTATTATTAACAAATAATCAACAATCTCTATATTCAATTCAGTATTTATACCAACACATACTATGCGATTGCCTGTAAAAATAAAACGTTTTGAGGAATAATGTCTCATTGTCATATGCAATAGTTAACAGTATCAGTTGATAAGTATTTTGTGCTAGTTATGACATATTCATTGATTAATATATAATAAGTTCTACAAGTAACCAATAAATATATCAACTTATTATTACGACAACGGATAAATATCAAACGTGATTTAAAAAATCTCTATTGCTAGTAGCCAATAGACTACCAAATAATGAACATATCTTTGTTAATCAGGATAATTTCAGGTGGATATGTTTTATTTCATTCAGGTAATGATGAAGAATACAAGTTCGATCCTAAAAACAAACAAGTTCGTGTAAAGAGGGGATGGTTCCGTAGAAGACGAAGATCACCACCGCCTCCTCCGCGTTAGTGAACTTATTTTTACTGTGATACATAGCTCGTTGCTTTTTAATGAAGCCAATTTCAAAGTCGAAAAGACGCTTTTTCAAAGACTTAACAATATTTTAAGTCAAATAGAATATTTTCTTTTCCCTTATTTTGTGCGACCTGCCTCACCTATGTGTGAAAAAATTAACATCGACCCGTGTGTCTTTTTGGTCTCCCAAAATATGTGCAGCCAGTTTAGAAGCTATTGAATTGAATTTTCATATCTTGCCATCTTTATTATTAGTCGGTGATATATATTATAACAAATAGAAGTTCCGCTCATCCCACTTTTTCCATAATAAAAAAACTGATTGATTTATCAAAGTATGTGATATATATATAACATTTTCTATTTTATTCAGCCAACTGTGGACAACCTGGCACTATAGCACATGCTAGTTTACACGTGACAAGTATATCACAAGGTGGCGTGGCCACATACACGTGTCACTCTGGTTACGGACATACAGCGGGCTCCTTGACACGTACCTGCCAATCAAATGCACGATGGTCTGGCAGCCCACCGACATGTTCATGTAAGCCGCTTCAAAGTACATGTTTGCTCTGTTAAAGATAGAACGGAAAAGGGAATCTATAATAAATTATCATTTAAATATCGGAGGAAGGCACGCGATGTATTATCCATTGAGCATAGACTCCGGAATGCACGGGTAGTTGGATAGTGTCCCCGCCCTTAGCCTTGACAGATTTAAAGGGACTTTAGAATAAAAACGGCCTTAAATAATTCAATATAACATTTTTGCTGGGACTGTTCGATACTAAGCAAGACATTAATGAAATAGATAAAGTTAACATTCACTATATATTTTGTAAACATGACCGATTAGATGAAAACAGTTGAATAAAATTTAATCTTAAACATAAACAAGTACATTCCTACGGTGGTCCTCGTTTTCGAGAACCGCCACAATAACAAACTTTGATCACGTTCTGCTAAACATAGCGGACTGGATGAACCAGTTTTGTGACCTAGACCATAATATAATTGACGGTATCAGGATGCATCAGAAGGATGTTTGTGACTGTATCTTCTTAACTTTCAATATAGTTTACGGATATGCATTAATTTCAGGATTTATCTTATTGTACATCGGTTTTTGTTTTTTCCGGTATTTATAATGCGTAAATACCAGTTTTAATCTCAAAGTATCTCTTTAAAGGTAATTTAATTGTCCGAAATTCGACCTTTAACAGAGGTCGTTTCAGACCTTCAAGATACTAGTATAAATATTAATACACTTAAGATATTCTTACCCTATTGTTATATGAATAATAACAACAACTCGTTGCAAACTGATCAAGGACCAAATGAGAAAAAAACGTGCCTTTATTTCCCGAAAGTTATTTTTGGCGCACTACAGATGCGTTGATTCTTCCTAAAGAGACAGTCTATGTACACAAAACAAAGGTGCTATGACTGTAAATATCAAGTCCAGATTTACCAGAAATAGAAATTTGTTTTACTATAACAAACTATGGGGTGACATTAGGGAAAACATTCCGACTGGTCTAATACTTTAGATATACGGGACGTAACTCTGCAATACATTTTGAATCTGGCTGTGTACTTTAAGAATACAATTTGCCTGTCGTTGCAGACGATCTGCATTGCTATATGAAACTCTTCAGTACCTTTATATTGCTTTTATTGCTTTTATAAGTCTCTAGTATATTTACATTATTCTGTAAAGCTCCCCATTACATTACATTTATTTCAATGTTCCCCATTATATAATCATTGCTTTATAAAGCTATCAAGCACATATACATTGCTTTACAAAGCTCTCCAACACATTGCCTTTTTTACATTTCAGATATGAATTCTTGCAGCAGCAGTCCATGCAAGAATGGAGGCACGTGCAGAAATATTCCTAACTCTTATACATGCAGTTGCCCGAGCATTTGGAAAGGCTCGCGATGTGAAATCGGTAAAATATGGTTGAAACTTTTCAGAAGTACTGTAGTAGGAAGATAATGGACAAAACCCATGTAGCAAAGTTGAAGCGCAGTGTTATATAATAGCAGTATAATCATGTATCACATTCTAATTTTAATGATACTACGTTTGTTTATTGTTAGTGTATGTAAGCAGTGAAATGATAAATGCGCCCTATATTTTATCCTCGTGTCTGTAGCAAGATTGATCCGAACGGCCGCCTATATTTTAATCACTGATGAAAATAAACGCAATCTTTCCCTTTGCAATTATTGGTATTCGCCCAAAAGTGCATAATTGCCCGCAGGAACACGGTAGTGGGGTGGGGCGGGGGTTAAAGAGTAAGGTTTCGCACCAGTATATTAGTTAAAACCGTGCAGTAGTGTGTTCGTTCCAAGACGGTGACCTGCTGTGTTCCTGCTTTTGTGTTTGTTACTGCTACACTACTAGTATTATTTTTTGCATTCGTTTGTGTTATTGTGTATATGTGCTAAGCTATTGTGTATGTGTATTCATTTACACATATCCTTATTTCAATGTGGGGTGTTTTATGGGTGTCTGCGTTCATTGAATGTCACTTTTGTGCTTGTTTTTCAGACATACATGGCACGGAAAAAGTGCCTTTTATGAGCATAGCACAGCATCGTCCATATATATACGTATCTATACTCAATTTAACTGCAGTCATACATGAATTATCCAATAAGTCATAATGTTGTGTAATACTATGGTATTGCAATATCGATTTAATACTTTAAAGCAAAGATGCGATGTTTCTTTCCAGATACCGACGAATGTGCCTCAACATCGCTGAACAAATGTAATCAAAAATGTAGCAACACCTATGGTTCTTTCACGTGCTCATGTAATACCGGATATCGTCTGCTTCCTGACAGGCATACATGCACAGGTATTTAAAAGAAAACCCTGATTCAAACAAGAACGAACTCTAGTTCAGTGGCCAGACGCCGAATTTGGAAATCAGGGGTCACGAGTTTGATCATACGCTATTTTAACTAAAGTTACTAAGCTTCTTTCCGATAAGTTCCATACATGGATGCTCTACGCAAGGCCTGAGAAAGAATGAAAAAGATTTTGAAATTGGAACATATGTTGTACCTAGCACCGCTCTTCCTATTTACGCACGCTCTCACGCAAGTACGCTTTCGTATATTTGACCACATTTCATACTTTGCACCCCTGTCTGTACATTGCAAGGATTCCACCACATGGTTTTCATTGTATTAATAACTGAGCTAATCCAGATATTTTAAAGGTATACTAGACTCACATTTCATATTTTGAATAGCTAAACACAGCTTAAATCTGCACTACCACTAAAATATGTGGAAGCTTTTAAGCAAACAACTGTTACTGCATGACATTTGGGAAGGTAGCTAATTGATATATTTAGTAAAGTAAAATACATTTGATGACGATTTTCTACATTTGAAGTGCATATCTAAAAATAATGTATTCTAGTGAAAGCCTTTGAATACGGGGAGAAATCTTACTTTTGATATTTTTGAAACTGACATGGTTATAGATTACACTTTTCAATACAGAACTTTAATAGTTATTTTTAGAACTATTTTAGCACGAACCTTTTGCCTCCCATTTAAGTCAGATGTAGATTTTCCCATATGAACCTTTCAAATACACCAAAATATGAAATCACACTTAAACATGAGATCAAATGACATGAGATGTCTGTTCAACCGTCATGCTTACAGACACTTGTAAAATATTTCAAAGTTTGCAGAAAATAATGTTTTGCTTATTTTTGACATTTCTTATACTTCTAAGCCAATCAGCTGTTGTCTCATAGAATCTAACTGTTTTTTATACACCACAAATTTAGGTACATTGTAGTGAAAGCGTGATAATCCATTATCACAGAAGTGTCCTAAAATACATTCACACATCGTTATAAAGACGCGTTAAAGTACACAGTTTCCAATTACTCTTAATATTCTTTTATTTTTTTTATGGGTTTAACGTCACACCGGCACAATTATAGGGGACTTTCCAGCTTTTGATGGTGAAAGAAAACCTCAGATACCCCTCCGTGCATCATTTCATCACGGGCTTGTACCTTGGTAGAACCACCGACCTTCCGTAAGGCAGCAAGATGGCTTCCTCACATGAAGAATTCAACGCCCCGGGCGAGGCTCGAACCAACATTGGTGAGGGACAAGTGATTCGAAGTCATTGACCTTAACCACTTGCCCACGGAGGCCCCTATTGACTTATGTAGGTAATGAAATAGTAATACGGTAGGAAAATAAAAACTAAAACAAAAACAAAAACACCCCGTAGACATTGAATACATATGTATTGATGAACTTCTGTAATCACATCGCTTTAAATGTTTAAAATAATTATATTCCAGATATCGACGAGTGTGCTGAGAAAACTTCCGGATGTGCTCACACATGCGCAAATACAGCTGGTTCCTTTACATGTTCCTGTAGAGAGGGTTTCGAATTATCATCAGATGGAAAATCTTGTCAAGGTTTGCTTTCACTTACATCTAACATCTTTTGCTAAGACCAATAATACTTTTTAAGAAACAGAAATAATCCACTTAAATTCATACACGAGGAATATGTGCAGAAGAAGAGCCGTTGTAAGTTGTAACATTGTACTGCGCATATCAAACGGAATTCTAATATCGAACTTTAGAAACTGCATTATTTTTATGCTTATACAATTAACATCTATTAATGCATCTGTATGAAACATTTACATAATTGTTACATAATTAAGTCACAAAACTGATGCTGTTTAACAGTATACATTATGTGCTATATTTTGACCATCTGTATAGCTAACAGTAGAATAGAAATTCCGAACAGAATAAAGTACCACATGTTGTACAACGGTAGATTAGAGAATTGTATAGCTTTTGCAGTCCAAGATATCTGTAAATCATAATTTACATTTTCAGACATTGACGAATGTGCACGAGGAACTTCCGGTTGTGAACAAAACTGTACCAATACGGTTGGTTCTTTTACTTGCTCTTGTAAAACTGGATACAAGCTCGCAATCAACGGGAAGTCTTGCGCAGGTAACTGGCGAGAAGTTTTATTTATTCTTAAAATTCATGACTGCTATAGATTAAAACAATGATTAGTACCTAAACGAATAAGCATGGAAAAATACTTCTCTTTATGCATAGAAAATGTGCTCATTGACACTTACATTAATAAACAGTTGAACCCGAACTACGCAGCTAGTGAGTCACCACTTTTGATTCACATTTCTGTTACGAATACCTGTTGCATGTAGTGAAGTATTTACAAAATGCCTACAGAAGACAGAGTATAAATGAATGCGCTCGAAGAATTCCGGGGTCCGGTAACAAATAGTGTAAAATGATTTTTGTTTAACCCTTATACTAAACACGACTGATTCTGCCTTTGCGACCAGTGTAGATCATGATCAGCCTGCACATCCGTGCCATGATCTGCACTGTTCGCCATTCAGTCAGTATTTTTTGGTAAGCACCCCTTTTAACAGTTAATGGACTGTCCAAATTGAAAGATGGACAAGTTCATTATAGAAATTTAGCAGGGTAAGTGTTAATCTAAACCATATTTTAACTAAACCAGACGTAGACGAGTGTACAGACGGAACTGCACCATGTGATGTGTATTGTACAAACACTAAAGGATCATATCACTGCTCATGTGAGAAGGGATATGTGCTCAATGCAGATGGCAAAACATGTGAAGGTAAACAGATAACTCTCCCTTTTAGTATACGTACAGTGCAAAGTAGCAAAGTAAAGTGATCACCTATCATTGTTCATGTATTTAGAAAAGCAGTCGGCAATACAATTTATAAAAAACATCATCTGCAAGCATAGAATACAACAGAGCAAAGTAATAGTAGACTCGACTTTAGTAGTTATAAGATTCTATCACGGTTTTTTGGCGTAGATTGGAATATTCGGCTCGACTTGAGGGCTGTTTCAATGGTAACGAGCCTCTGTCAAATCTGCTGCATAAAAGTAGTTCCTAATACGTCATTTACAGCACGACCAGGGTGTAAGATGGATGAAGTTTATCAGCACCGGTGGGAGCACCGGAAACACCCGTCCGGTATGCAAGAAAATGAAATGTAAAACACAGCTTCAACCATACAATTAAGAAAGAGTGTGTGTATTTAGAACGAGTTACAGTATACATCCCGTCATTGCTTCGTAAAAGTATTAGGAAAGCCTAATTTTATGTTTATTTATTTTATATTCGATATGTATTTAGCCGATTAAATATTTTGTAAATAACTGAATGAATTATATTATATTATCTAAAGACCAGGATGAGTGTGCTACAGGAAATGGGTCATGTGATCAAGTGTGTCTTAATCAACCGGGTTCATTTACTTGTGAATGCCATACAGGGTATATTCTTTCAACAGACGGACGCGCATGCGCAGGTATCATTAAAATATTTTTTTTCAAACTGAACGAGTTTAATAGTTGAATCATAAATGGTTATTGAGGAATCACTCCATGTTATCAAACTAACTAGAAACTATAAAAGAAATTTGCTATACCTTTTTTCAAGTATGTTGATAGAATTGGTCAATATTTCTACTCCAACAGCATTACCAATTGGTGATATTTTACATTACAAGCATGTTGACAGGGTATATTTTCATAATTTCAATTTTCAAAATATTCTCCTTAAAATGGGTATAAGCGCATTGAACTGTATACATTTGAATCGGGTAACTTCTTAAAATATTACGGGTTATTGTAGGAAAACTTAACTAATGTGTTGAGATACCCTTAGCCTGCTGGTGGCAAGTGATTCGGCCTTTGCGACCAGTGGCTGATCATGGTCTGCACTGTTCGCCATTCAGTCAGTATCTCTTTTTGGTAAGCATCCCTTTTAGCAATTGAAAGATGGACAAATTCATTATAGAAATTAAGCAGGGATAATGATAGGGTTAAAGATACATTTTTTGTAATATCATAAACATATTATTATATGCAAATCTATTTCAGACATAGATGAATGTACAAAAGATGTGGATGGATGTTCCCATAATTGTACGAATACAGAGGGATCTTTCAAGTGTAGTTGCCTAAGTGGGTATGAGTTACAGCCCGATCAGAAAACATGTACAGGTACAAAAACTAATTCCTATCAGTTGAGCGTTTTCAGAATTACCTTCAATAAATTCAGATCATTCTTCCATAAACTTGGTATAAAATCTCAGGAACAATCATAACCTAATTAAACTTACTTTAAGGTGGCGGACCCATAATCGGTAATTTCTGTTTGATTATTTAATCTCCGTAAGCGATTTCAGCATTTCCCGGCAAAGTGTTTGTTTGAGGTTTAGTAACAGCAGAAGATTATCGAAGTAGAACTTCGGAGATTATATAATCACACGGAAATTGCCTATTGTCATAACGGGTCTACAACCTTAATATAGAGACATTCAAACGATATTTTTGTCATTTGCCGAATATCTCTGATTTACCGGATGATGATAAACAGCACACGCTTTATACTTTGCGAATATGCTGAGACTTCGAACAGTTGAAGGACTGATCGATCTGATAGCTTTCATTGCACCACCTTTGGTTTGGCAATATACAACATTTATGTGTTTAATACTATGTACATGTTGTTGTTGTTTTGTCATAATTTAACAGAGTTTACTCCAACGATATAATGCATGGTACGATGTGGCTGTGTAGGTTGTTGCTTGGTACAGTATTGCAGGATACGTTGTTGCTGGGAATGCAGTTGCTTGGTATGTTGTTGTTAGGTACGTTGTTACGGGATATGTTATTAAGTGGTACGATGTTGTTGGGTACGTTGTTATTTAGCACGTTGTTAGAGGATATGTTATTACGTGGTACGATGTTGTTGGGTACGTTGTTATTGGGTACGTTGTTATTTGGTACGTTGTTACGGGATATGTTATTGCGTGGTACGATGTTGTTGGGTACGTTGTTATTTGATACGTTGTTACGGGATATGTTATTGCGTGGTACGATGTTGTTGGGTACATTGTTACGGGATATGTTATTACGTGGTTCGATGTTGTTTGGTATGTTTTTGCTTGGTACGATGTTGCTGTATACGTTGTTGCTTGGTACGATGTAACTTGGTAAGGTGTTGCTAGGTACGTTGCTGTTTGATACGATGTTGCATGGCAAGGTGTTGCTAGGTACGTTGCAGTTTGATACGATGTTACGTGGTAGGATGTTGCTTGGTACGATGTTGCTTGGTATGTTGCTGTTTGATACGATGTTACTTGGTACGATGTTGCTTGGTAAGTTGTTGCTTGGTACGTTGCTGTTTGTTACGATGTTGCTGTTTGATACGATGTTACTTGGTACGATGTTGCCTGGTAAGTTGTTGCTTGGTACGTTGCTGTTTGATACGATGTTGCTTGGTAAGTTGTTGCTTGGTATGTTGCTGTTTAATACGATGTTGCTTGGCAAGCTGTTGCTTGGTGCGATGTGACTTGGTATGTTAAGTGTCTTGTATCATGATTTGAAAGCTGTTTCTGCACAATAACATTCCAAACTCAATGTCTAATGTAAAAGATTCTTTAAGGTAAGTAGAATCTTCTGATTTTATATGTTTTTCAGATATTGATGACTGTAAAGGAATTATATGTCAACATGGCGGCACATGTCGGGACGGTTTGAATTTCTACTCTTGCACATGTGCAGAAGGATACACATCAACCCATTGTGAAAAAGGTAAGCCGTTAATTTACGAAATCATAGGCTGTTTGATACTTATACTTTACATGAAAATTCTTCTTGTTAATATGTTTTTTTCACTTGTAAAATATATTTTGAATTTAAAAAATGTTGCGTGTATAGATCACGGTCAAACGCAGATCTCTGTTTTGCTCTCTTATTCATCGTGTATTAAAGTTTTGCCTTACCGGAAGTAAATATGTTTGGTAGATTGATTTCGAGTGGCCAATAGATAAGTTCATACTTTTGGTGCTTTAACAGATGTAAATGAGTGTTCCATTCATAACGGGGGATGTCAGGATGCGTGTATAAACACAGACGGCTCATACTACTGTGGATGTTATGATGGTCGGCAGTTGAAGCCTGATGGCCGCTCGTGTTCCGGAGGTAAACAGTTATCATTGGTCATTTTTTGGCATACGTTACGACAGGGCAGAAATGATAAAGAAGTTTTAAAGACAGATGTTAAGCAGTACTATTATTAAAAGAGTGAGGATGATTGATGCCTGTTCTGTGGGATATGAAAATTCCTAAGTAAATCCGTTGATTTATATGTGAGTAAATCTTGAGCCCACAAATTTCATTATTCTGTTTGATGTTTTTCAGTTTAATGTTTATGGTTTGCAGGTGATCGTGACACAGTATTTGAACGATTTGAAATTGCTGATGGAAAATTACCAAAGGCTTGTTTTGTGCTGCCATTGGCACATTGTACAGATGGCAAGGGCCTTGGCACCCAGCTCACCTCTACATCAGAATGGTACAGTCTTACAGCAGATTCTGCAACGTCCTTCACCTTGAGAATAGCCTTTATCAAGGTCAATGACTTGTCGTTACCAGTATCAGTTGAAGGCCTTGAAGTTACAGTTTCCTCGGGCGAATTTCAGCTCAGTTATGGTACCAAATACAACTCCAGTGAAGGAACCATTATTAAAAATGACGAAACACCAGAAAATTGCAAATCATTTGAATTAGTTGAATCAGATATATTTGAATTTATATCGGCTGGTTCCTTTTTGAAAACGTATTTGCTGAACTTGTTCCCGGCTTTACCAAACTGGATCAAATTTGAAAAGACGCGCGAGTCAGTTTTAGCAATCCAAGATCTGAGGAGTGATTTAGTTTATGGAAGACACATGGAACAAACAACCTGGTGTGAGGGGGCACCTGTACTTGAAGATCATCTTTATAGCGTATTCAGATTTGGTTCAACATTTTCTCTAGAAGTTATGGGAGACAAAATAAAAGTTCCAAATCCTCTAGCGGGTCATAAATTTTGCTTCATTATTGACCTATGCCACAGCAACGGTGGAAGTATATTTTTCATGGTACCAGAAGAATCGAGAAATCTCCTGGAGAGCATTAATATGTTCAAACTGCTTAAACAGGAAGATAAATTGACCATTCATCCAAGAGGCATTGGTTTTTCTATAGTGAATGGGATTAATGTTAACCACGATACAACAGAGCTTCAGTTATGGAATGGAGACGCCATGTTTCAGTACCCGTAAGTTTTAATATCTTTGTTGTCTAAACTATCGGTTCACAGAATTGGAAAGAAAATTTTGAATATTTTTAAATATAGATTTGTCAATATACAAAAATGCAAACACTGTCAATATGTCTTAACCAAATATGCTAACACCCTGTCAGTACATGTAACCCCAATATATTAACACCCGTCAATAAATCTGAACCATATATACTCGCATCCTTTCAGTATAATTGAACCACATTATACTATCACCCTATCAATGTATCTGAACAAGATATACGAACACCCTTTCATTATATCTAAACTTAATATACTCACATCTTGTCAATAGCAGCATTTTAGTAGAAAGTCAGTGTAAATTTGATCTCGTTTACATTTTTTAATTCCAGAGTATTTCCAAAGGGAGATTTTTGGATAGGAGCCGATGTTGTGAAAAATGATACAAAACTGTTGGTGAAAGGGAGTGCAGATATATTTATCGGCTTGCCAAACATAGAAATAGTAATTACAAATAGTTGACTTATTCCTCTTAATGTGGCTGCAGTAGTTAATCATTAAGGATTTAGTTTACCATTCAAGGACAAATGTTTGAAATGTATTATCAAAACTTTAAAGGAGACTTGTGTCAGCTTTTCGAAACTCTCATAAGCAGTTTTATTTGTTAGTACATGTAAATGTAAAGATATAAAGTAATTCAGGGGGAAGTCTAAACAAACTTCCTTCATACAGTCACTCGTGTTGGCTATAAAAAACTGCAATCTGCTACGTCAGACATATAGTAAATATCTGATGTTAAATAGACGAAGTTCTTTCATATAATGTAAGCCTTATTTTGATATTGTATTATCTCTTTTCCATTTAGATGCTAACATCCATATTTCTAGATGAGTGGAGTGGATACGTGCGCCTCACATTGTCAGCATCACCTACACTAAAATTCAAACTTTTTGGGAACCAATATGCAGTAACGTTCAAAAATCTTGTTACATCTGAAATGAATCTCTACCTTTCCGTTGGCGGTAAGTAAACAAGACTTATCTTAGATATATCTCACGGATGATAGTTTGAAATATACCTTCTATCCAGCTGGCATCTTGGAGGCCTTTTGTTCTACCCATGTGTCTGACATATTTGTAATAATGTCTAGAGTGTACCGGTGTTCTTTCTCCGCTATTAGAACTGGAAAGCAGAATGAAGTAATCTATATTCCATCGTTAGACATCACAAACTACCAGTGTAACAAGACTGATAGAAAAAGATAACAAGCCCTGATTTGATTCTTACTTTCTAATCGACGATTAATGAAAAAAGGTATGTCTAATGAAATAATATATATTTCAGGTCCTCGTCGTGTTTGGTGTGGGGAGAAGGCCAATCCACCAGGGTTCTTCTTTTCTCTCCGGCTGGAAATCAATCCATTTAAGGGTGTTCCGATTTTGGCAGACTGGGGTATCTCAAATACTCACAAAGCATACGGATTTGTTACCTACGAGCCTCCTCAAGCAGTCCTTGATATCAACATTAAAGAAGATATACTGAACTTCAAAGATATATTAGATCGACTGAAAGTTCGTTTTAGAATAGAACTTAAAAAGCTAGGCATCATTTTTAGGAATACGACACTAATCTTGGCTGATGATATTGAAATCAACATTGAAACAATGAAAAGTCTTGTATCCGATCTTTTGGATGATATTCTATCAGGTAACTGGAAAGAAAAGAAACGAATTTTAGAGCAACTATGGCAGGAATTCCAAAAAATTGAACACAAAGCTAAATTATTCTTTGATGACACAGAATTTATAGCTCAGAACGCGTTTAAGAACCTTACAAATATCATTAAGAATGAAATTGACGTTGTCAAAAGTAATCTGAAGAATGCTATGGAAAAAGTTACCAACACTTTGGTAAGAAGTTCGTCTGAGTCTGGATACACTGGCTTCGGTTTGAAGTACACCACCAATTTGAAATTTCTTGGTTTAAAATTAGGAGAGTTTGACTTAGAGATTGTTGATTCTGTCGATCATCTTTTTAAATGCAGCCGATTTGAGAAAATCAGGAAACATTTTGAAGGCGAGAAAGCTTTGAGATTTATAGGAAGGGCATCCCGCTTAGTAGTATTGAATATATTTATTAAATTCCAGGCCGGAGGAGGCATCGGTGGGGCACTTTCTTCTGATAAAGACAAATTTGCTCTTCAGCTTCAAGTGTACGCGCAATTTCTTGGAATGAAGGCGACGTCAGACCTTTTTATAACTAATAACGGTTTATACATTTACACGGAAGGGAACATATGGGACATTTTCTTGGCACAATTAGATGTTTCGGCAGAGATGAAGTCAGAATGGCATCACATTGTTTATAAAGTAAAAGGACGTTTTGTTGCAAAGAGCAGGAAAAGGAGACAAATACAAACAAGAAGCGACTCATTCGAAGACAGTTATTTAGACGCACTTAAGAAAGTAGTAAATACCATTGCCGATATGGCTAAGAAACGATTAAGCCAGGCTCAGGAAGGACTCACAGCAGCCCAGCGAGGACTTTCAAAGGCACAGAATTGGCTTGAAGAAAAGAAAGCTGTTGTTAGAAGAGCTAATGAAAAGTTTGACAGTGCTGTTGCTGCACTAGGAAGAGCAAAAGATAAGTTAGATGCCGCTAAGAAGCCGTTTGAAGATGCGTTGAGAAAACTCAATGCAGCTCAAAGAAAAGTAGATAATCTTTGTCGAATCCGATCATGCAGGAAATTTTGCATTCCAGGAATTAAATGTAGGATATGTCGTAAAAAAGTTGGATGGGTTAAAATTCCATACCCTTGCTGCAGAAAAACGAGTTGTATGATTAAAATTCCAGATCCTATATGCCTTGCTGCCAATCTGGCTTGCAGAATTGTACGAGGAGCAGCATACTTAGCTCTGGAAGCAGCAAAAATATTTGTAAGAGTTCCAATGCTTGCTTTTGATGTTGCTAAAGGTGCGGTTTCTGTAACCCAGTTTGTCGTTGATAAATCGCGTGTAGTTTTGGATGTTGCAGTGGGTTTGCTCGACATGGCCCAGATAGGTTTAGAGTATGCAAAAGGTGTCCTTGAAGCAGCTAAAGTTGTATTAGAGGGAGTTAAAATCGCTATCGGAGTTGCTGCGAAAGTTCTTGAATTTGTTATAGATATCGGATTAAAGAATTTACTTGACGTGAGAAATTGTGGTTTCAATGTTGAATTGTCAACTCACGATTTACCGGTATTCGACATATTTTGCGACGTTAACGCTTTTAGATTAGGATGGAAAACTATAACTATTAGAATCAACTTCAAAAATATCGTGCAGAGTTTATGGAACGCGGCACGAGCTACAATCGATATGCTGAGTAAATTAATTGGCGGAATTGGAAGAAAACGTAGAGAACTGGAATTCAAAGCATCTGCAAAAATGCACGCTTATCTGCGGAATATAAGGGAGGCTGAAATAGAAAACGGTACATATCAATTTTCCAATGACAGTTACGACAGTATAGATATTGTAGATGAAATTCTTGGATTTGAAAACAACACTGACAACGATTACGACAGCCGGAAAATCATTTTCAAGGAAAAATGCAAAACAACCTCTTATTTAATGAAATTTATGCAAGAGGCGTTTGGATCAATGAATGAAATTGTGAATGAATCAAAACATTACATGGATGAAATGTCCTCTTTGAATGATCAGCTTCAGCAATTCACTATTGACGGTCTCGCTGAAAATATGACACTGGATAATGCAGGGATTAGTAGAGACTATGCAGAACGTGATTATAACATGACTGAAGATGACTTGAATAGGGCATTGAACGAATCAAAGGCAGCTCTTATGAATGACCCACTTCTTCGTGAGATTAATTCTTCAACTACACTTGCAATGGAAAACTTAAACGCAGAAAAGGAGTCTATAGAATCGATAAATTTTCTTGAGATTTGGTTGGATGCCATGTCAAATACTTCAAGTGAATACTTCAATGCTACCGAATGCAGCGGTTTCAAAGACTGTGTTCTGTATGCGATATCGGAATTATATGCTGCATACGAAGCGGAAGATTTTCCGAATATAGATAACGTTAGACAATCCATTCTTAACCTTGAATCTATTTTGATTGAATTATTCCAGAATCAATCGTCCTTGATAGAAGAGTCAGCCGTTGCCATGGACAACATCATGTCAAATGTGACTTACTTAGAGGAAGTCAATCCGTTCTGCTCGGAGGCACCTGTATTTCAGACGGAGTTGAAAAACCAAACCGTACTAAATGGAACGGATGTGGTATTTACTTGTAACGTGTCAGGTAGTCCGTATCCAAAGATCCAGTGGTTCATGAATAACGAAATTTTACCAAATGAAACGTCAGTAGAGCTGATCATTGCGAATGTGACTGTGAATGACAGCGGAGAATATAACTGCCTAGCTGGAAACGTGGTGGCGAACATAACATCAAGAATGGCTTACCTGAAAGTTGTAACCTACGGTGAGTTTTCTACATACATGTATAGTGTGAAATAATTAATATCTATGTTGAGTTTGCCGTTGTGTCAATGCACGAAATGGAATCAAAGGAACTGTCAATTTATTTTACCTTTGCACTTTGAACTGATTGAATTAATGTACAAAGGAATCGTGAGAAATGTGTTCTTCGCCTATATTTCTGTTCCTGTTCTGAACAAGATATCTTGAGATTGTCGATTTATTTACTAGCTCGACGTTTTTTTTTAAATAGAACACTCGTAATGAGTTACAGCTATGGCATTGTAAGGTTAGGTATGTAAAAACTTAAGATACGGTTTTGATAAAATCTTAATTTTGCTGAATCTGAGACACTGTAAAATGTTTATCCTTATTAATATTATTCTATTAATACCCAAGTATGATGCGCATTTCAGATGACGACGAATGTGAGACGAATCAAGGTGGATGTGAACAAATGTGTGAAAATTTTATTGGTTCCTATGTATGTCGATGTTTCGATGGTTACAAGCTCAATGGTGATGCGAAAACATGCTCCGGTGAGTAAAAGAGTACCAGTATTATTGCAAAACCTAGCAATGTATGTGTCGTGTCACAGCATTAAATACTAGATAGTTCCGCTGAAGCCGATGGTAGGGGTGGTAAACTGAATTGAATCGATCGAGTCGGATTTCTTTTGTTTTGTTGCATTCCATGCTTTCAAGTGATTTTCAGATAGATTTGATTAATGTTCTCTTTACAGTTGTGCTGTTTACAATGAATGGCAATATGTTATCGTCCTTAAAATGCATGTTGTTATCGTCCTTAAAATGCATGAATGTTTAATGTGACTTGATCCTAAATATCTTTACATTGTTGATTCTTTAGATGTTAAGATGTGTTTTAAATAAAATTTGTAATCTTCAAAAACAAAAGAAACGAAAGCCAAAAAGATGCAAGTGCAAAGATTCCACATGACCGTTTTATATTTAATAAATAATTTATAGTAAAAGAGTATTTTAACACTATTTATGCACGATGGGCGGTTATACGTCGGGCGTAATAATTTTACGAGGGCGCAGCCCGAGTGAAATTATTTATACGACGTGAGTGTATAAATAGTGTTAAAACACGGTTTTGCTATTAATTGTTTAGATTCTAATATGCCCTTAATCTAAAACAGTAGATAAAATATAGCAGCGCTCTTTCTCGGTCGCAACAAAAACATGACGTCACCGCAGGTTAACGTGACATCATTCTAGCGTAAGTGTGTTTTAACAGAGACAGGCATATTAGAATTTCTATTTTATTATTAACACACTATATTCGTATTCAATTTATTGTAATTAACAGATGTAGATGAGTGTCTAATTGGAGTAGCAAACTGCGAACAAACATGTCTGAACAGTCTTGGTTCTTATTCTTGTGAATGCAAAGACGGTTTTGTGCTGGACGGTGATGGACATTCCTGTCAAAGTAGGTATACAGAATCATGCGAAATAGGGTGATTTGTTGAAAACTAAATTAATCATATTTCAAAATACCATACCACCTTACTCGGAAACTTTTTAAAATATTTCCATTGAAGTAGTCTTATTCATGGCTAAATTATTTAATGCAATTGTAAATTTAATATTACAATACTTTTTTTTATCTTGTACACATTCTGTTCACAATTTCATGATGCTACATCACATGTGCTTTGTGTATATTTTAGATGATGCAGGTTTGGATGACCGAACGATAGGTAATACATATAAGTTTTTCTGTGATTCGTTGACCGCTGTCTGTTTTACATTTAGTTTGTCTGACATAATTCGTAATGCACATTGTTTTATATAAATTCAGTTGTAAAAAAAAAAGAAAACTTCAGACTTTCTTTCGTTTTTAGACAATATTTCAGTTATGTAACGACGGGCAGTTAACCTAACCAGTGTTCTTGAAGTCTGTATAAACCTATTCTCCGCAAGTAACTGCCATCTTCTCCACATGAATAAGATGTGGAGGGCGAATGATTTCAGACACAATGTTCTTCATCAAATCGTCACAGGGGACATATGGCCCGCCCTAGGATCGAACTCACGACCCCGCCATCCGTAGATCGGCGCTCTCCTTATTGAGCTAAGCGGGTGGGTTATCTCAAAATTGAGTGAGTGACGATAACTGCTTCCGGAATACATTATTGTCTGAAACCTTGAATGTTTATATAAAATAAATAAATCGGTGTTATTAATGAAAGAAAAAGAAGTTACAATGAGCATCATAGAAATGTACATAGACATAGTTACACTTTCGATGCATTTTCCCTTAAATGTAAGTTAGACAGATTCGGAAATGTTTATTAAAATCATTTTAAACATGTGTTTACAGCGTTGATGGTTTCAATATGTGTGCTGGGTGTTGCGGTTATTGCTGCAGTAGCTGCCTTTACGTACTTTAAGCTCAGGTAAGTACACATCTTAACAACTGTATGAAATGACTATCAGTTACAAACAAAATGTTATATTAGATATGTCTGTGGACCCTGGTTGTGTTTTAATTACAATGTTTCTAGAATGTTGTATTCCTGGTTAGAATGCCGTTTGAATTCTGTTCTGAAATATAGGATTGTTTTCGCGTCATTTTTACCGAATGATATATTAGCCACCAGTGTAATGAGAATTTTTATGTAGTACAGTTTTTAGATATTATCTTGTTTAAAAGTCACGCTTGTCTTGCAAGTTGCGTTATTTTCAACCATAAGCACGAATTCAGTCTCCTGTACAGATTAGAAAGAACACAATCCACTTTACCAAAGTGCAACTCAAAAGCAAAGTTACAAATTGGTCAAAATTGAATTTCTAAATATATCATTTTATCCTAAAACCTTTCAGGACTCCAAAAATATTACCTGAGAACGGAAAAGAAGTCGAACTTACTCCTGTCAAGCCATTTACATATGGGCCAATTGCTGAAGTAGAATATGGACCATCAAAGCCTGTTTTCAAGACATTAGAGTCACAAAATATCGGAAACGCCAAAGAATGAAAATCTTAAAGATTAGAAGACGTCCCAGGGCCACGACAGATTTATGTTTTCACAAGGATAAACTTTTAAATGATGTATAAGCTTTTAAAAGCAGATGTTTGCGATTGAATCCAGACTATTAAAGACAAGGAAAATCAAACCTCACTAGAATGAAAACAGCTGTTTTTTGTTCTCAAGAGGTTTCTTCTTCTGAAGAGATTTATTTACTAAGAATTTTGTCTAATGTGATGGAAAACTTTGCCTTTGAATGCAAATATTGTTATTAAGATGTGTTGCTTACTTATATTAATCTGTATATTTATTTTAAAACAAAATACAGCTGGGATGGTTTTAATCAATGTGCAACTGTTAATCATCATTTCTTTATTTGTTTTTAACGGAATGTTAAGATTGTTCGATAATTTGATTTATCATTAGGCTTTATAGATAGCAAGCCGCTGTCTTGTTATCTATGTTTTATTGTTTCTATATTTATTCCTTTGATTCCGGCATGTTAAATGACTCGTCGAAGTCAGTAATGTGTTTAAATATCAGAGCATTATTAACCTGTTTGATCGTACTTTTTAGATCTGAACTCTACGCACACGTTTATCAGTTAAAAACATAAGATATTTATGGTTAACAAATGGAAAATATATTTGTTGGTAATGAGCTACCTTTGAGTTGACATTCTGTATACATGTACTTTAATTATCTTTTTATCTAGTTGCTAGCTGTTTACTTTCATTTTTGTTTTGATTTTGTCCACACACATTTGCATCTATTTCCCATGTATTACGTTTTGGTATTGCATATAATATCAACACAGGCCGGTTTAAATTGAAAGTATACGAATTCACCCAATATGGTTTCTCAACAGGGTTTCAGTATGTCTTATGTCAAGTAAGCTAATAACACATGTCATATTGTTCCATATTCAATCTGAACCTCAGTTTCTTCTATGCTATAGTTTTGATTTGATTTACTAGTCTCCTTCACATTACTTATGGACTTCAGTGTATGTGGTATATATTTTGTTATTAAATAATATATAATATATTCTATTGGTACATATATTTTCTTATACTCTACATAGTAGTATTCTGCAATAGGTGTCTCGCAAACATGTTCTGTTTGCTATCACATGACTGTTTACTTGTGTTTCACATTTGACACATATTGGTATAATGACCGATTGCCAAATTTTCTATTGATATGCAACAAAACACAAGACACGTGGTCGGTAAATGGCGTTTCCCATGGCGGCCATTTTTTAACAGAAAGAGCCACTTAAGGAAAAATTTTGTGAGATCATTTTGAAATCAAACCAGCAATTTCAAACAAGACTATTTTCAAAGTTTGTAGAGAAAATATTCAATTCCATAGTTTATTCACGTCTCATCATATGTATGTCACAATAAAACATAATAAAATCTTAGTAAAATACATATGCCATTCTTAACAGTATTACAAGAGACGGGTAGGCATAGCTTACTTTAATTAATATAGCTGTTCTTTATATTATACAGGTCATTTTATTTCTAAAACATTTTAAAAAATAAAATAAAATAAAATAAAAAAGATGTTGTGAACTGATCAATTTCTTGACAATTGGAAAAAGGTATTTATAAACCGGGATCCGAGAGTCGTTACCTTGGCTTTGCTTTTATAAGACTGTTAACACACACACATATCAACAAGGAGAAAAAAAGTCAAAACTATTGCTTCTAAGGTATCAAGATGTGACGTTAACAACATTTTGACCAAGAAATTCAAATTCAAAATAAATAGTCGTGCTCTTAAGGAAATTTAATTGACAAGTTGGGAATATTAAATGAGGAACATTGCACCAAAAAAAAGCCCCGCCCCCCCCACTCAAAAAACCCCCTAAATCATTGACTTAATAAATAAGTTAATAAACTTTGAATAAAGAGAAAACTATCACCGCTTTGTGGCTGAAATATTTTTTTAAAATAACATATTTTTTTTGTAGAGGTCAAGGAAAACATTTGTAAATACCAGAATATATATAAAGTTTTTACTACGAACATGTAGATAAAAGTGAACATACGTCCCCCCATTACTGCTTATAAACTATCAAAATCAAAATAATTATTTACTCTTGCCTATGTTAAAATAAGCTTATATTTTACCTTTTTACCCTTTTCATTTTTTCAGTGTAAATTAAATTTTGAAGCTATATGTTTGGGAGGTGTAAACATATGTCCCCAACACACTATCAGAGGTTGGTTGGACGGGTCAACTGCTCATACGCCTAATGTTGACTGAGCCTGATCATGGATGGTAGTGGAAATGCATGCTACCGTCCACGCCCACTAGCCCGGGTTGAGCAGATAACAACATTTGTACATGTTACAAGAAACCCCCCAAAAAAAGAGACAAGTTACAGACATCCATAACTGTGCAGAATTCAATTCCATGTAAAGCGGCGTTTGGTCCACAGTTAAAATATTGAGCTTGCCCTAAATTGGTAAAACTAAACAAACTAGAATTAAGAGAGCAGGTCTGAGGTCATGTAGCTTGCATATCATAGAAACTGCCAAAAGACAAAGTTAAAAAACCAGGCAACATACCAACATTTGGTAATTTTATTTCACAAGTCTACATAATGATACATATTGTAAATCCTTTTCGACACTGTTTTTAATGTGTGACGCATCAATGTCCAATATAGTTACAGTCTCTCAAAAGCATCTGTAGTGTTTCTAATATTTTCTATCCATCACTTTCGTCCACAGAACTGCGCTAAAAAGAAATAAGAATATAAAACTGACACAAAACAGTATGATATTTGTCCCTCTGAGGATGTCTGTCCATGTATATTCATTGCCGTCAGCGATATCTGTTTGATTTTCAGGAATACTGACACTGGTATGATTGGCTGAATTCTTTTTCACGTGACTGTTTATAGTTTTTTGTACTTGTTTCTTTGCATGTTTCATAGGGTTGTTTGATTTATGTTGTTCAGTGTTTTGGTTTAATTGCCCGATTTTGACTGGTTTTGGTAACAAAAACAATAAACTATGAATTCGAAGGTTGCATGGCCTTGTACCCCTCGTGTGATATATTTTTGATTCCACCATCACATATAGAACCGTGAATACACTCAATATCAACAATACACAGATGTAGCTGACAAAATACGGAATTTGCAAGGAATTGTGAGGAAGGGAATCACGTGTTATTGCTATGAAGAAGCCATATGCAAGGAATATTGTTATGGACAAACCTCCTTTTTCGCCTGATTCTACCGGAACAATAAAAGTAAATGTACTAAGCAATGAAAGGGTAAACAGTGGAATGACAATTGTGTATACAGTAAATGAGGCTCTCCTCTCTATTTGAAATGTTATAGAAACAATATTTGTGCCGTAGCTCGTTTTAATTGAAGAGGACACTTGCAGGAGACGCCATTCGGAGTTTTCCGTGAAAAAGTCTAATGTCACTTCCTCTGGTGACATCAGCTGAACATTTGAAGCAGTCTGGTCCGTGGCGTAGAAATGTAAGTCACATCTCTGAATATCGTATGGATAAAACTGCACATCAAC
Organism: Mercenaria mercenaria; assembly: GCF_021730395.1. Classification (NCBI taxonomy): domain Eukaryota; kingdom Metazoa; phylum Mollusca; class Bivalvia; order Venerida; family Veneridae; genus Mercenaria; species Mercenaria mercenaria. Next base: position 65,797,537 of record NC_069377.1, on the reverse strand, counting down.
ATCGCATATGAAGCTGAAATTAAATGAAAAAAAATACTTCTAATTTATAAAATTGACGCAGTTATATTTATCATTTTTAAATGATTATGCACATTCTGAATTGAACAATAGACAATCAGTTTAGTTTTAATTAAATGACATTTATGATTAAACACAAAAGACCTACCCAAATATGCCATTTGGTACCCATTGTACTTCTCCGGTATCAGCTATCTTAACAATATCCATATTCTTGTCACCAATTACACCATTGCCATTGTACGCCTGTAATATCAGAATATGAACTCTTTATGCGTTCATAGATAACATTTCATATTGTTTTCGTTAGTATATGATTAACCAAATCAGAAGATATTATATATTTGTTTTCATTACACCACGCATAAATGCTCAATGCAAATTCCCATAGCTTTAACTTGAATAGTACAGGACTAACGGTCTAATTTGAATGGTTTCCATGCAGTCTTATCATTAAATCAAATTACGATAATAAGCTGAACGGTCAGTTTCACAGTATATTGTCCAACAGGAAAGCAATAAAGCTGAAATGCCTATTTTACAGACTATGATAGTTTTTTTTAAAACTTTCTAAGTATATAAAACACCATAATCAAATTGTATGTATTACCTGATGTATTAGCCCATCAGTACATATATTATAACTGTACGTTTAGCAAATCTTCAAATTTTTGTCAATATCTTTTCTTTCTGTGCTTACCTGACTTTTACTCGGATTTGGATTATATATTGGTTATAAGATGTCAAAATTTTATTTATTTTAATTCCTCGACCCATTTCTTAAAAAAGTCGCAAAACACGAATTGATAAATCATTTGCTTTTAAAAAGTGATTGCTCCAATTTTTAGCTCATCTGGGAACAAAGTGCTTATGATGAGCTTACCGGATCTTTACGTCTTTCGATCTTTGTCCGTCTGTTACAACCTCCTCCTCAACAACCAATCCAACATCAGGCAAACTTCACAGGTATTAGTTTGGTACTCACCTTTCAGATTCCTTCAAATCTAGGTCATCCTTTTAAAATTCTGGTTGCCATTGCAAACAAAAGGAAAAACTTTGGTTTAAACACTATTTATTTTTTCAAATGAATTACATGCAATTCATACAATATACACACTACAAAGATATAGCTATACAATATAACATAACAAATTTCAAAAGGTGTTAATGATTGCTCACAGAATTGAGGAGAAAGCTTGGAGCTTATACTTATGCCTCGCTTCTGAAGGTCGTATAATGCTGCACTTACGGTGTTCAAACATTTCAGTTATATGGGTTTAAACCTACGTGAAACAAAATATAAATATGTAAAGTGAAGGTTGATAATAAGAAATAAATGAAAACTTGGAATGAATAGCTTAGCAAGCATGATCAGCATACGTACAATGATAATAGTTGCAATGATATCAGGTATCGCATATGTAATGTTAAGTTAAATAGAAAAGAGTGGAAGATGAAAGATGTAGAGAAAGAGAAAGGAGGGTCAAGTTCCAGGTAGAAGCAAGTGTGGGTTCAGTGTTTGAAACGTTGGGTTTGGGTGATGTAGTCATGTACATGTTGAAATATAATCGTGTTTGTGTTGTTGTCAAGAGTGTCATTTCCAAAAAGTAGAATATTTTTAGTGATTGGTGTTATGTTTGCTAGTTTGTTTAAAAGGGCAGTTCTTTGATTTGTATATAGAGGACAGGACAGAAGAAAGTGGTTTGTATCCTCGATGACTCCACAATCACATAAAGAGCTATCAATGATGTTTTTAGAGAAAAGGTGTTGTTTAAGAGAGCTACAGTGCATGCGTAATCTTGCATGTTGTATTGAGGCTTCTCTATTTCCAGAATAGTAAAAGTTTGGAACATTTGGATTGTGTTTATTAATAGCATGTTTGAAGGCTGATATTGATAGTGAGTTTTTTTATATTGTCAGATAGGGAATTCCAAGAGGTAATTGTAGATGGTAAGAAGGAGTTTGCGAAGAGTTGACTGTTACAGGAGATGTTTCTTATGTCTTCAGAGTTACGTAAACCATACGGGGTGATGTGTCCTACAGTAGTTGGAATCATGTCTGTGAGATATGAGGGCGTAAGTGAATTTACCATTTTGTAGAAAAGAATAAGCTTATGTTTTCTTCTACGATCCTTTAGAGGTTCGAGTCCAGTTTCTCGATAGAGATTTGCGAAGGAAACAAGTTGAGTAGCACCAGATATGATTCGAGCAGCTTCCAGTTGTATGCGTTCAAGGTCGTCTTGTTCGCCTTGAGGGATATTATCCCATACAATGTCAGCGTACTCAAGAACAGGTCGGATGAAAGAAATGTATAAAGTTTCAAGGGATTTTCTATCTAGAGTGAATTTAAGGGATCTGAGTATGTGTATACGTTGCCAGGCTTTGTTTTTGATTTCGTGAGTGTGGTTTGTCCAGGTACCGTTGTCTGAGAAAGTAACACCCAGGTGTTTGTGAACAGTAACGTTTGCTATGTGTGTATTGTTGAAAATGATTGGTGGATGTACTGGTTTGTTTCTTTTGCGTGTGATTATTAATGACTCAGTTTTGGAAGGATTGAAAGACACAAGCCATTTGGTAGCCCAAGAGTTAATTAGGAGAAGATCAGAGTTTAATTGGTTTGCAGCAGTTGCAGGATTGTCAACAATAATGTATAGAGTTGTATCGTCAGCAAAAAGACGTATTGGAGAGGAGATGGTAGTAACAATGTCGTTTATGTACACAAGAAAAAGAAGAGGCCCAATGATTGAACCCTGGGGAACTCCAGCAGAAATAGTAACTGTATCAGTACGGGTACCAGACAAGACAACAAATTGTTTTCTATCAGAGAGGTAGTTTTCAAGCCACGAGAGAACCTGACCGGAAATGCCACTTTGGCGAAGTTTGTACAACAGGCCGCGATGCCACACCCGGTCGAAAGCCTTGGAGATATCGCAAAAGACTGCACGGACCTCTTTCCCTTCGTCTAGAGCCTGACAAAAAGAGTGGTACATTGAAGTAAGTTGGTTAACAGTTGAATCCTTGGGCATGAAACCAGACTGAAGAGGTGAGAAAAATTGATGGTCACGATAGAAATTAAAGATGTGTTTGTGCATAATTCGTTCGAGAACTTTGTTAAGGGCACTGAGTAGAGAAATGGGTCGGTGATTGGTAATTTCTTGTGGATCGTTTTTCTTGTGAATGGCACAGACTTGAGCAATTTTCCACAGTGAAGGTACCTTTCCAGAACGCAGAGAGAAGTTGAAGAGATCACAAAGCGGAGAAGATAGTTCAACCGAAAGTTTCTTTAAGACAATGTTGTTAATCTGATCAGGTCCTGTTGCTTTCCCCGGTTTCAGAAGGCGAAGAGCGTCGGTGACTTCATTTGGAGTGATTGTAATTGTATGTAGTTTAGGAGCTTGTTGATTGATGCATGAGTCAGGAAGTTGATTGTTAGTGTCATTAAGCTGAGTCTGTGCCTGAAAGAAATGATTTAGCGCATTTGCTTTGTCACTGTTTGAATCAAATTCTTGGTTGTTATGTCTGAGAGTTGGAATTCCTTTTGGTGAGTTGTTAGGTTTGTTGAATTGCTTGATAATTGTCCAAAAGTCTGACGATATTGTGTTTGGATCCTTTAGTTTTTGGGCTAGCTTGTTTATGTGTGTCTGCTTTGCATGCCGTATAAGGGTTGTTGTTTTGTTTCGTGCTTGCTTGTACAGTGTCCAGTGTTCTTGTGAGTTTGTTCTTTTTGCTCTGTCGTATGCTGTTTTTCGATGTCGTATTGCTTTGCGAATGTCATTGTGAATCCATGCTGGTTCTGATGTTCTTATTGTGACAATTTTATTAGGAATGCAAGATTCACAGAGGGAGAGAAGTGATCTGGTAAAGTTAGTTGTGTAGGTGTTAATGTTTCTATCGGCGCAGTTGTCCCAGTTGAATTCAGAAACGTTTCTACGAAGTGTGTCAAAATCACCAGCAGAATATTTCCAAACCCTCCGGGTGTAAGAATGAGAAGACAACAGTAAATAGGACAGTGATAACGAATGTTTTGATCGAGAAAGGGTTCACCAACGCCACTTGCGGACACAAGGCCTGAAGACGATAGAAGAACAAGATCAATGAGAGTTTGGGAGTGTTCGGTGAAATTTGTGGGGTCCCTGATAACTTGTGTGAGACCATATTGAATTGCAATGTTGTCAATTTTTTGCTTTGTCTGTTGTTTGTTGTAATCTAGATTGAAGTCACCAGTGATTACAATGTCCTTGATTCCAGTATCGAAGGCCAGCCCGATAGAATCGTGAATGTTTGGAAGAACAGTCAAGTTAGAGTTAGGTGGGCGATAGAAAACACCGACTAGAAGAGGCTTGTGTTTAATTCTAATCTCTAGCCAGATACACTCAATACCTAGTGGTTCTAAGTCATTTCGACGTATAGCAGTAAGGGTGTCTTTCACGTACACTAAGATTCCACCATGTCTATCTGTTGGTCGATCTTTTCTGAACGGCGTTTGGAAGTTCTCAAAGAATAGATCATTAGAGGAAGTCGAAGCATCAAGCCATGTTTCAGTGAAAGCAAGGATATCAAAGGGATTTAATTCTGTATAGAGGATATCAGATTTGTTTGAGATGCTCTGAACGTTATAATGTACTATTGAAAGATGGGATTAGAAAGAAGAAAATATATCAGATTGTGGGTTATTGTCAGGAGTTGGGCCTGGATTTTCATGTATGTCCCCAGCTAGTGTCAGAAGCACAGACAACCATACAACGAGATCAAAAGATGAAAGCGGTTTACATCCAGAGGAGCGAAGTTGATAGGGGCCAAATAAACCCACTCTCACTCGATAAGTAGCTATGTCAATACTCATGATTAAGTAATACTTGGATGATATATGCGATCGAGTGAGGTTGCTTCAGTCGGAACAAGACCAAAGATGCGAGAAAAAGAGGAGAGGGAGAAGGAAGAAGAAGAAGAAGGAGAAAAAGAAGAATGGAAGGAGTACATATTGATTAAAGTCATACGTTGGTAACATAGAGGGAAGAATCCAATCGTTAAAGTTTTGGGTGGGGTTTATTTATATTCAAGTTTTGAATAGTTTTAATTTTCCTTAAATAGCTCACAGTTACTGTAAATATTATTATAGACAAGTTTAGGAAGAAAAATGTCTGATATTGACACGAATTCCTATTTTAAGAAGTGTCATCTGAATTTGACAGGCGAGACTATGTGTACATTTTGGGCAACATAACTGTGTCAGCGATAACTCGGTCAGTGTGTATAGACAGATCACGCAAAAATCGTGGAAAAATAGGTGTCGTGTGACGTTTGTTTTTGTCGCGAGCTAGGCCAAAGGCCAATAGTTTTAATAGATTATTTTGGAATTTAAAGTTGGAAATTTCTATCGCTTAATAATTATATTTTAAATGGAATATAAAAATATGATATTGGAGTTATATGTAAATTGCTTGTTCACGTTAAAATTTTGTTCGTATAAATCGTTTAATAAAGTGGAAGTGTTTTAGAATACTTGACGTGCTGGATGCTTACGAATTTCATATAATATATTGAAGTAAAAGAAAAAGGATCTAAATTTTAAGTAAATGTGGCTATTAGCCTATATATCCAATGAAGTGTTTTGAGATTCATAACAATGGATGAAGGACTAAATGTATGAGAATTGTGACTCAAAGCTAAGAAGAATGTGAAATTCTGAAGTGTTTGAAAAACGTTGAGAGCAGCATCAGTGACTAACAGGTAGCAGAATATAGCATTTACAGCCAAGTTTCAGGTAAATATTTACATATAATTCTATGAAATTCATTGTTTGCATGTTTAGTAATACTACTGTAATTGAAATCATGTAATATATTTAGGGTGAAAACAATGTGCATTTAGGAAGCTAACAAAATCAACCTGATAATTTGATTTGAAAATACATGTAGAGAAATTGGGATATAACAGCATGTATACATGAGTAGGTCTTAACATAAAAAAAACATGTGTTTCTAAAGATACATGTGCATGACAAAGGGCAGACATATAGAGAACAGAAATTCTGTGGTCTCATAAATCATAGCATACATGATAAATTTTAAAGACAGATGATAACACATTTGGAATCATCTTAACATTTCTTGGAGTATATCTATATATACATGTACTCATACAAAGTTGTAATTACATATAAATATAAAATATCAGATTGCTACTTGCTTGTATGTAATGGGATATTAGATGTGCACCTAATGAATTCTAGTGAAAACAAATATTGCATTATTGTTTCTTATGATACAAAATGAATTATTAAAAGACAGTTGGCATTGAAGAAAAGTAAACAGACATTGTTAGATGCACATGATACAATTGTCTGTGTCTATGAATAATTACAGATTGAATTGAGCATCTTCCAAATTAATAGGTACATCATAAGGATCATTATGTTTTAAGCATAAGTATACATTTGATCTATTTAAGAATAGATGTAAATAAACTTGTTTGGAGAGTCAATAAGCATCTGGTTGCTTGGTATGAGAAAAATCAGTGACACATAATGTATTTTCAATTGTGTTGATAGGTCTGTGAATTTGCAAATACTAATAAAAAATTATATAAATTGAAGATTCATTAGCATTAAACAAACTATTGCAAGTTTGATCAAATGGCCATTCAGAGATTCAAGAAGTTACATTTACAAATAAATGGTAATAAAGTTAATTGAAAATTCAAATAACACAGTGTGATTATAAGTTAAGGTCTGTGAGGCAAGTGCATAATACACCAGCAGTTTGCTAATAATATACATGTAAAATGAAAATATTTCAAGTATTTAATTTCCAAGTTAATGAAAATAGAATTATTTTAACAATCAAGAGCCACAACATACTTGGGCTATGTGTTAAATGATTGCAATTTATATTGATATTGATATGAATGTTCATTTGAATTTCATTTACAAGTTAATGGAGATAAGAACTGAAAGTTCATGAATCACAGCATGAATTGAAATGCAAAAATGTTGTAAACATGTGTATTCCATGCATTGATATAAATCTGAAAAATCATTTAGACAACATTTACAACATGCAAATGAAATCATTTTGGACCCAAGAACATATTAAGTAGATGTTATTTCAAACTTTTACATGTATACATTTTCAAAAATAAATTGAAGATTCAATTAGTCTTGTTTACAAATATTGCAAATAAAGCTATTGGAATATATTGTAGTTAGCATATAGTTTGCTAAAAATGGTAAATGTCAAAATCATATGAATTTAAACAGTGTTTTAACATAGGTTCTGAGACATATTAGTTACATGTATTATCATAAGTCATAAAGTTTTAGTTTTGTTAGTACATAGTTGTACACTAGGTTTGTCATGTTATACACAAAGTTATACATTGTCACTACTCCTGATCTGTTTCATCTTTGGTAGGTGGAATGTAACCATAGGGTACCAGGTCTAAGAGACTGTTTATTCTTGTGTTTGATCCTCTCTCACCACATTTGATGAAAATGTTTCCATCATAGCTCCATGTCTGAGTTATTTTACTTGATGAGTCTTTCTTTAACTTTCTACAGTGGTATGCAATTTCTCTTCTTCTAGCTGTAAGTTGCTCATTTATGTAATATGTGCTCTTTCTATCTCTGAGCTTCTTTCTACCTTTCATGAAGTTCACCTTAGCATTATAATTGTTAAATTTGACAATGACATCTTTAGGTTTATCACTGTCATCCTTTCTGCTTGGCATTCTGTGGGAATTTTCAATGTCATACTTTGAGATTGTTGAGCCACTAACATCTGCAACATTCAATACTATGTCATCAGTTGACTCATCTTCATTTTCAGGCACATTGCTAATCAGTACACACAACTTTCTGCTGTATTGAGCTACATTGTCACTTTCTTGTTCTAGGTAACTGACTCTTTTTTGCAGATTCTCTATTGTTTTATACAAAGGCTTGACATGTTCATGTACTTGCATATTGACTTCAGCTTTCACCATACATGAAATTTCTTCTCTAAGTGATAGTCTGATCCTCTGAATGTCCATGTCTGACAGGATTGACTGTTGAGGTTGACCTTGCATGTTCATCTGTTGGGCTAAGTGTACAGGTGATGACATGAACATGGGAAGTTGGTTTGGATGGTTCAATAGGAGTTGGTTTGGTTGCAGAGGGGTTCCAAGTTGGCTGGTCATTATATTTTGAGCCTGAGCTTGGATTTCAGCTTCTATGGTAGTGTTTATACTGGTATTATGTATTTCTGATGCTGACATACTGGGTGGATGGGGTAAATGTTCAGGTTTGTTTTTAATGGTTATATCAGCTTCACTATTAGTTTCGGTTTCACTTGTTTCTAGTTCTATTTCTGACCAGTCACTTTCGCTGTCTTCACCTTTATCAGTATTTGAGTAATGTCTTGATTTTTTCTCAATTTTTGAATTTTCAGGGGAGATAACTGATTTACGCTTTTTACTGTTTGGTGTATTTGTGTTTTGTTTTTCTATTTCGGGCTTTTTCACTGGCGGTTTTGGAGACTGTCCCTTCTCAACACCCATTAGCACTCTTTCTGCACTAAATTGGCATCGGATTCTTCGATCTAAAGAGTTTTTTCACATTTCTGATGGTTTTTGAAAAATTTTGTATGGTAACACCGGTTTAGTTGTTGTTGGAAAAACTTTATAAGCTTCTTCTCAGAAATTGCTGGCCAAGTTTTTGACATAACAAAAAGTAATGTACTTTGGGAAATCCTCTACCAGATTCCTTCAAATTAATCTGTTGCTAAACATGGCCGCCAGGCGGCAGGCGAGTTTTTCCTTCATAGCTATGATTATGGAAAATGTAAATCTTCCCCTCTGAAATCACTAGCTTGATTTCAAACTAATTTGACAGCAACATTTCCTTGGTGACATGAATAAAATAAATTTTACATTCCTTAGAGTGTAATGTGATAAAATTTCAGCCTCGATATATGAATATAAACTTCATGTGACGCCTCGGTCGATATTCATATATATTGGAGTGAACATTTTTCATACCTTCCTCTCAGGGATGTAATGTTTATATATAGAGGATATTACATGAGTGTCTTTTCATATTTTTTCATATTGCATTTATTAAACGAGTTGAATAAAATAACAAAATGCAAGGCTCGGCCGAGCATTTTATCAATTTTATTCAATGAGTTTAATAAATTCAATGTGGAAAGTCACAAATGTAATATTCTTTTTATAACATGTAAGCTTTTCCTGCCGAAACATTCTTTGACCAACGTCTCCTATACTTTAAACGACGTCGATGTCAAAGCTTTATTACAATATTATTTAATGACTTTATTTCACTCCCACGACGTCACACATGTGGTAAAGTATTTTTATTTAACAAACTACGTTCATGAATAGATTATCAGAATATAAAATTAATGACCATACAGTTGACTTAGAAAGATAAAATACGGTAGGGAAGTAAGAATGACGAAATAACTTACTTTGTCTATTATAAGTTTAGGATACCATATATCTTTCAGTGGAACCATGATTACGTCGGTGTCTCCAAATTCAGTTGCGTTCCATCTCGTGATGTCATCTTTCCACGTAATACGAAAAAAACCTATTACGTCAATTTTTTGACCAGTGGTGTCGAAGTTTACGATGGCATTTGGAATGAAAGTCGCGGTCACATTTACAGACTCCGATTGGTTTACACGAGGTCTCAATCTTGTGTCGTATTCCGAAAAGATATGTTTTAACAAATCTTTCGTGTCTTGCAGTGTGCTTGTAGTCTCTCCTACAAGTTCACCCACTACATATCCACCCTTGTCATAATCACTTGCCTTGATTCCCAGTAGATTATAAGAAACTATGATCAAAACAATGTTTGAAACAAAGGCCAAATCGATCAACAATTTCATTTTTATAGAAAGTGATGATGCCCAGCGTTTCAGATGGTTTTGTCCAAACATTAATCTGCCGACTTATGGCAAACAACGTGATTAAATATGCATGGGAGTCCGTTACTGATGTGGTATGTAAGGCCAATTCATAGGCCCGAATTTCCAATAAGCCACGCCCCCTTGGGCATTCTTAAGCATTCTTCAATTTGGCGGATACATATAGTTATGATTGATTTTTTAATGAGAATCTAAATCTCTTACAAATAACTGTAAAATGTTCATAAATCTGTGATATGAAGTCCTGTAATTATACTTCAAGTTACATTAATTCTATAAAGAAATATGATGAAGTAGAGCTGTGTAACTGACAAGGTCTTTATAGATAAAAAGATGACGTAGGATTTGTTAACTTTGTTTTATCTTTGGAAAGTGTAGATAGAAACACGGTATAATACAAATCACCGAAGAAGAAAATCAGAAACAATTGAAGGATATGTCCTTTGATTAATTAAAACGACATTTGAAATATATTTTTCAATTATCTTCAATCAAACGACAAAGGTCTGCGCCTCGTAAATCTTGCATGTTCATGATAAATTGATTTTTACGCAAATAATTATGATTAAAAAATTCATTCATTCCTTTATGAAATATGTCTGGTAAATAAAAACAGAATATATACATGTCAATCTCGAAAATAAAAATTCTGTGACTCCGTCACTCGAATGCCATCTGATTGTCATGAATAATTAAATGTTTATAGTTATAAAAATATATCATTTATGTGTCAGAACTAGAACAACATATATGCGAAGACCTTGTTCTATGGCTCAACCAAAGTCGTATGTCTACGCTTCAAAATGACAACATTTCAGTACGGTAACACAATAAATCTTTTATCAAAATGTGGAATTACACTTGTAATCATAACATAGCATCGCCGGTAAAGCTACAATGATATTATTGTAGAAAACCATAGTCAAATAGAGATGAATAACACGTTACAAACTTGATGTTCCATCTTGCACATTTAATAGACGAAAAAAAATAACGAATTACAAATTCAACATTATTTATGACTTGCGGAATTTACGGGAAAATACGAAATTTAAGTTCACGACTGTTTAGTATCAAAATTCTAATACGAAGTCTCTTGAGTGTGGTCAAAATTTGCAGATTTGGTTTTGCTTGAAATGAATTTCTTTTTCTTGATACAACGCCTAATACAAATCAAAATCGTATGACACTTGGCTAACAGCATAAACAAAATAAAACAGCTTTAACTTTTTTTGAAATGCTTGAACGAACATTTTACACGCGTTTTGGCAATTATTTGTTACAGGTCTTGTGTCTCAATGTCAGATTTACATTTTATATGTAAAGAATCACTAATTTTAAATTAGAAGAAAAGCTAAAAGAATACTAATTGTATACTATACTATTACAGGTGGTCAGTTACGAAAAGCTTGTGAGACACAATGGCGGTTTAGCAACAAAATGATGGATTGAAGGCTAATACATTATCTCATTGGCCAATATTATTGGTTTGATTGACAAGTAGAATCTATGCATGTAAAACCTGTTTATCATCAACTATAATCCATTTCAATGTGACACATGGGACCAAAAGTTCTCAACAACCCCATTGTTCTATCGAAATAAATTGCTTACGAACTCCAACATTTTCGTTACCATCGCGTTTCATAAATGCTATTCAGATGGTCAATCTACCATACAGCTCCCTGGGGCCCGTGCATACAAAATAAGACAATACGTACGCAAGAATACAATACGCACACTATTCCTCTGTATAAAGTTACGAATAAAATGTTAATGAGTGTATTGACAACAATCTTTGCTTCATCAGCAATTAGGAATATATAAAATGTCAAATTATTGCCAATATGACAATGCAGTTCTAAATTTATTAATAGCATTATTATTGTTGAGCGGAGAGATAATATTGTAAATACAAAATGAGGTGATTACTTTATTAATTGGTGTTGGGATATTTATATATACAGTCAAACCCGTTTGCAAAATCCTCCCGTGGGAAATGAAAATGCTGGTCTCTCAAGACATGTAAAGTAACCTTTTTTGGTAAAACGTGAAGGGATAAATTTTGTAAGCAGGCTTTACGACCTTTACTGGGAGATTGTTTACAGCACGAGTTTGACTGCATTTGTTAATGAGAAGGAGCTACATATGCTCCATTGATATCCAATGTCTCAGCCATTTTTAGCAGCGGGGGTTGGTTAGGAGAATTCATCACCTTTCTTAAGACGCACTAAATAACCAAATAATGTAACGGTTTTGTGGGATAAGACTGTGATTTTATTGCAAACTAAAAATTGAAAATTATGGCATATTGTAAATATATAACATTGTATATATAAAAATAATGAGAAGATATGAAAGACATTGTCGTCGGTAAGACACACGGAAGCAATATAGCAGCACAAAAAACATGCAGAAATCAATGGAAATAAGCGCAGAATATACTACAACTGGTTCTAGTTATTCTCACTATGGGAAAACGGGGCGAAGATGTTCTCAGAGATCCCTAGGATATTTATATGAATGTATTTACATAGTAAATTGCATTTAGTACGAATTCCTTTTAAACGACCAAAATACAATTAAAATCCGAAGCAAGCTAAGAAAGTCACCCCGAATTCTTTTTGATTTGTATATGAAGATTTTATTTTTTTTATCATTTATGCATAATATAATGCATTACAACACGAGCGCGGCCACAGATGCTAGGGAAGGGGTTATAACAGAAACTGTTTCAACAGATTCAAAACCATTCATGCAACAACTGACCGAGCTAATGCTGCGTTTACACTTAGCCACGATGTCAACGATTTGAGAGAAGCGTGGTGAGTGTTGGGGTCGTGGGATCGAATCGTGATGATATTGAGGGAACTTGATGGTATCGTCATGATCGTAAGGACCGTGACAGGCAAATTTTTTTCCACGATTATCCCGATTTATCATTAAATCTTGAGAGAACGTGAGAGAACGTGGAAATCGTTGTAGAGCGTAATGCAGCTTAACAGACCATAACGTAGCGCATCAGACCTTGATGCTCCATCGTATGGGGATCTTGGTGAACTTGGAAACACGATTCTAAGTTCCACTAGATCTGCAGGCATCCTTACATAGTTGACGTTCGGTTTCCACTTAACCGTGGTCTAACCCAGCAGGTCCTAGGCCTTCCATTTCTTCTTCTCCTTCCTCTCCCTTCTATCCTGCCCTGTTCCGTCCCTTGTTGCTGCTGCCGACGAGTAACTATATAGGCATACACGAAAATTGCCAAATTCAGCATCTTCTTCATCTCTTGTATGCATAGCTCGTTCCACTTTGGAATCTCTGGAGATACTCCAATCGTGCTCAAAACGTGACAATCTTGATCAAATCGTGACCATAAATCGTAGGAGAACTTAACAGAACTTGATAACTGAGGGATCTAAACAGAACGTGATAAAACGTGATAGCATATCGTGGTAATCGAAAGAGAACTTGAGAGAACGTGATTAAAAGCGCAGCAGATCTTAACAAGAATCGTGTTGGTTTCGTAATAAAAGACGCTACAGGCTGTAATAAAACGTACTTAGAGCGTAAGAAAGCGTTGGAAAGCGTAGTAATACAAAATTCATGCAATAAATCGTGGAGCTCCGTGCTTTTTTTTAAATCGTGGACATCGGGGACATCGTGGCTAAGTGTAAACGCAGCATAACCACCAGACTTTGGATTAAACAGGGGGCTATTATCTCTGTTTCAGCATACCTATGTGTTGGAGGTTATTGCTAAGTGATCCACAAATTATACAAACAATCTGTACAGACTTACACGTATACATGTATATAATAAAATGCAATTTTCGACTGATCATTAATAATCGTATGACCGATAAGTTGAAAACAACCCTGCTATATAAGACAAAGTCAAACCACGGACCTGATGAATGGCCGACCACACGGTCAAAGCCCCCTCCAACTGTTAAAAGGCGCCCGCCTAATAGCACCAATATCAAAAATGACCACCTGAGTGCGAGGCTGCTGCTACAAGACGGCCATCCTAGAAAAATGAACATTTTATTTTATACTACCGTAGTATTGTTAAGTATTTCAAAGACATGTCAAATAATTTGTGGATCATTATAAAATTTTGGGTCACAAAACACGGATAATGTATATACAAAACCAACAAGACATCATGCAGAGATGGTACCTAAAAAATTCAAATTCATCTTTACATATTTTTTTCAGAGTGAAATGATAGCTAAGTGCACCAATTTTCTAAATATATTTATGGTTTTCCTCTTCTCCATGTAAAAATAGAATTATTTGATATTTAAAAAACGACTTTTTCAAAATATCTGAAGCAAAATGGACAGCTCTTGTACTGACCGTTTTTCAATGATTTTAGCATTTCCCCAATTATAGTCTATATCAAAAGTTTCCACAGCTAAATAAATTCAATAGAGTATAGTGTAAGTTTAGTCTACTTTCAACACTTTGAAAGAGCCTATACTGAACTTCCTTTTGTCTCTTAATAAAGTCAAAATCCAAGACTAGCCAAGAGTCTAAAACGCTTGAAAAAAATCTGAGTGAAAGAGGATGACATGCTCTTTATCATAAGCTTGCCAAAACCATACCAAATAATTACCTGAAAGAAGTTATTAAAGATTTTATAATGTAAACAAACCCCTACACCATTTTACCATCAATATTTCCCATTCATAAATGCACTCAATTCAGGCGATAATTGCTGATATAATTGTAAATGAGAGGCCCTAACATAAACATTTTTTTTTCTTTTTTTCAAGTTGGTTATAAATTAATGTTGATATCTGAAGTTACTCGCTCACTTTGTTAAAAACAATAAATATCATCAAATAAAGTAAACTCCATATGATTTTTCAGCATTTATTCGTTTTTCAATTAAAGCAATGATCGTGGTAGTTCCATCCAGAGAATGTTGAATTGCTTAAAATACATTACATAGAGTCATTGCCTATGAGCCACCTTCAAATGTTGTAATTACAACCACTACCTTAAAACATTGTAAATATATTCGACTACAATTAATTTTTGTGTTACAATTATTTGAAACAAAGTACGCCTGAACAGTAAGAGAAACTCTTCCAAATGACTAAAGCATAAGAAACACTTGCAAAATGATTCATTTAAGTGATAAATATACTCAATCTACCTACTTTGTTACACAAAAGTGATACTAGTTTAACTTTTTTTTGGTTATTTCTCATTGTTGGATATAGAAATTTTACATTTTAATATATAATTTTGTGTAAATCAATGTATCACCATTAAGAACAATGAATAACTTTGACTAAAAGATCAGAACTTAATAACGTTTCTTAATTTCGTAAATTTTCTTTAAAGGAATTTATGCATTATTTTACATTATCTTCATGCATTACTAAACTTTCTATCAGGGCCTCACTACAACTTATAAAATAACTGTCAGTGTAAGCCATGAGACAATTGTGCATATTGAATATTGAATACAATGAGATTTAAACAAATGTAGGTAATATTTTGTCTGCCTGATCAGTTGTTGGGAAAAGGACCTATCCGATTTTTCTTTCAGTTTTGTCCAATGTTTTATGTTAGCTTCAGTTTATCGGTCAATTCAGAGTTGTTCCCCTTAGATTTACTTGGGTAGGTACCATCTCTAAGACATGCGTCGGACAAGGCCTTTAAAACATTTATCATGAAATAAGTTACGACTTCAAAATAATTATTATTAATTATTAATTAATAATTATGATTATTTGATTGGATTATTAATAAATTGACTTAATCGTCACTAAGACGATTTTCACGAAGTTGAAAACATATCTATAATTTGGCTCACAAAACACCGTACGTATATTTTATATTCTTTATTGAAAAAATTATTTCGAGCATATGTAGTTTAACGTCAGTTAATATTCCGAATGGAACACATATTGTTCATCAAAAGTTAATTCTGTCATGAAAAGTTCATTTCTAACAAGTATAGCATATCATAAGTTTTGTATACTGTAGATTAGCGGCATGGTGCAACATGTGTGACGCTGAAACGGCTGAAAAAATATTACTACAACATAGTAGCAATAACGTGAAGCGGGAAAGTGTTGAAGGGATCTGTCCTCTACGAATTTCAGATAAAGAATGTACTTGTCACTACACTAAATGTGGTCATGAAAACCCCGTGGGATTCAAACTAGTATCTGATAAGCAGTGAGGACAAACACCCACCAAAATTAAAAGAATTTATTTCTAAAGAGAACATAAATTTAGTTATTTCATCACCAGCAAAATGTTATAAATGTTATAATAATTTGTATTTTGGATTTATTAATAATTTTGTGATGCATAAACATAGATAGTGCATGATACCCTTACGTTTTATCCTTACTGTAGGTACGTACTTTATGAAAAAGTCTTTCAAATAACAATAAAAACAAGAGTGTCGCCAAGCGGGACAATATACGCCCGAATGGTTACATCAGAGGATGGAGTAAAATTTAAAGAACTTGACTGTTGAAGCCCAAAGGACAGGAACAACAAAAAGAAGAAATTCCAAAAAAAAAAAAAAAAAAAAAAAAAAAGTCCACAAAAAAATTCTTACCAGGTAAAGTTATGTTAAAATACATCTAAAAATTGGATGTATCATCCATGTTGTACCACAGAAAAGTGGTCTCGGTTTTTCCCACTGTCAATAATAAGAAAGTTTCAAAATAAGCTATTTATAGTAACAAAAAAGGGAAGTAATTCAAAAAGAAATTATTGTAAGAGAACAAAAAGGGATCTGCCAAATAAAAACAACAGCACTGCAATGCATAGCAATATACACAAAGCAAAGTCATATATGACATTTGACCCCTAAATGTGACCTTGACCTTGAAGTGAGTTATCCAAAACATGCGCTCTGCACGTCGCCTCAGTGTGGTGAACATTTGTGCCAAGTTTCTTTGAAATCCTTCAAGAAGTTCAAGAGTTACAGAGCGGACACAACAAAGTAATATATGACCTTTCACTCCTAAATGTGACCTCGACCTTGAAGCTAGTCGTCCGAAACAAGCGCACTGCACGTCGTCTCAGTGTGGTGAACATTTGTTCCAAGTTTCTTTGAAATCCTTCAAGCAGTTCAAGAGTTACAGAGCGGACACGAAACACACTCATATGACCTTTGACCCCTAAATGTGACCTTGACCTTGAAATGAGTCATACAAAACATAAGCACTGCACGTCGTCTCATTGTGGTTTTTGTCAAGTTTCTCTGAAATCCTTCAAGGGGCTCAAGAGTTACAGAGCGGACACGAAATTGCTAACGGACGGACGGACACCGGGACCATAACATAATACGGGTGTATAAAAACGTGTTATTTTTGCCTCACCATCAGTTTATCATTCAAAGCCATGCCAATGTGCATGTTTATGTAATCAAGTTTAGAACTGTTGTATGTAGTCTTTGTACATATTTATCATGTTTATATGTCAATTTAACAAGTTGCTGTATACTCAAACAATTAAAGTGGCATTTTCATGTTTTATGTAGGACACTTTTTATTTCATTGTGGACTTATACTTGACATTTTAGTAGCATTTTCAGCAGACTGTTTTGCAATTAAAGAAATGTAAACAAATCTTTTACATATGCGTGCATACCCATATTTTAGCTGTCAGTTTGGAAGATGTTCCACAGCGATGACCTGTCAGACAAAAAAAATCATCTTTCTTAGAAGATACATGTCCCCTACTTTTCTTGGTATTTTCTGTGGTTTTTAGATCATTTAAGTTCATAAGGCTAGTAATTCTTTTTTAAAAAATGGGCCTTGCTATCTGTGACAGCTCTCAGAAGATTGTTAAATTTAAGTAGAACATAAAGTGAATTCTTCACTACTGTTCTACCTTTTTTTAATAAACTGCACAATCAAAACGTTTAGAAAACTGGTTTGACGGAAATCTGCTATGGTCATACGGAAAAATTGGTATTCAGATAATAAGATACAACAGGCTATTTATTTGTAAAATATAAACACTGGCAAAATTATGATTTTTCAGGTATTTCTAATTGTTTTCCCCTCAAGATTGATAAAATACTTAAAGCTTAATGTCGTTCCTCAAATGGTTAAATTGCCAGGTACAGGTAGAGGTTAACATTTTAAGGGCTAACCAACAGCACTAAATTGAGTTTCGTACGGGCGTTCTAAATATGTATTTTCTGAATTTTGTTCGAGGATTTAACTCATAACTTTCGTTATCCAATGGAGGAATTACGACAGTGTGGCGTTCAACCCTCCGTGTGTAGTATTGAATCTGTAGCTAACGTTTTCTTGTTAAAGACTTGATACCTTACCGTTTTCCCATCACCGTATACCACACGATTGAATTGTCAATTTTCGTAATTGTTATATTTTACCCGCAACATTATTTTCAGCACACTAAAACTTAATATTTAAATTATTGCGTTCTATAATAACTACATATACGCATGCCGATGGTATACACATTCACATTGGATCTATACGACACACTGCCTCTAGGTGAAGTATGTGACAACATAATAATGCAAAAATGATTGTTTGGTGAAGGAGGTAACATTTCATTTTCTACTAATTGTTAGGCCTTTTGTATTTTAGAATGATTGCATTTTGAAAATCATTACTAATAATATCTGTCATGTGTTTACGAATCGGATAGAAATATCCGTCCCGAGGGCACCTGCGCATTGGGCGGTAATGAGGCTTGCCGAATTACCGCCCACGTGCAGGCGGCCGAGGGACGGATATTTCCATCCGATTCGTAAACACATGACTGATATTTTTTCTTGCATATCGTATACATGTTTGCATTTCATTCTGGCAGGTTATTTTCTTGCATACCGTATTTTACAAAAGGTAGAAATACTTTTTTTTTTAGCACTCTTTCTTATAGTAGAGACTGAACACAAAGCGCGGGAAATTAACGTCCGTAAGCAGAAGTGACGTCATGATGTTTTGCGTTACGCACAATAACAAAGTTCCACATTAGTTTTATCGTTTGTAGCGTAACGTTATGTTTTTACGATAAACTAACGTATTTTGAATCGAGAAATATACTATAAGGAACGGAGAGAAACTATCAAGGTACCTGCTTTTTTCGTATTTTACATAAACAATATATTATCAGTGCATGAACCACTAGTTGCCGTTAACAGCACGAGAGTCATCTGGCATGGGGGGTGCCAGATGGTTTTGCCGGCATGGGTAAAATCACTGGAAACGCCAGCCCGATGTGCAAGAAACGATTATGTTAGCACTGAAGCAGATACTCCATCCCAAGTTCAGCCGGAAGTGACGGCATTCGGTATCCAGCAACTTAATTAAATAGAGGATTCAACCAAATCTTGTACTGAGTCTAGCTTCTCTCAGGGCCGATAAATTATTAAACCATTTGAGATTCAAAGACAGAGGATGAGATTCAGTATCGTAGCTGGATAAGACGCCATACCTATATGACGACCGAGTGATATAGCTGATTTTATAACCATAGAATTGTGAAGTTGAGAGAAAGATAAAAAATTTGTAGCTATTTAGACAGACAATGTCCAGCGCTATTGGCAAAATACAGAACCAGTGCATTATGGTAGCTGACTGCTATAGACAATATATCATATATGCGCTGTGTTTGAATGGCTTTAATTAGAGGATACTAGTGTAAGGTAATTAATTCAAACACATCGTCTCATGGGGAATTAAACAAAACGCATGCTGTTGTATTAGTTAATAAATCTATAAGGCATAGAACGCAACAAAACAAAATAAAGCAGATACCTTATGTATATAATTTGTCACCTAGTCCCATTTCAATTCCAACGGTATAAAAGGTATAGGCACGTATCTTTGTCAAATATCCATATCTTGACATAATGTGATAATAATATTCTTGGAATCTCAAGAAAGTTCTGTACATATTTATTAAATATTTATTACATATATTATTATCTAATATTTTGAATCCTGTTTGATTACTTGAAGCATACCATAGACCAGTGCAGAGATAAACAAATACTTACACGAAAGTAATCACACGCTTTTATGAATCACATTAAACTTTGAAACAACATATTAACATTTTTGATAAGTAACAAAACAAGGTTCGTGAATATATTTTCATAAATGAAATATCATTTACAATAACAGTTTCAGTCGGATACATTCATTTGAAAAACGTTTCATGTTTAGAATTGCCGCCCGCTTAACTCAGTAGGTAGAGCGTTGGTCCTACGGATCACGGGGTCGTGAGTTCGATCCTCGGGCGCGGCGTATGTTCTCCGTGACTTTTGATAAATGACATTGTGTCTGAAATCATTAGTCCTCCACCTCTGATTCATGTGGGGAAGTTGGCAGTTACTTGTGGAGAACAGGTTTGTACTGGTATAGAATCCAGGAACACTAGTTAGGTTAACTGCCCGCCGTTACATGACTGAAATACTGTTGAAAAACGGCGTTAAACCCAAAACGAAGAAACCCAAAAAGAAGAAATTCCAAAAAAAAAAAAAAAAAAAAAAAAAAAAAAAGTACACAAAAAAATTCTTACCAGGTAAAGTTATGTTAAAATACATCTAAAAATTGGATGTATCATCCATGTTGTACCACAGAAAAGTGGTCTCGGTTTTTCCCACTGTCAATAATAAGAAAGTTTCAAAATAAGCTATTTATAGTAACAAAAAAGGGAAGTAATTCAAAAAGAAATTATTGTAAGAGAACAAAAAGGGATCTGCCAAATAAAAACAACAGCACTGCAATGCATAGCAATATACACAAAGCAAAGTCATATATGACATTTGACCCCTAAATGTGACCTTGACCTTGAAGTGAGTCATCCAAAACATGCGCTCTGCACGTCGCCTCAGTGTGGTGAACATTTGTGCCAAGTTTCTTTGAAATCCTTCAAGAAGTTCAAGAGTTACAGAGCGGACACAACAAAGTAATATATGACCTTTCACTCCTAAATGTGACCTCGACCTTGAAGCTAGTCGTCCGAAACAAGCGCACTGCACGTCGTCTCAGTGTGGTGAACATTTGTTCCAAGTTTCTTTGAAATCCTTCAAGCAGTTCAAGAGTTACAGAGCGGACACGAAACACACTCATATGACCTTTGACCCCTAAATGTGACCTTGACCTTGAAATGAGTCATACAAAACATAAGCACTGCACGTCGTCTCATTGTGGTTTTTGTCAAGTTTTCTCTGAAATCCTTCAAGGGGCTCAAGAGTTACAGAGCGGACACGAAATTGCTAACGGACGGACGGACACCGGGACCATAACATAATACGGGTGTATAAAAACGTGTTATTTTTGCCTCACCATCAGTTTATCATTCAAAGCCATGCCAATGTGCATGTTTATGTAATCAAGTTTAGAACTGTTGTATGTAGTCTTTGTACATATTTATCATGTTTATATGTCAATTTAACAAGTTGCTGTATACTCAAACAATTAAAGTGGCATTTTCATGTTTTATGTAGGACACTTTTTATTTCATTGTGGACTTATACTTGACATTTTAGTAGCATTTTCAGCAGACTGTTTTGCAATTAAAGAAATGTAAACAAATCTTTTACATATGCGTGCATACCCATATTTTAGCTGTCAGTTTGGAAGATGTTCCACAGCGATGACCTGTCAGACAAAAAAAATCATCTTTCTTAGAAGATACATGTCCCCTACTTTTCTTGGTATTTTCTGTGGTTTTTAGATCATTTAAGTTCATAAGGCTAGTAATTCTTTTTTAAAAAATGGGCCTTGCTATCTGTGACAGCTCTCAGAAGATTGTTAAATTTAAGTAGAACATAAAGTGAATTCTTCACTACTGTTCTACCTTTTTTTAATAAACTGCACAATCAAAACGTTTAGAAAACTGGTTTGACGGAAATCTGCTATGGTCATACGGGAAAAACTGGTATTCAGATAATAAGATACAACAGGCTATTTATTTGTAAAATATAAACACTGGCAAAATTATGATTTTTCAGGTATTTCTAATTGTTTTCCCCTCAAGATTGATAAAATACTTAAAGCTTAATGTCGTTCCTCAAATGGTTAAATTGCCAGGTACAGGTAGAGGTTAACATTTTAAGGGCTAACCAACAGCACTAAATTGAGTTTCGTACGGGCGTTCCAAATATGTATTTTCTGAATTTTGTTCGAGGATTTAACTCATAACTTTCGTTATCCAATGGAGGAATTACGACAGTGTGGCGTTCAACCCTCGGTGTGTAGTATTGAATCTGTAGCTAACGTTTTCTTGTTAAAGACTTGATACCTTACCGTTTTCCCCATCACCGTATACCACACGATTGAATTGTCAATTTTCGTAATTGTTATATTTTACCCGCAACATTATTTTCAGCACACTAAAACTTAATATTTAAATTATTGCGTTCTATAATAACTACATATACGCATGCCGATGGTATACACATTCACATTGGATCTATACGACACACTGCCTCTAGGTGAAGTATGTGACAACATAATAATGCAAAAATGATTGTTTGGTGAAGGAGGTAACATTTCATTTTCTACTAATTGTTAGGCCTTTTGTATTTTAGAATGATTGCATTTTGAAAATCATTACTAATAATATCTGTCATGTGTTTACGAATCGGATAGAAATATCCGTCCCGAGGGCACCTGCGCATTGGGCGGTAATGAGGCTTGCCGAATTACCGCCCACGTGCAGGCGGCCGAGGGACGGATATTTCCATCCGATTCGTAAACACATGACTGATATTTTTTCTTGCATATCGTATACATGTTTGCATTTCATTCTGGCAGGTTATTTTTCTTGCATACCGTATTTTACAAAAGGTAGAAATACTTTTTTTTTTAGCACTCTTTCTTATAGTAGAGACTGAACACAAAGCGCGGGAAATTAACGTCCGTAAGCAGAAGTGACGTCATGATGTTTTGCGTTACGCACAATAACAAAGTTCCACATTAGTTTTATCGTTTGTAGCGTAACGTTATGTTTTTACGATAAACTAACGTATTTTGAATCGAGAAATATACTATAAGGAACGGAGAGAAACTATCAAGGTACCTGCTTTTTTCGTATTTTACATAAACAATATATTATCAGTGCATGAACCACTAGTTGCCGTTAACAGCACGAGAGTCATCTGGCATGGGGGGTGCCAGATGGGTTTTGCCGGCATGGGTAAAATCACTGGAAACGCCAGCCCGATGTGCAAGAAACGATATGTTAGCACTGAAGCAGATACTCCATCCCAAGTTCAGCCGGAAGTGACGGCATTCGGTATCCAGCAACTTAATTAAATAGAGGATTCAACCAAATCTTGTACTGAGTCTAGCTTCTCTCAGGGCCGATAAATATTAAACCATTTGAGATTCAAAGACAGAGGATGAGATTCAGTATCGTAGCTGGATAAGACGCCATACCTATATGACGACCGAGTGATATAGCTGATTTTATAACCATAGAATTGTGAAGTTGAGAGAAAGATAAAAAATTTGTAGCTATTTAGACAGACAATGTCCAGCGCTATTGGCAAAATACAGAACCAGTGCATTATGGTAGCTGACTGCTATAGACAATATATCATATATGCGCTGTGTTTGAATGGCTTTAATTAGAGGATACTAGTGTAAGGTAATTAATTCAAACACATCGTCTCATGGGGAATTAAACAAAACGCATGCTGTTGTATTAGTTAATAAATCTATAAGGCATAGAACGCAACAAAACAAAATAAAGCAGATACCTTATGTATATAATTTGTCACCTAGTCCCATTTCAATTCCAACGGTATAAAAGGTATAGGCACGTATCTTTGTCAAATATCCATATCTTGACATAATGTGATAATAATATTCTTGGAATCTCAAGAAAGTTCTGTACATATTTATTAAATATTTATTACATATATTATTATCTAATATTTTGAATCCTGTTTGATTACTTGAAGCATACCATAGACCAGTGCAGAGATAAACAAATACTTACACGAAAGTAATCACACGCTTTTATGAATCACATTAAACTTTGAAACAACATATTAACATTTTTGATAAGTAACAAAACAAGGTTCGTGAATATATTTTCATAAATGAAATATCATTTACAATAACAGTTTCAGTCGGATACATTCATTTGAAAAACGTTTCATGTTTAGAATTGCCGCCCGCTTAACTCAGTAGGTAGAGCGTTGGTCCTACGGATCACGGGGTCGTGAGTTCGATCCTCGGGCGCGGCGTATGTTCTCCGTGACTTTTGATAAATGACATTGTGTCTGAAATCATTAGTCCTCCACCTCTGATTCATGTGGGGAAGTTGGCAGTTACTTGTGGAGAACAGGTTTGTACTGGTATAGAATCCAGGAACACTAGTTAGGTTAACTGCCCGCCGTTACATGACTGAAATACTGTTGAAAAACGGCGTTAAACCCAAAACGAAGAAACCCAAAAAGAAGAAATTCCAAAAAAAAAAAAAAAAAAAAAAAAAAAAAAAAAGTCCACAAAAAAATTCTTACCAGGTAAAGTTATGTTAAAATACATCTAAAAATTGGATGTATCATCCATGTTGTACCACAGAAAAGTGGTCTCGGTTTTTCCCACTGTCAATAATAAGAAAGTTTCAAAATAAGCTATTTATAGTAACAAAAAAGGGAAGTAATTCAAAAAGAAATTATTGTAAGAGAACAAAAAGGGATCTGCCAAATAAAAACAACAGCACTGCAATGCATAGCAATATACACAAAGCAAAGTCATATATGACATTTGACCCCTAAATGTGACCTTGACCTTGAAGTGAGTCATCCAAAACATGCGCTCTGCACGTCGCCTCAGTGTGGTGAACATTTGTGCCAAGTTTCTTTGAAATCCTTCAAGAAGTTCAAGAGTTACAGAGCGGACACAACAAAGTAATATATGACCTTTCACTCCTAAATGTGACCTCGACCTTGAAGCTAGTCGTCCGAAACAAGCGCACTGCACGTCGTCTCAGTGTGGTGAACATTTGTTCCAAGTTTCTTTGAAATCCTTCAAGCAGTTCAAGAGTTACAGAGCGGACACGAAACACACTCATATGACCTTTGACCCCTAAATGTGACCTTGACCTTGAAATGAGTCATACAAAACATAAGCACTGCACGTCGTCTCATTGTGGTTTTTGTCAAGTTTCTCTGAAATCCTTCAAGGGGCTCAAGAGTTACAGAGCGGACACGAAATTGCTAACGGACGGACGGACACCGGGACCATAACATAATACGGGTGTATAAAAACGTGTTATTTTTGCCTCACCATCAGTTTATCATTCAAAGCCATGCCAATGTGCATGTTTATGTAATCAAGTTTAGAACTGTTGTATGTAGTCTTTGTACATATTTATCATGTTTATATGTCAATTTAACAAGTTGCTGTATACTCAAACAATTAAAGTGGCATTTCATGTTTTATGTAGGACACTTTTTATTTCATTGTGGACTTATACTTGACATTTTAGTAGCATTTTCAGCAGACTGTTTTGCAATTAAAGAAATGTAAACAAATCTTTTACATATGCGTGCATACCCATATTTTAGCTGTCAGTTTGGAAGATGTTCCACAGCGATGACCTGTCAGACAAAAAAAATCATCTTTCTTAGAAGATACATGTCCCCTACTTTTCTTGGTATTTTCTGTGGTTTTTAGATCATTTAAGTTCATAAGGCTAGTAATTCTTTTTTAAAAAATGGGCCTTGCTATCTGTGACAGCTCTCAGAAGATTGTTAAATTTAAGTAGAACATAAAGTGAATTCTTCACTACTGTTCTACCTTTTTTTAATAAACTGCACAATCAAAACGTTTAGAAAACTGGTTTGACGGAAATCTGCTATGGTCATACGGGAAAAATTGGTATTCAGATAATAAGATACAACAGGCTATTTATTTGTAAAATATAAACACTGGCAAAATTATGATTTTTCAGGTATTTCTAATTGTTTTCCCCCTCAAGATTGATAAAATACTTAAAGCTTAATGTCGTTCCTCAAATGGTTAAATTGCCAGGTACAGGTAGAGGTTAACATTTTAAGGGCTAACCAACAGCACTAAATTGAGTTTCGTACGGGCGTTCCAAATATGTATTTTCTGAATTTTGTTCGAGGATTTAACTCATAACTTTCGTTATCCAATGGAGGAATTACGACAGTGTGGCGTTCAACCCTCCGTGTGTAGTATTGAATCTGTAGCTAACGTTTTCTTGTTAAAGACTTGATACCTTACCGTTTTCCCATCACCGTATACCACACGATTGAATTGTCAATTTTCGTAATTGTTATATTTTACCCGCAACATTATTTTCAGCACACTAAAACTTAATATTTAAAATTATTGCGTTCTATAATAACTACATATACGCATGCCGATGGTATACACATTCACATTGGATCTATACGACACACTGCCTCTAGGTGAAGTATGTGACAACATAATAATGCAAAAATGATTGTTTGGTGAAGGAGGTAACATTTCATTTTCTACTAATTGTTAGGCCTTTTGTATTTTAGAATGATTGCATTTTGAAAATCATTACTAATAATATCTGTCATGTGTTTACGATCGGATAGAAATATCCGTCCCGAGGGCACCTGCGCATTGGGCGGTAATGAGGCTTGCCGAATTACCGCCCACGTGCAGGCGGCCCAGGGACGGATATTTCCATCCGATTCGTAAACACATGACTGATATTTTTTCTTGCATATCGTATACATGTTTGCATTTCATTCTGGCAGGTTATTTTTCTTGCATACCGTATTTTACAAAAGGTAGAAATACTTTTTTTTTTAGCACTCTTTCTTATAGTAGAGACTGAACACAAAGCGCGGGAAATTAACGTCCGTAAGCAGAAGTGACGTCATGATGTTTTGCGTTACGCACAATAACAAAGTTCCACATTAGTTTTATCGTTTGTAGCGTAACGTTATGTTTTTACGATAAACTAACGTATTTTGAATCGAGAAATATACTATAAGGAACGGAGAGAAACTATCAAGGTACCTGCTTTTTTCGTATTTTACATAAACAATATATTATCAGTGCATGAACCACTAGTTGCCGTTAACAGCACGAGAGTCATCTGGCATGGGGGGTGCCAGATGGGTTTTGCCGGCATGGGTAAAATCACTGGAAACGCCAGCCCGATGTGCAAGAAACGATTATGTTAGCACTGAAGCAGATACTCCATCCCAAGTTCAGCCGGAAGTGACGGCATTCGGTATCCAGCAACTTAATTAAATAGAGGATTCAACCAAATCTTGTACTGAGTCTAGCTTCTCTCAGGGCCGATAAATTATTAAACCATTTGAGATTCAAAGACAGAGGATGAGATTCAGTATCGTAGCTGGATAAGACGCCATACCTATATGACGACCGAGTGATATAGCTGATTTTATAACCATAGAATTGTGAAGTTGAGAGAAAGATAAAAAATTTGTAGCTATTTAGACAGACAATGTCCAGCGCTATTGGCAAAATACAGAACCAGTGCATTATGGTAGCTGACTGCTATAGACAATATATCATATATGCGCTGTGTTTGAATGGCTTTAATTAGAGGATACTAGTGTAAGGTAATTAATTCAAACACATCGTCTCATGGGGAATTAAACAAAACGCATGCTGTTGTATTAGTTAATAAATCTATAAGGCATAGAACGCAACAAAACAAAATAAAGCAGATACCTTATGTATATAATTTGTCACCTAGTCCCATTTCAATTCCAACGGTATAAAAGGTATAGGCACGTATCTTTGTCAAATATCCATATCTTGACATAATGTGATAATAATATTCTTGGAATCTCAAGAAAGTTCTGTACATATTTATTAAATATTTATTACATATATATTTATCTAATATTTTGAATCCTGTTTGATTACTTGAAGCATACCATAGACCAGTGCAGAGATAAACAAATACTTACACGAAAGTAATCACACGCTTTTATGAATCACATTAAACTTTGAAACAACATATTAACATTTTTGATAAGTAACAAAACAAGGTTCGTGAATATATTTTCATAAATGAAATATCATTTACAACAACAGTTTCAGTCGGATACATTCATTTGAAAAACATTTCATGTTTAGAATTGCCGCCTGCTTAACTCAGTAGGTAGAGCGTTGGTCCTACGGATCACGGGGTCGTGAGTTCGATCCTCGGGCGCGGCGTATGTTCTCCGTGACTTTTGATAAATGACATTGTGTCTGAAATCATTAGTCCTCCACCTCTGATTCATGTGGGGAAGTTGGCAGTTACTTGCGGAGAACAGGTTTGTACTGGTATAGAATCCAGGAACACTAGTTAGGTTAACTGCCCGCCGTTACATGACTGAAATACTGTTGAAAAACGGCGTTAAACCCAAAACAAAACAAACGTTTAGAATTGTGCTGCCTTCAAAACAGAAACGAGATTCACAGTTGCGTAAGGTAGTTGGTTCTACCCAGTAGTTCTCCCGTGTCGGTAAAATGTCCTGCGAGTTTTTGTTTGTAATTTTAAGTTGCAAATTCGACGTATGACCTAAATGTTTTGATCTGAGTTAGAATTTAAGAAAGAAAAAGCTCATACCATACGAGTAAATCTCATTAACTTTAACTTTTGTTAGTGTATACAGCCACGAAGAAAACGAGTGCAGCCAATACAAGAAGAATACTGAAAACAATTAAGCACACTTTATCAAAAAAGACACTCATTTCTTTCCATGTTACATCTGTATTCATATAAGATTCGGAACTAATTCCGTTTACTAAGTTATCTGCTCTTTTGTAATCTGCGTCATTGCATTTATTTATAGATGCATCATATCCGGTTTTGATGTCCTCTCTGGATATATTTATTCGTTCTACTATGTTACGTTTCTTCTTGCATTTATTCATGCGTAACACACATTTTATCAATTTAGTAAATGCGCCTTTTGCAGGGTCTGCGTTGTCATGGTGATAAAGTCGTAAACTAAACACGTTTGCAAAAGTGATTAACATGCTTATCATCAATACTGCTAACAAGTAAAAACTAAATAATGGCATAGGGTTTGATGTTTTAGGTAAGTTATCACCAACAAGAGTCAGAAAAACTGCAAAAGCTAGAAGCACCGTTATGCTGTACGAAATACGTTCCCCGCTGTCAGCAGGAATCACAAATATCACTGCATTCAGAAACGTCATTGCAATAATTGGCACAACGACGTTCACAAGAACGAAAAGGGGTTTTCGTGCTAAATGAAGACGAAATAATACACTGGAATTTTGATAACGTACTTGTATATCTGACCCTAATAACTCCCATGCTCCGCTTTCGATGTAATAATGTGTGCTAATTTTGTCTGAACCAGGCTGCAAAGTCATTTCGTCTGGCTTGTAAGCAACTGAGGCAAATTCAAATCCACACCAGTGGTCGTCCCATGGATAGTACATCACATCAGCTTTACATAAGGTCGACCAAGTGTCTGCTTGAACAACCTTAGCAACACCTTCGTTGGTGAAGCGGATTCTTTGCCAAGACTCGCCAACTTTGTCCAGTTTATTAACATTGTTGGTCAGGATCAAATATGGCGTCCAAAATTTACCACTCTCTGAAACAATGTCTACCATTCCGCCATAATCTGCAGGATTCCATTTGATAAAGTCATCTGTCCAGGTTAATGTAAGACCACCAATAACGGTTAGGCTCTCTTGGACCTCATCAAAGTCTTGAATAGAAACTAGGTCAAAGTTAATGTGTACAATCAATGTTGACGACTGGTTTGTAACTGGTCTTATGCTCTTTTCATAGAAAAATGTTTTGTTTCGCAGGACTGTCACTGCTTCATCGTAAGTCTGACTAGAAACAAGATGCAGGCGTATGAATATACACGCGCACATGACAATAGAGTTCCGGTTCAACTTCATCCTTACACGCAGTAAAGTTGTATTATTATGTTTAAAAGATACACTTGATTAACAGAAATATATATTGATAATATAATGTGCATTTGAATTACCGTCAATACGATCAAGCACTGAAAAATGATGCAATGAAAGAAAAATGTGAAATAGAATAAAGTGTTCTTCACTTGCTGTTGCAGTTTAATACTACTTCTTAAGTATATTATCGTACTATTACGTTGAGAGCTTTATCTTAAAAATAAATACAAATTATTCCAACAGTTATAATTGATAGATGAAATAAACAATCCATTAATTTAAAAGAAAATTTGCTTAAATTCTAATATTCTCTTCTGCAACCAAAGTAGTTGAATGTAGTGTAGTTAGCGTAAAGTCTTTTGTTTAGTAATTATTATTCCAAAGCTATTTGATAGTGAAGTCGGTCAATACTAATTATTCCCTATCCACCTATTTCTCGCACACCTTATTGAATATTCTATAGAATAATAAAGGTAAATGTAAATGTACATGCGCGTACATGTATTAAATCCAGGACCGGTGGAGGGATTCTCATGGCAGCAGAGGAACTGGTGCCGCTTGTCGCCATACTGAATTGAAAGACTAAAAGCATTTTAATTCGCATATTAAACATTTCACAGTGATCGTCCTCCCGGCCGAATGTTTTCTTTAGGTAGTTCTGTCGCCCAATGTGACATTGATTTAATGGTTACTTGTGGCCATCAACTGTTAATATCTAAGGCAACGACTATAAGAAAATCAGGATGAGACTGGGAGTAAAAAAAGCATATGTATTTTGCTTCCAACATTAAACATTATAGATACTAGTTACACGGTTGCTAGAATGTGGCTCGTTTGAAGCCGTATAGTTTCTTTCCACTTCATTGGACACTTTGTGTTCCTGTGTTTCTTTTCGCGCCATTGAACATTTTTTCTTTATGGCGTTAATCTGCGGGGTAGCACTGTTTCTCATTGTTTCGAGACCTCGTCCCTTCGCCAGTTGGCAGTGAGCATCGTTAGCCGCTTAGGAACGCAAACAACGCGCAAAACATTCATGCGCATATTGACTTCTATTACAAATCGTTTTTGCCTTCTGTTATCAGAGATTTCATGCGCTTCCACCTCCGACACAAAATGCTCCAAAGGTTGCAACATTTAAGAGAATGCTAAATAATGTTCCCAGCTTCTTCTTTTCTAGTGACCGCAAACTGCAGATCCTTCATACAAGATTTCGCACTCACTGCAGCTCTCTATCCTCGGATTTATATGAGAAGAATATTATTGACTCTCCTTTGTGTTACTGCGGAGAAATAAAATATTCTTACCGCTATTTCCTTATTTGTTCAAAATACACACATTTACGATATACTTAGAAACATTTTCCAATTTTGTAACCCTTCTATCAATATTATCCTAAACGGTAATATTTTTATTATCTTTCGATTCGGATATATGTCTTTAATGCCGTTCAAAAATACATTAGAGAAACAAAACGATTATAGAATAAATAAGATGCAATGTTACAAAAAATTCAAAATTATATACACGTCATATTCACTTAGACCTTATCTTGACATGTTGACTATTTGCTTATTTGATTATTTAATTAATTCAGCTATTTTTTATTCATATTATATCCTTATCGTTCATCCCTTTCTCTTTTCTTCTTTCACGTCTTGAAGTTTTTACTACTCTATATTTAGTTTAGTATACCATTATTACATTTTACACTTACAAATTAAATCAGTATCAATTATCTCTTTTAAAGGCATCTTATTTCATATACAGGGATTGTTAATCCTACTATTCGATTAATTGCTATAAGAAGTTGTTCTAATATCTGAAGTATT
Organism: Mercenaria mercenaria; assembly: GCF_021730395.1. Lineage (NCBI taxonomy): Eukaryota > Metazoa > Mollusca > Bivalvia > Venerida > Veneridae > Mercenaria > Mercenaria mercenaria. The sequence continues at coordinate 65,765,850 of NC_069377.1, read as the reverse complement.
TTTCTTATTTAACCTTTAAAGATACTTTACAAAATCACTTTTGGTCTTGTTGAAATATGTCATCTTTCCATTTTTTTCATATGATACTGCATTGATGTGTAAATAACACTGCCATGAAAAAATATGTAATTCTATTCAATAATGATAAGACAACCATAAGCTAATATAGCTTTCTATCCTATTCCTGAAATGTTATATTGTAAAAGTTTCATGAATTTCTGATTAAAAATATGTTTAAACTCAGGAAGGTAAACTTCAAATTTGTTACATACCTTTGGTCACAATTGAATTTGAAAACAAAATGTCTCCATGTTTTTGGATGTTGTGTCTATACATTTGTTGTCATTCCGCATGACTTTCTCGTACTAACTTTTTGTCCAGCCAGCTTTTAAAAAGTTAAGAATGCATATACAGTGTAACTTCCGAAAACCGAACGACCTCGGGACCATCCTAAAAGTTCGGTTTTTGGAAGTTTCCGGAATTCAGAAGTTTGAAAGTTTGTAGGCAAAGTGGACGTGGTGCACAAGAGTTATGTTTTCTTACACATAGGATGAAGGAGATTTTTATCCTTCTTTATTTTACAATTTCATATTAAACTATTAATTAATTAGATAATTAATTAATTATTTACAAACATTAAGGATAATAAATACATAAATAACAAGTATAAAAAGAAACAACAGAACTTTAATAATAGCATTTACGCAAACATTTTCCACTTACATTTTACCATCTTTGAAGTCGCGAGTTTGTCAACATTAAATTTTAATTAATGTTGATAATGCATAGTTTAATCGATGTAACTATCATTTAAAACATTTATCTTTCTTTTGTTCAAACATTAAGAAAGTTTTTAACACATAAGATGTTTAATTCAGATGTTTTTATTAATTGAATACAAATGAAAATAATCGCTATTTATTTCCTTACTTTTTCATCAAATGATCACTGTGATTATATAGCGTGTCAAAATAAACACGCACGCTAATAAATAAACAAAAGATCATGTTGACAGCGTTTCTGGATTATCAGGTGACACTTTTAATCCAGCAAATATTTTGCTGTTCGGTTTTCAGAAGTCAATTTTAGTGTTAAAATATAAACGGTGCTACAAAAATTGTCCGGTTTTCAGAATTCGGAAGTTCCGGTTTTCAAAGGTTAAAGATAAATAGAAATAAGAACAGAAAAAAACAGGACCTTGACTTTCGTGCGGTTTTCAAAGGTTTCCGGTTTTCAGAAGGTCCGGTTTTCGGAAGTTACACTGTATATCTATCATTCATAAACCCCCATTTTCATGTTCATGAATACAGTGTAACTTCCGAAAACCGGACCTTCTGAAAACCGGAAACCTTTGAAAACCGCACAAAAGTCAAGGTCCTGTTTTTTTCTGTTCTTATTTCTATTTATCTTTAACCTTTGAAAACCGGAACTTCCGAATTCTGAAAACCGGACAATTTTTGTAGCACCGTTTATATTTTAACACTAAAATTGACTTCTGAAAACCGAACAGCAAAATATTTGCTGGATTAAAAGTGTCACCTGATAATCCAGAAACGCTGTCAACATGATCTTTTGTTTATTTATTAGCGTGCGTGTTTATTTTGACACGCTATATAATCACAGTGATCATTTGATGAAAAAGTAAGGAAATAAATAGCGATTATTTTCATTTGTATTCAATTAATAAAAACATCTGAATTAAACATCTTATGTGTTAAAAACTTTCTTAATGTTTGAACAAAAGAAAGATAAATGTTTTAAATGATAGTTACATCGATTAAACTATGCATTATCAACATTAATTAAAATTTAATGTTGACAAACTCGCGACTTCAAAGATGGTAAAATGTAAGTGGAAAATGTTTGCGTAAATGCTATTATTAAAGTTCTGTTGTTTCTTTTTATACTTGTTATTTATGTATTTATTATCCTTAATGTTTGTAAATAATTAATTAATTATCTAATTAATTAATAGTTTAATATGAAATTGTAAAATAAAGAAGGATAAAAATCTCCTTCATCCTATGTGTAAGAAAACATAACTCTTGTGCACCACGTACTTTGCCTACAAACTTTCAAACTTCTGAATTCCGGAAACTTCCAAAAACCGAACTTTTAGGATGGTCCCGAGGTCGTTCGGTTTTCGGAAGTTACACTGTAATTGCATTTCGTGCTATTTCGTCTGTTTTTGTTTCCCACAAGAAACCAATATTGAAAATATGGGAACTCTACTGGTCACAGTACACGACAAAAATGTAAATGTTGCAGGCTCGGTTTGATTAAACCTTTTCAAGGACGGTAGAGGAAATTCATGTTACCGTCCACGCCCTCTAGGCCCCGATCGAGCAGAACTCAACATTTGCAGAATTATGTTAACATAACCTTTTTATGTACTTGACAGTACTGTTTTTGTTCAGAGTTATATCAATTTATGCTGTGCCAACGTGTAAAGTAATGCTATTTTCATGACATTTTCCATTAAAATATTAATCTAATTCATTTCTTTTCAGTTCTGCCAAAATACTTCATCTAATTTCCAATTGTTTAAAGTTTCTAATCTTTGTTGTTCCTCATTTGTTTCTCGTTATTTCCAACAGTGTATTTTGTTGATAAATGTCTTATTGTACTGCTAGCTGAAACAAAAACAATGAGTCATTCGAACTTGTATTATTACGCACTGGGGGTGGTTGTTACGTCTGGATATAGCCTTCGGTTAAAAGAACTAGAAATCTTCGAGAGGACTTGGCCGATCAACCCCTTCCAATGTATTAGGCCAAAGACTAGAAACTCTGTACTACTGTTCATGAAGTTTAATTTGTGTATTAAATTAGAACATGCACAAATAGTGCATAGTTAAAGTATAAAAGAACAAAATGTTATACTGATCACGTTAAGTGTCAAAGGAACTTTAGCAATTCACAATATACCATACAGTGTTTATCCTAAAATCAGCATAAATGTAGATGACGATGTTAACTTTCCATAACTTTACGAAAGACAATATTTGGATGTTAGTCTCTGTTCATTACCAAAGATATCTCAAAAGGCCTAAATAATTCACAGTTCAATGGTGCGGACTTGTAAAACATCAATACAAGTAAACTGCATAGGCTTACCATAACTTCTAAAGATGAGTGCATGTGTCCTTAGTAGCATTCATTTCAATAACACATGCTAATGTATTGAAATCCTTTGAAATGAAAGCTAAATATTGGAAAAATTCTTCTAGCAAAGGGTGCCCTTAAGCTTATTGTTCAGAAGTGAAGTGCTACAGATGGTCACAGATCGAGCCCTTTTATAGTAAGTAAGAACAATGACCAAGAAAAATTGGTCAAAATATGGTTTCATGGTAAATTTACCAAATCTAAATGGTTAGTGACCAATGTTTGGTCACAGTGACCAATGTTTGGTCACAGTGACCAAATATTGGTCACAAAAACAATTTACACAGAGAATTCTGCCAAACGCTTCAAACTGGATTCTTTATACAATATAACAGTGTACCAGGGGGTAAAGTCTAAGTCTTCTATTTTACAAGATGACAGTGCAGGGGCGTATCTTGATGATTTTGAACTGTACGCCAGATAGACGAGCAGCATAACTATGAGCCAAACAGCGATGCTGTGAGTATGGGATAGGTGAGAGAGTCTCGATTGGATTGTGTAAGGGTATTCTAATTTCTGTTGTTATCGTTTTTGAAATGATCGTAATGTTTAAATTTCATGCATGACTTCTGCATCCGCATTTTGACAGGTTTTTGATAAAAGCGTCTACCCGTTCATTGCGAATTTGTCAGGTTTTATCAAATATTCATTGATATATCTTTCTCACACGAAAGTAAACATTTTCAAGAAAACGTTAACAACATCTAATGTTTGCAAACGAAATTTCAAACTGCGTAAATTGCTTTGGTATTTCGGTATTCTGATCTGGATTTAGATTAATAGATTCAACTGCACATCGATATTGACGTTAAATGTTATAGTGCAAGCTCTTTTTACTTGAGACCTCTGGTGACTCGAGCATTTTTGTTCTCCCTTTGCATGCTTGAATACCAATGTTTTACTTGGGGCCTCTATTACCGAGTGGTTAAAGCCGTTAACTTTGAATCACTTGCGCCTCACCGATGTGGGTTCGAGCCTCACTCGGGCTATGAATTCTTCATATGAAGAAACCATCCAGCTGGCTTACGGAAGGTCGTTGGTTCTACCCGGGTGTCCGCCCGTGATTAATGCAAGGGGGAGCACCTGGGGAAAAATTAAATGAAATACTGTCAATAGGACCAGCTTTCATCAATAAAATTGTTTCTTTGTAAATAATATATGATTTAGAATAAAGAAAAATATCGAAGGTGTTACCACTGCCCGTTCCTGGGCGGTGCCAACAGTGTTCTTTTTGTCATCGCTATCTGTTTGTGTGCGTGCGTGCACGTGAGCGTCAGTGTTTCTATTTAAGGCGGGCCTATTTGGCGATGTGTGGCTCAGGCTGTATTTGCCGTGCCTTATGCTTGCAAGGAATATACCCTTACCTTTTCCAAGATAATTACAGGAACAAATAAATCTATTTGAACAACGAATTTGACAGATCTCATTCAGATGATATTGTTAAACGAAGAACTTGAAATAGCCGCCTAACTCCCTTTAGGCTTTACATTTTATTGCATTTTTTCCAACTTTAAGCTTTTTCATTTTCTCGGTGTCGAATTTAATTGTACGCACAGGCGTATCGGCGTATACAGGGCCCAGGTACGCCCCTGCAATGATATTTTATGTTGCTTTGTAACGGAGATAAATAATCCAACAATGCAATGCGAATGATGTATATCCTGTCAGGAAATGTGACAAATTCAGTGGCTTGCAATGACAATATTAATGATTTACGCAAAAAAGGATTGACTAAGAGGATGACACTTGTCTTAAACAAACAATTAAATACTTTAAATTGATTGTCCTAAAGCTATAGTCACAATAGTGATTCGCATCCTGGAAAATGATACAAAATCAGAATTATACATGAACCAGCCGAAACAGATGTCTATTTTAAAAGTAATCAAAGTTCGAATAAGATTTAAACGAACATGGGGATGTATTATATGTGATTGGTTGGTCATATCAAGTAGATCAACACATATGTGTACAATTCTGTGTTTCGTTACTTTCATCTTACAAGAAAATGTCACTGAAACAATTTAAATCACAGCCAACATTGGATAGGATCAAGAAAACAAGAAATTGGTAAGTCCCCATTGTTCGGGGTGTTACAGTATAGACCATACTTTTATCAGGGTTATAACAAGAGCTCATAGAACACGAAATGCCACCCCCCTTAAAGCATTCAGTAGTTGCACAAGGAACAGAAATTATTTGGTCACTCAGCACTGGACATTTGACGTACTGACATCAGATCAATAATTATGGACCATTTACTGCAGTCATAAGTAAACTACGTATCAAATGTGAACTTATACCAAAGCATTTTCTAGTTATTTGGCAAAAAACGTTCTACTGTTCTGGGTAAATGTGACCTTGACCTTTGACCTACTGACCACAAAATCAATAGGGGTCATTTGCTGGTCATGATCAACCTCCCTATTAGGTTTCGTGATCTTAGGCCCCATCTTTCTCAAGTTATCATCCGAAAATGGTTTAACTGTTCCGGGTAACTGTGACCTTGACCTTGGACCTCAAAATCAATAGGGGTCATCTGCTGGTCATGATCAACATCAATATAAATTTTCTCAAGTCATCGTCCGGAAACGGTTTAACTCTTCCGGGTCACTGTGACATTTACCTTTGACCTACTGATCTCAAAATCAAGAGGGGTCATCTGCTGGTCATGACCAAACCCCTATCAAATTTCATGATCCTAGGCCCAAGCGTTCTTGAGCTATCATCCGGAAACAGATTGGCCTATGGACAGACCGACCGACATCTGCAAAACAATATACCCCACCTTCTTCGAAGGGGTGCATAAAAAAGGTATTTCAAAACAAGTAAAAGCCCTTTGAAAACAATACAGCTTTGTCTTCTAAAATTTTACTAGTATGATAGTCTATTAAGAATATAGATTTTTCTAGAAAATAAAACAGACTTAACCTTAAAACGCTACTAGTAGGCAAGAAATAAACGGTTATGGTAGATTGCCCGCAAGCACAGAGCACCCAAACCACAGCCAGAGACCTATGCATCGCAAAGTAGGCACGAAACAAAAAGAAACTATAGTGAAAGATAAAGTAGACTGGTTGCGTAAAAAGATCCAAGAACAAGTATAGTTTAACCATATGAAAAATACAAGAAATGGTAATTGGTAGAGAAAGGGGTAGTATGAGCAAGGTAACATCATAACTTAACGTAACAATGAGCAATAAACATTAGTTTCTATTTGTTAACCCTAAATATAGCATATAAAGTATTCATTATATAGTATAACTTAAAACTACACAATTAACTAAATATGCGTGACTATGATGTATCTGATACTATAAATATAGTTCTCAAACGTAAATAGTTACTTAAAAACTGTCTTTTTTCCATAAAAGTACATAAACACAGTAGATATAGTCCAACTTGTCTGAGCAAAATGAAAATAAACGAGTTGCTTGTTTATAGATAATAAACAGTAAGAGAATATCGTTTTCTGTAAGTGTGAAACATGTCGTCAACATAATGAAAACACTGCTTTTAAACTTCTATTGTATTACACATATTAAAGGTGCAAAATCAAGACAAATGAAAAGACATAAATCTTAAAAAAAGACTACACATTTTGAAATATAATACTAAACATTATGATAGCCGTGCAATATTCCCTTGAAATCAACACAAGAACAGAGAAACAAATGATTGTTTCTGTATTTTCTTAGACTGACATGGGTGGTCATTTTGTCCTACTTTCATGTTTATCGTTTTTCCGTAATCGGTCGGAAACTCTTCGGGATCACGTGATTTTAAAATTGTTTCAAACGAATATCCGTTTAAAGACGCGCGACAAAATAACTGTATTTCCATGATGGTAATTATACACGACTTGCACGAAAAATATGAAATGTACAAAATTTATGTTTAAAATTGACAGTGACATATATTAGGCCAAGACAATGTGTTTAATGTCTAAAAACTGATTAAATTAATGTAGCCATATGTACATAAATCAGTGTATTTAGGTAAATTTCAATCACATTTTGTTTCTACAGTGTAAGACAGTTATTCATTTTTATTTTATGCTTATTGGTGAAATACTGGAAAATAGCAGTGAGATATAAATCGATATCACTCACAGTGCCGAACTTCTTTTTTTCCAGATAAATTATCTCCCTTGAAATATATTCTTTAATTACCTCCCTTTGCTGCCTTTAAAATTACTTGATTATACTTATACTCAAGCCATACACGAGTCATGAACTGCTAGACAATCCTATATAGAACAAGTTAGCTATATAATTAAATTTGCAAAAGAAATAATGTTACCTTTGTCAGCTTGGTTGCTAGGCCTTGCCATTCATGTAGCTATGTGTGTTTCCTCTACTTTTTTCCATTGGTTCACTATCGTGTGGTAGATTTTACTGGCAACAGCACATTTAGTTGGTTGTTGTCTTAGTAAATTATCACAAGACATCAACTCAACCTTACGTAATATGCCAGCATTTTCGTCGAAGTATTCCCAACTCCGAGCCCAGCCAATTGTGTTCCAACTTCCATCCAATTTGTTATGCTATGCAGCTCCTAGATCAATATTTCCTAGCTATTTCTATTGAATCCATGATGATATTTAATTCTGCAGCTTGATTTTCCAAGGACTTACGCATAGTCCACAGTTGTTTAGATTTTTCGTGTTGTTTTTTTATTCTGACCTTCAGCATGTGTTTTAGTAAACAAAGCAAGCTTCCGGTTATTCAACGAACTGACGGTTTGACCCGAAAAGTTTTAAATATGCTTCTACTTAACTACCGGCATTTGTCAATGTTTCTGTTAGCCGCGGACTGTGTATTTTTACACAAAATATTTAAATGCAGTTTTTGTTTTTAAAAACAAAATGGCGTCGTGTTGATTTAATGAACCTAATCGCCAATATTCGATATTAATGTGCCTAAGTTTCCATGGTAATTTAGCGGAAGTATCATATGTAACACGGTAGCTTAAATAAATCTGAATTTCGTCATGAAATATTGGATTTATATGAACATTTATGCACGTAATAAACAGAAAATTCGTTGATCTTCACAAACTAGCATAAAATAAAAAGAAAATTTGTTTGTTTGCAGTGAGATATCGAAATATATCATCACCGATAAGGGAGACAATTCTGATATTTTCACTCAGGCTCCGCCTTCGTGAAAATATTCAATTGTCTCCCTTTTCGGTGATGATATATTTCGATATCTCACTGCAAACAAACAAATATCCTCTATATATTCTTTAAACTATACTGAAAAGAGATTAACTGAAAAAGTTTGCAGACGAAGTTGTAAAAACACTTTTATTCGGGAAGGGCCTGAATTGTCCTCCCGCAAACTTGTAGTATAGCTGTTTATTACCTGTATGATAAGAATGATTTTCATGAAGTTTTTGTGAGTTACAAAATTGTTGAAATCCATGTGCTAAGTTTGTAAAAATCGCGTTATTGTTTGGGCATATAATATATTTTGCATCTATTAATAAATTATAGCCTCGTTTCGGAGGATTCTTCCGAAAAAATCCGAAGATGCTCGACGGGTTCGTAAGCAGTCGGAAAACATACTTTCGATTTGACATAGGCAACATTTTTTGTTTATTTGTTAGTTATTCTTGAACATATTCATGGCTATTTGGTCAGATCCGATGCAGTGGGCCATATTTTCAGTAAATAGGAAGTCTCAGCTACAAACTCTGGTTTTCATATAATACTCGTTCGGGTTTTAGTAATGGACCTTTAATGTTGTTTCATTATTATTTACACATATATAGTTGTGGTATGTTGGTAATCGTTTCTATTTATTTTCAGTTTGATCCATTAAGCATGCCAACGTAATCGTAGTGCTTTTACATTGCAGTTTTATTAAACTCCCGAACTGCCTTCTTTCGCGTTTGGTATTTTGTATTGATGTTATCGAAAGGAATATGAAAACAGTCGCTGTAATAAAGTTACATAAGGGTATGAAATGAATGGGCGTGTTAAAAGTGTATGAAGACTGAATGCCTACGTGTGTACTTTGATAAGAATATGAAAACGAGCACTGTAAATAAATTGAAGATCAGAAATTCACATGAAATATACAGGTGTTTTTGAATTGTTTGGAGGTCAATTGCCTACTGTCCTTTGATAGGAATGTGAAAACGATCGCTGTAAATAATAGCGGACCAGTAGTTAACAGCTGAGTTTGAAAATATAAGGGCATGTTTCAAAGTGTGTAGCTGCCGAATGCCTACACGCGTACTTTAGACGAAACTATACTTTTCATTACAGGTGGAAATTACTAAACCGCTATTTATATCTATAAATTATAGATCTATACAACAACAAAACCGTCAACGACAGTGGTTTTCTTGAATTGCAAACGTTCTAACGTCGCATCACAGTACACGCTATCTGTGTGTAACGTCTCGTAAAATACACAGATCTTCTATTACGACGTGATGTATGAAAATGTATGCTGTAAGCTGTTGAATGCTCCCCCTTTACGTGACGTCATATCAAGGTGAGTTCACTAAGAATTGTAAACACACATTTATATAGGCTTATATTTACGAATGGTGAAGCAATGAAATATTTGTACTTAACATAAGCGAATTTAAATGAACTCCATGTGTCCTAACTAATTATTTAGTTACTGGCATCAGTTTACTAATTCACCTGTAAAACCTTTTAACTCCTTTCAAATATCCATTTAGTCTTAATTTATAGTTCATGGTTGATATGAAACACGTAATGAATAAAAACAAAATTATATTGTTATGCGAGTCAATAACGCACAATTATACAAAGCGTTATGTTAAATTGATACCGTATTTCATTGCAGATTCCATTGAACATAACAAACAATATTATGACAGATTTTACTGATAGTGAATAAAACAATTATCTGTTGTGACAGTAGAGAACATTACACTGATTGATGCGATCTAGTTTTGTTTCAATCTCTTTTTTTGTCTCGATTCTTGATGTATGGAAAGAGTTTTAACTGGCATCATCTTTTGGTGATTAGGATTGGAACAACACAAGTTCAGAAGTCACATGACGATGCATGAAAAAATGTCACACATATGTTCCTTTTGCGACCTTATATCAACTTTGAATCTGTTCTGTCTGGTATAGTTTACAGTTTACAGTTTATTTATTTTGCATTAAGGCCTCCGGCCCATACACATAACATATATACATATCAATAGCTTACATCATATACATCATCATGACACAGTATGTACATAGAAATAGCATATTTTAACACTAGTCATGTAACATGTACAGTAACAATTACAATTTAATTACGCATTAATTTCATGTTAATCTACATAAAAATCAAAAGTTAATTTAGCAAACTTTTTCAATGTACATTTCAAAAGGTGACTATAATTATAATTTCTTTTCTTAGTTCAAAGGCATGATAGATAAATGCAGCCAAATTCTTCATTGTGTTTTCATTCCTACATGACATCAACAGAAAAAAATTATTAAGGCTTGGGTTATCATAATATTTTTGCGGAATATATCTTTTGCGAATACCATCGTACAGTGGACACTTCATCGTAAAGTGATATTCATCTTCTACAACTTCATTACAAGGTATACAAAAACGTAATTCTTTGGCTAAACCAATATGTCTGCCTTTTTCAATCATTAATTTGTGAGACGATGCTCGTAAGGATACAATACTTTTTCGGAATTTTAAGACATCTATACAAACTAAATAAGGTTCGAATTTAAAAACAGGTTTGAAACCCCTGTATAGAGTCAGCTTTCTATTTTCAAATCACTCTGTTTGCCATATTTGTAGGTACTGGTCCATTAATCTATTTCCATATTGCATCATAAATAACTTTGGATTGTCCACAATTTGGCTTTCCCAAATATAACCAAATCCATTTCTATAGAGATTTAATCTAACAGCCGTAACCCAATTTTTGTAACCTAGATTATCAAAGCATTTAAGCATAATATAACATTTTTTTACATATCTATCACTTGGCATATTCAAAATTCTAATCCAAAACTTTATACAACGTTTGTAAGTGTTAATATACATTGGATATCTGGCGCAATCACCAACAATTACGGCATTGCATGAATTTAAAGGCGCACACATAAACCTTTTGCACGCATATATATGTACCCGTTTAATGCATTCCATTTTTCCATACCCCAGATTTCAGCCCCATACAGCAAAACTGGACTTAATTTAGTATCAAATATTTTAAAAAACGTTTTATAAGTCATAGGTAACATCTCATACATACTATTCAACAGGGATATTAATACCTTTTTAGCCTTAAATGCCATAGACTCAGCCATTTTATATAATGATAATCTACAAGTAAAATTTAAGCCAACATATGAAAATGCACTAACAGTTTCAATTTGCTTACCATCGTAATACCACTTTTCTCTTGATGATAGATTACCACCATTTTTAAAAGCAACTATTTTTGTTTTCCCAATATTTACAGAGAGTTTCCATTCTAAACAATATTTATGTAAAACGTCCAGCTGACGTTGTAACCCCCGAATTGTATCAGACAACAGGGCTACATCATCAGCGAACATTAACAGAAATACTTCTACATCATCAGGTGTTAGCTGAACTCCATGTGTACCACAGTTACGAATTACATTATCTAATTCATTGATAAAGATTGAAAATAATATAGGACTGAGCTTACACCCCTGTCGTAAACCAATTGGACAATCAAATGTACTTGTAAAACATGTGCCGTTCCTAACACAAGCTTTAACAGTTGTATAAATACTCATAACAGATTTTAAAAGATTCCCCTTTATACCATTTTGGCGCAGTGCAAAGAATAACTTTGACCTATTTACGGAATCGAACGCTTTTTTAAAATCTACAAATGCTACATAAATTTTTCTATTTGTTTACCAACGAGTACAACACAAAACCATTATCTACTGTTGAGTATCCCGCGCGGAAACCTGCCTGGTAATTTTATGAAAAGCATTTACAAAGAAAGTTACTCGTTTTGTTAAAATACTAATATACAATTTACTGAATACTTCTATCAGGGCAATACATCTATAATTATCCGGGTCATTTATATTTCCCTTTTTATGTAAAGGCACAATAACAAATTTTGACCATTTTTCTGGAAACTCACCGGATCGATATAATCTGTTAAAAAACTTTCTAATAAAAGGTAATAACGCATCCACCCCATAGATAAAATGTTCCGCTAATAGATTCCCTGACGAAACTTTTCTTGGATTAATATCTTTTACTGCTGCTAAGATCTCTTCATCAGTAATGTCATTGTTAAATAAAATTTGTTCTACCTCATCTAAATTAAAATCTTGATCTTGAATAGGCAGTTCATCATCCTCATTTTCAGTACCGAATACCCGATTAAAATGCTGAAACCATTCCTCTGACGAAATATTTGGAACAGGCTTATCAACCTTAATATTAAATTTAAGATTTCTCCAAAATAATTTTGAGTCTCTTACCGATGATTCTAATTTCTTAAGCCAACTTTTTCTATAATCTTCCTTTTTCAATCTACATGCAAGCTTATATTGTTTTTTACTGTCAGAATACGTAGTCAAATCAGCAATAGTCCTGGATAGACGAAACTTTCTCAATAATTTATTGCTTTTACGCTTAAGATTATAACATTCATTGTCAAACCACTTTTTTTTGGAAGAAATTGTATGCTTACGTGTAGGTATTTTAAAACGATCACTACACATATATAAAGCATTTTCAAAACCAATAACAATGTCATTAACATCTGATTCATTATCATCTATTTGCAGATCAATTGTATCAAATAATCCACTGCTTATATAGTCAAACAACACAGTTTTAAATGTATCACAGTTTTCGTTGTTAATGGCAAATTTATCATTTATTGCCTGGTTAACCTCGTTATTATCAACATTGTCCTGTACGTTATCTACCGATATAGACAGACAAATAGGCAAGTGGTCGCTATCCGATTTCGAATCGATTGTCATATGAATAACTTTATCAATCAGTTCACGTGTACCTATAAAATAGTCAACAGTACTACATCCAGTATTACAAATGTAGGTATAATCGCCACTACCAGGGTTAAACCTACCATTCAATATGTATAGTGAGTAAGCTTTACAAAGGGAAATTAATTCTCTGCCATATCTATTTATTTTACTATCACAGCATTCTCTAGGTAAAACCATATTGTCATCTAGAATATCAAGGTATTCGTTCATTTCAGGGATATTTTGTTCAACGGGAACAGTGTCTTTAAGATCCCCTATGCGTGCATTTAAATCGCCAGAAATTAATATTTCACAATTATTAAAAATGTCATGATTTTCAACTAATAGGTTTTCAAGACCCTGTATACCCATCATTGATTTATCAACATAGTATGGAGAATGCTCTGGTGGCAAATAAATACATACAAATATCAAATCACGTGATAATGAAAAGAAAGACCTTTCAAAACGAAAAACAATACCAAAGTCACAATCATAAAGTATTCGAGACCCATGTTTAGCTATCATTGTTTTAATGTATACCAGCACACCACCCATATTCCTTCCACCCTTCTTGGAAGGTTTAGCTGGACAAAAAAAGCAGCTGTAGTCTGATAATAAATTTTGAATGATTTCAAAATCAGAGATCCAAGTTTCGATTAAACATATTATGTCAAATGTTTTTAAATATTCAATAAAATTTGAGTCATGTAATTTTTCACTTAAACCATTAATATTCCAACATACCATGTTTATGTTACTATACACATGTGTTGGACTTCGGCCGATGTCCTATTCAACATCTGGTGATGGAACATAGGATGTTATATTTTCGCTTAAAACGTTTTCCATAACATTTTCTGTGCTAACGTCGAGCTCAACAGTATTGCTGTTTCTCTCAACCCTTCTACCCGCTTTACGGTATACCCTGGTTTTAATTTCAGTGTGTTCTTGTCTTTCAGGCAAAACGTTTAATTTTCCATTTAAGAAATAACCCTTTTTCCCCTGCCTTTTTAACTCATTTAGTTTTCCCCTTTCGTAATTCGTCAAGTCATTTGAGATTCTTATTTCATTTGCTCGCAATTTATTTCTCACTGAAAAAAGTTTCATTTTAATGTCAAAAGTTGCAAATTTAACCAATACCGTGCTTGGTTGGTCACCGTTAAAGCTGCCAAGCCTTCTTGCGTATAGGATCGAGGAAAACATATTATCGTCATCTGGATAGGCAACTTTCAAAAGTTCATTTTCAATTTTGGTTTTCAAGGATTCCGGTGTTTCATCGTCAGATTCGTTAAGTCCAAAAACTCTCAGATTATTCTTACGATTTTCCTTATCAAGATAGTGCATCTGTCTCTGTATGTCATCAATCTGCTCAAGTTTCATCTCAAAATTCACTGCTAGTTCTCTTACGTCACCATCAACAATTTCACTTTTATATGTCAATGTATCCATCTGAGAGTCAATTTCTTGTAATTTACATTTCATATTTCGCTGTTCTAATTCAACACCAGAAACTTTGGATTTTATATATGCAGCTTCGTTTTTAACTTCTGCCATATCCGCACGAACAGCAAGTATTTCATGTTTTACTTGTTCGATATGTTGTGACATTATCATATTAGACGACGAAATAGCATCCAAAATTTGTTGAGTTTCGGCCGTTGGTCCTGGGTTCAATTCCACATCAGATGATAAAAGTAATAATCTCTGGCTATAAATGTTATACAAAATTTCTGACAAAGGACATGTATTTGAACAATCGGTCACTGTATTTAGCAGTAATCGGGTTTCATTCTGACCAACTGCATAATTGGTGCATAAAATCTCATGCGGAGATAATTCAATAATTCCTGTCTTAGCATAACAACAACACGCAAGAAGGAGTCTATATGCCAGTAATGCACTAATGATTACTATTCCACAAGCAAAAGCACGATAATCTATGTCAGAAGATTTTGTGAAAGGGTTATATTGTTGTTTCGAACACGATCCACTGTAGTGCCTACCACCGCTAAAACCTCCAATCCGTTTTCTGTATACATTATGGTCGTCAGGAGGCAGTACTTAATATTCTTCAGCGCTAAAACAGAAGCTACTGACCGACCTGATTTTGAAATACTTTCGTAGTAGTGTTTCTTGGGCGATCTATTACCAAGACTTTCTTAAAAGATTTCGTTACAAAATGCCACAACAGTGCGCAGTTATCTTCTATATATACTTGCAGTCATAAATTTATAAATATTCTCGTTATAACTGCTGACCTGACTTTAGTCGTGACCATATATCCTGATTTTCTAAATTATTTGAATTCGTGATGAAACAGAGGCAACCAGAGCTGCGGATAGAAATATCTTCAAACGACAAATCTGGTTATGCACTGATCCGAGGTTTAAATAATTTCATGTAACATATATGATAAATGTTTCTCGAGTGGCCATTAACCAGTAATTTCAAACTATTTAGCTCCGGATGAAAACATAGTCAGATTGAGGCACTGTCACTTTTTACCAATATGATTCAATTGAAAATCTAAAAATATGCTCATAAAATCCCTGTTGAAAATTCATCCTTGCTCTCCCAACACTTTCATCTACCCTTACATTTTATCTTTTTTAGAAACCTTTCTTTTACAAATCTGCACCAAGATTGTTTAGATTATTCCAATTATAATCAGTAGGGCCGCCAGAGGGTGTGGTCACCTTTCCATGTAGATAAAACATGAAAAACAAGACTTATATCAAACAGAAAAGGCTACGTTTCAAAAACTCATTCTTGATCCACAAACCCAGCAGTGTATGTAAGGATGTAAAATAGATAGTGAGGATGAAATGAACGAATGAACGGTATGTCGCTTTGGAAACCACATCATGTTCTAAAGCCCAATTATGAAATTACATTTGCGTAGACATGGTCTGTCCAAACGTGGATGTATAATGAGATTGTCAGGTTACCTGAAATGCAAATCTGCTATTACTTTATATACAATTCAAAAGCAGTGCATGAAGCATACGACCTGTGCACATGTAAGCTGGATATAATATGTGCAGATATTTGGCTCGATTCAAATGAATGAATTAAAACTTAAACTTTCGTTTGTAATTGTTGAACCGATTCAAATGAATGAATTAAAACTTAAACTTTCGTTTGTAATTGTTGAACCGATTATAAAATAAATTTCAGAAACGTTCTCTGGATGTTCCTCCAAGATTTGTCAACGTTTTATATTCGTTCTGGCGTGATGGTGCGCCAACACGTCAACACGTCAAAATGACAAACTATCGTGGAAGTACTACAACACACGTATTTGTCGTGTCAGCGCTCTACTTTGTCGTTTTGGCGTGTCTGAAGACAAATCCTGTATACTTTTCGTATATGCGCGCTTATCGTCTTTCTGTCGCGATGGTGCCTTTTAAACGCACCTACACAACAGGGCGGCAAAAGTGTCATTCTGTCGTTTAAAGGGTGCCAACAAAACGACAATTAACGCGCCAATACGACAAATATGATTTTTTGTCGTATTTGCGCGCTATTGTCTTTCTGTTGTGTTAGCGTATTTGTGCCTTTCAAATGCACCAAACATGCCAGAATGGAATGGCAGAAATCAACCACTTTATGGTCAGTTTATCTTATGCATGTATACATTTGCATATATGATGGCAACTGTTAAATCTCCTTCCCAGGAACCGCTTACCCGATTTCAAAATAATTTCAAAAAAACGTTCCTTGTCTGTAACAAGGTGGAAATATGTGTCCAATGTACCTTTTGTCTTAACTTGGAATAGCCATTGCGTACTTTAAATTCTTAATGTTACATTAGACTAATCGACAGTTGTGATTTAACTAGTATGTTTGCGTATGCTAGAAATTCATCTTGCGGAGACAGCACCTATTTACATTGTTCCGTGCCTTTTGAAGATGATGAGTGTTTAGATGCAGTAAGCTGCATCATGTACCGGTTAAAACTCCCCAATGGATTTTATTCACTGACCTTTCAAAGGCGATGTCCCACTGTGTTTCTTTATTTTTTTTCGTTTCGTCCTCGGTATCTACAGCTATATCTTTTAAAAGTAGTTTCAATCCAAATAAGTATTTTTTGAAAACAAATTCTTCCAGAAAATAAATAACAGAGCTTTACTCAGTTGTTTCCAGTCGTCTGTTAAGACAAACATTTTAATGAAAGCATTATTGGACGATCGTTCTGTGTAAAATATGACTAAAATTAACAATTAATGGAATTCTGAATAGTAAAATATATACTTCGAATTTATCCATTTTCGTCCAATTTTCTTTCAAAAGCTTGTTTTCGGTAATAAAGTAGGTTAATACACAAAGCTTTCGACGGCGTTACTGGGCCTCCGTGGACGAATGTGCTTGGGGCCTGGAAGACTTCATGTGCAGAAGCCATCCAGCTGGCATACAAATCAGTAGTTCTATTTAAATGCCCACCAATGCCCTAAGCAATGCCTTGAGGGGCACTTTTGGTCTTCTTCCAACATCAAAGGTTTGAATAGTCGCCATATGACCTAAATTATGTCGTTGTGACTCTAAACTCAACAAAACAAATGAAACGACACGCAAGAGTTTTCAGAAAAGAAACAAAACTTTAATCCACAGTGCATGTCATTAACTGTGAAGAGTCGATTTTCCGTAATGATATAAAGTGGAATATCAGCAATAAATACTGCAGTGTTGAGGCATGTTCATGGTTTACTTTCAGAAGTGATTAACATCTGAGAACTTCTTAACGACATTTCTAATTTTATGCATGTATAGGAGATTTATTTTCCAGCAGGATAAATCTCCTTGTCATTAATCAAAATCAGTCAAAAAGTACCTTGCTTATATGCAATGTACTTTATTGGCCTGCATAAAACCATGCTTATTGAAGCTGATTGTGGCATAATTAAGCAAATAATAGAAATTGTCATGTAAAATACTTTTTTTAAAAATTGAGATGGGTCGTAACATTTTTAAAGCTGTATTTGCTTTACTTTTTTCTATGCATTTTTGAGTATGTTTACAATGTACACATCAATACATACACATATGCAGTTTGAGGAGACTACGTTTTTATGAAAATGACTTTTCTATTGATAAGAACACTATATTATTAGTTTCTAATTTTACTGACGATTCACAACATTTCCTAAAAAACAACAACAACAACAACAACAACAACAAAACACACACAAAAAACAAAAACAAATACCGTAACGAAAAAAAGACATTGAATCGGTCACAAAATATCGGATCGCTGTAAACAAAGATAAATAATGTATTTTCACATTTCCTAAAAAAAACTACAAAGAGACATTGAATCCGTCACAAAATGTTTGAGCGCAAATTTAGATAATTTATCCAGGAATATCACTCCTCTTCATTTTTCACATTGATGCTAACAAAAAGGCTTACAGTTACAGCAACAAGTGTCAAGAAATAAAATGTAAAGAAAATTTTATCAAGTACAACACTGACTTCTTTCCACGACAACTCTGTATCATTCAGCGTGTACTTACCAGATTTATCTTTTGAATTTGTCGAATCTTCTATCGAACTTTCTTTTTCTTTGCATTCATTTTGTCTTTCACAACACTGCAAGCATACGTTATCGTTATAATTCGTAGACACGTTCACAATTTTATTTCCAGCTAAACTTTCAACGTCGTAAACCGATGACAATGAATGAAAATACGTTGATGTTGTTGTCGGATGTTTGACTTTCGTTGCTATTTTTCCGTTTTTATTTCTTTTATATCTTTTGTTAATCGTATTCTTCCTGCATGACGAAAGTTTTCCTATTCTAAGCCACCAACCAGTAACTGGCTGCGACTTGTTGCAATGAAAAACATGTAGAACAAATATTGTTGTCAGGGTAATGCACGCGCTTAAGATAAGTATGACCGGTAAGTAATGACTGAAAATTGACATTGGGGTGGACGTCTTTGGCATGTTTTCTCCAACTACTGTAAGGAAAACGGCTATCGCTCATAAAACTGTTATGCTGTAGGACATTCTTTCACCACTTTCGACGGGAATGCAAAAAACCATTGCGTTCAGGAACGTCATAAATATAACTGGCATTATAATGTTTACGAGAACAAATCGCGGTCTCCTTTCTAACCGGATGTAAAACGATATATCTGCGTGTCCAGTACGTGCAACATGAGAATCAAGAAATTGCCACGCCCCGTTTTCAGAGAAGAATTGTTTCTGTACGTTATCAGATATTGGATGTAAAAAGATCTCGCTTGGCCAATAAGCCCACGGCGTAAAAATAAATTCACACCAATGGCTATCCAACGGATAATGAGTAACATCCGTTCTACATGTTGCGGAAAACACATCTCCTGGAAAAAATGAAGCCAAACCTTCATGTGTGAATCGAATTGGTTGCCAAGAATCTCCAAGCTTTTTTTAATTTATTAGCATTGTTTACCAGAACTAGATTCGGAGTCCAGAATTGATCGCTTCCGAAAACGACATCTGATATACCATCATATTCGCTGATGTTCCATATCATGAACTCATCAGTCCAATACATGGTTAAAAATGCTGTTATTGTCAACTTCTCCTGTACTTCATCAAATTCCTGAATAGATATAACTTCCATAGCTGCATAAACAACCGTTGGAGCCGACTGGTTTGGCGTTGGTCGCAAATTCCTGTCATAATCTGCTGTCTTATTTCTAAGCAACGCCTTGACAATGTCGATGTTATAGCAGTGTATTTTACTAAAACATATTATATACATTACACACACCACTCCCGTTACTGATTTCAGGTCATGCGCTATCATAATGTATGTGTGTAATCTCTGGCATTAAAGTGTACTTTCAGTTAACATAAACCAATGCATCAGATTGGTCTGAAATGTACAATGGGTGAAAACTTTTCAAATTTGTGGAAAGTTTGATAGTAAAGAAAAATGAATATATATTTGCCATTTGAATGCTTTTGATATGTTTGGGATAAAGGAAAATTATTTAAAACTGATATATTAAAATATGATAACAATCATCAATCCATGTACATTTGCTGCTTTGTGAACGCATTTTCATTATATTTATTGCCAATAACGCGTTTATTAAAATGTATTGTTACGAGTATATAAAATAAATCCTCTGCTACATTCTTGAAATGCTCGCTTTACGGCCTATGTGACAGAAAGTGTAGTATTGCTTTTTATGTTATATGTTTTAATTAAATACTAAGTTTCTTTAATTACTTCTTGCTAGATGTATAAATAAGCAATTTAAACTAATGAAAATAATTTGGAAGTCAGTTTTTAATTAATATGATTAAGTAGTTCATTTAAGCGAAAATGGTTTTTATCTATAAGGTAAAGAAAGTCCCACCTGAGACGCATCAATTGAATAAAATCAACGTGTCAGAACGAATCTTTTTCAGCTTTAGTTTTATTTTCAATGTAAAAGAATGTCAAAGCAAAATCAAACATCAAACGCAGCAGAGTCCTCGAATACATCCTAGTTCTAAAATATAATTTCCAATTCGTCCTCTATCTATTGGTGTAGTATTTCAGTTGATGTTTTAATTGATTTATCTGTCAATGCAAGAAGTTCTTCATTAAATCATTTATATTTTAATTTCCGAAGATTTAGATGATTTACCGCTTTCGCTTTCAACACTATGTAATGAGTTTATTGATATACCGGTCAGCTTTTTGTTTTCTGATATTTTGAAATATTGATTCATTTAGTAGTTGCTGAAAATCAATAGCAGGAATTAGACATGGTTCTACTGCAAATTAAAGTTTATTAGCGCATACTCACAACATGCTACAGAACTTAACGTTGGGTTGGTAATCATACATTCATTTATGCTTATAAATAAGAAGTTGTGGCTACAAGAAAATAGTTGTCACTGTAGGGTTTCTGAAAATATAATGCCAGCATTAGTATAAAAAACTTATACAATTTTATTGCAGAGAGGTCCAAAAACACATCATACATATTCCTTCGGTGTTTTGATCAACGGCATCAATGGTCGTGCCATAGTTCAATTACATCAAATGTATACAAACTGTTACTGTCACTGTGTCACTATCTGAAATACACTAAATAATTAACAGGAAAAGGAAAATGAAACAAAACATATCTGTTGTTGTGACGAAATGTATCAATGTAAATTCCTTTTAGTCAGCAATACTTAATTTTGAAACATTGACACTGATATGATTGGCTGTCCTCTTACTGACATTGTTGTTTAAGAAACAGTAAGTTCCCAAACGTGGTAACCCGAGTTTTGAGTTCTTAGGCGTAAGAATATATCACGAATGCCGTAGGCCTGAGTGATATATTGTTTCGTATAAGAACGAAACAGTCGGGTTATTCTATGATAAACCACACTTGGGAACTTATTATTTCGATTCTAACACGACATACTAGTATAAAAAGTGTTAGAAAATATAGTAACTACTTCTTACGACCGTACTACGCACCTGTATCGGATGACGTCATTGCGCGCGAGTGGTTTATTGCAGAATAACCCGAGATAGATTTTGCTCTACATGTATGTAGGTTATTTTGCTGTCGTGTTAGAATTTTGGTTTTTCTATTCCTGTTTCTTTGCTTGTTCTCTTTATCTAAAATGTATAACAATGTAGACAAACACGCAAAAGGAAATAAGAGAGAAAATTCAACAAATAACTTTTTTTTGTAAATTGGAATTCATTAATTTCAAAAGATCTTACTTGTCAATATAAAATATTTGCTACGGCCAAATGAAAATTGATTTGATAAATTCCCGTGATGATGCGACAATAATATCATTCAATATTTCAGATGAAATAAACGTTTGTTATAGAGACCTTTCAAATTCCATTATGGCACCACCACTGTAATCAAATGAGAAATACGGGAATACTTTTAAAGTAAATTCAGTGATAATATTACTCTCGATTCACCTTTTTATCGCTAACTGAAAGAATAATGAATAGTTGTTTAATCAGAAAACATCTCATTAATGAGCACAAGTAAATTATTTATGTTATTGTTTGAATGTCGAATATTACCCCAAACTTAAATCTCACTGAAACAGTACGCACGGACTCAGCATTTATGTTCATACTAAAACCTGAATTTTTGAAGTTTTCTGATTCCAGTAAATCAATATAAGTACATTAAATGTGAGTCTTTTAATAATGATGCCATATTATTCTTGAAAATAAAAACACTTGAAGAATAATGATTATGTAGTTAATTTATCGAACTCTTCAAACTTTATTAAGCTAGAATATCAGGACTGAAGAAAATATCATGGGCCTCACTAAATTAAAACAAAAGCTGTTCATCAACTTTATCATTCGTATCGTTTTCAGAAACACAATTGAAAAAAAGTCAAATTTGTTGATGCTCTAATTTTTACGTTCGAAACAGTGTAAAAATGATTAAAATTCAAGTTCCAAATATGTCATTTAAATGCATCTGGACTGTTCATGTCCGGACATATTTATATACAATTCTCATTTATGCATGTAGCTTTTCTAAACAATTATTTCTGATGTCACTACATAATTAACATTGCATAAATAGGTGTTTCGTTTTGAATTATGGTCTTTCAAACGAGACATAATCTTATTTAACATGCAATCTTTAAAACATATATCTGACAGTCTGTATGCGTAACGATGAGACACAACATCTAAATTTAGCCAAAGTGGACCTACAGTTATATTTGAAACAAATAAAAGTTATGTATTACAGTGACTCTTTCTTTACTTTCTCTATTTGAGGAATTCACATTATTCAGAATTGTTTTTAGTTATTTTATAAACAATCTATTTTGACTAGTAGCAGTATAATGGTAAACATATCTCCCAATTCTATTGGTCTTGAATTCTGTCTAACTAATATTTCCTACATTTATTCTCCATTTTGCTACAAGATACTGACGGCATTAATTAGAATTATGCCTGTGAAATACATAATGTAATGATTTGTAATAAATTTCGCGGAGTATGGGTAAATGCCAAACTAAACGGATAAGAGAGCACTTGTGATAAATATAACATAAAAATACTACATACATACACTAAAAACAACATTAAAGATATTGATATGAGAGTAAAATTTTAGAAAAAGTGGAATCTCCACGGATCCCCCAACACGACAGAAATGAAAATCTTTCAGGCTCGCTTTGACCGAGTCTGTTCGTGGACGCTATTTGAAATACATGCTATCGTCCACGCCCTGTAGTCCCGTGTTGAGCAGAATTCAACATTGGCACGTGTAAAAGTACCAAAATTCAATTAAAGGCATGCGTAGATGATGTATTCATACAGCAGAGTACACGAAACCGTCAATAAAACACTAGAAAGTAATTCCATAAATTCCCTTTACGATAAATACTGATATAACCAATTTAGAATTCCTTTGATCTGGAATGCACTATTTATAAAATATTCTACTCCCTGCTGTAATACTTATTGTATGCTTTATGAAAGGCATGCTTTTTGTGCGAAAGTTTATTCAAATATTTAATGGCCATTAATAAAAGGTTAATATACGGCTTGGTTGTGCCTTCTTGCCAATAAAGGTACACCGAGTGTCATAATAGCCCGAGGGCCATTATGAAACTAGGTGTGCCATTATGGCTAGAAAGCACAACCAGCCGTTTATTGACCTTTTTATTATATACCGTCGCTTCATATTCATCTTAGTATTTCATTTTACATATATGTTCTACAAACCTATGGGGCCTAAGCATCATTTGTATTGATTTTTTCATCAGCAGTGCCATCAATATATGACAATCGATCTGAAAATGATTCAGCACCCTTATATCCGCCATAATGACGTTGCTACATGACGTCAACGTCTAAACGCACTGACGTTCCGGTTACCCGGGACCATTATGATTATAGCGCATGAGGCGAACTGTGCCATTATGGATTCGTCAATAGAGGCCGTAATGACCGTTTTAACGGCTTTTTGTTACTATTTATAGTAACGTATATAATAATGTAACATATTATACATTACTCTGATCCATGCTGAATACTGGCATAGGGTTTGGTGTTTTAGGTAAACTATCAGAAAAACTGCAAAAGCTAGTACTGTTATGCTGTACGAAATACGCTCTCCGCTCTCACTTATCACAAATATCATCGAATTTATAAACTTCATTGCAATAAGTGTCAGAACAATGTTCACAAGAGCAAAAAGTGGTTTTCATGCTAAATGAATACGTAATAGTCACTGTCATTTTACTTTAATCTGAACCTACCTATCAACTCCCATTCCCCGCTTTTTATGTAATTTAGTGTGATGACTGCAAAGACATGTCGTTTACTAAACAGTGGTATCCAATCAATGATGATAACGCAAAGTTTACCTTTCCATCACTGACCATATTGATGCCAAAAACCTACTGTGCACTATGACCCCAAGGACCAGAGCAGGAGTCTACTTTACTGTACACTACGCTCCCAAGGACCACAGCAGTAGGCTACTTTACTGTGCACTACGATCCCAAGGACCACAGCAGGAGTCTACTTTACTGTGCACTACAATCACAAGGACCACAGCAGGAGTCTACTTTACTGTGCACTACGATCCCAAGGACCACAGCAGGAGTCTACTTTACTGTGCACTACAATCACAAGGACCACAGCAGGAGTCTACTTTACTGTGCACTACGATCCCAAGGACCACAGCAGGAGTCTACTTTACTGTGCACAACGATCCCAAGGACCACAGCATGAGTCTACTTTACTGTACATTACGCTCCCAAGGACCACAGCAGGAGTCTACTTTACTGTGCACTGCGATCTCAAGGACCACAGCAGGAGTCTACTTTACTGTGCACTACGATCCCAAGGACCACAGAAGAAGAGTAATCTTCTTTAATCAATTGTGTAGCAACTATTTATAACTTCTACGTTAATCATTTGGCATAAATGTTCAAGAAAAAATCCGAGTCAGTAATAATATCATAGTAAATAGTATCAAATTTTCTGATACTAAATGCCAAGTGTAAATTAATCGACAGTCAATGTAAAGTGTGTTGAGGCCTATGTGAAATAAGATCCTTTGGGTAATTCTGGAAGGGGGTAAAACAACGTTTTGTTGTGATATCAAATATCAAACTATCATATGTATAACAATAAAATATCAGTTTTCTGTTTCCTATGGAATGCTGTTTCTCCATCTACAATTCGACCAAAAAGACACGCTACATCTCAAAATTAAGCAAAAATTTGCAACATTTTCGTGTTGTATATTTACCAGGAAAAGTTGAATACTTGAAGGTTTTGACATGATAGTTGTCGCGCAAATTTCAACTTTTCGATTCAAACTTTGGCACAAAAAAAAAAAAATTAAAAGAGCTATTTGTGACTTCTCGTACTAAGATAGTATTTCGAAAAGTTGAAGTTCATGACGCAATGATAGTGTTGCAAACGTTAAAGTTCCACAAGGCTCTTAGTTTATGTTGAAAACAGATAATGCGGCTGTCCAAATAGAGACTACACATACTAGTAATTGAATAATTAGAAAAATGCCACTTTCAATATTACACATGAAATTATGAAGTCAAGGTCATAAAGGGAGATAATCAAAACAGTGCATTTTATAGTACTTTTAATTATGTTAATGACAAATACATTGGAAAACAATTATCAACAAAAAAATAAAATATTTTATGTTCATAACAAAAAAATGTGGCAGCCACATTTTAATAAAAGGCATTATGACACTTTAACTTGTCGATTAAAGTTGTAGAGCAAAAAGTAGAATTTTTAAAGTCTAACCTTCTATCTTCAATGCGCAAAAGTGAAATTATAGTTCTTAACGTCAACTTTTCAAGCTAGGATATAGTTTCCAGCAATACCATTTATTCGATTGGTATACGGAATCTTGTATAAAATACAACCCGAATAAAAGATACTGCCTGAACTTTTACCAACAGCGACAAGATGACGAAAAAAGTCTAATTTCAGATTGTAGCGGAAACAAAATCTGACTCGAAAAATAAAACAATAAGGCTTTAAAATCTACAAGTTAAAGTATGCCTGGCAATTGTCGCGTCATAAACTTCAACTTTTCGAGGGACTATTCTAGGGGCGAAAAAAAATAAAATTAGCTCGTTTAAGTTTGTAATTGAGAAGTAAGATTTGAACGACAATAGTAGTATAAAAAAAAGTTTTCATCTTTTCGCGAAAAATTTGCAGCGCGACATGTTTAATTTCACTGTTGTGAAAGCCTATATCGGAAATAAGATTCCTGTATTTTATTTATTTGTGCACATAAATGATATATATACACACAATTTTTCTATGAAATAGTTAGATATTGGAAGTCTGGATACATTTTAGTATTCCTTATGTTGAGAGTAAAAGTTATTATCCGTAGAATAACATGTCAAATATATTTGGTTTTTAATTTGTGTTAATTAGAAATCCTTTAATATATGTTTTTATATAATTTTTTACTAATCCATATAAAAGGTATTTCAAAACCGTTTTCATCTTCGTGTTAATGGTCCTACATTTTCTTTTTTTTAGTGTACACACACATGAAGAAAACGAATGCAGCCAATACAAGAAGGATATTGAAAACAACTAGACATATTTTGTCAAAAGTGACGCTCACTTCTTTCCATGTTATATCTGTATTCATAAACGAACAGGACCTGCATGCGTATACTGAATTATCTTCTATTTCATAGCCCGTTGAAAGATCCAGTTTGTTTACATTTGTTTTGTTTCCAGTTTTGTTCTCCTTCGTGGATGCATTTGCACGGTCTACCGTTTTGTTTTCCTTCTTGCATTTATTCACATGTAACACACATTTTGTCAATGTTGCAAATACGCCTTTTACAGGGCCTGTGTTGTTATGGTGATAAAGTCGTAGACTAAAAATGTTTGCAAAAGTGATTACCATGCTTATCAGCAATACTGCTAGCAGGTAGAAGCTGAATACTGGCATGGGGTTTGATGTCTTAGGCAAGTTTTCACCAACAAGTGTTAGAAAAACTGCAATAGCCAGAAGAACTGTTATACTGTATGAAATACGTTCCCCGCTGTCAGCAGGTATCACAAATATCATTGCATTCAAAAACGTCATTGCAATAATTGGCACAACAACGTTCACAAGAACGAAAAGTGGTTTTCTTGCTATATGAATACGGAACAATACACTGGAATTTTCATAACGTACATGTATGTCTGAACCTTTTAACTCCCATGTTCCACTTTCTGTGTAATATTGCGTACTTACTGCGTCTGAGACAGGCTGCAACGTCATTTCATTTTGTCCGTACGCCGCTGAAGAAAATTCGAATCCACACCAGTGGTCGTCCCATGGATAGTACTTAACATCAGCTTTACACATGGTCGACCACGTGTCTGCTTGAATAACTACAGCAACACCTTTGTGGGTGAAACGAATCCTTTGCCAAGATTCGCCAACTTTGTCTAACTTGTTTACACTGTTTGTGAGGATTAAATACGGCGTCCAGAATTTACCACTTTCTGAAACAATATCTACCATTCCGCTATAATCTGCAGGATTCCATTTCATTAAATCATCGGTCCAGGTTAATGTAAGACCACCAATAACTGTCAGGCTCTCTTGAACCTCATCAAAAGCTTGAATAGAAACTAGATCAAACCGAACATTTACAATCAATGTGGATGACTGATTTGTAACTGGTCTGAGACTCTTTTCATAGAAAAATGTTTTGTTTCTTAAAAGTGTAACAGCTTCATTGTACGTCTGACTTGAAACGACATGCAAGTGAATGAAAATAAACGCAAACATAAGAAACTCGGTTCGGCTCCATTTCATTTTTACACTCGGCGTAAGAAGACGTTTTTGTTTTACAACCATTTGAATTATTTATTCCTTTCCGCTCAAAATTCCTCTTACCAATATATTTGACTTACTGAAAAACCTGAAAATACAATATTTCATTGTAATTTCGTATACAGAATAACGTAATTTTATAAAATGAAATTCATGCATTGCCGAAAATGCCGATTTAGTTCCAAGATTAATCGATATAGCATGACCCAGGGTCTGTCTTAATGTTGCTTGGAATTATATGACATAGGCGTTAATTATATATATATAACAACTCTTACCGTAGAAGTTTCAAGATGAAACACAGAAAATGTTATCTGCTGTTTATAAAATGTGTCATCATTTGAAATGATTTTTTATATCTCCACAACGACACTACAGTAATTATCAAAACAACTTTCAATATTCCAAATACATATTCAGTACTGTAACATACCGTCTTCTCTGATGTTACAACAGCAATCAAATAGTGATTTTAGGAAAAACCTATAAAACATTCATAACAAAATTTCTCTTCTTTAGCAGTCATTATTTCAAATTCACATTACAGTGATATTCAGTCGATAGTAAATACTCCCTGTTTAGCTATTTGTCTCCGAGCTGAATCGTCAATTTTTATAGCTATCATTGATGAGTACAAGCAATCATGTATGACTAGTACTAATATTTTATGTCAGTATTTCGACGTCAGATGCCTAATCCGAATAAATCAAAAATGTACTTAGCATAGTTCCTTCAGGATGCAGCATTTTATTAGTTTGTACTACTGATAACTTGCATTTTTAGTCAGCTAAATCTTTGTTTTCATCTGATCTTTTTGTCTATCTAACTTGCAAATTCCAAAAAAAGCTCATTATTACCTTTTTATGCTGTCTGTTTCAAAATTTTGACAAGTCTTTGTTAACACCGTCTCAATATTTGTACTTGTACGAACTATACTTTTGTAATGAAATACTTTACAGGAAGATCAATTGCAAATGTTGACAGCAATTCTTGGTCAACCTTTTTGCATACGATATGATGTAATTATTCATTTTCACATGTGTATATTGCAAATCCAATTAGATTCATAAAATAGATAAAATTACATGTTTTCTGTATTCATATTATCGTTTTAAACGTTATAAACATTCACAGCCCAATAGCAATTTTCAACAATTACAGTCTTTTTCACTTTTAATTCGTAGGATAAATTTAGAGAAAGTATCACTTTGCCAGTACCGGAAGGAAGGCCATTGTTATACAGAAATATCATTGAGATTTACTACTTACCGGTCTCCTAGAAAATCCCCTCGAATGTCACCAATATTTTGTATGAATACAAAGGCAATATAATACCTTCTATTGGTATTAGACACTCAGATACTTGCCTTTTGTAGTGACGTCGAAGAAATTCGATATAATTCGTAATTTTCATTAGTGAAAAGGGAAAAATACTGTTTTAAATCTCCCCTGTCATTTATTTCTGTACCAATTGTAAACACATTTACAAAACGGAAAATTTTCCCGATACTTGTTCAATTTACTCTGATTGTGTTTAAACTACACCTTACTTTAACAAATTCCATAGCTTTTATTATGGTCTTATAAATTCTACAATGCTTTTAGAACGATAATTAGACTTTTACAAAGTATTGTTTAAAGATATTGGATATAAAATTACCATTATCATTGTCACTGACAGTCTTATAAAGCAAACATGTCACAGAAAAACATGCCCCTTCTTTAAATCTAGTTCTGTAAACTTTTAATGTCATTCCTTCAGGACCTGTCAAATACATGAATCATGCGAATATTCAAGTTTTATTTTTATAAGAAGGCTTTAATTCCATCAAATGATATAAAAATAAAATATTTCATTCTAACCACTTAGAGTTGCAACTGTAAAAGCAGTATACGTCTGCTAAATGAAAACTGTCATTGTTAGTATGAACAGACAAGATGCTTGACACGGATTATCTCGGGTTTGTTTTACACGTCTTGTTGGGACTTGAGTCATTGTGTTTTTACACCGAAAACGTTTTCATGAATATGTCTTTAATTTCATCGAAATAATTTTATTATTAGACAACAATAAGAGCACAATTACATTACAAAAGAAAATACAAAAGAAAAAGTATTGGAACCATCCAGGCCGAATTGTTCAACCTAAAAAACTTAAGAGTACCAATAACACAACATAAACATCCTGCTGAACGATCTGAAAAAAAATCATAATATATCAACTCTGATTGAATATGCAGGGAGCCTTTTTACGGACGCCACACGGCGCAAACAACGCTGCTATGATAACAAAATAGAAAAAGTGGAAACTCCAAAATAACTTAATGATACGAAAGCTGCAGTTTTAGTGGCGTTTAGTAAATAAGCATTTAGTTTATTGCGCTTCGAGATATTTTGTTTCAATGTCGCCGTTTCTTTTAACAAGTTTTCAAATTACATACTCTCTAAATATTTTGAGTGAACTTAATACATACAATGGTTTATTGTATAATCACCCCATGGATATGGTGCCTGCTTTTTAATTTTGTCTTTTGACTGTTCCTGTGATATGCAGGCTCCATAATCTCAGATCCCCTTTCTAAATTCCAGTTTGTTTAGTTCTGCCCATTGTTTTCTCGTTTGGGGCAAACCTATTACTTCATCTGGGGACCAAACACCGCTTTTCATGGAATTACAAGCCACAACCCGTGTATCATTGAAGGTTCCATGTTCACCGCCGTTTGAATACATCTGCGGATGTCTCTAAATTGCTTTTGTACTTTTAGCATGTGTAAATGTTGAGTTCTGCTCAGCCCGGGGCTAGAGGGCGTGGACGGTAGCATGCATTTCCACTACCGTCCATGAACAGGCTCAATCAAACCGAGCCTGCAACATTTTCGTATTTGTCGTGTTGAGCGACCTGTGAAGTTTCCACTTTTTCTATTTTGTACCATGCATTTATGCTTTATGATATGCTAAAATATAAAGCAGAGACAAACATCCGAAATGGCGGTTAATAAACAAACGGATGTACTAAAAAGATTTCCAGCAAATTGTGTTGCTTGAGAAATAATTATAATGTAATTTCGATTTAAGAAGAAAGAGTGCATGTCTTCTGTTTTATGCAACTTGTTTCTGCTGCTGAGTTACATCATCTGTTTATAATCAAATACGATTACTGCAACATCTTGTAATCATTTTAATGAGACTGTTTAATTTTTTATATAGAAGTAGTAAGTTACCGTGTGTGCTAGAACATACTACAAGTGTCATGTAAGGGCGTGTACGTATGAAATCGGCAGACTGTAAGAAAAGCAAAAGTAATGGTAATTTCCCGAAAACACATCAATAGTCATGCATTGCAAAGTAGGCACGCAGCTAATAGAAACTGTAGTGGAAAGAAATTTAGGATTGGTATGACAATTTTGGCCGTGAGTCGAGACCCTATAATAGTTTCCCGACTAATTATTTCATTACTGGTGCAGGATTACTAACGGAGTTTATAAAGCTTAAAACATTATTTTTTTCAAATCACTTAGTATAATTGAACGTTTGCGTCATCGATTATCGGTATAAAATATATAATCCATAAAAAACATTTTACTGAAGCAAAAGAGTATTGTTGTGCCAGTTCAAATATTTACCGATTCTTTACACGTCCATGGCACTTAACTTAAACCTAACTTTTATTCATACTGTACTTCTCCTTTATATTCTATGCGTTAATGTAATTGATGAAACAGAACCCGTAGCAATAATTAATGCGATCGGCTACTCGTTTGTTTTAAATTTTATTTCAACCTTGAGTGACAAACTGACGAAGATCTTTGTTGACAGCGGTTGAAACAAGTGCCCTGGAGTCTCATATCGAAGCATATAGCATATGTCTCTCGAAACGACGTAATACATAACAAATAGATAGAGAGATCGTTACCATAGTAATGCCACATCACCCCCAATGTAACTGCTGTTCATCACCAATATGATGAACATCACCATGAAGATAAAAAAAACTGTTGAAAATACAACAGGCTAGTATAGATTACTGCGACAGTGCCTATAAAAGTCATAATTTTTGTGTTTTGTCCAACGCTTAGATGATCAAATCTGACATAAATAATGTGGGATTTTTTGTCAAACGAAAATAGAAATAACCGACAATACAATTAACTGATTTTACCTAACGTAGAATTCACTCACTCAGTTATTTATGTTGATGCTTGCCGTTGTCATTTAGCTGATTCCATTGAGAATATGTCCGATACAATGGTGCCGCCATGCAAATGCTGATGATAATACAGCTTGGAAGCCTTAATCTTATCTAAAACACATTAACTTTAAGACATATGAAAGAAGGAATGAAAGAGTTACGGCCTAATAATACCATTAAAGGTTTACGCCTGTATCAAATTAATGTTTTATGTAACCAACTTAATGGTAATAAACTCACGAAATTGAGAACTTCTGTTAAACAGAATATGGTAACTAAAGTCTGTCTTATCTCATTTTGGGCCTCAACTTTGGGTTGATATTAAGTAATGAAACAAGTTTTTGTGTATAAAATGCCACCAACAGGAATTTCATGGATTTTTGCAGCAATCGTCTGGTGTTCTCGTGTGCTGATTTTTTTCTACTGCAACTCGGTGCCGCCATTGCTAAAGATTCTCTACCTTGCAGACATACGGAAAAGTTCACGTGTTTTGAAGAAACACAAACAGTTTCAGGGATTGTTTAACAAATATAATTTTACACATATCTATATTTTTGTCGGAAAACAGGCTTTGAGCTGTAATACAAACTAAAATTTTGAGAAAAGCAAAAATGCAAATTAGAAAATGAACTTACTAATCTAGTTCCAATCTATGACTTTATTAACCTCTCCTGGCCGCCTGACCAGAGAGACAATAGCGAAGGCTGCTAAAAATCGGCGTTATCGAGGTATTTCAAGTTTCCAGACACGATTGTAAAAAAAATAATGATTTAATGGCGAAAAGAAATATATTAGCCAATTTTCTCTTGTGAAAGATTTTGTGCAATAAATACTATCTCACGATATAGGCATTTCATAGTACCCGATGAATATATTCTTTTTACGCCATTAATGACGTCATATCATTATTATGTCATAGTAGGTTCATTTCAATCAGCATCATTTATATGTACCGGATAGCTATGGGACGCCGTTTTACTATTTTCTAGGCATTTTTTGATATCAAAAATCATTTCTTGATATCAAAAACTCGATTTCTTGATATCAAGAATTATTTTTTGATATCAAGAAATCGAATTCTAACCTTTGGTGGAAAAATTGAGCACGACTTAACACTGCGCTAAATGCTGTATGTTCATTCATACGTATAATATTTCTACAGAATGTTTGTAGAGTGCATGTCCTATTACAAGGATAAAATTTAAGTCAAAGGCGGGGATGGTGCGGGTTGCTTTATGCACCAGTCACAATTGAGAAACTGCTGCCGGACGTGGTGTATTTGAAGAATAATCTATCAGAATCTTTCATGGACCGTCATGAGTCAGGTAAAATCAGAAATATTAATTTTGGCTCATCGGACGGCGCCCCGTAAAGGTTCAGAGACAAATTAAAATCTAGCGGCGACCAGACGAATTTTTGCCCTTTTCTTCCTTTAGATTATGGAACTGGAATCAACAATAGAGTGATCCGATTGGTAACTAGTTGAAATATTACATTCTGAGACAGTATTTAGTAAATTTTCAGAGAATAAAAAGCCTGTCTTCAGATTAGAGGTGGTTTGTAGTTAGAGTGCCAGGTAAACCTTTTTTATATTTGGATGGTCATTACGCCATATACCACACAAGTCGTTATATAGCAGTATATAATTCAATATTTTAGAGTAGTTAATGTGTGCACTTTGTCTGTTTTATTTTTTTATTTTTATTTTTTTTTCAAGATATAATCTAGGACTACATAAGAGTCTCCTGTAAACAACAAAAGTTCAATAGTTTTTTTCTATCATTATTTATTCTAACTTATTGAAACGTTTTTATTTGGACCAAATACATTTACATCTTTATAATCAGTAAGCTGATACTGGAAATTTTGTTTTAAGAAAATACTTACCCCTTTACTATAGCTGCTATAATCGTTATATAAATATCACTATTGCACTGTTCTTAGTCGTTTTCTGTACAATAAAGTGTTTTGAGGAAAATGATATCCAACTTACGCCATCAAAAAACATTAACTGCTATTTTATGCAAGTCATTTAACATTGAAAGTTGAAAAAAACATATACTGATTATGAAATAAAAAGGTGGAAAACTACAGGTCGCCAAATACTTAGACTTTTAAAGTTGTCCAATAGCGAACCTAGTAGTAGTGGAGCAAAGCAGTTACAGAAAAAGGTTTGTAATGACACATTGTTTACATTATTTAATTGTAAGTGACCCATTTATAAGGATTGGCGCGTGTACGTCCTGTTACATGATTTACAAATATTGTTAGAAATGTTCATGGTTTACTTGCAAAACATACTAAACATGGCTAATATTTTCCCATTTTTTAAATCACATACTTGAAAAAGAAAAGAGGTTACACTATACAAAAAGTAGCAACATTCTCGTTACTGATGAAAAACTAAATTGCATGACGAGTGTTTGTTTCCTTCTGACTAGTATTGATATTCTTTTAAGAATTTAGATTTTCCTGAAGAAAAAAAAACACGACCTATCATTAGAAAGCCACTGGTAGACAAAAAGCCTTTAAAAGCCAGGTAACATAACAACTTCTTTCTAATTACTTGAAAGTAGTTTGTATACTTTTAAAATTGTAGATCTCAGAAATAACGAAACCATCAATTGACGATGTTGTTAGGATTGCATATTAACGTCGAATCAAAGTGCACTCTAACCATGTGTTTGTAAAATACACGTTTCCCGTATAACGACGTGACGAAGGAAAACAAATGTAGCAAATCGAGCGTTGTTAGCTATGAAATGCTCCGCCTTTACGTAACGCCGTATCAAGGTGAATTAAGGCGGAATGCGCCTAAGTTGAAGTTACAGGGTTCAGTTTCGACATTTTGTTAAATACAAAATTCAGCATGTTCCTTATATAAAGCGTATTTTACATTTTTGATATTTCTGTATCTCTGTTTTCCCCGTGGTTATTCACAGAGGATGTACTTTATTCGAAATCGGGATGTCCGACTACTCTCCAAACAATCGAAATATTTCCAAAACTAACAATTTATAATACAAATAGATGAATTAATAATGTTTATTCGAATATGATGTTATAGTTACATAAGGGCTTTTTAAATTTTCTAAAGTTGTATTAACTTCAGCGATTAGCATTTTTTTCCGAGTTATGTGTTATTTTTAAAAGAATATTTCTCATTTTCACCTACACTTTACTTTTTTCGTACTGTCCCGAGGTTGGCTAGGTTCTGTATACCCAGTATTATTTTCTGAAGACTGATTGGCGTTCGAATCCGTTTCCTTAAGAAGAAACCTATATTAGCTCATAAAATATTTATGGCATATATTTGTAATGTAGGTACATTCGTTTGCCTCAATGCTATTAGATGCACACAATATAGGTTCTTTTTGTAACCATTTTTACCCACAGATAATACGTCCTGTGATGGATACAGGTGTTTGTTAAAATGAAAAGGAATAAAGGATTTTCATTATATTCTGTCTTTTCTTATTTATTTTTTAAATGTTTACAATGTCATGTACATAAACATGAGTTTTCATGTATTGTCATTAACTTGCGAGATAAATCAATTCAAACCTAACGTTGCATAGTTGTTAAGGACTCTTTTGGTTAAATTCTACTTAAAATAGGTTAAAAATGAGTTTGTCTTGATCACGAGACACACGAAAATCCATTGAATTATGCACTTTTTCATCTGGGATATGGGTTGAGTAATGTAATTCAGCGCAACGGTAATGGGGTGTCGATTTTGTCGTCTTCTTATATATTGAATACAATCTAAACATAAAAATCCTAGGTCTACACTGAAATAATTTCGTCCAGTATAACAGAGTTTTAAAGGCAGTTTTGATTTAATTTTACTAAGAAAAATAGTAAGTTTATCTTTAAAGGGGAGATACATGAAAACGTACTCAATTGCGCTATCTTGTGAGGTTACGCTAAAATGAATTCGGTGACCACATAGTTTTATTCCTTCGTTCAATAGAAAATAGTTTTCATCATCATGTTAGTTTGGGTTTTACATGAGACAAGATTACAGCAAACTTTTTATTTAAAACTCAACGTCATATTTGACGATATGACCTCACTTTAACGTAAAAATTGACATTAACGTTAAAATGATTTCCACAAATTATACACAATTTTAAAGACATTTTGAATAAAAATATGATGAGTAACAAGCAGATCGATACTTGTTGAATGAATGGAGCCATTTACAAAAACAGTCTGACGGACGTGAAATCATGGTTCATCAAAAATAGACGTCAATTGTCGTGTTTGAAGCCTCGCATAGAAAAAAAGCTACAGAAGTATCAAAAATGTAAAATACGCATTATATAAGCAACATGCTGAATTTTGTATAAAACAAAATGTAGAAACGGAACCCTATAACTTCAACTTAGATTCCACCTTAATGATGAATTACAAACATACAGTCATATGGGCTTATCTTTATGAATGGAGAAACAATGCAAATATTTATACTTTAATTACGTGTACTTAAATTAAATAAACTGCATGTGTTCTGTCTGATTATTGAATTACTGGTGTCAGTTTACTTTTTCATTTGTAAAAGCTTTTAACCCCTTTCAAATACCCACTTAGTTATAATTTATAGAACGCATTAATGGCAATGGTTATGAAATACGTAATGAATAAAAACAAAATTATATTGTTGGGCTAGTATGGCATGTCAAACGTTGCTAAATTATATATGTTCGATATTCTTATGGTAAAAGTCATCATTGTTGTTCAATATCTGACGATTCTATTTACAAAACGTGTCATTCTTTTTCTATGTTATGTGATTGTATTAGTATAGCGTCGCTGTGCTATTTATATCGCGGGAAATCGCACATACAATAAGAATATCAAGCTTACAAAAACAATAATGAATGTACAACAATAATAACGTCTTTTACAATAAGAATATCGAGCATACAATGAGAATAACGACATATAGAATAACAATGGTAACTCTAAGAATATGAATGACGCGACATTGAATAACAATATCAAAGATACAATAAGAATAACGAAATATAGAATAACAATAATGACTTTAACATAAGAATATCGAACATACAATAAGAATAACGACATATACAATAACAATGGTAAGACTTAGAATATGAATGACATTGAATAACAATATCAAATATACAATAACAATTATAACGAAACATAGAATAACAATAATGACTTTTACCATAAGAATATCGAACATACCATAAGAATAACGACATATACAATAACAATAGCAAATTTTAGAATATGAATGACACAACATTGAATAACAATTGCAAATAAACAATAATAATAACACACATATATAATTTAGCAACGTTTGACATGCCATAGGCTAGTCAATAACGCACATTTATACAAAGCGTTATGTTAAATTGATACTGTGATTCATTACTGATTCCATTGAACAAACAAACTATATTAAGACAGATTTGATTGATGCTGAACAAAATATCAACCTGTTATGACAATAGAGAACAAATTACGCTAATTGATGCGATCCAGTTCTCATTTTAACATTTTGTTTCAATCTCTTTTTGGTCTCAATTCCTGAAGTATGAAAAATATTGCGACAGCCAACATTTTTTGCTAGTTAAGATTGGAACGGCACAAGTTCAGAAGTCACGTGCTGATGCATGATATCCGTTTTTCTCAAGACGACCTGACGTGTTGAATTAAGCTACATTCTACTATGCTTCAATCATCACAACGATATTATGTTGACGTCACGTCGACGTGATATTTAGCGCCATGTACGTATCGCTTTCAAATGTCATCAAATATTTTACTTAAAACATGTTTAAAACGAAATATCACATGGCATAACTGTCTCAATTAATTTACACGCACACTGATTTGGTTATTAAGTGTGCAGAATAATTCCCATCATTTGCGAGCTATTCCGCAAGACATAATACCATTTCCGGCCCTACCATTTGGGGCCATGCATGCGCCAATTAACAGTTCTATAATATTTTATCTAGATTTTACAATAAAAGGTATATTAGAATCGGCATAATTTATAGCAAAACCGTGTTTAAAAACGTTTTCTACACGTCTTACGAAATAACTTAATACATGTAAATTATTACGCCCGACGTATAACCGTCCATCGTGTATAAATATTATTAAAACACGGTTTTGCTATAAATTATTTCTTAATTATACCATCCGTATCACTTTTTGTTCGTAATAAAGTCATGCTTATAATGGTTCATCTTGAATTGAGCAGCAACTGTCGAAAGTAATAAATAAAGTTTCTAAGGAGATCCTTTGGAAGCATAAATGTAACCCAGATTCGGTTCGATTAGGTCTATTCATGAGAATAATGAACCAACACGTCCTGCAAGCACCGGCTTATGTGGAGTTCTGTTATACATAAATGCTGTATGAGTTTATATCGAATAAGAGGATACCTTTCACGACCGCCAAACGGTACTTAAAGAATGCAATTGTGGCAGTTTATGAGGTGTAGATGCAAATCGGCTTTATACGACATCACTTGATCAATTTCAGCCAAACTTTAAAGAATGTTCCTTCTGTTATACTCTCATTTCAAAACTCCTGTTGTCATTACAACGGAAAGAAAAGGTTGTAATAGTTTCATTGTCTGAACGCATTTGCGAATTTCGAAATACTGTCACACAAATGTTTCTTTTGTGACTCTATACCAACTTCGTACAATCTGTTATGATGTGTACAAGTTAAAGCCGCCAGGGGGCAAAACTTGATATTCTTCATCGCTAGAGCTAAAGGTACTGACCTGATTTTTGATATACTTTCGCACTAGTGTTTCTTTGGCGACCTACTACCAAGACTGTTTTTATAAAACGTGCCACAAAAGTACGCAGTAATCTTCTTCATACTTTCGAAGTCTGAATTTTACAAATCTTCTCGTCAGAAACTGCTGGTCTGACTTTGAAAAAGATCACATATATGCTTCTGCGTGACCCTATACCTTGATTTTCTAAATATTCCGATTCATGATGAAACAGGCAACCAGAACTATGGATAGAAATATCCTAAAGCGACAACGCGATAATTTCACAATATGATGTAGGGATAATACACGTTTTTTTGTGTATTAACATCTGCAGAAGTCTGCAGGATTGTTTGTGACCGCGACATTAATACACAAAACAAACGTGTATTGTCGCTATTCTTGCATAAAAAACATTACACCACGACTGAATGCATTGTTTTCATATGTGATGACTTTACGATTCCGGTACATTTTTAGTTACCATTCGTTGTTCTTGGAAACGGTAAACATGTTTAAAATATCCATAACCGGGGCACACATATCAACAACACTACCAAAAGCATGATTTAAAGGTTTTTGAGCATCGTATTTTTATTTCTAGTTATTACAAACGTTACATTACCCATAACTGTGCATATAACTTAAAAGTTTGATAAACAGGAACACAAATTTAAGAATAATAACTTTACATTCTAATTATTTTTAGTACGTACACATTTATAGTACGGATGAGTACGAACGTAGTGACAAGCTTTCAAATATTTTATCCGAATTCTTAGCAAAATTAGATAAAAACAATCCGACTGATACTTACAAAAATCATTAAAATGATTCCTAAAAACAAGTTACACGCAGTTCTTATACATTCACGCTTATCAACAAAAATTGAATCGACTCCGACTTCTAAAAGGGGGTGTAAACAAGGGTGGAGCGAGTACGTACATTTTTGGGGTAGTGCGTTTGGTTTTGGTAACTGATACAGCAGAACATATTATGGATTAGATTGCATCTTTTATGCTACAAGAAGAGAATATTATGGAAGAATCAAGACGCAGATACCAGATGTCAATCTGCGCAGAAATACATATATACATCCCTGACAAAGCATTTCAAAAATAAAAACCATGTATTAACAGCATGTGAATATGTGAATTGCCTTGTTTGCACACGACTTTCCTCCCGTTAATACATGGGCAGATCAAGTAAAAAAAGTAGTTTTTATGCAAGAATAAAAGTTTCTTGAGTGACCATTAGCCAATATTTCCAAACTATTTAGTTTCTGAGGAAAACATAGACACAAAAAGGCAGTGTCACTTTAACCAATATGATAAAGTTGAAGATATAAAAATATGCTCATGAAATCAGTTTTTAAACTTTTTATTTGCATCTCTGTACCAACATTAGATTATTTTCTAAATTATTCCGATTCGTGATGAAACAGAGGTTAAGCACTAGTCCGATGTTTAGATAATTTCGCGTAACATATATTGCTTGTGTCATGAGTGACCATTTACCATTAATTGCTAACTATTTAGTTTCGGATGAAAACGTAGTCACTTTTAAAAAATATGCTCATGAAATCAGTTTTTATAGAAACCTTGCACCAAGACTGTTTAGATCATTCCAGTTCATTATAATTAGAAGGGCCACCAGAGGGGGTGGTCACCTTTTGCAGTGTGAATGAAGATAAAATATTAAAAATCCAAGATATATATCAAACAGGAAAAGCTACGTTTCAAAAACGCATCCCCCATTGCAGTGTATGTAAGGATCTGTTATAGATAGCGGGGACGAAACGAAAAAAAAAAAAAAAAAAAAAAAAAAGAGAAAAGAAAAAACGGGGTGTCGCCTTAGAACGGTTAGGTACAAAACCCCATCATGTTCCAAAACCCAGTCGGGTAGGCATTTTCTGTCCAAAGATGGATGTAAAATGTTGTTTTCAGATCGATGGAATTACAAATCTGCTACTACTTTACATACAACTCAAAAGTAGTATAACTGTATACAACATGTGCAGATATTTCGCTCGATTCAAACGACTTAATAATTAAAACTTAGACTATCCTTTGTAATTGTTGACCCGATTTTGAAATAATTTCACAAACGTTCCCTTGATGTTCCTCTACCAAGACCTGTAAAAAATTTAGATTCGTCGTATAACATGGCCTAGCAGAGGGTATGATCATATGGTAGCCAGTGTCTGATATTTAGTTCTGGCGGATGTGTTGGTGAGTTTGAAGAGCCAAAATGACAAACTAGCGTGCAAGTACGACTTAAACCGTTTTCGCAGTGTCAGCGCGCTAATTTGTCGTCTTGACTTGTTAGCATGTTTGAAGGGCGCCAACCCGCAGTCAAGCCCGAACGACAAATAGCGCGGCAGTAAGACAAATACCGATTATTTTCGTATACTAGTATGCGCTTTTTGTCGTTCTGTCGTGCTGGTTCCCTTTAAATGCACCAACACACCAGAGCGCCAAAACTATTTTTTTCATTCAGTCGTGTTTGTGCGTTTGAAAGGCGGTGTCAGAACGACAATAAGCGCGCCAATACGACAAATATACAATTTGTGTCATAATGGAGCGCTATTTGTCTTTCTGTCGTGTTAGCGTGTTTGCGTGTGCTACAGATACACCTGGCAGAGATCTGTTCCGTGCCTTTGTGAGATGATGCTGAGCTGCACCACTAACCAGTCAAAACACCTCAATGGAGTTTTGTCACTGACCGCTAAGAGGCGATGTCCCACTGTGTTTCTTTATTGGTTTGGTTCGTTCTCGTTATCTACAGCTATACCTTACAAAAGGATTTTTTACGAAAAACATATTCTTCTACAAAGTAAATATTAGGCCTTTACGCAGTTGTTCCCGCTTGTCCATTACGACAGAAATAATAATTGCAGCAGATTTTGTCTGTGTAAAAATATGACTAAAATGAACAAGTAATAGAATTCTAAAAAACAAAATATAAAATTTGAATTTTTAGTCATTTTCGCCCAGTGATTACAAACGTTTGTTTTCACTGATAAAGAAGGTTGATACACATAGCTTCAGGCAACGTTCATGGGCCTCCGTGGACGAGTGGTTAAGGTCGTTGACTTAAACTCTCTTGCCCATCAACGACATGGGCTCGTATCTCGCTTGGGACGTAGAATTCATTCTCTAGCAGCATGCAAAAATGTAGTGTATCTACTAAGGTGCCCGCTCATGCCCGAACCAATGCTTCTAGGGGCACCTGGGGACTTCTTTCACCATCAAAGGCTGGAAAAGTCGCCATATTATCTCGTTTGTGTCGGTATGACGCTTAACTCAACAAAACAATTCAAACAACATGCAAAAATTTGAAGAAAAGAAAACCAACTCTAATCTTTAGAGCAGGTCATAAATTGTGAAGAGTCCATCTGCCGTAATGGTATAAGGTGGAATACCGGCAATTAATATTGCAGTGTTGAAGCATGTTTGTGTTGAGCGACCTGTGAAGTTTCCACTTTTTCTATTTTATTTTCACTGAGAACACCTTAACGACATTTTATTGTTTTATGCATGTATACCAATATATCTTAGGAGATTTTGGCAAGCATGATTAATGTCCTTATCATTAATCGAAATCTTTGAAAAAAGTACCTTACTGATATACAAGCAAATTTACTTCACACGAGGCTAATAGGAGCTGTTTGTGGCATAATCAAGGAAAGAAAGTGACTGAGATGCGGAGTAACCTTTGTAAAATTAAAGTGTCGTAACACTTTAAAACCATGTATATGCTTACTATACATTATTGTGTATGTTTATCATTATTGTACACATCTATAAATACATTGCTATAAGTTTGCAGTATGAGGAGATTACGTTTTTTGAAAATAGTTTTTCTATTGACAGTGCCTGCATATAAAGCACAAGATAATATCTTAATACTTTGAAATTTTACGGAAGAATCACAACATTTCCTGAAAAACGACCAAGGGACGTTGAATCGGTAACAAAATATTTGATTGCAAATAATTCTAGACTGTAAACAAATTTAGAAACTTTTGCAGGAATATCACTCCTCTTCATTTTTCGCATTGATGCTAACAAAAAGACCTACAGTTACAGCAATAAGTATCAAGAAATAAAACGTAAAGAAAAGTTTATCAAGTACAACACTGACGTCTTTCCATGACAACTCTGTATCACTCAGCGTGTACTCACCAGATTTATCGTGCGAATTTGTCAAATCTTCTATCGAACTTTTCTTTTCATTCATTTTGTCTTTGCAGACACTGCAAGTATACGTTATCGTTATATGTCGTAGACACGTTCACGACCTCATTTCTAGATAAACTTCCAACATCGTAAACCGATGTTGATGAATGAAAATATGTAGATGACGTCGGTGGACATTCGTCTATGGTTGTAATTGTTCCGTTTTTATTTCTCTTATATCTTTTGCCCTTCGTATTCTTTCTGCATGAGGGAAGTTTTGCTATTTTAAGCCACCATCCAGTAACTGGCTCTGTCTTTTCAAAATGAAAAACATGTAGAACAAATATCGTTGTCAGGGTAATACACGCGCTTATGATAAGTATGACCAATAAGTAGTAACTAAAATTTGACATTGGGGTGGACGTCTTTGGCATGTTTTCTCCAACTATTGTAAGGAAAACTGCTATCGCTAATAAAACTGTTATGCTGTAGCACATTCTTTCACCACTTTTGGCGGGAATGCAAAATACCATTGCGTTCAGGAACGTCATAAATATAACTGGCATTATAATGTTTACGAGAACAAACAGAGGTCTCCTTTCTAACCTGA
Organism: Mercenaria mercenaria; assembly: GCF_021730395.1. NCBI lineage: Eukaryota > Metazoa > Mollusca > Bivalvia > Venerida > Veneridae > Mercenaria > Mercenaria mercenaria. The sequence continues at coordinate 65,722,103 of NC_069377.1, read as the reverse complement.
TGTAAAACGAAATATCTGCGTTTCCTGTACGAGCAACATTAGAATCAAGAAATTGCCAAGCCCCGTTTTCAGAGAAGAATTGTTTCTGTACCTTATCAATTAATGGGTGTAAATAGATCTCGCTTGACGAATGGGCCCAAGGCGTGAAAGTAAATCCACACCAATGGCTATCCAACGGATAAAGAGTAACATCTGTTCTACATGTTGCTGAAAACACATCTCCTGGAAAAAATGAAGCATCACCTTCATGTGTGAATCGAATCGGTTGCCAAGAATCTCCAAGCCTTTGTAATTTATTAGCGTTGTTTACCAGAACTAGATTCGGGGTCCAGAATTGATCGCTCCCTAAAATGACATCTGATATACCGTCATATTCGCTGATGTTCCATATCATAAAATTCATCAGTCCAGTACAGGGCTAAAAATGCTGTTATTGTCAACTTCTCCTGTACTTCATCAAATTCCTGAATAGAAATAACTTTCATAGCTGCATAAACAACCGTTGGAGCCGACTGGTTTGACGTTGGTCGTAAATTCTTGTCATAATCTGCTGTCTTGTTTCTAAGCAACGACTTGACAACGTCGATGTTATAGCAGTGGATTGTACAAACACATAGTATATACATTATACACACCAGTTTCAGGTCATGCGCTATCATAATTTACATATATTGCCGTTCTTCTAAGTGTGTAATCTCAGACATTAAAATGTGCTTTTAAGGTATTGGACCCGTAATAGAGTACCTTCCTTTTTGAAGAGTATTCAGTTCCTACCATAAACCTACTTTTACTGCAATTTTAGGAGGGCGTAGGTTCAAGCCCCACTGGGACCAAAAACATTTTTTCCATAATTTCCTTTTTTTCTAGTAAGTTTTTACTTCTTTCACGACTTATTATGGATGTATTGTACAAAAGTGGAAAATTTTCATTTTATAAGCGATTTCTTGCTGTTCAAAGTGAATTTACTTCTGAATCAGGAGGGGTAGAGCTAGACATCTTTAAAAATACTGAGTTACATGCGGTAAAAGTTCTCTATTTTGCCTTCATTCTTTAGATTACATATTGCGGAAGAAATGCAGGTAGGTTTTACTTCTGCCCCAAGGTTATTTTTGAATGAAGTGAGCAAAATTAAGAACAGACCTGAATGATTCGACCTAGATTTTTCAATGTTACAGGTAGAATTCTGTCTCATTAAATCTGTTTACTTGAGGCACCCTAGACAAAATTATATTTACAGTTTTATTTTGTGTTTTATAATTGTTTACCAATAGTTTGATGTTTCTTTTATCAAAATTAATGCTGTTATGAATTCTCTGCAAACGTTTTCGCTAGCGTCCATCACATTGAAATTTGTCTCTACTTGAGCTTGAGGAAATATCATAAATTATACAAAATTTACAAGAAACGGCACGGTAAAAGTTGTTTAAAATTTGCAACACAGTGCGAAACATGGTCAACTTTAAGAATATACCAGCAAATTCTATCTTTTAAACATTACTATTAGGGGTCCAATACCTTAATAAACACAAATCAATGTAAAAGGTCGTGTTTTGAAAACTGATGATCTGAAATGTAAAATGCGCGAATGATTATTTTTATTTAAAGATGTTTTTTCACAATTATTTCTAGCAGACAGATTTTTTTGTAACTTTGCATATTTATAGATTGATGTATGACAAGTTAAAATAAAAAATAAAAATGATAGGTACCCGTGCTTCTTTTTTCAATATTTAAAGTTTATTAAGAACACCAAATCGGTATTTTTTTCTGAAGAAACAATACATACATGTTATAATAAAACTACTGCAAACAACTGCAAACAACTATTTATTCAAAGTTTCACTCTGATGTTACTGTTTATGCATCACAATTAATGAAACCACTTTAACTATGCATAAAATGTCAACATATAGATGTATTAACTCAGAAAAATTACTCTTGACAGATGTCGGAAGTATCTGAAACTGAGAAAAACACGAAGTATTTCTTAATGATATGAAAAATCTAGCGGACAGAATTTTACCAAATTTTATATTATGTAAGTTAGAACTAAGACGAAAAATTCTAAACCAAAAAAAATAATATCAACCCGTGCTTGTTTTTAAGAGAAATTAAAAAATATTTACTCCACCCACAAAAGTATTTTTTCATTACCCCACCCACCTACAAATTATGAACATTTTTTTCTTACAAAACAAATTGCACAATGTTATTATCAGTTTCTTAACCAATTTTCTTACTCACGAGCGGAATAATCGGAATGATGCTCCTTTAAGGTTGCATGCCTCTAGGTCAAATACTTTTTGAGATACGTGCTACACAAGCTTTCACATGCCATTTACGTATATATTTGACCACGTCAAGGGACATAAATCTGTTTTTACTGAGTGAAACCTCGTATAAAATCATTTGTGCACGACTTCGTATGCTGAATTTAATTCTTGTGTGTTTTCATGACTCTTGGCGCATATACTTTGAGGTACATGCGACACAAATGTTTAGAACCTTTGTGTACAATTTGACTGTCAAGGGCCATAACTCTGGTCTTACTACGTGAAATGCAGGATGGGGCACAAAAAGTATAACAACATTTTTAGGAAGCAACATTTGAACTTGAAGGAGATAGATCTACGTTAAGATTTTCTGGAATTTTATTTGACTTGGAGTCGGCTGCATCATTACTGGACGAAATGGTTTACTTTCTAATTGGCTGCCCACAATGTATTTGATTCGAGCACTTCATACGACTACTCCTCCAATAAAACACCATCACTTTTAAAATATGGATGCATGACCTATATTGTCAGTACATACGATGTTTTTTTGCGCGAGTGCGCTGCATATCGGACAAATATGTACTTTCGGCGGAGAATCCCGAACTTTACAGTGGTTATCGCTTGCTGCGCGATTGAGCTGCGCACACAATATTGTGATGAACGCCTTTAAGTCGCTAATATTTGATGATTTAGAAAAATGAATATAAATTTGCCATTTGAACCCTTTGTGTATGTCCGGAATCATCATCCAAGTAAAAGAAAAATATTTCAAACTAATATATTAAGATGTGATAACAGTTTAAACCCATGTATATGTGTCGCTTTAAAACATAGATTAACATATTTTCATCACACTTATTTTATTTGGAGTAAAATACACCGTGACAAGTAAATTAAACAAATTCTCTGCTTCATAACACTACAATTTTTATTAAGGCTCGATTTACTGCTTAAGTTCCATAAACGGTACTATTGCTTTTTATTTAGTATGTTTTCATGCTAAATTTCTTTTGTTACTGCTTTTTTGATGTTATAAGCAAGCTCTTCAAAATGAAAATAACGAGAAGAATCTGGAATTCAGGCTTTGATTATTGCGTATGATTAACTACTTAAGAGATAATAGTTTTAATTAAAGTCTAACCTGAAACGCATAAAAGATAAAATTAACATTTCATAACGGATCCTTTTCAGTTTTAGTTTTGTCCCCAATATAATAGAATGTAAAAGTAAAACCCAACCTCCAGCGCATCATAGTTCTAAAATATATAACCTTCAATGCATCCTAGTTCTAAAATATATTATCTCCAATCCGTCCTCTATTTATTGGTGTAGCATTTCAATTGATGTTTTAATTGATTTACCTGTCCATGCAAGGAGTTCTCTCATTAATATTTTTCCAATGATTTGAATGGTTTGTCGCTTTCGCTTTCAACAATATGTAATGACTTTATTGATAGGCTGGTCAGCTTTTTGTTTTCTGATATTTTGAAATACTTGTTCATTTAGTAATAGCAGGAATTAGACATGGTGTTGCTGCAATCAAAAGTTTATTTACGCATACTGACAATGCGCTACAGAATGTTATCACGCAATCATTCATGCTCATAGATAAAAAGTTTTGATTACCCGTTAATAGCTAGGTGTCACTGCAGGAAAATGTTAAAAAGTTCAAAAAACATAATTCTAGTATTAATATAAAATACTTATACAATTTTATTGCAAAGAGTTAGAAAACACATCATACATATTCCTTCCCTTCTTTAATAAATGAGTCAATGTTCAAGTCGTAGTTCAATTACATCAAATGCATACAAACTGTTCCTAGATCAGTCTCTGTGTCACTTTCTACCGTAGAGCTACGCTGAATATATTACAAAACAAAACATTTTTGTTGCTGTGATCAAATCTATCGATGTACATTCATTTCAGTCAGCAATACTACTTTATTTTGAAAATATACCGACATTGGTATGATTGGCTGTCCTCTTATTGACATTGTTGTATTAAGTTTTTCTGTTCTTCTTTCTTTGCTTGTTCACTTAATAAAAAACAACAAGCGCTACGTATAATAATGTAAACAAAGACTGAAAAACAGAGACAATATTCATATTTATGCAAATTGGAATTTATTATTTTTGAAACATTTTAAATTTAAATAATATAAAAATATTGCTACGTTTGAATTTTATTACCAAATAAAAATGATATAATAAATCAACGTGACGACGCGACAATAATAATACTGATTTAATCATTCAAAATTCCACATGAAATAAACTTTTGTTGTTATGACCTTTGAAATTCCCTAATGGTACCACTGTAATTAAATAAAAAATACTGGGAAACTTTTGCAGTAAATTCCCCTTTAAGTAATCAATTCACATCCAATAGAAATTAAACTCGATTCACCTTTTAATCACTAACTGTATAGAATTATGAATAGTTGTGTAATCAGAAAACATCTCATTAATGAATACAAGCTATAATGGCTGTACATTATTTATGTAATCAGAAAACATCACATTAATTATTTACGATGTAATAACATAATTCACATTGCATAAGTATGTTATTTGTTTCGAATCTTATCTTTCAAAAGGAGACATAATTTTTCATTTAAAATGCTATCTTTCAAACACATATCTGCCGGTCTCAATGCGTAATGGTGCGACACCACATCTAAATCTAGCCAAAGTGGACATACAGTTATGCAATAGTTTTTGTTCACGCTTTTTTTACACAATATAAAGGTATGTATTATAATGCCTCTTTGTTCTCTTTCTCCAGTAGAGGAATTCACATCATTCATAACTGTTATTTGTAATTCTGTGAGCAAAAATGACTATTAGGAGTAAGTTGGTAAACATATCTCAAAATTGTTTTGATCTTAAATTTTGTCTAACTTTCTCCATTTGACTATAAGAATGCTGACAACATTAATGAGAATGATGCTTATGAATTGCTTTATGTAAAATAAACTTTCACACGTGTCAGGGTCAGTGCCCCACTCAACAGACAAGAGAGCACCTGTGATATATCTCACAGAAAAATATACTTCATACATATATCCAAAACAGCAGAGAAGATATTGATATCATGAATATTAATACATTCAATTCAGAGTTCCTTTAAGTTAGTTCTACACATTTGGTAAACCGGAAGTAATGGCGTAATATCATTTATACGGATAAGCAGAATATAGCCTTGACTTGGCATACGGAAGTGAAAATCATTTTGTGAATTAATGGCAACCCATAAGTAAAAGACATATTGATACGACAACGTCTTTTTAAAGACATAATATGATATTAAAATGGTTGACACGTTAAATAAGTCAAAATATTCTCTCAAAGTCAGCTTGAATTATGCGGATCTATTTATGTGCATGCACTCGTTTCAAAAACAAGGACATACACATTTTATTTCACCATATTATAAAACTATATGTTGAGTTACGACTGTGTGAAATTTCATTTAAATGTACATTGTAGATTTTTTTTTCGCGAAAATATTACTAAAACTGTAATTTTTCCATTGATTTCAATTACAAAAACTTGCGTGATGTTCAATTTTTTTCCAAACAGTCAGGCAAAAAACAAGCACATGGCCCTATGTTTTTTATTCGCCCAATTTTCTTAGCATATTCTGAAATTTTCATAAAGCAGGGTTTCATCAAATGCTACATTGTAGAAAAAAAATGATCTGAACGTGCAGAGCTGCCTTATAAAATGTTCCTCCCTCGAAATATGAATATAGACCTCTGTTGACGCCTGGGTCGATATTTATATTTCTCGAGGTGAACATTTCTTCATATACTGTATATGTTGTAATATTTTATGAATGTTTTTATGAGTCATCATTTGTGCAAATCTTTATTGAAATATTTCATAGTCGTTAATGTAACATATTATGCATTGTTCCTTTCCATCATTTTCATGTTTATTACATATATATGTTATGGCAGAAACATACATTATATAAATGAAGTTGGTTGAGAGTGAAACTGAGATAAAGTTGGATATAGATAAAGAAATATGTTAAAATTAAAACGAAAACATTTTTTTTTTACTTTTTAATAATGATGAGAAAAGACAATTCAAGTGTTTACCATATATTCTAATATGTTTGTCTCTGTTAAAACACGCTTACGCTAGAATGACGTTACTTTAACGTGCGGTGACGTCAAAGTTTTTGTTGCGACCAAGAAAGAGCACTACTATAATTTATCTACTGTTTTAGATTAAAGGCATATTAGAATAGAAATAATTTATAGCAGAAGGATATATAACTCTGCCTCACTTGCATGAAAAAAACCTTCAATACCCAGCTTATATCTAAATTGAACTAGTTTATTACAGTAGATTGTTTCCTTCAAAATAACATGATTAAAACATGTTTCTCGATTGATAAAACTGTGTAACTTATAAAGGGAAAAAACTTTTTTCGATTGTTTTAACACAATGTATACACTCGGGCGATAATACGTCGTACAAATAATTTCACGCAACGTATAATCGCCCATCGTGCATAAATAGTGTTAAAACACTCTTTTGCTATAAATTATTTCTTAATTTTTAAACAATATCAAGAACAAAATCCATTCCATGTAACATTATTTATAATTGGTTAAAGTTACAAAAGGATATATAACTCTGCCTCATTTGCAGGAACAAACCTGCAATACCCAGCTTATATCTAAATTGAACTAGTTTATTACAGTAGGTTGTTTCCTTCAAAATAACATGATTAAAACATGTTTCTCGATTGATAAAACTGTGTAACTTATAAAGGGAAAAACTTTTTTCGATCGTTCGTTTATGTTAAACAGTTTTTTTTTAATTTGTGAATATTTTAGCAGTTATATAAATGACAGTATTGATCACTTTCTCCTCTTCAAGTTGACGTAAAATATTATTATTACTAAATATCTTTTCGCTTCTAATTTTGTTTTAAAAGTGTCACCATTGTACTGTAAAAATAACCAAAATTGTCCATTTTTCTGACAAATTATGTTTGACAGGTACGAAAAAGTATGAGCACATATATATGTTCTCTTGACTTTTTTTTTTATTTATTTGATGTTGTATCAAACATTTTAATGAGATAAATCTTTCTCGTCTTAATCTAAATACAAGTTTATTAAAAGATTAAAAACCGTTGAATTTCTTAAGGTAAAGTTGTGTTTGCTCTATTGTAACTAAAACAGTCATAATTTGCAACGACAAAGAGAATATGCAATAAAAACGTTTCAAATGCTCTGATTAGAAAAACATAGAAAAACAGAACTGAATTGAGCACAGTTTTTATTTCGTACATAATGAAATGCAGTATAGAGTTAACAGAATATAGATCAATATGCATTACAATAGTTCCTACTGAAAGTTAGATATTTTTTACTATTAAAAAGAAGGTTGCCGACAGGACAAAACTGGTAGTAAGAATCAGATTCTTGAAAAGATGAGTGTTTATCTTTGTATATTTACAACTTCAGTAAACAGTACAAGATGATGTTTTGGGGTAGAGAGTATATAATTACACGAATCCCACAACGGAACAGTACAGGGAGAAATTAACGGACGAATCAGGGAAACTGAGGCTGGACAAATGAACGAACAAAAAATATCATGATTTCCACGAGTTTTTACAGTAGGATTATCTCGACCATAGTACCACCTACATTTTCCAACGGTTTTGCCTCGGAAAACATGCAAAACACTCAATCAGGATTTAACTGTATAATCAGCACGATCGAAAATATGTATGATATTTTAGATGTATTGTATGATTTTGTTCCTTGCAAGTCATAAAAGGTTTTCCCGCTTTTTGCTGGTGCTGGAAAAACTCGTCTAACACAGTGTAATCTAATTTATTAACGATTGCGTGTATTCGTACTCTACTATAAAAATAGTGACAAACAGAAAAGTATTTTTTTAAGTTATTTCTTCTATTATTTTAAAAAATGGTATGCAAGAAGAAAACTCGAATCTATCACTGATAGAAAGTGTGGATGGAAATATCTGGGTCTTGGGGTAACTGTTTCTGCGTTACCTCGACAGAGTCTCGTTACCGCCTAAACAGTTACACTGAAACCAGATACTTCAATCAGCATCTTCAACCATTGAAAGATTTTTATATTATACTTAACGAGATCTGGAACTTAGACGTGCCTAATTCTTAAACAAAATAGGAATGTTTTCATATAAATTTCGCTATTCTCGAGGCAAATTACTTTTCACGGTGTTTTCGAAAACGGTCATATAAATGCTTTTAGTGGATATCCGTCGTGTCAGTAGGACATTTTCTAAACAAAAAGGAAATTAATTTATCTAAATATTCATTTTCTATTACATGAAAATACAGTATCATCATATACTATCAGTAATGTTTTAATGGATACGTTAATAATATTTCTATATGAATTAATAATGACAATATGATTTGTAACGAAAATTGTCAGAAGACAATATTTTCAACAAACACAAATGCAAAGAGGTAAATTGCCTGACACGGGATAATTCAAACTTTCTAGAGGTCAATTTACAAGCTTAATCTCACTGTTTTACAAAAAGCAATATCACAGCATTACAAAATGGAGTTGAAATAGTGAATTTGGTAAGATTCTTGCCATAGATACTGTAAGGGAGACAAAGACGCTGAAAGATTGAAATAACAAAAGATGGTGGAAAGTCTAGACCGCAATTATGAAAACATGATAATACGATGTTCAAAAGCCAAAACAGCCAAAATGCGATGGTGAAAATTCGAAATTATTTCGTATTTCATCAGAGTACTTTCAGCCTTTTCACCATCGTTGTTTCGTTGTTTTAACTTTTCAGCATCGCTATTTCATTGTTTCACCTAATCACTATCGTAGCTTCGACTTTTTACCATCGTACTTTTTGACTTTCCACCATCACAGTTATAGATCGCCTTCCTGTGGCACAAGCACACGTGTCTGTTTACCATTACATGACGTAGAACGTAATAACTTCATCTGAAGATGAACGTGCGTTCCATTGTTTTAAATCTTTTCCGCATGTGTGACACGACCGCAGTACTACGATGATGATAAAGGAAAAGTTTTGGGGATGAAGAAAGTTGAAATAACGAAACCACGATGCTGAAAAGTCGAAAAAAAGAAACCATGATGGTAAAAAGTCAAAAGCACTATGATGAAAGTACGAACATTTCACTGTTTTAGTTTCAACATCGTTATTGTCTGTCTTACATCATCGCGGGTAGGATTTTCACAATCGTAGCATCGTTTCGTCTTATCAACATCGTAATATCGTTCTTTTGTTGTTTCGATCTCTAAATACAAATGTATAGGGCGATGACCCTAACGGGACACCGTAGTCTTATTTTCCTTGAAAAAAAGATAAATTTTAAGATAAAAAATACTGAAGGACAAAACCTTTGCACGGTTGATAAAAACATGTTGTAAATGTTAGAGAAAAAAGCCATTCTGTTGTTCTTGGAAACGGTAAACATGTTTTAAACATCAATAACCAGGGCCCAGAAATCAACAACACTTCAAGTAGCATGTAATGAAGGTTTTTAACCAATATTTTTATCTGTCATTATCACAAACATGAAATTACCCATATTTTTGCATATCACTTAAAAATATGGTAATTTAAAACAGGAACACAATTCCAAAAGTAATAACTTTACATTCGAATTATTTTGAGTACGAACATATGTAGAGAACGGATGAGTTCGAACGTAGTGAAAAGCTTTCAAATGTTTCATCCAAATTCTTCGCGAAAATAGATAAAAGCATTTCGACTGATACGTACAAAAACATTTAAATGATTCATAAAAAACAAACAATTGCACAGGTTACATGCTATTGTTATACATTCACGGTTATCAACAAAAAAATGAATCGGCTCCGACTTCTAAAAGGGATGTAAACAAAGGGTGGAGCGAGTACGTACATTTCTGGGGGTAGTGCGTTTGGGTTTGGTAACTGATACAGCAAAGCATACTATGGATTAGATTGCATCTTTTATGCTACAAGAAGAGATTATTAAGGAAGAATCAAGACGCAGATACCAGATGTCAGCCTGCGCAGAAATACATATAAATCTCTGATAAAGCATTTCAAAAATAAAAATCATGTATTAACAGTGTCGGAGAATTGTGTGGTTAGAACGTAAGAATAAAGCGTTGTGTGCCAATTTCGATCTTTTATTTACTCTTTGTATACAAACTGATGACGTCTGACGTTAATGACGTTAAAACGTATAAGTGACCATGACGCGCTAAATAAGAGTGCAGTAATAGCACGCCAATTCACGACATACTGGGGGCAGCAAAAGTAACATTTCACGTGAAACACGTAAAGTACTTAATTACAGTAGTAACTATGATCACTTGTAAATTCTTAGTAAAATTCAATGAAATGATTAAAAGTAATGAAGTTATTACTCTCTATATGGAAATCACACAGTCTCTAATTAATCATCACTTTTTACTTAAAAGTCTCTTTCTCTGAACCTTCATCACAACTTACAGTCTCTGTCTCTATATTCATCTGAAGTTATATTTGACACAACCTTAAAAGTATATATCGTATATTTGAAATACTTCGCGACTTAAACTGTTTAAGAGTCTCTATCTCAGAATATTCGCTCACTTTAAATATATTCACATAAAGCACGCGTAAATTACAGTCTATCAAATTAATTTCCGACAAATAGAATAATGACACAGTTTATTCATTTTCGGAGTCACGAATAACTTCAAGGGGATATAAATTCGCCACTGGTCTGGTTGAACATTTATTTTGGGTCCGAATTTTGGCTGCACGGGTAATTCCATCATTTCCCGGAAGTAATTCCTCGACCACAGCTAATTCCCAACGAGTCCTTGGGCAATCGTCGTCGATCTGCACAATGTCTCCCACTTTGGGAGTTACGTCCGGTGGTTTGGTAGTGTTCACGAAGTGAGCTGAGGTATTCCGATTTCCATCTTTTCCAGAAATGTTGAATAGCCATCGCTACGACTTTCATCCGCTTGTTGAAATTAATATTGCCAATGTTGATTTGATGACTACTGATGTCGTTATCGTAGTCGGAATACGGCAATGATGTTATTCTTCGGCCATACAAGAGATGTGCCGGAGCTAATGGTTCCGGGTCGTCGAAGTTGGATGAAATGTAAGTTAAGGGACGGTCATTCATGATCGATTCTATTTCTGTGACGATTGTTTGAAGTGTTTCAAAGCTTATGCAGGCTTTCCCTAGTATCTTTTTCAATGCGCTCCCAAAAACCCCCGTACCACGGTGCTCTGCTTGGGATGAATTTCCATTCAATTCCTCTCCTATTAAGCATTTCCATCACGGAAGAATATTCAAACAGACGTTTCGAGTAGTTTGATGCAGACAAATATGTTGCGGCGTTATCTGAGATCATAACTTGCGGCATCGACTTCCGGCTGGCGAATCGGCGAAATGCTTGTATAAAGGAATCCTCTGATAAGTTAGGGACTACTTTCAGGTGTACAGCTCTAGTTACAGCACATGTGAAAAGGCATATGTAGACTTTGATTTCACTTCCGGTATTGTCTTTGACGTAAAGAGCGCCTGTGAAATCAACCCCTGTGACACTGAATGGCGGCGACTCTTTCACTCTTATCTTGGGTAGTGGTGGGGTATCTGGTGCTGTGTAAGGTCTCCCAGTAACTCGGCGGCAAATTACGCATTTACACAAAACTGACTTAGCGCATTGTCTTATGGCGGGTATCCAGTATTTCTGTCGAAGTTGCGTGACGGTGGAATTAATTCCTGAATGCAATTGATTTTCATGTGCATCAGTTACAAACAAGACGGTCAGTGGATGCTTCCTTGGTAAAAGGTACGGGAACTTTGTGACGTCGGCCAGTGAGGCGTTATATATTCTTCCATTGCAGCGAATAAGTCCATAGTCGTCTAAGAAAAGCCTTAACTGCCTGATTATGGGTGATCTACACGTCAATTTGGACTGTATCTCCGATATTTCCGTAGAATATGTTACAGCTTGGCATGATAACAACCATTCTTTTTCGGCATCTCAAATTTCTCTCACTGACAAAGTACTGACCTGTCTGTCACTTAGTAGTTTCTTGCAGTTTGAAATAGATTTCAGAACATAAGCTGTAACGCGGAGTAGTTTACGGTAACTGCTGTATCTTTCTATGTCCATAACATCGTGAATTCCTTGCTGAATTGTACACTGTAGATTGGTTAAATTTGTTGACGGTAAAATGTCATCTTCTGTAAATGTCGTCTGCTCGATCTCTGGCGTTTGTAAATTTGAAGGGGCTTTTTCCTATCGTGGCCAGCGAGATTTCTCGAGAAACCACGTCCGTCCTATCTCCCAGTGATTACTGCTGATAAACTGATCTGTAGAAATCCCGCGTGTAAGAAGATCGGCAGGATTATCACATGTGGGACAGTATTTCCATTCATTTTGTTGGGCAAGGCTTTGTATTTCAATGACGCGGTTTTGGACGAATCTTTTAAGTGGCTTGTTTGTGTTTAACCAGTAAAGCACAATTTGACTATCTGACCAAAATGTTACGTCCGATACATTCATGCAGGTGTGTGGCTAGACGTGCGCCTACTAATGCTGCCATAATCTCAAGTTGCGGTAATGTAAGCGAATTAAGTGGCGCTACTCGATGTTTTGCCATCAACAGTTTTGAATCAGATTTGTTGCAGATGTATGCTGTGGCCCCATAGGATTTTGTGCTGGCGTCAACAAAAATGTGCAAATATGTGTCACATTCTGTCGTACTTCCTTTTTCAATGTCAGAAGGATAGATTAAGAGCTTCCTTGAAAACTTGACATCTGTAACTGTATTTAAGTCGTTTGCAAGGACTGTCCAGGTTTGCTGAATATGTGAAGGCAATGGTATGTCCCAGTTGTAATTTAACTTCCACAATTCTTGAAGCAGCAGTTTTGCGCGTATCGTCACTGGACTAAGTAGCCCAAGGGGGTCATAAATGCGTGATGAATATCGCAAAATGGTTCTCTTAGTAACAGTCTCTAACAATGGGATTTCTCGTATGGCAAATGACGTCTGGTCGGCAACTGGTTCCCAGCGCATACCAAGTTCTTTAGTAACCTCATCATCGTCCAAAACTCCTTCCGCTGCAGCTTTGAGACCTAAAGGCGGCAAGTCTCTCTGCATGGTTTCAGCGGCTTTAATGGGGATGTGGTTTTATACCCGTTTTTTATGGGGATGTGGTTTACAAACTTCGTAAGATCTTGGGTCATGGTAATTTTCCAAATGTATTTGGAAAGATTATCAAAAGTTTTATTAAAAGAGGTTACGACCCAACTGTTTTGAGACATACCGTATGTTTAGTGTTCAACCCGTTTACAGTTGGACACTACGCTTCCCTCTTTGATTGCGTCTGACGGAAGAAGGGGAGGACTCTATGATGAGCAGTTTTTAAATCCTACCAGGACTGAACTGTTTTGATATTTGTCTTCTGACCTGTTTCGTCGGACCCTTAAGGGTGTTTCTCTTGTTGCTCTGTCTTCTGAAAAGGCATTGAGTACATACGTTTTTGGTTCTTAAGGTTTGCTTTTTATATATTTATACACGAGCATTTTTGTGTTTTACATGCCATGCCTTTTTGTTTCCATTACGTGTGTTAGAGATTCACCTGGAGGGGATTACTTTTATTTACACTGTCCCATGTCTTTGGAACATGGTGGGGGTAAGAGTGAGGTTGGGTGCGCACCATAAACCGGTTTAAGCTCCCCAGTGGTGTTTTTGCCACTGACCGTTCCAAGGCGGTGCCCCACTGTGTTCCTTTGTTTGTTCGTTTTGTCCTTGTGTGTTGACTTTGTGTGCGCGCGTGTGTGTATGCTTATTGTTCGTCTTGTCCTTATGTGTTGGCTTTGAGTGTGTGTGTGTGTTGTTCGTTTTGTCCTGATGTGTAAGCTTTGAGTGTGTGTGTGTGTGGTGCACGCGTTTGCGTGCTGGGGGGTTCGTTTTGAGGAGGCTGCGCTTTTGGTGCGTGGCATTCCCTGTTTGATATTTCTCTTTTTGTTTTTTTTGACAGATTCGTGTAACTTCAGATGTTTTAAGAGCGTAGCATTTAGTATAAATGGGGAGCACGTTGCGCCAAATAAGACTGCTTTAAACCGGTACGTACACAATGGACTGTCGGGGTTGGCGGGATCGTTAAGCCATAGGAATCGTGTCACGTCACGATCATTCTGATGAAGGCCTACATGTAGAAATGCCTTTTCTATATCTGTACAAACAGCATATTTGTGCATGCGAAATCTCACTAAGATGGATGTCAATTCGTTCATAATAGGTGGCGTGGATTCTAAACAGTCATTCAGGCTTAGATGGTTACGGGACTGGCGACAGCTGCAATCATATTCGATCCGAATGGGTGTTGTTGAGGAGTCCTTCTTGACTTGGTGATGGGGAATGTAATGCACTTGGGACAGGGTTTCAGCTAAATTATCTATCTTCTCAATGAATCCTCTTTGTTCTTGATCCGCAATGATGTCTCCATATTTCTTCAGAATATGAGGTTGACTACTTAGTCTTCTAATAGTATTTTCTGTCCTTTTCCTGGCAATCTCATAATTTGTCGGCAATGGCGGGTGATCTTCTTTCCTTGGAAGTTTTGCAGAATATCTACCATCAGTGAATTCTATCGATGTTTGCTGGTACTGTTCTAGGTAAGCAGGGAGCTTCTGGTCCACTGGGTCAGTTGTAATACCTATACTCTCCAGGCTCCAGAATCGTTCCAAATCACTTTCTTCCGCACGATGTGATGTTAAAACATTAGATGTGGTCTATGTGCTCAGGCGTGTCAGCTTCGATTATCGGTCCGGATAACAGATAACCGATTTTCGATTTGACGGCAGTTGGTCCATTTCCGCGGATAATGTGATCCTCTATTACGTCCCAGTAAAAATCTGCACCAATCAACATTGAGATTGAGAATGGACTATCATCTGTGACGGTATGGGCTAACTTTAAACCCTGAAGATATGGTAATTTGCCTGCAGCATAATGAGCGCGATTACTGATAGGTGTCGCTATTGTCGGCACAATCAATACACGTATCGGTATTTTCTGGTGAGAGTCGGCTACCAAATACACAGTACTGTATCTTGTTACTTGTACTTCCGAAAGATGACAAATTCAGTGCTTCTGTAGACTCACGGCGTACATGTAGTTTCTGTGCTAAGTCCTCTGTGATGAAGGAACGTTGAGCCTCTTCGTCGAAAAGAATATTGGCATCCATATATGTATCCATAGAGTTCACTGTGGCGACAGCCGTTTTCAGTTATACACCTGAGCTTGTATGACGTGACGATGAATGTAGCACGGCTGTTTCCGGTTCTGTTTCATGTACTTTCGGTGTTGAACTGTTAAGGCTTCTAACTGTCTGTTTGTTACATATACTGCTATGATGCTTTTTTTGACAGTAGCGACATCTATGTTTTGAATGACACATTGACACTCGATGTTTTTCGAGACAATTAAAGCAAAGTCTTCTCTGTTTAACTATTCTCATCCTAGCATTAACATCACTAAATTTCTGACATTCGAATGAGCTATGGCTTTCCTCACAAAATGCACATCGAATAGGATTTTTGTGAACATGATTAAAGTTTACCTGTTTGGTGCTGTTCGATTTGTTCTTCTTTGGTCGCGCTCCTGTGTTAAATGACGCTGTTGGTCCAAATTGATCAACATTTGCTGTACTTAGTGAATAACCGGCTTCCATTATGTTAATTTCTCTGTTGATTGCACGCCTAAGTTCGTCGAGCTGCCAGTTGTTATCACCATGTTCGCGAGCTATATGCTTTCTCATTTCAGCTGGTAACTTATCAATAATAATCGGCACTAATAAACTGCCATATTTCTCTTGAAATTGACCTAGGGATTCCAAACCACGAATATATGTCTCCATTTTATCATAGAAATGTCTAAGACTATACAATGTATTGGAAGGCGCAGGTAATTGAAAAAATGCTTGCAGGGTTGCATGAGTGATTTTATGTTGCTGTCCGAACATCTCTTTTAGAATGTCGATGGCACGAGTGTAATTTGCATTTGTCATTGCGAATCCATCAATAACTCTGGCTGCAGTATGCTCAAGTTGAGATTTTAGATAACTAAATTTTTGAACATCGGTGAGATTAACATTGTTATGTATTGTCGACTCAAAGGAGTCCCAAAATGTCTGCCATTCTAAGATGTTGCCACTAAATGTTGGAAGTGAAAGCTTCGGCAGTCTGTGGTATTAGGAATTCGAAGAAATATTACTTACAGACTGATTGTAAATCTGCGACCCTTGGTTGGCTGGTGTTACGTTATCTACTTCACTGAAGTGTGGCTGGTTATCTTGGGGATGTTGTGGTGGCGGATGCCTCTCGGTTCTCAATTCCCCTTGATCATCATGAAAAGCTCTCAGTTGTCGCAGGTTGATTTCCATGTCTAAAGAAAACTCTTCTGCTTGAACTATTTCTTCTTCTATCCCTTCTACGTCCGTTTGCGATAATATCTTCTCGTTCAATGTCTCAATGACTTTCATCTTTGACTCAAGTGATTGTAATATCGCGTCGAACACTATCAGCGCTGATCTCTCTTTTGCATCCTCGATTTTTGTAATATAATTTCTGATAACTCTCTTATGACCTTCTCTCTGCGACTGAAGTTTTTCCAGATTTAGGATCCTGGTCACGGCACAAATAATGTCGGAGAATTGTGTGGTGAGAACGTAAGAATAAAGAGTTGTGTACCAAGTTCGACCTTTTATTTACTCTTTGTATACAAACTGATGACCTCTGACGTTAATGACGTTAAAACGTATAAGTGACCATGACGCGCCAAATAAGAGTGCAGTAATAGCACGCCAATTCACGACAAACAGCACGTGAATTACCTTGTTTGCACACGATTTTTCTCCCGTTTATACATGGGCGGATCCAGTAAAAAAGTAGTTTTTATGCAAGAATGGAATATTATATGCAATAGCTTTAAAGACATTCTGTAGAACTTATATGACATTTGGGAGAAATATCTATTACATCTACTGATTACCGCTCTCTTGAACAATAACTTCAGTTTTGACTGAATTTTGTATGTTTACCGGATTAATACTACTTTCAATATATCAACTTTTATTAATGTCTCATCCATGTACAAAATAAAACAAAATGATCCTAGAAATGCAAATACTGTACAAAAGGCGGAAGTCGATAAATTGTATCTTACGTTAGCGAAAATAAATAAGAATGCTTTATGTTTAATCTGACCTGTTATTTATTATCGGTAGTGGTAGCTACTGGCCTCGGGTTACTAATGGCATATTTGAATCCCAAAGTCATTTTCAAATTATCAATAGTCAAGTTTGTTTATCCATTTCCCAATAACTGCCTTTTTAAAGCGGGGACCTTAGTTGATTGGACTTTTTGTGTACTTAATTGTTACGTATAAATATACTCCTTTTTCTGTGTTACTGGATGTGCTGTTCATGTTGAATTACTGTTATGTATGAGACCCGTCAAACTTCTTAACCCTTTTCGCCTCCCCATACAAAACAAAGATAGCCACGCAGTAAGAGCAGTCATGTTCAAAGAAGAATGCACTTCCCCAAAGCATGACCCTATATACGTGCATGATTACTTCAAAAAAATGCATAGATTAACGTATGGGCAAATAAGACAAAACGCACAATTACAGGGACATTGTTGGGCACTACCTTGGCACTATTAGTGGCCAAAACACCACTTGGGAGTTTGAACCCTAACTCTTTTTCACAGTTATAGGCCATATAGATATACAATTCCGCCTGCCGGGTGTTAAATTGTAAAAAGGTCTGAATACCAAATATTCAGCGCGTCTCAAAAAAAGCCGTGTCATGACATCTTTTCATAGGATGCTATATAATACACTAAAATCAATAGGAGAATTGCCATGGCCGAGAATGTTGCGCAATTTGTAAATTACATCTCCAGAAAAGTTTGGTCGCAGAAGTGTTTTAGACTACTCTTTACAGGGAAATGTATAACGTTTCAACCCATTCAAATCAATGGTTACTGAAATAACGGTTTATACACATATAAATCAACTAAGATAAGCCAAGCTGGGGCAAAGTTTTTTTTACATAAAAAGGGAGCGAGATCAACGATGTTGCATTTCCATACAAGGTGTTAATTTTCTGATTTTCAGATTACGTGGTTGGTCTACATGTACATTAGTGATAAGCGGTCACTGTCTCGTTATTTTTTTAATAAAATTTAATAATATTTTTTAAAATATGACAATAAAATGTCGAACATAATATCGCTGTGTATAATTTCAATTCTAACACGACCAGCAAATTACCTATATACATGTAGAGCAAAATCTATCTCGGGTTCTTCTGCAATAAACCACTCGTGTGCAATGACATCATCCGATCCAGGTGCGTAGCACGGTCATAAAAAGTAGTAACCATTTTTTTTAACACTGCTGATACTAGTATGTCGTGTTAGAATCGAAATAACAAGTTCCCAAGTGTGATTTATCGTAGAATAACCCGAGTTTTTTCGTTCTTCTGCGAAACAATATACCACCCGGCCTTTGTAAATAAATTTCTTTACTTGTAAATGATTATAAATCAGATTTTATGTGGTCTAGTTAGACCTTCTGTTTAGTTTATCAAAAGAGTTTATGGTACGATATTTCGAGAAACACGCGTGTTATAATTATCGGCCTTGATTCCTACTTCGCTAATTGAAACTACATACGATATCTTTTAAGCAGTACCTTCCAAAATATTAGAAGAATATGAGGATTGTCCCAGAAAATCGTGAACTTCATTGTTTATGCAATATTAGAATAATTAAAAACAATTTATCTTACATGGGTTTAATACAACATTTAAGAAAACGCAAGATAACATTTCAAGGTGATACGTTTAAAAATAAAAGAGATATTAAGAAAAAATAAAAATGTTTTAGTGATGATCGACGCACACCGCGCAACGTTATTAACGTCACGTACCGCAAATATCACAACGCCGCCTTTTTTGAAGTAATTCCCATTTTGGGAAATACACTTCTCGTGGAGTGTTATCCATTTCTGAAAGACTTCAACGAACCATTCTTCCATTAAAGAACTATTAAATGCATTCACGGCGCGTATGATGTCACTGTCACTTTCAAACTTTTTTCTACGCTTATAAAATTTCAACTGTGAAAAATATGAAAAATCCAGCGGCGTCAAATCTATTGAATATGCCGAGTGTTCAACTCGTTGATATACCAAAATCGCTAATTCAAGTTCTGTATCCGATGCGTAATGGGAAGAAGCATTGTCATGATGAAAAACCTACCGCATTTATTAGATCGTCTGCCATCGTTGGACGCTTCTTTGCACGACTCAGATCACGCCTCACCACCTACATTGAAAATAAACCAATATTAGTAACTTATTACATGTACATTCAATATATTTTCTGACTGTGATGGTGTATTATTTTTAGTATTATAACATTTATTATTATTATCATCATCATCAATAATTGTTGCTTTTATTATTGTTATAATTAATACTAATAAATTACCTTCGAAAAATACTCGAAATTGACTGTTTTCTCCTTCGACACAGTATGACTCAAAATAACACCCCTTCCATGTCTGAACACTATGTACATCACTTTACCTCAGGACTTCGACGCTTTAGCTTTTTGGGTGGTGGCGTCCCGGGAGTTTTCCACACGCTTTATTCTCGCTTTGTTCCCGGCTCCTAATAGTGCAAAAACGTTTCATCCATGCTACTGATTTTGTCCAAAATGTGTTCATCTCTGCGATACCGCAACAAGAACTTGCGTGGTGCATTGAAATAACATCATTTAAAATCATTTGATACGTCGTTTATTTTAGAAGTAATAAAAAAAGTTAGCGATTTTCTGGGACAGCCTTCGTACTAACGAAAGTTTCTCGTACATTTGGAGCCATATATTGTTGTGAATATATAAATAAATTTAAACAAAAACGCTTTTTTAATTACATCAGGACATTAAACCGGATATATAACATACAAAGAATTTCATATAAATGTCAAGTATTACACTACAAATCCTGCAATGTCTTGTAAATAAGTTTGAACCGGGAAAACTATGAAACATTTTGCCAAAATACCGAGGGAGCGTTAGAAGTTTAGATCAGTATGTTTTACTCGAAACTAGGATTTACAAAAATGATTCAAGAATGAAACTGAAAAAAACATTTTCATTAAAAAATGTTGATGCAAGGTTCCAACTATCTAATTGCAAACAGACTTGTAACTAATACCATTATAAGGTATCCCAGGCCAAACATTAAAGCTAATATATAAGATCTGTTTACCTTTCTTGTACAGTCAGAACGGGGCTGCTGTGTTTACTACTTTACATGTGTAAATTTCTATTCTGAAAAAAATAGAGTCCTGCGGACGAGATCAGAAAACTTTATTCAAAGTGACAACATCTTCTTCTTCCAAATAACTAGCGCAAACTTTCAGCGGTATCTTCATCGATAAAATTGATGGTATTAGAAATAAAATTAGGTCAGAAACAGACTTACAAACCGGTGTTACCACCGAGGAAATTTCGAACACGCAAATAGATAAACTTGTTGAATTCATTCCAGTCTCACAGGGTGAAGTGAAAAAAGTTATTTCAAAATCTACAAGTAAATCGTGTGAGCTAGATCCACTTCCAACATGGCTTTTGAAAGAATGCTTAGAAGAACTGCTACCATCTCTCACTAAAATAATCAATTATTCTTTGGAGAAAGCATATGTATCGAAATCCTTCAAAAGTTAGTTGATCAGACCACTCATCAAAGAGTCAGATCTAGATGCAAATGTTCTGAAGAACTACAGACCTGTATCTAATTTACCGTACGTGTCTAAAATACTTGAAAAGGTAGTCGATGCTCGTTTGGAAAGCCACTTGTCTTTGAACACTCCACTGAGACTGCATTACTGAAAGTTCAAAATTACATTCTCAACTCCCTTGACCAAAATGATGTCACAATGTTAGTGATGCTTGACCTTTCGGCTGCTTTCGATACCATCGACCACAAGACACTATTGCACCGTCTCCACGACCACTTTGGTATCGCAGGGAAACCATTTGAATGGATAACTTCATATCTGAGCGACCGCTACCAAACAGTGGCCATAGATAATGAATTGTCAAAACCAGTGCAAATGACATACAGTGTCCCACAGGGGTCCGTTCTCGGACCAAAATTTTTCACAATGTACACTAAACCAGTTGGTACAATATGCAAGAAACATGGACTAAATCATCATTTTTACGCCGACGATGGGCAGCTTTATTTATCTTTCAAATCAACAAATCCGGTCTCTCAAAAGGATGCTTTACGCTGTGTTGAAAACTGTCTCGTAGAAATCGTATCTTGGATGAACAGCAACATGTTGAAAATCAATGCCGATAAAACTGAAGTCATTGTATTTACCTCTCAAAGAAACGAAAAACATATTGAACCGGTTACTGTAAAAATTGGAGAAGTGAAAATTAAACCATCTAAATGTGTAAGGAATCTTGGTGCTTTTCTAGACTCCAAAATTAGCATGGAAAAACATATTAAGTCAGTTTGTAGATCAGGGTACGAACAGTTACGTCAAATAGGCCACATCAGGAAATATCTAAATACAGATGCTAGAAAATCTCTAGTAAATTCACTCGTCACTTCACGCCTTGATTATTGCAATGCGCTCTTGTATGGTGTCCCGAAGGTCTTGCTGAATAGACTTCAAAGTCTTTAGAACACTGCAGCTCGAATTATAACGAGAATATCGCGTTATGATCACATTACGCCGGTATTAAAAGAACTGCATTGGATACCAGTTACTCATAGAGAGGACTTTAAGATTCTAGTTGACACATACAAAGCATTGCATGACCAATCACCGATCTATGTTAAAGACTTGCTGGAACTCTATCAGCCAGCAAGAAATTTGAGATCCAAGAACAACTCAAAACAACTAATTGTTCCAAAAAGCAAAACTGTGAAGTACGGTGATCGTAGTTTTTCATCAGCTGCACCGAAGTTATGGAATGCTCTTCCGGCTACAATAAGAGACGCTAAAAGCTTGGATGCTTTCAAACGATCATTGAAAACACACTTTTTCTTCAAGGTCTTTTGAAACTCACCTTGCACTGAAAAACAAGCTTTGAAATGGAAATCATTTCCTATTGTTTATTGTTCTTTGAAATGCCTTGGTGACATGTATTACACTACAATATTAGTTTTCTCCTTCCTGCGCAATGCTGTTTCTCTTTTCGACCAAAAAGACACGCTATTACTTGAAATTAAGCAAAAATTGCAACTTGTCGTGCTGCCTGGAAAAGTTGAAAAGTTGAAGGTGGTGCTGCCTGGAAAAGTTGAAAGCTTGAACGTTTTGACACAAAAATTGTCGCAAAGATTTCAACTTCCCTGTCCAAAATTTGCACGAAAAGAGTTTAAAAGAGCTGACTGTGACTTCTCGCACTAAGATAGTATTTCGAGTCTGAACTTCTATGTTCGTCTAAGCTCTTGTTTGCGAAAGAAAGTGAATTAGAGCTCTTAACGTCAAATTGCTGAGGTAGGACTTTGTCGTGTCATGAGCTTAATATTTTTTTAACTTTTCGAGGGAATATTACAGCACGAAAAAATTAAAATTAGCTCTTTTAAATGTACTATCCGTACAAAAGTTTGGGTTGGAAAGCTTGTGTGATATTTGTCGCACCAAAACCTTTTCATTTTTCTCGCGGTAAATTTGTAGCAGGACATGCTAAATTTGAAGTTGGCGGGTCGAAAAGCCTACGACAGAAACAGGATTCCGTAATTTTCTCTATATCATATGTATACACATACATTATATATATGAACATATCCTTTTTAGAAAAAGTTAGATATTAGTTATCCGGATACATTTTCAGTATTCGTTATGTTAAAAGTAAAAGTTATTATCCACAGAATAACACGTCAAATACATTTGGTCGTTGATTTGTGTTAATTAGAAATACTTAATTGTATAAATTTATATCATTTTTTACTAAAAGATGAAAAAGGTATTTCATTAACGTTTACATAGTTACGACTTCGTGTTAATGGTCCTACACTTTCTTTTCCTTTGTGTACACACACATGAAGAAAATGAATGCAGCCAACATAAAAATTATATTGAAAACAACTGTGCATATTTTGTCAAAAGTGACGCTCACTTCTTTCCATGTTATATATGTATTCATAAAAGAACAGGAACTGTATTCGCATACTGAATTATCTTCGATTTCATAACCCGTTGAAAGATCCAATTTGTTTACATTTGATTTGTTTCCAGTTTTCTTCTCTTTCGTTGATGTATTTGCACCTTTTACTGTTTTGTTTTTCTTCTTGCATTTATTCATGTGTAACAAATATTTTGTAAACTTGGCAAATACACCTTTTACAGAGCCTGTGTTGTCATGGTGATAAAATCGTAGACTAAAAATGTTTGCAAAAGTGATTACAATGCTTATCATCAATACTGTTAACAGGTAGAAGCTGAATACTGGCATGGGGTTTGATGTTTTAGGTAAGTTTTCACCAACAAGTGTTAGAAAAACTGCAATAGCTAGAAGAACTGTTACACTGTACGAAATACGTTCCCCGCTGTCAGCAGGAATCACAAATATCACTGCATTCAGAAACGTCATCGCAGTAATTGGCACAACGACGTTCACAAGAACGAAAAGTGGTTTTCTTGCAAAATGAACACGGAACAATACACTGGAATTTTCATAACTTACTTGTATGTCTGAACCTTTTAACTCCCATGTTTCACTTTCTGTGTAATAGTGTGTACTTACTGCGTCTGAGACAGGCTGCAACGACATTTCATCTTGTCTATACGCCACTGAAGAAAATTCGAATCCACACCAGTGGTCGTCCCATGGATAGTACTTAACATTGGCTTTACACATGGTCGACCACGTGTCTGCTTGAATAACTATAGCAACACCTTCGTGGGTGAAACGGATCCTTTGCCAAGATTCGCCGACTTTGTCTAACTTGTTCACACTGTTAGTGAGGATCAAATATGGCGTCCAGAATTTACCACTCTCTGAAACAATATCTACCATTCCGCCATAATCCGTAGGATTCCATTTCATTAAATCATCTGTCCATATTAATGTAAGACCACCAATAACGGTAAGGCTCTCTTGGACCTCATTAAAATCTTGAATAGAAACTAGGTCAAAGTTAACGTGTACAACCAATGTTGATGACTGGTTTTTAACTGGTCTGAGACTCTTTTCATAGAACAACGTTTTGTTTCTTAAAAGTGAAACAGCCTCATCGTATGTCTGACTTGAAACGATATGCAAGTGAATGGAAATAAAGGCAAACATGAGAAACTCGGTTCGGCTCAATTTCATCTTTACACTCGGTGTAAGAAGACGTTCTTGTTTTACAGCCCGTTTTATATCATTTATTCCTTTTCGCTAAGAATTCCTCTAACCAGTATATTTGACTTATTGAAAAACCTGAAAATATAATATTTCATTTAATTTCCTACAAACAATAACGTAATTTATACAAAAAAATGTACAATGAAATTCATACATTGCCAGAAATGCCGATTTAGTCCCAAGACTAATCGATGTAGTATGACCCAGGGTCGGACATTTTTAATTTGTCTTAATGTAACATTAGTACGACCATGGGTGTTAATTATATATATGACAACTGTTACAAAGTTTCATTATGAAACACAGAAAATGTTATCTGCTACTGTTAAAATGTCTTACTTGTGAACATTAAATATTTGAACAGTCTTGTTTGAAATGATTTTTGATATCTCCAGAACGACACAACACTAATTATCAAACAACTTTCAATATTCCAAATACATATTCAGTTCTGTAACATATCCATTTCCCTGATGTTACAACAGCAATTAAATAGTGATTTCAGGAATATAAAACATTCATAACTAAATTTCTCTTCGTAAGCAGTCATTATTTCTAATTTACATTACAGTGATATTCAGTCGATAGTAATTACTCCCTGATTAGCTATTTGTCTCCGAGCTGAATCGTCAATTTCTATAACTAACTATCAGTGATGAGCACAAGCAATCATGCATGACAAGTACTAATATTTTTAAAGTATTGTGACATCAGATGCCTAATCCGAATAATTCAAAAATGTATTTTAAAAGCATAGTTCCTTAAGGATGCATTTTTAATCATGTTTGTTCTACTGATTGCTTGCAGTTTTAGTTAGCTAAATATGTTTTCTTCTAATCTTTTTGACTATCTGTCCATTTAATTTGCAAATTTCAAAATAAAGCTCATTATTTCACTCCTATATATTTTCAACCAACTGAAAGCCTTTCTTTCTATCACATGACAATGCAATAGCAACCAGTATTGTACTGTGTGATTTAAAATGCATTCACATTTTCTTTAATATGTATAGCATACAAAATCTACAGTCCACAAACTCCATGTTTTATTCATATTGGACTCCAGTCCAAAAAATCCATATTTTTTTCACATAGGACAGGACAACTACATTTAATTATTTGGAATTACTTCCCTTGAATATAGCGGCAGCAGTATTGTTTTAAAAAATGCGATTACTTTTTTAATTCTGAACGAAACATCTAAGTTTAAGCACTCGATTTCTTAGTTAGGCTATTTCCTATCCAATGATTATAGTTTCGGTTCAAAATTTCATGATAAGATGTTTTCGATTATTTTAGTGTTGGAAAATTAACCTACGTATAATAAATCAGAGAAGAAGATATTAATTTGTGTTGTTGTTTTTCAGTTAAAGGTGTGATTTTTATGTCTATCTTTTTATGGTGTGAAATAAAGAGGTAATTTAACAGTTTTAAAAAAAATACTGAATTTAATTGGACTCGTTCGCAGCAGAAATAATTCATATTTGGACTCGGCATTCGACTCATCCAGATATGGATTATTACTGTTGTGTACTGGTCGAACATAATTCGGTATAGTACTCGACACTGTTAAATAACCTCATATTATTATCTTTTTGTGCCGTCTTTTTCCAAATTTTGACAAATCTATGTTAACACCGTATCAATATTTGTTCTTGTATGGCAATACTTTTGTCATGAAATGCTTTGCAGGAAGATCCGTTGCAGATGTTGACAGCAATTCTTTGTCAACCTTTTTGCATACGATATGATGTAATTATTCATTTTCACATGTGTATATTGCAAATCCATTTAGATTAATAAAATAGATAAAACAATTACATTTTTTATGTATTCATATTACTGTTTAAAGTGTTTTAAACATTCACAACCCAATAGCACTTTGGAAATATTTTCAATAAATGCAGTGTTTTTTCACTTTTGATTCGTATGATATATTTAGAAAAAGTATCACTATGCATAATATATTCGTATCGCGTATAACAGAACCGGAAAGAAGGCAGAAATATCATTGAGATTTACTACTTACCGGTCTCCTAGAAAATCCCCTCACATTTCACCAAAATTTTGTATGATTACAATGGCAATATAATACCTTTTCTCAGAATTGACCTATTGGTATTAGAAACTCAAATACTTGCCTTTTGTAGTGACGTCGAAGATATTCGATATAATTTGTTATTTTCATTAGTGAAAAGGGACAAAATACTGTTTTGAATCTCCCCTGTCAATATTTTTTGTATCAAATGTAAACACATTTACAAAACGGAAAGTTGATCCGATACTTTTTACAATTTACTCTGATTGTACCTAAAGTACACGTTACTTAAACCCATTCCATAACTTTTATTATGGTCTTTTAAACTCTTCAATGAGTTTAGAACAATAATTAGACTTTTACAAATTATTGTTCAACAATTACTGGATTTATATCGAGGGGTGAACGCGAAATAGCTCTAAGTGCATAAAGATCAAGAAGCACTTAGACTTCATTTGCAATGACCCCTCGATACCATTATCATTGTCGCCGACAGCCTTATGAAGCATACACGTCACTCTAGTTCTGTTAATGTCTTCCTTCAGGACCTGTCAAAATATTTGAATCATGCTGATCTCCAAGTTTTATTTTATGACTGTGGCTTTGATTTCATCATATGATAAGAAAATAAAATATCTTATTCTTACCACTTACAGCTGCAACAGCAAAGCAGTATACTTTCACTTCAAAGAAAATACAAATGAAAACTGTAGTTTTATTGGCGTTGAGTTCGTATGAAGAGACAAAATTCGTGACACGGCTTTGTTTAACACGTCTTGTTGGAACTTGAATCATTGTGCTTTTAGACATGATGTTGCTTACTTTAATCAAAGGTTACAATTAAAAGCATTTGCAAAGAAATCTCGTTTAGAAAAATAAAATAAACCATTTCATTGTTAACACATAATGAAGCGACAACACATGGCTATATTACAAAAGATTTATGATACGAAAGCTGCAGTTTTAGTGGAGTAAATACGCATTTAGTTAATTGAGCTTCTAGCTATTTTGTTGTAATGTCGCCGTTCCTTTCAACAAGCTTTCAAGTTGCACGTTCTCTAAATAGTAAGCGTAAATTTAAACCTTTTTTTTCTTCAAATATTATAATTCACTTAGTGTTAGTGTTCACGTAATCGATTATGGCTATAAAATACATAACCCGTATAAAACATTTATAAAAACGTTAATCTAATCGATGAAGTAGAACTCGTAGCAATAATTAATGTGATCGGTACTCGTTTGTTTTTAAATTTTATTTCAACCTTGAGTTATGAAGACGGAAGTTAAACTGAGGAAATGTGTTGACAGCGGTTGAAAAAAGTGCGAAGCATATGGCATATGTCTCTCAAAACAATGTAAAATGTAACAAAAACAAGATACAGCGACCTTTATCTTAGTAATGCCAAACCTACAAGATAACTGTTGTTCATCAGCAGTTAAGGAGTAACTTGAAAAAACAACTTGCTAGTTTAGATAGCTGCGGCAGTGCCTATAAATGTAATATTTTTTTTTGTGTTCTGTACTATGCTTACATGATCAAATCTGACATAAGAGATGTGAGATTTTATGTAAATCAAAATCAAAATAACCGACAATACAATTAATTGATTCAACAGTAATTTGAAATGACCTGATATAGAATTTCCTCACTCAGTTATTTATGTTGATTCTAGCCGTGGTCATTTAGCTGATTCCATTGAGAATATGTCCGATAAATAGTGTCGCCATGAGAATGCTGATGATAATACAGTTTGGAAGCGTAATATTTTACATTGTCAACCTATTGATCTGTTTTACTCTAAAACAAATTTACTGTAAGACAGATCAAAGAGAGAGTGAAAGAGTCACGGCCTAATAATATCATAATTAGTTAACGCCTGTATCATATTAATGTTTTACGTAACCAATTTAATGGTAACTAAAGTCTGTCTTATCTCATTTTGGACCTCAACTTTGGGCTGATATTAAGCAATGAAACGTGCTTTTATGAATTAAAAAGTCACTCATTGTCGGAAAAACAGGCTTTGAGTTGTAATACAAACTAGCGTTTTGAAAAAAGTAAAAATGAAAATAAGAAAATGAACTTACGTTGCACGAAAGAATCTAATTCCTTTCTATGACTCCATTAACTTCTCCTGGCCAGAGAGTCACTAGCGAAAAATCGACGTGATCGAGGTTCTTCAGTTTTTCAGACACGATTGTGAGCAAAGTAATGATTAAATGGCGCAAAGAAAAATATTTCCGAATAGCCAATTGTCTCTTGTCCATGGTTTTGTGCAACACATGATATCTCACGATAGGCATTTCGCAGTGCTCGACGAAAATCACCTACTGATCTATATTATCGATTCATTTTACGCCATTGATGACGTCATATACTTATTACGTTACTGTAGGCTAATTTCATTCAGCATCATGTATTTGCCGGAAAGCACAACGTCTCAGACAAATTCTTAGTGAATTGGCGCACTTGAATTTGTACTTTTATAAAAACATTTTATTAACAAACATTTTCACAAACATTTCTCGGAAAAATCTAGCTCTGTATATTTTAATTTTCATTTGCGTGTTTTTAAGAACGCCCCGGACAACCTTTGGTGGACAAATTGAGCACGACTTAACACTGTCCTAAATGCCGTATGTTTATTCATATAATAGAATGTAGAGCAAGTTAAGACTGTCGTCTACTCACAAGATAAATATATTACCTGTATCAAGTTAAAATATTTCCTTTTTCTATTCTTTAACTTACAATTTATGTTCGGCGGGAAATAACTAATAATTACGACGGTTCCGTGTTGGAAGTAATATCCGGGTGAAATGAAATGAAAGTGATAATTACGTCACGAGTTGGACTAGATTAATTATTTACTATTAAATTCCTTTAATTTTAATTCCTTTAATCCTTCAATCTTTTAAAACGACGACCATTTCAATGCACAGTTGCCATGTCAAAAGCTTTACACATCCGAAAGTTGATCCAGACAATCAGACTGACAGCGACAGTGTTTCGAAGATGTTTAGGTAAATAACTGAATCATGCATATTAACCAATAATTGTAACCACAGTAATTTTCAAAAGCGTAATTAAAAGACCTGTACGATAAAAAAGCACCTCCTCTTGCGTATTAGTTTCAGACTTGGAACAACCATGACTGTTCCAGTAATCAGGTCTGGTTCTAGATGAATGTAGATATTCAAGGCAGGAGAATTTTGATTCTTTACTATTCATCGTCAAATTGGTCAGTTACTTTATATCCTCAGTCTGTGATAACATGCAGGCAAAGGGAGACCTGAAACTTGTGTTCTTTTCATGAAGCTTTCGAGGCATTTCACAATGTTCTCTGTGTTGTTGTTTATTTTGCCAAGATTTTCACCTACTTCTAATGCTCTTTCTCTCGTGTTAAGTCAAGGCGTATAATCATTGACATTACCTCAGCAGCATCTATACTGGCAGTAGTCGGTAGTCCGAGGCAGACAGCTAGTCCTTTTCCTTTGCTCTTTTCAGATGGTTTACAGTTGGAAAGTTGCCAAACTGGTGTTGCATATTCAAGTTGGAGTTGCACTATGCTTTAGAATCTCACCATTCTACTAACTTTTAAGCGCAGAATTTTAAATATGTTTTACAATATATGACGTCACTAAAATATCACGAGCGATACAGTGTAAGGCAATGAGTGGCGCGATGTGTGAGCTCTTATGCGGGCTTATCAAAGAGACAAGTTAGTATTAAAGAAGCAAAATTTGATATAAAGTAAATAGCTGTTAGTGGTGCAAGTCCTATTACAGGGATAAAATTTAAGCCAAAGGCGGGGATGGTGACGGCTGCTTTATGCAACAGCCACAAAACGGCGAACTAATGCCGGACGAGGTGTATTTGAACGATAATCTAGCAGAATCTTTCGAGACCCATCCGGCGGCAGGTAAAATCGGACATATTAGTTTTAGCTCATCGGATGGCGCCAGGGAAAAGTTCAGAGAAAAATTAAAATCTAGCGGCGACCAGACGAATATTTTTCCTTTGTTTTCCCTTTAGATTTTCAAACTGGGAACAACAGTAGAGTACTACAACTTGTAACTAGTCGAAATATTACATTGTAAGACAGTATTCAATAAGTTTTCAGAGAATAAAATAGCCTAGTGTACAGATTATATGTGGTTTGTAGTTAGAATGCCAGGTAAAACTTTTATGTTAGGATGGGCCTCACAACATATACCACGTAAGTCGTTAATTAGCAGTATATGATTGAGTATTCTAGAGCAGTTAATGTTTGCACTTTGTCTGTTTTTCTTTGTTTTCAAAGATGATAATCTAGGACTACATTAGAGTCTCCTGGAAACAAAAGAATTCAATAGTTGTTGCATATCATTAATAATTCTAACTTATTAAAAACGTTTTGGTCGTTATTGTTTGGACCGAATATACTTATTGAAATGCCTTCTTCTTGGCGAATGCGCTTTCTGTTATACGATCTACAAATGTTCTGAAACATTCATGATTTACTTGTGAGATATATTTAACATTCAATTTTTGTTAATGTCTATAAGGTGTTCACAATGTAACGCTGTTCTTGTAGATCGTAAACCGGTTGCCGAAGTATTCACTTGCACTATTAGCTCAGTCTAAGCATGTACTGTAAATTTCTATTCACGTTACTGTTGCCTTATCTTTTCATAAAATATATGTGTATCTACTTCCCTGAAAAGACATAATTTAAAAACCCTGAACTCAAGTTGTTTACTAGTTCAAAGGTATTAATGCATTTTAAGATACCGTTATCAATCAATACTTTAAAATCTGTTTTCTTTAAATAGTTTTCCGACTTAATGTTAAACCACAAAGTGAAACGAAAACTAATAGACACCAGAGCAATAAACTTTATTCTATTTGTAAGTTATAGATATAGTATAAATATTACATTTACAGGTTTATATCATCATTTCTTAAGTACAAGAATATCCTATGTTAAGATATACATGCATTTGTCTACAGTATTATACACAAATGTTTAAAGAAATAAAAAGGTTTTTATATGCTAAAAGAAAAGACAAGACAGAACTCTTTAAAAACAATACAGCTTTGTCTTCTAACTTTTTATTAGTATGATGGTCTTTTAAGAATATTGGTGTTCCTGAAAGAGAACAGGACCTACCCTGAGTTTATACTACTTTGTTTTAGCTCGATTGTGATGAAAGCTTCAAGCTTATTGGAACCACTCTCGAGTCCGCTTCCTGGAAAAACCAGTACTGGTGTCATATGAGAAGTCATGGTCGTGACCCCAGTTGGGCTCGAACCCAAGACCCCTGGATTGAGCGGCCGCCATCTTATCCACTAGACCACCGCTCCCCTTACTTTTAGAAGGTCGATGGCACAAGTGTAATTTGCATTTGTCATTGCGAACCCATCAATAACTCTGGCTGCAGTATGCTCAAGTTGATATTTTAGATAATTAAATTTTTGAACATCGGTGAGATTAACATTGTAATGTATTGTCGACTCAAAGGAGTCCCAAAATGTCTGCCATTCTAAGATGTTGCCACTAAATGTTGGAAGTGAAAGCTTCGGCAGTCTGTGGTATTGGGAATTCGAAGAAATATTACTTACAGACTGGTTGTAAATCTGCGACCCTTGGTTGACTGGTGTTACGTTATCTACTTCACTGAAGTGCGGCTGGTTATCTTGGGGATGTTGTGGTGGCGGATGCCTCTCGGTTCTCAATTCCCCTTGATCATCATGAAAAACTCTAAGTTGGCGCAGGTTGATTTCAATGTCTAAAGAAAACTCTTCTGCTTGAACTATTTCTTCTTCTATCCCTTCTACGTCTGTTTGCGATAATATCTTCTAGTTCAATGTCTCAAAGACTTTCATCTTTGACTCAAGTGATTGTAATATTGCGTCGAACTCTATCAGCGTTGATCTCTCTTTTGCATCCTCGATTTTTGTAATATAATTTCTGATAACTCTCTTATGACCTTCTCTCTGCGACTGAAGTTTTTGAAGATTCAGGATCCTGGTCACGGCACCAATAATGTCGGAGAATTGTGTGGTTAGAACGTAAGAATAAAGCATTGTGTACCAAGTTTGACCTTTTATTAATTTTACTCTTTGTATACAAACTGATGACGTCTGACGTTATGACGTTAAAACGTATAAGTGACCATGACGCGCCAAATAAGAGTGCAGTAATAGCACGCCAATTCACGACAAACAGCACGTGAATTACCTTGTTTGCACACGATTTTCCTCCCGTCAATACATGGGCGGATCCAGTAAAAAGTAGTTTTTATGCAAGAATGGAATATTATATGCAATAGCTTTAAAGACATTCTGTAGAACTTACATGACATTTGGGAGAAATATCTATTACATGTACTGATTACCGCTCTCTTGAACAATTACTTCAGTTTTGACTAAATTTTTTATGTCTACCGGATTAGTACTACTTTCAATATACCAACTTTTATTAATGTCTCATCCATGTACAAAATAAACAAAATTGTCCTAGAAATGCAAATACTGTACAAAAGGCGGAAGTCGATAAATTGTACCTTACATTAGCGAAAATAAATAAGAATGCTTTATGTTTAATCTGACCTGTTTTTTATTATCGGTAGTAATAGCTACTGGCCTCGGGTTACTAATGGCATAGTTCAATCCTAAAATCATTTTCAAATTTTCACTAAGTCAAGTTTGTTTATCCATTTCCAAATAACCGCCTTTTTAAAGCGGGGACCTTAGTTGATTGGACTTTTTATGTACTTAAATGTTACTTATAAATATACTCCTTTTTTCTGTATTACTGGGTGTGCTGTCCATGTTGAATTACTGTTATGTATCAGACCCGTCAAGCTTCTTAAACCGTTTCGCCTCCCCATACAAAATAAAGATAGCCACGCAGTAAGAGCAGTCTTGTTCAAAGAAGAATGCACTTCCCCAAAGCATGACCCTATATACGTGCATGATTACTTTACAAAAATGCATAGATTAACGTATGGGCAAATAAGACAAAACGCACAATTACAGGGACATTGTGGGGCACTACCTTGGCACTATTAGTGGCCAAAACACCACTTGGGAGTTTGAACCCTAACTCTTTTTCACAGTTATAGGCCATATAGATATACAATTCCACATGTCGAGTGTTAAATTGTAAAAAGGTCTGAATACCAAAATATGCAGCGCGTCTCAAAAAAGCCGGGTCATGACATCATTTCATAGGATGCTATATAATACACTAAAATCAATAGGAGAATTGCCATGGCTGAGAATGTTGCGCAATTTGTAAATTACATCTCCAGAAAAGTTTTGTCGCAGAAGTGTTTTAGACTACTCTTTACAGGGAAATGTATAACGTTTCAACCCATTCCCATCAATGGTTACTGAAATAACGGTTTATACACACATAAATCTACCAAGGGTAGCCAAGCTGGGGCATTTTTTTACATAAAAAGGGAGCGAGACCAACGATGTTGCATTTCCATACAAAGTGTTAATTTTCTGATTTTCAGATCACGTGGTTGGCTTACATGTACATTAGCGATTAGGTAGCAGGGTACACTTGCGAAAATGTTGAGCACGGACGGTCTTACATGTAGCGAGTCGCAATATTGCACTTCCCTTATGAGCAGAATCAGGGTGGCCATTTTATAAATTGTGTGCATGTTTTGTGCTTTTAATTAATGGCAAGATCAGGATTCTCATACAATAATAAAGAAAGTTATCAAAACGAAAGGTTTACACCATCCATGAAAAATAGCATGCCAAAATCATCAATTTTGCACTGTTTGAACAGCCTGCAATGATCCCGCTGCAAGAACAGTGCCCAATTTTATTGCATTTCTCAATTTAATAGTCCTTATTGAACGTCAGGATATAAACGGAATGGGGGCCCATCCAGCTCGTTTTTTCACAAAATAGCGAAAATGTTCCTGAGTATCAATCAACAAGCACAGAACCCTTCCGTAATTTGAATTTTTCCGCGAAAAGGTGTCTCATTGATCATACAAAGCTATCAGCAGTTAGTTTTCCAACTGACATCACAATTTTACATGTATCGGCGGTATAAATTTTCTAAAGAATTAATAATCATTATCTCTCACCTTAATTTTCAGACATCGAAAATCACGAAGTTCTATTTATAACAAATATTGACGGGGGCCAAAATTCGAAATGTACCCTGCTACCTTAGAGGTCACTGTCCCGTTAATTTTCTAATAAAAGTTATTAATATTTATTAAAATATGGCAATAAAATGCCGAACATATTATCGCTGTGTGTATAATTTCAAAGAAATTTCTTTACTTGTAAATAATTATAAATCAGATTTTATGTGGTCTAGTTAGACCTTTTGTTTAGTTTATCAAAAGAGTTTATGGTCCGATATTTCGAGAAACATGTGTGTTATAATTATTGCCCTTGATTCCTACTTCCTACTTAATTGAAACTACATACGATATCTTTTAGCACTATCTTCCAAAATACTAGAAGTATACGAGGATTTTCCCAGAAAATCGTGAACTTTATTGTTTATGCAATATTAAAATAATTAAAAACAATTTAACTTACATGGAGGTTTAACACAACATTTAAGAAAACGCAAGACAACATTTCAAGGTGATACGTTTAAAAATAAAAGAGATATATTAAGAAAAAATAAACATGTTTTAGTGATGATCGACGCACACCACGCAACGTTATTAAGGATGTACGGGCGTTTTTTTTCAGGATATCCGCCATTTTGAAAAATGTTTCTCCGAATAGTGCTTTCGAACAAAAGTTCTGCCAAAAATTAATGATAGATAATTAAAATATGGCTAATAATGTACCATTTAAGCAAATAAATTCTACTTTTTGCGAAAAAAAAATTTTTCACCCTTATTTTTGGCTGGTATTTGCCTAAAATTGACGTAAGATTTACAATGGGGTAGGGGTAGGTAATGTCAAATATCTATTAAAGTAGATTAGGTTTGGTTTTGAAATTTTCCCGACTGATACATATAATAATGAGCTTTAACTGAAATAAAAGTTTTCAAGATAGCACATTATATTATCTAGAAAACATATATTAAAACAAAAAGAACAAAAAATATCAAAATTCACCAATTTTTAACAGTTTTTTCTTAATAAATCTCTTAGATGCACGGTGACCCCAACTTTTTTCTTTCCATTTTGAAGCATTTTTGTGGGTCATTAAAGCTGCAAAATATTTTGAAAATCTTAACGTCAGAAATGTTTTTGTAGATCTAAATACGTTTTTTCCATTGGCAATAAAGTTGGTGGGGTAATTATGTCAATATGTGATTATGAAAGAGAATTGTTAGTGACATTTATGCTTATATAATACTGGCATCACCTTGTATTCATATTAACCTGTAACACCTGAAATCCCTATAACATTAAGTGGGATATTATATGTTTCATAAAGTATCACCATTTTTCTAATTTTACAAAATTTCAGAAATGCTTAAGCAGTGGGTGAAGAAAATGCCCTATAAAATGAAAACGAGTTCGGTGACCTATGTTTTTTCTTCTCTTGTTTGTCTTGGAAACAAATGTTCTTCAAGCTCACAGAGTATGAAAAAATTCTTTACGTTAGAAAAAATTCGCTCCTGCATCCTTAACGTCACATACCGCATTATGTCAGAACGTCGTCTTTTTTGAAGTAATTCCCATTGTGGGCAATACACTTCTCGTGGCGTTTTACCCATTTTTGAAAGACTTTAACAAACCATTCTTCCTTTAAAGATTTATTAAATGCATTCACTACACGTCTGATGTCACTGTCACTTTCAAACTTTATTCCTTTTATTACTTTATTTTTTTCATCCGTCTACATTAGGCTGAAGAAATACTCAGTTTTTTCCAGTTTCTACTTTTATCTTCTTCTAAGTTCACTTTTCTACGATGTTAATCATTTAAAGGTACATATCTTGTTGCAACCTGTCATAACAAAAATTTATTTGTATGTATTAGGAAAAGGATTCATATAAGTTATCTTGTAACTTTTTTTGTTACAATGATGTTTATGTTATGTTTACTTGATTGATTGAAATAAATAAATAAATACTGTTTAAATACTGTTTAAACTAAACTTTATTCCACGCATATAAGATTTCAACTGTGGAAAATATGAAAAATCCAGCGGCGCCACACTGGCACCAGACCAGAAAGAAAATGCTTCTGTACATGTTATACCCGACCCCTAGGTATTCTATAAGAAGCATGGTCGTGAACGGGAAAATATACTAACCCATTTCAATCGCGCATTTCACAAATAAAACACGCAGTTCGGTAAATGTGTAGTATGGATATTAAACACGCGATAATTTATCTTCCATTCTGTACCGGTCACATTTCTTCAATAATTCTTGTCTTAGAAAAACAACGCGTATTTTACAGTTTTTCAACGTTATACAAAAAAACTTGCTTGAACTTCCCTGGTGAAGTTCCGTTCTAGATTACAGAACCATTCTGATTGGCTGATGTGAAAATGTATGTCAATCGTCATTTTACTACACGTGTATGCTAAAATACGTATGTGCAGGATAAATGTGCAAAATGAATTAAATAAACAGAACAGATGTTTACCAATGTATGATTTCAAATTCAAAATCACATACAAGATGAATCTCATTCATCATTTCGAGTTTTATTGTATAACTGTGAATATTTTTCATTCTGTTTTTGTTTGTTTACATTTCGCCTAACATGTGCACACTGCTGTGACCTCTAGACCTCATTAGGGGAGTTCACGCAAGTTTTTTCTGTAACGTTGACGGAAGCATAAAATATGCGGAGCATCTCTGCAACATGGAATATTGAGACAATGTGACTGGTGCACGATAGAAGATAAATTATCGCTTGTTCAATATACTAGGTACGCATTCACCGATCTGCGCGTTTTAAGTGAGCAATATACGATTGAAATGGGAAAGTATATTTTCCCGTTCATGACCATGGTTCTTATAGAATACCTAGGGGTAGGGTAAAACATGTACGGAGGCATTTTCTTTCTGGTCTGGTGCCAGTGCGGCGCCAAATCTGGAGAATATGCCGAGTGTTCAACTCGTTGATACCCCTAATTCAAGTTCTGTATCCGATGCGTAATGAGAAGGAGCATCGTCATGATGAAAAACCACATTTTTTAGATCGTCTGCCATTGTTGGACGCATCTTTGCATGACTCAGGTTACGCTTTACCATCTACATTGAAAATAACCAATATTAGTAACTTATAACAATTACATGTACATTCAATATATTTTCTGACTGTGATGGTATATTATTTTTATTATTATAACATGTATTATTATTATCATCATCATCATTAATTGTTACTTTTATTATTGTTATAATAAATTAAAATAAATTACCTTCGAAAAATACTCGAAATTGACTGTTTTCCCCTTCGACACAGTATGACTCAAAACACCCCTTCCATCTATGAACACTATGTACATCACTTTACCTCAGGACTTCGACGCTTTAGCTTTTTGGGTGGTTGCGTCCCGGGAGTTTTCCACACGC
This sequence comes from Mercenaria mercenaria, assembly GCF_021730395.1. NCBI lineage: Eukaryota > Metazoa > Mollusca > Bivalvia > Venerida > Veneridae > Mercenaria > Mercenaria mercenaria. The sequence continues at coordinate 65,683,795 of NC_069377.1, read as the reverse complement.
TTAATTTTCTCTCTGATTCCGGCTCCTAATAGTGCAAAAATCCATGCTACTGATTTTGCCCAAAATGTGTTCATCTCTGCGTGGTGCATTGAAATAACATCATTTAAAATAATTATTTGATGCGTCGTTTATTTTCGAAATAATAAAAAAAGTTCGCGATTTTCTGGGACAACGTTCATCATACAGTGTTCATACTTACCAAAGTTTCTAATACATTTGGAGCCATATATTTTTGAGAATATATAAATAAATTTAAACAAAAACGCTATTTTAATTACATCAGGACATTAACCCGGATATATAAAATACAAAGAATTGCATATAAATGTCTAGTATTACACTACTTTGTCATCCAATGTCTTGTAAATAAGTTTGAACCGGGAAATCTATGAAACATTTTGCCAAAATATCGAGGAAGCGTTAGAAATTTAGATCAGTATGTTTTACCTGAACTAGGATATAAAAAAAATGATTCAAGAATGAAACTGAAATCCATTTTCATTAAAAAATGTTGATGCAAGGTTCCAACTATCTAATTGCAAACAGACTTGTAACTAATACCATTATTTAAGGTATCCCAGGCCAAACATTAAAGCTAATATATAAGATCTGTTTATCTTTATTGTACAGTCAGAACGGGACTGCTGTGTTTACTACTTTACACAGATATCATTAAAGTCGTCTTTCACATATTTCAGTTGGTCAATACTCCGTTCGGTTCTTTGGAGCCATTAATACTGTACTCAGCTCTCTGGTCTGCAAAAATGCCTTGGTGACATGTATTACACTAAAATATTTGTTTTCTCCTTCCAGCGGAATGCTGTTTCTCTTTTCGACCAAAAAGACACGCTTTTACTTGAAATTAAGCAAAAATTGCAACTTGTCGTACTGCCTGGAAAAGTTGAAAACTTGAAGGTGGTGCTGCCTGGAAAAGTTGAAAGCTTGAACGTTTTGACACAAAAATTGTCGCAAAGATTTCAACTTCCCTGTCCAAAATTTGCACGAAAAGAGTTTAAAAGAGCTAACTGTGACTTCTCGCACTAAGATAGTTTATCGAAACTTCTATGTTCGTCTAAGCTCTTGTTTGCGAAAGAAAGTGAATCAGAGCTCTTAACGTCAAATTGCTGAGGTAGGAATTTTGTCGTGTTATCAGCTTCAACTTTTTTAACTTTTCGAGGGAATATTTCAGCACGAGAAATTAAAATTAGCTCTTTTAAATGTACTATCCGTACTAAAGTTTGGGTTGGAAAGCTTGCGTGATATTTGTCGCATCAAAACCTTTTAATTTGTTTCGCGGTAAATTTGTAGCAGGACATGCTAAATTTGAAGTTGGCGGGTCGAAAAAGCCTATGACAGAAACAAGATTCCGTAATTAGTCTCCTACTGGTTGAAAACCAGTTTCGGGCACTATAGGAATGCGCTTTTCCGTCCGTCCGTCATTCCGTCCGTTCGTCCTTCCATCCGTCCGCAATTTCGTGTCCGGTCCATAACTCTGTCATCCATGAAGGGATTTTAATATTACTTGGCACAAATGTTCCCCATGATGAGACGACGTGTCTTGCGCAAAATCCGGACCCCTAGCTTAAAGGTCAACAGGGCTTTTTTCCTGTCCGGTCCATAACTCTGCCATCCATGAAGGGGTTTTAATATTACTTGGCACAAATGTACCTCATAATAAGACGATGTGTCATGCACAACTTTCAGACCCCTAGCTCAAAGGTCAAGGTCACACTTGGCAGTCAAATGTTAACATGGCATGAACAGGGTATGTTTCGTGTCCGGTCCATAACTCTGTCATCCATGAAGGGATTTTAATATTACTTGGCACAAATGATCCCCATGATGAGACGACGTGTCATGCGCAAAACACAGACCCCTAGCTTAAAGGTCAAAATCACAATTTGAGATCAAAGGTCAACAGAGCTTTTTTCCTGTCCGGTCCATAACTCTGCCATCCATGAAGGGATTTTAATATTACTTGGCACAAATGTACCTCATAATAAGACGATGTGTCATGCACAACTTTCAGACCACTAGCTCAAAGCATGAACAGGGTCTGTTTCGTGTCCAGTCCATAACTCTGCCATCCATGAAGGTATTTTAATATTACATGGCACAAATGTTCCCCATGATGAGATGACGTGTCGTGCGCAAAACCCCGACCCCTAGCTCAAAGGCCAAGGTCACAATTCGAGGTCAAATGTCAATAGGGTTTTTTTTCCTGTCCGGTCCAGAACTCTGACATACATCAAGGGATTTTAATATTACTTGGCATAAATGTTCTCCATGATGAAACGGCGTGTCATGCGCAACACCCAGAACCCTAGCTTAAAGCTCAAGGTCACACTTGGAGATCAAAGGTTAATGGGACATTTTTCCTGTCCGGTGTATAACTTTATCATGCAAAACAGCAGTTGAATATTACTTGGCACAAATGTTCACCACTATGAGAGGGAGTGTCATCCACAAGAACCTGGTCCCTAGGTCGAAGGTCAAGGTCACACACAGATGCCAAAGGTCAGATACAAGAATGGCTTTGTCTGGAACACTTCTTCTTCATGCATGGAGGGATTTTGATGTAACTTGATATAAATGTTCACTATCATGAGACAAATTGTTGTGCGCAAGAATCAGGTCCCTAGGTCTAAGGTCAAGGTCACGCTTAGGGGTCAAATGCCAAATTCAAGAATGAATTTATCCGGAGCATTTCTTCTTTAGGCATGGAGGGATTTTGATGTAACTTGGCACAAATGTTCACCACCATGAGGCACTCTTGTTTTTTTAAGATTATTTCCCTTTGTTTTACTATAAATAGCTTATATTGTAACTTACTTATTACAGGCCGTAGGGAAAAATCAGGACCAGTTTTCTGTGGTACAATATGCATGTTACATCCATTTTGTAGGTTTAGTTTGACCTATCTCTACCTAGTAAAGAGTTTTGTGTGGACTTATATGGATTTTTTACTATAAATAACGTTACCTTTTTGATAATCGGCCAAAAATGCTATATGAAAACAACTATAGGGTTTTATATATACAAATTTTAATCCAAGGTTTTTGTTTATAACATACTGTATGTATATATAGTACAATATTGTTTATACATCATTGACAGATATCAGTTCATTATGCTATAATGCAATAGAGAAAATTAGATGCCTTCTAGTAGGGGACTTTGTATTGCATGGCAATACTTCATTCAATTATTTTCTCTATATAATATGTATGTATACATACATAATATATATATGAGCATATCTTTTTTTGAAATAGTTAGATATTAGTTATCCGGATACATTTTCAGTATTCGTTATGCTAAAAGTAAAAGTTATTATCCACTGAATAACACGTCAAATACATTTGGTCGTTGATTTGTGTTAATAGAAATACTTAATTGTATAAATTTATAACATATTTTACTAAAAGATGAAAAAAGGGTACCATATTTCATTAAAGTTTACATAATTAAGATTTCGTGTTAATGGTCCTACAGTTTCTTTTCCTTAGTGTACACACACATGAAGAAAATGAATGCAGCCGATACAAGAAAGATATTGAAAACAACTATGCATATTTTGTCAAAAGTGACGCTCACTTCTTTCCATGTTATATCTGTATTCATAATAGAACAGGAACTGTATTCGCATACTGAATTGTCCTCGATTTCATAGCCCGTTGAAAGATCCAATTTGTCTACATTTGATTTGTTTCCGGTTTTCTTGTCTTTCGTGGATGCAGTTGCACGTTCTACTGTTTTGTTTCTCTTCTTGCATTTATTCATGTGTAACAAATATTTTGTAGATTTGGCAAATACGCCTTTTACAGGGCCTGTGTTGTCATGGTGATAAAGTCGTAGACTAAAAATGTTTGCAAAAGTGATTACCATGCTTATCATCAATACTGCTAACAGGTAGAAGCTGAATACTGGCATGGGGTTTGATGTTTTAGGTAAGTTTTCACCAACAAGTGTTAGAAAAACTGCAATAGCTAGAAGAACTGTTATACTGTACGAAATACGTTCCCCGCTGTCAGCAGGAATCACGAATATCACTGCATTCAGAAACGTCATCGCAATAATTGGCACAACGACGTTCACAAGAACGAAAAGGGGTTTTCTTGCAATATGAATACGGAACAACACACTGGATTTTTCATCACTTACTTGTATGTCTGAACCTTTTAACTCCCATGTTCCACTTTCTGTGTAATAGTGCGTACCTACTGCGTCTGAGACAGGCTGCAACGACATTTCATCAAGTCTATACGCCGCTGAAGAAAATTCGAATCCACACCAGTGGTCGTCCCATGGATAGTACTTAACATCGGCTTTACACATGGTCGTCCACGTGTCTGCTTGAATAAGTATAGCAACACCTTCTTTGGTGAAACGAATCCTTTGCCAAGATTGTCCAACTTTGTCTAACTTCTTTACATTGTTAGTGAGGATCAAATATGGCGTCCAGAATTTACCACTCTCTGAAACAATGTCTATCATTCCGCCATAATCCGTAGGATTCCATTTCATTAAATCATCTGTCCAGGTTAATGTAAGACCACCAATAACGGTAAGGCTCTCTTGGACCTCATCAAAATCTTGAATAGAAATCAGATCAAACCTAACATTTACTATCAATGTTGATGACTGGTTTGTAACTGGTCTGAGACTCTTTTCATAGAACAACGTTTTGTTTCTTAAAAGTGTAACAGCCTTATCATATGTCTGACTCGAAACGACATGCAAGTGAATGAAAATAAGTGCAAACATGAGAAACTCGGTTCTGTTCAATTTCATCTTTACACTCGGTGTAAAAAGGCGTTCTTGTTTTACAACGTGTTTTAAATCATTTATTCCTTTTCGCTCAGAATTCCTCTAACCAGTATATTTGACTTATTGAAAACCTGAAAATATAATATTTCATTTAATTTTCTTGCACACAATAACGTAATTTATACAATGACATTCATACATTGCCAAAAATACCGATTTAGTCCAAAGATTAATCGATTTAGTATGACCCAGGGTCAAACATATTTAATTTGTCTTAATGTTGCTTGGAATTAGTACGAGCATAGGCGTTATTTATATATATATAACAACTGTTACAGAAGAATTTTCATGATGAAACACAGAAAATGTTATCTGCTATTGTTAAAATGTCTTACTTGTGAACATTAAATATTTGAACAGTCTAAATTCATCATTTGAAATGATTTTTAATATCTCCACAACGACACAACAATAATTATCAAACAAATTTCAATATTCTAAAAACATATTCAGTACTGTAATATATCCATTTCTCTGATGTTACAACAGCATTTCAGAAAAAGGTATAAAACATTCATAACAAAATTTCTCTTCTTTAGCAGTCATTATTTCAAATTCACATTACGGTGATACTCAGTCGATAGTAATTACTCCCTTCGTACCTATTTGTCTCCGAGCTGAATCGTCAGTTTCTATAACTAACTATCAGTGGTGAGCACAAGCAAACATGCATGACAAGTACTAATATTTTTACAGTATTGTGACATCAGATGCCTAATCCGAATAATTCAAAAATGTATTTTAATAGCATAGTTCCTTAAGGATGCATTTTCAGTCATGTTTGTTCTACTGATTGCTTGCATGTTTAGTCAGCTAAATATGTTTTCATGTAATCTTTTTGACTATCTGTCTATATAATTTGCAAATTTCAAAATAAAGCTCATTATTTCACTCTTATATATTTTCATCCAACTGAAAGCCTTTATTTCTATCACGTGACAATACAATAGCATGCAGTATTGTACTGTGTGAGTTAAAAGCATTCACATTTTCTTTAGTATTTATAGCATCCAAAATCTACCGTCCACAGTCTCCAGTCCAAATAGGACAGGACAACTACATTTAGTCATTTGGAATTACTTCCCTTGAATATAGCGGCAGCTGTATTGTTTTAAAAAATGCGATAACTTAACTCTTAATTCTGAACGAAACATCTAAGTGTAAGCACTCGATTTCTTAGTTAGACTATTTCCTATCCAGTGATTATGGTTTCGGTTCAAAATTTCATGAAAAGATGTTTTCGATTATTTTAGTGTTGGAAAATTAACCTACATATAATAAATCAGAGAAGAAGATATTAATTTATGTTGTTGTTTTTCAGTTAAAAGGCTTGATTTTTTTATGTCTATCTTTTTATGGTGTGAAATAAAGAGGTAATTTAACAGTGTTAAAAAAATACTGAATTTAACTGGACTCGTTCGCAGCAGAAATAATTCATATTTGGACTCCGCATTCGACTCGTCCAGATATGGATTATTACTGTTGTGTACTGGTTGAACATAATTCAGTATAGTACTCGGCACTGTTAAATAACCTCATATTATTATCTTTTTGTGCCGTCTGTTTCCAAATTTTGACAAATCTATGTTAACACCGTATCAATATTTGTTCTTGTATGGCAGTACTTTTGTCATGAAATGCTTTGCAGGAAGATCCGTTGCAGATGTTGAAAGCAATTCTTTGTCAACCTTTTTGCATACGATATGATGTAATTATCCATTTTCACATGTGTATATTGCAAATCCATTTAGATTAAAAAATAGATAAAACAATTACATTTTTATGTATTCATATTACTGTTTAAAATGTTATAAACATTCACAGTCCAATAGCATGTTGGATTCATTTTTAATAAATGCAGTGTTTTTTTTTCTCTTTTAATTCGTATGATATATTTAGAAAAAAGTATCACTATGCATAATATATTCGTATCGCGTATAACATAATCGGAAAGAAGGCAATTGTTATACAGAAATATCATTGAGATTTACTACTTACCGGTCTCCTAGAAAATCCCCACACATTTCACCAAAATTTTGTATGATTACAATGGCAATATAATACATTTTCTCAGAATTGAACTATTGGTATTAGAAACTCAAATACTTGCCTTTTGTAGTGACGTCGAAGACATTCGATATACCGGTAATTTGTTATTTTCATTAGTGAAAAGGAACAAAATACTGTTTTGAATCTATCCTGTCAATTATTTTTGTATCACATGTAAACACATTTACAAAACGGAAAGTTGACCCGATACGATACTTTGTACAATTTACTCTGATTGTACTTAAAGTACAGCTTACTTGAACCCATTTCATAGCTTTAATTATGGTCTTATAAATTCTTCAGTGCTTTTAGAACGATAATTAGACTTTAACAAATCATTGTTTAAACAATATTGGATATACATCGAGGGTTGGACGCGAAAAAGTGTTAAGCTAATAAACATAAAGAAGCACTTAGACTTCGCATTGACCTCTCGATACAATTATCATTGTCGCATTGACCCCTCGATACAATTATCATTGTCGCCGATAACCTTATCACGCAAATACATGCCCCTTCTTTAAATCTAGTTCTGTAAATGCCATTCCTTCAGGGCCTGTCAAATATTTGAATCATGTTGTTATTTTCATGAATATGACTTTGATTTCATCATATGATATGATAATAAAATATCTTATTCTTACCACTTAGCTGCAACAGCACAGCAGTATATTTTCACTACAAAGACATAATACAGTTGAAAATGGTTTTTAATTTATTTACAACAAGTTTCGGCTTTCAGTGCCTTCATCAGGGGTATAATGTTTACAATGAATAACGTTGATGACGTCATGTAGAACAAGACGTCATAACAACGACGTCAACACGTATGCAACAGCATGGCGTAATTTAACATTTCAAAACATTATACATATAATACAGAAATGCACAATGTAAAGGATCTATGAAGATACATTATTTCCAGAGAAAATGCAGATAGCAAATAGGATATTAAAAGTCTGGAAAAAACTTGAACATTTATAATGCTTATTACTGTATTTTATATATCAAAAGTATAGAATTGACTGATTATACAGAGAAAAATGTAAAAAATGTAAAGCATAAAAATTAAAAATCTTAATTTAATCATTAGTACAAATATTTCGAGTTTATTCCATTTGGATAAACTGTGTCTAACTCATGCATCCAGTAAGTCTCCTTCAGTAGACGTTTCCAGTCAGCATTTATGTGTTCTATGGGCATGAAAGAAAAGTCCAATTGTGTGAAGGTTGGAATTAAAATGTTCAGAAACATTAGTCAAAGATTCGGGATAATGGTTTTTATCCTGTCACTTGCAGTATTTTCGACCCGATATCAGGGTGCCGTATATCTTTCTTAATATACCGTCAGTTGATCATGTGACCAGTGATATACGGTCAATTGATCATTTGACCTTATGATCGATATTGTTGTCATAAGAAATTTTGCAACGAAACCATCATCACTGTGTTGGAAATGTCCGAACTAAGAAAATGAGTGGTTAAATAATGAGTTTTTATTCAAAAACGAAGAAGTTATTCCGATTTTGCCGGTAATCACGTCATTATATAAGTGACGTCATTACGAATATGACGTCATTAAAGCGGTTGTCGCACACTTATTTTTTTGTAAAATAAATCGCCAAATATCGGAAAATAAAGTAGTGGCAAGATAAATAGAATAATAGATTAATGCCTAAGATGGAGACAGTTTATCTCGCTCGGCTCCGGACGTTATCAGGTTCGCCTTCGGCTCACCCGATAACCTCCTCCACCTCGCCAGATAAACTTTCTCATCTACGGCACTAACCTATTATTCTCGATATATCAAAACGATGACTATTCATGCGTTTAGAGCACATCTGTTGGTCTGTCCAAAATATTGAAAATTACACCTTTTACATGTAATAACATAAATTACATTTTTGGAACTACATGAAAGACTCTTTCTAATTATGTAGTTTTTCAAAGTTGCAGAAGGTGTAAAAATTGTAGATTCATTTATAGTTGAACAATGAGAGCAGCGAGCTCTATTACATTTAGAAATTTGACCATACATACTTGGTCTTGTAAAAGAAGTATGAACCAGAATATCATTTAAACTAGTAGGTCTCTTGTAAGCAACATTAGGCCTGAATTTAGAAAGGTACTTAACACTCTGCCTATTAGAAAGTTGTAATAAATCCAGTACTTATTCAAAAATTCCCAATGTTAGGTAGAGATGGATTGTATGTACATACAAAAGGAATTATGTTATTAGAAGTGTCATCATACTAGTTAGTGCATCATCCATAGATATTGGCTTTATTTTATCAGAACACTTATCAATTATTGACATAGGACAATTTCTTTTGATAAAAAAGTTTTTAATTTCTCCAGTTCCTGTACAAAAGAACTATCATTCGAGGTAAGACGTCTGTAACGCTTTGCCTGACTTAGAGGGATACTCCTTTTACAAGACATAGGATGAAAGAAAAATACAAAGAAAAATACAAATAAAAACTGTAGTTTCATTGGCGTCGAGTTGGTATGAGGAGACAAGGGTCGTGACACGGCTTTTATCACAGGTTTGTTTAACACGTTTTACTGGAACTTGATTTAGTGTGTTTTTAGACATAATGTTGCTTGCTTCAATCAAAGGTTACAATTACAAGCATTTGCAAAGAAATCTCACGTAAAAAAATAAACTATTTCATTGTTAACACCTATAGAAGTGACAACACATCAGCATGGTTATCTTACAAAATACTTATGATACGAAAGCTGCAGTTTTCGTGGCGTTGAGTAAATACGCATTTGATTGATTGATATGCAACGCCATGACTGTCTTCTGATGTTTATTTAGCACTTTATGCTGTTTTTACATCAATATATGAAGTGCCCCTACTTGTATGTGCAGTGCTTATGTATGTATATGATGTGCTTAACACTTATATGCGGTGCTTCCATCTGTATTTGCGGTGATTTTAACTGTGTATATTGTTGTTTCAACTGTGTATGCGGTGCTTTTTATAGTACATACGGTCCTGCCATCTGTATTAGTGGTCTTTTTTACATTATATGCAGTTCTTTCTACTGTATATGTGGTACATTCAATTGTATATCCGATGCTTTCAACTGTATATACGATACGTTTAACTGTATATGCTGTACCTTTATATTTATACCCGGTACTTTAAACTTTATATGCGATGCAAATACCATTATGTGCAAACTACATTATGAGATCGGAATATTTATACGAAAGTTAACGATTATTTCCGAAAACATCCGACTAAGGTAATTTTCGCGTAAATAAGCCATACCTTTTTGTAAAGGTAAAAGGTAAAGGTAAGCTTTATTTAACGTCGCATATAATCCAACACATAACACGAGCTACAAAGCTCTTGTGCGACAAACTAGGTATCCAGTAACAGATACTTATCTGTGCTTATTTTACCTCCTGGTTCTACCCTTTCAACACCCTTTATATCTAATTTAAATTTATTTTATATCCATACTTTTTTGTTTTATATCTAATTTTAATTTATTTTATATCATTATACAGAAACGATCTCACAAAACAAAAATAAATGATTTACGTCCAGGGAATATAAGATATTCCTTTTGGAATTACCTCCCTTGATACGTAAAATTTACTTATTTTTCAAATTTTTCATTTTGTTTGATCTAAAACTATTTATTCATTCGTTCAGTTTTGCTGTTTTAGTAATTGTTTGGTGGTTAAATACAAAATTTTGTGAATATGTCTGTTTGCCACCGCTTATTTTTTTTTTATATAGAATGTAGTATATTCTCTCCTAAATTGCGGTTTAGAGTAAAGAAATAGCTTATTTACTTAAGTTCCATATCAAATACAGTCCCGTATCAAACACGGGGCATTTACTGTGTGTTAAACGGGACGGAGATTGTGCTAGTGAAATGTTTCTGCATGCATATATTGTCAATGTTCCAACTTTCAATTTAATAGTGTGAAACTTCACTGAGAATTGAAGACAGCACGAAGCAGACTGAAACGTACAAAACCGGTGACAGAATATATAATTTCAATATGCCTGATCATAACATAGATGGTGTTGCTGTTAGAGTACATGAAAGAGAACAGTAGATACTAGTGACAGATCAAGGTAACTGAATGGATCTACGAATTGCAGACAGAGACACCAAATGGACTAAACACGAAAATCCAACTTGGGGTTCTTTGGACAGAATATCAATAAACTCAATCTATTTAAGGCTTATTAAGTAACATTAACTTTTCTGGAGGAAAATAACGTTTTGTATTAGTTTTTTCTGTATTGTCAGTCCACACCTTTAATGTGTTGATTTGAAATGTATTTCTTTTCTATATCATGTCCTTTATTCTGCCTTTAACGTACATTTATTAGATTCCAATACATTTTGGTTTTAATTTCACAAATTCCAATGTTAATATAAAAACTTCAGTTTACTTCCCTTTATACGTAAATTTTGCTTATTTTTTACAGCATTTATTTTGTTAGATCAAATACTATTCTTTTACGACTTTTATTTTGTTTCTTAGTAATTGCCAGATACTTGAATGCAAAAGTTTGTGGATATGTTTGTTTGCCATCGTCTATTTTTTGTAATATATTTTTGATATATATACCTACATTATCCTACGTAAGAGTAAACCTGAATATATGTACACCGTATTCCGTGAACAATATGGACTTGTTTTGATATGCTTCTGTATTTAAAAATTATTTAATCTACTCCCCATGATTACTTTTCATACTATGTACTTTCATATTAACTGGATAGATACGGACATTCTCTATGACATAATCATGTGTTTCGATTTTTAGCGCGACTTGTCAGTAACGTTTAACAACGTTACGTCAATTTCAGGTTTGTTTAAGAAATAATATATCTCACTAGTGATTTGTCGCTGAATAACTCATTGTTTGGAGTTCAGATGCGAAGGAATTATATCACGAGGGCTCGTGATATAATAATACGCATCTGAACGACAAACAATGATTTATTCAACAGCAAATCACTAAATGAGATATATTATTTCGATTCTAACACGTACCCTAGGACTTTAAAGTACATCCTTGACGACGTTCATTAAGTATTTGTCCGTTTTCAATCGGTTTCTTTTCCAGCGCGCCGCTATGCCGTTTGACGCTATGACGTAATAATTGATTATTTATTCAGGAAGGATAACACAGCACATTCAGGTGGATTTCTTGTTTATGCTTCATCTCATTTAAAACCCCAAAGATTATTAGACTTGGAGAATTTCCTCCCAGAATCAGTATGGATTGAAATTAAGGATAAAAGTAGATCTGTTTTGATATGTACAGTCTATAGACCACCACACTATACTGTAGACTTCTGGGACAAACTAAATATTTGTATTGAAAAGGCTTCAGAGAAAATAAATAACATAATATTAGTCGGAGATATAAATGAGGACCAACTTAACTCACTTAATAGAAAATTTAAAGATACTCTTAATCTGAATAATATAAGAAATATTATAGAAGAACCAACTCGTGTAAGTGACTATTCAAGTACATTAATTGATCCTATTGCCATTTCAAACAACATTATCACATATGAATCTGGTATTTTTGAAACAGACCGACTTATAAGTGATCACTATGCCACATATGCTCATATAAAAATTAATTTTAAATTTAGTGCTCCTTTTAAGCGGCGTGTTTGGAACTATAAAAATGCAGATTTTGATAAACTAAACCATACTATAAGATTAACAGACTGGTCATTTCTTTTAAATGGTTCAATTGATGAAGTTTTCTCATCTTTTGTCAGTAAATTTCTTGACATGGCTAAATCACGTATTCCAACCTACTTTGTAACAGTACGTCCCTGTGATAAGCCATGGTACAACTCCGAAATACGCAGAACATCAAGAAAACGCGATAGATTTAAACAAAAGGCTGTGCAATCAAATAATATTTCAGATTGGAATAACTTCAAACGAGTTAGAAATAAAGTAAATAATATGAAAAAGCATGCCCAAGAAATATTTTTTAATAACATCGAGTTTTCACTATATGATTTAAATAATACAAATCCTTCACAGTATTAGAAACTGGTAAAATTGCTTATTAAAGAAAATTCGACCAAATGCGACAAAATACCACCACTTAAGAATGAAGATACCTCTTATTCTGTTTCTGATGGAGAAATAGCCAATACCTTAAACAATTATTTTGTTTCAATGTCTACAATTGATGACTCTCAGATTTTCCAGATTTTGTTTCAAAAACTGATGCCTCTATTAACAATATAAATATCACAGAACAAGAAATTTCTGATGTTCTCTCCAACTTAGTAATTAAAAAGGCAAGTGGACCTGATGAAATAAGCCATCGTATGCTGAAAGAAACTGCTAAAACATTATGTCAGCCTCTTTGCATTATTTTCAACAGGTCAATGCAAGAAACCTCATATCCAAGTAGTCTAAAACTAGCTAATGTAATGCTGTTGTTTAAAAAGGGTGACAAAGACATTCCATCCAACTACAGAACAATTTCATTAATCAGTTGTCTTGGTAAGACCATGGAAAGAGTAATCTTCGAACACTTATTTTCATTCAAATAACCTCATGCACAAAAACCAGTCAGGTTTTCTTCCTGGTCATTCAACTGTATATCAACTAATTGATATACATTTTGTATATCATCAAATTTGTAAAGCATTTGATGAGAAAAAAATCACTTGTATTGTCTTTTGTGATATAGCAAAAGCATTTGACAGGGTTTGGCATTCTGGTCTTTTACACAAATTAAGACAATACGGTGTTACAGGCAAACTTAACAAATGGATTGAAAATTATCTTAGTGACAGAATGCAGAGTATTTGTAGGATCTTCATTTTCTGAAACAAAATATATAAATGCCGGCGTTTCTCAAGGCTCTGTTCTTGGCCCTCTCCTATTTCTAATATATGTTAATGACATAGCTGATTCTTTAGTAAGTACTGCACGACTTTTTACTGATGACAGCAGCCTTGCAGTATCATCTTTCGATACTAACACAATTGAAGAAACGCTTAATTCAGACCTTCAAAAAATTAATGAATGGTCAAAACAATGGTTGGTAAATTTTAATCCGCTAAAAACAGAGGTTGTTACGTTTTCCTTGGCTGATAGATCACTCCCAAAATTAGTCTTTAATAACACTAATCTGTCTCCTGTCCAGCACCATAAGCACCTAGGGGTAACGTTAAGTAATGATGGCTCTTGGCATGAACATATATCTAACATAACGTCTTCAGCATCGAAAGTCCTAGGTTCAATGCAAATGTTAAAATTATAATTAAAAAGTGCTACACTTAATCAAATATATATTTCCTATCTAAGACCTATTTTAGAATACGCATCCGTGGTTTGGGATAGCTGCACTGTTTTTGAAAAAGAATCCTTAGAAAAAATGCAATAAGAAGCTGCAAGGGTAGTAACTGGTCTTACACGTTCTCTTTCAATCAATAGATTGTTAAATGAAATTGGCTGGGTGTCTCATTCAGACAGACGTAAAAGCAAAATCTCATATTAGTATACAAAGAAAAACATGGTCTATTAATATTGTTTTTTAATTTCCAATTGTTTTCTTTGCATTCTCTCCTAACTTAAAAACAATGTTGACACATGTTTATAAATAACAATACCCTTGTATGAAATCCTAATGTCAGATAATTTCGACGATGCTCTTTAATTTTCGTAATAAACTTGATCTCATAATGTTGTTTAAAGATAATAAAGTTTGCATATACACTTGAAATCACCGCAAATAAAGTTGAAAGCATGGAATATGAAAATCGAACTACTATACATAATGAAAAGCGGACCAACGAAAGGTGAAACAACCCTATATACCGTTAAAAGCACCGCATACACATTAGAAAGCACCACATATAAAGCTAAAACCGCCGCATGAAAATGTAAAACCAATTCATATACAGGTCGTAGGGAACCAACTAAATTTCCATAGGCCCACATTGTAATGTTTCCGGTCATGGGACTTTTCTAACATTTAATCTTTTGATGCCACCTACTCAAGTTGAAAGAACTATCCAAGAACTATCGAAAAACTGCAGGAAATATATATGCTGACCATCACTTTTGGGCACTTTTTCTCTTTGAACTCGGCTACCCATAGTTCGGCAATGATTTTTTTTATTTTTCATAAAAATGCTCTACTGATAGAACATGCATATTTCTCACACAAAACGCATCATTTCGTATTATTTTAGCCAGTAATCATGGATTAGTTTTATCTTATGAAATAAGATAGTTTTCAAACACATCCAACATATTTTGCACCAATGGGAGATCACTTTACATGGTAGATATATACTGCAGAATACCATATACTTTTTCAACCAATCAGAGGCCTCGTTGGTTACTTCCCTCTGACCTACAGTTGAGCCGCGCCACGGGAAAACCAGCATAGTGACTTTGCGACCAGCATGGATCCAGAACAGCCTGCGCATCCGCGCAGTCTGGTCAGGATCCATGTTATTCGCTTTTAAAGCCTATTCCAATTAGAGAAATCGTTAGCGAACAGCATGGATCCTGACCAGACTGCACGGATGGTCGCAAACCACTATGTTGGTTTTCTCATGGCGCGACTCAGTTGTAAGTAACACGCATACATTAGAAAGCATATCATATAAAGTTAAGAGCACAACATATGTAGTTTAAAGCATCGCATATAAAGTCAAAAGCAAAACATTTAATGTGAAAATCACCGTATATACAAATAAGAGCACTCCGTATACAGTTAAATCCGCATATAGTTAAATGCACAGCATATAAAGATAAAGACGACGCATATAAAGATGAAAGCACCGCATAAACAGTCGAAACGATCGCATACAAAGTTTTATTACATACCTAAAATTATTTTCCATTGAGTTTCAATGGACCACGAACGTGCAATATTTTTCCATATTGACGTGTCGGACGTGGAATGTTTTCTTAACGTTGTAATGGAAAGAATCGCGTGACGTCCATGGCGTTCACGCGCACGTTGCGACAACAAGTTGACGTCATTTTCGCGGAAAATATTAATGCGCGTCAGTTTGATTTGTTTATTACATTTTCGGAGAAATTCTTTTTGTATTTTTCCTGTCTTTCGTTACAGACATCAATTAATTATTTAGTAATGGGTATGTAATAAAAAGGTTATCAACCTTGTCTGTGGATATATGCACTCGTTCTCTCGCGGATAATATTGCGCTCCTAAAGTCGAGCAATATTACCGCTGCAGAACTCGTGCATATATCCACATACAAAGTTAATAACCTATAAAAATATACTGCACAATCAGATGGAAGTATTGCATATACACCTGAAAGGACCGCATATAAAGATAAAATCACTGCACATACTGATGTAAGCACACAATATACAGTGATAAGCACATCATGTACATGTATAAGCACTGCACATACAAGTAGAAGCACTTCAGATACAGATGTATGCACACCATAAAGTGCTAAATCAACATCATAAGGAAGCTATGGCGTTCCTTAGATTGAGCTTCTAGATATTTTGTTGTAATGTTGCCGTTCCTTTTAACAAGCTTTCAAAATGAGTTATACATGCGCCTACGCTTTATGATATGCTTAAATATAAAGCGGAGGCGAATATCTGAAATAACAGTTGAAAACAAACGGATGCACTTAAAAAGCTTTCCAAAAACAAAAAATATATGAATATATAAAGTACTGTTAGATGGAACTATATTTCTACTGCTGAGTTATCTCGATGCTGTATGACATCTGTTTATAACCAAATATGATTACTACAACACCTTGTGCTAGGACATACTATAAGTGTCAAATATTAAAGGGCTTGCATTTTGGCTATGTGTCGAGACCCTATAATGGATTACAAACTGTGTTTATAAGGCTTTTTTTCTTCAAATATTATCGTTCACTTACTGTTCACGTCATCGATTATGGCAATAAAACACATAATCTATATAAAATCATTTATAAATCCGTGAATCTAATCGCTGAAGAAGAACCCGTAGCAATAATCAATGCGATCGGTGACTCGTTTGTTTTTAATTTTTATTTCAACCTTGACCTTGAATTATTAAGATGAAGGTTAAATTGAAAAAAAATCCTTTGTTGACAGCGATTGAAAAAAGTGCAAATCATATCTATCAAAACAACGTAAAACAACAACAACAACAAATACTTTTATTTTCAGTCAGGTTACAACATGGTAACAACATGACAAAACAAAGCAAACAATTTCAACAATATGTGGGTTTTTTAAGCATAGAACAGTTATTTTCCCTGGGAACAGTTAATCGTACAGAATTAAATAACTATCATTCAGCTTTCGGGGAACTGAAAGTTGACAATTTTATGGTTTTCACTTAAATTTACGCATAAAATTACAGACCGTCTCTAACTTAAAGGCGTACGCTAGAAATCCCTGTATATGAGATGGGCGAAAATTTTCCCAATAACAGAATTTCTTTAAACTTTGGATATTGAAGGACAATCATCTAAGAAACAAAAAAATATTTATTGGGAAGATTTTCGCACCAAATTCTAGCATACGTCCTTAAGTTCATAAGTAATTCATAACATAAATGATATAAATATTAATTCTATGCCCTGTTATAAATGTTTTGTTTACAACTGTAGTCACAGTGAACACAATAAAAAGTATCAACTAGTTGAGTAAATACACTGTACTTATAGTACAGACACATTTAAGATAATTTACATAAAATTCGATTGGTTAGGAGAATTGATGGATGTGCACGTGGGAATCGAATGTAAAATGTAACAGAATAATACAGCGACCTTAACTTAGTAATGTACCTACTAGGTAATTGTTGTTCATCAGAAGTATCTTGAAAAAAAAGAAAACAACAACAACTTGTTAGTTTAGATAGCTGCGAGAGTGCCTATAAAATTCATATTCATATTTTTTAGTTGTGTCCTATACTTACATGATCAAATCTGACATTAAATTTGAGATTATATGTAAACCAAAATAAAAATAACCGGCAATACAATTAATTGATTCAACAGTAAATTGAAATGACCTGATATAGAATTCCCTCACTCAGTTATGTATGTTGAAGTTTGTTTGTCGGGTCATATAGCTGATTCCATTGAGAAAATGTCAGGTACAATGGTGCCGCCATGAGAATGCATATGGAATGACCTGATATAGAATTTCCTCACTCAGTTATTTATATTGATGTTTGTTTGTCGTGGTCATATAGCTGATTCCATTGAGAATATGACCGATACAATGGTGCCGCCATGAAAATGAAATGACCTGATATAGAAATTTCCTCACTCAGTTATTTATATTGATGTTTGTTTGTCGTGGTCATATAGCTGATTCCATTGAGAATATGACCGATACAATGGTGCCGCCTTGAGAATGCGAATGAAATGACCAGGGGCAGTATTCATAAAGCATCTTAAGTATAAGTATAAGAAATTGACTTTTTACTTAAGTATTACTTAGGTAAGAAATTTATTTTACTTAAGTATATTTGTTATTCATTAAACAACTTAATAAGTAATTCTTGGCTTTTATTGTGGACGAAAACATTAAGAAAAAACAACAACAAAAAAACATTAATTTCAGACAGATACAACATGCCCAATTATGTTTCAAGTGCTTTTATCTGAAAAATAACACATTAATCGTACTCACGACGCCATTTTGTTTTCTGACTTAAGTCATTTCTTACGTATCTTAAGTTTTAACTGTTTTATGAATAGGACTTAAGTTTTTTACTTAGACTTAAGCTGACACCACAAGCTTTAAGTAAAATCTTCAACTTAAGTCAAAACTTATACTCAAGATGCTTTATGAATACGGCCCCTGATATAGAATTTACATTATCAACCTATTGATCTGTTTTTCCCTAAAACAAATTTTATGTTAGTATGCCTTATCTCATTTTGGACCTCAACTTTTGGCTGATATTCACTTAGCAATGAAACGAGTTTTGTATATTAAAAAAGCACCCACTGTCGGAAAAAAGGCTTTGAAAATAAGAGAAAGAACTTACGTTACACCACTGGCACCAGATCAGAAAGAAAATGCCTCTGTACATGTTATATCCTACCCCTAGGTATTCTATAAGAACCATGGTCATGAACGAGAAAATATGCTATCCCATTTCAATCGTATATTGCTCACTTAAAACGCACAGATCGGTGAATGCGTACCTAGTATAATTGAACAAGCGATAATTTATCTTCCATCGTGCACCAGTCACATTGTCTCAATATTCCATATTGCAGAGATGCTCCACATATTTTATGCTTTCGTCAACATTACAGAAAAAACTTGCGTGAACTCCCCTAATGAACATCCGGTCTAGAGGTCACAGCAATGTGCACATGTTAGGCGAAATGTAAACAAACAAAAACAGAATGCAAAATATTCACAGTTATACAATAAAACTCAAAATGATGAATGAGATTCATCTTGTATGTGATTTTGAATTTGAAATCATACATTGGTAAACATCTGTTCTGTTTATTTAATTCATTTTGAACATTTATCCTGCATATACACATTTTAGCATACACGTGTAGTAAAATGACGATTGACATACATTTTCACATCAGCCAATCAGAATGGTTTTGTAATCTAGAACGGAACTTCACCAGGGAAGTTCAAGCAAGTTTTTTATGTAACGTTGAAAAACTGTAAACTACGCGTTGTTTTTCTAAGACAAGAAGTATTGAAGAAATGTGACCGGTACGCAATAGAAGATAAATTATCGCGTGTTTAATATCCATACTACACATTTACCGAACTGCGTGTTTTAGTTATGAAATGCGCGACTGAAATGGTTTAGTATATTTTCCCGTTCACGACCATGGTTCTTATAGAATACCTAGGGGTAGGGTATAACATGTACAGAGGCAATTTTTTTCTGGTCTGGTGCCAGTGCGTTGCACGAAAGAATCTAGGCCCGCTCTATGACTCCATTAACTTCTGACAATCTGGATAGAGCCACTAGAGAAGGCCACTACAAATCGGCGTGATCATGTTTCATCAGTTTATTAGACACGACTGTGAACACAATAATGATGATTAAATGGCGCAAAGATTTTTTTCGAATGGCCAATAATTATTGTCTCTTGTGCATGGTATTGTGCAACACATGATATCTCACGATATAGGCATTTTGCATATCTGGACGAAAGTCACCCACTGATCTATATTATCGATTCGTTTTACGACACTGATGACGTCATATCCTTAATACATCGCTGTAGGCTCATTTCATTCAGCATCATGTATGTTCCGGAAAGCACAACGTCTCAGACAAACTCCTTGTGAATTGGCGCACTTGAATTTGTACTTTTATAAGAACATTATATTAACAAATATTTTCACAAATTTTTCGGAAAAATCTAGCCCTGTATATTTTAATTTTCATTTGCGTGTCGCATGTTTAAAGTGTGTCGAGGCCGAACTCTTACATGTGTACTTCGAAAGAATGTGTAAACCATCTCCGTTTAATAAATAACACCTACAATATGGACATGTTTAAAGTGTATGGATCCCGAATGCAACCCTTGCTCCCTTGCCACATGGTTATTGTTATATAAATACCGGAAACATTTTATAACAAAGTTCCAAGCCTCTAAAATATAGCACATTTCATATGATGGCTGAAAATTCGACAATAAAAATATTAATATAAAGACAACCTAATGTTACTTCCATTATTAATTAAGAAAACTTATATTAAAAATATGACATAATATTATCGTTTTGTCTTCTCCTTCTTTCGAAGGTTTAGTTGAAGGTACTTACTGTTGCATACTTTTGAAATTATAAATCTCTGAAAAAAGCAAAGCTGTCGATTGTCGGTGGTTGCTAGAATTGGAAATGTTCTAACATCGGATCAAAGTACACGCTAAACATGCGTAACGTATGGTAAAGAACACGTATCTCGTATGACAACGTACGTGACGTATGAAAACAAATGTAGCAAATTTGGCGTTGTAAGCTGTGAAATACTTTGCCTTTACGTAACATTATATCAAGGTGAATTCATTATACATTGTAAATGTATAATAATTAAGGCTTATCTTTATAAATGGAGAAGCAATGCAAATATTTATACTAAAAGTACGTTTACTTAAACTAACTTTGTTTGTTCTGTCAGATTATTGGTGTCATTTTACTGATTTATTTGTAAAAGCTTTTAACCCCTTTCAAATATCCATTTAGTTGTAATTCATAGTACACATTAATGACAATTGTTATGAAATACATAATGAATAAAAACAAAATTATTTTGTTGCGTTTGTCAATAACGCACATTTATACAAAGCGTTATGTTCAATCGATACCGTGATTCTTTGCCGATTCCATTAAAAAAAAACCCACAAAAACTAACGATGACAGATTTGATTGATACTGAACAAAATATATGCCAGTTATTACAATAGAGAACATAACGCTCATTGAAGCGATCCAGTTTGCATTTTTAACATTTTTTTTTGAATCTCATTTTGTCTCAGTTATTGATGTATGGAACAAGTTGTAACTGCCAACAGCTTTTGCTGATTAAAATTGGAACTGCACAAATTCAGAAGTCACGTGCCAATGCATGATATCCGTATCTCTCTGGACGAATTGACGCGTGGAATTAAGCAAATTCTAATATGACTAACAATATTTTAATCATCACAACGATATGATGTTGACATCACGTCGACGTGGTACTTAGCACCATGTTAGCATCGAGAAATAGCTCTTTTAAATTTGATCAAATATATAACTTAAAATATGTTTAAAACAAATGTCACATAGCATAACTGTCTTAATTAATTTTCACGCATACTGAGTTAGTTATCAAGTGTGCAGAATAATTCGCCATCAGTTGTGTGCTATTCTGCAAGATGTAATACCATTTCCGATCCTGGCGTGTATAAGGTCACAATACTTTAAATGGATTTCCCTATATATTCTATATAAAACTGACATTTTTAAAGAGTTACCAAACTTAGTTAGACCCATTTCAGAGAACAAATCCTTACCTCATTTTAAAGAGTTATGATAAACTGATATAAAATGAAGAGAAAAGTAGGGGTCATGTATCTTATAAGAGAGATTTCTCTTGTCACATTTATTTACTGTAAAATCACATCAAAAGCACATTGCTGTGGCCTGGAAGTACTACTCATACTAAAATTGAGTTTCACTTCACCAAATACATTCTACTCTGCCATTTTCCCTACCAAAATCTCAAACATACATCCACAATGACATTTAAACAGAAACTTGCTTAAATTTAGACCTCTGTTGCCATGCCAAGTGAAAAATTAGTGTTCAAAAGCCTGCAGCCATTACGCGACTAGACCAGATGGCTCCCACGCTGGTTCCTTTATATTAGATAGGCCGATAAACAAAGAAGCATGACGATTTACCATTTGGCGCCATACATGCGTTAATAAACAGTTCTATCATATCATATCTAAATTTTACAATAAAAGATATATTAGAATCGAAATACTGGCCGAGTGGTTAAGGCCGCTGACTTCAAATCACTTGCCCCTCATCGATGTATCGATGTGGGTTCGAGCCTCACTCGGGGCGTTGAATTCTTCATGTGAGGAAGCCATCCAGCTGGCTCACGGAAGGTCGGTGGTTCTATCCAGGTGCCCGCTCGTGATGAAATAAAGCACGGAGGGGCACCTGGGGTCTTCCTCCACCATTAAAGCTGGAAAGTCGCCATATGACCTATCATGTGTCGGTGCGACGTTAACTCAAAAGAAAAAAAAAAAAAAAAAAGATGCGGTTCGCGTTCAGGTCTATTTAAGAAAGGTAATGAATATACATAAATATTATATGAGTTTCATGTTGAAAATATAACAAATCGTTCTTAAAGAATGCAGTTATGTTAGTTTATAAGGTGTAGACGCAAATTGATTTTATACGATATCAGTTTATAAATTTCAGCCAAACTTTAAAGGGTGTTCCTTGTGTGGTACTCTCTTTGTCATTAAAACGGAAAGAAAAGGTTGTAATAGTTTTTTTTTGTCTGAAAGCATATACGAATTTCGAAATAGTGTCACGCAGATGTTTCTTATGTGACTCTATACCAACTTCGTGCAGGATATTATGATGTGTACAAGTTAAGGCAAAACTTGATATTATTCATCGCTAGAACAGAAGGAACTTTATACTTTCGCACTAGTGTTTCTTTCTGACTCACAAAGAATGTTTTATAAAACAGTTCGTTAAAAGTGCCACAACAATACGCATCTTCTTCATACATTGAAATCTAAAATTTATAATTCTTCTCATGAGAAACTGCTGGTCTGACTTCGTAAAGTCACACACATGCTTCAGCGTGACCCTCTACCCTAAGGTTTCTAAATTATTTAGATTCATGATGAACAGGCAACCAGAGCTATGGATAGAAATATCATCAAGCCACAAAGCGATGATTTCACAATATGATAAATGTTTCTTGAGTTTTCATTTACCAGTATTTCCAAACTAATATGATATAGCTGAAAAATCTAAAAATGCTCATGAAATCAGCTTTTTATACATTTTACTTGTTTTCATCTCTGTATATTGTTTAGGTTATATTCTAAATTATTCCGATTCGTAATGAAATATAGGCAACAAAAACTATGGATAGAAATATCTTCGAAACATCAAATTATGGTTAAGCACTGTTTTTCAGTGACCATTTACCATTCATTGCTACCTATTTAGTTTCGAATGAAAATGTAGTCACGTGTTACCAATAAGATTAAGTTATAGCGTTTTTTTGGGGGGCGGTGGGGGCGGTTTAACGCCGTTTTTAGGTTGAAACCACGAAGTGGTTGAGACCTATAATTACCGTAAAAATATCAGACTAACCATTTTCACTGAATGGCAGATTAATCCGCTGTAAGTTTTTTTCGAGCTAATCGACAGATATTCTTATTGATATAAACTGTTTTCTGAACATTGTTCTACAGTCGGTTGATATTTTCATACATATGTAAATACAATAAGGTAAAAGAATGCGTCATTTCGTATTAAAATTATGTTTTTAAGTCTGTTGATCCATTGAACATGGCTGAGTTGAAAAGCGAAGGTGTATTCCTTTAAAACACTTCAGGAAAACCCCAGACGTGACCGAAGCGCACGAAAATATGACGTGAAAAAATAGTTCAAAACGTATAATAAAGATTTCTCTAGTTTAGCCTTAAAACATAATGCACTCGTCAGTAATAAAACAGCATATGATCTGAATCATTTTTTTTTTGGTTGTATAGGATATAGGTCTGCACGCGATTCGCTCTACCTGTCCTGATTCGAATGACAAGGGAGATCACTGTGTAGGAGTAAGCTAAATGATAAACTGCTTTATTTCATTTAAAAATAGATTTGCTTCTGAATTACTTCCCTTTATTCTTATTTTACCCTTGTTTTTGTACAGCTTTTACAATGACCGATTCATATTATTTATCATTGAACATTTTATTTTATCGTTTTAATATCTTTGTAAGATTTATGTAAAAATTTATTTATAAAAGTTAAGCAAATGATCGTGTTGCATGTGCACGTCTGGTTAACTTATTTACATATTTGTCTCGATATTTAATGTAACAACCTATTTTAGTATTTACAAGATAAATAATTGACGTTCCTTGCAAATCCTGAATATATTTAGATATTAGCGATACTTTACTATTGGCCAGTTTTTCAACTCTAGCACTAAGAAAGGCTCAAACCAGTATTAGTTAAGCCATCGCTCAACCTTGTTTTCTAACGGATTTTTACAAATACCCGGCGGGTATATTTGCGATGTATTAGCTAAGCCTTGGTCACACACTATGAACATGTAGATACAGTCATCGTACCGTTTCGCTGTATTTTTACATATATAAAACGTGTTACTTTAGTGATTTACTACTTTCGAAAAAGAAATTCTCACAGAAATCATAGAAAAATACAAAGACACATTAAAACACAAAAGCACTAGCACCCGTCTAATGAATGAAAAAAAATGCTGGGAAAAGGTGAATTTAATTCAAGGTAAGACTACAAGCATTCCTATGTTTGCTCATTGTCTTATTGTTTTCATTATTCCTAAATGTCCCACCTTTCATGTACAAAACACGTGCAATATGCACTTGTAATTAGGAATGCATTTGTAAATTTAAATTAATAGTAAAGGTACTGAAACAGCACTTGCAAATGCATGAATTTCAAAACCCACACGTCATTGAAAGGAGACGTATATATGTAGACATATACTCAAATTGCACTTGCAAATGCATGAATTTTAAAATCCATACGTTACTGAAAGGAGATGTATGTATACAGACGTGCGTATCCATATATATATGTCCACCTTCATATTTGTGTGTTACATGTAATTATAATTAATTACATGCACTTATATATTTATGCTTGCACATATATTTTGAAACGTCTACAAACGTAGGGAATTTAGTAAAGTTAATATTGAAGAGTTGAATCTGTTACATTTTAGCTCGACTTTTCGAATAAAAAATAGAGCTTTTGCATTCGCCCCAGCGTCCATGTCTAAATATTCCGCCTCCATCTTTTCTTAAACCACCTATGCCCCAGGTTTAAAATAACAATATAAAGATAAGCCATTGTTGACACCGCTCAAAGTAGAAAAATCCAATCGAAGGTTTAACTTTTGTCGAGTCCCGTTATTCACGTGCTGACTTAAGTGTTGTAAATATATCCGACACGGCTTAAGTCGGAGCTTAAGTCTTTACTTAGTAGTTGAAAAACTGGCCATATGACTTTTAACAACATTACATCAGTGTCGGATTTGTATTTTAATTGTTGTTGAATTGAAAATTTCACATGAAAGTTGTCATTTTGATACACGTTAATAAAACAGAGTAAAAGCTACATGGCCAGTTTTTCAACTATTAAGTAATGACTTAAGCTCTGACTTAAGCCGTGTCGGGTATATTAACAACGATTTAGTCAGCACGTGAATAACGGGGCTCGACAAAAGTTATTAAACCTTCAATTGGATTTTCTACTTTGAGCGGTGTCAGCAATGGCTTATCTTTCTATTGATATTTTAAACCTGGTGCATAGGTGGTTTAAGAAAATATGCAGGCGGAATATTTAGACATGGAATTAAATTTCCAGTATGAAGTTAAAGCAGGAATGTTGAGGAGGGAGGGAATGATACGGGACTGAGCAAACCCTTCCATTATGTACGACGATTTGGACTTTTGAACAGATTTTTTCTCAGTGAAGCTAGTATTATATATGTTTTACTTTATATAGAAGAAAAACTTAAACAAACGGCGACGGCGACGCCGACGCTGGGGCGAGTGCAAAAGCTCTATTTTTTATTCGAAAAGTCGAGCTAAAAATGTAACACATTCAACTCTTCCATTTTAACTTCACTAAATTCGCTACGTTTGTACAAGTTTCAAAATATACGTGCAAGCATAAATATATAAGTGCATGTAATTAATTATAAATACATGTAACGCACAAATATATAGGTGAACATATATATAAAAGATCATGGATACGCACGTCTGTATATATACGTCTCCTTTCAATGACGTGTGGATTTTGAAATTCATGCATTTGCAAGTGTAATTTGAGTACCTATACTATTGATTTAGATTTACAAATGCATTCCTAATTACAAGTGCATATTACACGTGTTTTGTACATGAAACGTGGAACATTAAGGAATAACGAAAACAATAAGACAATGAGCAAACATAGGAATGCTTGTAGTCTTACCTTGAAATAAATTCACTTTTTTTCCCAGCATTTATTTTTTCATTCATTAGACGGGCGCTAGTGCTTTTGTGTTTTAATGTGTCTTTGTATTTTCTATGAGGAGTAGTAAATCACCAAAGTAACACGTTTTATCTATGAAAACGTACAACGAAACGGTCCGATGACTGTATCTGCATCTTCATAGTGTGTGACCAAGGCATAGCTAATACATCGCAAAAATATCCGCCGAGTATTAGTAAAAATCCGTAAGAAAACAAGGTTGAGCGATGGCTTAACTAATACTTGTTTGAGCCTTTCTTAGTGCTAGAGTTGAAAAACTGGCCAACAGAGTTTTTAAAATAGATTATTAAGCAAAATAGAATCAAAGCAGTACATAACAAGAATTTATAGTCGGTTAAAAATCTCATCAGAGCTAATGTTACTTGTAATTGTCTTTCCGACTCAATTAATAAATCTTATCTTATGGCCAGTTTTTCAACTATTAAGTAATGACTTAAGCTCCGACTTAAGCCGTTTCGGATATATTTACAACGCTTTAGTCAGCACGTGAATAACGGGGCTCGACAATTAAACCTCAGATTGAATTTTTCTACTTTGAGCGGTGTCAGCAATGGCTTATCTTTCTGTTGTTATTTTAAACCTGGGGCAAATGTGGTTTAAGAAAAGATGGAGGCGGAATATTTAGACATGGATTTAAATTTCCAGCATGACGTTAAAGCAGAAATGTTGAGGAGGGAGGGAATCATACGGGACTGAGCAAACCTTTTCGTTATGTACGACGATTTGGAATTTTGGATAGATTTCGTATTAGTATTAGTCTAATGGCCAGTTTTTCAACTATTAAGTAAAGACTTAAGCTCCGACTTAAGCCGTGTCGGATATATTTACAACGCTTAAGTCAGCACGTGAATAACGGGGCTCGACAAAAGTTAAACCTTCGATTGGATTTTTCTACTTTGAGCGGTGTCAGCAATGGCTTATCTTTCTATTGTTATTTTAAACCTGGGGCATAGGTGGTTTAAGAAAAGATGGAGGCCGAATATTTAGACATGGATTTAAATTTCCAGCATGAAGTTAAAGCAGAAATGTTGAGGAGGGAGGGAATGATACGGGACTGAGCAAACCCTTTCGTTATGTACGACGATTTGGACTTTTGGATAGATTTCGTCTCAGTAAAGCTAGTATTAGAGATGTTTTACAAAAAACTTAAACCAACGGCGAGGCCGACGCCGACGCCGACGCTGGGGCGAGTGCAAAAGCTCTATGTTTTATTTGAAAAGTCGAGCTAAAAATGTAACAGATTCAACTGTTCAATTTTAACTTTACTAAATTCGCTACGTTTGTACACGTTTCAAAATATATGTGCAAGCATAAATATATAAGTGCATGACTTGTAATTAATTATAATTACTTGTAACGCAAAAATATGTAGTTGAACATATATATATGGATACGCACGTCTACATATATACGTCTCCTTTCAATGACTTGTGGATTTTAAAAATTCATGCATTTACAAGTGCAGTGTGAGTACCTATACTGTTAATTCAAATTTACAAATGCATTCCTAATTACAAGTGCATATTTGTACATGAAAGGTGGAACATTTAGGAATAATGAAAACAATAAGACAATGAGCAAACATAGGAATGCTTGTAGTCTTACCTTGAATTAAATTCACCTTTTCCCAACAATTTTTTTTTTCATTCATTAGACGGGCGCTAGTGCTTTTGTGTTTTAATGTGTCTTTGTATTTTTCTATGATTTCTATGAGAACTTCTTTTTCGAAAGTAGTAAATCACCAAAGTAACACGTTTTATATATGTAAAAATACAGCGAAACGGTACGATGACTGTATCTACATGTTCATAGTATGTGACGAAGGCTTAGCTAATACATCGCAAATATATCCGCCGAGTATTAGTAAAATTCCGTTAGAAAACAAGGTTGAGCGATGGCTTAACTAATACTGGTTTAAGCCTTTCTTAGTGCTGGAGTTGAAACACTGGCCATAAGAGATGTTTCACTCTATATAAAAAAAACTCAAACCAACGGCGACGCCGACGCTTGGGCGAGAGCAATAGCTCTATTTTTATGCCCCCCTTCGAAGAAGGAGGGGTATATTGTTTTGCAGATGTCGGTCGGTAGGTCGGTCGGTCGGTCGGTCGGAATGTAGACCAATCCGTTTCCAGATGATAACTCAAGAACGCTTGGGCCTAGGATCATGAAAGTTGATAGGGAGGTTGGTAATTACCAGCAGATGACCCCTATTGATTTTGAGGTCAGTATGTCAAAGGTCAAGGTCACAGTGACCCTGAATAGTAAAACGGTTTCCGGATGATAACTCAAGAACACTTGGGTCTAGGATCATGAAAGTTGATAGGGAGGTTGAAAATGACCAGCAGATGACCCCTATTGATTTTGAGGTCAGTATGTTAAAGGTCAAGGTCACAGTGACCCTGAACAGTAAAACGGCTTCCGGATGATAACTCAAGAACGCTTAGGCCTAGGGTCACAAAAGTTGATAGGGAGGTTGGTTATGACCAGCAGATGACTCCTAATGATTTTGAGGTCAGTATGTCAAAGGTCAAGGACACAGTGACCAGGAACAGTAAAATGGTTTCCAGGCAACAACTCTAGAACGCTTGGGCCTAGTGTCAGGAAAATTGATAGGTAGGTTGGCCATGACCAGCAGATGCCCCCTATTGATTTTGATGTCATTAGGTTAAAGGCCAAGGTCACATTGGCCAGGAACAGTTAAAACGGTTTCTGATCTTCTTGTCCAAAACCATAGGGCCTAGGGCTTTGATATTTGATATGTAGCAAAATCTAGTGGTCCTCTACCAAGATTGATAAGATTATTTCCCTGGGGTCAAATATGGCCCCACCCCGGGGGTCACATGGTTTATATAGACTTATATAGGAAAAAACTTTGAAAAGCCTCTTGTCCAAAACCACAGGGCCTAGGGCTTTGATATTTTGTATATGACATCATCTAGGGGTCCCTCTATTAAGACTGCTCAAATTATTCCCCTAGGGTCAAATATGGCTCCGCCCTGGGGGTCACATGGTTTACATAGACTTATATAGGGAAAACTTTGAAAATCTTCTTGTTCAAACCACAAAGACTATGGCTTTGATATTTTGTAATGTAGCATCATTTAGTGGTTCTCTACCAAGTTTGTTCAAATTATCCCTCTAGGGTCAAATATGGCCCCGCCCCAGGGGTCATATGGTTCATATAGACTTATATAGGGAAAAACTTAGAACCTTCATGTCCATAACTTACATCATTCAAATTTGGACCACATGTATAGTTTTGAGTGGCAAGATTAACTTTGACATGAGTTGACCTTGATCTTGACCTAGTGACCTACTTTCACATTTCTGTAGCTACCGCCTTCAAATTTGGACCACATGCATAGGTTTGTGTACCGAAAAAAACTTTGACCTAGTGACCTACTTTCACATTTTTGAAGGTACAGGCTTCAAATTTGGACCACATGCATAGTTTTTTGTTCCAAAATAAAATTTGTCCTAGTGACCTACTTTCACATTTCTGTAGCTGCAGCCTTCAAATTTGGAGGACATGCAAAGTTTGTGTACCGAAAAAAACTTTGACCTTGTTGTTGACCTAGTGACCTACTTTCATATTTTTGAAGGTACAGGCTTCAAATTTGGACTACATTCATAGTTTTTTGTTCCAAAATAAAATTTGACCTTGATTTTGACCTAGTGACTTGTACCGATATGAAATTTGACATTGATTTTGACCTTGAGCTACTCTTGAAATTTGAAACATTCAAAAATGGCTCAGTGGATCACTCTGTAATCTCTTGTAAGGTTAAAGGTCAAGGTCAGATTAAACCAGAATGGTAGAACTTTTGTTTACAGTGAGCATATAATTTCTGTTCCTTGTGCAATTACTGAATGCATCAAGGGGGGCATTTCGTGTTCGACGAGCTCTTGTTTTATCAGAAAAGTCGAGCTAAAAATGTAACAGATTCAACTCTTCAATTTAACTTTACTAAATTCGCTACGTTTGTACACGTTTCAAAATATACATGCATGCATAAATGTATAAGTGCATGTAATTAATTATAATTACATGTAACACACAAATATGAAGGTGGGCATATATATATATGGATACGCACGTCTGTATACATACATCTCCTTTCAGTAACGTATGGATTTTAAAATTCATGCATTTGCAAGTGCAGTTTGAGAACATATACTATTAATTTAAATTTACAAATGCATTCCTAATTACAAGTGCATACTGCACGTGTTTTGTACAGGAAAGGTGGAACATTTAGGACTATAATGAGCAAACATAGGAATGCTTGTAGTCTTGCTTTGAAATAAATTCATTTGTCACCTTTTCCCAGCAGACTTTTTTTTCACTTATTAGACGGGCGCTAGTGCTTTTGTGTTTTAATGTGTCTTTGTGTTTTTCTATGATTTCTATGAGAATTTCTATTTCGAAAGTAGTAAATCACCAAAGTAACACGTTTTATATATGTAAAAATACAGTGAAACGGTCCGATGACTGTATCTACATGTTCATAGTGTGTGACCAAGGCTTAGCTAATACATCGCAAATATACCCACCGAGTATTAGTAAAAATCCGTTAGAAAACAAGGTTGAGCGATGGCTTAACTAATACTGGTTTAAGCCTTTCTTAGTGCTAGAGTTGAAAAACTGGCCATTAGAATATCAAATATGGGTGTTTGCCTGATGTGAAGTTTCTCGATGCTGGCCTACATACGTGTCCCCGATAATGAAACTGTTTGATTTCTTTTAAGCAAAACTGAATCAAAGCATAGCAAGGGGGCATTTGCGTCTTCTCCCGACGATTTTCATGTGTATAGTTCTTTTTCTTATCTCAAAACTGCATGGAAGTCGAAACAGCAGGATCTTGGGGTAGATACAGGTCTAGTTTCTAGCTTGGTGGACCCCACTGATTTCTACTGTTGTCTTAGCAGGGTCGGTCGTTTGTACAAACATTTTTAACAATGTAGCGGAGTTTAAAGACAACAACCCATGAACTAAAGAAGTAGGGTTGCAACATTTTTAATGTTTTGGTGTCACGATTACTTAAGTTGTGACATCAGTACATTTTATTTCTAAGGCCGGCTAAACAAGAAGTTGATTTCGCAGAAATGTGTAGAATTATACAACCCTTTGAAAAATAATTAGATATTTCTATTCTACTCGATACTTTGAACCTAGCTACATAGAAATACTTTTTAAGTATGTCTTCTAGCTTATAGACTAAGTTAAGAATAAGATTCTTATTTGTCAAAACATTATTCTATATATCTGAAAATTGTGTTTTTGATTTGTGGAAGTCGACAAAATGGCACTTCTTAATAAGTAGCCTTATTTTTTGATACATAACGATTTGTCAAGAAACCATTCACTCAAACATTATATGTACAATAGACTGGTGAAGATAGAAAGTAGTATTGATAAGGTCAAGAATGTGTATTATTTGTCGTTGCCTGCTGCCAACTGTAGATTTGTTCTTTAGTTTTCGAAACGCTATAACATACTGTAATCCAAAGACCGACACGCAGAGGTACATCCAAGATGGTATACATGTGTAGCTTTTGAATTCTGAACCTTTCTAGAACAGTTCTCACATATATGCCAATGCTGCTAGAACAGTTGATAATCCTCGTTTAATTTATCTATTAAGCCTCACAGTTTAGCAAATGTACAAAGTCATGGGAGGTGAGCAAATTTAAAATCTTGGTGATCAGATTACTTGGAGAATGATCTTGAAGTTTAACTTTTGAGGTGTTGAATGTTTGGAGTTGAACTTTTCTGGGTGTTGTGCCTGCAGTAAGTGCATTCTGATACTGTACGATGTGCATTGCATGTAGTCTTCTGATTTTACAATATTATTTTCATATCCTTCTAATTTACGCTTGATAATTCTTTTGATTTACTAATTTATCACCACAGTTTAGCAATTCTTGGAAATATGCTTCAGCTTACAATTATAGGAAAAAAAACTTGACACATAGCAAACATAAATAATATTTGAGTTGAACTATTGGAGATCTGATTACTAAGAGAATAGCGTTTGATACCCTGGTGAGCAGTAGGACCACAATGACACTTCTGTTTGTTATATCTTTCTTGAATGATAAGCGTAGTTTGGAAACATGGGAAGCGCATTTATGTACACAATGCGTTTGTAGTTTCTGTTGAATAAACATTGTTTGGAAAAGCAAATATGGTATAGGTAGACAGGAGAAGATACAAACTTTACTTTAACTTTACAAAACAGCTTCGACTAACTTTTTGAAGCATATAACGTAGCTTAAAATATCAGCAGACATTCTTCTTACAAGCAAGCATAAATAAAGCTGATATTTGACATGAAAATAGGTTTTACTATTTGGGAAATATCTATTTATATGGACTAAATTCGAGTAGACAATGGTGGCATATCCGGCGAATAACTACCTTCATGCCTTAAATACCAGTCCCTGTGAAAGTGAAGGTTACATACACGCTTCTTACTAGTTCGATAAGTAAACGTCGGACTTCAATATTTTACGGTTTTGACATTTCATATAGGCCGATGTTTTATCGAAGTTTTTATAAATTTCCCGGTAGACCTTTCCGCAAAATATCTTGCGGAAGGTTTTACAAGTTCACGGTGGAAGTGACTACAATGGGATAGGTGAATACCAACAACGGACAAAGAAAACATGCATTGAACATACTGTCTTACTGAAATTAGAGAAGACCTGTCCTCACTTTGAAATGAAATTTTCATGCATTCGCTTTTGCATCACAACACGCATTGCGGCCCGTTACTAAGGTATTGTCTGTGTAGTGTGCATATGATTATAACTGATGGGTGTAACCAGCATTTATTGGTTTTGTTAAAATAAAATTTATTTCATTAAGTTATGAGTTCATATAAAAGCGTTTTAAAAATCTAGTCTACATGCATTCGGCGGTACAAGTGCGTTAAATAATGGCCGCAGGTTTTTTTTTACTAGTGCGTTGTATTGTTCATGATATTTAATTAAATTACGCTAGAATAGTCTGTGCTTTGTGTAGAGGAAGTAATTCCTTGCGCAGTTTGAATTGCGGTAAACCAATATATCACGTGTTTGAGAGTTTCCTACATTACACTTCAATAAAATAAGGTTGAAATTTTTGCTATGTAAATGGCTGTCATTCAATTAAACTTGACAAAGGAACATGTTGAACGTCCAAATGTTAAAAGGCGCCCTGTGCAAATTTAATGTTATTGAACTAACTTCTTACTAGAACCACATGTTTTTCGAAAGGTTTTAACCTTTCTGTGCTTTCAGCGCTTTGATTCAACAGTAGTTCAGTCATGTAACGGCGGGCAGTTCATCTAACCAATGTTCCTTGAGTCTGTACCAGTACAAACCTGTTCTCCGCAAGTAACTGCCAACTTTCCCACATGATTCAGAGGTGGATGACTAATGATTTTAGACACAATATCGTTTAGCAAAGAGTCACGGAGAACATACGCCCCACCCGAGAAACGAACTCGCGACCCCGCGATCCGCAGACCGACGCTCTACCTACTGAGCTACGCTGGCAAAGTTCTATCATGATCAGACTGCACTAATGTGCATGTAGACACATACACACAATTACAAAACAATTATACATGTTGTAATAACTATTGAATCAATTTATCAAACTTTAATAACATAGGGAACAGAACTGAAACACATTTTTGAAGGTCACTTATTATAGCAGGGACGATCATACTTTTAAAGAATACACATATAACTGGTTTCCGTGTTACAAATTAAAATAGACTATAAAAACTAAATCATTTGAGCATGAAATATTTTGTTTTTGCTCTAAAAATAGTAATAACATTTACAGATTTACAGAGAACTAAGTAATATTCTATTCGGCAATATGAGAAATTCCTCTCTCAATAAATTTCCAACTATCATAAATCACTGGAAAAGTATTTTACTTCTTTTATTATCAAAAGCATATATCAAAGTTTTATTATTCTGTTTCACTTCCTTATGGTGATTAAAATAACAAATAGGTGAGCTTTTACTTCCTCTAAATTCTGAAGTGGAGTGTGAAATATATGGTGGTTATCAAAACATCCGAAATTCATATATGTAATTTGTTGTGGTTTCACTGGACGGAATTGTCTTCGACAATCCGTCCAGAAAAATTAAATAAATATTCTCATGAAATCAATTTTCATATAAACCTTGCACGAAGACTGTTATTATTCAAGTTCATTATAATCAGTAGGGCCACCAGAGGGAGTGGTCACCTATTTCAATGAAATATTGAAAATCTAAGATATATTTCAAACAGGATAAGTTATATTTCAAATCAAAGCGCTGAAAGCACAGAGAGGTTGAAACCTTTCGAATTATAATCTGAAGAAAAACATGTTGTTCTGGTAAGAACTTAGTTCAATAACATTAAACTTGCACAGAGCGCCTTTTAATATCTGGACGTTCGACATGTCCCTGTGTCAAGTTTAATCAATTGACAGCCATTTACATAGCAAAAATTTCAACGTTATTTTATTGAAGTGTAATGTAGGAAAACTCTCAAACACGTGATATGTTGGTTTACCATAATTTAAACTGCACAACAAATTACTTCCCCGGCACATTACACAGACTATTCTAGCATAATTTAATTAAATATCATGAACAATACAACACTAAAAAAACATTTACAATCAATTATACATGCTTAGACGTAAAAAAATACCTACGGCACTAGTAAAATAATCTGCGGTCATTATTTAACGCACTTGTACCACCGAATGCATGTAGACTAGCTTTTTAAACTGCTTTTATATGAACTTATAACTAAATGAAATCAATTTTAATTTAACACAACCAATAAATGCTGGTTACACCCATCGATTATAATCATATGCACACTACATATTAGACAATACCTTAGTAAAGGGCCGCATTTTTTTTTATAAAATCCGAGCATGAGAATGAGAATATTTTTCGTCTTAAATCATTCTTTATAATAAAAAAAATTTTACAGTTTCGTGTTGTGTTGCAAAAGTGAATGGATGGAAATAGATTTCTTTGTCCGTTGTTGGTATTTACCTATTACGTTTTAGTCACTTCCACCCTGAACTTGCAAAATCTTCCACAAGATATTTTACGGAAAGCTCTGCTGGGAAATTTATAACTTCGATGAAACGTCGGACTATATAAAATGTAAAAATCGTAAAATATTGAATTCCGACGTTTATTTATAGAACTAGTAAGAAGTGTGTATGTAACCTTCACTTCCACAGGAGCTGTTATTTAAGGCATGAAGGTAGTTATCCGCCGGATATGCCAACTTGGTCTACTCGAATTTAGTCCATATTTAATTTAATAGTTTTTTCCCGACTAGTAAAGGCTATTTTCATGTCAAATATCAGCTTTATTTGTGCTAGATTGTAAGGAAGAATGTCTGCTGATGTTTTAAGCTACGTTATATGCTTCAAAAAGTTAGACGAAGCTATTTGGTAAAGTGAGAGTAAAGTCTGCATTTCCTGATGTCTACCTATAGTATATTAGCGTTTCCAAACCATGTTTATTCAACAATAACTACAAACTCATTGTGTACATAAATGCGCTCACCTTGTTTCCAAACTGCGCTTATCATTCAAGAAAGATAAAACAAACAAAAGTGTCATTGTGGTCCTAATGCTCACCAGGGTATCAAACGCTATTCTCCAAGTAATCAGATCTCCAATAGTTCAACTCCAATATTATGTTTGCTATGTGTCAAGTTTAATTGTTGTTTTTTTCTATAGTTGTAAGTTGAAGCATATTTCCAAGACTTGCTAAATTATAGTGATAAACAAGTCAAATGGTTTATCGCGGCCAGAAATTTGTACAAACCGGACAGAAGTTGCGAAATTGTCATTTGTGCAGGAATGAAGCGTTTACCATAATGTCCAGTACTGGACAAGTATAGTGACCATGCACGGACACAGCCAATTTTCTCAGAGGGGGTCCGATCCCCTGCCCCACCCGCCCTGGAAATTTTTCAATTTGGCACTTCATTTTTTGCATTCTGGGACAGTTTTATGGACTAACCTGTTAAATTTGCGAAAATGATAAAATCAAGCTTTCTTGAAGGTAAAATTCTTAGTTTCTTTTAGATAAATAATATGAATTATGTCGGGGTCGTATGTAGCAGCAGCCGCATATACTTTACATGCAGTCCTAATGTTGCCTTTTTCGAAAAACATTTTCTTTCCTTCTTGTCTTCTTTCCTTTTTTAAAGATTTTCCCGAGGGGTCCGGACCCCAGGTCCCCACCCCCCCCCCCCATCTGGATCCGCGCATGGTGACATATCATGCTTTCTGTTTATGCAGGTAAACTTGTGTTTGGTTAAATTTCAGCAGAGCACAATTGTCTGAACAGTGTACAAACTCATTACGGTTTTTTCAGGCAAGGGTGGAAAAAAGTGGTAGACAATGAAAGCAGTAACATTTTTATTAAAAAAAATAAACAATGAGACAAACATTTCCAACATCTTTGGACGGTTCAAAAATCCCATGTTAAACATACGATAAAGCCCG
The DNA here is from genome assembly GCF_021730395.1 of Mercenaria mercenaria. Lineage (NCBI taxonomy): Eukaryota > Metazoa > Mollusca > Bivalvia > Venerida > Veneridae > Mercenaria > Mercenaria mercenaria. Next base: position 65,646,566 of record NC_069377.1, on the reverse strand, counting down.
AAACGCGTGAAAATGTTCCGAATGTAAATCGGGTGAAGTAAGCGCTCTATGTAGATTATGCATCTAGATTGATTAAACTGGGCGAGTCTACTTACTTATTACTTGAGGATGAAAAAAAACGTGTTTTTTAAATGTTGCTCTTAAACAAGGGTGGCGGTTGAACTACTAAAAGTACAACAACAGTTGATTCACAACAAATCGTACGGTATGTTTTATAATCAGTAGAAGCTAGTCGTATTTACGCTTATGAGACCTGTTTCACCCATAAGTAAAGAATTGACAGGTCCATCATGAAATATTTTCCCCATCGTGCAAATACTTGTCCTATTCAATATGATCGCGGCCTCATCGGCCGCGATCAATTAGCAAATAAAAAGAATTATCAAGCGTAAATTAGAAGGATATGTAAATAATATAATTAAATCAGACGACTACAGGCAATCGCATCCTACAGTACCAGAATGCACTTACTGCAGGCACAACACCCAGAAAAGTTCAACTCCAAACATTCAACACCTCAAAAGTTAAACTCTAAGATCATTCTCCAAGTACTCAGATCACCAAGGTTTTAAATTTGCTCACCTCCCATGACTATCATTATTTGCTAAGTTTCAAGTTTGTTTGTTTTTTGTACAATTGCTAAATTGTGAGGCTTAATAGATAAATTAAACAAGAATTATAATTTGTTCTAGCAGGATTGGCATATAAGTGAGAACTGTTCTAGAAAGGTTCAGAATTCAAAAGCTACACATGTATACCATCTTGGATGTACCTCTGCGTGTCGGTCTTTGGATTACAGTATGTTATAGCGTTTCGAACATATCTGCAGTTGGCAGCGGGCAACAACAAATAATATACATTCTTTACCTAATCAATACTACTTTCTATGTTCACCAGTCTATTGTACATTTTTGAGTGAATGTTTTCTTGACAAATCGTTATGTATAAAAAAATAAGGCTACTTATTAAGAAGAGCCATTGTGTCGACTTCCTCAAATCAAAAACACAGTTTTCATATATAAAGAATAATGTTTTGACAAATAAGGATCGTGGGTCCATTCTCTTATTCATAACTTAGTCTTTAAGCTAGAAGATATACTTTTAAAAGTATTTCTATGTAGCTAGGTTCAAAGTATCGTGTAGAATAGAAAAATCTAATCATTTTTCAAAATTTAACACGATATCACATAAAACACCAACTTTCACAATTCTTGGAGCACGGGATGTATAATTCTACACATTTCTGCGAAATCAACTTCTTGTTTAGCCGACCCTAGAAATAAAATGTACTAATGTCAAGACTTAATCGTGACACCAAAACATTAAAAATGTTGCAACCCTACTTATTAAATTCATGGGCTGTTGTCTTTAAACTCCGCTACCTTGTTAAAAAAGTTTCTACAAACGACCGACCCTGCTAAGACAACAGGAGACGTCAGTGGGGTCCACCAAGCTAGAAACTAGATCTATCTACTCTAAGATCCTGCTGTTTCGACTTCCGCGCAGTTTTGAGATAAGAAAAAGAATTATACACATGGAAATCGTCGGGAGAAGACGCAAATGCCCCTCTTGCTATGCTTTGATTCAATTTTGCTTAAATGAAATAAAACAGTTTCATTAATCTGGGACACATATGTAACCCAACATCGAGAAACTTCACATCATGCAAACACCCACATTTGATTTTCTAAGATAAGATAAAATTTATTGAGTCGGAAGACAATTACAAGTAACATAAGCTCTGATGAGATTTTTTTACCGACTATACATTCTCGTTATATACTGCTTTGATTCTATTTTGCTTAACAAACTATTTTAAAGACTCACAAATCCGGAACTGATGAAATGCTATTAAAAGTCATAGTCAAATACCGCTAATATCTAGACATATTTAGGATTTACAAGCAATGTCAATTAATTATCTTGTTAGAAGTAAGATAGGTCTATTTTACATTAAATATTGAGACAAATATGTAATTCCAGACGCGCACATGCAGCACGACCATTTGTTTAACATTTAGCGTGTGGCTTACCGTGTTACCATGGCATAAAGTAGCAATTTATAAACTACAGTTGTATTTAGTTAAACAAGGGAATCGTAAACATATATTTTGACTAAATTTTACATAAATCGTGAAAACAATATTAAAAGATGTATAAAAATAAATAATATGAATCGGTCATTATAAAAGCTGTACAAAATTAGGAAAAAAGAAGGACAAAGGGAAGTAATTCAGAAATCTAATCTATTTTTAGATGAAATAAAACAGTTCATCATATAGCTTACTCCTACACAGTGATCTCCCTTGCCATTTGAATCACTGCGTAGAAGTCGGGACAGTTAGAAAGAATCGCATGTAGATCTAAATACAACTGCAAAAAATGATTCAGATCATATGCTGTTTTATTACTAACGAGTGCATTATTAAGGCTAAATTAGAAAACTCTTTATAAAAAAGAAGTTTTGTACTCACGGCATATTTTCATGCGCTTCGGTCACCTCTGGGTTTTTTCTGAAGTGTTTTAAAGGAATACACCATCACTTTTCAACTAAGCTAGCTCGCTGGATCAACAGACCTAAAAACATAATCTTAATGTGAAATGACGCATTCTTTAACCTTATTGTATTTACATATGTATGAAAATATCAACGGTCTGTAGAACAATGTTCAGAAAACAGTTTATATCAATAAGGATATATGTCGATTAGTGTGAAAAAACGGTCGAAACCTTACGGCGTATTAATCTGTCTTTCAGTGAAAACTGTTAGTCTGATATTTTTGCAAGCTCTGGAATACGGTAATTATAGGTCTCACCGCTTCGCGGTTTCAACCTAAATATATATCCCTCAATGCATTGTTTGTAAGGATGTGTGATAGATAGCAAGGACGGAACGAACTAAAACAAAAAAAAAACAAGGACAAAAAAAAAAAAAACAAAATAAAATAAAAAATAAACACACACACGCACGCACGCATACACACACGCACACACACACACACACACACACACACACACAGAGTGTGAGTCAAAATGATAAACAAGCGTGCAAGTACAATTTAAACCGTTTTTGCAGTGTCAGCGCGCCAATTTGTCGTTTTAACGTGTTAGCATGTTTGAAGGGCACCAACCCGAAATCACGCCCGAATAACAAATAGTGCGGCAGTAAGACAAACACTGAATTGTTCTGTGTACTAGTGTGCGTTTTTTGTCGTTCTTTCGTGCGGGTTCCCTTTAAGGTGATATCAATTTTTGAATTTCCGATGAATAACAAAAAAAAAACAAAAAACAAAGAATATTCAGTTCTTTCCAAAAACCGTTCTATTACGATTCAACCAAATAGTTTCCTTTGTCTACCAGAAAGGAACAATTCTTATATCGTACTATTGATATTTGGTACCTTTATAACAGACAATAAACTAAAACAATAGACATTCATTGGGACGTCGGTGAGCTCAACAAAGCAATTTCAAGCACAAATATTAATGTGGAATGTAAAGTAAGTTACACACTAAAATAAAATACACAGGTATATGATGACTCATGACCTAATTATTTATTTTTTTCTGTTATTTCTAACTTCCAGTTTTATTTTTATAAAATGGGTATTCTTTATTGTAGCTTAAAACAATAAAAGAATATATTGTTACCTCACTGTCGTTTTGTCTATCCAGTATTGCTTTTTTGTGTTGTATGTTCTCATTATATTCTAACTTTCCTTAGTTAATGTGTTTGATGTTTTTAGCAAGCAATGCAATATAAATGATTGGTTTTAATCAAAATCCTACCAGAAAAGCATCAAAGATATAAAATCAACGTTTCATAGCGAATCCTTTTCAGTTTTTAATTTATTCTCAATATAAAAGAATGTAAAAGTAAAATCAATTCGCGAACACGTCATAAGTCTAAAACACAAATTCTACAATGCAATATAAAACCTCCAATGGATCTTATTTCTAAAATATAAAATCTCCAATCCGTCCTCTGTCTATTTTTGTAGCAATACAATTGATGTTTTAATTGTTCTACCTGTCATATCAAGCTATTAGTTAGAATGCATTAATGCTTTATTTCCGATGATTTAAATGGTTTGCCGCTTTCACTTTCAACAATGTTTAATGAATTTATTGATGGGTCTGATATCAGTTCATTCAGTATTTGATGAAAATCAATAGTAAGAATTACACATGGTGATACTTCAGTTATAACTTTATTAAAGCATACTGACATTGTGCTTTAGAATTAGATATTTGGGTTGTTATCACACAATTTTATTTTACTCATATCAAAATGAAAAGTTATGACTACACGAAAGATAGTTGTCGCTACAAGAAAATGTTAAAAATTTCCACACATATTCCTTTAGTGTATTCATAAATGAGGCATCAATGACCATGCCATATACTGAATTACATCTGATGTACACATACGGTTAATTTGTCTCTGTGTCACTTTGTACTAAAGCCTACGCTAAATATCAAGGACACAAAACAATTTTATTGTTGTGAGGAAGCTTTCATTTCAACCTGCAATATCTACTTAATTTAGAAAGTATACCGACACTGATATGACTGGCTGTCCTCTTATAGACATTGTTGTATTTTTTTTCTGTTTATGTTTCTTTGATAAAAAACAACAAGCACTGAGTATAATAATATAAAAAAATGTGAAAAAAGAGAGAAAATGTTCATATTTATACAAATCATTTTTAATTAAATGGAATTTAATATTTATGAAACACCTCACATGTGAATATAAAATACTGTTTCGTTAAACTTTCTTACCGAATAAAGATTGTTTTGATAAATCCCTATAATAATACTAATTCAATCATTCAACATTCAAGATGAAATAAACGCTAGCTCATGTAACCCTGTGAAATTCATCACTGTAATTAATTGAAAAATACAGAGAAACGTTTGAAGTAAATTCCCTTTTTAGTAATCAAATCACATTCAGTTGAAATTAAACTCGGTGTAATCAACACACATGTTATTGATGAGTACAAGCAATAATTGAATAATTGTTTTCCTTGTAACTTATTTATGTAATATTGCCGGATATTACCCCGAACTTAGATTACACTGAAATAGTACAAACGGACCCAACACTGACCTTCCAACAAAAACGTTAATCTTCGAGGTGTTTTTATTCATGTTAATTAATGGTTTTGTATCGTTGAAGGTTCCATGTTCACCGCCGTTTGAATACATCTGCGGATGTCTCTAAACTGCTTTTTGTACTTTTAGCATGTGTAAATGTTGAGTTCTGCTCAACCCAGGACTAGAGGGCGTGGACGGTAGCATGCATTTCCTCTACTTTCCAGATTTTATTTCCACTACCGTCCATGAACAGGCTCAATCAAACCGAGCCTGTAACATTTTCGTTTTTGTCGTGTTGAGCGACCTGTGAAGTTTCCACTTTTTGCTATTTTATTTCGATAATATTCTATTGTATATATTTGATTTAATGGTTGTATTATATATTCACACATGTATACCTTACATTTGATACAAGCATTAAATCAAATACTAATGGATTAGGACTAAATTTGAATTTTTCTTCTGTCAACCTGTCTCATGTTGTACTTTCTGTATTGATACCGATCTCGTTAGGCCAGTAACTACCCGAGCAGCCTTATATTGTATATTGTATTTTTTTCTAAAGTATTTTTTTTCATATTGAGTACAATTCCCCCCCCCCCCCCCGCACCCCCGCCCACTTATTAACTAACTACTGTTTAGACCATGATGTAATTAACATAGGATCATTATCAAGCGTTTCTGCCATTAAAGCAATGTCGCTTCTGGATACAGATAGAGAACTATCATCTGCGAAAAGTATATATATATAGTAATACTTGTAAGTGACTCTGCTATATCATTGACGTGATTAAAGAATGATAGAGAACGTTGAAGCCATGAAAACTTTCTGAGATCTGTCTTTTGAATAATTATTTAACAATTTGATCAAATTTCTAAGAATTCCACACTACTGAAGTTTATAAACAAGATCTTGGTGCCAAATCCTATCAAATGCTTTGGATATATCACAGAAAATTATGCAAGTAGAATGCCTGTTGTCTATAGCCTAACAGATTTGATATACGGCAACAAGTTGGTCTACCGTGGAATGACCTGGTAGAAATCAAGACTGGTTTTGAAATATCTACAAATTGAAAACTTAGATCATACACCACCAGTATAATTTGGGGTCTCATTTGTTAGCTGATTTTGCAGTTTGTGTGTTTGACTGAAATATTTTTCTTGCATCAAATATATGACCCCGACTTTTCTTTTGATTTTTAGTTAGCACGGACAATATTCTTCAAGAAAATATAAGTTACAGAAATTTAAAATGGGTCTTGATGTGTGCTGCGGTCATTGGAAATAAGTCAATTTTATAAAGAATAAAGAACAACAACTATTTAGTGTGTTATAACCTGAAAGCGTGTTTATGTTGAGTGCAAATAACCAATCTGCGCTAGTTACCAAACGCGCAGCGCATATAACAAATTTTTGTACGTTGGTTATATGCGCGACGATTTACCATTCGTTGCGCAGGATAAATTTACCCTGCGCGATTTACCAAATGCGCAGCGCAAATAACAAATGTAACTTTAAATATCAGTAATTTGCATATCATGCAGATGGTAAATTTATTAATCATATAAATGTCAAATGCTGAATATCTTGATACTTAAATAATGTGTCATAAATTTGTTTTAAATTTGTTTCTACATCACTAAATTCACAGCTCAGTCGGTCACCAGGTTTCAATATCTCCGATCTGATACAAGATGCAATAAAACTCAAAATGCGTGAAGGTGTGATTTCCTTCGGATAGAACACGTCGTCCTCTGGTATGATTTAGGCTATTTTTATAATTTTCTACTTCACCAGAGCGCACACAGCAAAATATCGTTTTTATTATATTGAAATATCTTGAAATTTCACAATATTCTTGTCACCAACGTGAGCATATCTCTAATGTCTAATATAAAAGATGAATTAAAAAAGTGACAGAATTAAAAGAAAATTCTTACAGATCTTATTGATGTTATTTTTTTTAATGTTTTATAGTACAAAATCGATAGAATAAAGAAATATTTCCGTTAAAACGAAAACCAGATTTTACATTTTGTAGCTGCGCAAGATGTCTGTTCTGTGTCCTGCGCTAAAAGAAAATCTGGAAATTACTCTGATAACTTGAATATCTTTTATAAACCATGTTAAATTTTACTTTAACTTACGATTACAGACTAAAATTATAGTGCTTTTTTCAAATCTTCAAATATAATGTTACATCTGTAACGTGCGCGGGAGATCGGTCCTGCGCTAATAGCAAATTTTGAAATTTCGAATATATTTCATTCATAAGACATAGATTCTATCATTTATGTAACTTAAGAAAAATATTGTAGAAAATAGATAGAAAAAAAGAGTGATTTCTGTCATAACGAGAACGAAATATGACATTTTTTTATCTGCGCAAGATGCGTGTCCTGCGCTAATAGTACATCTGAAAATTTCTCCGATAACTTGAATGTCTCTCATTTACTATGTTAACTTTAACTCGTTTTATTATAACAGACTAAAATTGAAGCTTTTGCAAATCTGAATATAATGTGGTATGTCGGTCCTTCGCTAATAGCATATCCTGAAATGACGCCCATATTTCCAAAATACTTCATTTCATAAATATACTATTTATGTATCTTTAGAAAATTAAAAATATGTTTTAGAGTAGAAAATAAATAGAAAAAAAGTGGTTACCGTCGTTACGAGAACGAATATTACATTTGTTATCTGCGCAAGATGTGTGTCCTGCGCTTATAGTAAATCTGGAAATCATTCCGATAACTTGAATGTCTTTCATAAATTATGTTAGCTTTTACTTTGTTTTATGATTACAGACTAAAAGTGTAGCTTTTGCAAAGACGAAAATGAATGTTAAATATTTAACATGCGCGGGATGTCAGTCCTACGCTAATCGCAAATCCTGAAACGACGCCGATATTTCAAATAGATTTCATTTCTAAATCATACCGTCTATGTAACTTTTAAAAAAAAAGTTTTTAGAGAAGAAAATAAATAGAAAAATGTGATTTCCGTCATAACGAGAACGAAATATTACATTGGTTATCTGCGCATGATGCTTGTACTGCGCTAATACTTTGATCAAAGCAAAAAAGGAAATGCTAAAATTGGATGTTTCTGGTTTCTTTCTTGATTAAGTGATTAAATTAAATTGAGCCGCGCCATGAGAAAACCAACATAGTGCGTTTGCGACAAGCATGGATCCAGACCAGCCTGCGCATCCGCGCAGTCTGGTCAGGATCCATGCTGTTAGGCTGTTCTGGATCCATGCTTGTCACAAATGCACTATGTTGGTTTTCTCATGGCGTGGTTCAATTCTCTTCAGCAATCATAGTATAACCCCCGAAAAATGTTACTAGTTCAATATTTACAATATATATCATTTTTTTTTATTGAAATATGTCTTGATTGTTACAAACAATTCAACGAACAACTTAGAAATAAGCACCAACTTACAAAATACATCAATCTCATAACTATGTATTTGTTAAATCATTTACTACATTGGTTAATTTCGCTGATTGCCTGGCCCCGTGTTCACAAACACTTTTCGGTCTCAGCTGAGTTTGAGTTTGAAATTTTAATATCAATTTTACTAAAACTTCAAGGTTAAATTCCAAATAAGACTAACTATCAATACTGAATAGTCACTTGAAAATAGTTATTTATGTAAAATTTACTTTTAAACATGCTGTTTAGATATAAATGACAAATACCGTTTCATTATCAAACTCAGCTGAGACTGAAAATGTTTTGTGAACACGGGGCCTGGCCTGCCCTAATATCAAATCGCGAAAAAATAATATCAATAGGATGATAGAAATATCGTCTTCATTACAGGAATTGATATTAACGCAGAACCGACTTCCTTTAGTAGAAAGGGAATAGAATATGATATTATATTTTGTTATTGTAGTATTCCTTTATTTTGCAAGCGGGTTACAGATTTAACATAACATTCGTCATTGCAAAAGCTACAACTTTAGTCTGTAACCATAAAACAAAGTTAAAGTTAGCATGGTTTATGAATGATATTCAGTTATCAGGATTATCTCCATATTTTTAATTAGCGCAGGGCACACATCTTGCGCAGATAACAAATGTAATATTTCGTTCTCGTTATGACGAAAATCACTTTTCATTCTAATTATTTTCTACTTTAAAAACATTATTTTTAAAAAGTTACATAAATAGTACCTTTAAGAATTGAAATATGTTTGAAATATTGGCGTCATTTCAGGATTTGCTGTTAGCGCAGGAACAACATTCCGCGCAGGCTACAGATGTAACCAAATATTCAATTTGTCAAAAGCTACAATTTCAGCCTGTAATCGTAAAACAATGGTAAAGTTAACATGGTTTATGAAAGATATTCCTGTTAACAGAGTAATTTCCAGATTTTCTGTTAGCGTAGAACATATATTTTGCATGACGCAGCTACAAAATGTAAAATTTCATGCACGTTTTGATGGAATTTACTCTTTATTCTATTCATTTTGTATTATAAAAACAGGAAAAAATAATATCAATAAGATTTTTAAGAAATGACATATATTTGAAATATCGATGTCATCTCAGGAATTGCCATTAGTGCAGGACCGTTATATAGTTGTAACTTTACATTCTGGCTACAGTTTTAGTCTTTAATGGTATAACAAAATTAAAGTTGACATAGCTTATGTAATTATCGGAGCAGTGTAAAAATTTTCTATCAGTGCAGGACAAACATCTTGCACAGATAACACATATAATATTTCGTTCTCTTTATGACGGAAATCACTCCTTTTTTCTATTTATTTTCTACTATATTTTTAAAAGGTACATAAATGATGTTATATAAATGAAATACTAGTATATTTGAATTCAGGATATGTTATTAGCGCAGGACTGACATCCCGCGCGGGTTACAGATTTACCATTACATTCGTCTTTGCAAAAGCTACAACTTTAGTCTGTAACCATAAAACAAAGTTAAAGTTAGCATGGTTTATGAATGGTATTCAAGCTATCAGGATTATTTCAAGATATTTTATTAGCGCAGGGCACACATCTTGCGCAGATAACAAATGTAATATTTAGTTCTCGGTATGACGATAATCACTTTTCATTTTAGTTATTTTCTACTCTAAAAACATTTTCTAAAAAGTTACATAAATAGTATCTTTTAGAATTGAAATATGTTTGAAATATTGGCGTCATTTCAGGATTTGCTATAAGCGCAGGGACAACATTCCGCGCAGGCTACAGATGTAACATTATGTTTAGATTTGCAAAAGCTATTATTTCAAATTTTAGTTTGTAATCGCAAAACAAAGTAAAAGTTAACATGGTTTATGATAGATATTCAAGTTATTGGAGTTATTTTCAGATTTTCTATTAGCGCAGGACACACATCTTGCGCAGCTACAAACTGTAAAATTTCGTTCAAGTTTTGACGAAAATTACTCGTTATTCTATCTCACTATATAACATTTAAAAAATGATACAAGTATTAAAGATCTGTAAGAATCGTCTTTTAATTCTGTCTATTTTTATCTTATTTTTAATCTTAGCCATGTCAAGAGATATGCTCACGTTGGTAAAAAGAATTGCACTTTTTCAATAGGATAAGGCGATATGGTGAAATGGGCTAATTTAAGTGTGTGACAATTCAATCCTTTATTTACGCCTCCTTTATGTACAATATTCGGTATAAAATGACTGTGTGTGTTCGAATGAAGTAAAAATACTATACATGTAATAATAAAAATAGAGGACGACGTGTGCTATCCGAAGGAAATCAGACCTTCACGCATGTTTGTGTTTTATTGCATGTTGTGTCATATTGTAGATACTGAAACCTGGTGACCGACTGCTATGTATGTACTGATGTTGAAACAAATTTATGCAGCATATAATTTTAAAACCAAGATTTACAATTTTACTCTGTAATTGTAAAGCAATGTGAAAGTTTCCATTACTGCCCATGAACAGACTCAATCAAACTGAGTCTGCAATTTTCACTATTTGCCTTGTTCCCGGTGCTTCCGAGGGATCTACTTTCCAGCTTTTTATCTACTTTCCAGATTTTATTAATATGGTTTATGGAAGGTATTCAAGCTATCAGAGTAATTTCCAGATTTTCTATTAGTGCAGGACACACATCTTGCGCAGCAACAAAATTTCGTTAACGTTCTTGCGAATATTACTTTTTCTTGTATCTTTTTTTACTATAAAACATTAAAAAAATATCAATACGATCTGTAAGAAATGATATATATTTGAAATATCAGTGTCATATCAGGATTTGCTATTAGCGCTGGATCGACATCCCGCGCAGGCTACGACTTAAAAAGTAAAAATAAAAAATAAATAAATTTCATTTTAAAATATACTTTGGATATTTGGTGTCATTTTAAAGCTTTCTAACACCTGTGACAAGTGACACTATTACCGTCTTCAACAGAAATTTATAGTCCGTAAATTACCAGAGATGTGAACATCTCGTTGAAATTACCGCATAAATATGCTGATTTACTGTTAAAAAATTATACATTTCTTATTCTCTACAAAGTAAGCACAGCGACCAAAAAAAACAAAGACAAATATCAAACAGGGAATGCCACGTACCAAAATCGCAGCCTCCCCAAAACAAAACCTACAGCACGCAGAAGTGCCCACCACAAACACACACACACACATACACATACAAGTGCACACACACAAAGCCAACACAAGAGGACAAAACGAACAAACAAAGGAACACACACACACATACACGCGCACACACACAAAGCCTACACAAGAGGACAAAACGAACAAACAAAGAAACACAGTGGGGCACCGCCTTGGAACGGTCAGTAGCAAAAACACCACTGGGGAGCTTAAACCGGTTAATGGTGCGCACCCAACCTCACTCTTACCCCCACCATGTTCCCGAGACACGGGACAGTGTAAATAAAAGTAATCCCCTCCAGGTGAATCTCTAACACACGTAATGGAAACAAAAAGGCATGGCATGTAAAACACAAAAATGCTCGTGTATAAAAATATAAAAAGCAAACCTTTAGAGCCAAAAACGTATGTACTCAATGCCTTTTCAGAAGACAGAGCAACAAGAGAAACACCCTTAAGAGCCCGACGAAACAGGCCAGAAGACAGATATCAAAACAGTTCAGTCCTGGTAGGATTTAAAAACTGCTTATCATAGAGTCCTCCCCCTCTTCCGTCAGACACAATCAAAGTGGGAAGCGTAGTGTCCAACTGTAAACGGGTTGAACACTAAACATGCGGTATGTCTCAAAACAATTGGGTCGTAACCTCTTTTAATAAAACGTTTTATAATTTTACCAAATACATTTGGAAAATTACCATGACCCAAGATCTTACGAAGTTTATAAACCACATCCCCATAAAAAACGGGTTTAGAAATACCTTCTCGCAGAAGTGTCTTTAAATTACTATTGAATTTTAAAACTAATTCAGAATTACGATAGTAAAATTTAGCAAAATATTTACGCAATTTGTAATAAAGGAAGCCTTGCTGAAGAAGTTTACTTGTAATATATAGATTACGTTCATTGAAATGCTTGACATGACTACATGACTACCAAGTCAATTCACACCTTTACGCATGCCTGATCTCCGTCAGTTTTAATATTAAACAATTTTATTTAGGCCTACAAGTAGATTCAATTTTATCGGGAGATATCATCCATATGTTAAAGAGCAGACTCATTTACCAAACGCGCAAGACAGTTACCATGCGCATATAACAAATGTAAATAAGGTTGCCCGATTTACAAACCGTTGCGCTACTAACCAATTGGTAATCAGCGCTGCGCGATTTACCAAATGCGCAGATTGGCTATATGCGCGTAACATTTACATTCCTTCAGTTGAGTAGGTGTTGGATACAAATTTGTGCGTTTCTTGGACTTTTGTACTTGCCACGGAGATCGAATAGCAGTTACACGATGGACTAAGTGTCCATCACATTTCATTTGTCTTGATGCTGCTTGGAATTAGTATAACCTTGGGCTTTAATTCGTCTTAAAGCTAATTCAATTAAGTATGCTTCTGAAACATACAGCTTAAAACAAACTGTCGGTAGGAGTTGGACTAAAATTATTGCGCTTTAAGCTAATTTTCATCTTGGTAATACTAAATTATTTGAATTTGATTCGGAGCCGTGATAATTTGCTTTGTATGATCCTTGGAACAGTTTAAATAGAATATATGTGACCCCGAGTCGTAATGATTGAAATTGTCATAAAGCTAATTTCGCAAAAATGATCATGTCTGATTCTTGGTCGTACAAAATCGTGTTGTCTTTAGCTTATCTCTGCATTATTTTACCTTAACGGTAGTGCATAATTTTTCTATAGAAAAAAGTATGTCATATTTATGTTGAATCACTAAAGCGATAGCTTTGATGCAAGATATTAAATTGTTACAGCAGAAGTTTCATGCTGAAACACAAAACAAAAAGGTTATTTGCAATTTTTAAAGAAACTTCCTTGCGAACACGAAATATTAAACAGTTTAGATTAAATAAATTTTCCCTTCCCCTTTTTAGCAGTCAATATTTTTTTAATTTTTAAGTTTTACATTTGAAAATATAACACTACGGTATTGCAATAAGAGACAAAAGGAGAACGTTCTCTGAGTTCACCAAGAAAATATATTCAGCAGTCAAAAATAGTTCCATGTTCTATAGGCTGTCCATCTTACAAAATGTGGAGCACGTCAGGAGCATGCCGATGTTTTTAGAAAGCTCACTGTTATCTCTTTATTTTTTACTTACTATCTGGTTCCGAAATTTGAGTGAGTGAGTTGGGTTTTACGGCGAATCGAGACAAAATGGTCATATATCGCCGAGGACAAGTCATATTGCAAACACCAACTGTAAAGCATAAACAGTGATGTAAAAATGTAAAGCATACGTAAAAACATCCATGTAAAATGTAAAGAACACTATGAATAATGTAAAACGTATCTAAAAACATCCATGTAAAATGTAAAGCATATCTAAAAACAGTTATGTAAAAATGTATGTACGTGTGTGTTAAAATATCAGCTGCAAACATAATAATATTGCAAGATGTAAATAAAATAAAAAGTGTTAGATCTTTGATATATTCCTATCTGCTTTAAAAACGATAACATATTTCCGACTGAAACGTTTTCAAATAACTCTTTCAAAGATTGAACGTCATAGTATGTACCGCGCTGTGCAGCAAAGTCCACACAGTCGATTAAAATGTGTTTAATAGTGAGCGGTGTTTGACATGGTACACATTCGGGTTGATCTTCTTTATTCAAAAGATAAGAGTGAGTCAAATGGGTATGACCTATTCGACAGCGAGAAAGAACAACTTCCTCCCTGCGAACAGATCTGTTCCCTTGGTGCCATTCCCCTAGAGTAAGTTTGATATCATGAAGTTTATTGAATGAAGCACTGTTCCATGACGATTGCCATTTAGATAAAATGTATTTCTTTATATTGGGCCTAAAATCGGTTTGTGGTAATTTCAAATTAGATTGTGATAATAAAAGGGATTTCTTTGCTGCAATATCAGCATCCTCGTTTCCATGAATACCAACATGACTAGGAATCCAACAAAATATGATAAACTATTTTAAAGATAGTTCATGAAGCCTGGGAAGAATATTTTGAATGAATGGATTTTCCATATTTCTGTTATGAATTGACTGTAAAACAGAAAGCGAGTCGGAAAAGATAATAAATTTTTCTGCACTATTTTTTTTATATAAAATTTAGAGCTAAATCAATAGCTTTGGCCTCGGCTGAAAATAGTCTTGCATTATTTGGCAAACGTAATCTTCTATGAATGAAACTGACTTCAAATTCGATGGTATTAAAGAAAATTCAATTCCAGATACACCACCATGGACCCTTCATACCCCTACAGTTCTTTTCGATTTGAAAACTGCCTTTAGAAAGTCTGAAACAAACCCTGAAATATTCAAGTCCAAATTTCATGAAATCAAATCAACTTACAATGACTAGTTTGCAATTTACACAGACGGTTCAAAAGATGAATCAAAGGTTGGCTGTGCTGCTGTCAGCCTCCTTCATCAATCCGAAATTTGAAAAAAGAAATCTATGTTAAAATTGCATCAATGTTTGTACTTGTATGGGCTATACCTTTGTCACGAAATATGTTGCTGGTGTTGATATTGAGAGCTTTTTTGGTCAACCCTTTTGCCTTATATACAATGCATCATGCAATTGTTTAGTTAATTTATTTTTAAATAAAACAATAAATATTGCACGCTTAATATTCATATATTCTTATTATTGTTTAAAACGTCATAAATCTTCATATCCCAAATAACAAACTGAAAATTATCTCAAAGCGACTCCCCACACATCGTTCGTGGAGTCAAATTTAAGAAAATAATCAAACTTTAGCTTTATTCACCTATATGCTGCATATTTGATGTTTTTACAATGTATTTTTCTTCAAATTCTATTGAAAATCGTTGCTTTTCTAATACATTTAAAATATAAATATTCGTCTACAATTTCTGATAAAGGTTTCCCGGTTTATAAAAACAACGGAATTCCCGGCAGCAAATGTCACGTGATTTTCAAAAGAGCGCACACGTATAGGTATCGCACACATTATGACGTTTTGAAATTAAAACAAACAAAACAATAACATAAAAAGAAGTCAGTATTGTCCGTAAGCATTGACCTGGCACTCATGAATATTCCGTATGTTTCTGTAAATTAATTTTCGGTGTCCGAACCTAAACAACAATATAACTATTGAAAAGCCAAGTATATAACATCATGTATCATGTGCAGATTTAATTGTGCGGACAAAGCGTTTTGCCACTTGTGTCAGGGTTGTGTGTTCGAGATTTTTCAGATATATGTAATGTTTTACTGTATACTCTTGTGTCATTTTGTGATTTGAGTTTAATAAAGGTAATGTTGTTGTTGTTTGTTGAGTCCTCTGTCTGACCAAATTGTTTTTGTGTCTTATTTTATCTATTAAATTAACAGACGGAAATCTTGTCACATAATTTATCAACGAAATACTCTACTATCCATTAACATAAAACCGTTCTACAAAATTAAAAAAAAAATCTTCGGGACCGGACAAGCATTCATGTATTCAACGGAAAATTCAAAGAACTGTTGTTAATTACACAAAATGAAATGTTTCATAAAATAATATAATATATATACAAATACAAACACAAGGAATTATGTTTAAAAAATGGTTAGAAATGACTTCGAATCCATGGTAACGTGTTTCTAAGTCGGATAGCTTAATTTAAATAACCAACGGCACAAAGGTGTAGTTGGTTATTTAGACTAATTATTTTGATAAATCTCGATATTTTCAGGACACAAATATCGCGTAAAATAACGAAAACACCCGTTAATATTGGCGAAGATTAATGAGTGCCAGGTCAGTACTTAAGGACAATACGTTAACGATGCAGTGAGATTTCTCGTTGTAGTCTGCCTATATATCCAAAAAAGAGGGCTAGAAATTGCCTTTGATGGCATTCTTTTTAAATGCCCGACAGCCATGTTCATTGTTAACTTTATTAAAACTGGAAAAGTTTCAGGGGGCTGTCGCCTTCTAAGAGTCATAGTAAGGTCATAGCACAAGGTCAAAGGTCAATAAGTGCATAAGTGTTATAAACATAATATTTTCGCCATTTCTGCTACATTCTAAAATAAACCTGTAATATTTCGGTGATAATTATGAATTTGAGAAGTAAAATAAATTACTCTAAATAGATTTATTGCATCTGAGACTGGCAAAATTAAAAACGACCAAAGTTATTTCTATAGAATGAGCTTAACTTTTCGTACGCTTTGACATTTTTGTTCATTTATGAAAGCTATCTTTCTCATGTTTCTAAAATTTCCGTTTTCAGGCTAACAATTTCCATAAATACTGTTTATGACCTGTATGATTGTCTATATGAACATAACAGTTAGAAAGTTCTATGGCACGTACTTTATAAAGACTAGTACAGTCAAACTTGAGGGGCCTCCGTGGCCGGGTGGTTAAGGCCGCTGACTTCAAATCACTTGCCCCTCATCGATGTGGGTTCGAGCCTCACTTGGGGCGTTGAATTCTTCATGTGAGGAAGCCATCAAGCTGGCTTACGGAAGGTCGGTGGTTCTACCCAGGTGCCCGCTCGTGATGAAATAATGCACGGAGGGGCACCTGGGGTCTTCCTCCACCATCAAAACTGGAAAGTCGCCATATGACCTATAATTGTGTCGGTGCTACGTTAAACCTAACAAAAAGACTTCGTTTGCTCGAATTCGGATTATCCAATTACTAGTACTATTTTTGGCTCGAAGTCAGCTGCAGGGCTGTATAATGTATACTACACGTTGGCTTGTACTACTGATATCTCGAACACATTTTGCTAACATTTTGCTAGTCCCGTCGAGCTCTAGCGAATATGGCTTGACTGTACTAACCGTTGCCAGATCTAAAGAATCGGTTTGATTAAGTGTTTGTGGGATAGTATGAATTGTACAAATTCTCTCAAGCATTATCTAAAATGGTCTATGCTGTCAATCAAAACTCTATTCCAGTGGTTTACGCATGTGTTGTAGCAATTTTATGAATGTGTGGACGTTCAGAAATACTATCTATGTATAAAAAGCAAGCGATAATTAATCAAAATGTAAATATAGATATAAGATAACCGCAAATGTTATGTGCGTTTTTTTCCCATTTCATTAGCATGAAAATAGCACACTATATATTTTTGAATCAGCTAAAACATCATTTTGCACATGAACATTAGGCTTTTGTAAGAACTGGTAACCGCTCTTCAAGTGTTTACAGTATCTACAATTTTGTAACTATTTTTTGTTTATGTTGGTTCTATAGATGTCATAACTTCAATAAGGCTTGATAACAATCGGTGAATTTAATAGTATATCGAATGTTATTAGTATGATCTTTATGACTGTGAATATAAAGGTAAAGCATGTTTGTTTTTTGTTACAACACCCTCAGATTTTCGAGTGACTGGTTGGTGATATCACGAAGGAATCTACTGATGTTTAACAAATAATAAAGGCCTTCGCGTTGTTTATCGTCTAATTTACAACGGTTCAGAGTTCAGATGCGTAGGAATTGAACCACGAGGGCGTTAGCCCGAGTGGTTAAATACTGAAGCATCTGAACGATGAACCGTGGTAAATTAGACGATAAATCACAAGAAGGCCTTGATTGTTTTCATTCTGACATGCACGTTGATATATTTCATAGATATTATGCTGGAATTCATTTACGCGAGGAGTAATGTATCGGACGTCAGACGGCCACATGACGTCATAATTGACGTCATAATGCTCTCTTACCGGTCCGCGCGTCAACCGTTGTTTATCGCAGGATATACAGCGTTTGATTTTCTTCTTTGTGTAACTGGAAATCAATTCAAGCCATGTTAGAATATAAATTCTAACATGGCTCGAATTGATTTCCAGTTAAACAAAGAAGAAAATCAAGCTCTGTATATTCTGCGATAAACAACAGTTGACGCGCGAGAGCATTATGACGTCAGTTATGACGTCAAATTGCCGCATGACGTCCGATACATTACTCCTCGCGTAAATGAAGCCCAGCATAATATTTAATATTAAAATATATCAATGAGCATGTCAGAATGCAAACAATCAAGGCTTCTTGTGATTTATCGTCTAATTTACCACAGTTCATCGTTCAGATGCTTCAGTATTTAACCACTCGGGCTAACGTCCTCGTGGTTCAATTCCTACACATCTGAACTCTGAACCGTGGTGAATCAGACGATAAACCACTCAAAGGCCTTGATTATTTGTTAAATAAACAAATGTGAGCTAATGATATTGTAGCCTTAAACGTGTAAAAATAAATATTTTGTCAATTAAATTTAGTGTGGAATGCTAGAATGAACTACCCTTATATAAACATAACTTTTTACCTTTATATAAAAAATGAATAAACCCACCCCTCAACACTTCACAAGCTATAGACGTCTTAGCCGGGCATATTCAATCGGCAGTTTTTGTGTATTATAAATCCATCGTTTTGAATCTGGATCTTTTCTTCATGCTCTTCTCTACGCATTGTATATCTCTTAGTTACTATCGAACCACCATATTTCATCATTCAGTAATCATATCGGTAAAACTATCAGAAGGTATAACTTCAATATTTCACTGAATGTGTCATAAAGTGACAATTATAAAACAAATTCTAAAGCGACCTTCTGTTGTTTTTATACCTTTATTTTAACATTCTTATTTGTATAACATCTGAAGGACTAATGTTTCAATGTCAAGACACAAGCTTTGTTTTCACAGTGTTATCAAGGACATCCTGTCTGAAACCAAGTGTCAGATCTGTAAATTGCTATGACCTGACAGGAAGTGAGAGTGTAGAAGCCAAAGATAATAAGGATCGAAACAGAAATAGCGTGCTGAATTTTCAGAAAAAAAAATGATGCAGATATCGCATTAAGAGCTTCGGTGATAGTTCTTGAAATGTGCTACTTAATTACAAATACATAAAGTATGATAATAAAAGCCTGACCGATAGTGAAAAAAGAACAAAATTACAGCAAATAAAGAAAATAATGTATAGATTAACTAGTTGAAATCCTACAGATCTGTTCTCTTTTGTTTATTACCGTACATGTACTGTGTACATATATGATGTGACCAATATTCAGATATTCCTCTGAAATGGTCCTATTTAAGCATCACCGCGAGCATCACCGCATAAATATAAAATCATATAATGAATCATCACCAGATTTTAAGTCATTTCTTTAGGAGCTGGAGAAGCATCTCATATAAAATTATTATAAAAATGTTACTTCCAACAGTATTTCAGTAATTTTACGGTAGTAAATTAACATAATCAGTGCTCCAGAGCCTCTACAAGTAGTAGCCTTTCCGCGCAAGTAACTGCCAACTTCTCCATATGATTCAGAAGTGGAGGACGAAATTATTTCTGCCAATGTCTATTATCAAATAGTCATGGAGAACATACACCTCTCCCGGGGATCTAACTCACGACCCCGCGATCCTTAGGTATGCGCTCTACTTATTGAGCTAAAAATACTTGGTTGTATACATGATTTTAACTATTTACGTGAGAATTTTTATACATTTAAATGTAATTCATTTTCCGCTCTAGTCATCTTCCTTAAAACCTATCATATTTTCTCTTTCACACACATTTCTCAAAATGTGTACAATACATGTATTCTTTTTATAGCTGATACCTTTAATAACTAAGAAGACATTTTTAAAAGTTCAGTTTTGACCTTGACATGTTTGTGACCTAGAAATTACATTGAAATAACCCTTTGATACGACAGTACCAAAAATATTTCTGTAGTTGCTCCACATATAAAGATTAGCAAACATATCAAGTATAACATACTTTGCCATCGTATGCCACTTTTCCCAGATATATATTCTATATATTATTCTAACACGATCCGCAGCAGTTGCTATATAAACATATAGCGAAATCGCCTATACATGAATCTACGATTAAATATAGCTCTTCCATTCCGCCCTACGATTGTAACACGACTGAGATTCTACTCTGCTTCCGTTATATACCGACTAAATACTCGACTTTTTCAGTGTTATGTAGTAGTAATAAAAAGTACATCAAATTTTCTGAAACAAACAATATCTAACTGATGAATTTATTTTTTTATATTTTACCGTAAGAATATGTTTCAGCCCGGTAAGTTTCAACTTCAACACCAGTGCATCTATGTCTGGTCGTGTGTGTAGTTTACAATTTCTGCGTTGTAGGCACCACAAATGTCAACTAGATTCTACTTTGACAGTAAATAAATTATAATTAATTTTCCAATCTTCCAGACTCAAGTTTTTACGTGTTTATATGCCGCCGCAATGTTCTGGCGTGTATGTTTCAGTGCCATCATGTAGGTGACGTGTACTATTTTTAGAAACTGCATATATAAACCTTGAATTAAGTATTTACCTCTGATTTCTATATCCGACCTTTGATGTTATTGAAAATAACATTTTCACGGCAATAACTACTTAATACTTTAATTAAAATTTACTGAATATCGGAAAATTCCGTTTGATGCAACGCTTTCCATTCGTGGGGAGGTTTTTATAATAGCATATGGCCAGCCGAATGACAATCGCGCTAAAATGTAGTGCTGTAAAATGCGAAGAATTTACGTGGTTAGAATCGAAATAATAAATATGTTCCAATAATTTTATCAGTTAATAAAATATAGGCACATATTTATTATTTCTTAAATATAATATATATTACAAATGTGTATATATATTTTTAAAATTATCATCAGTTTTATTTACAAAATACGAAAGGGCGTCGAGCCACAATATTTAAACCAATTTAGTTGGTATATGAAAATAAAATGAGTGCAAAACGGCATTGTGTATTTGTAAATGCACCCGTTTGACCTTTGACCAAATTATACAGTAAAAAAGAACCCTAGAAGGCGACAGCCCCTTTTAAATTTCATGTCTGATCCTAAGGAACACTTTTATACTAATATCCGAACATTAACAAAAAATGCCATCAGGAGTCACATTTTCTCAAGATATTGGCAGACTACTGGCCTGATGCTGTTACGGTAGTCGTATTGTATGTTTTCGTCGTGAATTCGATTCACAGACCCGTTCATTTTTGTCTTTATCTTCACTACAATTCAGTGAAAACAAAACGAGTTAGTAAATCTAGTCTTAACATGTTCACTAAAATTATATGTCACAACTGACAAGTAATTATGTTTAAATTACTCCATCTTTAATATGATCTAATGTTTTAAAGCTTTCTTGCGATATTTTTAAAGATGTTCAGGTTAGTTTTATAACAACCTTACACTTCACTTTAATACAAGCATTGCCCGGCCATAATTTTAGTATTGATTGATTTATAGATACTTCAAATTGTATAAGAAAATAAGAAACAAAACAATGAATTAGAAACTAGAGAAAAACAAACTTACACAAAGTATGTAATGCAAACTGAAGAAAAATGGGGATCGAACTCCCGACGAGAAGGTAAAATAGAAATACCATAACCGCTCGGCCAACGATGAATCAATGACTAAATTGAAAACTTGGTATTTTGACTTAATTCTAAGTTACTGTTTTGTTTTAAACACCATAATACCGTGCGCTACTTATAGTTCGGTGGTTGTGTGCTTTTAACAATAGAACGGTCCGTGTTATTCGGTACGATAGTGGTTCTTACATAAATAAGACAAAGTAAATAATGCTGACTTTTCTAATCTGTAGGCGAGTGTATAAATTTACCTATCAAACTACCTTCGCGCTTTTGATTTTCTGCCCACGTGATGATAGCGTCTAAACATACTGTCGCGTCTCGTTCTATATTTATCAATGTTTACAAAATAAAGCGTTGTAACGCTTTATAATTGTACATAAAAAAACTGCAAAAATTCGAATGTTCCCGTAATTCTGGAAACTATTAAGTGGTCAACCATTACATTTCATGTTAATATATGAAACAGCGGCGGTATTTTGTCTTTCGGTGATAAATCATTTAAAAAAATTCAATTCAGAATGTGTGGGTTAGTCACTTTAAAATAAATGCTGTCATTTTAAAATTTGAATTCGTAACATATATTTAGATAAGGTGTTGCTTTGCCCGTGTTTTGCCTCTAGAACCAGAAAGAAAGCAATTGTTAATTAAGTAATACTACTTACAGGTCTCCAAGACAATTCCCTCACTTTTCAGCAAAATTGAGAATGTTTACAATGACAATATAATACCGTTTGTCAGAATTCACTCAATTGTAATAGAAACGCAATACGTGTCTATTGTATTAAAGTCACAGAAATTCGATAATAAATGAAAACGTATGTTTTGTTTTAATCTCGTCTGTCATATGTCTGAACAGATTAACTAAAACGGGAAATTGTGGATATGTGGAAATTGTAATTGGACAATCAGAACAATTTATATTCTGATTGGACTTAAAGCATGCATGGCTTGGTCCAATGCCATACTTTAATAATGGACTTGTAATTTCTACAGTGCTTTTAGAATGATAATTTGACAATATTGGATACATCATTATCATGTCGCCAATATAGACCACAGCTTTATAAATCATGCCCATCACAGATATACATGCCCTTTCTGTAAATGCTACGACACGTGTGGATATTCATTATTTATTTTCATAAAATATAGCTTTAATTTCACCGAATGATAAGAAAATAAAATGGTTTAGTTTTTAGAAGGAAAATCTGCGACAAGAAAAAAAAACACATGCAGTACCCTTCCGCTACACAAAGAAAATACAAAATATTCTTGTGAAATGAAAACTGCAAATAGAATATAGATTTCATATCACAAGATAAAAACTGCAGTTGTTTTTAGTAGGAAGAGTCAAGATACGTAACACAATTGTATTTCAGGTTTGTTTTTCACGTCTCGATAGCAATGTTGCCGTTACTTTTACAAACAAAACTTATTTACTTGCTCCTTACAAAGTTTGAGTGAAAGGAGGACATAGAATGCGTTATACTTTGCTTTAATGCATAATAATATGCTATAAAATAAATGATTGTTCAAATATACCGAAAACTTGTCATGAATATGACTTTAATTTAATCGAATGATACGAAAATAAACCATTCTGTTGCTTATATTAAAAGGCGACAATTATAACAGCACATTATAAAGTACAAAATTCTTAAGTTACGAAAACTGCAGTACACGTATTAAGTTTTTTGCACTTTTAGATATTTTGCTATAGTTCTTTCCCTAGCTTTCAAATAACGTACTCTCTAAATATTTCTAGTTGACTGAGTTCTTAGAAGGGGTTTTACCATGCCTTTATGCTATATGATATGCTAAAGGTATCCGGTCCGCAAAATGTTCTATATAACAGTGCTATTAAAATATGCTATATCAAATATTGATGCCTTGTAAGCTCATACAATTTTGGTATCATTTGAAAGTGTATTGTCTACTGCAAAAAAAAAAAAAAAAAAAAAAAAAGAAATATAAATTACATGACAAAGATATTCTATAGACCTTTTTTTACAAAAGCTATCGGTTGCTATGCTATTTTAAGGATGTTTTGATTTTAACGCACATGCGCTCTTTACGTGTGGCAAAGGAACACTCAACGGTAAGAAAATCTACATAAAATTATCATTATATTACGAATTGTTTTCCCACTATAAAGATATTTTCAGTGAAGTAATTGATTACAAAGTATGCTTTGATTTAAGACAGTTATGTTATTAATCTATCTTACCTGAACGAACCTAAAGTAATTTATATTGTGCGGTCATGTCTTTTTGCCCTACGTAGAGTGCGCATGCGCGAAAATTGTCTCCCGCTCAGGAAATAGCTCTCTGTAAAAAGTTTTCATTTTTTTCACTTTATAGCTTTCAATGATACTTCAACAGAAATCCAGTTTTTACATTGTAAGATTTATCATTTCGAAGTCAAAAAAACATGACTGTAATTATTTGTTCATATCATTATCCATGGCTATCTTATTTACCAATTCTTGTTCAGCAGACACAGCTCTTACAAATGATACCAAAAACACATGGAGTCATCAGACATCGAAATATTATCTATTCATGGATCGGATACCTTAAAATATAAAACGGATAGACGGTTAGTTTGACAAAGAAATGTACTGAAAAATCTTTCAAGCAAAATATGTTGTATGAGAAATTATCATAAGGTAATTTTGATTAAAACAAAATAAATAAAGTGCATGCCCTCTGTTATGTGGAACCGGTTTCCTTGATGTCCACTGATATTTGGTTATGATCAAATAGGATGTTGCAATGCCATAAGATTTATTTTTGTCATTTTAATGTTTGCCTTGCCTGAATACCCTGAGAATATGTGCAGCTGTGGCAGTAACAGTGACAATCATAAAACAATTTCACATTCAAAGCTGTCAATATTAAAACAACAACAACACGGCAATACAAACTGATTACTTATTATGTTATCAACTACCTTTCTTCACCCTTACAAAAATATATTTTAAAACAACACCAATAACAATAGCACTGCCAATACTACACATAAATTAATATACAAGAACTATAAAAATGATCATCACTGTGAAAATTACTAGTAAGTCATCACTAAACCTTGTGTTGATAAGGATTTTCACACCTCACATGGAAGTATTGATCTATTTCTTTTCTGTCCTTTTGAAAATCAGTATCATACAACATCATAATATATCATTTTAACAGTTTCAGTTTCAGTTTATTGGCAAATCGGCAAATACATTTGCCTTTGGCCATTTAACAAATATCAAAGTGAATATGGCCAAGACATATATAACATATATAACACAATCATAAATCATAAATGCGACAACTCAAAATATATACAAATACGTATTAAGAAACAGTCAAATCTCTTAGGGTATCAGAACGCTTAACAAAAGCTTCTTTCAGATATTTAGAAACTCTCAACAAAAGACCTTTCTTATGTGTAGACATTAAATTAACAAATTTTTGCATATTTGGCTAGGACACTGGCCCAAGATACATACGACGCAAGTCGGAATACAATGTACAGCACATGAGAAAATGATACTCTGATTCGATATTATTTTGATTGCAACATTTACATAATCGATTGTCTCTACTGATATTATTATATCTACCAGATTCAATTTCAAGTGTATGAGAACTTAACCTAAAGCATGTAAATTGTTTACGTAATGTCTCATTTTTTAAAACATCTAGATAAGTTTCATAACAAAATTCAGTTTTTGTATTTCACATAATAGTCAAGTTTTGGCTTACTACTTACAGATACATGCCAGTTTTGTATGTCCTTATCTCGCAGACGTCTTTTTAGACTATTGAAGTAATTAATATTTTCATCAAAATCAGTTAAAAGGTATGAATATCCTAAATTTTCTAACAAAGAGTTCATACAATATCCCCAACTTTTTCTATTCGTGTTGTTACATTGTTCAATGTACATAGTGTTAATAGTTGTACCAGCATTCGTTTTTACTTTTAACCAGAATTTAATTGCTCTTTCCTTAGCTAAAACCGACAGTGGAAATCTACCAAGTTCACCGTAAACTGCTTCGTTTGGTGTTTGTTTTCGTACTCCTAATATTTGCTTACAGAATCTAATATGTAATTTATCTACTTCCTTATAATTGTATGCCCCCCAAACTTCTGCTCCGTATAATATAATTGGTACAACCATGCAGTCAAATAGATACAATTTTGTTTTAATATCTAAAGGAACTCTATCGAACAACGCCAAAAGATTATGATACGCTTTTAAAGCTTGGTCTGACAATGCTGTTACGGTACTAGCCATGTTACCAGTATATGTAAATTGTACTCCCAAATATGTAAAGCTATCAACTTGTTCAATTTTTTCACCGTTTATACATATATCAATATTGTTTACCTGCTTTCGTTTCTCGAATACACAAAGTTTAGTCTTACTGATATTTATTTTAAGTCCCCATTTAACAGAATATTGATACAAATTATCTAACTGTTCTTGTAAACTAGAAGGATCCGTAGTAAATAGAACAATATCATCAGCATAAAGGATTACATACATAGAAAGTAGCCGGAGGTCATTCTCATTTAATGTGTCAAAATTAATGTGTTTTACAATATCATTGATGAAAAGGATAAATAACAAGGGAGATAACGGTTCTCCCTGTTTTACACCAAGAGTTACGTCAAAAAATTGTGACATAGACATATCTGCACCTATTTTTACAGAAGATTTAACATTACTATAAATCGCTTTAATCATAGTTATCATTTTACAGCTAATTCCAGATCTTACTAATTTCACCCATAATGCGTCTCTAATCACAGTATCAAAAGCTTTTTCGTAGTCAATAAATATACACCATAATGTAGACTTATAAGCTAATACTTTTTGAATAGTAGAATGTAGTAAGAAGATGGCATCAGATGTAGAACAACCATCCCGGAAACCAAACTGAGCGTCGCTAAATACATTTTCTGATTCACACCATTTATTTATCCTATTTCTTAACATTAATGAAAATATTTTCGACATAACATTAACTAGAGTAATTCCTCTATAATTAGCAGGATTATGCGTATCTCCTTTTTTGTAAATGGGAACAATGGCACCTTTAGTCCATGCCTCCGGATATATACCTGTATCGTATATTCTATTAAAAATTGTACATAAGTAAGGACTTATAAATTGCTTTGCATTAATAAAAAAATCTGCCACATTGTTATCTAAATCACAGCTTTTGTGTTTCTTTAAAGAAGAAATAGTTTTACAAATTTCATCAACTGTAAAAGGCAGATCCAACTGGTCGATATATAATGTTTCATCCCGAGACTCAGTGAACGTATCTGCAACAAACTGATTATCTGCAGATGTAGACATGTTAGCAAAATGATTCTTAAAATCTTCAATGTCGACATAAGTATTTACATTCTTTCTTTTACTTTTGAATTTTTTAATATAACTCCAAAATTTTCTTGGCAAATGTCGACCCATATATGATAATTTACATTTTTCTTTATCAAAATAAGCACTTCTAGCTTTACGCTTTGTTTTTGGCAAAAACATTCCGGCTAGATAAAAAGGACAGTTTATTATTTTCAGATGGATTTAATTTGAAATTTGTCTTATTTCGTAGGAAGTTGTTTTTTGTAGTACGACAATCTTCATTAAACCATGCACATTTCCTTTAACATTGTCACCAAGCTAATGGAACTTAACATACGTACACTTTTTGAAATAACAATACTGAATCATCTGAACAATTGAACTAACAACAAATGATAGCATACGTTTGCAGAACAATACATTCAAATAATAGAATGAGAAAGGACATTAATTATTTACAAAGTGATGACGTCACTTAGAGCAAACTTTCTCTTTCAGTAGACAAGAAGACAACACTTTCGTATAACGCCTTCACTGATTGACAGCCTATTAGATTATTGATTAATCAATTCTATTCTGTTATTTTAGTAAACGTTTCCATTTTGGTTTCATGCTATGTCAAATATAGCGAAATATCTTTTAAAAAAATCTTGACTGATGGAAAATTGAACACGTACCAAATGTTTCTTTTTTCCCATCTGTATTATTTTAAGCTGACAACTCTAGAAGTTTGTACTGTTCAGACAAAAAATGCCAACATTTTCATTGTCCATGACAGTTTTCTTTCTCTTCTTGGCGTTCACCGCCTACACCATATCACCCATGATCCAGCAACGAAGGATGCCATCTTCTTCAGGTCCTTCCATCTTGCCGTGCATTTTGATTTTCATTGGGGTGCTGTTTGTCCACACACTTTTCCTTTGGTTCTCCAGACGTGGACATCTCTGCAGAATGTGCTCAGCAGTTTGCTGTTTCAGGCCACAAGGGCACATCGGGGAAGGAGACAATTTAAGCCTTGTGCACATGTAAGCATTTAATCTATTATGTCCTGTGCGGGAGCCTAAAGATGATGACTTGATCCTATCTGTCTAGTAAGTGGTAGTTATCCTTGGTTGGCCTTGGCTTTGTCAGTGCTTTGCTCATTGTCACCTTCTCCTGAACAGTGCCCTGGATATGAATGTTTGTTTGGAATTTTCCAGTGCTTGAAGAACTGACAGAGCATCCGTAAAGATAACCACGTTGAGGCAGCTCTCTGGAGACTCCTCAATGAGTTTAATAGCTTGTTTGATGGCCTCAAACTCTGAGGCTAAGCCGTCTGTGTACACCTGTGTCCATGTCTCTGACTG
Organism: Mercenaria mercenaria; assembly: GCF_021730395.1. Taxonomy (NCBI): domain Eukaryota; kingdom Metazoa; phylum Mollusca; class Bivalvia; order Venerida; family Veneridae; genus Mercenaria; species Mercenaria mercenaria. The sequence continues at coordinate 65,617,673 of NC_069377.1, read as the reverse complement.
GTATGTGTCTTGGATCATGGCCTGTGTAAAGTATAGCTTGACCGTTTCATCTGAAGTACCAGGGGGAAGACCAGGAACATTAGTATGTATAGTCAGGTTTGACTGGTCATGTTTCCACGGTTCTGGTAGATCTTGAACAGTGAAAGGAGTAGCGGGTTGTCCAAGATGTCCTGCAAAGGTTTTGTTGAGCTTCCAGGCTTTGTGTACAAAGCTGCCTCTTTTTAAACGGTTTTTGTAAGCCCTTTAAGTTTGGCTTTCATGGGATGATCTGGCAGGTATTGGTGTTTGCTGGCTTGTACCAGGGTTTTAGACTCCCTTGGCAAGTGGAGGGAGGGCAGTAACATCTTCCATGGCCTTAATGGCTGTTGTTTCAGGGCTCTGGTGACGATTCTGAGAGCCTGATTTTGCATCTAACAGCTGCTGATTTGTCTTGGCCGCTGTTATCCAAGTTGAGGAGCCTATACTCTAGGATGGATCTGATGGTCCTAAGGTATACTGTCTTGAGTATGTTTTCGTGAGCTCCCAAATTTATACCAGCAAGTTTCCGTAGAATGGGAAGCTTTTTTCGTGCCTTGCTTTCTGCATTGGTTAGATGTGCCTTGTTACTCCTCTTCCACTTCTGCAAGTTGGGTGTCACACATCCTAATATAGCCATCATTTGTCTGCTTTGTTGACAGTGAAAACAGGGTTGTGCATGACTTCTCAGTGTTGACCTGAACACACCATTCTTCTGCACAGGCTGTAAGCCTGTCTGCAGCTTCTTGAATCCTGTACTTAGCATTTGTCGCATAGTCCTCTGGGCACCAAAGCACCAAATCATCCGCGTAGAGAGCAGCTTTGACTCCTCTTGGAAGTTCAGCCACCAGATCGTTGATGAAGAGAAGAAAGAGAATGGGAGAGAGTACTCTGGGGAACACCATGTCTCTGCAGAAACTTATGACTAGAGGTTCCATTAAGGTTCACTCTAGCCCTTCGGTTGAAGAGATAGGACTTCGTGCCTCCAACACTATTCCTCTGTACTTTCACAAGAAGAACGTCTACGCCCATACCGTATCAAATGTTCTATGAGAAACCTGTTTTGCCTGAAATCCATTTTTCGATTTCTTGTGCAATGTTTGATCCTCTGTTGACCGGAATGACCTGAAGCCAGCCTGTTGGTGGGCCAAGATATTGTTAGCTTCCAAGTACCACTTCATGCGTTGGTTTGTGATGCTTTTCATGGTCTTCCCCACTGAGCTGGTGAGGCTTATATGGCGATAGCTTGCTACTTTTTTGTCCTTTCCACGTTTTAGGACAGGTGCCATGATCTCTCCTTCCAGCTCAGGTTGAAGACATCTAGAAGGGGTTTCATTGCAAAACTTCCCACATCGATCAGCATCCCATTGGTGATGTGGTCTGGTCCTGGTGATTTCTTGGCCTTGAGCTTCTTCAGTGCTGTAAGTAGCCATTAAGTGTGAGGCTTGATTCCATCACTCCTTCCTTGGAGTTTTTGGATCTTTTCTCTCTTTCCTTCCTTCTAACTTCTCTTTGCCGTCCTCTGTTGACTGTGATGTTGCTTACTTTCTCGTAGTTTTCAGCAAACTTATTTGCAGTCTGTTTTCCAGTCAGCAGAGAACCAGTTTCTTCTACAGATGTAGTGCCTCTTTCGCATCCGTCTTCATCATTCAATTGCCGAGTGAGTTTCCAGAGCTTTGTACTGTCTCTTTCTATATTGAGTGAGGCAGTTTTTTCTTTCCAGCTCTCTCTTCTGGCCTGGACCTTTGCTCTCTGAAACTTGGCCCTTGCCTTTTGAAGTTTTATGTTGTTGGTTTGGGACGGTTGCCTTGCTTTTGACATTTACCTCTGAAGGCCCTCTAAGTCATTGTTCCAGTATGGCTTGAAATCTCTCCTGGGACCTCTTGGAATACATTTTAGCTGCCTGGAGTAGGGCTGCATTGAAGTCCTTTGTGACTTTGTTGATGTCCCTGCCTTCAGTGCGAATCTGTCTGCAGGTTTCGTCTTTAAGATATCTGTATTTTTTCCAGTCAGCCTTTTTGTAGTTCCGACTCCTGTATGGTCGTATACTGGAAGGTGAGGTAAACATGACGGTCATCGTTACTGTCTAGTTGTTGGCCTACTTCTCTTGCAATATTCATGTGGATGTCTTCAGTGCAGAAACCAAGATCAGGAGTGGAAGTTGTGTGCCAACGTCTGGAACAGACGTCCTGGTCGTCGGGGTTGTTGATCAGCAACAAGTTGTGATCTTCTTGCCAGGACTGTACCTCTTCTCCTGTCTATTTGGTCATATTCCCAGCTCTGTGAATGGCTGTTGAAGTCGCCATTGACTAGAAAGTTTGAGTCCTGCACTGGGACCGTGTCAAGGGATAGAGGTTTGTCATTTGGGGAGTAGAGGTTGACAACATTTAACTCCACATCTCTAAGTTTTAGGCAAAACACCTGATACTCGGAGTCATCCATATCCACGGTGATCTGTGTTGCTGCTATGTTGTTTCTCACCAGTGTTAGGATTCCTCCCTTGCTCCTACCCAAGTTGTCACAACGGAAGCACTGGTAGTCTCTAAACTTGAAGGATTTGTCCTCGCCAAGGTGAGTCTCTTGGATGCAGCAGATTTTAATGTCCTTATCAAACAAGGTGTTCTCTAAGTCCATTTTCTTATTGAGGAGTCATTCTGCATTCCAATACATAACCCTGAAAGGTTGCATTGGCTTCTGTTTTGTTCCCGGGTGGCCAGTAGATTTTCTCCCTCGTCTCGTAGCTTTTAAGGCGATGGGAGTTACCTCCAGCAGTATGAGGTGGACTCTGTCGAGGCTCAGAGTCTGGCACTGATTCTGTCTGGAAGGATCTCAAAGAACCAGCGCCATCACAACTAAATCTAGATGATTGTGTAGTCATGGTGAAAAATGCATGGTACCATGGTTTGTTAGAGAGCGCCAACTGTCCTGGTACATCTGTCTTCAGCTCTCTAGGTTTTATGTCGGGATTACCTCTCCCTTAGATTCCAGCCAAAAGACCTACCCTGGAATCACAGGGCATCTGTTCATGGGCAGCAGGACATGTCATCACACTGGTGGGCCTTGCATGCCGCATGTCTGGGGGCAGACCTCCTCCGAGTCCTATACAATTCTGCCTGAGGCCGCAGGGTGCTCAGTATCCATGTGTCCCCACGAGAAGGCACTGCATAGGACTTGTCTACAGAGAGGCTATGTACTGGCAGGGAAGACTTACGTACTCGGCTTTTTTTTGCCCAAAGGGCTAGCCAGTGGCAGAGGCTGAAAGCGGAAGATGACAAGCACACAACACACATCACATCACACTAGACGCATCAGTAGACCATTTGGCACACGTCCATGACAGTGATACCTATGACTCACCGGTAAGCTTAAGTGGTCATTATTTGTGGAAGTAGAATCTACTAATGACACATTTGGAACCAAACATTTCTTACTCATAGCCATACGCTCTATGCATTAGACTATTGCTTTTTGTTTTGTTCTAGGTTTAACGCCGTTTTTCAACAGTATTTCAGTCATTCAATGGCGGTCAGTTAACCTAACCAGTGTTAGATAGATAGATAGATAGATAGATAGATGCGTGAATATATATGTCATGAATACAAATATTACAAATATCACATTATAAAAACCAGCAATATTACAAACAAACATTCAATTATATCACAGAAATAGCTATGTCTTAATTATATCTCAGATTGATATTAAAGAAAAATGGACTAGCTCTTTTATATAATAAATAAAATAAATTTTGTGACATATATATCACAGGATAACCCATAAAGTATTTCTACTTATTTCCAATGGGGTCCTTGTGAAAAATTATACAACAGTGTTCTAAGAAAGACAACTCTTACTAGCATAAATGATAGTCTAAATCAAGAGTTACATGTATTTGTCTATCAAAGAAATCCCTGTTTATTACAAGTATCACAGTTATATTCAATTATGACATACATATCACAGAATAAATCAGGAAATATTGCACACATATTGATAAAATGATATCATACAACTAATAAAAGATAAAGTCTTATTTTTCAGCACTTTTCATACATTCAATGAGTTCTATTTTGATTGCTTTTTTAAAAGTATACTTGTTGTGTTTTTTTTTGTTTTTTTTAATTTTTATGTTATTTGAAAGGCTATTCCAGTGTCATTTATAGCTTGAAAATAAAAAGTAGTCGATGTAGAACTGTCAACCTGAGGTACATGAAATGATGAAAGCTGTTAACACTATGTCTACAATTATAAGAATGTTTCTTAGAGACAAGAGAGAGGTTATTGTGTAAATATGCTGGACAACTATTATTAAAAATTTTATGAACATGATTGAGTCTTAGTTGTTTGACTCTGTTTTAAATATCAAGCCATCCAATATTACAAAAGTCTGACACTTTCAAAGATCTCTTGTAATCATAACCACAGATAAACCTGATAACTTTGTTTTGAGTCACTTGTAATCTGTTTTTCAACTGTTTTGAAATACCACTATACCAAGATGAAGAGGCATAGTCAAAATGACATTGTATTAAAGAATTACATAAATTCTTTCTTATATTCATGTTTAAACAATAACTTTGCCTATACAAAAATTTCAGTTTAGAATTGACATTTTTAACAATGTTGATAATTGTGGATGTAGCAGAAACATCATTGTCTAATACACTGCCAAGATATTAACAGATTTTTGTGATTCTATGGTATGACCATTACAAAATACATTGAATTTGTCAACCTTCGCTAGTTTTCTTTTAGAATCAAACAAGACACACTCAGTTTTGCCAAGATGCAGTGATAATTTGTTGTCAACTAACCATTTACTACAGTTTTCAAGCTCTCTTCCTAGAACATTTTCAATTACATCTGGATCTTTATGAGAAAATAGGATAGCACTATCATCTGCATATAAAATTAATTTGCACTTATTACTAATACTAGTACTCATATCATTGACATAGCATAGAAAAAGTAAAGGGCCCAGTATGCTTCCTTGCGGAACACCGCATGAAATATTCATAAAATCTGAATAGAATTATTCACATTTACTGTTTGTTTACGACCGGACAAATAAGAATGAAACCACTCAACTGACTCCACACCCATTTCTTTTAATTTGCTACAAAGAATTATATGGTCCACCGTGTCAAAAGCTTTCTGGAGATCCAACATGATCATTCCTGTATACAGACCTTTGGAGTTTTTGATATGGTCGGACAAGTGAATAAGGCATGAGTCAGTGGAGTAATTACATCTTAAGCCACTTCGAAATTCGTATAAAAGACCTTGTTTAACAAAAAAAAAAAAAAAAAAAAAAAAAAAAAAAAAGACTCTAGCTTACTATAAACAGTTTTTTTCTAGAATTTTTGATATAACACACAGGATGCTAACTGGTATGTAATTTGAAACATCAGATCTATTATTTTTCTTAAACAAAGGTTTAACTTTAGCACTTTTAAGTTCACTAGGTACAGTGTTGCTAGAAATGGAGCTATTTACTAAATAGGTAATGTGTATTTTTAATAAGGTTCAGCATCTTTCAAAAAGCGTGCTGGAATATTGTCTAAACCAGTGCTTTCAGAGGTGTTGAGTTTACTCAATTCTTTGTAGATATAGTCTTCACTAACAGTGTGTAGTTTGAATTTCTTAGACTCTGGGTTTCTGTTCCTATAAAATTGTTTAAAACTGTCAGAATCAACACTAAACAGGTTGCAAGGCGAAAGTAATTTTTAAACTAAACTTGAAGCAACACTGGTAAAAAAGATATTAAAATGATTTGCAATCTTAGAAGGCGCTTAGAATTAGCGCTATCTATGTTTAGAATAATATACTAGGAGAAGATTTACTTTTGTTACTATATCCAAGTGATTTTAAATCTGACCATAATTGTTTAGGATCATTTTTATTTTCTTCAAGTTTATAAGACATGTACTCAGACTTGGCCTTTTTTACTTCCCTCTGTACCATGTTTCTGTAATAACAATATATCCAGTGTTCCTGGACTCCGTACCAGTTTAAACCTGTTCTCTGCAAGTAACTGCCAACTCCCCCACATGAATTATCAGAGGTGGAGAACGAATGATTTCAGACACAATGTATTTTATCAAATCGTCACGGAGAACATACGCCCCGCCCGGGGATCGAACTCGCAACCCTGCGATCCGTAGGCCAACGCTCTCGCCTCTATGCATTAATAATTTTGTACTAATCTATATATACAATATGTTATTAAAAAAACACTTGGATTAAAATTTGCATATATAAAAACCTAGAGTTGTTTTCATATGAAATTTGTGGCCGATTATAAAAAGTAATCATATAAGTTTAACTATTAATGTAACATTAATCCTAAAAAAAAACTAAATAAGCCAACAAAAAACTTTTAACCAGGTAGTGATAGGTCAAAAGAACCTAAACAGAAAAGAGGTCTCGATCTTTTTCCTACGGCCAGTAATAAAAAAGTTACTATATAATCTAAAGTAACAACAAAAAAGACGTAATTCTTAAAACAAAGGTGGCATTTGTGCCGAGTTACATCAAAATCTCTCCATGTATGAAGAAGAAATGCTCTGGACAAAGTCATTTTTGAATTTTACCTTTGGCCGCCTCGTGAGAAAGTGACCATTCTTTCCTCTATATAGGTCCATATAAGTGTTCCTGCTTTACTGCGCTGAATTAGTAGTTTAACTTAGTTAGGCACCAAGAAATTCGTAATAACAGGAGCTTCAGATTGGTATCAATATAAGTGAGATATGGTTGCATTTTGGGGATTCACGTGGAATAATACTGGCTCTTTCCGTGCCAAGTGACTGATACATACCAGAAGTTATTTTGAAAAAAAAAAAAAAAAAAAAACATAAAAAAAGGAAACAAAAAAATTAAACGTTGTGTCACAGGCTAGCCCAGAAAATGTCCATCTTTTGCTCTCATATTGCCTCATGTGCAATAGAACTTATCAACCCCCTCAAGTGGTAATTGTTGTCCCATCCTCCGCATAGATGAGACCTTGTCCCCTGTGTCTTTTACATTGTATTTTTTCCTAGAACTGAAAACATTCTCGCTGGAATCAAATAGGAGACCTTCGATTTCAGCTGTAAATCGGTAACGCAGCAGAAGGTCCACTTCATGGTTTGCAGACGGAATACAGAAGTTCCCACGAATATAGATAGATATCTTTATTTCCACCATATAATGATGAGTATACAAACATATAAAACATGAACATTGCAGACAAAGTACAAATGGGAAATGAACAATACACAACAGTATAACAATAAAACAGTATTTACAATACGAAACATGCATTTAAACATTCGATAAGTAGATCTATATGGAAATTTCACTGTAATGAAGAAATCTCTATGAATCGTAGACAAAATTTCACATTTATAGACAAAATGTCGCTTGTGTGGCCAACACTAAACCTTGACGAAACGAAATTCAAGATATAAATAAGGCATGAAGACGAGTTATTACATGTACATGTGAAATTGTAAACATGGAAACATAAGTGAAATCTTCTATGGTTAATATTTCAGCAGCACATAAAATAAGTATGGTGTTCAATGTAAACAAGTAAACAACAGATACTTTTACTTGAACAGACTATTTCTAACCTACTAGTAAAACGAAAATACATAGTACATGCATTTTGGTTTAAACATATTTATTTCCCAATATGTACATATCAAATGATTATTTACATACATAAATTCTGGATTGGACTAGAAGCCAGTAGGCTTATTGAAGTCTACATGCATTTTAATAAAAGTACCTTCCTAACATTTCACATGTCAAGCCTTGATCATGCAGAGAAACACTTCGCACAGTACAGGACTATATCATCTTTGCCCAGGGTATTACTTTCAAATGAAACACAACCAGCCAGTAATTCAAATATTTGATCTATATGACTGTGTGACATGAACCTTTTATAATACTCAACATTCGTCGACGTAAGCAACTTCACTAAAAGTTGTCTCCGCAGAGTTTCATTTGATGTACAATATTGAATCTTGTGAAGAATTACATTTTCAACCAAAGAATCACATTTGTCACATATTGAACGACCAGAATAGGACCGGAGCTTTGTCAGTATAAATACGGCACTGACACAGATCCTTTTTGAAGCTGGAAATTTACGACATAGGTTCCATAGGTAGCACGACCCATTCTCCATAAATATACCTGGATAGAACCCTTCAAACGTTCCATTACACAGTCTGGTCTTTACTGTATCAATTTGAACACCGAAAACACTTTTCTTTAGCATACTTTTCCACGCAAATTTAGATGGAAAGCAAGCAGTTTTCATAAATGTTTGTAAGACTTCAACAAAGTTATATTTCCTCAACAAATTGAAAATATCGGGAATAAAGCCAAAGCTCTGTCTTTCGCAGCATTGCTCAAATCTGAAGAGTCTATGCATGAAAATCTTCTTTGCCAGGTAATTACAAGGAAGTCTACACAATTGCCCTAGGAAGTTAAGTTTAATGTAATCAACATGGGTCATTATTGATGTAAATCCAAGAGAATGCAATGCAAAGTCATTATTGGCATTAAGTGTGAGTTTTTTACGCAGAATCTATGCGCACATTCCAGATCGTGTCATATAATTCCATGTGGGACACCCATAGAGGTGAGCTTTTCCCCCCTTGTCTCGTCCCTTGGGTGATGGAGAACCAATCACATGTGAAGCTTTTATTGCGTACACAACTTGTCATACTGCTATAGAGGTTAATAAACGTTTTAAGTGACAGTGAATTTAAATCACACTTGCTTAATTTGTAGATACGCCCAGTGTGCCACACACTGTCGAAAGCTTGACGACAGTCCAAGTAACATACGTACGCCTTACTATTGTTCTCTCTGGCAAAAAGTATAGTCTCTTTAACGGCAAATGAGGTCATCGTGCACCCAAGTTGTGCCTGAAAACCACCCTGTTGGTCACTCAGCTTACTTTGTATTTGGCTTTTACAACGCAATAAAAGGACACTTTCAAAAAGTTTAAGGATGACTTAGGTCGGAGTTATAGCTCTATAGTTTTGAGGTTCGTCCTTTCGCTTTCTACCGCCTTTGTGTAATGTAACAATCACACTTCTGTTCATTTTAGGTGGAACATACGGAAACTTAATTATAGCACTGAAGATGCTCATAAAACACATTGTCAAAGCCACTCATTTTTCCTCTTTTACATGATTTAAGTAACAGAATCAAAGTATCAGGAAGAATACGTACTTGACTAAAGTTGACTGTATTTGAGTTCAGTTCAGCTATAAGATCGCTAACTTGTGATTCAATTTCGTTTTTCCACTGTATGTCAAAATCTGCAGAATCGGATTCAGTATAGAGATCCTGAAAGTACTTAGACGAATTATTTTTACGTTTATAATTATTATAAGGTCCACTGTGTAGTCATAGTTTTCATTCAATACCCATCTGGCAAGAGAGAAACACTACATGCAGCCACAGGAAAACACTGCAGCAATTACAAGGCAGAGACTGAAGCACTCATGAAGGCCGTCTCATTGGTTGAAGACTCGGCAGAAGAAAGCTCCTCAGTCGTCTTTTTCACAGATGCACTGTCTGTCATGGAAGCTCTGATCAACAATAAAGCTCCGCAGCTAGCCAGGAGAATGCAGAGCCTGAGTAACCCGCAAAGTAGCACTTCAATGGATTCCATCCCATTGTGGACTTGCAGGCAATGAAGAGGCAGACAAACTGGCTAAGCTAGGAGCTCAGTCAGAACAACCAACAGAACCTGTGAGTTACATGGAGAAAGTCACCATCATCAAGGCATTAACGAGACCAAGGATAGAGGAAGATGCTTTTCATCTCCTTGATCGGTCTGAACAAGTGATGATGGTCAGGCTCCGCTCAGGGCACAAAAAGCTCAATGCTAACATGTATAAGAAATACAGACTGACATCATCGCCAACTTGTCCATGTGGTGAAGAAGATCAGACTGCGGAGCATATACTTCAGAGATGCAAAAGGCATGACCAGTAGCGAGCTGCGACTTGACCGATAGATACCTCAATCCCCCAGAAATTGTATGGAGGCATTGAGGATCTGCGGCAAACCACAAGTTTCATCGAGGCTACTGGTCTGACAGTGTAGTCGCGAACGATAAGAAGAATAAGGTCCACTTCATGGTTTGCAGACGGAATACAGAAGTTCCCACGAAGATGGCAAAAGTTTATATATAGGCATAGGTCGGGGAATAATTAAAAAAAACAACAACTATTGCACGGTTTTTCAGAGAGGGAAAATTCACCTGTCGTAATTTGAACCACCCCATGAGAAAACCAACATAGAGCATTTGTGACTAGCATGGATGCAGACTGTTCGCTAACGGTTTCTCTAATTGCATTAGGGTTTGAAAGCAAAAAATCTACATCTACATCTACATTGTACGTCAAACTGTCAACATTGACCATGACTTGACGGTGCGCAAGAAAAGACAGCAGTTAAGAAATAAGAAACATGAAGTAAAATATAATACAGTAAGGAAAAAGAAACGGTCAAGGATGTGTTGCAAAAAGTAAAGTAAAGATAAAAGCATGAGAAGTGCCCTCTAATAAATCCCATCTGAGTGACAAGTCCGGCTTGCGTGGCGCTACCAGGGCCCAAGGTCCCGCCGGCGGTGCTCCCTCGTCATTTGAGGTGCATCAGAAAGGCATACTGATCCCTTAGAATGGCTGGGAAGACAGCTCTCTCTTGAAAGATGCCAAAGAGAGAGCCTCGGCGACACTGGCTGGAAGTCTGTTCCACGTCGGGATGGTCCTAGGGAAGAAATTGTATTTGTAGTAGTCGGTTGATGTAGAGTACTGATGGAACTGGTTTTTATGTGCTGCTCTTGTTCTAGAGGTGACAGGTGTAAGATATGTGGGGGCTGGAATATCCACTAGGTCATGCACGATCTTGTAAAGCATGATGAGCTGTGCCTTTTCTCTCCTTGTCTGGAGGGACTCCCACTGCAAGTGTTGTAGCATATCTGATATACTGCTGGTATTTCGATAGCGATTGGTGACAAATCGCGCTGCTCTGCGTTGAACCATTTCTACCTTATGGATCAAGTCCTTCTGGTATGGACTCCAGATGTGAGCGTACCATGGCGTTGTAGGCACTTGTCTTGGTGTCTTCTGTTGCTTTGTGCAAATTTCGTCTTAGGAAGCCCAGCATGTTGTTGGCTTTCTTGGTGGTGCGATTAATGTGCTGCCTCCAAGCTAGGTTAGATTGTAAATCCAAGCCAAGGTATTTCGTGCTGCTGCCGACACTAAGACCTACACCTTTCAGGTTGTATGTATGGGCTCTGGGAGTCTTTGACCTTGTGACTCTGAGGACACTACACTTCTGTGGGTGGAATTCCATACCCCACTTTTGTTTCCATGCAGCAAGAGAATTCAGGTCTTCTTGTAGTTGTGCTTGGTCTGCTGCTGACTTGATGTGGCGATATAGGATGCAGTCATCGGAAAACAACCGTATTCTGGATTTGACGCACTCAGGCAGGTCGTTGATAAAAATCAAGGTGTTGGTGTGGTACTCGATCGAACGCTTTACTAAAGTCCAGGATAATCATATCAGTCTGTGTACGCTTGTCTAGTGCAGAGGCCAACTCATGGTACAACGTCAGTAGTTGTGTTTCGCAACTTCTGCGAGCTCGGAAGCCATGCTGGCAATCATGCAGTACTTGGTGATTATCTAGGTGTTTCAAGATGTTGCTTACAAGGACATGTTCTAATAGCTTGCAGCAGAGGCAGGTCAATGAGACGGGTCTGTAATTGGCAGCATCATATCTAGTACCCTTATATGGATGCGTAGGCTGGTCCGGGTCAATTCTGGTCGCAAATGCACTATATTGGTTTTCTCATAGTACGGGTCATTTATCTATCAAAACAATGATAGGTAGCTCTAGTAGAAACAACGTAATCAAAAAAATGTTATTTAATTTGACGTTGCTCACTGGTAAATGTAACGTCGTTATATCTTGCTGCTAAAGTGAGATGTTTGAATATTACTGCTTAGTAGATTAAAAAATATACAGATTGATATGAAGTATTAAATCTAAAAAGTCAATGTCACTGCAGACTTGTAAGCATGTCGCTTTTTTCAGTGGGTGGGACAATTTAGACAGTTTAACATCCAATAACATAAGGTGGGTGTGTATTAGGCCTAATATCAATATTAGAGCTATATCCAGAAGACAAAGGCAAGTAGATAATAGACCTTATATCATATAATTATATGATTCGGCTCTAAAATTTAAGCCCTGTGAAACATCATTATGTCTACTAAAGGAAAACTTTATCATTACGAAAACTTTTTAAACATTAGAAGATTAAAAACATCCATTCCATTGGATTTGAAGTAGATCTAGATTTATACTAGCTTGTTCTCATTGGGACACTTGCGGTCATGGAAAAATAGCCAACACACATACAGTAAGCTGATTCCAAATATTTTGAAACAAATCGAGTGCAGAAGAAAAAAAACTGTTTTAGGGAAAAAAAAAAAAATCTTCCCAAGCGGGGAATCGAACCCCGGCCGCCGCGGTGAGAGCGCGGAATCCTAACCACTAGACCACTTGGGATATAACATGTAGGGTATCAAATACTATATATGTTCTTAATTTGAGTTAACCTATTTTAACGAACTATTCCAAATGGACAAAGATGGCTGCGCCCTTGAACAAGGTGCGAGTGTTAGAACTTTACAGCGGGATTGGAGGAATGCATTTTGCCTTAAGCGGTAAAGTTACGTAGTTTTAACGTATTTATGATATAATCTCCTGGTACAAGGACGTGATGGCCGTATGTGTTATTCTAAATCAGTTATTACCACCTTTCTACTTGATATAATTGTGGACAGACAGAATTTCGGATGAAGCATAAATAAATTAGGTTTGTCTTATCAATCTTGAAGGTGTAAGCCTTACAGAAGATGCAGTATGAACAAAGGCACTGCCTAGAAACAGGGTTTATCTTTTACATATCCGCTTACAAAGAAACTATTCAGTACTCGAAAGAAGTTTACATAATTTTAGCGTCATATTTTTTTTTTATACCTTTTAGTGTTACAGGGGTTATCATATCGTCGCACCACGTAATTTAACGCACACCTATTTCGACGCCATTTCTGTTTTGACCTCGTTCTCGATTAACTTTGGGTTTCCGATGACGTAGTTACTGGGTGTAATGACAGAAAACATCATGGTTAATTTTACCGATAAAAAGGTTGCAAAGTTCGGGATTTGAAGATATTTATCAACTCTTATTTACCCTATACATGATTTTTAATGTTTCTACTAATGCAAATTTTCATCCATTTTAAAAACGTCCCTGTGGAAGCTTAGATTAAAAAAGTTACTGGAAATTTTTTTGTATACGTCTGCAGCTGACTTTGGTGCTATCAAGGTCACATCACTGCCATGTGACATATGTAATCGCACTATTTTATGCACTGTTTTGGAAGGTGTACGCATTATATATCAATGCGATCATTACTACACACTTCATTTTTTTTCTCTTGCCAAGTAGGCTGCAAACACTGGGTTCATCTAAAGTTTTGTATAAAACAAAATGTGCCAAATTCCTCTATAAACACTGCAGTCCCGAAAAATGAAAGAAAAAAATCAGACAATGTGTATTAAAAAAGCAGAGTGATTATTTATGTTCTTAGCCCCTTATGTTCATGAATGTTTAAATGTTTTCAGATTTATTTATATCATTTGGCCTTAATATTGATTATCTACTTGCATCTGCTTTTATGTCAAGTTTTACTGCAACATCCATGACAGTTATGGTGTAGCACATTACTTACAGTGATTGCACAAATATTTAAGCCAATCAAAAGCTTCGTAACAAGTATCATGTAAGATGCGTCGAAATAGGTGTGTTAGAAAAAAGTATGGCCGATCACACTAGTTGTTGTTTACCTTTTGATTTCTGGCAGTCAGTTGTTTAGAATAAGATGTTATTGGTATGAGTCAATGCATAAAAGGTTATTGTACATGCAACATCTAATAGAGTCACGTATGTTACTGAATGAAAAAGCGCGGCCATGTTGCTTGTTATGTGCGTCGAAACTGGTGAGTCTGGGATACTTTGTAAAATTTACGGGAAGCCAGGGTGATGGTTCATGATGTCATTCACCACGCTCTTGTACTGGCTTTAAAATTTTTTGTTTGTTTGCATTCTACGCAGAAACTAGACAAGCTTACTGTTGCTGAGCAGCTGCTTTTTAATTTCTGACTTTTGCAGCCACCGTTACAGTTTGACCATCACATAGGGTTGGATATTGTTAAGGACGAAGTGGTCCGATACCAACGAAACAATACAGTATTTTTAACGATATCGATACCATGCTTTGTAGTACATCACATAAGCAATGATTCAGTTAGTATTAAAATAACCCCTTTAAGTAGTTATACAGGAAAATTTGCTGTGATATATAAACATTTTAAGTCTGTTAATGGAATGTTAAATTGTATTAGACCTATGAAAGAGTAAAAAAAAAAAATAAACATATCTTACAAACCAGAGTTTTCTAAAAAAAAAAAAAATGCTTAAACTTTCATAACTTGTTTCAGTTATCATAAAATATTACAAAGCCCTCCTGTGCCGATTCCTCATTTTGAATGAGACTAATTAATGCAATTATTTCCTGAATTATTGACCTTTTATCTTTCCAGCTATGCAGTAAAAATTTTTACGCAAGACTGATAAAGTTTTACGCAAAAGGTTTAAAGCAATAAAACTCTTAATATCAGGTCATGATCAGACTAAAAGAGAATTTGATTACCCCGGTAACCACAGTTTGCTACTAATTTCACTTTAAAGGTCACTTTGTGACAGGCCTTTTTTTATGCTGATTTTAGGGCCGAAATTCGGCCCCATTCCCCAATCTAAAAAGTATACTTTTTTCACCACCTTGGCCAAAAACTCCCCATGTAAAAAAAAATGGAATTAGTTTTGATTTTCAGTCCTGGTTTTAACAACTTTACAGCAAATATATTCCTCCAAACAATGATTTCGCGACGTAAATTTCCCCTCCAAAAGGGACCTGGTACCCTTCCCCAAATTTACAAAAAAAGGGCAGTTGTGAGAACAGCAAAAAGACTTTTTTTGAATAACTTACCTGTGTTAACTATATTTTATAACTAATACAGGTTATAAAATGCCTGAAAAAGTTATCTTTGTAAAATTCTGTTTTAAAACTCAAGTCCGCTATCAGAAGGTTCTAAAGCTTACACGCCTGTATCTTTTCTGCTAGATTTTGGTAAAAAATTAAACAAGCCAGAACAAGTAAATTTAACACCTGAATCTAAATGTGCTGAGATTCCACAGGTGGATGGGGTACACCCATATTTAGAAATTAAGTATGCTAGAGGTCTGTTAGCATTTTAAGAGTGTGAAAATAATGGCACTTCAACAGGTCAGTTTTGCTGGAATATGTTGAATACTGCTGTGAGTTCATAGAAGTACATCCCTTAATCCCTTAACTGATAATAGTTTGATATTGTACTTAATAATTTAGTACACTTGTTAACTTTTCCATACAAAGTTGTCCCCCAACCAAAATTTCAGCTGCAATACAAGACTCACATGCATTTCTATACTGAAATATAAAGAGTTGGTCCCAGTGTATAGGATAAGATCTACGTTCATTAACTTAATATTTGTTCAATATCCCCTTCCCTCTTCTTCTGTAAGTTCAATACATTAAGTTGGTGTTAAGAATTGTAATTGAGATCACTTTTTTTGCTTTGTTCCTTGGGCTATACTAACCATGGTATTTTGACAAGCATAAAAAACAAATCTAAATATTTTTTATGAATTTCCAAACTAAACTTACATGGATTTTGTAAACTATTTAACATACTGTGTACACAGGCACCAGTATCTGACCTGGGACAAAAATATGTTTGTTTTCATCCTAAAGGAGTTCAAAATGAAAAATATGTAGTGAAATACTGTATGAGCCCCCTTCAAAAGATACATATGTCTACTGTATCTTTTGAAGGGGGTTCATATTTCACTACATATTTTACATTTTGAACTCATTTAGGATGAAAACAAACATATTTTTGTCCCAGGTCCAATACTGGTGCCTGTGACTGTGTATTGTATTCACGAAAATAAAGTAAAATAGTTTGAGTTCCATGGAAACAAATCACCATTCGTTCTTTTTGCAACATCTGGTGGTTAAAATCTCTTATCAAGCCACAGCAACTTACCGAAAAACCTGAAATTTTCAGAAGCGTTCATCTGTCATTTTGTAGCATTTTGGAATTATCACATAATTTCGTATTATCTGGATAACAAGGGTGGTAATGCAGCTTAAATTCTTGTTGTACGGTCATTATGTTGACTTATTTCAATTTAGTCATAATAATATTTATGTCCCAAATAGCAAGGTTTCACAAAACTTTTTTTTTTTTTTTTCAAAATGTCTGAAATAATGGCTATAATAATTTTGTTTGATGATATAAAAGGGTCATTAAAGTGAATAATTGTTTTGATTTAATACAGTACATTTATGCTTCATTCACAAGAAATACCGGTAAGTAGTTTTTAGGCATAGAGTAATGTATTTTATATTTTACGTTTTAGACTGGGCCCCTGAACTTTGGAAGTTATTAGCCCAGTTGGCTATTAGCTGCTCAGCTGAATGTTAATTTGTATCCCTGAACAGTGTCTGCCAATCAACTCTACATACATTTGTAACCACAGATGCTTTTAAATTAAAGTAGTTCTGCACTTTTGGATCGAAATTTTATCTACAATGTAGAATTTGATTAAACTCTGATTTTTCAAAACTTTGGAATATATTAAGAAAATTCAGCAAATAAAAAAGATAGGGTCATGTGCTTGATTTTTTGCTAGACTGATTTGAAAAATTTTGATCTCACGCAATTTTTCATAATGGGAGTCTATGGGAAAATCGCAGCTTTCATAACATTTTCGGGAATAGAAATTTTTCTAAAATGTAGATTTTAATGAAACTTCTCACAAAGGTAAATTAACATATGGCCTATAATATGGTGAGATAAAATGTATAGGTCCCTGTGCTTACTTTTGAGATATTTGGCCATGCGGATAAGTGACGTTGCACCATCACTTCCGATTTTTCAAACGTGCAGAACTACCTTTAAGAGGGATTTAAATCCAGCATGCAAACAAGCAGAGCTATCATTTAATTAATTTGTGCATACTTTTGACTATCCTGTTATATATAATTTTGATCTCAGAATGCCTTTTTAATTTGCTTGCAGGTAGTGGTATAGAGTATGATGTTGTCATGGCAATGGATGTAAACACCAATGCAAATCTGGTTTATAAACACAATTTTCTTAATGTTAACATCAACTCCAGTGCAATAGAGGTAAGAGATTTAGGAATATCAGGGTACAATATTGACATACTTTTACACCTAAATCATCATGGTCACTGTGTCAGTCCATAAAGGTTACCTCTAAGCTAATTTTACCATGTCCATTACCTCAGAGCACAGGGCACAGAAGCCTCACAGCTCAAAACAAACTAGGTATGATGGATTCCAGTGAAAAAGTGTTTATAAAGAAGGGTAAAGTGACGTAAGTACGATTTATTAAGACTCTCACCATGTTTTACAGAACTTCTGATATGTTTATTTTTGTAGTATGATATGCATATAATGCAATGAAGGGCAAGATAATGTTCTGTATCGAAAATGAATTGCCCAGATCATGGCGTTTTGTAGTCAAATTGGGTTACCACTGGGCCACTGCGTTCGCTCTCACATGTGTTTGTTATGCCCCCGAAGGGAGGCATATTAGTTTTCAATTGTCCATCCGTTCGTTCGTCACAATGTTAACTTTTTGCATGAAGGCAACGTTAACTTTTTGCATGAAGGCACTTTACTCGCGAACCACTGCACCCAGGACCTTCAAACTTCACATGCTAAGAGTACTTATTGAGTACACGACCCCTATTGACACTGGGGTCACTAGGTCAAAGGTCAAGGTCACCAGGTCAAAGGTCAAGGCGCTGCAGGGGCATTTGTCACCATTAGTGACAGCTCTTGTTTGTACATAAGTTTATTTTTAGTTGCCATTGGTAACAAAAATGTGCAACTCCTCCAGAAGACTATGGGAGGATAGTGACACTCAATTCCAGATGCTTCCCTGGTTCTTTAGATTGCAAGGTGTAAAGCACCCATACACGAGACGCTTATCCAAATGTTAGTAATATTTTTTAGTTGGAAAAGCAGGGCCTCGAAATCAAGACCCCTGGTTTCGTAGTCAAACTTGTCATTATGCACTGCCTATATACCGGTATGTGACTTTTCTGGTGTCATCCATGTTTGTAAAATGCATTATGTAATGACAGAAGAGAAACTGGCAGTTTGTCTTTAAACTGTCAAATGTTTGGAACAAAAAGTTCAGTGCTTATTTCAAAAGATATAACATCCAACTCTACCACCTCTGAAAACAGAAGTATTCATCCATGATTAACATCCAAACATTAATTGTAAACTTCAGAGTATGAAAAATGAA
Source organism: Mercenaria mercenaria (assembly GCF_021730395.1). Classification (NCBI taxonomy): domain Eukaryota; kingdom Metazoa; phylum Mollusca; class Bivalvia; order Venerida; family Veneridae; genus Mercenaria; species Mercenaria mercenaria. The sequence goes on along the minus strand of NC_069377.1, from coordinate 65,599,123 downwards.
AGAAATGTTTTAATTTGCTGTATGTAATACATTTACCTCGTGAACAGAAACAGTCTTTAGCATATTCTGCATAGACCTATAGAAAAGCAGCTATTAAATATATGTATGAACAAATGGCATTTAGCACAGTGTAAAGTTGTGCTTGATTTGTCCACCAAACTTTATCCTGGGTGTTCATGAAGGAACAAGCACACAAGAATAGATTTAAATAGATCTCCCCACAAACATGCTTTGTTTTCAAATGTTGTAATTTAATGTTAGATCCTTGTAAAAGTACAAATATTATTGTGTTATACACTTAAAGTTAGCCTGAGACGTTGTGCTCCCCACTAACAGTTCTCAGGTATCGATACATGACAGTGAATGAAATGTGCCAACAGTGACATAATAAAGCTGTGACATCCCCAATGGTAAAAAAATTGATAATATAAGTCAGTGGGTGACGTTCTTCAGGTACTGCGAAGAGCTCAAGTGCTCATGGCATGTTGCGTATTAGTATTACACAAAAACAAGCACAAGAACAGATTTGCTGTCCAGAAATATTTTTATTTTCGCTATTAAATCATTTTGCTAGCAATAAAGTCTGAAAGAATGATGTACTTGTTTACATTGATTTCAAATGTAAAATATTTCAGCAACAGATAGCCATAGGATATCTTTAAAAATAACATCATTAAATTCACATACAGGCAGTACAGTTTGGGAAAATAATTTGGCTACAAAACAGAATTTTGTATAAGTGCAACAGTGATTTTATATTCTAAGATATGCAGAATACAACGAAAAATATTCAAGAAAATAAACTTTAAATAATAGTATGGTGTACTCAAGAAAAAAGAAAAAAGCTTGGCACTCATGATAGGGTCAAACCCCAGTTCTGTGAAGCAGGCAAAGATGAATTCAGCAGGTAGAATTTATACATCTATTGATACCAGTAAAGGGAGGTACAAAGCCAAACGCCGCTGTTTCTCCAGAAGGCAAGATTTTTTAGCTTGACAGCTCATGAATATGCTACATAAAATGTATTTTTTGTTGTTTCTTTTTCACATATCCAACTGTGATGCAAGGTTTGCAGTTTATGGTGACAAAAGCTCTGCTATTGTCATTTAAAAAGATTTTCTTGTTTTGATAAGTTAATGAAAACTTGCGTAAAACTTGAAAATAGTATTTCATTTGCAAATTAAAAATTGTTAGTAATTATATTATTACACATGTATAATGCATAACATTTCAAACTTTTCTATATTTTAAGCTTCAATAGATTCATCATGTATTATAACTCTTGATTCAGAAATTTTATAACGTAAACCTATACTTCAACATGTGTTTTCTGTAACAAAATCTATAAAGAGGTCCCTTTGGAATCAGAGAACACAACCAAGCAAAACAATAGCAGACTCTGTTTGACGGAGTCTGTTCATGAGAGGTAATGAAATATACAACACTCCGCAGGCCCCCAAGCACCAGCTTAAGCAGATTCTATTCTGATAAAATTGAATGGACTCAATTATCCCAAAGGACCAGAAAATATAAACTACGTCCAGGTACATGTATGGGGAACTTATTACAGCCACCACACATCACTGATTTTTATCAGTTTTAAAAAGGTAAACAAGTTTTAATGTTATAATAATTGTCTTCAAAGTCTTTTATGTTTTGTTTTACTTGCAGTCACTTACAGTTAAGAAGTTTGACAGTTTGCGGATAGACATGATACTGATGAGCCCACCCTGCCAACCATTTACACGTGTCGGTAAACAGAAAGATACAGAAGACATTCGCACCAAGTCATTTTTGCATGTACTAGACCTTCTGAAAAGGTAAGCTGATTCCCTATGTGGCTGACCAGTTTACTCAATATGTAGAACACAAGCTGATTCCCAATGTGGCTGACCAGTTTACTCAGTATGTAGAATACAAGCTGATTCCCTATGTGGCAGACCAGTTTACTCAATATGTAGAACACAAGCTGATTCCCTATGTGGCTGACCAGTTTACTCAATATGTAGAACACAAGCTGATTCCCTATGTGGCTGACCAGTTTACTCAATATGTAGAACACAAGCTGATTCCCTATGTGGCTGACCAGTTTACTCAATATGTAGAACACAAGCTGATTCCCTATGTGGCTGACCAGTTTACTCAGTAGGTAGAACACAAGCTGATTCCCTATGTGGCTGACCAGTTTACTCAATATGTAGAACACAAGCTGATTCCCTATGTGGCTGACCAGTTTACTCAATATGTAGAACACAAGCTGATTCCCTATGTGACAATCAGTGTTTTTGTCTGCTTTGGTTAGGTCCACTTCTCTCAAAAACTGTAAGAGCTATAGCTTTAAAACTTTTAACGCTTGTTAACCATTGTTAGATTAGTAAGTAGAACAAGAACCATAACTCTCACTTGCATTTTGATAGAATTATGGCCATTTTTGTTCTGAAAAAATTTGAATTTCTTGGTTAAATTTATGGTTTAGGTCAACTTTTCTAAAATACTATAAGAGCTATTTAGCTTTTAAACTTTGCAGACTTATGTATCATCATTAGATGAGTATGTTGACCAAGAATCTTAACTCTTACTTGCATTTTGTTAGCTCACCTGTCATATAGTGACAAGGTGAACTTTTGTGATCACCCTTCGTCTGTCGTCAGTCCGTCCGTCCATGCGTCAAAAATTTCTTGTCTGCATGATAGTGGTTTCATTTATACCATAAGATCTCGGTTCCTTTCTTGAACTGGCCAGATCCCATTATGGGTTCCAGAGTTATGGCCCCTGAAAGGGCCAAAATTAGCTAATTTGACCTTGTCTGCACAATAGCAGCTTTGTTTATGATTTGATTTTTACCAAACTGGCACACAACTTGTATCACCATAAGATCTTGGTTCCTTTCTTGAACTGGCCAGATTCCATTATGGGTTCCAGAGTTATGGCCCCTGAAAGGGCCAAAATAAGCTATTTTTACCTTGTCTGCACAATAGCAGCTTCATTTATGATTTTATTTTAACCAAACTTGCACACAACTTGTATCACCATAAGATCTTGGTTCCTTTCTTGAACTGGCGAGATTCCTTTATGGGTTCCAGAGTGATGGCCCCTGAAAGGGCCAGAATTAGCTATTTTGACCTTGTCTGCACAATAGCAGCTTCATTTATGATTTGAATTTAATCAAACTTGCACAAAACTTGTATCACCACAAGATCTTGGTTCCTTTCTTAAACTGGCCAGATTCCATCATGGGTTCCAGAGTTATGGCCCCTTAAAGGTCAAAAATTGGCTATTTTGGTTTTTGCAGCCATATAGAGACGTCATTTATGGTTTTATTTGATACAAACTTCCAAAATATCTTCAACAACAATAAATTTTAAATTCCATGACAAATCAGATCCAATCATAGGTTCCAGAGTTATTTTATATCTGATTACCTCCCCTGATTGTAATCAAAATGGATTTATATCAGTTAGTACTTATAGGACTTATTTGAAATTTCATTATTGTCATTAGTTGGACTGAGCCAATCAGGGTAGATAACTATGGACTGATTTTGTGTCAGATTACCTCCCTTTATTCCAAATTAAAATGGGTATATCTCCATAACTAATGAAGATACTGATCTGAAATTTCATTTATGTCAGCAGATTTATTTGGCAGATCCTTCTTTTGTTCATTTACAGTAATTTTTTTTAATTACTTCCCTTTTACATTACTATATAAATAGCTTATTTTTAGTAACTTTTTTATTATTGGCCGTAGGGAAAAACCAAGACCACTTTTCTGTGGTACAATATGGATGGTACCTCCAATTTTTAGGTGTATTTTGACATATCTGTACCTTGTAAGAATTTTTTTTTCTTTTCGGTTAAATTTCTTCTCTTTGTTGTTACTGTCCTTTGGACTTAGATATTTTTTCTGAGGACCTTCTTGGTCCTCAAGTGCAGTGATAACAGGTGAGCGATATAGGGCCATCATGGCCCTCTTGTTAGAATTATGGCCCTTTCTAACTAAGAAACCTTTGATTTTTTCTGTTCAGGTCCCTTTTACTTGAATACTATAAAAGCTTTGAAACTTTGCAGACTTGTTTATCATCATTATTTGAGTAAGTAGACCATAACTCTTGTATGCATTTCATCAGAATTATGGCCCTTTATTTACTTAGAACATTGGAATTCTTTGGTTACAATGTTTGTTTATGTCCATTTTTCATGAATAGCTTTAAACTTTGTACACTCATTTATTATCAGTAGATTAGTAAGTAGGTCAAGAACTATAACTCTCTCTTACATTTTGATAGAATTATGTCCCTTTTTAACTTAGGAAATTGGTATTTCTTGATTACTTTTGTGTTTAAGTTCACTTTTGTTGAATAATATAGCTTTAAAACTTTATACATTTTTTTTCATCAATAAGTGAGTAAGAAGGCCAAAGAACATTAACTCCTTTCTAGCTGTGCTCTTACTTTACATTTGCATTTGATAGATAGTGGGATATCTTAACAAATCTTTGAAACTAAGTGTGATGAAAATGTGAGTTCTGCACAAATGTCAGGTTGGTACCTCTATTGTGAAGGACTCTAACCCACTTGAAAGGGCACTCTACTTCAGAAACATTAATTTTGTTACTTACTTGGTCATTTCTTTTGTTATAAGGCAGATTCCACACTCAGTTTACTCAGTTGTTTAAAGGAAATGGAAAGAAATCATTTTGTCAAACAAAATGCAATACAGCAGTTACTAGACAAGATTTGCAGAAATGTTTGACAAATCTTTAAAGTCAAAAATCCAGCACAACATGTCTCATTTAACTAGTAAAATTTAATAAAAGATACTTTTTTTTCAGGTCAGAAAAATGTCCATCATACATTCTTCTAGAAAATGTAAAAGGGTTCGAATGCTCAGATTCCAGAATGAGGCTGATAGAAACACTCAAAGACTGTGGCTACAACTTTCAGGTACAGTTATACAAGAAAGCATTTTACTTCAAGTTTTCAAATGATTTATTGAAATAAAGTGGTAGAGTATATCCTTTACAAGTCTTGGTTTAGTTTTGTGTGTTAGAAAATGTCATGTTCTGTTACATTTTGATTTTAAAAAAAATTAATAGACTTGAATTTATCTGATTACTTACAATATAAGAGTGCACATCAGTTTTTATTTAAATCAAAATAAGTCCAAATCTGTATTGGCCTTTTTAATGCCTGCCAAAATTTTGGTTCACATGTGTCTCTTAAAGTATTTGACCTATGGTCATGAAACATTACACACATGTTATTAAACGCACGGATTCAAAGTATATGGGTGCTATGTTGGAGTCATGCCATAGTCCCACTCATGTCAGTCCACATTCATGTGTTCTCCATATCTTTCTAACTGCTAGGAAAATTTTCATAAAACTAGCATCAGTGGTTTACTTCACCAAGACAACATACAGAGCACAAAACCCTTGGCTCAAGGTCAAGGTAACGTTGGAGGTCAGATGTGAAATAGCTTAACATCATGTCAATTCAGTGTCTTCTTAACCACTTGACAGATTTTCATGAAGCTAGTATCAGTTATTCAAGAAGATCTGCAGAGAGCAACAGGTCTCTAGATTCTAGGTCAAGGTCATACTAGGAGGTCAAAAATCAAATAACTCAAATAGTGTCTGCTCTATATCTTTTTAGCTCACCTGAGCCAAAGGCTCATGGTGAGCTTTTGTGACCGCTCAATGTCTGTCGTCCGTTGTGTGTCGTGTGACGTGTGTCGTGCGTCCGTCAACATTTTCTAAAAAAATCTTCTTGAAAACCACTGGGCAGAATTACACCAAACTTCACAGGAATGATCCTTGGGTGGCCCCCTTTCAAAATTGTTCAAAGAATTGAATTCCATGCTAAACTCTGGTTGCCATGGCAACCAAAAGGAAAACTTTAAAAATCTTCTTGTCCAAAATCGCAAGGCGTAGAGTCATGATATTTGGCATGTGACATTATCTAATGGTCCTCTATGAAGATTGTTCAAATTGTGCCCCTGGGGTGAAAAGAGGGGGTCCCAAGTTTACATAGATTTGTATAGGAAAAAACTTTGAAAATCTTCTTGTCTGAAACTGTTTCATTGCGAAGAATAGGGGAGGTATCCTACTCGCCCTGGCGTCGGCGATAGCGTGAGCTTTACTGTACACAAATGTTAAAGTGTGCGTACCACCCCAAATATTTTCAAAGTCCATTGAGATATTGCTTTGATATTTTGCATACTTGTTTACCGTCATGACCCAAGTCTGTAAAAAGGAGGAGGCAACTCTGCCGAGCATTTTGACTGAATTACGGCCCCTTTTCGACTTAGAATATGCTTATTGTAGTGTTAAAGTTTGTGTACCACCCCAAATATTTTCAAAGTCCATTGAGATATTGCTTTGATATTTTGCATACTTGTTTACCATCATGACCCCAATCTGTAAAAAGGAGGAGGCAACTCTATCAAGCATTTTGAATGAAATATGGCCCCTTTTCGACTTAGAATATTCTTATTGTAATGTTAAAGTTTTACTCATAGCTTATATTATACTATCAAGCACTGAGAATAGTCGAGGGTGCTGTCCACTGACAGCTCTTGTTTATTTTTAGCTCGACTATTCATAGAATAGTGAGCTATTGCACTCGCCCATGCGTCGGCGTCGGCGTCGGCGTCTGCGTCCGCGTCCGCGTCCCGATTTTGGTTAAGGTTTTGTATGTAAGCTGGTATCTCAGTAACCACTTGTGGGAATGGATTGAAACTTCACACACTTATTCACTGTGACAAACTGACTTACATTGCACAGGTTCCATAACTCTATTTTGCTTTTTTACAAAATTATGCCCCTTTTTCGACTTAGAAATTTTTGGTTAAGGTTTTGTATGTAAGCTGGTAACTCAGTAACCACTTGTGGGAATGGATTGAAACTTCACACACTTATTCACTGTGATGAACTGATCTACATTGCACAGGTTCCATAACTCTATTTTGCTTTTTTACAAAATTATGCCCCTTTTTCGACTTAGAAATTTTTGGTTAAGGTTTTGTATGTAAGCTGGTATCTCAGTACTTACTAATGGGAATGGATTGAAACTTCACATACTTGTTCACTATCATGATCTGACATGCACTAAGCAAGTCCCATAACTCTACTCTCTTTTTTTTCAAAATTATGCCCCTTTTTCGACTTAGCAGTTTTTGGTTAAATTTTTGTATGTAATCTGATATCTCAGTATCCACTAATTGGAATGGATTGAAACTTCACACACTTGTTCACTGTCATGATCTAACATGCACTGTGAAGGTCCCATAACTCTACTTGGCACTTTTACAAAATTATGCCCCTTTGACTTAGCAGTTTTTTGTAAAGTTTTTGTATGTAAGCTGGTATCTCAGTATCCACAAATTGGAAAGGATTGAAACTTCACACACTTGTTCACTGTCATGATATGACATGCAGTACAGAGGTTCAATACCTCTACTTTGCATTTTACAAAATTATGCCCCTTTTTCAACTTTTGTATTCATTCAATTGACAAGGCTGTTGAATAGTCGAGCGTTGCTGTCCTCCGACAGCTCTTGTTTTATAATGTTTTTAGCTCACCTGAGCACAAAGTGCTCAAAGGTGAGCTTTTGTGATCGCCCTGTGTCCGTCGTCCGTCCGTCCGTCCGTCGTCAACAATTTGACTGTTAACACTCTAGAGGTCACATTTTTGGCCCAATCTTAATGAAACTTGGTCAGAATGTTACTCTCAATAAACTCTTGGATGTTTTCGGTATTGGGTCATCTGGGGTGAAAAACTAGGTCACCAGGTCAAATCAAAGGAAAAGCTTGTTAACACTCTAGAGGTCACAATTTTGACCCAATCTTAATGAAACTTGGTCAGAATGTTACCCTCAAAAAAATCTTGGACGAGTTTGATATTGGGTCATCTTAGTTGAAAAACTAGGTCACTAGGTCATATGAAAGAAAAAGCTTGTTAACACTGTAGAGGTCACAATTTTGGCCCAATCTTAATGGAGTGTTATCCTCAATAAAGTCTTTGATGAATTCAATATTGGGTCATCTGGGGTCAAAAACTAGGTCACCAGGTCAAATCAAAGGGAAAGCTTGTAAACACTGTAGAGGCCACATTTATGACTATATCTTCATGAAACTTAGTCAGAATATTAATCTTGATGATCTCAAGGTCCAGTTACAATCTGGGTCATGTAGGATCAAAAACTAGGTCACCAGGTCAAATCAAAGGAAAAGCTAGTTTACACTGTAGAGGCCACAGTTATGTCCATATCTTAATGAAACTTGGTCAAAATGTTAATCTTGATGATCTATAGGATAAATTCAAATCTTGGTCAGGTGGGGTCAAAAACTAGGTCACTAGGTCAAATCAAAGGATAAGCTTGATAACACTCCTAGAGGCCACATTTATGACAGTATCTTCATCAAACTTAGTCAGAATGTTAATCTTGATGATCTTTAGGTCAAGTTCGAATCTGGATCATGTCGGGTCAAAAACTAGGTCACCGGGCCAAATCAAAGGAAAAGCTAGTTAACACTTTAGAGGCCACATTTATGACCATATCTTAATGAAACTTGGTCAGAATGTTAATCTTGGTGATCTATAGGTCAAGTTCAAATCTAGGTCAGGCGGGGTCAAAAACTAGGTCACTAGGTCAAATCAAAGGAAAAGCTTGATAACACTCCAGATGCCACATTTATGACTATATCTTCATGAAACTTAGTCAGAATGTTAATCTTGATGATCTTTAGGCGAAGTTCGAATTTGGGTCATGTCGGGTTAAAAACTAGGTCACCAGGTCAAATCAAAGGAAAAGCTAGTTAACACTTTAGAGGCCACAGTTATGTCCATATCTTAATGAAACTTGGTCAAAATGTTAATCTTGATGATCTTTAGGTCAAGTTCCAATGTGGGTCATGTCTATCAAAAACTAGGCCACGGGGTCAAATTAAAGGAAATGTGAGTTAACACTTTCTGTTGTATGTAACATCAACTATTTGAAGAGAAATTTTGTCAAAGGTAAAGGTGGTCAAGGTCACAGTGACTTTAAGATGAAAATTCTTTTCTTTCCTTTAAATAACTGTAGAATGCTTGAGCATTCAGCATTCAAATGTCATAGTGTCAGTAACAATTTCTTAGTGCCTTCTTTGTAATTAGCTCAAAGGCCAAAGTCACAGAACAGAGTCTGAAAATTTCATAAGAGTAAGCACATGTGTATTACAAACAGGTCTTGTTTTGGGCCCAACACTCTGCATTTGTAGATGTTTTTGTCTGTTTCCAGGAATTACTGCTCACACCATTACAGTTTGGCATCCCAAACTCAAGGTTAAGGTACTTTCTCATTGCAAAGAAGAGGCCACTACAGTTCAGTTTTCAAACTTCAGAAGAGGTGATTTCAAAATGTTTTATAATTAAACAGTATAATTTACATAGGAGCACAATAAATGTTTTCATCTAAGAACAAAATGTATCTCTAGGGGCCCTCCATGCTGAGTGGTAAAGGTTGCTGACATCAGATTGCTTGCCCCTCACCGATATGAGTTCAAGCCTAACTTGGGGCATAGAATTTTTCATGTGAGGAAGTCATCCAGGTTGCTCACTGGAAATTCAGTGGTTCTACCCCGGTGCCTGCCTGTGATGAAATAATGCCTATAGGGGCACCTGGAGTCTCCCTACACTATGAAAAGCTGGAGGGTCACCATACATGTATGACCTATAGCTGTGTATGTTTGAAATTAAACCCAACAGCAAAATATGCCTCTAACTTTGGTCATAAATGCAGAATCTGTCTTATGTTGAAATCTTCCAGCAGGCTTGTGAAAGACAGTTGGTTCTACCAGAAGGCTTGTGAAAGGTAGTTGGTTCTACCAGCAGGCTTGTGAAAAAAGGCAGGTGGTTCTACCAGCAGGCTTGTGAAAGGCAAATGGTTGCTCTACCAGCAGGCTTGTGAAAGGCAAGTAGTTCTACCAGCAGGCTTTTGAAAGGCAAGTGGTTCTACCAGCAGGCTTGTGAAAAGCAAGTGGTTCTACCAGCAGGCTTGTGAAAGGCAAGTGGTTTTACCAGCAGCTTGTGAAAAGCAAGTGGTTCTACCAGCAGGCTTGTGAAAGGCAGGTGGTTCTACCAGCAGGCTTATGAAAAGCAAGTGGTTCTACCAGAAGGTTTATTAAAGGCAAGTGGTTCTACCAGCAGGCTTGTGAAAAGCAAGTGGTTCTACCAGCAGGCTTGTGAAAGGCAGGTGGTTCTACCAGCAGGCTTGTGAAAAGCAAGTGGTTCTGTCAGCAGGCTTGTGAAAAGCAAGTGGTTCTACCAGCAGGCTTGTGAAAAGCAAATGGTTCTACCAGCAGGCTTGTGAAAAGCAAGTGGTTCTACCAGCAGGCTTGTGAAAAGCAAGTGGTTCTATCAGCAGGCTTGTGAAAAGCAAGTGGTTCTACCAGCAGGCTTGTGAAATGCAAATGGTTCAATCAGCAGGCTTGTGAAAAGCAAATGGTTCTATCAGCAGGCTTGTGAAAAGCAGGTAGTTCTACCAGCAGGCTTGTGAAAAGCTACCAGCAGGCTTGTGAAATTGGGTCTATCAGCAGGCTTGTGAAAAGCAAGTGGTTCTACCAGCAGGCTTGTGAAAAGCAGGTGTTTCTTCCAGTAGGCATGTGAAAGGCAGGTGTTTCTACCAGCAGGCTTGTGAGAGGCAGGTGTTTCTACCAGAAGGCTTAAGAAAAGCAAATGGGTCTATCAGCAGGCTTGTGAAAGGCAGGTGGTTCTAGCCAGCAGGCTTGTGAAAAGCCAAGTGGTTCTAGTCACAGCTTATATGAAAGGCAGTGTTTATCAGAGGATTGGTGAAAATGCAAGTGGTTCTATCAGCAGGCTTGTGAAAAGCAAATGGTCTAACCAGCAGCTTGGAAAGCAGTGTTCTACGCAGGCTTTTTGAAAGCAAGTGGTTTCTATCAGCAGGCTGTGAAAGCAGTGGTCTGCACAGCCACAGGCTTGTAAAAGAAATGCTTCTATGCAGGCTTGTGAAAGCAAGTGGTTCTACCAGCAGGCTTGTGAAAGGCAGGTGTTTCCACCAGCAGTCTTGTGAAAGGCAGGTGTTTCTACCAGCAGGCTTGTGAAAAGCAAATGGTTCTATCAGCAGGCTTGTTAAAAGCAAGTGGTTCTACCAGCAGGCTTGTGAAAGGCAGGTGGCTCTGCCAGCAGGCTTGTGAAAGATGCAGGCTTTTAAAGGGCAGGTGGTTCTTTCAACAGGCATATGAAAGGCATGTGTTTTTACCAGAAGGATTGTTAAATGCAGGTGGTTCTATCAGCAGGCATGTGAAAGGCATGTGGCTATACCAGCAGGCATGGATCTTCTAGCAGGCTTTTGAAAGGCAGGTGTTTCTACCACCAGGCTGGTGAAAGGCAGTGTCTGCCACCAAGCTGCACAGGCCTAGAATAAAAGTCTTTCATTTGGAAACTGTGTTAGTTAGTCCCCTTAGAATTTTATCTACTACATGGAAAGTATATGGAGAGCTATCATACTCAACCTGGTATCATTGTCTGCATTGGCATATGTTCCTTGTCCTCACCTTGGTTAATGTTTTGATGCACTTTCTCTTTATCCCTGTAATTACTTGATGAATTTGCTTCAATATTAAAACAGTTATTTCTCATCATCTCTCACAGCATTATGGCACAAGAGCCACAACTGTCTCACCAATATTTCATGAAGTATCCCCCATTTTATTTACAATTCAGGTTTAAAGTTTTGATGTCCTTTCTTTCTATCTCAATTTTTATGAAATGGATTTGATTTTGATTCAGACTTAAAATAGTTCCACAATAACCCATATGAAATTACTCAAGGTCCACAGCTCTGACACCAATTTTTCATGAATTATGCCCCCATTTTTCTTAGAATTTTATGGGTTTTTTGATGCATATTTACTAGATCTCTCTAATTACAGAAGGGATTTGATTAAAACTTTAAACTTTATTGTTTCACATCATCACCCATATCATATGACAGAAGGCACATTACTCACACACCAATATTTCACGAATTATGCCCTGGTGAAAGGCAGGTTCTGCCACCAAGCTGCACAGGCCTAGAATAAAAGTCGTTCATTTGGAAATTGTGTTAGTTAGCATCCTTAGAATTTTATGTTAATTTTGAAGCATTTTCACTATATCTTTGTATTACTTAATAAACTCAAAGTTAAAATAGTTCTTCCACCTCATTATTCTCATCATATGATACAAGGTCCATAACTCCAGTGCAAATATTTCGTGAATTATGTCCCCTTTTTACATAGAATTTCAGTTTGATTTTAAAGCTTTGTCACCATATCTTTTTTGTTACTAAATGAATTAGACTCAAACTTAAAATGGGTATTCCACTTCATTACCCATGTCATATGACCATAACTCTAGCATCACTATGTTATGAATTTCAAGTTCATGTTGTGATGCACTTTTACTCGTTACTTTATAGATTTAGTTATTCCGTATGATTAGCCACTTGATACGACACATTCTGTATTACTCTTGCAGACATTTTCCAGTATTAATAATAAATTATGTCCCTTTCGTAATTAGTTAATGTTTTGATACACTTTACATCTATCTCTGTTATTATTAATTACATTTGTCACATACTCATTTCTCACTCTTATCATATGATAATAATGTCTTGATAGATATGTTTGAAAGGTAGCATGCTATTCTTCTGGCAGCTCTTGTTAATTCATTTAAGTGCAGTATTACTCTTGTCATACTCATTTGATTAAAAACAAAAATGCAGGTTACCAGCTAATAGGCTTAAATAAGTTTTTAAAATTCTGTTACTTTGATCAGTTTGCACATATTTTAAAACTTTGTGCATAATTGAGTGATCTTCTCTCCTGCTTAGCTTCAAATTGTTATGTTTTTCAGATAATGGTCAAATTAAATTGCCCACAAGACTGGCTTACATATAAATTAAAATCTGAGGCTGAGACACAGTCCGAGCAACTGAAAAGGGAAGGTCACAGCTTCATCTGCAGACGGCACAGTGAAGTGAAAAGTGAAAACAGTGTTACACAGACTGGGACTGGTGCTACAAGTCAGCATTCTGTCTGTAAAAGAACAAATGAAGACAGTGCTGAAAACTTGAACTGTAAACGACAAAAACAGGATGTAGGTAGTAATGTTATAAGTAATGCAGCTAAGGGAGACAATCTTGATTGTGAAAGTTTTGATAAAGAAGCCAGTGATAAACAGAAACATATTGGTTTCTGTTTGCAGAATTCAGATTGCCTGGAGAATTATGGAGAAAATATGCGACAGTCATTGACGGAGGACCAGGCAGATTATGGGCTATGTCTAAAGCTACACCATTTTCTTGAAGATAAATTTGACAGTCAAGATTTGTTTAAAGAATATTTAATTACAGAAAAAGATCTGAAGAGATTTATGGTGATGGATATAGTAAATCCATGTTCTCGGAAGACATGCTGTTTTACAAAGAGGTATGCTCTCATTTACAAAATTTTATTTTACCTATTCATTTAACCTACTTGGTTAGCTTAGTAGGCAGGGCACACCCTACATATCAGGAGGTTGTGAGTTCCATCCCCAGGTGAGATGTTTGTTCACAGAAGACAATGTACCAAAAGTCATTAATTATGTCCACCTTTGATGCATGAAAAGAACTTGTAAGTTACATGCTAAGTATTTGTCATTAGTGGTACAGAATTCAGGAACACTGATCACCATTACATAGAGGATCTTACACAAGTGACTTGAGTTGAATAAATTCATGAGAAACGTGAGGCTCTGCTGAGAATTTTATTTTTTTTTGTGCCCCCATCAAAATTATAGGGGCCCTTATTCATCAATCCGAAATTGTGTCGTGCATATCAAAAGAAGTATTTAACCCAGAATCATGAAACCTCAAAGGATAGTTTTTCAGCATGTGAAGTTGTGCACCTGGTGTTGTAATTGGGGTCTCACCCAGCCAGACCAGAGTTATGGTCCTTGACTTAGTCAAAAATATACATAAAAAGGGCCTAAAAGTTTGTGTCGCATGTTTCTCAAAAAGTATTTGACCATAACAGGAATATTATTCAGCATTTGAAGTTGTGCACCTTGAGGATTTTGTTAGAGATTTCATTCAGCCAGAGCAGAGTTATGGCCCTTGACTTAGTCAAACATATGCATAAAAGGGCATAAAAGTTTGTGTCGCACATATCTTAAAACATACATGACCTAGAGTCATGAAACATAATAGGAATATTATTCAACATGTGAAGTTGTGCACAGGTCTGATGTTTTGTTTGGGATTTCGGACCAGAGTTATGGACCTAAATGTATAAAGGGCAAGTTTGTGTGATATTTATCTCAAGATGTATTAGACTTAGGGTCATAAGACATCAGGAGATTGTTATATAGCGTCAGAGATTATGCAACTGCTTTTTTGTTCGGGATTTTACTAGGCCAGACCAGAGTTATGGTCCTTCACGATAATGTGAAACACATAAAGTGTTTGAAAGTTTATGTTGCATATAACTGTGTAGGAATATTATTGAGCATGTGAATTTATGCGCCTAAGTTGGTTGTTGTGCCCCCACCCCTATTTCCAGAGTTATGGCGCCCTGAAATGGTAAAAAATACACATTTTCACCTTGTGACACTCCTAACTCAAAAGTATTTCATATAAATTGATTAAACCTTGCATGAGTCTTTATTATACGCCCGAAGGGACGTATTATGTTATGACGCTGGTGTCCGTCTGTCCGTTAGCAATTTCCTGTCCGCTTGTAACTCTTGAACCCCTTGAAGGATTTCAAGGAAACTTGACACAAATGTTCACCACACCCAGACTACATGCAGAGCGCATGTTCTGGACGTCTCGCTTCAAGGTCAAGGTCACACTTAGGAGTCAAAGGTCATATCAGTTTGTTTCGTGTCCGCTCTGTAACTCTTGAACCCCTTGAAGGATTTCAAAGAAACTTTGCAGAAATGTTCACCACATTGCAACGATGTGCAGAGCGCATGTTCCGGATGACTCGCTTCAAGGTCAAGGTCACACTTAAGGGTCAAAGGTCATATATGACTTTGCTTTGTGTATATTGCTCTGCATTGCAGTGCTCTTGTTTTTATTTGGCAGATCTCTTTTTTTGTACTTAAAATAATTTTTTTTTGAATTACTTCCCTTTTATGTTACAATAAATAGCTTATTTTGAAACTTTTTTATTATTGGCCGTAGGGAAAAACCGAGACCACTTTTCTGTGGTACAACATGGATGGTACCTCCAATTTTAAGGTGTATTTTTACATACCTGTACCTGATAATGATTTTTTTGTAGACTTCGAATTTTTTTTTTGTGGACTTAGATTTTTTTTTTGAAGTTTTCCTTTTGTTGTTCCAGTCCTTTGGGGCTTCAACAGTCAAGTTCTCCCATCCTATGATGTAAGCCTTCGGGCGTATATTGCCCCGCTTGGCGGCGCTCTTGTCATGATATGAACTTGTGCACCTCCTATTTTTTGACTGCCTCCACCCCCTATTTCCAGAGTTATTGCCCCTGAAATAGTCAGAAATGCACATTTTCACCTTGTGACACACCTAGCTCAAAAAGTATATGATGAAAATGGATGAAAACAAACTTGCATGAGTCTTTATCATGATATAAACTTGCACACCTCTTATTTTTTGGCTGGCTTCACCCCCTATTTTTTAAGTTATGGCCCCTATAGTCAAAAATGCACATTTTTACCTAATAATGTGCCTAGCTCAAAAAATATTTGATGTAAATTCATAAAACCTTGCTTGAGTCATTATCATGGTGTGACCTTGCACACTTGGCATTCTTCTTGGGAATCTTAGTGCTTATTACAGAGTTATGGCCCTTGAAATAGCCAAAATAGTTGATTTTTTGTTTGTGATGCTCATAGCTCAAAAGGTATATGGCCTAGAATAATGTATCCTTTTCATAAAATGTTTGTTGAGACTATACCCCCTTAAGACTGCAAACATTTGAATTATTGCCCCTTCTTTGTGACAAATGTATCAGTGGGGGCACACCCTGTGTCCTACAGACATATTCTAGTTTTCATGTTGCTCTGCGAGGCCAGAGTTATGGTCCTTGACTTAGTCAGAAATATGCATTTAAGGGCATAAAAGTTTTTGTCCCATATACTTCAAAATGTACTTGACCTAGAATCGTGATACATTAGAGGATTGTTATACAGAATGTGAAGTTGTGCACCAGGTGTTCTGTTTAGGATTTCACTCAGCTAGACCAGAGTTATGATCCTTGAGTTAGTGAAAAATACACATAAAGTGCTTAGAAATTTGTGTTGCATATCTCTTAAAAAATATTTCCTCTAGAGTTAAGAAACTATGTGCAGTAACAGGAAGTGGGGCATCTGTGTCCTATGGACACATTTAGTTATTTAAATACTTTAGTTTCAGTTTGGAAAGACACAGATGTTAGATTCTTTTAATCAGATATCAGGTTTTCTGCATAGACATGGAAATTAGCATGATACTAAAAATACATAATGACATATCATGCCAACGGCATCAGACGTTATAATGAAGAAGCTGTTGAAAAATGTTGTTAAAAATCCAAGTTAGTAAAGTCTGTTTATTAATGGAACTTTTCACATTCCGAAAAGGATGCATAAGGGGCTTGACCTACAAACTTTAAATGAAATTTGCTCATGGGCAATGGGTCAGCTAAGTGACAATACTAAACAAAGTTTCTGCTCAAAGTTTACCTATGACCCTCAAATTTGGCAGGCACATTACCAATAGGCAGTGGAAGACCTCTGTTCATGTTGAGGTCATTGAGTCAAAAGTCGAGGTCTCAATGACTGTTAATACAAAGAAAACATTGCCACACAGTTTTGAGATTGCCTTGACCTACATTGCTTAATTATGGCGGGCACATTACCCTTGGGCAGTGCTTGACCCATATTTATAGAGTGAAATCTGCTTAATATGTCAGAGGTCAAGATCACAGTGACTGTTATTATAAAAATCTTTTCTGCACAGGTGACCTTTTGCCAGATGGCTAAGATTGCTGACTTCCAATCATTTGCCACTGATTATTTTGTTTGTTTTGGGTTTAATGCCATTTTTCAACAGTATTTCAGGTATGTAATGGTGGGCAGTTAACCTAACCAGTGTTCCTGGATTCTGTACCAGTACAAACCTGTCCTCTGCAAGTTACTGGCAACTTCCCCACATGAATCAGAGGTGGAGGACGAATGATATTAGACACAATATCTTTTATCAAATTATCACAGAGAACATACACCAAGCCAGCGAATGGAACTCTCAACCCCACGATCCATGCCACTGATCAATATAAGCTTGAAACCTCACTTGGGATATAGAAGTCTCCATGTGTGGAAGCCATCCAGCTGGCTTGTTGAAGGGTGGTGGTTCTATCCAGGTGCTTGCCCAAGTCTTCCTCCACCATTAAAGCTGGGAAAAGTCACCATATGACCTTAAGTTGTGTTGGTGTGACTCAAAACACAAAAGAAACAAAAAAATTCTTTCAGCATGTTTAGAATACCTTCACCTACAGTCCTTTACCTGTCAGATATATTGTCCATGGACAATGGATGAACCATATTATTAATTTTGAGTTTAGTTGGTCAGAGATGAAAATCACACTGATTGTTAGTACGAAAATTGTTCCTTAATATTTTAAGAATGATTTGACCAAGTTGTTCAAATGGTTCTGGTTCATTCAACATATGGGTCTTTTTGGTTAGAAATAGGTTTTCAGCTATCAGACTTTAAAAATCTTTCTCTCTAGAGCTTTGATATTTGCCTTGTGATATAAGGGTGTGACTCTCTACCATAATTGTCCAAATTATTGCCCTAAGGTAAAAAATGTCCATGCCCCTGTGCGTGACATATACTTACTGTAGGCATATATTTATAAGAAACTTTGAAAGTGCTCATGGTGAGAAATTGTGATCACGCTGTGTCCAGCGTCCGCTGTGCATGCGTCCCTCCGTCCGTCAAGTCGTTGGTCTGTCGTCAACAATTGTATTTAAACGACATCTCCTCCAAAAGCACTGAATGGATTTTGAAGAAACTTGGCCACAATGTTCCTTGTGCGGTTCTCTACCAAAGTTATTCAAATGGTTCTGCTTAGTTGCACATAGGGGCTGCCAGAGCTGAAAATAGAAAAAACTTCAAACAACATCTCCTTCTAAACCGATGGTTCGATTTTTAAAATAATTTCAGACAAATGGTCCTTATGTCACCCTCTACCAAGATTATTCAAATTATTCCAATTTGTCAAAAAATATGGCCGCCAGGAGGCGTGGTCACTTTTCCTGATATGTATATAGGGAAACTTCAAAAATATTCTTGTGTGAAACTGCTAGCCCGATTATAAAATAATTTAACAAAAATGGTCCTTATGTGACCCTCTACCAAGATTTTCTAATTATTCGGATTCGTCAAAAAACATGGCGGCCAGGGGGCGTGGTCTTTTTTCCCTATATATATATAAATATATAGTGGAAATTAAAAAAATCTTGTGTGAAACTGCTGGCCTGATTTTAAAATAATTTTGCACAATTGGTTCATGCGTGACCCTTTACCAAGATTATTGAAATTATACTTATTCGTCAAAAAACATGGCTGCCAGGGGGCGTGGTCACTTTTCCCTATATGTTTATAGTAGAAATTTTAAAAATCTTCTTGTGTGAAACTGCTGGCCCTTGTGTGACCTTCATGGCCGCCAGAGGGCGTGGTCGCTTTTCATCAACACATCTCTTCCAAAACCACTAAATGGATTTCGATGAAACTTTACACAAATGATCTCTGGGTAGCCCTCTTTTAAAGTTGTTCAAATGGTTCTGGTTCATTCAACATATGGGTCTTTTTGGTTAGAAATAGGTTTTCAGCTATCAGACTTTAAAAATCTTTCTCTCTAGAGCTTTGATATTTGGCTTGTGATATAAGGGTGTGACTCTCTACCCTAATTGTCCAAATTATTGCCCTAAGGTAAAAAATGTCCATGCCCCTTTGCGTGACATATACTTACTGTAGGCATATATATATAAGAAACTTTGAAAATCTTCTTCTCTGAATCAATAATAGGTAGAGTCTTGATATTTGGCTGTGATATCAGAGTTGTACTGTCTACCATAATTGTTCAGATTATTCAAAAATGTGTGTGACATGTATGTAATATGCTTTTATTAGGCTAACATAAAAGAAATCTAACTTTATACTTGTACCAGTACGTTACATAAACACACTTGAAGCCTTGTACACAGGTGAGCGCTTTAGGGTCAATGACCCTCTTGTTGTTGTAAATGAACAACATGATTTTTGTTGTAAATCGGTGATAGTCTATTGGTCTTTAAGCTGTTGTATTGACCAAAGGCCACCTTGGATTTATTGCAGGCCATTGTGAAATTAACGTTGTCAATATTTCAGGTATGGACATTATATAGATGGAGCTGGCTCCTTGGTGCAGATGTCAACAGATATACAGGTAGGGGGTGGCCACACAATTTAAACTGCTATTTTGAGCCTCTTTTGCTGAGGAGACAAGATTGCTGTTTTAAAATAACCTTTCTCTCACAATTTCTAACCATGCTAGATGGAAGCCAATCGGCTTGCTTACAGAAGGTCTGTGGAGCAGACTCCTGTTTGTGCCAGAAATAATGCATGCAGGGTCATTTTTGGTCTTCACCATTAAAAGCTGGAATGTTGCAATATGACAGAACAAAATGATATTTGTTGTTAGGGTCAAAATCTAGGTTATTAGATCAAATCATAGAAGAGTCTTACTAACACTTCAAAGGTCTACCTGATCAATGTGAAATGTAGTCAGAATGTTTGTCTCCATGTTTAGAATAGGGTCATCTGGATGAGATCTTAGATAAAACCTTGTTATCATTGTGGACCACATTTTTACCAGATCTACATGAAACCTAGTCAGACTGTTTGTCATTGTGAAATCTAGTGAAGATTAAAACTTGGTCATATGGGATCTAAAACAAGGTCACTAGGTTGAATCATAGATAAACTTTATTAATACACAAGATACCCCTTTAATCTTTACATTATCTAAGCCATTTAACCTTCAGTCTGCTGGCAGCAAGCGATTCTGCATTTGCGACCAGTGCAGACCAAGGTCGGCCTGTATGTCCGTGCAGGCTGATCATGGCCTGCATTGTTCGCTATTCAGTCAGACAATTTTCAGTGAACACCCCTTAATACTAAATGGTATTGCCCGAATTGAATAATGGACCAGCTGGGCGGACAGAGACAATTGAGATAAAACACCTTGCCTGAGGACATACCACAACGGAAGTAGCAAGGAATCAAAGCTTCATTGCTACCACTCAAACCTTGTAGGACTGAAATTTTGATAGCAAATTTTACTAGAACTTCAAAATTAAATTCCAGTTGACACTGTCCATCAGTACGGAATACTCATTGAGAATACAATGTAGTTATTACCGTAATGTTTAATTTTAAACATGCAGTTTAGATATAAATGGCAAAGTTTAATTATCAATCTCAGCTGAAACTGAAAATGTTTAGTGAAGATTAGGCCTGATGTGAATCATCCATAATTTTACTTTATTGGGTCCAGTTATAGAAAACTTTGAAACTTTAGAAATCACATTTTTGACTGAATATTCTTGAAACTTTCATTTTCCTTGTACTCGAGTGAGCAACTTGGCCCTCATATTTATATTTACGATTTTGTTATCTCTCTGACTTGCATCCTTTAACTGATCCATTTTGGCATACTTTAGAATTTATAAATTTTTTAAGTGACCTAATTGTCCAGTAACTTGGGTTGTTGAAACAATGAACATCCTAACATCTGGTCCCAATACATACATTCAGTTAGTAATTAACATCTGGAAAATTTGGATGCTGTTATACTGTGAAATGGATAATGATTGTTATGGACTAACTTTTGTGAGTCAAACCACCAGACTCAAACCCAGCAAACATTCATTTAATTTTCAACAGTTAAAATCTGTGAATTTGTATCCCCAGGGAATAGCTATTTTGACGAAACCCACGAAAGTTCGATCAAGTTCTTGAAATTAAATGATTTCACAATTTCTTATATTAAGCATGACCAGTCAAGCAATGGGATTGCTGTGTATAGTTTAATGTGTTTTGACTGTAATAATAATTATGTTATTGCATAATTTCAGTGTATAAATGAAGCATCAAAGTTGAAATGCAAAACCAGTTTGGAACAAAACAGGGACCAGTGGAAAGATGAAGAATTTGAAATTGTTAGATGTTTAAAGCTACGATATTTCACACCTAGAGAAATAGCCAATATATTATGTTTTCCAGCAAGTTTCAGTAAGTACTTATATATGCAGAAAGGCCTGTATTGATGTATAGGCAGGATGGGACCACTAGAGCTAAAAGGAGAAATACTTTTAAACAACTTCTTCTTATGAATAGATCTTCATCAAACTTGGTCTGTTGCATATTTGTAAAGTCCTCCTCCAAACTAATACAAATGGGAGCACTTGGCCTTTTTTTGGCTGCTAGAGCTAAAAATAGAAGTACATTTTTAACAACTTGTAATGCACTGCTTGATGTATCTTCATCAAATTTGATATTACGTAGCATCACTATAAGGTCTTCTCTTAAATTTTTATGCAAATGGAGGTGTTGGGGCCCTTTTAGGGACACCTAGAGTTTAATAGAGAGATACATTTAAACAACTTCTCATGAACTGTTTGATTGATCTTCCTCAGATTTTATATGTAGCAAGGGCCACTTCAAAATTTGTATACATAAATGAAGGGAATTGGCACCTTTTAGTGACCACTAAGGGTTAGAATAGAAATACTGTTAAATGACTTCTTCTTATGAACCTTTTGATGGATCTTTATCAGACATGCTCTTTAGTATTGTTATTAGGTTCTCTCCCAATTTTTTTATATGCCCAAAGGATTATGTTATGACACCAGTGTCCGTCTGTCTGTTCGTCCATTAGCAATTTTGTGTCTGCTCTGTAATTCTTGAACTCCTTGAAGGATTTCAAAGAAACTTGACACAAATGTTCATCCCATCAAGACGACCTGCAGAGCACATGTTTTGGATGGCTCGCTTCAAGGTCAAGGTCACACTTAGGGGTCAAAGATCATATGACTTTGTTTAGTGTCCGCTCTGTAACTCTTGAACTGCTTGGAGGATTTTAAAGAAACTTTGTACAAATACCTTCAGTCGTATATTGATCCGCATTGCGGTGCTCTTGTTTTTAGTAGTGAGCACAGTCAAGTACCACAAAAAATATTTTCACTATTAGGTCAGCTTCTTTCACAAAATTATGGTCAATGTTTTGTTGTGGTCAACAGCTGTGCCTATATTGAAAATTTCACTAAAACAAAATTAGGTTAAAAACTGAAGATTTCCCATTCCCAGTGTTAAATGTATTTCATTTACATCATATATTACCTTCAGTGATGAATAAATTGTAAAGCATTGCATGCATTTCGATGAAACTTACTTCTTGATGAAGAAGATTTGGAATTTACTCCAATATTTAGAGAATTTTAGTTTTAAGGCCATTTTTGAGCAAAAGTGAATCTTATGTTGAAATTTAGGCATAAGGCCCCGTTTAGAGTCCACTATGGCTAAACATGTATCTTTAAACAACTTCTTTTTGTGAGCTGCTTGATGCACCATAATCACATTCGGTCTTTAAATAGCATCATTGAAGGTTTCTCTCCTAAATTTGTTCAATAGGGGCATTTTGCCCCTTTAAGGGGATGTTAGATGAGCCTTAAAATAATTTCTTCTCATGAACTGCTTGGTGAATCTTCGTAGCATCATTGTAAGTTTTTCTACCAATTTTTTCACATGGTGGCACTTGGCCTCATTTAGGGGTCACAAGTTTACATTTAATACAGTTGTTACCATGTATGATTCAGTGTGTCATACATACATTTAAGTTCAAACACTCAAGGTCAGCTGAGAAACTTGGGATCACTATGACACTCTTGTTATTTTAGTAAGCTCATTTTTTTGTCGTATTTTGGGAATGCCTCATACAATGATGACATCTTTCTTGTTTATTGAATTATATCCCTTCTTATGAATTAACAATATTACAGCTACATCATTCTGTACCTTATTATGTCCGTAACTTCTACAGATAGCTGCTACAGTTTCAGTCCGGTTTAGATTGACTTGATAGAAATCATAAGCATCAGTTGGACATTGTGCATATAGTCAAGATTATTTGTGTCCGATTATTGTTTTCTGGTATTGGCACATTTTTAGCTCACTTGAGCCAAAGGCTCATGGTGAGCTTTTGCGACCGCTCAATGTCCGTCGTGTGTCGTCCATCGTGCGTCCGTCAACATTTTCAAAAAAAATCTTTTCCTTGAAAACCTATGGGCAGAATTACACCAAACTTCATAGGAGTGATCCTTTGGTGGTCCCCTTTCAAAATTGTTCAAAGAATTGAATTCCATGCATAACTGTGGTTGCCATGGCAACCGAAAGGAAAAACTTAAAAAAAATCTTCTTGTCCAAAACCGCAAGGCCTAGAGCCTTGATATTTGGCATGTGACATCATCTAATGGTCCTCTAAGAAGATTGTTCGAATTATGCCCCAGGGGTGAAAAGAGGTCCCGCCCCGGGGGTCCCAAGTTTTGCATAGACTTATATAGGAAAAAACTTTAAAAATCTTCTTGTCTAAAACCACAAAACCTAGGCCTTTGATATTTGGTATGTAGCATTGCCTTGTTGTCCTCTACCAAAATTATTCAAATTAATACCATGGGGTGAAAAGAGGACCTGCCCCGGGAGTCTCAAGTTTTATATAGACTTATATAGGAATTTTTTTTAAAAATCTAGTCTGAAACTGCAAGGCCTAGGCTTTTGATATTTGGTATGTTGCATTGCCTTGTGGTCCTCTACTAAAATTGTTCAAATTATTACCCTGGGGTGAAAAGAGGCCCTGCTCCGGGGGTCTCAAGTTTTACATAGACTTATATAGGAAAAAACTTTAAAAATCTTCTTGCCTGAAACTGCAAGGCCTAGGCTTTTGATATTTGGTATGTTGCATTGCCTTGTAGTCCTCTACCAAAATTGTTCGAATTATTACCCTGGGGTGAAAAGAGGCCCTGCCCAGGGGGTCTGAAGTTTTACATAGACTTATATAGGAAAAAACTTTAAAAATCTTCTTGCATGAAACTGCAAGGCCTAGGCTTTTGATATTTGGTATGTTGCATTGCCTTGTAGTCCTCTACCAAAATTGTTCAAATTATACCCCTGGGGTGAAAAGAGGCCCTGCCCTGGGGGTCCCAAGTGAGGAAAAAAATTAAAAATCTTCTTGCCCTAAAGTTCAAGGCCTTTGATATTTGGTGTGTAGCATTGCCTAGTGGATCTCTTATAAGATTGTTCAAATTATACCCTTGGGGTGAAAAGAGGCCCCGCCCTGGAGTCACTTGTTATATAGGAAAAAGTACTTAAAAATTATTAGATCATAGTTCCTAGACTGCTTAATTATAATTACCTGATGACCTCAAGTGATTAGGGGTCACATGACTGTGATCTTGACCTACTGACCTACTTTCTTATTTTTAAGATACAGCCTTGAAATTTGGATGACATGTAAAGTTTTGCACACTGATCTTAAAACTGACTTTCAGTGACCATGAATGTGACCTACTGAACTACTTTCTTTATATTTTAGCATCAGTTTGACATTTGAAACATACAGCTTATATTACTCAGGTGAGCGATCCGGAGTCATCATGACCCTCTTGATTGTACTTGAGAGCATTTTTCACAGGGTCATACAGTGGTGGCGTAATTTATGTTCTTGTCCAAATCAGATTTTGTATTGTGGCTAAATTTTTGTAAACTTGTGTATACCTAAGTTATTAGTAAACAGGTGGAATATTGACAGTGATTTCAAAAGACGGTCCCCAAGAATTGTATATTAAGTGCAAGTTTATATATTATCAATCTTGAGAACTACAATGTTACTAGTTTGATACATGTGAATGGCTGACATAGACTTTAGGTATATGATTCTGTTTAGAAAAGTTAAGCTTTTAAAATGTTGGTAAATATCTAAATTGTGACAGGATGGTGATGTTGGTTGCAAATATCTTTTGTTTTAGTAAATTCAACAATTTAATATTGAAGAATTATGTAGTGGGTATTTTGAAATGGGCATCAAGTTCTGTTCAATCAAGCTAGCCTGTATGAAATGAATTAGTAGTATTTTATTTTTAACCAGGTTTTCGTTGAGTTATTAGATTGGGGTATGTCGTTCGTCGGGCGGGCAGCGTCAAACTGGTGTTTCCGGTCAATAACTTTTGTTTCGGTAAAGATATTTGAATAAAACTTGGTATGTATGTAGCTTATATCAAGACAAAGGCTGGGATTGATTTTGGGGTTTCTGGAGTCAAGGTCCAGGTCACTGTTACTTAAAATAGAAAAAGGTTTTCCGGTCAATAACTTAACTTAGGAATGAGCTATCATGATGAAACTTGGTGTATAGAAAACTTATATAAAGTTGTAGCTTGGGATTGATTTTGGGGTTTCTGGGATCAAGGTCAAGGTCATTGTTACTAAAAATAGGGTTAGGGTTAGGGTTAGGTTAGGGTTAGGGTTTATGCTTTAAAGTGGTGAACTGTGATTCAGTATACTTTTCAGCTCACCTGAGCACAAAGTGCTCAGGGTGAGGTATTGTGATCGCTCACCGTCCGGCGTCCGGCCGTGCGTGCGTCCACACTTTCCTTTAAACAACATCTCCTCCTAAACCAACAGGGCAATTTTGATGAAACTTCACAGGGATGTTCCTTGGATGGTCTTCTTTAAAAATTGTTCAAAGAATTGAATTCCGTACAGAATTCGAGTTGCCATGGCAACCAAGAGGAAAAACTTTAAAAATCTTCTTCTCAAAAATCAGAAGCCCTAGAGCTTAGATATTTGGTGTGAAGCATTGCCTAGTGGACCTCTATCACATCTGTTCAAATCATGACCCCAGGGTCAAAATTGACCCCGCCCCAGGGGTCACTTGATTTTACATAGGAAAATCTTAAAAAATCTTAACAAAAACCAGGAGACCTAGAGCTTAGATATTTGACATGTAGCATTGCCTAGTGGACCTCTACTAAAATTGTTCAAATCATACCCCGGGGTCAAAATTGACCTCACCCCAGGGGTCAATTGATTTTACATAGGAAAATCTTAAAAAAATTTCTAAAAATAAACCAGAAGGCCTAGAGCTTAGATATTTCACATGTAGCATTGCCTAGTGGACCTGTACAAAATTTGTTCAAATCATGAACCCCGGGGTCAAAATTGACCCCGCCCCAGGGGTCACTTGATTTTACATAGGAAAATCTTCAAAAAATTTCTAAAAATAAACCAGAAGGCCTAGATCTTAGATATTTGACATGTAGCATTGCCTAGTAGACTTCTGCAAAATTTGTTCAAATCATACCCCCGGGGTCACTTGATTGTACATAGAAAAATCTTCAAAATAAACCAGAAGGCCTAGAGCTTAGATATTTCATTTGTAGCATTGCCTAGTGGACCTCTACAAAATTTGTTCAAATCATGACCCCCGTGGTTAAAATTGACCCCACCCGAGGGGTCACTTGGTTTTATTTAGGAAAATCTTCAAAAAATTTCTAAAAATAAACCAGAAGGCATAGAGCTTAGATATTTCACATGTAGCATTGCCTAGTGGACCTCTACAGATTTGTTCAAACCATGACCCCCAGGGTCAAAATTGACCCCACCCCAGGGGTCACTTGATTTTACATAGGAAAATCTTCAAAAATTTTCTAAAAATAAACCAGAAGGCCTAGATCTTAGATATTTGACATGTAGCATTGCCTAATAGACTTCTACAAAATTTGTTCAAATTATGACCTCCGGGGTCAAATTGACCCCACCCCATGGGGTTACTTGTTTAGCTTTAGCGAAGAATTTTTTTCAAGAAAGCAATTAAATTCAGGTGAGCGATATAGGGCCATCATGGCCCTCTTGTTTATTCTTATTAAAAGTGTTGAAAACCTGGTTTCGTGGCATTGCAGCGTTTCTTGTTATACTAATTAAAATATTAATTTGAAATTCATTTAATTTCAGGTTTTCCAGAAGGTTTAACAAACAGACAGAAGTATATGTTGCTTGGCAACAGTCTAAATGTCCATATAGTCTCTGTTCTTCTCAGAATGTTGACCTCATGAATTGATGAATAAATTGTGTTTTACGAAACTTTCTGATTTGTGATTTTATGCCCATTCAATTTCTGTGTCAGGGGTAAAATGTAATACTCTGGCACCCTATGTTCTTGAGTGCCCCCCACCTAACCTAACCTAACTAAGAGGCCTGTACTGGTTCTTCCCAGGAAAGACTGCTTCGCATGTGTCGGTGCTATACAACGAGCACGTTAAAGAACCAGACTGTATTCGCAAAGAGCTAGGCTAAGTTAGCTGGACTGGCCTGTATCTAAAAAGGATTTCTCTCTATCTGTTCTAGGGGCTTTATCTCACTCTGTCCCTCTGGTCAGATCGCTCTGTGTCTGTACTAGTAGAGGATGAATTTTGCACCCTGTATAGCTGCGTTTGCTATGTGTAAAGCACCTTTGAACGTGTTTATCATGAAAAGGACGCTATATAAATCAGGTTTAATAATAATGATAATAAGAGGTTAATATACGGCTTGGTTGTGCCTTCTTGCCATAATGGCACACCTAGTGTCATAATTGCACGAGGGCCATTATGAAACTAGGTGTGCCATTATGGCTAGAATGTAAACACCGGCAGTTATTGACCTTAGCTCACCTGAGCACAAAGTGCTCATGGTGAGGTATTGTGATCATGCTGTGTCCGGCGTCCGTCGTCAACATTTGTGTTTAAACGACATCTCCTCCAAACCCAATGAATGGATGTTGATGACACTTGGCCATGATGCTCCTTGTGTGGCCCTCTACCAAAGTTGATCAAACGGTTCCGCTTGGTTGCACATATGGGCTGCCAGAGCTAAAAATAGAAAAAACTTCAAACGACATCTCCTCCTAAACCGATGGTCTGATTTTGAAATAATTTCACACAAATGGTCCTTATGTCACCCTCTACAAAGATTGTTCAAATTATACCAATTCGTCAAAAAACATGGCTGCTGGAGGGCGGGGTCACTTTTCCCAATATGTATATAGTGGAAACTTAAAAAATTTTCTTGTATGAAACTGCTTATCCAATTTTAGAATAATTTTACACAAATGGTCCTTGTGTGACCCTCTACCAAGATTGTTCAAATTATTTTGATTCATCAAAAAACATGGCCACCAGAGGGCGTGGTCACTTTTCCCTATATGTATGTAGTGGAAACTTTAAAAATCTTCGTGTGAAACTGCTTGCTCGATTTTAGAATAATTTTACACAAATGGTCCTTGTGTGACCCTCTACCAAGATTGTTCAAATTATTTTGATTTGTCAAAAAACATGGCCGCCAGAGGGCGTGGTCACTTTTCCCTATATGTATATAGTGGAAACTTTAAAAATCTTCTTGTTTGAAACTGCAAGCCCGATTTCAAAATAATTTTACACAAATGGTTCTTGTGTGACCCTCTGCCAAGATTGTTCAAATTATTCCGATTCGTCAAAAAACATGGCTGCCAGGGGGCATGGTCACTTTTCTTCTCTGAATCAATAATAGCTAGAGCCTTGATATTTGGCGTGTGATATCAGATTTGTAATGTCTACCATAATTGTTAAAATTATTGCCCTAGGTTCAAAAGTGTGTGTGTGACATGTATATAATATAGGCTAACACAGAAGAAACCTAACTCTGTACTTAAACAAACACACTTGAAGCCTTGTACACAGGTGAGTGCTTTAGGGTCAATGACCCTCTTGTTATTTTATACCTTCGCTTCATATTTATCTTGGTGTTTTCATTTTTATTTACGTATTTTCCACAAATTAATAAGCATCATTTGTATTGCTTTTAGCTCATCTGAGCCAAAGGCTCATGTTGAGCTTTTGTGACCGTTCAATGTCCGTCTTGTGACATGTGTCGTGTGTCGTCCGTCCGTCAACATTTTCTAAAAAAATTTCTTCTTGAAAACCACTGGGCAGAATTACTCCAAACTTCTTAGGAATGATCATTAGGTGGCCCCCTTTCAAAATTATTCAAAGAATTGAATTCTATGCAGAACTCTGGTTGCCATGGCAACCGAAAGGAAAAACTTTAAAAATCTTCTTGTCCAAAACCACAGGGCCTAGGGCTTTGATATCTGGTGTGTAGCATCATCTAGTGGTCCTCTACCAAAATTATTCAAATTATCCCCCTAGGGTCAAATATGGCCCCGCCCCAGGGGTCCCAAGTTTTACATAGACTATAGGGAAAAAGGTTTAAAAAGTCTTTTTGTCTGAAACCACAACACTTAGACCTTTGATATTTGGCTTTTAGCATTGTCTTATGATCCTCAACCAAAATTGTTCAATTGTACCCCTGGGGTGAAAAAAGGCCCTGCCCTGGGGTCCCAAGTTTTATATAGACTTATATAGGAAAAAGCTTTAAAAGTCTTCTTGTCTGAAACCATACGACCTAGGCTTTTGATATTTGGTATGATGCATTGTCTTGTAGTCCTCTACCAAAATTGGTCAAATTATGCCCCTGGGATTAAAAGAGGCCCTGCCCTGGGGTCACTTAGTTATTATGTGAGTTATATAGGAAAAAATACTTAAAAAATCATTTGATCCTATTTCCAAGACTGTTCAATTATAATTACCTGATGACCCCAAGTAATATGATGTCACTTGACTGTGACCTTGATCTACTGACCTACTTTCTTGTTTTTTAAGATACAGCCTTGAAATTTTGATGACATACACAGTTTTGCACACCAGTTGTAAAACTGATCGAATTTCATTGACCATGAATGTGACCTACTGACTTTTAATATTTTATCATCAGTTTGACATTTGAAACATGTAGCTCATATTACTCAGGTGAGCGATCCAGTGTCATCATGACCTTCTTGTTTCAACAATACCATCATTATTTGACAATCGATCTGAAAAATATTCAGCAACCCATCACCCGCCATAATGACGTTGCTTCATGACGTCAACGTCAGAATGTGCTGGCGTTCCGGTTACCCGGGGCTATTTCGATTATGGCGCGTGAGGCACACTGCGCCATTATGGATCCATGGTGACCGTAATGGCCGTTTTTAACGGCTTTTTATGCCGCCAAAGGGAGGCATATAGTTTTTGAACCGTCTTTCTGTCGGTCTGTCAGTCTGTCCGCAATTTTCGTGTCCGGTCCATATCTTTGTCATCGATGGATGGATTTTCAAATAACTTGGCATGAATGTGTACCACAGTAAGACGACGTGTCGCGCGCAAGATCCAGGTCCGTAGCTCAAAGATCAAGGTCACACTTAGACGTTAAAGGTCATTTTTCATGATAGTGCATTCGTGTCCGGTCCATATCTTTGTCATCGATGGATGGATTTTCAAATAACTTGGCATGAATGTGTACCACAGTAAGACGACGTGTCGCGCGCAAGATCCAGGTCCGTAGCTCAAAGGTCAAGGTCACACTTAGACGTTAAAGGTCATTTTTCATGATAGTGCATTCGTGTCCGGTCCATATCTTTGTCATCCATGGATGGATTTTCAAATAACTTGGCATGAATGTGTACCACAGTAAGACGACGTGTCGCGCGCAAGCAAGACCCAGGCCCGTAGCTCAAAGGTCAAGGTCACACTTAGACGTTAAAGGTCATATTTCATGATAGTGCATTGATGGGCGTGTCCTGTCCATATCTTTGTCATTCATGCATGGATTTTCAAATTATTAGGCATGAATGTGAACCACAGTAAGACGATGTGTCGCGCGCAAGACCCAGGTCTGTCGATCAATGGTCCTAAACTCTAACATCGGCCATAACTATTCATTCAAAGTGCCATCGGGGGCATGTGTCATCCTATGGAGACAGCTCTTGTTTGTAATATATAGGTATAAAATAATTATTATAAGTGGTATGTAAGATTTAATTCTCTTAAAGGGTCAGGTCTCCACAATATGAACCTGCAGTTTCGAAGCGTTATGTCTCTGTATTAAACTTAAAAGGGTCTTGTCCCCATAGCGACAGTGGACTTTAAAGGGGTTTGTCTCTATATAGGCAATTTAAGATATGAGAGGGACATCCACAGAATACTAAAGCAACAATACCATAAAACAGTGTTATTTAAATTAACTGTTATAGAGTTTGAAACGAAGTTCAGCTAAGTACCATTTACTTGATTGTATAAATTTTATATATTACACTGCACTGCATGACTTATAGTAGATAGCTTTTCTATTAAATCAAACCAGTGATTTGTGTGCAAGTTTGCAAATTTACACTTGCATCTTCCATTCATATAACTGAATAACTTACAACATAAGGCTGTAGTAGATAAGGTCGAAGGTGGCCCCGGTGCCCGAGTGGTTAAGGTCTCTGACTTCAAATCACTTGCCCCTCACCGATATGGGTTCGAGCCTCACTCGGGGCGTTGAATTCTTCATGTGAGGAAGCCATCCAGCTGGCTTATGGAAGGTAGGTGGTTCTACCCAGGTGCCCGCACGTGATGAAATAATGCACGGAGGGGCACCTGGGGTCCTCCTTCACCATCAAATATGACCTAAATTGTGTCGATGCGACGTTAAACCTAATTAATCAAACGCTTTGCAATAATCAACAAAAGCATGAACAGTTTCTTATTACTAGCAACTAAAGATTTCAAGGAGAATATATAGTCAACAGTACTAAAATACTTTCTTAACCCAACTTGCTTTTCACATATTATCAGTCTGTAAAAAGTATTTTATCAGATTCTATACTTTTAATCTAATGTCCAGTAAAGACGTAAACAATTTAGCCAAAGCAACTTAATATCGTAATAACTCTATTAATATCTGGATCATTTACATTGCCTATACTTTTATTCAATGGTAAAATAATACCCTTACCCCGAACGTCTGGAAAAGATGACTTGTTACTTTTTAGCTCCACTATTCGGAGAATAAGGGGGGGGGGGGGGGCTATTCTTCTCGCCCCGGCGTCGGCGTGACCTTTCTTGGTTAAAGTTTTTCGGCAATCTTTGTTTTTCTGTCATATCTTTGTTACTATTGCTTATATCCTATTGTAAGTTCACATAAACATTGTCCAGCATACAAACAAAGTATATGCAGGGGCTGGGCCCTAATACCCAAGGTCAAGGTCACAAAGGTGTTATACTTTGGTTATTTTTAAGGTTAAAGTTTTTCGGCAACCTTTGTGTTTCTGTCATATCTTTGTTACTATTGCTTATATCTTACTGTAAGTTCACATAAACATTGTCCAGTATACAAAGTATGTGCAGGCGCTGGGCCCATTATACCCAAGGTCAAGTTCACAAAGTTTTTATACTTGGAATTATTTTCGTGTTAAATTTTTTCGAAAGCTTCGTTTATAGACATATCTTTGGTACCTTGAAAGATAATCGTTGAAATTAAAATTATTTATTTATAATCATCATCTGCATGTGTGGTTACAATTCCCATAACTCTAATTGTATTTTTTGGCAGAATTATGCCCCTTTCATACTTAAAGTTTTTTGGAAATCTTCGCTTTCTTGTTATAACTTTAGTACAATATAAGATAAAGACTTGAAACTTAAAATGTATCTTTATCATCATCATCTGCATGTGTGATAACAATCCCTATAACTCTGATTTGTATTTTTGACCAAATTATGCCCCTTTCATACTTAATTTTTTTGACAAACTTCGTTTTCTGGACATAACTTTGGTACTATATAAGATAATGATTTGAAACTCGAGATATATGTTTACCATCATCATCTGCATGTGTGGTAACAATCCCAATAACTCTAATTGGTGTTTTTGACAGAATTATGCCCCTTGGAGTATCTTCCTTTTAAAGTAGAGGTTTCTTATTGAGACATATTTTCAAAATTTACTGTCAAATCGCCGAATAGTGGAGCGTGCTGTCTTACGGACAGCTCTTGTTATATTATTCTGATTGCTTTTTCAGTTTCAGGTTCTGAAAAAAGGGAGATAAGCATCTCATTTTTTTCAGCAATATTATCCAGATTAATATTTTCAAAAGTATCTTCGTAAGCAAAATCTGCGTTCAAATCACTGAAAAGTTCAAAAATACTTTGCTAGAAATTTTGTGAACAATTAATATATCAATGGACTTTTTCTCTCCAAAATATCCATTTAACAGACAATAGTTAGAATTAGGATCAATATTCTAAAGACCTCAAAGTTTTTTTAAAACTATTTGATCATTAAGTGACATAATTCTTTTTTGATTTTCTTTTTATACTTCTTGCTCATTACTATCACAGTTTCGTTATTCACATCCGAATTGTATTGTAATAATCACGTCTCAGATTTTAACAACAGTCACCAAATCATTGTTTTGAGGATCGGAAGATATAGTCTTACCGTGAACCTTATTTGCTGAATAAACAGTTTTGGCAGCATTAACATTTATATTTGAAACTGCTTCCATTATATCATTCATAACAACGGTACTGTAATTTCTGTTTTGCATAATGTTATTCATGTCTGACATTATTATTGATTCCAATTACATTTCAAAGTGATCTATAAAGTCTTCTCTTAAATTCTTATCCCAAACAGAACTCGTGAACAAAGTTCTGACTGATTCACGATAAAGTCGGGGAAAATATCTTCGAGACTGGTTAACACAAACACATGCGCCTTACAGGAGCGACAGTGGACCAGAAACTCTTTGCAAGCTCGGTCTGCAGGCGTGATCCGGGCAACAACCCATTCTAGCGAGTGTGAGAGAAACTTTTTTTTGCATATCTCTGGCCAAACAAATAAAAATATAAAAATAATGTTTGAACTCCAAAGATCCATTCGATTTCAAACACATGGCAAATTTTGCGTCTGCTTTTACCTACGGTTCCCCCAGTGTCTTGTCTATAACAGTGTGTAATATGACTACAATTTTCAATAAACACCTTATTTAATGAATTAGAAAAAAAACGACTCGCCGGGTTATTCTCTTGAGTCTCACGTCTCGAGCTGCGAACCATGAAGAAGCACTTTAAATAGTCTACCTTTTCGAGGGCCACGATAGCTGCTGGATCCGCGACTGCTGAACGGGTGCCTTAGGTGGCACAGTTTGTCCCAAGCGTGTCTTCCGGCAATAATTCTTGTGGTTATGGATATTTCTCGCTACCAATAAATACTAAGATATTGTTGTCATGATCTTCCTATATGAGACTGGGTTTCCATGAGGACATAAAATATAAGCAGATTTATTATGCACAAATGCAACATAAATCCCATTAATGTTGTTTTTATGCAATTTATCCATTTAATGTTATTATTTAGGTTCCTGTATGAGACTGGGTTTCCATGAGGACATAAAAAATAAGCAGATTTATTTTGCACAAATGCAACATAAATCCTATTAATGTTGTTTTTATACAATTTATCCATTTAAAGTTATTATTTAGGTTTCGCTGGTTTATAAGCTCGTCTGATTTTTGAAAAAAATCTACGAGGTATTGCCGTCACTTGATCATCGGCGTCAGCGTTGGTTAAAATGTTTGTTTAGGTCCATGTTTTCTCAAAAGCCATAAGAGCTACAGCTTTGAAACTTCGCACACTTGTTTTTCATCATTAGATGATTTAGTAGACCAAGAACCATAGCTCTAATATGCATTTTGTCAAAATTAAGGCCCTTTTTGTACTTAGAAAATTTGAGTTTCTTGGTTAAAAGTTTTGTTTAGATCCACATTTTCTCAAAAATAATAAGAGCTACAGCTTTGAAACCTTGTACACTTGTTTATAATCACTAGGTTACTGTGTAGGCCAAGAACCATAAGTCCGATATGCATTTTGTCAGAAATATGGCCCTTTATGTACTTAAAAATTTTGAGTTTCTTTGTTAAATCTTTTGTTTAGATCCACCTTTTCTCAAAAACTATAAGAGCTACAGCATTGAAACTTTGTACACTTGTTTATCATTAGGTTACTGTGTAGGCCAAGAATCATAAGTCTGATATGCATTTTGTCAGAATTATGGCCCTTTTTGTACTTACAATTTGAGTTTCTTTGTTAAAAGTTTTGTTTAGGTCCACCTTTTCTCAAAAACTACAAGAGCTACAGTTTGGAAACTTTGCACACTTGTTAATCATCATTAGATAACTATGTATGTCAAGAACCATAACTCTAACCTGTATTTTGTCAGAATTATGGCCCTTTTTGTACTTAGAACACTTTTTTTACATACTGACCAGCACTTGCAGACGGGCGATGGCACCCGTAGGCGGTGCTCTTGTTTAAAATTATCTAAGAAAGTATAGCATATATTCCACTCGACAATTTTAATTAAATATATGAAATGATAAAATTTACCTCGTTAGGAAGTCCTTTTTTTTTTCGAAGAAAATAGATTTTACAGCAATTTTGTCATATACTAGGAAATTCTAAGTGCTCTTTTTAAGATTAGCAACGCGTTTTAAAATTTAAGTTGTGCGCTTCCGGATTCATCCAAATTTTCAAATCCAGTTACTTCACAACCGCATGAAAGTAAAGTTTTAACGGCAGGCAATGATTTATGTTTAGTTTTTAATCATAGAATACGTACCTTTAGCAGTTTGTTTAGCATTTTTTATTTTGTAGTGAGCCGGATCTGCTAAACAGAATTCCAAGGTACTTATATTCTGTAACAATTTCAACATTTTCATTGAATTGAAGTATCTACGCTGTCTACCTGAGGAGAAAGAAAACATTTTCGTCCCGATTTATGACCCTAGTTACAGTCTGATGCCCCGTTACAGACTGAAATGAATTACGTCACGAGCTGGACTGCTGGCACCCCTGATGGCGAATATCAATTCTGAAAATGGACATGTGTAATGTGTAACGTAATTTAAAAATGTAATTTACAATTACCACTGTCTTGAATGTCAATATTAGTATTTTTACTTTGCTTGTTGTTATTTTTCTAAAGAAAGTAACAGTAAAATATTTAACTTGAACCATCTACTTTATTTAATAAGAAATTGCACAATCTAAGGATAGTCCTTTCTGTCGCAGCATAAAAAAGAAAACTAGATTGTTTTTAAATATTTCCTGCGTGCATTATAACGTAGTTTATATGATTCATTTATTCAACAGCTTGTTTCATGTCTTTGCTGCTGGATGATCAAACATTTACGTATTAAAGAAAAAAATTAGCTTCATTTTTAGTTAAGATTGTCTAAATTAGAATAACGTTGTCCCCCTAAATGTCATAGGCAAACGATTCTGAAACCCACTCATTTCTGTTTGAATGTAACCTTTTTTCAAATGATCGAAAAAAAATCATTAAACCATACTACTTAAAACATCTAAATGTATATAAATTATAACAACTTTTGAATACTAGTAACAGAAAAGATTATTTGAATTTGTGCAAGTTCGTTAAAATAATACTGTTACAATTAAGATAGCCTATATTCTATAATTAGCCTATAAATAACGCCTTGATACATCAAAATCTACTGGACTTGACCAAATTGGGCCAAAACTATTGAAACTATCCGTTCCTTTTATAGCTGAAAGTATCGCATGGGTTATAAATCACAGTATATATTCTACAGGCCTCTTTTCCTGATAGATGGAAAAATGCAAAAAACCTTTGTTTAAAAAGGGCAATCCTGACGATGTTAACAATTATAGACCGATATAAATTCTACCAACATTGTCAAAACTGATTGAAAAACATGTACATGACAGCCTAATGAATCATTTGAACTGTTTCAAACTTCTACATGAAACTCAAAGTGGATTTAGAAAAGCACACTCTACTGAAACAGCTCTTTCATTTATGATCAACAGATGGTTGAATGCAATAAATGAGGGATATCTTGTAGGAGCGGTAATGATAGATAGAAAAGCGTTTGACCTTGTATACCACGATGTTCTTTTATTGAAATTAAAACTCTATAAATGTAGTGAATCAACAATAAACTGGTTTAGTTCTTTTTTGCATAACCGTTATCAACTCGTGCAAGTCAATAGTAAACTCTCAAGTAACAAAAATAAAATTTCATATGGCGTGCCTCAAGGGTCAATATTAGGGCCTCTTCTGTTTCTCTTATTTATTAACGACCTACCACTTACAATTGGAAATACAGTGATATCTACTGACCTCTACGCGGATGATACAACGTTTTATGATATTCAAAAAATGCAAGGATTTTCTACAGACAAACTTAAACAAGTCATTTTACTCTTTAGAACGTTGGTGATTAAATAATGGTATGCAATTAAATACAGATAAAACAAAGGTAATTTTCATTGCCACTGCTCAAAGAAAACGTGTTTTACCTGACTGTTAACTTAAGCTTAACTACAAAGATATTTTACTTTGACTAAGTTCAGGCTAAAAACGTCTAGGCATATACTTTCAAGATAATCTTAAGTGGGATACTCATATTAAACATGTTTGCAAAAAAGTAGCATCATATATTTGGCTATTGTATAGAATCAGAGATTTTTTAACAGTATCATATCGAACTTTGTTTTATAAAGCATATATTCAACTGCATCTGGATGACTGTGCTATTATTTGGGGAAAAACGTCTATAATTAACACAAACAAAATTATAAGACTACAAAAACGAGCCTGTCGCACTATTTTAGGTAACGAATTTCTAGATTTTGATCAAGCTTTGAAATTACTTAATATTCAAAGATTTGATATTAAAGCATCATTTTTTTCCAGAAGGAATGTTTTATGTATAAAGTGTCAACTGGCTTACATCCTTCTTATATAAGGCGTAAGAAATTGTTTGTTTCCGGTATCCCGACCTACCCTTAATTTTTAGCCCGACCCTAAATGTTTTTATGGCCTTGGAGAATATTTTTTTTTCAACTTTAACAAGAAGTTGCAAAACTGCACTTTTTATGCTTTAAACATGGTCAGTGATGTTAGAAATCAACTTACTGATGCTCTAAAGGCATAACCCCCTTATTTGTATTCATTTTTTGACACAAAAATAATTTCCGAAAAGTCTCACTTAATAAAAAAAAAATTAAAAAAATAAAAATTTCCGACCTACCTACCCTAATTGTTTTGAGCATGTTACCGGAAACAAAGAATTTTTTTTCCTAAATGAAATGTTTCTGCAAAAGCCAAGAACAAATAACGCATCCTTAACATTGCGTTCTAATAAAAACTTAATTTTTTATATACCAAATACAAACTGTGAAATATTTAAAGGTAGTCTTTTATATTCAGGGCCAATTGTATGGAATTGTTTGCCAATAGAAATCAAAACCTCATCTTCATTGCTATGTTTTAAATTTAACTGTATAAAATGGATCGATGGATGAATGGATTTTAATGCTAACTACATTTCATGTATTTTGTTTTATGCATATATAATTTCTTTGATTTCTGTTAAATATATGTAACTATGATCATAATACTGTTCATTCTAGTCCTAAGAGGGCCCCATGGAAGCTGTGCTAAATGGGTTACCCTCTATAAATAAAGAATTTACTTACTTACTTACTTACTTACTCTATTGTGACTCTGCGATGCTCTTATTGTGTATCAAACGAGTAGTAGATACCAGAATTACACTTATACATATAAATATAGAATAATAGGTTAGTGCCGAAGATGAGAAAGTTTATCTGGCGAGGTGGAGGAGGTTATCGGGTGAGCCGAAGGCGAACCTGATATCTAACGTCCGGAGCCGAGCCAGATAAACTTTCTCCATCTAAGGCACTAACATATTATTCTATTTATCTTGTCATTACTTCATTTTCCGATATTTGGCAATTTATTTTACAAAAATAAGTGTGCGACAACCGTTTTAATGACGTCATATTCGTAATGACGTAATCACCGACACAGTAATGTGGTTACAATTAAAAATCGCAATAACTTCATCGTTTTTGAATAAAAACTCATTATTTGACCACTCATTTTCTTAGTTCGGACATTTCCAACATAATGGTGATGGTTTCAATGCAAAATTTCTTATGACAACAATATCGATCATAAGGTCACATGATCAATTAACCGTATATCAGTGGTCATGTGTCAACTGACGATATATCAAGAAAGATATACGGCACCCTGATATCGGGTCGAAAATACTGCAAGTGACAGGATAAACACATATATTGGTTTTGCTAACTAGAAATAATATTTTTGCATTTTGTCATGTTAGCTTTGTTAAAACTTTGTTGATAATTTGCTTAGTAAGAGTCTCAAACATGTTGTTAATATATGACCTCATTGATTCATATATACATGAAATGAGTGAAATAAAGGATTTTACTTGACTTGACTTGAGAAAAAAAAGCGTTGACGTACGAGAAAATGTGACAAACGCAATTACTATTAGCACGTCCAGTCGTGACCAACGCAATGACTATTAGCACGTCCAGCCAAAGAAATTGATATGTGATTGAACCTTATATGAAGGAGAGCACTCGTCTGTACCAAAACACAATAACAGAGAGGAGTCCTAGTACTAGTCGCATTTTTCAACGATTTTTGAAATAAATTCACAAAATAGGTCTGTAAGAGATAGCCACATGCATGTACCGAGACAATTCTTTTGAGATAAAACATTTGTTCAAGCAGTTTTTTTTTAAAGATAAAACCCCTGCCCGCAGTTACTTCTTCAGTACTTGATAGTTTTGCTGGCTAGTGTCTCGATATTTTCAATACGATCTTAGTAATTATCAAAAGCGGATACTTAGTACGGTTTAACCTGAAATGATCAACTAACTTGAATGCATCCTAATTTTCTTTTCACGGGAAAAGTACATTTGACAGAATGATATCTTTACAATCAGTATATTTGACGAAATGGGACAACATGACTTCTATTAAGGTTTAGGAGTATATCACCAAAACACAGAAATATTTTATAAACGAACAACATCGTTACCAATATTTTACCTGATCATTACATGTTCTGCCGTACTGTCCCATACTGAAAATATTCTGAAAAAGTTGTCCCCCTTTGAAAATGAATGCCATTTGTAAAGAAATAAAAATAAACAATTGCTGAAAACTGTGTTCCACCTAGTTATGTGAAATTTCAACACTCGCACACTATTACAAATGCATCAAAACAAACATGTGTAACAGTTCCTTGAAAATGGTAAGTTTTTAAAGGCGCTTGGCTGTCTGGAAGTGGGGCCTATTTAGACAGTCCTTTTTCGGAATTCAATGCTTATATCAGTATACTGACACTTGTTTTGTAGAGTAATATACACGCTATCATTACAAAAACAGCAAAACAAGTGTCAGTTTACTAATATAAACATTGAATTCCGAAAAAAGGACTGCCTAAAGGGGCCCCACTTCCGGGCAGTCAAACGCCTTCAAAAACTCACCATTTTCAAAGAACTGTTACACATGTTTGTTTTGATGCATTTGCAATAGCATGCGAGTGTTGAAATTTCACATAACTAAGTGGAACATAGTTTTCAGCAATTGTTTATTTTTATTTCTTTACAAATGGCATTCATTTTCAAAGGGGGACAATTTTTTTCAGAATATTTTCAGTACGGGACAGTACGGCAGAACATGTAATTGTTAGATAAAATATTGGTAACGATGTTTTTCGTATATAAAATATTTTTGTGTTTTGGTGATATACTCCTAAACCTTAATTACGTGATCGGTACAGCCAGTCTACCTACCCCTCTGACCGGTGACATTCCGTGCAAAGCATAGTTGTAAATACATGTACACTACTGATTAGTGCACAAATTGAACCCACTAGAGCTAATGCGGCTTAATATATTATGTTATTATTAAGTAATTAAGCATATATCTATTTCGTGAATTTTAACAAAAACATTAACTTTGATAATTTTAGGTTTTTATTTATTAATTAATAACTCCCTTTTTTTTAAACGATGTTTCAGCAAATAACTTTTTATTTACACTACAGTAAGTTCTTCGATTTTTATGCCCCCGAAGGTGGGCGTATTGAAATTGCACTGTCCGTCCGTCCGTCCGACCGTAACATTGTAAATTATTGTCCGGGCTGTAACTCTGCCATCCATGAAGGGATTTTGAAATAGCTTGGCATAAATATTTACCTTAATGAGACGACGTTTCGTGCGTGAGACCCAGACTCCTAACTCCAAGGTCAAGGTCACACTTAGAAGTCAAACGTTAATAGGGTCTGTTTCGTGTCCGGTTCGCAACTTAGCCATTTATCAAGGGATTTTGAAATTACTTAGCATAAATGTTTATCATAATGAGACGACGTGTCATGCGCAAGACCCAGACCCCCTCCAAGGTCAAGGTCACACTTAGAGGTCAAATGTTAACAGGGTCTGTTTTTGTGTCCTATTCATAACTCTGTCATCCATGAAGGGATTTTGAAATATCTTTTCATTAATGTTAATCATAATTAGACAATGTGTCATGCACAAGATCCAGATCCCTAGCTCCAATGTCAAAGTCATACATAGAAGTCAAAGGTTAATAGGATCTTTTTCGTGTTCGGTATATAACTCTGTCATCCATGAAGGGATTTTGAAACAACTTGTCATAAATGTTTACTGTAATGAGATAATGTGTCACGTGCAAGACCCAGACCCCCTAGCTCCAAGATCAAGGTCACACTTAGAAGTCAAGTCAAAGCTTAATAGGGTCTGTTTCATGTCCGGTTCGTAACTTAGCCATTCATCAAGGGATTTCGAAATTACTTGGCAAAAATATTCCCCATAACGATAAAACATGTCATGCACAACAACCAGATCCCTAACTCTAAGGTCAAGGTCACATTTAGAGGTTAAAGGTTAACATGGTCTGTTTCTTGTCCGTTCCATAACTCTTCCATCGATGAAGAGATTTCAAAATTACTTGGCATAAACGTTCCTTGTATTGAAATGACGCGCCAGACGCAAGACCAAGACCCTAGCTTCAAGGTCAAGGTCACACTTAGAAGTCAAAGGTTAACAATGTATGTTTCTTGTCCGGTCAATAACTCTTCTTGGGCACACTTCGGGGGCGTTTGTCACTAATAGTGACAGCTCTTGTTTGAGGTTCAATTTTAAGGTATGACCCACGTAATGGTGAATATTTAAAATCTTCACAACAATGTTACAGCAATATACTGTATCCAGTGAGAGACTTGTATGCAAAATTTAAACAACTTTTACTGTGCCGTTTTTTATAAATTTTGTACAATTCATGATATTTCCTCAAGCTCAAGTAGAGACAAATTTCAAAGTGATGGCCACTGTCCAAAACGTTTGCAGAGAATCCATTTTACCATTGATTTTGATAAAAGAAACATCAAACTATTGGTAAACAATTATAAAACACAAAATAAAACTGTGAATATCATTTTTTTTCAAGGGTTCCTCAAGTAAAAGATTTATTGAGACAGAATTCTAACTCCAACATTGAAAAATTATGGTTGAGTCATGTGGGACTGTTTTAAATTTTGCTCACTTCATTCAAAAATAGCCTTTTGGCAGAAGTAAAACCTACCTACATTTCTTCCAAAATAAGTAATCTAAAGAGTAAAGTAGGTTTATACTCTTCAAAAGGAGGTACGCTATTACATGGGTTATACCTTAAATACTTAGTATATTTTGAGAGTTATGTATTATTGTATTTTTTCTCTATAAAATGTCAAGGTCAGTAGTGGCTGTTTGTCAAGTTACCTTAAAGACGCACCACAAAATAACTGTATTCATTTGTATTTCCATGATGGTAATTATACATATTTTGCATGAAGAAAATGAGAAATAACAAGTATTTAGTTACAAATTGACAGTGACATATATAAGGCCAAGACAATGTGTTTAATGTCTAAATATTAAATTACGGTACTTCATGTATTAAGGTGAGTTTAGACCACACTTTGTTTCGTCAGTGTAAGATAGTTATTATTCTATGTTTATAAAACTATACTGAGAAGAGAATGACTGAATAAGTTTGCAGATGAAGTTGTTAAAACAGGGCCTAAATTGTCCACCTGTCATCTTGTAGAATAGCTGTATTATACCAGTATGCACCAAGTTCATTTGGGAGGAAAATGTAGGTCACTAGGTCGTGGTGGGTCTTTAACACTTCAAGTAATTGGTTAAAAATAGATACTATAGCCTGTTTATTAACGGTTAATCGGAATGCGATAATGTTACACACTGATAGCCACACGAGAACTACATGCAGATATAGACTTGTCATAGTACGCTACTGCGGGAAATACAAAGTGGTAGTATTGGACTGGGAATTCATGGCATGACACACACACACAATCACCAGGTTAGTGGAATTCTGTACATATATTGAATGGACTTCATGGACTCAAGTGATTACGATTAGAGACCCAGAAAATAAAACTGTTTGTGACAGTACAGTTTTATTATTACAGGACAATGATATCAGTAGTATAGGGGTCGGTTTGGGGCAAACAAACGGGCGCCATCTTGGATGACCTAGTTACTATTTATAGTAACTCATTTGCATATAACAAATGAATTCAGTACGCATGCGCGGCGGCCATTTTGAATTCTTATTTTAGAATGACGTATTTATGAGAAATGTTTAGGAATGACCTCACTCTGCTATTTATATCTCCCTGAAGTATATAGACTTATATACCTATCTAGGGCGTGTTCGCGCACATTGAGGGTCAGGTGCTCAGCCCAAGACGGGGAGATAACATGAAAACAAAATACTTCAAGAAATTCAAATAAATATTAATTATATTTGAACATTTAGATTTATCTATGAACTAATTGAATAATTACATTGTATTGTAAACATTAAATTATTAATAATAATCTAAAGTAAAATATGTATCACTTTTTAAATTAAAAACATAAAGCTTTATTTAAGATAGCAACGTTAGAAGTAACGTTAACTGAAAATAAAAGGCTACTTTTTGCTTACGATGTTTCCTCCTAGGCGTCCACTAAGTAAATGACCATGTATCTGTTTTAACAAGAGGTCATTCAAATGAACTCATAGTCTTATTTTAGAATGAACTTTCGACGTCGGTGCAACTATTTTTAGGTACTGTAAAATTAGCGATGGTCATTAATCGAACAAGTCTTTGATGGTTGAGTTTTGGTATTCATGCGTAAATTTGTACCGGATGAAAAAGTCATTAAATTCTCTATTTGGCACTCTTGCGTGAAAGTGCACTTTCTGCCTCTCCGAATCCATGTGGAAAACTCATTATCTTTTTCGGAATAGCGCTGAAGCGTGATAATGCACTTTCTGCCTCTCTGAATCCATGTGGAAAACTCATTAAGTTTCCTGACTTGGAATTCGCGTGTGATAAAGTACTCGATGCCTTTCGGAGCAAGTATGGGGAAAACACATTAAATTTCCCGACTTGGAACTCGAGTGCTAGTGCCTCTTTTATACCATCCATTATATGATGTTAAAGAAGATTTTGATAGTTTTCTAAAATATTTGCCAACATTTTCAATGACCATCTAGAGTTTTA
The DNA here is from genome assembly GCF_021730395.1 of Mercenaria mercenaria. Classification (NCBI taxonomy): domain Eukaryota; kingdom Metazoa; phylum Mollusca; class Bivalvia; order Venerida; family Veneridae; genus Mercenaria; species Mercenaria mercenaria. Next base: position 65,554,626 of record NC_069377.1, on the reverse strand, counting down.
GAACGGTAAGGTACTTTTTGAGAAGGCTGCTTAAAAATCATCAAAAATAAGACGTTTAAGGGTCCAGTTTTACATTTTGGGTATCAGACATTTTTGAAAAGCCTTTAGGGTGCACTTTACCATAACCTAGGTGCCAACCGGAAATGAAGTCGTTAAATTTCAAAGTCATCGTACAGGCTCGGGACCGGTACCGTTAGAAAGATCTTTTCAAGTAGGTTCGGAAAATATGTACTATTATGGGTCTATCTCTATCCGTTTTCCAGATATTGAGGTTAAAACCGGAATCATTCATTGGAAACACCCAGCTTCACGCCTTTATTATTAAAGGTAACCTAGGCAAAAACCAAAGGTCTCTACGAGTACTATAAGTCAGTATACTCAAACTGGAAGTGAAATCAATCATGCGTAAAATTCCCATTTTCTGCGCTTTCTTAGACTCGAACCTGCTCAAGTGAGGTATCGCTGGAAAGGTCTCGTCATGATAATTCGGAAAATGTATACTTTGATAATCGTATTTTCAAAAGGGACCGAATAATGAACCAAAATCACTCAAGCGTTAAAACCCGGCTAACTCCTTCATAATTGATCTAAAGCTAGGCATGTAGGGTATCAAATGAAAGGTCTCGATAAGTACTATAAGGCAATAAACTTAAATTGGAAGTCAAATCACTCGTGCGTAAAATAAGCTTACCTGATCCTTCCACTTTGATATCCAAAATGACAGTGAATGAATTCACAGGGCGAAGTATAAAAAATAGAGCCAAAGCAACGTTCTGATTAGTCAGTATAGCTTATAGCAATGCTCTGATTGGCTAGCTATATGACGCATTCTGATTGGTTCAAATAATTTATTCCTCAAAGATAGTTTGGTTCAAAGCTGTTCCAAACTGGAATGTCTATGTTTAACTAGCCAATCAGAATTAATTAGAATGACCATTGTTACTAAAAATACACCAAATGAAAAGTATATAACTGCGCGTTCACCAGAAAAAATCATTCTTACCTCAGAACTGAAATCATGGAAAATAGCTCGGGAGTATTCGAAAATATGGTGAATTCTTCCGCTTCTGACCTAAAGGCAGTGTGCCCAGTACATCACAAAGTATGGATTTATGAAGCGCATTTCAATAAAGTGCATCTTGGGATTTCCACAGACACTTTTGTAGAATTATTCAAAGCCTATATAAGAAACAGGACGAATTTAAATGTAGACTTCTCCATCATTCACACTGATGATCCATATAGGGACATGTGGGGAAGTTTGCTTGACTGTCATTATTTGGTGGATATGGAGTGCGCATTACGCGACTTTCTGGAAGAGAAAGGGTGTCTACATGTTAAGTACAAGGACAAAACAAAAACAAGAATTGAATTTGATATGAATTACTCTACATGGATATATATGCTCCGACAATACATGAGCAAATATCATCCGAAAATAGAACTCAAGTGGTGCGTACATAGTTTGCAACCAAATTCCTATTGCCCCTGTAACATCTGTTCGGAACCTTAATGACCCGAAAATTTCTACATAGATGTACTTACTATGCTCTGTGATCATCATGCAAACAGAAAGTGGTAGATAAGAGCATTTTAAAGCGTGTCTGACTTGAACTGTTTGCTGAATTGTGTTGATCAATTACATGAAATTTGTATGAAAGACAGACTAAAGAGACAGTTTTATAAAAAATAAATGATGGATGTGTTACCATTGGATCTCTGTGGAAAAATATTTTCCGACTGTGTAGAAAGACCGTACAAACCTTTATATTACATGTTGGACTATGAGCCATATAAAATGGCTCTTGGCAAAATAACAGCACAAAAATTTTCCAACGGATGCATAAAACAGTGGTTAAAGCAAAAGAGAACTTTTATATTTTTTAAAGACACTTTGATGGACATGATTCGTTTTCATAAGATGAATTTGAATATTGAGGCGATCAGTGAAAGTGACTGGATGACTTATATTCCTGAGAACGAGGAAATAGCGCTTTATGTCAACGATGTGATACGAGGTGGTGGCAAAGAATTTCAATACGATTGGTTTCCAGTCCAAGAGAAGAATAATAAACGTGATTAAATTTTACTTACAAAATCTGTAGATATCATTGCTGCAATTCTTCATTTAGAATTGCGAGAGACGCTTATTGAGAAGCATGATATCACTTTGTGAAAACGATGTTGAATAAATAAAATACAATAAACAAATATTATGTTGTTTTATTTATGTACACCACCACGGCTACCAACGCTTCATCATATATTTCTGTCAAGTCAAATTCGAATGTATAGGTTATAAATAACAAAGACATATTGTTCTTTCAATCTTTTATTGCCAAAGATTGTATCACTAATACAGACTACATGTATCAACTAAAATAAGACAAAATAAAGTCATCATTCAACTTCTTGCAATGCAGATCAAACGGTTTTAAAATGTCCTTCATTTTTCGTCCAGAACATCGGTTCATAATGTAATATACGCAATATAGCCCGCATATATTGGAATCTGTATCCTGTATTTGACTGAAGTTCATCCAATAACGCTTCTTTAACACTTGCTCAAAATGAACTTTGTAATACTCTGGTCTATTACCAAGTAAATCGAAAAATTCGTCAGGTCCTCTCTTAGGAAATTAAAAGGCCACCCAATGTTTTCCTGATCCCTGGCTCGTGTCTGTATTTGAAATGACGTATTGTTCTCTACGGATTTGAAGTTGATCCGCAGCACATATGTCACAGGGTACTCTTTGAACATTTCCTCGAGCTCATAGTTATTCATTTTAAAATGTATAGGTGTTCCAATCCATAGTATCTTGGGTCATGCTTTTGCGATATTTCTTACGTCGTGGGCTGTCTAAATCATGACTCATAGTTGTGTCCATTTTATCTCTATGCCGCTTCAGATCACTATGCTTTTGTGACCGTCTTATTTCCGACCTAGCAATATCAACCGCTTGGGCTACGGATGTCACAAGTTTTACTACGGGGAGATCTTCACCTTTTTGTTCTTGTTTCATTGCTTCCCTTTCTTGTCCCTCTTTTAATTCGGCCATTTTTCTCAGATGAACACCGCTACCTACTATAAAACGACCCTTATGATCTGGTCTTACGTATCCATCCCTCAAGTCTTTGAAGTGTTGATACCATTTTTCAGGGTTCGGTACATACGGTACCCATTTTTCTTGTTTATAATCGTATACTTCAATGGAACCCATTTTGGCGTGTTGAAAGGTAAAGCAAGCCAATCCTTCTTACAGCGTTCATTCATCATCATCCGATTCTTGATCGTCATCACTTTCTTTATTATCCTTCATTGTATATTCTTCTTTGCTTTTATGATTGGGCCACAACTCATCAAATAGGTCTTTTCTAAGCGCAACGGCTTGCCGAATAGATTCTTTGACAGTCATTGTCACAAATTGACATACGGGCCTTATTTTATCTGTATTGTAAATGCAGGTATTGCATCATCTTTTTGTAAATTTTTGAGTTATTGAGGTAAATGTCAGATTTCACGCATGAAATACCTCTCATGTTTTTCTGTATTTCATAACTTAAATTTCCATGTAAATTTCATTGAATTCTGTTCAGTAATAAGAAAGTTGATATTTTATAAACTTCAGTAATTCATGTTTTTATCCCCAAAACCACTATAATGGGCCTCAAATTGTCAATTTAAATTCGCGCCAAAGTAGTTAGATTCCCCGGCTATATCGTGAATCCCGTGAAAATGACAATAGTCATAGCTCACGGCTTAGCCGTGAATCCCATGAAATTTAGTATTTGGCGGGACATTATCCTTTAAATAGACTGGACTAGATATGCCTTGCGCACACCACCTTACGACTTTATAGACGAATCTATGTCTGAATTATTTTCTTGCTAGAAATTTATGCTCGATCGAGGTAAGAAATTTATTTGTTAGATTTTTTGTATGATTTTTGCATTACGATTTTTATTTGGTAAATTTTTGTTCATTCTACAGAATTCTGTAACATTTACTTTTCGGCATATGATTTTAGCTAGTTTCGGTATGTCAGGATGATTTATTAAATTTTTCAGACTTTTGTAAATTATTTCGAAAGAGGAATCTAAAATGTTTCATTTATATAAGATGTAAAATTTGTACTGAAATTTGTAACATGATATTTATAAAGTACTTTGTTTCAAAAACTTATGTCAAACATTTCGTTATTATGGAACGCCATTACTGCATTGTATTGTTATGTATAAATCTATATGGCAAGTCTAGTACCATGTATATTTTATTGTAATATGAAATTGTGTGACAGTCTATTGCATACACATACAATGTCCGTTTTAGTATATGGCATTAGATATTATATGGATGCCAACTATCATATAACGTTTGATTTATATTGAATTTTGTTAATTTGTAGTTGTAAATAATAGCTGCAGTTTATCATTTCCGTATCTATAATGTTTCATCATAAACTTTTCATATCTTTTTCATACTTTAACTTTAGTCTTTTAAGTAAGTAATTAATTTTGGTAATAATGGAAGTAATAAGTGACGTATTTTAATCATGTGACGTTTGAACTTAGTAGCACATATATTTTGTATAAGTAGCACGTATTATTTATGGGAGCCTACGGAGGTATGGTGTACCCAAAGGAGCAGTTTTATGCCCTGATTTTTTGTTTTGCTATGGTGCTTACCATATGTTATATATTTTAGCTTCTTCCGCCAGACGATTTTTCCTGGTGATGTCATAACCCGGAAGTACAATGCCCGAGGTTCACTTGTCTTCACTCGCCTGGATGTGATATTCCCAGCGCAGAGCTTACGTCCCATGGTTGTGCCGTAAACCGCAAAGACGATGATTTTTGTTATCCTCTGAAGTCAGCTCAGGGATGCAATCACCTACCACCATAGGGAGCCAACACGGAATCAACGTATTCACGGTTTAAAGGGACTGAATTTAGAAATCTGTTTTGTTTGTGCTACTTAAAGTTCACAATTACATTAAAGACCTGTGTCACGTCAGATTAGAATGGACTATAAGAACTTTTGTATCTAGAGATACTGAACTTCCTTTTTTTTCTTTCTTATAATCAGTTTTTTTTTTCTTTTCATATCTATTCATTGTTAATAATCATCTTTTGTAAATAAATTTGTAAATATTGTAAAGGGTGTTGATTTGTTCTGATGGTTACTGTCGCCGGTACGGCCTTTCCTGTCACAGTCATGTCGTGCTGACTTCTTAATTTCTTAGCCGACTGTAGAATCTGCTGCTAAGTAGGATCGTTTTGTAGCTCATAAAAGTCAATTAGAAATCGGGCATAATTTTGTCTCAGTCTCTTTCTTAGTTGAGGCAATTTGTCATTAGCAGTGCGACGGTAAGCTTCTTCAAAAGAGAGCCCTTGTTCTGTATAGTTGTTAACTTTAGCTCTGAATTGCTCTTTAATAGATTGTCTGAGAGGATCCTGAAAACGCTTATCCCATATCTCACGACGTGATCGCTCTTCTATCATCTCAACTTTTCTACGTTTACCAGGAGGTCCCTTGAACAAAGGTCGTTTCTGTGTAAAGCAGGTGTCATTATTCCTATTTTCTATTCCATCATCATTATCATTATCATCATCACCATCATCATTATCCTCCTCCTCAACATCATCATTATCTCCTCCTCAACATCATCATTATCCTTTTCATCATTTTTGTCAGATAAGTTTCCTCCACCATCGTAAAAGTCTTCTGGTTTATATTCACCATCTGTTAGTTTTCGCCTTTTTGGATTGTTTGCCTCGAAAATGTTATCGCGTAAACGGTGTTGTTCTGGTGTGCTCGATGTAAGGTCTATTACCAAATAACCGTGCGGTCTTGATGTCGCTTGTTCAAACCGTTTCATAAAGATGTTACTGGACGAAGGGTAAATTCTTCTTGCAAATGTAGCTACTTGCTGTCTATCAATAGGGTTATTACATAGCACCAGATACTGCGTATTCAAAGCGATATCTCTGCAGGCTTTACCTTGAGGGAACAAATTTTGGGTGAGATATACGACAGATATGTTCCTATGGTGACTGCCCTTGGTAAAGAGATCAGCAATTCTTTGATCGCATTTAGTTTCAGTCATCAAGTCGTAAAAGACCAGCAGGTTCCTTTGATGAACATTTATGTATTGGGAATCGTTCAAGTAGTCTGGAAAACCGTGTACAAATTCGACCCCGGGATTTTCACGCTGAAGTTCATTATACAAAGGTTGCCATTGTCCAAAACACCATATGATACGCTGAGGCTGAGGTCTAACGTGATTTGATCATAGCAGTTTTCTTGTCCATTCCGTTTTTTTCCACTACCACTTGATCCTGAAACGACCATAGAAAATGGATGTTGAAACGTCATCTCTCTTGCAGTGTCCAATATTTGTAGTGATGGTGAATATTTCCCAGAATCGTTGTCGCTCCTATGCTTACTACGTTGATGTCTCAGCATGAGGTCACGTCTAGAGAACCACTCTTGACAAACAGGGCACTGCTTCATTTTTAAAACAGAAACAAAATGTCTTTCCTTCACCATAAGACACTGTTTATCTTCGTACAAGTTTTGTTAGACATTCTTACGCTTTTGACAAAAAGACATCGGAGACGGTAGTGACTGCGGCGGTGTTTGAAGCGCCGGTGGCGGGATGTGGCGGCGGTTGCGGTGGCGGTGGTGGCGGCGGCGGCGGTTGCGGCGGCGGTTGTGGCGGCGGCGGCGGCGGTGGTGGCGGTGGAGGTGGCGGCGTGTAACGTAGCACGTTGTACCAGAAGCTTGTCTTGAAACACAACACAAAACGACAGTTCTAACATTTATTTTCCACGACAGCAATGCACAGTTACTTATGAATGTTCAGTCTAATTTCACAGATATTATCAAGGTTCAATGAGACTTTTAAAACAATTCTGTTTATAATTCTATAAACACAAGTTCTTAATTGTAAATGTATTTCAGCCTAGCTTTTAACAAAACTTATTAAATTTCAGCTCATGGGAGCGGGACGACATGTCCCTTGCCCGTACCTGGGCACCTCTCCCCGATCACAGAGTATATTGAGTTTATAAAGGATTATACAGGAAAACACAGCAGACACATTATCTAATTTCCCGATCACTTAAGGATACCTACAAGTTCAACAAGCCTTAAGCTACTGAAGATTGTCAAATCTTGTCTGACTTGTCAATTTATGAAATGTACAGTTTTCATCTTCTATAATTTTTATAATCTTAGACTTCTGAAAGAAATACCCGAAATAAAATACAAAACACCTGAGTATTACACTACAGGCGGTGGTAGTGGAGGTGGCGGTGGTGTTGTTGTGGTAGTGAAGGTGGTGGTGGTGGTGGTGGTGGCGGCGGCGGAGGTGGATGTAGTGGATGTTTTTCATGCATTAGCTCGTAACGTCTTCTGTCACAGTCAAATTGACTTTTGACTTATGTGCGTGTGATCCCTGAGTGACCAATGAGAATGCGTGGTATCCCTAGCCAATCAGAGCATGGCTAATTAGAACGTTGTTTTGACTCTATCTATTATACTTCGCCCTGTGAATTCATTCCCAGGCCAAACATAAAGCAGAAATGCATATAATGAAGCATTATAGGTCACATTACCATATATATACAGACGGTAGCAAAAATCCCAGCGAAAATAAAGCGGGCGCGGCCTTTGTTGTCTTTGATCCCTATAGCAAAGAAATTTGCTCGTCGGCCCTCAAATTAGACCCTAGGGTCTCCATATTCACGTGTGAGGCAACAGCCATCCAACATGCACTGAAATGGATACCCGAAAACATGCCTAGAAACATAGCTATATTTACAGATAGTTTATTCGTATTACAATCTATAAATACAGGCTGGTCACAATCAAGATCTGATATAATAGTTGACATTATTCATAAAATCAGCCATCTCAGTAAAATAGGTATACATGTTTCCCTAATATGTGTCCCGAGTCATGTAGGCATTATGGGAAACGAAAGGGTCGATCAACTAGCAAAGCAAGGGTCCGAAAATGGAACCCCAAAACAGGTCAAATTAGCACTATATGAGGTTAATAGCATAATAAAGGCCAAATCAAGGGAGTTTTTTAGACAGAGATGGCTACAACAAGACACAATGCGCTGCGCCCTCTTGGAACATATCCCCAGTAAAATGCAAATTTATAGCACAAACACCGGCCATGATAAGATCATTACCAGATTAAGGCTGGGGCGGAACGGTCTGGGCTGGGAGAACAACTCAGATAAACATCTATGCCCATTCAACCACGTATTCTTTGACATACACAAAGAGTGTACACGAAATGCAGAACACAGATTGGAACTTGAATGTGGACTCCTGAAACTCGGGTTGGTCTGTATAGACAGAAAAACACTCCTCTTCCCTCCAAAGGAAGTCGAGCAGCAGGTCTACAGCCTCCTAATACATTTCATCACCAAAATAGGTTACTTGAACAGAATATAAACAAAACATAAACATTACATAGGAGGGGCCTGACCAAGCAACTAATTTTATAAGCTTAATTCAATATCACTAAGTACCAGGGGGTTTGAATCTCTATATGCACCCCGTCTGGGGGTACCATGTAAGGCTTAACGGCACTGGTGCGGTCAATAGAGATAATATAATCTCAGGGGAAACGTGTAAAAACATGTTAAAATCTTAAACTTCTTACAAAAGAGATGGCGTCAATAATCAGGGGGGTTGAGCTAGTATATGCACCCCGTCTGGGGGTACCATGTAAGGCTTAACAGCACTGGTGCGGTCAATACAAGCGATATATCCTCAGGGTGAAAGGCGCTATCTATCAAAGTTGCTAGGGTCGGGCCACAACTATGAACAGCAATAAATAAATTTAAAAATAACATAGTAACAGGAGCCGACTGTTTATGGAGCATATCAGTTGAAATAAGCCTGAAAGAGGTTTTATTATTATAACTTTTATTATATTAATTTAAATTTTAATTAGTTAAATGTGTACATACATATGTTATTTTAATTTTTCTATATTTTAAATCATAAGGCCAAATACTTTTTATCTACATGTATCTTTAAAATTATTTTGATTTTAAACATATACATAATTTTAAGCCATAATCAGGCTGTTTTTAGACAATGATTTTAAAACTAGGAGACATATCCTTGCAATTACTTTACATTTCGGCAAGGATGGTCAACAGGTTTACTAAATTATTTTTAAATATATTTTTATAACTCAATTTTATTAAAAACTTTACACAAAATAAAAATCAGAAATAAGAGTCTTTGTGTTTTCGTCTTTCGGCAAAGGCCGACTCTGATTTTATCAAATTTTATCAAATTTTATCGGATTTTAGCTAGCTTTTTAACCAACTTTTATTCAATTTTAACTCTTTTATCCAGATAAAAGATACAACAAAATTAAATAAATCTAGTATACCAAATTAAAGTAATGGCCAGCAATGTATATATGTGGTAGGGACCTATGGTGGCATAAACAACGCCCGGACCGAGAAAGCATGTATCAGAAAGACGCCACCATAGGAAAATCCAGTAGTGAAGATGTTCCGGAAACATACAGACTCAACACACAATGATAAACAAACAACAGGTAAACGGGTAAATTTTAAGTTAAAATTCTTACGCGTAATTTAGGCGCCGGGTACACAGGATTTGCGTGTAAAACATTTATTAATTCATAGATTATCTTCAAATTTTCAGAATCGCTGAAGAATACATATAGCTATATGGCTAGATCATTTCTAGTAAGATAATATAATTAAAATAAGCAAAATCACCTAGAAACGGTCGAATTTTGATAAAACCAACTGCAAAATTTCATACAGCGCGATCGTAAATATAATTTCTATACAACATGTAAAGTAATTAATATCGATATAATCATTAAATTCAGACCCTAGACTAGAAAGTGCAAAAAACAGATCGGAAAAACATTAAAAATTGACATAATGACAGCAATTTAAAAATATAGAATAAAACAGTATCGTTAAAGCACATTGAATGTTTAGCGCATATAGAGTAAGCATATTTATCGATATGACACAATTATGCAGTAGACGTGCCGTGTAATCTATAAATAACCTGTGTACTGACAATTATCGGACGTATATAAATGATCTTTCTAAATGTGTTTTTAAAGTTTTAAAGTTTTTTAAGTTTTAGTATTAATAAAATAAAGCTTAAGAGTATAGATGTAGTTCATGGTCAGTGGCAGTTTTTCTCAGGCGTTTCAGGAGTGTAAGTAAGGTAATCGCGGCTCTTACCCTGGATGACAAAATTTAATAAGTTTAAATATATATTTCATAATCTATTTATTATTTTGGAAATTTAGACACAATTTAGGGGGGTATAATTTTTAGAAACATTACAATAACAATAAATACTCCAGCCAAGACCCAGACATGTTCCAAAACTAACACCCGGGCCTTGAATTAAGGCCCCTTTTTAATTATATCATATGAATCTAATTCTTTGGAATCGATCCAGGCGCTGACCTGTATCTGGCAACGGGTCTCAAAATTCAAATCTCGCTGGACCTACGATTGATTAGTTAGACTGGAAACAGTCATAACTACGCAGCGCAGCGTAAACAAATAATCAAAGGCCTGAATGGCCTGAGTCGGCTAATGATTGATGTACTGACAGTATAGTCTACCAGTTTCAGTTTGTTTTTAGTTTTTTTCTTAAAATTTCATAACACAGCTCGATATTTACCCAAAATATTATATCCGGATACGATTACACTTTTCTCCAGTTTGAACAATATATTTTACAAATTGTGATGATACGAAGACATTTAGCAGCAATTGGCAGTATCTGACATTGAAGTTTACGGTTAAATTACCTCTTATTTAAATCTAAATTTTCATAAAAAAGTTGTTTCGTTTCGCCAAACATAGACGATCTACTTTCGATTTCAAAAACTACAAGAAAATACAATTTAATGTTTCGCCGATTTGTTTATTTCTCGAAAAATAAGAATTAAAATCATTTTTAATATCAGTAGTAACTAAACAAACCAGTAAGAGCTTCTTCTTCCGATAATTTATACGTTTACTGACTGCAAAATTCAACCCACGCAAAGTTTATAGACATCATACGATGCGTGTTTACGTTCAATGTGGGAGAATTAAGGCTGATCGGCTATGTTACCTAACGCATCCAGACGATTCAGATTTTGTTTTTAAAAAAGCATTGTGTGCGTTTCTGTAGTTTTATATACGTTTTTATACGCTTAGAAATTATTAGACATGCGTATTTGCATTATTTCTATACGTAATTTACGCTAATACGCATCTTATCTGGAGCCCTGCTGGAACTATTTTTTGTCTTTCGCTGGATGTTACCCAAGCTTTGTAAGCCTGCGCAATTCTTAAAATGCACATTTATGCTTAATGAGTTACATTCGAGAATTGCACAATTACAAGTCATAAATATGACAGATTACATCGTATATTGGTCATAGCAAAGGGAATTGACACAACTTAACTTCATTCATGCAGTGAACTGTTTGAAGTTTGAGAAATCTAATGGAACTACATCCCTTCACTGTGTTATTTGGTCCGTTTAGAGAATCGTTGGATAGCAAGGACTCGTCAAAAGGCTTTCAGCCTTTAGCCGACTCAAAAATGAATAAAACAAAAAAAAAAAAAAAAAAAAAAAAAAAAACGAATTCATTCACTGTCATTTTGGATATCAAAGTGGAAGGATCAGGTAAGGTAAGCTTATTTTACGCACGAGTGATTTGACTTCCAATTTAAGTTTATTGCCTTATAGTACTTTCATTCATTTGATACCCTACATGCCTAGCTTTAGTTCAATTATGAAGGAGTTAGTCGGGTTTTAACGCTTGAGTGATTTTGGCTCATTATTCGGTCCCTTTTGAAAATACGATTATCAAAGTATACATTTTTTAAATCATCATGACGAGACCTTTCCAACGATACCTCACTTGAGCATGTTCGAGTCTAGGAACACGCAGAAAATGTGAATTTTACGAATGATGGATTTCACTTCCAGTTTGAGTATACCGACTTATAGTACTCGTAGAGACCTTCGGTTAGATACCCAACATGCCTAGGTTATCTTTAATAATAAAGGCGTGAAGCTGGGTGTTTTCCGGATGAATGATTCCGGTTTTAACCTCAATATCTGGAAAACGGATAGAGATAGACCCATAATAAAACATATTTTCCGAATCTACTCGAAAAGATCTTTCTAACGGTACCGGTCCCGAGCCTGTACGATGACTTTGAAATTTAATGACTTCATTTCCGGTTGGCACCTAGGTTATGGTAAAGTGCACCCTATAGGCTTTTCAAAAATGTCTGATACCCAAAATGTAAAACTGGACCCTTAAACGTCTTATTTTTGATGATTTTTAAGCAGCCTTCTCAAAAAGTACCTTACCGGTTTTAAAACTCTAGATGGTCATTGAAAATGTTGGCAAATATTTTAGAAAACTATCAAAATCTTCTTTAACATCATATTATTGATGGTATGAAAGAGGCACTAACACTCGAGTTCCAAGTCGGGAAATTTAATGTGTTTTTTCCATACTTGCTGCGATAGGCATCGAGTACTTTGTCACGCGCGAATTCCAAGTCAGGAAACTTAATGAGTTTTCCGCATGGATTCAGAGAGGCAGAAAGTGAACTATCACGCTTCAGCGCTATTCCGAAAAATATAATAAGTTTTCCACATGGATTCGGAGAGGCAGAAAGTGCACTTACACGCCTGAGTGCCAAATAGAGAATTTAATGACTTTTTCATCCGGTACAAATTTACGCATGAATACCAAAGCTCAACCATCAAAGACTTGTTCGATTAATGACCATTGCTATGAGTATACAGTACCTAAAAATAGTTGCACCGAAGTCGAAGGTTCATTCTAAAATTAGACTATGAGTTCATTTGAATGACCTCTTGTAAAAATAGATACATGGTCATTTACTTAGTGGACGCCTAGGAGGAAACATCGTAAGCAAAAAAGTAGCCTTTTATTTTCAGTTAACGTTACTTCTAACGTTGCTATCTTAAATAAAGCTTTATGTTTTTAATTTATAGACATGCGTATTTGCATTATTTCTATACGTAATTTACGCTAATACGCATCTTATCTGGAGCCCTGCTGGAACTATTTTTTGTCTTTCGCTGGATGTTACCCAAGCTTTGTAAGCCTGCGCAATTCTTAAAATGCACATTTATGCTTAATGAGTTACATTCGAGAATTGCACAATTACAAGTCATAAATATGACAGATTACATCGTATATTGGTCATAGCAAAGGGAATTGACACAACTTAACTTCATTCATGCAGTGAACTGTTTGAAGTTTGAGAAATCTAATGGAACTACATCCCTTCACTGTGTTATTTGGTCCGTTTAGAGAATCGTTGGATAGCAAGGACTCGTCAAAAGGCTTTCAGCCTTTAGCCGACTCAAAAATGAATAAAAAAAAAAAAAAAAAAAAAAAAAAAACGAATTCATTCACTGTCATTTTGGATATCAAAGTGGAAGGATCAGGTAAGGTAAGCTTATTTTACGCACGAGTGATTTGACTTCCAATTTAAGTTTATTGCCTTATAGTACTTTCATTCATTTGATACCCTACATGCCTAGCTTTAGTTCAATTATGAAGGAGTTAGTCGGGTTTTAACGCTTGAGTGATTTTGGCTCATTATTCGGTCCCTTTTGAAAATACGATTATCAAAGTATACATTTTTTAAATCATCATGACGAGACCTTTCCAACGATACCTCACTTGAGCATGTTCGAGTCTAGGAACACGCAGAAAATGTGAATTTTACGAATGATGGATTTCACTTCCAGTTTGAGTATACCGACTTATAGTACTCGTCGAGACCTTCGGTTAGATACCCAACATGCATAGGTTATCTTTAATAATAAAGGCGTGAAGCTGGGTGTTTTCCGGATGAATGATTCCGGTTTTAACCTCAATATCTGGAAAACGGATAGAGATAGACCCATAATAAAACATATTTTCCGAATCTACTCGAAAAGATCTTTCTAACGGTACCGGTCCCGAGCCTGTACGATGACTTTGAAATTTAATGACTTCATTTCCGGTTGGCACCTAGGTTATGGTAAAGTGCACCCTATAGGCTTTTCAAAAATGTCTGATACCCAAAATGTAAAACTGGACCCTTAAACGTCTTATTTTTGATGATTTTTAAGCAGCCTTCTCAAAAAGTACCTTACCGGTTTTAAAACTCTAGATGGTCATTGAAAATGTTGGCAAATATTTTAGAAAACTATCAAAATCTTCTTTAACATCATATTATTGATGGTATGAAAGAGGCACTAACACTCGAGTTCCAAGTCGGGAAATTTAATGTGTTTTTTCCATACTTGCTGCGATAGGCATCGAGTACTTTGTCACGCGCGAATTCCAAGTCAGGAAACTTAATGAGTTTTCCGCATGGATTCAGAGAGGCAGAAAGTGAACTATCACGCTTCAGCGCTATTCCGAAAAAGATAATAAGTTTTCCACATGGATTCGGAGAGGCAGAAAGTGCACTTACACGCCTGAGTGCCAAATAGAGAATTTAATGACTTTTTCATCCGGTACAAATTTACGCATGAATACCAAAGCTCAACCATCAAAGACTTGTTCGATTAATGACCATTGCTATGAGTATACAGTACCTAAAAATAGTTGCACCGAAGTCGAAGGTTCATTCTAAAATTAGACTATGAGTTCATTTGAATGACCTCTTGTAAAAATAGACACATGGTCATTTACTTAGTGGACGCCTAGGAGGAAACATCGTAAGCAAAAAAGTAGCCTTTTATTTTCAGTTAACGTTACTTCTAACGTAGCTATCTTAAATAAAGCTTTATGTTTTTAATTTAAAAGTGATACATATTTTACTTTAGATTATTATTAATAAGTTCTTTGTTTACCACACAATGTAATTATTCAATTAGGTCATAGATAAATCTAAATATTCAAATATAATTAATATTTATTTGAATTTCTTGAAATATTTTGTTTTCGTGTTATCTCCCCGTCTTGGGCTGAGCACCTGACCCTCAATGTGCGCGAACACGCCCTAGATAGGTATATAAGTCAGCTCTATATACTTCAGGGAGATATAAATAGCAGAGTGAGGTCATTCCTAAACATTTCTCATAAAAACGTCATTCTAAAATAAGAATTCAAAATGGCCGCCGCGCATGCTTACTGAATTCATTTCTTATATGCAAATGAGTTACTATAAATAGTAACTAGGTCATCCAAGATGGCGTCCGTTTATTTGCCTCCAAACCGACCCCGATACTACTGATATCAATTAACAATTTCAAGTCACTGCTTTTCATAAAAGTACAAATTCGTTTTGATAAAATTCTGATAATATTGGGGAGTTATATATTTATGCTCGTTTGAATCAAAACTTACACAACAATTAACCTTCGATTTTATTATTTTTTCATATTGTTTTACAATTATTAAAACGCTTCCTTACATATTTTGACATAAGCACCACAAAGCGGGGCAATATACACCTACATCAGAGGAGGAGGATGTGTGCGGGTGAGGGGATATAATGTGACAGCGGATGGGGGATTGTGGGTTTAATACGGCAGCAGTGACGCAATAATAAGAAACAAACTGAATGTGATTCTGTGTGTGTGCGTGTGTGCGCTTGTGCGCGTGTGCGTGCGTGCGTGTGTGTGAGGGTCGGGGGAGGGGGATCATGTACACCTTAATAGTTTTGAAGTTGTGCTGCAGTCACAAGCTGTACATATTGTTTCATCGCCACCTGCCTATATGCCAAGTTTGAAGCCAATACCTTAACTGGTTACCAAGTTACGATCTGGACACAAAATATGAAAGGCAAATATCTTTGTTGTAACATTGACTTTTGATCTACAGACCTGGTTCTTGCATTCTGCACTGTCACATTGCCACCTACCTATATGCCAAGATTGAAGTCAATACTTTGAATAGTTATAAAGTTATGCTCCGGACACGAAATATGAAGGACAGATTGGACCTTTGTGCTCCATTTGTGACCTAGTCCTTAGACCTACCGACCTGGTTTATGTGCTCTGCACATCGTCTTATGATCATGTACCAATATGCTAAGTTTACAGTCAATACCTTGAATGGTAATTAATTGATGCTCCAGGCACGAAATATGACAGACGGACGGACAGATGGACAGACAGACAGACGAACGTGCCATCACATAATACGTCTATTTTTTTTTCAAAACGTGCGTATAATAATTGAAAATGACTTTGTTCTGTTATAATTTATCATATGAATGACACTGGTCTGTTAGTACGCACAGAAACCATAGAAACTGAAAGACGCGAAGTTACATAAAGCTGTGAATATAAAAGTAGCGAGAGGTAAAAAAAACTATAAATGGTATTTTAAACTGCCAACAAAAAGGAAGGTTTTGCTCAACCATGAACATAAGGATACAACGAGAAGACCAGTAACTACTCGGAAATAAGATATTTGAAAATGTTAAGCAGTCATATCCGTTATGAAAATGAAAAGTGTAAAAGATAGCGAGCGGATTGTACGTTGTTCCATAGTAGGAGACAGCTTTTTTGGAAAAACGTCTTTAGTAAACAAGTTTCTTAGAGATGACAACACTGACAATCGTTCTTCTACAGTATTTGATAACTTTGCTGGTTAGTTTTTGATATTTTAGTATGAAATTCGTTGTAATATATGTAATATAGAATACTTTTAGATGCTTATGTTTTGTCAGACAGAATGAACAAAATATATGGTAGTCTAGAGTTCCATCCCTACAATCCTCTAAGTGATATTTAGACAAATTAACAATCAAGTTAATCAATAATTGTGCGATGAGTCCCCCATATGTGATATTTAGACAATTTAATAAGATGTATCTTTATGTGACAAATAATGAATATTTACATGACACCAAGCCTTCCTCTAACCATACAGTAGCTTTGGAAAATAATAAAAATAAGTCACACATTTTAATCTTCTTTTTCATAGGAAATGTTCACACAACAGAAGGTGAGTACACGATCAGTATTTTTGACACAACCGGACAGCATGACTTGGATGGATTACGTCATTATCCTTATGCGCAAAGCGATGTGGTTATTGTCTGCTACTCCGTCATCGACCGGACTTCTTTGAGCAACATCTCACAGTTCTGGATGCCAGAAATTAAGAAGTACACAAAGAAACACACACCAATCATTCTCGTTCCAACACAGAGTGACTTAAATGATGCCAAATTTACGGCTATTAGACTGAATGAAGGAATATCTTTAGCAAATGAAATTGGTGCCTTCAGTCTGGTGGAAACGTCTATGTACGATTTCAGAAACGTGTCTAAACTCTTTGAAATTGTTGCCATGGCAGCAAGTAAAAAGAGGAAGAATATTATATCAAAACTTTTTAGGAGGTGAACACTTACGGAACTGATGAATCAACACCTGGCTGTCCAGATCTTTCAATTTGTAAATGTTGTTAGCATGGCTTAAAGAAAGAAATTGCTGCTACATGGACACTTTCAGTCAGTTCCCTTTTATTATAAAAAGCTGAAAATGCTAGAGTTGAACGTGATTTTCGAGGCTGAACAAGGATGTCAGACAAAAAGGACTAGATACCCATTGCAAACACGTCTAAGGAAAATCGTAGGATTACATAACAGTGTCAAGGAGTACACACCAGATTCTGGATTACATACCAGTATCAGGAAAACACACCAGTATCAGGATAACATACCAGTGCCAAGATTACATACCATTGTCAGGAAAACATACCAGTATTGATAGTACGCACCTATGTAGTTTAAAGACACTATGTGAGTAACATTTGATTAAAAACAACATAATAAATGTATATCAAAATAATGGCACTGCTACACATACACGTGTCAGGAATGCATACCAGTGTCAGCAGTACAAACCAGTGTCATAAAGAATGCATGCCTGTGTCGGGAATGCATACAAGTGTCAGGAGTACAAACCAGTGTTATGAGATATACTAGTTATAGTTTTTCCTTCAAGATATTTTACAGGAACTCGATCAATCCTTGTACGGTAACATGCGACTACCAAATGACACAATACTGTCAAATAAAAAGTGTGTCCTTCCGGCTGAGTGTTGAGCTTTTGATGCTTTTGGAAGAAGACGCTTTTCCTTGTGTCAATAAGCGCCACGCAACTTGTCGAACAGCAAAGTTTTGCACCTTGTTAGCAAAGTGATGAACCTTTGGTTGCTTTTTTATGACATATCAAATAGAAGGAATTGTAGCCTTAAGTCTTAAATTTGCATCTGTTACGGCTAGCTGAAATTGGAAGTGTACCGCATCGACAGAATTAAAATGTTACAATCGAGTAGTGGTCAGTTATTTCCGATCTATAGCGGGTCATTTACATAATGAACATTAGCGGTCCTGCGGTTACATTTATTATAGCTGGACAATCTAACAACTGCCGAGAGATTATGATATCTGATTTAGGACAAATCTTAAAAGCACATCGTTTATAAACATGTATTTTCAATTTTAATTCGGACGAGATCGTTTCCCGATTTGCGCAGTGCCTGAATTCATATTAACCGTATGTCTGTTGGTTTTTATTAAATATTCAACTTAGATGTTTGTATCATTATAAGTCGTGGATGTTGTTTACATTGAATATGCAACAAAATGGTGTTGCCAATAGACTCGTAAAAAGTTCCAAAACTGGTACAACAGATTTGAGGTGTGTCTCCTTATGTTATCCGCCGCCGGAGGCGGAGGGATATTGTTTTGGCGTTGTCCGCCCGGATGCTCGTCCGTCCGAAATGGAAAATGTTTATAATTCAAAAAGTATTTAAGCTAGATTCACCAAACCTCATATAATTATTAACTGGCACGTGACCTTTGCTCATATAATGCATTTCCCCTACACCCAGTAAAAGCAGAGATGGTTCTTTTGTACATAACTTAATATGTATATCTGAAAATTAGATATCTTTCAAAATATAGTCCCTCATTCACAGCACAATTTATTCGGTGGTGGATATAAATTTACTGAATTTGCTTGATATAATATAATCTGCTGTAGTCTGTAACGAACTGAATGATGACCACTAATTATGGTTACTGTGCGTGCTTTTAAGATTCCTTTTCATTCAGGTATGCACTCGCTTTTATTGCTTTGTATTCCACTGTAAGCCACGGCAGTTCATTTCTTTCAAGCAAAGTTTTAAATTGCAAACTATACCTTCTTTGTCAGGTACCAGGAATATTCATTTGAAATTAAAACAGAGTTAGTGAAAAAATGGTATACATAGTCTAACCTCTTTTTAACGTTCATCGAAGGGACTGACTGACAGTGACCACTATAGATAGGTGGCCACTATTTACTGTTTTTTGATATAGGACATCAACGTTAGTTTAAAACTTAATTATGCTTATCATATGCATAAGCTGTGGTGTTATGTTACGCATAATAGCTCCGTTTGAAACTGATACAATATTATCTTATATTACAATATGAAAGAAACACACATACCCGCCTGCTTAGATCAACAGGGAATGCGCAGATCTACGGATCGTGGGGTCCTGAGTTCTATCCCCGGGCGGGGGCGTATGTTCGCTATAACGATTTGATAAAGGGCATTGTGTCTGAAGTCATTCGTCCTCCGCCTCTCATTCATGTGGGGAAATTGGCATTACTTGTGGAGAACAGGTTTGTACTGGTACAGAATCCAGGAATACTGGTAAGGTAAACTGACCCCCATTACATAACTGAAATACTGTTATAAAATGGCATGAAACCCAAAACAAACACGATTCAAACGCAACTGATCGGGACAATTTCTCTTCCTCTTCTCTTTCTTCAGAAATAAATGTTTTCTCGTAAATGGTCTTTAATTTTGACATCTTTTATAACAGATAAAGTATTATATTGGTAAATTTATTTCCTTTTGAAATGTTTTAACAATGGTTGCAATTTGTGAACATTACGAATGACGCTAACTAACGGTAATCTAACAACTTTTCGATGTAAAGGTTATAAAACTAGATTTGGTTTTGTTTACCTTCAGTTTGACAAAATAAAACAACACGTTTATGTTTTACAAGATAAGAGATTTAGTGACCGTTATTTTTTGATGACATGAAATTATCGTAAAGACTGAATACATTTTCGGAAGTATTTACATAAGGGTGAAGGTAATAACGTTCAGTAATAAAATCCTCAGAAGAATAGAACGAAACCATGAAAAAACAGCAGACTCGGTTTTATTTAGTTTATTTATGGGAGGTAATGAAATTTGCAACACCCTTCACACCCGCTAGCACCGGTTTATGTGGAAATCTATTAAACGTGTATTAACTCCATGATCCCAAAGCCCAGAAAAGATAACAAAGCTGAGACCAGCGTCAAGGCATTTGCAACACGTCAGATGAAACAAAAACAAAAACAAAAATAAGAATGGCCCTGATTCAAGATTGCAGCCTCCTAAGATCGAAACCATACATCAATTTGTGTGGAAGGCATTAATTCATCCTTGAACGTTCACACACATTGAATATACGCTATAAACCTACGCTTAATCTAAACCTAATCTTTCGTCATATATTATACACTCATTGCGTTCGTATACATCCAATAGGTGCACATTAATGTTTACGCAGTGTTCGTACAGATTTGTAAATGCTTAGAATTTAGACGAAGTAAAACAAGTCGACGACAAGGACAAACACACAAATTACATAGTGAGGCACCATCTTTGAACAGTCGGTGACAAAAACACCATTTGGGGAGTGTTTAATGGTATGAACCAACCATCTCTTCTTAAACCCTTTTCATGCTTCAAAGTTACAGGGTGCTGTAAATAATTTATCAACGCAAATGCTAATAAAAAGCAACATGTGTAGAAATAAATGCTCATGTAGATACTTAAAGAAAGAAAAACACTGAGGAACCGTATACAGTGTAACTTCCGAAAACCGAACGACCTCCGGACCAGCCTAAAAGTTCGGTTTTTGGAAGTTTCCGGAATTCAGAAGTTTGAAAGTTTGTAGGCAAAGTGGACGTGGTGCACAAGAGTTATGTTTTCTTACACGTAGGATGAAGGAGATTTTTATCCTTTTTAATTTTACAATTTCATATTAATTAATTAATTGATTAATTAATTAAATTATAACAAACATTAAGGATAATAAATACATAAATAACAAATATAAAAAGAAACAACAAAACTTTAATAATGGCATTTACGCAAACATTTTCCACTTACATTTTACCATCTTTGGAGTCCCGAGTTCGTCAACATTATATTTTAAGTAATGTTGATAATGCATAGTTTAATCGGTGTAACGAAATCATTTAAATCATCTATCTTTCTTTCATTCAAATATTAAGAAAGTTTTAAACACATAAGATATTTAATTCATCACGTTTTCATAAATTGAATACAAATGAAAATAATCGCTAAGTACTTCCTTACTTTTGCATCAAATGATCATTGTGATTATTTAGCGTGTCAAAGTGTCAAAATAAACGCGCGCCGCTAATAAATAAACAAACAAACATGTTGACAGCGTTTCTGGATGATCAGGTGACACTTTTAATCCAGCAAATATTTTGCTGTTCGGTTTTCAGAAGTCAATTTTAGTGTTAAAATATAAACGGTGCTTCAAAAATCGTCCGGTTTTCAGAATTCGGAAGTTCCGCTTTTAAAAGGTTAAAAATATATGGAAATAAGAACAGAAAAAACGGGACATTGAGTTTCGTGCGGTTTTCAAAGGTTTCCGGTTTTCAGAAGGTCCGGTTTTCGGAAGTTACACTGTACACGTTTATCGCATTTAGAAACTATTGGTCAAGAGACGCCAAGTGCAGACCAGAAATATTCCTTGTCCTGTTAGTAATTTTCCGATACGAATTCGAATTAAACAAACTGGCTGCCGCATCACCGGAATAGTCGAATCATGGCTCCTGCTATAGATATATTTAAGGTAAATTCTTTTACGTACGTGACAAAAGCCATAAAAGCGGAAATAGAACAATAACTGCATGGGCGGTTAGCGAAGACTATGTAAAGCTAAATCATCTCGTAAAGCAAAGGACTTAACCAATTCTTAAGTTAGCAGTTTATTGTAGGATAATTTACTTTTCATACAAAATAAAATACTTAACAAGAAATAGTTTCAATACAATATATCTGATGAATTTAAAAGGGTGGAAAATAAAGTTTCTAGTGTTTTCGCATGGAACCAGCTCTTTATGACTGGTGTTGATAAAAAATAAACAAAACATGATGTTGTAAACCAGACGAGTTACAATTGTAAGATTCCAGTCTGCACAATAACTTGAGAAAGTAGCTTTGTTAGATTACTCATGTATTTAGCCAGTATTGCTTTTGCCTATTCTGACATAATTCTATCGAATTTCTAATTTATCTATTATTTCACGTCTCTTGTTTTAAATTATGCCATTTATTGCATGTCTTTCATTCAATCTTTCATCACTATTCAGTATCAAACAGAGGAACTATTTTCCGAGTATTAAAGCACTTCCTTATTGTAGTAATCCAAGGGCAAGTCACTGTGCTCTTGTGCCTAGTTAGTACAGATTTGTCAATGAATTTAAATTATAATCTAGCAATATAAAATATAGGAAATTTTTAACAAATCCTGGCGTTTTAAGGTCATTATATTATTTTTCTTAACTGACAGCCGTTTTCTTACGACAGGTGTATATAGAACACTAATCAAACTGCAGCCGCAGATTTGTGAAATTCCGAAACTAAAATGGCTATTTTTTCATTTCTTGGATATCTATCATCAAATTAACTTGATTTGTTCAGCTTATCAATATCTATCTTAAAATGTATTTAAATTTCATAGTAAGTCAGTAGTTTATTTTTTTTTTCACATTTTTAAAAAAAATATATCTTCTACTAAATGATTTCTTTCGAATAAAAATTCTGTACCTGTATATTGACCAATACACAACACTCCAGCAGAGACGAGCTCGACACCTTTGTTACTTCTGTGGAACCCATGTCTGTCTGGGGTTGTTGGCAAGCAATTTCCACATTTTTTGGCTGTTTGCCAAGTTTAGTATGAATAGTTATTAAATTTTTTAAACCCCCAGGAAAACACTTACAATTTTATACAATGCACTTCAAATTCAAAATAACAGCGATATGTCGGAAAAATTAGAGCTGTTAAAGGAGGCGAACAGAAGACGGGATGATCAAGAAAATTTAATCCACATAGCGATAGATGGTCGATACAATTCAACCACAATATTCAGTCGTAAGAAAGCCGGACAGAATGCTTCCCAGTATATTGGAATTGCCTGTGAATCAATGACCGAGAAGCAGTGTATCATTGCTGCAGCGGTTCAGAACAAGCTCTGTCGGACAGGTGCCTGGCTTCGAAACAAAGACTACGATGGAAAATGCCCAGACGGCAATGTAGACTGCACAACGTCTCTTCATCGTACTGCACCTCTGTCTGAGCACCAGCTAGAGAAAATCTTTGGAGAACAGCTAGGGGTACCTGGAGCATATTTCAAGTATGTTACCGGTGACGGAAATGCAAGATGAGCTGCTGGAGTAGGAGAAGCTATGTGATTACCTGATCTTTTTTTAGAAGGTCGAACGTCAGGCAGACGCTACTCATCTCGAACAGGCTCAGTTTCGACAATGTTACCTGGCACATTTCAGCGCCGGAATGTTCCTTGCTGAAACCCGGGGAAAAGACAAGAATAGCAGTTTACCGCCCAATCAGTGTGTTTCTGCCACACTGCTGGTCGGCATCCACAATTCTTCTGGAAAGAAACTTGAATACTTGGGAGTACACCTGTCAAACGGTAATCGGCACTCTCGTCGGCAAGTGCAGGTGGAGGAGAAATACCAGGAAAAGTATGCAAAGCAGCAAAAAAAAGTAAAAGCAGTTTACTATCCATGGGACGGCAGCTACAAGAACACCTAAATACATGAAGGTCAGACTACCATTAGGAACAACTACACTGTGTGCCTTTAACATGGAGGGGAGGAAACTCTGATGTTCATAGCTGTTCAAAGTGATACCTCTATTTACCTCCATTCTGTTGGAAAAAACTGAATAGATATACTAAATCAGATTACACAAACAGAAACATACAAAAGAGAATGAGCAAACATTATATTCTGATACACTATGGGTGTTTTTAAGAAAAAGTATCTTCAGAAGCCACAGAGTGGTACAGACATCCTTAACGGAAATTTTAAAAATATTTCGTATTGAAACAAACGTGACTACTGATATTATTGTATCTTCTGTAATAATAAAGTCCTAACATTTAAAGTAAGATTTTTAACACTGCATTTGTTTTCGTATTACAACAATGGCAGCGCCTTTTCAGGGAAATTAAACAAGTTTTCACGGCAGATGTCAATACCAAATGAAATATGTTGTAATGACTATCAAGTTTTTCAAGTTTATGCATGTGATGACAACATTGATACACATACTGAACCAGTCTAAAGACAATGCTCAGTGTACAAAACAACAATGCAGCATACTGCAATCTAAAAATAGAACTATATATCATTTGATGTTGCTACTTCGAGAAGTTACATATGTGCATCCAACTATGAGATCAGTATATTTTATGGAGAATGAAATTATTAAAACTGAGACAAAATGACCTTACAGAATAATGCTAGTTTAGTAAGTTTTGGCTTGATTTTGCAATTCATAAGATCATCTAGTTTGAATGAACTAGGATGGTTAAAATAATATTGTAGCATGAACTTTTTTCTACTGACACTAACGTGCATTATTTCATCACGAGCAGGCACCTGGGTAGAACAACCGACCTTCCATAAGCCAGCTGGATGGCTTCCTCACATGAAGAAATCAACGCCCCGAATGAGGCTCGAACCCACATCGATGAGGGGCCAGCGACCTTAACCACTCGGCCACGGAGGCCCCTTACTGACACTAAAAAAGTAACATTCAAATAGATAGTGAAATTCATCCCCTATTAATTTATTGTCACAAAATGTACATTTTCTTTCACATCGTTCAATGTTATAATGTCTCCCTTTCTCAATAAGTAAGGAATGATTCAGTGCTTTAAAACAGTGCAAACTGACGACTGGAAAGACATTGTAATTGCTTTAATGTTTAAAAAATACCCCAAAGTAGCTACCATAAAACCCCCAATAAATCCCAATCTTGAAACAAATGCCAACTCTGTTTCCCTTTAAAACATATGTACTCAGACAACATTGATAAAAATTATGAAACAGTGATACCATTTAATGTTAGAATAATTAGAATAACAAGAATACAATACTCGTTGATATGACAACAACACACATCTGCCTCTCAGTATTAATACTATGGGGTGCAAGGCTCATGCGTTCCACGTTCACGCAGAGTGGCTCTTGACACAGGTGCGACACATCTAAACCGGAGATGAAATTCGTTTATGAATATTGTATCGCAACATTTGGGCATGAAGCGTGTGCCATTCTCCATCTGGAAACTTGGACTTTATGGCCCCCGTTTCTTTTTCACACAGCCCTGCAAAATATGACAGCTATACACATTTTCCAGTATTTTTCCATTCATATTTTCTTGGTAGTTTTCAAGCGTCCAAGAAAATCGAGGTTTATAATCGGAAATCATAGTGCTCTCCAAGAAATCCAAGATGGCCACCAATATGGCCGCCAAAATATTCAGTTGCACAAAGCTCAATGTACTTGCAAATGCCTTACACATGGTGTGACTTAAGTGTGCTATCTATGGCTCAATTTATCGCTTTTGATCAAAGTTTCATATTTCATATCGATGTTATCCGACAAATGTCATAGTGTTTTCTTGAAATATATATAATTCATCACCATGGAAACGGTCAAAGTATTGAAACGGTGAGTAGTATTTTATTTTATTTTATTTGAATCGTTCTGATTAAAATGATAGTTTTAAATATGCTGATAAAGTTATGTTCATTTAGAACAGTAATCAACAAAAGAAGACCAATAGTGTTTGCATGCAAAATCAAGTGGTGGGGTTAATTCAGCGTGAAAAATAGAAATCCGTAATTGTTTAGTAAATAATCACTTGTTGATGTCCAGTAGTAAATATTGTGACTTCTATGGTCATAATATGCCCATACACTTGCATCTCAGTAAAGTACAAGCGTTTGGGTACATCATGACCATTCGAAGGCACTATATTTACAAATGAACAGCACAGGTAATTATTTACAACACAAGTAAAGCTTTTAATTTTTCATGTTGAATTACGCCACCCATTTGATTTTGCATGTAAAACTCAATTTGGGTTTTAATTTATTTCACTTTTGTTGATTATTACTTAAAATGCTTTACGTTTCATCATTATTATTTAACACTAACATTCTAATCAGAACAATTAATAAAAATAAAATATTACTAATTGTTTCAATATGTTTGACAGTTTCCATGATAATAAACAACTTGTATTTTGCAATTACTATGACATTTTTAGGACAAAATCGCTAGGAAATATGAAAACTTGATCAAATGGGACGAACTGTGCCATAAAAGGCTCACTTCAATCCCACAATATATAAAGCATGGATAATATCTGGAGTTTCGTGCAGCTGAAAAATGTAGCGACCATCTGGCGGCCATCTTGGATCTCTCGGATGGCAACATGACTTAAGACTACCACCCTAGACTTTTTTGCACCTCAGATAACCACCTAGATAATTATTCAAGATTATCAGGGAACCTTTTAAGTTGAGCAGGGGTAAAAATTGAAACTTGTTTAAATGTGGCTGTAAATGGGCTAGTTTGGCCAAATTAATGATAGAAAATGACAATTTCAGAGCAATTTAGCAGAGAAAGTGTAGAAAAACTAAAAATATTTCAATATCACTGATTAGGGGGTATTTTTTTCCAAAAATGCATCTTCACTGACTAAATATTGCTAAATTTTAGGTGTCAGTGAGTTTTGGTCTATTTTACAGTAAAAGTGTATGATTTGAGTGCAGTTTATGGTAAAAATTGATAAAATATAGCAAGCATAAGCCCCAGCAAGGAAAAGTGGCCATGAATTATGTCGCGACAGCTTTTTAAAAGGAAATTTGGTGCGCTAGCATACGTTACTGAAAAAGCCGTAAAACCTTGAAAATTGCTGGTATCAAATTCAAACTGGTATTTTTTCATGCACTTAGGTTACTGGTACAATTTAAGTGAAAATAACACTTTCTGAGTATGGAAAATTTCCTTTAAGGACGGATTACACCGTTTTCATGGGGGCATGTTTAGAGAGTG
The DNA here is from genome assembly GCF_021730395.1 of Mercenaria mercenaria. NCBI lineage: Eukaryota > Metazoa > Mollusca > Bivalvia > Venerida > Veneridae > Mercenaria > Mercenaria mercenaria. The sequence continues at coordinate 65,527,334 of NC_069377.1, read as the reverse complement.
ATGTTTCTCAGAACAGATTATTTTTCTTATATGTAATATAACATGTCAATATTTTTCTATTTTTGATAAGAAGACATGTCATACTAAATGACCATATATGGTTTTCATATCATTGAAATGCTCTAAAGTGCTGAAAATGAGGTCTGAATATTTTCTTGTTTATATGAAATAAAGAAGGAACTGAATTGTTAGAATGTAACTCTAAAGTGCCCCCATGAAAATAGCCGTTTAGCAATTACGCGTATGTAGACATTTTCTCAAAGAATAAAACTGATTCCAGGAAATTCTCAATGAAAATGGTCTAGATCTTTTCTCAATATAATAAGCAATAAAACTAAGCCAAAAATATAACTGTCACCTCCTCATATGACTCATTAAATTAGATTTCATCCATAGCATAGAACTACATTTTGGACTACTTCACATGTAACAACTGAGTAGTCACTTCATGTTTGGTGTAATCCGTCCTTCATGCAAAAAGAATCCCCCTCAGGTACTAGACCACTATATACAGAACGCTACAGTAGTAGCAATTAAAGTACGTTCGATCGCTTCCTGTTTCTTACTTACTATACAATAGTAGGTCAAAACTAGGCCAAGACGTAGACTGTTGTATCCTCATCAATGATATTACCCCTTTTTAAAAATGGATAGAGGTAAAATAAATGAATATTTTTTTTTATAAATATGTAAGAAATTTTGTAAATTCGCTGTCAGAATTATGAAGCAAACTGCCAAAAATATCAAGGGCTCGTTAGAAGTTTCGATTTGTTTACTTGACATGAATAATTCCGAGATAGGTTCCATATGGTTGTCTTATGTTATGCTTTTAAAAGAATATTTTTGATAAAGTTTGGTGGAGTGACGAAAACTCGCACATTTAATTATTTTGCTCATTTTTGTCCGCTGTTGCCAGTTGATCTGTCTTTACTTGAACTGGCTAGTCGGTCTCTCGGTTTGATTCGGTTCCAGTTGTTTTCTTTCGGAATACACCGGCATTGCAACTCGCATGATCTTATTGTCAGCTGTAAATATTGGCCTTGACGGATTAGATCTTTTGTCATTCACGAGAGCGAATCCTTTCATGTTGACTCCAGATGTACCATTTTGTTTAAAGCTTTGCACAAACTGTTTCACATAAGCTTTTTGATTAAAATAGTAGTCGGTATCTAAGGATAAAAGACGGTTAGACGCTTCCCCATCTCGTGACTGCATAAGTTCGTACACAAGTCTGCCAACCTGAAAATATATATTCATACACATACATTTATAAAGATATAGATTTCTAATGCAGTGATCATGAAATACTAGCTATTCAACTTTAATGTTTTTTTTATTTAGATATTCAACGGAAAAATGGATTGTATTTAAAAATTCCACTGTTTATGGTATTCTGCACGTTTGTTTGTCCAGAAGTGATGGCGTAACGTCATTTATCCTGAAAACCGAGAATATTGTCTAGTCAAGATCGTATAGCAAAGAAAATAGAACATTTCCAGATATTAGGAAATTGCTATATTTCTTAAGAAGGCTGAGCTACTGACAGATTACATGTTTTCGAAACACACGAGAATTAGTTAGTGTTACTAATTTTTCATACAAAATTGAAAATCATTCAATGTTCAAATTAACCTTTCGTTGCAATACAATGAATTCAAAATTGCCAATGACGTTCACTACGTCATCCACCACACCTTTTTACATATACGCGCGTTCCGTTGCAAAGCGTAAACGTATTACGGACCCAAAACAGATCATTCAAAACAAAATGGTGTCAATGTTATAAAGGAACGCTAATATTCCCAAACATTTCATGATTATTTAATAACGTTGATAGACCATGTATTCTTGGTGTTTACGTAGACAATACATTATCGTGGAAGCTACAATTAAACAAAGTATGTATCAGAATTAATAATAAAATAGCGCTCTTCAAGAAGATAAGTTATTACTTAAGTTATGATATGAAGATAATGTTCTATAATTCATATATATATATTCGACACTAGATTATTGTTGTACCGTGTGGGGGACAGGAACTAAGTGCATTAACTTTATATATAAGCTTCAGACAAGAATGGCAAAATTAATAAAAAACAATGAATCAGACAAACCGAACTCTGTATTATTTAATGAACTGAAATGGTTATCGTTTAGGAACAGGTGTCATTATCACGCAGCGGTCTTGGTATATAAAGTTCAGAGAAACCTTTCGCCCAGTTATATAAAAGAATTGCTCAACTTTTCCAGTAATAACGCATATAGCCTTAGATCGATTTCAAATAACAATTTAGTAACACCTAAACAACGAACTAATTACATAAAAGCTTATTTTTCATATATCTCTGCATATTACTGCAATACCACTCGTACAGATAGTCGTTCCCTAACATCTCTTAACTCATTTAAAAAGTCACTGAAATCTTTTTTGTTACATGAATGTACCAACTAAGATTCGAGATTATATAAAGTCTTTGACTGTAAAACTTACTCTATAATGTTTAAGTATGAATGCGATTTTAGATTATGCTTTCTGGATGATTGTCGAGTAATTTAACGTTTGTACATTATGTTATAGAAGGCCATGTTTGAACTTAGATGTTAAATGTTTTATTTGCATGTCTGTACATGTTACCTTCTGAAAATAAAGAATTTATTATTATTATTATCATTATTATTATGTATACAGTTTTGAGCCTTTTACTTTTTAGCATGTTGATTTCGTTTCATAACAATTGCAGAATCCCGAGGGATTGGTTGGTGCCCAAGTCCGGTTATTGTACCTGTACTGATAAACGAATATATCATCCCTCAACGTCATTAAGTTTCAATGAAATGCTTGTGAATGTCTGCCTTTTGAATTACTAGTATCCGTTTTGGGGCGTAATACGTTTACGCTTGCCACGGAACGGGCATAATAAAAAGGTGTTGTAGGTAGGGCACTGACTAAATTTCGAAATTATTAGTTGTACTACAGACTTAAGCAGAAAAAATAGTTCATTCATGTAAATTATTTATTTCATCTGACTTAAAGTCTTGATTTTGTTTAAGCAAATTCTGCACAAGTACTACTGGTATCTGAAACTAACTCGAAAAAATGAAATAATCTTGGTGTCAAATTTATGATTTTACTGATGTATTTTTCGGAACACCAATTACTTACTTGTAAATTTAATAAGTGTGGAGAACATATCCTTATATAACAATTACATTTCTAGGTTTTTAATCAACATTCCTACAAAGATACGGGGGTTGTTTGGCTTGGATGTGCGCGATATAGACCGTGCGGTCTGCTCAAATAGGATAATGGCAATACGAAGGTTGCCACAGAGACTGCTAGAAAACTATGTGCTATCATGTCAAAGACATTAGGAGTGATCAGATCTCGTTTGATATTAGACTTACTAGGAGACTCCATAATGTTAGAGTGACACAGGCCATATAGAAATAGAGTGACACTGGGTATACAGAAAAAGAGGAATTAGATTGACAAGTTACAGTGACACTGGAGAGATAGAAATTGAGAAATAATACTGAAGATATAGAGCAACACTATAAGATAGAAATTGAGGAAATATACTAACAGGTTAGAATTATAATGGACAAAAAGAAATAAAGAAATTAGACTGCCAATGTAGAGTAACATTGGACCGGTAGAAATACAGAAATTATACTGACAAATAAGAGTTACACTGGACAGATAGAATAGAAGAATTAGAGTGATAAGTTACGAGTGATATTGGACATATAGAAATAAAAAAATTAGACTGCCAAGGTAGAGTAACATCGGACAGGTAGAAATAGCGGAATTATACTGACAAATAAGAGTTACACTGGACAGATAGAATAGAGGAATTATACCGACAAGTCAGTGTGACATTGGACATATAGAAATAAAGAAATTAGACTGACAAGGTAAAATACCACTGGACAAGTAGAAATAGAGGATTTTTTCTCACAAATAGATTGACATTTGAGAGATAGAATAGAGGATTTAGACTGACAAGTTACAGTGACACAAGACAGATAGAAATTGAGAAATAATACTGACGATATAGAGCGGCACTATATTGATAGAAATTATACCTACATAATAGAGTTACACGGGACATAAAGAAATAGGGTATTTACACAGACAAAATAGAGCGACTCTGGAATTAAAGAAACAGAGAAAATTATACTGACAAATAAGATTGACAATGGATATAAAGAAATAGAGGAAAGAGACTGACAAGTTAGAGTGACACTGGACATAAAGAAATAGAAAATTTACACGACATACACGTTTGAAATAGAGGAATTATACTGACGGGTTTGAATGACACTGGACAAATAGAAATTCAGGGATTAAACTGATAATATAGAGTGACACTGGAAATAAAGAAATAAAGGAATTAGACTTACACATTATAATGTCACCTGAAAGAATTGTACAAGGTAGAGTGACACTCAACAGAGAGAGAAAGGGGAATACGACAGACAAGTTCGAGTAACACTGGACATATTGAAATTGAAGAATGATACTGACAAGTTATAGTGACATTGGACAGACAGAGGTAGAGAAATTAGACTGACAAATAAGAATAACACTTGAAATATAGAAATAGAGGAATTAGACAGACAGATAAGAATAACACGGGGCATATAGATTAAACTTACAAGTAATAGTGACAGTAGACATGTAGAAATAGAGGAATTAAACTGACAAAAAAATTTAGAGTGACACATGAAATGGAAATGATGCATTAGACTGACAAGTATGAGATACCCTGGACATATTGAAATAGAAATAAAATCTGAAAAGTAGATCCCTCGGAAGCACCGAGAACAAGGCAAACAGTGAAAATTGCAGTCTCGGTTTGATTGAGTCTGTTCATGAGCAGTAATGGAAAATGCAACACTGCCCACTCCCGCTAGCACCGGCTTAAGCAGTATTCAATCTTCAAATCTAAATGAGTTGAAATCAATTTTCCCGAAGGACCAGAAAATATAACAACACTGAGATGAAGACGGGCGACTTTTTACGGCCGCCACACAGCGCTTAACACCCGCTGTTGTGAAGTAACTAAAATCTGAAAAGTAGATCCCTCGGAAGCACCGAGAACAAGGCAAACAGTGAAAATTGCAGTCTCGGTTTGATTGAGTCTCTTCATGAGCAGTAATGGAAAATGCAACACTGCCCACGCCCCCTAGCACCGGCTTAAGCAGTATTCAATCTTCAAATCTAAATAATCTAAATTAGTTGAAATAAATGATCCCGAAGGACCAGAACATAAAAAAAACACTGAATGATACTGACAAGTTATAGTGACACTGGACAGATAGAGGTAGCGGAATTAGACAGACAAATAATAATACTGAGCATATAGAATAGAGGAATTATACTGACAAGTAAGAGTGATACTGGACATGTAGAAATAGACGAATTAGACTAACAAAGCATTAGAGTGACTCTTGACATGGAAATGAGGCATTAGACTGACAAGTTAGAGTGACACCACACTGGACAAACAGAAATAGAGGAAAAGACTTACAAATTAGAGTGACAAATGACAGATAGAAATATAAGAATTATATTAACTAGTTAGAGTGACACTGGATAGGCAGTGTAACACTGGTCATATAGAGGAATTAGACTGAGAAGATAGAATGACAGTGGGCAGAGAGAGAGAGAGAGAGAGAGAGAGAGATTAGACTGACAAATTAGAGTGACACTGAACATATAGAAAAAGAGGAATTACAATAACAAGTAAGAGTGACTCTGTACAAATAGAAATAGAGGAATTACACAGACAGCTTAGAGTGACACTGGAAATACAGAAATAGAGAAATTAGATTGACAAGTTAGAGTAACACGTGACATATAGAAATAGAAAAATAAGACTGTCACTGGGTATATAGAATAGAGGAATTATACTGACAAGTTTGAGTGGCACTGAGGATACAGAAATAGAAGATTTATTCTGAAATTTTACACTGGCAGATAGAAACAGAGGAATTAGATTGACAATTTAAATTTAGAGTGACTTACATTTGACGACATCGTACAAATCACAAAGTCACACATAGACAACATATGAACATCAAACAAAATCCCTTGGAGAGATGATTCTGTGTATCTTGTACGTTTTGCGGTTATGGACGCTTCTGCATCGTGAATAAATGTGTAATTTGGGTACCTGAAATTCAAGCAACAAAATCTTTACTAAATTTTGTGGAGTTAACATCATTTGGTTCTACCGTTGAGAAATGTACACAATAAATACACATTCACCAGGTTTGAATGCACTCAGTATGTTAGGCTAGAATACTAACTAAACAGCACGAGGAATGCGAGACATATATTACCATATAACAACAGCAAAGCTGTCACATACTTATTTTGGGCTTCTTTCAGAACATCTGGATTATCAGTAGCGAGATAAATATATCGTGACTTGGTATCATTTTTTACGTGAATGTTGAACCATTTGTCGACATGCTTCATATACTCTTCCAAACGATGATAATCAGCTTCAAGTTTTTTGTCTGTTCTTCGAACATGTATTCTGAAAATACGGATCTAAGCAGTTTCTAAATCTTTTCAACAAATTGTGAATGTTCATCAGTATAAAATTTGAGCCAGTTAAAGAAAAAATCTATTTGTCGCTACAATTATTTTCGCATACAGAAAAAAACCCTCAAAAAACTGTTTGCAATAGAGAATAAGCGCTATGCTACAGTTAATTTCTTATGAAACAGTGTGAATTAAGTACACAATATTAGCCTCTGTAATGATAAAGAGAGGTATTAAGCAGTTGCATAGAAAATACATCCAGTAGCTCTCATTGAGGAACTATATAGAGTTGCAATTTGGATTATTTACAAATCACTTAATTTAATATAAATAGAGTTTAATTAGAAAACAAGTTACAATACGTTCAACAGGTTTTTGAATTTGTGATAAAGAAACTGATATTCTAAGTTCTGAATATTTTGTTATAGTTCATACCCAACAACTGGTCGCTTGAAGACTAATTTCTTCTGACGTTGTTGAAAATGATTTTGCAATGTTCTTTTTGGTCTTGTTAGATATTTAACGAACTGTCCAACCCACCAGACTGACGGGTTTCTGTGTACACGGGTTAGATTGTCTGCAAGGTCCTCTGGTATTGCCAATGGGAGATACTTTGGCCGATATGACAAGTGCTGCATCAATGGTAATCCAATCACTTTGATGTGTGCTATATTGCTTAAATCTGTAAGAAAAAATGTCACTATCTTCCGAGGGGTATAAAAGGGCCAAGCAGTTGGATTGCTTCCGCTTTCTCCACTCGATAAACAATCACATGTTATAGAACTTTAAACAATTTTACTGAAGTAACCCTATTTTAGTAATCGTTAATTTAAGAATACATTGTTGATTCACCGCTTTCATATTCTAACCATCGTATTTTTTACTTTTATCAATTCCGAAGAATATTCCTCCAGGCAATAATTTTGCTATATAGAAATAAGAAGGGCAGGTATACATTTTACTTAATTACAAAAATACAAAATAAGAATCCTTAGGTGCAAAAAGTATATCCTCTTGAAACATTTCATTCATCACATGCTATTTTTTATGTGTTTTATCTTGAAAATTGATTGACTGACGCAACGATTTTTAAAGCCATCATTTCATTATGTTTTCTCATCTATTTCCATACAAGATATGTAAAAGTGTCATATATGCATTTATTTCATGTAAAAGCAGCTTTTTTGTATAAAACCATTATTATAAAGCCTTAGATGCTTTCACCGAATATATATATATATATATATATATATATATATATATATAAAATTTCAATTTGTAAGGAATAAACAGCAGCAGACTTCTGTGTTTTACAATTATTTTAATTCTTCACTGCAAGCGCTTTCAAAACATATATCTTCAGGCAGTTTACATTATAATATAATATATATAATATATATTATATATATTATATTATAATGTAAACTATTATATATATTATATTATAATGTAAACTGCCTGAAGATATATGTATTGAAAGCGCTTGCAGTGAAGAATTAAAATAATTGTAAAACACAGAAGTCTGCTGCTGTTTATTCCTTACAAATTGAACTTTTATATATTTTATACCTGCACAAGGATTTTACTGACATTTTTAATTAATATATATATATATATATATATATATATATATATATATATATATATATATATATAAACTTGACAATGAAAAGACTCGGCACAAGATGGAAGTCTATAAATCAAATAAATAAAATGACTTCACATGCCTTTCCAACTGTATTTAATTATAAAAATACAAACTAGTTTCGCCTATCGGCTCATCAGTGTACATACAATGTAACGTGACGTTACTATGGTGATGACGCGACGTCAATATAAAGGGACGTAATTCTGACGTTATTTTCTCAAAGGGGCGTAATAAACGTTGTTATTTAATTATTCAGAATATAACTGTTACTGTAGGCTGTTAAGTTTTGGTTTAAAGCATTTTATAAAATAATTTTCTTTCGCTAACCTAGCTGAAGTACTATCTACTTTCATTTTAAAAAATGGAAACATTTGAAACTTTGGATCTTTATTACTGCAAATATCTATATGATTACTTAGTGGAATTTGTCTAGTTGAAGGGTCTCGTATTTGTTGTGCGTGGATAGTTCTTCTTGTTCTGAATTTATCGCCAGTTTGGCCAACATCACAATAGTAACGTAACGTTACATTGTATGTACACTGATGAGCCGATAGGCGAAACTAGTTTGTATTTTTATAATTAAATACTGTTGGAAAGGCATGTGAAGTCATTTTATATATATATATATATATATATATATATATATATATATATATATATATATATATATATATATATATATATATTTGAAATGATGTGTTTATCATTATTTTAAGAATTTGATGAACAATGTCTATTTACTAATTTTGAAGAATAATTCAACGCAAAGTTGTTATTGTAGCATCACATGCAGCATGATGAAAATATTAAAGTAAATGATTCAATCATTTAAGTAAATCTATATTCAAATGTTTTATGCAAAATAATGAGTCTAAGCTTTAACGTAATTTTAACAATTCTACTTGTACAGATAACACGACCTTTACGACATAAAACCTTGATCAGTAAAATCTTCATTTAACGATACATTCATTGCTAAAAAAAAGAGAGATGCACTTTTTCTTCTTCAGTTGTTGTTCTTTTATATCTATAATCAATTATATCATTTAGGTCTTGATAAGGTCATTAGCTCGCAAAAACCTACTTTGTAATGTGGAAGTTCTAAAGGACACATACAATGTTCACAGACCTATCCGGTGGAGAAATAATAAGGAACAAAAGATGAATATTTGCAGGTAGACTTTTTTACATATTTTTATATTTAACAAAATCAAGGTTCGCCATGGTCAAAATAAACGGGAAATTATGTCCGGAAGATTGCACAATCAAAACAAGTGAAAGGTGATCAATTTTACAAATTTGCATTTCTTATGAATTTCGGCTAAGTGTATATTTATAAATGTTAATCTTTGACAAATTCAATACAAAACTTCTAATGGTCATACCATTCATTTGGCAAATTTTGTTTAATAAGCTAAAATAACGTTGACTTGTTTTTTTTTCAACCAGGATAACAAAGTCAAATGTTGAAAATACCTCCAGTGAAAATCTAACACGTATTAAGCACTCTAAGTGAACACAGACACTAGTAAGTGCAAATAACCATTTGTAAAAACGTTCAAACAAAGCCATTACTTGATCAAAAGCCTATTAGCCACCTTATAAACATAACAAACGTTTAGAAGATGTACATTTAAACCATGTAAGACAACCTCCATAACGGCTACGCTAATAGTCTAATCCTGATAATACATGTTCAGTAACAAACTTTTTACATATGCATCCTGAAGTAATATGACTTTACGCGAGAAAATCTATTTTCTTCGTGACCGAACTTTTTTCAAATATGAATCAACTGATACCGAATAGATATTCCAGTGTTAAAATTAGACATACAAACCATATGGAATCAAATTTTTGTATTTTTAAAAGTAATTCAGTTAACTGCTTACATGCATATTGCTGTAATTTTAAAACAATTTTTGATGTTATTATTTTTCTTATTTTCTTTCCATTAGAGTATTCAATGCAAAAAATTATTTGCTTCTGCCTGTATAATGCTTTTTATTTCTTTCTTTTTGCAGTGTTAGGTCATATGTCGCTTTTTCCATGCTTTAGTGGCGGAGGAAGACCCCAGGTCCCCCTCCGGGCATTTCGTAAGGAAGGACCACTGGTTAGAACCACCGACCTTCCTTGAACAAGCTGAATGGCACCTCAGATGAAGAATTCTACGCCCCACGCTAGTTTGAACCCACAGCGGTGACAGGATGGTAATGCAAAGTCAGCGACCTAACCCTTCGAAAATGGATGTCCCCTTCCTAGAATTCCGGGGTTAACGATGATGAATGCGTATGACAAGGGTAGGCTACAATACGAATATCATAAACGTATTGCAGCACGCTTAAAATCGCACGCAGAAATGTTTTCGCACGAGCCTTAGTAACGGATTTGTGAGCAATGTGTCACGGGTTTCAGGGTGGTTTCTGTGTTATTTACTGTCAATGAAAACGAAAGAGGGTTAGAAATTCACTGTGGCGAAGCTGTTCGCGTCGTATGCAGAAAATGATCGAAAGTTCAGGAAAACATGGCGTCGAATATTTCGAATCAAACTGAAAAGTCTTCACTTTGTATTAAATGTAAATGTTCCAACAAAGAATTGTTCTCTCCATGCATGTGCATATGTATTTTATCATGCCTTCGTTTGTCAATGATGCCCTAACAAAGCAGGAGAATGTGACTAAAATACATTTTTACGGCGGATATGAATTACGGGAATCTTTTTTGATAATCAGATTATCGTTCTGCAACATGTCTTATTTACACATTATATATTCTATCTTTTGGTTGTCCATGATATTGTATCAAGTACTCAATTGCTTTTACTAAAAAAAGAAATGGTTTTACAGAAGCGGTCTAGATTTCTTCAACATTCAACGAAAATATTAATTAAGTGTATTTTAGTATCTTGTGATTGTAATACCTTACTTGATCTGCCATTTTAAACACATATTTTGTGTATCATATTGTATTATATTTCAGCAATGCATGGCGCTAACAATTTAAGGGGCGTGGGCAGTATTGCATTTTCCATTACTGCTCATGAACAGACTCAATCAAACCGAGTCTGCAATTTCCACTGTTTGCCTTGTTTTCGGTGCTTCCGAGGGATCTACTTTTCAGATTTTATTTACTTCACAACAGCGGGTGTTAAGTGCTGTGTGGCGGCCGTAAAAAGTCGCCCCGACTTCATCTCAGTGTTGTTATATTTTCTGGTCCTTCGGGATCATTGATTTCAACTCATTTAGATTTGAAGATTGAATACTGCTTAAGCCGGTGCTAGGGGGCGTGGGCAGTGTTGCATTTTCCATTACTGCTCATGAACAGACTCAATCAAACCGAGTCTGCAATTTTCACTGTTTGCCTTGTTTTCGGTGCTTCCGAGGGATCTACTTTTCAGATTTTATTGTTTATGAGAAACCGCAGACGATGCATCTGACTTTAACACAACATTAAAGTTCTGATCCACGAAATAAATGCGTCGAATTATTTTTCCATTTTTTCCGTACTTCCTCATTTTTATCAGTCCGGGAAAACCTCGTACTGCCTATCATTTTCTAATATCTCCCAAAAATAACAAAATCTTCGCTTTTTTACTTGGTAGGCCTTCACAAAGAGATAATACATTTTAAAAATGATATTTCTGGCAGATAGATTGCCGTAACTCCTATCCACAATTCAAATGCATTTTTTATCGTTTGTCTTTATTTGTCAGGGCATCATTAACAAACGAAGGCATTGATAATATTCATATACACATACAAGGAAAGAGCAAGTTGGACTGTCTTTGGTGGAACATTTACTTTTAATGCAAAGACAATACCGATTTACCTTGTTGACAAATCGAAGAAGTCGACGCCATGTTTTCCTGTACTTTTGGTCAATTTCTGCATACGACACGAACAGCTTCGCCACAGTGAATTTCACATATTGATAAGTTTGTTCTATATTTGGTTTAATTTTGAAAATTTACAGTCATTTGGCCTCTACTAAATTGCTACTATTGAACAAATAACATAAATTGAAAAGTACATTTTCTTAAATTTCACGGCTTTCATGAAGGAATTGCGTGTTAACATCTCCTGAAGCCCGCGGGAATGTTTGTGATCGAGACCGAGCTCGGGCACTAACCAATCCCTGGGGATTCTGTATATATTATAACAAGAAATGAACACGCGCTTACGCTATTCTAACATAACACGTTTCACGTTGACGTCATTTCCTTTTGAATTATCCGTTTTTGGATCGTATAGTTTTTACCACGGTACCAAGGTACTGGCGTTAATAAGGTGTTTTAATAGCACGTGAGCGCGAGAATCTTTTTGTTTACACACGTTTTCTCTCCTGTTAAAACACCTCTCGAAAAGTGACAAGAACAGCAGTTGTCCGAAACCGTTTCTCATGTGACTGACAGCCCTAAGCGTTTATTGAAGTGATTTAAATAAGTAACAATAAAGTGGTATTTCTGTTTCGGGGACCTGGAGTTTTCAAATTGTTGAAGTGGATTTACGTTTAACCTACTTTTGTAGTATAAACACTTACTTTTAGTTATGGTAACTTTATGGTTCATAGTCGATGTACAATTACCACTGAGAGGAAGAAACATCGTTTCCCATCCCTCCTTAGCGTACTTCCAGCCCTTTGATTCTAATATCAGTGTCCTTTGTGTAGCGTAAGCTACGATTAAGCAGAACGTCAGCTGGTGTAGATTACTTCCAAAACCATCTATATAAGTTACAGGAAAAGAAAAAAAGATCTTGGTTGTAAATGATTGACAAATAAAGATTGTAAAAGATATAGTATGAAAACGAAGTATCGAGGTTTACTAACATCAACAGTAAAGTCATTAGTCTTTCTTATGTTATCATTTCAGAGTATACATACAATAATATAATAGTGTTTTCTGAACAAACTCCTCATTTTAAGAGATTTAGAATTGTTTTAAACTTCAATCAGTTGTGCATTTGCATTCAAACAACAGTAAACATAAAAAATATAATAAAGAAAATGACTTGCGATGCTAACCTTTTGGAACTTGATAATACTACATCACAAGAAAAAATAAAAAGGAATGCTATTTACACTTGACTTTGTGTTCTTCAAACTTGGATACTGAACCGAACAACCCGGAATTCCAGCATTCCAGTATCTATCATCATCCGCCCGAGGGTTGTCGCTAAACGATGCCTAACGAGATTTGCCCACCCCGCCTTTACTTGGGAATAAAATATACGAAATTCGCCTTGATGGCGACACTCGGTCATATAAATACTATCACCCAAGTGCATTTATGCTGTCACTTGATTTTTATACCGTTTTACATAAACTAAATAATACAATCCTAATTCAGCTTATTTTTAGATAGATTATGTGCATATAATTGTACTGATGTGTTCTCGCGCTAATATACGCTGTGGTAATCTTTGTTCTATATACAGAACTGGGGATCTACTGCATAAATTCCAGTTAGGTGGGGGTCCTTCCTATGTTAAAAATCTTTAAAATTACAATAACAGGATTTTCCCTTCATGATACTAAAATCAGAGATGGCATTCAAATTCGCCTGAAATCTTTTGGCCAAAAAGCAATGCATTTCCGATGTCAGGCCGATTGCTTAATTGTGCATGTTTAGGCCAGAGATGGCATTGGCTCTTCTTGTATACCGGATAGAATAAAAAGAACCATAAATATGTCACAACAGGTCAAACCATATATCTGATGATTGCCTAGAGAACAACTTACGGCTGGTTTGTCTACATAATACTTTTCTTGCAGCTGTACAATTCTTCGGATTCTACAATGGAAACAACCCATATTGAATAAACACATTTTCATCAAAATTGTTCGAACTTCAATGAGACATTTGACCAAGCGCTTGATTGTATATGTTCGTTTGTAACTTTTAGTATTTCTTTTAAAACAGGGTCATGATAAACAAATGAATGAAGTATTGCTATGCAATACAAAGTCCCATACCGGAAGGAACCTAATTTTCTCTACTGCAGTCAATGATGTCTATTTAAGTTTAATTACGGTCCATCCGCACTTTCAGACACAAAGAAGCATATAAATGCCACGTATAGTATGCGCAACTTGACCGCGATGGTTGACCTTAGGCTGATTATTCATATCGATTATTTCATTGTAGAAATAAGGGGTGCTTAGGGTAGCCGTATATATTATATGGAATTAGTTTGTATACAGTATAGTTTTTTTTTTTAAACTTTCCAATACACTAATTCATATTTACACAAATTTATATTTCCATTTTCTCGTGCAGCTCGCGTTTTTAAATGCAAAGAGATTAAGTGTTTTACGTACACTCCTTTTTTACTAATAGGTTGTACCTCTTTATGTATTATAATACAAAGGTCAACCATCGGGGTCAAGTTGCGTCCACTATAGAGTATAGACCGACAGTCAATGTGTATAAACAATATTGCACTATATATACAATATGTTATAACACTACGCTTGGATTAAAATTGGCATATACAAAAATCTACACTTGTTGACTGTTTTGTATCATCTATAAATATAAAAAAGTATTTAATTTTAATTTTGGTAACATTTCATATTGAAATTGGTCGGAAAATATGAGACAAAAATGTAAGAAAACATATTAAAGGGAAGTAATGCTGAAGAAAATACCCCAACAACTTTTTACAATCGGGTCAATATGACACATGAGCTTATATAAAACTGTTTTGCAGACTAAACAGGAAAAGATCAAAGTTGACTTTTGACCTTCAAGTGTGACCTTGACCTTTGCGCTAGGGGTCTGGGTGTTGTACATGACATTTGTCTCATTATGGGAAACGTTTGTGTCAAGTAATATTAAAGTTCCTTTAAGGACCGGACAGGAAAAAAAGCCTTGTTGGCCTTTGACCTCCAAGTGTGACCTTAACCTTTCAGCTACGGGTCCGGGCTTTGCGCTAACAAATTGTTTCATCCAGGGAAATATTTGTGCCAACTGATATTTAAATCCTGTTTTGCAGAACAAATTTATCGACAGGACAGGGAAATACCCCTATTGACCTTTGATCTCCAAGTGTGTCCCTGACCTTTAGGTTTTAGGTGTTGTGCATGTCACGTTGTCTGATTATGGAACATTTATGCCAAGTAAAATTGTAAATCCTTGATGGATGACAGAATTATGGACCGGACACAAAACACCCTGTTCATGCTATGTTAACATTTGACTGCCAAGTGAGACGTTGACCTTTGACCTAGGAGTCTGAAAGTTGTGCTGACACATTATCCTTTTATGGGGTACATTTGTGCCAAGTAATATTCAAATCCCTTCCTAAATGACAGAGTTATGGACCGGACAGGAAAAAAGCTCTGTTGACATTTAACCTCCAAGTGTGACCTTTACCTTTGAGTTATGGGTCTGAGTTTTGCGCATGACACGTCGTCTCATCATGGGGAACATTTGTGCCAATTAATATCAAAATCCCTTGATGAATGACAGAGCTATGGACCGGACACGACATTGCGGACGGACGGACGTTCCTACATATGGGTATTTATGTGGCTACTCTTCGTGCTCTCTATTGTTCTTTTAGCCACGTAAAATAAAAATAGACACATAAAAGCTTACGGAATGAATGACATCAAAGAAAAAGTTCAGTTACCTATTGTTCCTATAGCCACCTAAGTATGCAAATGTAAGCTCGGACAGACGGACAAACAGAATGACAGACGGAAAAGTGCAATCATATAGTCCCCGAAACTGGTTTTCAAGCAGCAGAAGACTAATAAAGATAAAGAATGAAGAATTGCATGTTAAAGCAAATATTAATTACTTGTGCAGAAATCAAAGTGAAATTTTGCAATTAATTTTAATTCAACAAACCTGCAAATACGAAAGCCTACGCTGTACTAGTTTTCCTAATTTTCGCAATTCACTTATTTTCCAGTGCGACGATTCATCTGGGTGACTTCGGTTTAGACGAGAAGTGATATACCTGAAAATTTTACGTAAATATTGAATCCACAAATGTCTGGTAGATTTTAAAATAAAATATTAAAATTCAATAAATCGGTGATTGAAACTAAAAATAAGAACTTTTTGTTCAATGTACGTGAAAAACAAATTGTTCATATGATCATAGTTACGCCCAACCGTAACCAGTAACAAGACTTCCGTGACTTAGTAAGCAGTTAAAATATTACCGCTCATGCTGCTTTATCCTGTATTATAGCATTGGCAATCTAAGAAACGAGACTGTTAACAAATTATTTTATGATGACAAAACATCAAAACTGACATATAATGTCTTATGAAACATCCTCACCTGCCGGAAATCATGCATAGTGTAAATATACTTGTCTATGCTTTGAAACAGTGACATGGATTTTCACTATATGTGCAACTCTTTCAATCTTGGCATAGATTTTATGAGGACAAACTTTCTTACCAGGTTTCATGTAATTCGGGGGAGACATGTGACCTCTAGAATGTTTACAATTTTGTTTGATTTTGTATGATAATATAATGTAGCAATAGAAAAGGTGGAAAACTTTAGATCCATAATGACACAGTTTCGAAACTGACAGATTTCATGAAAGCCAAGGAGAAAACAAGAATTCTCTTACCGAAGTGGATTCGAGACTTACTTGGGGCGTTGAATTCTTCATGTAAGGAAGCCATCCAGGTGGCTTACGGAAGGTCGGTGGTTCTACCCAGATACCCGCCCATTATGAAATAATGCAGGGAGGGGAACCTAGGGTCTTCCTCCACCGTCAAAGCTAGAAAGTCGCCATATGACCTAAATTGTGTCGGTGCGACATTAAACCCAACTAATCAAACAAACAAACAAAACAAAAAATTCTCTTGGACTAAGATTTAACCTGGAAATTAAACTAAAAAAATTATATATTAATATTTCAATCTTGACGTAGATTTCCTAAAAAGACGTTCTGACAAGATGACATGTTGATCATATAGAAAATATGACCTTTTATAGTGTGAACAGTGCTACTTCTATTATTTGACCCCAGTTTGGAGCTTGGCCTAGATTTCTTGAAGAAGGGGATTCATGTACACTAGATTGATAAGAAGTTTCTTTTACCACTTGTAATGTAGCTTTGCTTTATTTACCACAGTTTACCTGGTTTTGAAATATACCTAGATTTGATAAGAAACATTTTGACCAATAAGGGTCTATGAATAATTATTAATTGGGACCTTATGAGTGTCAATGTTTTTCTATGATTTAACATGGCACCTGGTTTTTTACCCAAATGATTCAGTTTCTGTAAATAATTATGTAGATCTGGTTTAAAATGTGGCCCTCAGACTACAACCAAAGGTTTTCTATGACTTTACCAAGTGACCTAGTTGACCCAGATGACCTTGAATATTCTGCTGAGGATGGCAAACAATCTGACTGGTCATTGGATTGGATAAAACGTTTGGTCCCTAGTATGTTGATACATAACAGTAAAAGTTTTGAAAACGGATGACCTATGAAATGTACGACGGACACAATGAGCACCTTATTATCAGTAGACCTTAAAAAGTGAGATTAAAATGTGTAACATGCGACTGATAAATCCAGTGGAAGTTCTTTTTATGTCTAATTAAATAGGTTAGAGACAATCTTTAATTAAGACTACTAGCCTTTTGTCTGCAGAAGGATTCAACATCTCTGACGGCCCTGCGTTCCGAGTAAGTGTATCTTCAATGTCCCAACCTATAAACACCAAAATTACCACACTTAAGCAGGACAAACCAATTATGCATATCAGCCTGAAAAATATGACATAAACGCAAAATTCAGCTTTGACAATAGCAAGAGATAAACTCACATTACAATACTAGTACTAGTAACTGGAAATTCTATTCTGAATGAATTTGTAACTTTCACATATTGTCATTGTGCTGACAGAGATGTATAAATATGAACAAATAGAGAGCAGGCAATACGAATTGGTACTCGGAGCTGGAAAGTAAGGTGTGCAGATGACGAAAAGACAGAGACAGCGCCACATGAGGACGCGATTCATGGATTTGCCGATCCTATTATGTCGTTCATTTCGCATCAACACCGAAAAAAAATCATTTCATAAATACCAACAAAAGATAATTTTTTTGTTTGAAGAAAAATATGTTTTGTACAATACCAGTGTAACAAAAATGTTAAATTGTCGTGTGTTTCTTAAAAGTACCAAATTTGCTTAGACACGCTATATATAATTAAACGCCCCTTCATCTCAACATGGGGTGGCTGCCATTTTTCGCATTGTTAAAGAAGTAAACAAAAGATTTCAGAGAAAATAATGGAAGTTAATATTTTTATTCAAATTAGTCTTTGGGGTTAGTGGTGGTTTTGCCACTGACCGTTCCAAGGCGGTGCCCCACTGTGTTCCTTTATTAAAAATTGCGTGTGCGTTTACTTTGTGTTTGTGTGTTGGTCATGGACACGTCCGTGTGCTTGGTTTACGTTTGGGGAGACTGCGTTTTTCAGAACGCGGCTTTCCCCGTTGGATATTCATCCTAGTTTGATTGATATTGATAATTTTTTTGCAGAAGGTTTAGTGTATATTATTTGTTAAAACAATCATTCGTTATTGACTTTGGATTTTTACAAAAATTTATATGTAAGTCAAAAATACTTTCTTATTTGAACATTTTGTCTTTGTTTAGGTGAGCATTCCTTTCTCTTCTAATAAGAACTGAAACAATATCCAATTCATGTACTGAAACATTGTAACATTGCTCTTTTTAAATGTAGTCATAATATAAATATGAAATATTTATCGCATGCTAATATCGATGAATATTCAAGTCTATGTACCCGGTGATAGTCATCAAGGCCCAGTGTGGTGAAAACCACGCTGAATAGAAGAGACTGTTAGGAGAATTCCTGAATGAAAAAAACAACTCGTGTTGAAACGTCATTATTTATTTCTGATTTTTAAATTTTCGTTTGCAAAAATATCAGTTATAATCTTATTAGAAAATACACATTTGATTTAACATCGGGAGAGAAAACTATTAATACGATCTTTGAACCTTTGAATGCGAACTCTGAACCTATAAAACGTTTATAACAAGAAAATGAAGTATTTAGTGAAAATCATGATCAAGCGGAGAATAACTATAGTGATGACATAACCAAAGTTTTCAAAATCATTCTAAACAGAGTAATTTAAAAGTGCATCACCGGAAATTATATAAAAAAAATCAAAGTTCATCGCGTACTTCGCGATAGGCTCATCGGCTCGGCGAATATTACCTTGGTTAGGGCCATAGGCCTATCGGTTCGGCAAAAATTACCTTGGTCAGGTCCATGGGCCTATCGGTTCGGCAAATATCATCTTGGTCAGGTTTATCTTTTATTGAAATCATAGTTCGGATATCGTTTTCACTCTGAAAAAGGCCACGTCAGATTCCGAAACAAACAGACAAAAACAAACAAGTAAAAAAAACGTTCGTCCTCGTATCCTTAGGTTTACTCTTTTTAGCCAGCTTAACCCTCAAGCCGCACCTGCATCACGCAGAATACAATACTGTAACTGATATGTACACAACACTTTATGGTACAAATAACATTTTGAAATTACCTTTGTGTAGTGAATGAGTGTACATTTCATGAAGCTTTATACTTTCAGGACGTCACTATAAAATCTACAACATTGTCTAATTTTTTAACGTGAATGTTAATTGAACAAGCAAATTCGATTAATTGGTATCCCCCGCCGAATGGGTCTGTGGTGAGGAATGGCAAGGAAATATATTAGGCAAAAAGTTAAGGATGTTACTAGGAAGCAAATAATTTCATTACATTTGAACTTAAAAGAACAGATGTCCTTAAGAGAGCACATTCAAGGAAGAAATCTGGAACGTGGATTGTAACATGGATGTGTGTGTGTGTGTGTGTGTGTGTGTGTAGAGTGGGGGGGGGGGGGGGTACAACTTCAAAAAAAAATTGAGGGGGGGGGGGGCGGTGACCGGTGAGGGTACGAAACTTCACATGTTGATAATAAATATCGATAGAAAAAAATGTTGTGTGTGGGAGGGGGGGGGGGGAGCGGGGTGCATGATCGGGGTGGTGGGCGTGACTGGGTGGAGAAGCGAGGTGGGGGAGGGTACAAATGTGCATGTTGATAAATTTTCATGAAAGGTTTAAGGTTTAAAAAAATGAAAAAATGAGAAAAAAATTGGGGGCGGGGGGTACACAACTTCACATTTGATAATAAATGTCCGTGGGGAAAAAATGAAAGAAGTTTAATAAAATTCTACCAATTGGTTAGTTTGTTATGCACAAATATATGAATTTGTAAACAATTAAAGGGCAATAACTGAAGTTACTAAAGATATCCTGACGAAATTGTGTGCGCACTACCACATTATAGTGATCTAAATTCAGTATAAGTTTCATAGTTCTAGGTCAAATATGTCACAAGTTATGAAGCAGAAATTGCCTTATTTATAGTACCCTATATAGTTAGCACTAGAAACTACTAAGGGCGGGGGACAATAAATATATCTATCACTAGAAGCCGTGATCAATATTATTGTTAGTTTTGGTAACGCTGATAGCCGACGGTTCAAAATCATTTAAATTATCACTTGGTTTATTTTATTTTTACTGAATTGTCTCAGTATTTTATTTTTAGCTCGACTATTCGAAGAATAGTCTAGCTATTCTACTCACCCTGGCGTCGGCGTCGGCGTCACACCTTGGTTAAAGTTTTGCATGCAAGTACATATGGCTATCATTTAAAGGCATATAGCTTTGAAACTTATTTTTTTTTTTCTAGGTCAATTACCAACCTCACTGGGTCAAGTCCCATAACTCTGACATGTATTTTGGCCAAATTATGCCCCCTTTTGGACTTAGAAAATTCTGGTTAAAGTTTTACATGCATGTTCCTATCTCTAAAACTAATGCAGATATTGAATTGAAACTTCACATGTGTCTTCGGGGTTATGAAACTAGGTGATAACATCAAGTCCCATAACTCTGACATGCAATTTGGGCAAATTATGCCCCCTTTTGGACTTAAAATTTCTGGTTAAAGTTTTGCATGCAAGTTACTATATACATAAATAATGCAGGTATTGGATTGAAACTCTATAGATATTTTAAGATTTAGGGTAATATTCCTGCTTCTGGGACATTGATTCGAATAGTCGAGCACTGGCTGTTATAGGGACATCTCTTGTTTTCCATCAATATCACTTATCGTTTCGGTAAGGTCTAATGTCTATTTCATTTTATCTTGAATGAATAGAAATTTATTACAGCTTCATGGAATGTGACTCGAAAAAAAACTCTGCGTTAGAATAGCAATGAAATACATGCATAGGTCAAAGTATCAAAATTTAGTTGTAAATATAGACTAATCAATGCGTATCTCACATTTATTATTTGGTAACTGAAGATTTAAAATTAATCTATACCTTTTAATTAAGAAATGAAATATATTTTTTAGGTGTTCATAGAATAGGATCGGCAAATCCATGAATCGCGCTAGCGATTCATGTTTATTTTGCCGATCCTATTCTGTCGTTCATTTCACATGAACACCGAAAAAAAAAGTTTCGTTTCTTATATTTACATTATATTTCCTTTTCATATGAAAACAATATTAAATTATAAATTGCACACATTTTGTTGCATTTAACATTAAGATCAGCTTCACGTCCATTCTGTTCACCAGACGGAATGTTCTCCCTGACTATACGCGGACAAAACAAAACAGCGGTCGGTTATCACTAAGCAGCGTTGACGTAACTTTCGCGCTTTTCCTTTGCTGTTCATACGAAATGAACGTCATAATTTTCAATGGAAAAGAATAGGGCGAATGTAAATATTTGTTATGTAATGATCAGCAAACCCAGTAATCTAATATTTTAAGTATTTCAGCATTTAATTTTGTCAATATGCTGTTATACTTTTTCATATACACGCTTTGCATGAAAAAAAGAAGAAGAGAAGTACGTGTATTTAGTTGGGTGGGTCTTTATAATGAGAGCATGTGTTCAAAGACGCGCCACAGAATGATGTATTCTATTGCACTTCCATAATACATGTATATAATTATACATTTTTGCATGAAAAAAAGAGATACAAGTATCAAAAATAAATTGACAGTGACATATATTCGTCCAAGACAATGTGTTTAATTATCAATTATTCGTTCTTTCGAGACGGCGTGCGCACCATTTACAAAGATGATATGTCATTGTCTCGCGTTAGCGCGCACGCCAGGACACTTCGAAATGTGATACATTGCCGGGCATCAACGCGACATATTTCGTCTTGACGCGGGTGCAAACACGCCAAAACGAAATCTTTGTGTATTGCGCGAAATAAAATGTTTCGTTCTGTCGTGTTCTATGTTTCGTTATGTCGTGTTGGCGCGAGCGCCAAAATGACACACAAAACTTGCAAAATTTCATTATAGCGCGGTGGCTCGGACGCCAGGACGACACAACGAAATGTTCTACAAAAGCAGAGTACACGCCAACGCGATATAACAAAATGTGCTCAATCAGCCACCAGAGAATTAAAATATTTAGAGTGATACTTGTATATATAAAAGATGATTGAAATATTTTTGATAAAACTCTTGAGCGAAATTTAAACCGACGGACATTAACCATTTTCTCGGCTGTGGTATAAAGAAGGCAGCAATACGGTGTAACAGTAACTTGAACCCGGACTGCAGAATAATAGTACGATCTCAAAAAAGCTATCGGTAACGAATGGCGTAAATATTAAATGCAAAATATGGTTTTCATTGCAGCTCTATTTGTCAATTTCTTAAATGATTAACAAGAGAATCACCTACATTAAACGGATTTAAGTAGCATCAAGTGTTACAGTAAAGTGTACATTAATACATGTTTAAAAATGTTTTATATTTGCCGAGATATTATGTACCAAAATGAAATTTCCTCATGAATTTAGTACATGAAATTGTAATTGTTCCTTCTCAAGAGAAGGAACATTTATGGTGAACATGTCACACTTGACTGAGCAAGTAATGGATACAAGGGTATCGCCAAAGGAATCCGATTTCCCGTAGGGCGCCACCATCTTGGACTCATGCATATTCATTACAGATAGCCTCTAGCCCAATATGTGTTTACGCATAATCAATCTTTATTCCAGTCTTTAAATAGTGCAATACAACTACGTAAAATAACAGAACAAGAAGACACAATAATAAAGTTTAAATCATGTAACTTCTCGATTGAATATATCATAGTAAAGAATAGAGATTAATGAAATGAATATGCATCATCTAAAAATAGACTCCCGCCAAAAAAAAGATACGTAATAAAATTCCTGGTCACGTGATTCCTTTAGCTTCTAACGTTTCAAATTTGCAAGTTATTTCTTCTGCGTACTTTTTTACTTCCTGATTTGTTTTTCGAATCGTAAACGCATGTACGAAATTTCTTTGTGTTAAGTGTGCGGGTACTCGCTGGTGTAGTCGCGTGATGAAAATATCCGGAAGTGAAATACAGACTGCAAGACAAATGCTTCCAATAGCATAATATGTACTGCACTTGCTTATATTAAAAAAAACAGCTTTGGGTTATGATAAAACTGTTAATACTTAGATTAGTTCTTAAATAGATCTAATTAAGTTTGCACAAAAAATGACAAAACATATTTTTCTCATTGCATTATTAAACATTTGTAACATTATGCTAAAACAATATCCCTTAAAAAGAATATTTTATATGTGCTACAAGGAACCTTTTGGTAAGCTAAATCTTGTAGTAAGTAAACAGTGGACGGACAAGTGAATATTTGTTTTAGACATTTTAACACAACATATCTTATCCCGATTTTCAGATACAAGCTTATCTTCGAAATCATAAAAAAAGATGCCACTCACCTTCCTTGGAGATTTTGCAGCATTGAAGCTTGTACAGAAGTTCTGATGGTACCCATAAAAGCAGGTATCCTCTAACAAATAACCTCAGTTATAAATATCCGTACAAACTTCTTTTATTTAAAATCATTTTAAATCGTAACTACTTGAAACTCAAACCCTGTAAATTTTAAACATTTCATTTTGAAGTACGGAAGAGAAATACTTCCAGGTGCGTATCATTTATTAAATTGAAATTCAGAGATATGTAATTCGAAATTTCGGCTTGCAAACTACCATATATGGACGTATATGACGTAGATTCTGGACAAGTTAAGGTACTTTTGATTGCCCTTGAGTGTCATAGAAACTGCTCGTGTAGTGCTCTCATTTCGAATGTTAGTTTATATTTGTCAAATTTCATGTCTAAAATTGTGTTATATATACCGCCATATAATGTATCAAAATGTCCTTTTGGTTCTAAGACCATCTGGAATTTATATGAATAAACTTGTAAACTTGTAAAATAAGGCCTAATTATAGTAAAGGAACCAGCGTGGGAGCCATCTGGTCTAGTCGCGTGATGTTGGACAGGTTTTTGAACACTAATTTTTCACTTGGTATGGCCACAGAGGTCTAAATTTAAGCTGTTTTCTGTTAAAAATTCATTGTGGATGTATTTTTGACATTTTGGTAGCAAAAATGGGAGAGGAGGTTGTATTTGGTGAAGTGAAACTCAATTTTAGTATGAGTAGTACTTCCAGGCCACAGCAATGTGCTTTTGATGTGATTTTACAGTAAATAAATGTGACAAGAGAAATCTCTCTTAGAAGATACATGACCACTACTTCTCTCTTCATTTTATATCAGTGTTATCAAAACTCTTTAAAATGAGGTAAGGATTTGTTCTCTGAAATGGGTCTAGCTATGTTTGGTAGCTCTTTAAAAATGTCAGTTTTTTATAGAATATATTGGGAATATTATTTATTGTAGTATTACCTATAAGAAAATGTGGACAAAAATTGAGATTTGTCCAGATATTGAAATAAACGGACTAGTTTGGACAGGTTTTGGTAAAAAATGAGCATTTCATTGAAATTTTGCTACAACAATTGATAAAAACCAAAAAAAATCACATTTTCACTGTTTTGGGTGTTTTTTCTTTTTCGTTTTTTTTAAACAATGCACATTTGCACACTAAATTTTGCCCATTTATAGCTTTCAGAGGGGACGTTTGGTATATTTCAAAGCGTTAATGTGTAATTTGCTTGCAAATTATAGTAAAAATATATAAAATAGGGCAAAAACATGCTCAGGCTAGAAGAACTGGTTAAAAATTATGTCGCGACATCAATTTTGGAGGAAAATTGTCGCAGAGGCACGCGTTACTGAAAATGCCATAAAACCTTGAAAACTGATTTAATCAAGCTGAAACTTGGCATATTTCATGCAGATATGTTACTGGTACTATACAAATGAAATTGAGACTATTACAGAAAACAAGTTTTTCTTAAAAGAAAATGTGGGCAAAAATTGCGATTTGTCCAGATATTGATATAAATGGACTAGTTTGGTCAGATTTTAGTAAAAAAATGAGCATTTCATTGAAATTTTGCTACAAAAATTGATAAAAATAAAGACAAATCGTATGTTTTAGGTGTATTTAAAAAAAAAATACACATTTGCACACTAAATTTTGCCCATTTATAGCTTTCAGAGGGGACATCTGATATATTTCAAAGTGTTAATGTGTCATTTGCTTACAAATTATAGTAATAAATATATAAAATAGTGCAAAAACATGCTCAGGCTAGAAGAACTGGTTTTAAAAATTATGTCGCGACATCAACTTTGGAGAAATTGTCCTGGACACGCGTTTATCTGAAATGCAAAAAACTTGAAAACTGATTTAATCAAGCTGTAACTTAGCATATTTAGCAGATATGTTACTGGTACTATAAATGAAATATGAGGACTATTATAGAAAACAAGTTTTTCTTAAAAGAAAATGTGGGCAAAAATTGCGATTTGTCCAGATATTGATATAAATGGACTAGTTTGGTCAGATTTTGGTAAAAAAAATGAGATTTCATTGAAATTTTGCTACAAAAATTGATAAAAATAAAAACAAATCACATGTTTTAGGTGTATTAAAAAAAAATACACATTTGCACACTAAATTTTGCCCATTTATAGCTTTCAGAGGGGACATCTGATATATTTCAAAGTGTTAATGTGTAATTTGCTTGCAAATTATAGTAAAAATATATAAAATAGTGCAAAAACATGCTCAGGCTAGAAGAACTGGTTAAAAATTATGTCGCGACATCAACTTTGGAGGAAAATTGTCGCTGGGACACGCGTTACTGAAAATGCAAAAAAAAACCTTGAAAACTGATTTAATCAAGCTGAAACTTAGCATATTTCATGCAGATATGTTACTGGTACTATACAAATGAAATTGAGACTATTATAGAAAACAAGTTTTTCTTAAAAGAAAATGTGGGCAAAAATTGCGATTTGTCCAGATATTGATATAAATGGACTAGTTTGGTCAGATTTTGGTAAAAAAATGAGATTTCATTGAAATTTTGCTACAAAAATTGATAAAAATAAAAACAAATCACATGTTTTAGGTGTATTTAAAAAAAAAATACACATTTGCACACTAAATTTTGCCCATTTATAGCTTTCAGAGGGGACATCTGATATATTTCAAAGTGTTAATGTGTAATTTGCTTGCAAATTATAGTAAAAATATATAGAAAAGGGCAAAAACATGCTCAGGCTAGAAGAACTGGTTAAAAATTATGTCGCGACATCAACTTTGGAGGAAAATTGTCGCTGGGACACGCCTTACTGAAAATGCAAAAATACCTTGAAAACTGATTTAATCAAGCTGAAACTTTGTATTTTTCATGCAGATATGTTACTGGTACTACACACATGATATAGAGACTATTACAGAAAACCAGTTTTTCTTATAAGAAAATGTGGACAAAAATTGAGATTTGTCCAGATATTGATATAAATGGACTAGTTTGGTCAGATTTTGGTAAAAAATGAGCATTTCATTGAAATTTTACTACAAAAGTTGATAAAAAAAAAAAAAAAAATATCACATTTTCACTGTTTTGGGTGTATTTTTTTTTAAATGCACATTTGCGCACTAAATTTGCCCATTTATAGCTTTCAGATGGGACATTTGGTATATTTCAAAGTGTTAATGTGTAATTTGCTTGCAAATTGTAGTAAAAATATATAAAATAGGGCAAAAACATGCTCAGGCTAGAAGAACTGGTTAAAAATTATGTCGCAACATCAATTTTGGAGGAAAATTGTCGCAGAGACACGCGTTACTGAAAGTGCCATAAAACCTTGAAAACTGATTTAATCACTGAGCTGAAACTTGGTATTTTTCATGCAGATATGTTACTGGTACTATACAAATGAAACTGAGACTATTACAGAAAACCAGTTTTCTTTATAAGAAAATGTGGGTAAAAATTGAGATTTGTCCAGATATTGATATAAATGGACCAGTTTGGTCAGATTTTGGTAAAAAATGAGCATTTCATTGAAATTTTGCTACAAAACTTGATAAAAACAAAAAAAAAATCACATTTTCACTGTTTTGGGTGTACTTAAAAAAATGCACATTTGCACACTAAATTTTGCCCATTTATAGCTTTCAGAGGGGACATCTGATATATTTCAAAGTGTTAATGTGTAATTTGCTTACAAATTATAGTAAAAATATATGCCGGATTACAAATGTGGAGTACTTTCGTACACTGCTAGAAGAACTGGTTAAAAATTATGTCGCGACATCAATTTTGGAGGAAAATTGTCGAAGAGACACGCGTTACTGAAAATGCCAAAATGCCTTGAAAACTGATTTAATCAAGCTGAAACTTGGCATTTTTCATGCAGATGTGTTACTGGTACTATACAAATGAAATTGAGACTATTACAGAAAACAAGTTTTTCTTATAGGCCTCATTATTGTGAAGGAACCAGCGTGGGAGCCATCTGGTCTAGTCGCATAATGGCGGACAGGTTTTTGAACACTAATTTTTCACTTGGCATGGCCACAGAAGTCTAAATTAAAGCTGTTTTCTGTTTAAATTTGATTGTGGATGTATTCTTGACATTTTGGTAGAAAAAATGAGAGAGGAGGTTGTATTTGGTGAAGTGAAACTCAGTTTTAGAATGAGTAGTACTTCCAGGTCACAGTAGTGTGATTTTGATGTGATTTTACAGTAAGCAAAAGTGACAAGGGAAATCTCTCTTAAGATATATGACCCCTACTTTTCTCTTCATTTTATATCAGTTTTAACAAAACTCTTTAAAATGAGGTAAGGCTTTGTTCTCTGAAATGGGTCTAGCTATGTTTGGTAGCTCTTTCAAAAATGTCAGTTTTATATAGAATATATAAGGGATATTATTTATGGTAGTGTGACCATAAATTGATATATAATAAAAAAAAAAGTATTGAAATAATGAATAGATGATACTTTTGCGTAATATTACATCGTTTATGAGGATGAACACTGGCACATATTGCTTACACAGAAGTCTTTCAAATTGTTCTGCCGCGAAGTTATTTAAGTACGGTGGTTTTTTTCATGATTTCGCACTGCACAACTTAAAACTTAAAATTGTTAATTATGAAATCATGTAATTGTCCCTTTCCCTATTCACTTCTTCATTTTTTTTATAAAGACTTAGCATGAAAACTTCACACTTTACAGCTTTGCTTTCATAGTGTAACATCGTAAACTAAGAATTCATGAACTTTATATTTTACGATTTTTAAAACTTTCAGAATATATGACATCGTGAAGTAAGAATTCATGAATTAAAAGCGACAGAATAATACGTCAAATACCAGACACGCTTGGCGTGTTTACTCACAAATTTATAGTTTAGAGACCTCTTTAAGGTAAAAATGGAATGAGGTTCGTGATCGTTTAAATGTTTGTCCATAATCTACCCTGTCTTAACAACGATTTCAGCCTACTACACTTTATTCCACGAACATGTACATTTTATTTCCAAACACTATTGGTACAGCTTACTATATAGAGGGTCCACTTATCACCGTCTTAAGTGGTCTTGTTGTGTCAAAACAGGCATGAAATCCAATATCAGCGTATCGCATCAAAGTAAATAGAAATTTCCGCATAGATTTTTTATGATTTAGCATTCTTTCCGAAGGATGTCTGGATGTCTAGAAATTATTGTTTATAATAAGAAGACATAACTATTTTAGTACAGTATTATAATCATGATCATGATCATTATTTCCAAATTTCCTTCTCTAACCCTGTCTACAACTTTGTGCAACATGCAGTATACAGTTCAACTTGAATTTAGAGGTCACCTAAGTCGTTTCACAACATCATTTTTAAATTTGTTCTTAAACAACATGAAATAGTATCTTAGACAAGTTGTTTCTTTAAAGACATAGTCTCACAGTATTGTTATTTACTTCACGATAGCTCAAAGTAAATATATTTCACATACTGTTCCCTTGATAACGATTTTATGTCTCACACTTCGGCAACCATGGAAGCAAAGATTCGTTTAACCATGGAAGAAGTTTTCAATTTTACGTTCGAAAAATTCAGTCATGAAAGTAGAGTACCATGTTCATTCTTCTCGGCTGAACAGTAAAAGACGTACTACCACCTTAATTCTATAGCGACTCCATATTTTAAGGAGTGATAATGATCATTTAGTTCTAAATACTTACAATTTTATGAAATGGTCCTGAACTTTTGCAAAATAGTACTCACCTTACTCGACATGTCCTTGACTTATTCCCGATCATTGTATATCTACATTTATATCCAGACAATTCCAATCAATATACAGTGATATATCGCGTTTATTCAGTGTTCATAGCATGACATTTTTAAATGGTACTTTTGTTATCATCAGTTCTATATATGTTCGTTATACGGGATTTATTCCTCTTCAACGGTATAACATTTTCCGGATAGTTTTGTTGCTAGAAAGTAACACGTCAAAAACCGTTTTCACAGAATGTTTTGAAACAATCCGTTTGAGTTACGTGACTGTAATAATTATAATCTATAAAATTCATTTAGTCATGAAGCATATTTTATTTCGAAGTCATGCACTCATCACAAGCATTCCCTTTTCTCCCATTGTCCAATAGCACTGATATGTAAATCAACACTTATTTGCATATTCCAATATGCTTAAAAAGAAGGGAAGATAGAAAAACTTACTTATAAAGGCAAGTCCTTTATATTGGTTACAGGCCAGTTATAGTCAATGATTAAACTCTCCGTATCTTGGTAAATTTCTCTCCTTCTTTATATACGTATCAGTGAATACACAGTGTTGGTATAATGACAGATGAACAATTATTGTATTCTCTGATACACTTCAATCCACGTGTTCTTTCTTCAGGAAGTCTTTTGAAAAACGCAAACCCAGGATGTAGTTTTAGCCCTAATAATGTGTCGTATGCCTTGTGGTTCTCCTTTTCTTTGAACTTAGCTATTTTGTTGATTCTAATACTGATGCTCTTTGTTCTAATGGTTCAGCACTGAAATGAAAAAATAATTAATGAAATATAATAAACAAGTTATTTATGCAGATATATAATCGTTCTTCGTTGTATTTGAATATGCTCTAGGGAGCGATACTTCACCCCCTCCCCCAAACCCACCACCACCCGCGAAAAAAACAACAACAAAACATCTTTTAGTTAATCCAACAACTTTGTAGCAAACTATACAACCCGACAAGGTTTTTAACGATTTGTAAAACCAGAAAGTATAACAGAATACATGTCATCGTTCACGTAAGTTCTGAGAATAAACGGGCGAAATTCCCATGGGTGAAATGTGATAATTGTCCAAGTGACTTATCTGTACTTAAGTGATAAAAAAACAACAACAGAAAAACACACAGCATTTCCCTCGAGGCTTACTTCTTAAAAGAGATGAAATGATCTCAATGTAAAACAAAAAACATAAAATTAAAACGCTTGCTGGATCTGAGAGATCATAGGATGAAATATAATGCCACATAACCTGGCTATTTGATCCGAAAATTCCGCTTAGTTAAACATAATGAAACAAAGTTGTTATTTTTGTAAACTTGGCTTCTGTGTATTCAAGATGTGGTACTGACTTACCGATAAAAAGGAAACGTTCTAACACATGAAAAGTCGCTAATCTCCTTTATGAAATACTCTCACTTGAAAAAAAAAACACTTAATAACTTTTACAAATCTTAAACATGTTAAAACATACATGAAGGAAAAAAGTTCTCGATTTCAATTATTCAAGATTTCAATATTTCAGAATTTCACTAATTCAAGATTTCAATTATTCAATATTTCACAACTTCATGAATTCACGATTTCCGTGTTACATGTCGAAAATTCAAGAATTCAATTATTCACGATTTCATAATTTCACAAATACCACTTCAAGAATTCTCGAATTTATTTAGGTACTTCATGACTTCTACTTCACGAATTCATACTCAGAAAGCGTGAATCCTTGAAATTGAAATGTCACCACCGGTCTTTCGTATAATCGTCCTAAAGTATAGCAATATATCTTCTCTACGATTGTGTTAAACTATAGAAACAACTATTTGTTTTACGTGTTTATTGAACACAACTATCATGTGTCAAAAGTTTACATTCATTTGTCAAGAATTCTTATGCATGATAAACACAGAATGCTTAGAATCACGTATTTCCACAACTTAGGTGACGTTTTTTAATATTTCTTTAGCATTTCCGAAAACAAGCTAAACATGCTCATATACCTTGAATAAATGTCTTTATTTCTGTTATTTTAGTTTTTGGACAGTTGTCGAAGACATACCGACCAGTGCAAACACTCCCCCTCCAAAAAATTTATATACGGTAAACACACGGATAGTTCTGTGGTTTGCACACTGGCTTTCCAATCCTGAGGTCGGGGGTTCGATCCCCGGCAGCAACTCGGGAGTTTTCAGAAACGCTTTTCAGTGTTTCCCACCCAACTAGAGGTGTACTGGTCAGAAACCCAGGCAATCCTTGCGTGTATCAGTGCTATACACTGGGCAAGTTAAAGAACCAGGCTGTCTATTCGCAACGAGCTAGGCTAAGTTAGCCGGACAAGCCTGTATCTGATTTTTTATCTGTCTGTCATGGGGGCTTTGTCTCACTCTGTCCCTCTGGTCAGATCGCTCTGTGTCTGTACTAGTAGAGGATGAATTATGCGCCCTGTGTGGCTGCATTTGAACTATGTAAAGCGCCGTTGAACGTGAAATTGATCATGAAAAGGGCGCTATATAAATCTGGTATAATAATAATAATAATAATAAACATCCTTATTCGATTTTTTGAGCATCTCTGTGACTCCGTTGGAATAAAATAGTTCCATTACATAAACAGACGCTTGCAGTTTACGACCCGCTTATTTCTTTGAACTGTTCATAACAATGTAAAATAGTGTTTGATAATAAAAATTAGTGCCCGATATATTTCCTATGTTGAAAAAAAATTACATAAATTTCAACGTACGCCGCCGAAACTGAAATTTGTTATCTATAAATATGTTTATAAAAGAACTGACGCCACTACTCCTCTGTAGCCCAGTGGTTAGCATTCTCGCTTCATATTCAAGAGGTCGGGAGTTCGATCACTACTGGATTCTTTTCTGTTTTAATTTCACTAGTTTTATTATTTTTCATGAATTTAACATGAATTTTGAAATACTGACACGAAAATCATTCGTGCGAAAACTTAAAAAGGTTTTGTTTTTGTGTCAGATTCCCATGTACTTCCTGCACATCAAACTGTAAAAAAGGTGCGTGGAATTTTTGAAAAACACATATTGCTCCTCTCACCTTTCACATATATTGCATCCATAAATCTTAGAAATCATTGACCAGTGTTTTACATTTGGGATAAAATGTTAAGCTACACAAATGAGAATTAACATTCAAAATGTTTCTAGTACCACCCTCTACTCTATAGAGATGAAAAATATTAAAATTTTAAAAAGCCCTAGACTGTTAGCAGTTTGGTGAATTAAAAATGGGCTTTTTAGAATTTCTGTGTTCAGTGTTTTTCTCTGTGTAAAACTCTGATCAATTACTTTTTTGAAAACGTATTTGTTTTGAATTTAAAACAAAAATGTTTATGTAAATGGTTGTTTGACATTCTCCCATACCAGAGGTCTAGCACAGCAGGGCACCTTGACCGAAATTTGGTCCCATTCTTCCTTCCAAAATGAACGTAATTTGCATTGAGAAGTTATGGATAATCATTGATACAAATATCATAATTGTAATAACAAAACATAAACTTCCTAATACGGATCCGTAATTACAGATATTTGCAGCCATTGCAGTAATACCACTTCTTTGAATTTTAAGGGGCACTGGTGATTTTTCAAGGAGCTCTGCCTTTTAAGTTGCACTGAACTTTATCTTAAGACAAGTAAAAAACTTAAGTATTTTGAAATATAAAACGAGTACTAATACAGACGCTGAGTCACGGGACAAAAAAGACGCGGCCATTTTGGAAGGAAGTTTGAACTCGTTGCATTATCCTACGACCGGGCATAATTTGCAGTGCGGCGCTGTCTTGATTTTCTTCACAAAAGTACATTTTTTATTTATTTAGCAAAGTTGGTTAGGCGTTATTTCTGCGTCAGTTTACTTTAGAGAGATCTGTAACCGCACATAAGCATCTCTGAAGCTGAAATTGTATTGTACTTGCACTGAATGTCCAAAATAAGTAACAGTATTTCTGTGTTAGTGTGCTATTATATAACCTGTATATGCTTATGTTTTGTATTGTACTCGCACTGAAAGTCTAAAGAGTAGCAGATATTTTTTAAATAAAATTTCTAAAATGAGTCGCTTCACGAGAAAACCTACATTCTGCGTTTTTAAGGTCACTGATTTAACTATAAATAACATCTCTGATATTTCCCAGGAATGATGTTTCGGTAAACTGTCTGTGAAAATAGCTGAAATATTGTTGAAATCTAAAAGTAAACCAACAGAATACATAAAACTAGAAAATTTGATGCAGGATATCGTTGATAAATCTGGCGAACATGATAGGCCCATCATCGATCTCGTGTAAAGTCGTGAACTAGTATTTATACCTTGTTAAGTTTAATACATTTAAAATGTAACTGTTACTCGGACCAAAACATAGTCCCACATCTGGTGCGCAATAATCAAGACGACGTCGCAATAATCAAGACGACGTCTTGTGATTTATCACAGTATTTTTGTGTTATGTTGCTGTTATATAACCTGTATATTGTTGATATTTTTGTTTTGTACCTGCACTGAATGTGGGTGGTCATATTGGCTAACTCCGATTAAATCTTGTTTCATATTGCCCTAAAATGATCCATAGACCATATTTACTTGATTGTTAACCGACGAACACGTTGAAACTTGATATTTATTATATGATTATTGAATCACTGTGCTTTTCATATAGGTCATCAAAGTTAGTTCGATTTCAAAGTCACACGGTGTTAATTTGATATTGAAAACGCTGAATAGTGCGTTTTTCTTTTACAATTTGTCAGCAGATGTGTCTTGCATATATGTGTTTTACATAGAGGATATTTATTAAACTAGCTGAATAAAATAATTAAAAACAAAAAGGAAATAAGATAAACTATTTGTGTAAATGCCTGCATGTTGAAATCCTCATTTTGTTTGTTCTTAGACCACTTTAAAATAGTCTAACATAGTTTTATTGCTACATTAAAGTTTATAGAATACATAATGTTCTTTCTTTTCACTTAAAAACATGCTTGAAATGGGTTTGTTACAGACGTGGTTAATTCAACCTATATAAAGAATATACAAGGCTCCTAGTGAAACCTTTATTCCAGAATACAATAGTATTTTCCTTGTGTCTATGGTGTCTAGAGATGAAGCCAAAAAAAATATATTGTGCAGCATTTCTGAAACGACACCATATGATAAATGCAAGAACGTAACACTTGTACTGCAGACAATGGAAACAAGGTTGAAATTAACCTATATCTGCCACTTGTGCACCACCAGAAACAATGCAAACGAAGGCTTACTGTACTTTAACTAATTCTTAAAATGAACCCTAGAGTGACGTTTGGTAAGCACTTACTTGTTTAACGCCAATGTTCATTTTTGCTCTGTTTGGTTTGACACTTTTCAGGACAACCGTCCTGCAGTGCTTTCAGCGCTTTGATTCTATGTCATTTGATAAATGTGGTAAAATGTATTTTCACTAAATACATGTACATAACGTAGTTACACATTTGTAGATTCTGTAGCTAGCAATAAGAAAATATCAAACAGGGAAAGCCATGTTCCAAAAACGCAGCCTCCCCAAAACGAAACCCATAGCACGCAGACGTGCACACTACAAACACACATACACACACACTCGCATACAAAGCAAACATACGAAGACAAAACGAACAAATAAAGGAACACAGTGGGGCACCGCCTTGGAACAGTCAGTGGCAAAAACACCACTGGGGAGCTTAAACTACGAAAGACCCGTGGTGACATTTCAACTTCATTATTTCACGATTTCTGTTTCCTGATTTCACGATTTCCACTTCATGAATTCACGAATTCACGATTTCTGCTTCCTGATTTCACGATTTCCACTTCATGATTTCACGATTTCCATTTCATGAATTCAAGATTTCACGAATTCACGATTTCACGATTTCACGATTTCACGAAAAAACTTCACGATTTCTTGATTTCTGCTTCCGGATTTCACGATTTCCACTTCATGATTTCACGATTTCCACTTCATGAATTCACGATTTCACGAATTCACGATTTCACGAAAAAAACTTCACGATTTCACGATTTCTGCTTCCTGAATTCACGATTTCCACTTCATGAATTCACGATTTCACGATTTCCACTTCATGAATTCACGATTTCCACTTCACGAATTCTCGATTTCACAATTTCCACTTCACGAATTCACGATTTCAGGATTTCAACTTCACGAATTCACGATTTCAGAATGATAAAATCGTGAATTCATGAAGTTGAAATTGTGAAATCGTGAATTCGTGAAGTGGAAATCGTGAATTCGTGAAGTGGAAATCGTGAAATCGTGAATTCATGAAGTGGAAATCGTGAAATTGTGAATTCGTGAAGTGGAAATCGTGAATTCGTGAAGTGGAAATTGTGAATTCGTGAAGTGGAAATCGTGAATTCGTGAAGTGGAAATCGTGAAATCGTGAATTCATGAAGTGGAAATCGTGAAATTGTGAATTCGTGAAGTGGAAATCGTGAATTCAGGAAGCAGAAATCGTGAAATCGTGAATTCATGAAGTGGAAATCGTGAAATCAAGAAACCGTGAAGTTTTTTCGTGAAATCGTGAAATCGTGAATTCATGAAGTGGAAATCGTGAAATCGTGAATTCAAGAAGTGGAAATCGTGAATTCAGGAAGCAGAAATCGTGAAATCGTGAATTTATGAAGTGGAAATCGTGAAATCAAGAAATCGTGAAATCATGAAATCGTGAAAACAAGAAATCGTGAAGTTTTTTCGTGAAATCGTGAATTCATGAAATCGTGAATTCATGAAGTGGAAATCATGAAATCGTGAATTCATGAAGTGGAAATCGTGAAATCAGGAAGCAGAAATCGTGAATTCGTGAATTCATGAAGTGGAAATCGTGAAATCGTGAAGCAGAAATCGTGAAATAATAAAATTTGAAATGTCACCACGGGTCTTTCGTATTAAACCGGTTTATAGTGCGTACCCAACCTCACTCTTACCCCCACCATGTTCCAAAGACGCGGGACAGTGTTAATAAAAGTAATCCCCGCCAGGTGAATCTCTAACACACGTAATGGAAACAAAAAGGCATGGCATGTAAAACACAAAAATGCTCCTGTATAAATATATAAAAAGCAAACCTTAAGAACCAAAAACGTATATACTCAATGCCTTTGCAGAAGACAGAGCAACAAGAGAAACACCATTAGGGGCCCGACGAAACGGACCGGAAGACAAGTATCAAAACAGTTCAGTCCTGGTGGGATTTAAAAACTGCTTATCATAGAGTCCTCCCCCTCTTCCGTCAGACACAATCAAAGAGGGAAGCATAGTGTCCAACTGTAAATGGGATGAACACTAAACATGCGGTATGCCTCAAAAGAGTTGGGTCGTAACCTCTTTTAATAAAACGTTTTATAATTTTACCAAATACAGTTGGAAAATTAACATGACCCAATATCTTACGAAGTTTGTAAACCACATCACCATAAAAAACTTTCTCGCAGAAGTGGCTTTAAATTACTATTGTATTTTAAAACTAAATCAGAATTACGATAGTAAAATTTAGCAAAATATTTACGCAATTTGTAATAACGGTAGCCTTGATGAAGAAGTTTACTTGTAATATATTGATTGCGTCATTGAAATCCTTGACATGACTACATGCTCTGGCACTTGTTTAAACAAATATATTACAACGGAAATAAAGTTTACCTTTATTAAGAAGCGTATATTAATCCACTATAATTGTTCCTTCTCAAGAAGAAACACTTAGAATTGGTAAGTCACACTTGACTGAGCAACTGATCGCGAAACCTTTTGTTATTGAAAAACTCCGTGACCTAAGACATAACCTCTGACGTTAAAATAATCCTTTCCTTATTGAGATGACTCTCTGGCTGAACGCGCTCCGCGGATTACATATTACTAAACTCGATGATGGAAAAGTGGCGTTGTTGAAACATGCCAAACATCGTTTTTGTCACAAAGGCTAACATACGTCGTTACCTTCAAATGCATGGTCTATATGTGAAAACAAACCAAATTGCGACCCTTTCATTGTGCGCAAATTCACGCATCGAATGCCCGGATGTAAGACTCACGAGATTAAGGACATATACTACTATATTATAGCCATGAATTACTTGATCAATGACCACTAAGTTTGTTGTGTTCGAGGATATAAACTGTTAGCGCATCACAGTAGTATACAAATTGTTTGGTCGAGGCCAATTTTAAAATTTAATTAAAAAAAATAATTTATAAAAATCAACAATTTTTATAAATTATCTAATTAAAACGTATATTTTTTTTAAAAACAACTTTTTAATTTAAAATCAACAATTTTTATAAATTATATTTTTTAAAATACAACTTTTTAATTTAAAATCAACAATTTTTGTTAAGTATATTTTTTTAAACAACAACTTTTTAATTAAAACGTATATTTTTTTAAACAACAATTTAAAACCTATTAAAATAATTTATAATTGTTTCTTCATTTTGTTTTACATTATTAACTTTTAGTATTTTATACAATAAATCATACAACGGTACTTTGTCTTGTAACATTTTAATGAAAAATAAACAACAGTAACCACAGAGCGTACTTCTTTTGTCTTGATATTGTATATTATTATATTTTATGTTTGGAATGTAATTAATTACTTCTTTTGGTGGAGGAAGCCCAAACGGGTCAAAGTACAAATTTTTCAAGTAACAAACCCAATGTGTTCCGGATCCAACAGAGTCGTCTAAATTTATAATTCCACACTCATTGTTTGTTTTTAATTTTAAAAAATTATTTCTACTAAATACACCTCTGAAATTTTTAATACCGAGCTTGTAACCCATTGTTCAATTTCAAAGTTAGAAATTGGTTTGTTTATAATTTTATTTTTTTTTAACTATAGGAATTCGTCTGTAAGGTCTCCTCTGAGTATCAATCTGTATACCCTGACCATGTCCCTTACCACTTAACAAAGATGTAATCAAAGGTATTCCTAGACTAGCAGCCAACATACCCAAAAAAAGCCACCATTTTGCATTTGTTTTTGTGTTAATTTAATCACTCCATAGCCTAATAGTTGCCTTTTTTGATTAGGTGTAATATATGGTATTATCATATTTCTCTTATCATTAGCTACTGAAATCATACCATTCCCAAGTAACTTACTAACACCGGTACTGGCCAGCCCAGAAAGGGCTCCGATACCCAGGGGGGCTAATATTTTTTGGGCTATTTTTGCTGCCATTGGAAGAATTGTTTTTCCTAACAAACCAGCCAAAGCTCCTAAAAATCCACCCATTTTGACCTTGACTGGACATTTGTTGTTTTGAAATTGTAATTTCTAATCCCTTGTTATTTCTAATAGACTTTTCAATTGATTAATTGTGTTTTTGTTAAAAGTAAGGGAAGTTTCCACGTATTGTTCAGTTTTAATCTAAAATTATATGGAGTTTATTATTATAAGCTTGTGCTAAATTTTTCTTTTGTCTATCTGTTAGGTTAACTTTATATTCAATATAATTTGATGACATTATATACTTTATCTTTATTTTAATTTTATTTTATTTTAATTTTATTTTATTTAAACAGTAACAAGTTCATTTCCAATAGTATTTATTTCAACTGTTTCTTCATACAATACAATTGCGTAAACACGATATCTTGCAGTGGGAAGTGTATTTAAACGAAAGTGTAATGTAATATGCTTAGGATCTTCCGTTATTACTTCCTTTTTATATTCCAAGTTAAAATGAACAAATCCAAACAAACTTTGAAAATTATATCTATTTAAGAGACTTCCAGTAGTTTTGTTATTTTGTTTATAATAATAATTAATTACATCCTCATATATTCTTGATATACTTGTGTATTCTATTTCTGGATAAAAACACCATTTCCAACTTCAAGACGACAGGAGCTCAAAGTGCAATCATTATTTGCTGCATTAATTTTAAATGTATCTAATAAATGTGGGTTATGTTCTTGTGAATTACTTTTGTCAGGTCGTTGTAAATAAACAAATACATGTTGTGGTTTTGTTACACCAGCCGTTATTCTAAAAGTTGTATTAATTTGTTGTGTATCATTCGATTGTGTTATCATTTCCCGAAGGTATGACCATCTTGCTTTTGTAAATCTTTCAGAAATTAAATTAAGTCCAAATTCATTGAAAATTAAACGTGGAACCCATAGAATTAATTTTGTTACAATTACCCTACCTAGGTCTCCGCCAGCTCTAAAAATTAATTCATCATCATTTGTCAGCTGTAATATTATTTGAATTTGACTTGGAGGTAAAATATTAGTTTCTAAACCCTGAAAAAATGAATAATTATTTAGCGGAATCTTAACATTTACCTCATTACCACCTTGGATTAATACCTTTCTAAAAGCAAAACCTTTATTATCATCAGCGGCAGCAGTAGCAGTAGTATCTAAATAAATATATTCGTTTGTTCCAGTTGATTCTGCATAATCATTAGATAGTTCAACTAAATTTTTTACATTTATTACTTTGTATAAATTATCACAATCATATACAATTTTCCCATTTTGTTTAACCATTAACTGATAAATTAATGAAGCTGCATTATTAATTAAAGCAGTT
Organism: Mercenaria mercenaria; assembly: GCF_021730395.1. Lineage (NCBI taxonomy): Eukaryota > Metazoa > Mollusca > Bivalvia > Venerida > Veneridae > Mercenaria > Mercenaria mercenaria. Next base: position 65,486,856 of record NC_069377.1, on the reverse strand, counting down.
TGATTTCCACCAGCATAAGGATTACCATCACCAAGTTTATTAACTTTAAAACGTACTTCAAAATAACCATTAAACCAATCAAAATATGAGCTTCTATCATTAATTGTAAATTGATATCCGTTTTTTTGTTGCTAAACATTATTTCCCAAGACAGATATTAAAGGTCCAATACTAAGGAAAGTGAACATTTTAATTTCTTTTAAAAAGCACAGAAACTATTTCATTTTATTGGAAAATGAAAGTTGGTATGTAGAAATTCGAAATAAATCGCAGTATATGTACAATTATTTTTCTATGAAGTATGAAGAAAGTTAAAAAGACCTGGGGGTCATTCTGTCGATTCATTTAAATTTCAACATAATACACATACATTTCTTTGAGTTCCAAAGATCTTCTGTAAATTTTGACCTGCCAATCTTCATTATTTAGTGTCTTGCAGAAGTCTATGCACTGGCTATGAAAAAAATTGCCAACTCACTTTCCCTTAGTAATGGACCTTTAAAGCTGTATCTAATTGAATAGGAGTTAGTTCGTATCTTTCACAATATTGTTTTGTTCTAAACATGTATATATTATATATTATTTTAATTTTTATAAATTAATCTGTTAATACGTTTTTGTCGAGCTGAAGCTGCCGCAGGCGACAGGGAACTAAAGTTCGCTCCCGATCCTGACAATAATCTATTCAATCTTATATTAATATCCTCCTTATTATTTTTAATGTTATTCTTTTCTTGTAATTCTTTAGCAATTAAATTGCCAACTGCCGGAGCAGGTTTCCGTTAAAATTTAAGTGTCAAAGATACCTGTGCCGCGTATAATTTCTTCTCCTGTAAGAGCATTAACATAAACAAATATTCCTTTATTTTTATCATAAACTTTTTTACTCATTATATAAAAATAAAATTTAATTAAATTTCTTTTAAAATTAATGTAAAACTTGTTTCAATTTTATTTAAATTAATTATTCTACCAAATATGTCTGTAATATATATTCTTATTGAATTTATCATATTTTATTAACTTCAGAATATCCAATTATCCGAGTTCTTTTGTAATGGATAAGCTCTTGTTAAATCTGCAGTACTTAAAGCATAGATAATATCACTGAAATTACCATCAACAAGTGAATTATCAATAAGATTACAATGAATATAAATTGTATCCACAGAGTTAGTTATATTTGTGTTGTAGTTCCCCATTCAGTATTTCTCAATGCTTTTTTCTCAATCCAAGCAATGTATGAAAATTTGACATTCTTAAAATCTAACATAAAATTATCTTTAATTGAAAACAAAATCTTAAAACTACTTAAATCAAATTCCAAACTTATTGAGCAATGTCTGATTTATCAAATTCATGATCATCATTACTTATTAATGTTTCCCTTATGTAATTATTAATATCAGTGAACTGTAAGAACCATTTGTAAATATGATATCTTTCCATTCTTTACCTTATTATAATGAATTGTTTTATTGTCATATTCATCACTAATATTATGCCAAGAATAGGTCATAGTGTTAATACTACCCAAACCGACAACATAAGTTTTATTTTTATCTAAAATTAAAGAACGACCAAATCTGATGTAAAATCACTAGGGGTATTATTTTCGTAATTTTTTAACTGTTTCAGACTTAACACAATTTTTTGTTCCATTTATATAATTATTAAACATATCTTTTAATAAAAGTGTAAATTCAAGAAAAATATTTTTTATATAACATTTCATTGTTGTTCTGGTAAGAGTGAATTTATTTTTAAAAATTCATCAATTATTCTATACCTTCTTTTTTTAGTTCTTCATTATTATTTCCAGCATCAATCGAACCACAAATTAACTCCAAGTCATTAACCAATTCTTCTGGATTACATGGACAAACGTCATAACCCTGTCCTCTAATTACTTTTTAAATTCATAGATCTTTATTGATAGGCAATCCTGATTTTTCTGTTAATTCTTTAAATATTTTTCTTGAATGAATTGAATGTTTTTTATATTGTTATATCTTTATTAATCAGATCAATTAAATCATTATCTACTTTAGTGTTAATTACTTCCTTTCCATTATTCTATCCTTAGCAGTTAATTTGTTTTGACTATAAAGTTTATTTAAGTTAATAATTAAATTACCATATTGTCCATTTGGTGAAACTTTATATGGATTATGATGTTTTATTCCTTGTCCATATGTAGAAGACATACCAAGAATATGATTTAACCGGTCTTTGTACTTTAATAATTCGCCTTGGGCATGTTTTAATTTTTTTGCTTCTTTTTTTTATTTAGATCTTTTGAACTTGATTTGCCTGCTATTGGACCATTAATTTTTGATATTCGTAGTAACATCATCTACTGTACTTTTAAGTACGTCTTTATCTATTTTATCTGGATTGATTCATCTGCAGTAAAAAAGTCAAACATTCAGACGGTTTGTAATATTTATATTCTTCTAAAACATTATCATCCAGAGAAGCATCTAAATATACTTTAAGTATTTTCTTTTCTTTTGGTCTTGCCCCCAACTCGTCTGATTTTTCAGTTGTATGTTTAGTTGTATCATCAGTTGTTTCAGTTATTCCCATCTTTTTTCTTCCATAATCTTCTAATCTCTTAAATTCATCTCGAGGAACCCATCCAGCAGGTTCATCTCCCCAATCTATTGATGTATAGGAAGTTGGTTTTAAAGCTTGTTCTTTTTCATAATCTTCCAGCGTTTTTTCAACTTCTTCTTCAGTAGGTTCTTTGTTTATTTCCCTGTATTTTTTATATTCCCTCGCCAGTTCTTCAGGAGTCCATGTAATTTGTGGTTCTTGAAATAGCTTTGGTAAACCCTGATATGTTTGTATGTCTTTCATTTCATCACCTAGTAACGCTAATTGCTCTTTAATTCCAGGTAATGCTTTTAACTGACTTGATAATTGTTCTTTTTGACTTTCTATTCCTTCAGTAATTGGTTTATAAATTTCAGTGTACATATCCCGATTTGTAGCTTTTCTAATTTTTTCTTTCATTATTTCTTCTCTAAGAGCCCTCATCTTTTGCCCGACTAAGTTTTTTCTTTTTCTTATTTCATTAAGTTTTGATTGCATTTATATAATAATGTAAGATAATGTAAAATAGTGTAATATTATTATATAATGGAAATTCCAAATTATGATACAAAAAGTAATACCAAGCATAATAACTTTAAACAACATTATCTTTTTATGCCGGATTCATGTTTTAGAATGTTAATATGTGGATCTTCTGGATCTGGAAAAACAAATACATTAATGCATATACTTCGAAAACCTCTTATATATTATGATAAAATTATACTTATATGCTAAAAACCTAGAACAATCTAAATGTCAGGATTTAATTAAACTTTTAAATGAATTGCAGAAAAAATAAAATAGATCCAAACGAAATACTGAATATTCAGCTGATTCCAACCAAATTGAACCCTGTGAGAATCTTGAATCAGAAAAACAAAAAGTAGTAATATTTGATGATTTTGTATGTGAAGATAAAAAGGTTCAGAATGAAATAACAAAATACATCATTCAAGACGTCACAAAAACTGTTGTGTTATTTATTTAAGTCAGTCTTACTATAAAGTACCAAAAGATATTCGGATTAACTGTTCACATTATATTTTATTTGAAAGTCCAAGTAAACGAGAAAATGATATATTTGTAATGAACAAAATATTAACCCTAACTCTTTTGCTAATGCAACAAATCCAAAATATGATTTCTTATAATTGACAAACCAAGGAAGTTTTTAAGAAAAAACTTTACTGGTAATATATAGATGGGAATTTTTAATGATGAAAAGAAAGAAGTAAACCTGACAGTAAAGTAAAGTTAAATTTGATATTGATTTAAGTGATTATGCTACTAAAAAACAATTCAAAAAACTTAAAAAGGAATCGGAATCATATCTTCACAGAAATAAGGAACTTGATAACACAATGAATAGAGCATTAGATATGGAGGTAATGAAATAATCAATCTAGGAGATCCAGATAAACCCAACGATGCAGTTTCAAGACGATTTTGTGTTTAAAAAAGTTCAAAGTGTATAGATGAACTATGATCTTGGAGATGTTAAAAGTATAAAACAAACACCACTAGAAACAGAAGTAAAGAATATTGAAGAATTAAAAAAAGATTTTAAAAAGAATTCGTTATTAATAGTTAAATTACAAGATAAAATTGAAAAAGAAATGAAAGCTATGGTTGATTCTATTAATGAACTTGAAGAGAAATCTGATTTGACAGATGACAACATAAAAAATGTATTTAGAACCAATTTTGAAAAGTTATACAATCAAGTTCAAGAATTAAAAGATAGTATGATTAAACATGAAGAACTGAAAGACAAGATTATTGAAGCCGAGAAAAAGTTACAAAATATGTATCAGTTAGAAATCAGAACAGAAATAAATAAACTAAATACTGAAACTGAAAATAAGCATAAAGATTTATTAGAATTTATCTCAAATAAACTTGCAGAATATAAATCTGAACTGGAAAAGGCAGCTTCACAAAGAGGTGATGACCATGACACAGCATTAGATAACCTTAAAGAAGAGCTTAATTCTAAAATAGATGAGTTTAAAAAACAAATTCGAATTTGGATAAGTACTGTTGACAACCGTCACAATTTAAAGTATGCAGACTTAAGTAATATTACAAAAAAATACAAGAAGATATAACGCAGTTTAATGTTAAAGTTGAAGAACATAAAAATGAACTGGACCTTGTAGTTGAAAAATCAACTAAACAAGGAGAAGCAATTAATATAGTTAATGATCAGCTAGAAATTTTAAAGAAACAACTCCGGATCTTGATTAGTACTGTTGACACACGTCATAATTTAAAGTACGCGGAATTAAGTACACTTACAGAAATATTACAAAAAGATATCAACGAGTTTAATGATAAAATTAAAAAAATAATAAATGATCTGGACTCTGTAGTTGAAAAATCAACTAAACAAGGAGAATCAATTACTGCTAATACCCAAGCAATTTCTACTAATGCTCAAACAATTTCTACCAATACTGAAGCAATTAATATAATTAATGATCAGCTGGATGCATATGATAAACAAGGCGTTGTTTTTGAAAAAAGAATAGACAATATATATCATGAAAATAAAAGTTCTAGTGAAGCTACAACAAAACGAGTTGATGATTTACCTAAAGTAATTCTTGAACATGAAAATAAATTTACAGAATATAAATCTGAACTGGAAAAAGTAAAAAACGTGAAGTGTTTCTTTTTGAATATAACAGTGGTCTTAATTTTTGAGAACCTGTACATTCATATATAAAAATGAAAAAGTATTTTGATCGCCACAGTGTCTGGATATATTCATTATATGAAAATGTAATTAATAATGATGCGGGCTATTTTGGTGCATTTAATTTGAATCCTGGCAATGACGTAGATTATAAAGATTTTATAAACACAAACCAAGAATATAAACTAGCTGTACCGGATGTGTTATTAAAAATGTGTTTTCAGTCAAAAAGGCTGGAATTTATATAATAGATATTAGGTTTTATTTAATGTCGTTTGGTCAGGTGGAAGAATGTCAAATATCACATTTTCTTTTTAGGTGGTGGCAAGATGGTTTTACAGGTAAATTTCCCGGCGGGAGTGTAAATATAACACACGAGACAGTTAGAAGAAATCCACCCCCCTAGGCATTTTATGTAGATATCAAAAAAAAAAATTATAATTTATTTATCAGAAAATACAAGGTTTGACATTCATCCTTATGACGATTCATCATCTACAGAAGTATCATTTGTTCTTATGAAGGAGAGACATGTCAAATTCTACATATTGGAGGAATATGTAAATTATAAAGAAAGTAAACTTTCTTTTTAAAAACTTTAATTACTGTATTTTTTATTTAACTGGAATAATTAATATAATGGGAATATTTAATAATATAAATGAAAAAGTAAGTAAAATAGAAAGACAAATAATAAGAAAATCTCCATTGTTCTTAACATGTTATACCGAAGATACTGATAGTGGATTATTTCAATGGAAAACTGTAAATGCTAGTCCTGGTTTAGTTCAAATTGGTAATAATGTAAGAATCAAGCATGATTCTATTTTAATTATTCTTGTTGATGCAATTAAATTAGATAAAGGAGAAGCTAAATTACAACTAAAAAACAAAGAAAATGTAATTCTTCAAAGTTACGATGCAAACACAAAGAGAAAAAATGAATCTATTTCTATTAATTATGCTAATAAATTTAACATGAATGATGTTATTTATATTAATTCTTTGAACGTTAAAAATATTCAATTAACAATTTATGGTTCTATTATTTAAGTAGAAACTTATGTTTCTCCTAAAACAATTATAAAAAATCACATCATAAAGATGTTCTTAAAATAAAACAATTATAAAAAATCACATCATAAAGATGTTTTAAAAATAAGAAACTATGTTCTTTCTAAAATTAAAATTAAATTATAAAGATGTTTAAAAATAAAAAATCACATCATAAAGATGCTTATCACATCATAAAGATGCTTAAAAAATAAGAAACTATGTTCTTTCTAAAATCACATCATAAAGATGCTTAAAAAATAAGAAACTATGTTCTTTCTAAAATCACATCATAAAGTTGTTTAAAAAAATCAAAAATAACATCATAAAGATGTTTAAAAAATCAAAAAGATGCTTAAAAATAAGAAACTATGTTCCATCTAAAATCACATCATAAAGATGCTTAAAAAATTACATCGTAATGATGTATAAATCTTTTTTTTATTTGTAGGCTTGGGTAGTAATCCCATCCTTAAGAATAAATCTTTTATCGTCATAACATGATAACGACGTTTTATTTATAACATAACTAGAAACATTATGTTTTTTCGATCTTATAACTTTAAATTTATGCATACTTTGTGATGAGTTAAACAAAGTGTCTTTATAATTTTTATGCGTTATTGTCTTTTTGACAACGCTTTTTTTAATTCCTTTACATTTTTTAGTATTAATATTTGCTTCATTTTCTAGCAAATAAGAATACATTTTGCTCCGTAATCCAACAAATTCATTATCAGATTACCGGCAGTTTCATCTTTAAATTTTCCAATTACTTTTTATTTCATTGAAATAAAATTTTGAATGAATGTTGTAATCGCTATTATCAAATAGCTCTTTATCTTTATAGAAGTCTTTATAGGCGTCTTTTGTTTTGATTTCATAGCATAATGAATCAGTGTCAGTAAATAATAACTTCGCCGAATCTCCATATTTTTCTTTTATATAATTGTAGTTGAAATCGTACATTAAATACTTTGACAAATCTAATATAGTCATTCCAACATAAGAAGGTCTATTTAATAATAAACTTTCTTTTATTCTATGAATCCCAAAAAGATTCTCGTTAAATTTTGTTGCACTAACAAATGATGGTTTGGCAACATGTTTTATTAAAATATTTTCGTCATGAGTCAATTTAATATTAACTCTTTTTCTTAAATTCTCCATCGTTTTACCAAAGACGGAATTATTCATTAATTTAAAGAAATCCTTTTCAAAGGAATTTCTTGACTCAGATCTTTTCTGGGTATTGAAGTCTATGTATTCTTTTAACCAGGGACTTTCATCAAAAGTTAATACTCTATGTATTTTGGTTACTTTTAAACCGAGTTTTGTATACAGTTCAAGATTTCTATAATGAACTACATATTTTTCCTTTTTCATTAAAGTTTGAACCAACTTCTTTACATTGCTTTTTCCTATTTCCTATGCCTTGAACACCATTAATAGCTAAACAGTTTTCGATATGTTCTTTTAATATTCTTTCTTGGGTAAAGTGTTGCAGGCAAGATCTGCAAAAATGTTTCTTGTTTGTATTTTTTTGTTTTGTTATTCATTAATCTATTAAAGTCTTTTATCCAAACATAATGTTGTCGTTGTGTTATTTCTTTATTATTAATTAATAACATATCACAGTGTTCTTCGTATTGGTATTTTGATATGTACAATGGATAAATTCCCGTAGGTTCTTCATAACCAAATACATTAAATGAAATTTTATTTAAAACTTCTATTTTCGGTATTTGGTTTAATGTAACAGGAAACTTTATTCCTTTATAATTAAGATCGTTTATATGTGTTTTTTTAAATTTAAAACTCTTTCAGAATGTTTTTTAACAGGAAATTTATATGCTAAATGACACCATCTAAAACATTCATTGTCATTATTCTTTATATTTATTAATCCTTTCTTTGAGTTTTGTAATCGTTTTGGTAACTCTAGATAACTAGAAGCGGCTAAAGGCTCATATTTATATCTATTTAAATAATGAGTATCAACTGACTCTATTCTCCAGCCACTTCCCTCCGAAATCCAATTACCAATTCTATTTATTATTTCATCAAAAGCTTGACGTAAAGTTTTTTTTATTTCGTTTTTGTTAATAACTTCTAAAGCTTTTGATTTGAAATAGGCTGATTTATATATTGTATCAGCCTTATCCATTTTTGAAAAGGTTATTTTTAAAACAACGTTTATTTTTATACCTTTTAATTTTTTAAGCTCATTTTTAAGAATACCATAAGAGTCGTTTATATTTAAATATAATTGATTCTTTGGATCTTGTTTATATTCAATTTTAATTTCAAATTTCTTATAATATTCTTTTGTGGATCTCTCGATTTCCATCTATATATTATATTTAGAAAATAAATCTTTGGACAAAACGCACACACGGTAAAAACTTATATATATTTCAATTTATATTTTTCTCCATCGTTTTTTGATCTTCCAAATTTTGCCCTACCTCTGCCTTCACAACAATTTGATATTGTTCTAGAATTAATATTAAGATTTTTAGATGTTTGATAAATAGTTTTATATATTGTTTCCTCGTTTGTACTACAATTTATTGCAATAACTTTTTTAGGATTGTTTCGATAATTATTTGGTCTGGGACAATCACATAACCTTTCAGTATTTTCTTCTTCGGTTAATAGACAACCACATTTCCAGTCAAATAATTTATTTTTTTCTGATAGATAAGGATCAATAACATTTTGTAATTTATCAATGACATGATTTTTATATTCATCGTTAACTATTTGATTAAGTTTTGATTTAATAACATTTCTTCTTTTAAGAACTTTTTTATATGAATTTTTATCTGGATTCATTATTTCTCCTAAAGTGCTAGATACTTTTGGCATAATAATTCTATCTATCTTTCTATTAACCATTTATATAATACTTATATAAACAAAATCTTTACACAAAAAACGCACATTGAAAACATATTATTCCTCTTTGCCTTTATATCCGTTAAGTTTAAATTCTTTCATATATCTTTCAAAGGGTATTAAATAATTTTTTTCTTTCTGCATTTCTAACAGTATTGAAAAAATATCTTGAATAACTTTTTCTCTTCTTCTTTTCTAGGATCATTAGGGTTATGAACAGCTAAAGCCGCAATCCGTGCTTTTGTTATTAGTTGTTTTATTTTGTGGTGATGCAATTTTAAAATAGCTTTCTTGTCGTTAAGTTTTAGTCTATTAATAAATATGGTAATTATTGATGGAACAACACCAACAGCTGCTACAAATACAGGAATAGCTGGAACAAGCGCTAATGCAGCTGAACAACTAAAGATATTTGTTGTAATATATAACCCAGTACCTACTCTCCCACAAAATTTATAACTTTTTCTGTAAGCAGCAGCTAGTTTAGTTAGGTGAATAATTAATTGATCTATTGTTTCTATTCCATTATTAGAAATTAAATTTTTATTACTCATTTATATAATATATTTTTCAATTTAAATTTTTTCCAATTCACTAAATGATCCCAGCTATTAAATTTTTCATTGTAACCTTTCCATTTTACTAAAGCTTGTTTTTTCTTATAGTCTCGTCTGATAACTTTTTCTATTCTAAAAACTTCTTGTGTAGTAGGTAAAAGTTCTTGTTCGTAAAATGAACCTTGAACTATTTCATTATTTAAATCTTTAATAGAGTATGTTCTTGGATTTGTATTATTAATTTTATAAATTATAAATATTTCCTCTGTCCAGTTTGGTGTATATCCTTTTTCAAAATGTCTTTTAAGTTTGCTTAAACGAACTCGATCACCAATTTTAAATTTTGGTTTACTCTTTGGTATCTATAAATTACCATATAAGTTAAAGTAAACAATACCTTTATTTAAGTTTTTACTGGCTTTGGTTGGTGTCATTTTTATACTAGAGTGTTTTGTTTTGTTATATTTATCAACCATTTCCTGTAAATTATCTAAATAAGTATAAGTATTATTTGCTGTAAAATATTTCCACATTATTCTTTTTAAACTTCTATTAAATCTTTCTATTACTACAGCCTTTCCTTCATTAAATGTATGGTACATGTTAATTTTATATTTATTCAAAAATGATTCAAACTTTTTATTATAAAATTCTTTTCCTTCATCCACCCATAAATTTACTGGTAATCGTCCTTCTAAAATTATTTTTCCAAATGCTTCAGTAACAGATTCTCCAGTTTTATTCTTTAATGGAATAACCCAAGCATATTCACTGGATATATCAATAACGGTTAACAAGTACTTTACTCCTTTATTGTATTTTGAAAAAGCTTGCATATCAACTAAATCAGCTGACCATGTATCATCAATATCATTAACTATCACTCTTCGTTTCCTAAATTTTCTTTTAATTGGTTTGTGTAATTCTTCTGCTAATTCATCACTCCAATTTATTCCGGGGGCAGAGTATACCCCCTTTTCCCGTTTTTTTTACTTTCGTTTCTGTCTGGGCGTTAAGCCCATAGGGAACTGTTGTTCCTGTCCGAGACCAAGTTTGTATTTCGTTTTAATTATAGGTTTCACAACTAAATGTTTTGCAATCTTTTCTCCAAAAGTTTTTGATTTAGTGTTATTTAGGTTGGAAAGCATTTGTTTGTCACATATACCCTTTTTTACACCGCTGTCATAACAAAAGTCGTGGGTCTTACATACTGCATCCAGTTCGTTGACAGGAGGTTCATTATCTAAAGAATTTCCTGGTCCACAATAGTTATATCCTGGAAGTGTTAACCCTTTTTAGGTAATAAAGGTAACACTGCTCTATGGATGTCTAAATTACCTGCTGTCATAGTAGTTTTAACAAACTTTGATTTCATTCTTCCACAAGACGCACAAGTAGCCATTATCATTTTTCTCCCGTTTTTTGTTGTAACATAATGAGGATTTATATTATCAGTAAATCTTCTTTCTTTCAAACAATATATTTTATTTTGTACTCATCTATATTATATGTATTTTAATTTAAACCATACAATATCAAGACAAAACAAGTACGCTCTGTGGTTACTTTTGTTTATTTTTCATTAAAATGTTACAAGACAAAGTACCGTTGTATGATTTATTGTATAAAATACTAAAAGTTAATAATGTAAAACAAAATGAAGAAACAATTATAAATTAGTTTAATAGGTTTTAAATTGTTGTTTAAAAAAATATACGTTTTAATTAAAAAGTTGTTGTTTAAAAAAATATACTTAACAAAAATTGTTGATTTTAAATTAAAAAGTTGTTTTTTAAAAAATATAATTTATAAAAATTGTTGATTTTAAATTAAAAAGTTGTTTTAAAAAAATTATACGTTTTAATTAAATAATTTATAAAAATTGTTGATTTTTATAATTTTTTTTTTTTTTAATTAAATTTTAAAATTGGCCTCGACCAAACAATTTGTATACTATTCATCACAACACTAAATTAGGATGTTAATTTTTAAACAGAAACAAGTAAAGCGAATATACGTCAATAAGCTAGTGACATGGGTTCCTGTAACCGGTTACATAGACAACCGCCTGTATAACTCAGTGGTAGAGTATCCGTTTTGAGTGCGAAATTTTAACATTTCAAACAGATAGTTAAGTGCCGGTCCATTGCTCAACTACGTCACAGGAGCTTAAAATAGAGTTTTTAACTGAAAAGCTTTTAAAATCTTCTTGTCTATGCCACAAGGCCTAGGCCTTTGATATTTGGTATGTAGCATTGCCTAGATGCCCTCTACCAGGTATGTTCAAATAATGCCCCCTGGGTTGAAAAGAGGCCCTGCCTGGGGGTCCCAAGTTTAACACAGACTTATATAGGAAAAACTTTAAAAATCTTCTTGTCTGAAAGTACAAAGCCTAGGCCTTTGATGTTTGGAATGTCACATTGCCTAGTGGTCCTCTACCAAGATTGTTCAAATTATGCCATTTGGGTGAAAATAGGCCCGCCCGGGGGTCACTTGTTTTACACGGAGCAAAAAGCCCTTACAACTCTACAATATTGGGCCTATGACTCTCCAACTAATACCAAACTGGTCCTGACCAGTAGATGACCCTGCGGGCAAAGGTCAAGGTCACCGTGACATTAAGAACTAAAAACCTTATAACTCTACATATCTTGGGTCTAGAACTCTCAAACTTAGTAGGAATGTTCTTCAAGTGCGTCTGACATTCACTGACCTTTACTATAACTACATACTTAGTACTGAAATTATAATAGTAACATTTCTTTTACTTTCACTTTGAATCGTGAACTGCAGACCGGCTTGCAATTCGCATTTCGAATTGTGAACTGCAAACCAGTCTGCAGTCTGCCATTCGATTCCAAAGTCATGACCATCGAATTGTAAAACGCATTCTAGTCCGCAATTCGCCGGGCAGTGCTGATCAGACTGCACTTTGAAATTTGAATCATGAACTGCAGACCAGTTTGCAGTTTGCAATTCGAATCGCGAACTGCAGACCAGTCTGCAGTTTGAAATTGGATTCCAAAACTTTGGGCTTCGAATTGTGAAATGCATTCTTGTCCGCTGTTCGCAGGGCAGTGCTGATCAGACTGCACTTTGAATCGTAAACTGCAGACCAGTTTGCAGTTTGCGATTCGTTTGCAGTTTGCGATTCGAATCGCGAACTGCAGTTTGCAGTTCGCAATTGGAAACGCGAACTGCGAACTGCAGACCAACTTAACTCAAATAATTCCGTAGGCATGAATTTTCGTGATTTTGATTAAAACTGCTATTTCGAGGGGATATGTATTCGTGGATTGCAACTTTTGGACATAAAATGAACGGACATTTTATTTTTTCGTTGGGACTTTATTTCGTGAATTGACGCAACCACTAAATCCACGAAAATTATACCCCCACACAAATTTATGATTTCACACTATATATGTTGTTGCTATGAAGTTGAAATACTTGTTAAGTCTGATTATAATGGTGTGTGTGTGTGTGGGGGGGGGGAGGGGGGGATGGTTACAACTTCACATGTTGATAAACATTCATGGAAGGTTTGAAAAAATGAAAAAAATAACTAAAAACAACTGAGGGGTGGGTGCAGGTCGGAGGAGGAGGTGGGGGACCGGTGAGGGTACGAAACTTCACATGTTCATTATAAATATTGATTGAAAATAAAAAAAATATAAAAACAATATTGTTGGGGGGGGGGGCGGGTGCATGATGGGGATGGTGGGGGTTACTGGAGCGAGGTGGTGGATGGTACAACTGTGCATGTTGATAAACGTTCATGAAAGGTTAAGGGTTTAAAAAAATGAAAAAATGGGGTGGGGTGTGACCAAAGCGGTTGGGGTGGCCGGGGGTGTGTGGGTACACAACTTCACATGTTGATAATAAAGGTCCATGGGAAAAATTGAAAGAAGTTTAACAAAATTCTACTAGAATTTAATTGGTTAGTTTGTTATGTACAAATATGTGGATTTTTAAACAATTAAAGGGCAATAACTCTGAAGTTACTAAAAAGATCCTGGCGAAATTGTGTGTGCCTACCACATTATAGTGATCTAAATTCAGTAGAAGTTTCATAGTTCTAGGTCAAATATGTCACACTTATGAAGCAGAAAATGCCTTATTTATAGTACCCTATATAGTTAATACTAGAAACTACTAAGGGCGGGTGATAATAAATACCCACGGTTCAAAATCGTTTAAATGATCACCTGGTTTATTTTGTTTTTACTGAATTGTCTCAGTTTCCATTTTTCTCAATCAATATTACTTATTGTTTCGGTAAGATCTAATTTCTATTTCATTCTATCTTGAATGAACAGAAATTTATTACAGCTTCATGAAATGTGACTCGAAAAAAAACTGCGTTAGAATAGTAATAAAATATATGCATAGGTCAAATATCAAAATTGAGTTGTAAATATAGACTAGTAAATACGTATTTGACATTTATGATTTGGTAACTGAAAACTTTTGATCAATCTGTATCTTTTAATTAAGAAATGAAATAGTGAAATGAACGACAGAACAGGATCGGCAAATCCATGAAACGCGTAAGCGTCATTTCGCATGAACACCGAAAAAGAAGTTTCATCTCTTGTATTTACATTATATTTCCTTTCCATGTTAAAACAAGATTAAATTGCACACATTTTGTTGCATTGTAGGGATAACGCATGTTTTTTCATGTTATAACATCTGCAGAATCCCGAGGGAATTGTTGGTACCCGAGCCCGTTGGGGCGAGGGTACCAACATTTCCCGAGGGATTCTGAAGATGTTACAACACGAAAAGAACATGTGCTAACGCTATTCTAGCATAAACGCGTAAAAATCAGGCAAATAAATATATACTCTTCAACGTCGTTAAATTTCCATGAAATGCGCGGTAATGTCTACGTTGTTTTGTCACGTTGACGTCATTTCATTTTGAATTATCCGTTTTGGGGCCGTAATGCGTTTACGCTCTGCCACGGAACGTGCATGTATAAAAAGGTGTTATAACAGCACGCGAGCGCGAGAATCTCTCTGTTAACACACGTTTTCTCTCCTGTTAAAACACCCCCGAAAAGTGACAATAACAGCAGTTTTGTGCTAGAATTAACATTAAAATAAGTGTTCACCAGACGGAACGTTCTTCCCGACTATACGATGACGTCGTCAAAACAGCGGCCAGTTATCACTAAGCAGCGTTGACGTAACTTTCGCGCTTTTCCTTTTCCTTTTACGAAATGAACGTCATCATTTGCAATTGAAAAGAATACTGCGAATGTAAATTTTTGTTATGTAATGATCAGCAAATCCAGTAACCTAATACTTTACAGATTATGTATAGAAAATGGTAGATGGAACAAACCAGTTAGTACACAGTTAATTGAGGGAAAATGTATATTTTGTGACAAACTTGGGACGAATATCATTTTGTTTTAGAGTCACAGTGTGTACTATATGCTGAACTGAGAAAACAATTTATACCATCATACTTTTGGAAACGCCCAAACATGTTTAAATTTCTAGAGCTCATGAAATCTGAAAACAAACGTTTATTAAAAACTCTAGCAACTTATGTTAATAAATCATTTTCCATTCGAAACGATTTATTATACAGAGAACAATATTAGGTTTATATGCTCCGTTAAATGTTTAATAGTGTTTAATTATCTATTTCCTGGCGTGAGTTTACCGCCACGCACTAGTAACACATGAAAGATCTGATTTTTATGTGAGTTATAAGCCATCATTCTGTAACTATGTTGGTGTCTTTGTTTCGTTTCGGAAGGTATCAACATAATGTATATTTAATGTATATTTAAGGTAGACTACCCGTAATAGGCCTCAATTTCACCAAAAGCGTACATACAACTTAATAATGTAAGCTTTGAAAATGTCAAACGATAGAAATAAGGTGCATATTGACAAGTTATACAGTGACAGAAGTTCTCAAAAATTTCCTTTAGATTGCCTCCCCTGATAATTTTGGTTTTTCATGAGTTATCTCCTCTGAAAACTAGAAAAAAAATTCTCCTTTTATAATCCAAGAAATTATATATTTCCCATAGCCATCAATGTTAACTTCAATACCGATTATCTCCCCCAAAAATGATAAAATTTGAAAAATCTCTCGGTGAAACATATTTAATTTTGAATGTCTTTAAAGTGACCAAATTTCATTAAAATATTACCATCCAATTACAAGATATGAAATATGGCTATTACACCATGTTATCCTTAATATTTAATTTGTATCTGATTAATATGTATTTAGATAACTTATTCCGGGTTCAATTATAATTAAAGGCACTAACTGTACTCCAGCCTTTTCCCTTTCTGTACACTAAAGGGCAATACACAGCTGGAATTAATTTCAATAACATTAAGTTATATTTTCTCTGTTATCAATAATTACTGTTATATATAATTTGGTCTTTTGTATTAAATTCAATATTGAACGTTTCCAAAGGGTTGATACCGATATACATATGTTATAAAGTTGTATTTCTGTCCCTTTTGTGTTTGTTTACTTACATTATATATCTAATATTGCTATATCATCATTGTTGCATTATCATGCTGTTACTGTAGTAACTTAACAGAAATAAAATACTGTTTGATTTGTGAAATGCTAGAGGTTTTAAAATAACAATAACATTTCATATGGTTATAAGGTGTTACATAACGATGTTAATCTTTGTCTGTTTTCATTGTTAAGCAATCATTATATGTCAATATATATATATATAATATATCAAGTACCCATTACTGTCGCCATATATGTATATGTTTGTGTTTGCCACATGGGTCGATGACCTACTGGTGTTTATAAATAAAATCTTGAAAACTTATTTTAAGTAATTCAGCATTTAATTTTATCAGTATGCGGTAATACTTTTCCATATACACATGTCCGTTTTGTCAATGTACTATATTTACCATATACCACCATTGTACGTTATATGTACGAGGGATGTTCGAAATGGATTGCTTATTTCTATCTGGAGACTTCAAATTTCAAGTAAGCCCAAAAGGGCTCATTTCATGCCCTCGAAGTACTCCCCGTGGCTAGAAATGCAAAGTTTCAGTCAATGTATCCATTTCTTGAAGGCGTCACGGTACGCTGATTTGGGCACAGTAATAAGGTACTGATGAATGGCAGATCCAAGTGCCTGTCGGGACTGGTATTTCCGCCCAGCAAGGAATGATTTCAATTTCGGAAACAAAAAGAAATCACATGGGGCAAGGTCTGGGGAATACGGGTGGTGAGGCAAAACAGTTACTTTTTCTTTCTTCAAAAACGCCGTAACTATTGCGGAGGTATGAGCGGGGGCATTGTCATGTAGAAGACGGACATGTTTAAAACCAGTGGCAGGGCGTCGTTTCTGATAATACTTTTTCAGTTTCTTCAGTACTACGTCTTTGTAGTACTTTCCGGTGATGCTTTTGCCCTTTTTCACCGGCACTTTTATTGCGACTCCTTCACCAGAGAAGAAGATTGCATACAAAACCTTCTTTGCACTCAAAGAACGTTTGGCAATTATTGGGCGTTTGCTCTGTTTAGTGGCCCAGATCTTATTGCTAACCTTTCTGACGGGCTCAGAATAATGGACCCAGGTTTCATCACCTATGACGACATTGGCAAACTGCTTTTTGTCATATTTTGGAAACATTTGAAGCAGCTTTTTGGCCACTTTAACCCGTTGCCTTTTTTGCTCATCAGTCAACAGATGTGGCACCCATCTAGCAGAAATCTTTCTGACTTTCAAATGCTTCTTCAAAATAATGTGAACCGTTGATAGTGTTATGCCTACCTTTCGTGCAATATCACGAACTGTAAATCTGGCATCTCCTTCAATGATTTCCTTTATTTTGGAAACGATTTCTTTACGAGATGCAGATTTTGGCCTACCTGATTTCGGTGCATTTTTGATGGACTCTACACCAGACTCAAATTTCTTTTCCACCGCCGAACTGTGTCATAAGACACACAAAAAGGTCCATAAACAGTAGAAAGTTCAGTCATCAGCTGCTTCAAAGAACAACCAAGTTTTGAGCGAGCTTTGATGTAAGCCCGTATTTCATCTTTCTTGTCGACGCTTCTACCAACCATTTTTACTACAGTGGTCAATGATTGCGTGTATTCAAATGGCAAATTTTATGTCTTACACTTAGTCTAACATGTACATTTATACACCGTTGTGTAGGTATTGAATAACCCTATACAGGTAGGTATTGGTTTTTATCGTGCCCCACGTGGATATCGAGCTAGAGGACAATAAGCAATTCATATCGAACTCTCCTCGTATATGTGTGCCACTATGAGCTTTTTTCCATTGGAATTTATTCGAATAAACTGTTTGATGGAAATTATACACGCTTTGCTTGAAAAAAAAGAAGAAAATGACGTATATCTAGTTTGGTGGGTCTTTAATGAGTTCAAAGATCCACAGAATGAGGTATTCTATTACACTTCCATAATATAAAATTATACATGATTTGCATGAAGAAAAGTAAGAGATACAAGTATCAAAAATAAATTGACAGTGACATATATTCGTCCAAGACAATGTGTTTAATTATCAAATGAATGTAGCAGTATGCACAGTATTTGATGTATTGAGTATAGACCACTGTAAAATAGCTTTTTATCTATGTTTTTAAAACAATGTTGAAATACGATTTATAAATTGGTTTGCAGACAAAGTTATTTGAAAACACAGGAATTCAGGGAGAGCCTAAACTTTTCCCTTTCATCTTGTATTATAGCTGTATTATACCAGTATTATCAGAAAGACTTTCACGACAAATAGATCACAAGGCTGTGGTGGGTCTTTAAATGTTAAACACAAAGCCCCTTGTGATTGCGTAACTCTTCTTAACAATGACTGGTTACCGAGGACAAAAATATAAAAAAATACTGAAGTAGAAATCAAATTCGTATGATTTCAATGTGACCGGGATTTTAGGTTTAAAATGCAAATGTACGATATACTTTTAACATAGCCTTGAAGCATTTCTCAATTAGGTATCACAGTTTCTGCTCTCACCCCACCAACCTCCTCCCACCACTACCACCTTCCTTGTTTTAAAAGTTCCATTTTTGCTTCAATGAATAGATCGGTATATATGTTTTTATCAGCATGAATGTTATTTACATTTAATGTCATATACAACAAAATAGGCAAAATGTATTCCTAACTGATTTATTCAATATAAATTTACCCATCTACGCAGATTAAGCTATCACAAATTCTTACTTCAAACGCAGAAAGTCTATTCCCCACAAAGCAACACCAAGACAAAATACATTCAAATTAAATCCTGAATAAATAAGAATGCAAAATATCAGCATTCAACAAAAACTACAGACCAGACTTCTCGGGGTTCAGATAACGTTTCCGTATTAACAGCTAAGCTTCTTTATCCAACATCTTGTTTGGAGTGAGGTCTGGGACAAAAAGACTTGGACAGGTGGCGGTCATTACAGTATGTACTTTCAGTGTATCGCATCAAAGTAAATAGAAATTTCCGCATAGATTTTTTATGATTTAACATTCTTTCCGAAGAATGTCCGGATTTCTAGAAATTATTGTTTGTAGTGAGAAGACATAACTATTTTAGTACAGAATTATAATCATGATCATTATTTCCAAATTCCTTCCCTTACCCTATCTACAACTTTGTGCAACATGTTGTATACAGTTCAACTTGAATTAAGAGGTCACCTAAGTCGTTTCACGTAAGGAGTGATAATGATCATTTAGCTTTAAATACTTACAATTTTATAAAAATGGTCCTGAATTTTTGCAAAATAGTACTCACCTTACTCGACATGTCCTTAGCTTATTCCCGATCATTGTTTATCTACAATTATATCCAATATACTGTGATATATCACGTTTATTCAGTGTTCATTTTTTAAATGGTACTTTTGTTATCATCAGTTCTATATATGTTCGTTATACGGGATTTATTCCTCTTCAACGATATATCAACGATATAAAAATTCACCGCCTCGTTAGCCTATTGGTAGAGCGTCCGCTTCGAGTGCAGGAGGTCGTGGGTTCGATCACCGACCGCGTCATACCAAAGACGTGAAAAATGGTACCAGTAGCTCCCTTGCTTGGCGCTCAGCATTAAAAAAGGGAAACTGGCCTCTTCTCATACCCTCGTGGCGATAGATTCCATCAGGAATGAGATATCGAGAGTGATTAATTTGTAATTAAATTGTAGAACTTCCTACACAATCGATCTAAAATAAATTATGTATAAACTAACGGTATAATTTTTTCCCGAATATCCAACTGTACATTAATTATTCAGTATGGAAGGCTTTGTTGTTAGAAAATACACTTCGGAATGTTAAAACCAGATACTGGGGTTTTGATTCACTTTTCTAAGCTCAAGTTATCAAAATAAATTGATATTCAAAAGAAACATAGTAAATCGCTCAAGCTTTAGCTCCTTTAGTAACTCAGAAACAAGAAAATAGAATAACTCTCAGAACTTTGGTTACTAATTTTAACAAAATCTTTTGCAACATTTGGAATTAGTTTTGTGTAGCATAGTATACATTATATGATGTTGTACTGGTTCAAAAAGAAAGCCCAACCTTTAAGCTGATTACACAGGCTGTAAGAAATTAAAAATGCGAAGAAGTAAACTCGCGCACAATGTGCTTAATGAAATACCAGTTGAGCTTTCATCCCCTTTGTTGATATCCTCCTATTACACAATCTCGGAAACATACTCGCGTTAAAATGTAGACACATTATGTAGCTCATAGATGTTAAAATTTAATGCATATTCAAAATTGCACCAGTACTTTTTATTTTATACGTATGACAAGTCTACAGAATTGCGTGTTGCCATGTTACATTCCCTTTAAATGTAGGACAGACGGCAAAGCATTTTAATTGGGCCTTTTTAGGTAAACTAGCCGCCACGCATATCTACAATATTAGTTACTAGTAATCTTGCACCCTATCATAATGTAAAGTGCTAGGCTGGTGCGTTTGAATTTCCTGTTATGATGAATGGTGTTTACCGTTGCTTTTCTTAGTATTTCCTCTCCTGTTTGTGTTTAAGATGGGCAGATGTCACTGCTATGCTTTAGAACTTAGAAATGAAAATTTTAAAATGGATATCCAGTAGGAAGGTCCATGCTCTAAGAATGCAGTCTCTTCAAACCGAAAACCTTGCAACAGTCTTTGCATGTGTGTGCATACAAAAATGCATAGATAAGCCTTTACGTCTAGATAATTTAAAAGAACAAATAAG
This sequence comes from Mercenaria mercenaria, assembly GCF_021730395.1. Taxonomy (NCBI): domain Eukaryota; kingdom Metazoa; phylum Mollusca; class Bivalvia; order Venerida; family Veneridae; genus Mercenaria; species Mercenaria mercenaria. The sequence continues at coordinate 65,465,776 of NC_069377.1, read as the reverse complement.
CAGTTGGGCATCATCGCCTTGGAACTGTCATTAGCAAAACTACCACAAGGGAGTATAAGCCTTACAGTACACATGGAAATGTGATAAGGTAAACAAGTCGTTGGTTAGCACTGTATAACAACCTCTAAATATATAATCTTGTCAAACTTTTACTGGTAGATCTGCGTCAGTGGTGTATGAATACTCTTGGCAGCCTCAATGTGAACATTGTGCACCAAAACCTTTCAAATTTTAACACACTTTTTCAGGCCATCTGATGTCCATTTCAAGCAGTCTTGACTGTCTTCAAAACTGGCAGTAGTAACACCCGTTGATAAAATATAGATCTACTAGTCAAATTAACAATTCATGTTGATAAACAAATTAGTATTTCTTTGTAGGTATACATCTCCATTTTATAAGCATATTCATTTATAAAAAAATAACAACAAGTGATTGATGGCCATGTGCTTCGTTTGCAGGAAATTATATTTGAACTCGTACCACTAACCGATTTATGTTTTCAACAAAAAACAATGAAAACATTAGTTACAGACAAACATTAGCAGTAAGAAAGGTAAGCCCAAAGGAAAGTCCAAACCGCAAACCTCCAAAGAGACTAATATTTGTCCAAACAGATGTACACTTGTTGTCCAAACCGTTACATTTATGTTTCTACTAAATTCAATCCTTTTGAATTTTTGGGTAATTTTACATATCACAGTTGTTGCATACTTATACCACAGATTATCATCAATATATGTTGAAATAAAGTTTGAAAAATCTAGACATACCTGACAAAAGTATCAAAGAGGCACAGAGGCAGATTGGACCAATACAAGACTTTTGGCTGTAAAGACCAAGGTCACATCTCTTTGGAATTCTATTTTTAGAACATTTAAAATGGCCGCCATTTAAAAAATCTATTTTAGTAAAAGTTAGTTTTTATCTTATTCTTGATACATATTTATGAATAAACTGATTTATACCTATTCCTAGGGTCAAGTGATGCATTGGCATGAAGTGATGTCAATTTTCACTTCAGTCCGTCCGTACATCCGTCCGTCCGTACGTCAAAAATACCTTTTTTTATACTATACATTTATGCATATAATTTAGATGAACGTAATGTGCAGCCTGACATTAATTCTGTATTGGTATTGCGGAAATGAATATGTCGACCAACTTTTGGGGGATGCATATTTTTGTTCCGGCCGTCTGTCTGTCCGTCTGTTGCAAAAAATCATGTCTCAGACCAGCTGGTTTGGCTAAATCTGCGTTTTGTTATTGATTTTTGATACTTGTTTTATTCTATAAATTGTTAAATGCCCATTGCTACTTGTAATATTCATGTGAAGCTGTGATATTAAGTGACTGTTCCAGACATACCCTGTTATTAATGCAAAATTATTTGTATAACACAATTTGTTTTAACTGCTTAAAAGCCCATAATGACTTTGTTTATAATGCGGCTGCCGCTTTTGTTGTTATGAACATAAAGTATATCAATTATTTGCTAAATCTTATTTTAGATAATTTATTAATAACATATTCTTCAAAGATTTGAATATTTGATTTGCATAGTAGAAAGTATTACTGAATCCATTCATTTTGATTACCTTCCTTTACGGTTCTGATCGTATAAATTCATGTGCAGTGGTGCAAGAAGTGCTTTTCCAACCATGTAATTATGCATATTCTCTTTGTGGAGGGTTATGACATAAAATTAAGTCTTTTGGAGTTTTAACATAGTGAAGTTGACACAAACAGACTTGAAAAATATATGTTGGTATATACTTTAGGCTGTTAAGGATAGTTCCTTAACCTCTATTCAAAATCATGTGTGATACCAATTTCTAATGTTTTGTATAGAAAGTGTCATTTGCATTTACTGCTTACCTTTATTATCTAAAAAACGCGTCACATGATGGCAAAGTATTCAGCGATGTGATTGCTTTTAAGGGGTTATTTCAAGGTTAGAGAGGTAGAGAAAGGGTAAGGTAATATTTTAGCATTAATTATTGCAAAATGTTGTATTTTTCAACGTAATAATGATAATATTATAATGTCTTATGTATTTTATATGTTGAGCAGGAATACTATGATTTTAAATGAATTATACATACATAAATCATTAAGTATATCTGAAATACATTAACTAATTGTACTAACAATTTTCTCCCTTGTAAGCAATTATGCATTTCTTATAACAGTCATATCCGCTATTCCAACAACACAAGAAACGGGAAAAACAATCTTCCCTTTATCTTCCATGTGTATTTAGTAACTAGTTGTTCATGCAAAAGATGAAGTGAGCGTGCACATAACTGTGATCATGTAACATCTCTAAATAATAAATCATAACAAGAAACAAGTAAATAAAACATAATTATTAGATATAACATTTTAACTTTTCAATACAACAAAGAAATATTGATATGAATATACTGGTACTTAACTATATCAAAAAATAAAATTATTTGGATGCAATGTTTTTTTCACACACATATATGTAAATATGTGTTCTGTTATTAAAATTACAAAGCTTATTACAATGCTTATCAAGTCGCCATATGACCTGAATTGTTTTAATGCGATGCTAAAACTACAAAAAAAAAAAAACAACAACAAAAGAACAAAGCTTACATTTTTATACATGTATATGATTTTAAATATAAAACAAATGATCCATGTCTCCCAATACAGCTTTATTTCAAATGAACGATGAATGGAGTTGCCATCTGCATGTCATCTTTGGGCAAACTTTTGTACCAAGTTATGAGTGGACATGAAATGCTACCGTTATATCATTTGATCTGTACAACCGTGAATGTGAACTGACATGACTGAAAATTGCGTTACACATGTGGTCTCATCATCTGTGGAAAGTTATTTTATAATCCTTCTAGGGGATAAAACTATACAGAATGGATATGATTTTGCGACAGACAGACGTACGGACGGACGCCCGGAACAAAAAACAACATTGCTCCCACAGAAATTTAGTCAGACATATTTATCACCTCTGTAAATAATGAAGATCAAGCAGCACATTATAGGGCTTATGATGTATGTACGCAAAAGTGTATAGTTTTAAAAAGGTAACACATTTTATATACCTACTGTCGGATGTACAGACAGATCGATGTGTAACATGACCTAACTTTATGCAAATGCATCACTTGACCCTAGGAGTAAGCATGAATCAGTATAGAGCTTACACATAAACATGTCTCAAGAATGAAATAAAAACTAAGTTTTACTAAAATAGCTATTTGTTTTAATGGCAGCCATTTTGAATGTTCTAAAAATAGAATTCAAAATAGCTGTGACCTTGGCCTTTACAGCCGAAAGTCTTATATTGTCCCAAGCTACCGTTGTATAAAATTTGGTACTTTTGTCCAGCATGTCTAGATTTTTCGAAATTGGCACTCTTCTACAAGTATATCCACAACCATTAAGTCAAAATTATTTGATTTTACTGACAATAAAAACGAAATTTTAGAACACCTGACACGAAATTGAACAATTTCTATGAGTTTAGAAGACACATTTAAGTTCAATACCATTCAGATCGCAATGCCGAGGTGGTGATTACTTCTTTTGACATTACCAGAGCTACTGAACAGAGCTTGGTAACCGACTTTTAAAAAGAGGTATGAAATATCTTCTAACACTTTGTTTTGAGCGGCAATATTGGACAGATCCAAACACACGGCTACCTTTGTAGTTACCTTGCAGTGCATACGTAGAGGAAAGAAGGAAACGTTTAAAAGGCTAGGGTGGGTGGGGTACATTATATGATGTGACAATAATATGATTTATGTATAGGCGTATGCCTGAAAAATGTAACCGAGAATTACCATTGAGAAAATGTGAAATTTTCAAGTACCTACCATTTTCTAATTTGGTTAAATAAAGCAATTTTACATAATATATACACTGACTTCTGAAGTAATTTTCACAGAAATAAAAAATCTAAATCACTTAATTAATACTACGAATTATTTAGCATGGATGATTTTGCACTGTAAATACATGCTATTACATTTACTTTCATAAGTACACATATACACACAGACACTTGAAGGTCAAGGCCCCCTCCCTTCTCCGCCCCTGCCAAATATCAGCTTTTAAAGCACACTGAACATATGTCTCGTTTATTAAATATGTTATTTGAGTTTACGCTCGTAGTTGATTTGATAGCGGATATTTGCGTTTAAAACAGGGTGCTTTTACTAACCTTTGTCCCCGTTCTTTCATGATTGATTTATTTATATCCCTTTTCCGTGCAATTGTCTTTTGTGAAATATACCGGTATTTGGCCCGGTGAAAAAAAAATCAAAGCGGGGAGGCGACATAGTTTCAAGACATTTCTTAAATATATTGTCGTTCTTTATGGGAAACTAGAAAAGTAGGATTTGTCGTATAAAATAAAATCTGTAAATAGATCCTTTGGAAGCATAGGATACAACCAAGCAGAGAAATAGCAGACTCGGTTTGATTTAGTCTGTTCATGATAGGTAATGGAATGTGCAACATCTCTCACGCCCCGTAGCACCGGCTTAAACGGAACTCTATCCATGATCCTTAAGGACCAGAAGATATAACAACACTGAATCCAAGTACGGGAACACTTGTTGAAAGTTTATTAACTTGCAACATCTTGACCCCTAACAATAAAGAGTAAGTTTTAATGAAAATGTAAACAGCTCAAATTTCGCAGTGTTGTCCCTTGTAATTTTACAACGTAATGGCCATCGTTTGTCTCATGATTTAGGACAAAGTTGGTCAAAGGTTGTAATGTTTAAACGACTGGAAGAACGTTTTATTAATGGTGTACGTTACTTTAATGTTCATTTTTGCAATGGAATGATGTGAACAATCTTTTAAAAGTTTCAAAATATAATGTGTGACTTTTAATGTTTTTCTTAATTTTGTACCGTCTGCGAACATAAGGATGCAGGTCAAATTATCTAGAATATTGTTAATGTAGATTAAAAATGACAGGACCAAGGACACTTAGTTGCCAAAGTCAAGTCCTTCATATTGTACAGTATTTATAGTATTCTTGCAGGAATCCAAGTTGATATATTGACACTATATTTTAGCTGTTCTACAACATATCGGTTTTATACTTATGGACCTATAGTTTTTAACTTTTCTTCTTACTTTCTGCAATGAAAATGGCAGCACATTGACATCTTTGCATACTACGGGTAGTTTTTTTCTGGGGTCTTTAATCTTTAAGCATCAGGGATCTAAAACACAACCCAAGTTGAAACGACTTTCAACTGTGATTCATTTTTTAAGGTTTATATTTACGTACCTAGAAAACACGTCAAAAAGACCGTGTTTCGATTGACGTAAAATGGACAGATATTTGAATGAATGGGCAAGGAGGCGATCTGATTAATACAACTTGATGAATTCATATGACTTGGTTGAAATCGACCCTAATGTATACGCAAAAATAAGATTATCCTCAAAAAGGACAGTGATCATAAAGAGCATGAACTGTAGTTAATATTCTTTGCTATGCAAATATTATCTAAATTTGCCCTGTTTTCAAGTAGTTGCAATTATATAAGCAAATGTTGTTAAAATGTAGTAAAAGTTCAAACATGTCTTAAGATAGCACAAGTAAAACTGTTTTGTAGATATCGTTCTCTCTTTTCATCAGGCTATATTCTCCTTTCAACAGGCTATATACAGTCTCAGAATACATATATAATAGACTGTTTGCAAAATTGCAAACAAAATTAAGCGATGGAGATATTGGACTGCTCTCCAAATTGAACTGTATAACGTTAGGTATTCAAATTTGTAACTTCCGAGCTTTTATACAGCATAAGAGTATAAAAGCTGAACAGCAGAATAAAGATTTGGTAAAATATATGTCCTTTAGCTGATATTAGAGACGGAGTTAAGTATACTGGAGAGTTAAATATGGACAAATGACGCTGTAGATTCTGTGTGTCAGAACTTTTTATACGAGCTTTCATTTACAGACGTAAAACCGATTAACAAAGAGACTATTTAACTATGTATGGAGAACTCAGTTTCAAACCTTACAATCATTTGAAATCCATTTGGAAAATGACAATAAATTGAATGCATTGAATACTTGTATCGCCCAATTTATTATGTAAAAAGATATTTACAACTGCGATCGTCTGGAAATTCTACACAAAATACTGAACCAAAATGTTCAATCTTGCCGACTGCTGCTTTTCCTACAATGAAATGCATTAATTATAAATCATTTATTACTTCAACAATTGTTCATCTTGGAAGCTTTTAAACGGATCTGTTTGATTCCAATTTTCATATCAATAATAAATAATTAAGTTACAATTAATCAGAATGTGGTTTCTATCAAATATCAGTAATCTCTCATGGGTATGGTTAGATGAAATCCTTTGTCATTTGAATTTCTGTCAAGTACTAAACAACACTCAATAAATTGAAAAGCACCTATCCTCTAACGTATTTTACGCTTTTGCACGTTTTGAATTATACATAATGCACTGATGCATAATGTTAAAAAATATATTTCAAAGTACGCCGTTTCTGCTATCTGTATATTTGCTTAACATGCAGTTTTCTGCAGTGACTCAACTGTAAAGACATTTTTTGAAGTCCAATTGATAAATTAAGAGTGAAGATTAACTTCGATACCGTTACCTGTAACACATATTGTAGAAACCAACAACGAAAATTTCTGTAAAGGGACATTACAAAAAATATATATATATATATACTGTAATGTGGTCTCTTAAGGAGTTAAAAGCACTTGTATGCTTAACATTGTACGTTTGTTTTGTAAGCGCAAAAGCCTGCAAAGTGTTTATGTTTCAAGTCACAATGACTTCCACCACAGATATAAAAATAGATCTATAATGGATATGTAATAATTATAAATAAATATACACTTACTGAATGACATGCTGGTCAGTAGATTAAAATTATTGTCCGAGGTCTGAATATAGTTTTGTCTATTGACGAGCAAACCATACAATAAGTTTTTTTTCGGCGACGCCGTCTAAATTCGTTTTCGTTACCTATGCCACGTGACTTCAGTTAGCAAATCAAACTATTTGATAACGCATTATAGATAATTTATCAAAATGGAAGATTTATGCAACACTCTGCCTGATTGGATGAGAGTGTCAATTTCTTTCACTCTGTTGATTGTGCTACGCTGAGTGAAATGTAGACAAAGCGTTTATCCTAAACGACGCTGTTCACAGTTTTAAAGCTAATTTGGCTCAGTATATTTAGCAAGAATATTGATATATCTCAAAATGTTAAGTTTAATAAATATGATAAAAACCTGTTCAAATACCAACATATATCAAATTAAAGAAAGAGCTGAATACGGTCTGCGTATCACATGAATAAGGGTGTGATAAGAGTCTTTTATGTAGAGAAGTGCTTTTTAAAAGATTTTCCTTGTTACAATTGTCGTCTGTATATGAAAAGGTTTCTTGCTTTTTTGATTTATTCAGATTGCATATTAAAATGAGTACTTGTTTGCTTTGATATATTTGTTATAAATTATTTAACTGATTTGTTATATTTGAATATCTTTCTTTGTATGGTATGCAAATATTGAACTCATTTGAAATCTGTTTTATCATATATATGCTATATAATGACTGAATCTCATTACACTGAAATCGAGGTAACGCTGCATTACATGTTTATCTACGGTCAAACTTTGCTTATGAAACAGAAATATTGAAATGATTGCAATTGTATGTTTTGCTTGACCTTCACTTTTTTATAGGTGTGACGTCATTGTCCAAAGATTCATGAATAGCGAATATGCATTTGTTAAAGTGGGATCAGTTGGCCTATTTTAGAAATAAATAAAAATAAATAAAAAAAATCCTTTCATTGATTTTTTCTCATGTATTCTAATCAAACTTGATTTGTAGCATCTTTATTAGGCCCGCAGCCAACTTTGTTCAGCTGGGACATTTAACCCCTTTTAGGGGCTGCTAGAGCTAAAACTAGAAATGCCTTTATACAGCGTCTCATGAACAGCTTGGTGGATCTTTGTCATAATTGGTCTGGAGCATCATTATAAGGTCCTCTCCCAAATGTATTTATATAGGAACTTGGGCCCTATTAGGGACCACTATAGCTAAAAGTAGATATGCCTTTCTTCGCATTAACCACTAAAATGTAATGATTTTTTTATCAAACTCGATTTGTAACAATATCGTAAGGTCTCTTGCTATTTTGTTACAAATGGGGATAGGGACCAATTTAGCTAAAAATATAAACACGTTTAATAACCTCTTCTCATGAACCGCTTCATGAATCTTCATCAAACTACTGCTGTAATTATTCGTCTAAGGATAAACGAAACAAAATTGCAACCCTACGAAACCTTTGCGAAAAATTAAAAGAGAACCATTTAAATTGTTAAAGTGCGGTGTTTAGTTTTGCAAAATGTTAGATGAAAGATGAATGTTAGATGAAAAATTCATAAACTTCTTTCCTTATTACAATTCGCCGACCATCATTTTTAAAGATATTTCTTGTTATCACATGACATCAGAACTATTTTGTATTATAAAAATATCTAAACAGATGTAAACCAGGGGCCGTGAGTTCGATCCTTACTGAGGACTCCATTGTTGTACACGATCTTATTTGGTACACATTACCAATCATAAGAAGGAGGAATATGTGGTCTGTTCTTTTCTTTATTTTTCTATTTCTGTTACAACAAAATACTTCCTATTTCTATCAAACTGTACTCGATCATATCTGGTTCAGACTTTTAGAATCTGTAAACCATAGATGGAGAGGCACAATGCCACCACTCTGACTAAACAACTGTCACACTCACTGATGCTTTAATATGTATATAATTGTTTAGCCTTAAACTGTTGGTTTACGGAACAGTGGAAGATGATAAAATAATGCACTGATTTTAAAACCCGCTTTTCCTCTTGAAATATTTGTGCCAACTCTCGATTTATCTCTAACACAATGAGACTCCCGCATTAAAACAATAATGATATCAAAGTGGAAAAAAAACAACAAAAAGGGGTAAATACCAGCAAGGTGGTATTTTGACCCTTCTACACAAAGATCTCAAAAGAATTTTATAGAAAATAGCCATACACATGTATGTTATCTTGTTGTTTCTACGAGATTCAAACAGACACGGAACCAAGCCTTTAAAATTGCAAATAATAAAGAAATGTTATACTTTTCCAACAGAAATAGAGAAAGTATATTTACTGTTGCTTGAGATACAAACGAACAAAGATTTTTATGGGATGTAAAGACTGTGATCTGGAACTGACACTAAAGATTTTATATAAGCTTTATAAAACTCAGCAATCATTTAATATGACTTTGTGAGGCAGATATTGGTTAAATATGAAGACATTAAATTATTATTGGAACTTTGTCGCTTTACAAACTGTATTCTCTGAGTAAATGATGCAGTATACTTTACCCTTTATCCTGTTAAATTTCTAATGAACTTGTTCACAGTACAAGTTACTGTTAAAATTTTATTTTACGTTAGATATCGTACAGTTTTCAGTCTTTTTTGTTTAATAGGAAAATTACGAAACGGGTCTTGTAGGAATTGTCCTGATACATTATTTTACTTTTATTTTGCACTGTGAACTGCAAACCAGCAGTTCGCAATTCAAATCGTGAAATGCGAATTGCGGACTGCAGAGCAGTTTGTAGTTTGCAATTCGAAACGGAAAATGCGATTTCAAACTAGCTGGCAGTTTCTAATTCAGATGGAGGGGGAGGGAGTGCGAACCCATAACCTTTATTTAGCAACCACTAATAAGAGTAACGCTTCTAATACTTACATTTTGAATCGTAAACTGCAGACCAGTTTGCAGGTCGCAATTTGAGTTGTAAACTGTGAACTGCAGATTGGCCGACAGTGTGCAATTATTACGGGGAATTGCATGTTCATAACCTCTATTTAGCAACCATTTATGAAACGTTCCAATACTTTCATTTGCATTGTGAACTGCAGACCAGTTTGCAGTTCGTAATTCGAATCGTGAACTGCGAATTATGAACTGCAGACCAGTTTGCAGTTCGCAATTCGAATCGTAAATTGAGAATCGCAGACTAGCCGGCATATTCCAACTCTAATGGACGGGAAGGGAGTGCAGACCCATAACCTCTATTTTGCAATCACTTACTAAGTATTAAAATTATAATACTACAATTTTTTGTACTTTCAATCTGAACCGTTAAATGCAGATCAGTTTGCAGTTCGTAGTTCGAACCTCGAACTGTTGACAAGTCTGCAGTTTGCTATTCGATTCCAAAGCCATGACCTTCGAATTGTGAAATGCATTCTAGTCCGCAGTTTGCAGGACTGTACTTGTCAGACTACACTTCGAAATTTGAATAATAAACTGTAGACAGATTTGCAGTCTGCAATTCGAATTGCGAAGGGCATACCAGTATGCAGTCCGCAATTCAAATCGGAAACTGGAAATCGCAGACTAGACGGCAATTTGTAGTTCTAATTAAGGGCAGGGAGTGCAGACCCAAACCTCTTTTTAGCAACCACTTATATTAAGTATTTAAATTATAATATACTTTCATTCTGAATCGTGAACTGCAGACCAGTTTGCAGTTCGCAATTCGAATCGGAAACTGAGAACCACAGACTAGCCGGCAATATGCAATTCTTATGGAGGTGTAGTGTGTGGATGTGTGTGTGTGGGGGGGGGGGGGGGGGGGTAAGGTTGAAGGGAGTACAGACACTTAACCTCTACTTAGCAACGACTTACGAAGTACATGTACTTTTGAATCGTGAACTGCAGACCAGTTCGCAATTTGAACCGGAAATTTAGAATTGCAGACCTGCCGGCAGTTCGCAATGCTAAAAGAGGTGAACTCCAGACCGGTTTGCATCGCGAACCGCAGACTTGCCGTCAGTTTGCAATTCTAACAGAGGGGAAGGAGTGCTCACCCATATACTCTATTTAACAACTACCAACTTAGTACTAAAACTAGAATAGTAGCATTCCTTGTACATCCATTTTAATCATGAACTGCAAACCAGTCTGCAGTTTGTCATTCGATTTCAATGGGTTTCGAATTGTGAAATGCCTTCTTGTCTGCAGTTCGCAGGGCAGTGCTGATTAGACTGCACTTTGAAATTCGAATCGTTAACTGCAGACAAGTTTGCAGTTCGCATTTCGAATCGTGAACGGCGAACTGCAGACCAATTTGCAGTTCGCAATTCGAATCGGAAACATAGAACTGCATACTTCCGTCAGTTTGTAAGTCTAATGGAGGGACAGGCAGTGCAGACACTTAAAACTCTTACTAGGTATTAAAAAGGTAAGAGTAACGTTCCAATGTGCTTTCATTCTGAATCGTGAACTGCATCTACTAGTTAGCTGTTCGCAATTCGAATCGTGAATTGCGAACCGCAGACTCGCTGGCAGGTTGCAACTCTAATGGAGAGGGATGGAGTGCAGAATGCTGACTCATAACCTCTATTAAACTACATACTTAGTACTGAAATTATAATAGTTACATTCCTTGTACTTTCATTTTGAATCGTGAACTGCAGACCAGCTTGCAGTTCGCAGTTCGAATTGTGAACTGCAAACCAGTCTGCAGTTTGCCATTCGATTACAAAGTCATGACTATCGAATTGTTAAACGCATTCTAGTCCGCAGTCCGCAGGGCAGTGCTGATCAGACTGCACTTTGACGTTTGAATCGTAACCTGCAGACCAGTTTGCAGTTTGCGATTCGAATCGCGAACTGCAGACCAGTTTGCAGTTCGCAATTCGAATCGTGAACTGCGAACTGCGAACTGCAGACCAGCTTAACTGAAATAAATATGTTTTGTTACAAAGTCAACACCTTTTAAAAATTAGAATTTACTGTCAATGCAATACTTTTTATTGCATTGGTAGTAAATGGTAATTTTTAAAACATGTTGAATTTATAGTTTTAAAAGACATGTCCTACTTCTATCGTTTAAAATACAGTAGAAGCCTGAGAAGTCCGTACATGTTATTAATGTGCATGCTTGAATATCTTGGTAAATAAGATTGTCGCCTGTTTCAAAAACGTATGGTTAAAATGTAAATTTTCTATCAGTTTTCCATATCTTGAAATTTGTTCTAAAACTGATGTTGCAGTAAAATCTTAACATTTAATGTTACACATGTCCTGGGATTTATCTGAATGCTCTGTACAATTTTCGTGAGATATCTTCCGTCCATTCTTGAAACTGTACCATTTATTTAAAAGAAATAATGGTAACAAATGACAAAATAGCTAATCTAAAACACCACAAGTTTCTTCAAAGTTCATTATCAAAATCCAGTGATGAAAATCATGATGATTTTCCGTACAATAAACATTCAACATGATTGTCAAACTTGTATTTTAGAAAATAACCCATTTTACTTTTTACCAGGCTTGCCTGAAAAAAAAATTAATACAGTTTAAAATGCTTTAAAGATAGCAAGCTTTTAAGTAGCGCGGACATGTGTGGTATCTGAAAAGTCGTTCTTTAGAACATGCTCAAAATGTTGCTGAACATCGTTATTTCATATGAAATTAATGTTGGTATTTTAGACATTATTACATATAGTGCACTGTACAAAGTTTTGTCGGTCTAATGTTATTTAAATAACAGTCTTTCATCTGTGTAAAATAGTTTCCTGGATTCTTTACTAACTAGTATTAAATTTACTTCCACAAGTAAATAACAACTTCTCTACGTGAAGCAGAGGTGGACGAACGTCTTTAAAGTCAAATCGGTACAATATCATAGAGAACTAAGACCTCGAACTACAAATCTTTAAGTACTAGTCCTGCGCTATCTCTGTTGAGCTCACTATTCTATTTCATCTAAAAAAATGCAATTATTTTGTGACAATAAAAACAACAACATCTGATATTATATCTAAAAAACGACTTATAAAGGTATTGTCAAAGATCATAGAGTTGATAAAATACGTGTAGAAGGAAAACAATACCGAGATACAGGCCCATTAAAGAAGCATTCTCCAAGATTCAATTTATAGTTGAACTTTCATATGCTAGTAAATGTTAACATTACGAAAAAAGATTCAAGCAAAATTGAATACAGAAGAGAATCATTAAAGGGAAAGGCAATGTTGTTCTTATGTTAATTCTATCTGCTAGTATTTCTTAATTCATTCAGAGAAGTGAAAGAATTTTCAAAATCGGTTTAAACATGAGAAAGTTATGATCATTTAAATATTAGATCAAAATGGCTGCCATTTTGTTTCCATGGCAACAAAAAAAAAGACTGATTTCTAGATATATATTTGAACTGTATTTACTCATTTCCGTAAAATAATTTCTCAACTTTTTCCAGCTATGATGAAAGAAATTACCATGTTTTGCATCTTACACTCATAAAAGATAAAAAATGAATCTGTTTAAAAGATTATTTGCTAAATAAAGAATTCAGCAGTGTGTAAATGACGTCAAAGACATTCTTAAATTGCTGCTTAGTGGTCCGATTTCAAAAGGCTTTCATATAAAATAACTTATTGTCAGGCATTCCTCGCCTAAAAGTGTATAAAATGTACGGAAAGGCTGATAACGTAAGTCACGCACTAAAGTCTTGAAATAAACAGAAATAAATTAGCTAATCAAGTATATATAGAAGTCACTATTGCATTGTTATAGTGGTAGGGTGACTATGGCCAAGAAAGTGGTAACCCGGACCCAATTTTTAACAAGGCAAGTTATATACCGAAATGTTCGTAAAAAAATGTAGATTCCGAAAGTGCCGGCATAAATTGGCATAAATGGAGGCAAGCTGAGAAATCCAAGATGGCGTCCAAGATGACCGTCATAAAATGAAAAAGGTGCTTTTTAAAAAATATAAGGTTTTCTTCATTCACTTTTGATGAAATAAACTGCTGGAATGCATTGTTTTGTAGAATTATTGCAACACACCTTTCATGAATTGTAAAACATTTAAATTGTTACATTTAAAGGTAAAAAAAGGTATATCAAAAGGTCAAATTCCTGCTAATAATACAAATGTTATTAATTCATTATCATTAAGGACATCGGACATTATGCTAGTGATTTTGCACTAAGTTCAATGCTATTTCTTGACTTCAATAGCTGATAGTTTTATATAACGGCTTCAAATACTGATATATAAGTTATATTCCTATCAAACTGACACAAAAAATAATTTCATTTCATATTCGTTTTCTTGAAATTTTAACAGTTTGTAACTAAGGGTCATATTTTTGAAAAATTTAAAATGTGTATTTTTAGTTAAAATAAGCATTGGCATTTATGGTATGTCTACTATGAAATATTTTAACACAATAAATAAACTTATATCATGCAGATTATCAGTTTTATTGACATTTTTAAAAATAAATGAAAAGGAAAAAATAAAAGTTGAACAAAACTTTTAGTCCGATAACTGTACTTTAGTTATTTCCACCCGAGTGCCCATGATAACTGATGCATTGATCACAGCCTTTTGTTTGTTTTCTATACATCTATTGCTATACTGTATTTACACATGTACAAAACTGACCGGGCATTATGTGGAGGATTATATTGAATACATGCAGTGGTGTAGCTGGCCATACATTGGCGTAGTTGGCCTTTTTCAGTTGAAGCGGAGGGGTGCAGGAGACTGCCTATTCCACTGTGGGTTCAGGGGTGCCTTACTTTTATCATTTTATATCAGTGGAACAGACCTTCACTTAAGCTAGTATCAACATTTATGTAGATATTCTTTGGGTGTTTGTGTTAGTTCTTTGAGGTCCTTACTAGTATTTCGGTTGGCTTCGAAATAAGTTTCAGACGTGTGAGCGAATTGCTGTTAATTCTTGGGGTGTCAGTGTTAGTTCTGGGCGGGTCAGTACTAGTTCTATGGGCGTCAGTGTTAGTTCTGGAAGCAACTAGGCCAGTTAAGGAGTTGGTGTCTGGTGTAGTTCTGTTAGAGTATAGGATGCTGGGTCGAATAAAAGCAAATGTTGTTCTTAAAATGCATTCTAGTTTCGCTTCATTTGTGTCCTACAAAAGGTAAAAAATGTGCACTAAAGTGGCAGTATTCCCACAGAAGATCGTCTATATCTCTTTGTCATGTTTATGTTGAAGACACATATATATATGTAATATGTCTAAGCCACTTGCTTGGTTCTTGACTTACGACAGACGCAGTTGTCTCAATCCTGATGACTCTCAATCGACGGACTTAGATTTTGAAGAGGTAACAGATCTGATTGAAAAATTCATAAGATAAACTTATAAGGATCAGTCTGCTTTCTAGCTTGACTTTCTATGTCCGCTATTAATTTAGTTTAGTGTTTTTATGCTTGCAATATTTACAAAAATGAATAAAGCTGTAGATATGTAAGGTTTAGGAAACACATGCAATAAGTGGCAAATATTCATGTAAAATTCATTAGCTGACACCCTGTACGTAGTTTTTTTTTCAATTTTAAACACTTTCCCCCCTGTGACCAAGTACCATTTTTGCAGCACATGTATATGATAATTATTTACAAAGGGATGTGAAATATTTTGTTGCGTCACTGGAGGGAAAGATGTTTAAAACGTACAAATGATTTATGTTCATATTTTAAGAGAAGAAGAGAATGATAAATGTCTACGAAGTCTTCTTTTTTGTTCATAAACTTGTAAAATGAAGGCGCATTTATAAAGAAATGGTTTTCATCTATCGTTACTATGCAATTTCAGAAGTCTAGCCCTATGTCACTTTTTCCTTAATTGGATAGGCAATCTGAATATGTAAATGTCCGAGGTCCTTTGTAGTTTTGAAAATTAGAACTTATAAATCCTTTGAAAGAATTCAAAGAATGGCACAAAAAGATTATCTTATACAAAGAATGACAATTATTGAAGGTTTACAGTAAAACTGTTGTTAAAAGTACTCATACTAATGTGACTTTATATGTGTATCACAAGCAGGTAAACAGAAAAGTACTTGAAGAAGTTGATACATGTGTATAATTTTCTTCCTCAAGTTATGCAGGTATGATAAAAAAAAACGTTTGTGGTCAGTATCTAGTTCTAATTTATGTTTTGTATTCCCCCAAGGATAGGAGTTTCTATCTATTATGGGGTCAGAACATCAGAATAGCTAAATGGTTCATTTACGGTAATTGAAATAGCATATTATGTTGTCTGAAAAAAGAAAACAAAATTCCAAAGTAAGTTTGTTAGTTTGAATATGCAACAATCTTTTTTGTTGTTTTCATGAAATATTACATTTCCTTTTTCTCTATACTGTCTACATTATCCGTCATATAAATAATGAATTAAAGGCGGACTTAGTTATAACATTTATGCATTATATATTAACTTATATTCCATTAGAATATTTATGCGCTATTTTGAAAATGTCTGCTTCGTATCGCTAAAGGTTAACATGTACAAAACCATGAAAGAAGATAGTAACATGTCAAATGTATGCATCAGTAGTTTATATGCTTTATGTGCGAAAACAAAAAAAAAACAAAAAAAAAAAACATTTTTTTTACTATGGACTTACATATATATCTAATATTTTTAAAACACTGTTGCAACTTTTGTATCTACATATTTATATGAATTTAGTATTTAGAAATATGATTATATTGCATTATATTACCTAAATATTTCAATAAGAATATTTTTAAACCAAAATGATATTAATTTTTATGTCTTTAAAGAAAAAATAAATGTTGAACTTTCTGATGTACCAGTATACAGAAGGAAATATTGGTGATAGAAATCAAACTGATTTTGTCCGCTTACAACACTTCAAAGACAAATAAATCTTAATTTAATTTTTTCAGCACTATATTTTTGGTATATTCACCGTTTCGTGAACTTAATTGGAAAAACAATATCTTGTTATTTAAATAAATTATGTATTTTTTTTCTTGGCATTTATATCATAATTAAATTGACGAGAGTTAATAATTTGAACAAAATCAATTCTTTATATAAATTTTTGTTGTTGCGATTGTATCGTACCTTTCAACACTCTGGTAAAGGCTGCTCTATGATAAAAGCAGTTAGTAACTCGCACATAAATTTTTTGTTTGAGAACGGCTGTGTTTAGTAATATATAAGCAAAAATTGAAAGTTAAGGAAATCATTCACACGCTTCAATGAAGTATACTGGAGTTTGTCAAGTTATCTAATATTGCTGACAGTTCTTTGTGGTGTTCTGCCCAGGGCTCAACATTTGTTTGTTAGTGTCCCAGGCTCCAAGTTCTAGAACTGTTGCTTGTATCTCCGACAGCATCATGCAGTTTGCACACTACAATGAATTGTGTTGCTGTCTTGGGATTCTTCAAATATACTTGCTGGCTGGTGATATATCGATTCTTACATCGTACTGATCATCATTCAAACAGTAATCACTTTGAAACGGAAACATAGACGACGTCTGGGTTTTCATTCCCCTAAAGCTTAAGCTCATGTGCTTCAACTGCTGTTTGAACTTGTGAAAATGTCCACTACCTGCCAATGTTCCATCTCCGTTGTCTCTTTACGAATACAGATTCTGTAAGAACTGTGTTGTGATCGATCTAGCTTGATATCCGTAACGGTTCATCATCTGATATAGTATTTGCCTCTTAGTATTTCATTGCCTGTGATTATTGCATGGCCCAGTGTCCAGTCAAAATCAATATGAATACGTTATTGTTCCAGTTGTTGCCAAAATTGTCAAATTTCTGTTCATACGCATTTCTGGTATATATTTTTATAGGTAAGCTTTACAATATCTAGGACAGATTAGCCATAGGTGTTTGATGTTGGTCTTCACATACTCTTCAAGTGTAGCCAGAAGAATGACTTTGATTGTGACCGTTTCACTGACAAGAAAAGATGAGAATTTGGAGATTGGTTATTTCAGCAGAACTGTTTTCTCTTTTGTTGGAAAAAAAGAAAGTGTTTGCTTTGTTTATCTCTGAACGTCATCTGAAGCTTTTCTTCTTTTGTTGAAAGAAAGACAGTGTATGCTAAGTTATCTCTGGCCATGTGTTCAAATAGTTTGTTTTCTCCTTATCTCTTTCTTGTTCATTGAAAAGCAGGTTTGTTTGGTGTGTTGACTTTTCCAGCGTGTTAATATGCAGTATTCGGTCTCTTTCGTATTCAGTTTCATTTTCCATTTTTGTGTTCAACCATGTATTAATTCTAGATCTTTGTTGATAATTACTGCTAATTGTCTGAAATAGTCTCCATTTTTTCACATTAAAACATCATCTACACATTTGATACTCTTTAAATGTATGTTAGATACAAACTAACGAGCAAAGCGGAGAGTACTGAGCCTTTGGGTAAGCCTTTATCAGTGCTGAAGTTCTCAGTTTTTCATTTCCTAGTTAGGGGCCTCAATGGCCGAGAAGTTAAGATGTTTGACTTCGAATCACTTGCCTCTCACCGATGTGGGTTCAAGCCTCACTCGGGGCGTTGAATTCTTCATGTGAAAAATCCATCCAGCTGGCTTACGGAAGGTCGGTGGTTCTACCCAGGTGCCCCTCCGTGATAAAATAATACACGGAGGGGCAACTTGGGTCTTCTTTCGCCATCAAAGCTGGAAAGTCGCTATATGACCTATAATTGTGCTGGTGCGATGTTAAACCCAACAACATTTCCTTATTAACATCTGGCTTTTCGCTTTGTCAAGAAGGTCGCTATCTATTGCCATGTCCTACCTTCAATTCCAAGTCTGTCTGATTTGACTATGAGGCCATCTTTCCAAACAATGTCAAAGGCTTATTTCATGTCATTGAAAACTGTTACTATGACCTTTTTATGGTTAAATCTATCAAATATATTTACGATCAGACTCAGCAGAGCATGGGTAGTATTTTTATTTTTCATGAATCCTTGTTAATTGTAAAGCTTAGAATATACATTTTTTCACAGATTTTCAAGACCGCTAGCAAGCCTGACTGGTCTGTAGGAGCTTAGTTTATAGTTGAATCTTTCTCAGTGTTTCTTTTGCAGGCTTTTAGGAGTATACAACTTTCCCCAACAAATTAAAGAAGAACAACCAAACTTTGCCTGGCTCTTTAATTAACAACTTTCATCAGGACCCTGTTTTTTTCTTGGTTTTTTTTGCGTTCAAAGAACAGCTTCTTACGCATCAAAAACAATAGACTAAGGTATGTTAATAGAAGCCTCATATTCATAACGGCTATTTGCTGTCTTAATATTTTCCAGCTCAATTTCAATTTTCTTCTCGATTTCACTCTTAAGAAAATTTGTCCAAGATTTTTATTTATCATTTCAATTGAAAACCACTCTTCTGTATTGTCTAGCAAAGGCAGAACAAAGTTTGAATCATCTACCTGATACACAGTGAGGTGTCTGGATAACTTTCACTTTTTATACTCTTCGTCGATGTTCTTATTGCTGAAATATACCTTTTTCTCTCTGGTGTTTTCTTGCCATTTAACAATGTTCATGCCTCTTATATCTTCCAATAAGCGTAGCAGTGTGATTCAGATGTATTTCTACTAAAACAGCTATGTTATCAGAATGAACATTTAAATGATTGGATATATAACCTTGGAAATATTTTACACCAACATCGTTGAATATCATATTTATCAGGCAAGAAAAATCAATTGACCCAATATTGTCAAAAGCTTTTATAAATATATAATTTTCTAATGTTCTATGTTGTTGGAACAACATATTCATGTTGAATAAAGTAGAGACTTAGTGGAGGTCATTTATTGCTTGTTTACCAATTACACTTAAAATGTAGTTCAGAATGATTAACTCATTTATAAAAGGTAAGATAATTCGCAGCATTTAGTAGTTATTGAGTTTTCATACGCTTTATCCGATATATTTTCAAGATGAGTTTGCCAGTGTGCAAAATTTCTGAACTGACTGTTTTTGCACAAATACTTTTGAAATCTGGACATTGTCTTGAAATCATATGCTAAAAATATACTTTTATCTATCCGATATATGAGTTTTATGATTATTTGACCTTTTGACCTTTAATCTGCATAGTAATTTTAGGCACTCTATGTTAAAAGAATACTCATAAAATCTGACATATCGTAGCAAATATTAAACAGAAAAATAATTAAAATTTGTATGAAAAAGACATGATGGTGTGTTTAAACATTGTAGTCATCATTACTTTTGTGGCTGCAATCTTGGACGCCATCTTGGATTTCACAGATCGCCACCATTTATGCCAATTTATGCCGGTAGCCTGATAAACTTCAGACCTTTACGAACATTTTAGTATATATCTTGCTTTGTTAAAAATTGGGTCCGGGTTCAACTTTTTGAATGGCCTAATTGTCACCCTACCATAGGTTATATACTTTTAGGCCTTTTTTATGTATTTGCTTTTTTACTAAGACAAGGGCCATAACTCTTGTGTGGCTGAGTGAAATCCAACAAAACACCAGGTGTGCAAGTTCACATGCTGAATGACAAACTCTATGTGTTGCGCATCGCCCCCTCCTTTCCCCCCCCCCCTCCCCCACCCCCCACCAACACACACACACATAAAAGTGGATGTACAAAGATCACAAACTCAAACTTCAGTGAAACTCGTGATCTCTGTAGCTTATATAGGAATTTTCTGTATTGCGGTAGTGTCACGCAATAAAACTTTGATACTGAAAAGGGGAAACTTACGAAAGACCCGTGGTGACATTTCAACTTCATTATTTCACGATTTTTGCTTCCTGATTTCACGATTTCCACTTCATGAATTCACGAATTCACGATTTCTGCTTCCTGATTTCACGATTTCCATTTCATGAATTCACGATTTCCACTTCATGAATTCACGATTTCACGAATTCTCGATTTCACGAAAGAATTTCATGATTTCATGATTTCTTGAATTCACGATTTCCACTTCATGAATTCACGATTTCACGATTTCTGCTTCCTGAATTCACGATTTCCACTTCATGAATTCACGATTTCACGATTTCCACTTCATGAATTCATGATTTCAACTTCACGAATTCTCGATTTCACAATTTCCACTTCATGAATTCACGATTTCACGATTTCCATTTCACGATTTCACAATGGTGAAAGCGTGAATTCATGAAGTTGAAATAGTGAAATCGTGAATTCGTGAAGTGGAAATCGTGAATTCGTGCAGTGGAAATCGTGAAATCGTGAATTCATGAAGTGGAAATTGTGAAATCGTGAATTCGTGAAGTAGAAATCGTGAATTCATGAAGTGGAAATTGTGAAATCGTGAATTCGTGAAGTGGAAATCGTGAAATCGTGAATTCATGAAGTGGAAATTGTGAAATCAAGAATTTGTGAAGTGGAAATGGTGAATTCATGAAGTGGAAATCGTGAAATCGTGAATTCATGAAGTGGAAATTGTGAAATCGTGAATTCGTGAAGTGGAAATCGTGAATTCATGAAGTGGAAATTGTGAAATCGTGAATTCATGAAGTGGAAATTGTGAAATCGTGAATTCGTGAAGTGGAAATCGGGAATTTATGAAGTGGAAATTGTGAAATCGTGAATTCATGAAGTGGAAATTGTGAAATCGTGAATTCGTGAAGTGGAAATCGGGAATTTATGAAGTGGAAATTGTGAAATCGTGAATTCATGAACTGGAAATCGTGAAATCGTGAATTCATGAAGTGGAAATTGTGAAATCGTGAATTCGTGAAGTGGAAATCGTGAATTTATGAAGTGGAAATTGTGAAATCGTGAATTCGTGAAGTGGAAATCGTGAAATCGTGAATTCATGAAGTGGAAATTGTGAAATCGAGAATTTGTGAAGTAGAATTGGTGAATTCATAAAGTGGAAATCGTGAAATCGTGAATTCATGAAGTGGAAATTGTGAAATCGTGAATTCGTGAAGTGGAAATCGGGAATACATGAAGTGGAAATTGTGAAATCGTGAATTCGTGAAGTGGAAATCGTGAATTCATGAAGTGGAAATTGTGAAATCGTGAATTCATGAACTGGAAATCGTGAAATCGTGAATTCATGAAGTGGAAATTGTGAAATCGTGAATTCGTGAAGTGGAAATCGTGAATTTATGAAGTGGAAATTGTGAAATCGTGAATTCGTGAAGTGGAAATCGTGAAATCGTGAATTCATGAAGTGGAAATTGTGAAATCGAGAATTTGTGAAGTAGAATTGGTGAATTCATAAAGTGGAAATCGTGAAATCGTGAATTCATGAAGTGGAAATTGTGAAATCGTGAATTCGTGAAGTGGAAATCGGGAATACATGAAGTGGAAATTGTGAAATCGTGAATTCGTGAAGCGGAAATCGTGAATTCATGAAGTGGAAATTGTGAAATCGAGAATTTGTGAAGTGGAAATCGTGAAATCGTGAATTCATGAAGTGGAAATTATGAAATCGTGAATTCGTGAAGTGGAAATCGTGAATTTATGAAGTGGAAATTGTGAAATCGTGAATTCGTGAAGTGGAAATCGTGAAATCGTGAATTCATGAAGTGGAAATTGTGAAATCGAGAATTTGTGAAGTGGAAATCGTGAAATCGTGAATTCATGAAGTGGAAATTGTGAAATCATAAATTCGTGAAGTGGAAATCGTGAAATCATGAATCCATGAAGTGGAAATTGTGAAATCGAGAATTTGTGAAATGGAAATCGTGAATTCATGAAGTGGAAATCGTGAAATCGTGAATTCATGAAGTGGAAATTGTGAAATCGTGAATTCGTGAAGTGGAAATCGTGAAATCGTGAATTCATGAAGTGGAAATTGTGAAATCGAGAATTTGTGAAGTGGAAATCGTGAAATCGTGAATTCATGAAGTGGAAATTGTGAAATAGTAAATTCGTGAAGTGGAAATCGTGAAATCGTGAATCCATGAAGTGGAAATTGTGAAATCGAGAATTTGTGAAGTGGAAATCGTGAATTCATGAAGTGGAAATCGTGAAATCGTGAATTCATGAAGTGGAAATTGTGAAATCGTGAATTCGTGAAGTGGAAATCGGGAATACATGAAGTGGAAATTGTGAAATCGTGAATTCGTGAAGTGGAAATCGTGAATTCATGAAGTGGAAATTGTGAAATCGTGAATTCGTGAAGTGGAAATCGTGAATACATGAAGTGGAAATTGTGAAATCGTGAATTCGTGAGGTGGAAATCGTGAAATCGTGAATTCATGAAGAGGAAATTGTGAAATCGAGAATTTGTGAAGTGGAAATTGTGAAATCGTGAATTCGTGAAGTGGAAATCGTGAATACATGAAGTGGAAATTGTGAAATCGTGAATTCGTGAGGTGGAAATCGTGAAATCGTGAATTCATGAAGTGGAAATTGTGAAATCGAGAATTTGTGAAGTGGAAATCGTGAATTCATGAAGTGGAAATCGTGAAATTGTGAATTCGTGAAGTGAGAATCGTGAATTCAGGAAGCAGAAGTCTTGAAATCGTGAATTCATGAAGTGGAAATCAAGAAATCGTGAAGTTTTTTCGTGAAATCGTGAATTCGTGAAATCGTGATTTCATGAAGTGGAAATCGTGAAATCGTGAATTCAAGAAGTGGAAATCGTGAATTCAGGAAGTAGAAATCGTGAAATCGTGAATTCATGAAGTGGAAATCGTGAAATCAAGAAATCGTGAAATCATGAAATCGTGAAATCAAGAAATCGTGAAGTTTTTTCGTGAAATCGTGAATTCGTGAAATCGTGAATTCATGAAATCATGAATTCATGAAGTGGAAACCGTGAAATCGTGAATTCATGAAGTGGAAATCGTGAAATCAGGAAGCAGAAATCGTGAAATAATGAAGTTGAAATGTCATCACGGGTCTTTCGTAGAAACTAGCTCCAATTTAGTTCATATGAATTAAATATCATCTAAGTTAATATAACTTGATGTCTTTTGATATCAGAGAGGCGTTGTATCCTATCTGAAACTTATAAATTGTAATTATTGATATCTAAAACCAATCCAATTCAGGAAGGACAATATTAAAGATGTTATAACATGTATTGACGTGACTAACATTAAGTTCAAGTCAAGTTTCCTCCGATAAGGTTATAAATATGCTTAATGCCAATAAAAAGCAAGTTCTAAGTGAGCTTTAGCTTATGGTTTGCTATTGTTTTATTATATAAAATTTCATTTTCTCGTAGGCAACAGAACTTAATCAACATCAAATTTGCTAATAACGGTCGCACTGCGTCAGAACTACAGTAAAATGTTTAACACGTTGCTAACATCCAAACTGTTCTTGCTGTTTACAATTTGCTTATTAATTGCTTTTAGAAGAAAATTTTCATTATTCCAGACTTTCTCGACAGGGTTTTCATTCGAAACAACGAAACAGACATTTTCGAGAACCATGGAGGCTGTTTTACATTGTTTTCTGTGCAATGAGATCATAATCAGCTTACTATTGCAATAAGCTCAAAGCAACTCGGCCTAAATGAAAGTTCTTGGCTCTGGAATGTATATCTCAGATTATGTACTGTACACTATGTATTGACATGATTCACAATTACATGTCATGGAAGGTTAAAATTCAGTATCAATCTAGATATGTGAAAAAGTCTGGAAAACGCTTATTGAAGAAAAATATCTAAATCAAAACCAGACACTGTTATTCCTGGTTAAAGTTGTTATTATTTCTATTTACTTGACCCAGCAGTTTATTTTCTTCAAGAATGTCTATATTTGCCATTTTAGTTGTCGAACATGGTTCAAAATTAGGTCATAGCCACCGATATTTCCGTCCCGGTTATGCTAACAGAAACAAAATAAACAGACCTATGATTTTATAAAAACATTGTATGAATCTTACAAAGAGCACGGCACTCTCATGAACAGTACAAGTAGAAAGTGATTTCTCAGAGTAACAGTAAAATTGTCCAAAAATTGTTCCATGATGTTGATAAAATATGGTATGATGCGTCATACAAGGATGTGACAGTAACAGTTTGTGGTTACGTTTTATCGCTGATTGTGTTAAAAAAACAATTTAGATCACTTTTATTAGGATGTCCAGGTTATAAGTGTTATACATTGAGTAAAGATCTATACTACGGTAATCACTCAGCAGCAATGCTCTGAGTTTTTTCAACACATTATTTACTATTCTACTAACTGGCTATAATATATGGTTTGTATAACACTGACATGCACTAAAGTACTGAAAATGATGTCTCAATTGTTGACATGAAATAACAGTAATATCTTACCTCGAACACTCCAAGCAATTTTTGGAAGACTTCTTATTAAAATGCTAATTATATCGTTTATCTATTTGTAGGGTTTGTTTTGTTAAAGGAACTGACTCCAGATTTGCCTAAAAATAATTTTTCTTTAAAATTGAAGTTTGGTCACAATATGCACGTTAGAATAAGAGTTTTGGTTTCTAAACTATCTTAAAATGCCACATCAAGCAAAAGAATTTACCAATACCGCCACAACGGATTGCATGTTTAACCCTTATCTTTCAATTTGGACAGTACTATAGCTATTAACTGTTAAAAGAGGTGCTTACAAAAACGATACTGACTGAATGGCGAACAGTGCGTGCTGATCAGGATCTACACTGATCGCAAAGGCAGAATCAATCGTGTCCAGCATGATAAGGGTTAATGCGTTTAATATAGATATTTACAATAGAGGCAGTTGTCCTCGAGTACAGCTTTACAAACGCATTTCTATTTTCACTCTAAAGATTTGTGAAATTCTCACGTGTTTCCATAACTTATAGTTTCAAAGCGTTCTTAAAAAATATAGTATTCATTTCCTGATACCTATTGTTTTCTTCTTTTTGTTGTCGTACGATCTGGAGGCAAGTGACTTTAAGTCAAACAGGTACATTTATATGTGCATTTATACTTTAAGAGAGATCCCATGTACACTTCAAGGATTGGCCAATGGCAAAAAATTATTTCTACCTGAAGCGACAAGGTTTTACTTTGTTTGCACTCCAGGGGGCGAGTTATTACTTTCAAATGCTATATCCTTTACAGTTTGCTGAAGTGATAATGTTTCAGACGTTCGTCAATCTGACTAAAGTACATCTCCAATTAACGCTACGCTTTGGATCTGAAGACGCGCTATTGATAGACTCGTTCTGACGACCCTTCCGCTAGCCAACCTTGCTTTCAACATTTTGAAAGTGAAAGTAGAAGTTTAATAAATCTATATTTAGCCTGGGTTTTTCATGTTTATTATGACGACCACATCATGACTGCGCCCTCGTGTTTTGAGAGGTATCATATGTCACGGTACGGACTTACGTAAGGGGAGAATATGTGTCTGGCAGTCGGTTAGCTCAGTCGGTCGAGCCCTCGCCTTGTAAGCGAGGAGTCCCGGGTTCGAGCCCCGGACTTACTGCACACTTTTCTCACTCTGTGACATTCGACGCTATTTTGATGGTTCAGTCAAATGCTTGTTGAAACAAGTCGTCTGATTGGTTCAAATGAATATAGATAATAAAAATAGCAATACTGGAAATCCAAATATACAGAAAGATGAATGTGAATAGGTCATCCTCAGATCTTCGTTTAGAAGATCAAGTACTTTAGTCAGACTGTGAAGTTTGTTTCCTTATGTGAAAATGTTAAGGATAGATGTCACCCCTTTGCCCGTTGGGCGCCAAATGTCACAGGGTGATAAAAATGTGCAGCAAGACCGGGACTCGAACCCTGGGCCTCGCCTCGGAATACCGTTTCGATACTCTACCGACCGAGTTACCCGGCAGCATACAAATTTTCTCCCCGTTTTAATATTCAAGTCCTTTACCGTGACATAGTCCCCTGCTATATGACATTCGTCATTGAGAACAAGGTGATCAAACGAGCATTACTATATAGGTGTGGTGGCGCGTAACTGACCGCTCTTGTCACAGTAAATTTAAACTCGTAATAATTCAGGTACAACAAGACATATAAGAGCAAAGTAATTTACCTGAATATTTATGTAATATATCCAATGATGTTTGGATTAATATATCCAATGATATTTGGATTATTTTGCAGAGTATGAAAATGTAAACTTTTCAAAACGTTGACATTTGACGTGACCAGATCGTGATTGGTTAAAATACATCACATCCCAAAATATAAGTAAACTTAGTAAAGGAAGCTATAGTTTATTTCATTTCGACCAATATATAAGTGGACAAAAACGGGGAAGATGAAATAAAACAACCAAAACTTTAAAGATATTTACATGTACCGTTATTTTACCCTACGACATAACGCTATTTGGAATTTGACGGTAAAACAATACCATCTAGGCCTCGAAGAGTGAAATAAATCAGTTTGAAGGACTCTGGTCTACGAGAGACAGAAAAATAACTCTATACCGTCTGAGTTATGGATGAAAAGCTATAAGGAAAGGCTCAATTTTCAGGTTTAATTCATTCGGTTGATTTGCACGTGCGTTTCAAACAAACCGAGCCTGCCTGCAACAGTTTCGTTTATATCGTGTTGGGCGACCTGTGGTTTTCTACTTTTTTTTTTGGTTAGGAATGGATGAAAAGCTATAAGGATAGGCACAATTTGAGAATCAATCAGGTTACATTCATTCAGAATTTTATCTTTTATATGTCCATTCAGGTGAAGTATTGATGAAAAAAGTCAGGTTTTCAATCATTTGCTAATGGCGACATTCATACATTTTGTTTAATGAATATTTCTGATCAAGTATGACAACAACCGTTGCACAGTGCAACAATTCAGAGTTATCATTTCATTTTATTGCTTTTGTTTATATTTCTATCTCTCTTGGTATGTCTAAACATCATGTTTTTCATATTCATAAATTATAAATGGGTTATTATAACAGTAGCTCGATCTAGGATGCTGTATTCGGCTCGAGTGAATTTTGCCAGATCGGATCTCACGAGGCGCGCAAGCGCCGAGTGCGATCAGACTTTGCAAATTCCACGAGAACCGAATACAAAATCCCAGATCGAACTACTGTTATAATGACCCTTTTATTACATACCTCTAGCTTTTTGTTTATTGTTTTGTTATTGAATGAAATCTTCAATGTTTATCGATATTTAAATGGAACTAAGTGAAGTTATTATGTGCGCTATTCATAGAACTGTGTCAGGTCATGCATATTAATGAAAGTAGTTCGGCAGCATACAATACGGAAGGTACAATACGGAATTTAAAAGGTACAATACGGAACTTTTTTCTGCCTGTTAATATTTAATACAATCCGATTTTTTACAGAATTTATATAGGTATATAATAAATGCTGATATCGACTTTGAAACATTACTGATATGAAAGTTACTTATTAAATTAGGGTAATGAACTTTGTATATTAGAACAATTAAAAAATATCCATATATATTTATTGCCATTAAAGCAAAGTCTCGGGGTTGTTTTTGTTGTTTTTGTTTTAATTAATACACTGATTTCGACTTGCATATAATTTCTGTCAGAATTTGATAAAGACTGTTGCACACTATTACAGTTTAGAATAATGTTTTCATTCCTGTCCCTGTTTGTGTGTCTAACCTACATTTCATTCTCATATATTATATACTTATTTCGACTTTAATAATTTCTATATGAAAATTTCTTCTGAAATTCGGATAAACATATCTTATTGCCACTAGAAAATATCGAGTGGGTCTAAATAATATATAATTTGATTGATTTTCTTTAAACATAATGTTGACTTTCCTTCATTATTCATACGAGTAGTTCTGTCACAATTTGATAGGCTGTTGCACAGTGTATCTATTCAGAATGGTCGTTTAATTTTTATTGCTTTTTGAACATTTATGCCCCTCTTGTGGGCCTATCTATATGTATTTCTTTCTCATAGATTATATGCTAATGTCGATTTCCATACAATATTTATATGAGTAATTCTTCTAAAATCAGGATGACGATATTCACACATTAGAATGACTTTAAATTAATCATATATTTTTAAAATTCTGGATTGTTGTTGTGGGTGTTAGCCATATTTGCTTGATTTGCTACAATTATATGCTGATATTGACCCACATACATTTTTTATATGAGTGTGACATGTGCAAATTTTATACATAAATTGAAAACAGTATGGTAATGGCTTAGTATTAGTGACCTGTGGTTTCTAATTTACCACTGTTCAGATGCACAGGAGCTGAATACGTGGATATTAGTCCAGTTAGATAAATATCAAGCATCTGAACGGTGAACCATGGTGAATTAGATAATAAACAATCCACATGGTTCGATCCCCTCTGGAGCCTCTAACTAATACTAAGCCATTACCATACTGTTTTCAATTTATGTATAAAATCTGCACCTGTCACATGAGCATTTTTGTTAAAATTTGATAAAGACTATTTCACATTGTAACAGTTGCGATTCATCTTTTCATTTTTATTGCTTTTGTAAAAAATTCTGTCAACTATTTGTTGGTGTGTTTAGCCTACATGTATTTCAATTGATGAATAATATGCTGATGTAGTATTTCATACATTTTATTTTCTATTTAAATTTCTCTTTTGTTATGTCTCTTCAAATAAATTTTAGGTTGTTTATGTTTTTTTCAGTTATGTGCTGATTTCGACTTTCAAACATTAATTATATGAGAATTTTTGTTAAAGTATGATAAAGACTATTACACGTTGAAACAATTTAGAAGATGTATCACTTTTTGACGAAAAATAATTTAACTCAAAAATATGTAAAATCTGATTACTCTGTAAGAGACTGCAAACTTACTGACATAAGATTTGTGTAAGATATTCATACAAATAACCAAAACTGTTTTGCGAAAGGTAATAACCCGTTGCAACGCTTTTGATAAAATGCAGACAATTTACATTCCTCTTGCATTTTTACCAATATCTAATTTTAAGTTTCACCCACTTTATCATTAACAGTGGCATCTATACATTTTATACCAAACTTGATGGAAATGAACATTTTGAAAAAATTCATCCCAAATATGAGCGAGTAGCTTTAATTTATTGCTTTTGTAAAAATTCCTGTCTCTGTTGGTGTGTCCAATCTACACGTATTTCTTCCTCATAGAATATAATATTATGCCGATATTGATATTCATACACTATTTATATGAAATTGTTTAAAACATTAGAGTGAGGAACTTTGCATATTTGAGAAATTATAAATTATCTATAATTTATTTTTACAACCACATGGAATATTCCTGAGAATAGCTTTTTGTATGTTTATCTCCCTATACTAGATTTTCTCCCTATATTTGATTTTTCTTCAAATATATGCTAATGTCGCATGCATACATTATTTATCAAATAAAGCGCCTACCTTTTTTTCAGATCTTGAACAATGAAACTGGTCAAACACGTCTTAGACTAGACAGCAAACTTATGTTCCTTTTGCGGACTTTAAAATATCATTAAATCAAGTTTTTTCAGGGGACATGTATCATATAATGTTGTTATCATTCCTGTTTGATAATTAACTTTAGTTGAAGATGAGATTCGGTGGCCAAAGTTATATCCATTTTTAAAAAGAATATGAAGAGGATGAAACCCTTACATTTAGATGTCATCTTGACATTTGGATCATGAAGAAAATGGCACATAAGCCGTCGAAATACCCGTTATCATATACGTTTCGTGTAACATCAAAACATTTTATTTTTACTGTAATTTATATATTGATTGATTGTCATTTATCTAAACAAATATCAAAGTATAAATCATTTACATCAATATTCCTCGTCTGACTTTTTAATAGAAAAAAACAACATGTGTGTTCGCAAGTATTATTCCCATGGACAATTTTGAAATACAGTTAAAAGGCTGAAACTGAAGACTGCATTACAAACTTAAGAATAAATATCATTTTCCAAGCATGTAAAATCAATATGGCGACATAAACAAAAACCTGTTTTCGAACCGCGAAATAAATCGTACCCTATGAATTACATTTACTTTCAATATACGTGTTCAGTGTCGTCAATGAAGATTGTTTTTATTTCCAACTCGAAACAAACTTTATTTCATTCTTCAATGTTAGGCTGGTTATTGCTGAATTGTTACAGCAGATTTGCAAAAGTGTCCAAAATGAACAGTGTGCAAAATCACATTTAGCCTACATAACAAATACTGATGATACAAAGGTATTTATTTCGTCTAGCTGGAATTGCTTGCACACTCAGCATGACTCATCAGCAGACATCTCTTCTTTAACTGGAAGGTCAGGTTTACTATTCACAGATAATCTGACATCAAGATGGACAAGGCGAGTCTGCAACATCTTTTTTCTTTCTTTCTTTCACAGGGTTCTTCACTAAACGCTCGCCTCTTTTTGTGCTGAACTAAATTCACTCTATCTCGGCATGCATTTGCCTGCTTGGTTTGTATTTCGGCATTTCAATTATTTCTTCTGCAAGGATAGGGTTAGTTGTTTCCTTTCAAGCCACAATACCACTGATATCTTTTTCATGTTTTTTATTGATACCCTTTTTTCTCTACATACTTCCTAACTTTCTTTAGAAAATTCGAAGACGCACATAGCTAACCGGAAGCAAGTGTGAGAAATAATGAAAACATTTACAATATACTTACTGTCATAGTATATTCATTCTTCTGAACGATTACGTAACTGTATAACCGGCTACCTTCTCTCAATGTGACTTTTCTTGTTAGATAAAATCTGAAATGCTGTATATTGAGCTAAATGGAAATGCCATGATCAGTCATAGATACGGAATGGTAAATAGAAGTAGCAAGCAGACGCAAACATATTTGAAGAAGTAACACAGCAGGGTACCGCCTTAGAAGGGTATATGGCAAAAACACGACTGGACCAAACATCACCATCACTACCATGTTCCTTGCGCAGCTGAACACATACTGAACAAAATAAGTAATTTCTGCTGTGTTTAAGTGCAGATATATGTAAATATGAAAACAAGGGTTAAATTATTAGTCCCCTACTGGTTGACAACCAGTTTCGGGGACTATAGGATTGCGCATTTCCGTCCGTCCGTCCGTCCGTCTGCAATTTTGTGTCCGGTCCATAACTCTGTCATTCATCAAGGGATTTTAATATTACTTGGCACAAATATTCCCCATGATAAGACAACGTGTCAGGCACAAAAACCGGACCCATAGCTCAAAGGTAAAGGTCACAATTGGAGGTCAAATGTCAACATGGCCTTTTTACTGTCCGGTCCATAACTCTGCCATTCATGAAGCGATTTTAATATTTCTTGGCACAAACGTGCCCCATAATCAGTCGATGTGTCATTCACAATTTTCAGACCCCTAGCTCAAAGGTCAAGGTCACACTTGGCAGTCAAATGCTAACATGGCATGAACAGGGTCTGTTTCGTGTCCGGTCCAGAACTCTGTCATCCATCAAGAGATTACAATATTACTTTGAAAAAATGTTCCCCACGATAAGACGACGTGTCATGCTCAACACACAGAACCTTAGCTTAAAGGTCAAGGTCACACTTGGAGATCAAAGGTCAATAGGGTTTTTTTTTCCTGTCCGGTCTATAACTTTGTCATGCAAAATAGGATTTAAATATCATTGGCACAAATATTCCTCTGGATGAGACAACGTGTCATGCGCAAATCCCGGACCCTTAGCTGAAAGATCAAGGTCTCAGTGTTGCATTTTCCATTACTGCTCATGAACAGACTCAGTCAAATCAAGTCTGCAATGTTCACTGTTTGCCTTGTTCTCGGTGTTTCCGATGGATCTACTTTTCAGGTTTTATTTACATGAAGGCAAAGGCCAAAAAGGACTTTTTTTCTGTCCGGTCTGTAACTCAACAATCCTTAAAGGGATTTTAATATTACTTGGCACAATGTACCACATGATAAGGCGATGTGTCATGCGCAACACCCAGACCCCTAACTCAAAGGTCAAGGTCACACTTGGAGGTCAAAGATCTATAGGGTTTTTCCTGTATGATCAATAACTCTGTCATCCATGAAAGGATTTTAATATTACTTAGCACAAATGTTTCCATAATGAGACAACTTGTCTTACGCAACCCCTTATCTCTAACTCAAAGGTGAAGGTCACTGTCAGATGTCAAAGGTCAACAGGATTCTGTCATTAATTAAGGGATTTTAATATTACTTGACTTGACAAAAATGTTCACCATAATGAGACAATGTGTCATATGCAATACACAGACCCCTGGTGCAAAGGTGAAGATCACACCTGAAGGTCAAAAGTCAACATTGATCTTTTCCTGTCCAGTCTGTCAAATATTTTAATATAAGCTCATGTGTCTTTTGAACGCAATTAAAAAAAATGTTGCTGTATTTTCTTCAGAATTTCTTCCCTTTAACATGATGATTTCTTACATTTTTTCTCATATTTTCCCACCAATTTCAAAATGAAATGTTTTCAAACCTGAAATTAAATACTTCTTTATATTTATAGATGTTATGAAACAATCAACAACTGTAGATTTTTGTATATGCAAATTTAATCCAAGTGTTGTGTTATAACATATTGTATATATAGTACAATATTGTTTATATATCATTGACAGATATCAGATCATTATGTTATACTGCAGTAGAGAAAATTCGGTGCCTTACAGTAGGGGACTTTGTATTGCATGGCAATACTTCATTCACTTGTTTTTACATGTGTTGCAAGAATATTTCAATGTGAATTTGTGTGGACAATTTTATCGCTCTAAGTTTATGGAAAACTGATGAAATGGTTGATTAAATGTGGTAGGGGTCGTACACCAAAACCACACATTAACATCGGGTATGGCAACCTTGAGCATCGAAGACTGCCTAGCACCGTTGGCACATAGAACCGACACATGTGTTGATTTCGGCCTGTGGAATGTTGTTCCACTTGTGTTAGTTCATTGACGTTCGAGGGCGGAATAGGGCGACGTATAACACGCTGGTCCAAATTATCCCACAGGTGATCGATGGAATTCAGATCTGGGCTTTTGGCGGGCCAGTCAATAATAAATGCAATGTTATTCGTCCTTAGGAAATTCACAGTATCTCTAGCTGTATGGCTGGTGGCATTATCCTGATACTGACATTATTTTGAAACAGTCGGATAACGTGCCTCGCATGAATCTCATTTCGGTAGTGTTGGGCATTCAAATTCCCATCGACCACGACGAGAGGTGTGCGATAACCATGCGCAATGCCTGCCCAGACCAAGAAGGAACCTGCATCCCCAAAACGATCTCGTTCAAGTACACAGCAGTCGACATAACGTTCACCTCTTCTACGGTATACTCGAAGCCTGTCATTACTTCGATGAATGGAAAATCTCGTCTCGTCGGAGAAGAGAACGCTATTCCATTGTTGCCTTAACTAGCGATGGTGTGTACATGCCCAATTAACATGATTTACGAGTTGACGTCGCGTCATAACGCCGTCAACGTAAGGATGACGTCCACGTAGACCACCCTCGCGCAGACGATTGTGTACAGTTGGGTCAGATATTCTGTTGTTAAGTGTACCAGGGGTGTTAGCAGCAGTGGCAATAGCAGTTTGGAAACAATTACATAGGTGGGTGTTCATGATATAGCGGTCTTGCCCAGGTCCATGACGCGCGGACATCCACTACGTGGTAATTCTTCCGTATGGCCTGTAAAACGTTGCCTAAGGTTTCGAACAGCACGGCTAGAACTGCCAACAACCCTAGCAACCTTATTTGTCGCTATACCAGCAATAAGCATGCCTATGGCACGTTCAGGTAAATTTGGTGGAATCCTAGGCATATCACACGTCGTTTTCTTATTGACAACAAAGTCTATAAAATCAGACTGAAAGGTTTGAATTTAAAAACACGGATTATACTGGTCCGTGCATGTTGTGTAATGCGTACAATCGAGTTATAGTTGGTTTATTTGAAATATAATCGTTGGCCCGAACATATGTAGGCCATTTGACATGTTGATTTCTTTTTATAACATTCAAAAATATGTATAGAAATCGGAAGTTTCTTTTTTTGTTCAGTATATATTGTTTTAGTGCAAAATACACGTACGTATATTTTGATCGATTTCGCAACATATGCATCATTTTCATTTTTGCGCCGCCAGTGACAAATGGGGATATAAATTTACCATCACTTCTCAGTTTTGATTCGCATAAATGAGGGTTTACCTTTAAATTAAAATTACTACAGTCAACTTCAAGAAACTTCCAATAGACATTTCTATTTAATCCAATACCGAATCCGAAACCTACTTCAGGTTTTTTCTAGGATCTCAAATCATTTAGCGATATTAAAAACTAATAACTGATATTTACATATAATCCCAAATAATATGTTTGGCCGACAAAATAACTTTGCATTTGCATTTTAAATCAAAATCAAATCAAATCTTTATTGTGATTTAGGCCTCCGGCCCATAAATATTAACTATTTGTATCATTCATGTCAGAAAAAAGCATTAGTTTTGAGAAATAGGTTTGTATATTATATCTAATTTTTAAAAAAATCAATACATGCCTGTCCATGTATCTTGCCGAAACGAAATAAAGAAAAGACATGGACAGAATAAATTAATATCTGTACTTTTGTTATTATGCCCAACTATCAGCCTTGTCAAGGCAGGACCAATATCTTGGCTTTAATGAAAATAATGGGGTTTTTTATGAAATAAAACTTATACAAAATATAAATACAACAGTTATGGCATATGTAAAACATACAACACACAATTTAAACTGTCACTATCTCAGACAAACGTAACTTTAAAGCTTTATATATATAAACTGCAATACTTTTAATAATATTTTCATTTTTGGAAGCCAACAAAATATTAAATTTATGAACATTTGGATTTTCATAGACATTTTTCGATATGTATTTTACTCTAAGTGATTTATACAAAGGTCATACCAATATAAAATGACATTCATTTTCAACAACATTTTATTGCAAATATAAAAAAAATCAATTCAAACATGTTTTATTTAACAAATTACATTCTTAATTCAGCTTCACTGCTTCGACGACGAAGAATGTCGATAAGAATCCTGAAAGAAGAGACTCTGCTCACGCTTCTTGCATATCGTGCGCATCTAACCAGATTAAATGACGGCATTGGTGACATCAAGCAAACCCTTGACCACCTTCCACAACAAGTGTGAGATTTGTATAATTCCACAACTATGAAACAGCTTAAAGATCGGTTATAGGTAAGACTTGCGCAACTGACGACAACAACAAATCTTGAAAATGAAGATCTAAAGTATTATATTTCAAAAACATTCCTTTATGTTAAATTCTTGTGTTTCTACAGAGATATTAACGTCACTTTGTCGTTCAATGATAAGAGGGTACTACTGGATGCGCAACGATACGATACATGGAGGTACTGGTAGGGATAATTTAAGTGAATATCAGTATAACAAAGGAATTTGGTGATGCATTGATGAATGTTTGAGTCCATACACGTTTGATATCTCCATGTACCAAATTCAGATAAGTCAAAAGATGTACCAGCTAAATATTGTGTTCTGTGTAGGAGTCAATATAACGTCTTCTAAGCTCAGGTAAGGTGCTAAATCTATATTATATCTTTATGCGCTATTCCGGACTAAGGTTCCAGTGATCAGTCTTGACTGCCCGAATAGTTTGACAACGTCCTTCAACCCCGTTGACTCACTGCACAGAAAAAAACACATGTTTTGAATACTACCGGACTTATAATTATGACCACTGAAGCTGACGATAAGGATAGGGATCGAACTTGGCTTGACATAATCCTACTCTAATAGTTACTCAAACAATAATAGAAAGTACGCAAACAGGTTTTATCAAAGGAAGGTATATAGGGGAAAATGTCAGATTAATATTTGAATTGACTGAATATTTGAACAAAAAGAATTTACCAGGACTTCTCCTATTTGCTGACTTTGAAAAAGCCGTGGGCAGTCTAGATCATAACTTTATGTTTAAAAATCTGAAACACTTGAACTTTGGTGAAAGTTTTATAAAATGGGTTAAATTGTTTTATAATGATGTTTCAAGTGTAGTGATTAATAACGGCTACATGTCCAAGTCTTTTCATATCGAAAGAGGCGTAAGACAAGGATGTCCACTGTCATCTCTGCTATTTATAAATTGTATGGAAATATGAAACAATTATATTGCGAAAGACAAATTAATAAAAGGCATAGAAATAAATTGGCAAGAGATTAAACAGTCACTCTTTGCAGACGATTCAACCTTCGCTAATAGTGGAACAGAAATTTCCTTTGAACGATTAATTAACGTTATAACAGATATTGGAAATGTGTCAGGCTTAAAATTAAATACTGATAAATCTACTGTTTTAAAAGTTGGAACATTAAAAAACATAAATGTTAAAATTAAACATAGAAATAGATTCATTTGGACATCGGAATCAGCAAAAACGCTAGGAATGATCTTTTCGAATGAATATGAAAAAAAACCTTGATAATAATCTGGAACATAAGATAAATAGTTTTTAAAACTGTCTTAAACAATGGCAACATAGCAAATCAACACTCATCGGCAAAGTAACAGCTATAAAGACCTTTGCTCTACCGAAATTAATATACCCGCTTACAGTGCTACCAACACCTCAGATAGCAAAATTAATGAAATAATAAAAGCAATGTTTAAATTTACATGTATATGGAACGTTAAACCAGAAAAAAATCAAAAGAGATACATTAACACTCAGTTATGATGAAGGAGGTTTAAAAGTGACGGACTTCAAGTATTTTCTGAATGCATTAAAAGCATGTTGGATTAAACGAATACTTGATGAAAACAACAAAGGAGCATGGAAATTGTTTTATGAAAACGTAATATGTACAATGGGAGGATCTTTAATATTTGAAAGCAATCTTAACAAAAATGATATTGGAATGATATGCAAAGACAATACCTTCTAAAAAGACATATTATTAGCATGGAAATCCATAAAAGATAATGAAAATGAAACAGAAGTATGTTATCAAATCATATGGAACAACTATGATATAAAAATGAAATAAAAAAAAAAAACATTTTTCTATAATGAGTAGTATGAAAAAGGCATTAAGTATATACAACACTTCTTTGACTGTAGGTAAAATAGTTTCTATTCCTTCGAAAATTTCAAGTATATTTATGATTTGGAAAATATAGATTATTTAAAGTATCATCAGCTAGTTAAATGTATCCCACAAAACATAAAGGTAAAGATGAAAGACAGTAACATAGTATATGCTAGAAATGAATCATTACTTACAACTCTACCTAAAACGAAAGCACCAAATAAGTATTTGTATGAATTGCAAATGGAAAAAAAATGAAGCCAAATGGGAAGATGTTTTAGATAAAGAAGAAATAAAATGGAAAAATGTATACCGACAAGTATTTAAATCAACCATAGAGTCAAAACTGAGAAGTTTTCAATACAAATATATTCACCGTTTTATTTTCACTAATCAGTATCTATTAAAGGTAAAATTAAGCAATGCAAGTTTATGAGAGTTTTGTTACATGTATGTAGAAAGTCAAGAGCATTTATTTTCGGAATGCCAATATGCTAAACATATGTGGAATAGATTAACTGAGTTCCTAAGTGTCTTAAATATTTCAGTATACTTTAATCTAGAAATAATCAATTTCGGTCTTTTAGTAAGCGGACAAAACAGAAAGGTAATAAACTTTCTGATCTTTTTAATGAAATCTTATATTTTTCAGGCGAAAACTAGAAAACACTTGTCTGTCTTTGACAATTTTATTTTATATTTGAAACTACGAATTAGAATAGAACAGGAAATAGCCACAATGCATAACAAAATAGAACAACATAGGCAAAAATGGTCAGCTTTAGATAGTATTGGAGGAATAATATGAGCTGTCTTAATAACATTTTGTATGGAGCTAAAACAAATGCATTTTTCCATCAATAGCAGTATATATTTTATACTCATTTTCTGACCCAAATGGATAATCATAAGTTTAAATTTTATTTCAAATTCTTTTTTACAGAAGTCTAGTACATAATACCCCTCAAGGCGACAGAATGGACAGTAACAAGACGGAGATCGCGATCAGTCAGATGTGTACAGGAGAGCAGAACGTCGAGATGCAGATTCCTAAGTTCTCTCCCACAATGAGTCGGCAGACAATGAACCAAAGCCCTCAAGACGACGACGTCGCCTTGACGAGCTTCTTATAGAAAACCATGAAATGCATAATAACTTCATGAAAAACAAGAAATATCTTCAAAAAAGATATTTTGCGTTGGTGGGGATTTAATGTGTTGAAAAATATAATGTGGGTAAAAAAAATAGCTTAGACAGCTAAGCCGAAGAAATGACCAACACTGATGCGTGAATTTGGCATATCGTCTAATAATTCACAGTGACTCTTTTCTAAGAAAAAACTATTTCACTTATGACTTACACAACTTAGGTAATAAATATAGAAAAATGTTTTATTGCTGTAATGAGTTTCATGCCTTTCTAAAATATAATATCACTCATATACGGCAGTCATTTTACCTAATCGGCGTTCACTGATTTACCCGTTCCCTGAAAATAAATGAAAACCTCTTAACGTGAACAAGTTGTGAAGGAAGAATTATATTAGACTTATTCTCGTCAGTCAAGTGTTATTGTGAAAATAACTTCGCACAGAATAAGACCTTCCAGATCACAGGACATGTACTTTATCTTGGTTGTCCTTAAAACATATCACTCCACAGCTTGGCCTTAGTGACAAAAACAGTTTTGAAATGCCCCCTATAATAGTAGATTACGATCTGTTTAATTCGCAAATGTCTCGCCATCATGTTTGAAAACCATCTTAGTTCACGGTGAGCTATACGCATAGGTCGATGCTTCAGCATTCGCCGTCCATCGTACACATGTTTTCTCCAGACGATGTCCTCTCATGAACTGCTAGGCGGATTAGCCAATTTACATAGATTAATACACATCCATATATAAACAAGCAAATTAGACGAATTGGTATCCCCCGCCGAAAGGGTTTGTGGTGAGTAAGAAGCAAATAATTTCATTAGTCAAAAGTGTGGGGGGGTGGGGGGGGCAGCGGGGGTGACCGGTCGAGGGTACAAAACATCACATGTTGATTATAAATATTGATGGAAAATTAAACATAAAAAAATATGGGGGGTGGGGGTGGGGGTGGGTGCGGGGTGATGCATGATCGGGTTGGTGGGCATGACTGGGTGGAGGAGTAAGGTGGGGGACAGTACAACTTTGCATGTTGATAAATATTCATGGAAGGTTATAAAAAAATAATAAAAAGGAATGAAAATTTTTTTTTTGGTGTGTGTGTGGGGGGGGGGGGAGAGAGCAGAAATTGGTACACAACTTCACATGTTTATGATAAATGTTCATGGAAAAGAATGAAAGAAGTTTAATGAAATTATGAAATTCTACCAATTGGTTGGTTTGTTATTTACAAATCTGTAGATTTTTAAACAATTAAAGGGCAATAACTCTAAGGAAAATTGACCAAAAAAAAAACTTGACGGGCATCATCGCAGTATGTTGGTGCATGTTTATTTCAAGTTTTATGAAATTCTACCTGATAGTTACTGAGAAATGGCTGCGGACGGACATTTTGGGGCATTTTTCATTAAATCAAGGGAAATAACTCTAAGGGAAATTGACCTATCAGAAAAAAAATTGACGGGCATCATCGCAGTATGTCGGTCCATGTTTATTTCAAGTTTTATGAAATTCTACCTGCTAGTTACTGAGAAATGGCTGCGGACGGACACACGGACAACGCCATTTCAATACCCCCCTCCCGATTTCATCGGCGGGGGATAACTACTGTAGGGTAATGGTTCTTGGAAAGAGTTTTTCCTGTTCGA
Organism: Mercenaria mercenaria; assembly: GCF_021730395.1. NCBI lineage: Eukaryota > Metazoa > Mollusca > Bivalvia > Venerida > Veneridae > Mercenaria > Mercenaria mercenaria. The sequence continues at coordinate 65,424,999 of NC_069377.1, read as the reverse complement.
TCTCAGAGGTAAACGATTTTAATTAAAGTGTTAACCTTCAGTCCTCTAAAACGTTTTTTTTTTTCAGTAATGAAAAATGGAACGTCAACGGGTCGTCAAACACGACAAATTGACAATGTTGCGGGCACGGTTTGATTGAGTCTGTTCATGGACGGTAGTGCAAGCAAGCGATCATGCTCTCAGCCCCGATTTGAGCAGATCTCAAAATGTACGATGTTACAGGCACTAAAAGAGCTTTAGAAAAACCCTCAAATGTGCTCATACGGCCTTGTACATGGACTTTTCAATGATACACAGAGTACAATTCATGAAAAGCGTCGTATGATCCTCTTTATGTAAAGGGCTTGGCCTAAACCAGAAAACAATGGGTAGAACTAAGCAAAGTAAATTTAAAGAGGGGAACTCACGGTTTGTAGCCTGCATATCCCAGAACTGCCAGGCAGGCAGCATATCCAACGGGTGATGTCACAATAGCGGGATTTGAATGAATTATGCCATGTCCATTATATTGAAGTAAGGGAGGCCTCACTGGACATTGATATAAAGGAACGCTTCAACAAATCGTCTCGTCAAAAGTGCACAGCTTACAGTAAAGATATTTTACATGTTAGTAAGTGGTCTTTCACCAAATCTGTTCAAGTCAATACCCATGCTTTACATTTTGGGCTACCACAGGGGTCGGTTTTCACATAAGGTTTCACATGCCTTCCCCAAACACGAAATGCTTAGTGGTCGGGTATCATTCATGTAACATTGACTAATGGTCACTTAATTATTTCATCTTTTAATCTAAAAATGGTAAGTACAGCCAGGTGCCTGGTTTAAAGAATTTTGAAGAAATTCTCTGTTTTTAAATGATGATCTTAGACTTAATTGGGAGCAATCAACGTAGAAAAAACATGCTTATTGTAACAAAATGAAATAAATAAATAGAAAAGAAGAAAAGAAAAGAAGAAATATAGTCTTAAAGCGTTTAAGTAAATAAAAACAAAAAACGTTGGAATTAGAAATGTTTTAAACTTGACATAAATAGATATTATAGATCATAATCACTCAAGCCAATATTTGTGATTTTAAGAAATAAAATGTTACGACGTATAGTAATGGTGTTAATTGTTTGCAGAGTTGGACGGACACGTATCCAGTTTGGAAGTCTAGATTTCGTGTCGAAGATTTCAACTCTAAAATAAAAACTAAAACAGAAATATTTATTATATGTATTAAATTACATAATATTTTAATTACAGTGATATGTAATCAAAACATTTCCTTTACGTTTGTCGAATTATTGCATTCTATCCTTTCTGCCTGGCGTTGTCATACCTCGGACACTCCATTTTGTTCACGTACTTTTCCCATTAAAGTAAATCGACATTTAATGCGTTCTCCAATAGTAAAAAGTCTAAAAAGTTTTGAAATTATGTTTTTTCTTTTTTTGATGGCCCTCATCGCAACGATTTCAAACAGTTTAGATACGTTTGCGAAATCATACATAGAAGTTTCTACCAGACTAAAGGCACCAATATTATTTGCTAATGTTATTCCCTCGTTCCGTCTAATATCTGCAAAGTTGGCATTATTTATATCACAGTGTGTTGCAGCGAGAATGATAGTTGTGCTTTTCTTGCCGTATTTCTTAATTTCTGGGACCCAGAACTGTGAGACATTATTAAAAGAAATCCGATCGGTGACGGAGTAGCAGACGATAACAACATTGCTTTGCGAGTATGGGAAGTGGCGTAATCCATCAAAGTCATGTTGTCCGGTTGTGTCAAATATACTGACTGTGTAGTCACCTTCTGCCAAAGGAACTACCCCTGTGAAAAATAATAAATAAAATTATAAATACATGTATTTTTATGATAAATATAATGCAGTTTTGCTGCTCAAATATTTCTGATGTCTTTATTACTAAAGCAAAGATCCAGTAGGAAAAAGCAACGTTGACCCGATCCTCGAATTAAAATCTGTTAGCAATGAATAAATCGTATGCATAATCGATATATTAACAGAAATACATAGAGAAATCAAAACGTTGCTGTTGGTAAAACTATTCCTGTGAATTTATGGTAATGGTGAGGAAATTAAAAGAGGAGAAAAGTTCGAATTATTTGTATAAAATTAGAGCAGTGTTTGAAAGTTAAAACATGTCACTTTATTTCAAGAATTCAGTATACTGCATAAATATATATTTCTACGGAAGAGTTTCATGCATATTGTATTTTTTCAGTTGCCGAAACTTCATTATATATTATAAATCTTACCAGCGAAGTTATCAAACACTGTAGAAGTGCATTCGTCAGTGTTTTCATCATCTCGGAGAAAGGTCTTTATCAACGCAGTTTTCCCAACAAAACTGTCTCCTACTATTGAGCATCGTACAATCCGCTCTTTGTCATTGATGCACTTCATTTCTGATATTTTTAAATATCTAATGCAAAGAGCTTGCGGTCTTCTTCCGTATCAAGATATGATAGAGTCACACAAGTTTCTTCCTTTTATAGGTTGAGGACAAATTGCGTAGATGAAAAGTGATAATAGAGCTGCTGTTGCGAATTTTTTATTCATACTTGTCACATGTTTAACGTCGTGAGAATGAAATAAAACCACTACATAAATTTGATAATACAATAGGGTAATAAAGTTTTGACGTCGACGTCGTTAATCTATAGGAGACGTTGGTCGAATTTACTTGGTCTAAAATTTACTGACTGGTAGTTTATTTCAAATGTAGCATACATATGATCAGGGGCATCCATAGTCGACTAGTTAAGATCGCAGACTTGAATTACCTGACCTTCACTGATGTGGGTTGAGCCTCACTCATGGTGTTGAATTCTTCAAGTGAGGAAGCGATCTGTCTGGTTTACGGAAGGTGTTGGTTCTACCCAGGTTCCCACCCGTGATGAAATTATGCAAGGAAGGGCACCTGGCCTCTTCCTCCACTATCAAAGCTATAGAGTCGCCATATGACCTATAATTTTGTAGGTGCGATTTTAACCTCACCAAAAATATATAATAATAAAATAAGATAAAATCAATAAAAGGTATAAAATTACGCTTTATAAAACAAAGACAAAAGTCCAACAGGAACAGCCACATTCAAAAAACGCAGCCATACAGCACTCCACATGTAAATATGTGTATGTGTTACTGTGTGCACGCACACAGTTACTGAGCACATGTACAAAGCAATTATAACAAAGAATTGACGAACATACACTTAAAACATACATGAAGAAGGAACAGAGTAGGGCATCGCCTTGGAACGGTCAATGACTAAACACCACTGGGATATTGGCGCCAAACCATACTCTTTAAGCCCTACCCTGTTCCTATTTGATAAGACAGTATTTAGTTAAGAACCATTGACACATTAAATGTTTTTGACAGGGTTTAACAATGACGTTATATGATCGTTGTTGTTTTTTCATTTTATTTGTCTCATAACAGTTTTCGCTAGACTGTAAATCTATACACTTGAGTGTTTTTGTGATTTTTCAAAATGGGCTCAAGTCGTAAAATAAGAAGACTTATACGGTTGAATTGTTTGATTTCGTTGAAATAAGCAACGTACCTTTCTGCGCTTACCCACAATTTCTAAAAGGTACTTTTTATTAATTTAAGGATATGGACAAAATAGCAAACGGCGGGTTAGCTGTTAAGATCACATGTATTGCATGAGGGAGAATTTTGAAGTTCTAATAAATGACCTAAATAGAAGAAAGAGATGGTAACCAGCTACTATGGATGTCGTTTTACTCTTGAGGTTCATGAAATATGTTAACGGCATTCCGAAATGAGGCATTAGGATATCGAATACATTTTTCTTTCAATAGATATGATGATACTGAATCAATTGTATAGGTCCTTTACCATCGATTCTTGACATTATTCAAAACCACTTGCACCATATGCATTATTTTCTGCGACATTTACTTGACTTTTTATATAAATATACCCGAGCATTTTTGTTTTACATAACATGCCTGTGTTCCTTTATTTTTTTGTTTTGTCATCGTTTATTTGCTTTGTTAGTGCGTGTGTGTGTGTTAGAAGTGTGCAAATTTGCGAGTTTCGTTTTGGGGAGGCTACGTTTTTGAAACATTGCATTCCCTGTTTGATATATATCTTTGTTTTTTTTTTAAGATTATAGAATGGGTACGTGAAAATGTAATCCCATGCTCTAAAAAGGTGCTGCTGTGAGAAAAACATGAGGTAAATGAACACACTTAATTTAATAAAACTGTCTAATCAAATTCTCTCCACTTGTAAATATTTTGGTTATGACTCTGAATTTAAATTGTTATAGCCACCTTGTATCTTATTTTGATTGTTTAATTTTCGAATAGGTACATGTTAGATGGTGATAGCAACACATTGACGCAAACATATAACAAAACTGTGATATCGTATCGAAGTTGATAGCTCGATTAAAATTGACTCTATCAGCACCTTTATTCAAATGACATATCACATAGTACATTAATGAGAACTATTTTATACTTGTCAAAAGCTCGCATGTGATTAAACCTCTGTGGTACTGAAAACCTTTAAGCCCACCCACTTAGCTCAATAGGGAGTGCGCAGATCTACGGATCGCGGTTTGAGTTCGATCTCTGTGCGAGGGACGATTTGATAAAAGACATTGTGTCTGGAATCATTCGTCCTCCGCCTCTGATTCGTGTAGAGAAGTTGAAAGTTTCTTGCGGAGAACGGATTAGTACTGGTATAAAATCCAGGAGCACTAGGTAGATCGAATGCACGCAGTTACATAACTGAAATACTTCTGAATAACACGGACAACCAAAAACAAACAAACAAATTAACTAATTGTCAAGATACGAGTTTTATGACCCAGGGAAGTGCCTACGCTTTTAATATCTGGAGCAATGAAATGGGTCCAATCGCTAAGGTGACTATGTCTCAGACTAGCTGACATTCTATGTAGAATGTACTTTGTTAAAACGTAGAGCTGGTGAGACCATATATCTCATATATAATTTTTTCTCTGGCTACCCCGCCTAATTGATTCGTGTACCAATGATTCGTAAATTATTTCAATAATGAGCTAGATAATTTCAGGGATCAGGCAATGATAACTAATGATAATCAGCTCAACTTCCTATAGGCTGGAGATACTATACTTGACTGGATATCTACGACTGAAATCTAAAGTTAGCTGAACGTTGGCCCAGCAGCTATTTACAATACTTCTTAATCAACAGCAATTATCCTCTGACGGTTTTCCGTCGTTGACCCGATGACTTCATGTTTACAGGGTACTTAAGTATGATGTTATCCGTCGATAAAATTTGAAACCAATACTTGATAATGTATGTATCTTGTAATATTTAATGGATATCGGGCTAACTCCCTGCATACGGCAGCGCTACAAGTGTTTTGTCTGCCTCCCAAAACTGTTTTACAGAAGCATACATGTACGCTTTCTAGATCCTTCACCTTTGAAAACCCCCAAATTGGACAAGCATAATTTGAAATAGACCCAAAAAGTGCATCAGATAGTGGCATAGATATGAACGGAATTAGCTCAAACTTGTTAATATTGCTTCGTAATCCTTCACCTTTGAAAACCCCCAAATTGGACAAGCATAATTTGAAATAGACCCAAAAAGTGCATCAGATAGTGGCATAGATATGAACGGAATTAGCTCAAACTTGTTAATATTGCTTCGTAATGCATTCCCCTCGCTTTCAGCGCTTTTCCAACAACGTACTCGTTATGAAGAACAAATGATCCAGTATAATTAAACATGACACCCAATTAATTGAAGTCGTTTACGACTTCTACGGGCTTTCTAAATATAGCTAAATTATGGATCTATGTCTTTAAAATCCTTGAGTAAGTCATAAGTTACATAATAGGTAAACATTATCTCAATTACAGTGGTATGTAATCAAATATATCTCCTGCATTTAGTCCTCTACATATTTTCATTATGTTTGCTTCATTACTTTGTTCCCTGACGTTGTCAAACTTTGTAAAGACGGTTTTTATTCTTCCATGCACTTTTCCCGTCAATGTGAGCCTTTCTGTGAACTCCAATAGTACAATATCGATTGCTCACAAAGTTCTGATGTTTTTGTTACTGAAAGTCAAGGACTAATCCAATAGGAAAAGAAATGTATAAAGAACGTAGCTCTATAATCAAAATCTATAAGAAGTGTGTACATAGATCATATACATAATCAACATTCAACATGCAAATAAACTGTAGTAACACAAAACGTTATAGATGGTAGGTAAAACGTGCAATAATTGGCGGCCACTTCTTTGAAAATGGGTTTTCTTGTTGATTTATAGTGTTAGCTTTTTTCCTGTGCACGATTGTATATCAATTGTGAGAAAAATGAAAAGAAAAGAAATTTCAAATTAGTTGTACATTAATACAAAGTCTTTATACTTTAATATATATTATATTCGAATAAAGTATACCGAAGAACCATATTTGTCTGACAGAAATTTTTGCATACCTGTCCTATTTTTTTCACTTACCGAAACGAAATAATTATGCCAGAAATGCCAGAAAACTCTTTGCAAATAAACATTGAAATAATCATAAAACATAACAACAAAATTATTAGATACTTTAAATGTGGTCGCCATTAATTTCATTATCTAGATCTTTATTAAAGCCGTTTTTTCTACAAAACTGTCCTCTACTATTGAACATCGTATTCGCTTTTGTATCTTGTGCAGCTTGAGGTATTCTTTTGTATGATACAATCAAAAAAGTATCTACCTTTCCAAGCGTTGGTCCAGATTGATAATTAGGTCGCTATTGTGGTCTTCTGTACATTAGCACATATCAATATAGAGTGGATGGACCAACGCAGAGACGGATCTTTGGTTGGCCTGAGTAAGAATTTTGAAGTTTTTATATTTGACGTACATAGGAGTTAAATAGCAACTACTCAAAATGTTATATGTTTATAATGTTCACGAAATATGTTAAAAGAATCATTAGGACATCAAATTCAAAAAATTCTTTCAACAGAATCCATTTTACAGGCTGCTAACCTTGCGAGTTTTTTAATCGATACTCTCTTTCCTGAACTGAGTTATGAATTTGCTTTAGCTAAACTGCTAACTATGCTTATACATAAAATGTGTCCTTCTGCTTCTAATAGAGGATGCTGACAGAAATACATCTTGAATAATCTTACTAATTAAACAGGTAATTGAAAACATTGATTCAAGCATTTGAAGAAATCTTAAATTAAGGTATCCGGTCCACAAATAGGCAAGTTCTATGTGATAGTGCTATTAACATATATCAAATATTAATGCCTGGTAAGCTCATATAAATCTGGTATCATTGAATGTGTATTGACTACTGAAAAAAGAAAATATAAATTGTATGACAAAAATATGTTACAGAATGTTTATTTTTGTACTTTATAGTTTTCAATGATGCTTCAACAGAAATCCAGTTATTACAATGTAAGATTTATCATTTCGCAGTCAAAAACATGACTGTAGTGATTTATGCATATCATTATGGTCATCTTATTTACTAATTCTTGTTCAGAGGAAACAACTCTTTCAAATGATGTCAAACAACCATCACCAGGGTCACCAGGTATCAAACCTGGTGATGGTTGTATGGTTATATATTACAGTATAGTTTAATTTAGTATGATATGGTATGGTATGGTGTGGCAGAACATGGAATGGCATGACACGGTATGGCATGGCATGGCATGGCATGGCATTGGATCGGATCGGGTATGATAGGACAGGACAGGATAGGGCAGGACGGGACGGGACGGAATGGGACGGGACGGGACGGTACGGTACGGTACGGTACGGTGCGGTACGGTACAGTACAGTACAGTATAGTATAGTATAGTACTATAGTATGGTGTAGTAATAATGTAGCAGAGCAGATCAGAGCAGATCAGATCAGATCAGAGCACAGCACAGCACAGCACAGCACAGCACAGCACAGCACAGTATAGTGTATGCAGATGGACCGGTGTAACAGGAATCCGCACCCCCCCCCCCCCCCCCCCCCCACCCCACGTCGAAATGAAACTCTTATCCCCCAGGAGAGGAAATATCCCCCTTGGGCAAATATCCTTTGAAATATTCACCCTATCCCTCTCCCCGGGGTGAAGATTTCTAAGGAAAAATTTCCCCGCACTCTGAAAAATATTGCTTCATTACTAGTCTCACAATAGTGTTGTAAACAACTTTAGGCAGGCTGTGCATAGCTATTGTTTTCAACCTTCTGTCAGTGCCCACGGTGGTGTCACTTAAGTTTTGCATGTGTCCAATTAGGCAGACTTGAATCTATAGTGTGGTGTGTGTATAAAATCCGTCCTCTTGATGTTTTATAAACCTCTTATCTCTCTGAAATCAATTACAAAGTTTCATGTTTTAGGTCAAATACTTTTGTACTTATGTAGCTATGTTGGGGTTTCTATATTGGAAGCACTTAGCAACATTTAAGACAATAAATTTGACACCGCTGATGGAATTAATGCAGGTAGTGAACAAGAGTGTGAAATTTAAATCCATTCCCATAAGCGGATACAAACATACCAGCTTACAAAATGATTTCTCTCTATCTGTTCTGGGTGCTTTATCTCACTCTGTCCCTCTGGTCAGATCGGTCTGTAGTAGAGGATGAATTTCGCGCCCTGTGTGGCTGCGTTTGCTATATGTAAAGCGCCTTTGAACGTGTTTATCTTTTATTTCCCGCTAGCTGTTACCGAAATACTAGGAGATATATTTCCAAGGTAGGGGAGATTTCCTAGGAAATGTTTCCCCATAGAGGGTGTGGGATTTTCAGGGGGATATTTACTGTAACACCGGCACCCGACATTAACATTTTAACTTAAACATCTTCTCACCGGAATCTTATGGTGGTATGGCATGATACAGTATAGTATAGGCGGATGGACTGGCATTTGTCAACTACGGCATCTTCTCTAAAACTACAGGCCATAATTAAACCAAATTTGTTTTGTAGCATCCTTGCAATATCCCCTCTTAGCCTAAGGCAAATGATTCCATTTAACCACTTTTAGGGACCACATGAGCTAAAAATAGACTATTTATTGACTTCTGTTTATGAACCACTCGATGAATCTTCACTTAAATGGGTGAGGAGCATTCGAGAGTAGTAGCTCAAATGTCAGATGATACCGCTTGGCCTCTTATTAGGCACCGCTAATGCTTAAAAAAGGCAAACATTTAAAAGATTTCTTGTTATGTACCACTTTATTAATCTTTTCCAAATATGGTCTATAGAATAATTTATTATATTATTGATAACATTTTAGAGTTTTGAATGTCTACAGTCACTTTTACTTGTTATGCATTGATTGATTTATTTGCGTGTAGTTAACATTGTTTCGGTTTTAATTTTCTTAGATCAGCTTAGCTTCCCTTTTCTCTGAAATTCTTAAACCGTAGTAACTTTTCATAATAATTGAGCCGTGCCATGAGAAAATCAACATAGTGGGTTTGCGACCAGCATGGATCCAGACCAGCCTGCGCATCCGCGCAGTCTGGTCAGGCTCCATGCTGTTCGCTTTTAAAGCCTATTGGAATAGAAGAAACTGTTAGCGAACAGCATGGATCCTGACCAGACTGCGCGGATGCGCAGGCTGGTCTGGATCCATGCTGGTCGCATACCCACTATGTTGGTTTTCCCATGGCACGGCTCAATTATAATCTATGGTACCATCAAAGTCATGACAATACTTTTGATATCATTTGCAATTAATTCAATTGAGTTGTAGCCACTATTATGGTTTCCTAAATTTTTTATCATTTATAATGTACAAGTTGTTCATTTTATTGAATTGACTATATATCTTCGCATTTTATTTCACCTTGATTTAAAAAGGTTTGGACCGCCAATTTAACAAAATTAATCTTATTTTAAAATAGTTTTATCCGTAAATAACTGTACGAATGAAAATAATGTTTTTATTAAATATATACAAAATGTAGAAACGAAGGACACAATAAAGTATATTTTGCATCTACAAATATTGTGCTAAACTGAATCATTAAATGCCAATTTAATACTTACTTGGAAAAGACAGTTGTTTACCAACGCCTTTGATACTATGTGTTATGTATTTCTTTTTGCTTACTTACACAGATAAATATTACATATGAGGAAGCCTACGAGGTGACGTGACATAGGACAGTGAGCCATTCAGGTCGAATAATGAATTAAAATAATTTTCAGATTTAATCTAAAGGAATAGTTAAGACAAATACTATTTAGATCAGTTCTAAATATGCATGTACAATTGTCATGTTTTTTGGCTTATGACGTAAAATATCAACTACCAACCATAAACAGATATTTTTTTTATATCTCGTTAATTATATTTTCACGAGATATTATATAGCGCAAGACTAACAAAAATTTGTATTTGCATTACGCAAGGCTTTTAAGTACTTAAGTACTTACAGATACAAAGTGCTTATGATTCAATAGGTTATTCATCTTTAACATTTAAAGCACTTTTCAAATATGTCACGCAGTACACTATGTAAACTAAGTGATCCTTTTAAGTCTTGCCACCAGCTGCTTTAAACTCAAGCGCCTCGATATTTTTTTCACGGCACATTCTTGTAATTGCATGGTAATAATATGAAATGAGTTTTAGCTTCCAAGTGGTAATTTCACCACAGACCTTTCCAAGGAGGTACAAATATAGTTCCTCTGCGTGTGTGTGTTTGTACGTGTGTGTTTTGGACATGTGGGCGTCCGTGCGTCCGCTGGAAGTGGCTACCCTGTTGGATATATTTACTCTTGCTTTTTTATGTAGCGTATCTTTTTTCGAAACAGTTCAGACTCTAAAGGCGGAATAACAGCTTAATAATAGAAACTCCAGCCTGATAATATGATCACTACACAACTTTCTGCTTGCATGGAAAACATGCCGTGAATTATACTTAATAACTTTTCTAAATCCATACATGTTTTTCCTGTTTTTCTGTTTGTTTGTTTGGTTTTATTTGTTTTGTTTTGTTTTGGCCAAATTTTGGTCAGTTTGATTGAAATTTGGAAATAATCTTTAATTATTATTTTAATGTAAGAAAATGTAACCAATCGTAACGGTTGCATTTATAACACTTAAATCAAACGATATTTTCGGCATCAACATGTAAAATTCATATCTGGTATGTGACATCGCTAATGACACTTAATAAATGGACGACGTGGTGTCAAAAAGTACAAAAACGTCGATAATTTTCAATTTACGCTGTCAAACGAAGAAAATATGTCTTTTCATAAGTAAATTGAAACCAAGAGATGAATAACTTTGCATCGAGAAATAAAGTCGATTTTTTTTTCACTGATTAATAACGTGTGAACCCGGACGGATTTTTCTGCTTTTTTTTAAATGATTTTTCTACATGCCAAAAATTTCGAAAACAAGTTTTATTAAATAGTGACATCAGATTTAAAATGATCTAACTAAGAAAATGAGTGCTCACACTTATATATCTCGTTTAGAAATAAGCAAGTTATCGCCGTTTTTCGAATGTTACTGCTGTCGATTTCAGCATTGACGCAATGTTGAAATAGGGGTCAGCGATATGTAAACGTCTCGACTAAATCTATCAAAAAAGTCTTATTATACAGCAAAGTCGCCACAATTTCTGAGTGCTAACAAGTAGAGACTCCTTAATTCTGTCTTCATTATTTGGTTAATAATTACTTTTTAATGTTAAATAAATCATTTAAATCATTATGTTGATTTTCCAGTAAATGTTTTGACATTTATATATTTTCGGTGCCTCGTTCAATATTCATATATCTCGCGGTGAACAATTTTCATATCACCCTCTCAAGAATGCAATATTTATATAAAATAAATCTGATAATCTACTAATGAACCCTTCCGGATTATTTCAGTGACAACTGGACACACTATTAAATGATCAGCTAAATTAATTAAAACGTAACAACAATAATAATTAGCAAACCATTCATCGAGTCGTGACAGTTGCAATAAGGTAACCCAAATATAAAAAGTCAAGCTGGTCGCTTGAAGCATAATCTGTAGAGAAAAACAATTTTTCGACTAACCTTATACTCTTACAATAATCTCACAGTTGACTAAGTTTTACTTTTTTTGAAACACATTTGTAGTTTGAATCAGATCTGTTTAACTATTTTAGGTCATAAGGGCAGGAAACATAACCTTATTTGTGCAATATGCAGTTATTTGCTCATATCAGTATTTGTGACGTGCACTCTATTCCATTGGCATGATTTCAGCTGGATGATCAGTAGAACATAATTATTAATTCCTTCTGTTTCAACCCCATTCACATATTCATAGAGTACTTTTCTTGAATTTCTTTCATCACTGCAAAACAAAAATTTAACAGCATTAGAACTTCATTTTAAGATAAGGTTACAAAATATAAGACTGTACTTTTTAAGTAAGAGAGTCTTTTTGTTAAAAGCTGAATGGGAGTAGGGTTGATAAGTATAAAAGCATCCAAGAATCTTACAGTTTTCAAGTAGAAAAAGTAGCAGTACAAGAATACATAAGCTAGCCAAGATTCTGACATACTAGACACACAATGCATGCAATCAAACTTAATGTAAACACAAATACTGTAAATATAATTTCCTTATGAAAATACATACATGATATATTTGATAATTATATATCATTAGGCCTACTTATTCACTTCTTAATATACTATATACATATTTTTTGAATGGGTCTAAAATTAAAATCATTTCTCTTAAAATAGTATGAAAAAAAGATCATTTATGTTTATAGTATTTTAATATGTCTTTATCTTTCTTAGAATAGCAGTACAGTAACTGTAAAAATGTATGAAGAAAATTACAAACCCCCAAAAATCCAGCTTGTGGTGTACAGACCTTCCTGAAAAATCCCTTAACTGTTTAATGTCATTGCATCAAGCCAAAAATTCCTCAGTGGTTGATCTGTAAAATGAAAAAAATACTGAATAAGGCTGAAATGTAAGATAAATATGGCTGGGCAGTTAGCTCAGTACATAGAACACAAATACTTCTATCAAAAGAGTAATAAGTTTGAATCCCTGGCAAGACTTTTAAAACAAAATGTATCTAAAGTTTATTCATTTTACAAATTGGTTGCCAGTACTGTAACCTGCCAAGATATCGGGCAAAACAGTCGATATAAACCCAAATAATATTTTTAAACCTTGTATATTTCGCTTAAATACTTACTTACAAGAAAATTCGCTAACTGTCATTCTTTATACCATTGAAAAAAATCATCAAATATCTATTTTTTGGTAGTTTCATTTTAAACATACGTATGCAATACTTCCTCTACCTTACTTTGTTGACCGCTTTCCTTACTTTGTTGACCGCTACCTATATCAAGAGTAGATACGTCCGTCACGCCACCTTCTGCATGCATCTTTAAACCGCGTCGAGCTCTGGGAAATCGTTTGAACAGACACTTGCACTATAGACTAGGGCTTCTGACGTTCAGTGTGTTCTGAATTCCAAACCAGTTTTGAGATTACTTTTATTAAGCTGTTTCTGAAAACAAGAAAATGTCAAAGAAATAACCAACTGTACCGTCTTTAAGCAGTTAGGTACCCTCTGTTCAGCAAGTGTAGAGGGGAAATCAATTTTGATCATTTATACATTTGATCGCTTGTTTCAAAGTCGATTGATATGTTAGATATATATTGTTTTTAAATATTTAAATAATTGCATTTACAACCAAAATTTCAATAAGAATGGAAATGTCTAATGAATGTTATCTTAACAGTCTTGTTTTTTTTTTCTTGTCTGACCTATTATATGACTCTGATTAAATGCAATACACTGTTCATTTTGACATATATGAGGAGTAAAGGTCGCTTAATAGGGACTTGTTTCTTTCAGATAGATTTATTTAGAGAACGTATTTGCTTTTGCCTCTAGAACACTGTAGCTTTATAGCTATGCGGGCGGGCTCGTTCAAGAAAGAGCATAAACGGTATTAAAATACATATCTTGTTTAAAATGCAAAACCAGTTTTTGGCGTTTAGTGGTATTTTGTGCATGTCAACATTTCGAGTCAGTTAATGACAAAAATCCAAATCATTAAATTCAGATACTTTGCATAGGCAGATATTGGTCCGAACAATTAATTCTATGGATTTCACAGATTGAAATAACTGACACAAATCTGTCTGACTAACAATAATTTTAGAGGCACGTTGCAACCGATTGGTGATTAAGCGTATACATTGTAGATATTATTAGGATGTCGTATTTCGTCAAGGATAAACAATTATGTAGATATATCCTCTTGCAAACTCTATAGTTTTACCTCACAAACAACGCATAACGAATAACACTTTAAGTCGTAATGCGAATGAATCTCCGACATTTTAATTCAGTCATGTTAATATCAGGACTGAGTTAAATTTACATTCATAATCTTGGCGATAATTTTGGCAAGCAGTAGTAAAACTAAAATGTCTATGAATTATATAACTATGAGTCAGTCACTTGAAATGCAATTAAATGGGAAGAAAAAAACTTTTACTGAAAGCTATCGATAAGATAACCCGAAGACATACAATTTTCAAACGATGTTTCTAGATTACCGGCTGATATCTAGCTCTTTTCTTCGTTTCTTTTTCAAAAGGTAGAGCCACTGTACATGCTCTTTCGTTTAAATAACTTTCGTATTATATATGTGAAATTTTGCAAAGCATTTATGAAATAATTCAACTAAACGTTATCATTGACTTGGTCTTTCGAAACTAAGCACAAATAGTAGATCCATACGGAATAAATTTCGTGCGAAACATCTCCCTTGATTACATTTCATAAAATCTGTAACTGCTTACATTAGGTCATCAAATTCCATAAAATTTGACAACGTTTGAACCAAAGAACATTTTTATCTGATAGCAATCTTCCTTCTTCATGTAAGCTTGTGTCTGTTTGTTACTTCTGTGTTTTTAGAATAGTATTCCTTCATGTTTGTGTACACACAGTTCATATGTATACTTACACGTAACTCTATTTCCGTAAGAGTGTTGTACGGGCGGATGCGATCGTTGGATGTGGCTTTATCGGTTGGACTTTTATCTTCTTCTTTTTTTGACGAGCCGCTCTAGGATATTTTAAGTATGTTTGTTCCCCGCGCTCCTCTTCCAGACAATAAAACTGGAGGTAATTTATCTAACAATCTTGTGAGGATGGTAACTGGCAACGTTCCAGCTTTCATGGTGGAGGAAGACCACAGGTGCCCCTCCGTGTGCATTATTTCATCACGAGCGGGCACCTTCAAAGAACCACCGACCTAGATGGCTTCCTCACATGAAGAATTCAACACCCCGAGTGTGCTTGAACCTACATCGGTGAGGGGCAAGTGATTTGAAGTCAACGACCTTAACCACTCGGCCATGGAGGCCCCTTCATGGTGACAAAGGAATGTGGGAGGGATTCTCACAGAAACACGGTAAATGAGTCACAATTCCATGCGCTTTGGAGTTATTGACGGAACATTCCGTGAAATTAATACAGAAATGGACTATAAGAACCGTATTTTTCTGGTCATTGCAGCTACTACGTCAATCACTCACAGATATTAACAGACAATACCAGATTTATTGCGTAATACGTATTTTTTCAGTTATGTAACGGCGAACAGTTACTGATAACCTAGCCGATCGTCCTGGATTCTACACAAGTTATAAATGTTATCATACTGAGTTAACCAGTCCGGTTGTTTTGAGTCAATAACATCAAAAACAACAAAACAAAACAAAGATAAAGCATGCTTTATCATACAGTAATGCAGATCTTTTTGTCATTAAATACGTTTTTAATAATTTGCAAAATCATATGCTATTTATTTAAAAGCCTTCAAACCATATGCATTACGAAATCACTCCTAATGTCAACACACAAAGACAAACATCCAGTAGAAACATCCACATTCAAACAACGCAGCGCCATAAAACAAAAACATCGCCTATCTTCCTCTAAAAAATTGAATATAAAGATATGTTCGACATGCACCGTACACACAGAAAGCGACAAATGGCACAGTTTTATAAGAAGTTTTTAGCAAAGTCCTGGAGCGGTAACTTCATCAGATAGTGTGTGTTATTTTGTAAGTTGGAAATGTACGTTGTACTATCATTAGCACAGTATGAAAGTTTTTGCGGGATCTGGGAGCGTAAACTTCGTTTGAATTGTGCAACGGCTTTGTTAGACACTGTCGAGGAATATTTTATCTTGCATATCTTTTAATAGATTCCCCTGATGTTTAAACT
Organism: Mercenaria mercenaria; assembly: GCF_021730395.1. Taxonomy (NCBI): domain Eukaryota; kingdom Metazoa; phylum Mollusca; class Bivalvia; order Venerida; family Veneridae; genus Mercenaria; species Mercenaria mercenaria. Next base: position 65,408,699 of record NC_069377.1, on the reverse strand, counting down.
CCTCAGTGGAGTTTTGGCAATGACCATTCCATTGTGTCTCTTTGTTTGCTACCTTTGTCGTCGTTGTCTATTTGATTTACTTTGTCGTGTACATATTCATTATATGAACAATCATATTATGTACACTTTTGTAGGACTAGCATTTAGAAGGTTGCTTTTTTGAGTGTAACTAATTTATTCGCTCTTATCCGATATATATCTCTTTGCAAACGTGTATTTCGTATTCTGGCAACTGCAAACCATTAAAAGTTTGTTTATCATTTATTTTAATAAGTAAAAGTGTTATGCCGTTCTTTATTTTTGATGGCTTTTCAAGTAATCAAAGTCGCTATGATGTACCTACTATAATTCAATTACATCTTTGGAAGCATAGAAAACCACCAAGCAACAAAATAGCTGACTCGGTTTGATTGGGTCTGTTCATGAGGGGTAATGGAATGTGCAACACCCTCACACCTCCTATGAAACGCTCAAAATACAAAGAGGGCCGTATTCGGATTTCCAAAGATTTATCAAGTATACTATAGATTAGTTTCAGCTTTTTTGTTTCGTTTGTATCAGCTGAAAAAACGGTCTATACATGTGTGATATGTATTAATTTGTATGCATGGTGTCGTGTAACATTGTATGTAACTTGACATGTACCTGCTTTGTTGTCTCATAAACTCGAATCGAGCTTTGTTTATGTGCATTTGTCGTAGACACATCTCACCCATGCTTCGGGTGCTGCATTCAAGATGATTGTTATGAATTTGAAAACCAAATAACTTGAAAGGCTAGTGTTTTATGATTTTGCATTATCCTTTAGTGCACTGCAACATAAAAACATTTGCTAGCATGCTTATTACCCGCTAAGAGGCCGACCATTTGATATTCCGGGGGGGGGGGGGGGGGGGGGGCTGGGTTTCTTTAATAATATGGTTATTCCTACAAGGATCTTGCACCCTATTAAAGATTTCTACTTAAAGTACCATTTTTCCAAGTTTTATTGACATTATATAACTTAAACCGAAAACAATCGACAACCATACTTTTCAGTTTCAGTGTTGAAATCCCCTTAAAACTCAGGATTTGGCATTCACTAATTTTAAAATTTACTCCCCTCCCCGCATACAGTAATAATACAACCCTTTCTCAAAATAAGATAACCATTTTTTGACAACAGCTCTCAAACACATAGACCAAAGTATGTGAATAACAATATTTATAATTTTGTATTCTCTATCATAAAACTTTCATTTAAAATACAAACTTTTCTTCAGTAAAACACTGTAAAACTTCAGTTAATGACAGAAATGGTTTTCTCTTAAAACTCAGCAGAATTTAGTGTTTAAAATACCAAAAAGACCCACTGTCTTCTAGATATACAAGATATTTTGCTTCTTCTCCCTTTCTCTACCCATCAGACTACTTGTACCTTGTATCAGGTCTAGACAGTTATCACCTTTGTGTTACCCAAAATCAATTATTATTCAAATATATTTGTGAACTTTATACGACATTTTTGTTTGCATTTTCATCAGATAAGCCACACAAGTTTAAGGGTCAGGGCATGCTTATGATAGTGACAGGTATAATTAATATATATAAAAAAGTCCAAAAGTGGGGAGAGTATATCTCCAAATATACATCGAAGTGCACCAGAGCTATTCTGCAATTCAATTTTTTTTTCCGTTGAAGCATATGCACCCTGAACCCCACTAATTTGGCCCTATCCACATCAAGTTTGGCTGGCTTTACCCCTTAGGGCTCATTTATCTTTTAGGTGTCAATTATATAATTAATGTATATGAACATTAAAAGCCATTTTTAACCATTTTTGTTTCAGAGAGGTTTATTACTGTACTCATATTAAGGAACTGTAATTTGGGTGAAATTGCTTCTTATTAGAAAATTTAACCAGAGACTTGCATTTAGCTTTTTCATTTGTACTTAAGCAAATTACTCAATACAGAATGTATGTCTTTTTCGCACATACTAGTTTTGAATAATATGAGGATAACAGAAAAAAAACTGAGAAAAAATAACTATCTTCCGTTTACTCTGAAAAAAAATTCTGTCTTTCAAGTTCTGGAAAAAAAAACTGACTTTCATAGAAGGTTCAAATGGTCGACCCCTTACGAAAAAAGCTAGTTTTCTTTGAATATCTTTAAAACTGACGTAGGTATTATCTTGAAACTAATAGCAGGCTTTGCATCCATAGGCAAGTTCACATATCACCATAAAATAGAAAAAGTGGAAATTCAACAGGCCGCTCAACACGACAGAAATGAAAATGTTGCAGGCTCGGTTTGATTGAGCCTGTTCATGAACGGTTGTGGAAATGCATGCTACCGTCCACGCCCTCTAGCCCCGGTTTGAGCATAACTCAACATTTACACAAGTTATAAGTACCAAAAAGAATTTACAGACATCCGCACGTGGAACCTTCAATGATATACTAGTGTGTAATTCCGTGACAAGCGGCGTATGACCCTAGTTGAAAACATTGGCTTGCTCTACACATGAAAACAATGTGCATAACAAAACAAACTGGAATTTGGAAGGGGATCTGAGGTTTTCGAACCACCTTAGCCGAAATAATCAAGCTGAAAACTACACAGTACCATTAACGCAACATTAAAGTCGTGCCGAACAATCTGAAATGATCGAAATCGAAATAGAACACCTTTGATTTAATGTACGGGCCGCCACACGGCATAAAAAAACGCTGCCGTTATAATAAAAAAGAAAAAGTGGAAACTCCACAGTTTGCTCAACAAGGCTCGCTTTGATTGAGCCTGTTAATGAACAGTAGTAGACATGCATGCCATATCGTCCGAGCCCTATAAGCATGGGTTGAGCAGAACTCGACATTTGCACATGTTACATGTAAGAGACATCGGAATATTGTTGATACGGTAGTGTACATAGAACCTTCAATGATACACTAGAGTGCAATTCAATGAAAAGCGGTGTATGGTCCCCCCATTAAACTAATGTATGACAGAACTAAACGCACTGCAATTTAGAACGGAGATCCGAGGTTATTGGGTCTGCATGTAACAGAACGTGTCAAGTGATATATTTAAAAAGGAGACGCCGTATCCAAAGGGTGGTTCAACAATAACCGAAACTATGAAGCGGGAGTATTTCATTCACAGTCCTTTCAGATCATACTGTAATTTCATATGTTAAGTTCAGTAACTATACAAGATCATTCTCCTTTTTACCTATAGATATGTTATTTTCTTAAATATATATGAATATGTATGAACTACCGTGATCAAAATTAATAACGCAAAAATATTTTCAACCAATGCTGAAACTATTGACTTAGCATTTACAATACCGTTTAAGTTTATAATCTTTTCCGACTCACTTCCTGTTTCACAGCCATTTAAAGAATGTAGCCGCCCATTCAAGTTGACTTCACAAGTCTCATAGGACTCACTGCTATTTTACACGGTTGTCTCCCTTTTTAATAGTATTTGATATTTTGTTGCTGATTTTTAGCAAGGGGCTCGTCAGAGCCACTTGCTTTATTTAGGCTAAATCCGAAGACACTCGATGAAAGCCTTTAGATTTGAACTGCCAAATGAGCATGAAGAAAGTAGTCCTTGGTTAACAAAAAGAAAGCAGCGGTAAGCATTTGCGATATATGCCGGAAAATGGATTTGAAGTGATATTACTTATACAATAAAACTCACCCAAGATAAA